>NW_027361685.1:13820000-16348750 GCF_039654945.1 Dendrobates tinctorius
TTTCCTGGATCCCGCACTTGACACACCACCTGGGGGCGTCACAGATGCCTGTACCCACCTGGGGTATACTCGCTCCCTGTGACCTCTGATTGGCATTTGCCCCAGGTCGCTCGGTTTACACCAATAAGCCATCAGGGGTATGTCCCCACCACTATTAGGTGTCACGCCAATAACATGAACCTGGACAGGAAAGGGCCGGTATAAACAATAACCACCAATGTGATTGGCTGACATTGGCCGACTCAATCATGTGTTCCATAGATGTGACCGGGGAACAGCCCCAATTCCTTTAGGAACACCCCCACTTTACCCCAGAGTTACTCCCCTTGCCTGGATTAGTGCAGGACCTTGGTGTGTTGGAAACACTTATCCGTACCCTCTGAGGAAGCTGACGTGGCGAAACGCCCGTAAGAGGGAATAGTGGTGAATCTGCCATCTTTCTCTGTACACTCCCGACATGTCGCCTGTAGGATCTATAATCTCCATCTCTTGTTAGGATGGTTCCTCCTTTACACTATATGGGCTGTGCTGTATTCCTGGGATATCCCATATAGCACTGGCTGCACTTTATATCTCCTCTCTGTATCCCAGGGATGTAATGCACTGTCAGCTCTTTATTCTCTCACTATTTATACCCTTTGCTCTGTGTCCTCTCATTATATAAGCTATTCATCTATAAGTGCACAGGATCTATTCCCCTTATACACTGATATCCAGTGATAGATCTACAATCCGTTTACATATATCTATGTATGGATTTATCTTATCTATATATATAAAACTGAATATATATATGTATGTGTGTGTGTGTGTGTATCACCAACCAATCACGAAGCATCTTTCATTTCACCAGAGCTGTTCAAAAGAAGCTGAGCTGTGATTGGTTGCTATCAGCAAGTTTTTCCACTTGACAACACCTCAGCAGACACTGACATGGTGGGAGAAATCTAGCATCCCCGGGAACATAAGCTCCAGCCATTGTCTTCCCTCCCAGACAGGAGCACAGAGCACATGACATAAATGAATCCCCCCTCCCATGGATCATTGGTATGGAAGTTAGGGCAAATCCACTCAGCGTTTTGGTACTGACCCCAGGCCTTTCTTAAAGGGATCTCCTGTACGGAAGTTAGGGCAAATCCCTCAGCGCTCTGATTCTGACCCCAGGGTTCTATTAAAGGGATCATTAGTATGCAAGTCAGGGCAAATCCACTCAGCGCTCAGGTTCTGACACCAGGCCTCTCTTAAAGGGATCCCCAGTATGGAAGTTAGGACCGTTCCACTCAGCGCTCTGGCTCTGATCCCAGGCTGACGAGATGATGTGGGATATTAGGGGTAGTAGTCCGGTGGCTCTGACGGGATGATGTGGGATATTAGGGGTAGTAGTGCGGTGGCTCTGGCTGACAGGATGATGTGGGATATTAGAGGTAGTAGTCCGGTGGCTCTGACGGGATGATGTGGGATATTAGGGGTAGTAGTCCGGTGGCTCTAGCTGATGGGATGATGTGGGATATTAGGGGGAGTAGTCCGGTGGCTCTGGCTGATGGGATGATGTGGGATATTAGGGGGAGTAGTCCGGTGGCTCTGGCTGACGAGATGATGTGGGATATTAGGGGTAGTAGTCCGGCGGCTCTGGCTGACGAGATGATGTGGGATATTAGGGGTAGCAGTCCGGTGGCTCTGGCTGATGGGATGATGTGGGATATTAGGGGTAGTAGTCCGGTGGCTCTGGCTGACGGGATGATGTGGGATATTAGGGGTATTAGTCCGGTGGCTCTGGCTGATGGGATGATGTGGGATATTAGGGGTAGCAGTCCGGTGGCTCTGGCTGATGGGATGATGTGGGATATTAGGGGTAGCAGTCCGGTGGCTCTGGCTGATGGGATGATGTGGGATATTAGGGGTAGTAGTCCGGCGGCTCTGGCTGACGGGATGATGAGGGATATTAGGGGTAGTAGTCCGGTGGCTCTGGCTGACAGGATGATGTGGGATATTAGGGGTATTAGTCCGGTGGCTCTGGCTGACGGGATGATGTGGGATATTAGGGGGAGTAGTCCGGTGGCTCTGGCTGATGGGATGATGAGGCATATTAGGGGTAGTAGTCCGGTGGCTCTGGCTGACGGGATGATGTGGGATATTAGGGGGAGTAGTCCGGTGGCTCTGACAGGATGATGTGGGATATTAGGGGTAGTAGTCCTGTGGCTCTGGCTGACTAGATGATGTGGGATATTAGTGGTAGTAGTCCAGCGGCTCTGGCTGACGACATGATGTGGGATATTAGGGGGAGTAGTCCGGTGGCTCTGGCTGATGGGATGATGTGGGATATTAGGGGTAGTAGTCCGGTGTCTCTGGCTGATGGGATGATGTGGGATATTAGGGGGAGTAGTCCAGTGGCTCTGGCTGACGGGATGATGTGGGATATTAGGGGTAGTAGTCCGGTGGCTCTGGCTGACGGGATGATGTGGGATATTAGGGGTAGTAGTCCGGTGGCTCTGGCTGACGGGATGATGTGGGATATTAGTGGGAGTAGTCCGGTGGCTCTGGCTGACGAGATGATGTGGGATATTAGTGGTAGTCCGGTGTCTCTGGCTGACGAGATGATGTGGGATATTAGGGGTAGTAGTCCGGCGGCTCTTGCTGATGGGATGATGTGGGATATTAGTGGCAGTCCGGTGGCTCTGGCTGACGAGATGATGTGGGATATTAGGGGTAGTAGTCCGGTGGCTCTTGCTGACGGGATGATGTGGGATATTAGGGGGAGTAGTCCGGTGGCTCTGACGGGATGATGTGGGATATTAGGGGTAGTAGTCCGGTGGCTCTGGCTGACGAGATGATGTGGGATATTAGGGGTAGTAGTCCGGTGGCTCTGGCTGACGACATGATGTGGGATATTACGGGGAGTAGTCCGGTGGCTCTGACGGGATGATGTGGGATATTAGGGGGAGTAGTCCGGTGGCTGTGACGGGATGATGTGGGATATTAGTGGTAGTAGTCCGGTGGCTCTGGCTGACTGGATGATGTGGGATATTAGGGGTAGTAGTCCGGTGGCTCTGACGGGATGATGTGGGATATTAGGGGTAGTAGTCCGGTGGCTCTGGCTGACGGGATGATGTGGGATATTATGGGTAGTAGTCCGATGGCTCTGACGGGATGATGTGGGATATTAGGGGTAGTAGTCCGGTGGCTCTGGCTGACGAGATGATGTGGGATATTAGTGGTAGTCCGGTGGCTCTGGCTGACGGGATGATGTGGGATATTAGGGGTAGTAGTCCGGTGGCTCTGGCTGACGGGATGATGTGGGATATTAGGGGTAGTCCGGTGGCTCTGGCTGACGGGATGATGTGGGATATTAGTGGTAGCCCGGTGGCTCTGGCTGACGAGATGATGTGGGATATTAGGGGTAGTAGTCCGGTGGCTCTGGCTGACGGGATGATGTGGGATATTAGGGGTAGTAGTCTGGTGGCTCTGGCTGACGGGATGATGTGGGATATTAGGGGTAGTCGATGGCTCTGGCTGACGGGATGATGTGGGATATTAGGGGTAGTAGTCCGGTGGCTCTGGCTGACGGGATGATGTGGGATATTAGGGGTAGTCCGGTGGCTCTGGCTGACGGGATGATGTGGGATATTAGGGGTAGTCCGGTGGCTCTTGCTGACGAGATGATGTGGGATATTAGTGGTAGTCCGGTGGCTCTGGCTGACGGGATGATGTGGGATATTAGGGGTAGTAGTCCGGTGGCTCTGGCTGACGGGATGATGTGGGATATTAGGGGTAGTAGTCCGATGGCTCTGACGGGATGATGTGGGATATTAGGGGTAGTCCGGTGGCTCTGGCTGACGGGATGATGTGGGATATTAGGGGTAGTCCGGTGGCTCTGGCTGACGGGATGATGTGGGATATTAGTGGTAGTCCGGTGGCTCTGGCTGACGAGTTGATGTGGGATATTAGGGGTAGTAGTCCGGTGGCTCTGGCTGACGGGATGATGTGGGATATTAGGGGTAGTAGTCCGATGGCTCTGGCTGACGGGATGATGTGGGATATTAGGGGTAGTGGTCCGATGGCTCTGGCTGACGGGATGATGTGGGATATTAGTGGTAGTAGTCCGGTGGCTCTGGCTGACTGGATGATGTGGGATATTAGGGGTAGTAGTCCGGTGGCTCTGGCTGACGGGATGATGTGGGATATTAGGGGTAGTAGTCCGGTGGCTCTGGCTGACGGGATGATGTGGGATATTATGGGTAGTAGTCCGATGGCTCTGACGGGATGATGTGGGATATTAGGGGTAGTAGTCCGGTGGCTCTGGCTGACGAGATGATGTGGGATATTAGTGGTAGTCCAGTGGCTCTGGCTGACGGGATGATGTGGGATATTAGGGGTAGTAGTCCGGTGGCTCTGGCTGACGGGATGATGTGGGATATTAGGGGTAGTCCGGTGGCTCTGGCTGACGGGATGATGTGGGATATTAGTGGTAGCCCGGTGGCTCTGGCTGACGAGATGATGTGGGATATTAGGGGTAGTAGTCCGGTGGCTCTGGCTGACGGGATGATGTGGGATATTAGGGGTAGTAGTCTGGCGGCTCTGGCTGACGGGATGATGTGGGATATTATGGGTAGTCGATGGCTCTGGCTGACGGGATGATGTGGGATATTAGGGGTAGTAGTCCGGTGGCTCTGGCTGACGGGATGATGTGGGATATTAGGGGTAGTCCGGTGGCTCTGGCTGACGGGATGATGTGGGATATTAGGGGTAGTCCGGTGGCTCTTGCTGACGAGATGATGTGGGATATTAGTGGTAGTCCGGTGGCTCTGGCTGACGGGATGATGTGGGATATTAGGGGTAGTAGTCCGGTGGCTCTGGCTGACGGGATGATGTGGGATATTAGGGGTAGTAGTCCGATGGCTCTGACGGGATGATGTGGGATATTAGGGGTAGTCCGGTGGCTCTGGCTGACGGGATGATGTGGGATATTAGGGGTAGTCCGGTGGCTCTGGCTGACGGGATGATGTGGGATATTAGTGGTAGTCCGGTGGCTCTGGCTGACGAGATGATGTGGGATATTAGGGGTAGTAGTCCGGTGGCTCTGGCTGACGGGATGATGTGGGATATTAGGGGTAGTAGTCCGATGGCTCTGGCTGACGGGATGATGTGGGATATTAGGGGTAGTAGTCCGATGGCTCTGGCTGACGGGATGATGTGGGATATTAGTGGTAGTAGTCCGGTGGCTCTGGCTGACGGGATGTGGGATATTAGGGGTTGTAATCCGGTGGCTCTGGCTGACGGGATGATGTGGGATATTAGGGGTAGTAGTCCGATGGCTCTGGCTGACGGGATGATGTGGGATATTAGGGGTAGTAGTCCGGTGGCTCTGGCTGACGGGATGATGTGGGATATTAGGGGTAGTCCGGTGGCTCTGGCTGACGGGATGATGTGGGATATTAGGGGTAGTAGTCCGATGGCTCTGGCTGACGGGATGATGTGGGATATTAGGGGTAGTAGTCCGGTGGCTCTGGCTGACGGGATGATGTGGGATATTAGTGGTAGTCCGGTGGCTCTGGCTGACGGGATGATGTGGGATATTAGTAGTAGTCCGGTGGCTCTGGCTGACGGGATGATGTGGGATATTAGGGGTAGTAGTCCGATGGCTCTGGCTGACGGGATGATGTGGGATATTAGGGGTAGTCCAGTGGCTCTGGCTGATGGGATAATGTGGGATATTAGGGGTAGTAGTCCGGTGGCTCTGGCTGACGAGATGATGTGGGATATTAGTGGTAGTCCGGTGGCTCTGGCTGACGGGATGATGTGGGATATTAGGGGTAGTAGTCCGGTGGCTCTGGCTGACGGGATGATGTGGGATATTAGGGGTAGTAGTCCGATGGCTCTGACGGGATGATGTGGGATATTAGGGGTAGTCCGGTGGCTCTGGCTGACGGGATGATGTGGGATATTAGGGGTAGTCCGGTGGCTCTGGCTGACGGGATGATGTGGGATATTAGTGGTAGTCCGGTGGCTCTGGCTGACGAGATGATGTGGGATATTAGGGGTAGTAGTCTGGTGACTCTGGCTGACGAGATGATGTGGGATATTAGGGGTAGTAGTCCGGTGGCTCTGGCTGACGGGATGATGTGGGATATTAGGGGTAGTAGTCCGATGGCTCTGGCTGACGGGATGATGTGGGATATTAGAGGTAGTAGTCCGGTGGCTCTGGCTGACGGGATGATGTGGGATATTAGGGGTAGTCCGGTGGCTCTGGCTGACGGGATAATGTGGGATATTAGGGGTAGTCCGGTGGCTCCGGCTGACGAGATGATGTGGGATATTAGGGTAGTCCGTTGGCTCTGGCTGACGAGATGATGTGGGATATTAGGGGTAGTAGTCCGGTAGCTCTGGCTGACGGGATGATGTGGGATATTAGGGGTAGTCCGGTGGCTCTGGCTGATGGGATGATGTGGGATATTAGTGGTAGTAGTCCGGTGGCTCTGGCTGATGGGATGATGTGGGATATTAGGGGTAGTAGTCCGGTGGCTCTGGCTGATGGGATGATGTAGGATATTAGGGGTAGTAGTCCGGTGGCTCTGGCTGACGGGATGATGTGGGATATTAGGGGTAGTAGTCCGGTGGCTCTGGCTGATGGGATGATGTGGGATATTAGGGGTAGTAGTCCGGTGGCTCTGGCTGATGGGATGATGTGGGATATTATAGTGAATGTGGCTATGCGGAGTGGGTAGAGCTATACACTCAGCATTATCTAATATATAAAGCTGAATGTGTGTATGTATGTATTTCCGGGATTGGCATCCGCACCGTCGCAGCTACAGCCACAAAATTTGGCACAGTCACACATCTGGACCCCGAGAGCGTCATAGGCTATGTTGTGAGGCGAAATTGTAACCCCACGCAACCCAATTCACCAAACAATTTTGCCCCTATCTACATAATGGGGAAAAAGTGAAAAGAAAAGTGTTGGAGGCAAATTGACAGCTGCCGGATGTGAACAAGGGGGACTGAAATAATGAGAGCGATGGCGCCAAACCGTACAGTTGCTAAGGTGGGGCCCTGACATGGGATACTCGCCACACACGGGGATATGAACACACACACAAAATGCGCCACACACTACCACGTGCTTCACCACATATACCACCCTCAGCACACATTTCACCACACATTCACCAACCTCGCCACATAAAAGTCCAAACACAAAACCCGCCACTCATAACTCACCACGTTGTCCCAGAGCTGTTTAAGAGATGAAAAATGAGACAGTTGTGGTAACTGAGGCCTATTATTCTTATCATTTCTGTGGTGTTATCGTCCTTCTGTAAAGCTGGAAATAACACAATTTATTACCGTGCCAACACAGACCACCCTCTGACACAGACTGCAGGGGAGGCCCAGCATCACACAGGATAGGATTAGATACACGGCTCAGCAGTCAGTATCACACAGGAGAGGATTAGATACACAGCTCAGCAGACAGTATCACACAGAATAGGATTAGACACACGGCTCATCAGTCAGTATCACACAGGAGAGAATTAGATACACGGCTCAGCAGTAAGTATCACACAGGATAGGATTAGATACACAGCTCAGCAGTCAGTATCACACAGGAGAGGATTAGATACACGGCTCAGCAGTCAGTATCACACAGGATAGGATTAGATACACAGCTCAGCAGTCAGTATCACACAGGATAGGATTAGATACACGGCTCAGCAGTCAGTATCACACAGGATAGGATTAGATACACAGCTCAGCAGTCACTATCACACAGGATAGGATTAGATACACGGCTCAGCAGTCAGTATCACACAGGATAGGATTAGATACACGGCTCAGCAGTCAGTATCACACAGGATAGGATTAGATACACAGCTCAGCAGTCAGTATCACACAGGATAGGATTAGACACACGGCTCAGCAGTCAGTATCACACAGGAGAGGATTAGATACACAGCTCAGCAGTCAGTATCACACAGGATAGGATTAGATACACAGCTCAGCAGTCAGTATCACACAGGATAGGATTAGATACACAGCTCAGCAGTCAGTATCACACAGGAGAGGATTAGATACACAGCTCAGCAGTCAGTATCACACAGGAGAAGATTAGATACACAGCTCAGCAGTCAGTATCACACAGGATAGGGTTAGATACATGGCTCAGCAGACAGTATCACACAGGATGGGATTAGATACACAGCTCAGCAGACAGTATCACACAGGATAGGATTAGACACATGGCTCAGCAGACAGTATCACACAGGAGAGGATTAGATACACTGCTCAGCAGTCAGTATTACACAGGATGGGATTAGATACACATCTGAGCAGTCAGTATCACACAGGATAGGATTAGATACACAGCTCAGCAGTCAGTATCACACAGGATAGGATTAGACACACGGCTCAGCAGACAGTATCATACAGGATAGGATTAGATACACAGCTCAGCAGTCAGTATCACACAGGATAGGATTAGATACAGAGCTCAGCAGTCAGTATCACACAGGAGAGGATTAGATATATGGCTGAGCAGTCAGTAGCACACATGATAGGATTAGATACATGGCTCAGCAGTCAGTATCACATAGGATACGATTAGATACACAGCTCAGCAGTCAGTATCACACAGGATAGGATTAGATACACAGCTCAGCAGTCAGTATCACACAGGATAGGAATACACGGCTCAGCAGTCAGTATCACACAGGATAGGATTAGATACGCAGCTCAGCAGTCAGTATCACACAGGATAGGATTAGATACACAGCTCAGCAGTCAGTATCACACAGGATAGGATTAGATACACAGCTCAGCAGTCAGTATCACACAGGATAGGATTAGATACATGGCTCAGCAGACAGTATCACACAGGATGGGATTAGATACACAGCTCAGCAGTCAGTATCACACAGGATGGGATAAGATACTGGAGCTCAGCAGTATCACACAGGGTAGGATTAGATACACGGCTCAGCAGTCAGTATCACACAGGATAGGATTAGATACACAGCTCAGCAGTCAATATCACACAGGAGAGGATTAGATACACAGCTCAGCAGTCAGTATCACACAGGATAGGATTAGATACACAGCTCTGCAGTCAGTATCACACAGGATTGGATTAGATACACGGCTCAGCAGACAGTATCACACAGGATAGGATTAGATACATGGCTCAGTAGACAGTATCACACAGGATAGGATTAGATACATGGCTCAGCAGTCAGTATCACACAGGATAGGATTAGATACACGGCTCAGCAGTCAGTATCACAAAGGATAGGATTAGATACACGGCTCAGCAGTCAGTATCACAAAAGATAGGATTAGATACACGGCTCAGCAGTCAGTATCACACAGGAGAGGATTAGATACACAGCTCAGCAGTCAGTATCACACAGGATAGGATTAGATACACGGCTCAGCAGTCAGTATCACACAGGATAGGATTAGATACACGGCTCAGCAGACAGTATCACACAGGATAGGATTAGACACAGGGCTCAGCAGACAGTATCACACAGGATAGGGTTAGATACATGGCTCAGCACACAGTATCACACAGGAGAGGAGTAGATGCACAGCTCAGCAGTCAGTATCACACAGGATAGGATTAGATGCATGGCTCAGCAGTCAGTATCACAGAGGATGGGATTAGATATACAGCTCAGCAGTCAGTATCACACAGGAGAGGATTAGATACATGGCTCAACACACAGTATCACACAGGATAGGATTAGATACACGGTTCAGCAGTCAGTATCACACAGGATAGGATTAGATACACGGTTCAGCAGTCAGTATCACACAGGATAGGATTAGATACACAGCTCTGCAGTCAGTATCACACAGGAGAGGATTAGACACAGCTCAGCAGTAAGTATCACACAGGATAGGATTAGATACACAGCTCAGCAGTCAGTATCACACAGGATAGGATTAGATACACGGCTCAGCAGTCAGTATCACACAGGATAGGATTAGATGCACGGTTTTTATGTGTAATATAATCATTATAATTTGCTATAACTAACCACAGTTGGTTACTATGCCCGGGCAGCGCCGGGCTCTTCAGCTAGTACTCAATAAATATGGTGCACTTAATCTCATTTGCACCTTTAGGCTGTGCCCACGTTGAGTATTTGAAGCGTTGTTGCCGGAGCAGACGTTTCACAAACACTTAAAATAAGCATCCCATTCATTTTAATGCATTTTGACCTTTTTGTGCCAATTGATGCATTTTTTTCCGCATAGGAAACGCTTAGCGGCTAAAAACGCAGCATGCACATTATTTTCCACATAAGTCCGCGTTTTTAGCCATTTCCTGAGTCCAGAAGACGTGCGGAAAAAACTGCATCAAAAACGTGCGTTTTCTGGGAAGGAGTCCAGTTTTGTGTCAGGTTTTAAATGCTGTGGGCACACAGCCTGATACTGACACTGTCTTAGGATACATGTTACTGTATGATGGCACTTTTGCACATGGCCACTAGATGGCGCTACATTTGACATTTGCATGAATTTTTATATCTACACATGGTTTACACAAATTATATTTTCTTGTGGTAACTCTATACTATTTAACATTAGAAGCTGTGTATTTCTGTAATTATTTGTATGTATACATGATTGATTACCACTTCTGTCTCTGTAAAAACAATCCCCTTTCTGACATTGGGTGTAAATGTACTTCCTCCCTTTGATGTGGGCTCCGGAGCTGAGCCCACATATTTTACGGCACGTCAGCTGTTTTAAACATCTGCCATTTGCCCCGAACAGCCTCTGACAGCGGCACTTCCAGCAAGATTTCCGGAAATCCCACCCATCGGTGACCTCGTCACCAATGGGTTGGCATGATAACCAGAGGTCTCCAGCAGACCTCTATGCTTGTCACTGCCGGAATGCTATGAGCGCCGCCCGCTAGCCAAAACCACATGGATCAGGGATCGTCACGATGAACTCCTGCTCTCCTTTTAACATGTTCAAAACGCTACTCAGACAACGCAGGGTGAGGGTAAAACAGTGTGGGCAATGCTTTATTGTACCACAGAACAGGCAGATAACACATAGAACAGTCCCAGCACAGGACCCAAGATGGGGCACATTACAGAGTCTCACCCTCCACTGACCCGCTGGGATAATGGCAGCTGTGACTTCAGATCTTCCAGGGTCGTTACCCCACCTGTGGCACACACAGAGAGGAGGTAATGACAAGTGTAGGAAGATGACAGTCCATTGAGACTATGCAAGGTACAAGGCCGGTTGATCCAAAGACCACAATCTGGCTTCTCCGAACGTATCCATGGTTCAGTGATGGTCAATGGAGCAGAACTGTTTTCTTCCAACCGAGGCTGAAAACCCCTAGGTTGTTTATTATAGAATGATAGATCCATGTCCCTTGTGATAATATGGCTGCTGTCCTGTCTCTTGTCCTTTGGATGTATGGATGTCTTGGCAGAATCTCTCTGGCTGTTTCTCTCTCTCAGTCTCTTTATACAGAGGCATGTAACCTATTTTTAGACTTAAAAAGTGTCCCTCATTCAGTATTTACATAAAGGGTAAGAATGGAGATGAGATCAAGTAGCATTACTTGATTATTTAAGGTATTTGCATAGTTTTTCCCTCTCTGCTTTATAAGTCAACAAACTGGCTCCATAACACAATGTATAATTAGCATATCAGCAAACATCACTAGTGATCAAGGATAAGGGAACGATAAAAGTCAATATTATCGGCTTACACAAGGAAAAGTCTGTTTTCTTGTCCAACTAGAAATCAACACTTAAATTTAAAGCCAACATACAGATAACATTCTATTATTCTTCATTTGCTAAAAATAGTCATCTGGTTAATTAAGATACAATGCTGTATGTCTTCACAATGCCAAAAGTAAAAAAGTTTTTAAAAATATTAAAAAAATATAAAAGTTCAAATCACCCCCCTTTCACCCCTTTCAAAATAAAACAATTAAAAAAATCAAACATACACATATTTGTTATAGCCGCGTTCAGAATCGCCCGGTCTATCAATATAAAAAAGAATTAACCCGATCGCTAAATGGCGTAACAAGAAAAAATGTCAAAACTCCAGAATTACTTTTCTTGGTCACCACAACATTAAAATTCAGTAAAGGAAAGACCAAAAGATCGTATCTGCACCAAAATGGCATCCATTAAAAAAGTCAGCTTGACACGAAAAATAAGCCTTCACCCAACCCGAGATCATGAGAAATGGAGAAGCGATGGATATCGGAAAATGGCGCAATTCTTTCATACTTTACCTAATAAAGAGGAGTTATTTTTACTGATACAGTGGGTATGGAAAGTATTCAGACCCCTTTAAATTTTTCACTCTTTGTTTCATTGCAGCCATTTGGTAAATTCAAATTCATACTATCTATTCCTGACACTGGAGTGGCTTATAAACTTCCAAAGTATATAGTTTGAGGTGTGGGATCTGCCAATATGGGGCTAGTTTTCTGACTGTTTCGGATAATATGATACATGATTATAGTTTTTTTTTCCGTTTAGTCTCGCTTGAATATAGGGCAATATTAAATAGTCTCCTGATGAGTCGCCTTTGGTGAGGACGATGAAACCCGTACAAATGAAAGGCTTGGAGAGTGAGTGTGTATATGTCACCTCACCCTATATACTGAGATGTGGGATATATGTTTTTTCTATTAGTCACCTTCTGACTAATCTTCAGGGGGTGAATTATGGGTATAGTTTTACATTTGGAATTAATAAGGTTTAGTTTTATCCTTTTGTCAGCAAACATGAGGAATGGCAAGAGACAACCCATTTAAGAAGATTCAATTTTGGTTAAAACTATTCCAACATTATGAATATAAAAAAGGCTTCTCCCCTATGTGACGTCTCTGATGTTTATTAACAGTTGATTTCCAAGTAAAACATTTCCCACATTAAGAAAATGAAAACGGCTTCTCCCCTGTGTGACTGCTCTGATGGTGATCAAGAAGCGCTTTCTGGTTAAAACATTTCCCACATTCTAAACATGAAAAAGGCTTCTCTCCTGTGTGAGTTCTCTGGTGCTGAACATAACTTGATTTCCTGCTAAAACATTTCCCACATTCTGAGCATGAAAAAGGCTTCTCTCCTGTGTGAGTTCTATGGTGTTTATCCAGACTCCCTTTCTGGTTAAAACATTTCCCACATTCTAAACATGAAAAAGGCTTCTCCCCTGTGTGGATTCTCTGGTGTGTAACACAATCTGATTTATTGTTAAAACATTTCCCACATTCTACACATGAAAAAGGCTTCTCTCCTGTGTGGATTTTCTGGTGCTTAACACAAGCTGATTTACTGATAAAACATTTCCCACATTCTGAACATGAAACAGGCTTCTCCCCTGTGTGAGTTCTATGGTGCTTAACACAAACTGATTTATTGATAAAACATTTCCCACATTCTGAACATGAAAAAGGCTTCTCTCCTGTGTGAGTTCTCTGGTGCGTAACACAATCTGATTTAGTGTTAAAACATTTCCCACATTCTGAACAGGAAAAAGGCTTCTCTCCTGTGTGAGTTCTTTGGTGGGTTACAAAATATGATTTCTGTGCAAAACATTTCCCACATTCTGAACAGGAAAAAGGCTTCTCCCCTGTGTGAGTTCTCTGGTGGGTAACACAAACTGATTTATTGATAAAACATTTCCCACATTCTGAACAGGAAAAAGGCTTCTCCCCTGTGTGAGTTCTATGGTGTTCATCAAGATTCCCTTTATGATTATAACATTTCCCACATTCTGAACATGAAAAAGGCTTCTCCCCTGTGTGAGTTCGTTGGTGGGTAACAAAATATGATTTATGTGCAAAACATTTCCCACATTCTGAACAGGAAAAAGGCTTCTCTCCTGTGTGGATTCTCTGGTGCTTAACACAAACTGATTTATTGATAAAACATTTCCCACATTCTGAACATGAAACAGGCTTCTCCCCTGTGTGAGTTCTATGGTGTTTATCAAGATTCCCTTTAAGATTAAAACATTTCCCACATTCTGAACATGAAAAAGGCTTCTCTCCTGTGTGAATTCTCTGGTGGATAACAAAATGTGATTTACACGTAAAACATTTCCCACATTCTGAACATGAAAATGACTTCTTTGCTTTAGGAGCAGTTTGTTTTTTAATGCCTCTTTTGTGACTTTGGTTTCCCTTATTAGTCAGTAATGACTCAGAAGATGGGACCTGTTTCATAGGATCAGATGACAGATCTTTGCTGTGAATGGATGATGGTATATCTGGAGTAATAGCAATCACTTCAGTTGTATCTTGTAGGATCTCAAGATCATCAGATTTAAAAATTGAAGATGTCAGCTGTCCCTCTGATCTCCTGGTACAGTCATCTAACATAAAAAGCAATTTTTTTAAATAAAATATCCTTGAGTTTTATATTTTTCAACACTTCTACTTAAAAAATGGCAAGCAATGTAAAAAACTTTATTTACCAAGACAATGACAGTTCTCAGTCTAATTGAAAACCTTGTTGGATGAACCAGTAGTGTGCGGTGTTCAACTGTTTGTTCATTCTGCCTCCCAAATCTTCTATAATAATAAATGCGCTAAGCAGCTTCCGGGTTGTAACAACTTCCGTCCAGTTGTAACTGGTGACGTCACAGCACACCTCTTGCCATGTTAACCCTCAACACACCACTCCATCTCAACACACACCTCCTCAACACACACTCCTCTCACCTTTCACCATCTCCACTCACGTCCCCCCCTCTTTCACTCCACATATGACCCTTTCTCTCACTCCGTCTCTCATACTCACGCCGTCATCGCCGCTGCTCCATGATCCCCGACATCTTCCGCCGGCACCATCCTGGATCCAGACGTTGTCCACGCTGGCGACATGTTCTTGCGGCGACGCCATCTTGAGTATCGCGATATCCCGCGATGAGTGAGAGAAAGGGTTGTATGTGGAGTGAAAGAGGGGGGACGTGAGTGGAGATGGTGAAAGGTGAGAGGAGTGTGTGTTGAGGAGGTGTGTGTGTTGAGGGTTAACATGGCAAGAGGTGTGTCACTATCCTCCCGATGCGATAGCATCGGGCCTTAATCTAGTATATATATAATTGCCTTAAATTGTCTGTCGTCAACTTCCATCTGGATGTCCCCGAATCCCACAATCCACTGCGCAGCACCGGACGTACGCCGACCGCTATTTTGGTACACCCAAGTGATGCCGCTCAGATCCAGGACGCAGCTGCGATCCCGAACACCCCTGGGATCCCAGCTGCCGCTTGGATCCAGGATGCCACTGCGATCCCGACCGCCTCTGGGATCCCGACCGCTACTGGGATCCCGGCCACCGCTCGGATCCAGGTCGCCGCTGCGATCATGAGGCTGTGAAAGGGGTGTAACAAGGGGGTATAATGAGAGGGTGTAATGAGGGGGGAGTAATGAGAGAGATGCCGCCGCTAGACCCCTGCCTGGACCCACTGCCTGACTACATGCACCGGATCCCACCGCTGCTTGCCCGCCCACCTCCATGCAGTCACAGTCACCAGGAAAGACTGCGACTTGAGGCCTGTGCTGGAGATTGGGTGCAGCCACCCTCTGGAAGCGCCGCACACCATCTCCAGCACAGATCGCAAAACACAGTCTTTCCTGCCAGTTGTGACTGCATGGAAGTGGGTGGGCCGCCACCCCCAGCACCACAAAGCTGCCCCCATCGTGATGTTACTGCCCTCCCGATGCGATAGCATTGGGCACACATCTAGTATCAAATATAAAGAAACCAATCAATGTTATGTAGGCGAAAATAATACCAATTCTCATCTCACCAAAACAAGTCACCACTCAGGTCCATCATCTGTCAATGGAAAAGCAGAGGTTCCCGCACTATTAGTGGCTCAAAGGCTGCTGAAAAGCAACAAGGTTTCTATAAACCAATCCAGCAAAATCCGCTCTCACTTCGGAGTCTTGCAGTGTGCGCAAACAACATTTAGGCTGTGTGCACACGTTGCAGATTTTGCCGCAGATTTTTCCGCACAAAATCCGCAGCGTCTTTGATGCCTTTTTGCTGCGGTTTTTCAGGCGGATTTGTCTGCGTTTTTGTAAGCTAAATAAAGATATCTTATTTAACAAAAAAAAAAAAAGATTTGTGATGTCATTTCTGTCCAACCTCCTCATTTACATTTGTCCAACTCACACTCCATTACACACAGATACATAGATAATAGATAGAAGGATAGATAAATAGAGAAATAGATAGAAAGAAAGATAGATAGAAGGATAGATATGGGATAGATAGATATGGGATAGATAGATAGATAGATAGATAGATAGATAGATAGATAGATAGATATGGGATAGATAGATAGATAGATAGATATGGGATAGATAGATAGATATGGGATAGATAGATATATAGATATGGGATAGATAGATAGATAGATATGGGATAGATAGATAGATAGATAGAAGATAGCTAGATAATAGATAGAAGGATAGATAGATAGAGAGATAGATAGATAGATAGATAGATAGATAGATAGATAGATAGATAGATAGATAGATAGATAGATAGATAGAAGGATAGATAGATAATAGATAGATGGTGACTTTTGTCCTCAACAGGATAAAATTTAGACTTAGCAGGTACGTTCAGGTGAAACCATTCATCTGTTTCTTCAGTATTTTCTGTGTTGGTTGGAGGGTTGGATTTATTTTCCTTAATAAAGAAATGTCTTTTAAGGTTTAATTTCCTTATGAAAATTTGTAAATCTAAAAATAAATTAAAATCCTTAGGTTTGTTGGAGAGACAGAAGGACAATCCTCTAGATAGGAGGGATTCCGCACTTTCAGAGAGTTTGTAGTCAGAAAGATTACAACTATTAGAAGTTAATTCATTAGCGATGGAGGGGTTAAGGTGGTATTTTTCCTCTTTTTCTCCCTCCCCTAGTTCCTCTGTAGTGCTTTTTATTTTTACGGTTTTGGGTACAAAAAATTGGTTCAGTTGGGAGTTTTTTATTGCCCGGGGTAAAAGAGGAACCGTCCCAGATTTAGAGGCATCTGAATGATCCACTACAATAGTGTCATTGGTGGGGCTGGTGGAGTGGAGGTATCAGGGTCGTCAGGACCTAATGAGATAGTGGTTAGTGAAGGTACCAACATGCTTGGAGTGGTATCATGAATGGAGAACTCAAGAAGTGAAAGAGGGAGAGAACTGGACAGATCCGAATTAGAGTTGGCTCCTTTGGTCCAGATTTATTATTACCTCTCAGTGTCTTCGGGGCAGCAGTGGTTTTATCTTTAAATTAGATTAATTTGTAATTTAATCTTTTCTTGATGTTTCTTGGCTTCGGATAGTGTTTGAGAATGATTTGGTACAATATTTGTGGTATGTCCTGATGAAGGGGTCACCTGAACCCCCCAAACACGTAGAAGAAACCACGTTAACACCTCTACAATTTCTGGAATTCTTCTTGCAGCAGCGCGGGGATGATCCTTCCTTCCAATCTAAGTGTATAAGCACTGACAGTGTAGCAGGCATAGCCCGATGGGACTTGTAGTACACACAGCCCCGCAGACCGCCCAATGACCCCCGCACAGCCCCGACATATGCCTAATGACCCCCGCACAGCCCGGCAGACCGCCCAATGACCCCCGCACAGCCACGGCGTATGCCTAATGACCCACGCACAGCCCAGCAGACCGCCCGATAACCCCCGCACAGCCCCGGCATATGCCTAATGACCCCCGCACAGCCCGGCATATGCCTAATGACCCCCGCACAGCCCCGGCATATGCCTAATGACCCCCGCACAGCCCGGCAGACCGCCCAAAGACCCCCGCACAGCCCCGGCATATGCCTAATGACCCCTGCACAGCCCGGCAGACTGCCCAATGACCCCCGCACAGCCCCGACATATGCCTAATGACCCCCGCACAGCCCGGCAGACTGCCCAATGACCCCCGCACAGCCACGGCGTATGCCTAATGACCCACGCACAGCCAAGCAGACCGCCCGATGACCCCCGCACAGCCCCGACATATGCCTAATGACCCCCGCACAGCCCCGGCATGTGCCTATTGACCCCCGCACAGCCACGGCGTATGCCTAATGACCCACGCACAGCCCAGCAGACCGCCCAATGACCCCCGCACAGCCCCGACATATGCCTAAAACCCCCGCACAGCCCGGCAGACCGCCCAATGACCCCCGCACAGCCACAGCGTATGCCTATTGACCCCCGCACAGCCCCGGCATGTGCCTAATGACCCCCGCACAGCCCCGCAGACCGCCCAATGACCCCCGCACAGCCCCGACATATGCCTAATGACCCCCGCACAGCCCGGCAGACCGACCGATGACCCCCGCACAGCCCCGGCATATGCCTAATGACCCACGCACAGCCCAACAGACCGCCCGATGACCCCCGCACAGCCCCGACATATGCCTAATGACCCCCGCACAGCCCCAACATATGCCTAATGACCTCCGCACAGCCCGGCAGACCGCCTGATGACCCCCGCACACACAGGCCCATACACGCACACAGTCACCGCCCACACACATACACAAGCACACAGTCTCCGCCGACACGCCGCCCCCACTCTTCCCCCCCTCCCGATCTGCAGCGTTGCATCCACAGCAAAAACGCAGATCTTTTTTAGATCTGCGGTTTTGCTCCGGATATGCTCGACTTAATGCAAGTCAATGGGTGCAGAAACGCTGCAGATCCGCACAAAGAATTGACATGAACCCGCAGCGTTTCCACGCAGATTTTTCTGCAGCATGTGCACAGCGTTTTTCAATTTACATTCACTTTCATGGTACTGTACAACGCAGCTAACCTTATATAAGTCAGTTCAGATATGGTGTACCAAGATGGCGTCTGTGTCTTCAGACAACACCCTGGAAGGAATCCTTGGAATGCAGAAGCTGAGATACTGGATACCATATATGGAAGTGAAGCTGAAATGGACCTATCATAGACTGACACTGGCTACTCAGAAGATGGTGTGACACCCATCTCCTGTCTCTTTGTCTTGAGAATAAAATTCAGTTGTGTGCAAGCCTTTACTGAGAAAGGAGTAGACATCTAACTCTGTGTTCGGTGTGACTCTTTAAGCGCGCACTCGGCCTATATTGGGTCAGGTACAAGCAATCATATAGATCTCTCTTTAAGGGATCACCCTCACACTAATCCCAGGGGGTAGGAGGATCCTCCAGGTTGTAAGTTCTATAGAAAAGGCTTTCACTGCCCAAAGTCATTTGAACATTTTTGGTTGGAGGAGAATGTTGTGGTCTAGAGGCAAAATGGTGATCATGGTAATACAGCCGGACTACACCACCGATAAAGCAGCCACAGCCGGTGACTGAGAGGAATCTGTGACTTCTCTGCATTCAGTGGTTACTACTCACCTGGGTAGTCATATGTGGGAATCTCCTCTTTACACCACTCATCACCCCTCACATATGTCTCTGTAGTATTAATATGGGTCAGATCTTCACCCTGAAACAAATATTGTAAAAGTCACAGACAGATGGAGAAGTCCCATCTATGATCAGCTCTAATCCTGCCATCTCCACCGTTCTCATTACACAAGTATAAAACATATACTACAGGGGGAAAAAACAAGACTGAGCACAAGACCTTCACAGCCGTCTACACATCATAGGGGAGATCTCCTGACACCTTCTCTCCATCTACCTGATGATCCTGAGGAGCACTGGGATCTTCTTGGTTACAGTCCTGTGGAAGAAGAGGACGGGGACATCTCTCTGGTGTTGTCCTCTTACTGGATAGATCTGGAGGAAACACATACAGGGACTGAATTCATTCTCTACATACAGATAATTATAGGCCGTGTGTATTTAGTCCTGTCTATTACCTGGAGATGTGAGGGGCTGGGGAACCTCCATTATGACGTTCTTGTACAGATCTCTGTGTTCTTCTAAATACTCCCACTCCTCCATGGAGAAATAGACAGCGACATCCTGACACCTTATAGGAACCTGACACATACAATAATACCGTCATCCCCCCGATCCCTTCATAGTGTTACTGTATAATGTCCCAGCATTCCCAGCAGTGTCACCTCTCCAGTCAGCAGCTCAGTCATCTTGTAGGTGAGTTCTAGGATCTTCTGGTCATTGATGTCCTCATGGATCAGGGGGTGAGGTGGAGGCCCCGTGATTGGGCTCAGGGGTCTTCCCCATCCCTCAGACACAGGGTCCTGACAGCGATCACTAGAGGTCTTCTTCACCACTGTGTAATCCTGGTTATGGAGAGACACATTAATAAATCTCACTACAGACATTTCCAGAGTCCTCACCTCTCCAGTTCTGTCCATCTGTTATTCCCGTAGATAAGAATGATGTAATGTGACGTCATCCGAATCTCTCACCTCTCCAGTGAGACGGAAGAGGATCTCTAGGGTGAGGTGTAACATCCTCTCCGCCATCTTGTCTCTGTCCATATCCATCCTTGATGGGGAAATCAGGAAAATTCTCTTTTGTAGAAGATCTTCACTGAGAGGATCCGATATTGTAGAGACCTGAATGAGAAGAAGAAGATCTGATGTAACATCATAAGAATCCTGTGTAATAATACAATGAGAGCAGCAATCTGCAGAGTCGGGAGATATGACTCTGCCAAACATATATATATACACATACACACACATATATACAGAATATATCTATATATATAATTTCACCATCAAAGAAAGTAAGGACTGCAGCACTCACCGATCCATATTGAAAGTCCGTAGTTTATTTGTAGCAAAAGTTTAAAACTTCATGGCCGGGAGGCTGAAGAAAGGAGTGAGTAAACTCTGATGACGGCCTATCAGCGCTTCCACGGGTCAGCTATACATAATATATATATCTATTTATATAATCGTCTAACTCTGTCTGTCTGTAACGGAAATCCCGCGTCGCTGATTGGTCGTGGCCGGCAGGCCGCAACCAATTAGCGACAGGCGCAGTGCGCAGGCGCAGTCCGGAATTTGAAGGACACACGCCACCGCTACCGTCGGGAGATCAGCGGCGCTAGGAGTCGGGAGACTCCTCTGGACCGTGGGTACCATAAACCTGTAAAAATAGAATTAAAGCAAAAAATAGTGATATACTCACCCTCCGACGGCCCCCGGAGCTCTCCCGCCTCTAACCACACAGCCGGCATCTTCCGTTCCCAGTAATGCTTTGCGAGAAAGACCGCTGATGACGTCGCAATCTCGCAAGCATCGCGCTCTCACGAGAGTGACGTCATCTCCGGTAATTCGCGCTAAGCATAACTGGGAACGGAAAATGCCGGGAGCGTGGAGAGGAAAGAAAGAGTCCGGGGACCGTCGGAAGGTGAGAATAACCTTTTTTTAATTTTTTTTAATTCTTTTTTACATGCTATCTTTTACTATTGATGCTGCATAGGCATCATCAATAGTAAAAATCCACACTTGCGGACAAAAAAGAATATTACTCCTTCTTATCCAAAATGAAGCGAACCACAATTATATTAAAAACATGTAACTTTATTAAACAAAACAGAGATAATTGTCTGCTGTTTTTTTCCCCTTTTGGGGTAGGTTATCAGGAAACAATGAATATGTAGCCAATTTTAAATGTCTTTATTTTGTTTAATAAAGTTACATGTTTGTAATATAATTGTGGTTCGCTTCATTTTGGATAAGGAGTAATATTCTTTTTTACCCGCAAGTGTGGATTCATGTGTTGGAGTGCCTATTTAAATACTTGCAAAAAATTGTGGTTTCAATCAATAGTAAAAAGTTGATCACAATTGTCAAACACTATGCTTCACAAGTGTGAACGACCTGTCAATCACATTCCAAACGATGCTTCAAATCGTTTGGTATGCGCTCGAATTCCGCGTGTGAAAAATGCATGTTTTCTGCGGCAAAACGCATGCGAATTTGGCCATATTCTAGAATACCCGATGCGTTAGAATTGGGCCACCATTTAGTATATACATATATTCGTCTAATTCTGTCTGTAACGGAAATCCCGCGTCGCTGATTGGTCGCGCCCGGGGACGACACTGAAGGTGGAGGAAGATGGCGCCCGCAGCAGTCCTCCACAGGAACTTCACCAACGATGTGCCCTGCCTTAACTTGAGCAGAGGAGGGCGAAAAACCCCCGTTCGGCAAAGATCAAGCCTAAGGCAGGACGCAGATACTGTTCAGAAGGAAATCTCCACACCGGCCGAACATCGGGTAGCGGTGACGTCACCACAAAGGAAGAAGATGGCGCGTGCAGCAGGCAGAGAGGGAACCTTCACCAGCGGTGTGCCCATGGAAAACAAGGTCAGATGAGGGTCCAGCCCCCCAGGTCTGCAAGGGGCAATCCCAAAGTCGATTCCAGAAGCCTTTCCAAAGCAATTTTCTACACCGCCCGAACATTCATTGCATTATTCTTAAATCTTCATAAATAAACTACATACATATTCTAGAATACCCGATGCGTTAGAATCGGGCCACCATCTAGTATAGTATAATTATATATATATATATATATATACACACACACACACATTATAGCAGAGTCATATCTCCCGACTCCGGAGATTGCATGCTGTCGTTGTAGGCCCAGACCAGATGGTATGGAGATGAATGAGGGAGACCAAAGTTAAAAAATAGACTTTCCTTCACTTAACAAGAACTTGATGAGAAGTATATACATCAGATGGCAGGCACAACACTTTTGCTGATGTAATAGCAGAATATAGCCGATCATGCACAGCACAAAAGCCGGTGTTTCCCAAGCTGTGTGGCAGTGCGGTAAACACCGGTGTAGCGCTTCTGATTGGCGGTAAAATCATCCCCGCCGGTCACAGAGCCGTGGTTCCCACGTTGTCAGAACACAGCATAACCGCTCAGCTGTGATTGGAGATAAAAAGTTTACCTCCGGTCACTGGTGTCAGCTCTAATCCTGCCATCTCCACCGTTCTCATTACACAAGTATAAAACATATAATACTGGTGGATAAAACAAGACTGAGCACAAGACCTTCACAGCCGTCTACACATCATAGGGGAGACCTCCTGACACCTTCTCTCCATCTACCTGATGATCCTGAGGAGCACTGGGATCTTCTTGGTTACAGTCCTGTGGAAGAAGAGGACGGGGACATCTCTCTGGTGTTGTCCTCTTACTGGATAGATCTGGAGGAAACACATACAGGGACTGAATTCATTCTCTACATACAGATAATTATAGGCCGTGTGTATTTAGTCCTGTCTATTACCTGGAGATGTGAGGGGCTGGGGAACCTCCATTATGACGTCCTTGTATAGATCTCTGTGTCCTTCTATATACTCCCACTCCTCCATGGAGAAATAGACGGCGACATCGTGACACCTTATAGGAACCTGACACACACAATGATACTGTCATCCCCCCGATCCCTTCATAGTGTTACTGTATAATGTCGGTCTGTCATTCCAAGGATGTCGTTCTAAGGATAACATCTGAAATATGCCTGAAAATGACTCCCTTGCTCTAGATGCTTCATTATTATTATTACTATGCTTCACTATTACTATCACCTATCACTCAGACAATCGATCTGCTTCATCCACAGGTATGTGTTCTGGCTGCAATACCATCATCACCCATCTTTCCTGAACCCCAATCACCCCTGTATCTGTCTGATATCAATGGTATGTATCCCGGCTGCATTACCATCATCACCCATCGTTCCTGAACCCCAATCACCCCTGTATCTGTCTGCTATCACTGGTATGTGTTCAGGCTGCAATACCATCATCACCCAGCTTTCCTGAACCCCAATCACCCCTGTATCTGTCTGCTATCACTGGTATGTGTTCTGGCTGCAATACTATCTCCCTTTGCATTTCCTCTTGTGACTTTAATTAATCGTCTCCTGTGTCTGCATCCAGTCTCCCTGCTGCTCCTCCCTTTCTGATCACACCTGGGCCCTTTCATGTGCTGTTAAGTTAGTATAAATTCAGACTAAGAGGTCTGTCTGACCTCGGTCTGTCATTGCAAGGATGTTTTCTAAGGATAACATCTGAAATGAGCCTGAAGTGACCAGAAGGTACGACTAACTGCTGCATTTAGATGTACTAAATTTCTTTTGCCTTCTATATTACTCTCACCATGCTGACATACGCACTAACAGTTTTGGCTCCACTACTCCTCACTCTCCTTCGCTATCCGCAAACCCCAGCACCCGCTAACCAAATAATAATCTCTCCTTCCCTCTTGCCTCCCCACCTGACCTCCTCTGCTGACCTGCTCCTCGACCTCAGAGCTCTCCTAATAAAATACAAAACAAGCCACCCACCCTCCTTCTCCCACATGCTCTCCCTCTCTCTGCTTCTCCTCACTGCTGGCGATATATCTCTCCACCCTGGACCCCCACAGCCCATACCTCCCATTATTACCCCCTTCTATCGTTCCCAAATCAACACAAACACCAGAAATCTTTCCCACCATCTTTCCCACCTCAAATCCATGCCCTTGACACCCACCACCCTGCTCCCACTCTTTGGATCACTCTGGAATGCCAGCTCCATCTGCAATAAACTCCATGTGATTCACAACCTCTTTACCTCTCGTAATTTTTCCTTCCTTGGCCTCACCGAAACATGGCTGACACCCTCCGACACCGCCTCCCCTGCTGTGCTAGGTTACGGCGGCCTCCACTTCACCTACACTCCTCGCCCTGGCAACAGACATGGCGGAGGAGTGGGCCTTCTCCTTTCTTCCAATTGCAGCTTCAACCCAATCCAACCTCTACCCTCCCTTATCCTCCCCTCTTTTGAAGTCCACTCTGTCCGCATCTACTCTCCCTCCAACCTCCAAGTGGCCGTCCTATACCGACCTCCAGGTCCGACCACTGCCTTCATTGACCAATTCTCCACCTGGTTCCTTCACTTTCTCTCTGCTGACATTCCCACCATCATCATGGGTGACTTCAACATCCCCATTGACACCCACCATTCAGCAGCCTCCAAACTCCTGTCCCTTACATCATCCTTTGGACTTACTCTGTGGTCCTCCTCCTCCACCCACACAGACGGACATACATTAGACCTGGTTTTCACCCGCCTCTGCTGTCTTTCTAACTTCACCACCTCCCCTCTATCTGACCACCATCTACGCACTTTCTCATCCCTGTCCTCCTCACCTGTCACCCATGTCCAGCAGCATGCGCACCCCCGCAGAAACCTCACACATCTAGACACTCACAAACTCTCTGACTCTATTCTACCACTGTCCTCCATATCTTCACTCCACGACACAGACACTGCCACTAGTTTCTACAATGCCACTCTTGCATCAGCCATCGACTCGGTCGCCCCTGTCATGCATAACAGAGTGCGACGAATCAATAGACAACCCTGGCACAATAACACCACTAAAAAGCTTCGGCAAGCATTCAGAATTGCAGAACGGCGCTGGAAGAAAACGCATTCGCAAGACGACTTCACTGCACTCAAACAAGCAACACTTGCATTCAAATCTGCCCTCACCTCTGCTAAACAGGCCTACTTTACATCCCTTGTATCTTCCTTATCCCACAACCCCAAACAGTTGTTCAGTACTTTTAACTCCCTCCTCCACCCACCACTGCCCCCTCCAACCTCCCTCATCTCTGCCGAGGACTTTGCGCACACTTCAAAAACAAGATGGCCCAAACACGGCATGTCTTTATTGCTCAACCACCACAACCCCTTTACACACCAGACCAAAGCCCAAACCCCATAACCTCCCTATATAACATCACTGAAGGGGAGCTTGCTCATCTCTCCAAATCACACCTCACCACTTGTGCACTTGATCCTATGCCATCTCACCTCCTCCACAACCTCGCCACCACTCTTATTCCATCCCTAAACCACCTCTTCAACCTATCATTTACTTCTGGTACCTTCCCTTCTGCTTTCAAACATGCCACAATCACGCCTATCCTTAAAAAGCCGACCCTCGACCCAATAGCCACATCTAGCTATCGCCCAATATCGCTGCTCCCATTAGCTTCTAAACTCCTGGAGCAGCATGTCCACGCTCACCTTTCCTCCCACCTCTCATCTAACTTGCTCTTTGACAATCTACAATCTGGCTTCCGCCCCCATCATTCCACTGAGACAGCCCTGACCAAAATTACCAACGACCTACTTACAGCAAAACCTAACGGACAATACTCTATACTCCTCCTTCTAGACCTGTCCTCTGCTTTCAACACAGTTGACCACTGCCTCCTACTACACATCCTCTCCTCCTTCGGCATCAAAGATCTCGCCCTATCCTGGATTTCCTCATACCTTTCCAACCGCACATTCAGCGTCTCCCACTCCCACACTACCTCCTCATCCCACCCTCTCTCTGTTGGAGTCCCCCAAGGCTCTGTTCTAGGACCCCTACTCTTCCCAATCTATACACTTGGCCTGGGGCAACTCATAAAGTCCCATGGATTCCAGTACCACCTTTATGCCGATGATACTCAGATCTACCTCTCTGGCCCAGACGTCACCTCTCTGCTCTCCAGAATCCCAGAGTATATATCAGCCATATCGTCCTTCTTCTCCTCTCGCTTCCTCAAACTCAATGTGGACAAATCTGAACTCATCATCTTTCCCCCATCTCACAGATCTTCCTTACCCGACATTTCTATAACAATTGACATCACGCTTTCCCCCCTACCGGAGGTCCACTGCCTGGGAGTAACCCTTGACTCTGCCCTGTCCTTCAAACCGCACATCCAAGCTCTCTCCACCTCCTGCCGCCTCCAGCTCAAAAATATTTCCAGAATCTGTCCCTTCCTCAACTCTCAATCTACTAAACTACTTGTGCATGCCCTCATCATCTCCCGCCTCGACTATTGCAACATCCTTTTCTGTGGCTTCCCTGCTAACACCCTTGCACCTCTCCAGTCCATCCTTAACTCTGCCGCCTGACTAATTCATCTCTCTCCTCGCTACTCCTCCGCTTCTCCCCTCTGCAAATCTCTTCACTGGCTCCCATTCCCTCAGCGTATCCAATTCAATTTACTAATACTGATCTACAAGGCCATCTATAACCTGTCTCCCCCATATGTCTCTGAACTAATCTCCTGATACCTTCCCTCAAGTAATCTCTGGTCCTCCCAAGACCTCCTTCTCTCCTCCACACTTATTCGCTCCTCACCCAACCGCCTCCAAGACTTCTCCCAAAGTGCCCCTATTCGCTGGAATTCTTTGCCCCAACACGTCCGGCTATCAACCACACTCGGATCCTTCAGACGGAACCTGAAAACCCAACTCTTCAAAAAAGCCTACAGCCTGCAATGACTCCACTACCTCCTAACCACTACCGCAGATATCACCTCAACCAACACCGGAACTGCTGCAACCCCCCAACCTACTGTCTCCTTCCCCACCATCCTGTAGCATGTAAGCCCGAAAGGGCAGGGTCCTCTCTCCCCTCTGTATCAGTCTGTCATTGTTAGTTTGTTTACTGTCGGTGATATCTGTAATTCTATGTAACCCCTTCTCATGTACAGCACCATGGAACCAATGGTGCTTTATAAATAAATAGTAATAATGTTCCAGCATTCCCAGCAATGTCACCTCTCCAATTAGCAGCTCAATCATCTTGTAGATGAGTTCTAGGATCTTCTGGTCATTGATGTCCTCATGGATCAGGGGGTGAGGTGGAGGTCCCGTGATTGGGCACAGGGGTCTTCCCCATCCCTCAGACACAGGGTCCTGACAGCGATCACTACAGGTCTTCTTCACCACTGTGTAATCCTGGTTATGGAGAGACACATTAATAAACCTCACTACAGACATTTCCAGAGTCCTCACCTCTCCAGTTCTGTCCATCTGTTATTCCCATAGATAAGAATGATGTAATGTGACGTCATCAAAATCTCTCACCTCTCCAGTGAGATGGAAGAGGATCTCTAGGGTGAGGTGTAACATCCTCTCCGCCATCTTGTCTCTGTCCATATCCATCCTTGATGGGTAAATCAGGAAAACTCTCTTCTGTAGAAGATCTTCACTGAGAGGATCCGATATTGTAGAGACCTGAATGAGAAGAAGATGATCCGATGTAACATTATAAGAATCCTGTGTAATAATACAATTACTGGAGATAATAAGGGAAACATATGAGGAGATTTATTATCTTACAGGGTTTAGTTTTCTTCCCTGACATCTACTAATAAAACCTATATATTTAGGCCACAGACAACAAGCAGTTTCCTCCTCGGAGTCGGCAGCTGAACGCGTTCCTCATAGACTCATCTTCCATAACGCTAATTCTCGTCTCATTACCGACACTGGAATCGGCATTAGCAATACTGCAGGAGAGATTCATTACACGCGACATGAGAAATAACTCCTTCATGATGAGGACGACATCTTCATCTCCTACTGCGGCTCTAGAGACAGATGTGGCCAGAGTCGGTCACTGCCTCCATCCCCACCGGCCGTCTATATGAAGGTTTCCCGTCTTCCCCGCACTGGAATCTTCTATCTATATGTAATATATGGGTACAACCTCAAGAACACAGTCCCAACTGCGAGGCCTAGTGGGGGAAACATCACACTTTGGGGGGCTTTTCTGTAAAGGGGACAGGACAACTGCAACGTATTGAAGAAAGGATGGATGGGGTCATGTACCGGGAGATTTTGGCCAACAACCTCCTTCTCTCAGTAACAGCATTGAAGATGGGTGGAGGCTGGGTCTTCGAACAGAACAACGACCCGAAACACAGAGACAGGGAAACTAAGGAAAGAATAACACAGGGACCGAAAGGGTTAATACGACTCACAGGAGGAACCGGCCCAGAAAGCAGAAGGTCCAGGAGCATCTGCCACATATATGGCTGCTCTGTGCGCACAGGACCTGTGATGAGGTCACAGGAGGGGAGGAGTCAGGGGTCACATGACCAGGGGCCTCAGTGTGTGCAGGACTCTGCTGTGCTGGTTGTCATGGTGCTGGATGAGGGGAAGTTTCTGTGTGGGGTCAGGAGGGGTTTACAGGGTGGATGTAGCAGAGCCGTGTGTGTACGAGGTGTACGGAGCGGAGCCGAGTGTGTACGAGGTGTACGGAGCGGAGCCGTGTGTGTACGAGGTGTACGGAGCGGAGCCGTGTGTGTACGAGGTGTACGGAGAGGAGCCGTGTGTGTACGAGGTGTACGGAGCGGAGCCGTGTGTGTACGAGGTGTACGGAGCGGAGCCGTGTGTGTACGAGGTGTACGGAGCGGAGCCGTGTGTGTACGAGGTGTACGGAGAGGAGCCGTGTGTGTACGAGGTGTACGGAGCGGAGCCGCGTGTGTACGAGGTGTACGGAGCGGAGCCGTGTGTACGAGGTGTACGGAGCGGAGCCGTGTGTGTACGAGGTGTACGGAGCGGAGCCCTGTGTGTACGAGGTGTACGGAGCGGAGCCGTGTGTGTACGAGGTGTACGGAGCGGAGCCCTGTGTGTACGAGGTGTACGGAGCGGAGCCGTGTGTGTACGAGGTGTACGGAGCGGAGCCGCGTGTGTACGAGGTGTACGGAGCGGAGCCGCGTGTGTACGAGGTGTACAGAGCGGAGCCGCGTGTGTACGAGGTGTACGGAGCGAAACAGCGTGTGCACAAGGTGTACGGAGCGGAGCTGCATGTGCACAAGGTGTACGGAGTGGAGCTGCGTGTGTACAAGGTGTACGGAGTGGAGCCGCGTCTGTATGAGGTGTACGGAGCGGAGCCATGTGTGTACGAGGTGTACGGAGTGGAGCCGTGTGTGTACGAGATGTACCGAGCAGAGCTGTGTGTGTACGAGGTGTACTCCCAGCTTCGGTCGCAGACGTCTCTGTGTATGCTGTATACACCCGTATACCCCAGCTTCGGTCTCAGACCCTTGTGTACACTGTATTAACCCATATACCCCCAGCTCCAGTCGCAGACGCCTCTGTGTATGCTGTATACACCCGTATACCCCAGCTTCGGTCTCAGACCCGTGTGTACACTGTATACACCCATATACCCCCAGCTTCGGTCACAGACCCCTCTGTGTATGCTGTATACACCCGTATAACCCCAGCTTCGGTCGCAGACCACTCTGTGTATGCTGTATACCCACAGCTTCAGTCTCAGACCCCTATTTGTATGCTGTATACACCCGTATACCCCCAGCTTCGGTCACAGACCCCTCTGTGTACGCTGTATGCCCCCAGCTTCAGTCTCAGACCTCTCAGTGTACGCTGTATACACCTGTATACCCCCAGCTTCAGTTGCAGACCCCTCTGTATGCTGTATACACCTGTATTCCCCCAGCTTCGGTCGCAGACCCCTCAGTGTGCTCTTTATACACCCGTATACCCCCAGCTTCCGTCACAGACCCCGCGTCTCTCACACTGTGTACACCCGTATACCCCCAGCTTCAGTCTCAGACCCCTGTGTGTATGCTGTATACAACTGTATACCCCCAGCTTCTGTCACAGACCCCTCTGCGAACTCTGTATACACCCGTATACCACCAACTTCGGTCGCAGACCACTCTGTACGCTGTATACACCTGTATACCCCCAGCTTCGGTCACAGACCCCTGTGTTCACTGTATACACCTGTAAATCCCCAGCTTGGGTCGCAGACTCCTGTATACACTGTATACACCCGTATACCCCCAGGTTCGGTCGCATACCCCTGTATACGCTGTATACACCTGTATACCCCCAGCTTCGGTCACAGACCCGTGTTCACTGTATACACCTGCAAATCCCCAGCTTGGGTCGCAGACTCCTGTGTACACTGTATACACCCGTATACCCCCAGGTTCGATCGCATACCCCTGTGTACGCTGTATACACCTGTATACCCCCAGCTTTGGTCACAGACCCCCCTGTGTGTGCTGTATACACCCGTATACCCCCAGCTTCAGTCGCAGACCCCTCTGTGTACGCTGTATACACCTGTATACCCCCAGCTTCAGTCGCAGACCCCTCTGTGTACGCTGTATGCACCCGTATACCCCCAGCTTCGGTCATAGACCCTCCGTGTATGCTGTATACAACCGTATATCCCCAGCTTCGGTCGCAGACACCTCTGTGTACGCTGTATGTACCTGTATACTCCTATACTCCTAGCTTCGGTTGCAGACTCGGTCACAGACCCCTGTGTACGCTGTATACACCTGTATACCCCCAGCTTTGGTCACAGACCCCCTGTGTACGCTGTATACACCCGTATACCCCCAACTTCGGTCGCAGACCCCTGTGTTCACTGTATACACCGTATACCCCCAACTTCGGTCGCAGACCCCTGTGTACGCTGTATACACCCGTATACCCCCAGCTTCGGTCGCAGACCCCTGTGTACTCTGTATACACCAGTATACCCCCAGCTTCGGTCGCAGTCCCCTGTGTATGCTGTATACATCCGTATACCCCCAGCTTTGGTCGCAGATCCCTGTGTACTCTGTATACACCCGTATACCCCCAGCTTCAGTCGCAAACCCCTGTGTATGCTGTATACACCCGTATACCCCCAGCTTTGGTCACAGACTCCTCTGTGTATGCTGTATACACCCGTATACCCCCAGCTTCAGTCGCAGACCCCTCTGTGTATGCTGTATACACCCGTATAACCCCAGCTTTGGTCACAGACCCCTCTGTGTATGCTGTATACACCCGTATACCCCCAGCTTCGGTCACAGACCCTGCATATCTCACACTGTAGAACTGACGCCGGACACACACGGTAAAACTGCGGTCGTCGGTCTCTCATCTCTCGCACTTATACTGAAAACATAAGATGGAGTCAGACGAACCCTCCTACAAAACGTGAGAACAAAGTCATTACTACAGGACTGTGTGAGAAAGGGATTTATTCTACAGGAAACGCTGGGGCCACAAATGAGAATAACATAATGTCGTTCATCTTCTCTTTCACCATAGATAATGACAGTGAGGGCGACTTCCACTTGGCTGCAATGTGGATTTTAGTGGCCATACATAAGTAGTTTACTAGCTTCTGAAAGCTTTCTGGAAGCCGGGAAGGCCTGGTTCCCAGTAAAAGGGTAGAAGGTTCCAGAACAACCGGTCCACCATACATCTGTGCTATCAGACGCTTCACCTTCTCCCAAAGCCCAGAAACCACCATACAAGACCATCAAATATGTCTCATGTCACCAGATATTCCACAGCCCCTAAAACAGTCTCCTGAGATTTTAGGAAAAATGCTGTGAATTTTTTCCGGTACATAATAGACTCTGTGCAATAGTTTTAAGGAGGTCTCCATGAGGGAAGTCTGGTGACTACCTCATGATAGGGTGTCACAGCTACGATACCATTCATCAATTGACTGTTCAAACCCCAGATCCTCCTCCCACTGTAACATATACTTCAATTTTTTATCATCTTGTGGAGAATTTATAGCATAGTAGATCAATGAGATCGTTCCCCTGCCCAAAGGGTCATTTACACATTTATTTTCAAAACTGTTTGCCCTGAGAGTAGTATCGCTCGGGAGGATCTGCTTTGCAAAGTAGAAAGATCTGGTTCAATCGCATTACCTCCCTAACTGGAGGTTCAAATGTTTGAACAAATTCCTGTCTATCAAGTAAGATATTAAATGGGGAACACAAATGTTTAAGTATATGAATACCTTTCAGCTTCCACCAAGAAAAAATTTGTGGCTCAAGGCCTGGCGGGAACATGGGGTTTTGTAATATAGCTGTCAGGGGAGAAGGGCTTGATTGTAAGTTATATTTAAACCGGACTTTCCTCCAAAGAAGCAACGAGTGGACTGTAAAAGGAGCCACATTCATTAACCCCCGTGGAAGTCGGTCTGTGGTCCACATTAGGCCTGATAAAGAGAATGGTTTGGAGAGAAATGATTCCAGAATAACCCATCTCGGACTATTGGGATATGAACACGCACTTATTAATGGAGCAATCTGTGCCGACTTGTAATAAAGTGTAAAATTAGGGAGGGATAAACCTCCTTCTTTTCTGTGAGGGAACATAAGTTTTTGCACAATTCTGAGTTGTTTTCCAAGCCAAAGAAACTTAGACATCGTGGAGTGTAAATGAGTGAACGTTCTGGCTGGTACCATAATTGGGAGGGACCTAAATAGATATAAGAAGCGAGGCAGTGACACCATTTTTAATGCCTGTGTTCTGCCGGGCCAGGATAACTTTGAGGAAGCCCATCTATCCAGGTCCCTCTGGAAGTTTTGGATCAGTGGAGTGTAATTCCACCTAAACAGAGGTGACCTGTTGGCTGTTAAGTTGATACCCAGATATGTTAGATAATGTTCTTTGTCTATAAACCCAAAATGGGAGGCTATATTAGTTTGCTCTTAGGAAAATTTACAAATAATGCTTCGGATTTATCAATGTTAATCTTTAACCCTGAGATCTTCTCAATTTCGTGAAGGAGGGAAACAAGTGAGGGAGTGTAGTGTGGGGACTTATTAATGTTAGCAGGAGATCATCCGCAAAGAGGCTGACGTTATATTGGTCTCCCATATTCTCAGGGCCCAGGATATTCTGATCTCTCCTTATTGCTTCCACAATGGGTTCCATTGCAAGTGCAAAAAGATCCGGAGATAGAGGACAGCCCTGCCTGGTACCCTCTGAATATTAATTGGAGGGGGATGTGGTGACGGGGGTTTTACATAAGCGATAGGGCTATCATATAACAACTGGAGGCACTTTATAAGTTTAGGGGAGAATCCGACTTCCGATAGAACCGTAAAGAGATACGTCCAGGACACCGAATCGAAAGCCCTCTCAATATCTAATGCGAGCAGGAGAAGTCGCTTTCGCTGTAGGTTAGTTGTATGAATAATATTTAACGCTCTCCTAATATTATCTGGGGCCTGTCGCGCTGGTATAAAACCAACCTGACCCTGATGGATGAGGTGAGGGAGGATTTTATTGATCCTGTTAGTCACAATGGATGTAAAGATTTTGAAGTCAATGTATAAGAGGGATATAGGTCTATAATTTGTGGTGAGATGATCTTTCTTAGGATTAGGGATTACGGTTACATGCGCCACGTAGAGCTCAGGGGGCAGCTGTGAGCCATTTAGTAGTGAATTACAGAGGTTTTTATATGTGGTGTCAGCACATCGCTGCATTTTTTATAATATATTGCTGTAAGACCATCCGGCCCCGGGGACTTTCCTCTTTTTAGTTTTTTGATTGATGAAACTATTTCCTCCTCAGAGATGTGTAAATGGAGTTGTTGTGCCGCGGACTCAGTCAGGTTAGGTAGATGTAGTGTGTGAAGGAATGACTCCAGTAGTGAGGGGGGGGGATTGTGGGGGCGAATACAAACTCTGGGGGTATTCATTATAAGTGCTATACATGACATCGGGGTGGGCTGAGGTCTGACCCTTAGGGTCTGTTATAGAGGAGATTATATGCAGTGACTCTCTCATTCTGAGCTTACGAGCGGCATCTTATTAGGCTTATTGGCATGGTGATAAAACGCGGCTTTACTCCAAGTTAGCGCCTCTCCGTTCTGGTGGTGAGAATGGCGTCTAATTGTCATTTCATATCTTGTATTTGTGCAGATAAGTATAGGGGTGAAGAGCGCTGATTGGCCAATTCTAACTCCTGCAGTTTCTCCTCCAGTCTGGGCTGTAATTCAGACCTTTCTTCTTCCTGTCGGCCGATAACTTATCACAGAACCGGGAATAGATTTTCTGTGCGTGAGTCACATTGCTCCAAGTGAGGCCTCCTCCGCTGTGTGAGTTTAGGGGAAATTTGTTATATCTTCTCTTATAGCGGTTACATTAGAGATTTGGGCATTTTAGCTCCTGGTGTGGAGTCGATAGCACAATCATATGCCGCCATATAGTAGACGGCCGGTAACCGGTGAGAATTCCCTCCTGTGTGGGGTCTATTTCCCTCCAGAGAAATCACACGTTACATTCCACACATAACACTGTGTAGAGAAGGCGGCGCGGGGTAATTGTGCCAGTAGTGAGGGGCAAATAATGGCGGGAATGTCACTGACTGAGGAGAAGGCTCCATGGAGGTCTACACTCCGGAGATCATGTGACCCCTGACTCCTCCCCTCCTGTGACCTCATCACAGGTCCTGTGCACAGAGCAGCCATATATGTGGAGTGCGGCTCTGCAGGTTAGTGATGGGCAGTCCAGCTCTTCTGGCTCCTTTCCCCACTTTTCTCCCTCCTGTCCCTTCACTATAAAGCCTGGGCCTCATTATACAGCTGTACAGGGGTCTAGTGAAGGCTTTTTAGCCCTTTCCTCAGACTGTAGCTCCTGGGGACAGGCCCTCACTCCTATCCCTTCACTATAAAGCCTGGGCCTCATTATACAGCTGTACAGGGGTCTAGTGAAGGCTTTTTAGCCCTTTCCTCAGACTGTAGCTCCTGGGAACAGGCCCTCACTCCTGTCCCCTCACTATAAAGCCTGGGCCTCATTATACAGCTGTACAGGGGTCTAGAGAAGGCTTTTTAGCCCTTTCCACAGTCTGTAGCTCCTGGGATCAGGCCCTCACTCCTGTCCCCTCACTATAAAGCCTGAGCCTCATTATACAGCTGTACAGGGGTCTAGTGAAGGCTTTTTAGCCCTTTCCTCAGACTGTAGCTCCTGGGGACAGGCCCTCACTCCTATCCCTTCACTATAAAGCCTGGGCCTCATTATACAGCTGTACAGGGGTCTAGTGAAGGCTTTTTAGCCCTTTCCTCAGACTGTAGCTCCTGGGAACAGGCCCTCACTCCTGTCCCCTCACTATAAAGCCTGGGCCTCATTATACAGCTGTACAGGGGTCTAGTGAAGGCTTTTTAGCCCTTTCCACAGTCTGTAGCTCCTGGGATCAGGCCCTCACTCCTGTCCCCTCACTATAAAGCCTGGGCCTCATTATACAGCTGTACAGGGGTCTAGTGAAGGCTTTTTAGCCCTTTCCTCAGTCTGTAGCTCCTGGGATCAGGCCCACACTCCTGTCCCTTCACTATAAAGCCTGGGCCTCATTATACAGCTGTACAGGGGTCTAGTGAAGGCTTTTTAGCCCTTTCCTCAGACTGTAGCTCCTGGGAACAGGCCCTCACTCCTGTCCCTTCACTATAAAGCCTGGGCCTCATTATACAGCTGTACAGGAGTCTAGTGAAGGCTTTTTAGCCCTTTCCTCAGACTGTAGCTCCTGGGAACAGGCCCTCACTCCTGTCCCTTCACTATAAAGCCTGGGCCTCATTATACAGCTGTACAGGGGTCTAGTGAAGGCTTTTTAGCCCTTTCCTCAGTGTGTAGCTCCTGGGAACAGGCCCTCCCTCTTGTCCCTTCACTATAAAGCCTGGGCCTCATTATACAGCTGTACAGGGGTCTAGTGAAGGCTTTTTAGCCCTTTCTTCAGACTGTAGCTCCTGGGAACAGGCCCTCACTCCAGTCCCTTCACTATAAAGCCTGTGCCTCATTATACGGCTGTACAGGGGTCTAGTGAAGGCTTTTTAGCCCTTTCCTCAGACTGTAGCTCCTGGGCACAAGCCCTCACTCCTCTCCCTTCACTATAAATCCTGGGCCTCATTATATAGCTGTACAGGGGTCTAGTGAAGGCTTTTTAGCCCTTTCCTCAGACTGTAGCTCCTGGGAACAGGCCCTCACTCCTGTCCCCTCACTATAAAGCCTGGGCCTCATTATACAGCTGTACAGGGGTCTAGTGAAGGCTTTTTAGCCCTTTCCACAGTCTGTAGCTCCTGGGATCAGGCCCTCACTCCTGTCCCCTCACTATAAAGCCTGGGCCTCATTATACAGCTGTACAGGGGTCTAGTGAAGGCTTTTTAGCCCTTTCCTCAGTCTGTAGCTCCTGGGATCAGGCCCACACTCCTGTCCCTTCACTATAAAGCCTGGGCCTCATTATACAGCTGTACAGGGGTCTAGTGAAGGCTTTTTAGCCCTTTCCTCAGACTGTAGCTCCTGGGAACAGGCCCTCACTCCTGTCCCTTCACTATAAAGCCTGGGCCTCATTATACAGCTGTACAGGAGTCTAGTGAAGGCTTTTTAGCCCTTTCCTCAGACTGTAGCTCCTGGGAACAGGCCCTCACTCCTGTCCCTTCACTATAAAGCCTGGGCCTCATTATACAGCTGTACAGGGGTCTAGTGAAGGCTTTTTAGCCCTTTCCTCAGTGTGTAGCTCCTGGGAACAGGCCCTCCCTCTTGTCCCTTCACTATAAAGCCTGGGCCTCATTATACAGCTGTACAGGGGTCTAGTGAAGGCTTTTTAGCCCTTTCTTCAGACTGTAGCTCCTGGGAACAGGCCCTCACTCCAGTCCCTTCACTATAAAGCCTGTGCCTCATTATACGGCTGTACAGGGGTCTAGTGAAGGCTTTTTAGCCCTTTCCTCAGACTGTAGCTCCTGGGCACAAGCCCTCACTCCTCTCCCTTCACTATAAATCCTGGGCCTCATTATATAGCTGTACAGGGGTCTAGTGAAGGCTTTTTAGCCCTTTCCTCAGACTGTAGCTCCTGGGATCAGGCTCTCACTCCTGTCCCTTCACTATAAAGCCTGGGCCTTATTATACAGCTGTACAGGGGTCTAGTGAAGGCTTTTTAGTCCTTTCCTCAGACTGTAGCTCCTGGAAAGAGGCCCTCACTCCTGTCCCTTCACGATAAAGCCTGGGCCTCATTATACAACTTTACAGGGGTCTAGTGAATGCTTTTTAGTCCTTTCCTCAGACTGTAGCTCCTGGAAACAGGCCCTCCTGTCCCTTTACTATAAAGCCTGGGCCTCATTATACAGCTGTACAGGCATCTAGTGAAGGCTTTTTAGCCCTTTCCTCAGACTGTAGCTCCTGGGAACAGGCCCTCACTCCTGTCCCTTCACTATAAAGCCTGGGCCTCATTATACAGCTGTACAGGGGTCTAGTGAAGGCTTTTTAGCCCTTCCCTCAGTGTGTAGCTCCTGGGAACAGGCCCTCACTCTTGTCCCTTCACTATAAAGCCTAGGCCTCATTATACAGCTGTACAGGGGTCTAGTGAAGGCTTTTTAGCCCTTCCTCAGACTGTAGCTCCTGGGAACAGGCCCTCACTCCTATCCCTTCACTATAAAGCCTGGGCCTCATTATACAGCTGTACAGGGGTCTAGTGAAGGCTTTTTAGCCCTTTCCTCAGACTGTAGCTCCTGGGAACAGGCCCTCACTCCTGTCCCCTCACTATAAAGCCTGGGCCTCATTATACAGCTGTACAGGGGTCTAGTGAAGGCTTTTTAGCCCTTTCCACAGTCTGTAGCTCCTGGGATCAGGCCCTCACTCCTGTCCCCTCACTATAAAGCCTGGGCCTCATTATACAGCTGTACAGGGGTCTAGTGAAGGCTTTTTAGCCCTTTCCTCAGTCTGTAGCTCCTGGGATCAGGCCCACACTCCTGTCCCTTCACTATAAAGCCTGGGCCTCATTATACAGCTGTACAGGGGTCTAGTGAAGGCTTTTTAGCCCTTTCCTCAGACTGTAGCTCCTGGGAACAGGCCCTCACTCCTGTCCCTTCACTATAAAGCCTGGGCCTCATTATACAGCTGTACAGGAGTCTAGTGAAGGCTTTTTAGCCCTTTCCTCAGACTGTAGCTCCTGGGAACAGGCCCTCACTCCTGTCCCTTCACTATAAAGCCTGGGCCTCATTATACAGCTGTACAGGGGTCTAGTGAAGGCTTTTTAGCCCTTTCCTCAGTGTGTAGCTCCTGGGAACAGGCCCTCCCTCTTGTCCCTTCACTATAAAGCCTAGGCCTCATTATACAGCTGTACAGGGGTCTAGTGAAGGCTTTTTAGCCCTTTCTTCAGACTGTAGCTCCTGGGAACAGGCCCTTACTCCAGTCCCTTCACTATAAAGCCTGTGCCTCATTATACGGCTGTACAGGGGTCTAGTGAAGGCTTTTTAGCCCTTTCCTCAGACTGTAGCTCCTGGGCACAAGCCCTCACTCCTCTCCCTTCACTATAAATCCTGGGCCTCATTATACAGCTGTACAGGGGTCTAGTGAAGGCTTTTTAGCCCTTTCCTCAGACTGTAGCTCCTGGGATCAGGCTCTCACTCCTGTCCCTTCACTATAAAGCCTGGGCCTTATTATACAGCTGTACAGGGGTCTAGTGAAGGCTTTTTAGTCCTTTCCTCAGACTGTAGCTCCTGGAAAGAGGCCCTCACTCCTGTCCCTTCACTATAAAGCCTGGGCCTCATTATACAGCTGTACAGGGGTCTAGTGAAGGCTTTTTAGTCCTTTCATCAGACTGTAGCTCCTGGAAACAGGCCCTCACTCCTGTCCCTTTACTATAAAGCCTGGGCCTCATTATACAGCTGTACAGGCGTCTAGTGAAGGCTTTTTAGCCCTTTCCTCAGACTGTAGCTCCTGGGAACAGGCCCTCACTCCTGTCCCTTCACTATAAAGCCTGGGCCTCATTATACAGCTGTACAGGGGTCTAGTGAAGGCTTTTTAGCCCTTTCCTCAGACTGTAGCTCCTGGGATCAGGCTCTCACTCCTGTCCCTTCACTATAAAGCCTGGGCCTCATTATACAGCTGTACAGGGGTCTAATGAAGGCTTTTTAGTCCTTTCCTCAGACTGTAGCTCCTGGGAACAGGCCCTCACTCCTGTCCCTTCACTATAAAGCCTGGGCCTCATTATACAGCTGTACAGGGGTCTAGTGAAGGCTTTTTAGCCCTTCCCTCAGTGTGTAGCTCCTGGGAACAGGCCCTCACTCTTGTCCCTTCACTATAAAGCCTAGGCCTCATTATACAGCTGTACAGGGGTCTAGTGAAGGCTTTTTAGCCCTTCCTCAGACTGTAGCTCCTGGGAACAGGCCCTCACTCCTGTCCCTTCACTATAAAGCCTGGGCCTCATTATACAGCTGTACAGGGGTCTAGTGAAGGTTTTTTAGCCCTTTCCTCAGACTGTAGCTCCTGGGAACAGGCCCCCACTCCTGTCCCTTCACTATAAAGCCTGGACCTCATTATACAGCTGTACAGGGGTCTAGTGAAGGCTTTTTAGCCCTTTCCTCAGTCTGTAGCTCCTGGGAACAGGCCCTCACTCCTGTCCCTTCACTATAAAGCCTGGGCCTCATTATACAGCTGTACAGGGGTCTAGTGAAGGCTTTTTAGCCCTTTCCTCAGACTGTAGCTCCTGGGAACAGACCCTCACTCCTGTCCCGTCACTATAAAGCCTGTGCCTCATTATACAGCTGTACAGGGGTCTAGTGAAGGCTTTTTAGCCCTTTCCTCAGACTGTAGCTCCTGGGAACAGGCCCTCACTCCTGTCCCTTCACTATAAAGCCTGGGCCTCATTATACAGCTGTACAGGGGTCTAGTGAAGGCTTTTTAGCCCTTTCCTCAGACTGTAGCTCCTGGTCACCATGTGATCTCACCATAACCCTAACAAGCGAATTAAGGTGTGAAATCTTGATCAAAATTATCTCAGTACACAAATCTCCAAGGGTGCCCAAAGTTTTGCATCGCCCTTTTTCCTTTTTGCAATTATGAAATTGTCAAAAAGTCTCTCTATATATTTTTATTATTATTTTTGCCTAAAATACAAAGGCCATGTGTCATCTTAGAGGTTCGGCCTTTTAGAGATCATTTCATCTTCATCTTACTACTGCTCACAATAACGGTCATTTTGACCCGGGGCGCCCACACTTTTACATGCCGCTGTCAATGCTTCATCCCGCTGGTGCTCAATATTTAATAGGGTCTCGCTATTAATCTTAATGAAAAGTTCGGTGAATTTCTTTGAGCTGTTATTACTAGAGATGAGCGAATATCGTCGGAGAAGTTGTTATTGGCTAATATCACTTACCGAATAGCTGCATCGGGACCCCGGATCCCTGGAGCGCTCCCGATAATCAGCTGCATGTGTCGCCCTCCATGCAGGTGCTGTGACTATCACACAGCGCGACACACGCAGCTGATTATCGGGAGCGCTCCAGCACACTGAGTCCTGCACACACTGAGGCCCCTGATCATGTGACCCCTGACTCCTCCCCTCCTGTGACCTCATCACAGGTCCTGTGCACAGAGCAGTCATATATGTGGCAGACACTCCTGGATCTTCTGCTTTCTGGGCTGGTTCCTCCTGTGAGTCCTATTAACCCTTTCGCTCCCTGTATTCTCCTTTCTGACAGGACAATATCTGAATTCGGACAGTGTGACAGGAATTTAAGCAATGTGGAAGGAAAAAATGACAATTTTACTTTTTTCCTCACAAAAATGTGACTTTAGCCCCAAAATTGGCAGCGTAACAAATCCTTATTTCCCCCACTGTAGTTTGTAGACTCCATATACAGATCCCTTTAGTGTGAAAAGAGCTGAATTCCCCACTTAAGTTATTGCATTTTGGAAATTGCCCCACTGGGAATTTATCTCCAGGTAAAGGCACAATTGTGTCTCCATGGGGGTTGTGCTCACAGCCCAACATCGTGTGGCCTCCAAAGAAATGCCACCCCACACCATTACTGACCACTGCCAAACCGGTCATGCTGAAGGATGTTGCAGGCAGCAGATCGCTCTCCACGGCGTCTCCAGACTCTGTCACGTCTGTCACATGTGCTCAGTGTGAACCTGCTTCCATCTGTGAAGAGCACAGGGCGCCAGTGGTGAATTTGCCAATCCTGGTATTTTGTGGCAAATGCCAAGCGTCCTGTACGGTGTTGGGCTGTGAGTACAACCCCCATCTGTGGATGTCGGGACCTCAGACCATCCTCATGGAGTCAGTTTCTAACCGTTTGTACAGACACATGCACATTTGTGGCCTGCTGAAGATCATTTTGCAGGGCTCTGGCAGTGCTCCTCCTGTTCCTCCTTGCATAAAGGTGGAGGTAGCGGTCCTGCTGCTGGGTTGGTGCCCTCCTACGGCCCCCTCCACATCTCCTGGTGTACTGGCCTATTCCTGGTAGCGCCTCCAGCCTCTGGACACTACGCTGACAGACACAGCAAACCTTCTTGCCACAGCTCGCATTGATGTGCCATCCTGGATGAGCTGCACTACCTGAGCCACTTGTGTGGGTTGTAGAGTCCGTCTCATGCTACCACGAGTGTGAAAGCACAACCAACATTCAAAAGTGACTAAAACATCATCCAGAAGCATTGGTACTGAGATGTGGTCTGTGGTCCCCACCTGCTGAACCACTCCTTTATTGAGGGTGTCTTGATAATTGCCAATAATTTCCATCTGTTGTCTATTCCATTTGCACAACAGCATGTGAAATTGATTGTCAATCAGTGTTGCTTCCTAAGTGAACAGTTTGATTTCACAGAAGTTTGATTTACTTGGAGTTATATTCTGTTATTTAAGTGTTCCCTTTATTTTTTTGAACTCTGTATATAGATAGATAGATTTTTTTTTCTTTACGTTGGAGGGTCCAATTCCAGCTATTGCTGTGGGATCTGTGATTTCTATCTACTCCACTGTGTACAGGATAATAGAGTATAATAAAGTAGTTATGGACGTGATGTAACTAACATTGTGCAGTGACTCTGCTTTCCATATAGTGATGGATATTTCTTGTTGATGAAACTGTGATATTTTTTCCACTTTAAACCTTTTTTAAACCCCTCTGATCAGTGCGATCATACAACATACAAGCCTCTGATGGCTCCGGTGATGCCCTGTACTACTGTAGTGCCGTGTATCATCACTGCCTGTCAGTGTAATACTAACGGCCCCATACACATGAGATCAGAGTTGGCTGAACGGTCATTTGGCAGACGGCTATCTCTCCCGACTCCCCCATACACACAAATATTCCAGCTTTCCTGTGGTCTGTATGAGAGAGTCGCCTCCAGACTCCTCTAGAGGAGGATTATCTACAGGAAGAACAGACGGATTATCCTCTGAAATTCAGGATGCCGGATCCTTCTCTGCCCTGACATCATCTGTCGGGAGGCCCCCAAATACATTATATGGTCGGCCAAACCCCCCGAAGTCAGTGCTTTCATGGAACTTTAGTCTAATGTGTATGGGGGCGTTATAAGGTAACTTATTGGACGCTGCCTCTGGCCCGGCCTAATAGACCTTCATACATTGCAGCCCAGACCCCATTATTAGGCATGTAAGTATCGCAGTAACTAGGCCGCCCCATACTATCGAGTATTTGGAGGCGGGGGGCATTCAGCCGAACTCTGTCACACCTTCTTAAGGGGGTTTTACACTAAGCAATATTGCTAGCAATATCGCTAAAACGTCACCGATTTTATGACGTTATAGCGATATTGCTAGCGATATCGCTATGTGTGATACTTACCAGCGACCGGCTCCCCCGCTGTCCATCGCTGATTGCGCGAGAATGTCCGGCTCCATTTCTCGTCGGGCGCTTCCTGCTGAGACTTCCTGCTGTGACGTCCAGCGACGCGTGGAGGCGGGCGGGAGGACGCAGGATCGCTGTATGTGAATGGTAAGTATCGTGCGCTGCGTCGCTGCTGCATCGCTGTGAGATCTTTCTGTATGAAAGCTCACTAGCAATCATTTAGCGATGCACCAGCGATCCTGACCGGGTCGGATCGCTGGTTGGATCGCTGGTGCATCGCTAAATGTAAAAGGGCCTTAAGATGCCATGTTTGCTTTTCAGGGTTTTTGTTGCAGCCTCATCTGTGCCGTCCCTGCGGTGTACATCTATGTTCTGGGGCCCAAAAAGATTAATTTCTTTTTAATAAATGTTTAACATGTTAAAAACTATAAAATGTGTTTTGCTTTTTACATATTTTTTTCTTCTTACAAGAATTGTTGGAGCCAATTTTCCTTAGAAACATTTAAATTTCGGCTTTTTCTGGAGTTTTTCTTGTAACATAGGAAAGCCTAAGGCCAGAAATAAACCCCATAAATCACTGTACATGGAGACTTTGGGATCAGATCATTTCTGTCCGCGTTGAATGTGGAAACAAAAAATCTTTTCTAAAAGCCTCAAACTTCTGTGTGTGACTCAGAGCTGAGATCTAACGGGATAGAAGATTCCAGTGCGGGGAAGACGGGAAACCTTCATATAGACGGCCGGTGGGGATGGAGGCAGTGACCGACTCTGGCCAAATCTGTCTCTAGAGCCGCAGTAGAAGATGAAGATGTCGTCCTCATCATGAAGGAGTTATTTCTCATGTCGCGTGTAATGAATATCTCCTGCAGTATTGCTAATGCCGATTCCAGTGTCGGTAATGAGACGAGAATTAACGTTATGGAAGATGAGTCTATGAGGAACATGTTCAGCTGCCGACTCCGAGGAGGAAACTGCTTGTTGTCTGTGGCCTAAATATATAGGTTTTATTAGTAGATGTCAGGGGAGAAAACTAAACCCTGTAAGATAATAAATCTCATATGTTTCCCTTATTATCTCCAGTACTTGTATTATTACACAGGATTCTTATGATGTTACATCGGATCATCTTCTTCTCATTCAGGTCTCTACAATATCGGATCCTCTCAGTGAAGATCTTCTACAAAAGAGAATTTTCCTGGTTTACCCATCAAGGATGTATATGGACAGAGACAAGATGGCGGAGAGGATATTACACCTCACCCTAGAGATCCTCCTCCGTCTCACTGGAGAGGTGAGAGATTCTGATGATGTCACATTACATCATTCTTATCTATGGGAATAACAGATGGACAGAACTGGAGAGGTGAGGACTCTGGAAATGTCTGTAGTGAGAGTTATTAATGTGTCTCTCCATTACCAGGATTACACAGTGGTGAAGAAGACCTCTAGTGATCGCTGTCAGGACCCTGTGTCTGAGGGATGGGGAAGACCCCTGAGCCAAATCACGGGGCCTCCACCTCACCCCCTGATCCATGAGGACATCAATGACCAGAAGATCCTAGAACTCATCTACAAGATGATTGAGCTGCTAACTGGAGAGGTGACATTACTGGGAATGCTGGGACATTATTACTATTTATTTATAAAGCACCATTGGTTCCATGGTGCTGTACATGAGAAGGGGTTACATAGAATTACAGATATCACCGACAGTAAACAAACTAACAATGACAGACTGATACAGAGGGGAGAGAGGACCCTGCCCTTTCGGGCTTACATGCTACAGGATGGTGGGGAAGGAGACAGTAGGTTGGGGGGTTGCAGCAGTTCCGGTGTTGGTTGAGGTGATATCTGCGGTAGTGGTTAAGAGGTAGTGGAGTCATTGCCGGCTGTAGGCTTTTTTGAAGAGGTGGGTTTTCAGGTTCCGTCTGAAGGATCCGAGTGTGGTTGATAGCCGGACGTGTTGGGGCAAAGAATTCCAGCGAATAGGGGCACTTCGGGAGAAGTCTTGGAGGCGGTTGGGTGAGGAGCGAATAAGTGTGGAGGAGAGAAGGAGGTCTTGGGAGGACCAGAGATTACGTGAGGGAAGGTATCAGAAGATTAGTTCAGAGACATATGGGGGAGACAGGTTATAGATGGCCTTGTAGGTCAGTATTAGTAAATTGAATTGGATACGCTGAGGGAATGGGAGCCAGTGAAGAGATTTGCAGAGGGGAGAAGCAGAGGAGTAGCGAGGAGAGAGATGAATTAGTCAGGCGGCAGAGTTAAGGATGGACTGGAGAGATGCAAGGGTGTTAGCAGGGAAGCCACAGAAAAGGATGTTGCAATAGTCGAGGTGGGAGATGATGAGGGCATGCACAAGTAGTTTAGTAGATTGAGAGTTGAGGAAGGGACAGATTCTGGAAATATTTTTGAGCTGGAGGCGGCAGGAGGTGGAGAGAGCTTGGATGTGCGGTTTGAAGGACAGGGCAGAGTCAAGGGTTACTCCCAGGCAGTGGACCTCCGGTAGGGGGGAAAGCGTGATGTCAATTGTTATAGAAATGTCGGGTAAGGAAGATCTGTGAGATGGGGGAAAGATGATGAGTTCAGATTTGTCCACATTGAGTTTGAGGAAGCGAGAGGAGAAGAAGGAGGATATGGCTGATAGACACTCTGGGATTCTGGAGAGCAGAGAGGTGACGTCTGGGCCAGAGAGGTAGATCTGAGTATCATCGGCATAAAGGTGGTACTGGAATCCATGGGACTCCATGTTGCCCCAGGCCAAGTGTATAGATTGGGAAGAGTAGGGGTCCTAGAACAGAGCCTTGGGGGACTCCAACAGAGAGAGGGTGGGATGAGGAGGTAGTGTGGGAGTGGGAGACGCTGAATGTGCGGTTGGAAAGGTATGAGGAAATCCAGGATAGGGCAAGATCTTTGATGCCGAAGGAGGAGAGGATGTGTAGTAGGAGGCAGTGGTCAACTGTGTTGAAAGCAGAGGACAGGTCTAGAAGGAGGAGTATAGAGTGTTGTCCCATAGATTTGGCTGTAAGTAGGTAATTGGTAATTCTGGTCAGAGCTGTCTCAGTGGAATGATGGGGGCGGAAGCCAGATTGTAGATTGTCAAAGAGCAAGTTAGATGAGAGGAGGGAGGAAAGGTGAGCGTGGACATGCTGCTCCAGGAGTTTAGAAGCGAATGGGAGCAGCGATATTGGGCGATAGCTAGATGTGGCTATTGGGTCGAGGGTCGGCTTTTTAAGGATAGGCGTGATTGTGGCATGTTTGAAAGCAGAAGGGAAGGTACCAGAAGTAAATGATAGGTTGAAGAGGTGGTTTAGGGATGGAATAAGAGTGGTGGCGAGGTTGTGGAGGAGGTGAGATGGCATAGGATCAAGTGCACAAGTGGTGAGGCGTGATTTGGAGAGATGAGCAAGCTCCCCTTCAGTGATGTTATATAGGGAGGTTATGGGGTTTGGGCTTTGGTCTGGTGTGTAAAGGGGTTGTGGTGGTTGAGCAATAAAGACATGCCATGTTTGGGCCATCTTGTTTTTGAAGTGTGCGCAAAGTCCTCGGCAGAGATGAGGGAGGTTGGAGGGGGCAGTGGTGGGTGGAGGAGGGAGTTAAAAGTACTGAACAACTGTTTGGGGTTGTGGGATAAGGAAGATACAAGGGATGTAAAGTAGGCCTGTTTAGCAGAGGTGAGGACAGATTTGAATGCAAGTGTTGCTTGTTTGAGTGCAGTGAAGTCGTCTTGCGAATGCGTTTTCTTCCAGCGCCGTTCTGCAATTCTGAATGCTTGCCGAAGCTTTTTAGTGGTGTTATTGTGCCAGGGTTGTCTATTGATTCGTCGCACTCTGTTATGCATGATAGGGGCGACCGAGTCGATGGCTGATGCAAGAGTGGCATTGTAGAAACTAGTGGCAGTGTCTGTGTCGTGGAGTGAAGATATGGAGGACAGTGGTAGAATAGAGTAAGAGAGTTTGTGAGTGTCTAGATGGGTGAGGTTTCTGCGGGGGTGCGCATACTGCTGGACATGGGTGACAGGTGAGGAGGACAGGGATGAGAAAGTGCGTAGATGGTGGTCAGATAGAGGGGAGGTGGTGAAGTTAGAAAGACAGCAGAGGCGGGTGAAAACCAGGTCTAATGTATGTCCGTCTGTGTGGGTGGCTGAGGAGGACCACAGAGTAAGTCCAAAGGATGATGTAAGGGACAGGAGTTTGGAGGCTGCTGAATGGTGGTTGTCAATGGGGATGTTGAAGTCACCCATGATGATGGTGGGAATGTCAGCAGAGAGAAAGTGAAGGAACCAGGTGGAGAATTGGTCAATGAAGGCAGTGGTCGGACCTGGAGATCGGTATAGGACGGCCACTTGGAGGTTGGAGGGAGAGTAGATGCGGACAGAGTGGACTTCAAAAGAGGGGAGGATAAGGGAGGGTAGAGGTTGGATTGGGTTGAAGCTGCAATTGGAAGAAAGGAGAAGGCCCACTCCCCCGTCATGTCTGTTGCCAGGGCGAGGAGTGTAGGTGAAGTGGAGGCCGCCGTAACCTAGCACAGCAGGGGAGGCAGTGTCGGAGGGTGTCAGCCATGTTTCGGTGAGGCCAAGGAAGGAAAAATTACGAGAGGTAAAGAGGTCGTGAATCACATGGAGTTTATTGCAGATGGAGCTGGCATTCCAGAGTGATCCAAAGAGTGGGAGCAGGGTGGTGGGTGTCAAGGGCATGGATTTGAGGTGGGAAAGATTTCTGGTGTTTGTGTTGATTTGGGAACGATAGAAGGGGGTAATAATGGGAGGTATGGGCTGTGGGGGTCCAGGGTTGAGAGATATATCGCCAGCAGTGAGGAGAAGCAGAGAGAGGGAGAGCATGTGGGAGAAGGAGGGTGGGTGGCTTGTTTTGTATTTTATTAGGAGAGCTCTGAGGTCAAGGAGCAGGTCAGCAGAGGAGGTCAGGTGGGGAGGCAAGAGGGAAGGAGAGATTATTATTTGGTTAGCGTGTGATGGGGTTTGCGGATAGCGAAGGAGAGTGAGGAGTAGTGGAGCCAAAACTGTTAGTGCGTATGTCAGCATGGTGAGAGTAATATAAAAGGCAAAAGAAATTTAGTACATCTAAATGCAGCAGTTAGTCATACCTTCTGGTCACTTCAGGCTCATTTCAGATGTTATCCTTAGAAAACATCCTTGCAATGACAGACCGAGGTCAGACAGACCTCTTAGTCTGAATTTATACTAACTTAACAGCACATGAAAGGGCCCAGGTGTGATCAGAAAGGGAGGAGCAGCAGGGAGACTGGATGCAGACACAGGAGACGATTAATTAAAGTCACAAGAGGAAATGCAAAGGGAGATAGTATTGCAGCCAGAACACATACCAGTGATAGCAGACAGATACAGGGGTGATTGGGGTTCAGGAAAGCTGGGTGATGATGGTATTGCAGCCTGAACACATACCAGTGATAGCAGACAGATACAGGGGTGATTGGGGTTCAGGAACGATGGATGATGATGGTATTGCAGCCGGGATACATACCATTGATATCAGACAGATACAGGGGTGATGATGGTATTGCAGCCGGGATACATACCATTGATAGCAGACAGATACAGGGGTGATTGTGGTTCAGGAAAGATGGGTGATGATGGTATTGCAGCCAGAACACATACCTGTGGATGAAGCAGATCAATTGTCAGAGTGATAGTAATAGTGAAGCATAGTAATAATAATAATGAAGCATCTAGAGCAAGGGAGTCATTTTCAGGCATATTTCAGATGTTATCCTTAGAACGACATCCTTGGAATGACAGACCGACATTATACAGTAACACTATGAAGAGATCGGGGGGGATTGACGGTATCATTGTGTGTGTCAGGTTCCTATAAGGTGTCACGATGTCGCTGTCTATTTCTCCATGGAGGAGTGGGAGTATATAGAAGGACACAGAGATCTATACAAGGACGTCATAATGGAGGTTCCCCAGCCCCTCACATCTCCAGGTAATAGACAGGACTAAATACACACCGCATATAATATATGTAGAGAATGAATTCAGTCCCTGCATGTGTTTCCTCCAGATCTATCCAGTAAGAGGACAACACCAGAGAGATGTCCCCGTCCTCTTCTTCCACAGGACTGTAACCAAGAAGATCCCAGTGCTCCTCAGGATCATCAGGTAGGAGGAGAGAAGGTGTCAGGAGATCTCCCCTATGATGTGTAGACGGCTGTGAAGGTCTTGTGCTCAGTCTTGTTTTATCCACCAGTATTATATGTTTTATACTTGTGTGATGAGAACGGTAGAGATGGCAGGATTAGAGCTGACACCAGTGACCGGAGGTAAACTTTTTACCTCCAATCACAGCTGAGCGGTTATGCTGTGTTCTGACAACGTGGGAACCACGGCTCTGTGACCGGCGGGGATGATTTTACCGCCAATCAGAAGCGCTACACCGGTGTTTACCGCACCTTCACACAGCTTGGGAAACACCGGCTTTTGTGCTGTGCATGATCGGCTATATTCTGCTATTAAATCAGCAAAAGTGTTGTGCCTGCCATCTGATGTATATACTTCTCATCAAGTTCTTGTTAAGTGAAGGAAAGTCTATTTTTTAACTTTGGTCTCCCTCATTCATCTCCATACTATCTGGTCTGGGCCTACAACGACAGCATGTAATCTCCGGAGTCGGGAGATATGACTCTGCTATAATGTGTGTGTGTATATATATATATATATATATATATATAATTATACTATACTAGATGGTGGCCCGATTCTAACGCATCGGGTATTCTAGAATATGTATGTAGTTTATTTATGAAGATTTAAGAATAATGCAATGAATGTTCGGGCGGTGTAGAAAATTGCTTTGGAAAGGCTTCTGGAATCGACTTTGGGATTGCCCCTTGCAGACCTGGGGGGCTGGACCCTCATCTGACCTTGTTTTCCATGGGCACACCGCTGGTGAAGGTTCCCTCTCTGCCTGCTGCACGCGCCATCTTCTTGCTTTGTGGTGACGTCACCGCTACCCGATGTTCGGCCGGTGTGGAGATTTCCTTCTGAACAGTATCTGCGTCCTGCCTTATGCTTGCCCTTTGCCGAACGGGTTTTTTTGCCCTCCTCTGCTCAAGTTAAGGCAGGGCACATCGTTGGTGAAGTTCCTGTGGAGGACTGCTGCGGGCGCCATCTTCCTCCACCTTCAGTGTCGTCCCCGGGCGCGACCAATCAGCGACGCGGGATTTCCGTTACAGACAGAATTAGACGAATATATATATATACTAGATGGTGGCCCAATTCTAACGCATCGGGTATTCTAGAATATGGCCAAATTCGCATGCGTTTTGCCACAGAAAACATGCAGTTTTCACACGCGGAATTCAAGCGCATACCAAACAATTTGAAGCATCGCTTGGAATGTGATTGACAGGTCGTTCACACTTGTGAAGCATAGTGTTTTTGACAATTGTGATCAACTTTTTACTATTGATTGAAACCACAATTTTTTGCAAGTATTTAAATAGGCACTTCAACACATGAATCCACACTTGCGGGTAAAAAAGAATATTACTCCTTCTTATCCAAAATGAAGCGAACCACAATTATATTACAAACATGTAACTTTATTAAACAAAATAAAGACATTTAAAATTGGCTACATATTCATTGTTTCCTGATAACCTACCCCAAAAGGGGAAAAAAACAGCAGACAATTATCTCTGTTTTGTTTAATAAAGTTACATGTTTTTAATATAATTGTGGTTCGCTTCATTTTGGATAAGAAGGAGTAATATTCTTTTTTGTCCACAAGTGTGGATTTTTACTATTGATGATGCCTATGCAGCATCAATAGTAAAAGATAGCATGTAAAAAAGACTAAAAAAAAATTAAAAAAAGGTTATTCTCACCTTCCGACGGTCCCCGGACTCTTTCTTTCCTCTCCACGCTCCCGGCATCTTCCGTTCCCAGTTATGCTTAGCGCGAATTACCGGAGATGACGTCACTCTCGAGAGCGCGATGCTTGCGAGATTGCGACGTCATCAGCGGTCTTTCTCGCAAAGCATTACTGGGAACGGAAGATGCCGGCTGCGTGGTTAGAGGCGGGAGAGCTCCGGGGGCCGTCGGAGGGTGAGTATATCACTATTTTTTGCTTTAATTCTATTTTTACAGGTTTATGGTACCCACGGTCCAGAGGAGTCTCCCGACTCCTAGCGCCGCTGATCTCCCGACGGTAGCGGTGGCGTGTGTCCTTCAAATTCCGGACTGCGCCTGCGCACTGCGCCTGTCGCTGATTGGTTGCGGCCTGCCGGCCACGACCAATCAGCGACACGGGATTTCCGTTACAGACAGACAGAGTTAGACGATTATATAAATAGATATATATATATATATATATATATATATATATATATATATATATGTTATATATAGCTGACCCGTGGAAGCGCTGATAGGCCGTCATCAGAGTTTACTCACTCCTTTCTTCAGCCTCCCGGCCATGAAGTTTTAAACTTTTGCTACAAATAAACTACGGACTTTCAATATGGATCGGTGAGTGCTGCAGTCCTTACTTTCTTTGATGGTGAAATTATATATATAGATATATTCTGTATATATGTGTGTATGTGTATATGTTTGGCAAAGTCATATCTCCCGACTCTGCAGATTGCTGCTGTCATTGTATTATTACACAGGATTCTTATGATGTTACATCAGATCATCTTCTTCTCATTCAGGTCTCTACAATATCGGATCCTCTCAGTGAAGATCTTCTACAAAAGAGAACTTTCCTGATTTACCCATCAAGGATGGATATGGACAGAGACAAGATGGCGGAGAGGATGTTACACCTCACCCTAGAGATCCTCTTCCGTCTCACTGGAGAGGTGAGAGATTCTGATGACGTCACATTACATCATTCTTATCTATGGGAATAACAGATGGACAGAACTGGAGAGGTGAAGACTCTGGAAATGTCTGTAGTGAGATTTATTAATGTGTCTCTCCATAACCAGGATTTCACAGTGGTGAAGAAGACCTCTAGTGATCACTGTCAGGACCCTGTGTCTGAGGGATGTGGAAGACCCCTGAACTCAATCACGGGGCCTCCACCTCACCCCCTGATCCATGAGGACATCAATGACCAGAAGATCCTAGAACTCACCTACAAGATGATTGAGCTGCTGACTGGAGAGGTGACACTGCTGGGAATGCTGGGACATTATACAGTAACACTATGAAGGGATCGGGGGATGACGGTATCATTGTATGTGTCAGGTTCCTATAAGGTGTCAGGATGTCGCTGTCTATTTCTCCATGGAGGAGTGGGAGTATTTAGAAGGACACAGAGATCTGTACAAGGACGTCATAATGGAGGTTCCCCAGCCCCTCACATCACCAGGTAATAGACAGGACTAAATACACACGGCCTATAATTATCTGTATGTAGAGAATGAATTCAGTCCCTGTATGTGTTTCCTCCAGATCTATCCAGTAAGAGGACAACACCAGAGAGATGTCCCCGTCCTCTTCTTCCACAGGACTGTAACCAAGAAGATCCCAGTGCTCCTCAGGATCATCAGGTAGATGGAGAGAAGGTGTCAGGAGATCTCCCCTATGATGTGTAGACGGCTGTGAAGGTCTTGTGCTCAGTCTTGTTTTATCCACCAGTATTATATGTTTTATACTTGTGTAATGAGAACGGTGGAGATGGCAGGATTAGAGCTGATCATAGATGGGACTTCTCCATCTGTCGGTGACTTTTACAATATTTGTTTCAGGGTGAAGATCTGACCCATATTAATACTACAGAGACATATGTGAGAGATGATGAGTGGTGTAAAGAGAAGATTCCCACATATGACTGCCCAGGTGAGTAGTAACCACTGTATGCAGAGAAGTCACAGATTCCTCTCAGTCACCGGCTGTGGCTGCTTTATCGGTGGTGTAGTCCGGCCGTATTACCATGATCACCATTTTGCCTCTAGACCACAACATTCTCCTCCACCCAAAACTGTTCAAATGACTTTGGGCAGTGAAAGCCCTTTTCTATAGAACTTAAAACCTGGAGGATCCTCCTACCCCCTGGTATTAGTGTGAGGGTGATCCCTTAAAGAGAGATCTATATGATTACTTGTACCTAACCCAATATAGGCCGAGTGCGCGCTTAAAGAGTCACACCGAACACAGAGTTAGATGTCTACTCCTTTCTCAGCAAAGGCTTGCACACAACTGAAGTTTATTCTCAAGACAAAGAGACGGGAAATGGGTGTCACACCATCTTCTGAGTAGCCAGTGTCAGTCTATGATAGGTCCATTTCAGCTTCACTTCCATATATGGTATCCAGTATCTCAGCTTCTGCATTCCAAGGATTCCTTCCAAGGTGTTGTCTGAAGACACAGACGCCATCTTGGTACACCATATCTGAACTGACTTATATAAGGTTAGCTGCGTTGTACAGTACCATGAAAGTGAATGTAAATTGAAAAACGCTGTGCACATGCTGCAGAAAAATCTGCGTGGAAACGCTGCGGGTTCATGTCAATTCTTTGTGCGGATCTGCAGCGTTTCTGCACCCATTGACTTGCATTAAGTCGGGCATATCCAGAGCAAAACCGCAGATCTAAAAAATATCTGCGTTTTTGCTGTGGATGAAACGCTGCAGATCGGGAGGGGGGGGAAGAGTGGGGGCGGCGTGTCGGCGGAGACTGTCTGCTTGTGTATGTGTGTGGGCGGTGACTGTGTGCGTGTATGGGCCTGTGTGTGCGGGGGTCATCAGGCGGTCTGCCGGGCTGTGCGAAGGTCATTAGGCATATGTCAGGGCTGTGCGGGGGTCATTAGGCATATGTCGGGGCTGTGCGGGGGTCATCGGGCGGTCTGCTGGGCTGTGCGTGGGTCATTAGGCATATGCCGGGGCTGTGCGGGGGTCATTAGGCATATGTCGGGGCTGTGCGGGGGTCATTGGGCGGTCTGCGGGGCTGTGCGGGGGTCATTAGGCACATGCCGGGGCTGTGCGGGGGTCATTAGGCATATGTCGGGGCTGTGCGGGGGTCATCGGGCGGTCTGCTGGGCTGTGCGTGGGTCATTAGGTATACGCCGTGGCTGTGTGGGGGTCATTGCGCGGTCTGCCGGGCTGTGCGGGGGTCATTAGGCATATGTCGGGGCTGTGCGGGGGTCATTGGGCGGTCTGCCGGGCTGTGCAGGGGTCATTAGGCATATGCCGGGGCTGTGCGGGGGTCATTGGGCGGTCTGCCGGGCTGTGCGGGGGTCATTAGGCATATGCCGGGGCTGTGCGGGGGTCATTGGGCGGTCTGCGGGGCTGTGCGGGGGTCATTAGGCATATGCCGGGCTGTGCGGGGGTCATTAGGCATATGTCGGGGCTGTGCGGGGGTCATTGGGCGGTCTGCTGGGCTGTGCAGGGGTCATTAGGCATATGCCGGGGCTGTGCGGGGGTCATTGGGCGGTCTGCCGGGCTGTGCGGGGGTCATCAGGCGGTCTGCTGGGCTGTGCGGGGGTCATTAGGCATATGCCGGGGCTGTGCGGGGGTCATTAGGCATATGCCGGGCTGTGCGGGGGTCATTAGGCATATGCCGGGGCTGTGCGGGGGTCATCGGGCGGTCTGCTGGGCTGTGCGTGGGTCATTAGGCATACGCCGTGGCTGTGCGGGGGTCATTGGGCGGTCTGCCGGGCTGTGCGGGGGTCATTAGGCATATGTCGGGGCTGTGCGGGGGTCATTGGGCGGTCTGCGGGGCTGTGTGTACTACAAGTCCCATCGGGCTATGCCTGCTACACTGTCAGTGCTTATACACTTAGATTGGAAGGAAGGATCATCCCCGCGCTGCCGCAAGAAGAATTCCAGAAATTGTAGAGGTGTTAACGTGGTTTCTTCTACGTGTTTGGGGGGTTCAGGTGACCCCTTCATCAGGACATACCACAAATATTGTACCAAATCATTCTCAAACACTATCCGAAGCCAGGAAACATCTAGAAAAGATTAAATTACAAATTAATCTAATTTAAAGATAAAACCACTGCTGCCCCGAAGACACTGAGAGGTAATAATAAATCTGGGACCAAAGGAGCCAACTCTAATTCGGATCTGTCCAGTTCTCTCCCTCTTTCACTTCTTGAGTTATCCATTCATGATACCACTCCAAGCATGTTGGTACCTTCACTAACCACTATCTCATTAGGTCCTGACGACCCTGATACCTCCACTCCACCAGCCCCACCAATGACACTATTGTAGTGGATCATTCAGATGCCTCTAAATCCGGGACGGTTCCTCTTTTACCCCGGGCAATAAAAAAACTCCCAACTGAACCAATTTTTTGTACCCAAAACCGTAAAAATAAAAAGCACTACAGAGGAACTAGGGGAGGGAGAAAAAGAGGAAAAATACCACCTTAACCCCTCCATCGCTAATGAATTAACTTCTAATATTTGTAATCTTTCTGACTACAAACTCTCTGAAAGTGAGGAATCCCTCCTATCTAGAGGATTGTCCTTCTGTCTCTCCAACAAACCTAAGGATTTTAATTTATTTTTAGATTTACAAATTTTCATAAGGAAATTAAACCTTAAAAGACATTTCTTTATTAAGGAAAATAAATCCAACCCTCCAACCAACACAGAAAATACTGAAGAAACAGATGAATGTTTTCACCTGAACGTACCTGCTAAGTCTAAATTTTATCCTGTTGAGGACAAAAGTCACCATCTATCTATTATCTATCTATCTACCCTTCTATCTATCTCTCTATCTATCTATCTATCCTTCTATCTATCTATTATCTATCTATCCTTCTATCTATCTCTCTATCTATCTATCCTTCTATCTATCTATCTATCTATCTATCTATCCTATAGCTATCTATCTATTTCTCTATTTATTTATCCTTCTATCTATTTATCCTTCTATCTATTATCTATGTATCTGTGTGTTATGGAGTGTGGGTTGGACAAATGTAAATGAGGAGGTTGGACAGAAATGACATCACAAATCTTTTTTTTGTTAAATAAGATATCTTTATTTAGCTTACAAAAACGCATACAAATCCGCCTGAAAAACCGCAGCAAAAAGGCATCAAAGACGCAACTGAGTTTTCTCCCAAGAACTGTGGATTTTGTGCGGAAAAATCCGCGGCAAAATCTGCAACGTGTGCACGCAGCCTATATGTTGTTTGCGCACACTGCAAGACTCAGAAGTGAGAGCGGATTTTGCTGGATTGGTTTATGGAAACCTTGTTGCTTTTCAGCAGCCTTTGAGCCACTAATAGTGCGGGAACCTCTGTTTTTCCATTGACAGATGATGGACCTGAGTGAGGACTTGTTTTTTGTGAGATGAGAATTGGTGTTATTTTCGCCTACATAACATTGATTGGTTTCTTTATATTTGATACTAGATGTGTGCCCGATGCTATCGCATCGGGAGGGCAGTAACATCACGATGGGGGTAGCTTTGTGGTGCTGGGGGTGGCGGCCCACCCACTTCCATGCAGTCACAACTGGCAGGAAAGACTTTGTTTTGCGATCTGTGCTGGAGATGGTGTGCGGCGCTTCCAGAGGGTGGCCGCACCCAATCTCCAGCACAGGCCTCAAGTCGCAGTCTTTCCTGGTGACTGTGACTGCATGGAGGTGGGTGGGGAGGCAGCGGTGGGATCCGGCGCATGTAGTCAGACAGTGGGTCCTGGCGGGGGTCTGGCGGTGGCATCCCTCTCATTACTCCCCCCTCATTACACCCTCTCATTATACCCCCTTTATTACACCCCTCTCTTTATACCCCCTCGTTACACCCCTTTAACAGCCTCATGATCGCAGTGATGGCCGGGATCCGAGCGGTGGCCGGGATCCGAGTAGCGGTCGGGATCCCAGCGCCGGTAGGGATCACAGTGGCAGCCTGGATATAAGCGGCAGCTGGGATCCCAGGGGTATTCGGGATCGCAGCTGCGTCCTGGATCTGAGCGGCATCACTTGGGTGTACCAAAATAGCGGTCGGCGTACTTCCGGTGCGGCGCAGTGGATTGTGGGATTCGGGGACATCCAGATGGAAGTGGATGACAGACAATTTAAGGCAATTATATATATACATTTGGGAGGCAGAATGAACAAACAGTTGAACACCGCACACTACTGGCTCATCCAACAAGGTTTTCAATTAGACTGTGAACTGTCATTGTCTTGGTAAATAAAGTTTTTTACATAGCTTGCCATTTTTTAAGTAGAAGTGTTGAAAAATATAAACCTCAAGGATATTTTATTTAAAAAAATTGTTTATTATGTTAGATGACTGTACCAGGAGATCAGAGGGACAGCTGACATCTTCAATTTTTAAATCTGATGATCTTGATATCCTACAAGATACACCTGAAATGAATGCCGTTACTCCAGACACATCATCATCCGTTCACAGCAAAGATCTGTCATCTGAACCTATGAAACATGTCCCATCTTCTGATTCTTTACTGACTACTAAGGAAAATCAAAGTCACAAAAGAGGCATTAAAAAACAAACTGCTCCTAAAGCAAAGAAGTCATTTTCATGTTCAGAATGTGGTAAATATTTTACACGGAAATCAGATTTTGTTACTCACCAGAGAATTCACACAGGGGAGAAGCCTTTTTCATGTTCAGAATGTGGGAAATGTTTTAATCATAAAGGGAATCTTAATGAACACCATAGAACTCACACAGGGGAGAAGCCTGTTTCATGTTCAGAATGTGGGAAATGTTTTATCAATAAATCAGTTTGTGTTAAGCACCAGAGAATCCACACAGGAGAGAAGCCTTTTTCATGTTTAGAATGTGGGAAATGTTTTGCACATAAATCACATTTTGTTACCCACCAAAGAACTCACACAGGGGAGAAGCCTTTTTCCTGTTCTGAATGTGGGAAATGTTTTGCACATAAATCACATTTTGTTACCCACCAAAGAACTCACACAGGGGAGAAGCCTTTTTCCTGTTCAGAATGTGGGAAATGTTTTAACACTAAATCAGAATGTGTTACGCACCAGAGAACTCACACAGGAGAGAAGCCTTTTTCATGTTTAGAATGTGGGAAATGTTTTAACACTAAATCAGATTGTGTTATGCACCAGAGAACTCACACAGGAGAGAAGCCTTTTTCATGTTCAGAATGTGGGAAATGTTTTATCAATAAATCAGTTTGTGTTAAGCACCAGAGAACTCACACAGGGGAGAAGCCTTTTTCATGTTCAGAATGTGGGAAATGTTTTAACCTTAAAAGGAATCTTGATGAACACCATAGAACTCACACAGGGATGAAGCCTGTTTCATGTTCAGAATGTGGGAAATGTTTTAGCAGTAAATCAGCCTGTGCTAAGCACCATAGAATCCACACAGGAGAGAAGCCTTTTTCATGTTCAGAATGTGGGAAATGTTTTATCAGTAAATCAGCTTGTGCTAAGCACCATAGAATCCACACAGGAGAGAAGCCTTTTTCATGTTCAGAATGTGGGAAATGTTTTAAACTTAAAAGGAATCTTGATGAACACCATAAAACTCACACAGGGGAGAAGCCTGTTTCATGTTCAGAATGTGGGAAATGTTTTATCAGTAAATCAGCTTGTGTTAAGCACCAGAGAACTCACACAGGAGAGAAGCCTTTTTCATGTTTAGAATGTGGGAAATGTTTTAACAGTAAATCAGATTGTGTTAAACACCAGAGAACTCACACAGGAGAGAAGCCTTTTTCATGTTTAGAATGTGGGAAATGTTTTAACCAGAAATCAGATTTGGTTAATCACCATAGAACTCACACAGGGGAAAAGCCTTTTTCATGTTCAGAATGTGGGAAATGTTTTACAAGGAAATCAAATTGTGTTAAGCACCAGAGAACCCACATACAGGAGAAGCCTTTTTCCTGTTAATGTGGGAAATTTTTTAACCAGGAAGCGCTTCTTGATCGCCATCAGAGCAGTCACACAGAGGAGAAGCCATTTTCATTTTCTTAATGTAGGAAATATTTTACTTGGAAATCAACTGTTATTAAACATCAGAGATGTCACATAGGGGAGAAGCCTTTTTTTATATTCATAATGTTGGAATAGTTTTAACCAAAATTAAATGTTCTTAAATGGGTTGTCTCTTGTCATTCCTCATGTTTGCTGACAAAAGGATAAAACTAAACTTTATTAATTCCAAATATAAAGCTATACCCATAATTCACCCCCTGAAGATTAGTCAGAAGGTGACTAATAGAAAAAACATATACCCCACATCTCAGTATATAGGGTGAGGTGAGGTTTACACACTCACTCTCCAAGCCTCTCATTTCTGCGGGTTTCATCGTCCTCACCAAAGGCGACTCATCAAGAGACTATTTAATATTGACCTATATTCAAGTGAGACTAAGCGAAAAAAAAAACTATAATCATGTATCATGTTATTCAGAACAGTCAGAAAACTAGCCACATATTGGCAGATCCCAGACCTCAAACTATATACTTCGGAAGGTTATAAGCCCCTCCAGTGTCAGGAATAGATAGTATGAATTTGAATTTACCAAATGGCTGCAATGAAACAAAGAGTGAAAAATTTAAAGCGGTCTGAATACTTTCCATACCCACTGTATCAGTAAAAATAACTCCTCTTTATTAGGTAAAGTATAAAAGAATTGCGCCATTTTCCGATATCCGTCGCTTCTCCATTTTTCATGATTTCAAGTTGGGTGAAGGCTTATTTTTCATGTCAAGCTGACTTTTTTAATGGATGCCATTTTGGTGCAGATACGATCTTTTGGTCGTCCTTTACTGAATTTTAATGTTGCGGTGACCAAGAAAAGTAATTCTGGGGTTTTGACATTTTTTCTCGTTACGCCATTTAGCGATCGGGTTAATTCTTTTTTATATTGATAGATCGGGCGATTCTGAATCCGGCTATAACAAATATGTGTATGTTTGATTTTTTATTGTTTTATTTTGAAAGGGGCGAAAGGGGGGTGATTTGAACTTTTATATTTTAGTATTTTTAAAAACATTTTTTTCTACTTTTGGCATTGTGAAGACATACAGCATTGTATCTTAATTAACCAGATGACTATTTTTAGCAAACGAAAAATAATAGAATGTTATCTGTATGTTGGCTTTAAATTTAAGTGCTGATTTCTGGTTGGTCAAGAAAACAGACTTTTGCTTGTGTAAGCCGGTAATATTGACTTTTATTGTGCGCTTATCCTTGATCACTAGTGATGTTTGCTGATATGCTAATTATGCATTGTGTTATGGAGCCAGTTTGCTGACTTCTAAAGCAGAGAGGGAAAAACTATGCAAATAGTTTAAATAATCAAGTAATGCAATAATCTCATCTCCATTCTTACCCTTTATGTAAACACTGAATGAGGGACACTTGTTAAGTCTAAAAATAGGTTACATGCCTCTGTATAAAGAGACTGAGAGAGAGAAACAGCCAGAGAGATTCTGCCAAGACATCTATACATCCAAAGGACAAGAGACAGGACAGCAGCCATATTTTCACAAGGGACATGGACCTATCATTCTATAGGAAACAACCTAGGGGTTTTCAGCCTTGGTTGGAAGAATACAGATCTGCTTCATTGACCATCACTGAACCATGGATACGTTCGGAGAAGCCAGATTGTGGTCTTTGGATCAACTGGCCTTGTACCTTGTATGGACTCAATGGACTGTCATCTTCCTACACTTATTGTTACATCCTCTCTGTGTGCGGGCCACAGGTGGAGTAGTCGACCCTGGAAGATGAAGCCAGGTTGTGATCCTTGGATCAACTGGCCTTGTATGGACTGTCATCTTCCTACACTTGTTGTTACCTCCTCTCTGTGTGCGTGCCACAGGTGGGGTAGTGACCCTGGAAGGTCTGAAGTCACAGCTGCTATTATCCCGGCGGGTTAGTGGAGGGTGAGACTCTGTAATGTCCACCATCTTGGGTACTGTGCTGGGACTGTTCTTTGTGTTATCTGCCTGTTTTGTAATTCAATAAAGCATTGCCACACTTTTATCCTCACCCTGTGTTGTCTGAGTAGCGTTTTGAACATGTTAAAAGGAGAGCGGGAGTTCAGCAGGACAATGCCTGGTCCATGTGGTTTTGGCTAGCGGGCGGCGCTCATAGCATTCCGGCAGTGCCAAGCATAGAGGTCTGCTGGAGACCTCTGGTTGTCATGCCAGCCCATCGGTGACGAGGTCACCGATGGTGGGATTTCCGGAAATCTTGCTGGAAGTGCCGCTGTCAGAGGCTGTTAGGGGCAAATGGCAGATGTTCAAAACAGCTGACATGTGCCGGAAAAGATGTGGGCTCACCCCCGGAGCCCACATCAAATGGAGGAAGTACATTTACGCCCGATGTCAGAGAGGGGATTGTTTTTACAGAGACAAAAGTAATTAATCATGTACAGTATACATACAATTACAAAAATACACAGCTTCTAATGGTAAATAGTATAGAGTTACGACAAGAAAATATAATTTGTGTAAACCATGTGTAGATATAAAAATTCAGGCAAATGTATATATCACCTGGAGGCTGTGCTGGGCTGCATGCTCTTATCATCTCCCACGTCGACTACTGCAACCTCCTACTCTCTGGCTCCCCTCTAGCACTCTGGCTCCGCTCCAGTCCATCCTACACTCTGCTGCCCGACTAATCCACCTGTCTCCCCGCTATTCCCCAGCCCCCCCTATGCCAGGCCCTTCACTGGCTTCCTATTGCCCAGAGGCTCCAATTCAAAACCCTACCCATGACATACAAAGCCATCCACAACCTGTCTCCTCCATACATCTGTGACATGGTCTCTAGGTACCTACCCGCATGCAACCTTCCATCATCTCAAGATCTCCTTCTCTACTCCCCCCTTATCTCTTCTTCCCACAACCGCATACAAGACTTCTCCCGTGCTTCCCCCATACTCTGGAACTCTCTGCCTGTAAAAAATGCGTATTCTTGTAAAATACTTAGGACTAGTTACCAGATGAAAATGTAGTGGTTTATGTGAATTCTTCCATCAAAGAAGATTATTACAGAAAAACATAAAAATAGGTGAAAGATTGTCCATTAGTTCATAGCATGTATTCTTTCTCTGGGATCTCACATGGCAAATGGCGTCTGTCTCTCTTAGGCTTCTTACGTAGTAAAGTTGCATCTCAGCTGTCTGTCCATTCAATGCTATGTCCGTGCAGAGATGACATCTTCGCGTCTGTGTCTCATGATGGGGAGGGAGCAACAGCGACCTCTAGAGTAAACCCCCACCTTAAATATACATCTTTCAAAGCATGTGATCTCCACATATGGAGTTGTCTTTAACATGAGCTAAACTTAAATATGTAGTGGAGTTGACATTTAACATGAGCTAAACATGCTAAAATAACACATGCAGTGTCAGCGGAAGGCACTGTTCAGCACAGAACTGAGTGTAATAAGAAATTAACGGATTATTAATATTTAACAATTCCCCCTTTTGAGGGAGACAGACATTAATTGGAACCCTCAAAATATAATGAGATCTTCTTTCTTCTTTTCTTCTTCTTTGATAAAATAGTTTAATATCAATAATAATAATATCAGATTATTGTTATACGTACTCGATGACATAATTGATGTGAATTCATGTTATGGTAAGCCGTGAACAATATTCATATAAAATATGTATAATTATACTTCCCTAAACCTAAATTGAAGCATCTCAGGTTCAGTCATCATCATCTGATGTCATCCGGTCTTCATTTTGATGTCTTCTTGGTTCTTTTAAAAAACACAGTTTTTCGATAGCATATAGATGTTGTAGAAATCGTGTTGTGTCAAGTCAAAGTCCATAAATTCAAATGTTGATAACAAAGTCTATAGATGAAATGCAGCTTTAATATCTGTGCAGTGTCACCTTTAAAAACCTGGGCTTACATTGGCTCGCCTTGGATATTCTGGAATCCTCCATCGGTACTGGTCTTTGAACAGCTGTGATGTCTTTGGTCAGCAAAGCAAGGGTTAAAATGACTCTTCCTTGCTAAACATAGCACCATAACCAGTCCTCAGTCCCAGTGGCGGATCTTAATAGGGGCGGATGGGGCGGTCGCCCCGGGCCCAAGGTTTTTTGGGGGCCCAGGGAGCAGGGGCGGGCTGGGCCGGGTGGCAGAGAGGCAAATGCCCCCCCCGGGCCACTCCCCCAGCACCTGTACAGGGCCGGCCGTGCCCTGTGCTGTGACGCCGCCGGCAGCAGACAGCCGCCCGCGTCACAGTCTATGGGGCCGGCCGGGTCCGGGAGCTGTGCACGGCCGTCGCAGTCATCTTCGGCTGCTCAGCTCCGGCTCCCTCCGGCTGCACTTCCGGGTCAGATGTCGGGCATGCGCAATGACGTCATCGTGCACGCCCGACATGTCCCGGAGGATGCTGAAAGCAGAGGCGCTGCTGGGGAGCGAGCCGGCTGTGAGGTAAGTATGGGGAACTTTTTTATTTATAAAATGAATTAAATGGGGGAGGGGGTGAGTGGGGGCTGTACACAATGAAGGGGGGGTGACTGGGGCCTGTATCTGATGAAGGGGGGGTGACTGGGGCCTGTATATGAAGGGGGGTGACTGGGGCCTGTATCTGATGAAGGGGGGGTGACTGGGGGCTGTATATGATGAAGGGGGGTGACTGGGGGCTGTATATGATGAAGGGGGGGTGACGGGGCTGTATATGATGAAGGGGGGTGACTGGGGGCTGTATCTGATGAAGGGGGGTGACTGGGGGCTGTATCTGATGAAGGGGGGTGACTGGGGCCTGTATCTGATGAAGGGGGGTGACTGGGGGCTGTATATGATGAAGGGGGGTGACTGGGGGCTGTATATGATGAAGGGGGGTGACTGGGGGCTGTATATGATGAAGGGGGGTGACTGGGGGCTGTATATGATGAAGGGGGTGACTGGGGGCTGTATCTGATGAAGGGGGGTGACTGGGGCCTGTATATGATGAAGGGGGGTGACTGGGGCTGTATATGATGAAGGGGGGTGACTGGGGGCTGTATATGATGAAGGGGGGTGACTGGGGGCTGTATATGATGAAGGGGGGTGACTGGGGGCTGTATATGATGAAGGGGGGTGACTGGAGCTGTATATGATGAAGGGGGTGACTGGGGGCTGTACGTGATGAAGGGGGTGAGTGGGGCTACACAGGATGAAGGGGGTTGAGTGGGGCTAGACATGATGAAGGGGGTGAGTGGGGTTGTACATGATGAAGGGGGTGAGTGGGGGCTTCACATGATGAAGGGGGTGAGTGGGGCTGTACAGGATGAAGGGGGGGTGACTGGGGTTGTACGGGATGAAGGGGGTGAATGGGGGCTTCACATGATGAAGGGGGTGAGTGGGGCTTCACAGGATGAAGGGGGGATGAGTGGGGGCTTCACATGATGAAGTGGGGTGAGTGGGGCTGCACATGATGAAGGGGGGGTGAGTGGGGCTGCATATGATGAAGGGGGGTGAGTGGGGCTGAACATGATTAAGTGGGGGATAAGTGGGGCTGCACTTGATGAAGTGGGGGATAAGGGGGACTGCACATGATGAATTAAGGGGTAAGTGGGACTGCACATGATGAATTAAGGGGTAAGTGTGACTGCACATGATGAATTAAGGGGTAAGTGGGACTGCACATGATGAATTGGGGGTAAGGGGAACTGCACATGATGAATTAAGGGGTAAGTGGGACTGCACATGATGAATTGGGGGTAAGGGGGACTGCACATGATGAATTGGGGGTAAGGGGCACTGCACATGAAGTGGGGGTAAGGGGGACTGCACATGAAGTGGGGGTAAAATTAGCTGCACATGATGATGGGGGAGTGGGGCTGCACATGAAGTTGGGGGGGAAGGGGACTGCACATGATGAAATGGAAGGGGGGATAAGGGGCTGCAAATGATGAAGCGGCACTGCAGATGAAGTGAGTGGGTGATAGGGGACTGCAATGGATGAAGTAAGGGGACTTCAAATTAAAGTGGGGACATTAAAGTGGATCCCCTATGGCCAGGATCACGTTGGGCGATTTTGTGCGTATTGGCCATAGGCCTACAGCTTATGTGCAACGTCTTTTTAGGCCGTGTCCACACGTGGTGGAATGGTGGCGGGTTTTCCGTATGGACCCGCAGCAAACCAAGTGCTGCGGTCCGTACGGCTGTCAATTCCCGCACGGGGACCGCAGCGCTCAGGTGGGAAGGGGGGTACAGGGGCCCAGGTTTTATGAACAGCCCCGGGCCCATAGTCCACTTAATCCGCCACTGCTCAGTCCTAATGCACAGGACATATGTCAGGGTTGTAGCTTCCTGACAATTACCTTATTGTTCACCAGCCTTCATTGAAGCTTTTCAGGTGGAACTTGGTAAGAACGTGATAACACCGTTCATCTCAGCATCATAGGATTATCGTCCTCTAGTTGTCAGGTTAGATACTTAATTGTGACTGTCAGTGGTGGATACTGCACTTGTGGCTGTCAGTGGTGGATACTGCACTTGTGACTGTCGGTGGTGGATACTGCACTTGTGGCTGTCGGTGGTGGATACTGCACTTGTGACTGTCGGTGGTGGATACTGCACTTGTGACTGTCGGTGGTGGATACTGCACTTGTGACTGTCGGTGGTGAATACTGCACTTGTGGCCGTCGGTGGTGGATACTGCACTTGTGGCCGTCGGTGGTGGATACTGCACTTGTGGCCGTCGGTGGTGGATACTGCACTTGTGGCCGTCGGTGGTGGATACTGCACTTGTGGCCGTCGGTGGTGGATACTGCACTTGTGGCCGTCGGTGGTGGATACTGCACTTGTGGCCGTCGGTGGTGGATACTGCACTTGTGGCCGTCGGTGGTGGATACTGCACTTGTGGCCGTCGGTGGTGGATACTGCACTTGTGGCCGTCGGTGGTGGATACTGCACTTGTGGCCGTCGGTGGTGGATACTGCACTTGTGGCCGTCGGTGGTGGATACTGCACTTGTGGCCGTCGGTGGTGGATACTGCACTCGTGGCCGTCGGTGGTGGATACTGCACTCGTGACCGTCTGTGGTGGATACTGCACTCGTGACCGTCTGTGGTGGATACTGCACTCGTGGCCGTCGGTGGTGGATGCTGCACTTGTGGCCGTCGGTGGTGGATACTGCACTCGTGACTGTCAGTGGTGGATACTGCACTCGTGACCGTCTGTGGTGGATACTGCACTTGTGGCCGTCGGTGGTGGATACTGCACTTGTGACTGTCGGTGGTGGATACTGCACTTGTGACTGTCAGTGGTGGATACTGCACTTGTAATTGACACAGTCTATTACTCAGAAATCATAGCTTTGTTACCTTCTGGGACTTCTGGATCGCGGTGTTTTTCTTCTTGCTACTGGTAAGAATCAATTGAATTTAGAAATATGAAAAGTCTTTATTAACATAATTTCAGTTCTTGCTTGAAGTCTTCATTCCCTATTCTATACCAAACCTGGTAATTTTCCTAACCTATAATATCACAGCGTACCATAGCAATCAGTAACATCCATATAATTATTATCAGAATTTGTACCATATATGGATTTCAAAAACAATAATAAACCAATAATAAGTGATGATACATTATTATCCATATTCTTCATGTGTTAGAACATTTTTATGTCATAGGTGTAATTACCTTTTTCAACCCATAGGTGTCAATGTGTTTTATGTAACCAGTGTTTTCATCTTTATTATTCAACTTTATTAATAGAATATATTTATTATACTAATAATATGTAGGAATGTATAGCCATGAACCAAAATAAGAATATATAAATGAATGAATGAATAAAAGAATTGTTGCATAGAATTCAGAACTGAAACATTTTCCTTTGTAATAGAACCATATCATCGCTATATTTAATGAAGCAATATTCTATACTAGACATTACTTTATTAAATATTGATGGTTTTTTTCTTGATTGACAGAAAAAATAAAAATTTAGGAATTCAAATAAAAATAGAATAATAAAATTGAAAATGAAAAACAAGAATAAAAATAAGGCCTTTATATTGATACCAAATGCAGAGTAGTTATGTCCTCAGTAACATATACTCTTAATATTTCCATGATCTCGATTATTTCATAATTGTCATAAACTTGTTACCAAAATATCCAAATTATGCAACTTTGCATGTAATACTCTTCTCAGTGTAAATAAATGACTCTTTATAATACTTAATGTTATTATACCCAATACTTATACCATTGTACCTTATTAATATTTCTTTTTTATTAAAATGTGTGAAGAAGAGGTATTAATCTAATGTGATGATGAAGTCAGGATCAAAAACATATTTCCCCCTTAATACCAAAAAATATTGTTTTATGAAATAATTCATTTATCAAACCAAAATGAAAAATAATTAATTTATAAATTATGTGAATTTATACTTGCTTATACCATTATTTGTCTGAAGATGTGTAACCATTAAAATTAATTTGAATATCATAAAATTATCCTTTGGAAAAATTAATTTAAATGTAGATTTTCTTAAACCATTTTGATGTGCGATTGCACCTATCCACAATTAACTAAATCAAGAAATAATTACTAAAGAAATCTAGAAATATATGCTGTGTAGATAATATTTCATTATATCTTAATATTCTAAGAATTTAACTGATCTGCATATTTCTCCTAAAGACAAAGTTTTTCCTCATACAGAACCTCGAGGCGTCTCATACATCAAATGTATCACATTACTCCTAAGCAGCTGCTCATACACGCATCATCTGTCACTCAGACTGTGTCACATATAAGTTCACACCACAGATTTCACATACGAAGGTGTATTTTAACCCAAATTATCCTAATTATCAATGCGCATTGTAAACTATTACATTTAGTATCTTAATATTTCTTGGTAAATTCCCCAAATACACATGACATAAATATATGTTGTATAGCTATACTTGAAACTTTAGGCCTAGGAAAAAAAATTCCTTTGATATGCAAAAGTTGAGACTCCTTAAAAATTCTTTTTCTAAAGAACAAGGACATGGTATACTGGTATACTTATTATTAGAACAAAGTTCAAATTTCACATTCTGTAGTTGTCATTCATGCCATGCAGTAAAGGCATACACACAGAACACATTTTAAATTGTTAGTTATATGAATATTATTTAAGTGTTAAATATATAAAATCATGCAATTATTATAACTTCCTGTGTAAATAAAGGCATAAATCCTTGTAAGAGAATTTTTCGCGATTAAGTCCTGCTTTGAAATGAAAATTCTAAGGAAAAATAAAAGAGAAGGTTAATATATTCATAATTCTAAATATTACTGGAGTAGATTTTAATTTTCACTACAAAATACAGTTCTACAAATTCAAATAAAGAATCTTTTTGTGACGCAATAACACGAGATGCAGGATTTAAAAACCAAAATTTGGTTACAAAAGTCTTTATGAGGGACTGTGTCTTGACATTCTCACTCAGCATTCTATACAGGCGTTCATATATGGACATGAATGTGTAGGTACATTCCTTCCGACCAATCCTTAATTTTTGAAGAATATCAATATCTGGATAATTTTCATTTGATGCACAAAAAATCAGAATTTTTAATCTGTCTTTATCATTTAAGTTCTCATGTGTTTCACCAGATAACTTTAAAGTCAATCTCCTAGCAAAATTTACAGGGATCCACATTTTGAACAACTGATTCTTCTCTTCGTTAGTTAAATCAAATTTCTCAGCACAGCTTTCAAAAACCTCAGAGTTTCTACAAACATGGATTTTGTTATCACATGCAGGAATGATTTTGCATATTTTTAACACATTTTTCCTTACTTTACTTCAGAGTTGGGCCTCTGAGTGGTCTATTCTTAGTGGTCCGTCTTTCCCTTGTACGTCCTCTACATCAAATCTGAAGTCTCCTACTTCTCCATCTTGTTCCACGTCTGCAAGGTCACCTTGAATGGCTGCTACAGACACTTGATTACAGTCTTGTTCAATCTCCCTAACTTTACAGCCAATCTCGGGAACATCACTATTTTCCTTCACACAGCAATCATCTTTGGATTTCTCTGACACCGACCTATGAAATATACCATTTGTAGAATATTTTTTAATCTCTTTCTCTATTGAAAAGCTTAGTATCTATCTTTAGATTTTCCACTTCACATTCTGCATATAAGCTGAGCCATAATACTTCTGAATTAGACTCATCTACAGACTTAAATTTCAATTTACTCTGCTTAGAATAACAAGTAATGACATCCATATTTCTTACCTTGAAATATCTCAGCTTGTCGTTCCTTTGATGGACAACGCTGGGCTCTTGTCTTCACACGTCTGGCTTCAGCACGTCTGGCACTTGTAGTACTTCTCAATCCATCTGGCAATTCTTAGTCCTCACTTCTAGGTTCTGTCTGATTCTTGTGAGTAGTGGAGTTCCTCATAACTTGCACATATGACTGACGTTAGCAAAGTTCAATCCCCCTTTTGGGCAAGTTGAGGGAAATCCGCAAAAAAAGTACAAAAATTCAGATCCTGGCTGGCTCGCCAATGTAAAAAATGCGTATTCTTGTATAATACTCAGGACTAGTTACCAGATAAAAATGTAGTGGTTTATTTGAATTCTTCCATCAGAGAAATAACTATTACAGAAAAACATAAAAAATAGGTGAAAGAGAGATTGTCCATTAGTTCATAGCAAAGCAACATGTATTCTTCCTCTCTGGGATCTCACATGGCAAATGGCGTCTGTCTCTCTTAGGCTTCTTACGTAGTAAAGTTACATATCAGCTGTCTGTCCATTCAATGCTATGTACGTGCAGAGATGACATCTTCGCGTCTGTGTCTCAAGATGGGGAGGGAGCAACAGCGACCTCTAGAGTAAGCCCCCACCTTAAATATACATCTTTCAAAGCACGTGATCTCCACATATGGAGTTGACCTTTTACCATGAGCTAATCTTACATATGTAGTGGAGTTGACATTTACCATTTGCTAAAATAGCACATGCAGTGTCAGTGGAAGGCAATTGCCAGAACAGAACTGAGTGTGATAAGAAATTAACAACCAAATTATTAATATTTAACATCTCGTCCCATTATTAATAGATAATGTGTCGGATAGAAGGCCGTCTCCCCTAATTATCAGTTTAGGGTCAGTGTATAAGGAGAGAATGATACATAACAAGAAAAGTCCCAACCCAATATGTCATAGAGTGATCTTGAAGAAAGTCCGGGCACTATGTCCAACGCTTCTTCAGTGTCGGCAGAAACAAGGCACATTGGGATCCCCGGGGTTTCCGCATTTGACATTAATAACAATGTTTTCTCACGAGCTTCTCTGTCCTTAATAAAGCCAACCTGATGGTCGGTAACAATTGGGGCAGGTAGTGGGAGAGCCGGGCTGTAATCACTGTAGAGAATATTTTCACATCTACAGTAATTAGTGATATTGGATGAAAATTAGGGCAGACATTTGGTTCTTCTCCAGGCTTTCAAAAACAATGTTATGTCAGCCTCAAGTAATTAAGGGGCAGAGAGGGAGTCTTCTGAGATATTACTGAACACTTCTCCTAAAATGGTAATAACTGGGGTGCAAACCTCTTATAAAATCTATTATTGCCTCCATCTGGCCCAGGGTTCTTCCCGATAGGGTATGATTTAATGGCCTCTCCGATCTCTTCCTCAGTGACAGCTTTGTCTAGTTCCTCCAGCTCAGGGGTCTGTAAGGAAGGAAGAGCAGCGTCCATAATATATTTGTCAATTTGTCTTTCCAGAATATTAGGTGGCATGTCGTGGTATTATCCATGGATATTATAGAGCGAGCTATAACAGCAACAACATGCCTCAGCTTTATTTTCTTTATTTTGGATACATACGTATGTCCCTTGCATGCATGGATATAACCTCCTTGCCAATGAGAGACCACATTTATCTGTGGATTCGTACGAGTACCTTCTCATGTGATCTTGGTATTTTCTATACGTTTCATCTATTAACAACTTTATCGTCTTTCTTTTTTCAATCAGATAATTTTTATTGAACAAAACAAAGAATTACTAACATTTTGTTTTTCTTATACAAACATTGTGAGAAAAATAATAAAAAAAATAAAAACCAGTAAACAATACAACAACCGGTTACAATGATATAAATCCCAATTTCGCTCTATAGTAGAGGGTGTACAGCAGTGAATAACGCTGTGCATCCCCTGTAGTCCCAGAGCGTCTCTCCCAAACCCCCCTCCAGCCCCCTTCTCTCTTTCTCCCTACAGTCAGGTTAGAAGTTGAGAGTGAGTGGGAAGGGGCCGATTACAGCACAGCAGAGATCAGAGCAGAGCCATGAAGATGCCTGCCACCCTGTGTGTCTGTGTCATCTCCTCCTGAGTACTCATCATGGCTGCTTGTAAAGCACTGTCCTGGGAAAGGATCTGTACAAGTGAAACCACAGAACCTGGTAAGTATACATGCATATGTGTATCTGTGTGTGTACATGTGCAGTATACTGTGTGCCTGTATATGTGTATATAGTATGTGTGTGCATATATACAGGATATAGTATGATTGTGTATATCTGGTGCATGTGAGTTTATATATATGTATATACATGTACATACAGTATATAGTATGTGTATGTATATTATATTTGTATACTGCATGTGTGCACTATATTGTGTAAATATATAAACTGTATATGTATGTGAGCATACTGTATATACTGTATATAAACTGAATGTGTGTATATACTGTATATATGTGCTTATATACACAGTATGTGTGTACTGTATATACAGCATATAGTGTATGTTTCTATATTTATAAAGCATAAATAATGTGTGTACATGTATAGTGTGTATCTGTGTATATGTGCTGCATATATCATCCTGTAATTGTAGTGTCGCCATTAGAGTTGAGCGAAACGGGTCGACAAAAATTCAAAAGTCGCCGACTTTCGCCAAAGTCGGGTTTCATCAAGCGAAACCCGACCCCAGCGTGAGGTCGGCCACGCCAAAGTCGCGTTTCACATGATGCTTGAGCGCCCTTTTTGCAGCCAATCAGGAAGAACGGACACTGTGGGCAACGTGATGACATAGGCAGCGGTCACCACCATCTTGGAGAAGGGCATGCAAGTGATTGGCTTGCTTTGTGGGGCGTCACAGGGGGTATAAAAGGGTGGGGACGCCGACCGCCATGTTACTCATGCTGATCTCAGAATAGGGAGAGCTGCTGCTGCTGATTCTGTAGGAAGAGCGTTAGGCAGGGAAGAAGATACCAAAAACTGATTCTGCTGCTAGCGATTTTGCCTGTACAACACACCAATCACTGTGCAGTGCAAGGGGAGGCTATATCTTGGTGCATCAGCTCTGTTGGTTATTAGGCTGCCTTTTAAGGTTCCCTGGTAGCTGCATTGCTGTGTGCACACTGCTGAGCAAACTGCTTTTTTCAAAGCAATCCAGATTTTATTGTTTTGTCCTTGTGAGTTACTGAGCGTTCATTTTTTACACACCGTACAGCGGTGTACGCTCCTCACACTGTACCGTGTAACGGCTGTTGTCACGGTCAACATTGAAGCTAGATACGTGTGTGACTCTGTAAGGAAAAGCCGAGGAGTTTGTCTGTTCTTACAGACCTACACCTTATAGTTTTGTCCGTTTTTCAAACAGTATAGTATATTTGCTGTTTGATTAGATTCAAAACTAGAGAGAGACAGCGTGCGTCAGTCCGTATCCAAAAACACGGAGCTTGACAATTTTACATACACCGTACAGTGGTGTACGTGTACGCTCCTCTCTCAGTACCGTGTAACGACTGTTATCACGACCACCTTTCTAACAGCATAGAGAATCTGCCTTTCACATTGCGGTGTTAAATAAACAGGGCCTGACTGAATCCAACAGTGTCCTGAAGTGTGCAGTCATGGCCAAAAGTTTTGAGAATGACACCAAAATTAAATTTTCACATGATCTGTTGCCCTCTGGTTTTTATTTGTGTTTGTCTGATGTTTACATCACATACAGAAATATAATTGCAATCATATTATGAGTGCCAAAAGGTTATATTGACAGTTAGAATGAGTTAATGCAGCAAGTCAATATTTGCAGTGTTGACCCTTCTTCTTCAGGACCTCTGCAATTCTCCATGGCATGCTCTTAACCAACTTCTGGACCAAATCCTGACTGATAGCTGTCCATTCTTGCATAAGCAATGCTTGCATTTTGCCAGAATTTGTTGGATTTTATTTGTCCACCCGTCTCTTGATGATTGCCCACAAGTTCTCAATGGGATTAAGATGTGGGGAGTTTCCAGGCCATGGACCCAAAATCTCTATATTGTGTTACATGAGCCATTTAGTGATCACCTTTGCTTTATGGCAAGGTGCTCCATCATGCTGGAAATGGCATTGTTGGGCGCCAAACTGCTCTTGGACGGTTGGGAGAAGTTGCTCTTGAAGGACATTCTGGTACCATTCTTTATTCATGGCTGTGTTTTTAGGCAAGACTGTGAGTGAGCCGATTCCCTTGGCTGAGAAGCAACCCCACACATGAATCGTTTCAGGATGCTTAGCAGTTGGCATGAGACAAGACTGGTGGTAGCGCTCCCCTCTTCTTCTAAGCTGTTTTCCAGATGTCCCAAATATTCGAAAAGGGGATTCATCTGAGAAAATGACTTTACCCCAGTCCTCAGCAGTCCACTCCCTGTACCTTTTGCAGAATATCAGTCGGTCCCTGATGTTTTTTATGGAGAGAAGTGGCTTCTTTGCTGCCTTCCTTGAAACCAGGCCATGCTCAAAGAGTCTCCGCCTCACAGTGCATGCAGAAGCACTCACACCAGCCTGCTGCCATTGCTGAGCTAGCTCGGCACTGCTGGTAGTCCGATCCCGCAGCTGAAACAGTTTTAAGATATGGTCCTGGCATTTGCTGGTCCTTCTTGGGCGCCCAGGAGCCTTTAAGGCAACAATGGAAGCTCTCTCCTTGAAGTTCTTGATGATGCGATAGATTGTTGACTGAGGTGCAATCTTTGTAGCTGCGATACTCTTCCCTGTTAGGCCATTTTTGTGCAGAGCAATGATGGCTGCACGTGTTTCTTTAGAGATAACCATGGTTAACTGAAGAGAAACAATGGTACCAAGCACCAGCCTCCTTTTAAAGTGTCCAGTGGTGTCATTCTTACTTAATCATGACTGATCGCCAGCCCTGTCCTCATCAACACCCACACCTGTGTTAATGGAACAATCACTAAAACAATGTTAGCTGCTCCTTTTAAGGCAGGAATGCAATGATGTTGAAATGTGTTTTGGGGGTTAAAGTTCATTTTCTTAGCCATTATTGACTTTGCAAGTAATTGCTGTAAAGCTGATCACTCTTTGACATTCTGGAGTATATGCAAATTGCCATTAGAAAAACTGAAGCAGTAGACTTTGTAAAAATTAATATTTGTAGCATTCTCAAAACTTTTGGCCATGACTGTAGATAGATTCCAATTCTCCACAGTCCTCCATACACCTTTCTAACAGCATAGAGAATCTGCCTTTCACATTGCGGTGTTAAATAAACAGGGCCTGACTGAATCCAACAGTGTCCTGAAGTGTAGATAGATTCCAATTCTCCACAGTCCTCCATACACCTTTCTAACAGCATAGAGAATCTGCCTTTCACATTGCGGTGTTAAATAAACAGGGCCTGACTGAATCCAACAGTGTCCTGAAGTGTAGATAGATTCCAATTCTCCACAGTCCTCCATACACCTTTCTAACAGCATAGAGAATCTGCCTTTCACATTGCGGTGTTAAATAAACAGGGCCTGACAGAATCCAACAGTGTCCTGAAGTGTAGATAGATTCCAATTCTCCACAGTCCTCCATACACCTTTCTAACAGCATAGAGAATCTGCCTGTCACATTGCGGTGTTAAAAAAACAGGGCCTGACTGAATCCAACAGTGTCCTGAAGTGTAGATAGAATCCAATTCTCCACAGTCCTCCATACACCTTTCTAACAGCATAGAGAATCTGCCTTTCACATTGTGGTGTTAAATAAACAGAGCCTGACTGAATCCAACAGTGTCCTGAAGTGTAGATAGATTCCAATTCTCCACAGTCCTCTATACACCTTTCTAACAGCATAGAGAATCTGCCTGTCACATTGCGGTGTTAAATAAACAGGGCCTGACTGAATCCAACAGTGTCCTGAAGTGTAGACAGATTCCAATTCTCCACAGTCCTCCATACACCTTTCAAACAGCATAGAGAATCTGCCTTTCACATTGTGGTGTTAAATAAACAAGGCCTTACTGAATCCAACAGTGTCCTGAAGTGTAGAGACATTCCAATTCTCCCCTCTACTATATACACCTTGTACCTTGTTTTACAGTACTAGAGAGTTGGTGGAAATTAGGTAAATTTTTCCAAAAAATGAGGAAGTGTGGTGGAAGAGTCCATGGAAGTGGGCGGGGGTTGGCAGCTGGTAATGATGGTGGTGGATCTGCTGGTAGTGGCAAAAGCAAAATAGCACTTAATGCAGGAGGTGTTGAGGTTGCGTCATCGTCTGACTCCACAAGGCCTCGAAGGCTCCCTTTTCTGGGAGTAGGTAAACCGCTTCTAAAGCCGGAGCTTCAAGAACAAGTTTTGGCTTACATTGCTGACTCAGCCTCCAGCTCTATTGCCTCCTCTTCTGAAGTTTTAAAAAATAAAAGCAGTGATTCGTCATTGGAGGCTCATGGTCATGAACCACACCTTTCCTTGTGTCCTTCACCCCTACCAAAATTGAAGGATGCGGCAGGCCACACTACAGATTACTCCATGGAGCTGTTTTCACATACCATCCCTGGGTTATCAAGTCAAATCGTGAATTACCCAGGCAAAGATGAATCTGACATGGAGTGCACTGATGCACAGCCACTGATAGATGATTCTGCTGGTACATTCACTCACAGCACTACATTGTCCTCGCTGTGTACTGAGCCAGAATCTGATCCAGATGAAACTCAGGTGCCCCTTCGCGCATACTATACCACCATTCACGGTGACACAGAGGAAGGTGCACATGACATTGAAGAGGAGGTGATGGATGACCCAGTTGTTGACCCAGATTGGCATCCATTGGGGTTAGAGTGTGCCGCTGCCAATAGCTCAGAAGAGGAGGATGAGGAGGAGCATCCGTAGCAGGCATCAACATTGCAACAGTTGTTATCTGGCAGGCCCGGAGCAGTCCAAAAACGGGTTACAAAAACCCCAAAAATTGCAGGACAGCTTGGCCAGATGGTCAAAAGAGCACAGCGTGCAAGGCCTCAAACTGTCTAATTATCAACGTTACAAGGTGGAACTCCACCCTGCACATGGTTGAGCGGCTGTGCGAACAGAGGCAGGCTGTAATGCATTTGTGGGAGGATACCTGGACAGGCACTTTGAGGGCAGACATGGAGTTGACCTGTGTGCAGTGGTCAAAGCTGAAAGACCTCTGTAAAGTCCTTCAGTGTTTTGAGGAATGCACACGGCTGGTAAGCGCAGACGATGCCATCATAAGCATGAGCATCCCACTTATGCGTCTGCTCATGCAAACTTTGACGCACATTAAGGAGCAGGCGTCTGCAGCCGAGGTTGACAAGGAGGAAGAGGAGGGGGGAATCCTTGCTGACAGTCAGCCATTGTCTGCTCCGGGACCTCTCCTGGATGAGGTGGAGGAGGAAGAGGAGGAGGAGGGTGATGATGGGGATGATTATTTAGGGGAGGAGGATGCTTCTCGTGTGTCCAGAGAAAATGTTGGCGTGGCAAGGGCTGGTACAGGGTTTGTGCGTGACTGGAGAGATGTGGATTTGCCAGAAAGTGCTCCTCCACCATGCAGTCGCACTGCATCATTGACACCAGGAACATTGGCCCACATGTCAGATTATGCCTTGCAGATCCTAAAAAGGGATCCCCATATTGCCAAAATGATGAACGATGATGACTACTGGTTGGCCAGCATCCTCGATCCACGCTATAAATGCAAATTCCAAAACATCATGCCACAGGAGAACCTTGACCTAATATTGGCTAACAAACAAGCAACTCTGGTAAACAGGTTGGTTGAGGCATTCCCAGCACACAGCAGCGGTGATGTTTGTCACACAAGCCATAGGGGCCGGAGGCAGCTTGGAAGAGGTGTTGGTGGTTCAAACATCAGAAGTGGCGTTGGAGAAAGGGGTTTCATGACCATGTTGTGGAGTGATTTTTCAAGTCCCGCTCAAACGACTGGTAATACTGCATCGATGGAAAGTGACAGGAGACAGCACTTGTCAACTATGGTTACAAACTACTTTTCTTCCCAGGTCGATGTTCACCCACACAGGTCATTCCCCTTTGACTATTGGGCCGCTAAACTGGACACCTGGCCTGAATTGGCACAATACGTGTTACAGGAGCTCGCTTGCCCAGCTGCAAGTGTGCTATCGGAAAGAGTCTTCAGTGCTGCTGGATCAATCCTGACAGAAAAAAGGACCCGTCGGTCAACCCAAAATGTGGATGATCTAACCTTCATTGAAATGAACCATGCATGGGTTTCCAAGGATTTTGTCCCACCTTCCCCTGATGACACATAGGTTGACAGAAAAATGGCTTGCTTTGGTCCTCCTCTTCCTGTGACTTGACCAATTTCGCCTTTTGCATCAGCTGAATGTCCAACATCAGCATATGCCACTTTGTAAACCTCCCTAACTGGGCTGCCCCCCCCCATGGTCGGGTTCACCAGCAAGTGCACGCAACCATGCGAGTGCCGTTGCCCTTGACAGGTGGGTAGGCCGACTCTTGGGTGCGGGCACTGGCACAGGGTCCCACATAGTGCAATCAAGTGTCTCTGACGGTGGTGGTGCACACCCACCGTCAGACACACCGCCGTACTATGAGGGGCCCAGTGCCAGTACCGACGCCCACGAGTGGGCCACCCGTGCTTGGCCAGGGCCCCAGCATTTGCAATCTTTACCTCTCCCTGCTCCTCCGCTGTGTAGTCTGGGCTGTCAAATCCATACTGGGCCTGACACCGTCTGAGCCAGCCTCCTGATGTATAGACATATATTTTTAATGTGTAAACTATGCAATCCATACATGTTATCCGGTGATACGGTACCCTTTCTCACCTTTGTGCAATCACGTGTAATCCATACTGTTCCTGAGAACGGCTGGCGAGCTGTTATGCAAGCTACAGCAGCTGTGGTTTGCACACATAAGTTTTTCCTTTTTTCAGGAATGACGGTTAGGCCTAATTCCGGAACAGCGGTTGACCTGCACTTACTGGGAAATCATCGTTCGCGGGTAATAATTGTCATCCCAGATCCCCATCACTAACGGTGTTCAGCGGGTTATCTGCACCTGTAAGCGACACACGCTGGCCCTTTCGGTGTAGCGCGCATGCAGCCACGGACATGTAAGGCCTTGACACACCAGTTATTGGCCAATCTCGCGTGCCAGAGCCTCGCGTGTCCCTCTAGTAAGCTGGACGCGGACCGCGTGGGCAGGACGGAGTCTCGTTTGTTAACGGAATTAAGCTTGCGATGCGTGCATCTTTTCGGTTGCTGGATGGTTGAGGTTGCCCGTGTTGAGTCCAATTACGCCGCAGGCTCCACTCCTGGTGGTGCCCTTCTGGACATTCCTTTAAGGTTCAGCTTTGCAACCATACTGGCCACGTCAAACAAAAATGTTGCCTTCATGGACGCTGTTTGGAGGGTCGTGAGTCATGGGAATCATGCCGCCCAGTCAGTTAACCTGCTAGAGAGATCCTTCGTTGCTCCCAAGCATGACATCACACTCCCTAGGAGGAAGGTTATGCCACTGTGGCGACCATACTCCTGGGGGCGCCACAAGTGCACTGATGCCCAGCCACTGCTCAATGATTCTGCTGGTACATTGACCCAGACCACTACATTCCCCTCGCACTCTACACAGCCTGAATCTGACCCTGATGAAACTCAGGTTACACTTCTCATATAATGTTCCACCTTACACGGTGACAAAGAGGAAGCTGCAGATGAAAGTACAGGTTCAGCCCACCTGCCGTCAGAAACACCGCCGTACTATCAGGGGCCCTGTGCCAGTGCCGTCGCCAACGAGTGGGCCCCCCCTGCTTGCTCAGGATCACAGCACTTGCAAGGTTGAAATACTTACCTCTCCCTGCTCCACCGCCATGACGTCTTCCGCGTTTCCTGACACTGATATTCTGATCAGAGAGCGCAATGACATCACGTCTGTATGCCCTCTGCCTAAACAGCCAAGTGCAGTGGGATGGAAGATGGGGACGACAAGGAGTCCTGACTAGTACAGGGATTCCATAGCGAGGAGACTTATTTCATTGTTTTCAATGTTGGGACTGCTATTTTTGGGGAGCACTATACTCTGGAGAATGATAGATGGGGCCCACCATACACTGGAACATTTCAAAGGTGGACATCAGACACTGGAGCAGCATGTACAGGGCCCATTATACACTAGAGCATTAGAAATAGGGTCCATTATGTATGGAGCATTATTTGGGCCCATAAGACAGTGGAGCTTCATCCATGTGGACCAACATATACTGTAGCATTATGTGGAGCTCATCATATACTGTTTCAAACATTATATGGGATCAATGATTCTGTAGGGAGAAATAGATGGGCCTCATTACTCTGTATAGTGCACTATGCGGTGGCCATAATACTGTATGGAGTAATATACTGTCCACTTTTGGAGCTATTGGAGAATTTTAAATGGATATCAGTCATGAGATGTAAGAAGTGAAGTATTTTTCATTGTACTATACCACTATTTCTCTGCCGTATCAGAGCATCATGAGTTGTGGTATGTGTTAAAGGGACGCTCTTTGGCCCAGGGCACATGAAATCCTGGAGCCAGCCCTACCCCCCCCCGCAACTTTAACCAAATAACCCCCATTTTTCAATGCGTAACTTGTATTATGAAGTAAATAAAGGGTGACAAGCTTCAGGAATAAGAATTTATGGTTTTGGCATTCAAATGGGCACTGTAGGTGTGTTTCCTGTCTTTTTCTCACTCCCGACTTTTCTTCCCCATTGACTTACATTGGGTTTCGTGTTTCAGTCTGTACGAAACCCGACTTTTTCCGTTAGTCGGCCGATCTCACTCGACCCGACTTTTGAGAAAGTCGGGTTTCGCGAAACCCGACTCGACCCGAAAAAAGGCAAAGTCGCTCATCTCTAGTCGCAATAATAGGTGTAGTGTCGCTGTGGGTGTATGGTGCTGCGGGGGCTCTGCCGACATTTTGTGGAAGGCCAGAGCCCCCGCAGTTTATATATTTATTTTTACTCATTTATATAGCGCTATTAATTCCACAGCGCTTTACAGACATTAGTGGCATTGTCCCCAATGAGGCTCACAATCTACATTCCCTATCTTTAGAGACGGACATGGGGCGCGTCTTTCCAGATCACAACATGTCTATTTATCTTTTGGAGATGTGATAAACCTCACCCGTACAATGTATTGGATGCAGTGAATCCGCACGGTTCAGTGATCACATGTGGAGTCACCTATGTTCAATAGCCGGCAGCGGACATGTGCTGCATCCAAAGCGCTGCCAATTCCTGATCGTGTGCACCCGGCCTAAGGAAATAAATCAGTCAATTTCAGAAAAAAAACAAATTCACACAGACACCAGCCAGACACGGACAGCAGCCAGGCATGGACAGCAGCCAGACACGGACAGCAGCCAGGCACGGACAGCAGCCAGACACGGACAGCAGCCAGACACGGACAGCAGCCAGACACGGACAGCAGCCAGACACGGACAGCAGCCAGACACGGACAGCAACCAGACACGGACAGCAGCCAGGCACGGACACCGGCCAGACATGGACAGCGGACAGAGACGGAGAGCAGCCAGACACGGATGTCGGCCAGACACGTAAACCGACCAGACACGGATGCCGGCCAGACATGTACAGCAGCCAGACACGGAGAGCGGCCAGACACGGAGAGCGGCCAGACACGGACACCGGCCAGACACGGACACCAGCCAGACACGTACAGCAGCCAGACACGGACACCGGCCAGACACGGACAGCGGCCAGACACGGACACCGGCCAGACACGTACAGCAGCCAGACACGGACACCGGCCAGACACGGACAGCGGCCAGACACAGACAGCGGCCAGACACGGACACCGGCCAGATACGTACAGCAGCCAGACACGGACACCGGCCAGACACGGACAGCGGCCAGACACGGACAGCGGCCAGACACGGACAGCGGCCAGACACGGACACCGGCCAGACAAGGACACCGGCCAGACATGGACACCGTCACTTTTTTTTTTATAAATCTGTTGCTGTCGTCTTTCAGCATTTCTGCATCATTTTTTTCCCTGTTCAAATGAATGGGACACAAAAATGCAAGTGAAAAGGCTGCAAAAAAGCAGAAAATTTCCTGCCAACACTGTAGATCAATCCACAGCAACAATGGTGAGTGTGAACAGACACAACAGGGGATTTCTGAGAATGTAAAAATAATTAGCATGAACTGATAAATCCCCCACGGCTCCAGCACTGATGCTCCGGGGGTCTCTGCCAGTCTCCGCACTGGGCTGCAGTGGTCTTGTGGCTCCGGGGGTCTCTGCCAGTCTCAGCACTAGGCTCCAGGGGTCTTGTGGCTCCGGGGGTCTCTGCTAGTCTCAGCACTGGGCTGCAGTGGTCTTGTGGCCCCGGGGGTCTCTGGCAGTCTCAGCACTGGGCTGCAGTGGTCTTGTGGCCCCGGGGGTCTCTGGCAGTCTTAGCACTGGGCTGCAGTGGTCTTGTGGCTCGGGCAGTCTCCGTCAGTCTCAGCACTGGGCTGCAGTGGTCTTGTGGCTCCTGGAGTCTCAGTCAGTTTTAGGACTAGGCTGCAGTGGTCTTGTGGCTTTGGCAGTCTCCATCAGTCTTAGCAATAGGCTGCCAGGGTCTTGTGGCTGTGGGGGTCTCCCATCAGTCTCAGCACTGAGCTGCAGGGGTCTTGTGGCTTCACCTTATATTATGTGACTGTACGGCCCCTTCACACGACCTATCATGTTTATCACAGATGCCACGTGTCCCCTATTTGACTTATGGTGCTGCTCTCATGTCCGTGTTTCCCCAGCAGCACAGATGACAAAGGGCCAATACAAGTCTATGGGTCCGTGTAAACGTGCCATCCGTGTGCTGTACATGTGCCATCCGTGTGCTGTACATGTGCCATCCGTGTGCTGTACGTGTGCCGTCCGTGTGCTGTACGTGTGCCGTCCGTGTGCTGTACGTGTGCCGTCCGTGTGCCGTACATAAGCCGTCCGTGTGCTGTACATGTGCCGTCTGTGTGCCGTACGTGTGCCGTCCATGTGTTGTACATGTGCTGTCCGTGTGCCATACATGTGCCGCCCGTGTGCCATACATGTGCCGCCCGTGTGCCGTAAATGTGCTGTCCGTGTGCTGTACATGAGCCGTCCGTGTGCTGTCCGTGTGCCGTCCGTGTGTTGTACATGTGCCTCCCGTGTGCCGTAAATGTGCTGTCCGTGTGCTGTACATGAGCCGTCCGTGTGCTGTCCGTGTGCCGTCCGTGTGCTGTACATGTGCCATCCGTGTGCTGTACATGAGCCGTCCGTGTGCTGTACATGTGCCGTCCGTGTGCTGTACATGAGCCGTCCGTGTGCTGTACATGTGCCGTCCGTGCTTAACATGGAAAGTCTATGAGAAGCTTTGTAATTCCATTTCCATTGTCCATACGGATGACCAAGATCAGAGTCTCATTATCCTGAGTAGAGAAGCTCCAGGGACAAAGACCCCGTCTGGTCCTAACACGCTGGGGGTCCGGAGTATCCAGCCACGGGGCCCGGATTCCCTCTTTTGTGGCCCCAGCGTTTCCTGTAGAATAAATCCCTTTCTCACACAGTCCTGTAGTAATGACTTTGTTCTCACGTTTTGTAGGAGGGTTTGTCTGACTCCATCTTATGTTATCAGTATAAGTGCGAGAGACGAGAGACGGACGACCGCAGTTTCACCGTGTGTCTGGCATCAGTTCTACAGTGTGTGAGACATGGGGTCTGTGACCAAAGCTGGGGGTATATGGGTATATAGAGCATACACAGGGGTCTGTGACTGAAGCTGGGGTATACAGGTGTATGCAGTGTACACAGAGGGGTCTGTGACCGAAGCTGGGGGTATACAGTGTACACAGGCGTCTGCGACCGAAGCTGGGTGTATACAGTGTACACAGGTGTCTGTGACCGAAGCTGGGGTATACGGGTGCATACAGTGTACACTGAGGAGTCTGTGACTGAAGCTGGGGGTATACAGGTGTATGCAGTGTACACAGAGGGGTCTGTGACCAAAGCTGGGGGTATACGGGTGAATACAGTGTACACTGAGGGGTCTGTGACCGAAGCAGGGGGTATACGGGTGTATACAGCATACACAGAGGAGTCTGTGACCAAAGCTGGGGGTATACGGGTGTATACAGCGTACACTGAGGGGTCTGCAACCAAAGATGTGGTATACGGGTGTATACAGTGTACACAGGGGTCTGCGACTGAACCTGGGGGTATACGGGTGTATACAGTGTACACAGGGGTCTGTGACCGAAGCTGGAGGTATACGGGTGTATACAGCATACACAGAGGGGTCTGTGACCGAACCTGGGGATATACGAGTGTATACAGTGTACACAGGGGTCTGTGACTGAAGATGGGGGTATACGGGTTTATACAGCGTACCCAGAGGGGTCTGTGACTGAAGATGGGGGTATTCGGGTTTATACAGTGCACACACAGGGGTCTGTGACCGAACCTGGGGGTATACGGGTTTATACAGTGTATACAGGGGTCTGCGACTGAAGCTGGGGGTATACGGGTGTATACGGTGTACACAGAGAGGTCTGTGACCGAAGCTGGGGTATACGGGTGTATACAGCGTACACTGAGGGGTCTGCAACCGAAGATGTGGTATACGGGTGTATACAGTGTACACAGGGGTCTGCGACTGAACCTGGGGGTATACGGGTGTATACAGTGTACACGTGTCTGTGACCGAAGCTGGGGGTATACGGGTGTATACAGTGTACACAGAGGGGTCTGTGACTGAAGATGGGGTATACGGGTTTATACAGCGTACACAGAGGGGTCTGTGACTGAAGATGGGGGTATACGGGTTTATACAGCGTACACAGAGGGGTCTGTGACTGAAGATGGGGGTATACGGGTATATACAGCGTACACAGAGGGGTCTGCGACCGAAGCTGGGGCTATACGGGTGTGTACAATGTATACAGGGGTCTGCGACCAAAGCTGGGGGTATATGGGTGTGTACAGTGTATACAGGGGTCTGCGAGTGAACCTGGGGGTATACGGGTGTGTACAGTGTATCCAGGGGTCTGCGATTAAAGCTGGGGGTATGCGGGTGTATAGTGTACACAGGGGTCTGCGACTGAACCTGGGGGTATACGGGTGTATAGTGTACACAGGGGTCTGTGACTGATCTGGGGGTATACGGGTGTATAGTGTACACAGGGGTCTGCGACTGATCTGGGGGTATACGGGTGTATAGTGTACACAGGGGTCTGCGACTGAAGCTGGGGGTATACGGGTGTATAGTGTACACAAGAGTCTGTAACTGAAGATGGGGATATACATAGTACAAAGAGGTGTCCGCACAAAGGCGGCTCCGCTCTGTATACCCTGTACACACATGGCTCTGCTCAGTACACCTCGTACACACACGGCTCCACTTTGCACACCTCGTACACACACAGCTCCGCTCTGCACACCTTGTACACATACGGCTCCTCTCCGTACACGTTATACACACACGGCTCCGCTCCTTACACCTCGTACACACGCGGCTCCTCTCTGTACACGTTATACACACACGGCTCCGCTCCGTACACACGGCTCCGCTCAGTACACCTCGTACACACGCGGCTCCGCTCCATACACCTCGTACACACGCGGCTTTGCTCCGTACACCTCATACACACGCGGCTCCGCTCCGTACACCTCGTACACACAGGGCTCCGCTCTGTACACCTCGTACACACGGCTCCGCGCCGTACACCTCGTACACACACGGCTCCGCTCCGTACACCTCGTACACACGCGGCTCCGCTCTGTACACCTCGTACACACACGGCTCCGCTCCGTACACCTCGTACACACACGGCTCCGCTCCGTACACCTCGTACACACGCGGCTCCGCTCTGTACACCTCGTACACACAGGGCTCCGCTCCGTACACCTCGTACACACACGGCTCCGCTCCGCTCCGTACACCTCGTACACACACGGCTCCGCTCCGTACACCTCGTACACACAGGGCTCCGCTCCGTACACCTCGTACACACGCGGCTCCGCTCCGTACACCTCGTACACACACGGCTCCCCTCCGTACACCTCGTACACACGCGGCTCCGCTCTTTACACCTCGTACACACAGGGCTCCGCTCCGTACACCTCGTACACACGGCTCCGCTCCGTACACCTCGTACACACAGGGCTCCGCTCCGTACACCTCGTACACACAGGGCTCCGCTCCGTACACCTCGTACACACGGCTCCGCTCCGTACACCTCGTACACACACAGCTCTGCTCCGTACACCTCGTACACACACGGCTCCGCTCCGTACACCTCGTACACACACAGCTCTGCTCTGTACACCTCGCACACACACGGCTCCGCTCCGTACACCTCGTACACACACGGCTCCGCTCCGTACACCTCGTACACACACGGCTCCGCTCCGTACACCTCGTACACACGCGGCTCCGCTCCGTACACCTCGTACACACGCGGCTCCGCTCCGTGCACCTCGTACACACAGGGCTCCGCTCCGTACACCTCGTACACACACGGCTCCGCTCCGTACACCTCGTACACGCGGCTCCGCTCCATACACCTCGTACACACACGGCTCCGCTCCGTACACCTCGTACACACACGGCTCCGCTCCGTACACCTCGTACACACACGGCTCCGCTCCGTACACCTCGTACACATGTGGTAGGGGGCTGGGCTAGGGGGGTGGACCACTGCTTACCAGACGAGGCAAAGACGAGACGGAGACAGCTTCCACTTCCACTTGTAACAGTTCTGGATTTATTTGTCGTCCTCTGACGACCACCAAACATGCACCGCAGCTTCTTTACACCACTGTATCACCAGGCCCGGGTACCTATTCTTCAGCTCCAGTAATGCACCTCGCGGATCTTTCACTGGGGGCTGTCCTAGACCAATCTACCCCCAGCGCTTCACCTGCCCGAGGTCGTCTTCGAATCGGTACCCCCGGGGCCTCGTCTGTCCTGCGGTCCGTTGAGTCAGGGTCTCCCCCTGACTGTCTCTTCTCCTTGCCTGTCCTGCAGTCCGTCAGGTCAGGGCCACCCCCTGACTGTCTCTCATTTGTCCGTCCCCCTGGCCGAGCTCTTCTCACTTTCTCCGTCTTCTTCTGAGCTCCTCCCGGGACTAGACTCTCCTGGAGCCCCGCCTTCTTCTATTTATCCCCTCTCACAGGGGAATTTCCCACCCGGGCTCCTATCTCCCCGCCCCCCATGACTATGCAGTTTCTATAGCCCTAAGCTGATGTAAAGTCCTGTACTACTCTCCCCTGCCATCTTGTGGTCATTTCACAGTACTGCACTCCCTTTTCTGTCTTTCCCTACTGTTACCTCTCTAACCTGTCAATCTCTGTCCCTAGTGCACAAACCGTCCCCTCCTTCTACCAGTCACATCTGTCCGTAAAGTCACCTTCCCCACACACACGCGGCTCCGCTCCGTACACCTCGTACACACATGGCTCCGCTCCGTACACCTCGTACACACATGGCTCCGCTCCGTACACCTCGTACACACACGGCTTTTCTACATCCACCCTGTAAACCCCTCTTGACCCCACACATAAACTTCAAAGTCCTGCACACACTGAGGCCCCTGATCATGTGACCTGACCCCTGACTCCTCCCCTCCTGTGACCTCATCACAGGTCCTGTGCGCACAGAGCAGCTGTAGAAATCTCCGGCCTCGGGGGTCTCACCAGACTTCGCTCTTTTCTTGCAGGGGCCGCAGTGGATTTCATCCTGGATCCATAGAGCTGAATAGAGGAGCGATGTTCCTTCACTCTGATGGGAATTGATGGTGACGTTTGTCCAACATCCACGTTACCGAGTAAATCCCCCCAGGACTGCAGCCGGTAAAGACCCCGATATCCACAGGTGTCCCCTCTAATTGGGGGAAAGGGATAGAAAAGCCTCTTATCCCGAGGGGAAACCCTGTACATGGAGACATCGGCCTCAGATCTCTCCTGTCCTGTTCTTCCAGAAAAGCCTCAAACTTCTGTGTGTGACTCAGAGCTGAGATCTAACGGGAGAGAAGATTCCAGTGCGGGGAAGACGGGAAACCTTCATATAGACGGCCGGTGGGGATGGAGGCAGTGACCGACTCTGGCCAAATCTGTCTCTAGAGCCGCAGTAGAAGATGAAGATGTCGTCCTCATCATGAAGGAGTTATTTCTCATGTCGCGTGTAATGAATCTCTCCTGCAGTATTGCTAATGCCGATTCCAGTGTCGGTAATGAGACGAGAATTAGCGTTATGGAAGATGAGTCTATGAGGAACGTGTTCAGCTGCCGACTCCGAGGAGGAAACTGCTTGTTGTCTGTGGCCTAAATATATAGGTTTTATTAGTAGATGTCAGGGGAGAAAACTAAACCCTGTAAGATAATAAATCTCCTCATATGTTTCCCTTATTATCTCCAGTAATTGTATTATTACACAGGATTCTTATGATGTTACATCGGATCATCTTCTCATTCAGGTCTCTACAATATCGGATCCTCTCAGTGAAGATCTTCTACAGAAGAGAATTCTCCTGATTTACCCATCAAGGATGGATATGGACAGAGACAAGATGGCGGAGAGGATGTTACACCTCACCCTAGAGATCCTCTTCCGTCTCACTGGAGAGGTGAGAGATTCTGAGGACGTCACATTACATCATTCTTATCTATGGGAATAACAGATGGACAGAACTGGAGAGGTGAGGACTCTGGGAATGTCTGTAGTGAGATTTATTACTGTGTCTCTCCATAACCAGGATTACACAGTGGTGAAGAAGACCTCTAGTGATCGCTGTCAGGACCCTGTGTCTGAGGGATGAGGAAGACCCCTGAGCCCAATCACGGGGCCTCCACCTCACCCCCTGATCCATGAGGACATCAATGACCAGAAGATCCTAGAACTCATCTACAAGATGATTGAGCTGCTGGCTGGAGAGGTGACACTGCTGGGAATGCTGGGACATTATACAGTAACACTATGAAGGGATCGGGGGGATGACAGTATCATTGTATGTGTCAGGTTCCTATAAGGTGTCAGGATGTCGCTGTCTATTTCTCCATGGAGGAGTGGGAGTATTTAGAAGGACACAGAGATCTGTACAAGAACGTCATAATGGAGGTTCCCCAGCCCCTCACATCTCCAGGTAATAGACAGGACTAAATACACACGGCCTATAATTATCTGTATGTAGAGAATGAATTCAGTCCCTGTATGTGTTTCCTCCAGATCTATCCAGTAAGAGGACAACACCAGAGAGATGTCCCCGTCCTCTTCTTCCACAGGACTGTAACCAAGAAGATCCCAGTGCTCCTCAGGATCATCAGGTAGATGAGAGAAGGTGTCAGGAGATCTCCCCTATGATGTGTAGACGGCTGTGAAGGTCTTGTGCTCAGTCTTGTTTTATCCTCCAGTATTATATGTTTTATACTTGTGTAATGAGAACGGTGGAGATGGCAGGATTAGAGCTGATCATAGATGGGACTTCTCCATCTGTCTGTGACTTTTACAATATTTGTTTCAGGGTGAAGATCTGACCCATATTAATACTACAGAGACATATGTGAGAGATGATGAGTGGTGTAAAGAGGAGATTCCCACATATGACTACCCAGGTGAGTAGTAACCACTGAATGCAGAGAAGTCACAGATTATTCTCAGTCACCGGCTGTGGCTGCTTTATCGGTGGTGTAGTCCGGCCGTATTACCATGGTCACCATTTTGCCTCTAGACCACAACATTCTCCTCCACCCAAAACTGTTCAAATGACTTTGGACATTGAAAGCCCTTTTCTATAGAACTTACAACCTGGAGGATCCATCTACCCCCTGGGATTAGGAGACGCTGACCGTTACCTGCCCAGATATGTAACTATAAAGCCAAATGACAGCGTATGTAGAATGTGCTGACAAGTTAGAAAATCACTTGATGAAAAATATTATGATTGGCCTATAAGAGAAAGCAGAGGGTAATGATGCTGTTGGCTTCATAGAATCCTGAGATCTAATTTCAGGGCTGAAATCTCATATCCTGAGATCTTGTTACCGAGATCTCCATCTGCGCATGTGCCGCCCCCCAGCAGCCATATTCACAGAGTCCACCACACAGGAGGAAACCACGGACATGCGGGGGGCTCTGGACTTTCACGAAAAGTCAGCAGAGTCTCCCCGCAGCGGCGGACTCTCCAGGCAGCAGCAGCGGCGGACACCCAGAGCAGCGGCAGCAGCATTGGCGGTGGCCACCCCAGGCAGCAGCGCCAGGCACCCCAGCAGCACCAAACACTCGCAGCGGGGAACTGCTCATCGGACACCCCCTCATCCCACCCTGCGGCCTGCAGCATCACTCCCCACTCCTGCCTCCTCCAGCAGTGACCCTGGGACCCCGCTTCACCATAGCAGTAAGACGCATGGATTATAAGAAGCGCCACCATGTTATTAAAAAAAAATATTCCTATTTTTCTCCTCAAAATTTGGGGTGTGTCTTATAATCCAGAGTGTCTTATAATCCAAAAAATACCTCCAACATGTTTTTTTATTCTAGTTCTTTTTGTACAGGTTCATTTTGTATGGTAGTCTGATGATGGTGGGATCGGCCTGCCTCACTTATGTGAGTCTGCAACTACCTGGTAGCCTTTAAAATAAGGTCTCCATTACCTCTGCCAAATGGCTGAGATCTAAATTTAAGACACATCAGCTCTGCACGATTATAAAAAGTTCTCTATGAATGTTTAATCTTTCTTCTTGAAACTCATCTGACAGAAAATATTGGCCCTTACGATAGTTTAGATTGCCAAGAACCACCGAGCCCCATACTCTAATTACCCAGAGAGTTTTCACCAGGATAATAGGAAACAAATGGACCTTACAAATTATTTCCCAATGTCTCTTCAATCCAACAATCCCCTATATATGTTTGTACACTACTCTCTGGGCACATGGTAGGGTAAGAAAGGAAGGAGCGCCATTTAGCTATTCGCACACAGATCTTGATGGAATAGTTTGCAGACACGATGTATTGGGAGCACTGTTAGTGATCACCTGGCAGATCAGAAGATGGCCACCATGAGAAGGCTTGGCTCTATCTACTCTATTTTCCAGATCCCAGTGATTGCCTTGCGCATCATCCTTTAACCCCTCTTCATGGATCTGGACTTACACAGAGACCCCTAGGCTTGGACCATGGTGTTACCTGCTACTCTGTGGAGTGAGATGGCAAGAAGAATAGTCAGGTAGTTGGCCATAACCAGGAGGGCAGAGAAAATACAAAATCAGAAGACACAAGTGTAGTCAGTAAGCGGGCTGGGATTACACCAGGACAAATACACCAGCTGAGCACAGAGGACTGAACCAGAGGAGAACAAGGCTGTATCTGGCAGATTCCGGGAATATGCTTCAAGCTTTAGGAGGGTTTGGTGCTTTCTAATTGGCTTAAGCGGGTAGTAGATTACTACCAGATTGCTGGACAGCACATAAACCCATACTGCCAGGCTGGATGAAACTACTGGTCTCAGGCACCCTAATCTTAGTGGCTGGACAGAGCCAGCGCCACCCAGAGCTTCTGGTTTCGACGTCTCTTCTATTACCAGCAACGCCTGCACAATAAATAAGGCGCTGCTTGGTGATGGAACCAAACATCGCAGGAGCAGATTCCAGTGGAGAGGGGACACACCATCTGCAGATGCCCTAATATAACACAATTACAGGAAACTAAAGCAGTAGAAATCCCCATAAAGTGACTCCATTATGGAAATTATAACCCTCAGTGAATTATTCTATGGGAGTAGTGACACTTTACGGAAATTAGCTCGCACTGGATGTTGCAACATGAAAATTGCACATTTGCCATTTTATTATCCAACACATAATGCCCAGATTGTGCTCCAGGAAACACACACCGTAAATTAAGTGGGTTCTTCTCACTATAGTAATGCCAAATACATGGATGCTAAATATGGTTTGGGCGCACTACAAGGCTCAGAAGAGAGTGGATATTTGACTTTGGGAGAGCGGATATTGCTGGATTGGTTTATGGAAGCCATGTTGCTTTTCAAGAGCTTTTGACCCACAAATATTGTGGAAACCTTTTGGTTTTCCTCTGACAGATGATGGACCTTAGTGGTGTCTTGTGTTTCCGTGAGATGAGTAGATGTGTTATTGGTATAATTTTGACCTATATAACATTGTTTGGTGGCTTTTTATTCCATGTTTGGGAAGCAGAATGAACAAACCATTGAACACCATGATGCGCTGGTTCATGCTATGAGGCTTTCGATTAGACTGTGAACTGTCATTGTCTTGGAGAATAATTCAGTATTTTTAAAAAGCTTGTATTTTTTATGGACAGCTTAAGTAGAAATGTTCAAAAGTATAAAATGTGAAGATATTTTATTCAAAATTATTAATTGGTTTTATTTTTAGCAGATGACTGTACCAGGAGATCAGAGGGAACGCTGACATCTTCAATTTTTAAATCTGATGATCTTGAGATATCACAGGACCCAATTGAAGTTAATGCCATTACTCCAGATATACCATCATCCCTTCATAGCCAAGATCTGTCATCTAATACTTTGAAACAGGTCCCATCTTTTGGTTCATTACCAACTACTAAGAAAAATCAAAGTCACGATATAAGCATTAAAAAATTAATTGATTCTAAAGGAAAGGAGCTATTTTCATATTCAGAATATGGAAATAGTTTTCTTGAAAAGACTTGTCTTACACATGAAAAAATTCACATAACAGACAATAGATTTTCCTGTTCACAATGTGGGAAATGCTGTACAAAGAAATCACATTTGGATAAGCACCAAAGAACTCACACAAGGGAGAAACCTTTTTGCTGTTCAGAATGTGGGAAATTTTTTAACCAGAAATCAGATTTGGTTAGGCACCAAAGAACTCACACAGGGGAGAAGCCTTTTTCCTGTTTAGAATGTGGGAAATGTTTTGTGAGGAAATCATCTCTTCTTAGTCACCAAAAAACTCACACAGGGGAGAAGCCTTTTTCATGTTCAGAATGTGGGAAATGTTTTAACCAGAAATCTAATTTTGTTACACACCAGAAAACTCACACAGGAGAGAAGCCTTTTTCATGTTCAGAATGTGGGAAATGTTTTAACCATAAAGGGAATCTTGTTACACACCAAATAACTCACACAGGGGAGAAGCCTTTTTCATGTTCAGAATGTGGGAAATGTTTTAACAAGAAATCTAATTTTGTTACACACCAGAAAACTCACACAGGGGAGAAGCTTTTTTCCTGTTCAGAATGTTGGAAATGTTTTAGCCAGAAATCAGATTTGTTTAAGCACCAAAGAACTCACACAGGGGAGAAGCCTTTTTCCTGCTCAGAATGTGGGAAATGTTTTATCCAGAAATCAGATTTGTTTAAGCACCAAAGAACTCACACGGGGGAGAAGCCTTTTTCCTGTTCAGAATGTGGGAAATGTTTTAACAAGAAATCTAATTTTGTTACACACCAGAAAACTCACACAGGGGAGAAGCTTTTTTTCCTGTTCAGAATGTTGGAAATGTTTTAGCCAGAAATCAGATTTGTTTAAGCACCAAAGAACTCACACAGGGGAGAAGCCTTTTTCCTGCTCAGAATGTGGGAAATGTTTTATCCAGAAATCAGATTTGTTTAAGCACCAAAGAACTCACACAGGGGAGAAGCCTTTTTCCTGCTCAGAATGTGGGAAATGTTTTATCCAGAAATCAGATTTGTTTAAGCACCAAAGAACTCACACAGGGGAGAAGCCTTTTTCCTGTTCAGAATGAGGGAAATGTTTTGCACATAAATCACATTTTGTTACTCACCATAAAACTCACACAGGCGAGAAACCTTTTTCCTGTTCAGAATGTGGGAAATGTTTTAACCAGAAATCAGATTTGGTTAGTCACCATAGAACCCACACAGGCGAGAAGCCTTTTTCCTGTTCAGAATGCGGGAAATGTTTTACCCAGAAATCAAATTTGATTAAGCACCAAAGAACACACACAGGGGAGAAGCCTTTTTCCTGTTCAGAATGTGAGAAGTATTTTAACTGGAAATCAGATTTGTTTAAGCATCAAAGAACTCACACGGGGGAGAATCCTTTCTCCTCTTCAGAATGTGGGAAATGTTTTGTGAGGAAATCATCTCTTCTTAGTCATAGTAACATAGTAACATAGTTTTGAAGGCTGAAGGAAGACCTTATGTCCATCTAGTTCAGCCTATTTTTAGTGCAGCTGTTCTGCATTGTTGATCCTGGGGAAGGCAAAAAACCCACAGAGTAGAAGCCAATTTTCTCCATAGGGAAAAAAATTCCTTCCCCTAAGCTGGGTCAACCATCTACCTATAATATTCTGTTATTCGTAACCTTCTATACTGTTACTCACAAGAAAAGCATCCATTCCTTTCTTAAATTCATTCAGTGAGTTGGCCATCACCACTTCCTCAGGAAGAGAACTCCAGAGCCTCACTGCTCTTACCGTGAAGAACCCTCTTCTATGCTGGTGCAGAAATTGTCTTTCCTCCAAACGAAGAGAATGCCCCCTTGTTCTTGTCACAGTCCTTGGTACAAACAGTTCATTGGAGAGATCTCTGTATTGCCCTCTGATATACTTGAACATATTTATTAGTTCTCCCCTAAGTCTTCTCTTTTCTAGAGTAAATAGACCTAATTTTGATAACCTTTCTGGGTATTGTAGTGAACCAACTCCATTTATCATTTTAGTAGCCCGCCTTTGAACCCTTTCAAGTTCAGTAATGTCTTTCTTGAGCATCGGCGTCCAAAATTACACACAATACTCCTAGTGTGGTCTGACGAGTGATTTGTACAGAGGGAGAATTATGTTTTCATCTCGTGTCCCCAGACCTCTTCTAATGCATACCATGACCCTATTTGCTTTGGTGGCAGCTGCCTGACACTGGGCACTCCAATTTAGCTTCTTATTGACTAAGATGCCTAAGTCTTTTTCCATGCCTGATTTCCCCAGCAGTTTCCCATTTAGTAAGTAATTATAGCATCTGTTTCTCCTTCCCATGTGCATAACCTTACACTTATCTGTGTTAAACCTCATTTGCCATTTTTCAGCCCAATTCTCCAATTTACTCAAATCTGTCTGTAGTTGCAAACTGTCCTTTGTGTTAACTACCTTACATAGTTTTGTATCATCTGCAAATACTGATATTTTACTGTGTAAGCCATCCACTAGATCATTAATAAATATATTAAATAGTAGGGGGCCCAATACAGAACCCTGTGGTACCCCACTAGTAACCCTGGTTGTTGTGAGCTCATTTTCTCGTTCACCTTTGATGTCCGATTAACTCCCTCTGCTGGTGAAAGGAGGTGGTGAAACTGATTTGGATGGGAGAAACCTGTCACCTGAACAGGGGGATTGCGATTGGAAATCCGGAATCTCTGAGTGGATATAAGGCAGCCGACGCCCTGTAGGTTTGCTGGTGATTTCTCTGCTCTGAGCTCTGGCCTCCAGTTCAGTTCCTGTCTTCTAAAGCTAAGTTTTGCTCTGTTATTGTTCCATGAGATTTTGTCTGATTTGCTTAGTTTTGTGTTCTGCCAGCCCCGGCTGGGGCTCTGCTGAATTTCCATTTTTGTCCCTGATTGGTTAAATCTCTTTGCTCTGTTTTCAGAATATACCTGAGTGCTGATATAGGGATTTTGAAGTCTAGTGACTTCAGGGCCGTTTTTTCCTATCAGACGTGTTGGGACATTTTTGGTAGGGTTTTTGCGGATTGCAGCCAGCATCTTTTCTGTCCTTCCTATCTAGTTAGTTGGGCCCCATCGTTTGCTCTGCCAGTCTTTCTGTCTACGTTTGTGTTTTCATCTGTTTTCACTGACAATACATGTTGGGGGCTGTCTATTGCTTTGGTGTCTGCTCTGGGGCAGTTTAGATTTCCCCTTTCTTTCTTTAGGCTTATTTAGTTCTCCGGCTGTGAAGAGCCATCTAGGACCACCGTAGGAATGCTCCATGGCTACTGTTAGTTGTTGTGAATAGGATCAGGGGTCTGCAATCCGCTAGCTACCAACCTCTCCTGTTTTCTGGACTTAGCTTGCATTTTTGTTTTTTCCTCCTCCGGTGACTCATTCATAACAGAATCACCAGCCATACCGCAGATTCTAGGGTACTCAATAGCAGGAAAGAATTGTAAAAAAAAAAAGTGTCAGAATTTTTTTTTTTTTTTAATGTATATTTTTTTCCTCTTTTTCTCTGGGGCCGTAGGAGGAATTTTTTCTGATCGTGTGGAGCAGCTCGCTGCTGAAGTGTGGGGAATTTCTGCCTATCTTGCTCATTCACGTTTTGCTGAACCAAAGATCCCTACTCCTGATGTGTTTTTTGGGGATCGGTCTAAATTTTTGAATTTTAAGAATAATTGTAAATTATTTCTTGTCTTGAAACCTAGCTCATTGGGGAGCTCTGCGCAGCAGGTTAAAATTGTCATCTCTTTGCTGCACGGCGATCCCCGTTTTCTTTGACACCTGATGGTCCTATTCTAACTAATGTGGACGCATATTTTCAAGCCTTGGGGTTGTTGTATGATGAACTTAATGCTATTGATCGAGCTGAAAAAGCCCTGTTGGCATTGAGCCAGGGTCAGGATTCTGCAGAGTTGTACTGTCAAAAATTCTGAAAGTGGGCGGTCCTTACTACCTGGAATGATGGTGCCTTGGCAGCTCTCTTTCGGAAGGGTTTGTCAGAAACCGTAAAAGATACTATGGTGGGATTTCCTGTTCCCTCCGGTCTTGATGATTCTATGTCATTAGCCATTCAGGTTGATCGGCGTTTACGTGAACGTAAAATTACACGAGAAATGTTGCCACCTGTTGAACAAATGTCTGAACCTATGCAGTGTGATAGAGTTTTGTCTAGGGCGCAACGTCAGGAGTTCAGAAGGCATAATAAACTGTGTTTTTTCTGTGGAGATGCCTCTCATAATATTTCTGTCTGCCTTAAACGAGAGAAACATTTTGCACACACATTTGCTGTGGGTGTGCACAACTAAGTTTCTTCTGGCAATTACTCTGATCTGCTCCCTGTCCACATTTTCCGCTAAGACTTTTGTGGATTCAGGAGCGGCTCTGAACCTGATGGACTTGGATTTTGCTAAACTTTGTGGGTTTCCTATGGCACCTCTGCGGACTCCTATCCCTTTGAGGAGTATTGATGCTACTCCTTTGGCGAAGAAAAACCTCAGTTTTGGACCCAGGTGGTAATGCGGGTCGCCCAAGACCATCAAGAAAATTGCAGATTTTTGGTGTGGCATAATTTGCATGATACCATTGTTCTGGGGTTTCCCTGTTTGCAAATCCATAATCCAGTTGTGGATTGGAAATCTGTGTCTGTGGTGAGTTGGGGTTGTCAGTGTGCTCTTAGTGACACTCCTGTTTTCTCCACCTCTCCACAGTCGCATGATGTTCCTGACTATTTGGCTGATTTTTATGATGTATTTAGTGAGAATAAGTCTGCGTCTTTGCCTCCTCATAGGAGTTATGACTGTGCAATTGAGCTGAGCCCTGGGTGTAAATTTCACAAGGGTCGACTTTTCAATTTATCTGTACCCGAGCATGAGGATATGCGATCTTATATTAAGGAGTCGTTGGAGAAGGGTCATATTAGACCATCCTCTTCTCCCTTTGGTGCTGGTTTTTTTTTCGTGGCCAAGAAAGATGGTTCATTAAGGCCTTGTATTGACTATCGTTCCCTCAACAAAATTACTGTTAAATATCAGTATCCGTTACCCCTGATTTCTGATCTATTCTCCAGAGTTAAAGGTGCTTGCTGGTTTACCAAGCTTGACCTCAGGGGGGCGTATAATCTTATTCGCATTAAGCATGGGGATGAATGGAAGACGGCGTTTAATACTCCGGAGGGATATTTTGAGTACCTGGTGATGCCTTTTGGGCTCACTAATGCCCCTTCTGTCTTCCAGTGCTTCATGAATTATATTTTCCGAGACTTTGTGGATAAATTTTTGATCATCTATCTGGATGATATTTTGATCTTTTCCAAGGATTGGGACTCTCATGTGGAACATGTTCGGACTGTGTTCCGGATTTTGAGGGAGAATTCCCTGTATGTCAAGGGATCGAAATGCCTTTTTGGTGTACAGAGGATTTCATTTTTGGGATTTATTTTGTCTCCGTCAACTATTGAAATGGACCTGGCCAAGGTACAGGCCATTTATGATTGGGTTCAGCCCACTTCTTTGAAGGCTGTCTAGAAGTTTTTGGGTTTTGCTAATTTTTATCATAAATTTATAGCTAATTTTTCTGGTATTGCCAAACCATTGACTGATTTGACTAAGAAGGGTGCTGATGTGCTGAATTGGTCTCCAGAGGCTGTTTCTTCTTTTCAGGAGCTGAAGCGGAGGTTCACTTCTGCTCCAGTTTTGCGGCAACCTAATGTCTCACTCCCGTTTCAGGTAGAGGTGGACGCTTCAGAGATTGGTGCAGGAGCTGTTTTGTCCCAAAAAGATCCGGTAACATCTAAAATGAATCCCTGTGCTTTCTTTTCCCAAAAGTTCTCCCCATCTGAACGCAACTATGATGTGTGTATTCGGGAACTGTTAGCCATGAAATGGGCATTTGAGGAGTGGAGACATTGGTTGGAGGGAGCTAGACATCAAGTCGTGGTCCTCACTGACCACAAGAATTTGATTTACCTTGAGTCGGCCAAACGCTTGAATCCTAGACAGGCTAGGTGGGCCTTGTTTTTCACACGTTTTGATTTTGTGGTCTCTTTTCTTCCGGGCACTAAGAATGTCAAGGCAGACGCCCTCTCTAGGAGTTTCTTTACTGATTCTCCTATTGAGACCAAGTCTGCTACCATCTTAGGTGAGGGGGTAGTTCTTTCTGCCATCTCGCCCGATTTGAGACGTGCTCTGGGAGAGTTTCAGGAGGACAAACCTGAGCGTTGTCCCATTGGAAAATTGTATGTTCCTGACCAGTGGAGGAAGAGAGTAATGTCTGAAGTTCATTGCACCGCATTGGCTGGTCATCCAGGTATTTTTGGTACTAGAGATTTGGTGAGTCGATCTTTTTGGTGGCCCGCCTTATCTCGTGATGTCAGGAATTTTGTGCAGTCCTGTGGGACTTGCTTCCGGTCTAAACCTTGCTCTCGCTTTAGTGGGTTGTTGATGCCTTTGCCCAGGAGGCCATGGACCCATATTTCAATGGGTTTTATTTCTGATCTGCCTGTCTTTCAGAGAATGACTTATCTGGGTGATTTGTGATAGATTCTCTAAGATGGTCCATCTTGTACCACTCCCTAAGTTGCCATCTTCCTCAGAGTTGGTGCCCTTGTTTTTGCAACAGGTGGTTCGCTTGCATGGGATTCCTATGAACATTGTATCTGACAGAGGAGTTCAGTTTGTCTCTAGATTTTGGAGGACTTTTTGTTCCAAGCTGGGAATTCAGTAGTCCTTCTCCTCTGCGTTTCACCCTCAGACCAATGGGCAGACGGAGAGAACAAACCAGACTTTGGAGTCTTATTTGAGATGTTTTATCTCTACTGATCAGGATGATTGGGTCTCATTTTTGCCTTTGGCCGAATTTGCTTTAAATAATAGATCTAGTTCTGCCACTTTGATGTCACCTTTTTTTTGTAACTTTGGGTTTCATCCTCGATTCTCTTCAGGGCAGGTGGAGTCTTCTGCCTGCCCAGGTGTTGACACTGTGGTGGAGAGAATGCACCAGATTTGGGACCAAGTGGTGGATAAGTTGTCTCTCTCCCAGGAAAAGGCCCAGCGGTTTTCCAACCGGCATAGGACGATTGGTCCCCGGTTTAAGGTGGGTGATATGGTTTGGTTGTCATCAAAGAATATCTCTATGAAAGTGGCTTCTCCAAAGTTTAAACCTAGATTTATTGGACCTTACAAGATTTTGGAGATTCTTAATCCGGTCTCTTTTCGATTGGCTCTTCCTGTTTCATTTAAGATCCATAACGTGTTTCATAAGTTTCTGTTGAAGAGGTTTGTTGAACCAGTAGTTCCTGTGGTGGCACCTCCTGACCCTGTATTGGTTGAAGGTATTGTGGAATATGAGGTTGAGAAGATACTGGATTCTCGTCTGGCTAGACGGAGACTCCAGTATCTGGTTAAGTGGAAGGGTTATGGCCAGGAGGATAATTCTTGGGTCTTAGCATCTGATATTCATGCCGAAAGAATGGTTCGTGCTTTTCATCGGGCCCATCCTGATCGGCCTGGTGGCGTGGATGAGGGTTCGGTGACCCCTCCTCAAGGGGGTGGTACTGTTGTGAGCTCATTTTCTCGTTCACCTTTGATGTCCGATGAACTCCCTCTGCTGGTGAAAGGAGGTGGTGAAACTGATTTGGATGGGAGAAACCTGTCACCTGAACAGGGGGATTGCGATTGGACATCCGGAATCTCTGAGTGGATATAAGGCAGCCGACGCCCTGTAGGGTTGCTGGTGATTTCTCTGCTCTGAGCTCTGGCCTCCAGTTCAGTTCCTGTCTTCTAAAGCTAAGTTTTGCTCTGTTATTGTTCCATAAGATTTTGTCTGATTTGCTTAGTTTTGTGTTCTGCCAGCCCCGGCTGGGGCTCTGCTGAATTTCCATTTTTGTCCCTGATCGGTTAAATCTCTTTTGCTCTGTCTTCAGAATATATCGGAGTGCTGATATAGGGATTTTGAAGTCTAGTGACTTCAGGGCCGCTTTTTCCTCTCAGACGTGTTGGGACATTTTTGGCAGGGTTTTTGCGGATTGCAGCCAGCATCTTTTCTGTCCTTTCCTATCTAGTTAGTTGGGCCCCATTGTTTGCTCTGCCTGTCTTTCTGTCTGTGTTTGTGTTTTCATCTGTTTTCACTGACAATACATGTTGGGGGCTGTCTATTGCTTTGGGGTCTGCTCTGGGGCAGTTTAGATTTCCCCTTTCTTTCTTTAGGCTTATTTAGTTCTCCGGCTGTGAAGAGGCATCTTGGACCACCATAGGAACGCTCCACGGCTACTGTTAGTTGTTGTGAATAGGATCAGGGGGGTTAGGGACGGTGGAACACGCTAAATAAAAATATAATTAAAGGGTGTTCGCCACCCAGGGTCCACCGTGCGGCAGGTGTAAAAAGTGCTGCTAGAGAGGCAGAGCACAAGGGCGGTAATGTGCACAGGGTTCTAACTGCACCCAGTGCACTAAAGCAAGCTCTGTTAGAGACACAGAGCTGCAAGCTTTAAAGCATGCAAAACCGCTGAGTCTGTTCTAGGTCACAGACTCCAGCGGAGCAGACACGGTATTTAAAAGTCACTGGAGTAGCCTTAGACGTCAGGACTACTCCATCTAGACCTACCGTAAACTGAAAAGCGGAACGTTGCAACTGTGAACGTCCAAGAAACTGCAACCGCAGCGCAGCGATAACTGAGCCGCAGGAAAAGCACCGCTATGCTGCAAGCGCGATGCAGGATGCTAGCTGCTGGCAGAGATGAAGCTTGAGCACGCTGGCACTAATACTGGCTGATGCCCAATCACTCACACAAACGTATTATCAGAGGGAAGGGGTTTCATAATAAGTCAGTCACCAGTCCAAGCATCCATCACTATACACGCAGCAGCAGTATGAAAAATACTAGCGCATGGCGGAACAGTCATGCGCACTTTTTATAGTGACCGGGACCTTCCGGAAATCTCCAGAGCCCTGAGCTGAACCAATGGAATCAGGAGCAGGACCTGAGCACCTGACTCCTGAACTCCAATGGGAGTACATTCCAGGAGCATGCTCTGAAGCTGGCTGAAAGGACTTAGCCTCTGGAGACAAATGTGAGGATCTGGATCTCTGCATAAGTATGGCAGGACACAGATTCCTAACATTACCCCCCCTCCTAAGGCCCCCTCCTCCCCGAGCCCTCCGGAATACCTTGTGCCCTACGGTGGCATAGGGCTCAAACTCGTCTGAGGGCGAGCTTGGTGTCCAGGTAGGGGTTATAGTAACCCGAGACACCTGGAAGGCATCAGAGGAACCGAGGTCACCAGATTTCAAGAGGGACACTTGGGAGATAGTAGGAGCGGGAGTGACAGAGGCACGCTGCCGTGTGTCGGCAGATGTCACCACCCTCTGTCTAGGAGGGTTAGACTGAGCACATAAGGTGCAAGCCTGAATAAATTTTTTTATGTCCCGAACTCTATGGGGCCACCAATACACATCAGCCAACAGTTTTGAGATCTGCATATAGCCCTGATGGTGGTGCGTGTTAGGCGCATGCGCCCAGGTGAGCACCTGAGCCCTGAGATGAGGAGGGACAAAGGTCTCGACAGCCGGTTCAGACTCCAACCTTTGTGGGGAGCTGGCTTTCGGAGAAACCGCACAGACATGGTGACAACCGCAGATGGATTCCTGGTCAGAGTCTGTATTAAAGTTGGTGCGAGACACCTCCATGGGCTCAGGAGGTAGAACCTCCAGCTCGTCTAACTCAAGGGGTACAAAAAATTTGGAAGCCGAAACGGATTTGTGCTTGGAGTGAGCCCGCTCCATACCGCGTTCCGAAAAATGGAGATCGATACGTGAGGAGACTCAGATTAGCTCTTCCAAGCTAGTGGGAATCTCTCTAGTAGAGAGAGCATCCTTCATATGCTCCGCTAGACCTCGCCAAAAAATGGGGATTAGGGCCTTGTCGGACCATTCCAACTCAGACGCCAGTGTCCGAAAATGGACGGCATACTGGCTAACCGAGAGTGACCCCTGAGTAAGGGCGAGTAACTGCAGGGACGTATCATGCGTGACCCGAGGACCGAGAAAAACTTGCCTGATGGCAGTAAGCAAGTTAGCCGGGGACCGAATCTCGGGGTCACCAAGCTCCCACAGAGGCGTAACCCATTCCAGCGCCTTGCAAGACAGTAGGAAGATAACAAAAGCCACCTTAGCCCGCTCCGTAGGGAATTGCGCAGTCAGCAGCTCCAGGTGTATCGAGCACTGGCTGATAAAACCGCTACAGTAGGCGCCATCCCCAGCATATTTATCGGGCAACGGGAGGCGCGTAACTGTCGGTGCAAGGGCGGACATGGACATACGTCCTACCGCATCTGTGAGTGCCTGTACGGCAGCATCTGTAGCCTGCGCAGCTGCGAGAGACCTCTCCAGGGTAGCAAGATGAGCCTCGAGCTGACGCACAAGCTGTAACAGCTGCTGCTGATCTGCCATCTCTAGCCAGACCCTGGCGCTAGTATTGTGTTAGGGACGGCGGAACACGCTAAATAAAAATATAAATAAAGCGTGTTCGCCGCCCGGGGTCCACCGTGTGGCAGGTGTAAAAACCGATGCTAGAGGGGCAGATCACAAGGGCGGTAATGTGCACAGGGTTTTAACTGCACCCAGTGCACTAAAGCAAGCTCTGTTAGAGACACAGAGCTGCAAGCTTTAAAGCATGCAAAACCACTGAGTCTGTTCTAGGTCACAGACTCCAGCGGAGCAGACACGGTATTTAAAAGTCACAGGAGTAGCCTTAGACGTCAGGACTTTCCATCTAGACCTACCGTAAACTGAAAAGCGGAACGTCGCAACTGCGAACGTCCAACAAACTGCAACCGCAGCGCGGCGATAGCTGAGCCGCAGGAAAAGCATGGCTATGCTGCAAGCGCAATGCACGACGCTAGCTGCTGGCAAAGATGAAGCTTGAGCGCGCTGGCGCTAATACTGGCTGATGCCCAATCACTCACACAAAAGTATTATCAGAGGGAAGGGGTTTCATAATGTCAGTCACCAGTCCAAGCATCCGTCACCATACACACAGCAGCAGTATGAAAAATACTAGCGCATGGCGGAACAGCCATGTGCACTTTTTATAGTGACCGGGACCTTCCGGAAATCTCCAGAGCCCTGAGCTGAACCAATGGAATCAGAAGCAGGACCTGAGCAACTGACTCCTGAACTCCAATGGGAGCATGCACAGAAGCTGGCTGAAAGGACTTAGCCTCTGGAGACAAATGTGAGGATCTGGATCTCTGCATACGTATGGCAGGACACAGATTCCTAACAAGGGGTCTGCAATCCGCTAGCTACCAACCTCTCCTGTTTTCTGGACTTAGCTTGCATTTTTGTTTTTTCCTCCTCCGGTGACTCATTCATAACACCTGGCCCAATCTGAGTATGCACAATTAATAACCACTCTTTGTTTTCTATCACTAAGCCAGCTACCTACCCATCTACACACTTTTTCCCCTAGCCCAAGCTTTCTCATCTTACTTACCAATCTTTTATGTGGGACAGTGTCAAATGCTTTAGAGAAGTCGAGATAAATGGCATCCAATGATTCTCCTGGGTCCATTTCAGAGCTTACATCCTCATAGAAGCTGATCAGGTTAGTTTGACAGGAGCGATCCTTCATAAATCCATGTTGATATGGAGTTAAACATTTATTAACATTGAGATATTCCATAATGGTATTCCTTAGAAACCCTTCAAAAATTTTACCCACAACAGATGTTAAGCTTACCGGCCTATAGTTTCCAGGTTCCCTTTTACACCCCTTTTTGAATATTGGTACCACATTTGCTTGCCGCCAATCAAAAGGAACAGACCCTGTTTCTATAGAGTCTTTAAATATAAGGAATAGAGGCCTGTCTATCACATTGCTTAACTCCCATAATACCCGAGGGTGAATGTCATCAGGGCAAAAAAACTCAAACAGGGGAGAAACCTTTTTCCTGTTCTTAATGTGGGAAATGTTTTCTACTGAAATCAACTCTTAACCCCTTCACACCCAAGGGTGGTTTGCACGTTTATGACCGGGCCAATTTATACAATTCTGACCACTGTCCCTTTATGAGGTCATAACTCTGGAACGCTTCTATGGATCCTGGTGATTCTGACACTGTTTTCTCGTGACATATTGTACTTCATGTTAGTGGTAAAATTTCATTCAAATAACTTGCGCTTATATGTGAAAAAAACGGAAATTTGGCAAAAATTTTGAAAATTTCGCAATTTTCCAACTTTGAATTTTTATGCCCTTCAATCACAGAGATACAGCACACAAAAAACTTGATAACTAACATTTCCCACATGTTTACTTTACATCAGCACAATTTTGGAACCAAAATTTTTTTTTGTTAGGAAGTTATAAGGGTTAAAAGTTGACCAGCGATTTCTCATTTTTACAACACCATTTTATTTTTAGGACCACATCACATTTGAAGCCACTTTGAGGGGTCTATAGGATAGAAAATACCCAAAAGTGACACCATTCCAAAAACTGCACCCCTTAAGGTGCTCAAAACCACATTCAAGAAGTTTATTAACCCTTTAGGTGCGTCACAGGAATTTTTTTGAATATTTAAAAAAAAATGAACATCTAACTTTTTTTCACAAAAAAAATACTTCTGGTTCAATTTTTTTTATTTTACCAAGGGTAACAGGAGAAATTGGACTGCAAAAGTTATTGTGCAATTTGTCCTGAGTACGCTGATACCTGATTTGTGGGGGGGAACGACTGTTTCGGCGCATGGCAGAGCTCAGAATGGAAGGAGCGCCGTTTGACTTTTTCAATGCAAAATTGGCTGGAATTCAGATCGGACGCCATGTAACATAGTAACATAGTAACATAGTTATTAAGGTTGAAGGGAGACTTTAAGTCCATCTAGTTCAACTCATATCCTATCCTAACTTGCCCTAACATGTTGATCCAGAGGAAGGCAAAAAAAACCCATGTGGCAACAGTAAGCTTCACATTGGGGAAAAAAATTCCTTCCCGACTCCACATACGGCAATCAGACTAGCTCCCTGGATCAACGCAATATTAAGGAGACTAGTGTATATACCCTGTAATATTATACTTTTCATAGTATGTCACGTTTGGAGAGTCCCTGATGTACCTAAACAGTGGAAACCCCCTACAAGTGACCCCATTTTGGAAACTAGACCCCCCAAGGAACTTATCTAGATATGTGGTGAGAACTTTGAACCCACAAGGGCTTTACAGAAGTTTATAACGTACAGCGGTACAATTAAAAAATCATATTTTTTCCACAAAAATGATCTTTTCACCCCAATTTTTATTTTCCCAAGGGTAACAGGACCCTAAAAGTTATTGTGCAATTTGTCCTGAGTATGCTGATACCCCACATGTGGGGGTAAACCACTATTTGGGCGCATGGCAGAGCTCGGAAGGGAAGCAGCGCCATTTGACGTTTTTGGCTGGAATTGAGATCGGACATCATGTCGCGATTGGAAAACCCCTGATGTACCAAAACAGTGGAAACCCCCCACAAATGACACCATTTTGGAAACTAGACCCCCTAAGGAACTTATCTAGATGTGTGGTGAGAACTTTGAATCCCCAAGGGCTTCACAGAGGTTTATAACATAAAGCCGTACAATTAAAAAATCATATTTTTTCCACAAAAATGATCTTTTCACCCTCAATTCTTATTTTTCCAAGGGTAACATCACCCTAAAAGTTATTGTGCAATTTGTCTTGAGTATGCTGATACCCCACATGTGGGGGTAAACCACTATTTGGGCGCATGGCAGAGCTCGGAAGGGAAGCAGCGCCATTTGACGTTTTTGGCTGGAATTGAGATCGGAGACCATGTTGCGATTGGAAAACCCCTGATGTACCTAAACAGTGGAAACCCCCCACAAATGACACCATTTTGGAAACTAGACCCCCTAAGAAACTTACCTAGATGTGTGGTGAGAACTTTGAACCCCTAAGGGCTTCACAGAAGTTTATAACATAAAGCCGTACAATTAAAAAATCATATTTTTTCCACAAAAATGATCTTTTCACCCTCAATTCTTATTTTTCCAAGGGTAACAGCACCCTAAAAGTTATTGTGCAATTTGTCCTGAGTATGCTGATACCCCACATGTGGGGGTAAACCACTATTTGGGCGCATGGCAGAGCTCGGAAGGGAAGCAGCGCCATTTGACGTTTTTGGCTGGAATTGAGATCGGAGACCATGTTGCGATTGGAAAACCCCTGATGTACCTAAACAGTGGAAACCCCCCACAAATGACACCATTTTGGAAACTAGACCCCCCAAGGAACTTATCTAGATGTGTGGTGAGCACTTTGAACCCCCCAGTGCTTCACAGAAGTTTATAACGCCCGGGCATGAAAATAAAAAATTTGTATTTTTTCCACAAACATGATCTTTTAGTCACCATTTTTTTATTTTCCCAAGGGTAACAGGAGAAATTGGACACCAAAAGTTGTTGTCCAATTTGTCCTGAGTATGCTGATACCCCATATGTGGGAGAAAACTACTGTATGGGAAAACGTCGGGGATCGGAAGTAAAGTAGTGACGTTTTGGAATGCAGACATTGATGGAATGGTCTGCGGGTGTCATGTTGCCTTTGGAGAGCCTCTAATGTACCTAAACAGTGGAAAACCCCCACAAATGACCCCATTTTGAAAACTAGACCCCCTAAGGAACTTATCTAGATGTGAGGTGAGCACTTTGAACCCCCCAGTGCTTCACAGAAGTTTATAACGCCCGGGCGTGAAAATAAAAAATTCGTATTTTTTCCACAAACATGATCTTTTAGTCACCATTTTTTATTTTCCCAAGGGTAACAGGAGAAATTGGACCCCAAAAGTTGTTGTCCAATTTGTCCTGAGTATGCTGATACCCCATATGTGGGAGAAAACTGCTGTATGGGAACACGTCGGGGATCGGAAGTGAAGTAGTGACGTTTTGGAATGCAGACATTGATGGAATGGTCTGCAGGTGTCATGTTGCCTTTGGAGAGCCCCTAATGTACCTAAACAGTGGAAACCCCCCACAAATGACCCCATTTTGAAAACTAGACCCCCTAAGGAACTTATCTAGATGTGTCGTGAGCACTTTGAACCCCCAAGGGCTTCACAGAAGTTTATAATGCCAGGGCATGAAAATAAAAAAATCGTATTTTTTCCACAAACATGATCAATTATTCCCCAATTTTTTTATTTTCCCAAGGGTAACAGGAGAAATTGAACCCCAAAAGTTGTTGTCCAATTTGTCCTGAGTAAGCTGACACCCCATATGTGGGAGAAAACTACTGTATGGACACACGTCAGGGCTCGGAAGGGAAGTAGTGACGTTTTGGAATGCAGACATTGATGGAATGGTCTGCGGGTGTCATGTTGCCTTTGGAGAGCCCCTAATGTACCTAAACAGTGGAAACCCCCCACAAATGACCCCATTTTGAAAACTAGACCCCCTAAGGAACTTATCTAGATGTGAGGTGAGGACTTTGAACCCCCAAGGGCTTCACAGAAGTTTATAATGCCAGGGCATGAAAATAAAAAAATTGTATTTTTTCCACAAACATGATCAATTAGTCCCCAATTTTTTTATTTTCCCAAGGGTAACAGGAGAAATTGAACCCCAAAAGTTGTTGTCCAATTTGTCCTGAGTACGCTGACACCCCATATGTGGGAGAAAACTACTGTATGGACACACGTCAGGGCTCGGAAGGGAAGTAGTGACGTTTTGGAATGCAGACTTTGATGGAATGGTCTGCGGGTGTCATGTTGCCTTTGGAGAGCCCCTGATGTACCTAAACAGTGGAAACACCCACAAATGACCCCATTTTGGAAACGAGAACCCCTAAGGAACTTATCTAGATGTGTGGAGAGCACTTTGAACCCCCAAGGGCTTCACAGAAGTTTATAATGCCCGGGCATGAAAATAAAAAAATCTTATTTTTTCCACAAACATGATCAATTAGTCCCCAATTTTTTCATTTTCCCAAGGGTAACAGTAGAAATTGGACCGCAAAAGTTGTTGTCCAATTTGTCCTGAGTACGCTGACACCCCATATGTGGGAGAAAACTACTGTATGGACACACGTCGGGGCTCGGAAGGGAAGCAGTGCCATTTTGGAATGCAGACTTTGATGGAATGGTCTGCGGGAGTCATGTGCGTTTGGAGAGCCCCTGATGTACCTAAACTATTGAAACTCCCAACAGGTGACCCCATTTTGGACACTAGACCCCCCCACGGAACTTATCTAGATGTGTGGTGAGCACTTTGAACCCCCAAGTGCTTCACAGAAGTTTATAACGCTCGGACGTGAAAATAAAAAAAATCATTTTTTTCCACAAAAATGATATTTTTGCCCCCAATTTTTTATTTTCCTAAGGGTAACAGGAGAAATTGGACCCCAAAAATTGTTTTGCAATTTGTCCTGAGTAGGCTGATACCCTACATGTGGGGGTCAAACACTGTTTGGGCGCATGGCAGAGCTTGGGAGGGAAGGAGCACCATATGACTTTTTCAACTCAGAATTGGCTGGAATTGAGATCAGATGCCATGTTGCATTTGGAGAGCCCCTGATGTGCCCAAACAGTGGAAACCCCCAATTCTAACTCCAACCCGAACCCCAACACACCCCTAACCCTAATCTCAGCCCTAACCCTAGCCCTAACCCTAGCCCTAACCCTATCCCTTACCCTAACCCTAGCCCTAACCCTATCCCTAACCCTAGCCCTAATGGAAAAATGGAAATAAATACATTTTTTAAATTTTATTATTTTTCCCTAACTAAGGGGGTGATAACGGGTGGTTTGATTTACTATTTATGGCGGTTTTTATTTTTGGCAGCTGTCGCACGCTAAAAGACGCTTTTTATTGTAAAAATAGTTTTTGCATCACCACATATTGAGAGCTATAATTTTTCCGTATTTTGACCCACCGAGTCATGCGAGATCTTATTTTTTGCGGGACGAGTTGACGTTTTTATTGGTACCATTTTCGGGCACGTGACATTTTTTGATCGCTTTTTATTCCGATTTTTGGGACGCAGAATGAACAAAAACCAGCGTTTCATGAATTTCTTTTGGGGGAGTGCGTTTACACCGTTCCGCGTGCGGTAAAATTGATAAGGCGGTTTTATTCTTCGGGTCAGTACGGTTACAGCGATACCTCATTTAGGTCGTTTTTTATGTTTTGTCGGTTTTTTGCAATGAAAACAATTTTATATAAAAAATAATTATTTTTGCATTGCTTTATTCTGCAAGCTATAACTTTTTTATTTTTTTGCTGATGATGCTGTGTGGCAGCTCTTTTTTTGCGGGACAAGATGACGTTTTCAGCAGTACCATGGATATTTATATGCGTCTTTTTGATCGCGCGTTATTGCACTTTTTGTTCGGTGGTATGATATTAAATCATTATTTTTTGCTTCGTTTTTTATTTTTATTTTTTAAGAGGTTCGCTAAAGGGGTTAACTAATGGGACAGTTTTATAGGGCGGGTCGTTACGGACGCGGCGATACCTAATATGTGTATTTTTATTGTTTTTTTTTTATTTTCAAAAAATGAATTTATTGGGGAATTTTTTTTTTTTTTTACTAGTTTATTTAGCGATTTTTTTTAAATTATTTTTACACTTTTTTTTAAACTTTATTAGGTTGTCCCAGGGGGGACATACCTGTCATGTGACAGATCGCTGATCTGTCACATCACAGATCACTGTGACAGACCAGCGATCTGTCACAGGCATTGAAGCAGACTTCCTCATGTCTGCGCTTTGCAGACAGTGAGGAAGTCAGCTCCCTACAGGCCCCCGAAGGTCCCCGTCGCCATCTTGGATTCGGGGACCTGCAGGGATGGAGCCCCCTGCAGCAGCGCTGCACATTGCGCTGCTGTGGGGGGCTCAGGGAAGCACGGAGGGAGCCCCCTCCCTGCCGATGCTTCCCTTTAACCCCCGGTACACCGCGATCGTGTTTGATCGCGGTGTAAAAGGGGTTAAAGTGTCGGGGGCGGTCCGTGACCGCCCCTGACACATTGTGCCAGGTCTCAGCTGTGATAATCAGCTGACACCCGGCCGCGATCAGCGGCGCTCACCACGTGGCCGCCGCTGATCGCATTAGACGTACTATTCCGTCCCTGGGAATTAAGTCCCAGGGCACATGGACGGGATAGTACATCACATGGCAGAAAGGGGTTAACTAATAGTATACTATAGTATATGTGAGAGTCTACATGAGACCAATTTGCTGAGTCACTTGAGTTTAACCCCTCTACAGTCACATGCCATATACTGTATGCCATGCATGCATGTCTGAAGCTAGGAGGAGTATATCACTTTAAATATTTCCACTCACTCCAGCACACATTTCCCTGTCTCCTGACAGCTCCGCCTCCTCCCAGATGAGTCACTGCCACTGCCTGGCACCAGAAAAAAAAAAAAAAGAACCGGCTCGTTCACAGTGCAGAGCCAGCTCATTTCGTTACCAGCGGGGAGCCGGCTCTTTGAATTGGATCGTTCATGAACGACAGATCACTAATGCAGGTTAGTGATGGGCAGTCCGGCTCTTCTTGCTCCTTTCCCCACTTTTCTCCCTCCTGTCCCTTCACTGTAAAGCCTGGGCTTCATTATACAGCTGTACAGGGGTCTAGTGAAGGCTTTTTAGCCCTTTCCTCAGACTGTAGCTCCTGGGAACAGGCCCTCACTCCTGTCCCTTCACTATAAAGCCTGGGCCTCATTATACAGCTGTACAGGGATCTAGTGAAGGCTTTTTAGCCCTTTCCTCAGACTGTAGCTCCTTGGATCAGGCCCTCACTCCTGTCCCTTCACTATAAAGCCTGGGCCTCATTATACAGCTGTACAGGGGTCTAGTGAAGGCTTTTTAGCCCTTTCCTCAGACTGTAGCTCCTTGGATCAGGCCCTCACTCCTGTCCCTTCACTATAAAGCCTGGGCCTCATTATACAGCTGTACAGGGGTCTAGTGAAGGCTTTTTAGCCCTTTCCTCAGACTGTAGCTCCTTGGATCAGGCCCTCACTCCTGTCCCTTCACTATAAAGCCTGGGCCTCATTATACAGCTGTACAGGGGTCTAGTGAAGGCTTTTTAGCCCTTTCCTCAGACTGTAGCTCCTGAGCACAGGCCCTCACTCCTGTCCCTTCACTATAAAGCCTGGGCCTCATTATACAGCTGTACAGGAGTCTAGTGCCTCACTCCTGTCCCTTCACTATAAAGCCTGGGCCTCATTATACAGCTGTACAGGGGTCTAGTGAAGGCTCTTTAGCCCTTTCCTCAGACTGTAGCTCCTGGGAACAGGCCCTCACTCCTGTCCCTTCACTATAAAGCCCGGGCCTCATTATACAGCTATACAGGGGTCTAGTGAAGGCTTTTTAGCCTTTCCTCAGTCTGTAGCTCCTGGGAAAAGGCCTTCACTCCTGTCCCTTCACTATAAAGCCTGTGCCTCATTATACAGCTGTACAGGGGTCTAGTGAAGGCTTTTTAGCCCTTTCCTCAGACTGTAGCTCCTGGGAACAGGCCCTCACTCCTGTCCTTTCACTATGAAGCCTGGGCCTCATTATACAGCTGTACAGGGGTCTAGTGTAGGCTTTTTAGCCTTTCCTCAGTCTGTAGCTCCTGCGAACAGGCCTTCACTCCTGTCCCTTCACTATAAAGCCTGTGCCTCATTATACAGCTGTACAGGGGTCTAATGAAGACTTTTTAGCCCTTTCCTCAGACTGTAGCTCCTGGGAACAGGCCCTCACTCCTGTCCCTTCACTATAAAGCCTGGGCCTCATTATACAGCTGTACAGGGGTGTAGTGAAGGCTTTTTAGCCCTTTCCTCAGACTGTAGCTCCTGGGAACAGGCCCTCACTCCTGTCCCTTCACTATAAAGCCTGGGCCTCATTATACAGCTGTACAGGGGTCTAGTGAAGGCTTTTAGCCCTTTCCTCAGACTGTAGCTCCTGGGAACAGGCCCTCACTCCTGTCCCTTCACTATAAAGCCTGGGCCTCATTATACAGCTGTACAGGGGTCTAGTGAAGGCTTCTAGTGAAACCTACAAACATAAAAAGGGCGGCCCTCTCTCCCACCTCAGTTGGATTAGAGCATGAGAGGGGATCCCTAAGAAAGGTGTCTTGGTGAAGGTTCCTGAGCTACAAAGAGGTAAGGGGTTCCACTCGCCCCTCTTTCTAGTTAAGAAGCCAGACTGCTCCTTCTCAGAAGCCTCAATAAATTCATTGAAATTCACTCTTTCAAAATGGAGTCTGTGAAATCGGCGATTAAATTGCTATTCAGTGGGTGCTTTATGGTAGTCTTAGACCTTAAAGACGCCTATTATCATGTTCCGATACATGCAGATCATCAGCAATTCCTAAGGGTGTCTGTTTCAGTGGGCGGAGTTATAGGCCATTTTCAATACAGGGCACTTCCCTTCGGGGTGGCGGTGGCACCCCGGGTCTTCACAAAGATAATGGCGGAGGTTATGGCTCATTTGCACGAACAAGACATTCTTGTGATCCCCTATCTAGACGATCTACTAATTGTGAGGCACACGGAATCTCACTGCACCACCCAATTAGGGAGGGTCATGGGCTCCTGAAAAACACCGCTACCGGTAAGTAGCTGAGCATTTCTCCTTCCCATGTGCATAACCTTACACTTATCTGTGTTAAACCTCATTTGCCATTTTTCAGCCCAATTCTCCAATTTACTTAGATCTGTCTGTAGTTGCAAACTGTCCTCCTTTTTGTTAACTACCTTACATAGTTTTGTATCATCTGCAAATACTGAAATTTTACTGTGTAAGCCATCCACTAGATCATTAATAAATATATTACATAGTAGGGGGCCCAATACAGAACCCTGTGGTCCCCCACTAGTAACCCTGGCCCAATCTGAGGATGCCCCATTAATAACCACTCTTTGTTTTCTATCACTAAGCCAGCTCCCTACCCATCTACACACATTTTCCCCTAGCCCAAGCTTTCTCATCTTACTTACCAATCTTTTATGTGGGACAGTGTCAAATGCTTTAGAGAAGTCGAGATAAATGACATCCAATGATTCTCCTGGGTCCATTTGAGAGCTTACATCCTCATAGAAGCTGATCAGGTTAGTCTGACAGGAGCGATCCTTCATAAATCCATGTTGATATGGAGTTAAACATTTATTAACATTGAGATATTCCATAATGGTATCCCTTAGAAATCCTTCAAAACTTTTACCCACAACAAATGTTAAGCTAACCGGCCTATAGTTTCCAGGTTCCCTTTTACGCCCCTTTTTGAATCTTGGTACCACATTTGTTTGCCGCCAATCAAAAGGAACAGACCCTGTTTCTATAGAGTCTTTAAATATATGGAATAGAGGCCTGTCTATCAACTTAACTTAACTCCCTTAATACCCGAGGGTGAATGCCATCAGGGCCTGGTGATTTGTCAATTTTAATCTTACTAAGGCGGTCCTGCACTTCTTCCTGGGTTAGGCAGGTAATACTTAATGGGGAGTTTACTCTGCATTTCCCCTGGCAAATCCTTTTCCTGTGTGAACACTGTTGAGAAAAAAGTATTTAAAACATTTGCTTTTCCCACATCGCTCTCTAAGATTTCACCTTCATTGTTCTTTAAAGGGCCGACACCATCAATTTTAATCATTTTACTGTTTATATGGTATCATAAACAGTTCTTAGTTCCACATTTAAAAGGCCGTTTAATAGTGTTTGAAATATGCCCCTCATGGCTGTTGATTACTGGCTTGAGGCGACTAGGTGCTATGATGCTCCTGATAGTGGGTGCTATGATGCTCCTGATAGTAGGTGCTATGATGCTCCTGATAGTTGGTGCTATGATGCTCCTGATAGTAGGTGCTATGATGCTCCTGATAGTAGGTGCTATGATGCTCCTGATAGTTGGTGCTATGATGCTCCTGATAGTTGGTACTATGATGCTCCTGATAGTTGGTGCTATGATGCTCCTGATAGTAGGTGCTATGATGCTCCTGATAGTAGGTGCTATGATGCTCCTGATAGTAGGTGCTATGATGCTCCTGATACTAGATGCTATGATGCTCCTGATAGTGGGTGCTATGATGCTCCTGATAGTAGGTGCTATGATGCTCCTGATAGTTGGTGCTATGATGCTCCTGATAGTGGGTGCTATGATGCTCCTGATAGTAGGTGCTATGACGCTCCTGATAGTTGGTACTATGATGCTCCTGATAGTGGGTGCTATGATGCTCCTGATAGTAGGTGCTATGATGCTCCTGATAGTTGGTGCTATGATGCTCCTGATAGTTGGTGCTATGATGCTCCTGATAGTTGGTGCTATGATGCTCCTGATAGTTGGTACTATGATGCTCCTGATAGTTGGTACTATGATGCTCCTGATAGTGGGTGCTATGATGCTCCTGATAGTAGGTGCTTTGATGCTCCTGATAATAGGTGCTATGATGCTCCTGATAGTGGGTGCTATGATGCTCCTGATAGTAGGTGCTATGATGCTCCTGATAGTAGGTGCTATGATGCTCTTGATAGTTTGTGCTATGATGCTACTGATAGTAGGTGCTATGATGCTCTTGATAGTTGGTACTATGATGCTCCTGATAGTGGGTGCTATGATGCTCCTGATAGTAGGTGCTATGATGCTCCTGAAAGTAGGTGCTATGATGCTCCTGATAGTAGGTGCTATGATGCTCCCGATAGTAGGTGGTATGATGCTCTTGATAGTTGGTGCTATGATGCTCCTGATTGTTGGTGCTATGATGCTCCTGATAGTGGGTGCTATGATGCTCTTGATAGTTGGTGCTATGATGCTCCTGATAGTTGGTGCTATGATGCTCCTGATAGTGGGTGCTATGATGCTCTTGATAGTGGGTGCTATGATGCTCCTGATAGTTGGTGCTATGATGCTCCTGATAGTTGGTGCTATGATGCTCCTGATAGTTGGTGCTATGATGCTCTTGATAGTTGGTGCTATGATGCTCCTGATAGTTGGTGCTATCATGCTCCTGATAGTAGGTGCTATGATGCTCCTGATAGTTGGTTCTATCATGCTCCTGATAGTGGGTGCAATGATGCTCCTGATAGTGGGTGCTATGATGCTCCTGATAGTTGGTGCTATGATGCTCCTGATAGTGGGTGCTATGATGCTCCTGATAGTAGGTGCTATGATGCTCCTGATAGTTGGTGCTATGATGCTCCTGATAGTAGGTGCTATGATACTCCTGATAGTTAGTGCTATGATGCTCCTGATAGTACGTGCTATGATACTCCTGATAGTTGGTTCTATGATGCTCCTGATAGTTGGTTCTATGATGCTCCTGATAGTTGGTGCTATGATGCTCTTGATAGTTGGTGCTATGATGCTCCTGATAGTTGGTGCTATGATGCTCCTGATAGTAGGTGCTATGATGCTCCTGATAGTAGGTGCTATGATGCTCCTGATCGTAGGTGCTATGATGCTCCTGATAGTAGGTGCTATGATGCTCCTGATAGTTGGTGCTATGATGCTCCTGATAGTTGGTGCTATGATGCTCCTGATAGTGGGTGCTATGATGCTCTTGATAGTTGGTGCTATGATGCTCCTGATAGTTGGTGCTATGATGCTCCTGATAGTGGGTGCTATGATGCTCTTGATAGTGGGTGCTATGATGCTCCTGATAGTTGGTGCTATGATGCTCCTGATAGTTGGTGCTATGATGCTCCTGATAGTTGGTGCTATGATGCTCTTGATAGTTGGTGCTATGATGCTCCTGATAGTTGGTGCTATCATGCTCCTGATAGTAGGTGCTATGATGCTCCTGATAGTTGGTTCTATCATGCTCCTGATAGTGGGTGCAATGATGCTCCTGATAGTGGGTGCTATGATGCTCCTGATAGTTGGTGCTATGATGCTCCTGATAGTGGGTGCTATGATGCTCCTGATAGTAGGTGCTATGATGCTCCTGATAGTTGGTGCTATGATGCTCCTGATAGTAGGTGCTATGATACTCCTGATAGTTAGTGCTATGATGCTCCTGATAGTACGTGCTATGATGCTCCTGATAGTTGGTTCTATGATGCTCCTGATAGTTGGTTCTATGATGCTCCTGATAGTTGGTGCTATGATGCTCTTGATAGTTGGTGCTATGATGCTCCTGATAGTTGGTGCTATGATGCTCCTGATAGTAGGTGCTATGATGCTCCTGATAGTTGGTGCTATGATGCTCCTGATAGTTGGTGCTATGATGCTCCTGATAGTAGGTGCTATGATGCTCCTGATAGTACGTGCTATGATGCTCCTGATAGTTGGTGCTATGATGCTCCTGATAGTTAGTGCTATGATGCTCCTGATAGTAGGTGCTATGATGCTCCTGATAGTGGGTGCTATGATGCTCCTGATAGTTGGTTCTATGATGCTCCTGATAGTGGGTGCTATGATGCTCCTGATAGTTGGTTCTATGATGCTCCTGATAGTTGGTGCTATGATGCTCTTGATAGTTGGTGCTATGATGCTCCTGATCGTGGGTGCTATGATGCTCCTGATAGTGGGTGCTATGATGCTCCTGATAGTTGGTTCTATGATGCTCCTGATAGTTGGTGCTATGATGCTCTTGATAGTTGGTGCTATGATGCTCCTGATCGTGGGTGCTATGATGCTCCGGATAGTAGGTGCTATGATGCTCCTGATTGTAGGTGCTATGATGCTCCTGATAGTAGGTGCTATGATGCTCCTGATAGTAGGTGCTATGATGCTCCTGATAGTGGGTGCTATGATGCTCCTGATAGTTGGTGCTATGATGCTCCTGATAGTAGGTGCTCTACGGTACATTATTCCAGGATTTCTTCGGAGGATTTTACTGTGGACAGGGTCATCAAGTAGGATGTACCAATTTTTCTGTAAAACCTCGCGGATTTCCTTGTGTTGGTTGCTATATTGAGTTATAAAATTCATGCAAAATGTATTATCAGTACCATTTTTAACATTATTCTCTAACAGCGGTCTGTTTCAATTTCATAGAATTTTTATAAAAGAAACAAAAAACAGGGCGCATCCACTGTGTGAAACCTTTAAAACACAATTTGTAATGGTGAGGCAAGGAGAGACTCACCTGATAGGGTTGTGAAACTTCGGTCACTCCACCTACTAACGCATGAAACAGCTGCTGCAGTCTGCACAGGGTCCAAGGACTTGTAAGTGAAGATGGCTCTAAGGTGCAATGATACACTGCGCTGCTCTAGGTAAAATTCAAGGAACTTTATTGGTGCCTACGCGTTTCCTGAGCTGTCCCAGCTCACTTCATCAGGGGATGATACAAGCATGCAATGCAGGAGTTTATATACAATCCAAAGTGTTAAAAAAAAAAAAAGAGGGCAGGACAAGTAACTGCCACATCAGCAAGGCAATGGTATATATATATATATATATATATATATATATATATATTTTTTTTTTTTTTAAATCCATTGTTCAGGGTACATCTCTTTGGATTTACTCTTTATTCTGGAAGTGAATAGGTTGATGTTAACATTGATCTGAAAAATCATGCCCCATTCCTCACTAGTCACCATGGTCATGTGGATTAAAATACCATACACTCAACTTTGGAACTGGGTTCTAGACTCCTTGAGGATGGTTTTAACTACTTTTTTTTATTGGACCCCGTGATCCCCCGTGTCTATTTCAAAAGAAATATATACATTTTCTTTTTTATTGTTCTTGAGTATGTATTCTTATTATATGCTGTTTTAATATATTCTATTAAATACAATTATTTTAATGTGTTTTATACCATTGCCTTGCTGATGTGGCAGTTACTTGTCCTGCCCCCTTTTTTTACACTTTGGATTGTATATAAACTCCTGCATTGCGTGCTTGTATCATGCCCTGATGAAGTGAGCTGGGACAGCTCAGGAAACGCGTAGGCACCAATAAATTTCCTTGAATTATACCTACAGCAGCGCAGTGTATCATTGCACCTTAAAGCCATATTCACATAGAATTTTTATAGGCATGTTTTACCAGGTGGGATCGATATTTCTGGGTTAAAAAATTTTTTCTGAGAATAGCAGACTGGTGTTTAAAATCAGTATCAGTGGCACAGTTCCTCCTGATACGGAGAAACTGATTGTTGGGGATATTTTTCAGCCACTTAGGATAGTGCCCACTGCTGAAGTGGATATAGCTATTAGAGTCAACTTTCTTAAAAAAGGTTTTACTACAGATCTTGTTATTTTCTATGAAAAGAGTGACACCTAAAAAGTGAATACTAAAAACATCATAAAAAGCAGTAAAGGAGATACCCCAGTTGTTGTTCATTTGTTGGATAAAATCATTAATATTGTTTTCTGTAGTGTGCCAAATAAAAAATAAGTCATCAATAAATCTCTTATAAAATACTATATATTTTTGCCAAATTTCATTAAAAATAAATATTTCTTCAAAAACCCCCATAGAAAGATTCACAAACATAGGTGCTACTTTCGAGCCCATCGCGGTCCCATTCGTTTGATGGTAAAACTCATTTTTAAATGTAAAATAATTATTCTTTAATATAAATTCTAGTCCCTTGGCTAAAAAGTTTGTTTGTAAAATAGAGAGCCTCTCATCAAATTTAAGAAAGTAATAAAAACACAGTAGCCCCACATCATGTGGGATATTAGAATATAGTGATGCTACGTCCATGGTTAAGAAAACATAACTGGTTTTCCAAGGGATATTTTGTAGGAGCGCCAGTAGATGAGAGGAGTCTCGAAGATGACTCTTGAGGTTAAAAACATGTATTAGCATGGTGCTATCGATGTAATGTGCCAAATTGGAGGTTAATGAGTTAATTCCTGCGATAATTGGTCTGCCTGGGGGGTTTTGTATGTTATGTATTTTTGGGAGATGGTAAAAAAAATGGGACACTAGTGTTTTTTATGCTTAAAAAATTCCTTTCTTTTTTATTAAAAATATCCAACTCAAAATTTTCTAAAATGAATTCATTATATTTCACTATAGATGAAGTATATTCTTTAAGGGTGCTTTTTTATAATTTGGCAGATGAGTGATTCCCTTTTTTCCCCCTTTATTCTAATTCATCATTAAATAGGAATAATAAGCCGAACCTAAGATTTTAAAAAATATTTATTCTAAATTTTTTATTTTTTAATAATAAAACATTTATTTTTAATTGATTAAAATTTAGATCTTTACAATTTAATTTCTATCTAATGGTTTACTTAATCCTATGTCTCTTCCATAGATCCGCTTGCAGGAGCTTGTTAGTATAGCCGAGTGGTCTGATTGTCGGGCGGCAGAGCTGGAGGAAGCTGAGGCAGATCTCTAGGAGTTCGTGTCCGAGATTTGCTTTTCTTGCTCAGTATATATGTGTTTTTTAATTTTCCTTATTTTTTTCCTTTTGTTCAACAACCTGTGAAATTATAATAGACATGTGAATATAAGAACAGCTTCTGACTCTTACTATGAATATTTATACTGTCTGCTAACTATGAGCTTTGACATCTGTCATCTGACTGGAGCTCATTTTTTTGAAATCTGTGTGTACTTAATGCATCACCTATGTATGCGTCATGTGGTATTTCCTGAAGAAGAGGTTCAAAAAACCTTGAAACGCGTAGAATAAACCACTGTCAAACGTTATTACCCTTCTGGAAGTTCATCATTTGGGCAGCGCGGATGAAATCCACGTATTCCTTTGCAGAGTTCTGTTTCATATAGTCGGTGACCGACTTGTGGATCTGCGGCAGCCCTTATCTACACATGCTTTGAATACCTACTACCAGGGGAGCAGTTTTTGGTCAAACCGCTTACTGTATTTGTGGAATAAGACCCTATATTGCGCTTGTGTCTCCCTCTTTCCTCACAATACTAGTTGCTCACTGGCGGGACCCTTGGAAATCCTCCCGGCTTTGAGATCTATCAGCAGCAGAGGGTCCGCTCCACTTTCAACTTCTCCAGCAGCATGGATTACTTTCTGAATCGGCTAGCATCCAGAGAGCTGCATGAGTAACATGTTAAAATGTCTGTATAAAAAAAAGAACACAATTGTGCGATATTGCCACTATTAACATTAGGCAGCTCTCTGAAGATCTAACACCTTTCCTTTCACATCCTGAACATAAGAAAATTAATTCAAATGTAAACACTTTTATTATGCAGCTTGAAAATGAAACAATTTTAAGAAAATCTAAAAAACTACGGAGAGATAGAGGTGATTATAAAAATAAAACAAGTCAAAAAAAGGGAGAAAACGAAAGAGCTGAAAATTACCAAAAACGCGCTGTTGCATTTTTGTGCACTGGGCGCAGTGCCAAAAGGGCGCAGCGCCAGCAAAATCAGACCAGCGTACCCAACGCTAAATATAGTGTACGCTGATCGCATGCAGCGTCATGTGATCAGAGGAGGAACTGACCGGTGGGGGCGCGGCCGGGGGCAGGGCTTAGCAGCGGCCGTGCGCTGCGCCCTGTAACGCTAGTGTGAAACTAGCCTTATACATGTTTTTATCCTTAAGAGTCATCTTCGAGACTCCTCTCATCTACTGGCGCTACTACAAAATATCCCTTGGAAAACCAGCTATTTTTTTTTAACTATGGACGTTACATCACTTTGTTCCAATATGCCACATGATGTGGGACTACTGTGTTTTTATTACTTTCTTAAATTTGATGAGAGGCTCTCTATTTTACAAAAAACTTTTTAGCCAAGGGACTAGAATTTATATTAAAGGATAATTATTTTACTTTTGAAAATGAGTTTTACCATCAAACAAATGGGACCGCGATGGGCTTGAAAGTAGCACCTACGCTTGTGAATCTTTTCATGGTTTTTTAATGAAACCTGGCAAAAATATATTGTATTTTATAATTGATTTATTGATGACATTTTTTATTTGGCACACTACAGAAAACAATATAAATGATTTTATCCAACAAATGAACAATAACAACTGGGGTATCTCCTTTACTGCTTTTTATGATGTTTTTAGTATTAATTTTTTAGATGTCACTCTTTTCGTAGAAAATAACAAGATCTGTAGCACAACCTTTTTTAAGAGAGTTTACTTTAATAGCTATATCCACTTCAGCAGTGGGCACTATCCTAAGTGGCTGAAAAATATCCCCAACAATCAATTTCGCCGTATCAAAAGGAACTGTACCATTGATACTGATTTTAGTTTCAATAAAGTTGTATTTTGAAACTTATTAAACCAAGTCCAAGTTATGAACTCTCATGCAAGGGAGCGTAAACTAACAATTTACCATACATTCAATAAACTTCAAATAATATAAAGGGAGACAGGACATAGACAGGGTAGGGAAAGGCACAAAGGATTTAATTATACAATATCCAATAATCTATAATGGTATCATCAATAACCAATCCAGGGCGTTTAAAGCGGTTATGCAACCCACTATTGTAGGAACATATATAAATCCCGTCCCAGGCCGTGACCAGTTCTCATTTGGCTATAGAGATAGCCTCCGTGCCTGATCCAGTCGAGTATCTGAGTGAAGCTCCATCCAGGGATGCCAAACCCTGAAGAAAGAATCCCACGTGTCGTGTTATGAATGAGTCACAGAGGAGGAAAAACAAAAAGCAAGCTATGCCCAGAAAACCAGAGAGGTTGGTAACTAGCGGATTGCAGATCCCTGATCCTATCCACACAACTAGCAGTAGCCGTGGAGCGTACCTACGATGGTCCTAGACGCCTCGACATGGCCGGAGAACTAAATAATAGAAAGAAAAGGGAAAATCTAAACTGCCCCAGAGCAGACCCCAAAGCAATAGACAGCCCCCAACATATATTGCCAGTGAAACAAGGTGAAAACACAAACACAAATAGAAAGGCTGAGCAAACGATGGGGCCCACACTAACTAGAAAGGATAGGAAAGGAAAGCTGCTGTCTGCAATCACGCAAAAACCCTGCCAAAAAGATGTCCAACACGTCTGATAGAAAAAAGCCCTGAAGTCGCTAGACTTCAATTCCCTATATCAGCACTCAGGTATATTCTGAAGACAGAGCAAAAGAGATCAACTGATCAGGGACAAAAACAAACTGAAATAATCAGAGACAAAAATGGGAATTCAGCACAGCCCCAGCCGGGGCTGGCTGAACACAAAAAACTAAGTAAACCAGACAGAAACTCAAATGAACAATAGCAGAGCAAAAGGCAGGAACCAAACTGGAAACCAGAAGCCCCAGGCAGGAGAAATCACCAGCAAGAAAATAGGGAGTCGGCTGCCTTAAATCCAATCAGAGACTCCTGATATCCAATCGCAGTCCTCCTCCTCAGGTGGCAGGTCTCTGCCATTTAGATCAGCTTCATTACCTCTTGTCACCAACAGAGGGAGTCCAGATAGAGAACTCACGACTCCTCTGTCAGCACAGCCAGCTCCATCCCCCTCACCAGAAGCCAGAGGTAAACCAGAAAATGAGTTCACAACAGTGTCGGTTCTAGTTTCTTCTATTCTTTCATATAGCATAATGTCGTTCATCTTCTCTTTCACCATAGATATTGACAGTGAGGGCGACTTCCACTTTGCTGCAATGTGGATTTTAGTGGCCATACATAAGTAGTTTACTAGTTTCTGAAAGCTTTTTGGAAGCCAGGAAGGCCTGGTTCCCAGTAAAAGGATAGAAGGTTCCAGAACAACCGGTCAACCATACATCTGTGCTATCAGACGCTTCACCTTCTCCCAAAACCCAGAAACCACCGTGCAAGACCACCAAATATGTTTCATGTCACCAGAAAATCCACAACCCCTAAAACAGTCTCCCGAGACATTAGGAAAAATGCTGTGATTTTTTTCCTGTACATAATAGACTCTGTGCAATAGTTTTAAGGAGGTCTCCACAAGAGAAGTCTGATGACTACCTTCTGATAGGGTGTCACAGCTACGATACCATTCATCAATTGACTGTTCAAACCCCAGATCCTCCTCCCACTGCAACATATACAGTGGGGCAAAAAAGTATTTAGTCAGTCAGCAATAGTGCAAGTTCCACCACTTAAAAAGATGAGAGGCGTCTGTAATTTACATTATAGGTAGACCTCAACTATGGGAGACAAACTGAGAAAAAAAAATCCAGAAAATCACAATGTCTGTTTTTTTTTCATTTTATTTGCATATTATGGTGGAAAAGAAGTATTTGGTCAGAAACAAAATTTCATCTCAATACTTTGTGATATATCCTTTGTTGGCAATGACAGAGGTCAAACGTTTTCTGTAAGTCTTCACAAGGTTGCCACACACTGTTGTTGGTATGTTGGCCCATTCCTCCATGCAGATCTCCTCTAGAGCAGTGATGTTTTTGGCTTTTCGCTTGGCAACACGGACTTTCAACTCCCTCCAAAGGTTTTCTATAGGGTTGAGATCTGGAGACTGGCTAGGCCACTCCAGGACCTTGAAATGCTTCTTACGAAGCCACTCCTTCGTTGCCCTGGTGGTGTGCTTTGGATCATTGTCATGTTGAAAGACCCAGCCACGTTTCATATTCAATGCCCTTGCTGATGGAAGGAGGTTTGCACTCAAAATCTCACGATACATGGCCCCATTCATTCTTTCATGTACCCGGATCAGTCGTCCTGGCCCCTTTGCAGAGAAACAGCCCAAAAGCATGATGTTTCCACCACCATGCTTTACAGTAGGTATGATGTTTGATGGATGCAACTCAGTATTCTTTTTCCTCCAAACACGACAAGTTGTGTTTCTACCAAACAGTTCCAGTTTGGTTTCATCAGACCATAGGACATTCTCCCAAAACTCCTCTGGATCATCCAAATGCTCTCTAGCAAACTTCAGATGGGCCCGGACATGTACAGGCTTAAGCAGTGGGACACGTCTGGCACTGCAGGATCTGAGTCCATGGTGGCGTAGTGTGTTACTTATGGTAGGCCTTGTTACATTGGTCCCAGCTCTCTGCAGTTCATTCACTAGGTCCCCCCGCGTGGTTCTGGGATTTTTGCTCACCGTTCTTGTGATCATTCTGACCCCACGGGGTGGGATTTTGCGTGGAGCACCAGATCGAGGGAGATTATCAGTGGTCTTGTATGTCTTCCATTTTCTAATTATTGCTCCCACAGTTGATTTCTTCACTCCAAGCTGGTTGGCTATTGCAGATTCAGTCTTCCCAGCCTGGTGCAGGGCTACAATTTTGTTTCTGGTGTCCTTTGACAGCTCTTTGGTCTTCACCATAGTGGAGTTTGGAGTCAGACTGTTTGAGGGTGTGCACAGGTGTCTTTTTATACTGATAACAAGTTTAAACAGGTGCCATTACTACAGGTAATGAGTGGAGGAAAGAGGAGACTCTTAAAGAAGAAGTTACAGGTCTGTGAGAGCCAGAAATCTTGATTGCTTGTTTCTGACCAAATACTTATTTTCCACCATAATATGCAAATAAAATGAAAAAAAAAACAGACAATGTGATTTTCTGGATTTTTTTTTCTCAGTTTGTCTCCCATAGTTGAGGTCTACCTATGATGTAAATTACAGACGCCTCTCATCTTTTTAAGTGGTGGAACTTGCACTATTGCTGACTGACTAAATACTTTTTTGCCCCACTGTACTTCAATTTTTTATTATCTTGTGGGGAGTTTATAGCATAGTAGATCAATGAGATCGTTCCCCTGCCCAAAGGGTCATTTAGACATTTATTTTCAAAACTCGTTGCCCTGAGAGTAGTACTGCTCGGGAGGATTTGCTTTGCAAAGTGGGAGATCTGGTTCAAGCGCATTACCTCCCTAACTGGAGGGTCAAATTTTTGAACAAATTCCTGTCTGTCAAGTAAGATATTAAATGGGGAACACAAATGTTTAAGTACATGAATACCTTTCAGCTTACACCAAGAAAAAAATTGTGGCTCAAGGCTTGGTGGGAACATGGGATTTGTAATATAGCTGTCAGGGAAGAAGGGCTTGATTGTAAGTAATATTTAAACCGGACTTTCCTCCAAAGAAGCAACAAGTGGACTGTAACATGAGCCACATTCATTAACCCCAGTGGAAGTCGGTCTGTGGTCCACATTAGGCCTGATAAAGAGAATGGTTTGGAGAGAAATGATTCCAGAATAACCCATCTCAGACTATTGGGATAAGAGCACATACTTATTAATTGAGCAATCTGTGCCGACTTGTAATAAAGTGTAAAATTACGAAGGGATAAACCCCCTTCTTTTCTATGACGGAACATAAATTCTGGGTTGTTTTCCTAGCCAAAGAAACTTAGACATCATAGAGTGTAACTGAGTGAATGTTCTGGCTGGTACCATAATTGGGAGGGACCTAAATAGATATAAGAAGTGAGGCAGTGACACCATTTTTAATGCAAATGTGGCGCCCCCAGGGTTATGGTCGCCACACTGTCTTTGCCTTCCTCCAGGGGAAGGTAATGCCAGGCTTGGAGGCAATGATGGGTCTCTCTCGCAGTCAATCCATACATGCAACACAGTTCCACTCCAGGCCAGCAGGGGGAACTCTGAACCAGGATTAAGGGGAGGAGTACTCCCTGAGGGCCAAGAGGAAGGAGTGGTCAGTTGGTCTGCGGAGGGTGAAGTGTGCAGACGTGTAGAGAGGAGCTGGAGGTTGAGCTGCGGAAGGCGAGCTCCCTCAGCGTGAGAGCGCATGAACTGGAGGCTGGTCACCACGGTTGTATGGATACTAACGGTCCTGCAACAGATACCAGAGGAGTAGGAGGCTGTAAATGCCCTACTACCATCTAAGACTTGAGGGCACAACAGCAGCTTGGATAGAGAGCCGGAACTCAGGAGAAGGGAGTCCCCGAGATAGGCTACAGCTGTCTGCCGTGCAAGTAAGGTTCTTGAGAACATCTGACAGGAGGAACTTCAGTGTAACTCAGTACTAAGAGATCTTCACACTAAAGGCGCTAGGAAGGAGACTGCACAGCCTGTCTGCTGAGAGAGAATCCCTGAATTGCTTCCAGGCTAGCCTGCTCCGTTACCATCTGTAATCAGGACCCTTCGATGTAGTTATCAAGTAAAGGTACAGAAATTGCACCCCGCTGTGTCTTGTTTGCTTCCTACCCTGTTGGCACTGCTACATCCCCATGCCAACCACATCTACACTGCCCTGGGACTACAACTTCACCTGTGGGAACTTCTACATCTTTGCTGCGCCATACCATCAGTCCCAGTGGATCTGTATGCAGCGTCGGCCTAACATCTCACTTGCCGAACACCACAGGTGGCATCATGAACTATTGCATTAACTACGTTCCCCATTACTTGGGCGCCCAGGGCCACGGACTGGGTCAACGCTGCTGTGACACATCCCCCTGACACCGGCCCGGTACCGAGTACCCCACAGCCCTGGGAGGGCATCCCACATGTGTTCTGCCGAGCCAGAATAACTTTGAGGGAGCCCATCTATCCAGGTCCCTCTGGAAGTTTCGGATCAGTGGAGTGTAATTCCACCTAAACAGAGTTGACCTGTTGGCTGTTAAGTTGATACCCAGATGTGTTAGATAATGTTCTTTGTCTATAAACCCAAAATGGGAGGCTATATTTGTTTGCTCTTAGGAAAATTTACAAATAATGCTTCGGGTTTATCAATGTTAATCTTTAACCCTGAGATCTTCTCAAATTTGTGAAGGAGGGAAAACAAGTGAGGGAGTGTAGTGTGGGGACTTATTAATGTTAGCAGGAGATCATCTGCAAAGAGGCTGACTTTATATTGGTCTCCCATATTCTCAGGGCCCAGGATATTCTGATCTCTCCTTATTGCTTCCGCAATGGGTTCCATTGCAAGTGCAAAAAGAGCCGGAGATAGAGGACAGCCCTGCCTGGTACCCTCTGAATATTAATTGGAGTGGAATGTGTTGACGGGAGTTTTACATAAGCGATAGGGCTATCATATAACAATTGGAGGCACTTTATGAGTTTAGGGGAGAATCCGACTTCCGATAGAACCGTAAAAAGATACGTCCAGGACGCCGAATCGAAAGCCCTCTCAATATCTAATGCAAGCAGGAGAAGTCGCTTTCGCTGTAGGTTAGTTGTATGAATAATATTTAACGCTCTCCTAATATTATCTGGGGCCTGTCGCGCTGGTATAAAACCAACCTGATCCCGATGGATGAGGTGAGGGAGGATTTTATTGATCCTGTTAGTCACAATGGATGTAAAGATTTTGAAGTCAATGTATAAGAGGGATATAGGTCTATAATTTGTTGTGAGATGATCTTTCTTAGGATTAGGGATTACGGTTACATGTGGCACGTAGAACTCAGGGGGCAGCTGTGAGTCATTTAGTAGTGAATTACAGAGGTTTTTAATATGTGGTGTCAGCACATCGCTGCATTTTTTATAATATATTGCTGTAAGACCATCCGGCCCCGGGGCCTTTCCTCTTTTTAGTTTTTTGGTTGGTGAAACTATTTCCTCCTCAGAGATGTGTAAATGGAGTTGTTGTGCCGCGGACTCAGTCAGGTTAGGTAGATGTAGTGTGTGAAGGAATGACTCCAGTAGTGAGGGGGGTGATTGTGGGGGCGAATACAAACTCTGGGGGTATTCATTATAAGTGCTATACATGACATCGGGGTGGGCTGAGATCTGACCCTTAGGGTCTTTTATAGAGGAGATTATATGCAGTGACTCTCTCATTCTGAGCTTACGAGCGGCATCTTATTAGGCTTATTGGCATGGTGATAAAACGCGGCTTTACTCCAAGTTAGCGCCTCTCCGTTCTGGTGGTGAGAATGGCGTCTAATTGTCATTTCATATCTTGTATTTGTGTAGATAAGTATAGGGGTGAAGAGCGCTGATTGGCCAATTCTAACTCCTGCAGTTTCTCCTCCAGTCTGGGCTGTAATTCAGACCTTTCTTCTTCCTGTTGGCCGATAACTTATCACAGAACCGGGAATAGATTTTCTGTGCGCGAGTCACATTGCTCCAAGTGAGGCCTCCTCCGCTGTGTGAGTTTAGGGGAAATTTGTTATATCTTCTCTTATAGCGGTTACATTAGAGATTTGGGCATTTTAGCTCCTGGTGTGGAGTCGATAGCACAATCATATGCCGCCATATAGTAGACGGCCGGTAACTGGTGAGAATTCCCTCCTGTGTGGGGTCTATTTCCCTCCAGAGAAATCACACGTTACATTCCACACATAACACTGTGTAGAGAAGGCGGCGCGGGGTAATTGTGCCAGTAGTGAGGGGCGAATAATGGCGGGAATGTCACTGACTGAGGAGAAGGCTCCATTGAGGTCTGCACTCCGGAGATCATGTGACCCCTGACTCCTCCCCTCCTGTGACCTCATCACAGGTCCTGTGCACAGAGCAGCCATATATGTGGAGTGCGGCTCTGCAGGTGGAGGTATGTGGAGATTCCCCCCATTACTGAGCGCAGGGGACATTAACCCCTTCTGCACTGAGACTCTTTATAAGAATCATCACGTTTCTGTTCTGTTTTGTCATGATCCAGGACGGGGTTTCGCTTTGGCCCGTCCTGGCCAGACGGGGTTAATTGTTCCACCTCTCTCTGGTAAAGGGCGGCTATTTAATGCTCACTGGACCTGGGTCCGGTGTCAGTTATACTCCTGCCCTCGGCTGAGTTAAGTGACCTCTTGTATACGTGTGCCTTGTGCCTGATAACTTGCTTGCTTGCTTGGTTGTGATCCGATTCTGTCCCTGTTACGAGTTCTGTCTGACCCTCTTGTACTGCGCTACCTCTCGTGTATGACCCTCTGCTTGTGACTCGACTGCACCTCCCCTTTGGTACCGCACCGCCTTCTTGTGTATGACCTTTGGCTTCGTCTGACCTCCCATCTGCTTGTCCCTCCTGTACCTCGTTCGCCAGTATTGTGTATGATCTCTGGTTTGCCCGACTCTGAGTGTTCTTCCATCTTAGCAAGCAGAACGCTAAGCCCCGCCCCCTTGTGGTCACATGACCGTAGGTCCCGTGCCTGCTTGCTAATACTTCAGTGTGCAGATCCTGTGCGTCTGTAATTTCCAGCTGTTACTGTCCCCGGGACACCTACAGCACTGGTGAGTCCCTGCCCAGCGGAGGCTGCATGCCGGCGCTGTCAGGATCCTGACAGTTTCCTGTAATAGATACATACGACCCCACTATGGAGCACAGGCAGTGAGGAGACAGAGTGTTCCCATAGTACAAGGCACCTTTCTTGGCCCCACACAGTGTAATGCCCCCATTATGCCCCTGTAAGCAGGGTTCTGCCCCACAACCAGCTGCCTCGGGCACTTTACCATGGCCGATACCTCACATTCCTCCCCGCACCCCTTTACTTTGGGGCTATGGCCTTTATAATAACAGGAAACTGCGTCATCAAGGTCACCTGACCTGGTGTTCCATCTAGACTCTTCCTTCCTGAAGCTCTCCCTCTTCCCTTTGATTCCACATAGTCCTGTCTGAATGGCAGATGGCAGTCTATGTACAAATGCCGCACAGCCCTGAGGATTTGTTCTTATGACGCTCCTTTTTACACCCCTTATGTCGTATATATGATACCGCTCACACAGTATAATGTTCTGATAGTACCACCATCCCACCACACACAGTATAATCTTCTCACAGTATCACCATCCCACCACACACAGTATAATCTTCTCACAGTATCACCATCCCACCACACACAGTATAATCTTCTCAGTACCACCATCCCACCACACACAGTGTAATCTTCTCACAGTATCACCATCCCACCACACACAGTATAATCTTCTCACAGTACCACCATCCCTCCACACACAGTATAATCTTCTCACAGTATCACCATCCCACCACACACAGTATAATCTTCTCACAGTACCACCATCCCTCCACACACAGTATAATCTTCTCACAGTATCACCATCCCACCACACACAGTATAATCTTCTCACAGTATCACCATCCCCCACACACAGTATAATCTTCTCACAGTATCACCATCCCACCACACACAGTATAATCTTCTCAGTACCACCATCTCACCACACACAGTATAATCTCACAGTATCACCTCCCCCCACACAGTATAATCTTCTCACAGTACCACCATCCCTCAACACACAGTATAATCTCACAGTATCACCATCCCCCCACACACAGTATAATCTTCTCACAGTACCACGATCCCACCACACACAGTATAATCTTCTCACAGTATCACCATCCCACCACACACAGTATAATCTTCTCACAGTATCACCATCCCACCACACACAGTATAATCTTCTCACAGTATCACCATCCCACCACACACAGTATAATCTTCTCAGTACCACCATCCCACCACACACTGTGTAATCTTCTCACAGTATCACCATCCCACCACACACAGTATAATCTTCTCACAGTACCACCATCCCTCCACACACAGTATAATCTTCTCACAGTATCACCATCCCACCACACACAGTATAATCTTCTCACAGTACCACCATCCCTCCACACACAGTATAATCTTCTCACAGTATCACCATCCCACCACACACAGTATAATCTTCTCACAGTATCACCATCCCCCACACACAGTATAATCTTCTCACAGTATCACCATCCCACCACACACAGTATAATCTCAGTACCACCATCTCACCACACACAGTATAATCTCACAGTATCACCTCCCCCCACACAGTATAATCTTCTCACAGTACCACCATCCCTCAACACACAGTATAATCTCACAGTATCACCATCCCCCCACACACAGTATAATCTTCTCACAGTACCACGATCCCACCACACACAGTATAATCTTCTCACAGTATCACCATCCCACCACACACAGTATAATCTTCTCACAGTATCACCATCCCCCCACACACAGTATAATCTTCTCACAGTATCACCATCCACCCACACACAGTATAATCTTCTCACAGTATCACCATCCCACCACACACAGTATAATCTTCTCACAATATCACCATCCCCCCACACACAGTATAATCTTCTCACAGTATCACCATCCCACCACACACAGTATAATCTTCTCACAGTATCACCATCCCCCCCACACAGCATAATCTTCTCACAGTATCACCATCCCCCCACACACAGTATAATCTTCTCACAGTATCACCATCCCCCCACACACAGTATAATTTTCTCACAGTACCACCATCCCACCACACACAGTATAATCTTCTCACAGTACCACGATCCCACCACACACAGTATAATCTTCTCACAGTATCACCATCCCACCACACACAGTATAATCTTCTCACAGTATCACCATTCCCCCACACACAGTATAATCTTCTCACAGTATCACCATCCCACCACACACAGTATAATCTTCTCACAGTATCATCATCCCACCACACACAGTATAATCTTCTCACAGTACCACGATCCCACCACACACAGTATAATCTTCTCACAGTATCACCATCCCACCACACACAGTATAATCTCACAGTATCACCATCCCACCACACACAGTATAATCTTCTCACAGTACCACGATCCCACCACACACAGTATAATCTTCTCACAGTACCACCATCCCCCCACACACAGTATAATCTCACAGTATCACCATCCCACCACACACAGTATAATCTTCTCACAGTATCACCATCCCACCACACACAGTATAATCTTCTCACAGTACCACCATCCCTCCACACACAGTATAATCTTCTCACAGTACCACCATCCCTCCACACACAGTATAATCTTCTTACAGTACCACCATCCCACCACACACTGTATAATCTTCTCACAGTACCACGATCCCACCACACACAGTATAATCTTCTCACAGTACCACCATCCCCCCACACACAGTATAATCTTCTCACAGTATCACCATCCCACCACACACAGTATAATCTTCTCACAGTATCACCATCCCACCACACACAGTATAATCTTCTCACAGTATAATCTTCTAACAGTATCACCATCCCACCACACACAGTATAATCTTCTCACAGTATCATCATCCCACCACACACAGTATAATCTTCTAACAGTATCACCATCCCACCACACACAGTATAATCTTCTCACAGTATCACCATCCCACCACACACAGTATAATCTTCTCACAGTATCACCATCCACCACACACAGTATAATCTTCTCACAGTACCACCATCCCTCCACACACAGTATAATCTTCTCACAGTACTACCATCCCACCACACACTGTATAATCTTCTCACAGTACCACCATCCCACCACACACAGTATAATCTTCTCACAGTACCACCATCCCACCAAACACAGTATAATCTTCTCACAGTACCACCATCCCACCACACACAGTATAATCTTCTCACAGTACCACCATCCCACCACACACAGTATAATCTTCTCACAGTACCACCATCTCACCACACACAGTATAATCTTCTCACAGTACCACCATCCCACCACACACAGTATAATCTTCTTACAGTATCACCATCCCCCACACACAGTATAATCTTCTCACAGTATCACCATCCCACCACACACAGTATAATCTTCTCACAGTATCACCATCCCTCCACACACAGTATAATCTTCTCACAGTACTACCATCCCACCACACACTGTATAATCTTCTCACAGTACCACCATCCCACCACACACAGTATAATCTTCTCACATTACCACCATCCCACCACACACAGTATAATCTTCTCACAGTACCACCATCCCACCACACACAGTATAATCTTCTCACAGTACCACCATCTCACCACACACAGTATAATCTTCTCACAGTACCACCATCCCACCACACACAGTATAATCTTCTCACAGTATCACCATCCCCCTACATAGTAAAATTAAAATGTTCCCACAATAGCAGCTTGCCATACACACAGGATAATGTTTCCACAGGGCTGTCATCCCCCTCACACACAGTATATTGATCCCACAGTACTGCCTTTCCCCTACTTTCTAATGTTCCCACAGTACTGCCCCCTACATGCACAAGAAGATTCCATCCACCCCACCGACAACCTCACAGCTAATCAACAAATACTCACTTCGCCTCATTCTTGGTGCAGATACTAATGAACCCAGGATCTATGAGATATTTACCATACAATAGTTGGATAGGCAGAAGTGTATAATCCATAAAGGTATCCCACTTGGTTGCTATGATGCCCATACATTGAGATGGCTCGTGGGGTGTGGTATTGGTCACCCTCTCTTTCCCATAGTCACAATTTCAGCAATATCCACACTCCCATGACGGTGATACCATTGAATAGAATAGTGAGTCAGGGAGTCCAAAGCTCCTGATCCACCATTCAGCCTTCACCTGTGAGTCTGAGACTCCGTGCACTGCAGGCATAATGGCGTCACTACTAGAGTTGAGCGAAACGGGTCGAAAAAATTCAAAAGTCGCCGACTTTTGGCAAAGTCGGGTTTCATGAAACGAAACCCGACCCTAGGATGAGGTCGGCCACGAGGTCGGCGACTTACGCGCCAAAGTCGCGTTTCAAAAGTTTGTTTTGCGCTCTTTTTCAGCCAATCAGGATCCACGGACACTGTGGGCAACGTGATGACATAGGCACGGGTCACCACCATCTTTCAGAAGGGCATGCAAGTGATTGGCTTGCTTTGGGGGGCGTCACAGGGGGTATAAAAGGGCATGCACGCCGACCGCCATGTTACTCATGCTGATCTCAGAATAGGGAGAGCTGCTGCTGCTGCTGATTTTGTAGGGAGAGCGTTAGGCAGGGAAGAAGACACCAAAAACTGCTTCTGCTGCTAACGATTTTGCCTGTACAACACACCAGTCACTGTGCAGTGCAAGGGGAGGCTATATAGTGGTGTATCAGTGGTGTTGGTTGTTGGGCTGCCTTCTAAGGCTTCCTGACATTCCTGCATTGCTGTTTACCCACTGCTCCGCAAACTGCTTTTTTTAAAAGCAATCCCAATTTTTTTTTTTGTCCTGCTGAGAAGAAGAAAAAAAAACTGCTTCTGCTGCTAGCGATTTTGCCTGTACAACACACCAGTCACTGTGCAGTGCAAGGGGAGGCTATATAGTGGTGTATCAGTGGTGTTGGTTGTTGGGCTGCCTTCTAAGGCTTCCTGACATTCCTGCATTGCTGTTTACCCACTGCTCCGCAAACTGCTTTTTTAAAAGCAATCCCAATTTTTTTTTTGTCCTGCTGAGAAGAAGAAAAAAAAACTGCTTCTGCTGCTAGCGATTTTGCCTGTACAACACACCAGTCACTGTGCAGTGCAAGGGGAGGCTATATAGTGGTGTATCAGTGGTGTTGGTTGTTGGGCTGCCTTCTAAGGCTTCCTGACATTCCTGCATTGCTGTTTACCCACTGCTCCGCAAACTGCTTTTTTAAAAGCAATCACAATTTTTTTTTTTGTCCTGCTGAGGTACTGAGCATGCATTTTTTCACACCATACAGCTGTGTACGCTCCTCACACAGTACCGTGTAACGGCTGTTATCACAGCCACAGTGAAGCTATCAGTGAGTCACTCTGTGAGAATAAGTCGAGGACATGTTCCGTTCTTACAGACCTGCACTCTAGGGAGATTCCAATTCTGCCCAATTCTACATACACCTTGTAGTTTGTGATACACTAGCCAATTTCTGCCTGTGACAGAGCGCTCAGATACTCAGTGGGCCTCACACAATCCATAAGTGTCCAGTGTCCACAAGTGTCTGCAGAAATTCAAAATCTCCCTTATCCTCTAGTCACTTTGGTCACAGCTCTGCCATCGAGCCTGTGACAGAGCGCTCAGATAATCAGTGGGCCTCACACAATCCATAAGTGTCCAGTGTCCACAAGTGTGTGCAGAAATTCAAAATCTCCCTTATCCTCTAGTCACTTTGGTCACAGCTCTGCCATCGAGCCTGTGACAGAGCGCTCAGATACTCAGTGGGCCTCACACAATCCATAAGTGTCCAGTGTCCACAAGTGTTTGCAGAAATTCAAAATCTCCCTTATCCTCTAGTCACTTTGGTCACAGCTCTGCCATCGAGCCTGTGACAGAGCGCTCAGATACTCAGTGGGCCTCACACAATCCATAAGTGTCCAGTGTCCACAAGTGTGTGCAGAAATTCAAAATCTCCCTTATCCTCTAGTCACTTTGGTCACAGCTCTGCCATCGAGCCTGTGACAGAGCGCTCAGATACTCAGTGGGCCTCACACAATCCATAAGTGTCCAGTGTCCACAAGTGTGTGCAGAAATTCAAAATCTCCCTTATCCTCTAGTCACTTTGGTCACAGCTCTGCCATCGAGCCTGTGACAGAGCGCTCAGATACTCAGTGGGCCTCACACAATCCATAAGTGTCCAGTGTCCACAAGTGTGTGCAGAAATTCAAAATCTCCCTTATCCTCTAGTCACTTTGGTCACAGCTCTGCCATCGAGCCTGTGACAGAGCGCTCAGATACTCAGTGGGCCTCACACAATCCATAAGTGTCCAGTGTCCACAAGTGTCTGCAGAAATTCAAAATCTCCCCTGTCCTATAGACACCTTGTACCTTGTTTTACATTACTATATAGTTTGTTGGATTTTGTCTACATTTCTACCAAAAATGAGGAAGGCTGGTGGAAGAGGCCGTGGAATTGGGCGGGGGTTGGCAGCTGGTAATGATGGTGGTGGATCTGATGGTAGTGGCAAGAGCAAAATAGGACCGAATGCAGGAGGTGTTGAGCCTGCATCATCGTCTGGCTACATAAGGCCTCGAACGCTTAGTTTTCTAGGAGTTGGCAAACCGCTTTTAAAGCCAGAGCATCAGGAAAAAGTTTTGTCTTACATTGCTGACTCAGCCTCCAGCTCTATCGCCTCCTCTTCTTCAGTTGTAAAAAGTAAAAGCACTGAGTCGTCATTGGAGGCTCATGTTCATGAACCACACCTTTCCTTGTGTCCTTCACCCCAACCAAGATTGAAGGATGACGCAGGCCATACTACTGATTACTCCATGGAGCTGTTTTCACATACCATGCCTGGATTATCAAGTGAAATGGTGAATTACCCAGGCCAAGATGAATCTGACATGGAGTGCACTGATGCACAGCCGCTGATGGATGATTCTGCTGGTACATTCACTCAGAGCACTACATTGTCCTCGCAGTGTACAGAGCCAGATTCTGACCCTGATGAGACTCAGGTGCCCCTTCCCGCACACTATACCACCATACACGGTGACACAGAGGAAGGTGCACATGACATAGAAGAGGAGGTGATGGATGACCCAGTTGTTGACCCAGATTGGCATCCATTGGGGGAAGAGGGTGCTGCTTCCAATAGCTCAGATGAGGAGCATCCACAGCAGATATCGACATCGCAACAGCTGTTATCTGGCAGGCCCGGAGCACTCCAAAGACAGGTTCCAAACATCAAAAGAGTTGCTGGACAGCTTGTCCAGAGGGCCAAAAGATCACAGCGTGCTAGGCCGCAAAATGTCTGCCAAAGTAGGAAGAGTGCAGTGTGGCACTTTTTTGAACAAAATCCTCATGATCAGGCCAAGGTTATCTGTAAGAAGTGCGCAAAGACCTTTAGCCGAGGGAAAAATCTGAAAAATTTGAATGCCAGTTGCATGCTTAGACATTTAAACACCATGCACTTGCAAGCGTGGACACAACACCAAACCTCAAGTGCCACATGTGCAACTGATCACAACGAAGGTAGTCAGCAACGCTACATTGTTTCCCCCACTGTAAGCCCACCGGTTAGCACAGCAGCAAATGTTGAGGTGTCGTTGCAATGCCACAGCAGTCAGGGAATCCCACTGTTATATCAACGAAAGACTGATTCTAGGCCATCAGAAAGAACAACAACTCCATCACCATCATCAACCCTCTCTCAGTCCGCCCTGTCCACCGCTACTTCCACCATATGCAGCTCTCAAGTCCAGCTCACCCTCCCAGACACTATGAGTAGGTCAAGAAAGTACTCAGTCTCTCATCCGCGTACACTGGGTTTGAACGCCCACATTGCCAAACTAATCTCGTTTGAGATGATGCCCTTTCGGTTGGTGGAAAGCGCAGCTTTCCGCGAACTCATGGCCTATGCAGTACCACGCTATGACCTACCCAGTCGCCACTTCTTCTCTCGCAAAGCCATCCCAGCCCTCCACCATCATGTGAAAGACCGCATTGTCCATGCACTCAAGCAGTCAGTGAGCGGAAAGGTGCACCTCACAACTGATGCATGGTCCAGTCGGCATGGCCAGGGCCGTTACGTGTCCATCACTGCGCACTGGGTTAATGTGGTGGATGCAGGGTCCACAGGGGACAGCGGTGGTGGGACAGTGCTGCCTAGCCCACAGTATAGGAAACAGTTGGCTGTAGGCGTTCGACCCTCCTCCTCCTCCTCCAGAAGCGAAAGCTCGTCCACAGAGCGCAGTCGTACGAGCACTCCATCTGCAGCTGCCACTGTTGCACACGATGTGTCCCCCTATCGAGCAGCTAGTGGAAAGCGTCAGCAGGCTGTGTTGCAGATGATGTGTTTGGGCAACAGACACACCGCCGAGGTACTGGCCGAGTACTTGAAGCGACAAACTGAGTCATGGCTGGGCAGTGTACATCTTGAGGCAGGCAAGGTAGTTAGTGATAACGGCCGTAATTTTGTGGCAGCCACAGCCCTTTCAAAACTCAGCCACATACCTTGCTTGGCTCACACCTTGAACCTGGTGGTGCAGTGCTTCCTCAAGAATTATCCGGAGTTAACAGCCCTGCTCCAGAAGGTGCGAAGACTGTGCGCGCACATCCGCCGGTCGCCTGTACACTCCGTTCGTATGCAGAAGCTGCAGCGATTGCTCCACCTTCCCAACCACCGCCTCATTATCGACATTGCAACAAGGTGGAACTCCACCCTGCACATGGTGGAGCGGCTGTGCGAGCAGAGGCAGGCCATAATGCATTTGTGGGAGGATACACGGCCAGGCACTTTGAGAGCAGACATGGAGTTGACAGGTGTGCAGTGGTCGAAGCTGAAAGACCTCTGTAAAGTCCTTCAGTGTTTTGAGGAATGCACATGGCTGGTAAGCGCAGACGACGCCATCCTAAGCATGAGCATCCCACTTATGCGTCTGCTCATGCAAACTTTGACGCACCTTAAGGAGCAGGCGTCTGCAGCCAATGTTGATGAGGAGGAAGAGGAGGAGGGAATCCTTGATGACATTCAGCCATTGTCTGCTCAGGGACCTCTCCTGGACGAGGTGGAGGAAGAAGAGGAGGAGGAGGATGATGATGGGGATGATTACTTAGGGGAGGAGGATGCATCTCGTGGGGCAAGTGAAAATGTTGGCGTGGCAAGATCTGGTACAGGGTTTGTGCGTGACTGGAGGGATGTGGATTTGCCAGAAAGTGCTCCTCCAACCAGCACTCGCAGTGCATCATTGACACCGGGAACATTGGCCCACATGTCAGATTATGCCTTGCAGATCCTAAAAAGGGACCCCCGCATTGCCAAAATGATGAACGATGACGACTACTGGTTGGCCAGCATCCTGGATCCACGCTATAAAGGCAAATTACAAAACATCATGTCACAGGAGAACCTTGACCTAATATTGGCTAATAAACCTGCAACTCTGGTAAATCGGTTGCTTGAGGCATTCCCAGCACACAGCAGCGGTGATGGTTCTCACACGAGCCGTACGGGCCGGGGGCAGCTTGGCAGAGGTGTTCGTGGTGCACACAGCAGAAGTGGCGTTGGAGACAGGGGTTTCATGACAATGTTGTGGACTGATTTTTCAAATACCGCTCACACAACTGGTAATACTGCATCGATGGAAAGTGACAGGAGAAAGCAGTTGTCAACTATGGTTACAAACTACTTTTCCTCCCATATCGATGTTCTCCCACACAGGTCATTCCCCTTTGACTATTGGGCCGCTAAACTGGACACCTGGCCTGAATTGGCCCAATATGCCTTACAGGAGCTCGCTTGCCCAGCTGCAAGTGTGCTATCGGAAAGAGTCTTCAGTGCAGCTGGATCAATCCTGACAGAAAAAAGGACCCGTCTGTCAACCCAAAATGTGGATGATCTAACCTTCATTAAAATGAACCATGCATGGGTTTCCAAGGATTTTGTCCCACCTTCCCCTGATGACACATAGGGTGACAGAAAAATGGCTTGCTTTGGTCCACCTCTTCCTGGGACTTCACCTATTTCGCCTTTTGCATCAGCTGAAAGTCCAACATCAACATATGCCACTTTCTAAAACTCCCTAACTGTGCTGCCTCCCCCCCATGGCTGGGGTCACCACCTAGCGCACGACACCGTGCGAGTGCCGTTGCCCTGGACAGGTGTGTAGGCCGACTCTTGGGCGCGGGCACTGGCACAGGGTCCCTCATAGTGCAATCAAGTGTCTCTGACGATGGTGGTGCACACCCGCCGTCAGACACACCGCTGTACTATGAGGGGCCCATTGCCAGTACCGACGCCCACGAGTGGGCCCCCCTTGCTTTGGCAGGGCCCCAGCATTTGCAATCTTTACCTCTCCCTGCTCCTCCGCTGTGTAATCTGGGCCGTTAAATCCATACTGTGCCTGACACCGTCTGAGCCTGCCTCCTGATGTATAGACATATATTTTGAATGTGTGCGCTATCCATACATGTTATCTGGGGATACGGTACCCTTTCTAACCTTTGTGCAATCACGTGCAATCCATACTGGGCCTAACACCGTCTGAGCCTGCCTCCTGATGTATAGACATATATTTTGAATGTGTACACTATGCTATCCATACATGTTATCCGGGGATACGGTACCCTTTCTAACCTTTGTGCAATCACGTGCAATCCATACTGGGCCTAACACCGTCTGAGCCTGCCTCCTGATGTGTAGACATATATTTTGAATGTGTACACTATGCTATCCATACATGTTATCCGGGGATACGGTACCCTTTCTAACCTTTGTGCAATCACGTGCAATCCATACTGTGCCTGACACCGTCTGAGCCTGCCTCCTGATGTATAGACATATATTTTGAATGTGTACGCTATCCATACATGTTATCTGGGGATACGGTACCCTTTCTAGCCTTTGTGCAATCACGTGCAATCCATACTGGGCCTAACACCGTCTGAGCCTGCCTCCTGATGTATAGACATATATTTTGAATGTGTACACTATGCTATCCATACATGTTATCCGGGGATACGGTACCCTTTCTAACCTTTGTGCAATCACGTGCAATCCATACTGGGCCTAACACCGTCTGAGCCTGCCTCCTGATGTATAGACATATCTTTTGAATGTGTACGCTATCCATACATGTTATCTGGGGATACGGTACCCTTTCTAACCTTTGTGCAATCACGTGCAATCCATACTGGGCCTAACACCGTCTGAGCCTGCCTCCTGATGTATAGACATATATTTTGAATGTGTACGCTATCCATACATGTTTTCTGGGGATACGGTACCCTTTCTCACCTTTGTGCAATCACGTGTAATCCATACTGGGCGTGAGAACGGCTGGCGAGCTGTTAAGCAAGCTACAGCACCTGTGGTTTGCACACGTAAGTTTTTAATTTTTTCAGGAATGACGGTTAGGCCTAATTCCGGAACTGTGGTTGACCTGCACTTACTGGGAAATCATCGTTCGCGGGTAATAATAATAATAATAATAATAATCTTTATTTATATAGCGCCAACATATTCCGCAGCGCTTTACAGTTGAACAGTTTCAAACACAACAGTCATAAGTAACAACGTTAACAATACAATAATTAAAGCGAAATAAGACGACCCTGCTCGTGGAGCTTACAATCTACAATGAGGTGGGGGGGATACAAAGCACAGGTTTGTATTTACAATGATGTATTTACAATGACGGTCCAGCCATCTTCAGGGGGTGGGGGTTAGATGGAGATAGTGAATGGGCTACACACACACAAACATGACTTTGATTACTGAATGTGATAGGCCGCTCTGAACAAATGTGTTTTGAGCGAGCGCCTAAAACTATGCAAATTGTGGATGGTCCTAATATTTTGGGGTAGAGCATTCCAGAGGATTGGCGCAGCACGGGAGAAGTCTTGGAGTCGGGAGTGGGAGGTACGGATTAGGGCAGAGGTTAGTCGAAAGTCATTTGCAGAGCGCAGCGGTCGGTTAGGCCGATAGACAGAAATGAGGGAGGAGATGTAAGGGGGTGCCGCACTGTGGAGAGCTTTGTGGGTGAGAACAAGTACTTTGAATTGTACCCTGTAATGAATTGGCAGCCAGTGTAATGACTGGCGAAGAGCGGACGCGTCTGAGAAACGATTAGCCAGATGGACAACCCTGGCTGCTGCATTAAGGATAGACTGGAGAGGGGAGAGTCGAGTGAGAGGGAGGCCAATTAATAGAGCATTACAGTAGTCTAGGCGGGAGTGGATCAGGGCGACAGTGAGAGTTTTTGTTGTTTCCATGGTGAGAAAAGGGCGGATTCTAGAGATGTTCTTTAGGTGTAAGCGGCATGAGCGGGCAAGAGATTGTATATGGGAGGTGAAGGAGAGATCGGAGTCGAACATAACACCCAGACAGCGCACCTGCTGTCGGGGTGTTATTATGGTGCCACCCACAGAGAGGGAAATGTCAGATTTAGGGAGGTTAGTAGATGGTGGGAGCAGAAGAAGTTCAGTTTTGGAGAGGTTGAGTTTCAGATAGAGAGCAGACATGATGTTGGAGACTGCAGACAGACAGTCAGTGGCGTTCTGTAGTACAGCGGAGGTAAGGTCAGGGGATGATGTGTACAGTTGTGTGTCATCAGCATAAAGATGGTACTGAAAGCCAAATCTGCTGATGGTCTGTCCAATTGGGGCTGTATAGAGAGAGAAGAGAAGGGGGCCAAGGACTGAGCCCTGAGGTACCCCAACAGTGAGAGGAAGAGGAGATGAAGTGGAGCCAGAAAACAGAACACTGAAGGAGCGGTCGGAAAGATAGGAGGAGAACCAGGAAAGAGCAGTGTCCTTAATGCCTAGTGACTGGAGCCTAGAGAGTAGGAGAGTGTGGTCAACAGTGTCGAAAGCTGCAGAAAGGTCGAGAAGAATGAGCAGAGAATGGTCACCATTACGTTTTGCTGTCAGAAGGTCATTGGTCACTTTGATGAGTGCAGTTTCTGTCGAATGTAGGGGGCGGAAACCGGACTGTGAAGGGTCTAGGAGGGAGTGAGTGGAGAGGTAACGGGTAAGGCGTGAGTATATCAGGCGCTCCAAGAGTTTAGAGATGAAGGGGAGATTGGAGACTGGTCTGTAGTTGTTTGTGCAGGATGGGTCAAGGGTGGGTTTCTTTAGTAATGGAGTAATGATAGAGTGTTTGAAGGAGGAGGGGAAAATGCCAGAGGAGAGGGAGAGATTAAAGATTGTAGTTAGGTGAGTTGTGACGACTGGGGAGAGAGACTGGAGGAGATGTGAGGGAATGGGGTCGGTTGTGCATGTAGTTGGACGAGAAGAGGAGAGGAGCCTGGAGACTTCTTCTTCTGTGATGGGAGCAAATGTGGAGAGTGAGCCAGGGGAAATGCAGGGAGGGATGGGAGTCACTGAACTTGGTGATTGGGAGCGGATTTCCTGACGGATATTGTCTATTTTCTCTATAAAGTGGGAGGCCAGGTCATCAGCGCAAATGTCTGTGATAGGGGCTTGTGCTTTTGGCCTGAGGAGGGAGTGAAAGGTGTCAAAAAGTTTCTTGGGGTTGTTAGATAGTGAGGAGATCAGGGTGGTGAAGTAGGTCTGTTTGGCGAGGTGAATGGCAGAGTTATATGTCCTTAACATAAATTAATTAATAGTAATAATTAGTAGTAATAATTAGTAATAGTAATAAGTAATAATAAGTAGTAATAATTAGTAGTAATAATAGTAATAATAGTAATAATTGTAATCAGTGATCCCCATCACTAACGTTGTTCAGCGGGTTATCTGCACCTGTAAGCGACAAACGCTGGCCTTTTCAGTGTAGCGCACATGCAGCCACGGACATGTAAGGGCATGACACACCAGTTATTGGCCAATCTCATGTGCCAGAGCCTCACGTGTCCCTCTAGTAAGCCGGACTCGGACCGCGGGGCATGACGGAGTCTCGTTCGTTAACGGAATTAAGCTTGCATCTGTTCTGTAGCTGGCATGGTTGAGGTTTCCCAGGTGGAGTCGAATTTAACCGTAGGCTCCACTCCTGGTGGTGCCCTTCTGGACATTCCTTTAAGGTTCAGCTTTGCAACCATACTGCCCACGTAAAACAAACACTTTGCCTTCATGAACGCTGTTTGGAGGGTCATGACTCGTGGGAATAACGCCGCCCAATCAGTTAACCTGCTAGAGAGATCCTTCGTTGCTCCCAAGCATGACATCACACTCCCTAGGAGGAAGGTAATGCCACTGTGGTGACCGTACTCCTGGGGGCGACACAAGTGCACTGATGCCCAGCCACTGCTCGATGAATCTGCTGGTACATTGACCCAGACCACTACATTCCCCTCGCACGCTACACGGCCTGAATCTGACCCTGATGAAACTCAGGTTACCCTTCCCATATACAGTTCCATCTTACACGGTGACAAAGAGGAAGCTGCAGATGAAAGTGCAGGTTCGGCCCACCCGCCATCAGACACACCACCGTACTATCAGGGGCCCTGTGCCAGTGCCGTCGCCAACGAGTGGGCCCCCCCTGCTTGCTCAGGATCACAGCACTTGCAAGGTTGAAATACTGTGCAGTGAGATGGAAGATGGGGACGACGAGGAGTCCAGACTAGTACAGGGAATCCCTAGCGAGGAGACTTATTTGATTGTTTTCAATGTTGGGACAGCAATTTTTGGGGAGCACTATACTCTGGAGAATGATAGATGGGGCCCACCATACACTGGAACATTCCAAAGGTGGACATCAGACACTGGAGGAGCATTTACAGGGCCCATTATACACTAGAGCATTAGAAATGGGGCCCATTATGTTTGGAGCATTATTTGGGCCCATAAGACAGTGGAGGTTCATCCATGGGGACCAACATATACTGTAGCATTATGTGGAGCTCATCATATACTGTTTCAAACATTATATGGGACCAATGATTCTGTATGGAGAAATAGATGGGCCTCGTCATGAGATGTAAAAAGTGAAGTATTTTTCATTGTACTATACCACTATTTCTCTGCCGTATCGGAGCATGATGAGTTGTGGTATGTGTTAAAGGGGCGCTCTTTCGCCCAGGGCACATGAAAACCTGGAGCCAGCCCTCCCCCCCACAACTTTAGCCAAATAACCCCCATTTTTCAGTGCGTAAGGCTAGTTTCACATTAGCGTTTTTTTGCGCAGCGCATCGGGCGCATAAAAAACGCAAAGAAAAACGCAAAACAAACGCGCGTTTTTTTAACGTCATGCGCACGCTGATGTGTAAAAAAAACACAGCGTTGTTTGCGTTTTACATGCGTTTTTTGCATGCGTTGGCGTTTTTTATGCGCATGCGTTTTTAAGTGTGACGTTTTTTCCATTGTCTAGAGAACATTCTAGACTTGTTTAACTCAAAAACGCATGCGCAAAAAAAGCAAGCGTGCGCAAGACCATGCGCACGCATGCGTTCCCATAGGCTCCAATGTGGTGTTTTTGCGCATTCCGTGCGCAAGCGTGCGCATGCGTTTTTTTGACGAGACAGGGCAGAACCAAAAATGCAACATGTTGCGTCTGGCGCGCCTGGCGCAAAAGACAAAAAAATGCATGCGCACGAAAACGCAAGTATGCGCAAGACCATGCGCACGTCATGTTAAGTATAGGTGCGCAGTGCGCATGCGCACGGGTGCGCACGATGCGCTGCGCACAAAAGCGCTAATGTGAAACCAGCCTTACTTGTATTATGAAGTTAATTAAGGCTGGTTTCACATTAGCGCTTTTGTGCGCAGCGCATCGTGCGCACCCGTGCGCATGCGCACTGCGCACCTATACTTAACATGACGTGCGCATGGTCTTGCGCATACTTGCGTTTTCGTGCGCATGCGTTTTTTTCTCTTTTGCGCCAGGCGCGCCAGACGCAACATGTTGCATTTTTGGTTCTGCCCTGTCTCGTCAAAAAAACGCATGCGCACGCTTGCGCACGGAATGCGCAAAAACACCACATTGGAGCCTATGGGAACGCATGCGTGCGCATGGTCTTGCGCACGCTTGCGTTTTTTTGCGCATGCGTTTTTGAGTTAAACAAGTCTAGAATGTTCTCTAGACAATGGAAAAAACGTCACACTTAAAAACGCATGCGCATAAAAAACGCCAACGCATGCAAAAAACGCATGTAAAACGCAAACAACGCTGCGTTTTTTTTACACATCAGCGTGCGCATGACGTTAAAAAAACGCGCGTTTGTTTTGCGTTTTTCTTTGCGTTTTTTATGCGCCCGATGCGCTGCGCAAAAAAACGCTAATGTGAAACTAGCCTAAGGTTGACAAGCTTAAGTAAGAAGAATTGATGCTTTTGGCATTCAAATGGGCACTGTAGGTGTGTTTCCTGTCCTCCTCTCACTGCCGACTTTTATTCCCCATTGACTTACATTGGGTTTCGTGTTTCGGGACGACCCCGACTTTTCCCTATAATCGGACGATCTTGCTCGACCCGACTTTTGGAAAAGTCGGGTTTCACGAAACGAAACTCGACCCTAAAAAAACAAAAGTCGCTCAACTCTAGTCACTACATCACACCTGTAGTATGGAGCCTCAGTACTCACATCGCACAGACTGGAGCAGGTCACCTCGGGAATGGGGTTGGGTGAATAGTGTGTGTGTTTTTAATCGGGAATTGTGGAGGCTTAATATTAAGAGAAGAGCTGTTGGGACTCTCATACTGGATGTGTGGCTGGTACGCGACATTATACTGAGTAAGGGGTTGTGGTGGACTGTAAATTCCTCCATACTGACTGGGGGTCCTTATTTTCTGTAGCAGGGTGTGGGGGCCATAATACTGTGTGAGGTGCTGTGGGGGCCGTGATACTGTGTGGGGTTTGTGGAGGCCACCATACTGTGTGGGAGCCCTCATACTGAGCTACATGGGCACACAGGAGAGCTAATTCCTTGTCATTAGTGACCTTTGGTCTATCTGATTGCAGACTTGAATTGATATGGTGTTGTGTGTCAGGAGGAGATAGTACGTTCTGATGTAAAGCAAATATATAATGTCAGTGGGAATCTGGATTCCAGGCAGGGAACATAGCGGAGACACAGAGTAGGGTGAGGTCATTAGCTCAGGTTTGCTGCACTATTGTGACTTATAACAAAAATTATGTACCGCCACATGAAGCCGGAAAGTTCCTGACTCTGCATAATGCAGAAGAAGCATTCATAAAGTGTGACAACTGCAATGTGATGTACATGCTTCTCATCAAGTTCTTGCTATGTAAAGGAAAGTTTATTTTTGAACTTTTGGTCTCCCTCATTCATCTCCATAACCTCTGGTCCGGGCTTACCAAGTACAACACCAGCATGCGGTCTGCAGAGTCGGGAGATATGACTCCTCGAAATATATATATGTATATACCGGGTCGGACTGGGGTGTCTGTGGTCCACAGTGGGAATGGACCCTAGGGGCCCACCCTACAGCTATATGCAAATATCTGTCATTCGTTGTCCTGATTATAGTGGACCATCGACTGTAAAACACAGGCGGCTCCTGCACATCTACTGTGCACCCCCATAACTGGGATGTAGAATTGCGGTAGTTTACATTAATGGGGTTCTTTGATTAAAACAAGTTTTCACTGATCCTTGGGCTCCACAGGATAGGTGATCATTTAGGTCTGACCAATAGAAACTGCACCGTTCAGAAGAATGAGGAACTTTTGTTGTTGCTAGGACACTTATCCCCATTTTAAAATGGAGTGGCAGGTGGGAGGTCTGATGTCATGATCCAGTTCAGGGTTTGTTTCTTGCTATTCTCTCCCCGGCCTGGTCGTGCGGGTGTTAACCTTCTCTACCTTGTTTTGGGATCTGTTAGACTATTTCATTCCACTGCTGCCTGCAGGCAGCATCAGTTATAGTTCCCCTGGCTTGACCGGCCAACCCCGTTACACCCTGATTTGTCCTCTGCCCGTTGCCTGAGTTCCCGTGCCTTCCCCACTCCTGCTACCCTGCTCATCTTCGTGTTTGCTCCCCGTGCTGTGGCCTCTTGGTATTTGACCCGGCTTGTTCTCTGACCTGTTTTACTGGCTTACGTCTCTGGCATCTCTGCTCCCAACTGGCTCTGACTTTTCTGGCTTGTAGCTAACCACGTGTATTGCTGTTTCCTCTGGTACTGCATTCCCTGTCCGTTACTGACCCGGCTCATCTACCACTCTCTTGCCACCTAGTGGCACCTGCGCTGCTGCACTGTGGTGGTACGCTGTGCGTGCAACCTTTCTTCCCTCATCAGCACCCCCTGGTGGAGGTTGCATGCTACTGTGCTGCAGCAGCATTACATTATAACTGACATTATATTTAAAGGGGTTTATCATTTTTTTCCCTGGTTATGAATCTGCTTCGTAACTTGGTGGATCAGGTGTCCAGTTTGATGCAAATGATGCAGGGATTGTCGGTGGAACACCGGGCCCTTGCCACGTCCCATACTCATTTGCAGAAAGAGATGACGGAGACTGTTAAGACTGTGCAGGGTGCCCCTCCTTCATGTTGTTGGTAGGACTGGTGATTTTGTAGATGTCACCTTGTACTCTCCCGAACCCTCGGTCAAGCTACCTGGCATCTTCTCTGGTGAGAAGGATAAGTTTTGTACGTTCACTGAGAGTTGCAAATTATTATTTTCGCTTAGATCTCGATCCTCTGGGGATGAGAGTCAGCGGGTGGGGATTATTATATCCTTGTTCAGGGAGGATTCTCCATACTGGTCTTTCTCGCTGCTCCCTACTGCCCCTGAACGGATGTCGGTGGATAGGTTTTTTTGAGACCTCAGGACTTATCTATGACGAACCGAACTGTGTCAGGTTGGCAGACGACACTATCATGGATCTTGTTCAGGGAAACCGCTCAGCCGAGTGGTATTGTTCCGAGTTGAGACGATAGTACCCCGAGGTGTCCTGGAATGACTCTGCTCTTTGGTGTCAGTTCCGGAGGGGACTCTCTGATCATCTGAAGGACGCTCTGGCTCTCCATCCACCACGTAGTTCCTTGGAGGAGGCTATGACTCACGCCATCCGGATGGATCAAAGACTACAGAAGAGGGGTGTTATGTAGCAGGAAGTTCCATTTCTTCCGAGTAATCTTGACGTTACACCACATTCTGAGCCCATGGAGGTGGGGGCCACTGCCGTCAAGGAAAAGGAGAGGAAACAATGATGGAAAGGGAGACTCTGCTTCTACTGTGGTAGTTCGAGACACTAGAAAAAGAATTGTCCCTCCTGTCCTCCAATTCCCAATGTGCCAGGAAACACCTAAGTCTGACTAACTATCGAGGAGGTTGCCCAGACTCTCAGGTACCTTTTTCCTCATTGGTTAAGTTACTGCTGGAAGAGGAACTTTATGTCCAGAGCTGTTCTATTCCCACTTCAGCTTTTGTGGACTTCAGGTCATCTTGAGCTTGATTGACTCTGAATTGGTGGCCAAATGTAAGTTAGGGACAGTCAAGTTGGGAACTCCAATTAATATCGTGGCCATTGATAAAACACCTCTTCCTAATAATGTTATTAAGTTTGTCGTCGAGGAGTTTATCCTCAAGGTGGGGTACTGTCATCAAGAACGTATTACATGTTTTGTTCTGGACAATCTTCCTGTGGGATTGGTGCATGGATTTACCTGGTTACGAGTACATAACCCGATTATTAACTGGGAATCCTGGGACATTGTTAATTGGGGTCCTAATTGTTTGATGGCGTGCATTGTAAATGTACCTGTGTCATCTGTCAGTCTGGAAGGTATTCCAGAGTACCTAAAGGATTTTGAGGATGTGTTCTCCGAAAAGGAGGCTGAGGTCTTATGACCACACCGCCCATTTGATTGTGCTGTTAATCTCGTTCCTGGTGCCAAATTGCCCGAGGCCCGTTTGTACAGTCTCTCTGGCCCTGAGCAGGCTGCTATGAAGGAGTATATCTCCAAGAGCCTTCATAAAGGACAAATTTGTCCTTCTGTTTCTCCTGTGGCGGCGGGGTTCTTTTTTTGTTAAAAAAAAAAGATGGTCGTTTATGCCCATGCCTTGATTTTCGAGAATTAAATAAAATCACCATAAGGAATACTTACCCCTCCCTCTTATTCCTGATTTGTACAATCAATTGTCTGGTGCCAGGTGGTTCTGTAAGTTGGACCTCAGGGGAGCATATAATCTCATCCGTGTGCGGGAGGGGGATGAGTGGAAAACGGCATTTCTCACCTCCAAGGGATTGTTTGAGATTTTGGTTATGCCTTTTGGCCTGACTAACGCTCCAGCAGTGTTTAAAAATATTATCAATTGTTTTTCTGATTTTATTGGGTGCTTCATGGTAGTTTATCTGGATGATAACCTTATAAATTCTGCTGATAAACAGAAGCACATGGGTTACCTTCGTGCAGTCCTCCATAGGCTTAGGGAGAACTCCCTCTTTACTAAACTGGAGGGCTTCATTTTTTTTTTAAGAATTGTCCTTTCTGGGGTTCATTTTGTCTGCTGAGGGGTTTCGCATGGACCCTAGAAAGGTACAGGCTATTGTGGATTGGGTGAAACCCCGAGATCTCAAAGGTCTTCAGCGTTTTCTGGGTTTGCCAATTATTATAGAAATTATAGGAAATTCATCAAGTGGTTTTCTCAGATGGTTAAACCCCTCACGCATTTAACTTGCAGGGGGCTGATCTCAAAAACTGGTCAGCTCCAGCTTTAGCGGCGTTTTCTTCTAAAAAATAATTTTTTTGTCTGCCCCTGTACTAATTCAACGTGATCTATCTGAACCATTTATTGTGGGAGTGGACGCCTCGGAGATGGGAGTGGGGTCAGTGTTGTCCCAGAGGCCCACCACGTTAACCAGTTTAAGACCATGTGCCTTCTTTTTGAAAAAAAAATTTTCTCTGCTGAAAGGAATTATGATGTGGTTAACTGGGAGTTATTAGCTATTAAACTGGCTTTTGAAGAATTAATGCACTTTTTGGAGGGACTGTCCATCGAATCACAGTCATTACGGGCCACAAGAACCTGTCGTACATTGAGTCCGCCAAACGTTTAACTCCGAGTCAGGCAAGGTGGTCACTTTTTTTTTTCTCAATGTTCAGTTTTCTATCACTTTTAGGCCTGGGTCCAGAATGTGAAGGCTGATGCTTTATCTCGCAGCTTGGATCCAATGTCACCTCCTGAACCTCCTTCCTCCATTCTACAGCGCGGAGTAGTTGTGGCTGGGGTTTTCTCGGCATTGGAGCAGGAGATTCGGGAGGCCCAGTCTCTTGCTCCTCCGTCTGTGCCTGATAAGTTCTTTGTGCCGGTCCAATATCAGTTAAGGGTGCTCTGGGAGTTCCATGACTCAGCTCTTAGTGGGCATCCTGGAATCTCGGCCACGTGTAAAGCCATTGCTAGGCTGTTTGGTGGTCCTCATTGGCTTCTGATGTCACTGTATTTGTGTCCTCCTGTGAAACATGTGACAGTGCTAAAACCTCCCATAACTGGCTGGCCAGGGAATTAGTGCCATTTCCAATTCCAGATAGACCTTGGACTCATCTGTCCATGAATTTTGTCACTGATCTCCCTCCTTCCAATGGCAAACCTGTGGTCTGGGTAGTAATGGTTAGGTTCAGAAAACAGGCGCATTTTGTACCGTTGGCGGAACTGCCTAATGCTGAGACTTTATCGAAACTATTCATTGAGCATGTTGTGCGATTACATGGTGTGCCTATGAGAGTGGTGTTTGATAGAGAGGTGCAGTTTGTGTCTAAGTTCTGGAGGGCTTTTTGTAAAAGGCTGGGTATCCGTTTGACCTTTTCATCAGCCTATCATCCCGAGACCAAGGGTCAGACTGAAAAGACCAATCAGTCTTTGAAGTATATTTTATGGTGTCTTACACATCTCGACAGGATGATTGGTGCTCTTCATTACCTATGGCAGAATTTGCATTTAATAATCATGTCAATCAGTCCACTGGTACTTCCCTGTTCTTCTGTAATTATGGTTTTCACTCTCATTTTGGTGAATTTTCCTGGCTGGATTTGGGGTGTCCTGGGGCTGATTCGGCCATTCTGCAGTAGGTTGAGGTCTGTAGGGAGGTCCAGAGGAACATTGGAGAGTCTCAGGGCAAGTATAAATTTTTTGCGGATAAACGACGATTGGTGGGACCGGCGTTCCAAGTGGGGGATAAGGTATGGTTATCCACCAAGAATATAAGGTTGAAGGTTCCTTCTGCTAAGTTGGGTCCCAAGTTTATTGGTCCTTACGAAATTTTAGAGGTGGTTAATCCTGTTGCTTTGCGCTTGCCTCCGTCGTGCGGATCCCCAATATGTTTCCTAAAAAGTAAATTATATTACAGTAGTAATAGTGTCCCTAATTGGACCCTAAAGAAATTATGTTTCCCACTTGTCACGATAAATTAATATAGCGTGTTCCTCATTCTGGCCCTCAAACAGTAATTTAGTCCCTCAGCCTTGCCCCCTTTATTTTATAATATGCTCCAGCCTGGTCCCCTATGTCCCTTTTCCAGCCTGGCTCCCAGATATCCATCCTACACCCCCAGCTATACATACTGGCCATATGTCTTATACTGCCCCCATATATCTTTCCTGGACCACCATATATCCTTCCTGGTCCCTTTTCTTGCTCCCCCATATATCCATCCTGGTCCCCCATATTTGTGCATCCTGGACCCCCATATATATGCTTCCTGGTATTTTGTCCTGCCCCCCATATATGCAACCTGCTCCCATATATGTCCATCCTGGCCCTTCCCCATATATCCATCCTGGACCCCATGTGTATCCATCCTGACCCCCCCATGTGTAGCCATCCTGGCCTCCAATGTGTCTCCATCCTGGCCCCCATATGTATGGGACGCCCTCACACCCTGGGCTGTGGGGTACTCGGTACCGGGCCCGATGAGCTTCAATGGGAGATGTCACAGCAGCTGGGACCCGGCCCGTGGCCCTGGGCGTCCATTGTAAAAGGGGAATGTTCAGTGTGCTTATGATGAGTGATTCGTGACACCACCTGTGGTGTTCGGCAATAGAGATGTAAGCCGATGCTGCAGACAGATCCTCTGGGACAGATGGTGTGGTGCAGCAGTGATGTTATAGCCCTCCACAGGCAGAGCTGTAGTCCCAGAGCAGTGTAGGTGAAGTGACACTTAGATGGTGTAGTGTCGTGCGCAGGGGATGTAGCAGTGCGGAGCGGGTTGGGGCAGGAATAAGTGGAGGACACCAGGGCATGTAGTTCCAAAGCTTTACTCACAGTCTGTTGTGGTACAGGTGCCCGCATCCGTACCGTGTCCTCCAGGTCAGGAGCTCAGCCAACTTCCAGGCAAGATGAAGTACTCCTTTCCAACACTCCACCAACATATGTACCTTTTCTGAACATCTCCTCTTATAGTGCCTTTGAGTGAAGTACTCCTAGTACTGAGTTACACTGGAGTTCCTCCTGTCAGATGTTCCTATGAACCCTACTTGTCCGACAGACAGCTGTAGCCTGCTTCGGGGACTCCTTGCTACCAAGTCCCGGCTCACTAATATGTTGCTGTTGTGCCCCCAAGTCTTGAGTGGGAATAGAGTGGTCACTACTTCTATTCCTCCGGTGTCTGCTGCAGGACCATTAGTATCCGTACAACCACAGGGACCGGACCCCGGCCTTGCGCTTAGAACTTGAAAAGGGTTCTCCTCTAACCCTGGTCCTTGTTCTCTTATTCTCCTCATGTTCCGTGCTAATCCTTCTTCCCAATGGAGAATCAAGCTTCCTTTCTCTGTCTCTTTCCTGTGCCAGCAGACCCAGATCACTGTGGCCTGCTGCAGCACTTCCTTCTTTCATCCCTCTCCCGGGGATCTTCTCTGTCTCACACTCTGTCCTTCTACATCCTAACTCACTGACTGAATGAAAGACTGAACGACTGACTCAACTCTTCCCGCTTTTTCACGTGAACTAAACTCCACCCACCTCCCAGCACATTTCGTGTTCCAAGCAGGGAGCCACCAAGGGGTGCTATGCTACACTCCAAGCAGGGAGCCGCCGAAGGTGCTTTGCTACACTACTTTGTGGTGTGGGGTGCAGGTGTTGGAGTGTGGTCAGGTGTCTCCACCTTACCTGGATAGTGGGGTACCACACCTCAGGAGGAGGTGCAGTACCTCTGTGGCGACTGAACTCAGGGGCGCCACATACCCCCCCGTTAAACACAGCATGTCCGCGGGCTGCAAGAAAACAAAAGTTGACAAACAAAGGACAAAATTTTTGTAATGCTAATAAACAGTTCTTATCTAATCTTCTCAATATGAGAGGCACTGTTTCTTGAACGTTGCAAACAATTTTTAACTAACTATCTATGTTTCAATACAGTACCTAATTCAAACGTGCTTTTGGCAATACCTTACTACCACTTCAAGTATTCTGCATCAACACATTTCTTCATCATCTTTCCTTTCACACTTTCTACTTATTATTAGAAGTTATCTTTATTCAAATTTCTCATCTCTTCATTAAAAGCTGTTTTCTATCTATTAATACTTTCATAAAGCACATTATCAAATACTTCACATCAAAAAACTTCAATAATTCTTGTACGTGCTGGACACCGCTCCCAGCCAGGATCTCTTGCAGTGTCCTTGGAATGGAGCCATGCTCCACGATGAGGTAGGCCTTATTTATAAAAGACCTAGGTAAAACCAAGAAAGGGCACCAAAGGAGGTGCAACTATTTACAATACAGTTCTGGATCATTCAGCGTCCATGATCTCCACAGTTCAAGCATGAAAAACGCTGCCAATAAAACTGGGCAACAACTGGAAAAACAAAAGCATGATGAACAAACTAAACAAAATAGAAAAAGGCACAAAGGTGCAAATACCCTCCTAGGTAACAAAGTTACTTATTATGGCTAGTAATCCCCTCCTGGGGTTCTGGAAGCTGTTGACTTGGGCTGCTTCCAGGGGAGATGATCTGGGTGTCTTCATCCTGTTGCTGGCAGTCTACAAATTGCAGGTACTCCTTTTCTCCTGGTGAGGGATGGGTTGCCACGGGCTCCGGTGGAATGGCAGCGATGGTCATTGCTACCGGTACTGGGTGCACATCAGCTACTGCAGGTGGTGCTTCTGCTGCCAACAAGTCAGCAAGGGCTGTAGCCGGTACCGATAGATGCTGCTCTGGGATCCCAAGTGGTACCACAGTTGGTGCTAAGGCCGCTTGTTGCGGGCTGGATGCAATTGGAATGCCACCACTCATGGTTTGAGTAATCACCGGGCCATTTCTGTCCACAGGCACGGCTCCTAGTACCAGGATCATGGCAGGGGCGGCGACCATACCCGGTGCTTCCCTGTGATGTGCTGACTCCTGCTTAGGTACTGAGGGACGAATGATGGCAGCCGCAACCCCGGGAGTGGACTAATGAACGACCGGTAGTTGCATCCGTGTTGGCACAGGACGGGGGCATGCCGGTAAAAGCCTGTGCGGCTGCACTAGAGCCGGGCTGGGACTCAGCTCCTGTCCCACAGCCTCCAGAACCCTCATGTACCTTCCTCTGGCAGGCCAGTGACAGCACCAGCCTGAAGGTGGTGGCAGCCGCTGTAAAGGGTGTGTCGCAGCGGCCGTATGCTCCGCGGGTGTTGCTTGGGGGAGGATGGCTTCTCCCCGCCATTTTCTTCTGGCCTCCGCGCTCCTTCCATCATGGCGTTCTTTCCTTCTTCTTCTTCTTCCTGTCTCGCCTCTTTTCCCGCCACCGGCCCCCGCTCCTCCTTCTGGGGGCAGCGTCTCCTTCCTACTCCTCCATACCAGGCCAGTATACAAACCCCTCGGGGGGTGGGCCATGTTGCTGTCGCATAGAAGTTCAGACAGGGGAGGCCCAGGACAGTTCGTGGTCTTTTCTTAAGACCACCCATGTTGTCACGTCCTTCTTCTCCACGCCGGCGGCCATTTTTAGCATTCATTTTACAGTCTATCAAATTGGGTCTTCTGCACATTTCCACAAAACTTTTTAAGTCCAATAAATCGTAGGCACACAGAACCCGGTGGCACCGGGCTTCGTCATCCTGTTCGTGACACCAAAAATGGGACGCCCTCACACCCAGGGCTGTGGGGTACTCGGTACCGGGTCCGATGAGCTTCAATGGGAGATGTCACGGCAGCTGGGACCCGGCCCGTGGCCCTGGGCGTCCATTGTAAAAGGGGAATGTTCAGTGTGCTTATGATGAGTGATTCATGACGCCACCTGTGGTGTTTGGCAATAGAGATGTAAGCCGATGCTGCAGACAGATCCTCTGGGACAGATGGTGTGGTGCAACAGTGATGATATAGCCCTCCACAGGCAGGGCTGTAGTCCCAGGGCAGTGTAGGTGAAGTGACACTTAGATGGTGTGGTGTCGGGCGCAGGGGATGTAGCAGTGCGGAGTGGGTTGGTGCAGGAATAAGTGGAGGACACCAGGGCATGTAGTTCCAAAGGTTTACTCATAGTCTGTTGTGGTACAGGTGCCCGCATCCGTACCGTGTCCTCCAGGTCAGGAGCTCAACCAACTTCCAGGCAAGATGAAGTACTCCTTTCCAACACTCCGCCAACATATGTGCCTTTTCTGAACGTCTCCTCTTATAGCGCCTTTGAGTGAAGTACTCCTAGTACTGAGTTACACTGAAGTTCCTCCTGTCAGATGTTCCTATGAACTCTACTTGTACGGCAGACAACTGTAGCCTGCTTCGGTGACTCCTTGCTACTGAGTCCCGGCTCACTAATATGTTGCTGTTGTGCCCCCAAGTCTTGAGTGGGAATAAAGTGGTCACTATTTCTATTCCTCCGGTGTCTGCTGCAGGACCATTAGTATCCGTACAACCTCGGGGACCGGACCCCGGCCTTGCGCTTAGAACTTGAAAAGGGTTCTCCTCTAACCCTGGTCCTTGTTCTCTTATTCTCCTCATGTTCCATGCTAATCCTTCTTCCCAATGGAGAATCAAGCTTCCTTTCTCTGTCTCTTTCCTGTGCCAGCAGACCCAGAGCACTGTGGCCTGCTGCAGCACTTCCTTCTTCCATCCCTCTCCTGGGGATCTTCTCTGTCTCACACTTTGTCCTACTACATCCTCACTCACTGACTGAATGAAAGACTGAACGACTGACTCAACTCTTCCCGCTCTTTTATGTGAACTAAACTCCACCCATCTCCCAGCACGTTTCGTGTTCCAAGCAGGGAGCCACCAAGGGGTGCTATGCTACACTCCAAGCAGGGAGCCGCCGAAGGTGCTTTGCTACACTACTTTGCGGTGTGGGGTGCAGGTGTTGGAGTGTGGTCAGGTGTCTCCACCTTAACTGGATAGTGGGGTACCACACCTCAGGAGGAGGTGCAGTACCTCTGTGGCGACTGAACCCTCAGGGGCGCCACATGTATCCATCCTGGCCCTCATGTATATCCATCCTGCCCCCCATGTGTGGCCATCCTGGCCCCCCATGTGTATCCATCCTGGCCCCCCATGTGTATCCATCCTGGCCCCCCATGTGTATCCATCTTGGCCCCCATGATTAACCATCCTGACCCCCCATGTGTCTCCATCCTGGCCCCCATATGTATCCAGCATGACCCCCATGTGTATCCATCCTGGCCCCTCCATATGTATTCATCCTGGCCCCCCATGTGTCTCCATCCTGGCCCCTCCATATGTATTCATCCTGGCCCCCCATGTGTATCCATCCTGGCCCCCCCATGTGTATCCATCCTGGCCCCCCCATGTGTATTCATCCTGGCCCCCCCATGTGTATCCATCCTGGCCCCCCATGTGTATCCATCCTGGCCCCCCCATGTGTATCCATCCTGGCCCCCCCATGTGTATCCATCCTGACCCCACCATGTGTATCCATCCTGGCCCCCCATGTGTATCCATCCTGGCCCCCCATGTGTATCCATCCTGGCCCCCCCATGTGTATCCATCCTGGCCCCCCCATGTGTATCCATCCTGGCCCCTCCATGTATATCCATCCTGGCCCCCATGTGTATCCATCCTGGCCCCCCATGTGTATCCATCCTGGCCCCCATGTGTATCCATCCTGGCCCCCCATGTGTATCCATCCTGGCCCCCCATGTGTATCCATCCTGGCCCCCCATGTGTATCCATCCTGGCCCCCCATGTATATCCATCCTGGCCCCTCCATGTGTAGCCATCCTGCCCCCCATGTGTCTCCATCCTGGCTTCATGTACAGAGAGAGGACAAAAAAGATCAGTTTTGAGCTCGTACCAGGTCAGGTTATAATTAACACATATTCTCAAGTCCACACATATCACCACTTTCATACTCTGGAAGGGATATACATCAGGGATTGTATCGCGAGATGAAGGAGACCATGGCATTAAGAGCCATGTGTGACAAGGGTGAGTTACACTACCTTTCCCAAATCCTATGGAACTTCTGGGGACATCCTCTGTGTCTATATAATATGTTATCATAAGGAATTATATCGTTTGCTAATTAGGAAAGCCTAAGACCAGAAATAAACCCCATAAATCATTGTACATGGAGACTTTGGGATCAGATAATTTCTGTCTGTGTTGATTGTGGAAACAAAAAATCTTTTCTAAAAGCCTCAAACTTCTGTGTGTGACTCAGAGCTGAGATCTAACGTGAGAGAAGATTCCAGTGCGGGGAAGACGGGAAACCTTCATATAGACGGCCGGTGGGATGGAGGCAGTGACCGACTCTGGCCAAATCTGTCTCTAGAGCCGCAGTAGAAGATGAAGATGTTGTCCTCATCATGAAGTAGTTATTTCTCATGTCACGTGTAATGAATATCTCCTGCAGTATTGCTAATGCCGATTCCAGTGTCGGTAAATGAGACGAGAATTAGCGTTATGGAAGATGAGTCTGAGAAACATGTTCAGCTGCCGACTCCGAGGAAGAAACTGCTTGTTGTCTGTGGCCTAAATATATAGGTCTTACAACCCGGGCTGCGCCGCCTCGACTTACCTTACTTCGGCATCCTGGCAGGTCTCTGGACGAGGGGCGTGCCACTGGGTGTCCTCGCTTCTGGTTTCACGGTCGCTCTCTGGATCCGGTGACTCATGTGCGCTCCGTCCTCTGCTTAGGCCGTGGCTGCGCATGTCTCTGGCCTCTTATTCTAAATGAATCTCTTGACCCGGAAGTCTTTCCTGACCTGCAGTAGCCACTAGTATATCAGGCTGCTTCCTGCTAGGGGAGGCGCCTGATTATCACTTTGCTTCCCTGCTAGGCCAGCTGGGTTCCTACATGGTCGCCCTTTGTACTCAGGTCCCTGCGTGTACCCGGCTTGCTTCCGAGTATGCGCTCTGCACTCTCTTATACCCTGCATGCTTCCGAGTATGCGCTCTGCACCCTCCTGTACCCAGCGTGCCCCTGTATTCACCCTGCTAGACATGGTCTCTCGTGCCTTCTTTGAGCTGGCCACCTGGTACCAGCAGTCGTGGTACTTCATCCCCCTGGGTCTACCCCTGACGCTCCCTGTATACGGGGTGGTACTCACTAGGTCATCTCACCCAGGGTGGGTTGATATCACGGCCCAGAGAGTCCACTCCAGGAGTTGTTACAATAGGTTTTATTAGTAGATATCAGGAAAGAAAACTAAACCCTGTAGAATAATAAATCTCCTCATATGTTTCGCTTATTATCTCCAGTAATTGTATTATTACACAGGATTCTTATGATGTTACATCGGATCATCTTCTTCTCATTCAGGTCTCTACAATATCGGATCCTCTCAGTGAAGATCTTCTACAAAAGAGAATTTTCCTCATTTACCCATCAGGGATGGATATTGACAGACACAAGATGGCGGAGAGGATATTACACCTCACCCTAGAGATCCTCTTCCGTCTCACTGGAGAGGTGAGAGACTCTGATGACGTCACATTACATCATTCTTATCTATGGGAATAACAGATGGACAGAACTGGAGAGGTGAGGACTCTGGAAATGTCTGGAGTGAGATTTATTAATGTGTCTCTCCATAACCAGGATTACACAGTGGTGAAGAAGACCTCTAGTGATCGCTGTCAGGACCCTGTGTCTGAGGGATGGGGAAGACCCCTGAGCCCAATCACGGGGCCTCCACCTCACCCCCTGATCCATGAGGACATCAATGACCAGAAGATCCTAGAACTCATCTACAAGATGATGGAGCTGCTGACTGGAGAGGTGACACTGCTGGGAATGCTGGGACATTATACAGTAACATTATGAAGGGATTGGGGGGATGACGGTATCATTGTATGTGTCAGGTTCCTATAAGGTGTCAGGATGTCGCTGTCTATTTCTCCATGGAGGAGTGGGAGTATTTAGAAGGACACAAAGATCTGTACAAGAACTTCATAATGGAGGTTCCCCAGCCCCTCACATCACCAGGTAATAGACAGGACTAAATACACACGGCCTGTAATTATCTGTATGTAGAGAATGAATTCAGTCCCTGTGTGTGTTTCCTCCAGATCTATCCAGTAAGAGGACAACACCAGAGAGATGTCCCCGTCCTCTTCTTCCACAGGACTGTAAACAAGAAGATCCCAGTGCTCCTCAGGATCATCAGGTAGATGGAGAGAAGGTGTCAGGAGATCTCCCCTATGATGTGTAGACGGCTGTGAAGGTCTTGTGCTCAGTCTTGTTTTATCCACCAGTATTATATGTTTTATACTTGTGTAATGAGAGCGGTGGAGATGGCAGGATTAGAGCTGATCATAGATGGGACTTCTCCATCTGTCGGTGACTTTTACAATATTTGTTTCAGGGTGAAGATCTGACCCATATTAATACTACAGAGACATATGTGAGGGGTGATGAGTGGTGTAAAGAGGAGATTCCCACATATGACTACCCAGGTGAGTAGTAACCACTGAATGCAGAGAAGTCACAGATTCCTCTCAGTCACCGGCTGTGGCTGCTTTATCGGTGGTGTAGTCCGGCCGTATTACCATGATCACCATTTTGCCTCTAGACCACAACATTCTCCTCCACCCAAAACTGTTCAAATGACTTTGGGCATTGAAAGCCCTTTTCTATAGACCATACGACTTGGAGGATCCACCTACCCCCTGGGATTAGGAGACACTGACCTTTACCTGCCCAGTTCTGTAAACTACAGTCAAATGACAGCGTACGTAGAATGTGCTGACAGGTTAGAAACTCACTTGAAGAAAAATATTATGCTGAGCCTGTAAGAAAGCGGAGGGTAATGATGATGTTGGCTTCCTAGATCCCTGAAATCTTATCGGATGAATCTTCTCTCCCTTCTGTGCTGCTGAATGTCTCATGGTCCCTACAAGACCAGGTCCAGTCTTTCTGGCTAAACTTCCCTTTTATGATCGACAGCAGTAAATGTGCAGTGAGGCCAAGTGTGAATTTCTGTCCAATAACAGCAGAGTTTCCCTTTATCCTGACTTTTCAATTTGTGTTAAAACTACCATATTTTTCGGACTATAAGACACACTTTTTTCCTTCCAAAATATGGAGGAAAATGGGGGGTGCGTCTTATAGTCCGGATGTACCGGCTCTGGCTGTGGTGGGGAGGTGGGGGAATGGCATCGGCGGAGCAGCGGGTCACACGAGGCTGGAGCCGATGGCTGCGGCTAACTCCTGTTCTTGCTGCTAAAGAGAAATGAATATTCACTGCATTCCACTCCCATGGGCTTGGAGGGCAATGAATATTCATTTCTCTTTAATAATAGTATCTTGATATGATTAGCCTCCAACCCCGGTCCTGGTATGCATGGCCCCATCCTTATAATTGGCCCACACTCCCATCCCCATTCCTATCCTGGTATGCATGGCCCCTTCAGAAAACATTAAAAAACAAACCATTGAACTTACCTACCCCGCGCTCCCTTGCAGTGTCCTGCTCCAGTGCCAGCAACTGCTATATGCTTGTAAGCAGCGCATGGCAGGGATGTCATGTGCTGCTCACAAGCAGAGCACAGCTGCCAGGACTATGTACGCAAAGGGCATTGAGTATTCATTGCTCTTCAGTAGCGCGCAGTGTCAGCCACCGGCTTCCTGCTGCTACCGGCGGTCACGTGTGCCGCTACTTAAGAGAAATGAATATTTGTGAATACTCACTGTTCTCAGCGCTGCTTACAAGCATAAAGCAGTTGCTGGCACCGGAGCAGGACGCTGCAAGGGAGCGCCGGGTAGGTAAGTGTAATGGTTTGGTTTTTTTTCTGTTTTCTGTTGGGGCTATGCATACCAGGATAGGAATGTGGGTGGGGGCCACTTATAAGGATGGGCCCCTGCATACCAGGATGAAATGGGGCCCTGCATACCAGGACGAGATGGGGCCCTGCATACCAGGACGAGATGGGGCCCTGCATACCAGGACGAGATGGGGCCCTGCATACCAGGACGAGATGGGGGCCCTGAATACCAGGACGAGATGGGGTCCCTGAATACCAGGATAGGGATGGGACCATGCATACCAGGATAGGGATGGGACCATCCATACTAGGATGAGATGGGGACCCTGCATACAAGGGTATGGATGGGGCCATGCATACCAGGATAAGGATGATGTGGCCATGCATACCAAGATAGGGATGAGGGGACCATGCATTCAATTGAGCCACTCCGCCCCGCCAAGGCAATCTCATGTGGGGGGTCCTACTCTACGTTTTTAATAAACACTGTGCCATTACAGCCTCCTAGATACATTAAAAGCAAGACCACTTTAAGTGCAATCCGTACCTGAGCATTTCTGGATCGCTCCCATGAAGCCAGAAAAAGCAAGTGCAGATGAAGGCCAATCAGGTCTGAATGCAGACATATCAGGTTTAGCCTCCACACATTGCCCGACCAGCAAACATAGATGAAGGGCAATGCAGGTTCAGACACAGGTGCACAATTAAATAAAACTTGGGGCAGGGCGGGGCTGCTGTGTGTGTGCACAGCAGCCTAGATCCATCACAGTGAACACAGAAAAAATGGCGAACATAACCCAGCGCGCACGGCAAAAGTGGTGGTCAGCCACATACCAACATATAAAAAAAGAAAAGAAGCCAGCGCTGCTTAAGGTTAGAACGCATAACATAAAGTGCATATGCACATAATATCTAACTGTATTCAAAATGAGATATTTGGCAAAAAAATTGATCAATTCAATTGAGCCACCCCGCCACGCCAAGGCAATCTCATGTGGGGGGTCCTACTCTACGTTTTTAATAAACACTGTGCCATTACGGCCTCCTAGATACATTAAAAGCAAGACCACTTTAAGTGCAATCCGTACCTGAGCATTTCTGGATCGCTCCCATGAAGCCAGAAAAAGCAAGTGCAGATGAAGGCCAACCAGGTCTGAATGCAGACATATCAGGTTTACCCTCCACACATTGCCCGACCAGCAAACATAGATGAAGGGCAATGCAGGTTCAGACACAGGTGCACAATTAAATAAAGCTTGGGGCAGGGCGGGGCTGCTGTGTGTGTGCACAGCAGCCTAGATCCATCACAGTGAACACAGAAAAAATGGCGAACATACCCCAGCGCGCACGGCAAAAGTGGTGGTCAGCCACATACCAACATATAAAAAAAGAAAAGAAGCCAGCGCTGCTTAAGGTTAGAACGCATAACATAAAGTGCATATGCACATAATATCTAACTGTATTCAAAATGAGATATTTGGCAAAAAAATTGATCAATTCAATTGAGCCACCCCGCCACGCCAAGGCAATCTCATGTGGGGGGTCCTACTCTACGTTTTTAATAAACACTGTGCCATTACGGCCTCCTAGATACATTAAAAGCAAGACCACTTTAAGTGCAATCCGTACCTGAGCATTTCTGGATCGCTCCCATGAAGCCAGAAAAAGCAAGTGCAGATGAAGGCCAACCAGGTCTGAATGCAGACATATCAGGTTTAGCCTCCACACATTGCCCGACCAGCAAACATAGATGAAGGGCAATGCAGGTTCAGACACAGGTGCACAATTAAATAAAGCTTGGGGCAGGGCGGGGCTGCTGTGTGTGTGCACAGCAGCCTAGATCCATCACAGTGAACACAGAAAAAATGGCGAACATAACCCAGCGCGCACGGCAAAAGTGGTGGTCAGCCACATACCAACATATAAAAAAAGAAAAGAAGCCAGCGCTGCTTAAGGTTAGAACGCATAACATAAAGTGCATATGCACATAATATCTAACTGTATTCAAAATGAGATATTTGGCAAAAAAATTGATCAATTCAATTGAGCCACCCCGCCATGCCAAGGCAATCTCATGTGGGGGGTCCTACTCTACATTTTTAATAAACACTGTGCCATTACGGCCTCCTAGATACATTAAAAGCAAGACCACTTTAAGTGCAATCCGTACCTGAGCATTTCTGGATCGCTCCCATGAAGCCAGAAAAAGCAAGTGCAGATGAAGGCCAACCAGGTCTGAATGCAGACATATCAGGTTTACCCTCCACACATTGCCCGACCAGCAAACATAGATGAAGGGCAATGCAGGTTCAGACACAGGTGCACAATTAAATAAAGCTTGGGGCAGGGCGGGGCTGCTGTGTGTGTGCACAGCAGCCTAGATCCATCACAGTGAACACAGAAAAAATGGCGAACATAACCCAGCGCGCACGGCAAAAGTGGTGGTCAGCCATATACCAACATATAAAAAAAGAAAAGAAGCCAGCGCTGCTTAAGGTTAGAACGCATAACATAAAGTGCATATGCACATAATATCTAACTGTATTCAAAATGAGATATTTGGCAAAAAAATTGATCAATTCAATTGAGCCACCCCGCCACGCCAAGGCAATCTCATGTGGGGGGTCCTACTCTACATTTTTAATAAACACTGTGCCATTACGGCCTCCTAGATACATTAAAAGCAAGACCACTTTAAGTGCAATCCGTACCTGAGCATTTCTGTATTCAAATATCTCATTTTGAATACAGTTAGATATTATGTGCATATGCACTTTATGCTATGCGTTCTAACCTTAAGCAGCGCTGGCTTCTTTTCTTTTTTTATAAATGAGGGCAGCTCCAGTTTAGTGTTCTCCCCTCGTACATAGGTTGTTGTTGGGGATGTAACATATTTTTTTATTCTGTCTTTTTTTTTTAACCTGTTCATTCTGTATGATAGTTTGATTGTGGTGGGATCGGCCTTCCTGCCTAATGTGAGTCTGTAACTCCCTGATAGTCTTCAAAAAATCTCTCCATTGCCTCTTCCAAATGCATAAGATCTAAATTTAAAGTGCCCCTGTCAGCAGGATTGTGCTCAGTAACCTAAAGACACAGGTCAGCGCCGTTATACTGATTACATTGATACCTGGTGATGAAATCCGTCTTGTGGTTGTTGTTTAATCTTTATTTGTAGTTTTCAGTTAATGAGATTCTCGTGCTCTGGGGCAGGGCTGTGGGCGGGGCTTTATGTGGTCTGATTACATATTCATCTGTATTGGCTTATGACAGGTCGCTGATCCCTCACTGACCTGCCCCCATTATTACATAATGCATATAATAGCATTGATATTATTGTTGATACTGCCTATAATATTGTGGCTGTTGTGAGGCTTAGAAAAAAAATTACATCCAGCAAAATGTCACCGGCGATGGCGGCGCCTGCACAGTAGCATCTATAAGTAAGAGACAGAGGCTACTGGACAGGGGCCACTGGTGACATTTTACTGGATGTAATTTTTTTTCTAAGCCTCACAACAGCCACAATATTATAGGCAGTATCACCAATAATATCCACACTATTAAATGTATTATGTAATAATGGGGGGCAGGTCAGTGAGGGATCAGCGACCTGTCATAAGCCAATACAGATGAATATGTAATCAGCACACCTCATAAAGCCCCGCCCACAGCCCCACCCACAGCCCCACCCCAGAGCACGAGAATCTCATTAACGGAAAGCTACAAATAAAGATTTCATCACCAGGTATCAAAGTAAGACACCTATCCATAACTAATCCTATAGTTATATGATAAATAAAGATGCAGCCAGAATAAAGTCTTTTATTAGAAATAAAACAAAACACAGGGCAAGTGGGAAGAGGGGGGCAAAGCACCAGAATTGGCGCATCTAATAGATGTGCCTTTTCTAGGCAGCTGTGGGCTGCTATTTTTAGGCTGGGGGGTCAATATCCATGGCCCTTTACAAGCCTGAGAATACCAGCCCCCAACTGTCAGCTTTAGCAAGGCTGGTTGTCAGAAATGGGGGGGACTCCATGCCATGTTTTTAAATTATTTCTTTATATAATTAAAAAAACAGTGTAAGGACCCCTCTATTCTTGATAACCAGCCTTGCTGAAGCTGACAGATGAGGGTTGCAGCCCTCACTTGTGAGTTTTGCCAGACTGGTTATAGAAAATACAGGGGAACCCACACCGTTTTTTTCATTCATTTTTTTAGTTATAACGCAGGCAGTGGGTGAGGAATACTCCAATCATCCGCTCCTGCTGTCACTGTTCTTGGCAGCAGCAGGTGTAGGCTGATGGGAGTAATAGTCCCAAACGCCCGCACCTACTATCATCATTCTCACGTTAATATAACTCTCATCATTCTCTCTGCCGGCAGAGCAGGGGAGAATGATGCTGACATAGTTGTCACGCGTGTGCCACGAGTATTACACACATGGACATCTCCGGTACCGGAAATATCAGGACGTGTGAAACCGGCCTTATACACAGTTCTCTTTTAATGACCAATATTTCTTTTTGAAACTCATCTGACAGAAAATATTGGAGCTTACGATAGTATAGATTGTGAAGTCTCCGAGACCCATACTCTAATTACCCCAGAGAGGTTTCACCACTAGCTGCTCATTTATTACTGATGGAGACTGTGGAGTTTGATCATTTCAGTAGTTCCTAATCAGGCCCCATTATTAATATCTGACGTGTGTCACTTTATGTGGTGGTAAGTTTGGAATTCTTCACAAAGGATAATAGAAAATAAATGGATCTTACAAATTATTTTCCAGCTTCGCACTATACCCTACATACGGTTGTACACTACTGTCTGGGCACATGGCAGTGTTCAGAAGGGAAGGAGCGCCATTTAGCTATTTGAATGCAGATCTAGCTGGAATAGTTTGCAGACACAATGTATTGGGAGCACTGTTCGTGGTCAACTGGCAGCTCAAAAGATGTCCACCGAGAGCATGCTTGGCTCTATCTTCTCTGCTCTCCATATCCCAAGGATTGCCTTGCTCATCACCCTTTAACAACCTCACATGGAATCTGGACTTACACAGGGACCCCTAGGCTTGGCCCATGGTGTTACCTGCTATTCTGTGGTGTTAGATGGCGAGAAGCATAGTCAGGTAGCTGGGTCAGAACCAGAAGGACACAATACAGAATCAGAAGACACAAGAGTAGTCAGTAAAGGGGCCACGGTCACAGCAGGAAACAAATACACAAGCCACAAGCTGAGCACAGAGGACTGAACCAGAGGAGAACAGCGCTGTATCTGGCAGATTCCGGCCATGTGCTTTGCGATTTAGTAGGGTGTGGTACTTTCCAATTGGCTGAAGTAGGGAGCAGATTACTCCAGCTGGACAGCAGGAACAGATCCCAGATGAGATTGGACACACCATATGCAGAAGCCCAAATATAACTAAATGCCAGAAAACCAGAATAGTCGAAATCCCCATAAAGTGATTCCATTTTATAAATTAATTCACTGAGGGTTATAATCCTTAGGAGGAGTGAATATTTTGACTCCACAGCCACTTTCTGGAAATTAACACGCAGTGGATGTTGGAGAGTGAAAATTACACATTTGCCATTTTATTACCCAGCACATAGTGCCCAGATTGTGCTCCAGGAGACACACACCAAAAATTAAGTGGGTTCTTCTCACTATAATATTGCTAAATACAGGGATCCTAAATGTTGTTTGCGCACACTGCAAGACTCCGAAGTGAGAGCGGATTTTGCTTTATTGGTTTATGGAAACCTTGTTGCTTTTCAGCAGCCTTTGAGCCACTAATAGTGTGGGAACCTCTGTTCTTCCATTGACAGATGATGGACCTGAGTGAGGACTTGTTTTTGTGAGATGAGAATTGGTATTATTTTCGCCTACATAACATTGATTGGTTTCTTTATATTTGATATTTGGGAGGCAGAATGAACAAACAGTTGAACACCGCACACTACTGGTTCATCCAACAAGGTTTTCTATTAGACTGTGAACTGTCATTGACTTGGTAAATAATTAAAGCCTTTACATAGCTTGCCATTTTTATGGACAGTTTAAGTAGAAGTGTTCAAAAATATAAAACTCAAGGATATTTTATTAAAAAATAATTGTTTTATCTTAGCAGATGACTGTACCAGGAGATCAGAGGGACAGCTGACATCTTCAATTTTTAAATCTGATGATCTTGAGATCCTACATGATACAACTAAAGTGAATGCTATTACTCCAGATATACCATCATCCATTCAAAGCAAAGATCTGTCATCTGATCCTATGAAACACGTCCCATCTTCTGATTCATTACCGATTACTAAGGAAAATCAAAGTCACAAAAGAGGCATTAAAAAACAAACTGCTCCTAAAGCAAAGAAGTCATTTTCATGTTCAGAATGTGGGAAATGTTTTACATGGAAATCACATTTTATTACTCACCAGAGAACTCACACAGGGGAGAAGCCTTTTTCCTGTTCAGAATGTGGGAAATGTTTTAATCAGAAATCGGTTCTTGATAGACACCAGAGAACTCACACAGGGGAGATGCCCTTTTCCTTTTCCTGTTCAGAATGTGGGAAATGTTTTGAACACAAATCAAATTTTGTTATCCACCAGAGAACTCACACAGGGGAGAAGCCTTTTTCCTGTTCAGAATGTGGGAAATGTTTTAACAATAAATCCGATTGTGTTAATCACCAGAGAATCCACACAGGGGAGAAGCCTTTTTCATGTTCAGAATGTGGGAAATGTTTTGCACGTAAATCACAATTTGTTACACACCAGAGAACTCACACAGGGGAGAAGCCTTTTTCATGTTTAGAATGTGGGAAATGTTTTGCACGTAAATCACAATTTGTTACACACCAGAGAACTCACACAGGGGAGAAGCCTTTTTCATGTTCAGAATGTGGGAAATGTTTTAGGAATAAATCAGATTGTGCTATGCACCAGAGAGCTCACACAGGGGAGAAGCCTTTTTCATGTTCAGAATGTGGGAAATGTTTTGCACATAAATCACATTTTGTTACCCATCAAAGAATTCACACAGGGGAGAAACCCTTTTCTTGTTCAGAATGTGGGAAATATTTTGCACAGAAAGCACATTTTTTTGCCCACCAGAGAATTCACACAGGAGACAAGCCTTTTTCCTGTCCAGAATGTGGGAAATGTTTTAACAGTAAATCAGATTGTGTTAAGCACCAGAGAATCCACACAGGGGAGAAGCCTTTTTCCTGTTCAGAATGTGGGAAATGTTTTAACAATAAATCAAGTTGTGTTAGGCACCAGAGAATCCACACAGCAGAAAAGCCATATTCATGTTCAGAATGTGGGAAATGTTTTAAATGGAAAATAAGTCTTGATAGCCATCAAAGAACCCACACAGGAGAGAAGCCTTTTTCCTGTTAATGTGGGAAATGTTTTAACCAGAAAGCGCTTCTTGTTAGACATCAGAGCAGTCACACAGAGGAGAAGCCAGTTTCATTTTCTTAATGTGGGAAATATTTTACCTGGAAATCAACTGTTAATAAACATCAGAGATGTCACATAGGGGAGAAGCCTTTTTTATGTTCATAATGTTGGAATAGTTTTAACCAAAATTGCACCTCCTCAAATGGGTTGTCTCTTGTCATTCCTCATGTTTGCTTACAAAATAATAAAAAGTAAACTTTATTAATTCCAAATGTAAAACTATACCCATAATTCGCCCCCTGAAGGTTAGTTGGAAAGTGACTAATAGAAAAAACATGTACCCCACATCTCAGTATATAGGGTGATGTGACGTATACACACTCACTCTCCAAGCCTCTCATTTCTACAGGTTTCATCGTCCTCACCAAAGACGACTCATCAAGAGACTATTTAATATTGACCTATATTCAAACGTGACTAAACAAAAAAAAAAAACTAAAATCATGTATCATGTTATCCGAAACAGAAAACTAGCCACATATTGGCAGATTCCAAACTTCAAACTATATACTTCGGAAGTTTATAAGCCACTCCAGTGTCAGGAATAGATAGTATGAATTTGAATTTACCAAATGGCTGCAATGAAACAAAGAGTGAAAAATTTAAAGGGGTCTGAATACTTTCCATAGCCACTGTATCAGTAAAAATAACTCCTCTTTATTAGGTTAAGTATAAAAGAATTGCACCATTTTCCGATACCCGTCGCGTCTCCATTTTTCATGATCTCGGGTTGGGTGAAAGTCTATTTTTTGTGTGCCGAGCTGACGATTTTAATGGAGACCATTTTGGTGCAGATACGATCTTTGGGTCATCCTTTATTGCATTTTAATGCAATGTTGAGGCGACCAAGAAAAGTGATTCTGGTGTTTTGACCTTTTTTCTCGTTACGCCATTTGGCGATCGGGTTAATTCTTTTTTATACTGATAGATCGGGCGATTCTGAACGCGGCTATAACAAATATGTGTATGTTTGATTTTTTTATTGTTTTATTTTGAAAAGGGGGTGATTTGAAATTTTATATTGTTTTTTATATTTTTTAAACATTTTATTTTTACTTTTGGCATTATGAAGACATACAGCATTGTATCTTAAATAACCAGACAACTATTTTTTAGCAAATGAAGAATAATGGAATGTTACTTGTATTGTGGCTTTAAATTTATGTTTTGATTTCTAGTTGGTCAAGAAAACAGACTTTTGTTTGTGTAAGCCGGTAATATTGACTTTTATTGTGCGCTTATCCTTTATCACTAGTGATGTTTGCTGATATGCTAATTATACATTGTGTTATGGTGCCAGTTTGTTGACTTCTAAAACAGAGTGGGAAAAGCTATGCAAATAGTTTAAATAATTTAATCAAGTAATGCTATAATAATCTCATCTCCATTCTTACCCTTTGTGTAAATACTGAATGAGGGACACTTGTTAAGTCTAAAAATGGGTTACATGCCTCTGTATAAAGAGACTGAGAGAGAAACAGCCAGAGAGATTCTGCCAAGACATCTATACATCCAAAGGACAAGAGACAGGACAGCAGCCACAACATCATCACAAGGGACACGGATCTATCATTCTACAGGAAACAACCTAGGGGTTTTCAGCCTCGGTTGGAAGAATACAGATCTGCTCCATTGACCATCACTGAACCATGGATACGTTTGCAGAAGCCAAATTGTGATCTTTGGATCAACTGGCCTTGTACCTTGTATGGACTCAATGGACTGTCATCTTCCTATGCTTGTCATACCTCCTCTATGTGTGCGGTGGAGTATTCGACCCTGGAAGATGAAGCCAGGTTGTGATCCTCGGATCAACTGGTCTTGTATGGACTGTCATCTTCCTACACTTGTCGTTACCTCCTCTCTGTGTGTGTGCCACAGCTGGGTAGCGACCCTGGAAGATCTGAAGTCACAGAAGCTATTATCCCAGCAGGTCAGCGGAAGGCTGAGACTCTGTAATGTGCCCCATCTTGTGTACTGTGCTGGGACTGTTCTATGTGTTATCTGCCTGTTCTGTAGTACAATAAAGCATTGCCACACTGTTTTACCGTCACCCTGTGTTGTCTGAGTAGCGTTTTGCCCATGTTAAAAGGAGAGGTGGAGTTCGGCAGGATGATCCTTGGTTTGTGGTTTTGGCTAGTGGGCGGCGCTCATAGCAATCCGGCAGTGAGAAGCATAGAGGTCTGCTGGAGATCACTGGTTATCATGCCAACCCATAGGTGACCTATGATCATGTGATGGGGTCACCGATGGGCAGGATTTCCGGTGCTTGCTGGAAGTGCACATTAAATGCCGCTGTCAGAGGCTGTTAGGGGCAAATGGCAGCTGTTCAAAACAGCTGACATGTGCCGGAAAAGATGTGATCTCACCACCGGAGCCCAGATCAAAGGGAGGAAGTACATTTACACCCGATGTCAGAAAGGGGTTAAAGGGGATTGTTTTTACAGAGCCAGAAGTGGTAATCAATCATGTATACATACAAATAATTACAGAAATACACAGCTTCTAATGGTAAATAGTATAGAGTTACCACAAGAAAATATAATTTGTGTAAACCATGTGTAGATATAAAAATTCAGGCAAATGTCAAATGTAGCTCCATCTAGTGGCCATGTGCAAAAGTGCCATCATAGAGTAACGTATCCTAAGAGAGCGTCACTATCAAGGTGGGGATGAGATAAGTGCACCGTATTTACTGAGTGTAAGATAAATCCATACATAGATATCTGTAACCGGATTGTAGATCTATCACTGGATATCAGTGTATAAGGGGAATAGATCCTGTGCACTTATAGATGAATAGCTTATATAATGAGAGGACACAGAGCAAAGGGTATAAATAGTGAGAGAATACAGAGCTGACAGCGCATTACATCCCTGGAGTACAGAGAGGAGATATAAAGTGCAGCCAGTGCTATATGGGATATCCCAGGAATACAGCACAGCCCATATAGTGTAAAGGAGGAACCATCCTAACAAGAGATGGCGATTACAGATCCTACAGACGACATGCCGGGAGTGTACAGAGAAAGATGGCAGATTCACCACTATTCCCTCTTACGGGCGTTTCGCCACGTCAGCTTCCTCAGAGGGTACAGATAAGTGTTTCCAACACACCAAGGTCCTGCACTAATCCAGGCAAGGGGAGTAACTCTGGGGTAAAGTGGGGGTGCTCCTAAAGGAATTGGGGCTGTTCCCCGGTCACATCTTCCCCAGTGAAGCAGGAGGTTCAGGATGAAAACCTGTTGGTAAGACCAAGATGGATAATGCTGCATACAGCCATCTGGTAGCGATCAATCAGGTGAAGTGATAGTGAGGGGGGTCCGGAAACAAAACAATGCAGGTGAAAAGAGCCAAATGTGACCCCACCAAGTGACCAGTGAGAGTGCAACTGTGCAACGGGTAAGAAAAGAGAATAAACAGTGATATGGTAAAGATATAAAGAGAAAAGCAGCTTAATAACAGTGATGATAATAAAATCTATGGGAAGTGTTTGTGGTGAAGTGTATACACTCCTAGAAATGTTTCCTCTACAATATACAGATATAAATGATCAGTATTAGGACGTGTAACAAAGAGGAATCTGTTATTATATAGAGAGAATGTAACGAGCAATAAATGACGGGAATAATCGGGAATGAAATTGTTATTAATAATATAATGAGATCCCAGCACCTGACACTTCCCGGGATATATGGGCTTATATTAGAATCCCAATTACCAACTGGAAAGATAAAAACAAAGGGAAAAGGGCGGAACAAAAAACAAGCCCCAAACACCTCATAACCCACAATGTAAGGGCAGAAAAATACCGGAAATATAAGTTTCTATTCACACTGCAATATTAGTCACCTGTGATCTGTGTCTCTCCCAGAAGAGAAGTCATCACAGCGTCATTCCCCATAATAACCGTATAGAGGAGGAAATGATCGCGGAGAGAGCGTCCATTGTTAGAATAGTGGGGAGACACAGATGGGATCCAATGCTCCTGACTGTCCGGATGTCTAGAGGATCGTCACCATCGGAGAGTAAAGTGCAGATCGGCGATCTTGTGACCGTTGTATTATGGGGAAATAAGAAACAAATAAGACACATTGAGATCAGAGAAAACTGTTCTATGTAATAAAGAGTGTAGAGAACGAATTCCACCAAACCCCCTATAGGAAAGGGGAGAAGCGGAGAACTTCATCTACACCATTGGGATGTCAGGGATTTAATTGCCGGATCCATTTAGTTTCTAATTGTGACCAGTAGTGATGGGCGTATCCCGCGATGATCGGGATCGGTGGGTTCACCCGAGTTTTTTTGTAAACTTTGAGCTTGGGGCCAGAGATGACGCGAACTTGCATCCGAACCCCGAGCTTGGACTTTACAGATATGGGATGGGGCGGGGGGGCTGTAAAACAAAGCATAAAATTAATAATAAACATTATAATTATAGTTACTGGTCCAGTGACGCGTCCTCCCGTCCCGCTGTCTCCCGGCCGCATCTACTTCCGGGGCCGCTCATTAACTTCCGGATTATTCACTCCATTGCTCGGCAATTTTCAGCCGGCGTTGGCAGTGTTCATGCGGTTACATCAGGGTTCACCCCAGGTCATGGCCCGACCCATGAACTGGGATGAACCCTGACATCACCACACGAACACTGCAGGAAAAAGCCAAAGACTGCCGAGAGCAGTGAATACCGCCGGAAGATAATGCGCGGCCCCGGAAGCAGATGTGGCCGGGAGTCAGCGGGATGGGAGGACACGTCGCTGGACAGGTAAGTATAATATTTATTATTAATTTTATGCTATTACAGGCCCTGGACCCGAACTGTAACACGGGTTTCCCATGGAAATCCATGTTCAGGACCTTATGACTGAGCAGTATATGTTTGGTACAGGGTCGGAACTTTACAGTTTGGGTTCGCCCATCCCTAGTGACCAGAATTTTTTCCAGTCGCCCCCTATTGGTAACCAGGACCCTATTGATGGCAGAGACACGGAGTAAGCTGGAATCACAGGTATGTTTCTTTATAGTCAACTCCTCTAAATCAGAAGCCATGAACATAACGCTGACCTGAAACAACTAATTTCTAACTTTCCCTGTAAGTGGCAGAAAGACGCAATTAACCCCTTCATGCTGCGGCCCATTTTCGTTTTTTGTTTCTATTTTTTCCTTCCCTTCTTCCCAGAGCCATAACTCTTTATCTCTCTGTCCACATAGACATATGAGGGCTTGATGTTTGTGGGGCGAGTTGTACTTTTCAATGACTCCCTTAATTTTACCACATAGTGTACTCAAAAACAAGGAAAAAATTCCAAGTGCAGTGAAATTGTGAAAAAAGCAATTCTGACATTGTTTTTTGTGAATTGTTTTTACGGTGTACATTTTATGGTAAAACTGACCATGCTATATGAATCATAGAATCATAGAATCGTAGAGTTGGAAGGGACCTCCTGAGCCATCTGGTCCAACCCCCTGCTCAAAGCAGGATTCTCTAAATCATCCCAGACAGATGTCTGTCCAGCCTCTGTTTGAAGACTTCCATTGAAGGAGAACTCACCACTTCTCATGGCAGCCTGTTCCACTCATTGATCACTCTAACTGTCAAAAAGTTTTTTCTAATATCTAATCTGTGTCTCTCTCCTCCTCCCATTCAGTTTCATCCCATTGCTTCTAGTCTTTCCTTGTGCAAATGAGAATAAAGTTGATCCTTCTACAATGTGACAGCCCTTTAGATATTTGTTGACAGCTATTAAGTCTCCTCTCAGACTTCTCTTTTGCAAACTAAACATTCCCAAATCCTGCAACCTTTCCTCATAAGACAGGGTTTGCAGACCGGTCACCATTCTGGTCGCTATTTTCTGAACTTGCTCCAGTTGATGTCTTTTTTAAAATGTGGTGCCCCAAACTGGACACAATATTCCAGATGAGGTCTGACCAAAGAGGAGTAGAGGGAAATAATGACTTCACGTGATCTAGACTGTATGCTTCTGTTAATACATCCTAGAATTGCATTTGCCTTTTTTGCTGCTGCATCACACTGTTGACTCATATTCAGTCTGTGATCTATTAGTATACCCAAGTCTTTTTCACATGTTCTGTCACTTAGCCCTATTCCTCCCATTCTGTATATGCTTTTTTCATTTTTATTGCCCAGATGTAGTACTTTGCATTTTTCCCTGATAAAAACCATTCTGTTAGTTGCTGCCCACTGCTCCAGTTTATTTATATCTTTTTGAATCCTCTCTCTCTCTTCTCTAGTATTAGCTATCCCTCCTAGCTTTGTGTCATCAGCAAATTTAATCAGTTTACCCTCAATTCCTTCATCTAAATCGTTGATAAAGATGTTGAACAATACAGGGCCCAGGACAGAGCCCTGTGGTACCCCACTTGAGACATTCTTCCAACTGGATGTGCAGCCATTTACGACCACTCTTTGGGTCCGATCACTAAGCCAGTTATGAATCCACCTAACAGTTGCCTTGTCCATTCCATACCAAGTCATTTTTTTCAAGAAGGATTGTGTGAGATACTTTGTCAAATGCTTTGCTGAAGTCAAGATATACTATATCTACAGCATTTCCCTGATCCACCCAATCAGTGATTCTGTCATAGAAGGAAATTAAGTTAGTCTGACATGACTTATTAGCTACAAACCCATGCTGACTCTGTTTAATCATTTCATTCTTATCCAGGTACTTACATACATGTTGTTTAATAATTTGTTCAAAGATCTTTCCTGGTATAGAAGTCAGACTCACCGGCCTATAGTTGCCTGGGTCCACTTTCTTCCCTTTTTGAAGATAGGAACATTTGCTCTTCTCCAGTCTTCTGGGACTTCTCCTGTACTCCAAGAATTTTCAAATATTATGGAGAGGGGTTCAAAAATGTCTTCTGCTATCTCCTTCAGTACTCTGGGGTGTAGTTCATCTGGACCTGGAGACTTGAATTCATTTAGGTTAGCTGTTTCCTCACTATCTTTCTGTTTATAGATATCCTGGATTCTTCTACTCCCTTAATAGGACAGTGAAAAACAGTTGATGTTACATTTCCTTTCTGAGAGAAAACAGATGCAAAATAGGAATTTAAAAGTTCGGCCTTTTCAACATCCTGTCTTACCATTTCATCATTTTCATCCGGTAAAATCCTATAGCATCTTTGACTTTTCTTTTACTTTTGAGATATCCCCAAAATCCTTTATTATTGCTTTTGACAACTCTTGCAAGCCTCAATTCATTTTCAGCTTAAGAAAATCTGATTTGTGCCCTGCAAGTTCTGCAGACAGCATTATATTCTTCTTTAGATATGCCTCCCTCTTTCCATTTTATAAACATTTCATTCTTCCTTTATAGCATGTGCTTAAGTTCTGTGTTCATCCATCCTGGTTTCCTGAAATGCTTCCTGTTCTTCCCTCTTTTTGGAATTGTTAACAATTGTGCTTTGAGAATTTCATTTTTCAAGATTTCCCATCCTTCCTGGACAGTTTTGTCCTTAAGGATATCCAGCCAATGGATCCCTCCAATTCTCTTTCTGAATCCCTTAAAATCTGCCTTTCTGAAATCTAACCTTGACATCTGAGTCTTCACAGGTCTTCCTCCTCTAGTTATCCAAAATTCTAAAATAGCACGGTCGCTACCTCCTAGGGTCCCAGCCACTTTTACCTCCTCAACCATTTCCTCCCTGTTTAGAAGGATTAGATCCAAGGTAGCAGTTCCCCTTGTTTTCTCCCCTACCTTTTGGAAGATAAAGTTGTTAGCAAGAGAGGATAAGAATTTCCTTGACCTGCTAGTTTTGTCTGATTCCCAACAAATGTCAGGATAGTTGAAATCTCCCATGAAAACTATGTCATATTTTTGGAGAACTTGGCCATTTGATGCATAAAGAGTTCATCCATATCTTCAGCTTGCACAGGCGGCCTGTAGTAAATGCCTACAATGGTGTCCTTTCCATTGTTCTGTCCTTGTATTCTTACTCTCAACAGGGAATCCCCCATGACCGCCACTCTCCGTTTCTTCTTCACAACATTTTTCTTTCTCCATCCAGGAGGATTCAGAAGGTGTACAAGGTTGCTGTTTGTGGGCAGAGTCTTATCCTGATGTATTTCTTCATCATTCTCCTGCGTAAGAGCCTGGTACTGGTTCCTGAGCAGTATGGGTGCTGACTGCCTCCTGATCCTCCTGCTTCTCTGGGTCACATGTTTCCATTCCTCTGTTTCTTTAGGTGCACTTCGAATTTCTTCTCTTTCTGTAACATGAAGAGATTAGAGTTGAGCGACTTTTGGTTTTTTAGGGTCACGTTTCGTTTCGTGAAACCCGACTTTTCCAAAAGTCGGGTCGAGCAAGATCGTCCGATTATAGGGAAAAGTCGGGGTCGTCCCGAAACACGAAACCCAATGTAAGTCAATGGGGAATAAAAGTCGGCAGTGAGAGGAGGACAGGAAACACACCAACAGTGCCCATTTGAATGCCAAAAGCATCAATTCTTCTTACTTAAGCTTGTCAACCTTAATTAACTTCATAATACAAGTTACGCACTGAAAAATGGGGGTTATTTGGCTAAAGTTGTGGGGGGTAGGGCTGGCTCCAGGTTTTCATGTGCCCTGGGCGAAAGAGCGCCCCTTTAACACATACCACAACTCATCATGCTCCGATACGGCAGAGAAATAGCGGTATAGTACAATGAAAAATACCTCACTTTTTACATCTCATGACGAGGCCCATCTATTTCTCCATACAGAATCATTGGTCCCATATAATGTTTGAAACAGTATATGATGAGCTCCACATAATGCTACAGTATATGTTGGTCCCCATGGATGAAGCTCTACTGTCTTATGGGCCCAAATAATGCTACAAACATAATGGGCCCCATTTCTAATGCTCTAGTGTATAATGGGCCCTGTAAATGCTGCTCCAGTGTCTGATATCCACCTTTGGAATGTTCCAGTGTATGGTGGGCCCCATCTATTATTCTCAGACGGTGTTAGGCCCAGTATGGATTGCACGTGATTGCACAAAGGTTAGAAAGGGTACCGTATCCCCAGATAACATGTATGGATAGCGTACACATTCAAAATATATGTCTCAGGAGGCAGGCTCAGACGGTGTTAGGCCCAGTATGGATTGCACGTGATTGCACAAAGGTTAGAAAGGGTACCGTATCCCCAGATAACATGTATGGATAGCGTACACATTCAAAATATATGTCTCAGGAGGCAGGCTCAGACGGTGTTAGGCCCAGTATGGATTGCACGTGATTGCACAAAGGTTAGAAAGGGTACCGTATCCCCAGATAACATGTATGGATAGCGTACACATTCAAAATATATGTCTCAGGAGGCAGGCTCAGACGGTGTTAAGCCCAGTATGGATTGCACGTGATTGCACAAAGGTTAGAAAGGGTACCGTATCCCCAGATAACATGTATGGATAGCGTACACATTCAAAATATATGTCTCAGGAGGCAGGCTCAGACGGTGTTAGGCCCAGTATGGATTGCACGTGATTGCACAAAGGTTAGAAAGGGTACCGTGTCCCCAGACAACATGTATGGATAGCGTACACATTCAAAATATATGTCTCAGGACGCAGGCTCAGACGGTGTTAGGCCCAGTATGGATTGCACGTGATTGCACAAAGGTTAGAAAGGGTACCGTATCCCCAGATAACATGTATGGATAGCGTACACATTCAAAATATATGTCTCAGGAGGCAGGCTCAGACGGTGTTAGGCCCAGTATGGATTGCACGTGATTGCACAAAGGTTAGAAAGGGTACCGTATCCCCGGATAACATGTATGGATAGCGTACACATTCAAAATATATGTCTCAGGAGGCAGGCTCAGACGGTGTTAGGCCCAGTATGGATTGCACGTGATTGCACAAAGGTTAGAAAGGGTACCATATCCCCGAATAACATGTATGGATAGCGTACACATTCAAAATATATGTCTATACATCAGGAGGCAGGCTCAGACGGTGTCAGGCACAGTATGGATTTGACGGCCCAGATTACACAGCGGAGGAGCAGGGAGAGGTAAAGATTGCAAATGCTGGGGCCCTGCCCAAGCAAGGGGGGCCCACTCGTGGGCGTCGGTACTGGCACTGGGCCCCTCATAGTACAGCAGTGTGTCTGACGGCGGGTGTGCACCACCACCGTCAGAGACACTTGATTGCACTATGAGGGACCCTGTGCCAGTGCCCGCGCCCAAGAGTCAGCCTACCCACCTGTCCAGGGCAACGGCACTCGCACGGTGTCGTGCGCTAGGTGGTGACCCCGGCCATGGGGGGGGAGGCAGCACAGTTAGGGAGTTTTAGAAAGTGGCATATGTTGATGTTGGACATTCAGCTGATGCAAAAGGCGAAATAGGTGAAGTACCAGGAAGAGGTGGACCAAAGCAAGCCATTTTTCTGTCACCCTATGTGTCATCAGGGGAAGGTGGGACAAAATCCTTGGAAACCCATGCGTGGTTCATTTTAATGAAGGTTAGATCATCCACATTTTGGGTTGACAGACGGGTCCTTTTTTCTGTCAGGATTGATCCAGCTGCACTGAAGACTCTTTCCGATAGCACACTTGCAGCTGGGCAAGCGAGCTCCTGTAAGGCATATTGGGCCAATTCAGGCCAGGTGTCCAGTTTAGCGGCCCAATAGTCAAAGGGGAATGACCTGTGTGGGAGAACATCGATATGGGAGGAAAAGTAGTTTGTAACCATAGTTGACAACTGCTGTCTCCTGTCACTTTCCATCGATGCAGTATTACCAGTTGTGTGAGCGGTATTTGAAAAATCAGTCCACAACATTGTCATGAAACCCCTGTCTCCAACGCCACTTCTGCTGTGTGCACCACGAACACCTCTGCCAAGCTGCCCCCGGCCCGTACGGCTCGTGTGAGAACCATCACCGCTGCTGTGTGCTGGGAATGCCTCAAGCAACCGATTTACCAGAGTTGCTTGTTTATTAGCCAATATTAGGTCAAGGTTCTCCTGTGGCATGATGTTTTGTAATTTGCCTTTATAGCGTGGATCCAGGATGCTGGCCAACCAGTAGTCGTCATCGTTCATCATTTTGGCAATGCGGGGGTCCCTTTTTAGGATCCGCAAGGCATAATCTGACATGTGGGCCAATGTTCCCGGTGTCAATGATGCACTGCGAGTGCTGGGTGGAGGAGCACTTTCTGGCAAATCCACATCCCTCCAGTCACGCACAAACCCTGTACCAGACCTTGCCACGCCAACATTTTCACTTGCCCCACGAGATGCATCCTCCTCCCCTAAGTAATCATCCCCATCATCATCCTCCTCCTCCTCTTCTTCCTCCACCTCGTCCAGGAGAGGTCCCTGAGCAGACAATGGCTGAATGTCATCAAGGATTCCCTCCTCCTCTTCCTCCTCATCAACATTGGCTGCAGACGCCTGCTCCTTAAGGTGCGTCAAAGTTTGCATGAGCAGACGCATAAGTGGGATGCTCATGCTTAGGATGGCGTCGTCTGCGCTTACCAGCCGTGTGCATTCCTCAAAACACTGAAGGACTTTACAAAGGTCTTTCAGCTTCGACCACTGCACACCTGTCAACTCCATGTCTGCTCTCAAAGTGCCTGGCCGTGTATCCTCCAACAAATGCATTATGGCCTGCCTCTGCTCGCACAGCCGCTCCACCATGTGCAGGGTGGAGTTCCACCTTGTTGCAATGTCGATAATGAGGCGGTGGTTGGGAAGGTGGAGCAATCGCTGCAGCTTCTGCATACGAACGGAGTGTACAGGCGACCGGCGGATGTGCGCGCACAGTCTTCGCACCTTCTGGAGCAGGGCTGTTAACTCCGGATAATTTTTGAAGAAGCACTGCACCACCAGGTTCAAGGTGTGAGCCAAGCAAGGTATGTGGCTGAGTTTTGAAAGGGCTATGGCTGCCACAAAATTACGGCCGTTATCACTAACTACCTTGCCTGCCTCAAGATGTACACTGCCCAGCCATGACTCAGTTTGTCGCTTCAAGTACTCGGCCAGCACCTCGGCGGTGTGTCTGTCGCCCAAACACATCATCTGCAACACAGCCTGCTGACGCTTTCCACTAGCTGCTCGATAGGGGGACACATCATGTGCAACAGTGGCAGCTGCAGATGGAGTGCTCGTACGACTGCCCTCTGTGGACGAGCTTTCGCTTCTGGAGGAGGAGGAGGAGGAGGAGGAGGGTCGAACGCCTACAGCCAACTGTTTCCTATACCATGGGCTAGGCAGCACTGTCCCACCACCGCTGTCCCCTGTGGACCCTGCATCCACCACATTAACCCAGTGCGCAGTGATGGACACGTAACGGCCCTGGCCATGCCGACTGGACCATGCATCAGTTGTGAGGTGCACCTTTCCGCTCACTGACTGCTTGAGTGCATGGACAATGCGGTCTTTCACATGATGGTGGAGGGCTGGGATGGCTTTGCGAGAGAAGAAGTGGCGACTGGGTAGGTCATAGCGTGGTACTGCATAGGCCATGAGTTCGCGGAAAGCTGTGCTTTCCACCAACCGAAAGGGCATCATCTCAAACGAGATTAGTTTGGCAATGTGGGCGTTCAAACCCAGTGTACGCGGATGAGAGACTGAGTACTTTCTTGACCTACTCATAGTGTCTGGGAGGGTGAGCTGGACTTGAGAGCTGCATATGGTGGAAGTAGCGGTGGACAGGGCGGACTGAGAGAGGGTTGATGATGGTGATGGAGTTGGTGTTCTTTCTGATGGCCTAGAATCAGTCTTTCGTTGATATAACAGTGGGATTCCCTGACTGCTGTGGTCTTGCAACGACACCTCAACATTTTCTGCTGTGCTAACCGGTGGGCTTACAGTGGGGGAAACAATGCAGCGTTGCTGACTACCTTCGTTGTGATCAGTTGCACATGTGGCACTTGAGGTTTGGTGTTGTGTCCACGCTTGCAAGTGCATGCTGGTTAAATGTCTAAGCATGCAACTGGTATTCAAATTTTTCAGATTTTTCCCTCGGCTAAAGGTCTTTGCGCACTTCTTACAGATAACCTTGGCCTGATCATGAGGATTTTGTTCAAAAAAGTGCCACACTGCACTCTTCCTACTTTGGCAGACATTTTGCGGCCTAGCACGCTGTGATCTTTTGGCCCTCTGGACAAGCTGTCCAGCAACTCTTTTGATGTTTGGAACCTGTCTTTGGAGTGCTCCGGGCCTGCCAGATAACAGCTGTTGCGATGTTGATGTCTGCTGTGGATGCTCCTCATCTGAGCTATTGGAAGCAGCACCCTCTTCCCCCAATGGATGCCAATCTGGGTCAACAACTGGGTCATCCATCACCTCCTCTTCTATGTCATGTGCACCTTCCTCTGTGTCACCGTGTATGGTGGTATAGTGTGCGGGAAGGGGCACCTGAGTCTCATCAGGGTCAGAATCTGGCACTGTACACTGCGAGGACAATGTAGTGCTCTGAGTGAATGTACCAGCAGAATCATCCATCAGCGGCTGTGCATCAGTGCACTCCATGTCAGATTCATCTTGGCCTGGGTAATTCACCATTTCACTTGATAATCCAGGCATGGTATGTGAAAACAGCTCCATGGAGTAATCAGTAGTATGGCCTGCGTCATCCTTCAATCTTGGTTGGGGTGAAGGACACAAGGAAAGGTGTGGTTCATGAACATGAGCCTCCAATGACGACTCAGTGCTTTTACTTTTTACAACTGAAGAAGAGGAGGCGATAGAGCTGGAGGCTGAGTCAGCAATGTAAGACAAAACTTTTTCCTGATGCTCTGGCTTTAAAAGCGGTTTGCCAACTCCTAGAAAACTAAGCGTTCGAGGCCTTATGTAGCCAGACGATGACGCAGGGTCAGCACCTCCTGCATTCGGTCCTATTTTGCTCTTGCCACTACTATCAGATCCACCACCAACACCATCATTACCAGCTGCCAACCCCCGCCCAATTCCACGGCCTCTTCCACCAGCCTTCCTCATTTTTGGTAGAAATGTAGACAAAATCCAACAAACTATATAGTAATGTAAAACAAGGTACAAGGTGTCTATAGGACAGGGGAGATTTTGAATTTCTGCAGACACTTGTGGACACTGGACACTTTTGGATTGTGTGAGGCCCACTGATATCTGAGCGCTATGTGACAGGCTCGATGGCACAGCTGTGACCAAAGTGACTAGAGGATAAGGGAGATTTTGAATCTCTGCACACACTTTTGGACACTGGACACTTTTGGATTGTGTGAGGCCCACTGATATCTGAGCGCTACGTGACAGGCTCGATGGCACAGCTGTGACCAAAGTGACTAGAGGATAAGGGAGATTTTGAATCTCTGCACACACTTTTGGACACTGGACACTTTTGGATTGTGTGAGGCCCAATGAATATCTGAGCGCTATGTGACAGGCTCGATGGCACAGCTGTGACCAAAGTGACTAGAGGATAAGGGAGATTTTGAATCTCTGCACACACTTTTGGACACTGGATGGACACTTTTGGATTGTGTGAGGCCCACTGATATCTGAGCGCTATGTGACAGGCTCGATGGCACAGCTGTGACCAAAGTGACTAGAGGATAAGGGAGATTTTGAATCTCTGCACACACTTTTGGACACTGGATGGACACTTTTGGATTGTGTGAGGCCCACTGATATCTGAGCGCTATGTGACAGGCTCGATGGCACAGCTGTGACCAAAGTGACTAGAGGATAAGGGAGATTTTGAATCTCTGCACACACTTTTGGACACTGGACACTTTTGGATTGTGTGAGGCCCAATGAACATCTGAGCGCTATGTGACAGGCTCGATGGCACAGCTGTGACCAAAGTGACTAGAGGATAAGGGAGATTTTGAATCTCTGCACACACTTTTGGACACTGGATGGACACTTTTGGATTGTGTGAGGCCCACTGATATCTGAGCGCTATGTGACAGGCTCGATGGCACAGCTGTGACCAAAGTGACTAGAGGATAAGGGAGATTTTGAATCTCTGCACACACTTTTGGACACTGGATGGACACTTTTGGATTGTGTGAGGCCCACTGATATCTGAGCGCTATGTGACAGGCTCGATGGCACAGCTGTGACCAAAGTGACTAGAGGATAAGGGAGATTTTGAATCTCTGCACACACTTTTGGACACTGGACACTTTTGGATTGTGTGAGGCCCAATGAACATCTGAGCGCTATGTGACAGGCTCGATGGCACAGCTGTGACAAAAGTGACTAGAGGATAAGGGAGATTTTGAATCTCTGCACACACTTTTGGACACTGGATGGACACTTTTGGACTGTGTGAGGCCCACTGATATCTGAGCGCTATGTGACAGGCTCGATGGCACAGCTGTGACCAAAGTGACTAGAGGATAAGGGAGATTTTGAATCTCTGCACACACTTTTGGACACTGGATGGACACTTTTGGATTGTGTGAGGCCCACTGATATCTGAGCGCTATGTGACAGGCTCGATGGCACAGCTGTGACCAAAGTGACTAGAGGATAAGGGAGATTTTGAATCTCTGCACACACTTTTGGACACTGGATGGACACTTTTGGATTGTGTGAGGCCCACTGATATCTGAGCGCTATGTGACAGGCTCGATGGCACAGCTGTGACCAAAGTGACTAGAGGATAAGGGAGATTTTGAATCTCTGCACACACTTTTGGACACTGGATGGACACTTTTGGATTGTGTGAGGCCCACTGATATCTGAGCGCTATGTGACAGGCTCGATGGCACAGCTGTGACAAAAGTGACTAGAGGATAAGGGAGATTTTGAATCTCTGCACACACTTTTGGACACTGGATGGACACTTTTGGATTGTGTGAGGCCCACTGATATCTGAGCGCTATGTGACAGGCTCGATGGCACAGCTGTCACCAAAGTGACTAGAGGATAAGGGAGATTTTGAATCTCTGCACACACTTTTGGACACTGGACACTTTTGGATTGTGTGAGGCCCAATGAATATCTGAGCGCTATGTGACAGGCTCGATGGCACAGCTGTGACAAAAGTGACTAGAGGATAAGGGAGATTGGATTGCTTTTAATAAAGCAGTTTGCGGAGCAGTGGGTAAACAGCAATACAGGAATGTCAGGAAGCCTTAGAAGGCAGCCCAACAACCAACACCACTGATACACCACTATATAGCCTCCCCTTGCACTGCACACACAGTGACTGGTGTGTTGTGCAGGCCAAATTGCTAGCAGCAGAAGCAGTTTTTTTGTCTTCTCAGCAGGACAAAAAAAAAAATTGGGATTGCTTTTAAAAAAGCAGTTTGCGGAGCAGTGGGTAAACAGCAATGCAGGAATGTCAGGAAGCCTTAGAAGGCAGCCCAACAACCAACACCACTGATACACCACTATATAGCCTCCCCTTGCACTGCACACACAGTGACTGGTGTGTTGTGCAGACCAAATCGCTAGCAGCAGAAGCAGTTATTTTGTCTTCTTCCCTACCTAACGCTCTCCCTACAGAATCAGCAGCAACCTCTCCCTATACTAAGATAGGCAGAAGTAAGATGGCGGTCGGCGTGCACGCCCTTTTATACCCCCTGTGATGCCCACCAAAGCAAGCCAATCACTTGCATGCCCTTCTGAAAGATGGTGGTGACCCATGCCTATGTCATCACGTTGCCCACAGTGTGCGTGGATCCTGATTGGCTGAAAAAGAGCGCAAAACAAACTTTTGAAACGCGTCTTTGGCACGTAAGTCGCCGACCTCATGGCCGACCTCATCCTAGGGTCGTGTTTCGTTTCATGAAACCCGACTTTGCCAAAAGTCGGCGACTTTTGAATTTTTTCGACTCGTTTCACTCAACTCTAGTGCTAACACACAGTGAAGAGGATCAGCTCTCAGTATTAGTATGTTTAATTAGAAGCATGGTGTGCTGGCATTCCACACTGAGGTCTGCTCCTTACAGGTCTCACATTACAGAGACCATGCTACAATGAAAGTACTCACGTGATCCCTGTTGCTCTGACCTAGCGTCTCAAGCAGAGAGCTAGCAGGGAGGGTGAGGACAGTGTGCAGTAGCTAATAGTTAAGATAAGTCCCTGACACGCCGGGGAGTCGGCTTTCTATAAGGCAGGTGGAGGAGGCGACCTGTGTTTTCAGTGCTGCAGTCGCACGCTTCACTTCCAGTGACGTCATGAATATTTATAAGCTATAATGAGCGGGACCGGAAGTGAAGTGTGCGTAGCTGCTGCTGTGAAGGAAGGGGGTAAGAAACACCCGAGAGAAGAGATGTATACCAGGGGAGACAGACCAGTGGGGGTGACTCGAGTATAAGCCGAGAGGGGCACTTTCAGCCCAAAAAGTTGGGCTGAAAATCTCGGCTTATACTCAAGTATATACGGTAGCTTGTTAGGGTTATGGTGAGATCACATGGTGAACAGGAGCTACAGTCTGAGGAAAGGGCTAAAAAGCCTTCACTAGACCCCTGTACAGCTGTATAATGAGGCCCAGGCTTTATAGTGAAGGGACAGGAGTGAGAGCCTGATCCCAGGAGCTACAGTCTGAGGAAAGGACTAAAAAGCCTTCACTAGACCCCTGACAGCTGTATAATGAGGTCCAGGCTTTATAGTGAAGGGACAGGAGTGAGAGCCTGTGCCCAGGAGCTACAGACTGAGGAAAGGGCTAAAAAGCCTTCACTAGACCCCTGTACAGCTGTATAATGAGGCCGAGGCTTTATAGTGAAGGGACAGGAGTGAGGGCCTGTTCCCAGGAGCTACAGTCTGAGGAAAGGACTAAAAAGCCTTCACTAGACCCCTGTACAGCTGTATAATGAGGCCCAGGCTTTATAGTGAAGGGACAGGAGTGAGGGCCTGTGCCCTGGAGCTACAGTCTGAGGAAAGGACTAAAAAGCCTTCACTAGACCCCTGTACAGCTGTATAATGAGGCCGAGGCTTTATAGTGAAGGGACAGGAGTGAGGGCCTGTGTCCAGGAGCTACAGTCTGAGGAAAGGGCTAAAAAGCCTTCACTAGACCCCTGTACAGCTGTATAATGAGGCCCAGGCTTTATAGTGAAGGGACAGGAGTGAGGGCCTGTTCCCAGGAGCTACAATCTGAGGAAAGGACTAAAAAGCCTTCACTAGACCCCTGTACAGCTGTATAATGAGGCCCAGGCTTTATAGTGAAGGGACAGGAGTGAGGGCCTGTGCCCTGGAGCTACAGTCTGAGGAAAGGACTAAAAAGCCTTCACTAGACCCCTGTACAGCTGTATAATGAGGCCGAGGCTTTATAGTGAAGGGACAGGAGTGAGGGCCTGTGTCCAGGAGCTACAGTCTGAGGAAAGGGCTAAAAAGCCTTCACTAGACCCCTGTACAGCTGTATAATGAGGCCCAGGCTTTATAGTGAAGGGACAGGAGTGAGGGCCTGTTCCCAGGAACTACAGTCTGAGGAAAGGACTAAAAAGACTTCACTAGACCCCTGTACAGCTGTATAATGAGGCCCAGGCTTTATAGTGAAGGGACAGGAGTGAGGGCCTGTTCCCAGGAGCTACAGTCTGAGGAAAGGACTAAAAAGCCTTCACTAGACCCCTGTACAGCTGTATAATGAGGCCCAGGCTTTATAGTGAAGGGACAGGAGTGAGGGCCTGTGTCCAGGAGCTACAGTCTGAGGAAAGGGCTAAAAAGCCTTCACTAGACCCCTGTACAGCTGTATAATGAGGCCCAGGCTTTATAGTGAAGGGACAGGAGTGAGGGCCTGTTCCCAGGAACTACAGTCTGAGGAAAGGACTAAAAAGCCTTCACTAGACCCCTGTACAGCTGTATAATGAGGGCCAGGCTTTATAGTGAAGGGACAGGAGTGAGGGCTTGTTCCCAGGAGCTACAGTCTGAGGAAAGGACTAAAAAGCCTTCACTAGACCCCTGTACAGCTGTATAATGAGGCCGAGGCTTTATAGTGAAGGGACAGGAGTGAGGGCCTGTGTCCAGGAGCTACAGTCTGAGGAAAGGGCTAAAAAGCCTTCACTAGATCCCTGTACAGCTGTATAATGAGGCCCAGGCTTTATAGTGAAGGGACAGGAGTGAGGGCCTGTTCCCAGGAGCTACAGTATGAGGAAAGGGATAAAAAGCCTTCACTAGACCCCAGTACAGCTGTATAATGAGGCCCAGGCTTTATAGTGAAGTGACAGGAGTGAGGTCCTGTTCCCAGAAGCTACAGTCTGAGGAAAGTGCTAAAAAGCCTTCACTAGATCCCTGTACAGCTGTATAATGAGGCCCAAGCTTTATAGTGAAGGGACAGGAGTGAGGGCCTGATCCCAGGAGCTACAGTCTGAGGAAAGGGCTAAAAAGCCTTCACTAGACCCCTATACAGCTGTATAATGAGGTCCAGACTTTATAGTGAAGGGACAGGAGTGAGGGCCTGTGCCCAGGAGCTACACACTGAGGAAAGGGCTAAAAAGCCTTCACTAGACCCCTGTACAGCTGTATAACGAGGCCCAGGCTTTATAGTGAAGGGACAGGAGTGAGGGCCTGCTCCCAGGAGCTACAAACTGAGGAAAGGGCTAAAAAGCCTTCACTAGACCCCTGTTATGATTGGGTCACCGAGGAGGAAAGCAAGACCAAGCTAAGCCACAGAAAACCAGAGAGGTTGGTAACTAAGCGGATGCAGACCCCTGATCCTGTCCACACAACTAGCAGTAGCCGTGGAGCGTACTTACGATGATTCTAGATGCCTTGACACAGCCGGAGAACTAAATAAGCCTAAAGCAGAAAGGGGAAATCTAAACTGCACCAGAGCAGACCCCAAATGAATAGATAGCCCCCAAACATATATTGTCGGTGAAACAAGATGAAAACACAAACGCAGGTAGGAAAATAGACTGAGCACACGATGGGGCCCACACTGACTAGACAGGACAGGAAAGGAAAGACACTGTCTGCAATCACGCAAAAAACCCTGCAAAAAATGCCCAACACGTCTGATAGAAAAAATACTGAAGTCACTAGACTTCGCCCACTATATCAGCACTCTGGTATATTCTGAAAACAGAGCAAAGAGAGGCCAATCTAATAAGGGACAAAAACAAACTGGCACAAACAGTAACATAAGGATGGAAATTCAGCACAGCCGCAGGCGGGGCTGGCTGACCACACAGAACTGAAATAGACAAAACCAAATCAAATGTGAACAATAGCAAAAGAACACTTAGATTGAGCATGCAGGGACTGAGCTGGAAACTAAGGCCTCAGGAGGCAGGAAAAAATCACCAGTAGGGATAGAGGGAGTCGGCTGTCTAAAATCCAGTCAGAAACTCCCAATGTCCAATCGTCCTCCTCATTATCAGGTGGCAGGCCTCTGTTAATTAGATCAGCTCCATTACCTCCTGTAAACACCAGAGGCAGCCCAGAAAGAGAATTCGCAACCCCTCTGTCAATACAACCATCTCCACTACCTTCACCAGCAACCAGAGGTAGGCCAGAAAGTGAATTCACAACAGACCCCTGTACAGCTGTATAATGAGGCCCAGGCTTTATAGTGAAGGGACAGGAGTGAGGGCCTGTGCCCAGGAGCTACAGACAGAGGAAAGAGCTAAAAAGACTTCAGTAGACCCCTGTACAGCTGCATAATGAGGCCAGGCTTTAAAGTGAAGGGACAGGAGTGAGGGCCTGTTCCCAGGAGCTACAGTCTGAGGAAAGGGCTACAAAGCCTTCACTAGACCCCTGTACAGCTGTATAATGAGACCCAGCCTTTATAGTGAAGGGACAGGAGTGAGGGTCTGTTCCTAGGAGCTACAGTCAGAGGAAAGGGCTAAAAAACCTTCAGTAGATCCCTGTACAGCTGTATAATGAGGTCTGGGCTTTATAGTGAAGGGACAGGAGTGAGGGCCTTTTCCCTGGAGCTACAGTCTGAGGAAAGGGCTAAAAAGCCTTCCCTAGACCCCTGTACAGCTGTACAATGAGGCAAAGGCTTTATAGTGAAGGGACAGGAGTGAGGGCCAGTGCCCAGGAGCTACAGTCTGAGGAAAGGGCTTAAAAGCCTTCACTAGACCCCTGTACAGCTGTATAATGAGGCCCAGGCTTTATAGTGAAGGGACTGGAGCGAGGGCCTGTTCCCAGGAGCTACAGTCTGAGGAAAGGGCTAAAAAACCTTCACTAGACCCCTGTACAGCTGTAGAATGAGGCCCAGGCTTTATAGTGAAGGGGGCCTGTTCCCAGGAGCTACAGTCTGAGGAAAGGGCTAAAAAGCCTTCACTAGACCCCTGTACAGCTGTAAAATGAGGCCCAGGCTTTAAAGTGAAGGGACAGGAGTGAGGGCCTGTTCTCAGGAGTTACAGTCTGAGGAAAGGGCTTAAAAGCCTTCAATAGACCCCTGTACAGCTGTATAATGAGGTCCAGGCTTTATAGTGAAGGGACAGGAGTGAGGGTCTGTGCCCAGGAGCTACAGTCTGAAGAAAGGGCTAAAAAGCCTTCACTAGACCCCTGTACAGCTGTATGATGAGGCCCAGGCTTTATAGTGAAGGGACAGGAGTGAGGGCCTGTTTCCAGGAGCTCCAGTCTGAGTAAAGGGCTAAAAAGCCTTCAGTAGATCCCTGTACAGCTGTATAATGAGGCCCAGGATTTACAGTGAAGGGACAGGAGTGAGGGCCTGTGCCCAGGAGCTACAGTCTGAGGAAAGGGCTAAAAAGCCTTCACTAGACCCCTGTACAGCTGTATAATGAGGCCCAGGCCTTATAGTGAAGGGACAGGAGTGAGGGCCTGTTGCCAGGAGCTACAGTCTGAGGAAAGGGCTAAAAAGCCTTCACTAGACCCCTGTACAGCTGTATAATGAGGTCCAGGCTTTACAGTGAAGGGACAGGAGTGAGGGCCAGTGCCAAGGAGCTACAGTCTGAGGAAAAGGCTTAAAAGCCTTCACTAGACCCCTGTACAGCTGTATAATGAGGCCCAGGCTTTATAGTGAAGGGACAGGAGCGAGGGTCTGTTCCCAGGAGCTACAGTCTGAGGAAAGGGCTAAAAAGCCTTCACTAGACCCCCTGCACAGCTGTATAATGAGGCCCAGGCTTTATAGTGAAGGGACAGGAGTGAGGGCCTGTTCCTAGGAGCTACAGTCTGAGGAAAGGGCTAAAAAGCCTTCACTAGACCCCTGTACAGCTGTATAATGAGGCCCAGGCATTATAGTGAAGGGACTGGAGTGAGGGCCTGTTCCCAGGAGCTACAGTCTGAGGAAAGGGCTAAAAAGTTTTCACTAGACCCCTGTACAGCTGTAAAATGAGGCCCAGGCTTTAAAGTGAAGGGACAGGAGTGAGGGCCTGTTCTCAGGAGTTACAGTCTGAGGAAAGGGCTTAAAAGCCTTCAATAGACCTCTGTACAGCTGTATAATGAGGTCCAGGCTTTATAGTGAAGGGACAGGAGTGAGGGTCTGTGCCCAGGAGCTACAGTCTGAAGAAAGGGCTAAAAAGCCTTCACTAGACCCCTGTACAGCTGTATGATGAGGCCCAGGCTTTATAGTGAAGGGACAGGAGTGAGGGCCTGTTTCCAGGAGCTCCAGTCTGAGTAAAGGGCTAAAAAGCCTTCAGTAGATCCCTGTACAGCTGTATAATGAGGCCCAGGATTTACAGTGAAGGGACAGGAGTGAGGGCCTGTGCCCAGGAGCTACAGTCTGAGGAAAGGGCTAAAAAGCCTTCACTAGACCCCTGTACAGCTGTATAATGAGGCCCAGGCCTTATAGTGAAGGGACAGGAGTGAGGGCCTGTTGCCAGGAGCTACAGTCTGAGGAAAGGGCTAAAAAGCCTTCACTAGACCCCTGTACAGCTGTATAATGAGGTCCAGGCTTTACAGTGAAGGGACAGGAGTGAGGGCCAGTGCCAAGGAGCTACAGTCTGAGGAAAAGGCTTAAAAGCCTTCACTAGACCCCTGTACAGCTGTATAATGAGGCCCAGGCTTTATAGTGAAGGGACAGGAGCGAGGGTCTGTTCCCAGGAGCTACAGTCTGAGGAAAGGGCTAAAAAGCCTTCACTAGACCCCCTGCACAGCTGTATAATGAGGCCCAGGCTTTATAGTGAAGGGACAGGAGTGAGGGCCTGTTCCTAGGAGCTACAGTCTGAGGAAAGGGCTAAAAAGCCTTCACTAGACCCCTGTACAGCTGTATAATGAGGCCCAGGCATTATAGTGAAGGGACTGGAGTGAGGGCCTGTTCCCAGGAGCTACAGTCTGAGGAAAGGGCTAAAAAGTTTTCACTAGACCCCTGTACAGCTGTAAAATGAGGCCCAGGCTTTATAGTGAAGGGACAGGAGTGAGGGCCTGTTCTCAGGAGTTATAGTCTGAGGAAAGGGCTTAAAAGCCTTCAATAGACCTCTGTACAGCTGTATAAAGAGGTCCAGGCTTTACAGTGAAGGGACAGGACTGAGGGTCTGTTCCCAGGAGCTACAGTCTGAGGAAAGGGCTAAAAAGCCTTAACTAGACCCTGTACAGCTGTATAATGAAGCCCAGGCTTTATAGTGAAGGGACAGGAGTGAGGGTCTGTGCCCAGGAGCTACAGTCTGAAGAAAGGGCTAAAAAGCCTTCACAAGACACCTGTACAGCTGTATGATGAGGCCCAGGCTTTATAGTGAAGGGACAGGAGTGAGGGCCTGTTTCCAGGAGCTAGAGTCTGAGGAAAGGGTTAAAAAGCCTTCAGTAGATCCCTGTACAGCAGAATAATGAGGCCCAGGCTTTATAGTGAAGGGACAGGAGTGAGGGTCTGTTCCCAGGAGCTACAGTCTGAGGAAAGGGCTAAATAGCCTTCACTAGACCCCTGTACAGCTGTATAATGAGGTCCAGGCTTTATAGTGAAGGGACAGGAGTGAGAGTCTGTGCCCAGGAGCTACAGTCTGGAGAAAGGGCTAAAAAGCCTTCACTAGACCCCTGTACAGCTGTATGATGAGGCCCAGACTTTAAAGTGAAGGGACAGGAGTGAGGGCCTGTTCCCAGGAGCTACAGTCTGAGGAAAGGGCTAAAAGGCCTTCACTAGACCCCTGTACAGCTGTATGATGAGGCCCAGGCTTTATAGTGAAGGGACAGGAGTGAGGGCCTGTGCCCAGGAGCTACAGTCTGAGGAAAGGGCTTAAAAGCCTTCAATAGACCTCTGTACAGCTGTATAATGAGGTCCAGGCTTTACAGTGAAGGGACAGGAGCGAGGGCCTGTTGCCAGGAGCTACAGACTGAGGAAAGGGCTAAAAAGCCTTCACTAGACACCTGTACAGCTGTATAATGAGGCCCAGGCTTTATAGTGAAGGGACAGGAGTGAGGGCCAGTGCCAAGGAGCTACAGTCTGAGGAAAGGGCTTAAAAGCCTTTACTAGACCCCTGTACAGCTGTATAATGAGGCCCAGGCTTTATAGTGAAGGGACAGGAGTGAGGGCCAGTGCCAAGGAGCTACAGTCTGAGGAAAGGGCTAAAAAGCCTTCACTAGACCACTTTACAGCTGTATAATGAGGCCCAGGCTTTACAGAGAAGGGACAGGAGTGAGGGCCAGTGCCAAGGAGCTACAGTCTGAGGAAAGGGCTTAAAAGCCTTTACTAGACCCCTGTACAGCTGTATAATGAGGCCCAGGCTTTATAGTGAAGGGACAGGAGTGAGGGCCTGTTCCCAGGAGCTACAGTCTGAGGAAAGGGCTAAAAAGCCTTCATTAGACCCCTGTACAGCTGTATAATGAGGCCCAGGCTTTATAGTGAAGGGATAGGAGTGAGGGTCTGTGCCCAGGAGCTACAGTCTGGAGAAATGGCTAAAAAGCCTTCACTAGACCCCTGTACAGCTGTATAATGAGCCCCAGGCTTTATAGTGAAGGGACCGGAGTGAGGGTCTGTGCCCAGGAGCTACAGTCTGAGGATAGAGCTAAAAAGCCTTCATTAGACCCCTGTACAGCTGTATAATGAGGCCCAGGCTTTATAGTGAAGGGACAGGAGTGAGGGTCTGTGCCCAGGAGCTACAGTCTGAGGAAAGGGCTAAAAAGCCTTCACTAGACCCCTGTACAGCTGTATAATGAAGCCCAGGCTTTACAGAGAAGGGACAGGAGTGAGGGCCTATTCCCAGGAGCTACAGTCTGAGGAAAGGGCTAAAAAGCCTTCACTAGACCCCTGTACAGCTGTATAATGAGACCCAGGCTTTATAGTGATGGGACAGGAGTGAGGGCCTGTTCCCAGGAGCTACAGTCTGAGGAAAGGGCTAAAAAGCCTTCACTAGACCCCTGTACAGCTGTATAATGGGGCCCAGGCTTTATAGTGAAGGGACAGGAGTGAGGGCCTGTTCCCAGGAGCTACAGTCTGAGGAAAGGGCTAAAAAGCCTTCACTAGACCCCTGTACAGCTGTATAATGGGGCCCAGGCTTTATAGTGAAGGGACAGGAGTGAGGGCTTGTTCCCAGGAGCTACAGTCTGAGGAAAGGGCTAAAAAGCCTTCACTAGACCCTGTACAGCTGTATAATGAGGCCCAGGCTTTATAGTGAAGGGACAGGAGTGAGGGCCTGTGCCCAGGAGCTACAGTCTGAGGAAAGGGCTAAAAAGCCTTCACTAGACCCCTGTACAGCTGTATAATGAGGCCCAGGCTTTATAGTGAAGGGACAGGAGTGAGGGCCTGTTCCCAGGAGCTACAGTCTGAGGAAAGGGCTAAAAAGCCTTCACTAGACCCCTGTACAGCTGTATAATGAGGCCCAGGCTTTATAGTGAAGGGACAGGAGTGAGGGCCTGTTCCCAGGAGCTACAGTCTGAGGAAAGGGCTAAAAAGCCTTCACTAGACCCCTGTACAGCTGTATAATGGGGCCCAGGCTTTATAGTGAAGGGACAGGAGTGAGGGCCTGTTCCCAGGAGCTACAGTCTGAGGAAAGGGCTAAAAAGCCTTCACTAGACCCTGTACAGCTGTATAATGAGGCCCAGGCTTTATAGTGAAGGGACAGGAGTGAGGGCCTGTGCCCAGCAGCTACAGTCTGAGGAAAGGGCTAAAAAGCCTTCACTAGACCCCTGTACAGCTGTATAATGAGGCCCAGGCTTTAGAGTGAAGGGACAGGAGTGAGGGCCTGTTCCCAGGAGCTACAGTCTGAGGAAAGGGCTAAAAAGCCTTCACTAGACCCCTGTACAGCTGTATAATGAGGCCCAGGCTTTATAGTGAAGGGACAGGAGTGAGGGCCTGTTCCCAGGAGCTACAGTCTGAGGAAAGGGCTAAAAAGCCTTCACTAGACCCCTGTACAGCTATATAATGAGGCCCAGGCTTTATAGTGAAGGGACAGGAGTGAGGGCCTGTTCCCACGAGCTACAGTCTGAGGAAAGGGCAAAAAAGCCTTCACTAGACCCCTGTACAGCTTTATAATGAGGCCCAGGCTTTATAGTGAAGGGACAATAGGGAGAAAAGTGGGGAAAGGAGCCAGAAGAGCCGGACTGCCCATCACTAACCTGCAGAGCCGCACTCCACATATATGACTGCTCTGTGCACAGGACCTGTGATGAGGTCATAGGAGGGGAGGAGTCAGGGGTCACATGATCTCTGGAGTGAAGAGGCTCCATGGAGACTTCTCCTCAGTCAGTGACATTCCCGCCATTATTCGCCCCTCACTACTGGCACAATTACCCCGCGCCGCCTTTTCTACACAGTGTTATGTGTGGAATGTAACGTGTGATTTCTCTGGAGGGAAATAGACCCCACATGAGGGAATTATCACCAGTTACTGGCCGTCTACTATATGGCGGCATATGATTGTGCTATCGACTCCACACCAGGAGCTAAAATGTCCAAATCTCGGTTATTTCCTCCCTTCCAGAGTCTGGCTGAGGCCGGGGTCACACTTGGGAGAAACTCGCCCGAGTCTCGCACCTCAGGGCCCTTGTGGATTAGCCTCTGTAGGGGAAACGACACCGGCTGTCAGGGACAGGGGGCCCCAACATAAATCGGATATTCGCTGTAAGAAAACCCAACCTGATGCCGCCATTCGGGGTAACCAATGCTCCGGCAGTCTGTGACAATGTCAGTAATTATATTTTTCTCACTGATCGGTAGATTTGTGGTAATTTTCCTGGATGATATATTGAGTTACTCCCGTCCTCTGGAGGAGCATGCTGAGCATGTCAGACAGGTTCTCCAGGTTCTACGTGACAACTATTTATTTGGTAACCTGGAGAAATGTCAATTTGTGGTACAGCAGGTCCAGCTCTCAGGACATTTGGCTTCTGCATTGGGGTCTCAGATGGACCCCATTACGGTCCCAGCAGTCCCTTCATTGGTTTGGACTATAAGCCGCACTGGACCATAAGACGCACCCCAAATTTTCAGAAGGATAATAGGGCAAAAGTTAATGCGTCAAATGGGGGTCTGTCCCACAGTCTGAATTCAGTAAACCCAGGGGGGGGATCGGCAGCGCTGGTGGAGCCGGGTCACAGGAGGTGTTCGGGGATCCGGCGATGATCTGACTTATCCCAGGCTGGTGCAGCAGGAGCCTCTGTAACATCTGTAATCTCACTGAGCCCATTTGGAGTAAGGGGGTTTAGTTTATAAATCCAGAAGATTTCTTCCCGATGTAGTTGTCCAATGCGATTCTGATCCTGTGGGGGAATCTCCTCTGTGGGGAATATTCTCAGTTGTGTGGAATCTTTCTTGTGTTTGATGGTGCAGTGACGTGAAAGCCCATGTTGGAGAAAACCCTATGGAGTATTGGGACGGTGTGAGTTCAGCCTTTTGTGGAGGGGTTGGGTCGTCCTTCCCACATATAATTTCTGGTATGAGCATATAATCACGTATGTAACATATCTGGTGGAACATGACATGGGAGTTTTGATCGGGAAAATTTTCACCAGTAGAAATAAGGGTGAATTCATAGAGACCATGGCAGATAATATTCACACCTAAGAAATCTAAGTTATTCTGTGCAAATTGTGAATAAATCTCATATTAACCTTATTCTCCTCGTTCAGATATTTAATGAAATCATTAACCCCTTTCTGTACCAGCCCACACCAGAAACACATCATCCACGTACCGGTGGTCCGCACGGAGGTGTCAGGTGGGGGTTTACACTATAAATATATTTATTTTCAGTCTGACAAGAACAAATTAGTGAGACTGCAGCATCCGGCGCCCCCATCGCTGTCCCCGTCATCTGGGTGGACCAGCTGCCCCCAAAAGAGAAGGCCTTATGGGACAATATAACATTCAGGCTTTCCAGGATGAATCCAATATAGTCATCTGTTTCAGCAGTTTTTTCCATAGATTTTTTATTGCTTCCAGTCCTGTGATTTGTGGAATTCGTGCGTACAAGCTCCCGACGTCGATCAAAGCCAATTTATAACCCTCCTGCCAATCTATATCGGGCACAATTCTCTATAATCTCCGGTGTCCTTGATGTGAGCAGGTGCTATTCTCAGTAATGATCTCAGACACCGGTCTATAAATGTAGATAAAGATTCTGGTACTGATCCGACCCCGCACACTATCGGGCGGCCTGGTGGGGGCGCTGCGTCTTTGTGAACTTTAGGAATATAATACCAATGTGGCTTGTGTGGAAATTCAGGGAAGAGTTTCTCTGGTATTTCTTAGACAATCGTCCCTTCTCGATGTGAAATCTCAGAGAAGATCTTAGTTGTTCCTTCTCGTTATTTGTGGGATCAGCGCTTGTTTTTCTCTGTGCTGCTCTCTGATCGCTGTCTTTCTGCTCCTTACTATATTGTCCATTGCTATTAACACTACATTATTGCCTTTATCGGCTTCTCTAATAACAGGATCTTGGCAGTTTTTATCTCCTTCAGTGCTCGCTGTTCTTTTTTGTTACATTATCTGTTGTTTTTGTACAGCACTACCTGTGTCTTTTACCACTCTGTAAAAAAACATAAAAACAATTAACCCAATCTGTTGTGAGTTGATTTTCCCCTTCACCGTCGATGTCTGATGAACTCCCTCTTCTGGTGAAGGAAGGTAGTGAGGCTGATTACCAAACACCTGATCTGGTAGATGATGACTGGGTAACAAGAACTTCTGACTGGATATAAGGCAGTCGACGCCCTTCTGAGCCGCTGGTGATTTCTCTGCTGGATTCTTGGAGACCAGTCTGAGTCCCAAAGATAAGTTTTTTCTCTGCTATTGAACTTATTAGTTTTGTTTTGTTTACCTTGTTTTTTGGAGTTCAGCCATCCCCAGTCGGGGGTGTGCTGAGTTCCATTTTTGTCTCTGATCAGTTTGTCTTTTTGCTCTGTCTTCAGAATTTACCTGAGTGCTGATATAGTCATTTTGAAGTCCTAGCGACTTCAGGGCCTGTTTTTCCTATCAGACGGTTGGGACATTTTTTGGTAGGGTTTTTTATGGATTGCAGACAGCAGCTTTTCTATCCTGTCCTTTTTTAGTTAGCTTGGGCCCCATCGTTTGCTCAACCTATCTTTCTATCTGTGTTAGTGTTTTCATCTTGCTTCTCCGTCATTATACACTCACTGGCCACTTTATTAGGTACACCATGCTAGTAACGGGTTGGACCCCCTTTTGCCTTCAGAACTGCCTCAATTCTTCGTGGCAGAGATTCAACAAGGTGCTGGAAGCATTCCTCAGAGATTTTGGACCATATTGACATGATGGCATCACACAGTTGGCGCAGATTTGTCGGCTGCACATCCCTGATGCGAATCTCCCATTCCACCACATCCCAAAGATGCTCTATTGGATTGAGATCTGGTGACTGAGGAGGCCATTTGAGTACAGTGAACTCATTGTCATGTTCAAGAAACCAATCTGAGATGATTCGAGCTTTATGACATGGCGCATTATCCTGCTGAAAGTAGCCATCAGATGCCTGTTCTTAGCTGAGAGGAGTGGTACCCAGTGTGGTCTTCTGCTGCTGTAGCCCATCTGCCTCAAAGTTCGACGCACTGTGCGTTCAGAGATGCTCTTCTGCCTACCTTGGTTGTAACGGGTGGCAATTTGAGTCACTGTTGCCTTTCTATCAGCTCGAACCAGTATGCCCATTCTCCTCTGACCTCTGGCATCAACAAGGCATTTCCGGCCACAGAACTGCCGCTCACTGGATTTTTTTTCTTTTTCGGACCATTCTCTGTAAACCCTAGAGATGGTTGTGCGTGAAAATCCCAGTAGATCAGCAGTTTCTGAAATACTCAGACCAGCCCTTCTGGCACCAACAATCATGCCACGTTCAAAGGCACTCAAATCACCTTTCTTCCCCATACTGATGCTCGGTTTGAACTGCAGGAGATTGTCTTGACCATGTCTACATGCCTAAATGCACTGAGTTGCCGCCATGTGATTGGCTGATTAGAAATTAAGTCTTAACACACAGTTGAACAGGTGTACCTAATAAAGTGGCCAGTGAGTGTATGTTGGGGGCTGCCTATTGCTTTGGGGTCTGCTCTGGGGCAGTTTAGTTTTCCCCTTTCTTTCTTTAGGCCTATTTAGTTCTCTGGCTGTGATCGAGGTGTCTAGGGCATCGTAGGAACCCCCCACGGCTACTTTTAGTTGTTGTGGATAGGAGCAGGGGTCTTCAATCCGATAGCTACCAACCTCTCCGGTTTTCTAGACTTAGCTTGTATTTTTGTTTTTTTCCTCCTCCGGTGACTCATTCATAACACCGATCAGTAAACACCGGAAATAGAAAAAATGTGAGAATGACAAAATCACGTTTTTATGGTTGGCACAATTCCACAAAAAATGCTGTAATGAGCGATCACAATTGTACTAATAAAAACGTTATCTCGTCCTGCAAAAAATAATCCATCATACAGCTTCACCGGAGGAAAATAACAATGTTACGGGTCTCGGAAAATGGAGAAACTACTCAGAAAATCTTTCTTTGCAAACCTCAGATTTTTTTTTCTCCACTAAAAGAATAATAAAAACTGGACATGTTTGGTGTTGCCATAATCATAGTGATGAGGAGAATCATATTACATGGTCAATTTTACCACAAAATGGACAAAAACAATTCACAAAAAACAATGTCAGAATTGTTTTTTTCACAATTTCACCTCACTTGGAATTTTTTCCTCATTTTTGAGTACAATATGTGGTAAAATTAAGGGAGTCATTGAAAAGTACAACTCGCCCCGCAAACATCAAGCCCTCATATGTCTATGTGGCCAGAGAGATAAAGAGTTATGGCTCTGGGAAGAAGGGAAGGAAAAATGGAAACAAAAAAACGAAAATGGGCCGCAGCATGAAGGGGTTAATTGCGTCTTTCTGCCACTTAAAGGGAAAGATAGAAATTAGTTGTGTCAGGTCAGCGTTATGTTCATGGCTTCTGATTTAGAGGAGTTAACTATAAAAACACATACCTGTGATTCCAGCTTCCTCCGTGTCTCTGGCACCGATAGGGTCCTGGTTACCAATAGGGGGCGACTGGGAAAAGATCTGGTCACTAGGGATGGACGAACCCAAACTGTAAAGTTCTGATCCAAAGCTTGTAATAGCATAAAATTAATAATAAACATTATACTTACCTGTCTAAATGGATCCGGCGATTAAATCCCTGACATCCCAATGGTGTAGATGAAGTTCTCAGCTTCTCCCCTTTCCTATAGGGGGTTTGGTGGAATTCGTTCTCTACACTCTTTATTACATAGAACAGTTTTCTCTGATCTCAATGTGTCTTATTTGTTTCTTATTTCCCCATAATACACCGGTCACAAGATCGCCGATCTGCACTTTACTCTCCGATGGTGACGATCCTCTAGACATCCGGACAGTCAGGAGCATTGGACCCCATCTGTGTCTCCCCACTATTCTAACAATGGACGCTCTCTCCGCGATCATTTCCTCCTCTATACGGTTATTACGGGGAATGACGCTGTGATGACTTCTCTTCTGGGAGAGACACAGATCACATGTGACTAATATTGCAGTGTGAAGAGAAACTTATATTTCCGGTATTTTTCTGCCCTTACATTGTGGGTTATGAGGTGTTTGGGGCTTGTTTTTTGTTCCGCCCTTTTCCCTTTGTTTTTATCTTTCCAGTTGGTAATTGGGATTCTAATATAAGCCCATATATCCCGGGAAGTGTCAGGTGCTGGGATCTCATTATATTATTAATAACAATTTCATTCCCGATTATTCCCGTCATTTATTGCTCATTACATTCTCTCTATATAATAACAGATTCCTCTTTGTTACACGTCCTAATACTGATCATTTATATCTCTATACTGTAGAGGAAACATTTCTAGGAGTGTATACACTTCACCACAAACACTTCCCATAGATTTTATTATCATCACTGTTATTAAGCTGCTTTTCTCTTTATATCTTTACCATATCACTGTTTATTCTCTTTTCTTACCCGTTGCACAGTTGCACTCTCACTGGTCACTTGGTGGGGTCACATTTGGCTCTTTTCACCTGCATTGTTTTGTTTCCGGACCCCCCTCACTATCACTTCACCTGACTGATCGCTACCAGATGGCTCTATGCAGCATTATCCATCTTGGTCTTACCAACAGGTTTTCATCCTGATCCTCCTGCTTCACTGGGGAAGATGTGACCGGGGAACAGCCCCAATTCCTTTAGGAGCACCCCCACTTTACCCCAGAGTTACTCCCCTTGCCTGGATTAGTGCAGGACCTTGGCGTGTTGGAAACACTTATCCGTACCCTCTGAGGAAGCTGACGGGGTGAAACGCCCGTAAGAGGGAATAGTGGTGAATCTGCCATCTTTCTCTGTACACTCCCGGCATGTCGTCTGTAGGATCTGTAATCTCCATCTCTTGTTAGGATGGTTCCTCCTTTACACTATATGGGCTGTGCTGTATTCCTGGGATATCCCATATAGCACTGGCTGCACTTTATATCTCCTATCTGTATCCCAGGGATGTAATGCGCTGTCAGCTCTTTATTCTCTCACTATTTATACCCTTTGCTCTGTGTCCTCTCATTATATAAGCTATTCATCTATAAGTGCACAGGATCTATTCCCCTTATACACTGATATCCAGTGATAGATCTACAATCCGGTTACAGATATCTATGTATGGATTTATCTTACACTCAGTAAATACGGAGCACTTATCTCATGTCCACCTTGATAGTGACGCTCTCTTAGGATACATGTTACTCTATGATGGCACTTTTGCACATGGCCACTAGATGGCGCTACATTTGACATTTGCCTGAATTTTTATATCTACACCTGGTTTACACAAATTATATTTTCTTGTGGTAACTCTATACTATTTACCATTAGAAGCTGAGTATTTCTGTAATTATCTGTATGTATACATGATTGATTACCACTTCTGGCTCTGTAAAAACAATCCCCTTTAACCCCTTTCTAACATCGGGTGTAAATGTACTTCCTCCCTTTGATGTGGGCTCTGGCAGTGAGCCGACATCTTTTCCGTCACATGTCAGCTGTATTGAACATCTGCCATTTGCCCCTAACAGCCTCTGACAGCGGCATTTAATGCGCACTTCCAGCAAGCACATCGGAAATCCGCCCATCGGTGACCCCGTCACATGATCATAGGTCACCGATGGGTTGGCATGACAACCAGAGGTATCCAGTAGACCTCTATGCTTGTCACTGCCGGAATGCTATGAGCGCCACCAGCTAGCCAAAACCGCATGGACCAGGGATCGTCCCGCCGAACTCCTGATCTCCTTTTAACATGTTCAAAACGCTACTCAGACAACACAGGGTGAGGGTAAAACAGTGTGGGCAATGCTTTATTGTACCACAGAACAGGCAGATAACACATAGAACAGTCCCAGCAAAATATTCAAGATTGGGCACATTACAGAGTCTCACCCTTCCACTGACCCGCCAGGAAAATAGCTTCTGTGACTTCAGATCTTCCAGGGTCGCTACCCCAGCTGTGTCACACACACAGAGAGGAGGTAACGACAAATGTAGGAAGATGACAGTCCATACAAGGCCAGTTGATCTGAGGATCACAACCTGTCTTCATCTTCCAGGGTCTGTTACTCCACCTGTGGCACACACACAGAGAGGAGGTAACAAAAAGTGTAGGAAGATGACAGTCCATTGAGTCCATACAAGGTACAAGGCCAGTTGATCCAAAGATCACAATCTGGCTTCTCCAAATGTAGCCATGGTTCAGTGATGGTCAGTGGAGCAGATCTGTATTCTTCCAACCGAGGCTGAAAACCCCTAGGTTGTTTCCTATAGAATGATAGATCAGTGTCCCTTGTGATGATGTTGTGGCTGCTGTCCTGTCTCTTGTCCTTAGGATGAATAGATGTCTTGGCAGAATCTCTCTGGCTATTTCTCTCTCTCAGTCTCTTTATACAGAGGCATGTAACCTATTTTTACACTTAACAAGTGTCCCTCATTCAGTATTTACATAAAGGGTAAGAATGGAGGTGAGATTATTATAGCATTACTTGATTATTTAAACTATTTGCATAGTTTTTCCCTCTCTGCTTTAGATGTCACCAAATTGGCTCCATAATACAATGTATAATTAGCATATCAGCAAACATCACTAGTGATCAAGGATAAGCGCACATTAAAAGTCAATATTACCGGCTTACACACACAAAAGTCTCTTTTCTTGACCAACTAGAAATCAACACTTAAATTGAAAGCCAACATACAGATAACATTCTATTATTCTTCATTTGCTAAAAAATAGTCATCTGGTTAATTAAGATACAATGCTGGATGTCTTCACAATGCCAAAAGTAAAAATAAAATTTTTAAAAAATATAAAAAACAATATAAAAGTTCAAATCACCCCCCTTTTCAAAATAAAACAATAAAAAAATCAAACATACACATATTTGTTATAGCCGCGTTCAGAATCGCCCGATCTATCACTATAATAAAGAATTAACCGATCGCTAAATGGCATAACGAGAAAAAAGTCAAAACACCAGAATCACTTTTTTTGGTCGCTGCATCATTGCATTAAAATGCAATAAAGGACGACCAAAAGATCGTATCTGCACCAAAATAGTATCCATTAAAATCGTCAGCTCGGCACACAAAAAATAAGCCTTCACCCAACCCGAGATCATGAAAAATGGAGACGCGACGGGTATCGGAAAATGGTGCAATTCTTTTACACTTTACCTAATAAAGAGGAGTTATTTTTACTGATACAGTGGGTATGGAAAGTATTCAGACCCCTTTACATTTTTCACTCTTTATTTCATTGCAACCGTTTGGTAAATTCAAATTCATACTATCTATTCCTGACACTGGAGTGGCTTATAAACTTCCGAAGTATATAGTTTGGTGTTTGGGATCTGCCAATATGTGGCTAGTTTTCTGTTTCGGATAACATGATATATGATTTTAGGTTTTTTTTTCTCATTTAGTCTCTCTTGACTATAGGTCAATATTAAATAGTCTCTTAATGAGTCGCCTTTGGTGAGGATGATGAAACCCGTAGAAATGAGAGTGAGTGTGTATATGTCACCTCACCCTATATACTGAGATGTGGGGTAGATGTTTTTTCTATTAGTCACTTTCCGACTAACCTTCAGGGGGTGAATTATGGGTATAGTTTTACATTTGCAATAAGGTTTAGTTTTATCCTTTCATCAGCAAACATGAGGAATGACAAGAGACAACCCATGAAGATTCAATTTTGGTTAAAACTATTCTAACATTATAACATTATGAACATAAAAAAGGCTTCTCTCCTGTGTGGATTCTCTGGTGCTTAAGACATTCTGATTTAGTGTTAAAACATTTCCCACATTCTGAACAGGAAAAAGGCTTCTCCCCTGTGTGAGTTCTTTGGTGGGTAACAAAATGTGATTTATGTGCAAAACATTTCCCACATTCTGAACAGGAAAAAGGCTTCTCCCCTGTGTGAGTTCTTTGGTGGGTAACAAAATGTGATTTATGTGCAAAACATTTCCCACATTCTGAACATGAAAAAGGCTTCTCCCCTGTGTGAGTTCTCTGGTGCCTAACACAATCTGATTTATTCATAAAACATTTCCCACATTCTGAACATGAAAAAGGCTTCTCCCCTGTGTGAGTTCTCTGGTGCTTAACACAATAAGATTTATTATTAAAACATTTCCCACATTCAGAACAGGAAAAAGGCTTCTCTCCTGTGTGAGTTCTTTGGTGGATAACAAAATGTGATTTCTGTGCAAAATATTTCCCACATTCTGAACATGAAAAAGGCTTCTCCCCTGTGTGAGTTCTCTGGTGAGTAACAAAATGCGATTTCCATACAAAATATTTCCCACATTCTGAACATGAAAATGACTTCTTTGCTTTAGGAGCAGTTTGTTTTTTAATGCCTCTTTTGTGACTTTGATTTTCCTTAGTAGTCAGTAATGAATCAGAAGATGGGACCTGTTTCATAGGATCAGAGGACAGATCTTTGCTGTGAATAGATGATATATCTGGAGTAACAGTAATCATTTCAGTTATATCTTGTAGGATCTCAAGATCATCAGATTTAAAAATTGAAGATGTCATCCGTTGCTCTGATCTCCTGGTACAGTCATCTGCTAAGATAAAAAAACTTTTTTTAAATAAAATATCCTTGAGTTTTTTATATTTTTGAACGTTACTACTTATACTGTCCATAAAAATGGCAAGCTATGTAAAAAGTTTAATTATTTACCAAGACAATGACAGTTCACAGTCTAATAGAAAATCTTGTTGGATGAACCAGTAGTGTGCGGTGTTCAACTGTTTGTTCATTCTGCCTCCCAAATATCAAATATAAAGAAACCAATCAATGTTATGTAGGCGAAAATAATACCAATTCTCATCTCACAAAAACAAGTCCCCACTCAGGTCCATCATCTGTCAATTGAAAAACAGAGGTTCCCGCACTATTAGTGGCTCAAAGGCTGTTGAAAAGCAACAAGGTTTCTATAAACCAATCCAGCAAAATCCGCTCTCACTTCGGAGTCTTGCAGTGTGCGCAAACAACATTTAGGATCCCTGTATTTAGCAATATTATAGTGAGAAGAATCCACTTAATATTTGGTGTGTGTCTCCAGGAGCACAATCTGGGCACTATGTGCTGGGTAATAAAATGGCAAATGTGTAATTTTCACTCTCCAACATCCACTGCGTGTTAATTCCCAGAAAGTGGCTGTGGAGTCAAAATATTCACTCCTCCTAAGGTTTATAACCCGCAGTGAATTAATTTATAAAATGGAATCACTTTATTGGGATTTCGACTATTCTGGTTTTCTGTCATTTAGTTATATTAGGGCTTCTGCATATGGTGTGTCCAATCTCATCTGGGATCTGTTCCTGCTGTCCAGCTGGAGTAATCTGCTCCCTACTTCAGCCAATTGGAAAGTAGCACACCCTACTAAAGCGCAAAGCACATGGCCGGAATCTGCCAGATACAGCGCTGTTCTCCTCTGGTTCAGTCCTCTGTGCTCAGCTTGTGGCTTGTGTATTTGTTTCCTGCTGTGACCGTGGCCCGTTTACTGACTACTCTTGTGTCTTCTGATTCTGTCCTTCTGGTTCTGACCCAGCTACCTGACTATTCTTCTCGCCATCTAACACCACACAATAGCAGGTAACACCATGGTCCAAGCCTAGGGGTCCCAGTGTAAGTCCAGATCCATGTAATTGTGTTAAAGGGCGATGAGCAAGGCAATCCTTGTGATATGGAAAGCAGAGAAGATAGAGCCAAGCATGTTCATGGTGGACATCTTTTGAGCTGCCATGTGACCATGAACAGTGCTCCCAATACATTGTGTCTGCAAACTATTCCAGCTAGATCTGCATTCATATAGCTAAATGGCGCTCCTTCCCTTCTGAACACTGCCGTGTGCCCAGACAGTAGTGTACAACCGTATGTAGGGTATAGTGCGAAGCTGGAAAATAATTTCTAAGATCCATTTGTTTTCTATTATCCTTTGTGAAGAATTCCAAACTTACCACCACATAAAGTGACACACGTCAGATATTAATGATGGGGCCTGATTAGGAACTACTGAAATGATCAAACTCCACAGTCTCCATCAGTAATAAATGAGTAACTAGTGGTGAAACCTCTCTGGTGTAATTAGAGTATGAAGCCATATAAACCATATGAAGCGCATCAATCCCTCTAATCTTCAATAAGGTCGCATCGCTATTATGACATGATCTAAAATGTTGGGGAATGGTTTCCAGATCCCCAATATCGACACTGTCTTGGCCGCGCCAATGTCCCGCACATGCTCGCGCACTCGAATCCTGAGTTCTCTTGTTGTCAGACCCACATATATTTTGGGACAAGGGCACGTGGCATAGTAAATCACGTTTGAAGTTCCACAGGAAATTCTCTGTCTAATCTGGAATTCCCTTGTCCCATCTGATGAGAAGAGAACTAGAGGGATTGATGCGCTTCATATGGGGATTAGGGGGGGTCACAACAAACATTTTTTTATCACAGATGGAACTCAGGTGGTTCATTCAACTGGACACCATGACCCCTAATGGACTCAATGAAGTTTTGAGCTTCGCCCCATTCCTATAGTCTTTGGGGATTTAACAATTATGCATTAATTGGTCCCGGATATTATTTTCTTTTTTGTTAATGGATTCCCAATGGGATGATTTGCATTATTCTCTTTATAGTATATTCCATATGGATATATGGGTATGTTTATAGGCATTTAATATATAGTGTAATAAAACACTCCGGTATCGCCTTTGCTGGGGTCAAAGGTCACGTGCATTCAGCATGAAACTCAGGCGCAGAGCTGGGATTCGGGTGTAACTGACCCTGGGTCAGGTTTATTAACGGTGAAAGCAATGCAAAAGGAAATAAAACATAAAACAAATCCTTGCCTGTCCGGCACTAACTAAACAATGGACAACCTAACTACCAACTGGCGGGCTTCTCCCGTCCAGCCAAACCACAGTTGCAGTGGGCACTGCTTTCACTCACGTGTGTGTCTCACACAGACAGACTCTCTGTGTTCCCAGGCTGAGACACTCACACAACCACCTGGCATCCTTTTATATCCACCTCCCATTATCCATTAGTAAGCAGGTGCGATACTGACCAGACTAGGCCACATAGGAAAGGAATCTGGGCGAGATATACCTGCCCTCATCCACTATTCCCACATGATTCTCACATATCCCCCCCTTCTGCTCAGACCACTCCGGTCGAGCAATGACACCCGCCAAACAGTGCACTCGGGACAGGGCATCTGCATTTCCCATCTGTACCCCTGGGCGGTGCTCCACCGTAAAAGTGTAGGCCTGCAGGGCAAGGAACCACCGGGTCACCCGGCTATTCCGTTCCTTGTTCAAGTGCATCCACTTGAGAGGGGCATGGTCAGTGATCAGCCTGAACTTTCGGCCCACCAGGTAATATTTGAGGGCCTCTAGAGCCCACTTAATGGCGAGGCACTCTTTTTCTACGACTGCATACCTTTGCTCGTGTTTATTCAGCTTCCTGCTGAGATAGAGGACTGGGTGTTCCAATCCGTCCCTCACTTGTGAGAGTACGGCCCCGATACCGGTATCAGAGGCATCTGTTTGTACCACAAACTCGCTGCGGAAGTCCGGAGTCACCAGTACGGGCTGAGAGCAAAGTGCCCGTTTTAGGCTATGGAAGGCTTCTTCAGCCGCTAAACTCCATTTAATCATGACGGAGTCTTTCCCTTTTGTAAGATCCGTCAGGGGGGTAGCGATGGCTGCAAAATTGGGTATGAACCGGCGATAATAACCGGCGATCCCCAGGAAGGCCTGCACCTGCTTCTTGTTGACAGGTTGCGGCCAGTCCTGAACCGCCTGAATCTTATCAACCTGGGGTTTAACAACACCCCTCCCAATTACATACCCCAAATACCGGGCTTCTTCTAGCCCAATGTGACATTTCTTGGGGTTCGCGGTTAGACCTGCCTCCCACAGGTCGTCAATCACAGCTTGTACTTTCTGGAGATGAGTCTCCCAGTCCAAGCTGTAAATGACAATGTCGTCCAAATAGGCCAAAGCGTACTGCCTATGTGGCCTCAGGACTCGATCCATCAGTCTCTGGAAGGTCGCCGGTGCTCCGTGCAGTCCAAACGGCATATACACATACTGAAATAGACCTTCTGGGGTAGCAAATGCTGTCTTTTCTCTTGCAGCCTCCACCAGAGGGATCTGCCAATACCCCTTTGTTAGGTCTAGGGTCGTAATATACCGGGCTTTTCCTAACCGATCTATTAACTCGTCGACCCGGGGCATGGGGTAGGCATCAAATTTTGAGACCGCATTCAGTTTCCTGAAGTCATTGCAGAATCGGATGGTGCCGTCCGGTTTAGGAATTAGCACAATTGGGCTGGACCAAGCACTGTGCGATTCCTCAATGACACCTAACTCTAACATTGCCTTCACTTCTCGGGAAACGGCTTCACGGCGCGCTTCCGGGATTCGGTAGGGCTTTACGTGAACTGTGACACCAGGTTCCGTTAAGATGTCATGTTTTATTAGCGTAGTCTGCCCGGGTTTTTCTGAGAAAAACTTTTGGTTGTGAAGTAGAAACTGCCTGACCTCAGTCTTTTGCCGCTCCGAGAGAGTCTCTGCAACCCGTACCTCCGGTATGGTATGCGAGCAGACAGGACGGGCCAGCTCCGCTGACAAGGCAGACCGATCCTTCCAGGGCTTTATCAGATTTACATGATAAATCTGTTCAGGTTTCCGTTTACCTGCCTGGTATACTTTGTAGTTTACTTCACCAACTCTTTCCTTGATCTCAAAGGGGCCCTGCCACTTTGCCAGGAACTTACTGTCCACCATGGGGACCAGGATCAACACCCTATCTCTGGGTGCAAACGTACGGATCTTGGCGCCCCTATCATAGATTCTTTTTTGGGCTCCTTGAGCCTGCATCATGTGTTCTTTGACGATAGGCATAACAGCCGCAATATGGTTCTGCATTTGTGTGATGTGATCTATCACCGTTTTAAACGGAGTGACCTGACCCTCCCAGGTTTCTTTTGCATCGTCTAACAGTCCGTGAGGACGTCGGGCGTACAATAACTCGAAAGGCGAGAACCCCGTGGAAGACTGGGGCACTTCCCTGATGGCAAAAAGCAAATACGGAAGTAAATAGTCCCAGTTCTTCCCATCCTTGTCTATCGCCTTTCTCAGCATCTGCTTCAGAGTTTTATTAAACCGTTCGACCAACCCGTCTGTTTGAGGGTGATACACGGATGTGCGTAATGGTTCGATTTGTAACAATCGGCAGAGCTCCTTCATTACCCTGGACATAAAGGGGGTCCCCTGGTCGGTTAGTATCTGTTTTGGTATACCGACCCGACTAAACACATGCACCAGTTCCTTGGCAATCGTCTTGGTGGCCGTGTTACGCAAAGGTATGGCCTCCGGGTAACGAGTGGCATAATCCAAGATGACCAGGATATGTTGGTGTCCACGTGCAGACCGTGGAAGGGGCCCAACTAAATCCATCCCAATCCTCTCAAACGGGACTTCAATAATAGGTAGGGGTACCAAAGGGCTACAGAACCGGGGCTTAGGTGCAGAGGCTTGGCAGTCAGGACAAGACTCACAATATACACGAACATCTTGATGCATGCCGGGCCAAACAAAACAGTGTAATATCCTTTCGGTGGTTTTCTGGACACCCAGGTGACCTCCCATCACATGTCCGTGGGCCAGGTCTAGCACCTGCCGCCGGTAGGGTTTTGGCACGACTAATAGTCGCACCGTGTCTTCCCCCTTTTTCTCTATCTGATAGAGTAAATCATTCTCCAGAACCATGTAAGGATATGCCAGCCTAGAGCCAGGTTCTACGGGTACCCCATTTATCACTTTTACATTTGTCCTAGCCTGAGAAAGGGTAAGGATCCTTTATTTGCTCGCTTTGGAAGTCATCTTTCTGAACTTCTAAATCTGGCAAATGGGGAGGTGGACGGCTGTCGGCCTCCTCCTCTTCCCCGGTCTCCTCCGTATCACCCGTTATGACTGAAAACGGGAACTGTAGGTCATTTCCAGCAGACTCTTCCCCCGAGTCTTCCGGGGAGACCTCTTCCAGGGGTTCGGGACCCACACGAGCCCTCGGAGAAGAATCATGTACACTATTACCCGAGGGCATCAACTGATTCTCCCACAATTGCCAGAAGTGGGGAAAATCCCGGCCCAGGATAACATCATGCAATAACGCAGGGACGAGTCCCACTTTATGTTGCACAGACCCATAGGAAGTAGTAATGCATATGACCGCGGTGAGGTACGAACAGGTGTCTCCATGCACACACGTTACAGAAAATTTGTCTGATGGTCCAGTCGGGTCTGACACCAGACTGGCCTTCACCAGAGTCACCACACTTCCCGAGTCTAACAATGCCACCACATTTTTGCCATCAACAGTTAAATCACACAAGTGTTTTTCCACATCCTTTTGACCGGCATTCACACTCACTACCCGTGCAACCATAGACATGCGGTTTTTAGAGTCTGTGACGTCGCACTGCATGGGTTCAGTAGTGACCGGACAGTTCGCAGCAATATGTCCCATCTCTTGGCAGCGGAAACACCTAACGGGCCCCTTGCTTAGACCATAGTTCGTTACTCTCGGCCTCGCAGTGCGGGCAGTCCCGTTTTCCTCCCCCACTGTCTTAGGGATTTTTCCATCTCCCCTACTCCCTGGAACAGTCTTACCGGTTCCACGTGGAGATGATGAAGAACAAGGTGGGGTAGCGTCGTCTCGGAGTCCTTCCGCCACGGAGTAACGTTCAACCAGATCCACCAGTTGATCTGCCGTCGTAGGATTTCCATGGCTTACCCACTTCCTCAGGGCTGGCGGTAGAGCTCTCAAGTACTTGTCCATGACGACTCTCTGGATTATCTCTGGCGCTGTCAACACCTCGGGTTGTAGCCACTTCTTCGTCACGTGGATCAGGTCGAACATCTGTGACCGCGGTGGTTTATCCGGCTGATAAGTCCATTGATGCACTCTCTGTGCACGGACAGCGGTTGTCACTCCCAGCCGGGCCAAGATCTCGGCTTTCAATTTGTCAAAGTCCTGCGCAGCTTCAGGTTCCAAGTCATAATACGCCTTTTGGGCCTCACCGGAAAGAAACGGGGCAATCAGGCCGGCCCATCGTGCCTTCGGCCATTTTTCTCGCACCGCTGTCCGTTCAAACGTGGTCAGGTATGGCTCGACGTCATCTTCGGTCGTCATCTTCTGCCTATACCGACTCACGTGAATCACTCTCGACTCGGCTTCCGGGTTAAGCTCAGGTAAGCTTGCCAAGCGCTGCGCCACCTGCTGGAGAAGCGAACGATCGGTAACTGTCATGTCCACCAACTCCTTCAGCTGGGCCATTATCACCCGATTAGCTTCTTGCTGGACGGCGGTGGACTGTACCAGCGTTTTCACCACATCCTCCATGCTCATGCTTGCAACGTGATGCCCGCGTTCTCCACCACAATGTAATAAAACACTCCGTGATCGCCTTTGCTGGGGTCAAAGGTCACGTGCATTCAGCATGAAACTCAGGCGCAGAGCTGGGATTCGGGTGTAACTGACCCTGGGTCAGGTTTATTAACGGTGAAAGCAATAAAACATAAAACAAATCCTTGCCTGTCCGGCACTAACTAAACAATGGACAACCTAACTACCAACTGGCGGGCTTCTCCCGTCCAGCCAAACCACAGTTGCAGTGGGCACTGCTTTCACTCACGTGTGTGTCTCACACAGACAGACTCTCTGTGTTCCCAGGCTGAGACACTCACACAACCACCTGGCATCCTTTTATATCCACCTCCCATTATTCATTAGCAAGCAGGTGCGATACTGACCAGACTAGGCCACATAGGAAAGGAATCTGGGCGAGATATACCTGCCCTCATCCACTATTCCCACATGATTCTCACAATAGGTAATGAGAATTCCTCCTGTCCTTTTTCCTCCACAGGTCTATATCACACTCCCTCCTTTTTTCTGGCAGTGTGTTGTTTTTATATTATTTTTAATTTTTACTCTTTATTTTCACTAATCTTTTCTTGTATGTCAATAATTTATATTTAGTGACCTTGAGGACACCATATGTCTCCTTGGACCCTCACCCTGTACCATATCTATGTGAACCGCATCCAGCAGTCTCTACAGTTGTGGGAATCATGACCATATATTGTATTCTATGTATTTTATGTACTTAGTATGTGAGATTTTTTCACTGTTTATGTCATATTACATTTATATATATGTGATGACTTTTTTTACGGTCATGACCCGCTTAGGATTATTGTCTGCATGGACCTTAGGGTTCTTCCCATGTATGGGATATAATTATGAGCATATTATATCAAACATGTGAATCGGATCTAGTGGCCTTTATAGTTGTATGTGTCATGACCATATATTCGTTTTATGCATTTGATGTATTTAATATATGAGACTCTTTATCGCCTGGGCTATATGTGATGCATATCCATGTATGTATGTGATGATTCTTTTGTATGGCCATGACCCCTTTAAAAATCATTCATCTAACGGTATGGATTTTTGGGATTTCCATTTACCCTATATATGGGATACAATTATGGGCGGCTGTGCGCATCTCTCTGCGGTGGTAATTGTGCTGCTGACAGATGGGCGTCTTTATGTTGTACACGGGCGCCTTGGTCTTTTGACCGGTGTCCTGTGTTCAGCATGACGCCTGTTCTGTGCAGCGGTGCTTGCCGACCTCAGAGCGCATGCGCCGATGAGACCGCGCTGATTGGTTGATCCCAGTCACGTGACCGCAGTCACAGGGTATATGAAGGTCCTGTGGAGATATGGTTACTATCTCCTTGATAAAGCGGCCTTTCTGTGCCGCGAAACGCGCGTTGGGGGTCACTGCCAGACGATTCCCCTCTTCCTCCTGCATCCTCTGGTAAGATTTTGAACTGACATTTATTTCTGTCTTTCATTGGTGGTCGCCCTTGTTTATGTCCAGATTCATTGCACACTAAGGACATTATATGTCTCTCCTCCTTACTTTTTGAGCTTTGCTCAGGGGATTTACTTGGAGTAATCTGGGCCATATGGCCATTGATTTTTGTAGGGCGGTATTATTTATAGGCATGATGTCTAAAATACATATATGAGGACATTATTTCCATCTTGGATGGACGAGGGGATGGTCGGGTATGTGTTCATCTGCTTTATATTGGCACCTCATCATGATTTTGTGCACTTCTTTGTACGATATTTAATAAAAATTATTAATATTTTTTCAGTCGTCGTTTTGCTCCCTTTTTTCTCCGGTATTTCCATGTTTATAGGAGCTGATGTGGCTTGTGCCTAGGGTGAACAAATTGTTTTGGTATCATCCATAGGCATTTTAGCATTTTACATGGGATTCTTGTTATTAATCCCAGGGGGTAGGTGGATCCTCCAGGTCGTAAGTTCTATAGAAAAGGGCTTTCAATGCCCAAAGTCATTTGAACAGTTTTGGGTGGAGAATGTTGTGGTCTAGAGGCAAAATGGTGATCATGGTAATACGGTCGGACTACACCACCGATAAAGCAGCCACAGCCGGTGACTGAGAGGAATCTGTGACTTCTCTGTATTCAGTAGTTACTACTCACCTGGGTAGTCATACATGGGAATCTCCTCTTTACACGACTCATCACCCCTCACATATGTCTCTGTAGTATTAATATGGGTCAGATCTTCACCCTGAAACAAATATTGTAAAAGTCACAGACAGATGGAGAAGTCCCATCTATGATCAGCTCTAATCCTGCCATCTCCACCGCTCTCATCACACAAGTATAAAACATATAATACTGGTGGATAAAACAAGACTGAGCACAAGACCTTCACAGCCGTCTACACATCATAGGGGAGATCTCCTGACACCTTCTCTCCATCTACCTGATGATCCTGAGGAGCACTGGGATCTTCTTGGTTACAGTCCTGTGGAAGAAGAGGATGGGGACATCTCTCTGGTGTTGTCCTCTTACTGGATAGATCTGGAGGAAACACATACAGGGACTGAATTCATTCTCTACATACAGATAATTATAGGACGTGTGTATTTAGTCCTGTCTATTACCTGGAGATGTGAGGGGCTGGGGAACCTCCATTATGACGTCCTTGTACAGATCTCTGTGCCCTTCTAAATACTCCCACTCCTCCATGGAGAAATAGACAGCGACATCTTGACACCTTATAGGAACCTGACACATACAATGATACCGTCATCCCCAGATCCCTTCATAGCGTTACTGTATAATGTCCCAGCATTCCCAGCAGTGTCACCTCTCCAGTCAGCAGCTCAATCATCTTGTAGGTGAGTTCTAGGATCTTCTGGTCATTGATGCCCTCATGGATCAGGGGGTGAGGTGGAGGCCCCGTGATTGGGCTCAGGGGTCTTCCCCATCCCTCAGATACAGGGTCCTGACAGCAATCACTAGAGGTCTTCTTCACCACTGTGTAATCCTGGTTATGGAGAGACACATTAATAAATCTCACTACAGACATTTCCAGAGTCCTCACCTCTCCAGTTCTGTCCATCTGTTATTCCCATAGATAAGAATGATGTAATGTGACGTCATCAGAATCTCTCACCTCTCCAGTGAGATGGAAGAGGATCTCTAGGGTGAGGTGTAACATCCTCTCCGCCATCTTGTCTCTGTCCATATCCATCCTTGATGGGTAAATCAGGAAAATTCTCTTCTATAGAAGATCTTCACTGAGAGGATCCGATTTTGTAGAGACCTGAATGAGAAGAAGATGAGCCGATGTTTCCAGGATTCTTCTTGTGGGAATTGGCTGTGATATCCCCTGTGCAATATATTTCTAGTATTAATGTGCTCAGTAATGGGGAATCTCCACATCCCTCCACCTGCAGAGACGCACTCCACATATATGGCTGCTCTGTGCACAGGACCTGTGATGAGGTCACAGGAGGGGAGGAGTCAGGGGTCACATGATATCCGGAGTGAAGACGCTCCATGGAGCCTTCTCCTCAGTCAGTGACATTCCCGCCATTATTTGCCCCTCACTACTGGCACAATTACCCCGCGCCACCTTTTCTACACAGTGTTATGTGTGGAATGTAACGTGTGATTTCTCTGGAGACAAATAGACCCCACACATGAGGGAATTATCACCAGTTACCGGCCGTCTACTATATGGCAGCATATGATTGTGCTATCGACTCCACACCAGGAGCTAAAATGCCCAAATCTCATTTATTTCCTCCTTTCCAGAGTCCGGCTGAGGCTCATATATGGCCATGCTCCTCTTCAGTCACCGTGGGGGGTTTGGTAGAAGGATGGAGGGTTGTGCCTGTGAGTCACAGGTCACCTTCCCTATCCTTTACCTCTTATACCTGACCTATTTATCCAATTATCTGGAGCTAAATGGTTTTACAAACTTACCGTGAGAGGGGAATATAACCTTATAAGTGTACATCAGGGTGATGAATGGAAGGCTGCATTCAATACACCTGAGGGGCAGATATAAAATCTGATGCCGCCATTCGGGGTAACCAATGCTCCGTCAGTCTGTCAAAATGTCATTAGTTATATTTTTTCTCACTGATTGGTAGATTTGTGGTAATTTTCCTGGATGATATAGTGAGTTACTCCCGTCCTCTGGAGGAGCATGCTGAGCATGTCAGACAGGTTCTCCAGGTTCTACGTGACAACTATTTATTTGGTAACCTGGAGAAATGACAATTTGTGGTCCAGCTCTCAGGACATTTGGCTTCTGCATTAGGGTCTCAGATGGACCCCGTTGCGGTCCCAGCAGTCCCTTCATTGGTTTTAACCAAGTAACCTGAAAGGAAAGTGTTACAAAGGTTTCTTGTAGTCGAGATACTGAGGACAAACAAGCGGAAAATAGGGTCTTACCTGATAACCATATGTAATGAGAGTAGGGGAGTATTACTCTCACCTGATGGAGTGGCACCTTTACACCACGCTCAATGCATAAATCAGCTGCTGCAGGACCCGGGGCCAAAGACCGAGCAGAAGAGCTGATCCGGGTATAATGTGTCTGTACCTGCGCTGCTGATGGAGATGATCGGATATGGAGATTTTCCTTAAAAACGTTTATTCAAATAGGTTTTCAAAGTCAACGCGTTTCACAGTCACGCAGGACGTCTTCCTCAGGACGAAACCTGAGAGCGGATAAACATGTCAAGCCTGGAACGTTTTATATGCAGTCTTTTGGAAAAAAAAGCCAAACAAAGCAAAATATGTCAAAGTTCATGAGAAAGTCCGTCAAACAAAGATAAATTATGGTTCATGAAAAAACAAAAAAAAATTTACACACATTAATTATATTAAAAAGTACTTATGAATTAAGTGAGGTCACCTAAAAGAATGAATAAACATGAATGTGAAATGAATGAGAAAGTTCTTGCCAGTAAATAAATCATTTATAAATGGCGTTATTTAGTTGTGTCAGTAGTTTCCTATATGAGATGTGAGCTGGTGTTCTGTAAGTTTCTGAAGTCACAGGTATAGTGGTGTAAAGCTGTGCACCACAAGTGAGCTTGATGGATCAGCATCGGACTGAAAACATAGGATTATTGGAAAAGAAACCATTGAGCTAGAAGACAAATACGTAACCCAATGGTTAATAAGGCCTCTTTCACACATCAGTTTTTTTGCCATCAGTCACAATCCATCGTTTTTTAAAAAAAACGGATCCAGCAATTGATGCCACTGGATCCAGTTTTTTCTCATAGACTTGTATTAGCGACGGATGGCTGTCCGTTTCATTCGTCGTTCGACGGATCAGTCAGAAATTCTTTGTCCATCGGTCGGAGAAAACAGACATAGGAAAGTTTTTTGTGTCAGTCGAAAAGTCGGACAGCGAATCCGTCCCTGGATTCCGTTGTTTTTAACTGAGCATGATCCAAGGATAATTTTTTAGCTAAAAGTAGCATTTTTCTTTCTTGCACGCACAAAAAATCTCTCTCTCTCCTCCAGACCCACAATGTAAAACTAGACTAGTGGATTAATAATGGATACATGTCTTATTGACATCTCTCCATTATTAACCAGGCTTAATGTCCCCTTACAATAGCAAGGTGACATTAATCTCTTATTACCCCATATGCCACCCGCTACAGGGCAATGGGAAGGGAGAGGGTAAGTGCCGGAATTGGCGCATCTTACAGATGCGCCTTTTCTGGGGTGGCTGGGGGCAGATTTTTTTACGCCAAGGGGGCCCAATAACAATGGTCCCTCTCTAGGCTATTTATTTCTGCCCTCAGTCGCTGGCTTGCCCTCTCTGGCAAAGAAAATTGTGCAGGAGCCCACGCCAGTTTTTTCCATGAATTAATCCTCTAATTTAACACCTACAGCTCCAAAATTTTACACACACACTACTAACATTATTAGTGAGGGATATATATAAATCTAATTCTTCTGCAATGATTTACTGTATGTAAACCATGTCTCATGTCCTGTCGGGTTCTGTAATATTTTTACGGATGCCGATAATTGATTTTTCACCTATTCTGCTATCTATATCTCTATGAAATATAAATATATGTATATATATATATGTGTCAATGATATATATATTATATATATATACTGCTCAAAAAAAATCAAGGGAACCCTGGACACTCTTTCTGAGCAGACACATGGATGTCAGTGACTTTCCTATCATTTCTAACTGTTGTTTATTCCATTGACACAACAGCAGGAGAAATTGAAATACAATCAGTGTCGATCTCACAGAAGTGTGGCTGACTTGGAGTTACATTTTGCTGTTTAAGTGTTCCCTTTAATTTTTTGAGCAGTATATATATATATATATAGTAAGGCAGCGCTCACTGAGTGCATTGGGGAACGCCGGCTTGACAGCGCTATAACATACAGGAAGACTCAATTTCCTTAAAAGTTCTCCTGGGTTTATTGCTCCATATCCCCAGCAGCACAAACACAGAGTAGTCAGCCTTTAGGTCCGGCAACATAAAATAATAATGTCCATAAACAGGGCTTTGCTCTTTCTCTGTTCACACACAGGCCAGGGCAATGTCCGTTAAACACTCAGTTCCATAGGACAGTACAGTCTTTTACTGACCGAGGTCAGTGCCACTCATGGTTGTTCGACCGTCCACTCTGGAGGTATCTCACAGGCCTCATTCCTCTGGTTCAGGAAAGCCAGCACTGCTTCCCTAGGCTGTGCAACATCCAGCAAGCAGGGTTGGCCTGGGGCCACACACACAGGGGGCCTTCTACCTTCCAGGTCACAGACAACTCTGTAGGTTTCCACTTGGACACATGGAAGTCTGTGCACAATCCAGACTCCCAAGCACTCTATCATGTGCTAAACACACCTTCATTATGTAGGCTGCAACATCACCTCTAGGTGAGGTATGAATCACATGCAGGGCCAGTTTTAGGCAAAGTGGGGCCCTAGGCAAAGTTTAAAATGGGCCCCAAATGCATGCTAACATATTGCACATCACACAGAGGCATTTTGGTTGTAGTTACATGCGCTGAGTTCAGGCCGCTAAATGAGTGTGATCAACAATATTGAAGTCATTCAACACTTGTTTCCCGGCTTCTTTCCACCATCTGAGAAAGAATGATGGGGACAGAACAATCATTAATGGATCACTAACAGATCACCATACAGTATCATGTTATCAGCAGCACATCTACAGTTTGCACCACATAGTCCTCCATATAATATAATGTGCCCCATAGTCCTCCATATAGTATAATACACTCCTCAGAGCCCTCCATATACTAAAATACACTGCCTAGTCCTCCATATAGTATAATACACTCCTCATAGTATAATACACTGCCATAGTCATCCATGTAGTACAACTCACTTCCCATAGTATAATGCACCCCATAGTTCTTCATATAATGTATTCCCCACAGTCCTTGATACAGTATAATGCAGCCCACATATAGTATAATGCAGCTACCCCATAGAGCATAATGCAGCCACCCCACAGAGTTTAATGCAGCCTCGCCATACAATATAATATAACCCCCACAGAATATAATGCAGCCCCCTCTTATAGTATAATGCAGCCACCCCTTAGAGCATAATGCAGCTACCCCAGAGAGTATAATGCAGCCACTCCACAGAATATAATGTAACCCCCCCATAGAATATAATGCAGCCCCTCCTCATATCGTATAATGCAGCCCCTCCATAGAATATATACCAGCCCCCTCATAGAGAATATTGCAGCCCCCCATAGAATATAATGCAGCACCTTATATAGTTAATGCAGCCCTTCCATAGAATACAATGTAGCCCTACTCATATAGTATAATGCAGCCCCCATAGAATACAATGTAGTCCCCTCATAAAGTATAATGAAGCCTCCATACAATATAATCTAGCCCCCCACAGAATATAATGCAGCCCCCCATAGAATACAATGTAGCCTCCTCATATAGTATAATGTAGCCCCCTCAGAGTATGATGCAATCACCCCCATAGAATATAATAAATATAATACAGCCCCCCATAGAATATAATACAGCCCACCTCCCCATAGAAAATAATGCAGCCCCCCCATATTATACAACACAGCCTCCCCCATAGAATATAATGTAAAATGTACCCCGCATGGTATATAACACAGCCGCATAGTATATAGCCCAGCACCACATGGTATATACAGCCCAGCCCCACATGGTATATACAGCCCAGCCCAACATGGTATTATATAGCCCAGCCACACATGGTATATACAGCCCAGCCCCACATGGTATTATATAGCCCAGCCACACATGGTATATACAGCCCAGCCACACATGGTATATATAGCCCAGCACCACATGATATATATAGCCCAGCCACACATGGTATATACAGCCCAGCCACACATGGTATATACAGCCCAGCCCCACATGGTGTATACAGCCCAGCCCCACATGGTATATACAGCCCAGCCACACATGGTATATACAGCCCAGCCCCACATGGTATATATAGCCCAGCACCACATGATATATATAGCCCAGCCACACATGATATATATAGCCCAGCCACACATGGTATATACAGCCCAGCCACACATGGTATATACAGCCCAGCCCCACATGGTATATATAGCCCAGCACCACATGGTGTATACAGCCCAGCACCACACGGTATATACAGCCCAGCCACACATGGTATATACAGCCCAGCCACACATGGTATATACAGCCCAGCCCCACATGGTATATATAGTCCAGCACCACATGATATATATAGCCCAGCCCCACATGGTATATATAGCCCAGCCCCACATGGTGTATACAGCCCAGCCACACATGGTATATACAGCCCAGCCACACATGGTATATACAGCCCAGCCACACATGGTATATACAGCCCAGCCCACATGGTGTATACAGCCCAGCCCCACATGGTGTATACAGCCCAGCCACGGCTAGGAGTTAGTCCCGCTTTTGTGTACAAAATTTTTTGGCTTTTACAGTTGTTAAAATTCTTAATAAAAGACTTCATTGTACACACAGTTGACAGTAAACCATTTGGCAATGTTAGGAATAAGTTTACCTTGCTTCTGGGTCTCAAATATTTTGACCCTTACTTGTTGGCTTTTCTTTCCTCTGGAGAAAGCCACATATAACTGCCCGTGTGAAAACACTGGGAGAGGCAAATAAATTCCTACAATATCCAAGAACTGTCCCTGAGATTTATTGATGGTCATTGCAAAAGCCAACATGACAGGAAACTGACGCCATGGCATTTGGACTGGCAAGTGTTTTTCTTTGGAAATCAGGTCAATTCTTGGAATAAGAACTGTTTTTCCATCTAAAGCAACGGCACAAATAACGTTTGCTTTTAAGCTTTTCACATAAAGCCTTGTGCCATTTCAAAGGTTACGCTTTCTGTTAAGATTACGCAGGAGCATAATTACAGCTCCTGGTTTCAGCTTTAGTTCATGAGGGGGCATCATGAATTGTACTCAACTTCGTCCTGAGACGTTCTCATATTCTGAAGTAACTGGAACCGTGAAAACTGATTCCAGGATTTTGAATATTTAATGGTGGACTGTACAATTTGGCCTCTTTTTCCACCTTCCATTATTGGTAGGGTTTGACGAAAGTCACCACCGTTTATGAAAACTTTTCCACCAAATGGTCTTTTTTTTCCACATACCTGTATGTCATGGAACAAATTATCCACAGCGTCCATATTAAAACAGGGAGTCATTGTTACTTCATCCCAAATAACGACAGATGACTCCCTAAGCTCCTTTTCTTGAAGTGAGGCTGGCTTAATTTTTGACACATGTTGTCTTATTTGTTGTAATTCCAAGGCCAAACTAGGAATGGTAGGAGCTACCATTTTGTAGTAATGTAGCCGCCAAACCAGTGGAGGTTACAGATCAAATAGACTTCTTTTCTGCTTGTAGTGTCTTGTGCAAGCAGTTGTACAAAAATGTCTTCCCACTGCCTCCTGGGCCGTCCAGAAAAAAAACAGTGTGAGCTAGTGTTGTCTGGCTGTGGTGCAGCATTGACTGCTTGCATAATTGCATCGAAAGCTGATTGCTGAGCTTCATTAAGCATAGCTTTCAATTGCTCAGCCTCCTGCTTTATTACAGCAGAATTCAGTTGGTTGGTCCAGTATTTCATCTGGAACATTTACTGCAGCAATCCAAAGTCAGCACAAGACTTTTTATTGCTTAAGAGCACTTCATCAATATCATGAAGAGCAGTTGCTCAGCAATTTCTGGAGTACATCACCTGGTGTAATCCTCCATAAATTCGGTTTTATATTTTTGCCATAATGCCAATGGTTTAGCTGGTTTCCCACATACACAAATTATAGCAAATAATTTGCGAAGTTGGTAGGGCATTTTGGAATCGATTGCATCCGTTATACCTTCTTCCCATTGGGAATCGTCTTCCAAAAGATGCATTTTTATACATGTCATGTACGACTTCATTGACAGTCCTTAAGTCAGCATAAGACTTTGCTTCTCTTACATGAAGTAAAAGGAGTCTTAGGTAAAACAGCTCACCATCTGTTAAAGAGACTGTCTACATTCAGGCAATTGTTTTCCCAAATTGAGCCAGTTGTTTTTTCCATCCTTCTGGTACAGCTTTTCTATCCCAGACATAGTGTTCAGGGATAGAAAGAACACCGTGAGCACAACTCAAGATGGTGCTAAGGTTAGGTTCCCAAACCGTTAAAGCAACAAATATGAACCTAGCACTCAACTTAAAGGTATTTGTAAGGCGGTTTATTGTAGTACACGAAAAAAGACGTTTTGGTCAATGTGACCTTCTTCAGTTACGTGTGGTATATAGATTGTGTAGAGCTTATAGGCATCTATCAGAAAGGACGATGGTGCTTTAGGCATTGAGGAGAATGATCTCTCTAAGGTAATGAGCAGTGGAGGATATAGCAAGGGGGAGCATTACTGCAATGTGTGCATAAATAGTATCACCTCCCCTGTTAATAGGTACATATCAGCACTAAGTATTTATCTTGTCAGTATATAGGAGAGGGGCAAACGTGCCTCCAGATGCGGTGTCCACCATCGTCCTTTCTGATAGATGCCTATAAGCTCTACACAATCTATATACCACATGTAACTGAAGAAGGTCACATTGACCGAAATGTCTTTTTTCGTGTACTGCAATAAACTGCCTTACAAATACCTTAAAGTTGAGTGCTAGGTTCATATTTGTTGCTTTATAGTGTTCAGGGATGTCACTGTACAAATACTGACGGGCGGAAGCGTCAATTCTGCTTAGCTCAAAATAAGCCTGCAGTGTAGAGGCTTTTGAGTCTGAAATAACCATATCCTCCTTACCATCTTCAGAAAACACTTGCTGCATGTGTTCAAGGTGCACAGCCAGCCTTTTAATGGTATGTGAAGCATCATGCATTTTTTCTGATTCTCCACATACCCTCCACATACTCTCCACAAAAAATGATTAAGTATGGAATGGACAAGGCAACTGTTAGGTGGATTCATAACTGGCTTAGTGATCGGACCCAAAGAGTGGTCGTAAATGGCTGCACATCCAGTTGGAAGAATGTCTCAAGTGGGGTACCACAGGGCTCTGTCCTGGGCCCTGTATTGTTCAACATCTTTATCAACGATTTAGATGAATGAATTGCGGGTAAACTGATTAAATTTGCTGATGACACAAAGCTAGGAGGGATAGCTAATACTAGAGAAGAGAGAGAGAGGATTCAAAAAGATTTAAATAAACTGGAGAAGTGGGCAGCAACTAACAGAATGGTTTTTAACAGGGAGAAATGCAAAGTACTACATCTGGGCAATAAAAATGGAAAAAGCATATATAGAATGGGAGGAATAGGGCTAAGTGACAGCACATGTGAAAAAGACTTGGGTATACTAATAGATCACAGACTGAATATGAGTCAACAGTGTGATGCAGCAGCAAAAAAGGCAAATGCAATTCTAGGATGTATTAACAGAAGCATACAGTCTAGATCACGTGAAGTCATTATTTCCCTCTACTCCTCTTTGGTCAGACCTCATCTGGAATATTGTGTCCAGTTTTGGGCACCACATTTTAAAAAAGACATCAACAAACTGGAGCAAGTTCAGAAAAGAGCGACCAGAATGGTGACCGGTCTGCAAACCCTGTCTTATGAGGAAAGGTTGCAGGATTTGGGAATGTTTAGTTTGCAAAAGAGAAGACTGAGAGGAGACTTAATAGCTGTCTACAAATATCTAAAGGGCTGTCACATTGTAGAAGGATCAACTTTATTCTCATTTGCACAAGGAAAGACTAGAAGCAATGGGATGAAACTGAATGGGAGGAGACACAGATTAGATATTAGAAAAAACTTTTTGACAGATAGAGTGATCAATGAGTGGAACAGGCTGCCACGAGAAGTGGTGAGTTCTCCTTCAATGGAAGTCTTCAAACAGAGGCTGGACAGACATCTGACTGGGATGATTTAGCGAATCCTGCTTTGAGCAGGGGGTTGGACCAGATGGCCCAGGAGGTCCCTTCCAACTCTACGATTCTATGATTCTATGATTCTATGATTCTACCCTCAGGGGAGCTTATATACCGAGAATCTAGGTACATGGCTGGTTCTTTCCAGTTTAATGTATCAAACTTGATATTGGCACAGTCATGCCCTTTGTATACATATTTGAAAAGATATTTAACACTTTTTATTGAAGCACATATCTCAACATTGATATGGCAATTGTACTTGAGTAATAAATAAGGGTTGTATGGAACTACCCATCTATTGTCGATTTCTCGCTTTCCTCGTCTGGTTTTCCCAGTATTGCATCAATGGTAATCTGGGTAACCATCAACATTGGGGCTTGACTCTGTATTAAAATCCTTTGGGAATTTTTTTGCGCATTGACCATCTGTCATGCATATAGCACCAGGTTGATCCTTACCACATGGGCCATGAATCATGTGCTTCATCACTGCCTCATGTAGTTTTGGATTTGCTGTCTCATTTGGGATTTCAGCAGAGACCAATTCATCAATTCTTTCTTTGTCCCTCTTGTCTCCTCTCCGAGGATTAAGAGCATGTGAGCATGTTGTAGTCCACGCTTTTGAAATTCTATTACATGCACATAGTCAACTACACGCCCAAAAATGTGCTTTTTCAATATCTCATTAAGCACGGCTTGGAGTTTGATTTTAAATACTCGTTTAACCAAATCTGGTCTGAACTCCGGCCTCTTCCATGGTTCTAAGTTTTCAGTAATTTCTTTCAACTTTGGGTTACAGGTCATCATAACACAAAGATCTGGCTTTCCGAATTTTCAGACAATTGTCATGGTGTCTTGGTAATTTTGCTGCATAGCTCTTGGGCTTCCAAAGAAACTGGACGGTAAAATTACTGGTGTCCCAGCTTTTAGCCCTTGGTGTAACGCAATATTATGGATGTGATCCGTGTCCATCCACTGTTCCCATATGGGAATAGAAGTGGATGTGTCATTGCATCACACTTTCTGTGAAGAAAGCTGATTTGAACTGTTTGGTTTTCACTTTTCAGGTGAACTCTGATATTCCTATTAAATGGGGGTTCACCCATTGCATTTTGATAAATTATAGCTACTTCATTACACCTTGGTGCATTGTAGCGCCTCTGGTCATCATTGTAGTCATTTATAATTGACATTGTTATTTCGAGTGGATTGCGATTTTCTAATTCAGCAACCCTCTCTTCCTCTATTTCAAATTCCCTCATCATTGTGAAGGCTCTTGTGAGTGGGTTAATTGCTTTCATTTTCTCTCCAAGAGATGACAGCAGTGCTGGGAGGCACTTTTTATTTGCTTGACTTCTTGTACTTAATGCTTCTTCACTGTCCAAGATGTAAATCTGGGCAAACTTGGGAGTACTACCCACAGCGGGATGCCATAGGGCAGTTCTGTGGTAAATTTGTCCATGAATTCGAAAACAGTATGGACCATGCCCAGGAGGTGGCGCTACTTGTGCTCCCATTGATGCCAAAGCAAGCGAGCTATTGTACTGCCTTATATTAGCCATAAAGTTCTTGGAGTGCTGATGCTCTCCTTTCATCAACTTGACTAATTGGTCATCCATATGAATGGGACTTTATTGGATGCACCCTCTCTTGCAGCAGGAAGGAAATGTTTTGCCCTACGCCATTTCATCTTTGAAATTTTTAGATTGGCAGAACTAACATCGAAATGTCAGTATGCCAGCATGGTGCTCTTCAGTACCTGTCTCATCAATTTGATTGAAAAGTTCACTAGCGGCAAATGTAACTTGCTGTCGTCGAGTGGCTTTTGCATTTTGGACACGTCTTCTATCTTGTTCTCGAATTTGTGAAATTTGTTTATCACTTTGTGCATTGCGTGTTGCTCATTGTCGTGCAGCATTAGGTGCTCTACGTGATTCAGTTACTTCATTCGTTTCTCTTGCTCTGGCCGCCCTCTGTCGGGCTGCATCAGCAGTTCTCCAACAATTTCTTTCTACTTCTGTTTCATTAAGATGCAGGTTACGCATCCGTATGTGATTCGCTTCTCTACGTGCAACAGTGTGCTCAATTTGATCCATCTTTGCAATGTTGCCTCATACTGTTGCCTCAGTGTTGCCTGAGTGTTGCCTCACAATATTGCCTCACAGTGCTGCCTCACAGGCTAACGTTCAAAAAAGGCTTATGCCTTAACTCGCCACAAGGGAGAGCTCCTCTCCTTATTAGATATGTCACTTAACTCATATACAGGGCCTTACAGTACTTAGGTATCCATGGTTATGCCCACAGTTAGCTGCTAGTGGTAGTAACTATGGATACCTAAGTTACTGTTCAGCTGTGGATGACTCATTGTGCACAGACACACGGTTGAGCTGTGGATGACTCATTGTGCACAGACACATAGACACGTCCAAATTAGGTATATTGATTCTTTACTGTTAGGGCAGGGAGAATCTGGAATTCCTTGCATGAGGAAGTGGTGATGGCGAACTCAGTCGAGGGGTTCAAGATGTCTTCCTGGATGTCTGCCTGTATGTCTTCCTGGAGCTCAACAGTATTGTATCTTACAGTTATTAGGTTCTTTAGAAGGACGTACAGTGGGGCAAAAAAGTATTTAGTCAGTCAGCAATAGTGCAAGTTCCACCACTTAAAAAGATGAGAGGCGTCTGTAATTTACATCATAGGTAGACCTCAACTATGGGAGACAAACTGAGAAAAAAAAATCCAGAAAATCACATTGTCTGTTTTTTTTTCATTTTATTTGCATATTATGGTGGAAAATAAGTATTTGGTCAGAAACAAAATTTCATCTCAATACTTTGTGATATATCCTTTGTTGGCAATGACAGAGGTCAAACGTTTTCTGTAAGTCTTCACAAGGTTGCCACACACTGTTGTTGGTATGTTGGCCCATTCCTCCATGCAGATCTCCTCTAGAGCAGTGATGTTTTTGGCTTTTCGCTTGGCAACACGGACTTTCAACTCCCTCCAAAGGTTTTCTATAGGGTTGAGATCTGGAGACTGGCTAGGCCACTCCAGGACCTTGAAATGCAAATATCTTTTTTTTAACTATGTTAACATGCTTTACTGTGGGAACTCCACTGTGCAAAAAATGCGGACCAGCGTACATCAACAACCATCAGCCGCGCCATCAATCGCATCTGCTGCTTCCTCCTACCTCTGTTACCGTGCCAAATATTGAGACGCAGGTCTTTAACTGCAAAACCTTGTGTTCTTTACCCACTCCAGTCACGCTGACTGAGATGCCGAGCTCCAGTGCCGCGATCCAGAGGGTCCACTCTCAGACATAACCTACCCGTCGTCAGTATACATCACAGTATAATCAGGCCATGGACCCTGCTAGCACCTCGGCGGCCACCCAGAAAGAATTTCTCTTCTTGAGTGAAAATCAAACTAGGATAATGTCCTTTATGAAATCCATGGACACACGCCTTTTCCGCCTTGCAAACTACCGATCCGGGGAACACCCCGTTACTAGCGGGACTCCGGCTATACCAAGCGCCCATCCCCTGCTCTCCGGCGTCTTCTAGTAATTCCACCTCTGAGCCCATGCAAGTAGACCGAGAAAGGTTGTCCGAGCAAGAAAGCAGGGAGAGAATGACGCAGGGCCTATGCCTTTATTGTGGTGGGGCTAATCATTTTGTGCGTACTTGCCCAGTGCGGCCGGGAAACGCCTCCGCCTAGGCCAGGTAAGACAGGCCTTCCTAGGTGACACCGATTCCTCTCTGCCCCTTACTATTTTGGCTCTTATTGTTTTAGGTCAGGAGCGCAGTTCTGTGGAGGCATATGTGGACTCGGGTTCGGCTGGTAACTTCATCCGGCTCAAAGAAGTGGACCAGCTCCGAATTCCGGTTATTACGTTAGAGAATCATAGAATCATAGAATCATAGAATCGTAGAGTTGTAAGGGACCTCCTGGGCCAAGCGGTCCAACCCCCTGCTCAAAGCAGGATTCGCTAAATCATCCCAGTCAGATGTCTGTCCAGCCTCTGTTTGAAGACTTCCAGTGAAGGAGAACTCACCACTTCTCGTGGCAGCTTGTTCCACTCATTGATCACTCTAACTGTCAAAAAAATTTTTCTAATAACTAATCTGTGTCTCCTCCCATTCAGTTTCATCCCATTGCTTCTAGTCTTTCCTTTTGCAAATGAGAATAAAGATGATCCTTCTACAATGTGACAGCCCTTTAGATATTTGTAGACAGCTATTAAGTCTCCTCTCAGTTTTCTCTTTTGCAAACTAAACATTCCCAAATCCTGCAACCTTTCCTCATAAGACAGGGTTTGCAGACCTGTCACCATTCTGGTCGCTCTTTTCTGAACTTGCTCCAGTTTGTTGACTGGAGCATGCCATCCACGCTCTACCGCCTCCGTGGATGGCAAACCACTACCTGAACCCATCACCATGGTCACTGTCGAGGTGGAGATACAAGTTGGAGCTCTTCACCGAGAAAAAAAAAAAATCGCCTTTTATGTTTTGCCCAGTTTGTCCCACGCCATGCTCCTCGGCTTACCCTGGTTTCGTCTACATGAGCTGTTCTAGACTGCCGTTCCGGGGAGATCCTCCTCTGGGGACACTTTTGCCATGAACGCTGCCTGTTGCCTGTATCTCGCCCAAGTCCGCAGCAAGCTCCTATCGATCTTCCTGGGCTTCCTATCGCTTACCACTTGTATGCCGACGTCTTCAGTAAGAAGGAGGCTGAATCTCTACCGCCGCATCGTGCCTACGACTGCCCAATTGAGCTTTTGCCAGGAGCGACTCCTCCCAGGGGAAGAATTTAGCCTTTGTCTCCGGCAGAAACCGCGGCCATGTCCGAATATGTCCAGGAAAACTTGGCTCGGGGTGTTATTCGGAAGTCATCTTCTCCTGCTGGGGCAGGATTCTTTTTTGTCCGGAAAAAAGACGGGTCCCTTCGGCCATGTATTGACTACCGAGGCCTGAACAGTATCACGGTCAAAAATAGGTATCCCCTTCCGCTGATCCCAGAACTCTTTGACCGCTTGAGAGGGGCCTGGATCTTTACCAAATTGGATCTGCGGGGAGCCTATAACTTGATCCGGATCCACGCCGGGGATGAATGGAAGACGGCCTTCAATACTCGGGACAGCCATTACAAGTGTTTGGTTATGCCTTTTGGTCTCTGTAATGCTCCGGCGGTTTTTCAGGAGTTCGTTAACGAGATCTTTCGAGACCTACTCTACTCATGTGTCGTCGTATACCTAGATGACATTCTCATCTTTTCCCCTGACTTATCCACTCACAGAAGGAGTGTTCGGCTGGTTCTGCAATGTCTACGAGAGAACAGACTCTGCGCAAAACTAGAAAAATGTCTGTTCGAGCAAACCTCACTGCCCTTCCTAGGGTATATCATCACGGACTCCGGAGTAAAGATGGATCCCGAAAAGTTGTCTGCTGTGCTCAAATGGCCACGTCCAGTTGGAGTAAAATCCATCCAACGGTTCCTGGGTTTCGCGAATTACTACCGACAGTTCGTTCCCTTCTTCTCTTCGGTGACTAAGCCCATCTCTGCGTTGACCCGGAAAGGGACCAAACCAAATGCTTGGACTCCAGAGGCTGAAGAGGCCTTTCTCGCCTTGAAACAGTCCTTTGCTACCGCTCGGCCGTTAGTCAATAGGCCCTTCATCCTAGAGGTGGATGCCTCTTCTACTGGTGCGGGAGCGGTCCTTTCTCAGCGGACAACTTCGGGTCAAGTGGTGCCTTGTGGGTACTTCTCTAAATCATTCTCTCCCGCAGAATGCAATTATGCAATTGAGACCGGGAATTACTGGCTATTAAGATGGCTCTGGAGGAGTGGCGGTATCTTTTAGAAGGGGCAGTTCATCCCTTCATAATCTTCACGGACCACAAGAATTTGGCGTATCTTCAGTCTGCGCAAAGGCTCAACTCCAGGCAAGCCAGGTGGTCGCTATATTTCTCCCGGTTTGACTTCAAACTTCATTTTCGGCCTGGGGACAGAAACATCAAGGCAGACGCTCTATCCAGGTCCCTACAGTCACCTGAGGTTGAGGAGGGTTCGTTTCACATCATTGAGCCTGCCAAAGTTATCACCGTGGCGCCCGTGACGCTCTCTCCCATTCCGCCAGGCAAAACCTTCGTCCCGCAGAATAAGAGGTCGGAGGTCCTGTATTGGGGGCATTCCTCCAAGGTTGCGGGTCACGTTGGGGTCAAGAAAACCCTCAGCCTCCATTCGCGCTACTACTGGTGGCCATCCCTTCGCCAAGATGTGACCGATTTTATAGCCTCCTGCACGACTTGTGCTCTGAACAAGGTACCAAGAAGTCTGCTGTCCGGTCTGCTCCACCCTCTGCCTCCTCCTGAAGCCCCTTGGCGACAGATTGGTATGGATTTCATCACCGATCTACCATGCTCTTCCGGGTGCACTACCATCTTAGTAGTGGTCGATCGCTTCTCCAAAATGGCCCATTTCATCCCGCTGCCCAGGTTGCCTACGGCCTCTGAGCTAGCCAAGGTCTTCATACACCAGATCTTTAGGCTTCAGGGGCTTCCTCAATGAATTGTCTCCGATCGAGGGGTCCAATTTACCTCCCGTTTCTGGAGAGCACTCAGCAAGCTCATGGGTATATCTCTGGACTTCTCCTCCGCTTATCACCCTCAGTCCAATGGGCAAGTGGAACAGATCAATCAGGTATTAATAGCCTACCTGCGTCACTTCTCTAACGCCCATCAAGACAACTGGGTGTCTCTTCTGCCGTGGGCAGAGTTCGCCCACAATAATCATCCCAATGAGTCCACCACTAAAATGCCATTCTTTGTGGTTTCCGACCAGAACCCTGGTGTTCCACTACCTCTCTCTACGTCCTCTGGTGTTCCCGCAGCAGATGCCCTCGCTACCGAATTTTCTCAAGTCTGGAAGGAGACCAGAGAGGCACTTGAAAGATCCAGTATCTGGATTAAGAGACATGCAGACAAGAGGCGCAGGGATCTTCCACCATACCAACCTGGCGACAAAGTTTGGCTGTCAACTAAGCATATCCGTTTGAAGATACCTTCTTACAAACTGGGTCCTCGGTACACCGGTCCGTTCGAGTTTTTGGGACGAATTAACAACGTGGCTTATAAATTGAAGTTGCCAGCTTTGCTTCGGGTCCCTAACGCCTTCCATGTCTCGCTCCTTAAGTCTGTTGTTCTGAATCGGTATCACTCAGTCCCACCTCCTTCTCCTCAGCCAGTAGGGGCCGATGACGTCTTTGAGGTGAAAGAAATTCTTGCCGTGAAAAAAGTTCGGGGGCGTACCATCTACCTCATTGATTGGAAGGGTTTTGGTCCCGAAGAGAGGTCCTGGGAACCCAAGGAGAATGTTAATGCTCCTCTTCTATTAAGGAGATTTTTGTCTAACCTCGGGAGAGGGAGACGTAACATGGTGGAGACGCCTGATTATCATGTGCCTTTCCTACGGTATCCTGGCCAAGTGTTTAGGGGTTTTCCCCTTCTCACTCTCTGTCTCCGTCCTGTACTCCAGTGCCCAGTCCTGTACTCCGTGTCTCCGTCCTGTACTCCAGTGCCCAGTCCTGTACTCCATATCTCCGTCCTGTACTCCAGTGCCCTGTCCTGTACTCCGTGTCTCCGTCCTGCACCCCAGTGCCCAGTCCTGTACTCCGTGTCTCCGTCCCGTATTCCCCTCTCGGTGCCTGGTCCTATACTCCGTGTTTCCGTCCTGCCCCCACTCTGTACTTCCTACTACCTTCTGCATTCCGTGCTCAGTCCTGCACCCCTCACTCAGTCTTTTGAGCCGCCCCTTTTGGGTCTAGCAGTCGCGGCATCTGTCTTCCGAAGGCCTGCCCCTAACGGCACCTGTATAGGTGTCGGCACCACCTGGCACGCTCGCCCCTGGGAGCTCCAGTGTCGCGATGCAGAGAGTCCACTATCGGACGTAACCTACCCGTCGTCAGTATACGTCACAGATACTGAGATAGTTAGCACTGATGCCACCATCATCAGCATCACTATTCCGATCATCTATATGCTGGAGCAGACTTTGAATAGCCTGCGGGAAGAGATGGTGGTCCCAGAAGAAGAGGAGGAAGCAGAGGAGGATGCAGAAGGGATACTGTCTCTAAGTTCAAGACTGTCGCCACACAGTTGGGTGCCAGGGGAGGGTGGATAACTGTGATCAAGGAGGGCTGGTGATAACAGACAAGCTGTTATCGAAGGTGCAAGATCCGAGGAAGAAATGGAGGAGGATGAGGTGATGGGCGAGCAACTGTCAGATGAAGAGGATAATACTTCCCTCTCTGTTGTTCGTGGTTGGCGGGATGGGATGGAGGAAACGAGCCTCATTGTTACTCAGCCACCAAAACAGCATGGGAATGGACCTCATGGTAGAGCCCGACATATGAGTGCCTTCTTTCTGCACTATCTGCAACAAGATCCCCATATAGTTATGATTAGGAATATTGCTGACTACTGGGTTGCCACTTTATTAGATCCATGTTATAAAACTAAATTTTGCCAGATGATTCCCACCTTAGAAAGGGAACAGCAAATGCTGGAGTATCGAAACACGCTTTTACACAACCCTAAGAGAGCTTTTCCCCAATACAGCAGTGAAGTGCACAGTTTGCATCGCAGCTGCAGACTTCCAACCTCCGGACCGTCAATTCCTAAATGACAAAACAGCAGCAGCAGCAGTGGTGGAAGTAGAAGAAGCAATTTCTGTGAGTCCTGTGACACTTTTTTAGGCCAACACATGACGTGTGTTACTTGCTTACATATTTTGGCCAAAATATTAACTAATACCTCTCATATTTTTATATGTGTTTTTTGCACTTTATTTTTCAGGGTGCAGTTGGGCCCATTCGGTCTTGTAAACTGTGGTGTCTATTCACATGGGATGCATTTGGATGGCGCTAGGCAGCCCGCCTGATCTAATAATATGGGTGTAACTAATAGGCTGCTAACCTGGATGCTGTGCATTACTGTTTTGTGATCAGCGCCGCATACAAGTCTTCATTGTGCATTAATATACCAAGTAAACCGCCCCTCCATACATTGGTAGGTTGTGAGCGGTTGTCTCATCGGTATTCTTGCACCTGTGTTGCCGCCATCCTAACTATATGGGCCCACTCACCCTGACAGTGCATTTGTTTGGAGGTCTGGGCAGGTCAGCATCTCTGCCTTTTTGCTGTGTTTTTGAACATTTGACATTTGCCTGAATTTTTATATCTACACGATTTACACAAATTATATTTTCTTGTCTTAACTCTATACTATTCGCTCCTCACCCAACCGCCTCCAAGACTTCTCCCGAATATCCCCCATCCTCTGGAATTCTTTGCCCCAATACGTCTTACTACCAACCACACTCAGATCCTTCAGACGGAACCTGAAAACCCATCTCTTCAGGAAAGCTTACAGCCTGCAATGACCCCACTACCTCCCCACCACTACTGGAGCTACCGCCTCACCATCACTGGAGCTGCTGCAACCCCCCAACCTACTGTCTCCTTCCCCACCATCCTGTAGCATGTAAGCCCGAAAGGGCAGGGTCCTCTCTCCCCTCTGTATCAGTCTGTGATTGTTAGTTTGATTACTGTAAGTGATATCTGTAATCTGTATGTAACCTTTTCTCATGTACAGCACCATGGAACCAATGGTGCTATATAAATAATACTAAGCTTTGTATTTTTGTAATTATTTGTATGTATACATGATTGATTACCACTTCTGTCTCTGTAAAAACAATCCCCTTTAACCCCTTTCTGATATCAGGTGTAAATGTATGCGGATGTCGGACTCCGTTCTTTTGATGTGGGCTCCAGAGCTGAGCCCACATCTTTTCTCGCACATGATGGGACAGAAATCCCGCACATCGGTGACCCTGTCGTGTGATTGCGGGTCACTGATGGGTTGGCATGACAACCAGAGGTCTCCAGCAGACCTCTATGGTTGTCACTGCCGGATCCTATGAGCGCTGCCCAGTGGTCGGCGCTCATAGCAAGTGAGCATCTCTGCTACATGCAGGTGATCTGATCATTGCCTGTATGTAGCAGAGCCGATCAGGTTATAGCAGCTTCTAGCCTCCCATTGAGACTATTGAAGCATGCCTGTGGACACATGGGGTTGTCAGCGGGCTGAAACCACATGGATCAGGGATCGCACCACCGAACGCCGGCTCTCCCTTTAACATGGGCACCGCACCCATTTAGCACTGCTGATCACACTGTTTCATAAACAATAATTATAAACAGAAAAAAAATGGAGCGCTGTATGGAGCACTGATGCCCCGCCGCCGCTTCTCTGTCCTCCTGCGGAGTCCCGAACGATTACCTCCTCCTGAGGTGACATGCTATAAGCTGACCGCCGGAAATGAGGTCAGCACGTCACTTCCAGTGGAACGTGATGTGCGGCTCAGAGTGCTATATTTTGCGGGCATACACAGCGATCGCGGGATAGAAAGCTTCCCAGCCGGTACGGCGGGATACGGACCCGAAATCGGGACTGTCCCGCGGGGATCGGGAGGGTTGGGACCTATGCTGGTGTGTTCTCCACAGAGATTTATCGCGCCAACTCCACATTTATGAGGTGGATTTTGGACGTTTGCCTCTCAGTTCTGCTCCAAAAACCTCAGTGTGAACACACCCCATATTGAAGCTCCCATAGAGATGAATAGGAAGCGTTTTCCAAGCGGTTTTTGAGGAGGAATTTGGAGCTGATCCACCAAAAAAAGCCTAGCCTAAAGGGGTAGCCTGTGTGTAGCTCAGAACAGTGCACAAAGAGGGGCTGTGTGTGGGTTTCCCATGCAGTGAAACTATTTGCACAGAGGAGGAGGAGGACGGGGGTTGTTCGGCTTCTCCTCGTAATGCACAGAGGAGGGGGCTGGAGTGTAACGTCTCTGCCAGTGAGTGGGCTGCTCCCATCTGGGCTGCCTGTGCCCGGCCCCCTCTGCGCCTGCGCACTCCCCGCATTCCAGCATGGCGCTGCAGCCTGGCAGTGGAGGAGCTGCGCACTGACATTGCAGCGGCCCCTGGGGACACGGAGCAGAACACGGGAAGACACGGACACCGGGTGATCTCCTCTCCCCTCCTGGCACCTGGGCAGTGAGGAGACATGCTATAAGCTGACCGCCGGAAATGAGGTCAGCAGTCATTTCTGGCGGTCAGCTTACAGCACGTCACTTCCGGTGGAACGTGATGTGCGGCGCAGAGTGCATACACCGCGATTGCGGGATACATAGCACTGCGTTGAGAAACATGTGATGGTGTCTCCACAGTGTTGGATGTTGATCTCCATGAGGTCATTCATCCTCATTTTTCACAGTCTTTTACTAGGCATTGCTCCTACTAGCCAGTTTCCTATTCCACACTGATGAGGGGCAATACCCCGAAACAGCTGTCTGTGGATGGATACCATGTTTTGGCATAGGTGTTTTCCTTCATTGGAGACTGCCCTTCCCGTGGTTGCTCCTTCCCGGGGAAAGACCTGGCTAGTTATTGCTTGCGTTGAGAAACACGTGATAGTGTCTCCGCGGCTTGTGTTTTGCATGTTTTTGCATATTTCCCTTAAGGGATGGGGGCATTGCTCTAGAATCACTGCGTTGAGAAACATGTGATGGTGTCTCCGCAGTGTTGGATGTTGATCTCCATGAGTTCATTCATCTTCATTTTTCACATTTTCTGAGTCTGACGGTGACGTGATAGAACCACGGCGCCTCCCAGTGGCCGAGGCAGGAACAGCCATCCCTGAGTCTGACAGCAAAGTGGCGGTCCGGCGCCTCCTAGTGGCCGCGACCGGAACAGCAGGCCCCAAGTCTGATGGCGACGTGACAGTACTCCCCCTCCAAGAGGGGCCTCCGGACCCTCAAAACCCGGTTTGTCAGGGTGAAGGAGGTGAAACCTTCTAATCAACCCCTTGGCATGGATGTCACTATCGGGGACCCAGGACCTCTCCTCTGGACCGTAGCCCTTCCAATGCACCAAATATTGCACGGACTTTCTCACCAAACGGGAATCAAGGATACCCTGGACTTCGTACTCCAAGGCACCCTTGACCAAAACTGGAGGCGGAGGGGACTGGACGAGATGAATTGGGGAGCGGTACATCTTGAGGAGGGATTTGTGGAAAACATTAGGCATTTTAAAAGACTGAGGGAGCTTTAAACGAAATGCTACCTGGTTAATTACCTCTAATATCTCATAGGGACCAATAAACCTGGGACCCAGTTTGGCAGATGGAACCTTAAGCTTAATGTTCTTGGTAGACAGCCAAACTTTGTCCCCAACTCCTAGGTGCGGCCCCGTGGACCGCCGTTTATTTGCGGCCGAAGTCTGTTTGACCTGGGAGCCTTTCAAGTTTGTGTTCACCTCCGACCAGATTGTCCTTAAGTGATGTATGGAATTCTCTACTCCCGGTGTCATGATCCCAGTGCAGGTTTTTGAGCTGCACACCGGGGGTTAATGTCTGGAGCTCTGTGCAGGTTTTGACCTGCACACTTGGGGTTAATGATTGTGGCCTCTTTCTGGTTCTGGGAGAGCTTCATAAACCCCTGGGTAGCTTCAATCCCTGCCAGTTATACTTTCGCCTTTGGCCTAGTGTGCTGACCCCCGTGTGCCTGTTTGTTGCTATAGCTTGTTATATGGTTCTGACCCGATTCTGTTTCCCGTTGTGAGTTTGCCTGTTGATTTTGTACTGCGTTATTATCTGTGTATGACTCATTGCCTGTGACCTGACTACTCTCTGCTCGCCCCTCTGGTACCTTGCAGCTATCTCTGTGTGTGACTCATTGGCTATGTCCTGACTATTCTCACTGTCTATGCCTCATGGGTAACTTTGTCTCGCAGTTACTCTGCTAGGAATTGTCTTGCAGCTCCTAGCTCTGTGGAGTTTAGGCCATGCCTCTAGCAGTCACGTGCTTCAGGTCCTGCGGCTCTGAAGTACACATCTATTCGGTTGCTGCCCGCTCCACAGGTAGCTTTGAGCACTGTTCACTTTACTCAGGACACGCACACTGGCTCAGTGAGCAAGTTCAGTGCGGTGTCTCTGACATTATAACTGGCCTACCATTTTTTTTTTTCTCTCCTCACTTCTGCAGCATGGACCCAATGTGTGCTTTATCTGAGCAGGTGAAAATCTTGACTCAGTCACTGCAGAAGCTTAGTTTGGAACACCAAGCTCTGGCCCAGTCCCAACGGCGGGTTGAGGACTCAGTTCAGGGGGTACTTTCCGCTGGCTTCCAGCAGGTGGGGAATAGAGATGTTATTTTACTCCCACCTGAATCCCCGGTTAAATTGCCAGATATATTTTCTGGTAACAAGGATGAGTTCAGGGCATTTAAGGAGGGCAGTAAGCTTTTTTTTTTCTTTGAGACCCCGCTCCTCTGGGGATGAGAAACAGAGGGTGGGGGTGGTGATGTCCCTGCTTAGGGGGTCCCCACAAGCCTGGGCATTCTCGCTTTCCTCTTCTGCCCCTGATAGAATGTCTGTGGATGCATTTTTTGAAGCCTTAGGGCTTATTTATGATGAGCCTGATAGAGTGCGGTTGGCTGAGGACAAAGTAATGAGTGTCTGTCAGGGGGAGCACTCGGCCGAATGGTTCTGTACTGAATTCAGACGTTGGGCAGCGGAGATTTCCTGGAGTGATGCCTCCCTTCGGGGGCTTTTCCACAGAGGCCTGTGTGAATGCCTGAAGGATGCTTTGGCACTCCATCCTCCGCCTGACTCCCTGGAGGATGCCATGGTCCAAGCGGTTCGCATGGATCGCAGGCTGCGGGCTAGAGGCATTATGCAACGGGAAACGCCCTTATTCTTCAGTGGAGATGAGACCCAGACTCTTCCTATGGCTATGGAGGTGAGCGCTGTCACCTGTGAGGGAAAGGAAAGAAGATGCCGCTGGGAAAAGCAGTTGTGCTTCTATTGTGGGAAATCTGGACATTGGAAGAAGGACTGCCCCTCCTGTCCGTCATCCTCCAAGATGGCGGTAAACGACTAGGTCTGGGTAGTAATCGAGGAGGCTACCCAGACCTTCAGGTACAAATTTCCTCATGTGCAAAAATGGTGCTGCAGGTGGAACTGGAACTTGGTTATGGTCCTGTTCAGACTACTGCTTTTATTGACTGTGGTTCGGCTGTGAACCTGATTGATACCAAGGTTATGACTCTTAATAAGATAGGGACAGTCAGGCTTCATGATCCTGTTAAACTTGTGGCAATTGACTCATCTCCTCTTACCCAAGATGGTATCTGTTGCAGGTCTGAACTTTTTTCTCTAAAAGTGGGTTCCACTCATGTGGAGAAACTAAGTTGTCTGGTGCTAGATAACTTGCCTGCAGGACTGGTACTGGGGATGCCTTGGCTTCAACGCCATAATCCTACCATTGATTGGGTTACAGGGGAAATCACTCAATGGGGATGCAATAATAAATGTGGTAACCGGGGACATCTTGTTAACGCTGTTAAATCCGTGTCTGTGTCGTCTGTCGATCTGGAAGGTATTCCGGAATACCTGAAAGATTTCGAAGACGTTTTTTCCGAAAGTGAGGCTGAGGCGCTGCCACCACATAGACCCTATGATTGTGCCATTGATTTAGCACCCGGAGCCAAGTTACCTAAGGCTCGATTGTTCAATTTGTCTGGGCCTGAGCGCCAAGCCATGAAGGAGTACATAGCTGAGAGTCTCCGCAAAGGCATATCAGGCCTTCTGTGTCACCTGTGGCAGCAGGGTTCTTCTTTGTGAACAAAAAAGATGGTGGTTTGCGGCCGTGCCTCAACTTCCGGGAACTGAGCAAGATAACGGTTAGGAACTCTTACCCGCTTCCCCTCATCCCAGACTTATGCAACCAGTTAGCTGGGGCCCAATGGTTCTCCAAGTTAGATCTGCGGGGGGCCTACAATCTGATAAGGGTTCGGGAAGGGGACAAGTGGAAAACGGTATTCCTTACATCAGAAGGACTCTTTGAGAACCTGGTAATGCCATTTGGGTTAACTAATGCACCCGCTATTTTCCAAAATTTCATCAATGTTGTGTTTTCTGATCTGATAGGCCATTTTGTTATTATTTATTTGGATGATATTTTGGTGTATTCCCCGGACAGTCAATCTCACTTGCAACATCTAAAGACAGTTCTCCAGAGACTCAGGGAGAACCAATTGTTCGCCAAATTGGAAAAATGTTCATTTTTTGTACAGGAGCTGTCTTTTTTGGGGTTGATTGTGTCCTGTGAGGGGTTTCGTATGGATCCTAAGAAGGTGCTGGCGATCGCTGACTGGGTTCAGCCTCGAGATCTCAAGGGGCTCCAGCGCTTCTTAGGATTTGCGAACTATTACCGGAGATTCATTAAAGGTTTCTCACAAGTGGTGAAACCACTCACGGATCTTACCCAGAAGGGAGCTGATGTAAAAAATTGGTCTGTACTCGCTAAGGAATCCTTCTCAGCGATTAAGAAATGTTTTATGTCTGCCCCGGTGTTGGTGCAACCTGACCCGTCCAAACCATTCATTGTGGAGGTGGATGCTTCTGAAGTGGGGGTGGGGGCTGTGCTGTCCCAGGGTCCGGCCACCCTTACCAATCTCAAACCCTGTGCCTTCTTCTCCAAGAAGTTCTCTTCAGCTGAGAAAAACTATGATGTAGGCAATAGAGAACTTCTTGCGGTCAAGCTGGCGTTTGAGGAATGGAGGCACTTTTTGGAAGGGGCGGCTCACCCTATCACGGTTGTCACGGATCACAAAAATTTGGCATACCTTGAATCTGCTAAGAGGCTTACTCCTAGACAGGCCCGTTGGTCACTTTTTTTTCACGATTTCAGTTCTCAATTACTTTTCGACCGGGGTCCAAAAATGTTAAAGCAGATGCCCTGTCCAGAAGTTTTGATCCAGTGTCTCCCCCTGAGCCGCCGTCCTCCATTCTTCCCCCAGGGGTGGTAGTGGCGGGGGTCTCAACTGAGTTGGAACAAGAAATCCTAAGGGCTCAGGCCCTAGCTCCGGCAACCAGGCCAAGCGATAAACTGTTTGTTCCAGATTCATTGCGGCCTAGACTTCTGCAGGAGTTTCATGATTCTAGGCTGAGTGCTCATCCAGGTATCACGGCCACTAGAGAGGCAGTAGCCAGGGGTTTTTGGTGGCCTTCATTAAGGTCTGATGTCAAGGAATTTGTTTCTGCTTGTGACATATGTGCCCGTTCCAAAAGCTCGCATAACCGACCGGCTGGGGAACTCATACCTTTACCGGTTCCTGATAGGCCATGGACTCATCTTTCCATGGATTTTATTACCGGCCTTCCACCTTCCAGGGGCAATACCGTGATCTGGGTGGTGGTGTATAGGTTTTCCAAACAGGCACATTTCATTCCCTTGGCAGCATTACCTTCAGCAGAAACGTTGTCAAGATTGTTTGTGCAGCATGTGGTCCGATTGCATGGGGTACCCCTGAATGTTGTGTCTGACAGAGGTGTGCAGTTTGTGGCCAAATTTTGGAGGGCGTTCTGTATGAAATTGGGCATCTCACTCTCCTTCTCTTCGGCATATCACCCGGAGAGTAATGGTCAGACAGAACGCACCAATCAATCCCTGGAACAAATTCTCAGGTGTCTGACCTCCGCCAGACAGGAGGATTGGTGTGATGCGTTACCGTTGGCTGAATTCGCTTTTAACAACCGGGTGAGTCAGTCCACCAACATGTCCCCATTCCTGATTAACTATGGCTTTAATCCGCATTTTGGGGAGTTTTCTCGGGTGGATTCCGGTTGTCCAGGAGCAGAGGGGTCCGTTCAATGGTTAAAAAACCTCTGGGCTGAAGTCCGGCGTAATATCTCTCGATCCCAGGGGAGATACAAATATTTTGCGGACAAAAAGAGAGCCTCGGGAGACATGTTTCAGGTGGGAGAGAAGGTTTGGCTCTCCATGCATAACATCAACTTAAAGGTACCATCAGTTAAGTTGGGACCAAAGTTCATTGGTCCGTACGAGATTATGGGGATAGTCAACCCTGTGGCATATAGGTTGCGTCTCCCCGCCTCCTTAAAAATATCTAATGTGTTCCATAAGTCTCTGTTGAAACCAGCAGGATCTGTCAAAGAGATCTCTGAGACTGTTGTTCCTCCAGTGCTGGTGGAGGGTCAATTGGAGTATGAGGTCGGACATATTGTGGACTCTCGGCGGGTGCGCCACTCTTTGCAGTACCTGGTCCACTGGAAGGGATATGGACCAGAAGAGCGCTCATGGGTCCCTGCTCGCTCAGTACATGCAGATCGCCTGGTTCAGGCGTTCCGTGCCAAGTACCCGGGGAAGCCTGGGGGTCCAGAGGCCCCCCGTTGAGAGGGGGGTACTGTCATGATCCCAGTGCAGGTTTTTGAGCTGCACACCGGGGGTTAATGTCTGGAGCTCTGTGCAGGTTTTGACCTGCACACTTGGGGTTAATGATTGTGGCCTCTTTCTGGTTCTGGGAGAGCTACATAAACCCCTGGGTAGCTTCAATCCCTGCCAGTTATACTTTCGCCTTTGGCCTAGTGTGCTGACCCCCGTGTGCCTGTTTGTTGCTATAGCTTGTTTATATGGTTCTGACCCGATTCTGATTCCCGTTGTGAGTTTGCCTGTTGATTTTGTACTGCGTTACTATCTGTGTATGACTCATTGCCTGTGACCTGACTACTCTCTGCTCGCCCCTCTGGTACCTTGCAGCTATCTCTGTGTGTGACTCATTGGCTACGTCCTGACTATTCTCACTGTCTATGCCCCTTGGTAACTTTGTCTCGCAGTTACTCTGCTAGGAATTGTCTTGCAGCTCCTAGCTCTGTGGAGTTTAAGCCACGCCTCTAGCAGTCACGTGCTTCAGGTCCTGCGGCTCTGAAGTACACATCTATTCGGTTGCTGCCCGCTCCACAGGTAGCTTGGAGCACTGTTCGCTTTACTCAGGACACGCGCACTGGCTCAGTGAGCAAGTTCAGTGCAGTGTCTCTGACACCCGGAAGCTCCGACATCTTGGCCGAAAATGAACCAAAACATGGGTGCAAACCATGATTGCAGAAGAACGGGGTGGTTTTGATAGATTCCTGGTATTAGTTGTTTAGGGCGAATTCAGCTAACGGGAGATGTTCCACCCAATCGGACTGATGTTCTGAGATATAGCAGCGGAGATATTGCTCTAGAGCCTGGTTGGTACGCTCCGTTTGACCATTGGTCTCAGGGTGGTAAGCGGAGGAGAAGAATAATTCGACGCCAATGCGTTTGCAGAATGCCCTCCAGAATTTAGAAACGAACTGGGTACCTCGGTCGGACATGATATTCATCGGAGCGCCATGCAGTTGTATTACATGAACAATAAACAACTTACTCAAGGTTTTTGATTTAGGTAATCCAGACAGGGGAACGAAATGACATTGCTTACTGAACCTGTCCACCACCACCCAGATACATGTCTTCCCTTCTGAGGGCGGCAGGTCAGTAATGAAGTCCATGGAGATGTGAGTCCATGGACTCCCTGGGGAGGGCAAGGACTGGAGCCTGCCGGCAGGCCGATTGTGGGGGGACTTGGCGCAAGCACAGATTTCGCAAGCTAGTATGTAATCCTTACAGTCCTTAACTACCATCGGCCACCAAAAATTCCTAGTCACTAGTCTGGTGGTATTATTGACACCAGGATGGCCTGCCAGGGCAGAGTCATGCGACTCCTTCAGAACTTGTAAATGAAACGGCTCTGGAATGAACAATTTCTGGGGGGGCGTCGAGTCAGGGCCTGGTTCTGGGAACCTACGGATCTCCTCCAGAAGGTCCAGAGACACGGGCGACACAACGATCCCATTGGCCAGTATTGGAACTGGTTCCGAGTCCCCAGCCTGTGAGGGGCAGAAACTTCGAGAGAGAGCATCAGCCCTTACATTTTTAGTCCCTGGATGAAACGTGATTACAAAGTCAAACCTAGAGAAGAAAAAAGCCCACCTAGCCTGCCTAGGATTCAGTTGATTAGCTGACTCCAAGTAGGTCAGGTTCTTGTGATCTGTGATTACTGTAATCTTGTGTTTAGCGCCTTCGAGGAAGTGGCGCCATTCCTCGAAGGCCAATTTTATGGCCAATAATTCCCGATTCCCTATATCATAATTTTTCTCAGTAGAAGAGAATTTTTGGGAAAAAAAGGCGCATGGACGGAGTTGAGTGAGGGAGTCAGTGCCTTGGGAAAGTACTGCTCCTATTCCAACCTCAGAGGCATCGACCTCTACCACAAAGAGACGTCTAGATCAGGCTGGATTAATATCGGGTTGGCATAAAAACAATCCATTAAAACAGAAAATGCCTGGAGTGTTTCAGGCTTCCAATTAACCACGTCTGCCCCCTTCCGGGTCAGGTCCGTGAGCGGTTTGGCGATCTCCAAGAAGCCTTTGATAAATTTTCGGTAGCAATTCATAAACCCCAAAAATCGCTGCAGCACTTTTAGAGTTTTGGGCTGCGCCCATTCACTAATGGGTCGGATCTTGGCAGGATCCATGCAGAACACCTTAGCAGAAACCATGTACTCCAAAAATTGTACCTCCTCAGCCATAAAAACACACTTTTCCAGCTTGGCAAATAGAGAATGTTCTCGAAGTCTCTCGAGCACCGTATGAACATGTTGCACGTGTGTAAGAGCATCATCGGAGTAGATCAGGATGTCATCTAAATAAACCACTACATATACCCCACAGATATCCCTGAAGATATCATTCACAAAGTTTTGGAACACTGCAGGTGCGTTACTTAGAACGAATGGCATAACAAGGTACTCAAAATGACCAAGGGTCGTGTTAAACGCGGTTTTCCACTCATCTCCTTTTCTTATGCGGACAAGATTGTAAGCTCCCCGGTGGTCAAGCTTAGTAAACCAACGGGCTCCCAGTAGCTGGTTAAAAAGATCAGGGATGAGTGGAAGCGGATACTGATTCTTTACAGTAATAGCGTTCAGCTCACGATAATAAATGCATGGTCTGAGTCCACCATCTTTTTTTTCTACAAAGAAAAACCCAGCCCCTACAGGTGAGGTGGAAGGTCTAATAAAGCCTTTTTGTAGGTTGTCTGCTATGTAGTCATTCATGGCTACACGCTCTGGACCAGAGAGGTTAAATATTCTCCCCTTAGGGAGACGGGAACCTGGGACCAAATCTATAGGACTGTCATACTCTCTATGAGGAGGTAATTTCTCAGACTTCACTATGGAAAAGACATCTTCATAGTCCCTGAATGCATATGGTATAAAGGGTGCTTTAATTTTAATTTGGTTCACTGTCAGCGACATACAGTGATTCTGACACTGTGGACTCCAGCGCACGATATCACCTATGTGCCAGTCGATAACAGGATTATGATGGTGCAACCATGGCATACCTAAAACAACCGCATGTGATAAATTGTGAATAACAAAAAATGACATCTGTTCCGTGTGTAATGTCCCCACTGACAGCAATTTCTGTAGTGACAAATTCCACCCCGCCCTGGATAATAGAAGTACCATTAATCGCAGTGGTGTGAATAGGGGCCTTAAGCCTTAGCAGAGGTACACCAAGACTCCTTGCAAGCAAAAAATCCATAAGGTTGCCTGCAGAGCCACAATCCACATAGGCCTTTACACACAGAAGTTTCTTAGCAAACAAGAGAGAGATGGGTAACAAAAGTTTAGCCGCATTTGAGGGCAATACCCGAGTCCCCGGGCAGGTTTGACCAGGGCTGACCAGGGGTCGACATCCCAGGAATGTTGATTTCCGACGCCCAGCATTTTCCTTGAAGTCTCCAGGCTGCAGCATGCTGGTATAGGAAGATGGGAGTGTTCCTTCAGGTTGTGCACAGAAGCAGGTGTTAGGGCAGGAGATTAGCTCAGGCAGGAGAAGAAAAAAGAAAAAAAAATTCAGGAGACTGCTTTTATATATGATAAACATACACACAAAAGCAGCCTATTTTGAGGCCGGATATAATGTGACGGCCGTCTGTGGTTCTGGGCTGCAGTAAGACAACACCCCGAGTAACCCTGATACCCTTTACCCCTATACAGGGATCTGGATTTATAGCAGAGCCCAGGAGGTCGCCGTCTGAATAAGAGCAGTGGACCAGAGCAGGACGGTCGCCAGAGAGGTGTTCCAATACAGAACCAAAAACGTAGTGGGATCTGAGTCTAAACCAGGTGGGCAGCAATGGTACAAAAACGGCAGACAGTAGCAGAGTCAGATTCAGGCCAAGGTCAGAGTCATTTACCAGGAGGGCGGCAGAGGTACAGAATCATTAGGCAGAAGCAGAGTCAGAAATCCAAGCCAAGGTCAGAGTCATAAACCAGGAGGGCGGCAGAGGTACAGAATCGTTAGGCAGAAGCAGAGTCAGAAATCCAAGCCAAGGTCAGAGTCATAAACCAGGAGGGCGGCAGAGGTACAGAATCATTAGGCAGAAGCAGAGTCAGAAATCCAAGCCAAGGTCAGAGTCATTTACCAGGAGGGCGGCAGAGGTACAGAATCATTAGGCAGAAGCAGAGTCAGAAATCCAAGCCAAGGTCAGAGTCATAAACCAGGAGGGCGGCAGAGGTACAGAATCGTTAGGCAGAAGCAGAGTCTTTTAGTACTTTTTAGTTCAGGATATTTGTGTTTTTTGCTTTCTGTTTTCTCTGGTTAATGTTCATGTGTTAATATGCACTTACATTGTACATACACATTAACTTACTTTTCTCAGTTCCAATTCGTTTTTTATTCAGATGGTGATGCAGCAACCCCCTGACGACTGACAGAGGGGCGAAGCCTGCGCCCACCAGATGCCTGCGCAGGAGCCCCTTCTCTGTCACCACCATAAATCACGGGTGAACCATGGTGCCTCCTAGTGACCGCGACCGGAACAGCAGACCCAGAATCTAACGGTGACATGACAGACTGGCGCCTCCTAGAGGCTAAAGCCGGGACAGTATGCCCTAAGTCTGACGGCGACGTGACAGAACCACGGCGCCTCCCAGTGGCCGAGGCAGGAACAGCCGTCCCTGAGTCTGATGGCAAAGTGGCAGTCCAGCGCCTCCTAGTGGCCGTGACCGGAACAGCAGGCCTCAAGTCTGATGGCGACGTGACAGAGGGTAAAACAGTGTGGCAATGCTTTATTGAACCACAAAACAGGGAGATAACACATAGAACATGTTGTCCCAGCAAAATACCCAACAGAGTGCACATTACAGAGTCTCAGCCTTCAGCTGATTTGCTCCCAGGGTCGCTACCCCACCTGTGGCATGCACAGAGAGGAGGTAATGACAAGCGTAGGAAGATGACAATCCATTCAGTCCATACAAGGTAAAAAGCCAGTTGATGCGAGGATCACAACCTGGCTTCTCCAAACGTATCCATGGTTCAGCGATGGTCAATGGAGCAGATCTGTATTCTTCCAACCGATGCTGAAAACCCCTAGGTTGTTTCCTATAGAATGATAGATCTGCATCCCTCGTGATGTAAAAAGCATACGAAGTATATAGTTTGAAGTCTGGGATCTGCCTATATGTGGCTAGTTTTCTGACTGTTTCGGATAACATGATACATGATTTTAGTTTTTTTTTTTGTTTAGTCTCGCTTGAATATAGGTCAATATTAAAGTCTCCTGATGAGTCGCCTTTGGTGAGGACGATGAAGCCCATAGAAATGAGAGGCTTGGAGAGTGAGTGTGTAAATGTCACCTCTCCCTATATACTGAGATGTGGGGTATATGTTTTTTTTTCTATTAGCCACCTTCTGACTAACCTTCAGGGGGTGAATTATGGGTATAGTTTTACATTTGGAATTAATAAAGTTTAGTTTTATCATTTTGTCAGCAAACATGAGGAATGACAAGAGACAACCCATTTAAGATTCAATTGTGGTTAAAACTATTCCAACATTATGAACATAAAAAAGGCTTCTCCCCTATGTGACGTCTCTGATGTTTATTAACAGTTGATTTCAAAGTAAAATATTTCCCACATTAAGAAAATGAAAAAGGCTTCTCCTCTGTGTGACTGCTCTGATGTCTAAGAAGAAGAGCTTTCCGGTTAAAATATTTCCCACATTCTGAACAGGAGAAAGGTTTCTCCCCTGTGTAAGTTCTCTGGTGAGGTGGCTCAGTGGTTGGCACTGCAGCCTTGCAGTGCTGTAGTCCTGGGTTCAACTCCCACCAAGGACAACATCTGTAAGGAGTTTGAATGTTCTCCCCGTGTTTGCGTGGGTTTCCTCCCACATTCCAAAGACATACTGATAGGGAATTTACATTGTGAGCCCCATGTGTGCAAACTGTAAAGGGCTGCGGAATATGTCAGCGCTATACAAAAAAGAAAGATTATTATTAGTAAGATTCCATTTCTGGTTAAAACATTTCCCACATTATGAACAGGAAAAATGGCTTCTCTCATGTGATCAATATTTATTTTCCATTTAACATGAAAAAAGTTTCTCCCCTGTGTGAGTTCTCTGGTGCCTAACACAATCTGATTTAGTGCAAAAACATTTCCCACATTCAGAACATGAAATAGGCTTCTCTCCTGTGTGAATTCTCTGGTGTCTAGCAAAATATGATTTATGTGCAAAACATTTCCCACATTCTGAACAGGAAAAAGCCTTCTCCCCTGTGTGAGTTCTAAGGTGAGTAACTGATTGTGATTTCCAGTTAAAACATTTCCCACATTCTGAACATGGATAAGGCTTCTCCCCTGTGTGAGTTCTATGGTGATTAACCAAATATAATTTCAGTGTAAAACATTTCCCACGTTCTGAACAGGAAAAAGGCTTCTCCCCTGTGTGACTTCTATGGTGATTAACCAAATCTGATTTCTGGTTAAAACATTTCCCACATTCTGAACAGGAAAAAGGCTTCTCCTCCCCTTTCTGAGTTCTATGGTGATTAACCAAATCTGATTTCAGTGTAAAACATTTCCCACATTCTGAACAGGAAAAAGGCTTCTCTCCTGTGTGAGTTCTATAGTGATTAACCAAATCTGATTTCTGGTTAAAACATTTCCCACATTCTGAACAGGAAATAGGCTTCTCCCCTGTGTGAGTTCTAAGGTGAGTAACTGATTGTGATTTCCAGTTAAAACATTTCCCACATTCTGAACATGAATAAGGCTTCTCCCCAGTGTGAGTTCCATGGTGCTTAACCAAATATGATTTCAGTGTAAAACATTTCCCACATTCTGAACAGGAAAAAGGCTTCTCCCCTGTTTGAGTTCTATGGTGATTAACCAAATTTGATTTCTGGCTAAAACATTTCCCACATTCTGAACAGGAAAAAGGCTTCCCCTCCCCTTTGTGAGTTCTATGGTGATTAACCAAATCTGATTTCTCGTTAAAACATTTCCCACATTCTGAACAGGAAAAAAGTTTCTCCCCTGTGTGAGTTCTTTGGTGTGCAAGAAAACGTGATTTCCACATAAAATATTTTTCACATACTGAACATGAAAATGACTTCTTTGCCTTAGGAGCAGTTTGTTTTCATAGGATCAGATGACAGATCTTTGCTGTGAATGGATGATGATATATCTGGAGTAATGGCATTCACTTCAGTTGTATCTTGTAGGATCTCAAGATCATCAGATTTCAAAATTGAAGATGTCAGCTGTCCCTCTGATCTCCTGGTACAGTCATCTGCTAAGATAAAGAAAAACAAATATTTTTTAATAAAATATCCTTGAATTTTATAATTTTGAACATTTCTCTTTAAACTGTCCATAAAAATGGCAAGCTTTGTAAAAAAACTTTAATTATTTACCAAGACAATGACAGTTCATAGTCTAATAGAAAACCTTGTTGGATGAGCCAGTAGTGTGCGGTGTTCAACTGTTTGTTCATTCTGCCTCCCAAATATCAAATATAAAGAAACCAATCAATGTTATGTAGGCGAAAATAATACCAATTCTCATCTCACAAAAAACAAGTCCCCACTCAGGGCCATCATCTGTCATTGGAAAAACAGAGGTTCCCGCACTATTAGTGGCTCAAAGGCTGCTGAAAAGCAACAGAGTTTTTATAACCCAATCCAGCAAAATCCGCTCTCACTTCGGAGTCTTGCAGTGTGCTCAAACAACATTTAAGATCCCTGTATTTAGTAATATTATAGTGAGAAGAATCCACTTAATTTGCGGTGTGTGTCTCCTGGAGCACAATCTGGGCACTATGTGCTGGGTAATAAAATGGCAAATGTGTAATTTTCACTTTCCAACATCCACTGCGTGTTAATTTCTGGAAAGAGACTCTGAGGAGTCAAATTATTCACTCCTCCTACACACATGGTTAAAGTTGTTGGTACCCCTCGTTTAATGACAGGAAAGCCCACAATGGTCACAGAAATAACTTGAATCTGACAAAAGTAATAATAAATAAAAAAAATCTATGAAAATTAACAAATGAAAGTCAGACATTGCTTTTCAACCATGATTCTACAGAATTTAAAAAAGTAAAACTCATGAAATAGGCCTGGACAGAAATGATGGTTCCTTAACTAAAATATTTTGTTGCACAACCTTTTGAGGCAATTACTGCAATCAAATGATTTCTGTAACTGTCTATGAGACTTCTGCTCCTCTCGACAGGTATTTTGGCCCACTCCTCAAGAGCAACTGCTCCAGTTGTCTTGTGTTTGAAGGTTGCCTTTTCCAGACGGCATGTTTCAGCTCTTTCCAAAGTGGTCATTAGGATTTAGGTCAGGGCTCATAGAGGCCACTTCAGAATAGTCCAATATTTTCCTCTTAACCATTCTTGCGTGTTTTTAGCTGTGTATTGTGTGTCATTATCCTCTTGCAAGACCCATGTCCTGCGACTGAGACCAAGCTTTCTGACATTGGGCAGCACATTTCTCTCTAGAGTCCCTTGATAGTTTTGAGATTTCATTGTACCCTGCACAGATTCTAGACACCCTGTGCCCAAAGCAGCATGGAAGCATGGTTGAAAAGCAATGTCTGACTTCCATTTGTTCATTTTAATAGATTTTTTATTTATTATTACTTTTGTCAGATTAAAGTCATTTCTGTGACCATAGTGGGTTTTTCTGTCATTAAACGAGGGGTACCAACAATTTTAACCACGTGTATAGATTATAACCTTCAGTGAATTAATTTATAAAATGGAATCACTTTATGGGGATTTCGACTATTCTGGTTTCCTGTCATTTAGTTATATTAGGGCTTCTGCATATGGTGTGTCCAATCTCATCTGGGATCTGTTCCTGCTGTCCAGCTGGAGTAATCTGCTCCCTACTTCAGCCAATTGGAAAGTACCACACCCTACTAAAGCGCAAAGCACATGGCCGGAATCTGCCAGATACAGCGTTGTTCTTCTCTGGTTCAGTCCTCTGGGCTCAGTTTGCGGATTGTGTATTTGCTTCCTGCTGTGACTGTGGCCCATTTACTGACTACTCTTGTGTCTTCTGATTCTGTATTCTATCCTTCTGGTTCTGACCCAGCTACCTGACTATTCTTCTTGCCATCTAACACCACAGAATAGCAGGTAACACCATGGTCCAAGCCTAGGGGTCCCTGTGTAAGTCCAGATCCATGTAACAGTGTTAAAGGGCGATGAGCAAGGCAATCCTTGGGATATAAAAAGCAGATAAGATAGAGCCAAGCATGTTCAAGGTGGACATATTTTGAGCTGCCAGGTGACGCAATACATTGTGTCTAGCGATGAGCGAGTATACTCGTTGCTTGGGTGTCCTCTGTTATGATTGAGTCACCGTAGGAGGCAGACACAAAAATAGAAGCTACGTCCAGAAAACCAGAGAAGTTGGCAACTATCAGATTGCAGACCCCTGAACCTATCAACACAACTAGCAGTAGCCGTGGGGGGCTCCTACGATGTCCTAGACCCCTCGATCACAGCCGGAGAGATAAATATCCTAAAGACAGAAAAGGAAATCTAAACTGCCCCAGAGCAGACCCCAAAGTAAAAGGCAGCCCCCAACATATAATGACGGTGAAGCAAGATGAAAAAACACTCACACAGATAGAAAGATAGGCTGAGCAAACGATGGGGCCCAAGCTAACTAAACAGAACAGGAAAGGAAGGTTGCTGTCTGCAATCTGCCAAAACCCTATCAAAGACATAAGCCAACAAGCTGATATGGAAAAAGACCCTGAAGCAGCTAGGCTTCAAAAACTAAATCAGCACTCAGGTATTTTCAGAAGACAGAGCTAAAGGAATTCAGCACACCCCAGCAGGGAATGGCAGAAATCCAGAAAAACAAAGCAAAACAAAGTCAAAGCACAAATGCAAAAAGCCGAGCAGAAAACTTAGCTTTAGAAGAGCAGGAATTCAGACTGGTCTCCAAAGATCCCACAGAGAAATCACCCGCAGGGCAGAAGGGCGTCGGCAGCCTTATATCCAGTCAGTAACTCCACTCAGCCAGTCATCATCATCAGACTCAGGTGTTTGATAATCAGGCTCACTACCTTTCTTTACCAGAAGAGGGAGTTCCTCGGGCCTCAGTAGTGAAGGGGAAAATGAACTCACAACAGTACCTCCCCCTTGAGGAGGGGTCACCGAACCCTCAACCATGCCACCAGGGCGATCAGGGTGAGCCCGATGAAAGGCACGCACCAATCTTTTGGCATGAATATCAGAGGCAGAGACCCAGGAATTATCCTCCTGACCATAACCCTTCCACTTAACCAAATACTGGAGTCTCCATCTAGCCAGACGGGAATCCAGTACTTTCTCTACCTCATATTCCATGTTACCTTCAACCAATACAGGGTCTGGAGGTGCCACCCCCGGAACAACAGGTTCAACAAACCTCTTCAACAAAGATTTATGGAACACATTATGGATTTTAAATGTGACAGGAAGAGCCAAACGAAAAGAGACCGGATTAATAATCTCCAAAATCTTGTAAGGTCCAATAAATCTAGGTTTAAACTTAGGAGAAGCCACCTTCATAGCAATATTTTTTGATGATAACCACACCATATCACCAACCTTAAACTGGGGACCAATGGTCCTATGTCGGTTGGAAAACCACTGGGCCTTTTCCTGGGAGAGAGATAACTTATCCACCACTTGGTCCCAGATCTGGTGCATTCTCTCCACCACAGTGTCAACACCTGGGCAGGCAGAGGGCTCCACCTGCCCTGAAGAAAATCGAGGATGAAACCCAAAGTTACAAAAAAAGGTGACATCAAAGTGGCAGAACTAGCTCTATTATTTAAAGCAAATTCGGCCAAGGGCAAAAATGAAACCCAATCATCCTGATCAGCAGAAATAAAACATCTCAAATATGACTCCAAGGTCTGGTTTGTTCTCTCTGTCTGCCCATTGGTCTGAGGGTGAAAAGCAGAGGAGGACAACTGAATTCCCAGCTTGGAACAGAAAGTTCTCCAAAATCTAGACACAAACTGGACTCCTCTGTCAGATACAATGTTCTCAGGAATCCCGTGCAAGCGAACCACCTGTTGTAAAAACAGGGGCACCAACTCAGAGGAAGACGGCAACTTAGGGAGTGGTACAAGATGAACCATCTTAAAGAACCTATCACAAATCACCCAAATAACAGTCATCCTTTGAGAGACATGCATATCAGAGATGAAATCCATTGAAATATGGGTCCATGGCCTCTTGGGGACAGGCAAAGGCATCAACAACCCACTAGAGCGAGAACACGATTTAGACCGGGAGCACGTCCCACAGGACTGCACAAAATTCCTGACATCACGAGACAAGGAGGGCCACCAAAAAGACCGACTCACCAGATCTCTAGTACCAAAAATACCTGGATGACCAGCCAAAGCAGAGCAATGAACTTCAGACATCACTCTCTTCTTCCACTGGTCAGGAACATACAACTTTCCACTGGGACAACGCTCAGGTTTGTCCTCCTGGAACTCTTCCAGAGCACGTCTCAAATCGGGCGAGATGGCAGAAAGAACTACCCCTTCGCCTAAGATGGTAGCAGGCTTGGTCACCACAGGAGAATCAGCAAAGAAGCTCATAGAGAGGGCGTCTGCCTTGACATTCTTAGTTCCAGGAAGAAAAGAAACCACAAAATCAAAACGTGTAAAAAACAAGGCCCACCTAGCCTGTCTAGGGTTCAAGCGCTTAGCCGACTCTAGGTAAATCAAATTCTTGTGGTCAGTGAGGACCACGACTTGATGCTTAGCTCCCTCCAACCAATGTCTCCACTCCTCAAATGCCCATTTCATGGCCAACAGTTCCCGATTCCCCACATCATAGTTACATTCAGATGGAGAGAACTTTCGGGAAAAGAAAGCACAGTGAATCATTTTAGATGTTACAGGATCCTTTTGGGACAAAACAGCTCCTGCACATATCTCAGAAGCATCCACCTCTACCTGGAACGGAAGTGAGAAATCAGGTTGCCGCAAAATCGGGGCGTAGGTGAATCTTCGCTTCAGCTCCTGAAAGGAAGAAACAGCCTCCTGAGACCAATTTAACACATCAGCACCCTTCTTAGTCAAATCAGTCAATGGCTTGGCAATACTAGAAAATTTTGCTATAAATTTACGATAAAAATTAGCAAAACCTAAAAACCTCTGGAGGGCCTTTAAAGAAGTGGGCTGAACCCAATCGTAAATGGCCTGTACCTTGGACGGGTCCATTTCAATAGTTGACGGGGACAAAATAAATCCCAAAAAAGAAATCCTCTGTACTCCAAAAAGGCATTTAGATCCTTTGACATACAGGGAATTCTCCCTCAAGATCCGGAACACAGTCCGAATATGTTCCACATGAGAATCCCAATCCTTGGAGAAGATCAAAATATCATCCAGATAGATAATCAAAAATTTATCGACAAAATCTCGGAAAATATCGTTCATGAAGCACTGGAAGACAGAAGGGGCATTAGTGAGCCCAAAAGGCATCACCAGGTACTCAAAATGTCCCTCCGGAGTATTAAACGCCGTCTTCCATTCATCCCCATGCTTAATGCGAATAAGATTATATGCCCCCCTGAGGTCAAGCTTGGTAAACCAGCAAGCACCTTTAACTCTGGAGAATAGATCAGAAATCAGGGGTAACGGATACTAATATTTAACAGGAATTTTGTTGAGGGCACGATAATCAATAAAAGGTCTTAATGATCCATCCTTTTTGGCTACAAAAAAAACCCCGGCACCTAAGGGTGATGAGGATGGTCTAATATGACCCTTCTCCAACGCCTCCTTAATATAGGATCACATAGCCTCGTGCTCGGGTACAGATAAATTGAAGAGCCGACCCTTGGGAAATTTACACCCCGGGCTCAGTTCAATTGCACAGTCATAACTCCTATGAGGAGGCAGAGACGCAGACTCATTCTCACTAAATACATCATAAAAGTCTGCCAAATAATCAGGAACATCATGCGACTGAGGAGAGGTGGAAAACACCGGAGCCTCACTAAAGGCACACCGACAACCCCAACTCACCACAGACACAGATTTCCAATCCAAGACTGGATTATGAATTTGTAACCAGGGAAACCCCAGAACAATAGTATCATGCAGATCATGCAACACCAAAAATCTGCAATTTTCTTGATGGTCTGGGGTGACCCGCATTACCACCTGGGTCCAAAACTGAGGTTTATTTTTAGCCAAAGGAGTAGCATCAATCCCCCTCAAAGGGATAGGCGTCTGCAGGGGTGTCATCGGAAATCCACAACGTTTAGCAAAATCCAAGTCCATTAGGTTTAGGGCTGCTCCCGAATCCACAAAAGTCTTGGCGGAAAATGTGGACAGGGAGCAGATCAGAGTAATAGCCAGAAGAAACTTAGGTTGAACACCACCAACAGAAAACGTGTGTGCAAAGCGTTTCTCTCGTTTAGGACAGACAGAAATAATATGCGAGGCATCTCCACAGAAAAAACACAACTTATTACGCCTTCTGAACTCCTGACGCTGCTCTCTGGAAAAAACTCTATCACATTGCATAGGTTCAGACATTTGTTCAACAGGTGGCAACACCTCTCGTGCAGCTTTGCGTTCGCGCAAACGCCAATCAACCTGAATGGCTAATGACATAGAATCGTCAAGACCAGAGGGAACAGGAAATCCCACCATAGTATCTTTTACGGCTTCTGACAACCCCTTCCGAAAGAGAGCAGCCAAGGCATTATCATTCCAGGTAGTAAGTACTGCCCACTTTCGGAATTTTTGACAGTACAATTCTGCAGAATCACGTCCCTGGTTCAATGCCAGCAGGGTCTTTTCAGCCTGATCAATGGCATTAGGTTCATCATACAACAACCCCAAGGCCTGAAAAAATGCGTTCACATTAGTCAGAATAGGATCATCTGGTTTCAAAGAAAACGCCCAATCCTGGGGATCGCCACGCAGCAAAGAGATGACAATTTTAACCTGCTGCGCGAAGCTCCCTGACGAGTTAGGCTTCAAGGCAAAAAATAATTTACAATTATTTCTGAAATTCAAAAATTTAGACCGATCCCCAAAAAATACATCAGGTGTAGGAATCTTTGGTTCAGCAGCATGTGAATGAGCAAGGTAGGCGGAAATTCCCCGCACTTCCGCAGCGAGCTGCTCCACACGATCAGACAATTGCTTTATCTCCATTGAGAGAAAAAAAAATTCCCCCTACGGCCTCAGAGATATAGAGGAAAAAATATACACCCTTTTTTTTTTAACAATTCTTTCCTGCTATTGAGTACTCTAGGATCTGCGGTATGGCGGGTGATTCTGCTATGATTGAGTCACCGTAGGAGGCAGACACAAAAATAGAAGCTACGTCCAGAAAACCAGAGAAGTTGGCAACTATCAGATTGCAGACCCCTGAACCTATCAACACAACTAGCAGTAGCCATGGGGGGCTCCTACGATGCCCTAGACCCCTCAATCACAGCCGGAGAGATAAATAGCCTAAAGACAGAAAAGGAAATCTAAACTGCCCCAGAGCAGACCCCAAAGTAAAAGGCAGCCCCCAACATATAATGACGGTGAAGCAAGATGAAAAAACACTCACACAGATAGAAAGATAGGCTGAGCAAACGATGGGGCCCAAGCTAACTAAACAGAACAGGAAAGGAAGGTTGCTGTCTGCAATCTGCCAAAACCCTATCAAAGACATAAGCCAACAAGCTGATATGGAAAAAGACCCTGAAGCAGCTAGGCTTCAAAAACTAAATCAGCACTCAGGTATTTTCAGAAGACAGAGCTAAAGGGATTCAGCACACCCCAGCAGGGAATGGCAGAAATCCAGAAAAACAAAGCAAAACAAAGTCAAAGCACAAATGCAAAAAGCCGAGCAGAAAACTTAGCTTTAGAAGAGCAGGAATTCAGACTGGTCTCCAAAGATCCCACAGAGAAATCACCCGCAGGGCAGAAGGGCGTCGGCAGCCTTATATCCAGTCAGTAATTCCACTCAGCCAGTCATCATCATCAGACTCAGGTGTTTGATAATCAGGCTCACTACCTTTCTTTACCAGAAGAGGGAGTTCCTCGGGCCTCAGTAGTGAAGGGGAAAATGAACTCACAACAGTCCTCCGAGTATTTTGGCGTGCTCGGAGATTTATTTTTTGTCATCTCAGCTGCATGATTTGTGACTTATAGACAGGCTGAATACATGTGGGAATTCTAAACTAACGAAAATCTCCGAGCATGCCAAAATACTCGGAGGACACCTGACCATGCTCAGGAAAACCCAAGCAACGAGTATACTCGCTCATTAATAATTATCTCTGCGAATTATTCCAGCTAGATCTGCATTCCAATAGTTAAATGGCGCTCCTTCCCTTCTGAACACTGCCATGTGCCCAGACAGTAGTGTACAACCGTATATAGGGTATAGTGTGAAGCTGGAAAATAATTTGTAAGATCCATTTGTTTTCTATTATCCTTTGTGAATAATTTACCACCACATAAAGTGTACGGAGCAGAGTCGCATATGTACGAGGTGTACGGCGCGGAGCCATGTGTGTACGAGGTGTATGGAGCAGAGCCGCACGTGTACGAGGTGTACTGAGCAGAGCCGCACATGAGGTGTGCGGAGTGGAGCCATATGTGCATGGAGCGGAGCCGCGTGAATTCAGGGTGTACGGAGGGGAGCCGCATGTGTAGGAGGTGTATGGAGTGGAGCCGTGTTTGTACGAGGTGTACGGAATGGAGCCCTGTGTGTACAAAGTGTACAGAGCTGAGCTGTGTGTTTATGGAGCAGAGCCGCGTGTGTACGAGGTGTATGGAGCAGAACTGCGTGTGTACGAAGTATATGGAGCAAAGACGCATGTGTACAAGGTTTACGGCGTGAAGCCATATGAGTAGAAGGTTTACAGAGCGTGGCCGCGTGTGTACAAGGTGTACGGAGCAGAGCTGCATGTGTACGAGGTTTACCGAGTGGAGCCGTGTGTGCGAGGTGTATGCAGCGGAACCGTGTGTGTACGAGGTATACAAAGCAGAACTGTGTGTATGAGGTGTCCCGGATCCAGTGGGACAGTCGCGATTTTGATAGTCGGCCCCGGCCGGGAGCTTACTTTTCCCGTGGACACAGGAGTACACGGCGGAGCCCCAAAGAGAACTTTAAAATTCACACGTGACATTCCACCGGAAGCAATGTGCTAGAAGCTGACTGGAAATGAGGTAATTTCAGGAGGAGACTGTGACGGAACCATGGAGGCACTTCAGGGAATGCTTCAGATCCACCACCATGTCCCCCTCCGATAGCATGGACAGCGGGATCACCTTGGACTCAGGGAAACCGGCCATGTGAGTGGATCATGATATGTCCTGCACCGGGAGGCTCAGGTGGGCATTACAATGGGAGCCAGGCTGCTATAGTATCTTTATAGAATCTTTCTTTCTCTGTTTCTTTCTTTCTCTTTAATCTTTCTTTCTTTCTCTGTTCTTTCTTTCCCCTCTTCCTTTCTCTCTCTGTTCTTTCTTTCCCCTCTTTTTTTTTCTCTCTAATCTTTCTCTCTGTTCTTTCTTTCTTTCCTTTCTTTCTTTCTTTCTCTCTGTTCTTTCTTTCTTTCTTTCCCCTCTTCCTTTCTCTCTCTCTGTTCTTTTTGCTATGTTCTTTCTCTCTCTGTTCTTTCTTTCCCCTCTTTCTCTCTCTCTAATCTTTCTTTCACTCTCTGTTCTTCCTTTCTCTCTCTCTGTTCTTTCCTATCTTTCTCTTTCTGTTCTTTCTTTCTCTCTGTTCTTTCTCTCTCTGTTCTCTTTCTTTTTCTTTCTCTCTCTGTTCTTTCTGTACCATCTTTCTTTCTTTCCCATCTCTCTCTGTTCTTTCTTTCCCCTCTTTCTTTCTCTGTTCTTTATTTCTTTCCTCTCTCTCCGTTTTCTTTTCTCTCTCTCTGGTCTTTCTTGTCCTCAGTACCAGCTACTGTGCCCTCAGTACCAGTCTGTGTGATCAGCAGTGCCAAATGGGTGTGTTTTGGGCATGGACATGGGTGTGGCTAGTTGTGAAATGGGTGTGGTTGGGGCGTGGCCTAAAATTTGCTGCAAGCCTTTGTCCCTCTTTCCCGTCTTCAAAAGTTGGGAGGTATGGTATAAGAGCAGGCCTCAAGGGGATCCTTGCCTAGTTTGGGTATGACTTTAATTTGTTTCTTTAGATCTTTCTGGTATGACCCTCGTTAAGTGAATGGTGTTGTAATAATTTGTTAGCAGAGGGGAGATATGCTCCCTGAGGGCCCTATAAAACTCCCCACTAAATCCGTCTGGACCTGGTGCTTTCCCATTTTGAAGATGACTTATGGTTTGTTTCACCTCTCTTGTTTTTCTGCATTAATTACATCTTGTTCTTGTGTTAGCTCTGAAAGAGTGACTTGTTGGAGGAATTCTTTTGGTAAATTAGTATGGGAGGGTTTATATAATTCTTTGTAAAAGTTTTGTAGTGTTTCATTGATTTTTCTGGGGTCGGAGGTTACAGTTCCCTGGCCATCTCTTAATCTATCAATTGGATTCACCTGCAGACGCCCTTTTGCCAGCAATTTTCCCGCTTTTTTCCTTTCATGAACTGGGGGTGTTTGGTTGCCTCCAGTTCATCATGAGATTTATTAGATCCCACTTTCTAGTTCCGGTTTGGAACTTGCAGCTCTCTGGCACCCCCCTTAACCTCAGTTCAGTCAGAGAACTACACCTAGGATAAGTAGTTGCCAGAAGGGCCGCCTTGCTGTGCACTGGCTATTGGGTACCCTGCAGTGAGGGTGCTATAACTATTCCCAGTCTCAGGCAGGAAATCCACTTATGAATCTCCGTCCATCACTGCCAGAGTCTCCCCAAAGCCCAGAACACTTTGCTGCCACCAGCTCCTGATTTTATGGTTAATAATGGGTCAGGAGCCAACCAATCAGTAGCACTGACTTAGTCGGAGGTAGTGGCAATAATTTATTAGATAAAGGAAAACAAAGCTAGTAAATATTATAGCTTTTACTCCAAAAAGAAATAGGCAGTGTTTACAAAAGAATAAAGATATTACAAATGAGACAATTACAATATATACAGACAATTATAAAACAAAAGGGATTAAAGTGAAAACTTACATATTTCAGTTACTGGCAATCCATGAGGAGTGCGGGAGGGGAGACGTCCCAATGCATCAGGTCAGGTTGCACAGCCTCTGGCAGCTGACTTCCCAGGCAAAGACCCTGTCCTAAGTGAGCTTCAATATATTTATGCCCTCTGTCCATGACATCTCTGAGGTAGCGGAGCTATGGAATGTACTCCCCTTTTCCAAAGTTACTAAGAACTTACTAAAATCTCATAACCGTCATAACTTGGGCTGCTAGGCTCGTAGGATGACAGCAAGACTATCAGTTTTCCGAGTATGAGATTGGCGTTAATTTGAGCCCAAACATGAAGTAGTTGTATGACCCGGTTCAGGAGAAATCCATTTCTTGGATTCTGCTGATCCCGGGGCATAGAAAACTCACTGGTGTGTAGTTCTACTGATGCACATTCCAAAAATGTAACTTTCACCACTATATCACTTAATCGGTGCCATTATATTTTAAGTTGAATGACACTGTCCAGAGACAAAGAAACAAGTGCTTCCGGGTGGGGGGGCGTGGCTTGAGCGCTGAAGATGGTGGCAGCTTGAGCGCTGGGCTCCTGTACAGTCATCCCAATAAAGCGACCTTCACGGTGCAACAGAAGACCTTTACCCCAGAGTACCTGAAAAAAATATTCACATACCCCTGAGGACCATCTACCTCCATTTCCAGAGAATTTGAGGAGCTATTTATAGAGTTACAGACCCCTGAAGTTGGCAGTGGTGAGAGAAAAGAAGCGGCGGGAAAAGCCTGCTCACCAGCTGACAGGGAATTACCTCACACGCAGAATTACCTCACACGCAGAATTACCTCACACGCAGAATTACCTCACACGCAGAATTACCTCACACGCAGAATTACCTCACACGCAGAATTACCTCACACGCAGAATTACCTCACACGCAGAATTACCTCACACGCAGAATTACCTCACACGCAGAATTACCTCACACGCAGTGGCGACGAAGCAACAAGATCCAGGAAGCGGCTGTGAGTCGGGTCTGTGGTAAAGAAAGGACGGAGGGACCTGTGGAAGAAAGCAGTGCTCTGGAGACACTGAGCACGGCAAGACAAAAGGAGAAGCCAGAGACCAGACATAAGGCAGGAAAATGGCGGTGACACCTGCTGAATAAGGACCAGAGAGCTGTGAGTGGCAGCAGCAGAGGCATAACTGAGAGACTGACATTAATCCCCTGTAAATAAACAGAAGGGGAAACAGCTTGGCTGCTTCAGAGTACACTTCTATTGTTAAACCTAGGGTCAGGCAGTGATTGATAAACCATACAATTAAAACTGGTGACCCTGAGGTAGGTTAGGAGATACATAGGAACTGATTTGGGAGGCAGAAATCAGCCTGATTCAGCGTGAGCCAGAGGTCAGCGATATAACTGGACTGAGATAACTAGTATAACACAGCCATACTGGGTTGAATTCATATATTCTATGAACTCCTCATCGTCCCTGGCATATTTACTTATATGTGCTTAATAGATCAAGCAGTTAAATAGAGAAAGATATTATTTACAACACTGCCATCTGTTGCAGAAGGATAACATTGAAGTCCTTCTAATTTCTTCGAACTGAACTGTTATTATAGTACTTATATAGTGCCTTTTTACATATACAGTGACTAACTTATTGTAGGATTGCTTTCTCCTAATAAGCGAAATAAGTAATAATCCCCTCCCGCAGTGGTCAAAACATTTATTCTGAAGAAAACCATTGAGTTCCTAGGAATTATATGTGGGGTTTAATGTACTGTGGGAACTATAAGATTTCTAGGACTGTGACTTGCTAAATTGCTTTCAGAAGGAAGACCCTATAAAATAGCTCATACTGTGAACCTGCGACAGGAGCCCTGTAAATGGAAACTGGGGCCAATAGAGTTAAATCCACAAAAAAGAGGGACTCCTCCACTGCTAGGGCTTCAAAATTCAGGGGTCCCAATAATACAAGTCCAACATCAGATTCTTTAAAATCTATTAACTCCTTTAGGTCCAGATCTCCTATAAAAAAAGGAAATATGACCTCTAACGCCCTCAAAAAAAATTTATATATGACATCTTACAGTAAAGTAATACAAAAAGGGCTGGACCAAAGACCTCTGGACCCAAAATCTCAAAATGAGACACATGGTCCCCCACAAAACGCATGCTCTATAGATATTAATGTAGGGGGGCAGATATCTTTGGAGGAGGAGATGGACAGCTCTAAGTCATATAAAAGGATGGGACCAGAGGAGGCAGCTATGGGAGGCAGCCCTCGAGCAACGGGTTCAACCTGTGCGTCGCATAGTTGCTCCCCCAACCATAGTCCTACTAAACCACAACCAAAAAGGGGGTGCCCGGAGTCTACTGACTTGGCAGATCCTTCATTTTTACCAATCAATTTTGATAAGTTTTTGACATCGAACAAGGTAGCTACTGAGGGATTCATAGCTAATTTCTGCAAAGCCCTGACCGAGTCTATTAGACTCGGCTTTGAGGCGAACAAAGACTCCCTACAAGACGTATGTAGGAGCTTCACACAGAGGTTTGAAAGCAATGAGGCAAGAATAATAAAAGTGGAAAATAAATCAGAATCCCTGGCAAAAGAAAATTTGGAATTAAAAATGGAGCTCCTATCCCTGAGATCAAAAATAACTGACTTAGAAGATAGGAGCAGAAGAAACAATATTAAGATCAGGGGAATCCCTGAAAATGTCTTGCAGAATGACCTTGCAGATTATGCCAAGTCCCTTTTTAAAAAAACAGCTCCTTCTCTATCTGAGCTACAGCTCACTATAGACAGGATCCACAGGCTGCCGCGTCCACGAGGCATCGCCGCTGACAAACCGCGAGATACTATCTTGCGCTTACATTTTTTCCAAACGAAAGAACTAATCTTGAAATCCATTAGAGAAAAGGGGTCCTTCCCACCTCCATATAACAACCTCAAAATTTACTCGGATTTCTCAAAAGCCACAATGGAGGCTAGAAAGGCTTTTGGAGAAGTAACATCCAAACTTAGAGATCTGGGAACTCCCTATAGATGGGGATTCCCGACTAAATTGCTGATTTGGCACAAGGGAAAAAATATCCCTCTCTTTACAATAGAAGAGGGTTTAGACTTTGTACACTACCTCCAAGAAGAACTAGCCCACAAAGATAAGGGATGAACACTATGCCTTAATCTCTTTGTAGGTATGGTCTACATGCCTTTGGTCTTATTACGTATAGTGTTGGGGTGACTGGGCGGGTTCTTTGCCACAATTCTTGTTTGTTCCCCCAAACTAGAGAGAGGTCTCACTGGAGGTGTGATCCCTCAGGAGAGCTCTACTCGAGTTGAACAAAGTTTTGTTAGAAATATTACTGAGCAGGTTTAGGCTTAGTTAAGAAAGTCTTTGATATTCTTCTTTGATTGTTCACATCCAGACTGTAATTTATAACTTGTAGGAACGTAGGCAGCAAATATGAAAGTAAAAATTCTATCATACAACGTTAGAGGCTTAAATAGCCCGTACAAACGTTTTGCCACTTGGAAAGAGATAAAACAAACACAGGCTGATATTATTTGCCTCCAGGAGGTCAAGTTAGCCAGGGATGGCCACCCTTACTTCCAAAACAAAAACTACCCCCACATGTACAAATCACTTAATGACAAAAAAAGGGCAGGAGTTATCACAATTATAAGCAAAGATATCCCATTCCAACTGATCAGTGAGGAGATTGATCCTCAGGGTAGATTCCACATCCTGATTTGCAGCCTAAATTGTAAAATATGTACAATAGTCAATGTGTATGCTCCAAGTAAGAGACAATTTCCCTTCTTTAATAAACTTATTAAAAAAATAGAAGCCGCCAAGAGGGGAGAGCTACTAATAGTAGGGGATTTCAATATAGTGCCAAATGGAAATATGGATTCCTCGTCTACCGTACGTCATTTGGCTCCAACTCTAAATAACTGGATCACCCAAAATGAACTTTTCGATGTCTTTAGATGTCTCAATTCAACCTCACGAGAATTTACACATTATTCAGATGTGCATAAAACATCGTCCAGAATTGATCTCTTCTTAACTAATATTTTCCCATTACCTCAATTCAAAAAGCTTGAAATACTAAACAAATCATTCTCTGACCACTCCCCAGTTATGGGGGAATTTATTCTAGGTCCCCCGATAAAAAATACATTTCTTTGGAAAACCAACCTGACATTGCTAAAAATCCCAGAATATAGAGAGATAATTAGGAATACTATTGATAACTACTTCCTTGAAAACTCCTCATCAGATGTTGACCCATTTATACTATGGAAAGCACACAAAGCGGTCATTAGAGGTTGCTTAATGCAACTTTCAGCTAGGCATAAAAAAAAAAGAAGGGAAAAAATTTCCAACCTGCAATCTCAAATAAAAATAAAAGAGGATCAACAAAATAAATCTGACTATCCATCTCATGCCATTCACTTAGAACTGATGAAGCTAAGGCAGGAACTTAGGGCGGAACTCTTAACAGAGTATGACTCAATTATTCGGGCATCCAAATCTAATGCTTATACGTCCACGAATAAGCCAACTAGATGCATGCTTAACAAACTAAAGCAAGAACGCATACATAGGAGAATAGAGAAAATTAGATCTTCCTCAGGAGATCTTAAACACCATCCTTCGGACATTGCAGATGTATTTGCAGAATATTTTAGCAAGCTCTATAGTCTAAAGTCTGACTCTGCAATGCCTAGCCCAGATCAAGCTGCCATAGACTCTTTCTTCTCTGATCTAAACCTTCCACAGATAACTCCCTCAGATTTAGAGCTATTAAATTCACCTTTCAGTGTGAAAGAAATAGCAGGCACTATAACCAAACTTAAATCACTGAAGTCTCCCGGCCCAGATGGGTTTATAAACGAATATTTTAAAATATTCTCAGATATTATTTCACCTCATTTGAAAGCCCTTTTCGACCATGCCTCGAATTTAGGAGCATTCCCTGCAGACATGTTGGAAGCATCTATAATAATGATACCAAAAGATACTGGAGACATGGAAAAAGTCCAAAATTTCAGACCCATATCGCTAATAAATGGTGATATTAAGTTATATGCCAAAGTCCTTGCAGAGCGTCTAAAAAATATCATGCCCTACCTGGTTAGAAAAGACCAAATTGGCTTCATTTTGGGCAGGCAGGCCTCAGATGGGACGCGAAGAATTATAAATTTGCTTAATCTGATAAAGACATCAAACATCCCCTCTATGCTCGTAAGTCTAGATGCAGAAAAAGCATTCGATAGACTGAATTGGCAGTATCTAAAAACTTCTTTATTTAATTTTGGCTTTGATAATAAATCTATCTCCTCAATCTTTTCCCTGTATTCTCAACCGAATGCAAGAATTTATATTAACAACCATCTCTCTACGCAATTCCACATCTCAAATGGCACTAGGCAGGGCTATCCTTTATCACCCTTACTATTTGCCCTTGCGGTTGAGCCCCTGGCTGAAAAAATTAGGAGTCATAATTCTATATCTGGCATCAAAACACAGCAATGTCAGCATAAGATAACACTTTTTGCTGATGACCTTATCATTTCAATCTCAGATCCAATAAACTCAATAAAAGCTTTGACCCAGGTCCTAGACCGATTCTCAAACGTTTCTTACTTTAAGATCAATGCAGAGAAATCAAAAATTCTACCCTTCAATCTAAATAACACGGTAATTGAAAAAATCAAAAAGCAATCCAATTTTGTATGGGAAGAAAAGGGAATTACTTATTTGGGTATCACTATTACCACTAAACTTAAATCCATTATCCCCACCAATATAGATAACCTTATTAAAACTATTTCCAAAGATTTCCATAGATTCAAAACTCACGACCTGACCCTACTAGGAAAAATTTTAGTGGTAAAGGTCTTCATCTTACCAAAAATTCTTTATTTATTTAGAACTATCCCTTTAAACATACATGTCTCATTTATAACAAAAATTCAGACTTTAATTCAGCTCTTTGTATGGAAAAATAAAAAGGCAAGGATTGCAGCGGATATTTTATACAAAACAAAGAGACATGGCGGACTCGCTTTGCCCAATATCTGGTCATACTACCAAGCGACACTCATCAAACTCAGTCAGGATTGGTTCAAAGAGAGTTCGCATCCGGCATGGCTGGATATAGAAAGAGCCCAAATAAATTATAATTCCATTCCAAAACTTCTTTTCAGTTACTTATTGGAATCTCGGCAGAAGGAGCACCACCATCCAATCCTCCAGGCCATATTCTCGGCCTGGAACATTCTGACTAAGCTACACAGGAAAGAGAATAAGGAGGATATGATTAGAAGACTCCCTCTCTCCTTCTTGGCCCAGATTTACAATTTCTCAATACCAGATACCTGGGATGAGGTACGCATAAAAAAAGTTGGAGACTTATGGGATGGGAAAGAGTTTAGTACTTTTAGTGAGCTTAAATCCAAATATCATCTGCCCTCGTCAGAAATATATTCTTTTTTCACGGTAAAAGAGAATATAAAAAAGCTGTTACGCAGCAGGGCTAAGAATCTGGAAATTGTCTCTTCATTACTAGTTAATATTAATCATCAGTTTAAATGGAGTATTAAAAATATCTACTCACATTTTAACAAAGATACATCCTTTTCAAAAAACAATTATATGCACAAATGGGAGCTTGATTTAAATATTATAGTTCAACCAGAACAATGGGAGTACGCCATTAGGCATACCTATAAGTCTACTATTTCTATGGCCTTGCAGGAGTCCTTTTATAAAGTAATGAATAGATGGTACTATACGCCTATACGGCTATCCCATATTAATCAGGAGATCTCATCCCAATGTTGGAGAGGATGTGGAAACCCTGGCAATTTATATCATATCTTTTGGAGCTGTCCAAAACTAAAAATCCTCTGGAAGGAAGTCAAAATCCATATTAATACTTTACATGATAGTGAAATTACTGTAACCCCGCAGATGGTACTTCTCTCTTTAGATCTGGAGAGTATCAATCCTTCAACCAAATATATAATGATTCACATCTTTCTAACTATAAAAAATTCATTAGCATTTTTTTGGAAAAAATCAGATATCCCTTCCTTCTCAGATATTCTAGACACATTACGTTTCCATAGCTCTACAGAAGAAAGATTTGCTTTTAATAGCAACTCTTTGAATAAATACCACACAAAGTGGGCTCGGTGGAACTCAAAATTTTTGTAGTTACAATAAGCTGCTTATGGTTCCTACAGGAATGCGACTCAGGTTAAGCTTTAAGTCTGGATTGGTAGTAGTGTTAGGTTAGTTTATTCTTTAGTTTAATACTATTAAGATAAATACAACAGTAAAATGTTTAATGTTTACGAAGTATACTGTATGACATGTTTTGCAAAGCATCTATTATAAAAGAGTTCTCTAAGTTTTATATTATTCCCTTTTCTTTTTTGTTCACCCTTCCTTCCCTTATGAAAAATTAATAAAAATTATTTGAAAAACAAGTGCTTCCGGGTAAACCGGATTTAGCTGGTCATAGAGCTATTCTTTGTGTGGCTGGCACACACTAGGGTCTCACATTACAGCTGTATACAGGGGAGAGTGAGGGAGGAGGAATTCTAGCAGGGAGAAAGAGGGACTTGCAGACATGTGCCTGCAGGGCTTTGTGTGTGTCCTCTATGCAAACCTAATGGGGGCAGGGAAGCGTCTGTGTGCTGAGCTGGCATGTCATTTACAAAACCAAGAAGATGTAGCAGAGCTATGTGTGTGTGGCTAGCACAATAAAGAAAAAATAGATCATATTTCCTCAGTTCCCATATCTCAGCAATTCAACCTCCTGCCTAGAGTTGAACAGATGCTCCCTCCTATCAATACACGCTTCAAACTCTTGTTTGGCCAGCCTCCATTGTCCCCAGTTTTGAGTTGTAGGGCTCTGCAAGAACTCTGTATACAGATTTCTAAGCTTTACACTAACATCTGAGTATTTTTCCGCTATTCTTTTTCTTTAGTGAGGCCACAAACATCATAATTTTGCCTCTTAGCACCCTTTTTGCCATATTTGATCCTTGTTATCCCACTGAAATTCCTCCCTCCAGCCCCGTAATTAATTTGTCATTAAATTCCTCATCTTTTGTAAGTTAAGCTGGAAATTTCCATATGTAATGTGTTCCTTTTATCTGGTTATCCACCAATTCCATATCCTCCGGAGCATGGTCAGATATGACCAGGTCATGGATCTCCATTGACTTCATTCTCTTTAATAGTCTCTCCGAGATCAACAGATAGTCTAGAACTTTGAATTTCCAAGTGCTTCAGAAGTTTACAGCCGTAAAATTAAAAAATCATATTTTTTCCACAAAAATGATCTTTTCACCCCCCAATTTTTATATTAACAGGACCCCAAAAGTTATTGTGCAATTTGTCCTGAGTACGCTGATACCGCATATGTGGGGGCAAACCACTGTTTGGGGCGCATGGCAGAGCTCGGAAGGTAAGGAGTGCCGTTTGACTTTTTCAACACAGAATTGGCTGGATGCCATGTCGCACTTGGAGAGCCCCTGATGTGCCTGAACAGTGAACCCCCCACAAATGAAACCATTTTGGAAACTAGACCCCCCATGGAACTTATCTAGATGTGTGGTGAGTACTTTGAACCCCCAAAAGCTTCACAGAAGTTTATAACGTACAGCCGTAAAATTAAAAAATCATATTTTTCAACAAAAATGTGCAAATTGCCTCTTCAGAGAAAAAGAGGACTTGAACTCTATAGCGCCACCTGTTGGTAGTAGCAATCCTGCAAGTCACAATCAAAACTTTAACGAGTCTTGTAATATGACTTAGGATAAAATGATCTTTTCACCCCCAATTTTTATTTTCCCAAGGGTAACAAGACCCCAAAATTTATTGTGCTATTGTCCTGAGTACGCTGATGTCACGATCCCGCCGCTGACACCATTAAGTCACGGACAGAGGGATGCGATGCATTGCCAACACACGATCACAGGCACAGTGGGGCTTATCTTAGTTATCCCACCACTGTCACCATGTGATAAAAAAACAGCAAGCTAGGCTTGCCCTAACAATTTATCACATGGGGGTTATTTTGGTTGTCCCAACACTGCCCACAATACTTCACAAAACTTTTCAGTTCCACTTTGGAACTCGCAGCTCTCTGGTGCCCCTTACCCTCAGGTCAGCAAGGGAACTACACCTGGGATAATTTGTCACTGGCCGGCTGCTTCAATGAGGTCTGGCCACCCAGCATGCTGCAGTGAGGGAATTATAAAATGCTCTGGCCGCAGCCACCCAATAGCTTATAAAACCCCTTCTGTCACTCTCAGCTGTACCCAGGGCCCAGATCACACCTTGCTGCCACCAGCTCCAAAGCTTCTCTGATTAAGTTATAAACTTAATAGAGGGGTTTGAAGCCAACCCAATTCAGTAGCAATTATCTTAAAGGCACGTGTTCGTTTTTAGAGCATGAAGACAGACTAATAAAGTTATCATTTATTCCCCAAAAGGGGGCAGTGATTACACAGATAAAAAAGTTATAAATTTGAGACATTAGGTATGTATAATACAAATATAAATGGGATTAACATTGGGATCAACACTTACAGTTGCTTAATGGTCTTTAGGCTAACCATGTGGGGAGAGGCATAGCCACAAATCTCCCTGCATCTGGGGTCCTTTCAGCACGGGCTCTGCAGTTCGAATGCCTGATTTTTGGGAGGGAATACCTTATAGCTTTGAATTTGTGACATCATAAAAGAGGCGGTCTAGGGATGTTCTAGCTATAACTTTTATTTTTTTTGCTAATGACACTGTATGGCGGCTCATTTTTTGCAGGACAAGATGACGTTTTCAGCGTTTATTTATATCCATCTTTTTGATCGCATGTTATTCCACTTTTTGCTTGGCGGTATGATGATAAAGCATTCTTAGCCTTGTTTTTTTTAATGGGTTCAATAAAGGGGTTAATTAGTGGGAGTTTTATAGAGCGGGTCGTTACGGATGTGGCGATACTAAATATGTGTACTTTTTTTATTTACATAAAGAAATGAATTTATTGAGGAATATTTTTTTCTTTATTTAGGAATTTTTAAAAAATTATTTTTACACATGTTAATTTTTTTTTTTACTTTTTCACTTTTTCCCAGGGTATAACATTACTATATAGTGTCAGAGTGTACGAGGCTTCTGACAAGCCACCTCCCTGCAGGACCCCGCGGCCATCTTGGACCCAGGGACCTGTAGGGAGGAGGCCCAAGGAACAATGTGATCATATTGCATTGGTCTGAGGGTCTCATGGAAGCACGCAAGGAACCCCTTACCTGCGCGATGCTTCCCTATGTCACAGGAACACTGCGATCATGTTTGATCGCAGTGTGCCAGGGGTTAATATGACGGGAGCAGTCCATGACTGCTCCTGGCACATAGTGCCAGTTGTGATAATCAGTTGACACTCGGCTGCGATCAACCGCACTTTCTCTGTGAACGTGGCTGATCGCGTATGATGTACTATTCTGTCCATGGGAATGATCATTTCCGGTGACTACCTCTTGAAGCTCGCCAAGGTTGTGCAAAGCAGTCATCGAAGCAAAAGATGACTACTTTGAAGAACCTAGAATATAAGACATATTTTCAGTTGTTTCACACTTTTTTGTTAATTATATAATTCCACATGTGTTAATTCAAAGTTTCGATGCCTTCAGAGTGAATCCACAATTTTCATAGTCATGAAAATAAAGAAAACTCTTTGAATGAGGTGTGTCCAAACTTGGTCTGTACTGTACATCACCTCACTCTATACATTGAACTTTGGGGTACATGTTTTTTCTATTAGTCACCTATTGATTAACCTTAAGGGGGTGAATTATGGGTATAGTTTTATATTTGGAACTAATAAAGGTTAGTTTTATCCTTTTAGCAGCAAACATGAGGAATGACAAGAGACAACCCATTTAAGAAGATTCTATTTTGGTTAAAACTATTCCAACATTATGAACATAAAAGACTTCTCCCCTATGTGACATCTCTGATGTTTATTAACAGTTGATTTCCAAGTAAAATATTTCCCACATTAAGAAAATGAAAATGGCTTCTCCTCTGTGTGACTGCTCTGATGTCTAACGAGAATTGCTTTCCGGTTAAAACATTTCCCACATTCTGAACAGGTAAAAAGGCTTCTCCCCTGTGTGTGTTCTTTGATGGCAATCAAGATCTATTTTCCATTTAAAACATTTCCCACATTCTGAACATGGATATGGCTTCTCTGCTGTGTGAATTCTCTCATGTGTATCAAGACTTGAATTCTGAGTAAAACATTTCCCACATTCTGAACATGAAAAAAGCTTCTCTCCTATGTGAGTTCTCTGGTGATCAACCAAATTTGACTTCTGGTTAAAACATTTCCCACAATCTGAACAGGAAAAAGGCTTCTCCCCTGTGTGAGTTCTATGCTGAGTAACAAAATGTGATTTATCTGCAAAACATTTCCCACATTCTGAACATGAAAAAGGCTTCTCTCCTGTGAGTTCTTTGGTGCTTAACAAGATCCCCTTTCTGGTTAACACATTTCCCACATTCTGAAGAGGAAAAAGGCTTCTCCCCTGTGTGAGTTCTATGGTGATTAACCAAATCTGATTTCTGGTTAAAACATTTCCCACATTCTGAAGAGGAAAAAGGCTTCTTCCCTGTGTGAGTTGTATGGTAAGTAACAAAATGTGATTTATCTGCAAAACATTTCCCACAGTCTGAATAGGAAAAAGGCTTCTCCCCTGTGTGCATTCTCTGGTAACAAAATAAGATTTCTTGTTAAAAAATTTCCCACAATCTATGATGTTTATTAACAGTTGATTTCCAAGTAAAATATTTCCCACATTAAGAAAATGAAAATGGCTTCTCGTCTGTGTGAGGTCTCTGATGTCTAACAAGAATCGCTTTCCGGTTAAAACATTTCCCACATTCTGAACAGGAAAAAAGGCTTCTCTCCTGTGTGCGATCTTTGATGGCGATCAAGATCTATTTTCCATTTAAAACATTTCCCACATTCTGAACATGAATATGGCTTCTCTGCTGTGTGAATTCTCTTATGTGTAACAAGACTTGAAATCTGAGTAAAACATTTCCCACATTCTGAACATCAAAAAGGTTTTTCTCCTGTGTGAGTTCTTTGGTGCTTAGCAAGAACCCCTTTCTGGTTAAAACATTTCCCACATTCTGAACAGGAAAAAGGCTTCTCCCCTGTGTGAGTTCTATGGTGAGTAACAAAATGTGATTTATCTGCAAAACATTTCCCACATTCTGAACAGGAAAAAGGCTTCTCCCCTGTGTGAATTCTCTGGTGTTTAACTAAATTTGATTTCTGGTTAAAACATTTCCCACATTCTGAACAGGAAAAAGGCTTCTCCCCTGTGTGAGTTCTCTGATGTTTAACAAAATGTGATTTCCGGTTAAAACATTTCCCACAATCTGAACAGGAAAAAAGCTTCTCCCTTCTGTGAGTTCTTTGGTGTTTAACAAAATATGATTTCTGCTTAAAACATTTCCCACAATCTGAACAGGAAAAAGGCTTCTCCCCAGTGTGAATTCTATGGTGATCAACCAAATCTGATTTCTGGTTAAAACATTTCCCACATTCTGAACAGGAAAAAGGCTTCTCCCCTGTGTGAGTTCTCTGGTGTTTAACAAAATGTGATTTCTGGTTAAAACATTTCCCACAATATGAACAGGAAAAAGGCTTCTCCCCTGTGTGAGTTCTCTGGTGTCTAACCAAACTTGATTTCTGGTTAAAACATTTCCCACATTCGGAACAGGAAAAAGGCTTCTCCCCTGTGTGAGTTCTCTGGTGTTTAACAAAATATGATTTCTGCTTAAAACATTTCCCACAATCTGAACAGGAAAAAGGCTTCTCCCCTGTGTGAGTTTTCTGGTGTTTAACCAAATTTGATTTCTGGTTAAAACATTTCCCACATTCTGAACAGGAAAAAGGCTTCTCCCCTGTGTGAGTTCTATGATGATTAACCAAATCTGATTTCTGGTTAAAACATTTCCCACATTCTGAACAGGAAAAAGGCTTCTCCCCTGTGTGAGTTCTATGATGATTAACCAAATCTGATTTCTGGTTAAAACATTTCCCACATTCTGAACAGGAAAAAGGCTTCTCCCCTGTGTGCATTCTCTGGTGTGTAACAAAATGAGATTTGTTGTTAAAAGATTTCCCGCAATCTGAACAAGAAAATGAATTTTTTGCTTTAGGAGCAGTTTGTTTTTTAATGCCTCTTTTGTGACTTTGAGTTTCCTTAGTAGTCAGTAATGAATCAGAAGATGGGACCTGTTTCATAGGATCAGATGACAGATCTTTGCTGTGAATGGATGATGGTATATCTGGAGTAATAGCAATCACTTCAGTTGTATCTTGTAGGATCTCAAGATCATCAGATTTAAAAATTAAAGATGTCAGCTGTTCTTTTGAACTCCTGTTACAGTCATCTGCCAAGACAAAGAACAATTTTCTTTCATGAAATATCATTGAGTTTTATATTTTTGAACATTTCTACTTAAAGAAGTTGCCCACTACTGTAATTTTTTTTCATAAATCTTGTTATTATGTGCCACTAAAAACATCCACTGTGTTTATTTTAGCAATATTACCTTTTATGATGCTCTAGCAGCACAATTTCAGTGCTGGCTCCAGGTCTCATGGGCTTAATCGACAACTTCCTTTCTCCCAACTTACTGTGCTCTAATACTACAAGTTCCATGATGCATTGCACTGGCCTGTAAGCCAGCACCTAGCACACCCACTCCAAAACACACCCAAACCCCTCCCTCCTCTCTCTTCAATCTGAAGCATCTTATTGTAAGGGTCTGTGCACACGTTGTGGATTCTACTGTAGATCCGCAGTGGATTTGGCCCTGCGGATCCGCAGCAGATTCTCCTGCGTTGTACAGTACCATTATAGTCAATGTAAAACAAAAACCGCTGTGCACATGGTGCAGAAAAATCCGCAGCATAAACGCTGAGGGTTCATTTCTGCAGCATGTCAATTCTTTGTGCGGATTCCGCAGCGTTTTACACCTGCTCCATTATAAGAATCCGCAGGTGAAAGCCGCACAAAATCCACTATAAATCCGCAGGTGAAACGCCGGTCATTTTACCTGCGGATATAACAAAATCCACACAGAAAAATCCGCAGCACAATCCGCCACGTGTTCACATAAAACACATTGCAAGCATCATGAGCGCACACACACAGGAGCGCGCACAGACACAGACGTTCTTAATAATAAGTCCCCGTGTACACACCGTTATAGTGCTGAGAGCTATAAGGCTGTGTGCACACCGGGCGGATTCCAGGGCGGATTATTCCACACAGAATCCGCAGCTCTTGGCAGATAATGCAAGTGCGTTATTGATGCGTTTGTCATGTGTTTTTTCATGTTTTTCACATACAGATTGCTATGAGTTTTTGTAAGCCAAATAAAGGTATGTTATTTAACAAAAAATGATTTGTGATGTCATTTCTGTCCGACCTCCTCTTTTACATTTGTCCAACCCACACTCCATTACACACACAGATAGAGAGATATGGGATAGATAGATATGGCATTGATAGATAAATAAATAGATACAGATATGGGATAGATAGATATGGGATAGATAGATCCATATATCTATCTATCCATATATCTATCTATACTATCTATAGATATATCCATAGATATTTCCAGATATTTCTATAGATATTTCCATATCCATGTTTATTAATGAACAATGTTTCATTTTAAAAAATAAAAAAAAATGGCGTGGGCTACCACGCAATTTTCTGTGCCAGAGGGTGAAAGCCGACGGCCAGGGGACAATATTTGTAGCCTGGGAAGGGGATAATACCCATGGCCTTTTCCCAGGCTATGAATATCAGCCGGCAGCTGTCTTCATAGCCTTTACTGGCTATTAAAATAGGAGACCCCCCAAAAAATGACATGGGGTCCCACACAATTTTATAGCCAGAAAGGCTACGCAGACAGCTGCGGGCTGATATTCATAGCATAGGAAAGGGCCATAGATATTGGACCCCCCTGGCTACAAATACCAGCCCGCAGTCGCCCCAGAAATGGCGCATCTATAAGATGCGCCAATTCTGGCACTTAGCCCCTCTCTTCCCACTCCCATGTAACGGTGGGATAAGGGGTAATAAGGGGTTAATGTCAGCTTGCTATTGGAAAATGGCCCGGTTAATAATGGAGAGGCGTCAATAAGACACCTATCCATTATTAACCTTATAGTAATAAAGGGTTAAAAAAACACACACACATAAGAATAAAGTATTTTAATGAAATAAAACACAACATGGAATTCATATTTTTTTTGCACACCCAGATCCAAGCGATGCCCTTGGTCTCCTGTAATAAAAAGTAATGAAATAAACAAGCAAACCGTATACTCCCTGTCCGACACAGTCCAATTAATAACAAGTGTCCCACGACAATCTCCCCTACAGAACAGTGACATCAGGTGAGTGGGCCTCCCAGTGATGAACTGACAGGAGACAATGGCTCCTGCAGTGCATCACTGAGGTTACATGAGTTCAGGCTCTCACTTTACAGCAATGCTGCATGAGAATTAGGATTATGGTTAGGGTTACGGGACCTCTTTCCCGGCGGCGGAGGGATACACAGCGGAGGATTACCTCTGCCTGTCATTTCATTGCTGGGGCCCCTGGAGAGCGGTCGTATCAGCTGATGCGACTGCTCTATATGGGAGATAGTCTTTGGACCCTCGTTATTACCTGGACTACAGCGGAAAGGTGAGTATAGGTTGCTTTATTATTTTATTTTTATTACAGGAGATCGATGGCTTCATGTAATTAGGTGATTGTACTCTGTTATGTGTTAAATGTTATATGTATGTTCTATATGTTGTATGTTCTATATGTGTTTTTTTTTACATTCAACACATTAGCCGGAAGATGGGACTACTACTGTCTCATCATTGGCTAATGTGTCACTCACTGACAGTGTAGCAGGCATAACTCGATGGGACTTGTAGTCCCATCGGACAATGCCTGCCTGCATAAACACACATGCACACACACTCACACACACCCGCACAGCCCCGGCACCACCCGCACAGCACGCAGACCCCCCCCGCACAGCCCTGGCAAAACCGCACAGCCTGCCCACCCACCCGCACAGCCGGCATAAAGCCCGCAGACCCTCACAAGGCCGGTCCACCCCCTGCACAGCCAGCAGACAGCCCGCAGACCCCCACATGGCCTGTCCACCCCCCGCACAGCTGGCAGACAGCCCGTAGACCCCCACATGGCCCGTCCACCCCCCCGCACAGCTGGCAGACAGCCCGTAGACCCCGCACGGCCTGCCCACCCCCCGCACAGCTGGCAGACAGCCCGCAGACCCAAACACGGCCCGTCCACCCCCCACATAGCCAGCAGACAGCCTGCAGACCCTGACACGGCTCACCCACTCCCCCGCACAGCAGCCCGCAGAGCCCCGTGCAGCCTGTCCACCCACTGCATAGCCGACAGACAGCCTGTCCACCCCCTACACAGCCCTGTCCACCCCCTGCACAGTCCTGTCACTCTTGATGGGTGAGAAGACAGATGCTGCAGAGTGACGGGGCTGTGACGTGTGGTGCAACACCGCCCACACACTGCTGTGACTCTTGATGAGTGACAGCAGTGTGTTGACGCTGGGTCACGCCTGCTGATGATGTCACATCAATTTCCAGAGTCAGGAAATTGACATGACATCAGCGGATGTTAGCGGCGGCTGCAGTCTGGGGGTCACGTGACCCGGAATCAGCTACCTGCATAACGCCGCTCACAGGCAGAATTGGCAACGCAAGGTAATTACAAAAATCATTAGGAGCCCCGGGGGATACAATGGGGGGTTACTAAAAAGTAAACTGTCCATAAAAATGGCAAGCTATGCAAAAAACTTTAATTATTTACCAAGACAATGACAGTTCACAGTCTAATAGAAAACTTTGTTGGATGAGCCAGTAGTGTGCAGTGTTCAACTGTTTGTTCATTCTGCCTCCCAAATATCAAATAAAAAAACAGATAAGGCAGGTTACAGTTAATGCTATAGTTAGGGTTAGTGTTGGGGCTAAAGTTAGGGTAACTGTTAGGCTAAACTTAGGGTTAGGGTTTCTTCTAAAGTTAGGGGTAGGGTAAAGAATTAGGTTTTACTCAATTGTCTGCCCAATAATTTGGTCACGTCAGTCACGTCGCAGTTTTGTATTTTTGAAAAAAAAATGAAAACTTATAAAATGGCCCTTCAGTTTTATAGTGGAGGAGGCTTATGCACTTTTATGTTCTGACAGCGAAGAAAGCATTGAAGAAAGCATACAGGATAGTATTACATACATAAGTATACATTAGAGTACAAATTATAATACTGTCCCCATTTTTTAATAAATGCAAATACACCAAACACATCCCTCCCCCTTCCCATAACAAGAACCCCCCCCCAATCACGCATCTACACTCCTTATCCATGCATTACAATGTTGTACACTTTTTTATAACCCTAATATCCTATTTTTGATGAGTTCTGCGGAAGCCAATCCGGGAAAGTCCAACCAGCCCCCCCAGATATTCTCGTAGTGGTTCATCTTTTCAAGTAGACGCTTCGCTCCATAAGGATTACAAAATTAACTCTTTTTTACAAATTCCTTCCTAGTAGGAGGATTTTCATCTAACACAGTGTTTCTCAACTCCAGTCCTCAAGACCCACCAACAGTTCATGTTTTCAGGATTTCCTTAGTATTGCACAGGTGATAATTTCATCACCTGCTCACCTGCTCAAGCATTAATAGCATCACCTGTGCAATACTAAGGAAATCCTGAAAACATGACCTGTTGGAGGGTCTTGAGGACTGGAGTTGAGAAACACTGATCTAACCAGTGCAATGTGATAGTCTTCTTTCCAACATAAAGCAGTCTGGCTATAACTAGCCTACCCCATTCATCCAACGCCACCTCCTCTACATGTCCTAAAATACACGTCAATGGATCTCGAGTAATATTTGCTTCCGTCACTCTTTCCACTAAATTTAGGACCCCAAACCAAAATGCCTGTAATCATGGACAAGACCATAGCATATGAAGGATATCAGCTTCATCCATCGTACATCTCGGACATTCAGAGTCTGCCCTTAGTCCAGCCTTTTTCATCCACACAGGTGTCCTGTATACCCCATGTATAGTGTATAACTGCGACCCCCTCCCAGATCCACTCATAGATATTCTAGGGACATATTGTAAAACCGACTCCCACTGCTCATCCGATATGTCTCCCAAATCCCTTGTCCATTTGGATCTAGCCATCAATGGGTGTCTATCCAAAAACATATCCAGCAATCCCCTGTGAATTATCGATATAAGACCCCTAGTGCCCCTCTGGGGGCCAAGCGTATCCAACATACTGTCATTCTGTATCACTATCGGTGACTTTCTCCACTGTCTAGAGAATGCGTGTCGCAGCTGCAGATACTGGTAAAACATAGTATGCTCCAAAGGGAACTCTTCCCTAAGTGTTTCAAATGTTTTAAATGTCTCACCATCTAGCACAGCGGTGGGGAATCTTTTTTCTGCCAAGGGCCATTTGGATAATTATACCATCCTTCGGGGGCCATACAAACTCTGCCCACAAAGTACATCCTGACTGTGGTACTGGCTTAATCTTTCATTGCATGCCCTTCAATGTTCAGTAGTGAACACTGCATGTATGTGCTCACAGAGCAAGAAAAATTAATGAGCTTGTGGCAATCAAAATACAGCTCCCTGCCCAAGAATGCAGTCCCTGAGAATCTGCTCGGGGGGCCTGATAAAAGGTCATCGAGGGCCGTAAATGGCTCTGGGGCCTGAGGTTCCCCACCCCTGATCTAGCAACTGCGACACATACCATATACCTATTCTTCTCCACTGTCCAAAATTCCATAGACTTAGCAGTTCAGTCAGCCGGGGGTCAAACCAAATGGCTTTGTATCTCGGGTATTCCCCTATACCCCTTCATAGCTTTATTTTTTCCACAGTTTGAGATTTTGGCATTTTAATGACAATAGTCAATGCCTGCCCAGAAATGCCCCTGAACATGACAGACTATTCAAAATCAGACCCATCATCGAAGACTTGACAGAAAAGTTCTTAAAGCTCTACACCCCAACAGAAAACATTTCCATTGATGAGTCCCTTGTAAAATTCAAAGGAAGACTGCACCTCAAGCAATTTATTCCTTCTAAGAGGGCAAGGTTCGGAATAAAGCTCTATAAAATGTGCGAGAGTTCAACCGGATCCACATCAGCTTTTCACATTTATGAGGGGAAAGACAGCGAACTAAACCCACCAGGACGCCCTACTTATCTGGGGTCATCTGGAAAAATCGTTTGGGAACTGATAACTCCATTTTTACAAAAAGGCTACAATCTGTATGTTGACAACTACTACACCAGCATACCCCTATTTAAAAATCTGTTTGTACATAACATAGGGGCTTGTGGGACCATTTGAAATAATCGTCAGGGGTTTCCACAATCATTAGTCAGCAAAAAGTTCCGAAAAGGGGCAGTCAGGGGCTTTACACAATGGAGAGCTGCTTGCCATTAAGTATAAGGATAAAAAATATATTTTTATCCTGAGCTCGATCCACACAGATGCCACAAGGGCCACTGCAGACCAACAGGGATCCACTACTCCAAAACCTGTGTCTGTCACTGACTACAACAAATATATGGGGGTGTGGACCTTGCAGATCAGGTTCTACAACCATACTAGGTATCAAGAAAATCATATACCTGTATATACTTGTGTATAAACCAACCTGTGTATAAGCCGACCCCCTAATTTTGCCACAAAAAACTGGGAAAACTTATTGACTCGTGTATAAGCCGAGTGATAATGGTGGTCCAAGAAGAAACTCCATAGATAAACCCCCCCATATGCTGCTGCACAAGGGTTAATGCTGCCCCATAAGATGCTCCATAAATACCCCCATAATATGCTGCTGCACAAGGGTTAATGCTGCCCCATAAATGCCCCCCATATGCTGCTCCACAAGGGTTAATGCTGCCCCATAAATACCCCCATATGCTGCTCCACAAGGGTTAATGCTGCCCCATAAATACCCCGCATATGCTGCTCCACAAGGGTTAATGCTGCCCCATAAATACCCCGCATATGCTGCTCCACAAGGGTTAATGCTGCCCCATAAATACCCTACATATGCTGCTCCACAAGGGCTAATGCTGCCCCATAAATACCCCCCATATGCTGCTCCACAAGGATTAATGCTGCCCCATAAATACCCCCCATATGCTGCTCCACAAGGGCTAATGCTGCCCCATAAGATACTCCATAAATCGCCCTTATTTGCTGCTGCAACTGCAATAAAAAAAAAAGACATACTCACCTCTCCGTCGCTGAGGGCCAGGTGCCGGTGTCCTGAGCCCCTGGCAGTGGCGATATTAGCCTGTCCCCTTTCCAAGCCATGCCCTGCTGTGTCCCCTGGATCTCTGCGTTGACAGCAGAGGGAGCGCACTGACTATGTCATCGCGCCTTCTGCCGTCACAGCAGGAGGACCCGGAGACACAGCGGTGCACGGCTTGGAACGGGGACAGGTGAATATCACTCTGCCCCCGTCATACTCACCCCTCCTAGCGCAAGGTCTTCTCTACAGCGGCAGCCCCTGCGTCTCCCTCTGCCATCTGCTTCCTGCATTCAGATGGTCACATGGTACCGCTCATTAAATATGTGCATATTCATGAATTTAATGAGCGGTACCACGTGACCGCTGAATGCAGGAAGCAGATGGCAGAGGGAGACGCAGGGGCTGCAGAGAAGTGCCAGGAGAGGTAAGTATGGTCTCTGACACCCCAGCTCCCCCTCCCTGCCCACTCCCCCGGTATATGATTCGCATATAAGCCGAGAGGGGGACTTTCAGCCCACAAAAATGGGCTGAAAATCTCAGCTTATACATGAGTATATACAGTATCTGGTATAAAAAGTTAGTCATGTATTTGTTTCAGGTGGCCACATATAATTCTTTTGTGTTATACAAAAAAGCCGGAAATGCAGATACTTTCCTTGATTATCAGGAAAAGGTCACTGAAAATCTTGTTTTTGACAATTTTGTCCCTGCCAATCCTTTAGAATGTGAAGATGTCAGAAGACTCACTGAGCAACATTTTATTGCACTCATCCCAGTAACTGAAACAAGAAAGAACCCCCAGAGAAGATGTCGTGTATGTTCCTAGAGAGGAATGAGGCATGATACCCGCTATTATTACCCACAATGCCCATCACTGCCAGCCTTATGCCTCCATGACGGCTTTACAATCTTCCACACAGAACCACGTTTTTGAACTGTTTTGACATTCAAGCATTTGGATTATTTAGTGACAGACACATTTGAGTAGAGCTGACGTAACAATTTCCGGGGGTAGGTGGGGGGAGGTCTCCAGAGACACAAGCTGGGCACAATATATTAGGAACTACAATCACATTTGTGCAATTTTTTCTAAACCTTCCACTACGAGTTTCTGGAAATTATCCTTGTAGTGAAAATGGTCACTATATCCCTAGATGAATTCCCAGAGGGGTGTCATTTCCAAAATGGGCACAAGAAATATAATTCACCGCACACTTTTCTTGGATATTATGCAAAATTAGTGAATTTTATTCAAAAACATCCAGTCCACAGAAAAAAAGTGCCAGGACAGAAAAATTAGTATATACAGCCTAGATTCCCATACCCAACGTTTCTATCCTCCCGGATCTTAGTAATGGGGTACTACAAAAACAGAGAGAGGACAATATAAGAAAACATATATGACAATATATACTTATGACTAATACATAAAAACCATATATACAAAATGGTTATGTACAAAAGGGGGAGACTGCTAATACAAGATGAAGGGAAACCACGGTTTAAACAAGGATTTTTAGTGATAGAAATCCAGAATTTGTAAATATGGAAATAAATACAGCAACACAAATTATGGAGCATACGTAGAATGTATTGTATTGGTAAACGAACGCTGTAAGCTAAAGCACAAGGAAGAAGAAAAAAGCAAGAGGCGATTCTGTTACCTTGGTAACTGTTTGTCACTCATTGTTGGCAGTGGTGGGATAACTAAGATAAGCCCCCGGCCCATGTGATTGCTGTGTGCTGGCCAAATGTCATACAACCCCTTTTCCTGACAATGTCTATAATATTGTGACTATTGTGAGGCTTAGAAAAAAATTGCATCCAGCAAAATGACACCATCGATGACGGCGCCTGCACAGTAGCGTCTATAAGTAAGACATAGAGGTTACTGGACAGAGGCCGCTGGTGACATTTTAATGGATGTAATTGTTTTTCTAAGCCTCACAATAGCCAAAATATTATAGGCATTATCACCAATAATATCAATGCTATTATATGCATTATGTAATAATGGGGGGCAGGTCAGTGACCTGTCATAAGCCAACACAGAGGAATATGTAATCAGAGCACCACATAAAGCCCCACCCACAGCCCCACCCACAGCCCTGCCCCAGAGCACGAGAATCTCATTAACTGAAAACTACAAATACAGATTAAACAACAGTAAACCAGAGTTGCCCTCATTTATGGTGGACCATTGGAGCTACTATGGATCCTGAGCAAAGATTAGAGAAAATAATATTGCTCCCCATTTCAGGAGAGATTGTACAGTAATCTGAATTCCTTAGGATCAAAAACAATGTAATTTATGACACGGAGTGAATCCATGAAACCAGGGCTTGAGCCATGCCAACACATCTCCTGCAGGCAGGGCCGTATTTGCCATTAGGCACTGGAGGGCCCGTGCCTAGGACAGGGCTTAGCGGTGTGGCAGCACCTGAGCGAGTGGTTTTTTTTTTTTGTTTAAATTTGGTCCGGTGTCGGCCCTTATCCTCGTTTACTCCCCCCTGCGCCATCCCCCCGCCATCATACTCACCTCCTCCAGGCTCCAGTGGCGTATGTTGCAGGCAGCTCCGATGGTCCTGCACGACTGCCAGGATGTCTGTCTTCTTCCTGTCTCAGCGTGCGGTCCAGGGGGAGAATGGGGGCCAGGGGGAAGACTGAGCAGCGGGGCGGGGGGCAATAAATGATCCGGGGGGAGAATGGCAGCCGGGGAGAAAACTGAGCAGCGGGGGAGGGGGGGATGAGCGCCAGGGGGGGCAATAAATGATCTAGGGGAGAGAATGGGGGTCTGGCGAGACTGAGCAGTGGGGAGGAATGAGCGGGGGAATGAGTGGGGGGGTTTAATGCGTGCCAGGGGGAGAATGGGGGCCAGGGGGAGACTGAGCAGATTTTTTTTAATACCTGCAGTAGCGGCAGCAGCAGTATATGGAGGCATAAACTGTGGGGCATCTTATTTGGGCAGCATATGGGGGCATAATCTATGGAGCATCTTATGGAGGCAGCATATGGGAGCATATTCAATGGAGCATCTTATGGGGGCATATTCAGTGGAGCATCTTATGGGGGCAGCATATGGGGCATATTCAATGGAGCATCTTATGGGGGGAAGCATATGGGGGCATATTCAATGGAGCATCTTATGGGGGCAGCATATGGGGCATATTCAATGGAGCATCTTATGGGGGCAGCATATGGGGGCATATTCAGTGGAGCACCTTATGTGGCATATTCAGTGGAGCATCATATGTGGGCATATTCAGTGGAGCATCTTATGGAGGCAGCATATGGGGGCATATTCAGTGGAGCATCTTATGGGGGCATATTCAGTGGAGCATCTTATGGGGGCATATTCAATGGAGCATCTTATGGAGGCAGCATATGGGGGCATATTCAGTGGAGAACCTTATGGGGGCATATTCAGTGGAGCATCATATGGGGGCATATTCAGTGGAGCATCTTATGGGGGCAGCATATGGGAGCATATTCAGTGGAGCATCTTATGGGGGCAGCATATGGGGGCATATTCAGTGGAGCATCTTATGGAGGCAACATATGGGGGCATATTCAGTGGAGCATCATATGGGGGCATATTCAGTGGAGCATCTTATGGGGGCATATTCAATGGAGCATCTTATGGAGGCAGCATATGGGGGCATATTCAGTAGAGCATCTTATTGGGGCATATTCAGTGGAGGATCTTATTGGGGCAGCATATGTGGGCATATTCAGTGGAGCATCTTATGGGGGCAGCATATGGGGGCATATTCAGTGGAGCATCTTATGGGGGCAGCATATAGGGGCATATTCAGTGGAGCATCTTATGGAGGCAGCATATGGGGGCATATTCAGTGGAGCATCATATGGGGGCATATTCAGTGGCGCATCTTAAGGGGGCATATTCAGTGGAGCAGCGTATGGGAGCATATTCAATGGAGCATCTTATGGAGGCAGCATATGGGGGCATATTTAGTGGAGCATCAAATGGGGGCATATTCAGTGGAGCATCATATGGTGACATATTCAGTGGAGCATCATATGGGTGCATATTCAATGGAGCATCTTATGGAGGCAGCATATGGGGGCATATTCAGTGGAGCATCATATGAGGGCATATTCAGTGGAGCATCTTATGGGGGCAGCATATGGGGGCATATTCAGTGGAGCATCTTATGGAGGCAGCATATGGGGGCATATTCAGTGGAGCATCTTATGGGGCAGCATATGGGGCATATTCAATGGAGCATCATATGGGGGCATATTCAGTGGAGCAACTTATGGGGGCAGCATATGGGGGCATATTCAGAGGAGTATCTTATGGGGGGCAGCATATGGGGGCATATTCATTGGAACATCTTTTGGGGCAGCATATGGGGGCATATTCAGTGGAGCATCTTATGGGGGCAGCATATGGGGGCATATTCAGTAGAGCATCATATGGGGCATATTCAGTGGAGCATCTTATGGGGGCAGCATATGGGAGCATATTCAGTGGAGCATCTTATGGGGCAGCATATGGGGCATATTCAGTGGAGCATCATATGGGGGCATATTCAGTGGAGCATCTTATGGGGGCAGCATATGGGGGCATATTCAGTGGAGCATCTTATGGGGGCAGCATATGGGGGCATATTCATTGGTGCATCATATTGGGGCATATTCAGTGGAGCATCTTATGGGGCAGCATATGGTGGCATATTCAGTGGAGCATCTTATGAGGGGCAGCATATGGGGGCATATTCAGTGGAGCATCTTATGGGGGCAGAATATGGGGGCATATTCAGTGGAGCATCTTATGGGGGAGCATATGGAAGCATATTCAATGGAGCATCTTATGGGAGCAGCATATGGGGGTATATTCAATGGAGCATCTTATGGGGCCTATTCTATGGAGCATTTTATAGGGCATAATCTATGGAATGTCTTATGGGGCCATAACCTTTATGGAGCAGCATATGGGGCATATTATTCCATGGAGCATCTTATGGGGCCATTATTAACCTCTGTGCAGCATTATATGGGGTGCATTTTGTATGGAGCATCTTATGGGGACATCATGAACTGTATGGAGCATTATATGGGGCTCCTGATTCAATATGGATATTCAAAACATGTAACCTACTGATGTTTCAATTAATTTTACTTTTATTGGTATCTATTTTTATTTTTGAAATTTACCAGTAGCTGCTGCATTTTCCACCCTAGGCTTATACTCGAGTCAATAAGTTTTCCCAGTTCTTTGTGGCAAAATTAGGGGGGTCGACATACTCGGGTCGGCTTATGCTTGTGTATATACGGGTAATCCTCCAATGTCTGCTGGACATGGTATGGGGATAGTTTATAGTTCAGTAAGTACAGGCACCATACTTCTTGCTGTTAACCAGTTAATGCTTTCTTGTCCACCACACTGCAGTGTCAAAAGAGGAAGACAGCGAGACAGGCAGCAACATCGCATCAGAGAGCTCGTGACCTCGAAATAGAAGATCCTCAGATCCTGGTATTGTGACATAATATTAAGAATAATATTTGTACATTGATATTGCGCTATTAAATCCACTGCCGGATCTGCCGTGAATGGCAAAAATCGCTGATGTGAAAGTAGCCCAAGTCACTGCTGACAGTGTCTGCATTAGTCATACTCGCCAATGGGGGGCAGCACAAAAAGCGCCTAGGGCAGCACAAACTCTAAATACGGCCCTGCCTGCAGGCGTGAATAAATGTATATTACAGCCATCAGCCACGCACAGCTTAGAGATATATTATGGCACAGGTGGAATGTTTGTCCTGTAGATTATCACAATCCTCCTTGAAGTTAGTTGGTTTTAATACAAATTGAAAAGTCAGGATAAAGGGAAACTCTGCTGTTATTATACAGAAATTCACACTTGGTCTCACTGCACATTTACTGTTGTTGATCATAAAAGGGAAGTTTGGCCAGAAAGACTGGACCTGGTCTTGTAGGGACCATGAGACATTCAGCAGCACAGAAGGGAAAGAAGATTCATCCGATAAGATCTCAGGGATCTAGGAAGCCAACAGCATCATTACCCTCCGCTTTCTGTTACAGGCCCATCATAATACCTTTCTTCAAGTGATTTTGTAACTTGTCAGCACATTCTACGTACGCTATCATTTGGCTTTATAGTTACAGATCTGGGCAGGTAATGGTCAGCGTCTCCTAATGTGAAGGAGAGAATGGCTAATGAAATCAATTATTAAACCTTAAATAAGTCAGTTCAGATATGGTGTACCAAGATGGCGTCTGTGTCTTCAGACACCTTGGAAGGAATCCTTGGAATGCAGAAGCTAAGATACTGGATACAATATATGGAAGTGAAGTTGAAATGGACCTATCATAGACTGACACTGGCTACTCAGAAGATTGTGTGATGCCCATTTCCTGTCTCTTTGTCTTGAGAATAAACTTCAGTTGTGTGCGAGTCTTTGCTGAGAAAGGAGTAGACATCTAACTCTGTGTTCAGTGTGACTCTTTAAGAGCACACTGCCTATATTGGATCAGGTGCAAGCAATCATATAGATCTCTCTTTAAGGTATCACCCACACACTAATCCCAGGGGGTAGGTGGATCCTCCAGGTTGTAAGGTCTATAGAAAAGGGCTTTCAATGCCCAAAGTCATTTGAACAGTTTTGGTGGAGGAGAATGTTGTGATCTAGAGGCAAAATGGTGATCATGGTAATACGGCCGGACTACACCACCGATAAAGCAGCCACAGCCGGTGACTGAGAGGAATCTGTGACTTCTCTGCATTCAGTGGTTACTACTCACCTGGGTAGTCATATGTGGGAATCTCCTCTTTACACCGCTCATCACCCCTCACATATGTCTCTGTAGGATTAATATGGGTCAGATCTTCACCCTGAAACAAATATTGTAAAAGTCACCGACAGATGGAGAAGTCCCATCTATGATCAGCTCTAATCCTGCCATCTCCACCGTTCTCATTACACAAGTATAAAACATATAATACTGGTGGATAAAACAAGACTGAGCACAAGACCTTCACAGCCGTCTACACATCATAGGGGAGATCTCCTGACACCTTCTCTACATCTACCTGATGATCCTGAGGAGCACTGGGATCTTCTTGGTTACAGTCCTGTGGAAGAAGAAGACGAGGACATCTCTCTGGTGTTGTCCTCTTACTGGATAGATCTGGAGGAAACACATACAGGGACTGAATTCATTCTCTACATACAGATAATTATAGGCCGTGTGTATTTAGTCCTGTCTATTACCTGGTGATGTGAGGGGCTGGGGAACCTCCATTATGACGTCCTTGTAGAGATCGCTGTGTCCTTCTAAATACTCCCACTCCTCCATGGAGAAATAGACAGCGACATCCTGACATCTTATAGGAACCTGACATATACAATGATACCGTCATCCCCCCGATCCCTTCATAGTGTTACTGTATAATGTCCCAGTATTCCCAGCAGTGTCACCTCTCCAGTCAGCAGCTCAATCATCTTGTAGGTGAGTTCTAGGATCTTCTGGTCATTGATGTCCTCATGGATCAGGGGGTGAGGTGCAGGCCCCGTGATTGGGCTCAGGGGTCTTCCCCATCCCTCAGACATAGGGTCCTGACAGTGATCACTAGAGGTCTTCTTCACCACTGTGTAATCCTGGTTATGGAGAGACACATTAATAAATCTCACTCCAGACATTTCCAGAGTCCTCACCTCTCCAGTTCTGTCCATCTGTTCTTCCCATAGATAAGAATGATGTAATGTGACGTCATCAGAATCTCTCACCTCTCCAGTGAGATGGAAGAGGATCTCTAGGGTGAGGTGTAACATCCTCTCCGCCATCTTGTCTCTGTCCATATCCATCCTTGATGGGTAAATCAGGAAAATTCTCTTTTGTAGAAGATCTTCACTGAGAGGATCCGATATTGAAGAGACCTGAATGAGAAGAAGATGATCCGATGTAACATCATAAGAATCCTGTGTAATAATACAATTACTGGAGATAATAAGGGAAACATATGAGGAGATTTATTATCTTATAGGGTTTAGTTTTCTTCCCTGACATCTACTAATAAAACCTATATATTTAGGCCACAGACAACAAGCAGTTTCCTCCTCGGAGTCGGCAGCTGAACACGTTCCTCATAGACTCATCTTCCATAACGCTAATTCTCGTCTCATTACCGACACTGGAATCGGCATTAGCAATACTGCAGGAGAGATTCATTACACGCGACATGAGAAATAACTACTTCATGTTGAGGACGACATCTTCATCTTCTACTACAGCTCTAGAGACAGATTTGGCCAGAGTCGGTCACTGCCTCCATCCCCACCGGCCGTCTATATGAAGGTTTCCCGTCTTCCCCGCACTGGAATCTTCTATCACATTAGATCTCAGCTCTGAGTCACACACAGAAGTTTGAGGCTTTTAGAAAAGATTTTTAGCTTCCACAATCAACGTGGACAGAAATGATCTGATCCCAAAGTCTCCATGTACAGTGATTTATGGGGTTTATTTCTGGCCTTAGGCTTTCCTATATTACAAGAAAAACTCCAGAAAAAGCCGAAATTAAAATGTTTCTAAAGAAAAATTGGCTCCAACAATTCTTGTAAGAAGAAAAAATTATGCAAAAAGCAGAAGACACATTTTAGAATTTTTAACATGTTAAACTTTTATTAAAAAGAAATTAATCTGTTTGGGCCCCAGAACATAGATGTACACCGCAAGGACGGCACAGATGAGGCTTCAACAAAACCACTTGCTGCTGTGAAAAGCAAACATGACATCTAAGAAGGTGTGACAGAGTTTGGCTGAATGCCCCCCGCCTCCAAGTACTCAATAGTATGGGGCGGCCTAGTTACTACGATACGTACATGCCTAATAATGGGGTCTGGGCTGCAATGTATGAAGGTCTATTAGGCCGGGCCAGAGGCAGCGTCCAATAAGTTACCTTATAACGCCCCCATACACATTAGACTAAAGTTCCATGAAAACACTGATTTCGGGGGGTTTGGCCGACCATATAATGTATTTGGGGGCCTCCCGACAGATGATGTCAGGGCAGAGAAGGATCTGACATCCTGAATTTCAGAGGATAATCCGTTTGTTCTTCCTGTAGATAATCCTCCTCTAGAGGAGTCTGGAGGTGACTCTCTCATACAGACCACAGGAAAGCTGGAATATTTGTGTGTATGGGGGAGTCGGGAGAGATCGCCGTCTGACAAATGACCATTCAGCCAACTCTGATCTCATGTGTATGGGGCCGTTAGTATTACACTGACAGGCAGTGATGATACACGTCACTACAGGAGTACAGGGCATCACCGGAGCCATCAGAGGCTTGTATGTTGTGTGATCGCACTGATCAGAGGGGTTTAAAAAAGGTTTAAAGGGGAAAAATATCACAGTTTCAGCAACAAGAAATATCCATCACTATATGGAAAGCAGAGTCACTGCACAATGTTAGTTACGTCACGTCCATAGCTACTTTATTATACTCTATTATCCTGTACACAGTGGAGTAGATAGAAATCACAGATCCCACAGCAATAGCTGGAATTGGACCCTCCAACGTAAAGAAAAAAAAATCTATCTATCTATATACACTGTTCAAAAAAATAAGGGGAACACTTAAACAACAGAATATAACTCCAAGTAAATCAAACTTCTGTGAAATCAAACTGTCCACTTATGGAAATTATTGGCAATTATCAAGACACCCTCAATAAAGGAGCGGTTCTGCAGGTGGGGACCACAGACTACATCTCAGTACCAATGCTTTCTGGCTGATATTTTGGTCACTTTTGAATGTTGGTTGTGCTTTCACACTTGTGGTAACATGAGACGGACTCTACAACACACACAAGTGGCTGAGGTAGTGCAGCTCATCCAGGATGGCACATCAATGCGAGCTGTGGCAAGAAGGTTTGCTGTGTCTGTCAGCGTAGTGTCCAGAGGCTGGAGGTGCTACCAGGAGACAGGCCGGTACACCAGGAGATGTGGAGGGGGCTATATGAGGGCAACAACCCAGCAGCAGGATCTCTACCTCCGCCTTTATGCAAGGAGGAACAGGAGGAGCACTGCCAGAGACCTGCAAAATGATCTTCAGCAGGCCACAAATGTGCATGTGTCTGCACAAATGGTTAGAAACTGACTCCATTAGGATGGTTTGAGGGCCCGACATCCACAGATGGGGGTTGTACTCACAGCCCAACACCGTACAGGACGCTAGGCATTTGCCACAGAACACCAGGATTGGCAAATTCTCCACTGGCGCCCTGTGCTCTTCACAGATGGAAGCAGGTTCACACTGAGCACATGTGACAGACGTGACAGAGTCTGGAGACGCCGTGGAGAGCGATCTGCTGCCTGCAACATCCTTCAGCATGACCGGTTTGGCAGTGGTCAGTAATGGTGTGGGGTGGCATTTCTTTGGAGGGTCACATGATGTTGGGCTGTGAGCACAACCCCCATGGAGACACAATTGTGCCTTTACCTGGAGATAAATTCCCAGTGGGGGCAATTTCCAAAATGCAATAACTTAAGTGGGGAATTCAGCTCTTTTCACACTTAAGGGATCTGTATATGGAGTCTACAAACTACAGTGGGGAAATAAGGATTTGTTACGCTGACAATTTTGGGGAAAAGTCACATTTTTGTGAGGAAAAAAAAGTATAATTGTCATTTTTTCCTTCCACATTGCTTATATTCCTCTCACACTATCCGAATTCAGATATTGTCCTGTCACAAAGGAGAATACAGGGAGCGAAAGGGTTAATAGGACTCACAGGAGGAACCAGCCCAGAAAGCAGAAGATCCAGGAGTGTCCGCCACATATATGACTACTCTGTGCACAGGACCTGTGATGAGGTCACAGGAGGGGAGGAGTCAGGGGTCACATGATCAGGGGCCTCAGTGTGTGCAGGACTCAGTGTGCTGGAGCGCTCCCGATAATCAGCTGCGTGTGTCGCGCTGTGTGATAGTCACAGCACCTGCATGGAGGGCGACACATGCAGCTGATTATCGGGAGCGCTCCAGGGATCCGGGGTCCCGATGCAGCTATTCGGTAAGTGATATTAGCCAATAACAACTTCTCCGACGATATTCACTCATCTCTAGTAATAACAGCTCAAAGAAATTCACCAAACTTTTCATTAAGTTTAATAGTAAGACCCAATGAAATATTGAGCACCAGCGGGACGAAGCATTGACAGCGGCATGTAAAAGTGTGGGCGCCCCTGGTCAAAATGACCGTTATTGTGAGCAGTAGTAAGATGAAGATAAAATGATCTCTAAAAGGCTGAACCTCTAAGATCACACATGGCCTTTGTATTTTAGAGAAAAATAATAATAGAAAAAAAAAAAAATATATATATATAGAGAGAGAGAGAGAGACTTTTTTACAATTTCATAATTGCAAAAAGGAAAAAGGGGCGATGCAAAATTTTAGGCACCCTTGGAGATTTGTGTACTGAGATCATTTTGATCAAGATTTCACAACTTAATTAGCTTGTTAGGGTTATGGTGAGATCACATGGTGACCAGGAGCTACAGTCTGAGGAAAGGGCTAAAAAGCCTTCACTAGACCCCTGTACAGCTGTATAATGAGGCCCAGGCTTTATAGTGAAGGGACAGGAGTGAGGGCCTGTTCCCAGGAGCTACAGTCTGAGGAAAGGGCTAAAAAGCCTTCACTAGACCCCTGTACAGCTGTATAATGAGGCCTAGGCTTTAAAGTGAAGGGACAGGAGTGAGGGCCTGTTCCCAGGAGCTACAGTCTGAGAAAAAGCTAAAAAGCCTTCACTAGACCCCTGTACAGCTGTATGATGAGGCCCAGGCTTTATAGTGAAGGGACAGGAGTGAGGGCCTGTTCCCAGGAGCTACAGTCTGAGGAAAGGGCTAAAAAGCCTTCACTAGACCCCTGTACAGCTGTATGTTGAGGCCCAGGTTTTATAGTGAAGGGACAGGAGTGAGGGCCTATTCCCAGGAGATACAGACTGAGGAAAGGGCTAAAAAGCCTTCACTAGACCCCTGTACAGCTGTATAATGAGGCCCAGGCTTTATAGTGAAGGGAAAGGAGTGAGGGCCTGTGCCCAGGAGCTACAGTCTGAGAAAAGGGCTAAAAAGCCTTCACTAGACCCCTGTACAGCTGTATAATGAGGCCCAGGCTTTATAGTGAAGGGACAGGAGTGAGGGCCTGATCCCAGGAGCTACAGTCTGAGGAAAGGGCTAAAAAGCCTTCACTAAACCCCTGTACAGCTGTATAATGAGGCCCAGGCTTTATAGTGAAGGGACAGGAGTGAGGGCCTGTGCCCAGGAGCTACAGTCTGAGGAAAGAGCTAAAAAGCCTTCACTAGACCCCTGTACAGCTGTATAATGAGGCCCAGGCTTTATAGTGAAGGGACAGGAGTGAGGGCCTGTGCCCAGGAGCTACAGTCTGAGGAAAGGGCTAAAAAGCCTTCACTAGACCCCTGTACAGCTGTATAATGAGGCCCAGGCTTTATAGTGAAGGGACAGGAGTGAGGGCCTGATCCCAGCAGCTACAGTCTGAGGAAAGGGCTAAAAAGCCTTCACTAGACCCCTGTACAGCTGTATAATGAGGCCCAGGCTTTATAGTGAAGGGACAGGAGTGAGGGCCTGTGCCCTGGAGCTACAGTCTGAGGAAAGGGCTAAAAAGCCTTCACTAGACCCCTGTACAGCTGTATAATGAGGCCCAGGCTTTATAGTGAAGGGACAGGAGTGAGGGCCTGTTCCCAGGAGCTACAGTCTGAGGAAAGAGCTAAAAAGCCTTCACTAGACCCCTGTACAGTTGTATAATGAGGCCCAGGCTTTATAGTGAAGGGACAGGAGTGAGGGCCTGTTCCCAGGAGCTACAGACTGAGGAAAGAGCTAAAAAGCCTTCACTAGACCCCTGTACAGCTGTATAATGAGGCCCAGGCTTTATAGTGAAGGGACAGGAGTGAGGGCCTGTGCCCAGGAGCTACAGACTGAGGAAAGGGCTAAAAAGCCTTCACTAGACCCCTGTACAGCTGTATAATGAGGCCCAGGCTTTATAGTGAAGGGACAGGAGTGAGGGCCTGATCCCAGGAGCTACAGTCTGAGGAAAGGGCTGAAAAGCCTTCACTAGACCCCTGTACAGCTGTATAATGAGGCCCAGGCTTTATAGTGAAGGGACAGGAGTGAGGGCCTGTGCCCAGGAGCTACAGTCTGAGGAAAGGGCTAAAAAGCCTTCACTAGACCACTGTACAGCTGTATAATGAGACCCAGGCTTTATAGTGAGGGGACAGGAGGGAGAAGAGCCGGACTGCCCATCACTAACCTGCAGAGCCGCACTCCACATATATGGCTGCTCTGTGCACAGGACCTGTGATGAGGTCACAGGAGGGGAGGAGTCAGGGGTCACATGATCTCCGGAGTGAAGACGCTCCATGGAGCCTTCTCCTCAGTCAGTGACATTCCCGCCATTATTCGCCCCTCACTACTGGCACAATTACCCCGCGCCGCCTTCTCTACACAGTGTTATGTGTGGAATGTGACGTGTGGTTTCTCTGGAGGGAAATAGACCCCACACAGGAGGGAATTATCACCAGTTACCGGCCGTCTACTATATGGCGGCATATGATTGTGCTATCGACTCCACTCCAGGAGCTAAAATGCCCAAATCTCGGTTATTTCCCCCCTTCCAGAGTCCGGCTGAGGCCGGGGTCACACTTGGGAGAAACTCGCCCGAGTCTCGCTCCTCAGTGCCCTTGTGGATTAGCCTCTGTAGGGGAAACGACACCGGCTGTCAGGGACAGGGGGCCCCAACATAAATCCAATATTCGTTGTAAGAAAACCCAACCTGATGCCGCCATTCGGGGTCACCAATGCTCCGGCAGTCTGTGACAATGTCAGTAATTATATTTTTCTCACTGATTGGTAGATTTGTGGTAATTTTCCTGGATGATATAGTGAGTTACTCCCGTCCTCTGGAGGAGCATGCTGAGCATGTCAGACAAGTTCTCCAGTTTCTACGTGCAACTATTTATTTGGTAACCTGGAGAAATGACAATTTGTTTTTCCAGCAGTTCCAGTTCTCAGGACATGTGGCTTCTGCATTGGGGTCTCAGATGGACCCCGTTACGGTCCCAGCAGTCCCTTCATTGGTTTTATCCAAGTAACCTGAAAGTGTTACAGAGATTTCTTTTAGTCGAGATACTGAGGAACAAACAAGCGAAAAATAGGGTCTTACCTGATAACCAGATGTAATGAGAGTAGGGGAGTATTACACTCACCTGATGGAGCGGCTCCTTTACACCATGCTCAATGCATCAATCAGCTGCTGCAGGACCCGGGGCCAAAGACCGAGCAGAAGAGCTGATCCGGGTATAATGTGTCTGTACCTGCGCTGCTGATGGAGACGATCGGAGATGGAGATTTTCCTTAAAAATGTTTATTCACATAGTTTTTCAAAGTCAACGCGTTTCACAGTCACGCAGGATGTCTTCCTCAGGACGTAACCTGATAGCGGATAAACATGTCAAGCCTGGAACGTTTTATATGCAGTCTTTATAATAATAATAATAATAATCTTTTTATTTATATAGCGCCAACATATTCCGCGGCGCTTTACAGTTTGCACACGTTATCATCGCTGTCCCCGATGGGGCTCACAATCTAAATTCCCTATCATTATGTCTCTGGAATGAAAAAAGCCAACAAAGCACAAGATGTCAAAGTTCATGAGAAAGTCCGTCACACAAAGATAAATTATAGATCATGAGAAAACAGAACACACTTACATACAATAATTATATTATAAAGTGCCTATGAATGAAGTGAGGTCACCTAAAAGAATGAATAAAAATATACTGTATCTTCTGACTATAAGCCGCACCGGACCATAAGACGCTCCCCAAATATTCAGAAAGATAATAGGGAAAAAGTTAATGTGTCAAATGGGGGTCTGTCCCATAGTCCAAATTCAGTAAACCCGGGGGGGGATCGGCAGCGCTGGTGGAGCCGGGTCACAGGAGGTGTTCGGGGATCCGGCGATGATCTGACTTACCCCAGGCTGGTGCAGCAGGAGCCTCTGTAACATCTGTAATCTCACTGAGCCCATTTGGAGTAAGGGGGTTTAGTTTATAAATCCAGAAGATTTCTTCCCGATGTAGTTGTCCAATGCGATTCTGACCCTGTGGGGGAATCTCCTCTGTGGGGAATATTCTCAGTTTTGTGGAATCTTTCTTGTGTTTGATGGTGCAGTGACGTGAAAGCCCATGTTGGAGAAAACCCTATGGAGTATTGGAACGGTGTGAGTTCAGCCTTTTGGGGAGGGGTTGGGTCGTCCTTCCCACATATAATGTCTGGTATGAGCATATAATCACGTGTGTAACATAACTGGTGGAACATGACATGGGAGTTTTGATCGGGAAAGTTTCACCAGTAGAAATAAGGGTGAATTCAGAGAGACCATGGCAGATCGAGTCACAGCAGAGGCAAGTTTTCAGATTGCATGTAATGATTGTATTCGGGAGACAGGCGATTTTTAGCAAATCTTCCTCCTTTTTTATGTTTCTTGGTGCTAGGACATTTTTCAATGATGGAAGTCTTCAAAATGTCAAAAAGGGATTGCTGGGTAATGTTTTTCCCACTCCAGCTGTCTGACATGCTCATGATGCTCCTGCAGAGGACGTGAGTAACTCAATATATCATCCAGGTAAACTACCGCAAATCTACCCATCGGGGAGAAAAAAAATGACATTTTCAAAGACTGCCGGAGCATTGTTTAATCTGAATGGCATCACCAAATTTTCAGTATGACCCTCCGGTGTATTGAATGCGGCCTTCCATTCATCACCATTGTGTATACGTATAAGAGTAATCATAAGGAATTGAAAGAATTGTCACCCAGATCCTTCTTGCAATTTTATTCCATGGTGAAACGTGACATCAAACCATATTAGAGTGCGGCGTGCAGGTAGCAGGGAGCTATACAGAGGAGAGAGCCTGACGGACTACGGCCGTTTCGCACTTGCTTAGCGCTTCTACCGGTCCATTCTTGTCAGGGGGTTACACTACTTCCTCTTAACAAGGGTTAGGGAATGGTTAACTGAGAAGTGCAAAACATTTACAGTGAGTACAGAGAGATGATTAATATAAAAAATGTAAAGAAATATAACATAGATCATAGCCACACAGACATATTCAATGTATCACTGAGGCCAAGGGGAACTTGTGCATCGCAATCCACCATCCATGCTGCTTCTCTTGTTAGTAGTAATCTATTCTGGTCACCGCCTTGTACAGGATAATCAGCGGGCTCAATTCCTGCAGATCTCAGCACATTGGGGTCCGCATTATGGACCTCTCTTATATCATTAATGTCACAGATCCTTTTCCTGTGTAACTGAATGGAAATGTTCTCTGAGCCTGATGTGCCGCGGTCTAATAGTCTGGGCAGTATAATAATCGTCCTGGGCAGTATATGACATAAAGCGCTTGCTCTGTGCGGCCCGTGATTAGTTTATCTACCGTCATCGCCCCGATCCTCAGATTTCTCCTGTAAGATGGAGATGACAGAAGGAGCAATCCCCACAATGGAAATGGCCTCTTGGACGTCTTCCATGTAACCAGGTGACTTTATTGTTCTTCTCCTGATCTTTCCTGTAGCGATAAGTCATCTAAGTCACCGCTTCTTCTAGAAGCAATCGAGGGTTGTTCTTTGCTGCTACGGCTAAATCTTCATCTCCTCACAAATGCCAATTCCTGTTTATCGCTGATTTTATTACATCCATATTGGGATTAGGTGTAAAAGTAACAATAAACCTTTTATTATCTCGTCCTTTTTTCTGCTCTTCCTCCTGGATCTTGTAACTAGACCCACATGGGTTCCTCCATCGCTCTAGCACAGTGTAATAATGTTGGCGGATGACCTCTGTGTAATAAGTCGTCTGTCAGGTCATTCGCTTGTTGTAGGAAACCTTCTTCTCTACTATTCATTGTTCTCAGCCTCAGATACCGGCTGTATGGTCGGCCTCTGTTAGTATGTTCCAGGTGCACATTATTAGAATGGAGGGACATATTGATGGCTGCAGGTTTTTATAGGTGCTGGTTATTATTCTACCATCCACTATTTTATTATTCACATCTGAGAAATCTAAGTTATTCTGTGCAAATTGTGAATAAATCTCATATTAACCTTATTCTCCTCGTTAAATATGTAATGAAATCATTAACCCCTTTCTATCCCAGTCCACACCAGAAACACATCATCCACGTACCGGTGGTCCACACGGAGGTGTCAGGTGGGGGTTTTACACAATAAATATATTTATTTCCAAAGTCTGGCAAGAACAAATTAGTGAAACGGCAGCATCTGGCGCCCCCATCGCTGTCCCCGTCATCTGGGTGGACCAGCTGCCCCCAAAAGAGAAGGCCTTATGGGACAATATAACATTCAGGCTTTCCAGGATGAATCCAATATAGTCATCTGTTTCAGCAGTTTTTTCCATAGATTTTTTATTGCTTCCAGTCCTGTGATTTGTGGAATTCGTGCGTACAAGCTCCCGACCTCGATCAAAGCCAATTTATAACCCTCCTGCCAATCTATACCGGACACAATTCTCTATAAATCTCCGGTGTCCTTGATGTGAGCAGGTGCTATTCTCAGTAATGGTCTCACACACCGGTCTATAAATGTAGATAAAGATTCTGTTACTGATCCGACCCCGTACACTATCGGGCGGCCTGGTGGGGGCGCTGCGTCTTTGTGGACTTTAGGAATATAACACCAATGCGGCTTGTGTGGAAATTCAGGGAAGAGTTTCTCTGATATTAGACAATCGTCCCTTCTCTATGTGAAATCTCAGAGAAGATCTTAGTTGTTCCTTCTCGTTATTTGTGGGATCAGCGCTTGTTTTTCTCTGTGCTGCTCTCTGATCGCTGTCTTTCTGCTCCTTACTATATTGTCCATTGCTACTAACACTACATTATTGCCTTTATCGGCTTCTCTAATAACAGGATCTTGGCAGTTTTTATCTCCTTCAGTGCTCGCTGTTCTTTTTTGTTACATTATCTGTTGTTTTTGTACAGCACTGCCTGTGTGTCTTTTACCACTCTGTAAAAAACATAAAAACAATTAACCCGATCAGTAAACACCGGAAATAGAAAAAATGTGAGAATGACAAAATTACGTATTTATGGATGGCACAATTCCACAAAAAATGCTGTAACGAGCGATCACAATTGTACTAATAAAAACGTTATCTCGTCCTGCAGAAAATAATCCATCATACAGCTCCACCGGAGGAAAATAACAATGTTACGGGGCTCGGGAAATGGAGAAACTGCTCCAAAAATGTTTCTTTCCAAACCTCAGATTTTTTTTCTCCACTAAAAGAATAATAAAAACTGGACATGTTCGGTGTCGCCGTAATCATAGTGATGAGGAGAATCATATTACATGGTCAATTTTACCACAAAATGTACAAAAACAATTCACAAAAAACAATGTCAGAATTGTTTTTTCACAATTTCACCGCACTTGGAATTTTTCCCTCGTTTTTGAGTGCACTATGTGGTAAAATTAAGGGAGTCATTGAAAAGTACAACTCGCCCCGCAAACATCAAGCCTCATATGTCTATGTGGCCAGAGAGATAAAGAGTTATGGCTCTGGGAAGAAGGGAAGGAAAAAAATAGAAACAAAAAAACGAAAATGGGCCGCAGCATGAAGGGGTTAATTGCGTCTTTCTGCTGCTTACAGGGAAAGTTAGAAATTAGTTTTGTCAGTTCAGCGTTATGTTCATGGCTTCTGATTTAGAGGAGTTGACTATAAAACACATACCTGTGATTCCAGCTTACTCCGTGTCTCTGGCACCGATAGGGTCCTGGTTACCAATAGGGGGCGACTGGAAAAGATCTGGTCACAATTAGAGACTAAATGGATCCGGCAATTAAATCCCTGACATCCCAATGGTGTAGATGAAGTTCTCCGCTTCTCCCCTTTCCTATAGGGGGTTTGGTGGAATTCGTTCTCTACACTCTTTATTACATAGAACAGTTTTCTCTGATCTCAATGTGTCTTATTTGTTTCTTATTTCCCCATAATACACCGGTCACAAGATCGCCGATCTGCACTTTACTCTCCGATGGTGACGATCCTCTAGACATCCGGACAGTCAGGAGCATTGGATCCCATCTGTGTCTCCCCACTATTCTAACAATGGACGCTCTCTCCCCCATCATTTCCTCCTCTATACGGTTATTACGGGGAATGACGCTGTGATGACTTCTCTTCTGGGAGAGACACAGATCACAGGTGACTAATATTGCAGTGTGAAGAGAAACTTATATTTCCGGTATTTTTCTGCCCTTACATTGTGGGTTATGAGGTGTTTGGGGCTTGTTTTTTGTTCCGCCCTTTCCCTTTGTTTTTATCTTTCCAGTTGGTAATTGGGATTCTAATATAAGCCCATATATCCCGGGAAGTGTCAGGTGCTGGGATCTCATTATATTATTAATAACAATTTCATTCCCGATTATTCCCGTCATTTATTGCTCGTTACATTCTCTCTATATAATAACAGATTCCTCTTTGTTACACGTCCTAATACTGATCATTTATATCTCTATATTGTAGAGGAAACATTTCTAGGAGTGTATACACTTCACCACAAACTCTTTCCATAGATTTTATTATCCATCACTGTTATTAACCCCTTAATGACCGCCGATACGCCTTTTAATGGCGGTAATTAAGGGTACTAAAACCACAGCGCCGTTAATTCACGGCGCTGTGATTTAAGTGAATAGCGCCCCCCAGTGTCGGATTTTCTCCGGGATCTCGGCTGCCAGGGGTAGCCGAGACCCCAGAGAACATGAATCGGTCGGTTTTTACCGACCCCCACTTTTGCGATCGCCGTTATTAACCCTATAACGGCGACCGCAAAATAAAAAAAAGCCGCGATTTTACATTTAATTTCTCTCTCCTCTGATGTGATCGCACATCAGAGGAGAGAGAAATAGGGTCCCTGATCCCCCCCCGGTACCTCTCCGTGGCCCTCCATCCCCTCCCGGTGGTCCCACGTCCCGCCGGCATCCTCCGATGGGCGCCGCCATCTTGAAAATGGCGGGCGCATGCGCAGTGCGCCCGCCGGGAATCTGCCGGCTCCGGCTGGCAGATTCCATTCATTATTTTGATCACTATGATAAACGATCATAGTGATCAAAATAAAAAAAAAGTACATAACCCCCCCGTTTATCACTCCCTTATAGAGGCCAATATAATGAAATAAAGAAAATATTTTTTTTTTCAGTTTTCCATTAGGGTTAGGGTTAGGGTTGGGCTAGGGTTAGGGTTAGGGTAGGGTTAGGGTTGGGCTAGGGTTAGGGTTGGGCTAGAGTTAGGGTTAGGGTTGGGCTAGGGTTAGGGTTGGGCTAGGGTTAGGGCTAGGGTTAGGCTAGGGTTAGGGTTGTGCTAGGGCTAGAGTTAGGGCTCGGGTCACGACTAGGGTTAGAATTAGGGTTAGGGCGAACTAGAATTAGGGTTAGAATTAGGATTAGGGATTAGGGTTGGGATTAGGGTTAGGGTTGGGATTAGGGTTAGGGGTGTGTTGGGGTTAGGGTTGGAGCAAGAATTGAGGGGTTTCCACTATTTGCCAACTTTGGGGTCTAAAAATTGGGGTCTAAAAAATCACTTTTGTGGAAATAAAAAAAAGACTTTTTATTTTCACGGCTCTGCGTTTATAAACTTTTGTGAAGCGCTTGGGGGTTCAAAGTGCTCACCACACATCTAGATAAGTTCCTTAGGGGGTCTAATTTCCAAAATGGGGTCACTTGTGGGGGGTTTCCACTGTTTAGGCCCATCAGGGGCTCTGCAAGCGCAACATGATGCCCGCAGACCATTCCATCAAAGTCTGCATTCCAAAATGGCACTCCTTCCCTTCCGAGCTCTCCCATGCGCCCAAACAGTGGTTCCCCCCCACATATGGGGTATAGGCGTACTCAGGACAAATCGCATAACAACTATGTGGGTATGATTTCTCCTGTTACTCTTGTAAAAAATAAAAATTTGGGGGCGAAAAGATCATCTTTGTGGAAAAAAATAGATTTCTTATTTTCACGGCTCTACGTTATAAACTTCTGTGAAGCCCTTGGGGGTTCAAAGTGCTCACCACACATCTAGATAAGTTCCTTAATGGGTCTAGTTTCCAAAATGGGGTCACTTGTTGGAGGTTTCCACTGTTAAGGCACATTAAGGGCTCTCCGAACGCAACATGGCATCCGATCTCAATTCCAGCCAATTCTGCGTTGAAAAAGTCAAACGGCGCTCCATCCCTTGCGAGCTCTGCCGTGTGCTGAAATAGTGGTTTACCCCCACATATAGGGTATTGGCGTATTCAGGAGAAATTGTACAACAAATTTTGTGGTTGATTTTCTCTTTTAACACTTGTCAAAATAAAAAAAATTGGTTCTGAAGTAAATTTTTTGCAAAAAAAAGTTAAATATTAATTTTTTCCTTCCACATTTCTTTAGTTCCTGTGAAGCACTTAAAGGGTTAATAAACTTCTTGAATGTGGTTTTGAGCACCTTGAGGGGTCTAGTGTTTAGAATGGTGCCACTTTTGGGTATTTTCTGTCATGTACACCCCTCAAAATGACTTTAAATATGATGTGGTCCCTAAAAAAAATGGTTTTGTAAATTTTGTTGTAAAAATGAGAAATCGCTGGTCAACTTTTAACCCTTATAACTTCCTAACAAAAAAAAATTTTGCTTCTTTTGCTTCCAAAATTGTGCTGATGTAAAGTAGACATGAGGGAAATGTTATTTATTAAGAAATTTGTGTGACACATCTCTCTGATTTGAGGGCATAAAAACTGTTTATGTGACCACCGCCGCCTCACACTCCAACGCGCGTTTCACACGTAGTTTCTTCCCTGAAGAAACTACGTGTGAAACGCGCGTTGGAGTGTGAGGCGGCGGTGGTCACATACACAGTATGAATTCAGGTGGGTAGTTTTTGATTAACCCCACACTATCATGGCCTAATTACCTTACATTTAAAATGCACTATGCACTTTATGCTTTTTTATACTAATGATAAATTTGGCCATATAATAAATTGATTTTTGATAATATGATAAAAATTGATGGGATAAATTGACTATATGTAATATAACATTGTATGATATATTTAAAATCCCTCCTTTTTTTCCCTTTTGGGATATAAAATTATATATACGATCTTTTGATTGCCTGTTATTGCATTTTAATGCAATGTCGCGGCGACCAAAAAGACGTAATTCTGGCGTTTTGAATTTTTTCTCGCTATGCCGTTTAGCAATCGGGTTAATGCTTCTTTTTATTGATAGATCGGGCGATTCTGAACACAGTGATACCTAATATGTGTATGTGGGATTTTTTTTTACTGTTTTATTTTGATTGGGGCAAAAGGGGAGTGATTTGAACTTTTATTTTTTTTATTTTATTATTTTTAAACATTTTTTTTACTTTTGGCATGCTTCAATAGCCTCCATAGGAGGCTTGAAGCATGCATAACCCGATCGGCTCTGCTACATATGGGCTTTGAGCAGATCGCCCATATGTAGCAGATTTACTGCTGTGCTTTGAGCACTGACCACCGGGCAGTGCTCAAAGCCATCTGCCTGGAACAACCATAGAGGTCTCTAAGAGGCAACGTGACGCTGACCCCCGATCACATGACAGGGGTCAGCGATGAGCTCACTTCCGGCCCAGCGGCCAGAAGTGCTATTCAAATGCCCGCTGTCAGCTTTAACAGCGGGATTTAACTAGTTAATAGGCGTGAGCGGACGATGATTCCATTCGCACCTAATGCGGGCACATGTCAGCTGCTCATAACAGCTGACATGTCGCGGCTTTGAGGTGGGCTCACCGCCGGAGCCCACCTTAAAGCATGGGACCTTACCGATGACTAACTATTACTTCATCGGTAAGGAAGGGTTAAACTATTTGCACAGTTTTTCCCTCTCTGCTTTAGAAGTCAAAAAACTGGCTCCATAACACAATGTATAATTAGCATATCAGCAAACATCACTAGTGATCAAGGATAAGCGCACAATAAAAGTCACTATCACCGGCGTACACAAACAAAAGTCTGTTTTCTTGACCAACTAGAAATTAAACACTTAAATTTAAAACCAACATACAGATAACATTCTATTATTCTTCATTGCTAAAAAATTGTCGTCTGGTTCATTAAGATACAATGCTGTAATATTAAAAAAAAATGTAAAAGTTCAACTCACCTCCTTTAAAAATAAAACAATAAAAAAAACCCATACACATATTTGTTATAGCCGCGTTCAGAATCGCCCGATCTATCACTATAAAAAAGAATTAGCCCGATCGCTAAATGGTGTAACGAGAAAAAATGTAAAAACTACAGAATTACTTTTTTTAGTCGCTGCAACATTGCATTACAATGCAACAAAGGACGACCAAAAGATCGTATCTGCACCAAAATGGTCTCCATTAATAACGTCAGCGCATTATGCAAATCATCTCTTCAGAGAGGAAGAGGACTAGAACTCTAGTGCCACCTATTGGAAGTAGCAATCCTAAAAGTCAATGTTGACCCTTTAACGAGCCTCGTTACATGACAGGATAAAAGCCAAGCCAGAATCTTCGTATTCAGACCCCTTTAAATTTTTCACTCTTTGTTTCATTGAAGCCATTTGGTAAATTCAAACTGATGCTATCTATTCCTGACACTGGAGGGGCTTATAAACTTCCGAAGTATATAGTTTGAAGTTTGGGATCTGCCAATATGTGGCTAGTTTTCTGTTTCGGATAACATGATACTAGTTTTTTTTTTTCGTTTAGTCTCGCTTGAATATAGGTCAATATTAAATAGTCTCCTGATGAGTCATCGTTGGTGAGGACGATGAAACCAGTAGAAATGAGAGGCTTGGAGAGTGAGTGTGTAAACGTCACCTCACCCTATATACTGAGACGTGGGGTACATGTTTTTCTATTAGTCACTTTCCGACTAACCTTCAGAGGGTTAATTTTGGGTATAGTTTTACATTTGGAATTAATAAAGTTTAGTTTTATCCTTTTGTCAGCAAACATTAGGAATAATAATACATTTTTATTTCTATAGCGCCGACATATTCCGCAGCACTTTACATTTCAGAGGGGATTTGTACAGACAATAGACATTACAGCATAACAATAATCACATAGATCATTACAGATACCAAGAGGAATGAGGGCCCTGCTCGCAAGCTTACAGTCTATGAGGAAAGAGGGAGAGAGGAATGACAAGAGACAACCCCTTAAGAAGATTTAATTGTGGTTAAAACTATTCAAACATTATGAACAGAAAAAAGTCTTCTCCCCTGTGTGACGTCTCTGATGTTTATTAACAGTTGATTTAAAAGTAAAATATTTCCCACATTAAGAAAATGAAAAAATCTTCTCTGTGTGACTGCTCTGATGTCGATTAAGAAGCACATTAACAGGAAAAAGGCTTCTCCCCTGTGTGGATTCTCTGGTGCTTAACACAATTTGATTTAGGCCTCATACTCACTGGCGATGAAATCGGACGATTGCAATCCAATTTTTAATCGGATTGCAATCGGACCCATGTTAGTCAATGGGTGACATCTCACTTGCGATTTTTTTCTCAGTCAAAATCGGTCTGAGAAAAAAATTGCAGCATGCTGCGATTTGCTGCAATTTTCGCCAATACAAGTCAATGGGTGCGATTAAAAAAACGGACCAAAAATGGACCATCCATTTTCCATCCGTTTTTAATGGATACATCACCATTCTGTGGTATAGAACACTGTAAATGGTCCTGTAAATGACTGTAGAAAAAGAGTGGCTGGAAAAAAAAAAATCGCATGACACTGGCATAACACTCCACCCTTTTTTCCAGTCCAGAAATCGGACTGTTTTTTTAATCGCCAATGGGTATGAGGCCTTATTGGTAAAACATTTCCCACATTCTGAACAGGAAAAAGGCTTCTCCCCTGTGTGAGTTCTCTGGTGGGTAACAAATTGTGATTTCTGTGCAAAATATTTCCCACATTCTGAACATGAAAAAGGCTTCTCCCCTGAGTTCTTTGGTGGAAAACAAAATATGATTTCTGTGCAAAATATTTCTTTGTATATTGTATGTGAGGGTGGCTCCTCTTGGTATGCACCTATTCACATTAGTTTGGATGTGCCAGTCAGTTTTTTGTCTCTTGTATGTTAGCTTACTGACCGAGCACTCCGCCCTCCACCAGGTGGTGATTTTAATTACAGCAGGTCCCTACTTACCTATAGATGCAGGCATTGTTGACAGAGATGTCCACATTCACCCAGGAATTCAGACATCAGCCTTAGGCTGGAGTCACACACAACCAATAAAAAATCGGTCCCATTTTAACGGTCCGAAATCGCACAAAGGTATCTTAACCAGTGTTGCGTTTTTGATGCGATTTATCTTCATTGATGCGATTTTAATCGCATGTAAAGATCCTTTTGACATCCGTCTGGCGAGATTTTCTCGCAGGAAAGCAAAATGGACATATAATGGAGCCCAATGACAGGTTTCCCCACACAAAGAATGAATAGATATAGACACATTATATATATATATTATACATGTTATAGAGACACATTAATATCTATATTTCTAGTTCATACAGTTCTTAATTGCAGAATAGCCGCTGACACATTAGCCGGCTTTTGTATAACATTCTCCTGCCCGACATGAAATGACACATGGTTTACATATAGTTAACCATTTCATTTCATGTTTTGTTTTTTTTATGTCTATCACTATTATTTATATGAGGGCTTGTAGGTTAAATTTTGGGCTTGTAGGGGTTCATTTAAGGGGTTAATTCGTTGTATTAAATTGCGGAGACTCCCGCTGACGTCACTGAGGCTGCAGAGAGTCCCCGTAATTTACAACAAATTAACCCCTTAAATGAACCCCTACAAGCCCAAAATTTAACCCACAAGCCCTCATATAATTAATAGTGAGAGACATAAAATAAAAAACATGAAATGAAATGGTTAACTATATGTAAACCATGTGTCATTTCATGTCGAGCAGGAGCAGAATTATACAAAAGCCGGCTAATGTGTCAGCGGCTATTCTGCAATTAAGAACTGTATGAACTAGAAATATAGATACTAATGTGTCTCTATAACATGTATAAAATATATATATATTTATTTAATGTGTCTATATCTATTAATTCGTTGCTTTATTTAACTGAACACTGTGATTTTACTGTCTTTAGGGAAAAAAAATTGCCGGCTTTTGGTGCGATTTTTATCGCAACTCACACATCGGTTCCGTTTTTACTCCCATTTTTTCTCGCCCCCATAGACATGCATTGTCGAATCCGATCCGAAAATCGGTGACAATCGCAGCATGCTGCGATTGTCTCGGTCAGAGGATCGGATGCGATAAAAAATCGCATGATGGGAGCTACCCCATAGAATAACATGGGTTCGAATGCAATGCGATTTTTTATCGCATTGCATTCGACCGTTTTAATCGCTAGTGTGACCCCGGCCTTAGAGAGGTATTCACACAGTGTAGGTACCCATCAGATTTGAGGCTGCCTTGACGATGGCTGGTGGGCAGATATTTGGCCAAATTTTATGCTAAGAGTCTCATATATTTTTTCTATAATTCTAAAGCTGTATTGCAAATCTAATTACATATATTCCACATTGACATGCCTTAGCATGATAGAGTGCAACCATTCTTTGTATATAGTTTTATCCTTTTGTCAGCAATCATGAGGAATGACAAGAGACAACCCATTTAAGAAGATTTAATTGTGGTTAAATCTAGTCAAACATTATGAACAGAAAAAAGTCTTCTCCCCTATGTGACGTCTCTGATGTTTATTAACAGTTGATTTAAAAGTAAAATATTTCCCACATTAAGAAAATGAAAATGGCTTCTCCTCTGTGTGACTGCTCTGATGGCGATTAAGAAGCGCTTTCTGGTTAAATATTTCCCACATTAACAGGAAAAAGGTTTCTCCCCTGTGTGGGTTCTCTGGTGCTTAACACAATTTGATTTATTGGTAAAACATTTTCCACATTCTGAACAGGAAAAAGGCTTCTCCCCTGTGTGAGTTCTCTGGTGCTTTACACAATCTGATTTATTGTTAAAACATTTCCCACATTCTGAACAGAAAAAAGGCTTCTCCCCTGTGTGAGTTCTCTGGTGCTTAACGCAATATGATTTAGTGTTAAAACATTTCCCACATTCCGAACATGAAAAAGATTTCTCCCCTGTGTGAGTTCTCTGGTGGGTAGCAAAATCTGATTTATGTGCAAAACATTTCCCACATTCTGAACAGGAAAAAGGCTTCTCCCCTGTGTGAGTTCTCTGGTGGGTAACAAAATTTGATTTCTGTGCAAAATATTTCCCACATTCTGAACAAGAAAAAGGCTTCTCCCCTGTGTGAGTTCTGTGGTGGGTAACAAAATTTGATTTATGTGCAAAATATTTCCCACATTCTGAACAGGAAAAAGGCTTCTCCCCTGTGTGAGTTCTCTGGTGTATAACAAAATTAGATTTCTTGTTAAAGCATTTCCCACATTCTGAACATGAAAATGGCTTCTTTGCTTTAGGAGCAGTTTGTTTTTTATTGCCTCCTTTGTGACTTTGATTTCCCTTAGTAGTCAGTAATGAATCAGAAGGCGGGACCTGTTTCATAAGACCAGATAACAGATCTTTGCTGTGAATGGATGATGATATATCTGGACTAACAGCAATCACTTCAGTTATATCTTGTAGGATTTCAAGATCATCAAATTTAAAAACTGAAGATGTCAGCTGTCCCTCTGATCTTCTGGTACAGTCATCTGCTAAGATAAAAAACAATTATTTTTTAATAAAATATCCTTGAGTTTTATATTTTTGAACATTTCTACTTAAACTGTCCATAAAAACGGCAAGCTATGTAAAAAACTTTCATTATTTACCAAGACAATGACAGTTCACAGTCTAATAGAAAACCTTGTTGGATGAGCCAGTAGTGTGTGGTGTTCAACTGTTTGTTCATTCTGCCTCCCAAATATCAAATAAAAAGAAACCAATCAATGTTATGTAGGTGAAAATAATACCAATTCTCATCTCACAAAAACAAGTCCCCACTCAGGTCCATCATCTGTCAATGGAAAAACAGAGGTTCCCACACTATTAGTGGCTCAAAGGCTGTTGAAAAGCAACAAGGTTTCTATAAACCAATCCAGCAAAATCCGCTCTCACTTCGGAGTCTTGCAGTGTGCGCAAACAGCATTTAGGATCCCTGTATTTAGCAATACTATAGTGAGAAGAACCCACTTAATTTGTGGTGTCTCCTGGAGCACAATCTGGGCACTATGTGCTGGGTAATAAAATGGCAAATGTGTAATTTTCACTCTCCAACATCCACTGTGTGTTAATTTCCAGAAAGTGGCTGTGCAGTCAAAATATTCACTCCTCCTATAGATTATAACCCTCAGTGAATTAATTTATAACATGGAATCACTTTATGGGGATTTCTACTATTCTGGTTTTCTGTCATTTAGTTATATTAGGGCTTCTGCATATGGTGTGTCCAATCTCATCTGGGATCTGTTCCTGCTGTCCAGCTGGAGTAATCTGCTCCCTACTTCAGCCAATTGGAAAGTACCGCACCCTACTAAAGCGCAAAGCACATGGCCGGAATCTGCCAGACACAGCGCTGTTCTCCTCTGGTTCAGTCCTCTGTGCTCAGCTTGCGGCTTGTGTATTTATCCCCTGTTGTGACCGTGGCCCGTTTACTGACTACTCTTGTGTCTTCTGATTCTGTATTCTGTCCTTCTGGTTCTGACCCGGCTACCTGTCTATTCTTCTTGGCATCTAACACCACAGAATAGCAGGTAACACCATGGTCCAAGCCTAGGGGTCCCAGTGTAAGTCCAGATCCACGTAATGGTGTTAAAGGGCGATGAGCAAGGCAATCCTTGGGATATGGAAAGCAGAGAAGAAAGTGCCAAGCATGTTCATGGTGGACATCTTTTGAGCTGCCAGGTGACCATGAACAGTGCTCCCAATACATTGTGTCTGCAAACTATTCCAGCTAGAGCTGCATTCATATAGCTAAATGGCGCTCCTTCCCTTCTGAACACTGCCATGTGCCCAGACAGTAGTGTACAACCGTATGTAGGGTATAGTGCGAAGCTGGAAAATAATTTGTAAGATCCATTTGTTTCCTATTATTCTTTGTGAAGAATTCCAAACTTACCACCACATAAAGTGACACACGTCAGATATTAATAATGGCGCCTGATTAGGAACTACTGAAATGATCAAACTCATCAGTCTTCATCAGTAATAAATGAGAAACTAGTGGTGAAACCTCTCTGGGGTAATTAGAGTATGGGTCTCGGAGACTTCACAATCTATACTATCCTAAGCTCCAATATTTCTGTCAGATGAGTTTCAAAAAGAAATATTAGGCAATTAAAGAGAACTGTGTATAAGGCCGGTTTCACTCGTCCTGATATTTCTGGTACCGGAGATGTCCATGTGTGTAACAATTGTGGCACATGTGTGTAACACTTGTGACATCCGTGTGCAGCATCAGTACCACATGGATGGCCACATGGAAGAAGCGGTACAGTAAGCGCTGTTCCCCGGTGGCGGGTGCTGAAGACGCTCTCATCATTCTCCTCTGCTCTGCCGGCAGGGAGAATGATGAGAGTTATATTAAAGTCAGAATGATGACAGCAGGTGGGGGCTTTTGGGACTATTACTCCCATCAACCTACACCTGCTGCTGCTAAGACCAGTGACAGCAGGAGCGGATGAAGGGAGTATTCCTCACCCACTGCCTGCACTATAACTAAATAAATGAATGAAAAAAACAGTGTGGGTTCCCCTGTATTTTCTATAACCAGTCTGACAAAACTCACAACTGGGGGCTGTAACCCTCAACTGTCAGCTTCAGCAAGGCTGGTTATCAAGAATAGAGGGGTCCCAACACTGTTTTTTTAATTATTTAAATAATAATTTAAAAAAACAGCATGGGGTCCCCCCCATTTTTGACAACTAGCATTGCTAAAGCTGACAACTGGGGGCTGGTATTCTCAGGCTTGTAAGGGGCCATGGATATTGACCCTCCCAGGATAAAAAAGCAGCTTGCAGCTGCCCAGAAAAGGCACATCTATGAGATGCGCCAATTCTGGCATTTTGCCTGACTCTTCCCACTTGCCCTGTAGTGGTGGCAAGTGGGGTTCATATTTATGGGGTTGATGTTACCCTTGTATTGTCAGGTGATATCAAGCCCACGGCTTAGTAATGGAGAGGTGTCTAGAAGACACCTCTCCATTACTAATCCTATAGTTATATGGTAAATAAAGACACAGCCAGAATAAAGTCTTTTATTAGAAATAAAACAAAACGCAGTTTTCATTTTTTATTTAAAAATAACACAGAGAATTCTCACGGTGATCTGCTGTGAAGTCACTTAGCTTGAACTGTGGTGACCTCATCACTGCCTTTTTCCTTCGGTCCTGAGGTCACTGCAGTTCAGCCTGGCTGGAAACCTCGATGATGTCACCGCTAGGGATGGGCGAATCCTGAAATACTTGGAATCGCTAGACTCTAACGAGTCTGACTCGGAAACTCGCTACTCGATGCGAGTCTAGCGAGTCCAATGTTAATGAATGGGGATGCGAGTATTGCAGCGATTCCTGTGCTGCCATCTTTTTTGTTCCGCTTACTTCCCGCATGTGGCTGTGCACACCATGCGGGAAGTAAGCAGAACAATTGCGGATGGTACCCACGGTCCGGAGGAGAGGAGACTGTCCTCCGGGCTTTGGGCACCATATCCCTGTAAAAAATAGAATTTAAAAATAAAAAATATTGTTATTCTCACCCTCCGACATCCCGCGTAGCCTTCCCGCCTCTCCACGCATCCGTTCCCAGTAGTCCTTTGCGAAAATGCCCGCGATGGCGTTCGTTCTCGCGGGATTGCGAAGTCTCACGGTCATTCGCGCGATGTCATCGCAAATCACCGCGAGACATCGCGATCCCGCGAGAACGGACGCCATCGCTGGCATTTTCGCAAAGGACTACTGGGAACGGATGCGTGGAGAGGCGGGAAGGCTGCGCGGGACGTCGGAGGGTAAGAATAACAATATTTTTTATTTTTTTTACATTTTATCTTTTATTACTGATGCTGCATAGGCGGCCTCAGTAGTAAAAAGTTGGTCACACTTGTCAAACACTATGTTTGACGAGTGTGAACAATCTGTCAATCAGTTCTCCAAGCGATGCTAGAGATCGCTTGGAAAACGCTAGCATTTGCATTGGACTCGTTACTGTGCGAGTAATCGCTTGGAAACTCGCAGAGTAACGAGTCCTAACGAGTAGATTCGCCCATCCCTAGTCAGCGCTGGTCAATGATGCTGTGCTTGCAGCAGCTCATTCACCAGTGGTTCTCTGCCTGCATGGTTGCATCTTGGCACCGTCCAGGTTGAAAACTAATTATCCCCCAGACATGGATTACGGCGTGTGACAGAGCGACAGACAGGTATGGTATAGTGTTGATTTTTATTTTTATTACAGGAGAACGAGGTCTTCGGTGGAAATAGGCGTTAGGTGAGTATAACTGTGTTTGTTATTTTTAAATAAAAAAGGAAAACTGTTTTGTTTTATTTCTAATAACAGACTTTATTCTGGCTGTGTCTTTATTTACCACTAGCTGAAGGGCTCGGCGCTGCCCGGGCATAGTAACCAACTGTGGTTAGTTATCACAAATTATAATGATTATATTGCACATAAAAACATTTCACATCATATTCAACACTACAGATTTGCAACACAAATTAACTAAGGCTATGTGCACACGTAGCGTTTTAAAACGCACAGTGAAAATCGGACTCCTTCCCAGAAATCGCACGTTTTTTTTCAGCGCGATTTCACCGCGATTTTACCGCGATTCTGCTGCGATTTTCGCGTGCGATTTTCTCAAGCACTTTCCAAGCGATTTGAAGCATCGCTTGGAAAGTGATTGACAGGTTGGTCACACATAGTGTTTGACAAGTGTGAGCAGCTTTTTACTATTGAGGCCGCCTATGCAGCATCAATAGTAAAAGACAGAATGTTAAAAATGATAAAAAAATAAAAAATCGGGGTATATTTACCTTCCGACGTCCCGCGCTGCCATCCCGGGCCTCAGCGTTCCCAGTAATGCCTTGCGAGACCTGTGATGACGTTGGTCTCTCGTTACTATAGCGATCTCGCGAGACTACGTCATCACAGGACCTTGCTGCAAGGCATTACTGGGAACGCTGAGGCCGGGAATGCAGCGCGGGACATCGGAAGGTAAATATACCCCGATTTTTTATTTTTTATTCTTTTTTTTACAGGGGTATGGTACCCAGGGCCTGGAGGACAGTCTCCTCCACACCGTGGGTACCAACCGCACATGAGATGCTTAACTTCCCGCATGGTGGGCATAGCCACATGCGGGAAGTCAGCGATTCTCATGCATTCCTATGGGTGCGGAATCGCGGCAATTCTTTGCGATTCCGCACAAAAGAATGAGCATGCTGCGATTTTGTCCGCGATGCGATTCCGCCGCGGAAAAAAGCACAGCATGTGCGGAATGCCATAGGAATGCATGGGGGGCGTTCTGTACACGATTTTTAAATGTTTTCGCAGCGTTTTCGCGGCAAAAACGCTTATAAATCACATCGTGGGCACACAGCCTAAACGATTACCCAAGTATTGATAGTATTTTAATTTCAACTCATTCAAGAGCCTTTTGATAAACAACATGTGTATCTGTGTATCTAATCCTATCCTGTGTGATACTGTCTGCTGAGCCGTGTATCTAATCCTATCCTGTGTGATACTGACTGCTGAGCCGTGTATCTAATCCTATCCTGTGTGATACTGACTGCTGAGCCGTGTATCTAATCCTATCCTGTGTGATAATGTCTGCTGAGCCGTGTATCTAATCCTATCCTGTGTGATACTGACTGCTGAGATGCGTATCTAATCCTCTCCTGTGTGATAATGTCTGCTGAGCTGTGTATCTAATCCTATCCTGTGTGATACTGTCTGCTGAGCCGTGTATCTAATCCTGTCCTGTGTGATACTGACTGCTGAGCCGTGTATCTAATCCTATCCTGTGTGATAATGTCTGCTGAGCCGTGTATCTAATCCTATCCTGTGTGATACTGACTGCTGAGCTGTGTATCTAATCCTATCCTGTGTGATACTGACTGCTGAGCTGTGTAACTAATCGTCTCCTGTGTGATAATGTCTGCTGAGCTGTGTACCTAATCCTCTACTGTGTGATACTTTCTGCTCAGCTGTGTATCTAATCCTATCCTGTGTGATACTGACTGCTGAGCCGTGTATCTAACCCTATTCTGTGTGATACTGTGTGCTGAGCTGCATATCTAATCCTCTCCTGTGTGATACTGACTGCTGAGCTGTGTATCTAATCCTATGCTGTGTGATACTGACTGCTGAGCAGTGTATCTAATCCTATGCTGTGTGATACTGACTGCTGAGCCGTGTATCTAATCCTATCCTGTGTGATACTGACTGCTGAGCCGTGTATCTAATCCTATCCTGTGTGATACCGTCTGCTGAGCCGTGTATCTAACCCTATCCTGTGTGTTACTGACTGCTCAGCCGTGTACTTAATCCTATCCTGTGTGATACTGACTGCTGAGCCATGTATCTCATCCCGTCCTGTGTGATACTGACTGCTGAGCCATGTATCTAATCATATTCTGTGTGATACTGTCTGCTGAGCCGTGTATCTAATACTATTCTGTGTGATACTGTGTGATGAGCTGTGTATCTAATCCTATCCTGTGTGATACTGTCTGCTGAGCTGTGTATCTAATCCTATCCTGTGATACTGACTGCTGAGCCATGTGTCTAATCCTCTCCTGTGTGATACTGACTGCTGAGCTGTGTATCTAATCCTATCCTGTGTGATACTGTCTGCTGAGCCATGTATCTATTCCTATCCTGTGTGATACTGACTGCTGAGCTGTGTATCTACTCCTATCCTCTGTGATACTGACTGCTGAGCTGTGTATCTAATCCTATCCTCTGTGATACTGAATACTGAGCCATGTGTCTAATCCTATCCTGTGTGATACTGACTGCTGAGCTGTGTATCTAATCCTATCCTGTGTGATACTGACTTCTGAGCCGTGTATCTAATCCTATCCTGTGTGATACTGACTGCTGAGCCGTGTATCTAATCCTATCCTGTGTGATACTGGGCTCCCACTGCAGTCTGTGTCAGAGGGAGGTCTGTGTTGGCACGGTAATAAATTGTGTTTTTTCCAGCTTTACAGAAGGACGATAACACCATAGAAATGATAAGAATAATAGGCAAAATTGTTTGGTGAATTGGAACACGCAGGGTTAAAATTTCACCTCACAACATAGCCTATGACGCTCTTGGGATCCAGACGTGTGACTGTGCAAAATTTTGTGGCTGTAGCTGCGACGGTGCAGATGCCAATCCCGGACATACACACATACATACACACACACACACACATTCAGCTTTAAATATTAGATGTATAGACACCTCTCCATTACTAAGTCCTGGGCTTGATGTCACCTGACAATACAAAGGTGACATCAACCCCACAAATATGAACCCCACTTGTCACCACTACAGGGCCAGTGGGAAAAGTCGGGCAAAGTGTCGGAATTGGCGCATCTAATAGATGTGCCTTGCTTGGGCTGGTTAATGTTTAATCTTTATTTGTAGTTTTCAGTAAATGAGATTCTCATGCTTCGGGGTGGGATTGTGGGAGTGGATGTGGGTTGGGCTGTGGGCGGGGCCTTATGTGGTGCTATGCGTACATATTCATCTGTATTGGCTTATGACACTGATCCTTCAGTGACCTGCCCCCTATTTTACATAAAAAATTACATCCAGAAAAATGTCACCGGCGATGGCTCCTGCGCAGTAAAAACTATAAGAGATAGATGCTACTGGACAGGCGCCGCTGGTGTCCCTTGTAAAAAATTTTTTCTAGGCGTCACAATAGCCACAATATTATAGGCGTTGTCAACAATAATATCAACACTATTATATGCATTATGTAAAAATGGGGGGCAGATCAGTGAGAGGTCAGCGACCTGTCATAAGCCAATACTGATGAATATGTAATCAGAGCACCACATAAAGCCCCGCCCACAGCCCCGCCCACAGCCCCACCCCAGAGCACGAGAATCTCATTAACTGAAAACTACAAATACAGATTACACAACAACCACAAGACGGATTTCATCACCAGGTATCATTGTAATCAGTATAACGGCGCTGACCTGACAGTGTCTGTAGGTTACTGTGCACAATCCTGCTGACAGGGGCACTTTAAATTTAGATCTCAGATATTTGGAAGAGGCAATGGAGAGATTTTTTTGAAGACTATCAGGGAGTTACAGACTCACATTAGGCAGGAAGGCCGATCCCACCACAATCAAACTATCATACAGAAGGAACAGGTCGAAAAAGACAGAATAAAAAAAATGTTACATCCCCAACAACAACGTATGTACGAGGGAAGAACACTAAACTGGAGCTGCCCTCATTTATGGTGGACCATTGGAGCCACTATGAGTCCTGACCGGAAGAGTAGAGAAAGTATTAGTGCCCCCATTTCAGGAGAGATTGTGCAGTAATCTGAATTCCTTAGGATGGAAAACATAATGGAATTCATGACATTTAGTAAATCTATGAAACCAGGGCTGGAGCCAACACATCTCCTGCAGGTGGGAATAACTGTATATTACAGCCATCAGCCACGCACAGCTTAGAGATCTATCAGGGCACAGGTGGAATGTTTGTCCTGTAGATTATCACAATCCTCCTTGAAATTACCGTATTTGTGGACTATAAGACGCACCTAGGTTTTAGAGGAAATTAGGGGAAAAAAATGAAGCAAAACATGTGGTCAATTCTGTACTTAATATCTCCTATCCTGGTGTATATGGCCCTCTCATCCCTATCCTGGTATATATGGCCCCCTCATCCCCATTCTGATACACATGGCCCCCTCATCCCTACCCTGGTATGCATGGCCCCCTCATCCCTCTCCTGATATGCATGGCCCCCTCATTCCCATCCTGGTATGCATGGTTCCATCCTTATCCTGGTGTCACGATCCATTTTTCAGGTCATCGGGGGTTAATATTAGTTTTTGCAGCTGGTGTTACTGCATGTTTAGTTGGTCTTCTGGTGAGTTTTTCCCCCTGGTGGCCGCTGGTGTTACTGCATTGTGATTAATTACCTATGCAGGCGGAAACCACTCCCACCATCCTACATAAGCTCACCAGGTGCACCAACTGTTGGTGATATTGTTTCTCCTTGGAGACCAACCAAGCTGGAGTTCAGGAGCTGACAGAGTCCTGTGGATCTTCAGTTGTCTGCTGTTTTCAAGTGGCTAACTCTGCTGTCCTAGAGCATTGCAGGAGAGGGACAGGTCGGAGACTTGGGCCTCACTACCATTAAGCGTACCCCCAAGTTAAGGAAAGTCAGAGCACCCCCTTAGTCTTAGAGGCAGTTCAGGGGCCGTGGTTCCATATCCCCTGTTTTCCCCTTACTGCCCCGTGACACCTGGAATGAAGGGACACAATCTTGTCCTGGTATGCATGGCCCCATCCCTATCCTTGTATGCAGGGCCCCATCCCTATCCTGGTATGAATGGCCCCATCCTTATTCTGGTGTGCATGGCCCCATCCTTATCTTGGTATGCAGGGCCTCCATCTTGTCCTAGTATGCATGGTCCCATATCTCATCCTAGTATGCATTGCAACTCATCCTTATCCTGGTATGCATGGCCCCATCTCGTCCTGGTATGCAGGGCCCCATCTCGTCCTGGTATGCAGGGACCCATCTCGTACTTGTATGCATGGTCCCATCTCGTCCCGGTATGCAGGGCCCCATCTCGTCCTGGTATGCAGGGCCCCATCTCGTCCTGGTATGCAGGGCCCCATCTCGTCTTGGTATGCATGGCCCCATCTCATCCTGGTATGCAGGGCCCCATCTCGTCCTGGTATGCAGGGCCCCATCTCGTCCTGGTATGCAGGGCCCCATCTCGTCCTGGTATGCAGGGCCCCATCTCGTCCTTGTATGCATGGCCCCATCTCGTCCTTGTATGCATGGCCCCATCTTGTCCCGGTATGCAGGGCCCCATCTCATCCTGGTATGCAGGGCCCCATCTCGTCCTGGTACGCAGGACCCCATCCTTATAAGTGGCCCCCACCCCCATGCCTATCCTGATATGTGTGGCCCCATCAAAAAACATTAAAAAAAAAACATTATACTTTCCTACCCGGCGCTCCCTTGCAGCATCCTGCTCCAGTGCCAGCAACTGCATTATGCTTGTAAGCAGCGCTGAGAATAGTGAGTATTCATGAAAATTCAAGTCTCTTAAGTAGCGGCACACGTGACCGCCGGTAGCAGCAGGAAGCCAGTGGCTGACACTGCGTGCTACTGAAGAGCAATGAATACTCACTGCCCTTTGTGTGCACAGTCCTGGCAGCTGTTCTCTGCTTGTGAGCAGCGCGTCACATCCCTGCCATGTGCTACTTACAAGCATATAGCGGTTTCTGGCACCGGAGCAGGACGCTGTGAGGGAGCGCGGGGTAAGTAAGTGTAATGATTTGTTTTTAAATGTTTTCTGATGGGGCCATGCATACAAAGATTTGGATGGGGATGGGGGTGTGGGCCAATTATAAGGATGGGGCCATGCATACCAGGACTGGGGTTGGGGGCTAATCATATCAAGATACTATTATTAAAGATAAATGAATATTCATTGCCCTCCAAGCCCATGGGCGTGGAATGCAGTGAATATTCATTTCTAGTGTTGAGCATTCCGATACCGCAAGTATCGGGTATCGGCCGATATTAGCGGTATCGGAATTCCGATACTGACTTCCGATACTTTTGTCATATCGGATACCAGAATCGGAATCGGAAGTTCCCATCATGCTATGAGCCTGCTTGCTTTGATTAAGCCAATGGGAATCCTCCGAAGTGTGGGCACATCCTGTTAGGCATGTAGGCATGTTAACTATTGGCATGGCTGTGATTGGCTGCCGAAATGATGTCATGATGCACTATAAAAGTCACCGCAGCCGCCATTTCTGGTTCACTCTGCTGTGAATTCAGTTAGGGACAGGCTGCTGTAGAAGACTGTGAGGGACAGTTAGAAATAGCGATTCTACCAAACATCTAGTGCTTTACCCAGGCTACATAAACCACCACTGTAGCCTTCTTTGCCCTAGCAGCAGTGTTCACAGCTGTCTGCAAGGGCTGTGTGAGTGCAGCTCACGCTGTGGAGTGGGTCCTGCAGCCACGTCAGGCTGTAGGCCACCCAGTGTGATCACTGCTGCCTCATACATCTTTTATTTTTTGAGCTGCATTTCTTACATAATTTCAATCTAGTGTGCTTCCATCCGTATCCATATACGTTGGTTGCAAACACTAGTAGTAGACAGCGGAGCCTTTCTGCAGCCTTTCAGTGCTAGTGTCCACTTTGCTGCACTGTTCACGGCTGTCTGAGAGGTCTCTGACTGTGTGTGAGTGCCGCTCACGCTGAGTAGTGTGTCCTGCAGCTACGTCTGGCTGTAGGACGCTCAGCGTGCGTCAGTGCCTCACACATATTTTTATTTGAGTGCAGCTCATTTTTTCTTCTATTAGTGTGCATCCATCCGTCTCCATCTACGGTGGTTGCAAACACTATATAGGAGTACACAGCGGAGCCTTTCTGCAGCCTGTCAGTGCCAGTGCCCACTTAGCTGCACTGTTGACGGCTGTCTAAGAGGTCTCTGACTGTGTGTGAGTGCAGCTCACGCTGAGTAGAGTGTCCTGCAGCTACGTCTGGTTGTAGGACGCTCAACGTGCGTCACTGCCTCACACATATTTGTCTTTGAGTGCAGCTCATTTTTTCTTCTCCTATTAGTGTGCATCCATCCGTATCCATCAACATTGGTTGGTTGCAAACACTATATAGGAGTAGATAGAGGAGCCTTTTTTTCTGGCTTGTGCCCTGCCGGCGCAGCCAGATTAGTATTACCCAATTTTTTTGGAGCCTCATCTTTTGCATTGTAGGTTACCTGCCTGCATTGTAATAGCTCCAAAAAGTTGGTGATACTGTCAGTTTCAATTCTTTGTTCACATACTTTGAGTTTGTTTCCAACAAAGAAACCACAAAAAAAGTTCACCAAACACTACATTTGGAACTTGTGTAGGCCACATCAGCTCCTATTAAAGTGTAGTCCACACACACTTCATAAAATTAGTGTTTCTTGTACCTGTAACCAGCTGTTCAGGAATAAGCACACTAAGGCCCCCCCGTTGTACTTTTCTGCCTATCTTAAGCAGTCTGGCAAAATGAAGAAGGCAGGGAGTAAGGCGCGTGGGCGTGGGCGTGGAGTTTCAGCAGGGAGAGGACGTGGGGATTCTGCAGGGAGAGGACGTGGGGATTCTGCAGGTAGAGGACGTGGGGATTCTGGGCCTGCTGCGGGCACCAGTGGATCAGCATCCCCCAGTTTTAGCAGGCAACAGTCCTTTATGCGCAGCTTTGTAGGACCTCAACGTACCCCACTGCTGCGGGAGGAACAAATTGAAGCCGTTGTCGGATGGATGGCAGCTAACGCATCGACTTCAATTACTTCCACAGCCTCTCAGGACCAGAGCACAAAAGAGCGACCATCTGTCTCTTCACCACCTGCCAAAGTGCCCAGGCAGTCAGAGAGACATGGACAGGAGCCATCACAGTCTCTACTTCTGTTCTCGGAATCTGTTGGCTTGGAAAGAGGGGGCCAGCCAAGCAGCATTCCTGAATGTGAAGAAGAGGGAGTATGCAGTGATGCGCAACTTCTTTGGCCCTCTGAATCTGAAGAGGCGAGTGGGCCAGTGCCTATGGTCAGCACACCTCAGTACGCATCAGATGATGACGAGACTCAGTTGCCACTTTCTGGTGCGTACGGTGCTGGCGAGACAACCCCGGAGAAGCAGCTGTTTGAAGAGGGGAGGGAAGATGATGAGGTCCTTGACCCATCATGGCGTGAGGAACAGGAAGGTGGTGGGAGCAGCTCGGAGGAAGAGATTCCCCTACCGGCCAAAACAGGAGGCAGAGGGAGGGGGAAGACTTGGTTGCCTGTACCCTCCACTTCGGCACCCGTTAGGAGCATTCCTCATTACAAAGGCAAAACGGGCGCTCCCAAGACTTGCAGTGTGTGGTCCTTTTTTGACACAGTTGCAGATGACATTTGCTTTGTCAAATGCAAGCTGTGTCATCAGATAGTCAAAAGAGGGAGAAATGTCAGCAACCTCAATACCACAAATATGTGGAAACATGTGCGCACCAAGCACGAGTTGGAGTTGCAGAGACACCCTGAAGACGTAGGCCAACGTACAGCATCACCTACCACCTCTTCAGTTCGTGTTGGGGCCTCTTCCTCCAGCTCACACACTGCTGGTTCGGCTTCCTCACAGGATCGCCAAGGAAGAACCTCTGCCACTGTTGTCCGGAGACCCTGTCAGATTCCACCCATAGCAGCACGTTCCCATCCATCACAGCCATCGGTTGCACAGGCATGGGATAAAAGGCGCCCTTACTCGGCAAACCATCCCCGAGCACAGTCTCTGAATGCTGGCATTGCCAAACTTCTGGCAGTTGAAATGCTGTCATTCAGGCTGGTGGACACTGACACCTTCCGGGACTTAATGGCATTGGCAGTCCCCCAATACAACGTGCCCAGCCGCTTTTTTTTCAGCAGGCGAGCCGTCCCTGCCCTGCAGAAACATGTTGAGGGCAAAATAAAACATGCGCTACTAAACGCCGTTAGTAGCAAGGTCCACCTGACCACCGATGCGTGGACCAGTAACCATGGACAGGGACGATACCTTTCCCTCACTTCCCACTGGGTCAATGTTGTGGAGCCGGGTACAGATCTGGAGAGTGGCGCTGTACGTGTTCTTCCAACGCCACGGATTGCAGGACTCCAGTCTGTACACATAGACTCCTCCTCCTACTCAAGTTCCTCAGAAACAGCAGAGCAGGAGCCTGTTACGACCGATATGAGCACAGCCGTGGCCAAACGTCAACAGGCTGTACTCAAATTAATTTCTTTGGGGAATCGAAGCCACACAGCGCAGGAGCTCTGGAATGCTATCAAGCTGGAGAGCGATGTGTGGTTTGGGCCAGCGAATCTCCAGCCGGGCTTGGTAGTGTGTGACAATGGCCGAAATCTGGTGGCAGCTCTTGGCCTAGGCAACCTCACACACATCCCATGTCTGGCACATGTGCTTAACTTGGTCGTGCAGAGCTTTCTGAGGGACTATCCGGATCTTGATGCACTGTTGCACAAGGTCCGCATAGAGTGCGCTCACTTGCGGCGTTCCAGCACGGCAAGATCGCGCCTCGCTGCTCTGCAGCGACGATTTGGCCTTCCGAAACATCGCATCATATGTGACCTACCCACCCGGTGGAATTCAACGTTACATATGTTGGAGAAGTTGTGTGAGCAGCAGGCAGCAGTCATGGAGTACCAGCTGCATCAGGCGCAAACAAGTCGCACTGTGCGCCGTTCACACTTCAGCACCATTGAGTGGGCCTCTATGAAGGACATCTGCCTCGTTTTGCGTGCCTTCGATGAATCCACGCGGATGGCGAGTGCAGATGATGCACTAGTCAGCATGACTGTCCCCCTTATCTGCCTGCTTCAACAAACACTGCAAGCACTAAGGGATGAGGTTTCGGAAGAGGTGGAGGATGAGGAGTCCCAAATGCCATCTGCTTCTGGACAGTCTGCGCTACGTGTTTCCTCACAAAGGCCTAGGCAGGGGACACTTTGTGAGGAGGATGAGAAGGAGTCGATGGAGGAGGAAGACATCTCTCCAGAGGAGGGAGGTACACAAACCTCTACTCAGTATGTACAGCGAGGGTGGGGTGATGCAGAGCAGGCCGAGGTCACGCCTCAAACAGGGGACAGCGGTTCTTTGGCAGTTGGGAGTCTGCAGCACATGGTTGATTTCATGCTGCAGTGCCTGAGAAACGACCGCCGCATCGCCCACATTCTCGTCTCGGCTGATTATTGGGTGTACACCCTCCTAGATCCTCGCTACCGGGACAGCGTACAAAGGCTCATACCAACGTTGAACCGGGAGCGTAAACTGCGGGAGTACGAAGAGTCACTGGTGCAGTCCATAATGTTTTCCATTCCACCCGACAGCATTGTTGCTACTGCTTTACAAAGCAGCTCTGTGCGTCGAGGCAGTGGAGGAAACTCAGCACAAAGAGGGAGCAGAGGCAGCGCCGCAGCACAAGGCAAGACCACTATGGCCCAAATGTGGCAAAGTTTTGTGTGTCCACCACAATTGTCTACACCATCAGCGATGCCTCGAGTCAGCAGGAGGCAACGCTTCCGTCAGATGGTGTCAGACTACATGTCTTGCCCTGTCACTGTACTCCCAGATGGCTCTTCCCCCTTCAAGTTTTGGGTCTCTAAGCTGGATACATGGCCAGAGCTTAGCCAGTATGCATTGGAGGTGCTGGCTTGCCCTGCTGCCAGTGTATTATCGGAACGTGTCTTTAGTGCCGCAGGTGGTGTACTAACAGACCGTCGCACGCGACTATCTTCCGATAATGTTGACCGGCTGACTTTTCTGAAAATGAACAAGGCCTGGATCTCCAAAGACTTTGCCATTCCTCTTACAGACTAAATTAGTGGTTGTCAACTGTATCCAGGTCTGCTGGTGTGTTCATTTTTCTACCACCTGAACTACAATCCCTGTGCTTCAACACAGCCAGTTGTCACTCAGATGTGTCGTCTGCACAGAGAAACACACTAGCTCCTGTGTTAGTGGGGTTCAGTAACGCCAGCTGATCCCCTGCTGTGTGGACGGCAAAGTCACCAGCTCCATCAACATTCAAACCACTACTGATTTTTAACCGTGCCCAACTTAGGTCTCTGGCTCCACTGTCTCTACTATTTCCCCTGGCCTCCAACCCCGCCATCTACATCTCTGAAGTGGCGTCAGCACAATCTACACTTGTTCCTGTGTTCCTGTGGCTCAGTCCCATCAGTTTATCCCCTGATGTGTGTCCGGCAAGGTCTCCTGCTCTGTCCACATTCCCATAACCAGTAGTGGGAATGAGAACAGAGCTGGCGAACTTGCCGGACAAACATCAGGGGATCAACTGACGGGACTGAGCACCAGTAACACAGGAACAAGTGTAGATTGTGCTGACGCCACTTCAGAGATGTAGCTGGCGGGGTTGGAGGCCAGGGTAAATAGTAGAGACAGTGGAGCCAGAGGCCTAAGTGGAGCATGGTTAGAATCAGTAGTAGTCAACAACCTCCATAAAAACCGCTGCCCATTGGCCTCTGCATGCGGCATGCGTAATCCTGGGCTCCAACAGTGTGAGTTGGTGTTCAGAAGTGTCGTCTCCACAGAGCCAAACACATTCGTTCAAGTGTTAGTGGGGTTCAGCACTGCCAGCTGTTCCCCTGCTGTGGAGATGGCAAGTCTCCTGCTGCCTACACCAGCCAAAATCCAGTAGGCCCCAGCCTGCTCCACGCCTGATCCTGGGCTCCAACAGCGTCAGTTGGTGTTCAGAAGTGTCGTCTCCACAGAGCCAAACACATTCGTTCAAGTGTTAGTGGGGTTCAGCACTGCCAGCTGTTCCCCTGCTGTGGAGATGGCAAGTCTCCTGCTGCCTTCACCTGCCAAAAGCAACAGGTCCCAGCCTGCTCCTCGCCTAATCCTGGGCTCCAACAGCGTCAGTTGGTGTTTAGAAGTGTCGTCTCCACAGAGACAAACACATTCGTTCAAGTGTTAGTGGGGTTCAGCACTGCCAGCTGTTCCCCTGCTGTGGAGATGGCAGTCTCTCCTGCTGTCTCCGCATTCCAAAGACAGTAGGCCTCTGCCTACACCCTCCTATTTCCTGGGCTTCAACACAGCCAGTTGTAGCTCGGAAGTGCCGTCCACACGGAAAGAGACACTTGCTGCCGTGTCTCAGTGGGGTTCAGTAACGCTAGCTGATCCCCTGCTGTGTGGATGGCAAAGTCTCCTGCTGCCTACACAGTCCTACTACTACTCATTTTTAGCCGTGCTCCACTTAGGCCTGTGGCTTCACTGATTTTCGTATTTCCCCTGTCCTCCAACCCCGCCAGTTACAGCTCCAAAGTGGCGTCTGCACAATCCACACTTGTTCCTGTGTTACAGGTGTTCAGTCTGGTCAGTTAATCCCCTGATGTGTGTCCGGCAATGTCGCCTGCTCTGGGAATGTGGACAGAGCAGGCGACATTGCCGGACACACATCAGGGGATTAACTGACCGGACTGAACACCTGTAACACAGGAAGAAGTGTGGATTGTGCAGACGCCACTTCGGAGCTGTAACTGGCGGGGTTGGAGGACAGGGGAAATACGAAAATCAGTGAAGCCACAGGCCTAAGTGGAGCTTGGTTAAAATTAGTAGAAGTCTACAACCGATCTTAAAATTTCTTCAATGCAGCCTCAGCCTGCTCCGTGCTTGTCCCTGGGCTTCAACACAGCCAGTTGTAGCTCGGAAGTGCCGTCCACACGGAAAGAGACACTTGCTGCCGTGTCTCAGTGGGGTTCAGTAACGTCAGCTGTTCCCCTGCTGTGTGGATGGCAGTCTCTCCTGCTGTCTCCGCATTCCAAAGACAGTAGACTTCTGCCTACACCCTCCTATTTCCTGGGCTTCAACACAGCCAGTTGTAGCTCGGAAGTGCCGTCCACACGGAAAGAGACACTTGCTCCCGTGTCTCAGTGGGGTTCAGTAACGCCAGCTGTTCCCCTGCTGTGTGGATGGCAGTCTCTCCTGCTGTCTCCGCATTCCAAAGACAATAGGCCTCTGCCTACACCCTCCTATTTCCTGGGCTTCAACACAGCCAGTTGTAGCTCAGAAGTGCCGTCCACACGGAAAGAGACACTTGCTCCCGTGTCTCAGTGGGGTTCAGTAACGTCAGCTGATCCCCTGCTGTGTGGATGGCAGTCTCTCCTGCTGTCACCACATTCCAAGGACAGTAGGCCTCTGCCTACACCCTCCTATTTCCTGGGCTTCAACACAGCCAGTTGTAGCTCGGAAGTGCCGTCCACACGGAAAGAGACACTTGCTCCCGTGTCTCAGTGAGGTTCAGTAACGTCAGCTGATCCCCTGCTGTGTGGATGGCAGTCTCTCCTGCTGTCACCACATTCCAAGGACAGTAGGCGTCTGCCTACACCCTCCTATTTCCTGGGCTTCAACACAGCCAGTTGTAGCTCGGAAGTGCCGTCCACACGGAAAGAGACACTTGCTCCCGTGTCTCAGTGGGGTTCAGTAACGTCAGCTGATCCCCTGCTGTGTGGATGGCAGTCTCTCCTGCTGTCACCACATTCCAAAGACAGTAGGCCTCTGCCTACACCCTCCTATTTCCTGGGCTTCAACACAGCCAGTTGTAGCTCAGAAGTGCCGTCCACACGGAAAGAGACACTTGCTCCCGTGTCTCAGTGGGGTTCAGTAACGTCAGCTGATCCCCTGCTGTGTGGATGGCAGTCTCTCCTGCTGTCACCACATTCCAAAGACAGTAGGCCTCTGCCTACACCCTCCTATTTCCTGGGCTTCAACACAGCCAGTTGTAGCTCAGAAGTGCCGTCCACATGGAAAGAGACACTTGCTCCCGTGTCTCAGTGGGGTTCAGTAACGTCAGCTGATCCCCTGCTGTGTGGATGGCAGTCTCTCCTGCTGTCACCACATTCCAAAGACAGTAGGCCTCTGCCTACACCCTCCTATTTCCTGGGCTTCAACACAGCCAGTTGTAGCTCAGAAGTGCCGTCCACACGGAAAGAGACACTTGCTGCCGTGTCTCAGTGGGGTTCAGTAACGCCAGCTGTTCCCCTGCTGTGTGGATGGCAGTCTCTCCTGCTGTCTCCGCATTCCAAAGACAGTAGGCCTCTGCCTACACCCTCCTATTTCCTGGGCTTCAACACAGCCAGTTGTAGCTCAGAAGTGCCGTCCACACGGAAAGAGACACTTGCTCCCGTGTCTCAGTGGGGTTCAGTAACGTCAGCTGATCCCCTGCTGTGTGGATGGCAGTCTCTCCTGCTGTCACCACATTCCAAAGACAGTAGGCCTCTGCCTACACCCTCCTATTTCCTGGGCTTCAACACAGCCAGTTGTAGCTCAGAAGTGCCGTCCACACGGAAAGAGACACTTGCTGCCGTGTCTCAGTGGGGTTCAGTAACGCCAGCTGTTCCCCTGCTGTGTGGATGGCAGTCTCTCCTGCTGTCTCCGCATTCCAAAGACAGTAGGCCTCTGCCTACACCCTCCTATTTCCTGGGCTTCAACACAGCCAGTTGTAGCTCAGAAGTGCCGTCCACACGGAAAGAGACACTTGCTCCCATGTCTCAGTGGGGTTCAGTAACGTCAGCTGATCCCCTGCTGTGTGGATGGCAGTCTCTCCTGCTGTCACCACATTCCAAAGACAGTAGGCCTCTGCCTACACCCTCCTATTTCCTGGGCTTCAACACAGCCAGTTGTAGCTCAGAAGTGCCGTCCACACAGAAAGAGACACTTGCTCCCGTGTCTCAGTGGGGTTCAGTAACGTCAGCTGATCCCCTGCTGTGTGGATGGCAGTCTCTCCTGCTGTCACCACATTCCAAGGACAGTAGGCCTCTGCCTACACCCTCCTATTTCCTGGGCTTCAACACAGCCAGTTGTAGCTCGGAAGTGCCGTGCTCTGGTTTGGTTATTCTTCTCTTGGGACAATTCCTTTTGATGTGCCCTCTCTGGCCACATTCATAGCAAAGCCCTTTCTGTCTGCACTCCTCGGGGTCTATTACCCCATCCCTCCTTCTTCTGTCTCCTCCCACAGCTCTGTTATGTATGCCTGATGCTTGTACCGCAGTTCTGACAGCATTATTAAAGGCATCAGGAGGTATATTTACCATGACAGGCACAGGTTTCTGCTGTTTTTTTGCTTTTCAATTAATAATTTGGGCTTCTATCCCCCGGAATACGGGAAGAGAATTTTCCAAGGTAGCAAATACACATTCAGGTCTTACTTTCATTACTTCAGCTCTCAGTTCATCTCTTAATCCAGTTAGGAACATGTTTTTAAGAAACCTAGCTTCCCTAGGATTTTTCAGGTCATAGTCATGGTCTGTGAACACTGCTGCACACCTGGCATGGAATTTGTCAATAGGTTCATCTGGTTCCTGAAATACTTCAGGTAACCCTGAAGTCAACTCTTCTGTTAGCTTCTTGGCTACTACATGTAACCTTGCTATGAACTGTCTTCCTGATTCTATAGTTTTCTTATCCTCTGGAACTTCCTGAATTATGTTAGTATCTGCAGGGACTGCCCTTATGTTCTCAAGCAAAGGCACTCCAACAGATATTCGACACAATATTTCCAGATCATTCCAAGCTGCGTCATAATTATCAGCGACCCCTTCCACTGCTCTCTGGAATCCTAATGGATTCTTATAGGGATCAGGGAAGCTAATTGCCATGGCTAGCTGCTCAGAGCTACTCCATGGCTTATACCAAGTAGTGGTATCGACTTTTGCCTCATTCTTCCCATCCTCCGGTGGTCTGCTCGTAGTTTGAGTTATCACAGGGAAGCTGCTGACTGTAGTATGTCTCTCAGCCCTTCTACAAAAATCACATTCCTTCTTTCCCTTCTCCTGCGGGTTATTGCATTTACTACAGATCCAAGTAACAGATCTCATAGCTCTGTTCGAATAACCCTGAGTATCCTCACTCTGCTGGTGATTTTCCTAGTTAACTTCAGCTTCGCTACCTGGGGGCTACTCTGGGAGGGGCTGGGTGTCATCTGTAAATTAAAATCATCCTCACTTCCCCCTGCAACCTCCAGTCCCCCATGTCTAGAAGTCCTTATTGGGGTAGAAAAACTATCTGGGGACCCCTTTGGAAGCGCAGGGTATTGACTTGTAGTCGAGTATGTAGGAGGAGAAGACTCATAGGTAAGGGGGTCAAATGCATCGGCATTGGAGATGCCTGAGAAATCATTCTCTCCCCCACATACTGAATGTATGGGGTTCCTGGTGTCTGATAAATCACCGGTACCTGGCCAGAACGGGGTCCTGACATGTGTAGGTCTGGTGGAGACAAAAATGATGGTGAAGAAAAATAAGGCACAGTACTAGCCATTGGAGTTGAAGCTACTACCTCAGTGGACATAGAATCACCAGTGGGAAAGAGATAGAATCTATCTTTTATAGGACTGCAACTACTGGTAATATTTGGGTCGCTTAGAGCGATTTCCCCACTCTCACTCAAAGGGGCGGAGGGAGCAGCTAACACAGACTGTTGCTGTAAGGGAGGGGCTGCTGCTCGTCCCTGCGCTATTTGATTTCTCCCTCTCCTACTTTGGGCTAACTCCCCCTCGTCATCATCATCTGTATTAAAATATGGATCATGCTGCTCAGCTGTTCTCATCCGTGCAGCCACCTGCTCCTCATAACCATTTTTCTCAATCCATTTCTCATGTTCTCTGCTAAATTGCTTCCATCTTTCAACATCCAAACACCCATTCTTCGGCATTCCTGCTCGCCCTAAAATTTTTGTAGCATTTTTCACTGCTTTTTGCCCATGCTCCAAGCGCACCAGATCCTTCATTTTATATCTTGGATCCATTTTCCGTCCTGGCCTGGTAAATTTAATACCCATAGCAAAAAGCTGTCAGAAGCTGTCAAGGTTAGCTACTCCTATCTTCAGCTCTGATATATATATTAGCAGGATCCCACTGGACGATTATGATGCCCAGCAATCTCTGCTTCCAGAGTAACAAGCTGAACTTTTACTCTCTGTTCTGTCCTGATTCTACTACACACCTTGTAGAACAGGTAACTATATATCGCTACAAACAATACTATTCCAAAAGCAAGCCCTACATATTCCTCATACATCAGAATCTGAATTCTCGCTAGACTCCGAGCATGCCAAGTCTATTCCTGAGTCTGTTCCAGAGAAATCAAAATAATATTCATGCGAGACTATCTTGCCACCTTGGCATGTACCATCTAGTCTCTAAGATGTATGACCAACTTTTCAGTAATGCATGTGGGTGTGGTACCACGTGACAAGAGAACACTCTATACAATTTGTTTCCTCTTCTATACTGATGGGGAACAACTGGCGTCAAATGTATTCTTTCCAAAAACCAATCGGACCTTAATCTTCTCACTCTTTTTTTCAACTATAGTAACCGAGCACAAGCAGTTTTCACACGGCATGTAATACATATGTTTCACAGATTTACAGATTTATACTCTGAGTATTCATCTCAAAGTGTCTTAATGCTACTGGACAATAACCACCTCCTTCAATTCCAGCTCTTTTCAATACCTCTGTTAACTCACATCCAACCGCAAAAATATTTCGAGGTACTCTAAAATGAATGTTGATAGCCAGAAGATACACTTTCTCAGGTCCACGCCACGTTATAGCTGCCCACCAACCAACACCTCCAGTGATTTTTTCATCAGACTGCCAGTAACGTGGGGTCAAATCTGTCTGCAAACTTTTTATAACTATACTTTGAACACACTGAGCACAGGACATTTATCAAATCTCCCTGGGTAATACTTCTTCAATGTTATTTCTCGCAGATTCACACCAAACAACCAACCAACTCTTATCCCTTTTACAACCTAGCAACTAGCCCAACAACAAAAACATGTGAAGTCATAATCCACCAGCCAAAAAATAACCAAAATAGCAATCAAAGTGAGAAAGGAGGAACATGTGCAACACAACATTACCTTTTATTTTCAGCTCTACATACTACATACAACATACCACTCTCATACAATCGTTTCAGTAACCCAGACACACCAGGCACACAATTTCAGCAGTCAGCAATCCTTTAAGACTATCAAAGAAAAATTTTTAGCAGCACTTTTAGTCTATACCTGGTCTTTGCTTTGCAATAACAATTAAACAATTAAGCAAACAAAAAAATTAGGATGTTAGGATGGTTAGTATTTTTAGACAGATAAACAAATACAAATATGCAACAATAAACAAAAACACAAAACAAAATAGATTTAAAGCAAAGAGATAGAAATAAACCTAAATTTTATTTCCTGAGGGGATTCCCATTCAAAAATCTAGACAGACTGACCTACCTACCTTGTCTGAGGGAGGCAAGAAAGGATGCGAGCAAAAATGCTCACTTACCCGGGTGTCCTCTTTCTCCTCTCCCTCCGACAGAAGCAAGGCAATCTTTTTCAGTCCAAATTGATAGTTAAAGGGGAATACAATCCCGCTGTGGGCCTCCAAGTTGTCAGCGTCGGGATTTTTTCTCTATTCACCAACCTCGGGTAGTGCTCAGGTAGAGTTTCTCTTGCCTAGGAACCTAGGAGTGGAGAAATAAAACGAGAGACACAGGTTGCTTGTCTGTCAAGTTAATCTCATCATTTATTAAGGTGGGGGCTTGATCTTTTATAGGATAACAGAAGAGGAAATGAACAAATATGGACACTTCCATAACATTGTGTAACAATTGAAAAAATGGTGGATAGCTTACACAATAATTGGCAAGAATGATAGTTATATAACAAGATGTCAACTATATCATGTGTTACAAAATATATTTAATTGAGGGTGACGGGAGTATGTGGGGTTTTTGGCATTTCCCTTATGTCAATTTAACAATTCGTGGAAACCATATCCTGTTAGTACTTTTTGGCCAAATAGATATTTGGCCTTGACATTTTTAGACATTATTCAAGGGAATGAGAGGGAAATTTGGAACTGACCACTGGCAGAATTATCTAACCACGTAGACAGATGATAACAATTAAAATGGTGTCATGGGTTACAAGTTGTTTTTCAGTTATTTTCTAGATTTTAGAGAACTAAGATTAACCATTTCTTTGACACATCCTGTTGTCCCAAAACATCTACAGGTTGAGTTCACAAAATACAATCATGAAAGTTTGGGTCATTTGGGCCAACAAAAATTATTAGGCATTCTCAGAGAGAAATTTTACTGGGAAAAGATGGAGGAGACAGTGCAAAGCATTGTTCAATCATGTCTCATTTGTGCCCAAATTAATCCAAGACCAAAAGGACAGAAGCCGCCACTACTCCGAATCGCACCTGCAGATGATCCATGGTCTACGCTACAAATTGACTACATTGGACCATTACCATCAGGTAAAAATGGTCTCAGGTGTGCATTGGTTGTAGTAGATGTTTTTTCTAAGTGGGTTTAAATTTTACCTGTCAGGAAAGATGATGCTTTGTCTACAGCTAGAGCATTAGTTAATCATGTCTTTTGTACTTGGGGGATCCCAAGAATGATCACCTCTGATCGAGGAAGTCACTTTACAGGAAAAATCATGCAAGCCGTTTGTGCTATTCTAGGGGTACGGCAGCAGTTTCATGTAACCTACCATCCACAGTCTGCTGGTATTGTGGAAAGGATGAATAGAACAATAAAATCCAGAATTGCCAAGATGTTATTGGACAAAGGCAATACTTGGGTTGATGCAGTACCTTTTGTACTGTTGAGTGTAAGAGGAACAACCTCTGCCACAACTCAGTTTACTCCTTTTGAACTGATGACAGGAAGAAAAATGCCATTGATTTTTCCTCATGAACCATTTTTGTCTACACCACAAAAAGATGCTGTTGCAAGGTCCAAATGGTTGCAATTGTTACAGGAAAATTTGAAAACAATTCTTCCACATGCTGCATCAAGAATGCAGAGAATGGAGCCACCATATGTATCCAAATTCAAGAAAGGGGCTCTAGTGATGATTAAAACTTTCAGGAAGAATGGACCTTGGGAAAGTAATTGGGAAGGTCCCTTTGAAATTATCGAAACCATGGGACAAGTGATGATTCTTGTGCAACGAGCATCTAAGGTGGTTAAAAATACCCGCAGACAACAAAAATTGTGGGTACATGTTGATCAATGCAAACTGTATATTGCAAAATAATGATACTGCATTTCTTTTAGGAAGAAATGGATTCCAATAAGAACTGGAATACGAAACTCCACGTCTTTGACGAAAGGGATTCAACACCAATCCTTCAGGAGAAAAAGACATTTCCCAGGAAAAGCTACTATCTGATGGGAATCACATTTCTGCTGTTTTGTACTGTTTCAACTGTGATCTACGCTGAAGATATTTCACACCATGGAACAAATACTAGTGAAGGAACTTTTCAAAGGAACTTTACATCCAAGGAAACCAAGAGGAACGAATCTACAAAGCTTAATAGATGAGGACATACCGGACGATTCAGTAGATATTACTGGAAACATTTGCATGGGTTTTGGTGCAAAATGCTGTATTGAGCTACACTTCATACATGACACTGACATAATATTACATGCAGCCACAGGACCTAAGACGAAGTTCACACAGTTACAAGGAGATTATATACACAATAATAAGACAGGCACATGGGAATGTAGTCCTACAGATGTGTTATTCTGGAATATAGAGATAAGAGGTGAAGAGAGAGCTGTGTGGTCAGGCGATATTACAAATGAGATGATCGCAAAAGGGAAAGTTGAAACATCCAAAACAGATGCTTTGTTAAGGACACAACTATTTGGGAAAGTTTTAGATCCTGCATTTCTTTCTATTACAGAAGGAGACGAGGATTGGGTAAAAACATGGAATTTTCAGATAACCAGAGAACCAGTACAAGTACAGGTATCTGTAGTTTTTACAGTTTCAAATACTATAGCTCCAGAAGTAAGGGTTACACCACAAGCAGTATATAGTCAAGAAAATATGTCTCCTTTATTACTAAAATGCAGCACGAGGTTAGAGCTACCTTCAGAATCTCTGTTATCATGGACCAAAGATAAATCATTTTTGGGAAGTTTTTCAAATGGTCCAACAAATGTTATACACAGAGGTCAATCCGGTAACGTGAGATGGTTGAATAAGGATTTTATTTTTTCTGTAGATAATCCATCTCCTAAAGATTCTGGACTTTACCAATGTTGCGTTTTAACGAAATATAACTACAAACAATGTAGAGATGTAAAGGTAAATATATGGTCAGCAGTAGATAATGTATGCACACAGACAAGATTTCAACCATCTACTCCTTTCCAAATCAATCAATTCCAATCTAAACCTCTGTTACGAGATGGAGTGTTTCTGACCATGGTATGGACCTTTAACATGTCTAACTGGAAAATCTCTTCTAGATATCCCCAGTGTCAGTCACATCTCACTAACATGGAGATGGGAATAGAACAATGGTTTGGGAAAAGAACTTCAACACAGGTTAGGAGTAAGAGGGGAGTGTTAGAAGGTATTTTGGGGGGATTAGGAACAGTAGGAAGTTTAATTAACACTATGGACATTCATACACTTAAATCAGATCTGGAGAATATTGGGTATATTGGAGGAAAAGGGGTAAAGATTCAGAAAAGCTTGAATCAAGTCCTTGAAAAGATGGTTTTGAACACTGCTGCTGTATTGGGATCTTCTGTATCACGTCTACAAGATGCTACTTTAGCTTTAATGGAAAGTGAACAGGAATCTCAAGTGGCCAAAACATGTCTAGAAATTCAGATTGAATATTCCACCAATCTGACAATGATTGCACAAGCCTTACAAAGTGGAATTACCCCTTTAGGACTAATGAGAGATTTGCCTATAGAATATAACTTTGCGATAAACCATACAGATTTGTGGGTAAATAAGTGGTTAGGATGTGAACAGAACATTTGTGTAGGAACATCATTGATTCCAGTGTCAGGAAGAGAAGAAACCCTGGTTCCTATAGGTGTTCTGGGACTTCCTGTCAGCCCTACACAATTGTTATATTATCAATTACACTACACAGAGTTTGCATTTGATGGTATAAACACTGAACAATTAGACATTTCGTCATGCTTAAATTTTGTTTCCAAGGTAATGTGTCTACCTGGACAGGATAAAGTCATTTATCATTCATGTTTCCATAATCATACCTCATGTCATGCCAGAGTTGAGAATGTCCACACGATACATGACCCGGTGACACCAGTAAGCGCTAACAGGATTTGTTTCCAAGTCATGTCAGGAAGAGAAGCAGTTTCTGCATTCTTCTCATCTTGTGTACATGTCGAAAATCTGACAATGGGTTTATATTGTATTGAGGGAAATGTTAAAACTCTCACAAAGAAAGAAGGAAGTATTAATATTACGTCAATAGGCTCAAGACGTCTGAAAATCCTTCCGATCCAGTTCAATTTGTCACAAGTCAATAAATTCCCTTGGGATTTGTGGACAAATGAGATAAAGAAAGACAAGGGTTTATTAAATCTGCTGACAAAACAATTAAAAGAAGCTGAAATTGTATTCAGACATGAACAAGGTAATCTAAATGATATTGACCATGAATGGACGAGTATGTCAGGCTCATCTTGGTGGAGAAATTTAGGAAAATCCGTAACTAGTTGGTCACAGTCTTCAGCGAAAATGGCAGCAGGGAATGTATCATCTAATCCGATTGTTATCATATTTATTATAGTTATGCTGTGTGTAATATATCAAATAGTTATTATGTGTAAAATTAGGAGAATTTATAAGAATATAAAGATAGAAATGAAAAAGGAAGATGATATTTTAAAAGAGATGTTAAAACAGAAAAATATAACTCTCTGATTTAATAGGTTTGAGAATTCAGATGACATTCAGAGCAGATGTTGATACAAGGTTTTCAGAATAAAGAATGAATGTGATACGAATGGTGAGAGAATGAGTTTAGGATTATATTTCTCAAATCATAATCAGGGGGGACTGTAAAATATCAGTATTTCTATAATAAAAAGTAATATAGATTAATTCACACATACAGAGTCCAGCTAACAAGCTCTGCTTATTTTAGAGAGTGACTGAGTTATTCTGGGTTCTTTTGCTCATACATCTGTACCTCGCTTGTCAGGCGTATAGGTCACTTGTCAGACCTGTCAATATGTGACTATTTAGAGGTGATGAATGGTTCTAAAGATTACAGGCCCTAGGTTTAAGTTACTCAGGCTAAGGTAAATGCATTAATAACTATATGCATATTGTAAAATAACTAGGGTTCACTTAATATGGAAGAAGTTATGAACATAGAGGCAAGCCACCATATGTGGTTGTAGTTTAAAGGTCAAAATAGTATATAAGTCGACCTAACTCTTGTTCAGTCAGATCTCATATCCCTTGAGATTCTCGAACACACACAGAACAGCTGCTCAAGACCATATGTAAGAACCAAAATGCTTTTTCTTCTTTTAAACTAACATTTATATTTTGTGTGCTATGAACTTACTTTTCTTCATTTTTGTAATCATTTTTTGAATGAACATTTAAACATGATTTATTTTATCCACAATTCAACATTGTTTTCCTTTTCATCCTCACCGTGCTCTTACTCAAAAGTAAGAAAGGGAGATATATTTTTCTTCAAGATAATGACTCGCTCCTGGCAGCGAACCGCACTGACTCTGCTTATGCGTATGCCATAAATCCTATTGTGAGTTTTAGCAAAGACAGAGACTTAAATATGATTTCTCTGAGAGTTTTGGCTTTGAGATGTTCCTCCAGGTCGTCCACCCATAAATGCATGGACCAGGCCATAGTCCATCGGCTTTGCGATCCATCGGCTCTTTCAGGCTGGAGGAGTCATTGATCGGGATCGCTGCTTTCTTTGCCACCTTGGCCAATGGAACATCTATCTTGGGTTCCTAGTCCCAAGTCTTTATATCCTCTGTGTTGAAAGCCAATCGGAGCCTGAAGTCTCTTGGTACTACTAGCTTCTTCTCCACATCTTCCCACTCCTCCAATATCATGGATCGGATATGGTTATTAACTGGAAACACTCTAGTGACCTGGGTACGCAAACCGCCGAACATCTCATCTTGTATACAGTTAGGTCCATTTATATTTGGACAGAGACATTTTTCTAATTTTGGTTCTAGACATTACCACAATGAATTTTAAACAAAACAATTCAGATGCAGTTGAAGTTCAGACTTTCAGCTTTCATTTGAGGGTATCCACATTAAAATTGGATGAAGGGTTTAGGAGTTTCAGCTCCTTAACATGGGCCACCCTGTTTTTAAAGGGACCAAAAGTAATTGGACAATTGACTCCAAGGCTATTTCATGGACAGGTGTGGGCAATCCCTTCGTTATGTCATTCTCAATTAAGCAGATAGAAGGCCTGGAGTTGATTTGAGGTGTGGTGCTTGCATTTGGAAGGTTTTGCTGTGAAGGAAACATGCGGTCAAAGGAGCTCTCCATGCAGGTGAAACAAGCCATCCTTAAGCTGCAAAAACAGAAAAAACCATCCGAGAAATTGCTACAACATTAGGAGTGGCAAAATCTACAGTTTGGTACATCCTGAGAAAGAAAGAAAGCACTGGTGAACTCATCAATGCAAAAAGACCTGGGCGCCCACGGAAGACAACAGTGGTGGATGATCGCAGAATAATCTCCATGGTGAAGAGAAACCCCTTTACAACAGCCAACCAAGTGACCAACACTCTCCAGGAGGCAGGCGTATCAATATCCAAATCTACCATAAAGAGAAGACTGCATGAAAGTAAATACAGAGGGTTCACTGCACGGTGCAAGCCACTCATAAGCATCAAGAATCAAAAGGCTAGACTGGACTTTGCTAAAAAACATCTAAAAAAGCCGGCACAGTTCTGGAAGAACATTCTTTGGACAGATGAAACCAAGATCAACCTCTACCAGAATGATGGAAAAGTATGGCGAAGGCGTGGTACAGCTCATGATCCAAAGTATTCCACATCATCTGTAAAACACAGTGGAGGCAGTGTGATGGCTTGGGCATGCATGGCTGCCAGTGGCATTGGGTCACTAGTGTTTATTGATGATGTGACACAGGACAGAAGCAGCCGAATGAATTCTGAGGTATTCAGAGCCATACTGTGTGCTCAAATCCAGCCAAATGCAGCCAAACTGATTGGTCGTCGTTTCATACTACAGATGGACAATGACCCAAAACATAAAGCCAAAGCAACCGAGGAGTTTATTAAAGCAAAGAAGTGGAATATTCTTGAATGGCCAAGTCAGTCTCCTGACCTCAACCCAATTGAGCATGCATTTCACTTGTTAAAGACTAAACTTCAAACAGAAAGGCCCACAACCAAACAGCAACTGAAAACCACCGCAGTGAAGGCCTGGCAGAGCATCCATAAGGAGGAAACACAGCGTCTGGTGATGTCCATGAGTTCAAGACTTCAGGCAGTCATTGCCAACAAGGGGTTTTCAACCAAGTACTAGAAATGAACATTTTATTTACAATAATTTAATCTGTCCAATTACTTTTGGTCCCTTTAAAAACAGGGTGGCACATGTTAATGAGCTGGAGAGTATAGATTATTTGGATCTGACCATTTTCCATTCAGAAGGGAAGATTTTTACTAAAACTTTTTTAAGAAGTGTGATGCAAATAGTCTGTTAGATTTTAATAGTGGCCATTATTATAAATGGTTAATCAATGTCCCGAAGAACCAGTATAAAAGGATTAAGAAAAATTGTAGTTTAGAGTCAGATTTTGTATTACAAGCCAAGGAATTGAAAAATAGGTTTATTGAGAAAAACTACCCAAAAAAACTGCTAGAAAAAGCATATAATGAGTGCGCAGGTTTGGAACAGATGGACCTAGTAAATCCTAAGAAAAAAGAAAAAGAGAATGATAGTTTCTCCTTAAACTTTTTAACTAATTTTACTAAACAAAATAAAAAAATTAGGAATATTTTACAGGATCATTGGTCTGTTCTTCTTAATGATCCAGTGTTGGGGAGTATGCTACCAAATAAACCAGGACTAACCTTTAAAAGATCCTCTACTCTTAGAAATATACTGGCCCCCAGTCGCCTGAAAAAAGAAAAAATTAGTGATGAACAGTGCAAAAAACCAGGAGTCTTTAAATGTAATACCGCTCGGTGTCTGTGTTGTGGCATGATTATGCATAATATGACCACATTCAGATCAATTCAGAATAATAAGGTGTTTGATATAAAGTTTTCCCTGAATTGTAAAAGTAGTTTTGTGATATATCTGATAGAATGCGAATGTGGTTTACAGTATGTGGGTAAAACCACACAAGAACTGCATAACCGCATGAATTCGCACAGACACAATATAATTGAAGGTTTTATGTTCCATGGAGTATCAAAACATTGCACTATAAAACATGGGAAGAAACCATGTATTAAAGTGGCCCCAATTGATTATGTTTCAGAAGACTCTGTGAACAGGAGTGTCATTCTGATGAGAAAGGAAATTTACTGGATTCACAGGTTGCAGACTCTGCAACCATACGGTTTAAATGAAATATCTGACATCTTTAAATAATTTTGGTGCTCTGCATATTTGTCTGCTAAGGATTAGAGTAGTATTGGCATCTGATAATTGTGTGATGTCCATGCTATAACATTACAGCAAGGGAATGATCATATCGCTAACATATAAAGAGATACAATCGGCGGTATTTTACTATGATTGGAATAGTTGGCTAGTGCCTTGAAAAGGAACTGACAGCTCTGGAGATGTGGAGCCTTTGGCTGAGAGAACAGAAAAGTTTCTTGAGTGCAGAGCAAGGGTCTGCTGTGCAGGATCGAATCCGCATAGGAGCGCATACATTAATTAATATATGATCATCTGCCTGAAATATAAGGAAAGTAAAAGTATAATATGTTGAATGAAGGGTTAATACTGAAAGGAAAATATAAGTGCAGTTATATAAGAGATTTGTGAATGTTGTTCTGCTAATTGATATGATGTACCAAGAATTTTAGACTTTTATTGAGTATAATCATAATTTTATTATAATGTTTTACATTTTTTCTAGTGTGAAGTTTTACAGACATCTGACTGGGATGATTTAGCGAATCCTGCTTTGAGCAGGGGGTTGGACCAGATGGCCCAGGAGGTCCCTTCCAACTCTACGATTCTATGATATGTGTGTTTTTATATAAGTGTGTTTTATAGATGAATTTTAGTGATTTTTGTGATTTTACATTATGTTGATAGTTATGTGTGAATTTTTTTTTTTAAGTGCAATGAGCACCTACCTCACTTCCTGGGGGAGTTAGTATATAAGGAGAATGGAATGTGATGCCAGTGTAACTTTGCTCCTGAGGAAGTGTACAGTGTGTACACGAAACGCGTAGAGTTTATGGAATAAAAAGAAAGTTATAATCACTGCTTGGTCCTTGGATTAACTCCTTGTGAACCTTGGACTAGAACAGCGCGATCCTGAAAGCCGGACTTCTCTCCTTCCTATATACTCAAATGAAAGCTGAAAGTCTGAACTTCAACTGCATCTGAATTGTTTTGTTTAAAATTCATTGTGGTAATGTCTAGAACCAAAATTAGAAAAATGTTGTCTCTGTCCAAATATATATGGACCTAACTGTAGATACTTCTTCCGGGGAGTCCTGTAATTGCATAGTGTCCCGAACAGCCTGCAGAAGCTCATCTGTGTCTGCTGATGAAAATAGATATCTTTTCCCCCTTCCTATCGGCTCCTGTTACTGATCCTCTTCTGAATCTTCCGAATCCTCTTCGTCTGAGGAAGGGCTAGACTCCCTAGGCCTCTTTCACGACCTCTGGGGTTCTGTTTGGTTGGCATGCAGAAGACTTAGGCTCAAGATGGAAGTCTGGACTTCTTGTCTTATTAGTGACCTCATATCAGCCATTAATGACGTCTGTTCCGTCCCGACGATTTTAAATGTACAGGCCTCAGCGTGGTTTTGGCCAATTTTCTGGGAATTTGGCTGTACAAATGGGACATTTTTTCCCCGATTTCCTTTTCACTGCTGACAGGGTGGAAGGCTCTCCCTAAAACGCAGATATTTATTACCTTTGTGTCTATAGGGTACTAGGATGGCACTTGTGATATGGCTTTATGAGCAGCCTACTCACGTGCCCCGTGCTTTGCCCTGCTCCCTCAGGCCTGGCTGTGTCCTCCATCATGCGGTGCAGACTGCCTGAGCTTGTTCCCACAAGTCAGGATGGCCGGCGGTGGGTACTGAGCCCTCCCCCTTTTACCTGGTTGATCCTGCTCATCCATGACCGCTCCTGTGCGTCGTGACCGTGCTGTCAAAGCCGCTCCATGTGGCAGCCACCACCGCTGGGCTCTGCCGCGACCCGGCAGTGATGCGGCCCACATGACCGGCGTGCGGCCGGCCCGGAAATGATGCGTGGCCACGCCCGGAAGTGACACATGGCCGAGTCTCCTGCTCCCGGACACTGCTCCGGATGCTTTGCTGGCCCCGACAGCTGCTGTGGACACCACTGTACTTCAGCAGCCTGGCTCCCACCGCACCTGGATGTGCTTCGCCGGCCCGCCGTGATGACTGGCAAGTTCCAGTGGCATGACGCCAGGCCCGAGAGCCCCCAAGGAAGAGAAAGTGGACCCCATCCCAAGGAGCAGCGCTACTCTGGGGTTGGCTGAGGGACCCCCCATCGCAGGTGTCAGCTGCAGATTTCTTGTGGCGGGAAGGGAAAGGCTGGGCCCCCCAAACCTCACCATCTGCACAGCACCGTCCGAGGATACAATTCGCCGTTCCTATCCCCAGTGGGACAAGAAAAACACTGATGGGTGGTAAGTAGAGTTGAGCGATACCGTCCGATACTTCAAAGTATCGGATCGGAATGGATCGGCCGATCTTAAAAAAAAGTATCGGTATCGCCGATTCCGATACCGGAAGTCCCATTCAAGTCTATGGGACTTCCGGTATCGGAATAAGAAAAACCCTGTTTTTGCCTTGTACAGCCTCTCTGGGGTCTGTACAGGCCTTTCGGGGGCCTGTGCCGGCCTGCCAGGGGGTCTGTGCAGGCTCCGGTGGTCTGTGCCGGCCTGCTGGGGGGCTGTGACGGCCTGCCGGTGGTCTGTGCAGGCTCCGGTGGGCTGTGCCGGCCTGCCGGGGGGCTGTGCCGGCCTGCCAGTGGTCTGTGCAGGCTCCGGGGGGCTGTGCCGGCCTGCCGGGGGGCTGTGCCGGCCTGCCGGGGGGCTGTGCAGGCTCCGGGGGGCTGTGCCGGCCTGCCGGGGGGCTGTGCCGGCCTGCCGGGGGGCTGTGCAGGCTTCGGGGGTCTGTGCAGGCATCGTCCGATGGGACTACAAGTCCCATCGGGCGATGCCTGCTACCATGACAGTGATTGACACATTAGCCAATGATGGGACAGTAGTAGTCCCATCATCCGGCTAATGTGTTGAATGTAAAAAAAAATAAAAAAAAAAAAAAAACTACATACTACATACTACATACTACATAGAGTAACATACTTACCAATACTTGTCACATTGTTCCCCGAAGCCATTGTCTTTTACGGAATAAATATTAACATAACAAACCACAAAAATACTCACCCATGATCCGAAGCAGTCCACGAGTGTGTCCCACGACGATCTTGGGTAGAGAACTGCAGCATCAGCTGATGCTGCCGTTCTCTACGGGCTGCAGGAATCCAATGATGGAAGGTAGGTATCCTTCCGCACTGTATTCCTCTGCCACTTAAAAAAAAAAAGTCCCTAGTCTCACTTTATGCCATTGCTGTGTGGGAATTTCCCACGCAGCAATGGCATAAAGTGAGACTAGGGACTTTTTTTTTTTTTTAAGTGGAGGAGGAATACAGTGCGGAAGGATACCTACCTTCCGTCATTGGATTCCTGCAGCCCGTAGAGAACGGCAGCATCAGCTGATGCTGCAGTTCTCTACCCAAGATCGTCGTGGGACACACTCGTGGACTGCTTCGGATCATGGGTGAGTATTTTTGGGGTTTGTTATGTTAATATTTATTCCGTAAAAGACAATGGCTTCAGGGAACAATGTGACAAGTATTGGTAAGTATGTTACTCTATGTTATATGTACTGTATGTCTATGTATGTATTGTATGTAGCATGCATGTAGTATGTATGTAGTATATATGTGGTATGTATGTAGCATGTAGTATGTAGGTAGCATGCATGTTGTATGTATGTAGTATATATGTGGTATGTATGTAGCATGTAGTATGTATGTAGCATGCATGTAGTATGTATGTAGTATATATGTATGTAGCATGCATGTAGTATATATGTGGTATGTATGTAGCATGTAGTATGTATGTAGTATGTATGTGGTATGTATGTAGCATGTAGCATGCATGTAGTATGTATGTAGTATATATGTGGTATGTATGTAGCATGTAGTATGTATGTAGCATGCATGTAGTATGTATGTAGTATGTATGTAGCATGTAGTATGTATGTAGCATGCATGTAGTATATATGTAGTATGTAGTATGTAGCATGCATGTAGTATATATGTAGTATGTATGTAGCATGTAGTATGTATGTATGTAGCATGCATGTAGTATATATGTAGTATGTATGTAGCATGTAGTATGTATGTATGTAGCATGCATGTAGTATATATGTAGTATGTATGCAGCATGTAGTATGTATGTAGCATGCATGTAGTATATATGTAGTATGTATGTAGCATGTAGTATGTATGTAGCATGCATGTAGTATATATGTGTTATGTATGTAGCATGTAGTATGAATGTAGCATGCATGTAGTATGTATGTAGTATATATGTAGTATGTATGCAGCATGTAGTATGTATGTAGCATGCATGTAGTATATATGTAGTATGTATGTAGCATGTAGTATGTATGTAGCATGCATGTAGTATATATGTGTTATGTATGTAGCATGTAGTATGAATGTAGCATGCATGTAGTATGTATGTAGCATGTAGCATGCATGTAGTATGTATGTAGTATATATGTGGTATGTATGTAGCATGTAGTATGTATGTAGCATGCATGTAGTATGTATGTAGTATATATGTATGTAGCATGCATGTAGTATATATGTGGTATGTATGTAGCATGTAGTATGTATGTAGTATGTATGTGGTATGTATGTAGCATGTAGCATGCATGTAGTATGTATGTAGTATATATGTGGTATGTATGTAGCATGTAGTATGTATGTAGCATGCATGTAGTATGTATGTAGTATGTATGTAGTATGTATGTAGCATGTAGTATGTATGTAGTATGTATGTAGCATGCAGTATGTATGTAGCATGCATGTAGTATGTATGTAGCATGTAGTATGTATGTATGTAGCATGCATGTAGTATATATGTAGTATGTATGTAGCATGCATGTAGTATATATGTAGTATGTATGTAGCATGTAGTGTGTATGTAGCATGCATGTAGTATATATGTGGTATGTATGTAGCATGTAGTATGTATGTAGCATGCATGTAGTATATATGTGGTATGTATGTAGCATGTAGTATGTATGTAGCATGCATGTAGTATGTATGTAGTATGTATGTAGTATATATATATTTTATTTTTTTTAACATTTAACACATTAGCCGGATGATGGGACTACTACTGTCCCATCATTGGCTAATGTGTCAATCACTGTCATGGTAGCAGGCATCGCCAGATGGGACTTGTAGTCCCATCGGACGATGCCTGCACAGACCCCCGTACATCAGCACAGCCCCCCGGCAGGCCGGTACAGACCCCCACAGGGTGCACAGACCACCGGCAGGCCGGCACAGCCCCCCAGCAGGCCGGTACAGACCCTGGGCAGTCCACACAGCCCCCCGGCAGGCCGGCAGAGACCCCCGGAAGGCCCGAAATGACGGCGCATCATGATGCGCACACACCGCGCATCATGATGACGTCATTTCGGCTGTCAATCAACTTTGAACTTCCGATTCCGATGCCGACTTCCGATATTGAAAAAATATCGGAAGTCGGTATCGGAATTCCGATACAGCAAGTATCGGCCGATACCCGATACTTGCGGTATCGGAATGCTCAACACTAGTGGTAAGGGGAGTGTCCTTTTAACCGCTCATTGTTCCTGTCCCACTGAGGGTAAGAAGGACGTCCTCCCCATGGTGATGTCAGGTAGTGAACTGGAAAAAAAGGTTTTAAAAATATATAAAAAAATATAAAAGTTCAAATCACCCCCTTTCACCCCATTCAAAATAAAACAATACAAAGAAAATAAAACATATACATATTTGGTATCGCCGCGTTCAGAATCGCTTGATCTATCAATATAAAAAAATAATTAAACCGATTGCTAAATGGCGTAATGAGAAAAAGCCAAAACGCCAGAATTTCGTTTTTTTTCGTTCGCCGCAATATTGCATAAAAATACAATAACGGGTGATCAAAAGATTGTATTTGCATCAAAATGGTGTTCATTAAAAACGTCAGCTCGGCACACAAAAAATAAACCTTCACCCAACCCAAGAGCATGAAAAATGGAGATGCGACGGGTATTGGAAAATGGTGCAATTCTTTTATACTTTACCTAATAAAGATGAGTTATTTTTACTGATAAATATTTGTTTTGGGTCGTTTATTTTCTGTTGGTATTTGGTTTATCCTATAAAACTCCCATATAATATTCTCACCTTGAATTTATTCTATAAAACTCCCATATAATATTCTCACCTTGAATTTATTTTATAAAACTCCCATATAATATTCTCACCTTGAATTTATTCTATAAAACTCCCATATAATATTCTCACCTTGAATTTATTTTATAAAACTCCCATATAATATTCTCACCTTGAATTTATCCTATAAAACTCCCATATAATATTCTCACCTTGAATTTATCCTATAAATCTCCCATATAATATTCTCACCTTGAATTTATCCTATAAATCTCCCATATAATATTCTCACCTTGAGTTTATCCTATAAAACTCCCATATAATATTCTCACCTTGAATTTATCCTATAAAACTCCCATATAATATTCCATCCTTGAATTTATCCTATAAATCTCCCATATAATATTCTCACCTTGAGTTTATCCTATAAAACTCCCATATAATATTCTCACCTTGAATTTATCCTATAAAACTCCCATATAATATTCTCACCTTGAGTTTATCCTATAAAACTCCCATATAATATTCTCACCTTGAATTTATCCTATAAAACTCCCATATAATATTCCATCCTTGAATTTATCCTATAAATCTCCCATATAATATTCTCACCTTGAGTTTATCCTATAAAACTCCCATATAATATTCTCACCTTGAATTTATCCTATAAATCTCCCATATAATATTCTCACCTTGAGTTTATCCTATAAAACTCCCATATAATATTCTCACCTTGAATTTATCCTATAAAACTCCCATATAATATTCTCACCTTGAATTTATCCTATAAAACTCCCATATAATATTCCATCCTTGAACGCACGCCGCGTGCATCATGTTTTTGTACAATTTGTGAATAATATATATAGGTTCTCCTCGTCTGAGTTATTTTTGAAGGTCAACAAAATACGATTTTCCTGTAATTCATTTCTCACACTCTCGGTATAATAATGACTTTTCCCTGTGTGGGAGTTTTAATGTTTAAAAAGGTTGACAACTAGTTGGACAACCCCTTCTCATTCCTCATGTTTGGACCTGTTACAATAAAAACACTTACACAAACCTCCCATGCTGGCTCAGTTTCAGTGGTGTCGGCACTTGTGTTCTTCTGTCTCTTTTGATGTTGTTACATCATGTGAGCCCTGTGCCCAATCAGCGCTGACGTCACTGTCCCCACCTTCGGACAAATCAAGCATCATGAAGCCGTCAGAGAGCAGCCGCAGCCCTGGCTTCATGTTGATGTCCAATACGTCCGAAGGCAGGAACAGTGAAGCTGCCGGTGATTGGGTGCAGGGCTCGTGTGATGTGAGAACCTCACATAAGCCCCGGGACAGTGAGTCTCAACACCACTGAAGTGGAGCCGGCACGCCAGCGGAGTATGAGTGTTTTTATTTTAATGAGGCCAAACATGAGGAATGAGTTCACTGAGAAAAAAAAAAATATATTTATCCCTTGATTAGAAGATTCATCGACAAAAGGATAAAACTAAACTTTATTAATCCCAAATGTAAAACTATACTCACAATTCACCCCCTGAAGGTTAGTGCCATTTGGATGTTTTGGGCTGTCATTATGATTTAAAAAGAGAAAACACAGTAGTTTGACAATAAATGGCTTCACCAAACCACTGACCATGAGTGGAGAAAAAGTTTTGGTGTTATTATTCATATTCTCTGAAAAAAAGGCCAAGAAAGCAAAAATTCTGCCGGGGTATGTAAACTTTTGAGCACAACTGTATATTCAAGCAAGACTAGACAAAGAAAACCCTAAAATCATGTATCGTGTTATCCGAAACAGTCAGAAAACTAGCCCCATATTGGGCGACCCCAGACTATATACTGTGTAAGTTTATAAGCCCCTCCAGTGTCAGGAATAGATAGTATGTGATAATCCCGTATATACCACTCAGGGAACACTTACCTTTCAGAGATAATTTCCATATTCATACTAAATAATGGCACAGATCTCCCAGGCATTATGACTGCACATATCCCTAGTCTTTATAACGATATTGCACTCATTCCCTGACAGACCACAGCATGGCCATTAGTTAGAAGCTGCTAATGATACCACCGATCCACCAAACCGCTGCACGACCGGCTCTACCCTCGCCTACTGTATCCTCACTCATCCCTTGTAGATTGTGAGCCCTCGCGGGCAGGGTCCTCTCTCATCCTGGACCAGTCATGACTTGTATTGTTTAAGATTACTGTACTTGTATGTATTATGTATACCCCTCCTCACATGTAAAGCGCCATGGAATAAATGGCGCTATAATAAATAATAATAATGATCTTTGGAGCAGGTAAGTTTTCCCTGAGTGGTACATATTGGGCCGTCTGAAGACTGAGTTTAGTCTAGGACAATTTGTCTGCACTACTAATTAACAGCAGTTACATTACCAAACTAGGGCAGTCCCTATAGGAGAAAAACACAAGAATTATACTGTATTGTCACATACTATCTATTCCTGACACTGGAGGGGCTCATAAACTTACGAACTATATAGTTTGAGGTCTCGGATCTGCCAATATGGGGCTAGTTTTCTGACTGTTTCAGATCACATGATACATGATTTTAGTTTTTATTTTCGTCTAGTCCAGCTTGAACATAGGTCAATATTAAATAGTCTCCTGATGACGCCTTTGGTGAAGACGATGAAACCCATAGAAATGAAAGGCTTGGAGAGTGTGTGTGTAAACATCACCTCACCCTATATATTGAGATGTGAGATATGTTTTTTCTATTAGTCACCTTCTGACTAACCTTCAGGGAGTGAATTATGGGTATAGATTTACATTTGGAAGTAATAAAGTTTACTTTTATCCTTTTGTCAGCAAAGAGGAATGAAAAGCGATAACCCCTTTAAGAAAATCCAATTTTGGTTAAAACAATTCCAACAATCTAAACAAAAAAAGGCTTCTCCCCTATGTGACATCTTTGATGTTTATTAACAATTGATTTCCATGTAAAATATTTCCCACATTAAGAAAATGAAAAAGTCCTCTCCTCTGTGTGACTGCTCTGATGTCTTACAAGATTCTCTTTCTGGTTAAAACATTTCCCACATTCTGAACATGAAAAATGCCTCTCCTCTGTGTGGGTTCTCTTGTGCCTAACCAAATTTGAGTTATGAGTAAAACATTTCCCACATTCTGAACATGAAAAAGGCTTCTCCCCTGTGTGAGTTCTCTGGTGCCTTATCAAATGTGAGTTAAGATTAAAACATTTCCCACATTCTGAACATGAAAAAAGCTCCCCTGTGTGAATTCTCTGGTGAATAACAAGGTCTGATTTCTGTTTAAAACATTTCCCACATTCTGAACAGGAAAAAGGCTTCTCCCCTGTGTGAGTTCTCTGGTGAATAACCAATTCTGATTTCTGGTTAAAACATTTCCCACAGTCTGAACAGGAAAATGGCTTCTCCCCTGTGTGAGTCCTCTGGTGCCTAACCAAGTTTGAGTAATGATTAAACCATTTCTCACATTCTGAACATGAAAAAGGCTTCTCCCCTGTGTGAGTTCTCTGGTGAGTAACAAGCTCTGATTTCTGTTTAAAACATTTCTCACATTCTGAGCAGGAAAAAGGCTTCTCCCCTGTGTGAGTCCTCTGGTGCCTAACCAATTTTGAGTTACACTTAAAACATTTCCCACATTCTGAACATGAAAAAGGCTTCTCCCCTGTGTGAATTCTCTGGTGAATAACAAGGTCTGATTTCTGTTTAAAACATTTCCCACATTCTGAACATGAAAAAGGCTTCTCTCCTGTGTGAATTCTCTGGTGAGCAACAAGGTCCGATTTCTGAGTAAAATATTTCTCACACTCTGAACAGGAAAAGGGCTTCTCCCCTGTGTGAGTCCTCTGGTGCCTAACCAATTTTGAGCTATGATTAAAACATTTCCCACATTCTGAACATGAAAATGACTTCTTTGCTTTAGGAGCAGTTTGTTTTTTATTGTCTCTTTTGTGACTTTGATTTTCCTTAGTAGTCATCAATGAATCAGAAGATGGGACCTGTTTCATAGGCTTATATGACAGATCTTTGCTGTGAATGGATGATGATATATCTGGAGTAATAGTAATCACTTCAGTTGTATCTTGTAGGATCTCAAGATCATCAGATTTAAAAATTGAAGATGTCAGCTGTCCCTCTGATCTCCTGGTACAGTCATCTGCTAAGATAAAAAAAAAATTAATAAAATATCCTTGAGTTTTATCATTTTGAACATTTCTACTTAAACTGTCCATAAAAATGGCAAGCTATGTAAAAAACAGTTCACAGTCTAATAGAAAACCTTGTTGGATGAGCCAGTAGTGTGCGGTGTTCAACTGTTTGTTCATTCTGCCTCCCAAATATCAAATAAAAAGAAACCAATCAATGTTATGTAGGCAAAAAAAATACCAATTCTCATCTCACAAAAAACAAGTCCCCACTCAGGTCCATCATCTGTCAATGGAAAAACAGAGGTTCCCACACTTTTAGGGGCTCAAACGCTGTTGAAAAGCAACAGGGTTTCTATAAACCAATCCAGCAAAATCCGCTCTCACTTCGTAGTCTTGCAGTGTGCGCAAACAACATTTAGGATCCCTTTATTTAGCAATATTACATTGATAAGAACCCACTTAATTTGTGGTGTCTCCTGGAGCACAATCTGGGCACTATGTGCTGGGTAATAAAATGGCAAATGTGTAATTTTCACTCTCCAACATCCACTGTGTGTTAATTTCCGGAAAGTGGCTGTGTAGTCAAAATATTCACTCCTCCTAAGGATTATAACCCTCAGTGAATTAATTAATAACATGGAATCACTTTATGACTGTTCTGGTTTTCTGTCATTTAGTTATATTAGGGCTTCTGCATATGGTGTGTCCAATCTCATCTGGGATCTGTTCCTGCTGTCCAGCTGGAGTAATCTGCTCCCTACTTCAGCCAATTGGAAAGTACCACACCCTACTAAAGCGCAAAGCACATGGCCGGAATCTGCCAGATACAGCGCTGTTCTCCTCTGGTTCAGTCCTCTGTGCTCAGCTTCCGGCTTGTGTATTTGTCTCCTGCTTTGACCGTGGCCCGGTTACTGACTACTCTTGTGTCTTTGCACAAGAACCGGATCTTATTGTTACGAATATTTCTGCACATAATGAATATAATGGTCTCAATTTCTCTGAGCAGATAGCATTAAAGAATTTGAATGAGTTATATTCCACTAATACCATTGTTTCTAGGGATGTTTTTCAAGCAGAAAATTTATGCATAAAAAATCCGAGTTTTTATCCCATCCAGTCCAGAGCTGAGTGCATGGACAAGTTTCAAAATGTCATGAAGTGGGAAACTCAGAGAGCTGGATGTAACAATTAAAGCACAGAGGTAAAAAAGTAATTTGAGTCACAAACAGCAGAGAGCCATTGATGAAATTAAAAAAACAACTAAAATAACAATTGAAAAAGCAGATAAAGGTGGTCTGATCGTGATCATGGATACCGCCCAATACAGAGATCAAATGAATGCTTTATTAAGTGACAGTTCTACATACAGAAAATTGCCTCATGATCCCACAAAGGATTTTCATAGAACGGTGTTTAAACTCGAAAGCACAGGTAGATTTTTTGAAAGTTGATTTCCCTATTATTCCTACAATATATGGGTTACCTAAAGTGCATAAAAGTGTATCACCACCCCCCATGCGCCCCATTGTATCGGGCATTGGGTCTCTCACTGAACACCTCAGCCAGTGGGCAGATTCTTATTACAACCACTGGTTACACGAGTTCTGGGGTTCTTGAGAGACTCAAAAGACGTACTACATCAATTTTCAAATGTGGTTTGGAACGGTGAATTTCAGTGGATTGGCTGCGATGTCACTGCCCTTTACACCTCTATCCCCCAAGACATTGCAATTAGAGCACTAGAATTTCACTTGTACAAATAAAGTGATTATACTAATGAATTATGTAATTATATTGTGCAGGTTATTCATTTTCTGATGCTTCATAATTATTTCTTCTTTGATGGGGACTTTTTTCTGCAATGCAGAGGAGTATCAATGGGCGGCAAACACTCGCCATCGGTGGCTAATCTTGTCATGTCGCATTGGGAGGAGGTAATTCTATATTCTGACAACAATCCGTTTTTGTCCAGCATTTTCTGGTATGGCAGATACATCGATGATACACTCCTTATTTAGAGTGGTGATGTGTCTGCTATATCAGAATTAGTGGAGTATTTTAATTCTAATGATTTCAATCTAAAATTTACATCTGTGACTGACCCACATGTGATTTCATTCTTGGACCGCACACTGAAGGGTGTTGCAGGTGCTGTTATCAGCACTGCTACATTCTGTAAACCACTCTCTGGTAATAGTATACTACATGCTTCTAGTAACCACCCCAGGCATACTATTAAATCTATACCAGTGGGGGAGCTGACTAGAATTACCAGAAATTGTAATGATGACAATATCTTGAAAAAGGAAATTAATTCATGTTGTGACAAGTTGGGAAAAAGAGGTTAGTCTAATTGGTGTCTTGATAGAGCAAAGAAAATTGTGCACAAAAAGAAAAGACATGATATGTTGTTACCTAGGGCAGATAATGATAAAAATCAAGATACAATTGTATGCTCTGTTCAGTACAGTTCTCAGTTCAATACCATTAAGACACTTATTCTAAAACATTGACCCGTTCTATTTGAAGATGACGTTTTATCTAATATTTTGCCCAAAGGTTGTCAAGTGGTTGCAAAAAAAGCCAACACTATTGGATATGTTGTCTCAGACATGGTTGCATTGCTGCGGTTTTTATCGTTGTGGCACATCTAAATGCAGAACATGTGCACAGTCCGACATTGTCCACTCTTTTTTGATAGCACCAATTGCAATGAGCATATAATAAAACAATATATTAATTGTAATAGTAAGAACGTAATATATTTGTCTATTCAGAGTGTAATCTGAGATATGTGGGCTGCACACCTCACACGCTCAAGACTCGCATATCTGAGCACATAACCGATATTTCATCTCCTTCTAGTGATAATCGATCTATTTCATCTGCATCCAGACATTTCATTAATGAACATCAAAGAAGTACTGAATCTTTTCGTGTTATGGGTATCGAGAAAATAATGCCACACACAAGAGGTGGAAATTTAAAGAAACGTCTTCTAACACGAGAAGCATACTGGATTTTTCTTATCTGAACACGTTTTCCCAATGGATGGAATGCCAGAAGAGAAATGATGTTCCATTATTGATGGTATTAATGTAATTGTAATCTATATGCATATGTTTTTTTCATTTTTTCTCTTTTTTTATATAAATGCCTGCCTTTTCTTTTTATATGGATTTCATAATTCCTTCCGTTTTTTATGTATATATAATTATTTGTGCACTATAGTTATTTTGTTTCCTTTTTTTTCTTTTCACATGTGTTTTAAATTTGACTTTATTGGGTGAAATGAGTATAAATTGTAGTAACAGCCAGGGGAAGTAGCTTTGAGAAACAACAAGCTTTTGTTCGAAACACGTAACCCACCATCTGTTACTCATGTGAACGAATTTCTTCTTTTTTGTTCTGGACTTATTTTTAAACAATAAATTGGACTTTTTTGTGAAGCTGGACCCTTTCTCATCTTTTTTCTGTGCATTTATTCCCTGTTGTGACCGTGGCCCATTTACTGACTACTCTTGTGTCTTCTGATTCTGTCCTTCTGGTTCTGACCCAGCTACCTGACTATGCCTCTTGCTATCTAACACCACAGAATAGCAGGTAACACCATGGTCCAAGCCTAGGGGTCCCAGTGTAAGTCCAGATCCATGTAATGGTGTTAGATGAGCAAGTCAATCCTTGGCAGAGGCATATCTAGGCTTTCTGGCACCCAGGACAAGAATTTGGTTTGGCTCCCCCCCCCACACATTAACTCCCATCCCCACTCATTAACCCCCCACACACATTAACCCCCTTCCCAACTCATTAACCCCCCACACATTAACCCCCATCTCCACTCATTAACCCCCCTCATTAACCCCCATCCCCACTCATTAACCCCCCCACACATTAACCCCCCATCCCCACTCATTAACCCCCATCCCCACTCATTAACCCCCCACACATTAACCCCCATCCCCTCATTAACCCCCATCCTCACTCATTAACCCCCATCCCCACTCATTAACCCCCCCACACTAACGCCCCCCCATCTTCGGTGTCTTCAGCTCCACAGTGGAGCACTTACCACCAGCGTTCGCTCTGGACGCCAGGGAGTGACGTCAGCAGTGTGATCACATGACCTGATCACACTGCTGACTTCGCTATGGCCCGGCGGTCAGAGCTTCAATTGTACTGGCATCTATATAGACGCCAGTGCAATTGTTCCCTGGGAGCTGGCACGCGCACCTTCTCTGCGCCAGCTGTCAGCTTGACAGCTGATACAGAGAACCACCGACTCTCAGGCCGGGGGGGCGGCAGAACGCAGCCGCCAGGGAGGACACTGCGGACCGCTGCATTAGGCGGCCCAACTGCGCCCCCTGCCAGCTGCGCCCGGGGCAACTGCCCCGGCTGCCCCCCCAGATACGCCCCTGATCCTTGGGATATGGACAGCAGAGAAGATAGTGCCTTCTGGTGGACATCTTTTGAGCTGCCAGTTGACCACGAACAGTGCTCCGAATACATTGTGTCTGCAAACTATTCCAGCTAGATCTGCATTCAAATAGCTAAATGGCGCTCCTTCCCTTCTGAACACTGCCATGTGCCCAGACAGTAGTCTACAACCGTATGTAGGGCATAGTGCGAAGCTGGAAAATAATTTGTAAGATCCATTTGTTTTCTATTATCCTTTGTGAAGAATTCCAAACTTACCACCACATAAAGTGACACATGTCAGATATTAATAATGGGGCCTGATTAGGAACTACTGAAACAATCAAACTCCACAGTCTCCATCAGTAATAAATGAGCAGCTAGTGGCGAAACCTCTCTGGTGTAATTAACGTATGGGTTTCGGAGACTTCACAATCTAAACTATCGTAAGCTCCAATATTTTCTGTCAGATGAGTTTCAAGAAGAAATATTCGGCATTTAAAAAGAACTGTGTATAAGGCCGATTTCACACGTCCTGATATTTCCGGTACCAGAGATGTCCATTGTGTGTAATACTGGTGGCACACGTGTGACAACCATGTGCAGCATCAGTACCACATGGATGGCCGACACAGAAGAAGCGCTACAGTAAGCGCTGTTCCACGGTGGCGGGTGCTGAAGATGCTCTCATCATTCTCCTCTGCTCTGCTGGCGGGGAGAATGATGAGAGTTAGTCAGAATGATGACAGCAGGTGGGGGCTTTTGGGACTATTACTCCCATCAACCTACACCTGCTGCTAAAAACAGTGACAGCAGGAGCGGATGATGGGAGTATTCCTCACCCATCGCCTGCACTATAACTAAATAAATGAATGAAAAAAATGGCGTGGGTTCCCTTGTATTTTCTATAACCAGTCTGGCAAAACTCACAACTGGGGGCTGCAACCCTCAGCTGTCAGCTTCAGCAAGGCTGGTTATCAAAAATAGAGGGGTCCCAAAACAGTTTTTTTTAATTATTTAAATAAATAATTAAAAAGCCGCGTGGGGTCCCCCCCCATTTTTGACATCCAGCCTTGCTAAAGCTGACAACTGGGGGCTGGTATTCTCAGGCTTGTAAGGGTCCATGGATATTGACCCCTTGCCTAAAAATAGCAGCCCGCAGCTGCCCAGAAAAGGCACATCTATTAGATGCGCCAATTCTGGCGCTTTGCCCGGTTCTTCCCACTTGCCCTGTAGTGATGTCAATTGGGGTTCATATTTGTGGGGTTGATGTCACCCTTGTATTGTCAGGTGACATCAAGCCCATGGCTTAGTAATAGAGAGACATCTATAAGACACCTATCCATTACTAATCCTATAGTTATATGGTAAATAAAAACACAGCCAGTCTTTTATTAGAAATAAAACAAAACACAGGGCAAGTGGGAAGAGCATGGCAAAGCGTTGGAATTGGCGCTTCTAATAGGTGTGCCTTTTCTGGACAGCTGCGGGATAGTAATTGTTTAATCTGTATTTGTAGCTTTCAATTAATAAGATTCTCATGCTTCGGGGTGGGGTTGTGGGAGTGGTTGTGGGAGTGGCTGTGTGCGGGGACTTATGTTGTGCTCTGCGTACATATTCATCTGTATTGGCTTATGACACTGATCCTTCAGTGACCTGCCCCCTATTTTACATAAAAAAATTACATCCAGAAAAATGTCACCGGTGATGGAGGGGCCTGCACAGTACCATCTATAAGTAAGAGATAGATGCTACTGGATAGGCGCCGCCAGTGTCATTTGTAAATTTTTTTTCTAAGCCTCAAAATAGCCACAATATTATAGACTGTTGTGAATTCGCTTTCTGGTCTCCCTCTGGTTATTACTGAAGGTAGTGGAGCTAGGCAGATCGACAGAGGGGCTGCGAGTTCTCTTTCTGGGCTCCCTCTGGTGGTTACTGGAGGTAATGGAGCTGATCTGATTGACAAAGGCTTGCCACCTGATATTGATGATGACGATTGGAGATCTGGGGTTTCAGATTGTGATTTAAGACAACCGACTCCTCTATCCCTGCTGGTGATTTGCTTCCTGTTCCTCCTGAGGTCTGATTTCTCCAGCTCTGTCCCTACATTTTCAGCTAAGTGGTTTATTTGCTATTCTGTTTGCATTTGATCTGGTTTTGTCTATCTCTTCTTGGTGCGGGTCAGCCAGCTCCGGCTGGGGCTGTGCTGAATCACCGCCCATATGTTACTGCTTGTGCCAGTTTGTTTTATCCCGTTAGATTGGTATATTCTGAAAGCAGAGCAAAAAGAGACCAGAGTGCTGATATAGTGGGGGGCGAAGTAGTGTGACTTCAGTGTTTTTTGCATCAGACGTGTTGGACTTTTTGCAGGGTTTTTTTGCGTGATTGCAGACAGTGCCTTTCCTATCGTGTCCTGTCTGGTCAGTGTGGGTCCCCTCATTTGCTCAGTCTATTTTCCTGCCTGTGTTTGTGTTTTCATCTTCTCTCACCGACAATATATGTTTGGGGGCTATCTATTCCTTTGGGGTCTGCTCTGGGGCAGTTTAGATTTCCCCTTTCTTGCTTTAGGCTTAGTTAGCTCTACAGCTGTGCCAAGGCGTCTAGGATCATCGTTGGTACGCTCCACGGCTACTGCTAGTTGTGTGGATAGGATCAGGGGTCTGCAATCCGCTTAGGTACCAACCTCTCTGGTTTTCTGTGGCTTAGCCTGGACCTGCTCTCCTCCTCGGTGACCCATTCATAACAGAATCACCAGCCCAACTGTAGACTCTAGTGTACTCCAAAAAAGGAAGGAATTTAAAAAAAAAAAAAAAAGTGTCAGGATTTTTTTTAATATATTTTTTCCTCTTTTTTCTGGGGCTGCAGGAGGAGATTTTTTTTTCTCTAAATGGAGACTAAGCAATTGTTTGATCGCGTTGAGCAGCTCGCTGCTGAAGTGCGAGTAATTTCTGCCTATCTCGCTCATTCATCTGCTGTTGAACCAAAAATCCCTACTCCTGATGTTTTTTGGGGATCGGTCTAAATTTTTGAATTTTAAGAATAATTGTAAACTATTTTTTGCTTTGAAACCTAACTCATCGGGGAGCTCGGTGCAGCAGGTTAAAATTGTCATTTCCCTGCTGCGTGGTGATCCCCAGGATTGGGCCTTTTCTTTGAAACCGGAGATCTTATTCTGGCTAATGTGGACGCGCTTTTTCAAGCCTTGGGTGTTATGATTGAGTCACCATAGGAGGCAAAAATAGAAATGCTAGCTAAGTCCAGAAAACCAGAGAAGTTGGCAGCTATCGGATTGCAGACCCCTGAACCTATCAACACAACTAGCAGTAGCCGTGGGGGGCTCCTACGATGCCCTAGGCCCCTCGATCACAGCCGGAGGACTACATAGCCTAAAGACAGAAAGGGAAATCTAAACTGCCCCAGAGCAGGCCCCAAAGCAAAAGGCAGCCCCCCACATATAATGACGGTGAAGCAAGAAGAAAGAACAAAACACAGACAGAAAGATAGACTGAGCAAAGATGGGGCCCAAGCTAGCTTAGATAGGAAAGGACAGGAAGGCTGCTGTCTGCAATCCGTGAAAAAACCTATGAAAATAAGAGCCAACAAACTGACAGTAAAAAAGGCCCTGAAGACGCTAGGCTTCAAAAAAGGCTATGTCAGTACTCAGGACTATTCTGAAGACAGAGCAACAGGCAAAAGGAGATTCAGCTCACCCCAGCAGGGAATGGCAGAATCCAGAAAAGCAAGGAAAACAAAACACTAATGCAAAAAGGCAAAGCAGAAATCTTAGCTTTAGATGAGCAGGAATCAGACTGTTTTCCTAGAAGTCCACAGAGAAATCACCCGCAGGCCAGAAGGGCGTCGGCAGCCTTATATCCAGTCATTAACTCCACTCAGCCAGTCATCATCATCAGCTGTGTTTTTTCTGTGGAGACGCCTCTCATACTATTTCTGTCCACCCTAAACGAGAAAAGCGTTTTGCTCACGCATTTGCGGTGGGAAATGTACAGCCTAAGTTTCTTTTGGCGATTACCCTGATCTGCTCCTTGTCTACATTTTCTGCTAAGGCTTTTGTAGATTCAGGAGCAGCTTCGAATCTGATGTATTTGGACTTTGCTAAACGTTGTGGTTTTCCCATGATACCCCTGCGGACTCCTATCCCTTTGAGGGGTATTGATGCTACTCCTTTGGCGGGGAATAAACCCCAGTTTTGGACCCAGGTGATATTGCGGGTCGCCCCGGACCACCAAGAAAATTGTAAATTTTTGGTGCTGCACAATTTGCATGATACTATTGTTCTGGGTTTTCCTTGCTTGCAAACTCATAATCCTGTTTTAGATTGGAAATCTGTGTCTGTGGTGAGTTGGGGTTGTCAATGTGTTCTTAGGGACACTCCTGTTTTCTCCACCTCTCTCCAGTCTCATGATATTCCTGACTATTTGGCAGATTTTTCTGATGTATTTAGTGAGAGTAAGTCTGCGTCTTTGCCTCCTCATAGGAGTTATGACTGTGCAATTGAGTTAATGCCCAGGTGTAAATTTCCCAAGGGTCGGCTTTTCAATTTATCGGTACCAGAACATGATGCTATGCGATCTTATATCAAGGAGTAGTTGGAGAAGGGTCATATTAGACCATCCTCTTCACCTTTAGGTGCTGGGTTTTTTTTTGTGGCCAAGAAAGATGGTTCATTAAGGCCATGTATTGACTATCGTTCCCTTAACAAAATCACTGTTAAATATCAGTACCCTAGATGTACGGTACATTCTGGTATCAAATCAGTACCCGTTACCCCTGATTACTGATTTATTTTCCAGAGTTAAAAGTGTCTGTTGGTTTACCAAGCTTGACCTCAGGGGGGCGTATAATCTTATTCACATCAAGCACGGGGATGAATGAAAGATGGCGTTTAATACTCCGGAGGGACATTTTGAGTACCTGGTGATGCCTTTTGGGCTCACTAATGCCCCTTCTGTCTTTCAATCTTTTATGAACGATATTTTCCGGGACTTTGTGGATAAGTTTTTGATCATTTATCTTGATGATATTTTGATCTTTTCCAGTGATTGGGATTCTCAAAATCCGTAAGACAGTGTGGAACATATCCGGACTGTGTTCCGGATTTTGAGGGAAAATTCTCTGTATGTTAAGGGATCGAAGTGTCTTTTTGGTGTACAGAGGATTTCATTTTTGGGATTCATTTTGTCCCTGTCTGCTATTGAAATGGATCCGGCCAAGATACAGGCCATTTATGATTGGGTTCAGCCCACTTCTTTGAAGGCTCTCCAGAAGTTTTTGGGTTTTGCTAATTTCTACCGTAAATTTATAAGTAATTTTTCTGGTATTGTTAAACCACTGACTGATTTGACCAAAAAGGGCGCTGATGTGGTGAATTGGTCTCCAGAGGCACTCGGAATTTCAGGAGCTTAAGCGGAGATTCACTTCTGCTCCGGTTCTACGGCAACCTGATGTCTCACTCCCATTTCAGGTGGAGGTAGATGCTTCTGAGATTGGTGCAGGAGCCGTTTTGTCCCAAAAAGATCTGGTGACTTCTAAGGTGCCTTCTTTTCTCAAAAATTCTCCCCATCTGAACGCAACTATGATGTGGGGAATCGGAAATTGTTGGCCATGAAATGGGCATTTGAAGAGTGGAGACATTGGTTGGAGGGAGCTAGACATCAAGTTGTGGTCTTCACCGACCACAAGAATTTGATTTATCTTGAATCAGCCAAACGCTTGAATCCTAGACAGGCTAGGTGGGCCTTGTTTTTCACGCGTTTTAATTTTGTGGTCTCTTTTCTTCCGGGCACTAAGAATGTTAAGGCGGACGCCCTTTCCAGGAGTTTCTTTGCGGATTCTCTTGATGTGACCGAACCTACTACCATTCTAAATGAGGGTGTAATTCTTTCCGCTATTTCACCTGATTTGAGATGTGCCCTGGAGGAATTTCAGGAGGACAAACCTGAACGTTGCCCTAAGGGAAAATTGTATGTCCTGACCAGTGGAGGAAAAGAGTAATGTCTGAAATTCATTGCTCCGCGTTGGCTGGTCATCCAGGTATTTTTGGTACCAGAGATTTGGTGAGTCGGTCTTTTTGGAGGCCTGCCTTATCTCATGATGTCAGGAATTTTGTGCAGTCCTTTGGGACTTGTTCTCGGTCCAAGCCCTGTTCTCGTTCTAGTGGGTTGTTGATGTCCTTGCCGGTGCCCAGGAGGCCATGGACCCATATTTCAATGGATTTTATTTCTGATCTTCCTGTCTCTCAGAGAATGACTGTTATCTGGGTGATTTGTGATAGATTTTCTAAGATGGTCCATCTTGTACCACTCCCAAAGTTGCCATCTTCTTCTGAGTTGGTGCCCTTGTTTTTACAACAGGTGGTTCGGTTGCACGGGATTCCTGAGAACATTGTGTCAGACAGAGGAATCCAGTTTGTTTCCAGATTTTGGAGAGCTTTTTGTTCCAAACTGGGAATTCAGTTATCTTTCTCCTCTGCATTTCATCCTAAGACCAATGGGCAGACTGAGAGAACAAACCAGACTTTGGAGTCCTATTTGAGATGTTTCATATCTGCTGATCAGGATGACTAGGTCTCATTTTTGCCCTTGGCCAAATTCGCGCTAAACAATAGAGCTGGTTCTGCCAATTTGATGTCGCCCTTTTTCTGTAACTTTGGGTTTTATCCTCGATTTTCTTCAGGGCAAGTGGAATCTTCGGCCTGCCCAAGTGTGGACACTGTGGTAGAGAGAATGCAGCAGATTTGGGACCAAGTGGTGGATAAGTTGTCCCACTCTCAGGAAAGAGCCCAACGGTTTTCCAACCGGCATAGGACCATTGGTCCCCGGTTTAATATGGGTGATCTGGCTTGTTTGTCTTCAAAGAATATTCCCATGAAGGTTGCGCCTCCAAAATTCAAGCCAAGATTCATTGGACCTTATAAGATTTTGGAGATCATTAATCCCGTTTCTTTCCAATTGGCTCTTCCAGTTACGTTTAAGATCCGTAACGTGTTTCATAAATCTTTGTTGAAGAGGTTTGTGGAGCCAGTAGTTCCTATGGCGGCGCCTCCTGACCCTGTATTGGTTAAAGGCAATTTGGAGTATGAGGTAGAGAAAATATTGGATTCTCGTTTGGCTAGACGGAGACTCCAGTACTTGGTCAAATGGAAGGGCTATGGCCAGGAGGATAATTCTTGGGTCTCTGCTTCTGACATTCATGCCGAAAGATTGGTTCGTGCTTTTCACCGGGCCCATCCTGATGGGCCTGGTGGCGTAGATGAGTGTTCGGTGACCCCTCCTCAAGGGGGGGTACTGTTGTGAATTCGCTTTCTGGCCTCCCTCTGGATATTACTGAAGGTAGTGGAGCTGGTCAGATCAACAGAGGGGTTGCGAGTTCTCTTTCTGGGCTCCCTCTGGAGCTGACTTGATCTGATTGACAGAGGCTTGCCACCTGATAATGATGATGACGATTGAAGATCTGGGGTTTCAGATTGGGATTTAAGACAGCCGACTCCCTCTATCCCTGCTGGTGATTTGCTTCCTGTTCCTCCTGAGGTCTGATTTCTCCAGCTCTGTCCCTGCATTTTCAGCTAAGTGGCTTATTTGCTATTCTGTTTGCATTTGATCTGGTTTTGTCTATCTCTTCTTGGTGCGGGTCAGCCAGCTCCGGCTGGGGCTGTGCTGAATCACCGCCCATATGTTACTGCTTGTGCCAGTTTGTTTTATCCCATTAGATTGGTCTCTTTTTGCTCTGCTTTCAGAATATACCAGAGTGCTGATATAGTGGGGGGCGAAGTTGTGTGACTTCAGTATTTTTTGCATCAGACGTTTTGCAGGGTTTTTTGCATGATTGCAGACAGTGTCTTTCCTTTCCTGTCCTGTCTAGTTAGTGTGGGTCCAATCGTTTGCTCAGTCTATTTTTCCTACCTGCGTTTGTGTTTTCATCTTGTCTCACCAACAATATATGTTTGGTGGCTATCTATTCCTTTGGGGTCTGCTCTGGGGCAGTTTAGATTTCCCCTTTCTTGCTTTAGGCTTATTTAGCTCTCCGGCTATGCCGAGGCATCTAGGATCATCGTAGCTACGCTCCATGGCTACTGCTAGTTGTGGGGATAGGATCAGGGGTCTGCAATCTGCTTAGTGACCACCCTCTCTGGTTTTCTGTGGCTTAGCCTGGACCTGCTCTCCTCCTCGGTGACCCATTCATAACAATAGGCATTATCAACAATAATATCAACACTATTATTGTATCAGGTACAAAGTGCTGCAGTGCAAAAGTAAAGAAGGATAAAGTGCATGGTTTTCACCGAGATAAACAGTGTGCTGCCAGGGTCCCATGGACCTGATCCTTATTACAGGTCCATTGTAGTTATATGCCCCCATGATGTGTTTGCACTATTAGCACTTTATCACACAGTGATTGTGGCGCTGGTTTCTGTATAGCACCTTTGTCACTAAAGCACTTTGGTTATAACACTCTTCACATTTGCACAATGCAGCACTTTCCGTTTTTGTGATTTCATAAATATATACATTTTTTGATATTTGATTCACTATATTAACAATGATAGGGGCAGTTTATATAATGTGCTTTTATACTGACAGTGTGTATTAGGATTTTTCTATTCTACCTTTTCAGTTAGCCATTAAAAGGTATGCTCTGGGGCTGAGGTATGCTACTGAGGACTCTCAATCCTGAATATTTTTCTATCTACTGGCTAACACGGTACAAAGATATACATCTTTCCTGTATCTATTCTATTGTGAATATTGTGGCTTTATTTACTGTAATACATTTTTCAGATATTTTCCAAACGTGCTCCAGTTTGATTCAGCTGCATTCAGTTTTTATTTATTATAATTCAATAACAATTTTTTTAATATTATCATTATGTTTTTCCTGTAGTTTATCACAATCCTCCTTGAAATTACCGTATTTTTGGACCATAAAATGCATCTAGGTTTTAGAGGAAGAAATTAGGAAAAAAAATTGAAGCAAAAATTTGGTCAATTCTGTACTTAATATCCCCTATCCTGGTATATATGGTCCCCTCAGCCTCATCCTGATACACATGGCCCCCTCATCCCTATCCTGGCATGCATGGCCACCTCATCCCTATCCTTGCATGCATGACCACCTCATCCCTATCCTGGTATGCTTGGATCCCTCATCCCTACCCTGGTATGCATGCCGCCTCATCCCTATCCTGGTACGCAGGGCCCCCCCATTTCATCCTAGTATGCATGCCGCCTCATCCCTATCCTGGTATGCAGGGCCCCCATCTCGACCTAGTATTCATGGTCCCATCCCTATCCTGGTATGCAGGGATCCATCTCATCCTGGTATGCAGGGCACCATCTCGTCCTGGTATGCAGGGCCCCATTCTTGTAAGTGGCCCCCACCACCATTCCTATCCTGGTATGCAGGGCCCCATCCCTATCCTGGTATGCAGGGTCCCATCCCGTCCTGGTATGCAGGGCCCCATCCTTATAAGTGGCCCCCACCCCATTCCTATCCTGGTATGAATGATCCCATCCCTATCCTGGAATGCATAGTCCCATCTCATCCTGGTATGCATGGCCCCATCTTGCCCTGGTATGCATGGCCACATCTCGCCCTGGTATGCTTGGCCACATCTCAACCGGTTATGCAGGGCCCCATCCTTATAAGTGGCCCCCACCACCATTCCTGTCCTGGTATGCAGGGTCCCATCCCTATCATGGTATGCATGGTCCCATCTCGTCCTGGCATGCAGGGCCCCATCCTTATAAGTGGCCCCCACCCCCATTCCTATCCTGGTATGAATGATCCCATCCCTATCCTGGTATGCAGGGTTCCATCCCTATCATGGTATGCATGGTCCCATCTCGTCCTGGTATGCAGGGCCCCATCCTTATAAGTGGCCCCCACCCCCATTCCTATCCTGGTAGACATGGCCCCATCATTAAAAAAACAAAAACAAATCATTACACTTACCTAACCGGCGCTCCCTTGCAGCGTCCTGCTACGGTGCCAGCAACTGCTATTTGCTTGTAACCAGCGCTGATAACAGTGAGTATTCATGAATATTCATTTCTCTTAAGTAGCGGCACACGTGACCGGAAGCAGGAAGCTGGTGGCTGACACTGCGCGCTACTGAAGAGCAATGAATACTCACTGCCCTTTGCGTACACAGTCCTGGCAGCTGGGCTCTGCTTGTGAGCAGCACATGATGTCCCTGCCATGCACTGCTTACAAGCACAAAGCAGTTGCTGGCACCGGAGCTGGACACTGAGAGGGAGCGCGGGGTAGGTAAGTGTAATGGTTTGCTTTTTAATGTTTTCTGATGCGGCCATGCATACCAGGATAGGGATGGGGATGGGGGTCAATTATAAGGATGGGGCCATGCATGCCAGGACCGGGGTTGGAGGCTAATCATATCAAGATACTATTATTAAAGAGAAATGAATATTCATTGCCCTCCAAACCCATGGGCGTGGAATGCAGTGAATATTCATTTCTCTTTAGCAGCGAGAAGAGGAGTTAGCCGTAGTCACCGGCTCCAGCCTCATGTGACTCGCTGCTCCGCCGATGCCGTTCTCCCACCTCCCCACCACAGCCAGAGCTGGTACATCCGGACTATAAGACGCACCCCCCCATTTTCCTCCATATTTTTGAAGGAAAAAAGGCGTCTTATAGTCCAAAAAATAAGGTAGTTTTAACACAAATTGAAAAGTCAGGATAAAGGGAAACTCTGTTATTGTACACACTTATAATTCACACTTGGCCTCACTGCACATTTACTGTTGCCGCTCATAAAAGCAAAGTTTGACCAGAAAGACTGGACCTGGTCTTGTAGGGACCATGAGACATTCAGCAGCACAGAAGGGAGAGAAGGGAGATTCATCCGATAAGATCTCAGGGATCTAGGAAGCCAACAGCATCCTTACCCTCCGCTTACTCTTACAGACCCATCATACTTTTCTTCAAGCGATTTTCTATCTTGTCAGAACATTCTATGTACGCTGTCATTTGGCTTTATAGTTACAGATCTGGGCAGGTAACGGTCAGCGTCTCCTAATTCAGCTCGTATGTTCTCTAGAAAAGGGCTTTCACTGCCCAAAGTCATTTGAACAGTTTTGGGTGGAGGAGAATGTTGTGGTCTAGAGGCAAAATGGTGATCATGGTAATACGGCCAGACTACACCACCGATAAAGCAGCCACAGCCGGTGACTGAGAGGAATCTGTGACCTCTCTGCATTCAGTGGTTACTACTCACCTGGGTAGTCATATGTGGGAATCTCCTCTTTACACCACTCATCACCCCTCACATATGTCTCTGTAGTATTAATATGGGTCAGATCTTCACCCTGAAACAAATATTGTAAAAGTCACAGACAGATGGAGAAGTCCCATCTATGATCAGCTCTAATCCTGCCATCTCCACCGCTCTCATTACACAAGTATAAAACATATAATACTGGTGGATAAAACAAGACTGAGCACAAGACCTTCACAGCCGTCTACACATCATAGGGGAGATCTCCTGACACCTTCTCTCCATCTACCTGGTGATCCTGAGGAGCACTGGGATCTTTTTGGTTACAGTCCTGTGGAAGAAGAGGACGGGGACATCTCTCTGGTGTTGTCCTCTTACTGGATAGATGTGGAGGAAACACATACAGGGACTGAATTCATTCTCTGCATACAGCTAATTATAGGCCGTGTGTATTTAGTCCTGTCTATTACCTGGTGATGTGAGGGGCTGGGGAACCTCCATTATGACGTTCTTGTACAGATCTCTGTGTCCTTCTAAATACTCCCACTCCTCCGTGGAGAAATAGACAGCGACATCCTGACACCTTATAGGAACCTGACACATACAATGATACCGTCATCCCCCGATCCCTTCATAGTGTTACTGTATAATGTCCCAGCATTCCCAGCAGTGTCACCTCTCCAGTCAGCAGCTCAATCATCTTGTAGAGGAGTTCTAGGATCTTCTGGTCATTGATGTCCTCATGGATCAGGGGGTGAGGTGGAGACCCCGTGATTGGGCTCAGGGGTCTTCCACATCCCTCAGACACAGGGTCCTGACAGCGATCACTAGAGGTCTTCTTCACCACTGTGTAATCCTGGTTATGGAGAGACACATTAATAAATCTCACTACAGACATTTCCAGAGTCCTCACCTCGCCAGTTCTGTCCATCTGTTATTCCCATAGATAATGATGTAATGTGACGTCATCAGACTCTCTCACCTCTCCAGTGAGATGGAAGAGGATCTCTAGGGTGAGGTGTAACATCCTCTCCACCATCTTGTCTCTGTCCATATCCATCCTTGATGGGTAAATCAGGAAAATTCTCTTCTGTAGAAGATCTTCACTGAGAGGATCCGATATTGTAGAGACCTGAATGAGAAGAAGATGAGCCGATGTAACATCATAAGAATCCTGTGTAATAATACACTTACTGGAGATAATAAGGGAAACATATGAGGAGATTTATTATCTTACAGGGTTTAGTTTTCTTCCCTGACATCTACTAATAAAACTTATATATTTAGGCCACAGACAACAAGCAGTTTCCTCCTCGGAGTCGGCAGCTGAACACGTTCCTCATAGACTCATCTTCCATAACGCTAATTCTCGTCTCATTACCGACACTGGAATCGGCATTAGCAATACTGCAGGAGATATTCATTACACGTGACATGAGAAATAACTCCTTCATGATGAGGACGACATCTTCATCTTCTACTGCGGCTCTAGAGACAGATGTGGCCAGAGTCGGTCACTGCCTCCATCCCCACCGGCCGTCTATATGAAGGTTTCCCGTCTTCCCCGCACTGGAATCTTCTATCACGTTAGATCTCAGCTCTGAGTCACACAGAAGTTTGAGGCTTTTAGAAAAGATTTTTAGTTTACACAAACACAACGGACAGAAATGATCTGATCCCAAAGTCTCCATGTACAGTGATTTATGGGGTTTATTTCTGGCCTTAGACTTTCCTATATTACAAGAAAAACTCCAGAAAAAGCCGATATTAAAATGTTTCTAAAGAAAAATTGGCTCCAACAATTCTTGTAAGAAGAAAAAAAACATGGAAAAAGCAGAAGACCCCTGTACATTTTATTATATTTCAACAAGTGAAACATTTATTAAAAAGAAATGAATCTTTTTGGTCCCCAGAACATAGATGTACACCGCAGGGACGGCACAGATGAGGCTGCAACAAATCCCTGACAGTTTAACCACTTGCTGCTGTGAAAAGCAAACATGGCATCTAAGAAGGTGTGACAGAGTTTGGCTGAATGCCCCCCACCTCCAAGTACTCGATAGTATGGGGCGGCCTAGTTACTCCGATACTTACATGCCTAATAATGGGGTCTGGGCTGCAATGCATGAAGGTCTATTAGGCCGGGCCAGAGGCAGCGTCCAATAAGTTACCTTATAACGCCCCCATACACATTAGACTAAAGTTCCAGGAAAGCAATGATTTTGGGGGGTTTGGCCGACCATATAATGTATTTGGGGGCCTCCCGACAGATGATGTCAGGGCAGAGAAGGATCCGGCATCCTGAATTTCAGAGGATAATCCGTTTGTTCTTCCTGTAGATAATCCCACTCTAGAGGAGTCTGGAGGCGACTCTCTCATACAGACCACAGGAAAGCTGGAATATTTGTGTGTATGGGGGAGTCGGGAGAGATAGCCGTCTGCCAAATGACCGATCAGCCAACTCTGATCTCATGTGTATGGGGCCGTTAGTATTACACTGACAGGCAGTGATGATACACGGCACTACAGTAGTACAGGGCATCACCGGAGCCATCAGAGGCTTGTATGTTGTATGATCGCACTGATCAGAGGGGTTTAAAAAAGGTTTAAAGTAGAAAAAAATATCACAGTTTCAGCAACAAGAAATATCCATCACTATATGGAAAGCAGAGTCACTGCACAATGTTAGTTACGTCACGTCCATAACTACTTTATTATACTCTATTATCCTGTACACAGCGGAGTAGATAGAAATCACAGATTCCACAGCAATAGCTGGAATTGGGCCCTCCAACGTAAAGAAAAAAAAATCTATCTATATAAACGGTTCAAAAAAATAAAGGGAACACTTAAACAACAGAATATAACTCCAACTAAATCAAACTTCTGTGAAATCAAACTGTCCACTTAGGAAGCAACACTGATTGACAATCAATTTCACATGCTGTTGTGCAAATGGAATAGACAACAGATGGAAATTATTGGCAATTATCAAGACACCCTCAATAAAGGAGTGGTTCTGCAGGTGGGGACCACAGACCTCATCTCAGTACCAATGCTTTCTGGCTGATGTTTTGGTCACTTTTGAATGTTGGCTGTGCTTTCTTACTCGTGGCAACATGAGACGGACTCTACAACCCACACAAGTGGCTCAGGTAGTGCAGCTCATCCAGGATGGCACATCAATGCGAGCTGTGGCAAGAAGGTTTGCTGTGTCAGTCAGCGTAGTGTCCAGAGGCTGGAGGTGCTACCAGGAGACAGGTCAGTACACAAGGAGATGTGGAGGGAGCCGTATGAGGGCAACAACCCAGCAGCAGGACCGCTACCTCCACCTTTATGCAAGGAGGAACAGGAGGAGCACTGCCAGAGCCCTGCAAAATGATCTTCAGCAGGACACAAATGTTCATGTGTCTGCACAAACGGTTACAAAACGACTCCATGAGGATGGTCTGAGGGCCCGACGTCCACAGATGGGGGTTGTGCTCACAGCCCAACACCGTACAGGATGCTTGGCATTTCCCACAGAACACCAGGATAGGCAAATTCGCCACTGGCGCCCTGTGTTCTTCACAGATGGAAGCAGGTTCACACTGAGCACATGTGACAGCCGTGACAGAGTCTGGAGACGCCGTGGAGAGCGATCTGCTGCCTGCAACATCCTTCAGCATGACCGGTTTGGCAGAGGTCAGTAATGGTGTGGAGTGGCATTTCTTTGGAGGCCACATGATGTTGGGCTGTGAGCACAACCCCCATGGAGACACAATTGTGCCTTTACCTGGAGATAAATTCCCAGTGGGGGCAATTTCCAAAATGCAATAACTTAAGTGGGGAATTCAGCTCTTTTCACACTTAAGGGATCTGTATATGGAGTCTACAAACTACAGTGGGGAAAATAAGGATTTGTTACGCGGCCAATTTTGGGGTAAAGTCACATTTTTGTGAGGAAAAAAAGTACAATTGTCATTTTTTGCTTCCACATTGCTTAAATGCCTGTCACACTGTCCGAATTCAGATATTATCCTGTCAGAAAGGAGAATACAGGGAGTGAAAGGGTTAATAGGACTCACAGGAGGAACCGGCCCAGAAAGCAGAAGATGCAGCGAGTGTCTGCCACATATATGACTGCTCTGTGTGCACAGGACCTGTGATGAGGTCACAGGAGGGGAGGAGTCAGAGGTCACATGATCAGGGGCCTCAGTGTGTGCAGGACTCAGTGTGCTGGAGCGCTCCCGATAATCAGCTGCGTGTGTCGCGCTGTGTGATAGTCACAGCACCTGCATGGAGAGCGACACATGCAGCTGATTATCGGGAGCGCTCCAGGGATCCGGGCCTTCACTAGACCCCTGTACAGCTGTATAATGAGGCCCAGGCTTTATAGTGAAGGGAAAGGAGTGAGGACCTGTGCCCAGGAGCTACAGTCTGAGGAAAGAGCTAAAAAACCTTCACTAGACCCCTGTACAGCTGTATAGTGAGGCCCAGGCTTTATAGTGAAGGGACAGGAGTGAGGGCCTGTGCCCAGGAGCTACAGTCTGAGGAAAGGGCTAAAAAGCCTTCACTAGACCCCTGTACAGCTGTATAATGAGGCCCAGGCTTTATAGTGAAGGGACAGGAGTGAGGGCCTGTTCCCAGGAGCTACAGACTGAGGAAAGAGCTAAAAAGCCTTCACTAGACCCCTGTACAGCTGTATAATGAGGCCCAGGCTTTATAGTGAAGGGACAGGAGTGAGGGCCTGTTCCTAGGAGCTACGGACTGAGGAAAGGGCTAAAAAGCCTTCACTAGACCCCTGTACAGCTGTATAATGAGGACCAGGCTTTATAGTGAAGGGACAGGAGTGAGGGCCTGTTCCCAGGAGCTACAGTCTGAGGAAAGGGCTAAAAAGCATTCACTAGACCCCTGTACAGCTGTATAATGAGGACCAGGCTTTATAGTGAAGGGACAGGAGTGAGGGCCTGTGCCCAGGAGCTACAGTCTGAGGAAAGGGCTAAAAAGCCTTCACTAGACCCCTGTACAGCTGTATAATGAGGCCCAGGCTTTATAGTGAAGGGAAAGGAGTGAGGACCTGTTCCCAGGAGCTAGACTGAGGAAAGAGCTAAAAAAAAACCTTCACTAGACCCCTGTACAGCTGTATAGTGAGGCCCAGGCTTTAAAGTGAAGGGACAGGAGTGAGGGCCTGTGCCCAGGAGCTACGGACTGAGGAAAGGGCTAAAAAGCCTTCACTAGACTCCTGTACAGCTGTATAAAGAGGACCAGGCTTTATAGTGAAGGGACAGGAGTGAGGGCCTGTTCCCAGGAGCTACAGTCTGAGGAAAGGGCTAAAAAGCCTTCACTAGACCCCTGTACAGCTGTATAATGAGGCCCAGGCTTTATAGTGAAGGGACAGGAGTGAGGGCCAGTGCCCAGGAGCTACAGACTGAGGAAAGAGCTAAAAAAACCTTCACTAGACCCCTGTACAGCTGTATAATGAGGCCCAGGCTTTATAGTGAAGGGACAGGAGTGAGGACCTGTTCCCAGGAGCTACAGACTGAGGAAAGAGCTAAAAAACCTTCACTAGACCCCTGTACAGCTGTATAATGAGGCTCAGGCTTTATAGTGAAGGGACAGGAGTGAGGACCTGTTCCCAGGAGCTACAGTCTGAGGAAAGGGCTAAAAAGCCTTCACTAGACCCCTGTACAGCTGTATAATGAGGCCCAGGATTTATAGTGAAGGGACAGGAGTGAGGGCCTGTGCCCAGGAGCTACAGTCTGAGGAAAGAGCTAAAAAGCCTTCACTAGACCCCTGTACAGCTGTATAATGAGGCAAAGGCTTTATAGTGAAGGGACAGGAGTGAGGGCCTGTGCCCAGGAGCTACAGTCTGAGGAAAGGGCTAAAAAGCCTTCACTAGACCCCTGTACAGCTGTATAATGAAGCCCAGGCTTTATAGTGAAGGGACAGGAGTGAGGGCCTGTGCCCAGGAGCTACAGACCGAGGAAAGGGCTAAAAAGCCTTCACTAGACCCCTGTACAGCTGTATAATGAGGCCCAGGCTTTATAGTGAAGGGACAGGAGTGAGGGCCTGTGCCCAGGAGCTACAGTCTGAGGAAAGAGCTAAAAAGCCTTCACTAGACCCCTGTACAGCTGTATAATGAGGCCCAGGCTTTATAGTGAAGGGACAGGAGGGCCTGTTCCCAGGAGCTACAGTCTGAGGAAAGGGCTAAAAAGCCTTCACTAGACCCCTGTACAGCTGTATAATGAGGCCCAGGCTTTATAGTGAAGGGACTGGAGTGAGGGCCTGTGCCCAGGAGCTACAGTCTGAGGAAAGGGCTAAAAAGCCTTCACTAGACCCCTGTACAGCTGTATAATGAGGCCCAGGCTTTATAGTGAAGGGACAGGAGTGAGGGCCTGTTCCCAGGAGCTACAGTGTGAGGAAAGGGCTAAAAAGCCTTCACTAGACCCCTGTACAGCTGTATAATGAGGCCCAGGCTTTATAGTGAAGGGACAGGAGGGAGAAAAGTGGGGAAAGGAGCCAGAAGAGCCGGACTGCCCATCACTAACCTGCAGAGCCGCACTCCACATATATGGCTGCTCTGTGCACAGGACCTGTGATGAGGTCACAGGAGGGGAGGAGTCAGGGGCCTCAGTGTGTGACGGATGAGGGGAAGTTTATGTGTGGGGTCAGGAGGGGTTTACAGGGTGCATGTAGCAGAGCCGAGTGTGTACGAGGTGTACGGAGCGGAGACGTCTGTGTACGAGGTGTACGGAGCGGAGCCGCGTGTGTACGAGGTGTACGGAGCGGAGCCGTGTGTGTACGAGGTGTTCGGAGCGGAGCCGTGTGTGTACGAGGTGTACGGAGCGGAGCTGCGTGTGTACGAGGTGAAATGTTTTAGACTCAAATTTTTCTATTTCACAGAGAGTAAAATGGAGCCACAATTTACACAGAAATTTCTCCATAAACCTGAGGTCAGGAATGACTGCACACGGCCGGGCTCCAATGGGGAGAGTCACTGTTTTGCTTTTTGGAGCACTAATTTGGCAGTCCTCGCTTGTGGGGGCCAGTTGTAAAGCCCCCGATGTTTGTGGACAACGTACGACCCCCTAAAGTTACCCCATTTCAGACACTGTGCTCATCAGGGAAGTCATCTATGGGTGTAATGGGCATTTTTATCTTACAGGTGTCACTGATTTCTTTACTACTTGGCTGTGAAGATAATATTACGTGTTCCGAGGTGCAGCGAGTGGTTCAGCTCAAGGACATCTGAGTGGGCTCCTAACCAGATGTTATGATGGTGCCTCACATGCCTTGTCAGTGCCTCTCTTCTCACTATGGTCACTGCAGCTTCCCAGTGGGTCGACCTCCCAGGGCTGTGGGGTACTCGGTACCGGGCCCTATGAGCTTCAATGGGAGATGTCACGGCAGCTGAGACCCGGCCCGTGGCCCTGCGCGCCCATTGTAAAAGGAGTTGTTGCAGTGTGCTTAGAGTGATGAAAGTTTATGAGTGATTCGTGACGCCACCTGTGGTGTTTGGCAATAGAGATGTAAGCCGACGCTGCAGACAGATCCTCTGGGACAGATAGTGTGGTGCAGCAGTGATGTTATAGCCCTCCACAGGCAGGGCTGTAGTCCCAGGGCAGTGTAGAGACGCGTTGCAGGAATGGTGCAGTGTAGGCACAGGGAAGCGGTGCCAGGTGTGTGTGACGCGGGAATGATTGGAGGACACCAGGGCATGTAGTTCCAAAGCTTTACTCACAGTCTGTTGTACAAACAGGTGCCTGCCTCCGTGCCGTGTCCTCCAGGTCAGGGACTCAGTCAACCTCCAGGCCAGATGGAATACTCCTTTCCAACACTCCGCCCACATGTACCTTTCTGAATGTCTCCTCTTATAGCGCCTTTAAATGAAGTACTCCTAGTACTGAGTTACACTGGAGTTCCTCCTGTCCGATGTTCTTATGAACTCTACTTGTACGGCAGACAGCTGTAGCCTGCTTCGGGGACTCCTTGCTACTAAGTCCCGGCTCACTATCCAGTTGCTGTTGTGCCCCCAAGTCTTGTGTGGGAATAAAGCGGTCACTCCTTCTATTCCTCCGGTGTCTGCTGCAGGACCATTAGTGTTGTGAGTTCATTCTCCTCTTCACCTTTGATGTCTGATGAACTCCCTCTGCTGGTGAAGAGAGGTAATGAAATTGAATGGGATGGGAAGAACCTGTCATCTGAACAGGCGGAGTGTGATTGGACATCTGGAATTTCTGAGTGGATATAAGGCAGCCGACGCCCTGCAGGGTGGCTGTGATCCTTTCTGCTCTGAGCTCTTGCATCCAGTTTTAGTTCCTGTCTACTAAAAGCTAAGTTTTTGCCCTGCTATTATTCCATGAGATTTTGTCTGGTTTCCTTAGTGTTTATATTCAGCCAGTCCTGGTTGGGACTGGCTGAATTCCATTTTTGTCTCTGATCAGTTTATCTCTTTGCTCTGTTTTCAGAATATACCTGAGTGCTGATATAGTGGTTTTGAAGTCTAGCGACTTCAGGGCCTTTTTCCCTATCAGACGGTTGGGACATTTTTGGTAGGGTTTTTTGCGGATTGCAGACAGCATCTTTTCTGTCCTGTCCTATCTAGTTAGTTGGGCCCCATCATTTGCTCAGCCTGTCTTTCTGTCTGTGTTTTCATCTGTATTTCACCGACAATACATGTTGGGGGCTGTCTATTGCTTTGGGGTCTGCTCTGGGGCAGTTTAGATTTCCCCTTTCCTTCTTTAGGCTTATGTAGTTCTCCGGCTGTGACGAGGGGTCTAGGGCACAGTAGGAACCCCCCACGGCTACTGTTAGTTATGGTGTATAGGATCAGGGGTCTGCAATCCGATAGCTATCAACCTCCCCGGTTTTCTGGACTTAGCTTGTATTTTTGTTTTCTCCTCCTCCGGTGACTCATTCATAATAGAATCACCAGCCATACCGCAGATTCTAGGGTACTCAATAGCAGGAAAGAATTGTAAAAAAAAAAAAAAAAAATGTGTCAGATTTTTTTTTTTTGTGTATATTTTTTCCTCTATTTCTCTGAGGCCGTAGGGGGAATTTTTTCTCAATGGAGATTAAGCAATTGTCTGATCGTGTGGAGCAGCTTACTGCTGAAGTGCGGGGAATTTCCACCTATCTTGCTCATTCACATGCTGCTGAACCAAAGATCCCTACTCCTGATGTGTTTTTTGGGGATCGGTCTAAATTTCTGAATTGTAAGAATAATTGTAAATTATTTTTTGCCTTGAAGCCTAACTCATCGGGGAACTCCGCGCAGCAGGTTAAAATTGTCATCTCTTTGCTGCGCGGCGATCCCCAGGATTGGGCGTTTTCTTTGAAACCTGATGATCCTATTCTTACTAATGTGAACACATTTTTTCAAGCCTTGGGGTTGTTGTATGATGAACCTAATGCTATTGATCAGGCTGAAAAGGCCCTGTTGGTATTGAGCCAGGGTCAGGATTCTGCAGAGTTGTACTGTCAAAAATTCCGAAAGTGGGCGGCCCTCACTACCTGGAATGATGGTGCCTTGGCAGCTCTCTTTCGAAAGGGTTTGTCAGAAACCGTAAAAGATACTATGGTGGGATTTCCTGTTCCTTCTGGTCTTGTCGATTCTATGTCATTAGCCATTCAGGTTGATCGGCGTTTGCGTGAACGCAAAACTGCACGAGAGGTGTTGCCACCTGTTGAACAAATGTCTGAACCTATGCAATGTGATAGAGTTTTGTCTAGGGCGCAATGTCAGGAGTTCAGAAGGCGTAATAAGCTGTGTTTTTTCTGTGGAGATGCCTCTCATATTATTTCTGTCTGCCCTAAATGAGAGAAACGTTTTGCACACACATTTGCTGTGGGTGGTGTTCAACCTAAGTTTCTTCTGGCAATTACTCTGATCTGCTCCCTGTCCACATTTTCCGCTAAGGCTTTTGTGGATTCGGGAGCAGCTCTGAACCTGATGGACTTGGATTTTGCTAAACATTGTGGGTTTCCTATGACACCTCTGTGGACGCCTATCCCTTTGAGGGGGATTGATGCTACTCCTTTGGCGAAGAATAAACCTCAGTTTTGGTCCCAGGTCGTAATGCGGGTCGCCCCAGACCATCAAGAAAATTGCAGATTTTTGGTGTTGCATAATTTGCATGATACCCTCATTCTGGGGTTTCCCTGGTTGCAAATCCATAATCCAGTTTTGGATTGGAAATCTTTATCTCTGGTGAGTTGGGGTTGTAGGTGTGCCCTTAGTGACGCTCCTGTTTTCTCCACCTCTCCCCAGTCGCATGATGTTCCTGACTACTGACTATTTGGCTGATTTTTATGATGTATTTAGTGAGAATGAGTCTGCGTCTTTGCCTCCTCATAGGAGTTAGGACTGTGCAATTGAGCTGAGCCCTGGGTGTAAATTTCCCAAGGGTCGACTTTTCAATTTATCAGTACCCGAGCACGAGGCTATGCGATCCTATATTAAGGAGTCGTTGGAGAAGGGTCATATTAGACCATCCTCTTCACCCTTAGGTGCTGGGTTTTTTTTTGTGGCCAAGAAAGATGGTTCATTAAGGCCTTGTATTGACTATCGTTCCCTCAACAAAATTACGGTTAAATATCAGTATCCGTTACCCCTGATTTCTGATCTATTCTCCAGAGTTAAAGGTGCTTGCTGGTTTACCAAGCTTGACCTCAGGGGGGCGTATAATCTTATTCGCATTAAGCAGGGGGATGAATGGAAGATGGCATTTAATACTCCGGAGGGACATTTTGAGTACCTGGTGATGCCTTTTGGGCTCACTAATGCCCCTTCTGTCTTCCAGTGCTTCATGAATGATATTTTCCGAGACTTTGTGGATAAATTTTTGATCATCTATCTGGATGATATTTTGATCTTTTCCAAGGATTGGGACTCTCATGTGGAACATGTTCGGACTGTGTTCCGGATTTTGAGGGAGAATTCCCTTTATGTCAAGGGATCGAAATGCCTTTTTGGTGTACAGAAGATTTCATTTTTGGGATTTATTTTGTCTCCATCAACTATTGAAATGGACCCGGCCAAGGTACAGGCCATTTATGATTGGGTTCAGCCCACTTCTTTGAAGGCCCTCCAGAAGTTTTTGGGTTTTGCTAATTTTTATCGTAAATTTATAGCTAATTTTTCTGGTATTGCCAAACCATTGACTGATTTGACTAAGAAGGGGGCTGATGTGCTGAATTGGTCTCCGGAGGCTGTTTCTTCTTTTCAGGAGCTGAAGCAAAGGTTCACTTCTGCTCCGGTTTTGCGGCAACCTGATGTCTCACTCCCGTTTCAGGTAGAGGTGGACGCTTCTGAGATTGGTGCAGGAGCTGTTTTGTCCCAAAAAGATCCTGTAACATCTAAAATGAATCCCTGTGCTTTCTTTTCCCGAAAGTTCTCCCCATCCGAACGTAACTATGATGTGGGGAATCGGGAACTGATAGCCATGAAATGGGCATTTGGGGAGTGGAGACATTGGTTGGAGGGAGCTAAACATCAAGTCGTGGTCCTTACTGACCACAAGAATTTGATTTACCTGGAGTCGGCCAAACGCTTGAATCCTAGACAGGCTGTTTTTCACACATTTTGATTTTGTGGTCTCTTTTCTTCCGGGCACTAAGAATGTCAAGGCAGACGCTCTCTCTAGGAGTTTCTTTGCTGATTCTCCTATTGTGACCAAGCCTGCTACCATCTTAGGTGAGGGGGTAGTTCTTTCTGCCATCTCGCCCAATTTGAGACGTGTTCTGGAAGAGTTTCAGGAGGACAAACCTGAGCGTTGTCCTATTGGAAAATTGTATGTTTCTGACCAGTGGAGAAAGAGAGTGATGTCTGAGGTTCATTGCTCCGCATTGGCTGGTCATTCAGGTATTTTTGGTACTAGAAGTTTGGTGAGTCGGTCTTTTTGGTGGCCCGCCTTGTCTCGTGATGTCAGGAATTTTGTGTAGTCCTGTGGGACTTGCTCCCGGTCTAAACCTTGTTCTCGCTCTAGTGGGTTGTTGATGCCTTTGCCGGTGCCCCGGAGGCCATGGACCCATATTTCAATGGATTTTATCTCTGATATGCCTGTTTCTCAGAGAATGACTTATTTGGGTGATTTGTGATAGATTCTCTAAGATGGTCCATCTTGTACCACTCCCTAAGTTGCCATCTTGCTCAGAGTTGGTGCCCTTGTTTTTGCAACAGGTGGTTCGCTTGCACGGGATTCCTGAGAACATTGTATCTGACAGAGGAGTTCAGTTTGTTTCTAGATTTTGGAGGACTTTCTGTTCCAAGCTGGGAATTCAATTGTCCTTCTCCTCTGCGTTTCACCCTCAGACCAATGGGCAGACGGAGAGAACAAACCAGACTTTGGAGTCGTATATGAGATGTTTTATTTCTGCTGATCAGGATGATTGGGTTTCATTTTTGCCCTTGGCCGAATTTGCTTTAACCCCTTCACCCCCAAGGGTGGTTTGCACGTTCATGACCGGGCCAATTTTTACAATTCTGACCACTGTACCTTTATGAGGTCATAACTCTCGAACGCTTCCATGGATCCCGGTGATTCTGACATTGTTTTCTCGTGACATATTGTACTTCATGTTAGTGGTAAAATTTCATTCAAATAACTTGCGTTTATTTGTGAGAAAAACGGAAATTTGGCGAAAATTTTGAAAATTTCGCAATTTTCCAACTTTGAATTGTTATGCCCTTAAATCACAGAGATAAGGCACACAAAAAACTTGATAACTAACATTTCCCACATGTTTACTTTACATCAGCACAATTTTGGAACCAAAATTTTTTTTTGTTAGGAAGTTATAAGGGTTAAAAGTTGACCAGCGATTTCTCATTTTTACAACACCATTTTATTTTTAGGACCACATCACATTTGAAGCCACTTTGAGGGGTCTATATGATAGAAAATACACAAAAGTGACACCATTCTAAAAACTGCACCCCTTAAGGTGCTCAAAACCACATTCAAGAAGTTTATTAACCCTTTAGGTGCGTCACAGGAATTTTTTTGAATATTTAAAAAAAAATGAACATCTAACTTTTTTTCATAAAAAAAATACTTCAGGTTCAATTTTTTTTATTTTACCAAGGGTAACAGGAGAAATTGAACTGCAAAAGTTATTGTGCAATTTGTCCTGAGTACGCAGATACCTGATATGTGGGGGGGAACGACTGTTTCGGCGCATGGCAGAGCTCAGAATGGAAGGAGCGCCGTTTGACTTTTTCAATGCAAAATTGGCTGGAATTCAGATTGGACGCCATGTCACGTTTGGAGAGTCCCTGATGTACCTAAACAGTGGAAACCCCCTACAAGTGACCCCATTTTGGAAACTAGACCCCCCAAGGAACTTATCTAGATATGTGGTGAGAACTTTGAACCCACAAGGGCTTTACAGAAGTTTATAACGTACAGCGGTACAATTAAAAAATCATATTTTTTCCACAAAAATGATCTTTTCACCCCAATTTTTATTTTCCCAAGGGTAACAGGACCCTAAAAGTTATTGTGCAATTTGTCCTGAGTACGCTGATACCCCACATGTGGGGGTAAACCACTATTTGGGCGCATGGCAGAGCTCGGAAGGGAAGCAGCGCCATTTGACGTTTTTGGCTGGAATTGAGATCGGACACCATGTCGCGTTTGGAAAACCCCTGATGTACCAAAACAGTGGAAACCCCCCACAAATGACACCATTTTGGAAACTAGACCCCCTAAGGAACTTATCTAGATGTGTGGTGAGAACTTTGAACCCCCATGGGCTTCACAGAAGTTTATAACATAAAGCCATACAATTAAAAAATCATATTTTTTAAACAAAAATGATCTTTTCACCCTCAATTCTTATTTTTCCAAGGGTAACAGGACCCTAAAAGTTATTGTGCAATTTGTCCTGAGTACGCTGATACCCCACATGTGGGGGTAAACCACTATTTGGGCGCATGGCAGAGCTCGGAAGGGAAGCAGCGCCATTTGACGTTTTTGGCTGGAATTGAGATCGGACACCATGTCGCGTTTGGAAAACCCCTGATGTACCAAAACAGTGGAAACCCCCACAAATGACACCATTTTGGAAACTAGACACCCTAAGGAACTTATCTAGATGTGTGGTGAGAACTTTGAACCCCCATGGGCTTCACAGAAGTTTATAACATAAAGCCATACAATTAAAAAATCATATTTTTTCCACAAAAATGATCTTTTCACCCTCAATTCTTATTTTTCCAAGGGTAACAGGACCCTAAAAGTTATTGTGCAATTTGTCCTGAGTACGCTGATACCCCACATGTGGGGGTAAACCACTATTTGGGGGCATGGCAGAGCTCGGAAGGGAAGCAGCGCCATTTGACGTTTTTGGCTGGAATTGAGATCGGACACCATGTCGCGTTTGGAAAACTCCTGATGTACCAAAACAGTGGAACCCCCCACAAATGACACCATTTTGGAAACTAGACCCCCCATGGAACTTATCTAGATGTGTGGTGAGCACTTTGACCCCCCCAGTGCTTCACAGAAGTTTACAACGCCCGGGCGTGAAAATAAAAAATTCGTATTTTTTCCACAAACATGATCTTTTAGTCACCATTTTTTTATTTTCCCAAGGGTACCAGGAGAAATTGGACCCCAAAAGTTGTTGTCCAATTTGTCCTGAGTATGCTGATACCCCATATGTGGGAGAAAACTACTGTATGGGCACACGTCGGGGCTCGGAAGGGAAGTAGTGACGTTTTGGAATGCAGACTTTGATGGAATGGTCTGCGGGTGTGATATTGCCTTTGGAGAGCCCCTAATGTACCTAAACAGTGGAAACCCCCCACAAATGACACCATTTTGTAAACTAGACCCCCCAAGGAACTTATCTAGATGTGTGGTGAGCACTTTGACCCCCCCAGTGCTTCACAGAAGTTTACAACGCCCGGGCGTGAAAATAAAAAATTCGTATTTTTTCCACAAACATGATCTTTTAGTCACCATTTTTTTTATTTTCCCAAGGGTACCAGGAGAAATTGGACCCCAAAAGTTGTTTTCCAATTTGTCCTGAGTACGCTGCTACCCCATATGTGGGAGAAAACTACTGTATGGGCACACGTCAGGGCTCGGAAGGGAAGTAGTGACGTTTTGGAATGCAGACTTTGATGGAATGGTCTGCGGGTGTCATGTTGCCTTTGGAGAGCCCCTAATGTACCTAAACAGTGGAAACCCCCCACAAATGACACCATTTTGTAAACTAGACCCCCCAAGGAACTTATCTAGATGTGTGGTGAGCACTTTGACCCCCCCAGTGCTTCACAGAAGTTTACAACGCCCGGGCGTGAAAATAAAAAATTCGTATTTTTTCCACAAACATGATCTTTTAGTCACCATTTTTTTTATTTTCCCAAGGGTACCAGGAGAAATTGGACCCCAAAAGTTGTTGTCCAATTTGTCCTGAGTACGCTGACACCCCATATGTGGGAGAAAACTACTGTATGGACACACGTCGGGGCTCGGAAGGGAAGCAGTGACGTTTTGGAACGCAGACTTTGATGGAATGGTCTGCGGTTGTCATGTGCGTTTGGAGAGCCCCTGATGTACCTAAACTATTGAAACTCCCCACAAGTGACCCCATTTTGGACACTAGACCCCCCACGGAACTTATCTAGATGTGTGGTGAGCACTTTGAACCCCCAAGTGCTTCACAGAAGTTTATAACACTCGGACGTGAAAATAAAAAAATCATTTTTTTTCCACAAAAATGATATTTTTGCCCCCAATTTTTTATTTTCCTAAGGGTAACAGGAGAAATTGGACCCCAAAAATTGTTTTGCAATTTGTCCTGAGTAGGCTGATACCCTACATGAGGGGGTAAAACACTGTTTGGGCGCATAGCAGAGCTTGGAAGGGAAGGAGCACCATTTGACTTTTTCAACTCAGAATTGGCTGGAATTGAGATCAGACGCCATGTTGCATTTGGAGAGCCCCTGATGTGCCCAAACAGTGGAAACCCCCAATTCTAACTCCAACCCGAACCCCAACACGCCCCTAACCCTAGCCCTAACCCTAGCCCTAACCCTAGCCCTAGCCCTAACCCTAGCCCTAGCCCTAACCCTAGCCCTAGCCCTAGCCCTAACCCTAGCCCTAACCCTAACCCTAGACCTAACCCTACCCCAACACACCCCTAGCCCTAACCCTAGCCCTAACCCTAATGGAAAAATGGAAATAAATACATTTTTTTTATTTTATTATTTTTCCCTAACTAAAGGGGTGATAACGGGGGGTTTGATTTACTATTTATGGCGGTTTTTATGTTTGGCGGCTGTCGCACGCTAAAAGACGCTTTTTATTGTAAAAATAGTTTTTGCATCACCACATATTGAGAGCTATAATTTTTCCGTATTTTGACCCACCGAGTCATGTGAGGTCTTATTTTTTGCGGGACGAGTTGACGTTTTTATTGGTACCATTTTCGGGCACGTGAAATTTTTTGATCGCTTTTTATTCTGATTTTTGGGACGCAGAATGAACAAAAACCAGCGTTTCATGAATTTCTTTTGGGGGGGGTGCGTTTACACCGTTCCGCGTGCGGTAAAATTGATAAAGCGCTTTTATTCTTCGGGTCAGTACGGTTACAGCGATACCTCATTTAGGTCATTTTTTAATGTTTTTGTCGGTTTTATGCAATGAAAACTATTTTATATAAAAAATAATTATTTTTGCATCGCTTTATTCTGCGAGTTATAACTTTTTTATTTTTTTGCTGATGATGCTGTGTGGCGGCTTGTTTTTTGCGGGACAAAATGACGTTTTCAGCGGTACCATGGATATTTATATGCGTCTTTTTGATCTCGCGTTATTGCACTTTTTGTTTGGCGGTATGATAATAAATCATTATTTTTTGCTTCGTTTTTTATTTTTATTTTTTAAGGGGTTCGCTAAAGGGGTTAACTAATGGGACAGTTTTATAGGGCAGGTCGTTACGGACGCGGCGATACCTAATATGTGTACATTTATTGTTTTTTTTTTTTATTATTTTAAAAAAATGAATTTATTGGGGAATATTTTTTTTTTTTTTTACTAATTTATTTGGCGATTTTTTTTAATTTATTTTTACACTTTTTTTTAAATTTTTTTTTACTTTATTACATAGTCCCAGGTGGGACATCACTGTCCTGTGACAGATCGCTGATCTGTCACATCACAGATCACTGTGACAGATCAGCAATCTGTCACAGGCAGTGCACAAGGCTTCCTCATGCCTGCGCTTTGCAGGCACTGAGGAAGCCAGCTTCCCCAGGCCCCCGAAGGCCCCCGTCGCCATCTTGGATTCGGGGGCCTGGAGGATAGGAGTCCCCCGCAGCAGCGCTGCACATTGCGCTGCCGTGGGGGGCTCAGGGAAGCACGGAGGGAGCCCCCTCCCTGCCGATGCTTCCCTTTAACTCCCGGTACACCGCGATCGCGTTTGATCGCGGTGTGCAAGGGGTTAATGTGTCGGGGGCGGTCCGTGACCGCCCCTGACACATAGTGCCGGGTGTCAGCTGTGATAATCAGCTGACACCCGGCCGCGATCAGCGGCGCTCACCACGTGGGCGCCGCTGATCGCGGTAGACATACTATCCCGTCCCCGGTCATACGGGCCCGGGTACCGTGGACGGGATAGTACGTCTCATGTCAGGAAGGGGTTAAATAGAGCTAGTTCTGCCACTTTGATGTCACCTTTTTTTTGTAACTTTGGGTTTCATCCTCGATTCTCTTCAGGGCAGGTGGAGTCTTCTGCCTACCCAGGTGTTGACACTGTGGTGGAGAGAATGCACCAGATCTGGGACCAAGTGGTGGATAAGTTGTCTCTCTCCCAGGAAAAGGCCCAGCGGTTTTCCAACCGGCATAGCACCATTGGTCCCCGGTTTAAGGTGGGTGATATGGTTTGGTTGTCATCAAAGAATATCTCTATGAAGGTGGCTTCTCCAAAATGTAAGCCTAGATTTATTGGACCTTACAAGATTTTGGAGATTCTTAATCCGGTCTCTTTTCGATTGGCTCTTCCTGTTACATTCAAGATCCATAACGTGATTCATAAGTCTCTGTTAAAGAGGTTTGTGGAGCCAGTAGTTCCTGTGGTGGCACCTCCTGACCCTGTATTGGTTGAAGGTAATGTGGAATATGAGGTTGAGAAGATACTGGATTCTCGTCTGGCTAGACGGAGACTCCAGTATTTGGTTAAATGGAAGGGTTATGGCCAGGAGGATAATTCTTGGGTCCCTGCATCTGATATTCATCCTGGTTGGGACTGGCTGAATTCCATTTTTGTCTCTGATCAGTTTATCTCTTTGCTCTGTTTTCAGAATATACCTGAGTGCTGATATAGTGATTTTGAAGTCTAGCGACTTCAGGGCCTTTTTCTCTATCAGACGGTTGGGACATTTTTGGTAGGGTTTTTTGCGGATTGCAGCCAGCATCTTTTCTGTCCTGTCCTATCTAGTTAGTTGGGCCCCATCGTTTGCTCAGCCTGTCTTTCTGCCTGCTTGTGTTTTCATCTGTATTTCACCGACAATACATGTTGGGGGCTGTCTATTGCATTGGGGTCTGCTCTGGGGCAGTTTAGATTTCCCCTTTAATTCTTTAGGCTTATGTAGTTCTCCGGCTGTGACGAGGGGTCTAGGGCACCGTAGGAACCCCCCACGGCTACTGTTAGTTGTGTGGATAGGATTAAGGGTCTGCAATCCGATAGCTACCAACCTCTCCGGTTTTCTGGACTTAGCTTGTATTTTTGTTTTCTCCTCCGGTGACTCATTCATAACACATTAGTATCCATACAACCTCGGGGATCGGGCTCCGGCCTTGCGCTTAGAACTTCTAGGAAGGGTTCTCTTCTAACCCATGTCCTCTGTTCTCGTTTACTGCTCACGTTCCGTACTAATCTTTCTTTCTATGGAAAATCAGTCTTTCAGTCTATGTTGCTCTCTCTCTCTCTTCCTTTCCCGTGCCAGCAGACCCAGGTCACTGGGATCTGCTGCAGCACTTCCATCCATCTATCCCTCTCTACGGGGATCTTCTTCTCTCTCCTTACTCAACAACTGACTCCTCTCCCAAACTCTCCCCGCTCTCTTTAATGGAAACTAAACTCCACCCACCACCCAGCACGTTTCGTGTTCCAAGCAGGGAGCCACCAATGGGTGCTTTGCTACACTCCAAGCAGGGAGCCGTCGAAGGTGCTTTTCTACACTACATTGTGGTGTGGGGTGCAGGTGTTGGAGTGTGGTCAGGAGCCTCCAAGTTACCTGAATGGTGGGGTACACACCTCCGTAGGAGGTGCAGTACCTCTGTGGCAGCTGAGCCTCAGGGGTGCCACATACCCCCCATTAAACACAGCACGTCCGCGGGCTGCAAGGGAAACAAAGTTGACAATACAGGAACATACAAATTTTTATATTGCATAATGAACATGTCTTATACTAAACTTCCCAATGTAGGAGGCACTGTTTCTTGAATGTTACAGTTTAACTGTCTATCAATATTTAAAGTTATGCTACCTAATTTAAGGTGCCATGGAAGCAAATAGTAACACATTTTCTAGCAATACATTGCCTTTCTGTCATTCTTCACATTTTCTACTTACCCTTAATTGACAACTGCTGGTGTCTGGTTCATCATCTGCATATTTTTGTTCAATTCTCCCACCATCTACTAACCTCCCTAAATCGGACATTTCCCTTTCCGTGGGTGGTACCACAATAACACCCCGGCAGCAGGCACGCTGTCTAGGCATTATGTTTGACACCAATCTCTCCTTCACATCCCATATACAATCTCTTGCCCACTCTTGCCGCTTACACCTAAAGAACATCTCTAGAATCCACCCTTTTCTCACCATGGAAACAAAAACCCTCACTGTAGCATTGTTCCACTCCCGCTTGGATTACTGCAACGCTCAATTAATTGGCCTCCCTGTCACTCGACTATCCCCTCTCCAGTCCATACTTAATGCAGCAGCCAGGGTTGTCCATCTGGCTAATCGGTACTCGGACGTGTCCTCTCTTCGTCAGTCATTACACTGGCTGCCCATTCATTATAGGATCCAATTCAAAGTACTTGTTCTCACCCACAAAGCTCTCCATGGTGCGTGCCCCCCTACATCTTTTCCTTCATTTCTGTCTATCGGCCTAGCCAATCGCTGCGCTCTGCAAATGACTTTCGACTAACCTCTGCACTAATCCGTACCTCCCACTCCCGACTCCAAGACTTCTCCCGTGCTGCTCCTATCCTCTGGAATGCTCTACCCCAAGCAATTAGGACTAACCTCAATTTGCATAGTTTTAGGCGCTCCCTCAAAACACATTTGTTCAGAGTGGCTTATCACGTTCACTAATCAAAGTCATTCTATGTGTAAGTGTGCGTATGTAGCCCATTCACTATCTCCATCCATCCTTCACTCCCTCAAGATGGCTGGACCTTCATTGTAAATATACAATTGTAAATACACACCTGTACTTTGTATCTCCCTCACCTCATTGTAGATTGTAAGCTCTCACGAGCAGGGTCGTCTTATTTCGTCTTATTTTGCTTTAATTATTGCATTGTTAACGTTGTTACTTATGGCTTGTGTTTTGAAACTGTTAAACTGTAAAGCGCTGCGGAATATGTTGGCACTATATAAATAAAGATTATTATTATTATTATTATTAATAATTCTCACATCTTTATTCAAACATTGTAAAACATTCACTATATTTCTTTCTCAATTAAACCCTATGAAATATGTCATTAATACTTTCACTACACACTATCACTTTCTAGTTTCTTGTTCAAAAATACTAAGCATTATTACTAAGTGCAAAGAGTAGACATTGGACCGGCCATCATGTCTGGAAATGTCCTTATAACGAGGTAGTCCTTGTTCCAAGGGAAGGTTCCTATGTAAAACCAAGAGAGAGCACCTAAAAAGGTGCAAACTATTTACATTAGCAGTTCTGGATCACTCAATGTCCATGATCTCCACAGTTCAAGTGTAACGGCTACCAATCAAACTGGGCAACAACTGGATCCAATGGGAAAAAACAAGAAAACAAAAACATGATAACCAAAATAGAAAAACAAGCACTAAGGTGGAAATACCCTCCTGGGTAACAAAAGTTAGTTTAAATCAACATTATGGCTGGTTATCCCCTCCTGGGGTTCTGGAAGCTGGTTGCTTGGGCTGCTTCCAGGGGAGATGCTCTGGGTCTCCAGATGGGTTGATGAATCACTGATCCTCGGTAGGAATTCTGGAGACAGCTGCTGCCTGAGGTACAGCAGGGGTAGGCATATCAGCTGTTGCTGGTGATGTCTCTGCCACCAGTAAGTCGATAGGAGTGGCAGCTGGTATCAATGGATAAGGTTCTTCATCCTCTGGGGGTACTGCTGCTCTGGTCCTTGGTCTAATATCTAGGGATGCCGTGGCCTGTTGACGTAGGTAGGAGGCTACACGGGGGTTTTGCAGCTGCGGCCAAGAGAACCCATGATGCGTTTCAATGTCCCGAAGCGGCCTAGACTCGTCCAAGCCCTGAAGGTGTCGTATGGTGCGGCCTATTCCAACCGCACCCTCCTCAGCAGGGATTTCTTCCACCTTCTCATCTCCGTCAGCCTAATGCCCCTGGATGACTCGTCCAATACCCCCATTTCAAGCTCCAGCAGGCCAGCCTCCGACAATGAGAATTCGGGGGTAGCCCGTTCGGAGGGCCAGCATCTATACCTAGTGCCTCCCGAAGGTGCAGTCTCGGCTCCGGTGCAGGCACGGTGCGGGTCCTGGTGGCAACAGTGGTAGTCAGGGCTGCCCGGGTAGATATGAGTGACGGCGGTGGAACAGATGGCGGCTCCCGGTCCGCGGGGGCCTCCGGTGGGACCTGTGCGGCCGCGTCAGGTCCAGACGGGAGCGCCTCTTCCTCCGCTTCAACTCCCAAAGCCTCACACAGCGGCGATGGTAATGGAGAGATTGCAAAGGATGCTGCAGGTGGTGTTGCAGTGGTCGCAGGCTCTACAGGATTTGCCTGGGGGAGATCCGGTGCAGCGATGGCGGGTACCGGTGACTGGGGTACCGCGGGTGTAGGCCCCTCCTGGGCACGCTGCAGATTCAAGGTCCATAAGGCTTCGTGTCTCAGTTGTAAACGGTGCGCCAGCTGGGCAATCTCGTCTTCCAGCTGCTGGCGGTTCATCCTGGAAGCCAGGTCAGAGCCTTCAGCCATTGCGCCGGGGAGATTCAGCTCAACCTCCTCGCGCTTCACAGGCCTCCTACCTTCTCCTTCCAATATGGTGTTCTTGCATTCTTCTTGCCTGGGCTCTTTTCCCGCCACTGGCTCTCGCCCCTCCTTCTGAGGGCGGCGTCTTCTTCCTACTTCTCCATACCAAGCCAGTATACAAACCCCTCGGGGGGGCCATGTTGCTGTCGCATAGAAGTTCAGACAGGGGAGGCCCGGGACTGTCCGCGCGCTTTTCTTAGGATCACCCATATTGTCACGCCCTTCTTCACCACACCGGCGGCCATTTTTAGCGTTCATTTTACAGTCTATTAAATTGGGTCTTCTGCACATTTCAAAAGATTTGAGTCTTAGGCACACAGAACCCGATGGCATCGGATCTCATCATCCTGTTCGTGACGCCAAAGTTGGGTCGCCCTCTCAGGGCTGTGGGGTAGAATCATAGAATCGTAGAGTTGGAAGGGACCTCCTGGGCCATCTGGTCCAACCCCCTGCTCAAAGCAGGATTCGCTAAATCATCCCAGTCAGATGTCTGTCCAGCCTCTGTTTGAAGACTTCCATTGAAGGAGAACTCACCACTTCTCATGGCAGCCTGTTCTACTCATTGATCACTCTGTCAAAAAGTTTTTTCTAATATCTAATCTGTGTCTCCTCCCATTCAGCTTCATCCCATTGGCCCGATGAGCTTCAATGGGAGATGTCACGGCAGCTGGGACCCGGCCCGTGGCCCTGGGCGCCCATTGTAAAAGGAGTTGTTGCAGTGTGCTTAGAGTGATGAAAGTTTATGAGTGATTCGTGACGCCACCTGTGGCGTTCGGCAAAAGAGATGTAAGCCGACACTGCAGACAGATCCTCTGGGACAGATGGTGTGGTGCAGCAGTGATGTTATAGCCCTCCACAGGCAGGGCTGTAGTCCCAGGGCAGTGTAGACGCGTTGCAGGAATGGTGCAGTGTAGATGCAGCGGTGCCAGGTGTGTGTGATGCGGGAATGAGTGGAGGACACCAGGGCATGTAGTTCCAAAGCTTTACTCACAGTCTGTGGTACAAACAGGTGCCTGCCTCCGTGCCGTGTCCTCTGGGTCAGGGACTCAGTCAACCTCCAGGCCAGATGGAATACTCCTTTCCAACACTCCGCCAACATGTGCCTTTCTAAACGTCTCCTCTTTTAGCGCCTTTAAATGAAGTACTCCTAGTACTGAGTTACACTGGAGTTCCTCCTGTCCGATGTTCTTATGAACTCTACTGGTACAGCAGGCAGCTGTAGCCTGCTTCGGGGACTCCTTGCTACTAAGTCCCGGCTCACTATCCAGTTGCTGTTGTGCCCCCAAGTCTTGTGTGGGAATAAAGCAGTCACTCCTTCTATTCCTCCGGTGTCTGCTGCAGGACCACTAGTATCCATGCAACCTCGGGGACCGGGCCCCGGCCTTGCGCTTAGAACTTCTAGGAAGGGTTCTCTTCTAACCCACGTCCTCTGTTCTCTTTTACTCCTCACGTTCCTTACTAATCTTTCTTTCTATGGAAAATCATGCTTTCAGTCTATGTTGCTCTCTCTCTCTTCCTTTCCCATGCCAGCAGACCCAGGTCACTGGGATCTGCTGCAGCACTTCCATCCATCTATCCCTCTCTCCGGGGATCTTCTTCTCTTTCCTTACTCAACAACTGACTCCTCTCCCAAACTCTCCCCGCTCTCTTTAATGTAAACTAAACTCCACCCAGCACGTTTCGTGTTCCAAGTAGGGAGCCACCAATGGGTGCTTTGCTACACTCCAAGCAGGGAGCCGCCGAAGGTGCTTTGCTACACTACTTTGTGGTGTGGGGTGCAGGTGTTGGAGTGTGGTCAGGAGTTTCCACCTTACCTGAATGGTGGGGTACCACACCTCAGGAGGTGCAGTACCTCTGTGGCGGCTGAGCCTCAGGAGCGCCACATCAGCATGTTGTTTCCATTTAGCCTTAGGGGGATTGGCCAGTCTGTACAGGAATTTAACCCTGCTGTCTCCTTCAGAGATTAGGTTCCCCAGCCTATCCCATGCTGGCAGGTCCTATATTAGGCAGCTCCACCATCCGCCCTCTGCTTGATGTTGATTCATAGGCAGTTCACTTTGCCTGTTGTACCTCACACTCGAGTCTCTGACCCACCAATCAGCTGAGGTAGTCTTGGGGACTACCCTGGAGTAGTTCCTGGTGTCTACCGGCTGTCCAGCCTATCCTCTACACCAGTAGCTCTAGTGAAGTCCTGGTGGACACCTAGTTACACCTCTCTAGGGTAAGCCTGGCCGATGGTGCAGTGGGTCCACATCCACCAATGTTACACCAAGTAACTGTGCACACCTCACAACTTTTGAAGCACAGAAAGAGGCACAGATCATGCGACGCGCATAGCAGCAAATTTTGGCATCACCCTAATCCACGGCCATTTACCACTGCTTTCTCCCCCGGCAGGAGGAGTTGTCAGAGGGCCACTGGTAGTGAGGAAAATTCAGCAGACGCCTGAGACTGCAGGGCGTAGACCCAAATCCGGGACTGACCGCTGTATCCGGGACAGTTGGGACTAGAGATGAGCAGATGGATTCATGGCTCTCTGGTCCAGCGTGCGTGGGACCTGGGGATTATTTTTTGTGCAGTCATTCACAGTCGGAGCCTCCAGAACGTTCTCCTCTTTATGTAGCGTCACTATACGACATCCGGCTTATTTGTGTCAGTAAGGCCGTGTTCACACATTGCAGAAATACGGTGCTTTTTGTTTTCTGCAGCATCCGCACCATCTACAATAACAATCTTCTCCCCCTTATTTGATGAGTTCTTGGTGCAGAGGTGAAGCCGCGGTTATAATGCGCTTTTTAGAGGACAGAAAAGCTTTGATTCTGCACTTAAAGTTTCTGCAGTTTTTTACCTGCGATTTTAGACACATAGAAGAGAAGAAAAAGGCCCAAATCGGCACAGATCAGCCGCGTCCTTGGGCACACAGCGGGCGCCTTTTATGGTAAAGTAGTTTTTATTAAAGATTTATTTACATAAATGGGGTAAAGAAAAAGGGGAGAGACCGATTATAAATACCCAGTAATACAGACAAGAACCAAACAGCAAAAAAGAGAAATGTAAAGTCATGAAAGAGGCAGAATAAAGGGGAGAAAGGGTTAAGGAGGAGAATGGGGAAGGAAAAATAGGGTTTGTTAACCCCTTGGAGACCTTGCCCTTTTTCGTTTTTGTGTTTTTGTTTTTCGCCCCCCTTCTTCCCACAGCCATAACTTTTTATGTTTCCGTCAGTATGGCCATGTTAGGGCTTGTTTTTTGCGGGACAAGTTGTGCTTTGGAACGACATCATTGGTTTTACCATATCGTGTACTCAAAAATGGGAAAAAAATTCCAAGGGCGGTGAAATTGCAAACAAAGTGTAACTCCACAACGTTTTTTGGATTTTCTTTTTACCATATTCACCAAACGCTAAGACTGCCCTGCCATTATGATTCTCCAAGTCATTACAAGTTCATAGACACCAAACAGGTCTCAGTTCTTTTGTATTTAAGTGGTAAAAAAATCCAAAAATTGTTGGAAAAAAATTGCTCCATTTTCATGATCTTGGGTTGGGTGAGGGCTTATTGTTTGCGCGCCGAGCTCATGTTTTTATTGATCCCAATTTGGTGCAGATACGATCTTTTGATCATCCGTTATTGCATTTTAATGCAATGTCGCGGTGACCAAAAAACCTTAATTCTGGCATTCTGACTTTTTTTCTCACTACACCGTCTAGTGATCGGGTTGTTCCTTTCTTTATTGATAGATCAGGCGATTCTGAACGTGGCGATACCAAACTTGTGTATGTTTTATTTATCTTTTGTTTTATTTTGAATGGTGCGAAAGGGGGGGGGGGATTTGAACTGTTATATTTTTTTATTTTTTTTAATATTTTTAAAAACATTTTTTTTACTTTTGGCCTGCTTCAATAGTTTCCATAACTCTGCAAAGGAATACGTGGATTTCATCCGCGCTGCCCAAACGATGACACTCCGGAAGGGTAATAAAGTTTGACAGTGGTTTATTCTACTCGTTTCAAGGTTTTTTGAACCTCTTCTTCAGGAAATACCACATGAAGCATACACAGGTGGTGCATTAAGTACACACAGATTTAAAAAAATGAGCTCCAGTCAGATGACAGATGTCAAAATTCATAGTTAGCAGACAGTATAAATATTCATAGAAAGAGATAGAAGCTGTTCTTATATTCACATGTGTATTATAATTTCACAGGTTGGTGAACAAAAGGAAAAAAATAAGGAAAATTAAAAAACACATATATACTGAGCAAGAAAAGTGAATCTCAGACACGAACTCCTAGAGATACGCCTCAGCTTCCTCCAGCTCTGCCGCCCGACAATCAGACCACTCGGCTATACTAACAAGCTCCTGCAAGCGGATCCAATGTGGAAGAGACATAGGATGACATAAACCATTAGTTAGAAATTAAATTGTAAGGATCTAAATTTTAAACAATTAAAAATAAATGTTTTATTAATAAAAAAAATATACTTTTTTTTAAATCTCAAGTTCGGCTTATTATAAAAAAAAAGGGAATCACTCATCTGCCAAAGCTCAGTGGCAGAGTGGGAAGGACGATGTGCTCCACACCCGCAATATTGTGCACACGCTCAGGATCGCACCGCAGGAGGAGCACACGGCGCTTCTCCCAATACCACACGGCTGTTACATCTCCCGCACAGAGTCAGATTATACAGCGACCGGTGTAAGTCACATCCCAAAGTTTAAAAACTCACTCCTTCAGCAGCGTTATTAACACCACCTGAGGATAGCAAATCATGTCAGGGGATGATTTCTTTAGGACAAAGGAATGATTGGTTCTATATAAATATTTCTGAGAGGAATATTAACAAACTTAGAAAAATATATATATATACCAGTAATCATTTTTATAATTGTACTGGGGTCCACAGACAGTCCGGAAAGAGGAGAGGGTTAATGCTCTGTAGAACTACTATTTCTCTGAGTGGAGATAGAATAGAAAAAATTGATAAAACAGTGTTTAGGGCTTTCCCTTACCCGCTCTGCGGGAAAAAGAGAGTGAAGCTATATATGTAATTATGGTGTAAAATGTATCAGGAAGGACCAAGAACACCTAAGGCCTCTTTCACAGTTCAGTTTTTTTGTGTCAGCTAAAATCCGCCAAAAGGACGGATAGCGGATCCGTTTTAGTACAGATGAAAACGGATGCCACCTGTCCGTTTTTTTGACGGATCCGCCAAATGAAGAATGCTAAAGGAATCGCAGCCTGGAAAAGAGGAGAGAGAGGGGGAGAGAGAGAGAGAGAGAGAGAGAGAATTTCGGGTTAAATGGAGGATCCGCCGGCCAAAAAAACGTTGCAAGCTCAGTTTGGAAGTTTTTGAGGATGTTGACGGACAACAACATTTTGGCGGATCCGCACAAAAACGGATGCAACGGACGGCAATCTGTCAAGATCCGCCAATAATGAAAGTCAATGGGGAAAAAAACGGATCCGCAAAGAAAAATGGCGGATCCGTTTTTTTTCCAAATCGGCGGATCTTGACTGATTGTCAAAAACAGAAGTGTGAAAGAGGCCTAACAAGGGGGACAAATACTTAGTTGGTGTTACTCATCCCATTTTCTAACCGCAGCACCATCGGTTTAATCCTATTACTGTGGAGCGCTTATAGTTAATAAGTCTCTAAATTTAAAGGGCTTACTAGACATAAAGGAGTATGATGGAAATAATTATATTAAAAACACATTAAAAATACTTCCCTTATAAAACATGAATAAGATCTTTTATAACAATTAAGTAATCATCAGGTATTTCATGGTGAAATTCCTTATAAACTCCCATAGAAAAATAAATGAAAGGACTTCCATAAATATTAAAAAAATATAAATAAATAAATACATAAAACAACCTCTATTAATAAATTAAATAAAAACCTCTGTGATCTCATGAAGACCCTGTGGTTTGAGGCTTCTTAATTTATAGATCCAATATACCTGTTTCCTGTTTAATTTCAGAATCCTATTTGGAATATGAGTAGGGATATGATCAATAGGAATAATTTGTAACTTATTAAAATCTTTATTATGAACTAAGGTATAATGTCTCGAAAGACCATGGGTAAGAAGTAGAGATGAGCGACTTTGCCTTTTTTTGGGTCGAGTCGGGTTTCACGAAACCCGACTTACGCAAAAGTTGGGTTGAACGAAATCGGCCGATTATTGTGAAAAGTCGAAGGCCGACTGAAACACGAGACCCAATGCAAGTCAATGGGGAAGAAAAGTCGGCAGTGAGTGGAGGACAGGAAACACACCTACAGTGCCCATTTTAATGCCAAAAGCATCAATTCTTATTCCTTAAGCTTGTCAACCTTAATTTACTTTATAATAATAGTTACGCATTGAAAACTGGGGGTTATTTGGCTAAAGTTGTGGGGGGTAGTGCTGGCTCCAGATTTTCGTGGGCCCTGGGCCAAAGAGTGTCACTGGGCTCCTTTAACACATGACACAATTCATGATCCATATATTTGTTATAATCTACTGTATGTGATTATTGTTATGCTGTAATGTCTATTGTCTGTACAAATCCCCTCTGAAATGTAAAGTGCTGCGGAATATGTCGGCGCTATAAAAATAAAATTTATTATTATTATTATTATGATCCTTTGATACGGCAGAGAAATAGCGGTATAGTACAATGAAAAATACTTCACTTCTTACATCACATGACTGATATCCATTTTAAATTCTCCAATAGCTCCAAAAACAGACAATATATTACTCCATACAGTATTATGGCCACCGCATATAGTCCCTCATACAGAGTAATGAGGCCCATATATTTCTCCATACTAAATCATTGGTCCCATATAATGTTCGATACAGTATATGATGAGCTCCACATAATGCTACAGTATATGTTGTTCACCATGGATGAAGCTCCAGTGTCTTATGGGCCCAAATAATGCTCCATATATAATGGGCCCCATTTCTAATGCTCCAGTGTATAATGGGCCCTGTAAATGCTGCTCCAGTGACTGATGTCCACCTTTGGAATGCTCCAGTGTATAGTGGGCCCCATATATTATTCTCCAGAGTATAGTGCTCCCCAAAAATTGCTCCCAACCTTTAAAACAATTAAATAAGTCTCCTCGCTAGGGAATCCCTGTACTCTGGACTCCTTGTCTTCCCCATCTTCCATCTCTCTGCACTTGGACTGTTTAGGCAGAGGGCGTACAGACGTGATGTCATCACGCTCTTTGACCAGAATGTCACTGTCAGGAAAAGTGTTTGGTCTCCGGGGGCAGTATGGTTGCAAAGCTGAACCTTAAAGGAATGTCCAGAAGGGCACCACCAGGAGTGGAGCCTGCGGCTTAATTGGACTCAACATGGGCAACCTCAACCATGCCATCCACAAAAAAGCTGCACAGATTGCAAGCTTAATTCCGTTAAAGAACGAGACTCAGGCATGCCCCCGCGGTCTGCGTCCAGCTTACTAGAGGGACATGCAAGGGTCTGGCACGCGAGATCGGCCAAAAACAGGTCTGTCATGCCCTTACATGTCCGGGGCTGCACGCGTGCTACAATGAAAGGACCAGCGTGTATCGCTTACAGGTGTAGATAACACGCTGAACCCCGTTAGTGATGGGGATCTGGGATTACAATTCTTCCCCGTGAACAAGCATTTCCCAGTAAGTGCAGGTCAACCGTAATTCCAGAATTAGGCCTAAACGGCATTCCAGAAAGAATGTGAAAAATTTAAGTGTCCAAATCACAGGTGCTGTAGCTTGCTTAACAGCTGGGTTCCTCTGCTGAGTAGCACACAGTTCTTACATAAACAGGCGGCATAGCTTGGTTCACGGGTGGCCAACTCTGCTGAGTAGCATACACAGTTACTAGGCCCAAAGTATTAAGTGGTGTAAATGCAGTCAAAAACTGGTTCTTTCATAAACAGGCGGCATAGCTCGGTTCAAGGGTCGGCTCCTCTTCTGAGTAGCAGACACAGTTACTAGGCCCAAAGGGATTTTCAGGACAATATTAAAAAATTATTAGAAACACACACGGTGTAGCTCCTTCACAGGTGTACTACACCGCTGGCTACCAGACACGGCTACTATGCCCTAAAACTGTCTATTATCATTGAAAACCATTATTAATGTGAAAAAAAGATACGCTTTTGTTTAACGAAACGTTCTCGAACGGAAACTCGAACAGCCGAATTTTAATCAAAGTGTTGTAGTTCGACGAACGGATCTAACACCGCCCAAAACAGCTAGAATTTGAACTTGGCCAACAGTTCCACTCAAACACCACTCATCTGTAATCAGGAGGCAGACTCAGATGGTCTCAGGCACAGTATGGATTCGACAAGATTGCAGAAAGTTGAGAAAGGGTTCAGTATCACCGGATAACAGGTATATATAGCATAGTTTAAACATTTAAAATATCCGTGTTTATTTCTGGAGTATAACAAAGACACTCACAGCCTCAGTATGGATTAGACAAGAATCTAAAAAGTAGAAAAAAGGAAATGTTTATGAAGCGTACACCAGTATACACTGTTGGGGTATTGTTAAATCTTCATATATATTTCTGTCTCAGTAAGACAGTCCAGACTCTCCGCAAGAGGAAACGAGATGGATAAAAGTACAGACAAAGTCGAGTGATTGCAGAAATTTAGGAATTACTAATCACGGGAAAAACTCCCAGGAGAATTCTCAGAGGAGATGCTGACCCTCAATTACTTTGTGTGTGGAGACAGCGAAAACAGTTGTGAAGAAATTGTTGCTGTATCGCAGTACCGTTGATCCCATCACCGTTACTCATCTCCATCAAATTTTGATCACAAGGAGAGATGTAGACATGGTCCTCACTGCCTATCATGATCTGTCAGGTAACTTTGGAGTGCAAAAGACACAAGCCACAGGCTGTAGGCGATGCTATTCAATTGGCATGAGAGGGCACATTTAAAAATGTGGGCAGGAATGTCACACGTCTGTGAGTAGGAAAACTGTGAAAGCTGATGATAAACCACCACTGCATCTCATTGTGAGTCGACGTCCATAACAAATGGAAGCCATTGATCATCTGAAGATAGAGCCCAGCAGGACAGGGCGTAGCTACGTCTTAACCATCATCTATCAGTTCACCAAATTTGTAGTGGCAGTCCCAGTGAAGGATTTAACAGCCCAGACTACACAGTGGTGGAGCAGGGAGAGGTAAGTATTTCAAGTGCTGGGGCTCTGAGCCAGCAGGGGGGCCCACTCGTGGGCGGCGGTACTGGCACAGGGCCCCTCATAGTATGCCGATGTGTCTGATGGCGGGTGTGCACCCCCACCATCAGAGACACTTGATTGTACTATGAGGGACCCTGTGCCAGTGCCGTCGCCCAAGAGTGTGCCCACCCACCTGTCCTGGGAAACGGCACTCGCACAGGTGCGTGCGCCAGGTGGTGACCCTGGCCCTGTGGGGGAGGCAGCCCAGTTAGGGAGGTGGAAAAAATGGCATATGTTGATGTTGGACATTCAGCAGCTGCAAATGGAGGAATTGGAGAAGTCCGAGGAAGAGGAGGACAAAAGCAAGCTATTTTTCTGGCAACCTATGTGTCAGCAGGGGAAGGTGGGTCAAAATCCTTTGAAACCCATGCATGGTTCATTTTAATGAAGGTTAGATCATCAACATTTTGGGTCGACAGACGGGTCCTTTTTTCTGTCAGGATTGATCCAGCAGCACTGTAGACTCTTTTGCATAGCATACTAGCAGCAGGGCAAGCGAGCTCCAGTAAGGCATATTGTGCCAATTCAGGCCAGGTGTCCAGTTTACTGGCCCAATAGTCAAAGGGGAATAACCTGTGAGGGAGAACATCGATATGGGAGAAGTAATTTGTAACCATAGATGACAACTGCTGTCTCCTGTCACTTTCAATCGATGCAGTATTATTGTCACGGTCACGAGTGTGTCTGGGCGCAGGTGTTACCGCAAGGCGAACCCATAACACACGTGACCCTGGATACAGCGCCTCCAGTGGGGCGAATTTAAATAATAAAACGTGCAGATGGATACACCGCCTCCACCTGGCGAATTTAGGTATTACACGTTAATAAACATTCTGGAAACCCCGCCTCCAGTACGGCGAATTTAAATAATAAGGGGGACCTGGGAAACATTAACAGTGGTGGGCCCTGCGATAGGGAAAAGGGAATTGGAGACCTCCTGAGCTCCCCTGAGCCAGCGTCCCTGCACTCCTAACGTTCCCTATGCCGGTTTCGCACCGGGCGCCGCACGCGTACCTCAACGCCCTAGCTCGCCCTGACCTTAAACCCTCACTAGGGAATAGGTCGGTGCGAAAACTAATCCCACCACTGCACTAATAACACACATGAGGGAAAGAGACAATACAGGGGGACACCACTTAGCTTTATGCTCTGTGCTTATGCTCCTGCAACAGAGCCCTCCACCTGCGTGCGTCTTCTCCTCCACCCGGATCCATCACCATAACAGGATCCTGCACCATAGAGCAGCCGTGGAGCAGAGTCCACCACCAGTTGCTGCTGCTTAGTAACAGAGTCCCAAAGACGAGTTCAGCTTCTGACACGAAGTCAAGCATGCTTGAGTCCAGCTCAGCAGCCAAGTCCCATATGGTGAGTGCCACTCTCCAGTCGCCACTCCACCAGTCCATGCAGACACTTCCCGCTGACACCATCACTGCGACCCCACCACGCCATGCCAGCCCTTCGTCCAGACACCATAGCTGACACACGTCCCCCCTGGCTAAGCTGCGCAGGACTCATCCTCAGCTCCATCCTTCCACCAGCTCTCACCAACTCAGAATCAATGAATGAATCAATATCACCAGCAGTCATTACACACCCTGAGACTCCTTAATAGAGCCCCACACCTGATTCCTAATTACGTGCACATTAAACTGAAACCTAAGGTGCGATACCACTAACCACCACCAGGGACAGTCAAGTCACCTTGGCAACTTGCAAAAAGGAAAAAAAAGTTCACACAGTGCTTTTAAAACGGTCAGATCACTTCAGATCATGACAATTATCAGTCGTATGAGCGGTACTTGAAAAACCAGTCCACAACATGGTCATGAAACCCGTCTCCAACGCCACTTCGGATGTGTGCACCACGAACACCTCTTCCATGTTGCACCCTACGTTTCGTGTGAGAACCATCACCGCTGCTGTGTGCTGGGAATGCCTTAAACAAACGGTTTACCAGAGTTGCTTGTTTGTTAGCCAATATTAGCTCTAGGTTCTCCTGTGGCATGAGGTTTTGGAATTTGCCTTTATAGCGTGGATCCAGGATGCTGGACAACCAGTAGTCGTCATCGTTCATCATTTTGGCAATGCGGGAGTCCCTTTTTAGGATCTGCAAGGCATAATCACACATGTGGGCCAATGTTCCAGGTGTCAATAATGCACTGCGAGTGCTGGGTGGAGGAGCACTTTCTGGCAAATCCACATCCCTCCAGTCATGCACAAACCCTGTACCTGACCTTGCCACGCCAACATTTTCTCTTGCCCCCTGAGAAGCATCCTCCTCCCCTAAATAATCATCCCCATCATCCTCGTCCTCCTCCTCTTCTTCCTCTACCTCGTCCAGGAGAGTTCCCTGAGCAGACAATGGCTGACTGTCATCAAGGCTTCCCTCCTCCTCTTCCTCTTCGGCTGCAGACGCCTTCTCCTTAATGTGCGTCAAAGTTTGCATGAGCAGACGCATAAGTGGGATGCTCATACTTATGATGGTGTCGTCTGCGCTTACCAGCCGTGTGCATTTCTCAAAACACTGAAGGACTTTACAGAGGTCTTTCAGCTTCGACCACTGCACATCAGACAACTCCATGTCTGCCCTCAAACTGCCTGCCCGTGTATCCTCCCACAAATGCATTACAGCCTGCCTCTGTTCGCACAGCCTCTCAACCATGTGCAGGGTGGAGTTCCACCTTGTTGCAACGTCGATAATTAAGCGGTGCTTGGGAAGGTGGAGCAATCGCGGCAGTTTCTGCATACGACTGGAGTGTACGGGCAACCGGCAGATGTGCGATCACAGCCTTCGCACCTTATGGAGCAGGGCTGTTAACTACGGATAATTATTGAGGAAGCACTGCACCACCAGGTTCAAGGTGTGAGCCAGGCAAGGTATGTGTCTGAGTTTTGAAAGGGCTATGGCTGCCACAAAATTCCGGCCGTTATCACTAACTACATTGCCTGCCTCAAGATGTAGACTGTCCAGCCATGACTAAGTTTGTCACTGCAAGTAGTCGGCCAGTACCTCCGCGGTGAGTCTGTTGTCGCCCAAACACATCATCTTCTACACAGCCTGCTGACGTTTACCACTAGCTGTTCGATAGTGGGACACCTCGGGTGCAACACTGGCAGCTGCGGATGGAGTTCTCGTGCGACTGCGTTCTGTGGATGACCTTTCGCCTCTGGAGGAGGTGGAGGGTCGAACGCCTACAGCCAACTGTTTCCTATACCGTGGGCTAGGCAGCACTGTCCCACCACCGCTGTCCCCTGTGGACCCTGCATCCACCACATTAACCCAGTGCGCAGTGATGGACACGTAATGGCCCTGGCCATGCCTACTGGACCATGCATCTGTTGTGAGGTGCACCTTTCCACTCACTGATTTCTTGAGTGCATTGACAATGCGGTCTTTCACATGCAGGTGGAGGGCTGGGATGGCTTTTCGAGAAAAGAAATGTTGACTGGGTAGGTCATAGCATGGTACTGCATAGGCCATGAGCTCGCGGAAAGCTTCACTTTCATCCAACTGGTAGGGCATCATCTCTAACGAGATTAGTTTGACAATGTGGGCGTTCAAACACAGTGTACGCGGATGAGAGGATGAGTACTTTCTTGTCCTACTCAGAGTCTCTGGTAGGGTGAGCTGGAATTGAGAGCTGCATATGGTGGAACTAGCGGTGGACATGGCGGACTGAGAGAGGGTTGGTGATGGTGGTGTTGCTGATGGCCTAGATTCAGTCTTTCGTAGCAATAACATTGTGATTCCCTGACTGCTTTGGCCTTGCGACGACACCTCATTTGCTGCTGGTGGTGTGCTAACCGGTGGGCTTACAGTGGGGGTAGCGATGTAGCGTTGCTGACTACCTTCATTTGGAGCAGGTGCACATGTGGTACGTGAGGTTTGGTAGTCCGTCCAAGCTTGCAAGTGCATGGTGGTTAAATGTCTAAGCATGCAACTGGTATTCAAATTTCTCAGATTTTTTTAATTTGACCGTCTGGCCAAGCTGTCCTGCAACTCTTTTGGTTTTTCAAAGAGGAGATCCAAAAAGGGAAAAAAAAACAAAACACCTGGCTCCCGCGCTGCTCAACCCTCAAATGGAGGAAATCCAGTAGATCCGACCTGAGGAAGAGGTAATGGAATGGACCTCGAAACGCGTTGTCTTTGTATGTACTATGAAATAAAGCATTGATATTGGAACCTACTCCTAGAATCTACTGGATTTCCTCCATTTGAGGGTTGAGCAGCGCGGGAGCCAGGTGTTGTTTTTTTTTTTCCCTTTTTGGATCTCCTCTTTGATTAATGGAAGCAGACGCTGTCTGTCTACACCCTCCTGCTGCAACTTCATTATATGGGATTGAGCGTATTTAATAGTTGTGGCATTACACAACCTCTGAAGGTGAGTACCCTGAACAATTCAATTTTTACTTATTATATCTGGTAAAGCCCTATGGGCGCGCTTTTGTGGTTTCTTTTTTCCTCTTTTGTTTTTTGTAACCCGTTTTTGGACTGCTACGGGCCTGCCAGATAACAGCTGTTGCGATGTCGATGCCTGCTGCGGATCCTCCTCCTCTTCTGAGCTATTGGCAGTGGCACCCTCTTCCTCTAATGGATGGCAATCTGGATCAACAACTGGGTCATCCGTCACCTCCTCTTCAATTTCATGTGCACCTTCCTCTGTGTCACCGTGTAAGGTGGTATAGTATGCGGGAAGGGGCACCCGAGTCTCATCAGGGTCAGATTCTGGCTCGGTACACTGCGAGGACAATGTAGTGCTCTGAGTGAATGTACCAGCAGAAAAATCTAGCAGTGGCTGTGCATCAGTGCACTCCATGTCAGATTCATCTTGGACTGGGGAATTCACGATTTGACTTGATAACCCAGGCATGGTATGTCAAATGAGCCACATGGAGAAATCTGTAGTGTGGCCTGTCGCATCTTTCACTTTTGGTTGGGGTGAAGGACACATGGAAAGGTGTTGTTCCTGACCAGGAGCCTCCACTGACGACTCAGTGCTTTTATTTTTTGAAACTTCAGAAGAGGAGGCGATAGAGCTGGAGGCTGTGTCAGCAATGTAAGCCAAAACTTGTTCCTGAAGCTCCGACTTTAAAAGCGGTTTACCTCCTTCCAGAAAAGGGAGCCTTTGAGGCCTTGTGGAGCCAGATGATGACGCAGGCTCAACACCTCCTGCCTTAGGTGCTAGTGTGCTTTTGCCACTACCAGCAGATGCAGCACCACCACCACCACCATGAGTACCAGTTGGCAACCCCCGCCCACGTTCACAGCCTCTTCCACCATACTTCCTCATTTTTGGGAAAATGTACCCAAAATACCACCATCTATATGGTACTGTAAAACAAGGTACAAGGTGTATATAGTATTGGGGAGAATTTGAATCTCCCTAGAGATTTTAGGAGGCTGAACTATTATCTCAGGCCCACTATAGATTACACCTCAATTTAACAGGCTGAAATTGGATGGTGTATGACAAAGTACAAGGTGTATATAGTATGAGGGAGAATTTGAATCTCCCTACAGATTTTAGGAGGCTGAACTATTATCTCAGGCCCACTATAGATTACACCTCAATTTAACAGGCTGAAATTGGATGGTGTATGACAAAGTACAAGGTGTATATAGTATTGGGGAGAATTTGAATCTCCCTACAGATTTTAGGAGGCTGAACTATTATCTAAGGCCCACTATAGATTACACCTCAATTTAACAGGCTGAAATTGGATGGTGTATGACAAAGTATAAGGTGTATATAGTATGGGGGAGAATTTGAATCTCCCTACAGATTTTAGGAGGCTGAACTATTATCTCAGGCCCACTATATATTACACCTCAATTTAACAGGCTGAAATTGGATGGTGTATGACAAAGTATAAGGTGTATATAGTATGGGGGAGAATGTGAATTTCCCTACAGATTTTAGGAGGCTGAACTATTATCTCAGGCCCACTATAGATTACACCTCAATTTAACAGGCTGAAATTGGATGGTGTATGGCAAAGTATAAGGTGTATATAGTGAGGGAGAATTTGAATCTCCCTACAGATTTTAGGAGGCTGAACTATTATCTCAGGCCCACTATAGATTACACCTCAATGTAACAGGCTGAAATTGGATGGTGTATGACAAAGTACAAGTTGTATATAGTATTGGGGAGAATTTGAATCTCCCTACAGATTTTAGGAGGCTGAACTATTATCTCAGGCCCACTACAGATTACACCTCAATTTGACAGGCTGAAATATGCAGGTGTATGACCAGGTACAAGGTGTATATAGTATTGGGGAGAATTGGAAGCTCCCTACAGATTTTAGGAGGCTGAACTATTATCTCAGGCCCACTATAGATTACACCCCAATTTAATAGGCTGAAATTGGATGGTGTATGACAAAGTACATGGTGTATATAGTACTGGGGAGAATTTGAATCTCCCTAGAGATGTTAGGAGGCTGACAATGATGCTCTCAGTCCCAAGTATGGCAGCAGGCAGCCTAATAAGCAGGACTGCTGCACACAAAAGTGTGGAAAAATGAACGCTTGGTAACTGTGCAGAAAAGAGGGAGAAAAGTATTTTTGCTTTTAAAAAAGCAGTTTGCACAGCAGTGTGCAAACAGCAATGCAGCTATCAGGGAGCCTTATAAGGCAGCCTAATAACCAACAGAGCTGATGCACAAAAATAGAACCTCCCCTGTCACTGCACACAAAGTGTTGTAAGTGGAAATCGCTACCAGCAGTAGCAGTTTTTGGGTTCTTCTTCCCTGCCTAACGCTCTCCCTTATTCAGAATCAGCAGCAGCAACCTCTCCCTCCCTATGCTAAGATCGGCAGAAGTAAGATGGCGGTCGGCGTGCACGCCCTTTTATAGCCCCTGTGACGCCACACAAAGCAAGCCAATCACTTGCATGCCCTTCTCAAAGATGGTGGTGACCGCTGCCCATGTCATCACATTGCCCACAGTGTGCGTCCTCCATCATTGGCTGAAAAAGGGCGCTGGAAGCATCATTTGAAACGCGACTTTATCGCTCTGGTCGCCGACCTCATGGCCAACCTCACGCTATGGTCGGGTTTCGTTTCATGAAACCCGACTTTAGCAAAAGTCGGTGACTTATGAACTTGACCGACCCGTTTTGCTCAACTCTACCTATCGCATTATATTATGGGGGAGCATTATACCCCTATGGGGGAGCATTATACCCCTATGAGGGAGCATTATGGGGGTGCATAGTACCCCTATGGGTTATATTATACCCTAATGGGGGTGCATTATACTGCTATATATGACTATGGGATGCATTATACAATTAGAGATGACTCTGGGGCAATATGCAGAGACATGAGGTAGAATGCGTGGACACGTGGGGTCCAGAATGTGGGATATTATTACTATAGGGGCTAATTAAAGGATATTATTTTTGAGGTTACTGTTTTCAGTGTGGGGGAGGAGAGGTCCTGTCACTATGCATGGCGACATGGTCGCTTTTTTCATCTGGCGTAGTATAGAAGTTGGGCAAAAATAGGGGAATGTACTATAGATTACTGTTATTTTATGCAGAGACGAGTCCTGGCTGGAAGAAGTGATCATGGTCTGAACTGGATGAAGAAGAGAAGCGAAGATGAAGGACTTTAACTAGAGATGTCACCGGTGAGTCAGTGTGTTACCTGCACACTGACACTATGTACTGTATACTATATACATAGCTCCTGTGCATAATGTCACTAGTGATCACAGTATTACCTGTACACTGAAACTATATACAGAGCTCCTGTGTGTAATGTCACAGGTGATCACTGTATTACCTGTACATGGACACTGTATACTAAGTACAGATCCCCTATGTATAATGGCATTAGTACTATGTTTTTATTTTATTAATTATCAGTATTGTAATATTCAATCACTATATGGTGGTAATATGTGATATGGTCATGATGTGGTGGCATTTGTTCCTTGTATGTGCTATTATTCGGTCACTATGTGGTGGTAATATATGATCTGGTCATGATGTGGTGGCATTTGTTCCTTATATGTGCTATTATTTGGTCACGGTGGTGGTATTATGTTGTCTAGTTATATTGTGGTGGTATTTATTCCCTGTATGTGGTAATATTTGGTCACTATGTGGTGGTAATATGTGATCTGGTCATGGTGCTGTGGTATTTTTCCCTTGTATGTGATGTTAATGGTCATTTTAAAAAAATGATAAATAAAAATATACCTAAAATTGTATTGGATATTTTAACAATTATTTAATAAGTTGCAGTAGAGTAAAGCCTGGCCAGAAGAGACCACTTTGTCGTGGAGGGGGGGATTAAAAAATCTTTTGGCCAAAACAAAAGCTGCTGGCTATGTATGTGATCTGGTGATGTATAATTGGTGAGGATATGGTGCAGAAGTGAAGTTTTTCTAAGAGAGGTTGGTGGGACCGTGGAAGGTCCGAGGGGTAGAGGTGGGGCTATGGTGGAGCCTGCGCAGAGTTTCAAGGGGGGCCCCGAAAATTTTGCAAATATGGGGCCCCAAAATTCCTAATGGCAACCCTGCAGTGGTGACTACCACCCAGGATCAGACAGCTGAACCTACAGCCAGAGCCATTTGTCAGGACTTCATTCGCATATATGGATGCCCAAAGTGAATTCACTACGACCCAGGGTCCTGCTTCCAGGGGCAAGTGACGAACAAACTGTACTGCATCCATGGAATCAACAAATCCCAAACCAAACCATATCATCCACAGGGGAATGGGAATTGTGAGCACTTCAACCGAACCCTGTTGCAAATGTTGCGGACCCTGGAAGAGGACAAGAAGATGAAGCGGCTCAAATTTGCCTCTGAGTTGTTGTGGGTTTGCAATAATTGTTTCCATGCGACTGCTAGTAACACCTCTTACATGCTACTGTTTGGCGGAGACCACTGAACTGGAGCTGGAGGCAGAGGATTCCTGTTCGGGCAGTAGTCCTAGTGCCAGGATCCGAGAACACAGTCACATATTTCAGAGGGTAAGGAAGCTGGTTGAGCAGAAGCTTCAGGAAGTGGAACATTCAAGTCGATCCTCGATGTCAGATGGACCACTTCAGCCAGGGGACCATGTGTTGATGCCGGTCAAATGATCCGGAAACAAAATGCATCATCATTGGGAGACAGTACTCTACCGAGTGGAGAGGAAGAATCACCTGAAAAACCCAGTCTATGAGGTTAGACATGAAGGGGATGATGCCACCTCAGGTGTTGCACAGGAATATGCTGTGACCCTGCTCTTCTGAAGCAGAAGACCATACCAGGCAGGGGCCCCAACTGAAGTGGCTGAGGTCCACAATGGGCAGTCTTAGAGGAAGAAGAATAATGGTTAACAGGGTCAAAAACTCAGAGTCGACTTACCACACCCAGTGTTTGAGTCTCCAAGTACCCCAAATGCGCCTCTGCAGGAAGAGCTCTTCAGGACTGAGCGAGCCAATGCCGGGATTACCCCTAACCAGTATGCTCAGGATGAATTTGTTTGATCCCAGAAGACCCAGGAATGCACGCAATTGTTGGCTGACATCGGCCTACCTGTGGGGAAACCTCAAACTCAAAAAGAATTCACTCACCCAAGGACTGGCGAGCACAAAGGGGGGAAGAAAGTAACAAAGTGATGAGACCACTGGAAAATTAGTGCAAGATGTGCCATTAATGAGGAAAGACTGCTATCTGCTGGCCAGCCAAAATCAAGCGGAACCAAAGTGCGCTAGAAGATTTGCAGGATTAAGGACCTTGCAGGGCCAGACTGGCCATCTTGCAATTCTGGCAAATGGCAGAAGGGCCTGTCTGGTTGTGGGCTGCCTTATCTGCTATGTTGCTAACAGAATCGGCTTCCTCAAGATGCGCATACTTTTAACAGTTGTGACGGAGCACAAAGTCACTGGCTTCGTCACTTACCCCAGCCAGCTGTGGGCGTCCCTTCTATCTTCGGCCTGCTGGAGTCTAGCACTAAGCAAGGAACATTGGCGGTGCAAAGATCCACAGCGAGAATGGATAGAAGAGACAGACACTGCGGAGGATGAGGAATCTCGATTAGGTGAGTATAGGGATTCTTTTTTTGGGAGCTCTGGGGTACAATTGCACTATATAGGGTGCTGACAGTTGGACCATCATAGTATATAAGGGGCTGCATGATTCATCCATGAGGTCGAGACTGGGGACAAGGTCTATGTGAATGCCGGGTCCATTAGTTTTGACGGTCCTTTTCAGGAATAGGACCGAGTGACATTTATTAAAGAACAAGGGCCCCGTGGACAGTATGCTGTGGCGGTGAAAATGGTCTCTAGCATCAAAGAGAGACAGGCACAGGAAGCGCAGTATTGCGTGCAGCCGTCTGCAATGATCGTAGTCCCTACAGAAAGTCAGAGGCGCCCTTAAAGGAAGCGGTGGCCACAATCGGGTCACGGGAGCAGGAAGCTCCAGGTACCATGAATCAGCCGCTGACAGAGGAAAGGAGCAGGAGAAAGAGCGGAGAGTCCTCCTCCAGCTGGTCTTCTGGCAACACGTTTATAATAATTTAGGACCAGAATGCGGCCCATTATTCCAGTCGCAAGGAGAGCAAGGAGTGAAGGCAGCCCCTAAAATGAACTGGATGTGCTAGTTGCATGGATTGAAGTGCAGGAGAGACTGTTCCGTATCTGTGAAAGGGTAGTGAGCCCTGGACGGGACCAGGACTTGGTGTCAGTGGTAGCCAGTATGGTCACAGTTGAAGGACTGTTGTTTGTTTTTCTTCTACCCCTTATCAAAGTTTACAGTTGTGGCCAAAAGTTTTGACACCCCTGCAATTCTGTCAGATAATACTCAGTTTCTTCCTGAAAATGATTACAAACACAAATTCTTTGGTATTATCATCTTCATTTAATTTGTCTTAAATGAAAAAACACAAAAGATAATGAAGCAAAAAGCAAAACATTGATCATTTCACACAAAACTCCAAAAATGGGCCAGACAAAAGTATTGGCACCCTCAGCCTAATACTTGGTTGCACAACCTTTAGCCAAAATAACTGCGACCAACCGCTTCCGGTAACCATCAATGAGTTTCTTACAATGCTCTGCTGGAATTTTAGACCATTCTTCTTTGGCAAACTGCTCCAGGTCCCTGATATTTGAAGGGTGCCTTCTCCAAACTGCCATTTTTAGATCTCTCCACAGGTGTTCTATGGGAGGCGGCTGATATGGGGGACACATCATACCTATGGAACACATTACAGGTAAGAGGAGCTAATTATAAAAGTCAATATTTTGGCATTACTGGGGGTCAGAAAAAGAAGAGCCACCTTCACAGAATGCAGCCTTAGTGCTGCTGAAGGTGGCTCTTTAACTGAAAAATGCCCCTGGGGGGTGACAGGTTCCCTTTAAGATGGGTCCCAGGAGCCAGGAGACCGAGGTCAGTCGGACCCACACTAAAGGAACTTGAATTCTTTTGTTGGGGGGCTCTAACCAAGTGGAGCCAGGGTCACGTTTGACCCTCAGCAGCATTGGACATAGGCTGTACTAACTGTATATGTTTTAAACAAAATCTAACAGTTTTAAGCTTACAGGTGCCGCCATGTTTAGGGATGACCATATTTTAGGAGGGAGGAGTGTAAGGAGGTGGCGGGGACCCTCACATTCCTCCTCTTCCCTGGACACTGTTCTCATGGTTACGTGTGGCACCTCATTGTTCACTAACATTATTATACTTGTTATGTACTGTAATGTGATATATCTGTCATGTACGATGTATAGGCTTAGGGCCAGGATAGGATCTTAGATAGTATAGGACCGTAGGGGGATTAGAATAGAGGGGGTCATCATAGAGAAAAGGAATAGAATAAAATAGATTAGGAGTGTTAGTTAGGTACAGTTAGCATAGAGGTTTGTCAGTAGGGAGGAGTCAGAGTTGAGCAGGGCAGAGCATAGGGATATAGTCAGGACACTTCCTGGATAGGCAGCAGAGCCCGGGCAGCCTTGCCAAGGGCAAGGTGCAAGGAGCAGTGAAAGAGACAGTCTGCCGGCTGTGGGGATAGAGCTGCTACAGCAGGAAGGGGTCCCAGGCTGAGGATCGTGCAGGTGGGCACCGGCTTAAGGACTGTCTCAAGAAGGATCCGGGGTCTACGACCGAGGCAGGAGTAGCTGAGATGTCTTTCCTGGAACCTTTCCGTATTGGAACCGGACAAGGGGATGGCAGGGAGTTGGTGACACTGAAGGCATTGGATAACACCCGAGCATGCTTGGATCAGACGTTATCCGAGAATGTTCGCTCATCACTAAAGACCATATACAGTGATACCTTGACTTACGAGTTTAATTCATTCTGAGACTGAGTTCTTTGCTTGTATATCAAATTAAATTTCCCCATTAAAATGAAATGAAATTAATCCGTTCTTCCAGCCCCCAAAAGCCACACCAATTATTTTATTAGGAGTTTTTAAAAAAGATTCATTAACAGCAAAATTAGCAGAAGAATTAACCAAAAAATAACCATTTTCCTATGAACAGCCCCATGTCAAATACATGCAGCATGCAGTGCTTAAAATAGAGTCCACCCCAGGAAAATGGCAACGTTGGTAATACCAAAAACCTGTGTGCAGCAAAAGATGGTAAGGTCCTGAATCCCAAGAACAGGTAAAAAGAACTGACAGGGCAACTCACTTTTTTAGGACCCATAGTCGAAGAATGAAGCAACGACAGAGGTGCTTGCACGGCAGGGTAACCACGAGGTGAGTGGTGTAAGCTTGCTCGATTGTAACTCAGATCTCGGCTCACATCATAAAGCAAAAATTGACAGAGCGACGGCTCGCATCTTGCAAAATTCATAAGTAGATGCACTCGTTAGTCAAGGTATTACTATAATGTACTGCTTTTTATAAATTTTATAGAAAACAGCAACTGCTTCTGTTATTTAGCCTTAATCCAGAGGCATGTCTAGGGGAGGGCAGGAGGGGAATCTGCCCCGGATCAGCTGGCAAGGGAACACCGTTGAGCCGACTCATCCGGCGGTCCGAGGAGATTTCCTGGAGGTTGCATTATGGGCCAGGCAGACTATGAGTCGGCTGTTCTCTGAGACGGATGTCAAGCTCAGAGAAGATGAAGTGCGCCGGATCCCAGTGATCAATTGTACTTGCATTTTTCAGACAGACTGAGCACAATTGAAGCCCTGACCACCGGGATATGGCAATGTCAGCAACGTGATCAAGTCATGTGATCACCCTGTTGACGTAATTCGCCAGCGCCTCAGAGGCGCAAACAGCATCGGTGCTAAGTGCTCCAATGGAACTGAAGAAACTGACGATTTATTGTAATGGGGTTGGGGAAGATTTGAATACACAGCTTGGGGGGCAAGGAAGAGATGTATGCGTATACAATATGGGGAGAGGGAAAATCTGAGACAGCAAATAAACCCTAACTAAAGTCTACTAAAATATAACCTTTATTGAAAAATTATACAATAATAAGATTAAAGTGCAATTAGAAATACAATAGTTGCTGACAGTAGAGGGATAAATTTAGCCAGACCATTAGCCAGCAGGATAGGTATACTGTATAAAGCAGTAGAGCTATCACTACTGGGATACAATTTCCCAGGTACTGGAATATAAGGTATTTATCTGGCCAATGGGATACAATTATCCAGATTTAGAGACAATGTATCAGTGAATATTCACTTACAGGATATAACTACACAGATTTAAGAGATAGAGGACTAAATAATAGTGTTAATAACAAGTCTCTACAGGGATACAGTTACCCCGGACAAAGCTCAACCTCTCTCTGTAGTGTTGTATATTGGTAATCGATGGTAATTGGTAATGCCAACTTGTCAGTTATTATGTGCGGAGACTGATCGGAATACTGACGGGCATGTTGTAGCTCGTATTCAGCTACTGCCCTCTGCTGCTCACAAACACTTGCCAACATATGTAATGTGGGGTTCCAGAGTATGGTCACGTCACACACCAGTGTGTGAACTGGCACTTGCAAGAGCTGCTGAAGCACTGCTAGATCAGCGGCAGCTGTCTTGTGGAAATGTGCGCACACGAGGCGTTCCTTCACAAGTAGCTCAGGCAAATCGGGGTGTTATGCCTGTGTGGTAACTCACTTGGGAAAATAGGTTATACACTAAATAGCTGCAACTGACCCTGACGGTTCTTGTACAGAATAGATCTCTTGGCACCACAGTCCCTAGTGGTGCCTACGGGGCAGAGCTAGCCTAACCACAGACTAGGAGATGGTAACTTGGACCTATCTGCCTAAAAGGCTGGCAAATTGCTTCATGTTCCTTCTAAAGAACTGGAGGGTAGAGCAGAATGTGAATTCAAGTAGTTATTCCTTCCAGATTGAATATTAGAACATCCATGGTGCAAGATTAAAATCATGTTCATTCTGACGCGTTTCTGGCTGAAGACCTTAGTTGTAAAATAATCTTGTACCATGAATGTTCTAATTTTTAACCTGGATGGAATAAAGGTGACTTAAATTTTATTTTATACTAGCTGAAGAGCCCGGCGCTGCCCGGGCATAGTAACTAACTGTGGTTAGTCATAACAAATTATAATTATCCTCCATTCCATAGTCCCATGCCCATATACCCATCATACATATCCTCCATCCCATAGTCGAGTGCCCATATACCCATCATACATATTCTCCATCCCATAGTCCCATGCCCATATACCGATCATACATATTCGCCATCCCATAGTCGAGTGCCCATATACCCATCATACATCCTTCATCTCATAGTCCAATGCCCATATACCCATCATACATATCCTCCATCCCATAGTCCTATGCCTATATACCCATCATACATATCCTCCATCCCATAGTCCTATGCCCATATACCCATCATTCATACCACCATCCAATAGGCCTGTGCTCATATACCCATCATACATATCCTCCATCCCATAGGCCCGTGCCCATATACCCATCACACATCCTCCATCCCATAGGCCCGTGCCCATATACCCATCATACATATCCTCCATCCCATAGTCCCATGCCCATATACCCATCACACATCCTTCATCTCATAGTCCAGTGCCCATATACCCATCATACATATCCTCCATCCCATAGTCCCGTGCCCATATACCCATCACACACCCTCCATCCCATAGGCCCGTGCCCATATACCCATCATACATATCCTCAATCCCATAGTCGAGTGCCCATATACCCATCACACATCCTCCATCCCATAGTCCCATGCCCATACACCCATCCTCCATCCCATAGTCCCATGCCCATATACCCATCATACATATTCGCCATCCCATAGTTGAGTGCCCATATACCCCTCACACATCCTTCATCTCATAGTCCCATGCCCATATACCCATCATATACATCGTCCATCCCATAGTCCCGTGCCCATATACCCATCATACATATTCGCCATCCCATAGTCGAGTGCCCATATAGCCATCATACATATCCACCATCCCATAGTCCCGTGCCCATATACCCATCACACATCCTCCATCCCATAGTCCCTTGCCCATATACCCGTCATACATATCGTCCATCCCATAGTCCCGTGCCCATATACCCGTCATACATATCCACCATCCCATAGGCCCATGCCCATATACCTGTCATACATATCATCCATCCCATAGTCCAGTGCCCATATACCCATCATACATATTCGCCATCCCATAGTCGAGTGCCCATATACCCATCATACATATCCGCCATCCCATAGTCCCGTCATACATATTCGCCATCCCATAGTCCAGTGCCCATATACCCATCACACATCCTCCATCCCATAGGCCCGTGCCCATATACCCATCATACATATCCTCAATCCCATAGTCGAGTGCCCATATACCCATCACACATCCTCCATCCCATAGTCCCATGCCCATATACCCATCATATATTCGCCATCCCATAGTCGAGTGCCCATATACCCATCACACATCCTTCATCTCATAGTCCCATGCCCATATACCCATCATACAAATCCTCCATCCCATAGTCCCGTGCCCATATACCCATCATACATATTCGCCATCCCATAGTCGAGTGCCCATATACCCATCATACATAACCGCCATCCCATAGTCCCGTGCCCACATACTCGTCATACACATCCTCCATCTCATAGTCCCGTGCCCACATACCCGTCATACATATCGTCCATCCCATAGTCCCGTGCCCATATACCCGTCATACATATCCTCCATCCCATAGTCCAGTGCCCATATACCCATCACACATGCTCCATCCCATAGTCAACCATTATGACATCATAATGAGCGGCGGCGGGGCTTGCAACCTATGATGATATCAGCGTCGCCATGGCAACTATTGTGACATCATAATGAGGGGCAGGGCTTGATACGCACCCACTGTTTCCCCAGTATGCAAAGAGGGGCATTATGACATCATAATGAGGGGCGGGGCTTGACGAGCGCACACTTTTTCCCCCGGTATGTAGATAGGGGCAAAATTGTTTGGTGAATTGGAAAACGTGGGGTTAAAATTTCGCCTCACAACATAGCTTAGGACGCTCTCGGGGTCCAGACGTGTGACTGTGCCAAATTTTGTGGCTGTAGCTGCGACGGTGCGGATGCCTATCCCGGACATACACACATACATACATACACACACACACACACACTTTGAGTTTTATATATTAGATTCTTCTGTGATGCGCTTCCTTTTCTTATGTATCTGTCACCAGTAGTCAACAGTTACTGGATTTAGTCATAACTGACTGACGAAGCGGCGATACACGTGGGGCCTCTTCCCACTCTCCCTTCTTGTCCCCCTCGGGACTTCTTGCCGCCCCCATGTCAGTGTCTGGCTTTCTCATTTTGGGTGATCATACTTTTATTTCATTATAGCATTCAGTCAGTTATGCCCATTTTTTGACGTCATCTGTATTGTTACAACTATTTTAGGGTGACTTCTTTGCATACATGCTTTGGTATATGTGGGAGTCTGTTTTTTGACTGTTTATACCTGTGCAATGGGAAATGATGTTGATTAGTCGCATCCTGCATGTACCATCACCCATTCTGTTTATATTTGTATTTATATTTTCATTTATCATTATCACCGTATGACACATGTATTTTCTTTCTGCATATGCTGGGGGCTGCCATTCACCCATTACATGGGTTGTATTTAAGGCTTATGGGCCTTTTGGGGAGTTTTAGGCTATTGGTTTGTTGTGTATTTTAAATGTTTTTAACGTTACCATGTCCATGATGAAATAAAGGTTTTTTCACTTTTTTATATACGGAGGTGTATACCGTGTTATTTGCCTTTTCTTTTTCTCCGTGTCTTTTGGCTTCATTAGTTTATAGGCTAGGTGTTGCACTCTATTTGGGATTATTATTGACATTAGTGTACCCTTTTTTGGTTAGCATTGGTCTCATACTATATACAAAGCGCTATGTGAGGGCTGATATTGAATATAGAGAGGATATGTGGGGGCTCATACTATATATAGAGAGGCTAGGTGGGTTCTTACAATGTATGTGGAGGGGCTATGTAAGGGCTCATACTGTATGTAGGAAGCTAGGTGTGAGCTCTTACAGTATATAGAGGTATAAAGGGGGCTGTATATGGGTTCACATGGGATGTAGGGGGTGTCAGCATATTTAATTCTACTCAATATTAAGTTATACAATTATTATTAATATAAAGTAATAATTAATATGTTATGGTCTCTCATATAGCCCCTTGGGAAAACTAATAGCCCAATCCTGGTATATAGTAACATTGTCTATAGTGTCCTCCCCTATTTACTGGCCATTTATCCTACAGCAGCATGTCCACCTCCACATCCAACCATCTATATAATCTAATCTTCTGTAATACTGGGATATATGGGTTACTATTGTTGATTTATCACTGTTCACATCAGTGGAAACTACTCCGGAATTACAATGTATGGTAATAATGACATTGTGGCATTTTTTGAAAGCTTTAAGAGGTCAAGATGGATAATTAGAGTCAATTTCATTTATATGGTAATGAATGGGTTGTATGGCCTGCTCTGGTCTCTTTAAATAACTGCTGCTCCTGCTGCTGATGTCACGGAATGTTGAGGTTTCTGGCTCCGCCCCCTTGCCTTATGACATCACACACATTGTGTATGGAGCTACAGAGCCAACATTCCGTCTGACAGTTGCAGACGGTGGAGAGAGCGGTAAGTCGGCTCTATGTCATCTCTTGTTCTGTCCTTCATTCTCTTCTATCATCTATTGCTCATGTATTTTTTATTCATTATGGAGTCTTTATTCCATATAATACAAGCAGGTCCAAAATAATTAGTGAACCCCTCAGATTAGGAGCTGTCCAAGCATTACAGCTCTTCCACCAATAGTAAAGGGAGATGTATAGGGTGTGACGGGATTTATCTACAAGCCCAGAAATGACAGCGATTTACCGATTATCCATCACATGATTCTGGCTTCTGACTTTCTTGCTCATCAGCTCCATAGATTAGTTATAATTGAGAGAATCCCCTCAGCCAGAACTGGAACATGACGACTTCTCGATTTTTAGGCCATGTATTGTTAGAGAATCATCCAAATCTGGGAGATTAAAGTTATATCCTGTAAAGGGAACACATGTAACCAGGGTGGATTGATTTAAATCATGCCGATTTAAATCATGATTTAAATCACGATTTAAATCAAAAGATTTTTTTCTATTTAAATCGGATCGATTTAAATCATGATTTTAATCATGATTTAAATCACTGATTTAAATCAAAAGGTTTTTTTTTTTAATATAAATCACGATTAAAATGAGAAGTGAGCAGTGTGCATGTGCGCCCATAGTTACACGGACGAAACTAGGGGCAACGATCTAACGCCAGGGTGAGGGGGGGACCCCAAAGTAAGTAAAAATCTTTTTTGTTTTACTATATGGCAATAGGTAGGTGTTTAAAAGCAGCATGTCTTAATTGTATAAACTATTAATAGCCTCCACATTTTGTTCATACTGCCCCTTTAATTCCACACTTCTAGCTTGGTTTCAGTTTTGGTTTAGTTTCTTTTTCCCTGCATTCAGTTGACATGCCCAAACTTGTTGGATAGTCAGCAGTACTTGGCTCAGGCTGTAGTAACATCAGCAGTGCTTGGCTCAGGCTGTAGTAACAATCAAACTTCATAAGTGATCTGTGTGAGCCATGGCAGCAGGTCGTAAGAGAGACCCTATTTGGGTTCATTTTGTTGAGATGCCAGCAGCAGATCTTGGAAAGAAAGGTGCAAGAGCAAAGTGCAAATACTGTCAAAAGGATATCCAAGGACTTGTTTGCCGTTTGAAATCACATTATGAAAACTGCAACCAGAAGGGAAATGAAGATGTTGATAGTGATACAACTAATGTCAATGAACCCCCACAGCTTCTTATGCACCAGGAGCCTAGTACTAGTGGTAACTAAGTCTGGCAATTAATTTACAACCTATTTTTTTAACAGACATTTTACTGGGATGGTTAAAGTCTATGAAAAGAAAAATTTCTAGCACTGGTAGTTCTGGAGTATAGAATTTAAATTTATGTTAAGGCAATATTTCACAGAAAATTAACGCTAAAGGACATGTGCACCTTTATTTTTTTAAGGTGCACATGTCCTCCCCCCGCAGCGCTCTTACCTCCGATCCCCGCAGCGCTGAGATCCGTGGCTTCGTTTTGACCGTCCGCCTCCCGTCCTCCGGTTGCGGCCTACTCGCAGTGATCCAGCGGCGTGACGTCAGCGGGCCGCACGCTCCATTGAAATGAATGGAGGCGCGCTCGCGGACGGGCAGAACGAAGCCACGGATCCCCGCAGCGCTGACATCGGAGGTAAGAGAGCTGCGGGGGGAGGACATGTGCACACTGTGACTGGCTGCACCTTAAAAAATAAAGGTGCACATGTCCTTTAAGTAAAAATAAAGTGTGTATACGCTTATTTTTTTTTTATTGTAGGCTGCAATTCACTTTTGAAGTCTGCCAAATTGACCATTTTAAAAAAAAAACATTTTTAAAACTTTTGTGACATAATTTTTTTCAGTTGCTGAGGCTCTGATATTAGTTACCAGTATTACAGCAACCTCACCGGAAACCTTGAGTAGCATAACTTTTGAGACAGCCCTTATAGGACGAGGACCATTACATTGTTCAAAAAGTTTGTTTCAATATTTTCGTTATATTTCTTCAAATACGCAGTCGATTTATATTTTTAATTTCTGTGCTTTCAGGGTCAAATATGGCTTGTGCTGCACGTGACAATCAATATCTGGGTACAACTTCAACAAAGCAGCCCAAAAAAAAACTTTGCGTGCAAAGTGTAGAAAAATTAATCTTAAAGACTACGACGAGCCAGAAAGAACATTTTGATGAATTAATTGCTAAATTCATATTTGCAACCAATTCTTCTTTCCGACTAGTTGAGCACCCACTGTTTGTACAAATGATCGAAGGAATTAGACCAGGCTACAAACCACCAAGTAGATTTGATATCTCAGGAAAACATCTTCAGGCTGTATACGACATAGAAAGAGCGGCTTGTACAAAATATTTGAAAGACAAGGTTGTTAACATGAGCTTGGATGGTTGGAGCTACATCCACAACGACCCCATAATTTGCACTTGTGTCACAACAGAAGATGGTGAAACTTACCTTACAGACACAATCGACACATCTGGAAATTCACATACTGCTGAATATTTACTTGAAATTGCTAAGAACTCAATTCACCAATGCCAAGAACAGTTTGGATGTAAAGTAAGGAGCTTAGTTACTGATAACGCAAGCAATGTGGCAAAAATGCGAGCGGAACTGGCACAGGATGACACAAATGTCATTACATACGGTTGTTCTGCCCATTTGTTGCATCTTTTGGCAAAAGACCTGCATATTTTGGGTGTCAAGGAACATGTTGTAGAAATTGTTAAATATTTCCGCAATAATCATTTTGCACATGCAACCTACAAGGAAATGGGAGGACTGAAGTTGGTTCTACCACAAGATGTTAGATGGAATACCTTGGCTGACTGCTTGGAACTGTTTATTAACAACTGGTCAAAATTACTGTCCATTTGCGAAACACATCGGGATAAAATTGATGCTAATATACGAAGCAAAGTATTAAATCTTGGTGTGAAGAGAAATGCCGAGGACCTTTTGGAAAGGTTAAAGCCAATATCGATTGCGTTGGATAAAATGCAGAAAGATACTGCAACCATAGCTGATGCCACAGAAGTTTGGAAAGATTTAGAAGGTTCTCTAGATCTCTTGAACCTCTCAAACAATGTAAAGGTTGCAATACAGCACCGCAAGGACCAAGCATTAAAAGAAGAACACTATTTAGCCAATATCTTGCATCCCATCTACAGAGGGAAAAAATTATCTGAGGCGGAAATCAACTCTGCAATGGAGTGGCTCGCCAATACTAACCATGACATTGTGGCAACTGTGCTGAAATTGAAGTGTGAATCTGCACCATTTCAAAAATACATGTTTGCAGATAACGTCGTTAATGAACTAAAACCACTGGACTGGTGGAAGTCGCAATCACTTGTTCTTCCAGCAAAGATAATAAATCTAGCTACTCAGCTACTGACTGCATCGGCTTCATCCGCAGGAGTAGAGAGATTGTTTTCTTCATTTGGTTTTGTGCACACAACAGTCCTAAACCGCTTAGGATTAGGAACTGCTAAAGCAGGACAACTGGTTTTCCTATAAAAAGTCCTAAATAAACAGTAGGCTTAAAGGACTGATGTATTCACTGAAGATGTTTGCTTACTTCAAACTTTAGAGATAGGCTATTGTTAAAAAGTACTTACTCTCTGTAGTTCAATTCTGAGTGTTTAATAGTGCAAATAAAAATTATTAGGTTTCATAATCAACTGTTTTAATATTTTTATTTGTGTAAAACAATTAGATTTGCAAAAAGACAAAGTTTTGCTTGTGTACAACTTGATTAAAAAATCTGATTTAAATCAAATGATTTAAATCAAAAAAATCTGATTTAAATCAAAAAAATCTGATTTAAATCAAAAAAATCTGATTTTTTTAAAAAAATCAAGATTTTTATCCACCCTGCATGTAACATGAAGATAACTATGTAATTGTCGGATGTCATTGAGACATATAGTAATATACAGTCCAGATCAAAAATATAAATCCAACCAATATTGGGAAATCCTTGCACAACACCGATGTATATACATATTAGCTCCATATGCAGTAAAGCTAGTCAAATCTTCCCCCACATTGGAGGATTCATAGCGTTTGATCTCTAGTATATTGGGCAATGTACTTCCATGGAAGGGAGGTTCTTGGCTCCGCCCACATTAGCTCTTATTTGTCATTTCACGGAATGTTTTGGTGGTTAGTTTTGCCCCATAAGCTACTACTTGTGATGTCACCAAATGTTTTGGTTGTTGGCGTCACCTCCATTAGCTTCTACTTGTGATGTCACTAATGAGGATAGTAGCCCTTCAGAAGACAATGGCGCTTGACTGCCTGTTAGCAGGTGAAGGGGGCACTTGCGCTGTTATAGGTGAGCAATGCTGCTCCTAGAAGATGCACGATTCAATAATGGATAAAGGAAAGGAGCTGCAGCAAAAAGCTGGAGATATATCCAAGGAGGGATGGAATCCCTTTTTCTGGATGGGGTCTATCAGAGTTGGGTTAAACAATTTACTCTCAACTTTTCAAAAGCCCACACAGTATTGGTAGTGATAGGATTGATGGTGTTGAGCTTGATTGCCTGGAAATTATTAATGTGATGTGATTCTCACTGCAGGAAATTAATTATATATTGGAGCCACTGGAAGACACAGGCGGAAGAGGGACACTGTGCATGAACAATATATGGATCCTTTGCAGCCCAATAACTCATCATAACGCCCAATTTCATCTGCTTTGGAGGTTGAAATGGGTCCCCTTACCTCTTGGCCCGTGGGCAATTTCACAATTTGTACCAATAACATGTCCAACCCTGTCCACCCCTGAATAGTACCATAGGAAGGATGACTACAGCTACAGAGGTGACCGTCTGATAGCCTAGGTCGACTACCCACCTCTCCTGAAGACCCTTTCAGCTTTTTGAGACTTGGGTGGAGGACATCATCTCTGAAAATAGGGTCCCACAGCTGTACCCCAACAGTTTGAGCAGACACTCCTAGATGAGTAAATAGCCTGAGATCAGAAGGGGCGCATAGCCCCTCACTGTGTCACTGAGGATGATAGCATTCTCCAGGGATTACTCTGGACTGTTTCTTGTGGTGGGATGCAGGTCTGGACAGCTGTCGTCATCCTATTAGATAGATAAGAATTAATATATGTGTGTTTATGCTTTAAAAGTAATCTGTCACCCCCCCCCCCCCCCCGAGACGTATATGACCTATTAATATGGGCATACAGGTAATAGAAATGTTACGTTAGACCTACCTGTATGCCTCATATTAATGGTCTTGTGGATATATTATGTCTTTATGCTAAAGATCAGCCCAATAACTCATCATAATGCATAATTGTATCTGCTTTGGAGGTGGAAATGGGTCCCCTTACCTCTTGGCCCGTGTGCAATTTCACAATTTGTACTAATAACATGTCCACCCCTGAATAGTACCATAGGAAGGATGACTACAGCTACAGAGATGACCGTCTGATAGGCTAGCTTGACTACCCACCTCTCCTGAAGACCCTTTTAGCTTTTTGAGACTTGGGTGGAGGACATCATCTCTGAAAATAGGGTCCCACAGCTGTACCCCAACAGTTTGAGCAGACACTCCTAGATGAGTAAATAGCCTGAGATCAGAAGGGGGCGCATAGCCCCTCACTGTGTCACTGAGGATGATAGCATTCTCCAGGGATTACTCTGGACTGTTTCTTGTGGTGGGATGCAGGTCTGGACGGCTGTCGTCATCATATTATATATATTAATTCTTATCTATGTGTGTTTATGCTTTAAAGGTAATCTGTCACCCCCCGAGACGTATATGACCTATTAATTCGGGCATACAGGTAATAGAAATGTTAAGCTAGTCCTACCTGTATGCCTCATATTAATGGTCTTGTTATTGAGAAATGTTACATTTTTTTAACGTTAATGAGTTCTTCCAGGCACTGGGGCTTGCATTGCCTGGAAGAAATCCCTGCCTTCTCTCTTCATTGTAATACTAACACCCTCTCATGCACGGCAGTTTTGGCCCTGGAATCCCACTCCTGCGCCCTGCACTCCCCCAGAAATACATATCTCATCCTCCCTTCTATGGGTACTGCACTCAGGGATCTTCTGCACAGGTGCCGGCGCCTTCCGCTCCAGTAATCTCTGGTGTGAGCGCCGACAAGGTGCATGGCTGAGGCGCAGGATTCTGGGGCTATTACTGGCGCTGATGGGAGGAGGGTAGTATTGTAATGAGGAGAGGGGGCAGGGATTTCTTCCAGGCAGAGAATGCCCCGGAGCCTGGAAGAAATCATTAATGTAAAGACAGAATATAACATTTCTCCACAACAAGACCGTTAATATGAGGCATACAGGTAGGACTAGCACCTATTACCTGTGTGCCCATATTAATAGGTCATATATGACCTTGGGGGGGTGAGAAGTTTCCTTTTAATATAGATTGACTGAATACTTAGATGAAATGGCAACTGTAGGTAGCCAGGAATGGATGCCTGACATCCCATGATCTATGTAGACTAGCTCCATACTTCATGTAGGCAGGAACAGGGCCGCCATCAGGGCATTACTGCCCTTACTAGTGTATGGTGCCCGGTGAGCAGGAACAAAGGGGGGGGGGGGGTCGGACCTACTTCAGTTCCTTAGATTGTGTGCAATACTCTTTGTTGTTTTTATATTATGTTTCTCTGATCTCACAAAATGACCTTATTTTCATTGTGTTATATGTTATTGTTATATGTGTTGTTTCTGTTTTGTCTGTTTTCTTTGTTTTCTCTTTTGTTATTGTCACTGTAATTTTGCACTTTATGTAATTGACCAAAGGATTTAACTAAATGACTCCTATGAAAATAGATTTAGCTAGCAAAATATTTAGTGGGAATGTGTTATGAAGCTTTTATGTTTTGGGCATTGTCCACTCTCTAGTTATCATAATTAACCAATGAGTATATTATTATTATTTATTATTATAGCACCATTTATTCCATGGCGCTTTACATGTGAGGAGGGGTATACATAATAAAAACAAGTAGAATAATCTTAAACAATACAAGTCACGACTGGCACAGGAGGAGCGAGGACCCTGCCCGCGAGGGCTCACAATCTACAATTATATGAGATGATTAAAAGGCATTTAGTGCAGAAATTCAGCATAGCCTATATTTCTATTTCCCATATTTCATATTTGTTGCTGTAATTCAAGAAAGGCCATATTAGTAAGAGCCCTATCATCTCAAACACATTCGTGACCAATAACCAGAACATGGCTAATCCTTTTAATCATAGTTAATAAAGTTTTGCAAGAAAGTATGTAACCCCTTATATCATAAAATAAACAGAAACAACTTTTCAAATAGACTGGCACTTCCAGAAGAGATCCCTTATTAGCAGTCACCTCATTATCATAACAAGCAGGATTACAATGAGAGATAACAGGGTACACCATTCCCAGTAGGTAATGTCACAGCTCACCTCTTCCCCCTTCCTGCACAATGACATCTGCATGTAATGTCACTAAACGTAAGAACATGAATAGAAAACTCTCCCAAGGAAATAGAGTCCCCTATAATGTGTTATGATATATATACACATGTAAATGTCCAATATCCATATCTCCAAACAGGCAAGAGAGCAGCTCCCATAAATGTTCAGGAAACAGCATACAATAATCTGCAATCAGAAATACAGATTATACAAAAAAGATTATAACAATAGGATTTCAATTAGTTTAAAAAATGTATGTGACACATTCCCTTAAAGAAAAACAAATAGAAAATATTCCTAATAAGATGATTGGATATTTTAAGAAACGTTTAATAGGTTAGAGTAGAGTAGGGCCCTGCCAGAAGAGTCTACCTTGTCGTGGTGGCAGGCTTAAAAAATCCGTTGGTCAAAATAAAAGCTGATGGTTATGTATGTGATACAGTTCCATGGGAACAGTTACTGTGTGATTGGTGAGGATGGGGTAGAAGAGTTTTTCCAGGAGTGGGTGGTGGGACTGTGGAAAGTTTGAGGGGTGTAGGTGGGGCTTGAGTGGAGGCAGAACTGAGGTGGAGCCTGGACGGAGTCTCAAGGGAGCCCAAAAATTTTGCCAGTATGGGGCCCTGAAATTCCTTTTGGCAGCCCTGATCAGGAACATAGCTTACATAATATGTGATGGTTTCATTATCACAATGGTGAGATAATGTGAAAGAAATGATAACTCCATTGTCTTACCCTTGATCTTAGTATCTCTTGGTACATGTATCAGAGATAGAATAACTGTTGTTGCTTTGCGATAGTTCCTTATCCCATTTTCCTTTATTTTCCCTTGTTTCCCCTTTTTTTTTCCCTTTTCTTTTCCTTTATTTTGTTTAACTCTATTTTGTATAATAATTAGCGATGCCGGATGAACCCGGCCGGACGGAGCGCAAAGAGAGGGGAATGTAGATTTACAATCTTCTTTTATTAATGTAGTCCAATGTGATTAATATAAGAAGATTCTAAATCTACACTCCCCTCTCTTTGAGCTCCGTCCGACCGGGTTCATCCAGCATCGCAACCTCCTTCCTCTTTGGAGGCACCCGGCTGGAGCTGCATTGATCTCCCCAGAGAAGGCACGGCTGGCGCTCCTCTGTGACCGTCATTACCTGGATTGTATAATAATTAGGATATTTTCAATAAAAACAATTTGAACAGGATATAGAATATCTGCCTGGTAAAAAAATGCTTTTGTGACTCCTTCGTGAGCATCATGTGCTAGAGAAGAGCCCCGTCCGGCTGAGCCAAGGTGAAGGGTGATGATGGACTTTATCTGGTCACTTCACATTCTTCATGGTGCCCATCAGGAGGTGGCCAGTGGCTGTGATTTTTTTTCTCATGCTGAATTAGTATGAGATAGAGAGTACAGCTCTGCTCTGCCCCATGGTATAATATTGGGTCTAGCGCGATCTGATAAGACATCGGATAGTTCTCGACCATATCATATAGTTATGTGAACGAACTCTCATTGTAATAAACTAATTTTCTTTTCATTTGGAGCAGCTGTGATCATGTTGGCTTATTATCCCAAACAGGAGCCTCCGCTCAGGGCCGTGTTTAGAGTTTGTGCTGCCCTGGGCACTTTTAGTGCTGCCCCCCATTGATGAGGATGACTAATGCAGACACTGTTGTCAGGGACTTAGGCTACTGTCACATCAGCCATTTATGCCATTCGCGGCAGATCCGGCAAATGCTGTATTGCTGCAACGGAAAACAACGCTGCTAGCTGTGATTTTTTGTTTCACTGCAAGTTCAAAACCGCAAGTGCAGCACATGTTCGCAATTCCCACAGAACCCCTTTCTGCCATGTGACGTACTATCCCGTCCATGTGCCCTGGGACTTCATTCCCAGGGACGGGATAGTAGGTCACAGCGATCAGCGGCCCCCACGTGGTGAGCGCTGCTGATCGCGGCCGGGTGTCAGCTGATTATCACAGCTGACACCCGGCACAATGTGTCAGGGGTGGTCACGGACCGCCCCCGACACGTTAACCCCTTACACACTGCTATCAAACACGATCGCGGTGTACCGGGAGTTAAAGGGAAGCATCGGCAGGGAGGGGGCTCCCTCTGTGCTTCCCTGAGCCCCTCACAGCAGCGCAATGTGCAGCGCTGCTGCGGGGGGCTCTATCCCTGCAGGTCCCCGGATCCAAGATGGCGACGGGGACCTTTGGGGGCCTTCAGGGAGCCGGCTTCCTCAGTGCCTGCAAAGTGCAGGCATGAGGAAGTCTGCAGCACTGCCTGTGACAGATCGCTGATCTGTCACAGTGATCTGTGATGTGACAGATCAGCGATCTGTCACAGGACAGTGATGTCCCACCTGGGACAATGTAATAAAGTTAAAAAAAAAGGTGTAAAAATAATTTAAAAAAAAATCGCTAAATAAATTTAAAAAAAAAAAATTCCCTAATAAATTCATTTTTTGGAAATAAAATAAACCCAAAACAATAAAAGTACACATATTTGGTATCGCCGCGTCCGGAACGACCCGCCCTATAAAACTATCCCACTAGTTAACCCCTTTAGCGAACCCCTTAAAAAATAAAAATAAAAAACTAAGCAAAAAATAATGATTTATCATACCGCCAAACAAAAAGTGCAATAACGCGCGATCAAAACGACGCATATAAATATCCATGGTACCGCTGAAAACATCTTGTCCCGCAAAAAACGAGCTGCCACACAGCATCATCAGCGAAAAAATAAAAGTTATAACTCGCAGAATAAAGCGATGCAAAAATATTTTTTATATAAAATTGTTTTCATTGCATAAAAGCGCCAAAACATAAAAAATGACATAAATGAGGTATCGCTGTAACCGTACTGACCCGAAGAATAAAACCGCTTTATCAATTTTACCGCACGTGGAATGGTGTAAACGCACGCCGAAAAGAAATTCATGAAACGCTGGTTTTAGTTCATTCTGCGTCACAAAAATCGGAATAAAAAGCGATCAAAAATTGTCACGTGCCCGAAGATGGCACCAATAAAAACGTCAACTCGTCCCGCAAAAAATAAGACCTCACATGACTCGGTGGGTCAAAATAAGGAAAAATTATAGCTCTCAATATGTGGTGATGCAAAAACTATTTTTACAATAAAAAGCGTCTTTTAGCGTGCAACAGCCGCCAAACATAAAAACCGCCATAAATAGTAAATCAAACCCCCCATTATCACCCCCTTAGTTAGGGAAAAATAATAAAATAAAAAAATGTATTTATTTCCATTTTCCCATTAGGGCTAGGGTTAGGGGTGTGTTGGGGTTCGGGTTGGAGTTAGAATTGGGGGTTTCCACTGTTTGGGCACATCAGGGGCTCTCCAAATGCAACATGGCGTCTGATCTCAATTCCAGCCAATTCTGCGTTGAAAAAGTCAAATGGTGCTCCTTCCCTTCCAAGCTCTGCCATGCGCCCAAACAGTGTTTTACCCCCACATATGGGGTGTCAGCGTACTCAGGACAAATTGCAAAACAACTTTTGGGGTCCAATTTCTTCTGTTACCCTTAGGAAAATAAAAAATTGGGGGAAAAAATATCATTTTTGTGCAAAAAAATGATTTTTTTATTTTCACGCCCGGGCGTTATAAACTTCTGTGAAGCACTTGGGGGTTCAAAGTGCTCACCACACATCTAGATAAGTTCTGTGGGGGGTCTAGTTTCCAAAATGGGGTCACTTGTGGGGAGTTTCAATAGTTTAGGTACATCAGGGGCTCTCCAAACGCACGACACCCGCAGACCATTCCATCAAAGTCTGCATTACAAAACGTCACTGCTTCCCTTCCGAGCACCGACGTGTGCCCATACAGTAGTTTACTCCCACATATGAGGTATCAGCGTACTCAGGACAAATTGGACAACAACTTTTGGTTCCAACTTCTCTTGTTACCCTTGGGAAAATAAAAAAAATGGGGACTAAAAGATCATGTTTGTGGAAAAAATACGATTTTTTTATTTTCACGCCCAGTCATTATAAACTTCTGTGAAGCACTGGGGGTTTAAAAGTGCTCACCACACATCTAGATAAGTTCCTTAGGGGGTCTAGTTTCCAAAATGGGGTCATTTGTGGGGGGTTTCACTGTTTTGGTACATCAGGGGCTCTCCAAACGCGACATGGTGTCCGATCTCAATTTCAGCCAAAAACGTCAAATGGCGCTGCTTCCCTTTCGAGCTCTGCCATGCGCCCAAATAGTCGTTTACCCCCACATGTGAGGTATCAGCGTACTCAGGACAAATTGCACAATAACTTTTAGGGTCCTGTTACCCTTGCAAAAATAAAAATTGGGGGTGAAAAGATCATTTTTGTGGAAAAAATATGATTTTTTAATTGTACGGCTGTACGTTATAAACTTCTGTGAAGCCCTTGTGGGTTCAAAGTTCTCACCACACATCTAGATAAGTTCCTGGGGGGGTCTAGTTTCCAAAATGGGTCACTTGTGGGGGGTTTCCACTGTTTAGGTAATTCAGGGTCTCTCCAAACGTGACATGGCATCCAATCTGAATTCCAGCCAATTTTGCATTGAAAAAGTCAAACGGCGCTCCTTCCCTTCTGAGCTCTGTCATGCGCCGAAACAGTGGTTCCCCCCCACATATCAGGTATCAGCGTACTCAGGACAAACTGCACAATAACTTTTGCAGTCCAATTTCTCCTGTTACCCTTGGTAAAATAAAAAAAATTGAATCTGAAGTATTTTTTTTGTGAAAAAAGTTAAATGTTCATTTTTTTAAATATTCAAAAAATTCCTGTGATGCACCTGAAGGGTTAATAAACTCCTTGAATGTGGTTTTGAGCACCTTAAGGGGGTGCAGTTTTTAGAGTGGTGTCACTTTTGGGTATTTTCTATCACATAGACCCCTCAAAGTGGCTTCAAATGTGATGTGGTCCTAAAAATAAAATGGTGTTGCAAAAATGAGAAATCGCTGGTCAACTTTTAACCCTTATAACTTCCTAAAAAAAAAAAGTTTTGGTTCCAAAATTGTGGTGATGTAAAGTAAACATGTGGGAAATGTTACTTATTAAGTTTTTTGTGTGCCGTACCTCTGTGATTTAAGGGCATAAAAATTCAAAGTTGGAAAATTGTGAAATATTAAAAATTTTCGCCAAATCTCCGTTTTTTTCACAAATAAACGCAAGTTAATTGAATGAAATTTTACCACTAACATGAAGTACAATATGTCACGAGAAAACAATGTCAGAATCACTGGGATCCATGGAAGTGTTTCAGAGTTATTACCTCATAAAGTGACAGTGGTCAAAATTGTAAAAATTGGCCTGGTCATGAACGTGCAAACCACCCTTGGGGGTTAAGGGGTTAACTGACCCAATTTAGAAAATAGGCATAAATGGATCAAAGCTAAAGCGGAATTTGACCTTTAGCTGGACAGACTAGAAAGAATAAGGGGGAACCAAAAAACATCTGAATTTTTAGATACGGTAAGGCTAGTTTCACATTAGCGTTTTTTTGCGCAGCGCATCGTGCGCATAAAAAACGCAAAGAAAAACGCAAAACAAACGCGCGTTTTTTTAACATCATGCGCACGCTGATGCGTCAAAAAAACGCAGCGTTGCTTGCGTTTTACATGCGTTTTTGCATGCGTTTGCTTTTTTTTATGCACATGCGTTTTTAGGTGTGACATTTTTTCCATTGTCTAGAGAACATTCTAGACTTGTTTCACTCAAAAACGCATGCGCAAAAAAACGCAACCGTGCGCAAGACCATGCTCACGCATGCGTTCCCATAGACCAATGTGTTGTTTTTGCGCATTCCGTGCGCAAGCGTGCGCATGCGTTTTTTTGCCGAGACAGGGCGCACCAAAAAATCCAACATGTTGCGTCTGGCGCGCCTGGCGCAAAAGACAAAAAAATGCATGCGCACGAAGACGCAACCGTGCGCAAGACCATGCGCACGTCATGTTAAACATAGGTGCGCAGTGCGCATGCGCACGGGTGCGCACGATGCGCAGCGCACAAAAGCGCAAATGTGAAACCAGCCTAATAAGGCTGGTTCATTATTGGCTCGCTTGGCAAAAGGTCGAACACCTATGATATTTATAGGTAGCTTGAATGATCACAAAGGTTCACCACAAACAGACCCAAAAATCATAAATGACAGCTGGCATAAATACTATAACACATTGTATGAACAAGAACCAGTAGATGGAGAAGAGGGGAAGACATTCCTAGACAGACTATCCCTCCCAACAGTCTCAGAAGGTGAGAAAGATTCAACTCTACAATAAGAAAGGAAGAGATACTAGACACTATTAACTCCCTGAAAAATAGCGAGGCCCCCGGACCAGATGGGCTGCCAGGGGAGTTCTGCAAAACATTAGTAGAAGAGGTTTCTTCTCCACTGGTGGAAGTTTTTAATCAAATCCTAAAAGAAAAGGTATACCTGCCAACAGGAAATACGGCTAATATTAAAGCACACCACCATGTAAAAGTTTAGGGTCACTTAGAAATTTCCTTATTTTTGAAAGAAAAGCAGTTTTCTCTAATGAAGCTAACATTAAACGATTCAGAAATACACCCTATACATTGTTAATGTGGTATATGACTATTCTCGCTGCAAACGTCTGGTTTGTAATGCAATATCTTCATAGGTGTATAGAGGCCCATTTCCAACAACCATCACTCCAGTGTTCTTATGGTACTTTGTGCTTGATAACTGTGTAAGAAGGCTAATGGATGGTTAGAATACCCTTGAAAAACCTTATGCAAGTATGTTAGCACAGCTGAAAACAGTTTGGCTGATTAGAGAAGCTATAAACCTGACCTTCCTTTGAGCTAGTTGAGAATCTGGAGCATTACATTTGTTGGTTCCATTAAACTCTCAAAATGGCCAGAAAAAAAAGAACTTTCATGTGAAACTTGACAGTCTATTCTCGTTCTTAGAAATTCTATATAAGAAATTGCCAAGAAAACTGAAGATTTCCTACAACGGTGTGTACTACTCCTAGAGCAAAAACAGGCTTTAACCATAGTAGAAAGAAAAGTAGGAGGCCCCACTGCACAACTGAGTAACAAGTACATTAAAGTCTGTAGTTTGAGAAATCGATGCCTCACAGGTCCTCAACTAGCAGCTTCAATAAATAGTACCCACAAAACGCCAGAGTCAACGTCTACAGTGAAGAGGCGACTCCGGGATGCTGGCCTTCAGGGCAGAGTGGCAAAGAAAAAGCCATATCTGAGACTGGCTAATAGAAAGAAAACATTAATATTGGCAAAAGAACACAGACATTGGACAGAGGAAGATTGGAAAAAAGTGTTATGGACAGACGAATCCAAGTGTGAGGTGTTTGTATCACACAGAAGAACATTTGTGAGACGCAGAACGACTGAAAAGATGCTGGAAGAGTGCCTGACGCCATCTGTCAAGCATGGTGGAGGTAATGTGATGTCTGGGGTTGCTTTCTTGCTGGTAAAGTGGGAGATTTGTACAAGGTAAAAGGGATTTTGAATAAGGAAGGCTATCACTCCATTTTGCAACGCCATGCCATACCCTGTGGACAGAGTCTGATTGGAGCCAATTTCATCCTACAACAGGACAATGACCCAAAGCACACCTCCAAATTATGCAAGAACTATTTAGGGAAGAAACCGGCAGCTGGTATCCTATCTGTAATGGAGTGGCCAGCGCAGTCACCAGATCGCAACCCCATTGAGCAGTTGTGGGAGCAGCTTGACCGTATGGTACACATGCCAAAGGTCTGCAATGCTGAAATTGCTGAAAAGGGAGCATTCTTTGACGAAAGCAAAGTTTAAAGGAGAAAATTATTATTTCAAATAAAAATCTTTTTTTCGAACCTTGTCAATGTCTGGACGAGATTTTAACCCCTTACAGACCGCTGACGGGATAGTACATCAGCGGTCAGTATCTTCTGCTTTGATGTGGGCTCCGGTGGTGAGCCCACTTCAAAACCTCGACATGTCAGCTGTTATAAACAGCTGACATGTGCCGGCAAGAGGCGCGGGCGGAATCAAGATCTGCCCGCGCCTATTAACTAGTTAAATCTCACTGTCAAACACTGACAGCGGGCATTAAACTAGTACTTCCGGCGTCCAGCCGGAAATGAGCGTATCACCAACCCCCGTCACGTGATCGGGTGTCAGCGACGCGTTGCCATGACAATCAGAGGTCTCATAGAGACCTCTATGGTTGTTGCCGTCAGATTGCTCATAGCAATGCTGTATTACTGCTACATATGGGCGATCTGCTCATCTCCCATATGTAGCAGAGCCGATCAAGTATGGCATGCTTCTACTCTCCCTTGGAGGCTATTGAAGCATGCCAAAAATAACAAAAAAGTGTTTAAAAATGAAAGAAAATAAAACATAAAAATTCAAATCACCCCTCTTTCGCCCCAATCAAAATAAAATTAAAAAAAAAATCAAACCTACAGATATTAGGTATCCCCGCATTCAGAATCGCCCGATCAATAAAAAAAGGATGAACCCGACTGCTAAACGGCGTAGCGAGAAAAAAAATCAAATGACAAAATTACGTTTTTTTTGGTCGCCGTGACATTGCATTAAAATGCAATAACGGGTGATCAAAAGAATGTATCTGCAAAAACGTGGTATCATTAAAACCATCAGCCCGGTACGCAAAAAATAAGCCCTCACCAAGCACAAGATCACGAAAAATGGAGATGTTACGGGGCTTGGAAAATTGTGCTTATTTTTTAGCAAATTTTGTATTTTTTTTCACCACTTAGATAAAAGAGAACGTAGACATGTTTGGTATCTATGAACTCGTAATGACCTGGAGAATCATAATGGCAGGGCAGTTTTAGCATTTAGTGAACCTAGCAAAAAAGCCAAGCAAGAAACAAGTGTGGGATTGCACTTTTTTTGCAATTTCACCGCACTTGGAATTTTTTTCCCGATTTTGAGTACAAGACATGGTAGAAGCAATGGTGTCGTTCAAAAGCACAACTCACCCCGCAAAAAATAACCCTCACACGGCCATACTGACGGAGAAATATACAAATTATGGCTCTGGAAATAAGGGGAGCGAAAAACGAAAAAAGCTCCGTTTATTAAAGGGAATCTGTCACCCCATTTTAGCCCTATCAGCTGCGGCCACCGCCATCAGGGGCTTATCCACAGCATTCTGTAATGCTGTAGATAAGCCCCCGATGTAACCCGAAAGGTAAGAAAAACACGTGAGATTATACTCACCGGGGGGCGGGGGGTGTTGCAGTCCGGTCCAGGGCCTCCCATCTTCATACGATGACGTCCTCCTCCTACCTTCTCCCTCGGCTCCTGTGCAGGCGTACTTTATCTGCCCTGTAGAAGGCAGAGCAGAGTACTGCAGTGCGCATGCGCGGGACCTCTGTGACCTTCCCGGCCCCTCGCACTGCAGTACTCTGCTCTGCCCTCAACAGGGCCAATAAAGCACGCCTGCACAGGAGCCGAGGGAGAAGTTAGGAGGACATCATCGTATGAAGATGGGAGGCGCCGGACGGGAAGGAGACACCAATCGGACCGGACTGAACGCCGGGGTGAGTATAATCTAACGTGTTTTTCTTATCTTTAGGTTACATCGGGGGCTTATCTACAGCATTACAGAATGCATTACAGAATGCTGGAGATAAGCCCCTGATGGCGGCGGCCCCAGCTTATAGCGCTAAAATGGGGTGACAGACTCCCTTTAAGGGGTTAAATTAATTTGGCAACTCAATAGATGAATAAAAGTCGGAGTTTTCATGGAAAACAAAATTGTCTGGGTGACCCCAAACTTTGGAGCGGTCGTGTATTACACAAGCGATTCCCCTGAGGATTAATAATCCTCCCTGCCCCCTAGATGAGCCCCCAGAGGTGGAGGGGGTAACATGGGGCCACTTGTGGGGTCTCTGCTGTTCTGGTGTCAGAGCTCTTCACACGGCGTCCACCGTCTATCCCAGCCACAATGGCGCCCCTTCCCTCCTGAGGAGTGTCCGGCCCCTTATGGGGTATCGGCGCTCAGGGGAAATTGTGGAACAAGTGGTTTCTGTTTTCTCCTCTTCTCCCGTGTGATAATTACAGACTTGGGGACGGAGCGACATTTTACTGGGAACATTTCATTCCTCCGCTCAATGTTACACAATTCTGTGACCCCTGAGGGTTAATAATCCTCCCTGCCCCCTAGATGAGCCCCCAGAGGTGGAGGGGGTAACATGGGGCCACTTGTGGGGTCTCTGCTGTTCTGGTGTCAGAGCTCTTCACACGTCACACGGCGTCCGCCGTCTATCCCAGCCACAATGGCGCCCCTTCCCTCCCGAGCCTGTGGGGTATCGGCACTCATTAGACACGGCGCACTGTGCGGCCTCAGCGCTCCTGTCACCTTTAGGACAATGATATATTTGGGGCTAAAGTGACATTTCTGTGAGGAAAACCGTAAAATTGTCATTTCTTCCTTCCACATTGCTGAAATTCCTGTCACTGTCCGAATTCAGAGATTGTCCTGTCAGAAAGGAGAAGACAGGGGGCGGAAGGGTTAATAGGACTTACAGGAGGAACCGGCCCAGAAAGCAGAAGGTCCAGGAGCGTCCGCCACATATATGACTGCTCTGTGCACACAGGACCTGTGGTGACGTCATGCCCATGTGACCAGAAGGGGCGGCGCCACCTCCTCCATAGAGCAGACGGGAGGAAGCTGTGGCCCCGCCCACACTGTCCAGCATCTCCCCATAGGAGAGAAGTGTGGACGACAGGAAGTCACACCGTCACCAGGGGGAATGCAGCTTGTGGCCCCTAGAGGGGAATTTTCTTCATCTTATTCCAGAAGCCATGTTTTACCAAACTGAAGCTTTTTTTTTTTTATTCAGAATTTTTTTTCCCCCTTTTTTTTTAGTTTTTTTTTTTTTTTTTACAGATTTAATGACAAAACTTAAAAATAAATAATAATAAATTTTATTTTTATAGCGCTGACATATTCCGCAGCACTTTACATTTCAGAGGGGACTTGTACAGACAATAGACATTACAGCATAACAATAATCACATAGATTATAACAGATACCAAGAGGAATGAGGGCCCTGCTCGCAAGCTTACAGTCTATGAGGAAAGAGGTAGACACGAAAGGTGGGTGGTAACAGTTGCCCTGATTGTATGGACCAGCCATAATGTTAAGTGTGTAACAGTACAGACACAGAGGGCTAATGGATGCATAAAGCATGTGGGAACATGACGCGGGGAACCTGGTTATGGTAAAACTTTTGGCTGTGCCACACAGGGATAGATTAGGTTAATGTGTTGAGGCGATAGGCCAGTCTGAATAAATGTGGTTTTCAGGGCACGCTTAAAATTGTGGGGATTGGGGACTAATCGTATTGACCTGGGAAGTGCATTCCAAAGAATTGGTGCAGCACGTGTAAAGTCTTGGAGACGGGAGTGGGAGGTTCTGATTATTGAGGATGCTAACCTCAGGTCAGCAGAACGGAGGGCGCGGATAGGGTGGTAGACTGAAACGAGGGAGGAGATGTAGGGTGGCGCTGAGCCACGGAGAGCTTTGTGGGTGAGGACTTCCCGCCTCTCTCCACGCTCCCAGCATCTTCCGGTCCCAGTAATCCTTTGCGAGAATGACTGCAATGACGTCGCGGTCTCGGACCGGACGATGCCGGGAGCGTGGAGAGAGGCGGAAAGGCTGCGTGGGACGCCGGAAGATGAGAATAACAATATTTTTTTTGATTATTTTTTACATTCTATCTTTTACTACTGATGCTGCATAGGCAGCCTCAATAGTAAAATGTTGGTCACACTCGTCAAACACTATGTTTGACGAGTGTGACCAACCTGTGAATCAGTTCTCCAAGCGATGCTCCAGATCGCTTGGAAAACGCTAGCATTCCGTAAGCTAATTACGCTTGCAAATCGCTAGTTTTTCCACGGGAAAATCGCGGGAATTTAAAATGCGATTTTCCCGCGGAATGGAATTCCGGAATTCTTGCGGTAACTTCCGTGGGAATTCCGCTATGTGTGAACTTAGCCTAACGATTGTCGAGGAATATGATCCCGGCTGCAGCATTCTAGACAGATTGGAGGGGGGAGAGTTTGGTAAGAGGGAGACCGATTAGAAGAGAGTTACAATAGTCAAGACGAGAATAATAAGAGAAACAGTGAGGCTATGTGCCCACGTATGCAGAAAATTTCTGCTTCAAAATCGGACTCCTTCCCAGAAAACGCGCGTTTTATTTCCGCGCGAAAACCGCGCGTTTATGCGTTTTTTTCCATGTGTTTTCTGACTCATAGGAAAGAGCAAAAACGCTGACTTTTCTGCAAAATTAATGAGTATGCTGCATTTTTTACCGTGAAGCGTTTTTCGCGGAAAAAAAGCGCATCAATGTGCACAAAATGTGTGGACTTCATTTAAAACGAATGGGATGCTTCTTGTATGCGTTTTTGAAGCATTTTGACCTGGACAAATGCTTCAAAAACGCTTACATGGGCACACAGCCTAAGAGTTTTTGTGGAGTCAAAAGTAAGAAAAGGTCGAATTCTAGAAATGTTTTTGAGGTGCAGATAACAAGAGCGAGCCAGTGATCGGATGTGGGGGGCAAAGGAAAGCTCGGAGTCAAGTATGACCCCAAGACAGCGGGCATGTTGCTGGGGAGTAATAGTGGAACCACACACGGAAATGGCAATGTCGGGTATAGGTACATTAGCAACGGGAGGAAACACAAGGAGTTCAGTCTTTGACAGGTTCAGTTTCAGATATAGTGAGGACATGATGTTAGACACAGCGTTTAGACAATCGCTGGTGTTTTCTAGAAAGGCAGGCGTGATGTCAGAAGAAGAAGCGTATAATTGGGTGTCATCAGCATAGCGATGGTACTGGAAACCAAATCTACTGATTGTTTGACCAATCTACTGATTGTTTGACCTGATCCTTGAGGAACCCCAACAGTAAGGGGAAGATGAGAGGAGGAGGAACCTGCAAAAGATACAGTAAAGGAGCGGTCAGAGAGATAGGAGGAGAACCAGGAGAGAACGGTGTCCTTGAGGCCAATGGAACGGAGCATAGTGAGGAAGAGCTGATGATCCACAGTGTCAAATGCTGCAGAGAGATCCAAGAGAATTAGCATGGACTAATGACCATTTGATTTAGCTGTTAGTAGATCATTAGAGACTTTAGTGAGGGCAGTTTTAGTAGGGCGTAAAGAACGGAAACTGGATTGGAGAGGGTCGAGAAGAGAGTTATCAAAGAAATAGTAGATAAGACGGGAGTTGACAGGCAATCCAGGAGTTTAGAGATGAAGGGAAGATTAGAGACAAGTCTATAGTAAAGCCCCCGTTACACACTGTGATATCGCTAGCAATATTGCTGTAAAGTCACCGATTTTGTGACGTTGCAGCGATATTGCTAGCGATATCGCTGCATGTGATACTTACCTCCGACCGGCTCCCCCGCTGGTTATTGCTGATCGCGCGAGAAGCTCCTGGATCATTTCTCATCGCCAGCTTCCTGCGGCGCTTCCTGCTGTGACGATGAGCGACGCGTGGAGCCGGGCGGGAGGACGCAGGATCGCCGCGTCTGACAGGTAAGTAGCGATCCCCGTCCCCTGCGATGTCGCTGGTGAGATCTGCCTGTGTGGCAGCGATCCTGACCGCATCATATCGCTGGTCAGGATCGCTGGTGAGTCGCTAGGTGTAACGGTACCCTTAGCGGCACAGTTTTGGTCGAGGGATGGTTTTTTTAAGTAGTGGATATATGATGGCATGGTTAAATGAGGAGGGAAAGATACCAGAAGAGAGAGAGAGGTTATTTTAGTTAGGTGAGGGGTGAGAGCAGGGGAAAGGGACTGGAGGAGATGTGACAGAAATGGGTCACTGGTGCAAGTAGTTGGGCGAGATGATGCAAGGAGCCTGCTTACTTCTTCTTCTGTGACTGGTTCAAAATCATAGAGTGCGCTAGATGCAGTGGGGGAGGGAGGACTGTTATGGATGAGTCACCGAAGGAGGAAAAAACAAAAATAATAGCTAAGTCCAGAAAACCAGAGAAGTTGGAAGCTATCGGATTGCAGACCCCTGAACCTATCCACAACAACTAGCAGTAGCCGTGGGGGGTTCCTACGGTGCCTTAGACCCCTCGATCACAGCCGGAGAACTAAATTAGCCTAAAGACAGAAAGGGGAAATCTAAACTGCCCCAGAGCAGACCCCAAAGGAATAGGCAGCCCCCAACATATAATGACTGTGAAGCAAGATGAAAAACACTAACACAGATAGAAAGATAGTTTGAGCAAATGATGGAGCCCAAGCTAACTAAATAGGACAGGATAGAAAAGCTGCTGTCTGCAATCCGCAAAAACCCTATCCAAAAATGAACCAACAGACTAATAGGAAAAACAGGCCCTGAAGTCACTAGGCTTCAAAAAGACTATATCAGCACTTAGGTATATTCTGAAGACAGAGCCAGAGATCAACAGATCAGAGACAAAAATGGAATTCAGCTCACCCCCGGCCGGGGATGGCTGAACTCCAAAAAACAAGGCAAACAAAACCAGAACTAAAGTGTACAAAAGGCAGAGCAACACTTAGCTTTGAGAAGCAGAAATCAGACTGGTCTCCAAGAATCCAGCAGGAATTCACCAGCGAGGCAGCAGGGCGTCGGCTGCCTTATATCCAGTCATCAGTTCCTGTGACCCAGTCATCATCTACCTGCTCAGCTGTTTGGTGATCAGCCTCACTACCTTCCTTCGCCAGAAGAGGGAGTTCATCAGACCTCACTGGTGAAGGGAAAAATGAACTCACAACAGAGGACAGTGCATGGTATGAGGTGATAGGGAGATAATTTCCTGTCCGAGCTGGTCAATTTTTTCTTTGAAGTAATTCACCAGATCGTTAGGTTGAAGCTCCGTGGTTGGGGCCTGTACTCTTGGGTTGAGTAAAGAATGAAAAGTGTCAAAAGAGACGTTTAGGGTTATTGGACAGTGAGGTGATGAGCGTGTTGAAATAGGTTTGTTTTGAGATGTGAAGGGCAGTGTTGTATGTTCTAAGCATAAACTTATAATGGATGAAATCTTCGTGTAGATTGGATTTTCTCCAGACGTTCAGCGCACCTGGAGCGCCGCTGCAGGAAACGTGTTTGCAGGGTATGCCAGGGTTGTCGCCATCTGTGTTGTGGTGGTCTATGTTTAGGAGGTGCAAATTCATCCAGGGCACTTTGAAGTGTTTCATTGTAATGTTTCAATGCAGAATCAGGACATGAGAGGGAGGAGATAGGGGCCAATGAAGACTGCAAGTTCTCCATAAGTTTCTGGGTGTTAATGGCCTGTATGTTTCTATAAGTATGGACAGTGGGGGTGACCTGAGCGGCCTGGCAGTTCTTGATAGAGAATGAAAGAAGGTTGTGGTCAGAGAGCGGGAGAGGGGAGTTTGCAAAATCATCCATGGCACAAAGCCGAGAGAAGACCAAGTCGAGGGAGTTTCTGTCTCCATGCATTGGAGAATTAGTAAGCTGCGAAAGGCTGAACGAGGAGGTTAGAGATAAAAGGTGAGTAGCAGATAGGGAGAGGGGAAGAGCAATGGGGATGTTGAAATCGCCCATGATGAGGGTAGGGCTGTCACAAGAGAGAAAATGTGGAAGCCAAGTGGCAAAATGATCCAGGAACTGATGGGAGGGGCCGGGAGAATGATATACCACCGCCACTTGCATTGAGAAGGGGGTGTAGAGTCTGACGGCATGGACCTCAAAAGAAGAGACAAGTGAGGGTACTTGAGGGATAACCTGAAAGGTACATTTTGGTGATAGGAGCAGACCAACGCCTCCACCTGCTCTAATAAAATACAATGCGGCGAGGAGCCCTGCTGTGAATAACGCTTAAAAGCAGCTACAAATATGATAAAACTGCATAAAAAGGGCATCTAAGTGGGCACCGAAGGGCGTTACTGAAAGGGTTAAATGACTGAACCCGGCCCGAATGGGTTATGACCATGAGAACTGGCATGAAAGCCAGCAAATAGCCATGGTATCTCCATTTCACCTAATCTTGAAAGCTGGCCACTGGAAGGGCATGGTGAAACCAGAGTTACACAGTGTAAATCACTACAGGGTGGGCCATATATATAGATGCACCTAAATAAAATGGGAATGGTTGGTGATATCAAATACCGGGCACACCCAAGGATTTTTGGTGCAAAAAAAATCAGAATTTTAATATATACAATAGCCACTAGTTACAAACGTTTCAGTCGTGATAGACCTTCATCAGTGTACTAGGGTTAGTTTCTAGATGCTAGTGTGAGTAAATCACAAATAGTAGCCAAAGATCGGGTAAAGAGTGTAGTACGGAACATAGGGAGGTGACAACTCCCTGTCTTGCGGTGGATACTGTGACATAGGATACCTGGCATATACCTATTTTGGCATACTGCAGGTCACTGACCACCTAAGTTCCGGGCTACACTCTTTACCTGATCTTTGGCTATTTGGCTACTATTTGTGATTTACTCACACTAGCATCTAGAAATTAACCCTAGTACACTGATGAAGGTCTATCACGACCGAAACGTTTGTAATTAGTGGCTACTGTATGCATTAAAATTCTGATTTTTTTGCACCAAAAATCCTTGCGTGTGCCTGGTATTTGATACTTGGTTATAAGGTTTGGGAACCTACTGTGTGGCACCTCCCTGTTTGGCTGTGCTAACATTTATTCCTATATGGTTGGTGATATCAACTTCCTGTTTGTGGCACATTAGTATATGGGAGGGGGAAACTTTTCAAGATGGGTGGTGACCATGGCGGCCATTTTGAAGTGGGCCATTTTAGATCCAACTTTATAAATGGCCCACCCAGGTGTATCCATATAAATGGCCCACTCTGTATATAAGGCCAGAGAAACATAACTAAGACAGAAGCAGAAACCTGGGTACCTGTACACGTGTACAGTGTTGTAATACCTGCACAAGTGGGGACGCCCATGCAGTGTTGTGAATTTCCCAGGGGTTCTCTGTCTTGGTGCATCTCTGATATTCCAGATGGATGATGTTTAAAAGCTTCTTGGTGATGATGTGAGTATACAGTATGTAGTTAATGTTTATATGTGCTTAATCATTATATGTATTTAATCTTTATATGTACTTAACCTTTGTATCTTAAAATATACAAAAGTGTACGCAATCATACTATTCAATTATACTATTCCTTTAATTTTGTACTTTAAAATAAGTAGTAGCCTTATTTAAAGCCGTATCTGAACCTTAGTGTAATAACTTGTTAATATAGCATAGTATATGTGTATGTATGCATGGTATATGCCTGGATGTGTATATATGCATGGTATATGCCTGGATGTGTATGTATGCATGGTATATGTGTATGTGTTAGGTTGAACAATAAGCAAAGCTCCCAACAGTCCCGATTCTCGCGGGACAGTCCTGTTTTTGACACCCCCAACCCGCGTCCCGCCCGGGACGCTATTTTTCCCGCATTGCACTGAGCCGCCATGCCCCACCATTCACCGACCCCATGATCCTCACCCTCCCAGAGAGCCACCGCAGCCTGCAATTGTTAGGGACGGCGGAACGCACTAAATATAAAATAACGTAAAGTGTGTTCGCTGCCCGGGATCCACCGTGCAGAAGGTGTTAACACTGCTGCTAGCTGATGTCGGACGTACAATATGGCGGTATAACGCACGCGGGTTGAACGTCACCCAGGTGCACTGAGCGATCTCTGTTTTACTCACAGAGATGCCTTAAGTGCAAAACACAAAAGGGCTGAGCCTGTTAGCATCACAGGTCTCAGAGGAGTGCACGCATCGTATATGGTCACAGGAGCTGGGCCCTAGGCAGAGGATCAGCGTCCGTCTAGACCTACCGTGCGTGCGGCGTCGCAACTGCGGACGCCAAAAGGAGCTGCAGACTGCAGCGCGGCGACAGACACTGCCGCTAGTCGACAATGCCCAAGAGGGGCGCACTGTCGGACGCTAGTACTGTGTAGATGCTTATTGTGGCTAGAGCTTGCCACTGGCTGTTACTGACGCTAAAGCTAAGTGTGACGCCCCTGAGGCTCAGTCGCCACAGAGGTACTGCACCTTGCTCTCTCTCCAAGGTGGGGTACCCCACCATCCAAGTAAGGTGGGAACTCCCTTTCTACACTCCAACACTCGCACCCCACACAACAGGGTAGTTCTGCACAACCACATTGTGGCTCCATGCTCAGAGGGTAGCAGAGCACCTTTGGTGGTTCCCCGCTTGGAACACTGGATGTGCTGGGAGGTGGGTGGAGTTAAGATACATAAAAGAGTGGGAAAGTATAGGATGTGAGGTTCAGTCTGACAGAAGGTCGGGAGGGTAGGAAGTCACTCAGACAGGAGTGAGGATCCCTGGAAGAAGGGATGGAGGAAGGAGTGCTGCAGCTGCCTCAGTGATCTGAGCCACCTGGCACAGGAAAGGAACAGAAGGAGAAAGACATAAAACTGAAACCTAAGCTTCCATAAGAAAGAAAGACAAGTACGGAACAAAGGAGTAGAGAGAACAGAGAGGACGTGGGTTAGAAGAGGAACCCTGACTATAGGTTCTCAGCGCAAGGCTGGGGCCCGATCCCCGAGGTTGTATGGACACTTATGGTTCTGCAGCAGACAACGGTGGAGTAGATGGCTGTAAATGCACTACTCCCATCTAAGACTTGGGGCACAACAGCAATTGTATAGGGAGCCGGGACTCAGGAGGAGGGAGTCCCCGAAGCAGGCTACAGCTGTCTGCCGTACAAGTAGGTTCTTGGGAACATCTGACAGGAGGAACTCCAGCGTACCACGGTACTGGAGATCTTCACACTTCAAGGCGCTATAGAGGAGACGTTCAGGAAAAGCACATAAGTTGGCGGAGTGTGGAGGGGAGCTTTCCATCTTGCCTGAGGTTGACTGGGTCCCTGACCTGGAGAACACGGCACAGAAGCGGGCACTACTGACTGTGAGTAAAGCCTTGGAACTACATGCCCTGGTGTCCTCCATTCCTTCCTGCGTCCGTCTGCCTGACACTGCTACATCCCCTGCGCCGGACACTACACCATCAAAGTGTCCCCACATCTACACTGCCCTGGGACAACAGCCCTGCCTGTGGAGGGCTATACCATCATTGCTGCATCACACCATCTGTCCCAGAGGATCTCTTTGCAGCGTCGGCTTAACACCTCCCTTGCCGAACACCACAGGTGGCGTCACAAACTATTCCATTCCATTACACCATTCACATCCCCGCCATTGACTTGGGCGCCCAGGGCCACCGCTGCTGTGACACATCCCACTGACACCGGCCCGGTACCCCACGGCCCTGGGAGGGCGACCCACTAAGTCCCTATACACACTCATAATATCAGAGGGAGGGGATCTTAATGAGTCATTCGCAGGTTCATGCAACCATCATCATTCACACAGTAGCAACTAGAGACTATACTAGCGCATGGCTGAGCGGCCATGCGAACCTTTTATAGCCAGGACTTTCCGGAAGCTTCCAGATCCCTGAGATGGACCAATCAGATCTGGAGAAGGATCTGGACATGTGGCTCCCGTTCTGCAATGGGAGATTGTCTCGTGAGCATGCTCAGTGGAGCGACAGAAGGACTTAGCCTCTGGAGCGATTTGCTGCTGAGCAGACTGCATTGCCATTGCTGACCCAAAGGTGGCAGCAATAGCCAGCCCCACAGAGCAGGTCTGGGCAGAGTGTCTGGGAAGCTGGGATTGCTGAGCAATCTCCTCTGCGGTCGGTCGGTCGAAAGACAATGGGAGACTGCAGAATGTGAGGCTCTGGATTCCTGTAGAACCGCAGCAGGAACGCGACACCTAACATTACCCCCCCAGGGCCCCCTTCCCCTTGAGCCTTCCAATCCACCAAATAAAGTTTTTTGCCACGTACCACCTTGTGTCCCACAGAGGCATAGGCCTCAGGCTCGTCCGAAGACAAGTCTGACTCCGCAGATGACTCGGAAAACAGGGACATGTGAACAGGTTTGAGAAGGGACACGTGGAAGGCGTCAGGGATGGCTAAGTCGCCAGGAGAAGTTGGAGCGGGGCACCGATGTGTGTCGACGGGCGTCTTCACTCACTTTAGAGGATAGAGTGACATGCGGGGTGCGACCCAGACTGTCGCGAACCTCCATTGCCCGGTCTGCCACCGGCAAGGGATACAGTAACCCAGCCAGCCTCTGTTTAGAGGAGCTGCTCCGAGCATAAGAGGCGTATGCCTGAATGTATTTTTTAGCGTCCCGAGCCCTGTGCGGCCACCAATAAGAGCTTGCCAGGAGTTTTGTGGTCTGCTTGTAGCCAAAGTGACCATCCACCCTGGACGCGTGTGCCCACGTGAGAACCTTGGACCGTAGATGAGGCGGGACAAAGGTCTTGCCTGGCAGCAGTGACTCGAGGACGACCGGAGCCATGGTCTTCAGATTCCCAGTAGGTGGCGCGGAAAGATCTGCAGGCACCTCCGCAGAGGCTACTTGGACGACTCCCCCCATGCACTTTCCCACACAGTCTTTGCTCCATTCTATTATTCTCCCCGAGGAGAACTCTATATGAGGGGAATGGCAACAGAGCCAGGGAACCCCGAGGAGCACCTGATCGATGCCCTCTGGCATAATGAGCAGGGACACCGTCTCCCGATGAAAAGGTGGAATTGAGAGCTTAAAGGGGTGCTGTTTGGTGGGTAATCTGGGATGATAAGGTCGACCCGTTTACCACCCTGATGGGTACTGAGTGAGGAAGTGGTACCAACGGGATAGCGTGCTGTTGGGCGAAGAACGAGGACATAAAGTTCCCTTCTGCCCCGGAATCCATTGTGACCTGTACCTCCCAGGAGGAATCACCGCTATCTAACATCCCTTGGAGCGCTGGATTGGGGGAGACGGTCTCCATAGCGAATAGACCCTCACCAATTACCAGTGGACGTGGTCGTTTTTTCGGCCGCTGCGAACACCTGTTAGCCACGTGACCAGACTGTCGACACTGGTAACAGCGTGTGGAGCGTTGTGCCGGCCGTGTCTTGAGACCGGCGTGGGACACCTCCATGGGCTCTGGAGGTAAACTCTCTTGCTCAAGAGGTTCTAGAGGTTCAAAGAGGTTGGGAGCCAAGCTAATCTTCCGTCTGGATTGAGCACGCTCCAGCCCGCGCTCCGAAAAACGGAGATCGATGCGGGTGGAAATAGCAATCAGCTCTTCCAGACTTATGGGAACCTCCCTGGTAGATAGAGCATCCTTAACATGCTCCGCCAAACCTCTCCAGAACACAGGGATGAGGGTTTTATCAGGCCATTCCAGCTCGGAAGCCAGTGTCCGGAAACGGACGGCGTACTGGCTGACCGAGAGGGATCCCTGTGTTAATGCTAGTAACTGGAGAGAGGTGTCGTGAGTGACCCGTGGCCCCAAAAAGACCTGCTTCAGAGATGTTAGGAACTGAGCAGTGGTCCGAATCACAGGGTCACCACGCTCCCACAGTGGCGTGGCCCACTCCAACGCCCTGCCCGACAGAAGGGAAACGATAAACCCCACCTTAGCCCGCTCTGTAGGGAATCACACGGCCAGTAACAAGCTGGATAGAGCACTGGCTCACGAAACCCATGCAGGAGGCAGTGTCACCAGAAAATTTATCAGGCAACGGGAGGCGGCAAACTGTCGGTGCAGACGTGGACACATGCGAGACAGCCTCTGCGACTGACTGCACAGCAGCCTCAGTAACCTTCACAGCTGAGGCAGAACTCTCGAGAGTCGCCAACCTGCCCTCCAGCTGCCGAATGTACTGCAATAGCTGCTGCTGGTCCGCCATTACTAGCCAGACCCTGGCGCTAGTATAATGTTAGGGACGGCGGAACGCACTAAATATAAAATAACGTAAAGTGCGTTTGCCACCCGGGGTCCACCGTGCAGAAGGTGTTAACACTGCTGCTAGCTGATGCCGGACGTACGATATGGCGGTATAGCGCACGTAGGTTGAACGTCACCCAGGTGCGCTGAGCGATCTCTGTTTTACTCACAGAGATGCCTTAAGTGCAAAACACAAAAGGGCTGAGCCTGTCAGTGTCACAGGTCTCAGAGGTGTGCACGCACGGTATATGGTCACAGGAGCTGGGCCCTTGGCAGAGGATCAGCATCCGTCTAGACCTACCGTGTATGCGGCGTCGCAACTGCGGACGCCAAAAGGAGCTGCAGACTGCAGCGCAGCGACAGACACTGCCGCTAGTCGACAATGCCCAAGAGGGGGCACACTGTCGGACGCTAGTACTGTGTGGATACTTATTGTGGCTATAGCTTGCCACTGGCTGGCGCTGACTCTAAAGCTAAGTCCCTATACACACTCGTAATATCAGAGGGAGGGGATCTTAATGAGTCATTCGCAGGTTCATGCATCCATCATCATTCACATAGTAGCAGAGTGGCCATGCAAACTTTTTATAGCCAGGACCTTCCGGAAGCTTCCAGATCCCTGAAATGGACCAATCAGATCTGGAGAAGGATCTGGACATGTGGCTCCCGATCTCCAATGGGAGATCGTCTCGTGAGCATACTCAGTGGAGCGACAGAAGGACAGCCTCTGGAGCGATTTGCTGCTGAGCAGCCTGCATTGCCATTGCTGACCCAAAGGTGGCAGCAATAGCCAGCCCCACAGAGCAGGTCTGGGCAGAGCCTCTGGGAAGCCGGGATTGCTGAGCAATCTTCTCTGCGGTCGAAAGACAATGGGATACCGCAGAATGTGAGGTTCTGGATTCCTGTTGAACCACTGCAGGAACCCAACACCTAACAGTAATGATGTGGCTGGGCTGTGTGTTCTGTACGCACAGGACCTGTGAGAGGGGAGGAGTCAGGGTTCACATGATCAGGGGCCTCTGTGTCTGCACTCTGCAGGACTCTGCTGTGCTGGTTGTCTTGGTGCTGGATGAGGTAAAGTTTCTGTGTGGGGTCAGGAGTGCTTTACAGGGTGGATGTAGCAGAGCTGTGTGTGTACAGAGCAGAGCCGTGTGTGTATGAAGTGTACAGAGCGAAGCCACATGTGTACAGAGCGGAGCTGCGCGTGTGTGTGTGGGGCGTACGGAGTGGAATCACGTGTGTATGGAGCCGCGTCATGTGTGTATGAGGTGTACAGAGCGGAGCTGCACATGTATGAGGTGTACAGAGCAGAGTTGTGTGTACTTGGTGTATGTAGCGGAGCCATATGTGTATGGGATGTACAGAGTGGAGCCAAGTGTGTACAAGGCATACAAAGCAGGCTTTTCCCAAAGGACACAGGAGTACATGGCGGAGCACTTTAAAACTTGCACATGACAGTCCACCAGAAGTGATGTACTGGAAATTAGGTAAATTCATGAGGAGATTGTGACGGAACCAGGAATGCTTCGGATCCATCACCATGTCCTCCTCCGACAGTGCGGACAGCAGGATCGCCTTGGAATCGGGGATGTTGGCCATGTGAGTGGATCATGATATGTCCTGCACCGGGAGGGTCAGGTGGGCGTTACAATGGGAGCTGGGCTGCTATAGAATCTTTCTTTCTCATTCTATGTTCTGTCTTTCCCTCTATTTTTCTTTCTCCCTCTCTGGTCTTTCGTTCTCTAATCTTTCTTTTTTTCTTTCTCTCTCACTGTTCTTTCTTTCTTTTTCTTTCCTCTTTCTTTCTTTACTTCTTTCTCTCTCTCTGTTCTTTCTCTGTCTCTGTGTTATTTCTTTCTTTCCCCTCTTTCTTTCTCTCTCTGTTCTTGCTTTCTTTCCCCTCTTTCTCTGTTCTTTCTTTCCCCTTTCTCTCTCCCTGTTCTTTCTTTCTTCCCCTCTCTCTTTCTCTCTGTTCTTACTTTTGCTCTGTTCTTTCTTCCCCTCTTTCTTTCTGTTCTTTCTCTCTCTGTCCTTTCTTCTCTTGCTGTTCTTCCTCTCTCTGTTCTTTCTTTCTCTCGCTCTCCTTTCTCTGTTTTCTTTTTTCTCTCTTTCTTTTCTCAGTACCTGTCAGTGTGCCTATAGTACCAGCCACTGTGCCCATAATGCCAGCCACTGTGCCCTCTTTACCAGTCAGTGTATTCAGCAGTGCTAAATGGGTGCAGTTGGGCATGGACATGAGTGTGAATAGTTGTGAAATGGGTGTGGTCAGGGGCGTGGCCTAAATTTTGCCACGGCTCGCTGTGCGCGCCGCATTATTTTTCCCTCTCTTCCTTCTTCAAAAGTTGGGAGGTATGCAATAAGAAATGTTCACTAGTTGCATGCTCCTGGCCAAATGGATACTGATTAGTGTGCAATAAAGAAATCACACCAGAGACACAGGCGGATGTAACCTCTCTTCGATCAATCTATGGCACAACTCCAAGAGCTTTATTAATCCAAACATAGGTTTATATATCCCCTGTAAGGGGGCTCTAAAATGGGAGTGATCGGATGTATTCCATTGGTTAGTGGGTTGGGCAGTGAGCTAGTCCGTGGGCGGATCCATAAGGTAATCTGGCTGGGTTGGTCCATGAGGTCATCAGAGTGGGCGTCATCGTGGGCGGATCCATGAGGTCATCAGAGTGGGCGTCATCTTGGATACCAGCACATGGTGTGTGGTGAAACAGGAAATGGCAGCTATCTTTAGTGTCCCACTTTGATCTGAAAAAGCTCATGTAAGGTGAAATAATACACTTTATGGGTAGTTCTCAATCTCTTATGTCGAGGTTAAGTATTTGATCTTAAGGCTCTCCTCAACATATGTATGCATGGTATATGCCTGTATGAATGTATGATGGTATATGTGTAGATATATGCCTGTATGTGTAAACATGCCTGGAATATGTGTATGACTATGTATATGCATTGTGACACTTCGACTATCTGTGGACGGGGAATACTCACTTGGCCAGTCGTTGAGGCATACGCTGGGACACTCAGGGTTAAAACAAAAGTCCAATCGATTAATACTGAGCATAAACCGAATCTCAGGTACTTGGTAACTTGCAGCACCCCGTGCACTGTTCGGCTCTACAGTACCCATGGACCTCACTGAGTCTTGGTGTACCTAACACGGATTAGTGTCCATTAACTGTCCACAGGTTCCTCGATACCTCTTATCCTCAGAGGCATCCTCTCCCGAGGTATACCACAGGTTCTCTCTCTCTGGCACAGCCTAGCCAGCACTGCCCGTGCACAAACACACAGACTCCATCTTGGGTCTTCAGACACACCCCCTTGGGTGGGGTATGTAGGTGTCTGGATCCACCCATCTCTCCAAGTCACCTGGAAGCCTTCCCAATGTATATTAACCTTCAGCAGTACATCTGCTGAGCAAAACAAGCCCAGGCTTCCATCACAGGGCCACCCACCTCTGTGATACATACCGCCCATTAACCACATGGACACTCGCCATACCACATACCTCCCCACTCTGCCTAAGGCTCCGAGGCTTGGCACTTGCTATTACCCGACCAGAAACCCATCTCAGTCGCCTCTGAAAGTCACACCGTCTGTCAAAATCGGGCCGAATCACTGAACCCTTTTGGAACTATCCGTCGTCCGACTCCTTCACCTCCTCTGATAGTGTTGCCCCTTTGTTGGACCACCCCCATCCCTGGCGGTCAGTACAGTGTGGTGATTCCCTGACACCTATACCTTCTGTCTGGTCTGACCCTTTGTCACCACGTCTGCTACAGGGGTTTCCTGCCTAGGTCACGCATCACTGAACTCACAGAAGAGTCACTACTTCTAACTCTTCCTTGTCCTCTTCCATCAGGCCACTTTCGGTTGTCTCTCTATTGACAGTTTCTCCTTTTGTCTTTATTACCCAGAGAGGAGTCGTTCCATTTATCTTCCGGTTGAGTACTTCAAGCCTTTAAAGAAACCCTCGTCTCTCAATACCTCGAGTTGAAAATGGCCGCCATCTTCTTCGTCTTTCCTGCAGCTGTTTATTAATTTGCAGTCTCTCAAGTGTCAGCTGCTCTACCTCTCTTAGGTACGCCATGCGATGTTCCAGGAGCATTCGGATATTCTCAAGGCTCTAGATTGATCCGACAAGGAAGAATGGAACCATCCCACCTTCACCAGCTACCTGGGCTTCATCATCAGCCGGAATCCTCACTCTAGCCACAGCGGACTTATCTACGATATAAGCACCTCTATATTTTCCAATATGGCCTTGTTCACTGATTGACACGTTGACAAGTGACCTCTGAGCTCAGAGACTTCCTTCTCCAGCTCATCAACTCTGTACTCAGCCACTTGTCTCAGGTCCTTTTCTCGCTCGACATGGTCTCTTATTGTCTCTTTAACCATCTCCACTTCGTGAGCCTGTTCCCTTTTGGCTAGCACGTGTCGGACCATAAATTCATTAATTAAAGTTTCAGATGGGGCAGCTTGCCAATCCACTCTCTGCTGCTTCAGAGTTCAACCTATTTCTTCATCTGCAGGTTAAGATTTTTGTGGGTCTTCCCTCCATTACCATCAACCACCCCTAGGGCCTCAACAGGGCTCTCTGAAGAGTCAATGTTCTCGCTCCCAGACTCCATCTCTCCACCCTCGGGTTCTCTGGAGTTCTCACCCCCTACTGTCCTGTTGTCACACGCCTCAGTATAGTTCCCTTCCTCTTCCAGAATTTTGGCACAGTTGTCATTTTCCACCACCTCTGAGGCAAATGAACCACCAGTCCACTCTCCATAACCTTTGTGGGTTTTCACTCCACCTGCACTCTCTGGGATTTCTCCTACCACGATCTTTGCTGAGGCATCTCCACCATCACAATATGTCAGTTTAATTTTCAGCACATCAACTGTTACCTCTGTGCTGGGGTTTGTCAGCGGCAATGTGACCTCTTTATCTAGGACATTAAGTTTGTTTGCACCTGACCCCGTCTCTTCTTCAGAGTGTTCAGCCTGACCTGCCTTTCTGCAGCCGCCATGTCCCTGGCGACCAGGGGAACCCTTGCCATTTTTACTCGAGTCCACCTTGCCGCACTCTCTTCAGACATTTCCCTCTCCTCCCTCAGTTCCCAAAACCATTTAAAGTCCCGGCCTTTTACAATAGGGAATGGCAAGTCCAGGACTACAGGGACGTCATGGCTGGTAATAATCGTGGGTGTCTCAATCTTTATTTTTTTATATAGCGCTAACATATTCCGCAGCGCTTTACAGTTTGCACACATCATCACTGTCCCCGATGGGGCTCACAATCTAAATTCCCTATTAGTATGTCTTTAGAATGATTACTCTGGACACTAGATAATTCCTAGGGACCCCATGGATGCTGTGGACTTCCATCTTCCTTTTGGGAATCAGATAGATTCCCGTCTACACCACCACACTTCCTCCTCCAGCCTCTGTCTTCCCCCCTCCAGCCCCTGACGCCCCCCCCTCCAGCCTCCTTCCTAATTTAGAGCTTTTGTTTTTTTTATCAGCATAAATTGTCATTTAAGAAACGATTGTCCATTCAAGAAGAGATTTGTGTTGGCAGATTATCCTAGGAAAGCGTGTTAGATGATAATAATCGTGCTGCCCATCTCACCCGACGAGCAAGCAGCACCCTTGTTCGTTGGGTGAATTGACCTTTTAAGGGAGCCCGACGTACTCACTAAATTGTCCCTATCCCTAAGTTTTTTTGGATGCAGATTGCTCTCACACGAGTGTTTTTTTGATTTGGAAAAGAAAGAAATGAGGATGGAGAATCAAAACTTTAAGGCTAAAAAATATACTCACACATATATACACCAACTGTATAGACACACATATAAATATTTATGGTGTATACATTAGGCTATAAGACCTGGAGACTGTTATTACACATGCTGCCACTAGGTTTATTTTCTTTTCTTTAAAAAAAAACAAAAAAAAAAACTGTCGCTGTCAGGAGTGGGATTCGAACCCACGCCTCCACGTGGTGACTGCAGACGCTGAACACGCTCCCTGGTGCACAACAGCTTGCACCTCCAGGGACCAGTACTGCTGCTGTCAAGGAGTGGGATTTGAACCCACGCCTCCACATGTGGTGACTGCAGACGCTTAACACGCTCCCTGGTGCACAACAGCTTGCACCTCCAGGGACCAGTACTGCTGCTGTCAGGAGTGGGATTCGAACCCACGCCTCCACGGGAGACTGCAACCTGAACACAGTGCCTTAGACCACTAGGCCATCCTGACTGCTGACATTGACATGCTCCCTGGTGACACAAGAGTTTGCACCACCAGGGACTTCAGTACAGATCTGCTGTCCAAATCAGACATTGGGGCCCCTGGTGGGACTTCTGGCAAAGCCAGAGGGGACATTGGGATGTCATTTGAAAGCTAATTACCAGACTGAGGTGAGGGAGCAGTTCTTGGGGCTGTGTGGTGCTCTGTTGGGCATTTGTGCACCCTCAAGCCTGCACCACAAGGACCACTTTTATCCATGGACAGCCAGGCTCTGACCCCCTGAATTCAAATTCCATTTGGAGCAGGGGGACAAGTGATGTTGCTGTATGTAGGTGGCCTCCTGGATGATGTTCCTGCCAAGCTTGATTTGCCTGACCCCTTCTGCAGAGTAGTTAAGGGGATTGAGAACCCCCAAGACTGCCCCAGACTGAAAATGTCTTTTCAAATCTGCTGTCCAAATCAGACATTGGGGCCTCTGGTAAAGCCAGAGGGGACATTGGGATGTCATTTGAAAGCTAATTACCAGCTTCTTTTTCATTACTTTAGTTCTGCAGACAGATGGTAAACGCCATTGTCTGTAAAGACCCCGTTACACACTGCGATATCGCTAGCAATATTTTTGAACCCCTCTCCATAATCTTTGAAAATTCTTGGAGAACAGGAGAAGTGCCAGAAGACTGGAGAAGAGCAAATGTTGTTCCTATCTTCAAAAAGGGGAAGAAGGTGGACCCAGGCAACTATAGGCCGGTGAGTCTGACTTCTATACCAGGAAAGATCTTTGAACAAATTATTAAACAACATGTATGTCAATACCTGGATAAGAATGAAGTGATTAAACAGAGTCAGCATGGGTTTCTAACTAATAAGTCATGTCAGACTAACTTAATTTCCTTCTATGACGGTATCACTGATTGGGTGGATCAAGGAAATGCTGTAGATATAGTATATCTTGACTTCAGCAAAGCATTTGACAAAGTCTCTCATACAATCCTTATTGAAAAAATGACTAAGTATGGAATGGACAAGGCAACTGTTAGGTGGATTCATAACTGGCTTAGTGATCGGACCCAAAGAGTGGTCGTAAATGGCTGCACATCCAGTTGGAAGAATGTCTCAAGTGGGGTACCACAGGGCTCTGTCCTGGGCCCTGTATTGTTCAACATCTTTATCAACGATTTAGATGAAGGAATTGAGGGTAAACTGATTAAATTTGCTGATGACACAAAGCTAGGAGGGATAGCTAATACTAGAGAAGAGAGAGAGAGGATTCAAAAAGATTTAAATAAACTGGAGAAGTGGGCAGCAACTAACAGAATGGTTTTTAACAGGGAGAAATGCAAAGTACTACATCTGGGCAATAAAAATGAAAAAAGCATATATAGAATGGGAGGAATAGGGCTAAGTGACAGCACATGTGAAAAAGACTTGGGTATACTAATAGATCACAGACTGAATATGAGTCAACAGTGTGATGCAGCAGCAAAAAAGGCAAATGCAATTCTAGGCTGTATTAACAGAAGCATACAGTCTAGATCACGTGAAGTCATTATTTCCCTCTACTCCTCTTTGGTCAGACCTCATCTGGAATATTGTGTCCAGTTTTGGGCACCACATTTTAAAAAAGACATCAACAAACTGGAGCAAGTTCAGAAAAGAGCGACCAGAATGGTGACCGGTCTGCAAACCCTGTCTTATGAGGAAAGGTTGCAGGATTTGGGAATGTTTAGTTTGCAAAAGAGAAGACTGAGAGGAGACTTAATAGCTGTCTACAAATATCTAAAGGGCTGTCACATTGTAGAAGGATCAACTTTATTCTCATTTGCACAAGGAAAGACTAGAAGCAATGGGATGAAACTGAATGGGAAGAGACACAGATTAGATATTAGAAAAAACTTTTTGACAGTTAGAGTGATCAATGAGTGGAACAGGCTGCCACGAGAAGTGGTGAGTTCTCCTTCAATGGAAGTCTTCAAACAGAGGCTGGACAGACATCTGACTGGGATGATTTAGCGAATCCTGCTTTGAGCAGGGGGTTGGACCAGATGGCCCAGGAGGTCCCTTCCAACTCTACGATTCTATGATTCTATATTGCTGTAAAGTCACCGATTTTGTGACGTTGCAGCGATATTGCTAGCGATATCCCTGCATGTGATACTTACCTCCGACCGGCTCCCCCGCTGGTTATCACTGATCGCGCGAGAAGCTCCTGGTCCATTCCTCGTCGGCCACTTCCTGCTGGGCTTCCTGTGGCGCCCAGGGCGGGAGGACGCAGGATCGCCGCGTCTGACAGGTAAGTAGCGATCCCCGTCCCCAGCAATGTCGCTGGTGAGATCTGCCTGTGTAGCAGCTCACTAGCGACCACCTAGCGATGCACCAGCGATCCTGAACGCGTCATATCGCTAGTCGGGATCGCTGGTGCATCGCTAGGTGTAACGGTACCCTAAGTGTTACAATGAGTCACTTCTAACTGGCTAGATAGAAAAGTTGCAGACTCTGTAATCTCAGGATAAATTACCGTATTTTTCGGACTATAAGATGCAACGGACCATAAGAACACCCCAATTTTCAGTAGGAAAATAGGGGGAAAAAAAATAATGTGTCAAATGGGGGTCCGTCTTACAGTCCGAATTCAGCTTACCTGGGAAGGGATCTGGCACAGGTGAAGTAGTCACAGGGGTCATTCAGTGGTCCAGGCTCGTGCGGTGGCGGCTCTGTGCTAGGGCAGGTTGGTTGTGCTGGGGCAGCAGCGCTGAGGCAGGGGCAGCAGCAGCGCTGAGGCAGGGGCAGCAGCAGCGCTGAGGCAGGGGCAGCAGCAGCGCTGAGGCAGGGGCAGCAGCAGCGCTGAGGCAGGGGCAGCAGCAGCGCTGAGGCAGGGGCAGCAGCAGCGCTGAGGCAGGGGCAGCAGCAGCGCTGAGGCAGGGGCAGCAGCAGCGCTGAGGCAGGGGCAGCTGTGCTGGGGCAGGGGCAGGTGGGCTCTGTGGTGGTGGCAGCGGGCGGCGCTCTGCGGTGCGGTGGTGGCAGCGGGCTGTGCTCCGGTACAGGGACGGCGGCTCCGCCGCGATTTCTTCGCAGCCCGGAGGCCCCCGCACTTCCCTTGCTGGCCGCCGCCATGTTGCAGTGGCCTCCGGGAGCATGGACGCCGGAAAGAATCTGCCGCAGACCTCAAAATTTGAAATCTCATTTTCAAAAGTGAGAGCCGGCTAATGGTGCCAAAAATGAGAGCAATAGCTTTAACAACCGGTTCCACCGAACCGGGGAGAACCCGCTGAATCCCACCCCTGGCTGCGCCCCGAGGGCTCATAGTGCTGCGCTGTGTGGAGTGGGATTCGAACCCACGCCTCCACGTGGTGACTGCAGACGCTGAACACGCTCCCTGGTGCACAACAGCTTGCACCTCCAGGGACCAGTACTGCTGCTGTCAGGAGTGGGATTCGAACCCACGCCTCTACGGGAGACTGCCCCGAGGGCTCATAGTGCTGCGCTGTGTGGTGCGGGGTGGGCAGGGTCAGCGCTGCGCCCCCAGGGCTCATAGTGCTCCGCTGTGTGGTGCGGGGTGGGTGGGGTCAGCGCTGCGCCCCCAGGGCTTATAGCGCTGCGCTGTGTGGTGCGGCGTGGGCGGGGTCAGCGCTGCACCCCCAGGGCTCATAGTGCTCCGCTGTGTGGTGCGGGGTCATCTCCCATCTCCTCCCTGGCTCTGTGCTGCTGTGTAAGATCGCTTAGTGGTGGGGAAGGGGCGGCAGTGACTGGCCGGTGGGCAGGGTCACTGTGCTATGGGAACCAAGATCCGGCCTGCATAGAAGGTGGAAGAGGGAGGAGTCGTGTGACACGCCGAGCTGCCTGTGACTCATCCCCTGGCTCGGGGGGCGGAGTCAGCGCCGTGCAGCACACAAACAGTCTCTCCCTGGCTTGCAGTACAGTGAGGCTGGGGGATGGGCGGCCGGGCTCTGTGTCACGTGGCTCCGAGCCCACCCCCTGCTTTCTCGGTCTAACTGCAGCAACAATGACGTCACCTGAGCGCCAGATTTGAACCTTGGAGCTGCCAGCCGGTAACTGTATGCCTGTATGGGGTCAGCTGTGGGGGGAGGCAGGGGGTCCCTGCAGAGTGTATGGGGTCAGCTGTGGGGGGCACTGCGGGTAGACAGGGGGTCCCTGCAGAGTGTATGGGGTCAGCTGTGGGGGGCACTACGGGGGAGACAGGGGGTCCCTGCAGAGTGTATGGGGTCAGCTGTGGGGGGCACTGCGTGGGAGACAGGGGGTCCCTGCAGAGTGTTTGGGGTCAGCTGTGGGGGGCACTGCGTGGGAGACAGGTGGTCCCTGCAGGGGGAGGTGAGGACAGTGTATGGGCACAGCTGTGGGGGGCTGTGTTGTCACTCTGCTGTGAACACTAATTATGAATGCAATATTTCCCTTATTAATTATTGTTTTTTTATTTCTCTGTCTCTCAGTAGGTAACACTTGGGGCAGTCGCCCGCTCTCTGTGTGTCTGCTGGCAATATACGCTCGTAGAAAAAGGGGTTAATGTACCAGTACAATTCATAGGACTTAATTTTTATTCTATGTCAAAATTCAATAATTTCCTTTTCCCTTTTTTTTCCAATAGGTAACAAGGCATCGTGGACACTAAACTGGCTCAAGAACTGGCGGGACAAGGACACCAAGTTTGCCTCATGGACGACATCGCTATGGAGGAACACAGCTCTCCGGCCACAATCATCATGTGGAGCAGCTAAGCCTCTTCATCCTCGGTTTGGGTAAGTGACAATCCATGTATGTATGGTCTAAGGAGCGGTCATGGCACATGTACATACATGTATGTGTAAACATGTATATACAGTCAGCTGTCATGGCACTCGGGAAGTCACACCAGGGGGCTGTGTGGCCCTGTAGGCCTCTACACCACCACACAGCCTCCCGCAACCCGCTCTACAGCACCACACAGCCTCCCGCAGCCCCGTCTACACCACCACACTTCCTCCTCCAGCCTCTGTCTCCCCCCTCCAGTCCCTGACGCCCCCCCCTCCAGCCTCCTTCCTAATTTAGAGCTTTTGGTTTTTTTTATCAGCATAAATTGTCATTTAAGAAACGATTGTCCATTCAAGAAGAGATTTGTGTTGGCAGATTATCCTAGGAAAGCGTGTTAGATGATAATAATCGTGCTGCCCATCTCACCCGACGAGCAAGCAGCACCAGGGTGGATAAAAATCTTGAATTTTTTAAAAAAATCAAAAAAATCAGATTTTTTTGATTTAAATCAGATTTTTTTGATTTAAATCATTTGATTGCAGTTTTCATAATGTGATTTCAAACGGCAAACAAGTCCTTGGATATCCTTTTGACAGTATTTGCACTTTGCTCTTGCACCTTTCTTTCCAAGATCTGCTGCTGGCATCTCAACAAAATGAACCCAAATAGGGTCTCTCTTACGACCTGCTGCCATGGCTCACACAGATCACTTATGAAGTTTGATTGTTACTACAGCCTGAGCCAAGCACTGCTGATGTTACTACAGCCTGAGCCAAGTACTGCTGACTATCCAACAAGTTTGGGCACGTCAACTGAATGCAGGGAAAAAGAAACTAAACCAAAACTGAAACCAAGCTAGAAGTGTGGAATTAAAGGGGCAGTATGAACAAAATGTGGAGGCTATTAATAGTTTATACAATTAAGACATGCTGCTTTTAAACACCTACCTATTGCCATATAGTAAAACAAAAAAGATTTTTACTTACTTTGGGGTCCCCCCCTCACCCTGGCGTTAGATCGTTGCCCCTACTTTCGTCCGTGTAACTATGGGCGCACATGCACACTGCTCTCACTTCTCATTTTAATCGTGATTTATATTAAAAAAAACCTTTTGATTTAAATCAGTGATTTAAATCATGATTAAAATCATGATTTAAATCGATCCGATTTAAATAGAAAAAAATCTTTTGATTTAAATCGTGATTTAAATCGGCGTGATTTAAATCAATCCACCCTGAGCAGCACCCTTGTTCGTTGGGTGAATTGACCTTTTAAGGGAGCCCGACGTACTCACTAAATTGTCCCTATCCCTAAGTTTTTTTGGATGCAGATTGCTCTCACACGAGTGTTTTTTTGATTTGGAAAAGAAAGAAATGAGGATGGAGAATCAAAACTTTAAGGCTAAAAAATATACTCACACATATATACACCAACTGTATAGACACACATATAAATATTTATGGTGTATACATTAGGCTATAAGACCTGGAGACTGTTATTACACATGCTGCCACTAGGTTTATTTTCTTTTCTTTAAAAAAAAAACAAAAAAAAAAAAACTGTCGCTGTCAGGAGTGGGATTCGAACCCACGCCTCCACGTGGTGACTGCAGACGCTGAACACGCTCCCTGGTGCACAACAGCTTGCACCTCCAGGGACCAGTACTGCTGCTGTCAAGGAGTGGGATTTGAACCCACGCCTCCACATGTGGTGACTGCAGACGCTTAACACGCTCCCTGGTGCACAACAGCTTGCACCTCCAGGGACCAGTACTGCTGCTGTCAGGAGTGGGATTCGAACCCACGCCTCCACGGGAGACTGCAACCTGAACACAGTGCCTTAGACCACTAGGCCATCCTGACTGCTGACATTGACATGCTCCCTGGTGACACAAGAGTTTGCACCACCAGGGACTTCAGTACAGATCTGCTGTCCAAATCAGACATTGGGGCCCCTGGTGGGACTTCTGGCAAAGCCAGAGGGGACATTGGGATGTCATTTGAAAGCTAATTACCAGACTGAGGTGAGGGAGCAGTTCTTGGGGCTGTGTGGTGCTCTGTTGGGCATTTGTGCACCCTCAAGCCTGCACCACAAGGACCACTTTTATCCATGGACAGCCAGGCTCTGACCCCCTGAATTCAAATTCCATTTGGAGCAGGGGGACAAGTGATGTTGCTGTATGTAGGTGGCCTCCTGGATGATGTTCCTGCCAAGCTTGATTTGCCTGACCCCTTCTGCAGAGTAGTTAAGGGGATTGAGAACCCCCAAGACTGCCCCAGACTGAAAATGTCTTTTCAAATCTGCTGTCCAAATCAGACATTGGGGCCTCTGGTAAAGCCAGAGGGGACATTGGGATGTCATTTGAAAGCTAATTACCAGCTTCTTTTTCATTACTTTAGTTCTGCAGACAGATGGTAAACGCCATTGTCTGTAAAGACCCCGTTACACACTGCGATATCGCTAGCAATATTTTTGAACCCCTCTCCATAATCTTTGAAAATTCTTGGAGAACAGGAGAAGTGCCAGAAGACTGGAGAAGAGCAAATGTTGTTCCTATCTTCAAAAAGGGGAAGAAGGTGGACCCAGGCAACTATAGGCCGGTGAGTCTGACTTCTATACCAGGAAAGATCTTTGAACAAATTATTAAACAACATGTATGTCAATACCTGGATAAGAATGAAGTGATTAAACAGAGTCAGCATGGGTTTGTAACTAATAAGTCATGTCAGACTAACTTAATTTCCTTCTATGACGGTATCACTGATTGGGTGGATCAAGGAAATGCTGTAGATATAGTATATCTTGACTTCAGCAAAGCATTTGACAAAGTCTCTCATACAATCCTTATTGAAAAAATGACTAAGTATGGAATGGACAAGGCAACTGTTAGGTGGATTCATAACTGGCTTAGTGATCGGACCCAAAGAGTGGTCGTAAATGGCTGCACATCCAGTTGGAAGAATGTCTCAAGTGGGGTACCACAGGGCTCTGTCCTGGGCCCTGTATTGTTCAACATCTTTATCAACGATTTAGATGAAGGAATTGAGGGTAAACTGATTAAATTTGCTGATGACACAAAGCTAGGAGGGATAGCTAATACTAGAGAAGAGAGAGAGAGGATTCAAAAAGATTTAAATAAACTGGAGAAGTGGGCAGCAACTAACAGAATGGTTTTTAACAGGGAGAAATGCAAAGTACTACATCTGGGCAATAAAAATGAAAAAAGCATATATAGAATGGGAGGAATAGGGCTAAGTGACAGCACATGTGAAAAAGACTTGGGTATACTAATAGATCACAGACTGAATATGAGTCAACAGTGTGATGCAGCAGCAAAAAAGGCAAATGCAATTCTAGGATGTATTAACAGAAGCATACAGTCTAGATCACGTGAAGTCATTATTTCCCTCTACTCCTCTTTGGTCAGACCTCATCTGGAATATTGTGTCCAGTTTTGGGCACCACATTTTAAAAAAGACATCAACAAACTGGAGCAAGTTCAGAAAAGAGCGACCAGAATGGTGACCGGTCTGCAAACCCTGTCTTATGAGGAAAGGTTGCAGGATTTGGGAATGTTTAGTTTGCAAAAGAGAAGACTGAGAGGAGACTTAATAGCTGTCTACAAATATCTAAAGGGCTGTCACATTGTAGAAGGATCAACTTTATTCTCATTTGCACAAGGAAAGACTAGAAGCAATGGGATGAAACTGAATGGGAAGAGACACAGATTAGATATTAGAAAAAACTTTTTGACAGTTAGAGTGATCAATGAGTGGAACAGGCTGCCACGAGAAGTGGTGAGTTCTCCTTCAATGGAAGTCTTCAAACAGAGGCTGGACAGACATCTGACTGGGATGATTTAGCGAATCCTGCTTTGAGCAGGGGGTTGGACCAGATGGCCCAGGAGGTCCCTTCCAACTCTACGATTCTATATTGCTGTAAAGTCACCGATTTTGTGACGTTGCAGCGATATTGCTAGCGATATCCCTGCATGTGATACTTACCTCCGACCGGCTCCCCCGCTGGTTATCACTGATCGCGCGAGAAGCTCCTGGTCCATTCCTCGTCGGCCACTTCCTGCTGGGTTTCCTGTGGCGCCCAGGGCGGGAGGACGCAGGATCGCCGCGTCTGACAGGTAAGTAGCGATCCCCGTCCCCAGCAATGTCGCTGGTGAGATCTGCCTGTGTAGCAGCTCACTAGCGACCACCTAGCGATGCACCAGCGATCCTGACCGCGTCATATCGCTAGTCAGGATCGCTGGTGCATCGCTAGGTGTAACGGTACCCTAAGTGTTACAATGAGTCACTTCTAACTGGCTAGATAGAAAAGTTGCAGACTCTGTAATCTCAGGATAAATTACCGTATTTTTCGGACTATAAGATGCAACGGACCATAAGAACACCCCAATTTTCAGTAGGAAAATAGGGTGAAAAAAAATAATGTGTCAAATGGGGGTCCGTCTTACAGTCCGAATTCAGCTTACCTGGGAAGGGATCTGGCACAGGTGAAGTAGTCACAGGGGTCATTCAGTGGTCCAGGCTCGTGCGGTGGCGGCTCTGTGCTAGGGCAGGTTGGTTGTGCTGGGGCAGCTGCGCTGGGGGAGGGGCAGCAGCAGCGCTGAGGCAGGGGCAGCAGCAGCGCTGAGGCAGGGGCAGCAGCAGCGCTGAGGCAGGGGCAGCAGCAGCGCTGAGGCAGGGGCAGCAGCAGCGCTGAGGCAGGGGCAGCAGCAGCGCTGAGGCAGGGGCAGCAGCAGCGCTGAGGCAGGGGCAGCAGCAGCGCTGGGGCAGGGGCAGCTGCGCTGGGGCAGGGGCAGCTGGGCTCTGTGGTGGTGGCAGCGGGCGGCGCTCTGCGGTGCGGTGGTGGCAGCGGGCTGTGCTCCGGTACAGGGACGGCGGCTCCGCCGCGATTTCTTCGCAGCCCGGAGGCCCCCGCACTTCCCTTGCTGGCCGCCGCCATGTTGCAGTGGCCTCCGGGAGCATGGACGCCGGAAAGAATCTGCCGCAGACCTCAAAATTTGAAATCTCATTTTCAAAAGTGAGAGCCGGCTAATGGTGCCAAAAATGAGAGCAATAGCTTTAACAACCGGTTCCACCGAACCGGGGAGAACCCGCTGAATCCCACCCCTGGCTGCGCCCCGAGGGCTCATAGTGCTGCGCTGTGTGGAGTGGGATTCGAACCCACGCCTCCACGTGGTGACTGCAGACGCTGAACACGCTCCCTGGTGCACAACAGCTTGCACCTCCAGGGACCAGTACTGCTGCTGTCAGGAGTGGGATTCGAACCCACACCTCTACGGGAGACTGCCCCGAGGGCTCATAGTGCTGCGCTGTGTGGTGCGGGGTGGGCAGGGTCAGCGCTGCGCCCCCAGGGCTCATAGTGCTCCGCTGTGTGGTGCGGGGTGGGTGGGGTCAGCGCTGCGCCCCCAGGGCTTATAGCGCTGCGCTGTGTGGTGCGGCGTGGGCGGGGTCAGCGCTGCACCCCCAGGGCTCATAGTGCTCCGCTGTGTGGTGCGGGGTCATCTCCCATCTCCTCCCTGGCTCTGTGCTGCTGTGTAAGATCGCTTAGTGGTGGGAGAGGGGCGGCAGTGACTGGCCGGTGGGCAGGGTCACTGTGCTATGGGAACCAAGATCCGGCCTGCATAGAAGGTGGAAGAGGGAGGAGTCGTGTGACACGCCGAGCTGCCTGTGACTCATCCCCTGGCTCGGGGGGCGGAGTCAGCGCCGTGCAGCACACAAACAGTCTCTCCCTGGCTTGCAGTACAGTGAGGCTGGGGGATGGGCGGCCGGGCTCTGTGTCACGTGGCTCCGAGCCCACCCCCTGCTTTCTCGGTCTAACTGCAGCAACAATGACGTCACCTGAGCGCCAGATTTGAACCTTGGAGCTGCCGGCCGGTAACTGTATGCCTGTATGGGGTCAGCTGTGGGGGGGAGGCAGGGGGTCCCTGCAGAGTGTATGGGGTCAGCTGTGGGGGGCACTGCGGGTAGACAGGGGGTCCCTGCAGAGTGTATGGGGTCAGCTGTGGGGGGCACTGCGTGGGAGACAGGGGGTCCCTGCAGAGTGTTTGGGGTCAGCTGTGGGGGGCACTGCGTGGGAGACAGGTGGTCCCTGCAGGGGGAGGTGAGGACAGTGTATGGGCACAGCTGTGGGGGGCATGGCGGGGTACAGGCGTTCCCTGTGGGGTAGGGGAGGGTTAGGGGGGCTGTGTTGTCACTCTGCTGTGAACACTAATTATGAATGCAATATTTCCCTTATTAATTATTGTTTTTTTATTTCTCTGTCTCTCAGTAGGTAACACTTGGGGCAGTCGCCCGCTCTCTGTGTGTCTGCTGGCAATATACGCTTCGTAGAAAAAGGGGTTAATGTACCAGCACAATTCATAGGACTTAATTTTTATTCTATGTCAAAATTCAATAATTTCCTTTTCCCTTTTTTTTCCAATAGGTAACAAGGCATCGTGGACACTAAACTGGCTCAAGAACTGGCGGGACAAGGACACCAAGTTTGCCTAATGGACGACATCGCTATGGAGGAACACAGCTCTCCGGCCACCATCATCATGTGGAGCAGCTAAGCCTCTTCATCCTTGGTTTGGGTAAGTGACAATCCATGTATGTATGGTCTAAGGAGCGGTCATGGCACATGTACATACATGTATGTGTAAACATGTATATACAGTCAGCTGTCATGGCACTCGGGAAGTCACACCAGGGGGCTGTGTGGCCCTGTAGGCCTCTACACCACCACACAGCCTCCCGCAACCCGCTCTACAGCACCACACAGCCTCCCGCAGCCCCGTCTACACCACCACACTTCCTCCTCCAGCCTCTGTCTCCCCCCTCCAGTCCCTGACGCCCCCCCTCCAGCCTCCTTCCTAATTTAGAGCTTTTGGGTTTTTTTATCAGCATAAATTGTCATTTAAGAAACGATTGTCCATTCAAGAAGAGATTTGTGTTGGCAGATTATCCTAGGAAAGCGTGTTAGATGATAATAATCGTGCTGCCCATCTCACCCGACGAGCAAGCAGCACCAGGGTGGATAAAAATCTTGAATTTTTTAAAAAAAAAATCAAAAAAAATCAGATTTTTTTGATTTAAATCAGATTTTTTTGATTTAAATCATTTGATTGCAGTTTTCATAATGTGATTTCAAACGGCAAACAAGTCCTTGGATATCCTTTTGACAGTATTTGCACTTTGCTCTTGCACCTTTCTTTCCAAGATCTGCTGCTGGCATCTCAACAAAATGAACCCAAATAGGGTCTCTCTTACGACCTGCTGCCATGGCTCACACAGATCACTTATGAAGTTTGATTGTTACTACAGCCTGAGCCAAGCACTGCTGATGTTACTACAGCCTGAGCCAAGTACTGCTGACTATCCAACAAGTTTGGGCATGTCAACTGAATGCAGGGAAAAAGAAACTAAACCAAAACTGAAACCAAGCTAGAAGTGTGGAATTAAAGGGGCAGTATGAACAAAATGTGGAGGCTATTAATAGTTTATACAATTAAGACATGCTGCTTTTAAACACCTACCTATTGCCATATAGTAAAACAAAAAAGATTTTTACTTACTTTGGGGTCCCCCCCTCACCCTGGCGTTAGATCGTTGCCCCTACTTTCGTCCGTGTAACTATGGGCGCACATGCACACTGCTCTCACTTCTCATTTTAATCGTGATTTATATTAAAAAAAACCTTTTGATTTAAATCAGTGATTTAAATCATGATTAAAATCATGATTTAAATCGATCCGATTTAAATAGAAAAAAATCTTTTGATTTAAATCGTGATTTAAATCATGATTTAAATCGGCGTGATTTAAATCAATCCACCCTGAGCAGCACCCTTGTTCGTTGGGTGAATTGACCTTTTAAGGGAGCCCGACGTACTCACTAAATTGTCCCTATCCCTAAGTTTTTTTGGATGCAGATTGCTCTCACACGAGTGTTTTTTTGATTTGGAAAAGAAAGAAATGAGGATGGAGAATCAAAACTTTAAGGCTAAAAAATATACTCACACATATATACACCAACTGTATAGACACACATATAAATATTTATGGTGTATACATTAGGCTATAAGACCTGGAGACTGTTATTACACATGCTGCCACTAGGTTTATTTTCTTTTCTTTAAAAAAAAACAAAAAAAAAAAACTGTCGCTGTCAGGAGTGGGATTCGAACCCACGCCTCCACGTGGTGACTGCAGACGCTGAACACGCTCCCTGGTGCACAACAGCTTGCACCTCCAGGGACCAGTACTGCTGCTGTCAAGGAGTGGGATTTGAACCCACGCCTCCACGTGGTGACTGCAGACGCTGAACACGCTCCCTGGTGCACAACAGCTTGCACCTCCAGGGACCAGTACTGCTGCTGTCAAGGAGTGGGATTTGAACCCACGCCTCCACGGGAGACTGCAACCTGAACACAGTGCCTTAGACCACTAGGCCATCCTGACTGCTGACATTGACATGCTCCCTGGTGACACAAGAGTTTGCACCACCAGGGACTTCAGTACAGATCTGCTGTCCAAATCAGACATTGGGGCCCCTGGTGGGACTTCTGGCAAAGCCAGAGGGGACATTGGGATGTCATTTGAAAGCTAATTACCAGACTGAGGTGAGGGAGCAGTTCTTGGGGCTGTGTGGTGCTCTGTTGGGCATTTGTGCACCCTCAAGCCTGCACCACAAGGACCACTTTTATCCATGGACAGCCAGGCTCTGACCCCCTGAATTCAAATTCCATTTGGAGCAGGGGGACAAGTGATGTTGCTGTATGTAGGTGGCCTCCTGGATGATGTTCCTGCCAAGCTTGATTTGCCTGACCCCTTCTGCAGAGTAGTTAAGGGGATTGAGAACCCCCAAGACTGCCCCAGACTGAAAATGTCTTTTCAAATCTGCTGTCCAAATCAGACATTGGGGCCTCTGGTAAAGCCAGAGGGGACATTGGGATGTCATTTGAAAGCTAATTACCAGCTTCTTTTTCATTACTTTAGTTCTGCAGACAGATGGTAAACGCCATTGTCTGTAAAGACCCCGTTACACACTGCGATATCGCTAGCAATATTTTTGAACCCCTCTCCATAATCTTTGAAAATTCTTGGAGAACAGGAGAAGTGCCAGAAGACTGGAGAAGAGCAAATGTTGTTCCTATCTTCAAAAAGGGGAAGAAGGTGGACCCAGGCAACTATAGGCCGGTGAGTCTGACTTCTATACCAGGAAAGATCTTTGAACAAATTATTAAACAACATGTATGTCAATACCTGGATAAGAATGAAGTGATTAAACAGAGTCAGCATGGGTTTCTAACTAATAAGTCATGTCAGACTAACTTAATTTCCTTCTATGACGGTATCACTGATTGGGTGGATCAAGGAAATGCTGTAGATATAGTATATCTTGACTTCAGCAAAGCATTTGACAAAGTCTCTCATACAATCCTTATTGAAAAAATGACTAAGTATGGAATGGACAAGGCAACTGTTAGGTGGATTCATAACTGGCTTAGTGATCGGACCCAAAGAGTGGTCGTAAATGGCTGCACATCCAGTTGGAAGAATGTCTCAAGTGGGGTACCACAGGGCTCTGTCCTGGGCCCTGTATTGTTCAACATCTTTATCAACGATTTAGATGAAGGAATTGAGGGTAAACTGATTAAATTTGCTGATGACACAAAGCTAGGAGGGATAGCTAATACTAGAGAAGAGAGAGAGAGGATTCAAAAAGATTTAAATAAACTGGAGAAGTGGGCAGCAACTAACAGAATGGTTTTTAACAGGGAGAAATGCAAAGTACTACATCTGGGCAATAAAAATGAAAAAAGCATATATAGAATGGGAGGAATAGGGCTAAGTGACAGCACATGTGAAAAAGACTTGGGTATACTAATAGATCACAGACTGAATATGAGTCAACAGTGTGATGCAGCAGCAAAAAAGGCAAATGCAATTCTAGGCTGTATTAACAGAAGCATACAGTCTAGATCACGTGAAGTCATTATTTCCCTCTACTCCTCTTTGGTCAGACCTCATCTGGAATATTGTGTCCAGTTTTGGGCACCACATTTTAAAAAAGACATCAACAAACTGGAGCAAGTTCAGAAAAGAGCGACCAGAATGGTGACCGGTCTGCAAACCCTGTCTTATGAGGAAAGGTTGCAGGATTTGGGAATGTTTAGTTTGCAAAAGAGAAGACTGAGAGGAGACTTAATAGCTGTCTACAAATATCTAAAGGGCTGTCACATTGTAGAAGGATCAACTTTATTCTCATTTGCACAAGGAAAGACTAGAAGCAATGGGATGAAACTGAATGGGAAGAGACACAGATTAGATATTAGAAAAAACTTTTTGACAGTTAGAGTGATCAATGAGAGGAACAGGCTGCCACGAGAAGTGGTGAGTTCTCCTTCAATGGAAGTCTTCAAACAGAGGCTGGACAGACATCTGACTGGGATGATTTAGCGAATCCTGCTTTGAGCAGGGGGTTGGACCAGATGGCCCAGGAGGTCCCTTCCAACTCTACGATTCTATGATTCTATATTGCTGTAAAGTCACCGATTTTGTGACGTTGCAGCGATATTGCTAGCGATATCCCTGCATGTGATACTTACCTCCGACCGGCTCCCCCGCTGGTTATCACTGATCGCGCGAGAAGCTCCTGGTCCATTCCTCGTCGGCCACTTCCTGCTGGGCTTCCTGTGGCGCCCAGGGCGGGAGGACGCAGGATCGCCGCGTCTGACAGGTAAGTAGCGATCCCCGTCCCCAGCAATGTCGCTGGTGAGATCTGCCTGTGTAGCAGCTCACTAGCGACCACCTAGCGATGCACCAGCGATCCTGACCGCGTCATATCGCTAGTCGGGATCGCTGGTGCATCTCTAGGTGTAACGGTACCCTAAGTGTTACAATGAGTCACTTCTAACTGGCTAGATAGAAAAGTTGCAGACTCTGTAATCTCAGGATAAATTACCGTATTTTTCGGACTATAAGATGCAACGGACCATAAGAACACCCCAATTTTCAGTAGGAAAATAGGGGGAAAAAAAATAATGTGTCAAATGGGGGTCCGTCTTACAGTCCGAATTCAGCTTACCTGGGAAGGGATCTGGCACAGGTGAAGTAGTCACAGGGGTCATTCAGTGGTCCAGGTTCGTGCGGTGGCGGCTCTGTGCTAGGGCAGGTTGGTTGTGCTGGGGCAGCTGCGCTGGGGGAGAGGCAGCAGCGCTGAGGCAGGGGCAGCAGCAGCGCTGAGGCAGGGGCAGCAGCAGCGCTGAGGCAGGGGCAGCAGCAGCGCTGAGGCAGGGGCAGCAGCAGCGCTGAGGCAGGGGCAGCAGCAGCGCTGAGGCAGGGGCAGCAGCAGCGCTGAGGCAGGGGCAGCAGCAGCGCTGAGGCAGGGGCAGCTGCACTGGGGCAGGTGGGCTCTGTGGTGGTGGCAGCGGGCGGCGCTCTGCGGTGCGGTGGTGGCAGCGGGCTGTGCTCCGGTACAGGGACGGCGGCTCCGCCGCGATTTCTTCGCTGCCCGGAGGCCCCCGCACTTCCCTTGCTGGCCTTCGCCATGTTGCAGTGGCCTCCGGGAGCATGGACGCCGGAAAGAATCTGCCGCAGACCTCAAAATTTGAAATCTCATTTTCAAAAGTGAGAGCCGGCTAATGGTGCCAAAAATGAGAGCAATAGCTTTAACAACCGGTTCCACCGAACCGGGGAGAACCCGCTCAATCCCACCCCTGGCTGCGCCCCGAGGGCTCATAGTGCTGCGCTGTGTGGAGTGGGATTCGAACCCACGCCTCCACGTGGTGACTGCAGACGCTGAACACGCTCCCTGGTGCACAACAGCTTGCACCTCCAGGGACCAGTACTGCTGCTGTCAGGAGTGGGATTCGAACCCACGCCTCTACGGGAGACTGCCCCGAGGGCTCATAGTGCTGCGCTGTGTGGTGCGGGGTGGGCAGGGTCAGCGCTGCGCCCCCAGGGCTCAGTGCTCCGCTGTGTGGTGCGGCGTGGGCGGGGTCAGCGCTGCACCCCCAGGGCTCATAGTGCTCCGCTGTGTGGTGCGGGGTCATCTCCCATCTCCTCCCTGGCTCTGTGCTGCTGTGTAAGATCGCTTAGTGGTGGGGGAGGGGCGGCAGTGACTGGCCGGTGGGCAGGGTCACTGTGCTATGGGAACCAAGATCCGGCCTGCATAGAAGGTGGAAGAGGGAGGAGTCGTGTGACACGCCGAGCTGCCTGTGACTCATCCCCTGGCTCGGGGGGCGGAGTCAGCGCCGTGCAGCACACAAACAGTCTCTCCCTGGCTTGCAGTACAGTGAGGCTGGGGGATGGGCGGCCGGGCTCTGTGTCACGTGGCTCCGAGCCCACCCCCTGCTTTCTCGGTCTAACTGCAGCAACAATGACGTCACCTGAGCGCCAGATTTGAACCTTGGAGCTGCCGGCCGGTAACTGTATGCCTGTATGGAGTCAGCTGTGGGGGGAGGCAGGGGGTCCCTGCAGAGTGTATGGGGTCAGCTGTGGGGGGCACTGTGGGTAGACAGGGGGTCCCTGCAGAGTGTATGGGGTCAGCTGTGGGGGGCACTACGGGGGAGACAGGGGGTCCCTGCAGAGTGTATGGGGTCAGCTGTGGGGGGCACTGCAGGTAGACAGGGGGTCCCTGCAGAGTGTATGGGGTCAGCTGTGGGGGGCACTACGGGGGAGACAGGGGGTCCCTGCAGAGTGTATGGGGTCAGCTGTGGGGGGCACTGCGTGGGAGACAGGGGGTCCCTGCAGAGTGTTTGGGGTCAGCTGTGGGGGGCACTGCGTGGGAGACAGGTGGTCCCTGCAGGGGGAGGTGAGGACAGTGTATGGGCACAGCTGTGGGGGGCATGGCGGGGTACAGGCGTTCCCTGTGGGGTAGGGGAGGGTTAGGGGGGCTGTGTTGTCACTCTGCTGTGAACACTAATTATGAATGCAATATTTCCCTTATTAATTATTGTTTTTTTATTTCTCTGTCTCTCAGTAGGTAACACTTGGGGCAGTCGCCCGCTCTCTGTGTGTCTGCTGGCAATATACGCTCGTAGAAAAAGGGGTTAATGTACCAGTACAATTCATAGGACTTAATTTTTATTCTATGTCAAAATTCAATAATTTCCTTTTCCCTTTTTTTTCCAATAGGTAACAAGGCATCGTGGACACTAAACTGGCTCAAGAACTGGCGGGACAAGGACACCAAGTTTGCCTAATAGACGACATCGCTATGGAGGAACACAGCTCTCCGGCCACCATCATCATGTGGAGCAGCTAAGCCTCTTCATCCTCGGTTTGGGTAAGTGACAATCCATGTATGTATGGTCTAAGGAGCGGTCATGGCACATGTACATACATGTATGTGTAAACATGTATATACAGTCAGCTGTCATGGCACTCGGGAAGTCACACCAGGGGGCTGTGTGGCCCTGTAGGCCTCTACACCACCACACAGCCTCCCGCAACCCGCTCTACAGCACCACACAGCCTCCCGCAGCCCCGTCTACACCACCACACTTCCTCCTCCAGCCTCTGTCTCCCCCCTCCAGTCCCTGACGCCCCCCCCTCCAGCCTCCTTCCTAATTTAGAGCTTTTGGGTTTTTTTATCAGCATAAATTGTCATTTAAGAAACGATTGTCCATTCAAGAAGAGATTTGTGTTGGCAGATTATCCTAGGAAAGCGTGTTAGATGATAATAATCGTGCTGCCCATCTCACCCGACGAGCAAGCAGCACCAGGGTGGATAAAAATCTTGAATTTTTTAAAAAAATCAAAAAAATCAGATTTTTTTGATTTAAATCAGATTTTTTTGATTTAAATCATTTGATTGCAGTTTTCAAACGGCAAACAAGTCCTTGGATATCCTTTTGACAGTATTTGCACTTTGCTCTTGCACCTTTCTTTCCAAGATCTGCTGCTGGCATCTCAACAAAATGAACCCAAATAGGGTCTCTCTTACGACCTGCTGCCATGGCTCACACAGATCACTTATGAAGTTTGATTGTTACTACAGCCTGAGCCAAGCACTGCTGATGTTACTACAGCCTGAGCCAAGTACTGCTGACTATCCAACAAGTTTGGGCACGTCAACTGAATGCAGGGAAAAAGAAACTAAACCAAATCTGAAACCAAGCTAGAAGTGTGGAATTAAAGGGGCAGTATGAACAAAATGTGGAGGCTATTAATAGTTTATACAATTAAGACATGCTGCTTTTAAACACCTACCTATTGCCATATAGTAAAACAAAAAAGATTTTTACTTACTTTGGGGTCCCCCCCTCACCCTGGCGTTAGATCGTTGCCCCTACTTTCGTCCGTGTAACTATGGGCGCACATGCACACTGCTCTCACTTCTCATTTTAATCGTGATTTATATTAAAAAAAAACCTTTTGATTTAAATCAGTGATTTAAATCATGATTAAAATCATGATTTAAATCGATCCGATTTAAATAGAAAAAAATCTTTTGATTTAAATCGTGATTTAAATCATGATTTAAATCGGCGTGATTTAAATCAATCCACCCTGAGCAGCACCCTTGTTCGTTGGGTGAATTGACCTTTTAAGGGAGCCCGACGTACTCACTAAATTGTCCCTATCCCTAAGTTTTTTTGGATGCAGATTGCTCTCACACGAGTGTTTTTTTGATTTGGAAAAGAAAGAAATGAGGATGGAGAATCAAAACTTTAAGGCTAAAAAAATATACTCACACATATATACACCAACTGTATAGACACACATATAAATATTTATGGTGTATACATTAGGCTATAAGACCTGGAGACTGTTATTACACATGCTGCCACTAGGTTTATTTTCTTTTCTTTAAAAAAAAACAAAAAAAAAAAAAAACTGTCGCTGTCAGGAGTGGGATTCGAACCCACGCCTCCACGTGGTGACTGCAGACGCTGAACACGCTCCCTGGTGCACAACAGCTTGCACCTCCAGGGACCAGTACTGCTGCTGTCAAGGAGTGGGATTTGAACCCACGCCTCCACATGTGGTGACTGCAGACGCTTAACACGCTCCCTGGTGCACAACAGCTTGCACCTCCAGGGACCAGTACTGCTGCTGTCAGGAGTGGGATTCGAACCCACGCCTCCACGGGAGACTGCAACCTGAACACAGTGCCTTAGACCACTAGGCCATCCTGACTGCTGACACTGACATGCTCCCTGGTGACACAAGAGTTTGCACCACCAGGGACTTCAGTACAGATCTGCTGTCCAAATCAGACATTGGGGCCCCTGGTGGGACTTCTGGCAAAGCCAGAGGGGACATTGGGATGTCATTTGAAAGCTAATTACCAGACTGAGGTGAGGGAGCAGTTCTTGGGGCTGTGTGGTGCTCTGTTGGGCATTTGTGCACCCTCAAGCCTGCACCACAAGGACCACTTTTATCCATGGACAGCCAGGCTCTGACCCCCTGAATTCAAATTCCATTTGAATTCAAATACAACACAAAAAACACAAAAAGTTGTGCATACAACTTATACCACAATGAACAGATTACTAATAAAACAATCCACCAGGAGTTAACAGTGGACATGTGGAGCTTTCATGTAGCCTCACTGTGCCCAGTAACATTGGCTGGTCACCCTACATGAGAAAAAATTGTAATATTCCAATATTCTAAACTCTGTCCCTGTCTAATTTCTTTGTAACAAGACATCAGATGATCGTAGATAAAGGCATTTTATTCAACTTTTCACAAAGTTAACAGAGAGGCTGTAAAAACATCAAGAGACATTTTTTGGCTTAAAAAAAAAAAAATGTAAACTGATGAATCAGCTGGTAAGTGTTTTTGGATGTACAGTGGTCAGATGGATTTGAGAAGGACGTTCTCTCGGCAGACGGGTGCCTGTTATACCCTATAGAATATATTCAGTGTACACGTCCTGGTGTGAAAAGAACCTAATATATATATTTTTTTACTCCAAAAACAGAAAAAAAAACAGAGTGAAGGCAATCAGTTTCCACCAGACACAAACAAACCTAAGTTTGCTTCGGCCAGAAATCACTCGAAATAAAAGGGTTTCCAGGACCTTCAGGCCCCTGAAGCTTAAAACTAGCGAAGAGACTGGGGGGGGTGAAAACTAAAATATATATATATATATACACACCACCTGCCCAGACTGGACTGATGACGACCCGACCAGAACCCATGTGAGGCCTAGTCGGCCCCGGTAACTGAAAAGGCCACTACTGTTATGCTTTTAATCCTTTCCCAGTCATATAAAAGAATTTTAAAAAAAATGGCCGGAGAGTTGTTATATGGCGCAAGTTCCCCCCCAAAAAAAGTTTCTAACACATTCAGTTACAAATGTGTAATTTTCCTACATCTGAGGGGGAAAAGGCCACCATGGAGGTGTGTGTAAGAAGGTATGGCCGCTCCCAGGGTCCTCCATCACATACAGAGGCCTAGAGACATCACCGGCCTCACACGGCCCCGGACTACGCGCACAGACTGAAGAAGAAGGGGCTCCGCCATTACCGGAGGAGATTGTGCGCCTCCATGCTGCGGTTCTGGAGCACACCACGGCCACACGGAGCGGGGTGGACGGCATTATGGTATCAGGCCGCCGAGATCTCCCCCTCACGAAAACCTCCTGACTCGGCGGAGACACGGTGAGGAGGACCGCAGCCGCTGCTACAGATGGCGGCACTTCCGCCTGTGCTCCGCCACCACAGGAACTAAAATGGCGGCCGGGCGGGGAAGTGACGTGTGGTGAGGAGACGTGGGAGGCCGGACTGAGTCATGGAGGAGGCGACGGTGGTGTCGTAATGTTTGCTGTGCAGAGCGCAGCAGAGGAGCGGAGCTGTCAGCGGGGAAGAGCGCGGCACAACACAAAGCCCGGAGGAGGGAGCGGCGACACCCCGCAGAGGACAGAAGGGAGACGGTGTGTGGGGGGAGAGAGTGGGGGGAGCAGAGGCTGAGCATGGGGGGGGCAGAGGCTGAGCATGGGGGGGGAGCAGAGGCTGAGCATGGGGGGGGAGCAGAGGCTGAGCATGGGGGGGGGAGCAGAGGCTGAGCATGGGGGGGAGCAGAGGCTGAGCATGGGGGGGGAGCAGAGGCTGAGCATGGGGGGGGGAGCAGAGGCTGAGCATGGGGGGGGGAGCAGAGGCTGAGCATGGAGGGGGAGCAGAGGCTGAGCATGGGGGGGGGGAGCAGAGGCTGAGCATGGGGGGGGGAGCAGAGGCTGAGCATGGGGGGGGAGCAGAGGCTGAGCATGGGAGGGGAGCAGAGGCTGAGCATGGGGGGGGGGGGGAGCAGAGGCTGAGCATGGGGGGGGGAGCAGAGGCTGAGCATGGGGGGGAGCAGTGGCTGAGCATGGGGGGGGAGCAGAGGCTGAGCATGGGGGGGGAGCAGAGGCTGAGCATGGGGGGGGAGCAGAGGCTGAGCATGGAGGGGGAGCAGAGGCTGAGCATGGGGGGGAAGCAGAGGCTGAGCATGGGGGGGGGAGGGGGGGGGGAGCAGAGGCTGAGCATGGGGGGGGGAGGGGGGGGGGGAGCAGAGGCTGAGCATGGGGGGGGGGGAGCAGAGGCTGAGCATGGGGGGGGAGGGAGCAGAGGCTGAGCATGGGGGGGGGGGGAGCAGAGGATGGTGCTTAGGGGGCGGAGCTGGAGTGTGGTGGACGGGAGATAAAACACAACCTTAGTATGTAGGGCTGTGGAGTCGGAGTCGGAGCTCATTTTGGTGGAGTCGGAGTTGGTATAAAATGGACCGATTCCGACTCCTAAAATATATAATAAATTGGGTACAGTAGTTCAATGCAGAATGTGCTGAATATTTTTTCATAGGAATTTGGGAAAGTTATGAAATGTCCTATAAATGGCTGTTCTATTCCTGATCTAAGGCTACATTCACACACAGCGTTTTTGCTGCGTTTTTTGAGGATACGTTTTTCAGTTGCAAAAGCAGATCAGCTTTTTAAAAACTGCATCACCTGAAAGGTTTTTGAGCTCATAGATAATGTTTTCAATATCAGAGCAGATTTCTAATCTGCTTTTATTTATATATCTGTCTATCCATATCATATCTGTACCAAAAAGAATGAAAGCCGGATAGCACACAGACTAACACTCCTTTTTTTTAGCACCAGTCAGGTCCACCTCATAGCTGCCCAAAAGGATGCCCAGGACAGGCATTGCTCGTCTTCAGTAACATCAACTGATAGTTGGAATAAATATACTGCATTCACCACCACATCTTCTTAAGGTGCAGGCTTTATTTTCAAGTGTAGGGGTGTGCAGTATGAGGTTCTGCCCCCCCCAGGTTTGATCCTGGCTACGCCCATGATGTGGATGTAGCCTGAGGATCTAGGCTTTGTCTTAGCCGAGATAAGTCATAGTATGTGTGTGTGTGTATATATATATATATATATATACATATACACACACTACAGACCAAAGGTTTGGACACACCTCAATCAAAGCGTATTCTTTATTTTCATGACTATGGTTTAATAAGTGGGATTTCTTGCCTTATAAATGGGGTTGGGACCATCAGTTGTGCAGAAGTCTGGTGGATACACAGCTGATAGTCCTACTGAATAGACTATTAGAATTTGTATTATGGCAAGAAAAAAGCAGCTGAGTAAAGAAAAACGAGTGGCCATTATTACTTTAAGAAATGAAGGTCAGTCAGTCCGAAAAATTGGGAAAACTTTGAAAGTGTCCCCACGTGCAGTGGCAAAAACCATCAAGCGCTACAAAGAAACTGGCTCACATGAGGACCGCTCCAGGAAAGGAAGACCAAGAGTCACCTCTGCTGCGGAGGATAAGTTCATCCGAGTCACCAGCCTCAGAAATCGCAGGTTAACAGCAGCTCAGATCAGAGACCAGGTCAATGCCACACAGAGTTCTAGCAGCAGACACATCTCTACAACAACTGCTAAGAGGAGACTTTGTGCAGCAGGCCTTCATGGTAAAATAGCTGCTAGGAAACCACTGCTAAGGACAGGCAACAAGCAGAAGAGACTTGTTTGGGCTAAAGAACTCAAGGAATGGACATTAGACCAGTGGAAATCTGTGCTTTGGTCTGATGAGTCCAAATTTGAGATCTTTGGTTCCAACCACCTTGTCTTTGTGCGACGCAGAAAAGGTGAACGGATGGACTCTACATACCTGGTTCCCACCGTGAAGCATGGAGGAGGAGGTGTGATGGTGTGGGGGTGCTTTACTGGTGACACTGTTGGGGATTTATTCAAAATTGAAGGCATACTGAACCAGCATGGCCACCACAGCATCTTGCAGCGGCATGCTATTCCATCCGGTTTGTGTTTAGCTGGACCATCATTTATTTTTCAACAGGACAATGACCTCAAACACACCTCCAGGCTGTGTAAGGGCTATTTGACCAAGAAGGAGAGTGATCGGGTGCTACGCCAGATGACCTGGCCTCCACAGTCACCAGACCTGAACCCAATCGAGATGGTTTGGGGTGAGCTGGACCGCAGAGTGAAGGCCAAAGGGCCAACAAGTGCTAAGCATCTCTGGGAACTCCTTCAAGACTGTTGGAAGACCATTTCCAGTGACTACCTCTTGAAGCTCATCAACAGAATGCCAAGAGTGTGCAAAGCAGTAATCAAAGCAAAAGGTGGCTACTTTGAAGAACCTAGAATATAAGACACATTTTCAGTTGTTTCACACTTTTTTGTTAATTATATAATTCCACATGTGTTAATTCATAGCTTTGATGCCTTCAGAGTGAATCTACAATTTTCATAGTCATGAAAATAAAGCAAACTCTTTGAATGAGAAGGTGTGTCCAAACTTTGGTCTGTACAGCCATGGCTAAAAATTTTGAGAATGACACAAATAATAATTTTTACAAAGTCTACTGCTTCATTTTTTCTAATGGCAATTTGCATATACTCCAGAATGTTATAAAGAGTGATCAGCTTAACAGCAATTACTTGCAAAGTCAATATTTGCCTAGAAAATTAACTTTATCCCCCAAAACACATTTCAACATCATTGCAGCCCTGCCTTAAAAAGGACCAGCTAACATCGTTTCAGTGATTGCTCCATTAACACAGGTGTGGGTGTTGATGAGGACAGGGCTGGAGATCAATCTGTCATGATTAAGTAAGAATGACACCACTGGACACTTTAAAAGGAGGCTGGTGCTTGGCATCATTGTTTCTCTTCTGTTAACCATGGTTATCTCTAAAGAAACACGTGCAGTCATCATTGCACTGCACAAAAATGGCCTAACAGGGAAGAGTATCGCAGCTAGAAAGAATGCACCTCAGTCAACAATCTATCGCATCATCAAGAACTTCAAGGAGAGAGGTTCCCTTGTTGCCAAAAAGGCTCCAGGGTGCCCAAGAAAGACCAGCAAGCGCCAGGACCGTCTCTTAAAAGTGCTTCAGCTGTGGGATCGGACTACCAGCAGTGCAGAGCTTGCTCAGGAATGGCAGCAGGCAGGTGTGAGTGCTTCTGCACACGCTGTGAGGCGGAGACTCTTGGAGCAAGGCCTGGTCTCAAGGAGGACAGCAAAGAAGCCACTTCACTCCCTGTACCTCTTGCAGAATATCAGTCTGTCCATGATGTTTTTTCTGGAGAGGACTGCTGAGGACTGGGGTAAAGTCACTTTCTCTGATGAATCCCCTTTTCGATTGTTTGGGACATCTGGAAAACGGCTTATTCGGAGAAGACCAGGTGAGCGCTACCACCAGTCTTGTCTCATGCCAACTGTCAAGCATCCTGAAACCAGGGCCGCCATCAGGGCATGACAGGCCTTACATGTGTATGGGGCCCGGTGATTAGGGGGGCCCGACCATGCTGGCAGCCCGATCCGCGCTGGGGCCCCCCTACATTTTATACAGGCTTCTGCAGCTATATTTTAAATTCAGACTCAGCGCCTGCCGGGACCCTCGGGCAGGCCCCCCCCCCCCCCCGCACCATGGTCCAGCCAGCGCCGAAATCCCCCCCTGCACAATGGTCCAGCCACAGCTCCGCCCTCACCTGACGTCACACACTGCTCTGCTCCTCCACTTCCTCATTCAGTCAGTGTGCCACGTGGGACTGGGAGAGGGAGGGAGCCTCGCCGCTGGAGCACAGCCAGATAACAAGGTAAGAATTTTTTTTTTTTTTTTTTTTTTTTTGAGAGCGGCTATCCAGGGAGCCTGGGGCAGAATGCTGGACATGGGGCAGAATGCTGGACGCTGGGGACAGAATGCTGGACGCTGGTGGCAGAATGCTGGATATGAGGGCAGACTGTGAGACGGGGCAGAATGCTGGACATGGGGCAGAAGAATGCTGGACGCTGGGGCAGAATTCTGGACATGGGGCAGAAGAATGCTGGACGCTGGGGCAGAATTCTGGACATGGGGCAGAAGAATGCTGGACGCTGGGGCAGAATTCTGGACATGGGGCAGAAGAATGCTGGACGCTGGGGCAGAATTCTGGACATGGGGCAGAATTCTGGACATGGGGCAGAAGAATGCTGGACGCTGGGGCAGAATTCTGGACATGGGGCAGAAGAATGCTGGACGCTGGGGCAGAATTCTGGACATGGGGCAGAAGAATGCTGGACGCTGGGGCAGAATTCTGGACATGGGGCAGAAGAATGCTGGACGCTGGGGCAGAATTCTGGACATGGGGCAGAATTCTGGACATGGGGCAGAAGAATGCTGGACGCTGGGGCAGAATTCTGGACATGGGGCAGAAGAATGCTGGACGCTGGGGCAGAATTCTGGACATGGGGCAGAATGCTCGAAGCTGGGGCAGAATGCTGGAGACTGAGGCAGAATGCTGGACATGGGGGCAGGCTGTGAGCTGGGGCAGAATGTTGGATACAGATACTGCACAGTACCACTCATCCTGTATATATATACACTGCACAGTACCACTCCTGTATATGTTTATACTGCACAGTACCACTCCTCCTGTATATGTATATACTGCACAGTACCACTCCTGTATATGTATATACTGCACAGTACCACTCCTCCTATATATACACTGCACAGTACCCCTCCTCCTGTATATATACACTGCACAGTACCCCTCCTCCTGTATATATACACTGCACAGTATCACTCCTCCTGTATATATACACTGCACAGTACCCCTCCTGTATATATACCTTGCACAGCACCACTCCTATATATACACTGCACAGTACCCCTCCTCCTGCATATATGCACTGCACAGTACTACTGTCCTGTATATATACACTGCACAGTACCACTCCTGTTCTGCATATATGCACTGCACAGTACCACTCCTGTCCTGTATATATACACTGCACAGTACCACTCCTGTCTATATACACTGCACAGTCCCACTCCTGTATATATACACTGCACAGTACCACTCCTGTATATGTATATACACAGCACCACTCCTGTCTATATACACTGCACAGTCCGACTCCTGTATATATACACTGCACAGTACCACTCCTGTCCTGCATATACACACTGCACAGTAACACTCCTGTACATATACACTGCACAGTACCACTCCTGTATATACACTGCACAGTACCACTCCTGTCCTGTATATATACACTGCACAGCACCACTCCTCCTGTCCTGTATATATGCACTGCACAGTACCACTCCTGTCCTGTATATATGCACTGCACAGCACCACTCCTGTCCTGTATATATACACTGCACAGCACCACTCCTCCTGTCCTGTATATATACACTGCACAGTACCACTCCTATATATACACTGCACAGTAACCCTCCTCCTGCATATATGCACTGCACAGTACCACTCCTGTCCTGTATATATACACTGCACAGTACCACTCCTCCTTTCCTGTATATATACACTGCACAGTACCACTCCTCCTGTCCTGTATATATACCCTGCACAGCACCACTCCTGTCCTGTATATATACACTGCACAGTACCACTCCTCCTGCATATATGCACTGCACAGTACCACTCCTGTCCTGTATATATACACTGCACAGTACCACTCCTGTCCTGAATATATCCACTGCACAGTACCACTCCTGTCCTGTATATATACACACTGCACAGTACCACTCCTGTCTATATACACTGCACAGTTCCACTCCTGTATATATACAATGCACAGTACCACTCCTGTCCTGCATATACACACTGCACAGTACCACTCCTCCTGTATATATACACTGCACAGTACCACTCCTGTATATAGAAAGTACCAAACAAAGAAGCAGTCAAAAAATCCATAAAACTATGATATTTATTAAAGATAATTTAAAACATTAATAGATATGGACACACAGTGTTTGGACAGGGAAAAGGAACAGCATATAAATGAACACAATCGTCATGAAGGGCCAACGAAGCTGCAAACACCCCGCCAGGATAGTAAAATGCAGAGCTAGATGGTATAGCTAATAAGAGTTAAGGGGTTATATAAAGTATAATAAGACAAATCATACAGCAAGTGCTACAATCCTTCATAAGAAGTATACCCTGACAAAGTGCAAATGCGCACATGCAAAATTGATGTATAATACATGTCATACTAATGACCTAATAAACTGCATTACTATACCTGAAGTACGGGGGGAAGCAGCAAGGTCGGTCCTATCCCCGACGCGCGTTTCGGAGCTAGAAAAACAACTTCCTCAGGGAAGCACCACTCCTCCTGTCCTGTATATATACACTGCACAGTACCACTCCTGTCCTGTATATATAAACTGCACAGCACCACTCCTCCTGTCCTGTATATATGCACTGCACAGTACCACTCCTCCTGTATATATAAACTGCACAGTACCACTCCTCCTGTATATATAAACTGCACAGCACCACTCCTCCTGTCCTGTATATATGCACTGCACAGTACCACTCCTCCTGTATATATAAACTGCACAGTACCACTCCTGTCCTGCATATACACACAGCACAGTACCACTCCTCCTGTATATATACACTGCACAGTACCACTCCTCCTGTCCTGTATATATGCACTGCACAGTACCACTCCTGTATATATACACTGCACAGTACCACTCCTGTCCTGCATATACACACAGCACAGTACCACTCCTCCTGTATATATACACTGCACAGTACCACTCCTCCTGTCCTGTATATATGCACTGCACAGTACCACTCCTCCTGTATATATACACTGCACAGTACCACTCCTGTCTATACACACTGCACAGTCCCACTCCTGTATATATACACTGCACAGTACCACTCCTGTCCTGTATATATACACTGCACAGTACCACTCCTCCTGTATATATACACTGCACAGCACCACTCCTCCTATATACACTGCACAGTACCCCTCCTGTATATATACACTGCACAGTACCACTCCTGTCTATACACACTGCACAGTACCACTCTTGTCTATATACACTGCACAGTCCCACTCCTGTATATATACACTGCACAGTACCACTCCTGTCCTGCATATATACACTGCACAGCACCACTCCTCCTGTGATGTATATATACACTGCACAGCACCACTCCTGTCCTGTATATATACACTCCACAGTACCACTCCTCCTGTATATATACACTGCACAGTACCACTCCTCCTGTATATATACACTGCACAGTACCACTCCTCCTGTATATATACACTGCACAGTACCACTCCTCCTGTATATATACACTGCACAGTACCACTCCTGTCCTGTATATATGCACTGCACAGTACCACTCCTGTCCTGTATATATACACTGCACAGTACCACTCCTGTCCTGCATATATGCATTGCACAGTACCACTCCTGTCCTGTATATATACACACTGCACAGTACCACTCCTGTCTATATACACTGCACAGTACCACTCCTGTCTATATACACTGCACAGTTCCACTCCTGTATATATACACTGCACAGTACCACTCCTGTCCTGCATATACACACTGCACAGTACCACTCCTCCTGTATTTATACACTGCACAGTACCACTCCTGTATATACACTGCACAGTACCACTCCTGTCCTGTATATATACACTCCACAGAACCACTCCTCCTGTCCTGTATATATACACTGCACAGCACCACTCCTCCTGTCCTGTATATATACACTGCACAGCACCACTCCTCCTGTCCTGTATATATACACTGCACAGCACCACTCCTCCTGTCCTGTATATATACACTGCACAGCACCACTCCTGTCCTGTATATACACACTGCACAGTACCACTCCTGTCCTGCATATACACACTGCACAGTACCACTCCTCCTGTATATATACACTGCACAGTACCACTCCTCCTGTATATATACACTGCACAGTACAACTCCTGTCCTGTATATATACACTGCACAGTACCACTCCTCCTGTCCTGTATATATACACTGCACAGCACCACTCCTCCTGGCCTGTAAATATGCACTGCACAGTACCACTCCTGTCCTGTATATTTACACTGCACAGCACCACTCCTGTCCTGTATATATACACTGCACAGTACCACTCCTGTCCTGCATATACACACTGCACAGTACCACTCCTCCTGTCCTGTATATATATGCACTGCACAGTACCACTCCTCCTGTATATATATACACTGCACAGTACCACTCCTGTATATACACTGCACAGTACCACTCCTGTCCTGTATATATACACTCCACAGCACCACTCCTCCTGTCCTGTATACATACACTGCACAGCACCACTCCTTCTGTCCTGTATATATACACTGCACAGTACCACTCCTGTCCTGTATATATACACTGCACAGCACTACTCCTCCTGTCCTGTATATACACACTGCACAGCACTAATCCTCCTGTCCTGTATATATACACTGCACAGCACCACTCCTGTCCTGTATATACACACTACACAGTACCACTCCTGTCCTGCATATACATACAGCACAGTACCACTCCTGTATATATACACTGCACAGTACCACTCCTGTCTTTACACACTGCACAGTCCCACTCCTGTATATATACACTGCACAGTACCACTCCTGTCCTGTATATATACACTGCACAGTACCACTCCTCCTGTATATATACACTGCACAGCACCACTCCTATATATACACTGCACAGTACCCCTCCTCCTGTATACACTGCACAGTACCACTCGTATCCTGTATATATACACTGCACAGCACCACTCCTCCTGTGATGTATATATACACTGCACAGCACCACTCCTGTCCTGTATATATACACTCCACAGTACCACTCCTCCTGTATATATACACTCCACAGTACCACTCCTCCTGTATATATACACTCCACAGTACCACTCCTCCTGTCCTGTATATATATGCACTGCACAGTACCACTCCTGTATATATACACTGCACAGTACCACTCCTGTATATACACTGCACAGTACCACTCCTGTCCTGTATATATACACTGCACAGTACCACTCCTGTCCTGCATATACACACTGCACAGTACCACTCCTCCTGTCCTGTATATATATGCACTGCACAGTATCACTCCTCCTGTATATATACACTGCACAGTACCACTCCTGTATATACACTGCACAGTACCACTCCTGTCCTGTATATATACACTCCACAGCACCACTCCTCCTGTCCTGTATACATACACTGCACAGCACCACTCCTCCTGTCCTGTATATATACACTGCACAGTACCACTCCTGTCCTGTATATATACACTGCACAGCACTACTCCTCCTGTCCTGTATATATACACTGCACAGCACCACTCCTGTCCTGTATATACACACTGCACAGTACCACTCCTGTCCTGCATATACATACAGCACAGTACCACTCCTCCTGTATATATACACTGCACAGTACCACTCCTCCTGTCCTGTATATATGCACTGCACAGTACCACTCCTCCTGTATATATACACTGCACAGTCCCACTCCTGTCTTTACACACTGCACAGTCCCACTCCTGTATATATACACTGCACAGTACCACTCCTGTCCTGTATATATACACTGCACAGTACCACTCCTCCTGTATATATACACTGCACAGCACCACTCCTATATATACACTGCACAGTACCCCTCCTCCTGTATACACTGCACAGTACCACTCGTGTCCTGTATATATACACTGCACAGCACCACTCCTCCTGTCCTGCATATATGCACTGCACAGTACCACTCATGCCCTGTATATATATACACTGCACATTACCACTCCTGTCTATATACACTGCACAGTCCCACTCCTGTATATATACACTGCACAGTCCCACTCCTGTCCTGCATATACACACTGCACAGTACCACTCCTGCATATATACATTGCACAGCACCACTCCTGTATATACACTGCACAGTACCACTCCTGTCCTGTATATATACACTGCACAGTACCACTCCTGTCCTGTATATATACACTGAACAGCACCACTCCTCCTGTCCTGCATATATGCACTGCACAGTACCACTCATGTCCTGTATATATACACTGCACAGTACCACTCCTGTCTATATACACTGCACAGTCCCACTCCTGTCCTGCATATATACACTGCACAGCACCACTCCTCCTGTGATCTATATATACACTGCACAGTACCACTCCTGTCCTGTATATATACACTCACTGGCCACTTTATTAGGTACACCATGCTAGTAAGGGGTTGGACCCCCTTTTGCCTTCAGAACTGCCTCAATTCTTCGTGGCAGAGATTCAACAAGGTGCTGGAAGCATTCCTCAGAGATTTTGGACCATATTGACATGATGGCATCACACAGTTGGCGCAGATTTGTCGGCTGCACATCCCTGATGCGAATCTCCCGTTCCACCACATCCCAAAGATGCTCTATTGGATTGAGATCTGGTGACTGAGGAGGCCATTTGAGTACAGTGAACTCATTGTCATGTTCAAGAAACCAATCTGAGATGATTCGAGCTTTATGACATGGCGCATTATCCTGCTGAAAGTAGCCATCAGATGTTGGGTACATTGTGGTCATAAAGGGATGGACATGGTCAGCAACAATACTCAGGTAGGCTGTGGCGTTGCAACGATGCTCAATTGGTACCAAGGGGCCCAAAGAGTGCCCAGAAAAAATTCCCCACACCATGACACCACCACCACCAGCCTGAACCGTTGATACAAGGCAGGATGGATCCATGCTTTCATGTTGTTTACGCCAAATTCTGACCCTACCATCCGAATGTCGCAGCAGAAATCGAGACTCATCAGACCAGGCAACGTTTTTCCAATCTTCTACTGTCCAATTTCGATGAGCTTGTGCAAATTGTAGCCTCAGTTTCCTGTTCTTAGCTGAGAGGAGTGGTACCCAGTGTGGTCTTCTGCTGCTGTAGCCCATCTGCCTCAAAGTTCGACGCACTGTGCGTTCAGAGATGCTCTTCTGCCTACCTTGGTTGTAACGGGTGGCAATTTGAGTCACTGTTGCCTTTCTATCAACTCGAACCAGTCTGCCCATTCTCCTCTGACCTCTGGCATCAACATGGCATTTCCGGCCACAGAACTGCCGCTCACTGGATTTTTTTTCTTTTTCGGACCATTCTCTGTAAACCCTAGAGATGGTTGTGCGTGAAAATCCCAGTAGATCAGCAGTTTCTGAAATACTCAGACCAGCCCTTCTGGCACCAACAATCATGCCACGTTCAAAGGCACTCAAATCACCTTTCTTCCCCATACTGATGCTCGGTTTGAACTGCAGGAGATTGTCTTGACCATGTCTACATGCCTAAATGCACTGAGTTGCCGCCATGTGATTGGCTGATTAGAAATTAAGTCTTAACACACAGTTGGACAGGTGTACCTAATAAAGTGGCCAGTGAGTGTACACTGCACAGTACCACTCCTGTCTATATACACTGCACAGTACCACTCCTGTCCTGTATATATACACTGCACAGCACCACTCCTCCTGTCCTGTATATATACACTGCACAGTACCACTCCTGTCCTGTATATATACACTGCACAGTACCACTCCTGTCCTGCATATGTACACTGCACAGTACCACTCCTCCTTTATCTATACACTGCACAGCGCCACTCCTGTATATATACACTGCACAGTACCACTCCTGTCCTGTATATATGCACTGCACCTCTCCTCCTGTCCCGTATATATGCACCGCACAGTACCACTCCTATATATATACACTGCACAGTACCACTACTCCTGTCCTGTGTATATACGCTGCACAGTACCAATCCTGTATATATACACTGCACAGTACCACTCCTGTATATATACACTCCACAGTACCACTCCAGTCCTGTATATATGCACTGCACAGTACCAATCCTGTATATATACACTGCACGACATCACTCCTCCTTTCCTGTATATATACACTGCACAGTACCAATCCTGTATATATACACTGCACAACATCACTCCTCCTTTCCTGTATATATACACTGCACAGTACCACTCCTATATATACACTGCACAGTACCCCTCCTCCTGCATATATGCACTGCACAGTACCAATCCTGTCCTGTATATATACACTGCACAGTACCACTCCTGTCCTGTATATATACACTGCACAGTACCACTCCTGTCCTGCATATATGCACTGCACAGTACCACTCCTGTCCTGTATATATACACTGCACAGTACCACTCCTGTCCTGCATATATGCACTGCACAGTACCACTCCTGTCCTGTATATACACACTGCACAGTACCACTCCTGTCCTGCATATACACACAGCACAGTACCACTTTTCCTGTATATATACACTGCACAGTACCACTCCTGTCCTGTATATATACACTCCACAGCACCACTCCTCCTGTCCTGTATATATACACTGCACAGTACCACTCCTCCTGTCCTGTATATATGCACTGCACAGTACCACTCCTGTATATATGCACTGCACAGTACCACTCCTGTCCTGTATATATACACTGCACAGTACCACTCCTCCTGTATATATACACTGCACAGCACCACTCCTCCTGTATATACACTGCACAGTACCCCTCCTGTATATATACACTGCACAGTACCACTCGTGTCCTGTATATATACACTGCACAGCACCACTCCTCCTGTCCTGCATATATGCAGTGCACTATCCACTCATGCCCTGTATATATACACTGCACAGTACCACTCCTGTCTATATACACTGCACAGTCCCACTCCTGTATATATACACTGCACAGTCCCACTCCTGTCCTGCATATACACACTGCACAGTACCACTCCTGCATATATACATTGCACAGCACCACTCCTGTATATAAACTGCACAGTACCACTCCTGTCCTGTATATATATATACACTGCACAGTACCACTCCTGTCCTGTATATATACACTGCACAGCACCACTCCTCCTGTCCTGCATATATGCACTGCACAGTACCACTCCTGTCTATATACACTGCACAGTCCCACTCCTGTATATATACACTGCACAGTCCCACTCCTGTCCTGCATATACACACTGCACAGTACCACTCCTGCATATATACATTGCACAGCACCACTCCTGTATATACACTGCACAGTACCACTCCTGTCCTGTATATATACACTGCACAGTACCACTCCTGTCCTGTATATATACACTGCACAGCACCACTCCTCCTGTCCTGCATATATGCACTGCACAGTACCACTCATGTCCTGTCTATATACACTGCACAGTACCACTCCTGTCTATATACACTGCACAGTCCCACTCCTGTATATATACACTGCACAGTACCACTCCTGTCCTGCATATATACACTGCACAGCACCACTCCTCCTGTGATGTATATATACACTGCACAGCACCACTCCTGTCCTGTATATATACACTCCACAGTACCACTCCTCCTGTATATATACACTGCACAGTACCACTCCTCCTGTATATATACACTGCACAGTACCACTCCTCCTGTCCTGTATATATGCACTGCACAGTACCACTCCTCCTGTATATATACACTGCACAGTACCACTCCTCCTGTCCTGTATATATACACTGCACAGCACCACTCCTCCTGGCCTGTAAATATGTACTGCACAGTACCACTCCTGTCCTGCATATATACACTGCACAGCACCACTCCTCCTGTGATGTATATATACACTGCACAGCACCACTCCTGTCCTGTATATATACACTCCACAGTACCAATCCTCCTGTATATATACACTGCACAGTACCACTCCTCCTGTATATATACACTGCACAGTACCACTCCTGTATATATACACTGCACAGTACCACTCCTGTCCTGTATATATACACTGCACAGTACCACTCCTCCTGTCCTGTATATATACACTGCACAGCACCACTCCTCCTGGCCTGTAAATATGCACTGCACAGTACCACTCCTGTCCTGTATATTTACACTGCACAGCACCACTCCTGTCCTGTATATATACACTGCACAGTACCACTCCTGTCCTGCATATACACACTGCACAGTACCACTCCTCCTGTCCTGTATATATATGCACTGCACAGTACCACTCCTCCTGTATATATATATACACTGCACAGTACCACTCCTGTATATACACTGCACAGTACCACTCCTGTCCTGTATATATACACTCCACACCACCACTCCTCCTGTCCTGTATACATACACTGCACAGCACCACTCCTTCTGTCCTGTATATATACACTGCACAGTACCACTCCTGTCCTGTATATATACACTGCACAGCACTACTCCTCCTGTCCTGTATATACACACTGCACAGCACTAATCCTCCTGTCCTGTATATATACACTGCACAGCACCACTCCTGTCCTGTATATACACACTACACAGTACCACTCCTGTCCTGCATATACATACAGCACAGTACCACTCCTGTATATATACACTGCACAGTACCACTCCTGTCTTTACACACTGCACAGTCCCACTCCTGTATATATACACTGCACAGTACCACTCCTGTCCTGTATATATACACTGCACAGTACCACTCCTCCTGTATATATACACTGCACAGCACCACTCCTATATATACACTGCACAGTACCCCTCCTCCTGTATACACTGCACAGTACCACTCGTATCCTGTATATATACACTGCACAGCACCACTCCTCCTGTGATGTATATATACACTGCACAGCACCACTCCTGTCCTGTATATATACACTCCACAGTACCACTCCTCCTGTATATATACACTCCACAGTACCACTCCTCCTGTATATATACACTGCACAGTACCACTCCTCCTGTCCTGTATATATATGCACTGCACAGTACCACTCCTGTATATATACACTGCACAGTACCACTCCTGTATATACACTGCACAGTACCACTCCTGTCCTGTATATATACACTGCACAGTACCACTCCTGTCCTGCATATACACACTGCACAGTACCACTCCTCCTGTCCTGTATATATATGCACTGCACAGTACCACTCCTCCTGTATATATACACTGCACAGTACCACTCCTGTATATACACTGCACAGTACCACTCCTGTCCTGTATATATACACTCCACAGCACCACTCCTCCTGTCCTGTATACATACACTGCACAGCACCACTCCTCCTGTCCTGTATATATACACTGCACAGTACCACTCCTGTCCTGTATATATACACTGCACAGCACTACTCCTCCTGTCCTGTATATATACACTGCACAGCACCACTCCTGTCCTGTATATACACACTGCACAGTACCACTCCTGTCCTGCATATACATACAGCACAGTACCACTCCTCCTGTATATATACACTGCACAGTACCACTCCTCCTGTCCTGTATATATGCACTGCACAGTACCACTCCTCCTGTATATATACACTGCACAGTACCACTCCTGTCTTTACACACTGCACAGTCCCACTCCTGTATATATACACTGCACAGTACCACTCCTGTCCTGTATATATACACTGCACAGTACCACTCCTCCTGTATATATACACTGCACAGCACCACTCCTATATATACACTGCACAGTACCCCTCCTCCTGTATACACTGCACAGTACCACTCGTGTCCTGTATATATACACTGCACAGCACCACTCCTCCTGTCCTGCATATATGCACTGCACAGTACCACTCATGCCCTGTATATATATACACTGCACATTACCACTCCTGTCTATATACACTGCACAGTCCCACTCCTGTATATATACACTGCACAGTCCCACTCCTGTCCTGCATATACACACTGCACAGTACCACTCCTGCATATATACATTGCACAGCACCACTCCTGTATATACACTGCACAGTACCACTCCTGTCCTGTATATATACACTGCACAGTACCACTCCTGTCCTGTATATATACACTGAACAGCACCACTCCTCCTGTCCTGCATATATGCACTGCACAGTACCACTCATGTCCTGTATATATACACTGCACAGTACCACTCCTGTCTATATACACTGCACAGTCCCACTCCTGTCCTGCATATATACACTGCACAGCACCACTCCTCCTGTGATCTATATATACACTGCACAGTACCACTCCTGTCCTGTATATATACACTCACTGGCCACTTTATTAGGTACACCATGCTAGTAAGGGGTTGGACCCCCTTTTGCCTTCAGAACTGCCTCAATTCTTCGTGGCAGAGATTCAACAAGGTGCTGGAAGCATTCCTCAGAGATTTTGGACCATATTGACATGATGGCATCACACAGTTGGCGCAGATTTGTCGGCTGCACATCCCTGATGCGAATCTCCCGTTCCACCACATCCCAAAGATGCTCTATTGGATTGAGATCTGGTGACTGAGGAGGCCATTTGAGTACAGTGAACTCATTGTCATGTTCAAGAAACCAATCTGAGATGATTCGAGCTTTATGACATGGCGCATTATCCTGCTGAAAGTAGCCATCAGATGTTGGGTACATTGTGGTCATAAAGGGATGGACATGGTCAGCAACAATACTCAGGTAGGCTGTGGCGTTGCAACGATGCTCAATTGGTACCAAGGGGCCCAAAGAGTGCCCAGAAAAAATTCCCCACACCATGACACCACCACCACCAGCCTGAACCGTTGATACAAGGCAGGATGGATCCATGCTTTCATGTTGTTTACGCCAAATTCTGACCCTACCATCCGAATGTCGCAGCAGAAATCGAGACTCATCAGACCAGGCAACGTTTTTCCAATCTTCTACTGTCCAATTTCGATGAGCTTGTGCAAATTGTAGCCTCAGTTTCCTGTTCTTAGCTGAGAGGAGTGGTACCCAGTGTGGTCTTCTGCTGCTGTAGCCCATCTGCCTCAAAGTTCGACGCACTGTGCGTTCAGAGATGCTCTTCTGCCTACCTTGGTTGTAACGGGTGGCAATTTGAGTCACTGTTGCCTTTCTATCAACTCGAACCAGTCTGCCCATTCTCCTCTGACCTCTGGCATCAACATGGCATTTCCGGCCACAGAACTGCCGCTCACTGGATTTTTTTTCTTTTTCGGACCATTCTCTGTAAACCCTAGAGATGGTTGTGCGTGAAAATCCCAGTAGATCAGCAGTTTCTGAAATACTCAGACCAGCCCTTCTGGCACCAACAATCATGCCACGTTCAAAGGCACTCAAATCACCTTTCTTCCCCATACTGATGCTCGGTTTGAACTGCAGGAGATTGTCTTGACCATGTCTACATGCCTAAATGCACTGAGTTGCCGCCATGTGATTGGCTGATTAGAAATTAAGTCTTAACACACAGTTGGACAGGTGTACCTAATAAAGTGGCCAGTGAGTGTACACTGCACAGTACCACTCCTGTCTATATACACTGCACAGTACCACTCCTGTCCTGTATATATACACTGCACAGCACCACTCCTCCTGTCCTGTATATATACACTGCACAGTACCACTCCTGTCCTGTATATATACACTGCACAGTACCACTCCTGTCCTGCATATGTACACTGCACAGTACCACTCCTCCTTTATCTATACACTGCACAGCGCCACTCCTGTCCTGTATATATGCACTGCACCTCTCCTCCTGTCCCGTATATATGCACCGCACAGTACCACTCCTATATATATACACTGCACAGTACCACTACTCCTGTCCTGTGTATATACGCTGCACAGTACCAATCCTGTATATATACACTGCACAGTACCACTCCTGTATATATACACTCCACAGTACCACTCCAGTCCTGTATATATGCACTGCACAGTACCAATCCTGTATATATACACTGCACGACATCACTCCTCCTTTCCTGTATATATACACTGCACAGTACCAATCCTGTATATATACACTGCACAACATCACTCCTCCTTTCCTGTATATATACACTGCACAGTACCACTCCTATATATACACTGCACAGTACCCCTCCTCCTGCATATATGCACTGCACAGTACCAATCCTGTCCTGTATATATACACTGCACAGTACCACTCCTGTCCTGTATATATACACTGCACAGTACCACTCCTGTCCTGCATATATGCACTGCACAGTACCACTCCTGTCCTGTATATATACACTGCACAGTACCACTCCTGTCTATATACACGGCACAGTCCCACTCCTGTATATATACACTGCACAGCACCACTCCTCCTATCCTGTATATATACACTGCACAGTACCACTCGTGTCCTGTATATACACACTGCATAGTACCACTCCTATCCTGCATATACACACTGCACAGTACAACTCCTCCTGTATATATACACTGCACAGTACCACTCCTCCTGTCCTGTATATATGCACTGCACAGTACCACTCCTGTATATATACACTGCACAGTACCACTCCTCCTGTCCTGAATATATGCACTGCACAGTACCACTCCTGTCCTCTATATTTACACTGCACAGCACCACTCCTGTCCTGTATATATACACTGCACAGTACCACTCCTGTCCTGCATATACACACTGCACAGTACCACTCCTCCTGTCCTGTATATATATGCACTGCACAGTACCACTCCTCCTGTATATATATACACTGCGCAGTACCACTCCTGTATATACACTGCACAGTACCACTCCTGTCCTGTATATATACACTCCACAGCACCACTCCTCCTGTCCTGTATACATACACTGCACAGCACCACTCCTCCTGTCCTGTATATATACACTGCACAGTACCACTCCTGTCCTGTATATATACACTGCACAGCACCACTCCTCCTGTCCTGTATATATACACTGCACAGCACCACTCCTGTCCTGTATATACACACTGCACAGTACCACTCCTGTCCTGTATATACACACTGCACAGTACCACTCCTGTCCTGCATATACACAAAGCACAGTACCACTCCTCCTGTATATATACACTGCACAGTACCACTCCTCCTGTCCTGTATATATGCACTGCACAGTACCACTCCTCCTGTATATATACACTGCACAGTACCACTCCTGTCTATACACACTGCACAGTCCCACTCCTGTATATATACACTGCACAGTACCACTCCTGTCCTGTATATATACACACTGCACAGTACCACTCCTCCTGTATATATACACTGCACAGCACCACTCCTCCTATATATACACTGCACAGTACCCCATCCTCCTGTATATATACACTGCACAGTACCACTCGTGTCCTGTATATATACACTGCACAGCACCACTCCTCCTGTCCTGCATATATGCACTGCACTGTACCACTCATGCCCTGTATATATATACACTGCACAGTACCACTCCTGTCTATATACACTGCACAGTCCCACTCCTGTATATATACACTGCACAGTCCCACTCCTGTCCTGCATATGCACACTGCACAGTACCACTCCTGCATATATACATTGCACAGCACCACTCCTGTATATACACTGCACAGTACCACTCCTGTCCTGTATATATACACTGCACAGTACCACTCCTGTCCTGTATATATACACTGCACAGCACCATTCCTCCTGTCCTGCATATATGCACTGCACAGTACCACTCATGTCCTGTATATATACACTGCACAGTACCACTCCTGTCTATATACACTGCACAGTCCCACTCCTGTATATATACACTGCACAGTACCACTCCTGTCCTGCATATATACACTGCACAGCACCACTCCTCCTGTGATGTATATATACACTGCACAGCACCACTCCTGTTCTGTATATATACACTCCACAGTACCACTCCTCCTGTATATATACACTGCACAGTACCACTCCTGTCCTGTATATATACACTGCACAGCACCACTCCTGTCCTGTATATATGCACTGCACAATACCACTCCTGTCCTGTATATATACACTGCACAGTACCACTCCTGTCCTGCATATGTACACTGCACAGTACCACTCCTCCTTTATACACTGCACAGCGCCACTCCTGTATATATACACTGCACAGTACCACTCCTGTCCTGTATATATGCACTGCACAGTACCTCTCCTCCTGTCCCGTATATATGCACCGCACAGTACCACTCCTATATATATACACTGCACAGTACCACTACTCCTGTCCTGTGTATATACGCTGCACAGTACCAATCCTGTATATATACACTGCACAGTACCACTCCTGTATATATACACTCCACAGTACCACTCCAGTCCTGTATATATGCACTGCACAGTACCAATCCTGTATATATACACTGCACGACATCACTCCTCCTTTCCTGTATATATACACTGCACAGTACCACTCCTATATATACACTGCACAGTACCACTCCTGTATATATACACTCCACAGTACCACTCCAGTCCTGTATATATACACTGCACAGTACCAATCCTGTATATATACACTGCACGACATCACTCCTCCTTTCCTGTATATATACACTGCACAGTACCACTCCTATATATACACTGCACAGTACCCCTCCTCCTGCATATATGCACTGCACAGTACCACTCCTGTCCTGGATATATACACTGCACAGTACCACTCCTGTCCTGTATATATGCACTGCACAGTACCACTCCTGTCCTGCATATATGCACTGCACAGTACCACTCCTGTCCTGCATATATGCACTGCACAGTACCACTCCTGTCCTGTATATATACACACTGCACAGTACCACTCCTGTCTATATACACGGCACAGTCCCACTCCTGTATATATACACTGCACAGCACCACTCCTCCTGTCCTGTATATATACACTGCACAGTACCACTCGTGTCCTGTATATACACACTGCATAGTACCACTCCTATCCTGCATATACACACTGCACAGTACAACTCCTCCTGTATATATACACTGCACAGTACCACTCCTCCTGTCCTGTATATATGCACTGCACAGTACCACTCCTCCTGTATATATACACTGCACATTACCACTCCTCCTGTCCTGTATATATACACTGCACAGCACCACTCCTCCTGGCCTGTATATATGCACTGCACAGTACCACTCCTGTCCTGTATATTTACACTGCACAGCACCACTCCTGTCCTGTATATATACACTGCACAGTACCACTCCTGTCCTGCATATACACACTGCACAGTACCACTCCTCCTGCCCTGTATATATATGCACTGCACAGTACCACTCCTCCTGTATATATACACTGCACAGTACCACTCCTCCTGTATATATACACTGCACAGTACAACTCCTCCTGTATATATACACTGCACAGTACCACTCCTGTATATATACACTGCACATTACCGCTCCTCCTGTATATATACACTGCACAGTACCACTCCTGTATATATACATTGCACAGTACCACTACTCCTGTCCTGTATATATACGCTGCACAGTACCACTCCTCCTGTCCTGTATATATACGCTGCACAGTACCACTCCAGTCCTGTATATATTCACTGCACAGTACCACTCCTCCTGTATATACACACTGCACAGTACCACTCCTGTATATATATACACTGCACAGTACCACTCCTCCTGTATATATACACTGCACAGTACCGCTCCTCCTGTCCTGTATATATACACTGCACAGTACCGCTCCTCCTGTATATATACACTGCACAGTACCACTCCTCCTGTATATATATACTCTGCACAGTACCACTCCTGTATATATACATTGCACAGTACCACTACTCCTGTCCTGTATATATACGCTGCACAGTACCACTCCTCCTGTCCTGTATATATACACTGCACAGTACCACTCCAGTCCTGTATATATTCACTGCACAGTACCACTCCTCCTGTATATACACACTGCACAGTACCACTCCTCCTGTATATATATACTCTGCACAGTACCACTCCTGTATATATACATTGCACAGTACCACTCCTCCTGTCCTGTATATATACGCTGCACAGTACCACTCCTCCTGTCCTGTATATATACACTGCACAGTACCACTCCAGTCCTGTATATATACTCTGCACAGTACCACTCCTCCTGTGTATATACACTGCACAGTACCACTCCTGTATATATACACTGCACAGTACCACTCCTCCTGTATATATACACTGCACAGTACCACTCCTGTATATATACACTGCACAGTACCACTCCTCCTGTATATATATACTGCGCAGTACCACTCCTTCTGTCCTGTATATACACACTGCACAGTACCACTCCTCCTGTGTATATATATATATATATATATATATATATATATATATAGCACAGTACCACTCCAGTCCTGTATATATTCACTGCACAGTACCACTCCTCCTGTATATACACACTGCACAGTACCACTCCTCCTGTATATATACACACTGCACAGTACAACTCCTCCTGTCCTGTATATATACACTGCACAGTACCACTCCTGTATATGTATATACCGCACAGTACCACTCCTCCTTTATATATACTCTGCACAGTACCACTCCTCCTGTGTATATACACTGCACAGTACCACTCCTGTATATGTATATACTGCACAGTACCACTCCTCCTGTATATATACACACTGCAGAGTACCACTCCTGTATATGTATGTACTGCACAGTACCACTCCTGTATATATACACTGCACAGTACCACTCCTATATATGTATATACTGCACAGTACCACTCATCCTGTATATATACACTGCACAGTACCACTCCTGTATATGTATATACTGCACAGTACCACTCCTCCTGTATATATACACTGCACAGTACCACTCCTATATATGTATATACTGCACAGTACCACTCATCCTGTATATATATATATATATACACTGCACAGTACCACTCCTGTATATGTATATACTGCACAGTACCACTCCTCCTGTATATATACACTGCACAGTACCACTCCTGTATATGTATATACTGCACAGTACCACTCCTCCTGTATATATACACTGCACAGTACCACTCCTGTATATGTATATACTGCACAGTACCACTCCTCCTGTATATATATACACTGCACAGTACCACTCCTGTATATGTATATACTGCACAGTACCTCTCCTCCTGTATGACTGTGTTGACATAGGGCTAAACAACCCTTTGGCGCATTTCCTCAGCCCCACTTAACCATACAAATCAAAACTCAGAGACCAAGTGATGGGTGAAGGTCGGTCACAGCTTTATTAAATGTTTTCTTACCAACCATTTGAAAAGGCACTTAGCTTTCTTAAAAACGCGCTCGCTGCCTAATGACCTACTCCATATTCGCAGGCAAGTCAGCCAGCAAGCCGTAACTTATGTGCCATTACTTCTCCACCGCCACGGAGGATCCTGTTTCTCAAACAGGACTCCGACCCCCACCCATCAGTAGCAATGCCTGCTCTATGCCATCTTGGAGACCGGATAAGATATCGAGCCCGATATTGTTCAAGTGCACCCCGTCAGGTCTCAATAAAGCAGCATTATCCCCTTCCAGTTGTCTGTGTCTAACAACCAAACCTCTCACGCACCATCTTAGAAATACAGGCGTGTATGGTCCTCCTAGTGCGCTCAACGGCAATACCATCCCTAGCTCCTTGCCACACCGCCCTCGGGACAATCTCAGACCAGACTAGCACCAATTCCTGAAAAAAAAACCATGGAAACGTTCCATATCAGCCCGCATCATTGTGAGAAGCTCTGCCACCTGTACGATCATAGATCATTCCCCCCGCGTGCAGAATCCAAAATTATAGGACCCCTGGCTCCTCTTGCAATCGATACCACTTCCGGTAGAACTTGCGGCCATTGCAAGCCCCTGATGCCTCTCCACATGAAGGCCACGTCACGGAAACCTAGATGCCTCCCCCCAGGGCGGCACTCAGCTCGCTGTGCTGCTCAAAATATGTAGGAGTGTCCTAGTAACCAGACAGTCGGTCTAACGGCATCATAGGCTTGCCACGTAGACGAAGTCACCGACGAACGAACCAGCGACATCAAATGCTCGCGACCATCTCCTACAGATGCACCCGGGTCCGCTGATGGAGGAGGGACTCCATCCCCAGCATATTTATCGGGCAACGGGAGGCGGGTAACTGTCGGCGCAAGGGTGGACATGGACATACGCCCTACCGCGTCCGTAAGTGCCTGGACGGCAGCATCTGTGGCCTGCGCAGCTGCGAGAGACCTCTCAAGGGTAGCAAGACGAGCCTCGAGCTGACGCACAAGCTGTAACAGCTGCTTCTGATCTGCCATCTCTAGCCAGACCCTGGCGCTAGTATTATGTTACGGCGGCGGTACACGCTTAAAAAAAATATAAATAAACGTGTTCGCCGCCCGGGGTCCACCGTGCGCCAGGTGATATAACCGCTGCTAGAGAGGCAGAGCACTATGGCGGTAATGTGCACGGGGTTAACTGCACTCTAAGTGCACAGAAGAGAGCTCTGTTATGCTCACAGAGCTGCAGGGAAAAGAATAAAGTGACACGCTACGTCTGTTCGGGGACACAGAATAACAGCGAAACTGTCACGGTAAAAATAGTCACAGAAGTAGCCTTAGGCAGCAGGACTACTCCCTCTAGACCTACCGTGAAATCAGACAGGAGGCGTCGCAACTGCACAGTACCACTCCTGTCCTGTATATATACACTGCACAGTACCACTCCTGTCCTGCATATATGCACTGCACAGCACCACTCCTGTTCTGCATATATGCACTGCACAGTACCACTCCTGACGTAGTATGCAACCATCCGCCCCAAGTCAGTCCCCAATAAAACATCAGTGGGCAGGTTTTCAGACACTCCCACCTCCCTCAACCCGCTCCCAGCACCCCAATCGAGATAAACTCGTGCCACTGGCAAAGGACAACGGGTGCCTCCAATCCCGGTGACAGTCAGGGTTTTCCCCTCAACAAACTCTTCAGGGGCCGCCAGTCCAGGACGGATGAGGGTTCGTTCAGCCCCGGTGTCCTTGAGGCCTGTAGCAAGACGGGCCCCCACCTGAACAAGTTGAACGTTGTCGTCAGCCCTCCCAACCACACCTCCCACCAAAAGAACAGAGGCGTTGGGCCCGGGGGCCTTGGCTGGGGGGTTCTTCGGCCTGTTCGGACAGGCGTAAAAGAAGTGACCAGGCCGCTGGCAGTGGTGACACAGGCGACTGTCAGTAGCCGGCCTGTTGTTGGCAACAGGGACAGGGCCTCCGGAGGGACGGCTAGCTGGGGCATTGGGGTTGGTTGCTGGCTTACCCCCTTTCCAGCTGGTGGCGACTGGCCTCCGCGTCTCGGGCTTCCGGTTGGCCTCGTGGTTGTCGGCGATCTGCGCCGCTTTGTCCGCGTTCGTTGGTTCGCGGTCCAGGATGAACTGTCGGACCTCAGCTGGGCAGAGATGCAGGAACTGGTCTTTGATCATCAGGTCCCGTAGCTGCTCAAAGGTTTCAACGGACAGTCCATGGATCCACTGGTCAAAGTGGGTCCTGAGTCCTTGCACCACATCACTGTAGCTATCATGTGGGCCACGTTGGAGGTGTCGGAACTTCTTTCGGTATACCTCAGGTGTCAGCCGATATTTGGCGATCAGCGCCTCTTTTATGGCGCGATAGTCATCATCATGCGCTTGCGGAAGAGAAGCAAACGCCTCCAGAGCTTTGCCTTTTAGCCCTGGGGTCAAGTACCTGGCCCATTGGTCTTCGGGCAGTCGGTACTGTCTGCAGGCTTTCTCAAAGGCTCGCAGAAACGTGTCCAAGTCCCCGTCCTTTTCCATCACGGGAAAATGCTCTGTCCGGGGTTTAGGAGTCTGGACGCTGCTGGGCTCACTGGTTCGGGCTGTGGGGGCATTCCACCCCCGCTGGAGCATCTCCAGCTCATGGGCCCTCTGAGCTTCTGCATGGCGCTCAGCTCTCTCAGCCTGGGATTGACGCTCACGTTCGGCTCTCTCAGCCTGGGCTTGACGCTCGGCCTGGGCCTCCTGCCGATATTGCCGGATCAGTGTCAGACGACCCTCACTGTCTTCGGCAGGGAGTTCGTCCAAGGCCATTTGCAGATAGGGGTCCACCCCGTTATGGTTGAATGTGGGGCCAGCGCTCATGAGTGGAGCCTCTGCTGCAGCCCCATTGTTACTTGAGCCCGCTTCTGCGTTCGCTGGGCTCTGGTCGTTTTCCCGTTGCACCAGAGCCGCGATCATTTGGGCTTTGTTTTTTGTTCGTGGTGTCGATCCGCCACACCCCGCAGAGGGCAATAAGAGATGCCTTGTTATGCTGCTTATACCACTCTGCTCCCATCGTAGCCATGGTTGCCAAATAAAAGACAGAAAAGAAAAACGGAGAAAAAGGGAGGGAATACTTGCAAGTACACACTAATGTCTCAGGACTAGTAACCACTGAGTCTGTTCTCCAAAACCTATGATGCAGGATTCCCGCAGGAACCGTGCAGGTCTTTAGTGAGAGGAGTGATTGCTCAAACCAAATCACTAATGCTCTAGGATTATCCCACCGCTCTGCCACCAATATGTGACGAACAGCCCACCGCCGTTCATCCACTTACGGGCGACACTAACGGGGGTCCCGCTGCCACCAAAACGCGACGGACAGCGGACCCTGTGTCACCACTGTCACAATCCCACCACTGACACCGGTGTATCAGCGGACGGAGGGGCGTGACACAATGCCGGCACACGGCTATCACAGGCGCAGTGGGGCTTATCTTAGTTATCCCAACACTGGCACCATGTGACCAAAAATATCCAGCAAGCTAATCTCGCTCTACAATTTGCCACAGGGGGAGTTTAATTTGGATGCCCCACCACTGCTATCAATCTTCCAAGTACTGCGGGGATTTATGTATATCCCACTTTCTCAGTTCCACTTTTGAACTTGCAGCTCTCCGGCGCCCCCCTTACCCTCAGGTCAGTCAGGGAACTGCACCTAGGATAATTGGTCGCCGGACGGGCTGCCTGTTGTGAACCGGCAATTAGGCTTCTGCAGTAAGGGAATTATGAATGCTGGTGCCGCAGACCCTTATTCAGCTCTATAAGACCCTTCTAGACTGCCAGCAAGCCGCAATAGCCGTGCACAACGCGCTGCCACCAGTCACGGTTACTTAATTCACAGTGTTAAATTAAGAGGGTCCGTGGCAAACCCCTTGAATTAGTAGCCATTATCTATCAAAGGCGTATAGTTCGAGTCTTAGAGCATAGAGACAGATCTAAATAATTATTTCATTTATTTTCCGAAAGAGGACAGTGATTACAGATAAAAGTTGCTATAAAATTGAGACATAAAATATGTACAGTACAGGTATAAAATAAAAGTGGAGAAAACAAAGAGATTATACTCACGGTTCCATATTGTTGTTAGGCAGACCATGCGGCTAAGGTGGGTGGAGGCGGAGCTGCACTTCTCCGCTCATCTGGGTCTTTCTAGCACGACGACTTGAGCTGTTCTGCTCTGGTTTTGTCCAGGAAATGCTTTAAAGACTTGCTATGTGACATCACGGAGAGATGCATGCTGGGTTAATCCCACCTCTCTCTTTTGGATGTAGAATTACACTAGAAAACTTATACTAATCATAACTCCGTGGGGGCAGCCCGCACAGACACATATAGGGCATCATTGGTTGTGATTTGTTGAGTACAATAATTCAAGACCAAATATGCAGTAGTTCTGATACACCGTTTAGCTGGAACACATATCTCAGGTTCTGAAAGGATTACGCTTCGCCAGAACCACGGTAGCGACGCTGTGACCGTCCGGATTACAAAAATGTGATTTTCATATCTCTAGGGTATTTGGTTCTTATGGTATAGTCTCTCATAGTTTTATTCGTTTCAAACAAAGAAGTTTTTCCCGCTCTGAAGAGGAGAGAAGGAAACAAATGGTTGTAACAGCAGGGGGGTCTCCTATTACTAGTGCGAACACAGGCTGTAGAGGAGGGGGGGTGGCACTGCTCTGTGTGTGTGTGAAGGGAGGAGGAATGAAGCTGCAGAGCTAGCAGCCTGGATTGTCATATCTGCCGGATCTTTCTGGAAAGTTACAACAGAAAACATCATATTTTGTGGACAAAACCCCATACCTCACAGACATTGTACATCACATGCCTTATCTGTTTTTCCATTGACAGATGATGGACCTGAGTGGGGACTTGTTTTTTGTGAGATGAAAATTGGTATTATTTTCGCCTACATATCATTGATTGATTTCTTTTTATTTGATATTTGGGAGGCAGAATGAACAAACAGTTGAACACCACACACTACTGGCTCATCCAACAAGGTTTTCTATTAGACTGTGAACTGTCATTGTCTTGGTAAATAATTAAAGTTTTTTACATAGCTTGCCATTTTTATGTACAGTTTAAGTAGAAATGATCAAAAATATAAAACTCAAGGATATTTTATTTAAAAAAAATGTTTTTTTTTTTATCTTAGATGACTGTACCAGGAGATCAGAGGGACAGCTGACATCTTCAATTTTTAAATTTGATGATCTTAAGATCCTACAAGATACAACTGAAGTGATTTCTATTACTCCAGATATATCATCATCCATTCACAGCAAAGATCTGTCATCTGATCCTATGAAACAGGTCCCATCTTCTGATTCATTACTGACTACTAAGAAAAATCAAAGTCACAAAAGAGGCATTACAAAACAAACTGCTCCTAAAGCAAAGAAGTCATTCTCATGTTCAGAATGTGGGAAATGTTTTAACAAGAAATCACTTTGTGCTACACACCATAGAACGCACACAGGGCAGAAGCCTTTTTCATGTTCAGAATGTGGAAAATGTTTTAACCAGAAAGGGAATCTTGTTAAGCACCAAAGAACTCACACAGGGGAGAAGCCTTTTTCCTGTCCAGAATGTGGAAAATGTTTTAACCAGAAAGGGAATCTTGTTCAACACCAAAAAACTCACGCAGGGGAAAAGCCTTTTTCCTGTCCAGAATGTGTAAAATGTTTTAACCAAAAAGGGAGTCTTGTTGCACACCAAATAACTCACGCAGGAGAGAAACCTTTTTCATGTTCACAATGTGGGAAATGTTTTGCACATAAATCACTGCTTGTTTCTCACCATAGAACTCACACAGGGGAGAAGCTTTTTCATGTTCAGAATGTGGAAAATGTTTTCAAGGGAAAACACGTCTTGATCGCCATCAAAGAACCCACACAGGGGAGAAGCCTTTTTCCTGTTCAGAATGTGGGAAATGTTTTAACGAGAAATCAAATTTTGTTACTCACTATAGAACCCACACAGGGGAGAAGCCTTTTTCTTGTACAGAATGTGGGAAATGTTTTAACAAGAAATCAGATTTAGTTAATCACCAGAGAATTCACACAGGGGAGAAGCCTTTTTCCTGTTCAGAATGTGGGAAATGTTTTAACCGGAAATTAAATTTGGTTATTCACCATAGAACCCACACAGGGGAGAAACCTTTTTCCTGTTCAGAATGTGGGAAATATTTTGCGCACAAATCATATTTTGTTAAGCATCACAGCAGTCACACAGGGGAGAAACCTTTTTCATTTTCTTAATGTAGGAAATATTTTACTTGGAAATCAACTGTTAATAAACATCAGAGATGTCACATAGGGGAGAAGCCTTTTTTTTGTTCATAATGTTGGAATAGTTTTAACCAAAATTGAATCTTCTTAAATAGGTTGTCTCTTGTCATTCCTCATGTTTGCTGACAAAAGGATAAAACTAAACTTTATTAATTTCAAATGTAAAATTATACAAATAATTCACCCCTTGAAGGTTAGTCAGAAGGTGATTGAGGCTATGTGCACATGGTGCGAATTCTGCTGCAGATCCACAGCGCATTTGGCCCTGCGGATTCGCAGCAGAACTGCATGTGATGTACAGTAGCATTAAAGGCTATGTAAAACAAAATCCGCAGTGCACATGCTGCGTTTTTTTCCGTGCAGATTTGGTGTGGAATGAAAAATGCAGCATGTCACTTCTTTTGTGCCGGTTTGCTGCAGTTTTCCACCTGCTCCATTCTAGGAATCTGCAGGTGGAAAACCGCAGGGGAAAACCGCACAAAATATGCAGTAAAATCGCACAAAAAATGCACTAAATCTGCAGGAAAAATGCAGGTCATTTGACCTGCGGATTTAGTAAATTTTGCGTGGAAAATTCCAAAGCAGAATACGCACCGTGTGCACATAGCTTAATAGACAAAACATATATCCCACATTTCCAAGCCTCTCATTTCTACGGGTTTCATCGTCCTCACCAAAGGCGACTCATCAGGAGACTATTTAATATTGACCTATATTCAAGAGAGACTAGACAAAAAACTAAAATCATGTATCATGTTATCCGAAACAGTCAGAAAACTAGCCCCATATTGACAGATCCCAGACCTCAGACTATATACTGTGTAAGTTTATAACCCACTCCAGTGTCAGGAATAGATAGTATGTGAAAATACAGTATCATTCTTGTGTTTTCTCCTATAGGGACTGCCCTAGTTTGGTAATGTAACTGCTGTTAATTAGTAGTGCAGACAAATTGTCCTAGACTAAACTCAGTCTTCAGACGGCCCAATATGTACCACTCAGGGAACACTTACCTGCTCCAAAGATCATTAGCAGCTTCTAACTAATGGCCATGCTGCGGTCTGTCAGGGAATGAGTGCAGTATCGGTATAAAGACTAGGGATATGTGCAGTCATAATGTCTGGGAGATCTGTGCCATTATTTAGTATGAATATGGAAATTATCTCTGAAAGGTAAGTGTTCCCTGAGCGGTATATACGGTATTATCACATACTATCTATTCCTGACACTGGAGGGGCTTATAAACTTACACAGTATATAGTCTGAGGTCTGGGGTCTGACAATATGTGGCTAGCTTTCTGACTGTTTCAGATAACATGATTTTAGGGTTTTCTTCATCTAGTCCTGCTTGAATATAGGTCAATATTAAATAGTCTCCTGATGAGTCGTCTTTGGTGAGGACGATGAAACCCGTAGAAATGTGAGGCTTGGAGAGTGAGTGTGTATACGTCACCTCACCCTATATGCTGAGATGTGGGGTACATGTTTTTTCTAATAGTCACCTTCTGACTAACCTTCAGGGAGTGAATTATAGTTTTACATTTGGAATTAATAAAGTTTAGTTTTATCATTTTGTCAGTGAATCTTCTAATCAAGGGATAATTACGTGTGTGTATATATATATATAATGTATATACACTACCGTTCAAAAGTTTGGGGTCACCCAGACAACTGTGTTTTCTATGAAAACTCATACTTTTATTAATCAAATGAGTTGCCAAATTAATTTAAAATCTCGTCCAGACATTGACAAGGTTGGAAAAAAAGATTTTTATTTGAAATAATAATTTTCTCCTTCAAATTTTTCTTTCGTCAAAGAATGCTCCCTTTGCAGCAAGTCCAGCATTGCAGACCATTGGCATGCGTACCATACGGTCAAGCTGCTCCCACAACAGCTCAATGGGGTTGAGATCTGGTGACTGCGCTGGCCACTCCATTACAGATAGAATACCAGCTATCTGCTTCTTCCCTAAATAGTTCTTGCATAATTTGGAGGTGTGCTTTGGATCATTGACCCGTTGTAGGATGAAATTGGCTCCAATCAAGCACTGTCCACAGGGTATGGCGATGCAAAATGGAGTGATAGCCTTCCTTATTCAAAATCCCTTTTACCTTGTGCAAATCTCCCACTTTAGCAGCACCAAAGCAACCCCAGACATCACATTACCTCCACCATGCTTGACAGATGGCGTCAGGCACTCTTCCAGCATCTTTTCAGTTGTTCTGCGTCTCACAAATGTTCTTCTGTGTGATCCAAACACCTCACACTTGGATTCGTCTGTTCATAACACTTTTTTCCAATCTTCCTCTGTCCAATGTCTGTGTTCTTTTGCCCATATTAATCTTTTCCTTTTATTAGCCAGTCTCAGATATGGCTTTTTCTTTACCACTCTGCCCTGAAGGCCAGCATCCCGGAGTCGCCTCTTCACTGTAGACGTTGATACTGGCGTTTTGCGTGTACTATTTAATGAAGCTGCCAGTTGAGGACCTGTGAGGTGACAATTTCTCAAACTACAGACTCTAATGTACTTGTCTTGTTGCTCAGTTGTGCAGCGGGGCCTCCCACTTCTCTTTCTACTCTGGTTAGAGCCTGTTTGTGCTCTCCTCTGAAGGGAGTAGTACACACCGTTGTAGGAAATCTTCAATTTCTTGTCAATTTCTCGCATGGAATAGTCTTCGTTTCTAAGAACAAGAATAGACTGTAGAGTTTCACATGAAAGTTCTTTTTTTCTGGCCATTTTGAGAGTTTAATGGAACCAACAAATGTAATGCTTCAGATTCTCAACTAGCTCAAAGGAAGGTCAGGTTTATAGCTTCTCTAATCAGCCAAACTGTTTTCAGCTGTGCTAACATACTTGCACAAGGGTTTTCAAGGGTATTCTAACCATCCATTAGCCTTCTTACACAGTTAGCAAACAAAGTGCCATAAGAACACTGGAGTGATGGTTGTTGGAAATGGGCCTCTATACACCTATGACGATATTGCATTACAAACCAGACGTTTGCAGCTAGAAAAGTCATTTACCACATTAACAATGTATAGAATGTATTTCTGAATCATTTAATGTTAGCGTCATTGTAAAAAACTGCTTTTCTTTCAAAAATATGGAAATTTCTCAGTGACCCTAAACTTTTGAATGGTAGTGCATGTGTGTGTGTGTGTATATATATATATATATATATATATATATATATATATATATATATATATATATACATACATACATACATACACTCACTGGCCACTTTATTAGGTACACCATGCTAGTAACGGGTTGGACCCCCTTTTGCCTTCAGAACTGCCTCAATTCTTCGTGGCAGAGATTCAACAAGGTGCTGGAAGCATTCCTCAGAGATTTTGGACCATATTGACATGATGGCATCACACAGTTGGCGCAGATTTGTCGGCTGCACATCCCTGATGCGAATCTCCCGTTCCACCACATCCCAAAGATGCTCTATTGGATTGAGATCTGGTGACTGAGGAGGCCATTTGAGTACAGTGAACTCATTGTCATGTTCAAGAAACCAATCTGAGATGATTCGAGCTTTATGACATGGCGCATTATCCTGCTGAAAGTAGCCATCAGATGTTGGGTACATTGTGGTCATAAAGGGATGGACATGGTCAGCAACAATACTCAGGTAGGCTGTGGCGTTGCAACGATGCTCAATTGGTACCAAGGGGCCCAAAGAGTGCCAAGAAAAAATTCCCCACACCATGACACCACCACCACCAGCCTGAACCGTTGATACAAGGCAGGATGGATCCATGCCTTCATGTTGTTTACGCCAAATTCTGACCCTACCATCCGAATGTCGCAGCAGAAATCGAGACTCATCAGACCAGGCAACGTTTTTCCAATCTTCTACTGTCCAATTTCGATGAGCTTGTGCAAATTGTAGCCTCAGTTTCCTGTTCTTAGCTGAGAGGAGTGGTACCCGGTGTGGTCTTCTGCTGCTGTAGCCCATCTGCCTCAAAGTTCGACGCACTGTGCGTTCAGAGATGCTCTTCTGCCTACCTTGGTTGTAATGGGTGGCAATTTGAGTCACTGTTGCCTTTCTATCAGCTCGAACCAGTCTGCCCATTCTCCTCTGACCTCTGGCATCAACAAGGCATTTCCGGCCACAGAACTGCCGCTCACTGGATTTTTTTTTTTTTCGGACCATTCTCTGTAAACCCTAGAGATGGTTGTGCGTGAAAATCCCAGTAAATCAGCAGTTTCTGAAATACTCAGACCAGCCCTTCTGGCACCAACAATCATGCCACGTTCAAAGGCACTCAAATCACCTTTCTTCCCCATACTGATGCTCGGTTTGAACTGCAGGAGATTGTCTTGACCATGTCTACATGCCTAAATGCACTGAGTTGCCGCCATGTGATTGGCAGATTAGAAATTAAGTCTTAACACACAGTTGGACAGGTGTACCTAATAAAGTGGCCGGTGAGTGTGTATATATATATATATATATATATATATATATATATATATATATATATATATACCATCAAGTAAATGTCCAGAAGAGACAATAAAGATATATGGCCCTTCAGCATAAATATTTAACTCCAATCCTTCCTTATGATAACGTAACGACAAAAGAAGAGATCCATAAAAATAACATTTTTGTTTCAAATATTAAAAACAACAATTTATGTAAAATTAAGCAGAATGCCTCAAAAATCAGGACGGAACAACTCGTGCAAAAATCAGTGGAAAATACAAAGGTAATGAATGCCCATATATCCAAAGTTTAATGCCAAAAATATGCAAATAATTGTTTATCATAAAATGCACAGTGCCAGATATATGAAAAAATATATTATTCTTCGACTAAAACGAAATTAAGGCATTATTTTCCATTGATTGTGCCACATCATATAAGGTCAAAAGACCAAACAGACACTTAGCATAGACAGTATTCACTACAATGAACAGCTGAATAGATGACTGCTAAGTAATCCCAAAAGTCAATAGCAAGAGGTGTGAATAGTAAAGGGAAAGCAGTGCATCTATTTCACTGATTATACCATGCCATGTGACCAAAATGTCACTAATTCTAAACAGTATGTATACTATAATCAGCTGACTGAACGCTAAATAATCCCAAATGTCAATAATAAAAGTTATAAGTAGTAAAGGGAGAGCGATTCACCTGATGCAGAGTTGTGACACCCTTCCTGACACCCCGACATGTGTTTCACCGCTCGGCTTCTTCCTATATATAAATTTTCTCTGAACTCATTCCTCATGTTTGGCCTCATTAAAATAACAACACTCCTACTCCGCTGGCGTGCCGGCTCCACTTCAGCGGTGTTGAGACTCACTGTCCCGGGGCTTATGTGAGGTTCTCATATCACACGAGCCCTGCACCCAATCAGCGGCAGCTTCACTGTTCCTTCGGACATATTGAACATCGACAGGAGGCCAGGGCTGCGGCTGCTCTCTGACGGCCTCATGATGCTTGATTTGTCCGAAGGTGGGGACAGTGACGTCAGCGCTGATTGGGCACAGGGCTCACATGACGTAAAAGCCTCAAAAGAGCCCAAGAACGCAAGTGCCGACACCGCTGAAACGGAGCCAGCATGGGAGGTTTGTGTAAGTGTTTTTATATTAACAGGACCGAACATGAGGAATGAGAAGGGGTTGTCCAACTAGTTGTCAACCTCTTTATCAAAAATCCCACACAGAGAAAAGTCATTATTATACCGAGAGTGTGAGAAATGAATTACAGGAAAATCGTATTTTGTTGACTTTCAAAAATAACTCAGACGAGGAGAACCTATATATATTATTCACAGATTGTACAAAAACATGATGCACGCGGCGTGCGTTCAAGGATGGAATATTATATGGGAGTTTTATAAAATAAATTCAAGGATGGAATATTATATGGGAGTTTTATAGGATAAATTCAAGGTGAGAATATTATATGGGAGTTTTATAGGATAAATTCAAGGTGAGAATATTATATTGGAGTTTTGTAGAATAAATTCAAGGTGAGAATATTATATGGGAGTTTTATAGGATAAATTCAAGGTGAGAATATTATATGGGAGTTTTATAGGATAAATTCAAGGTGAGAATATTATATGGGAGTTTTATAGGATAAATTCAAGGTGAGAATATTATATGGGAGTTTTGTAGAATAAATTCAAGGTGAGAATATTATATGGGAGTTTTATAGAATAAATTCAAGGTGAGAATATTATATGGGAGTTTTATAGAATAAATTCAAGGTGAGAATATTATATGGGAGTTTTATAGGATAAATTCAAGGTGAGAATATGATATGGGAGTTTTATAGGATAAATTCAAGGTGAGAATATTATATGGGAGTTTTGTAGAATAAATTCAAGGTGAGAATATTATATGGGAGTTTTATAGGATAAATTCAAGGTGAGAATATTATATGGGAGTTTTATAGGATAAATTCAAGGTGAGAATATTATATGGGAGTTTTATAGGATAAATTCAAGGTGAGAATATTATATGGGAGTTTTATAGGATAAATTCAAGGTGAGAATATTATATGGGAGATTTATAGGATAAATTCAAGGTGAAAATATTATATGGGAGTTTTGTAGAATAAATTCAAGGTGAGAATATTATATGGGAGTTTTGTAGAATAAATTCAAGGTGAGAATATTATATGGGAGTTTTATAGGATAAATTCAAGGTGAGAATATTATATGGGAGTTTTATAGGATAAATTCAAGGTGAGAATATTATATGGGAGTTTTATAGGGTAAATTCAAGGTGAGAATATTATATGGGAGTTTTATAGGATAAATTCAAGGTGAGAATATTATATGGGAGTTTTGTAGAATAAATTCAAGGTGAGAATATTATATGGGAGTTTTATAGGATAAATTCAAGGTGAGAATATTATATGGGAGTTTTGTAGAATAAATTCAAGGTGAGAATATTATATGGGAGTTTTATAGGGTAAATTCAAGGTGAGAATATTATATGGGAGTTTTATAGGATAAATTCAAGGTGAAAATATTATATGGGAGTTTTGTAGAATAAATTCAAGGTGAGAATATTATATGGGAGTTTTATAGGATAAATTCAAGGTGAGAATATTATATGGGAGTTTTATAGAATAAATTCAAGGTGAGAATATTATATGGGAGTTTTATAGGATAAATTCAAGGTGAGAATATTATATGGGAGTTTTATAGGATAAATTCAAGGTGAGAATATTATATGGCAGTTTTGTAGGATAAATTCAAGGTGAGAATATTATATGGGAGTTTTATAGGGTAAATTCAAGGTGAGAATATTATATGGGAGTTTTATAGGATAAATTCAAGGTGAGAATATTATATGGGAGTTTTGTAGAATAAATTCAAGGTGAGAATATTATATGGGAGTTTTATAGGATAAATTCAAGGTGAGAATATTATATGGGAGTTTTATAGGATAAATTCAAGGTGAGAATATTATATGGGAGTTTTACAGGATAAATTCAAGGTGAGAATATTATATGGGAGTTTTATAGGATAAATTCAAGGTGAGAATATGATATGGGAGTTTTATAGGATAAATTCAAGGTGAGAATATTATATGGGAGTTTTGTAGAATAAATTCAAGGTGAGAATATTATATGGGAGTTTTATAGGATAAATTCAAGGTGAGAATATTATATGGGAGTTTTATAGGATAAATTCAAGGTGAGAATATTATATGGGAGTTTTACAGGATAAATTCAAGGTGAGAATATTATATGGGAGTTTTATAGGATAAATTCAAGGTGAGAATATTATATGGGAGTTTTGTAGAATAAATTCAAGGTGAGAATATTATATGGGAGTTTTATAGGATAAATTCAAGGTGAGAATATGATATGGGAGTTTTATAGGATAAATTCAAGGTGAGAATATTATATGGGAGATTTATAGGATAAATTCAAGATGGAATATTATACGGGAGTTTTATAGGATAAATTCAAGGTGAGAATATTATATGGGAGTTTTATAGAATAAATTCAAGGTGAGAATATTATATGGGAGTTTTATAGGATAAATTCAAGGTGAGAATATTATATGGGAGTTTTATAGGATAAATTCAAGGTGAGAATATTATATGGGAGTTTTATAGAATAAATTCAAGGTGAGAATATTATATGGGAGTTTTATAGAATAAATTCAAGGTGAGAATATTATATGGGAGTTTTATAGGATAAATTCAAGGTGAGAATATGATATGGGAGTTTTATAGGATAAATTCAAGGTGAAAATATTATATGGGAGTTTTGTAGAATAAATTAAAGGTGAGAATATTATATGGGAGTTTTATAGGATAAATTCAAGGTGAGAATATTATATGGGAGTTTTATAGGATAAATTCAAGGTGAGAATATTATACGGGAGTTTTATAGGATAAATTCAAGGTGAGAATATTATACGGGAGTTTTATAGGATAAATTCAAGGTGAGAATATTATATGGGAGTTTTATAGAATAAATTCAAGGTGAGAATATTATATGGGAGTTTTATAGGATAAATTCAAGGTGAGAATATTATATGGGAGTTTTATAGGATAAATTCAAGGTGAGAATATTATATGGGAGTTTTATAGGATAAATTCAAGGTGAGAATATTATATGGGAGTTTTATAGGATAAATTCAAGGTGAGAATATTATATGGGAGTTTTACAGGATAAATTCAAGGTGAGAATATTATATGGGAGATTTATAGAATAAATTCAAGGTGAGAATATTATATGGGAGTTTTATAGGATAAATTCAGGGTGAGAATATTATATGGGAGTTTTACAGGATAAATTCAAGGTGAGATTATTATATGGGAGATTTATAGAATAAATTCAAGGTGAGAATATTATATGGGAGTTTATAGGATAAATTCAGGGTGAGAATATTATGGGAGTTTTATAGGATAAATTCAAGGTGAGAATATTATATGGGAGTTTTACAGGATAAATTCAAGGTGAGAATATTATATGGGAGTTTATAGGATAAATTCAGGGTGAGAATATTATATGGGAGTTTTATAGGATAAATTCAAGGTGAGAATATTATATGGGAGTTTTATAGAATAAATTCAAGGTGAGAATATTATATGGGAGTTTATAGGATAAATTCAGGGTGAGAATATTATATGGGAGTTTTATAGGATAAATTCAAGGTGAGAATATTATATGGGAGTTTTACAGGATAAATTCAAGGTGAGATTATTATATGGGAGATTTATAGAATAAATTCAAGGTGAGAATATTATATGGGAGTTTATAGGATAAATTCAGGGTGAGAATATTATATGGGAGTTTTATAGGATAAACCAAATACCAACAGAAAATAAATGACCCAAAACAAACATTTATCAGTAAAAATAACTCCTCTTTATTAGGTAAAGTATAAAAAAAATTGCACCATTTTCCGATACCCGTCGCGTCTCCATTTTTCATGATCTCACGTTGGGTGAGGGATTATTTTTTGTGTGCCGAGCTGACGTTTTTAATGATACCATTTTGGTGCAGATACGATCTTCTGATCGCCCGTTATTGTATTTTAATGCAACGTTGCAGCAACCAAAAAACTTAATTCTGGCGTTTTGACTTTTTTCTCGTTACGCCATTTAGCGATCGGGTTAATTCTTTTTTATATTGATAGATCGGCCGATTCTGAAAGCGGCGATACCAAATAACTGTGTTTGATTTTTTTATTTTATTTTGAATGGGGTGAAAGGGGGGTGATTTGAACTTTTATATATTTTTCTTTAACAGTTTTAAAAACCTTTTTTTTTTTTACTTTTGGCATTGTGAAGATATACAGCATTGTATCTTAAGTAACCAGACGACTATTTTTAGCAAACAAAGAATAATAGAATGTTATCTGTATGTTGGCTTTAAATGTAAGTGTTGATTTCTGGTTGGTCAAGAAAACAGACTTTTGTTTGTGTTAGGCTAGTTTCACACTTGCTTTTTTTTGCAGCGCGTTTTTCCCGCAAAAAAACGCATTGAAAAAACGCATACATAAGCATACAACTGCTGCGTTTTTTTCAAGCATTTTTATGAGCATGCATGAAAAAAACGCAGCGTTTTTATGCGTTTGTATGCGTTTTTAGCGCGTTTTTACCGCGTTTGCGTTTTTTTCCAACATTTTTAGGTGGCCCCTCACACTACCCAAACCATGACTTTACTAACCCTAACCCTGACCCTAACCCTAACCCTAACCCTGACCCTAACCCTAACCCTAACCCTGACCCTAACCCTTAACCAAATCATACTTAACCCTAACCCAAACCCTAAACCCTAACTAACCCTGACCCTAACCCTGACCCTAACCCTGACCCTAACCCTAACCCTGACCCTAACCCTAACCCTGACCCTAACCCTTAACAAAACCATACTTAACCCTAACCCTGACCCTGACCCTAACCCTGACCCTAACCCTAACCCTGACCCTAACCCTTAACAAAACCATACTTAACCCTAATCCTGACCCTGACCCTAATCCTTAACAAAACCATACTTAACCCTAACCCTGACCCTAACCCTAACCCTAACCCTGACCCTAACCCTAACCCTGACCCTAACCCTTAACAAAACCATACTTAACCCTAATCCTGACCCTAACCCTGACCCTAATCCTTAACAAAACCATACTTAACCCTAACCCTGACCCTAACCCTAACCCTGACCCTAACCCTAACCCTGACCCTAACCCTTAACAAAACCATACTTAACCCTAATCCTGACCCTAACCCTGACCCTAACCCTTAACCAAACCATACTAAACCCTAACCCTGACCCAAAACCCAACCCTAACCCTGACCCTAACCCTAAACCCCCTTAACTAACCCTAACTCTAACTCAAACCCCTAAATTCCATGGTTAAAAAAAAAAAACGCATATGCAAAAAAACGCTTACATGAGCATGCCAGTGCGCACATATGCGCATCCATAGGCTATAATGGCCCTTTTTAGCGCAAAACGTGCGCATATGTGCGCATGCGCTTTTTTGCAGGGCCAAAAAATGCAACATGATGCGTCTGGAAAATCCAATCGCACACCCCAAAAAAACGCAGCGCATGAAAATCGCATACATGCGCTTACAAGCGCGCAAGTATGCGCACCCATGTTAAAGATAGGGGAAAAAACGCATGCGCAGGTTAGCGTTTTTTTCCAGCGCTAAAAAACGCAAATGTGAAACCAGCCTAAGCCGGTAATATTGACTTTTATTGTGCGCTTATCCTTGATCATTAGTAGAGTTGAGCGATACCGTCCAATACTTGAAAATATCGTATCGGACGGTATCGCCCGATCTAAAAAAAATATCGGGTATCGCCGATTCCGATACCGGAAGTCCCATTCAAGTCTATGGGACTTCCGGTATCGGAATTGGAAAAACCCTTTAAAGCCCCCGTACAGCCTCTCGGGGGTCTGTACGGGCCTTCCGGGGGTCTCTGCCGGCCTGCCGGGGGTCTCTGCCGGCCTGCCGGGGGGGCTGTGTGGACTGCCCGGGGTCTGTACCGGCCTGCCGGTGGTCTGTGCAGCCTGCGGGGGTCTGTACCGGCCTGCCGGGGGGCTGTGCCGGCCTGCCGGTGGTCTGTGCAGCCTACGGGGGTCTGTGCCGGCCTGCCGGGGGGCTGTGCCGGCCTGCCGGGGGGGCTGTGTGGACTGCCCGGGGTCTGTACCGGCCTGCCGGTGGTCTGTGCAGCCTGCGGGGGTCTGTACCGGCCTGCCGGGGGGCTGTGCCGGCCTGCCGGAGGTCTGTGCAGCCTACGGGGGTCTGTGCCGGCCTGCCGGGGGGCTGTGCCGGCCTGCCGGGGGGCTGTGCTGGCCTGCCGGGGGGCTGTGCTGATGTCCGGGGGTCTGTGCAGCCTGCGAGGGTCTGTGCAGGCATCGTCCGATGGGACTACAAGTCCCATCTGGCGATGCCTGCTACCATGACAGTGATTGACACATTAGCCAATGATGGGACAGTAGTAGTCCCATCATCCGGCTAATGTGTTAAATGTAAAAAAAAAAAAAAAAAAAAATTTACATACTACATACATGCTACATACATACTACATACTACATACATACTACATACATACTACATGATACATACATACTACATGCATGCTACATACATACTACATATATACTACATAAATACTACATGCTACATACATACTACATATATACTACATACATACTACATGCATGCTACATACTACATGCTACATACACACTACATATATACAACATACTACATACTACATACATACTACATGCTACATACATACTACATGCATGCTACATACATACTACATATATACTACATACATACTACATGCATGCTACATGCTACATACATACTACATACATACTACATACATACTACATACATACTACATATATACTACATACATACTACATGCATGCTACATACTACATGCTACATACATACTACATACATACTACATGCATGCTACATACATACTACATGCTACATACATACTACATACATACTACATGCATGCTACATACTACATGCTACATACACACTACATATATACTACATACTACATACATACTACATGCTACATACATACTACATGCATGCTACATACATACTACATATATACTACATACATACTACATGCATGCTACATACTACATGCTACATACATACTACATACATACTACATATATACTACATACTACATACATACTACATACATACTACATATATACTACATACATACTACATGCATGCTACATACTACATGCTACATACATACTACATGCATGCTACATGCATGCTACATACATACTACATGCTACATACATACTACATACATACTACATGCATGCTACATACATACATGCTACATACATACTACATGCATGCTACATACATACTACATATACTACATACATACTACATGCATGCTACATGCTACATACATACTACATACATGCTACATACATACTACATACTACTTACATACTACATATATACTACATACTACATACATACTGCATACATACATGCTACATACATACTACTTACATACTACATATATACTACATACTACATACATACTGCATACATACATGCTACATACATACTACATGCTACATACATGCTACATACATACTACATATATACGACATATATACTACATACATACTACATACATGCTATACACAGATTAGATATTAGAAAAAACTTTTTGACAGTTAGAGTGATCAATGAGTGGAACAGGCTGCCACGAGAAGTGGTGAGTTCTCCTTCAATGGAAGTCTTCAAACAGAGGCTGGACAGACATCTGACTGGGATGATTTAGCGAATCCTGCTTTGAGCAGGGGGTTGGACCAGATGGCCCAGGAGGTCCTTTCCAACTCTACAATTCTATGATTCTATGATTCTATGATTCCATGATACATACTACATATATACTACATGCATGCTGCATACATACTACATGCTACATACATGCTACATACATACTACATATATACTACATACATACTACATGCTACATATATACTACATGCATGCTACATACATACTACATACATACATGCTACATACATACTACATACATGCTACATACATACTACATGCTACATACATACTACATGCATGCTACATACATACTACATGCTACATACATGCTACATACATACTACATATATACTACATGCATGCTGAATACATACTACATGCTACATACATACTACATACATACTACATACATACTACATACATACTACATATATACTACATACATACTACATGCTACATATATACTACATGCATGCTACATACATACTACATGCTACATACATGCTACATATATACTACATGCATGCTACATACATACTACATGCTACATACATGCTACATACATACTACATATATACGACATATATACTACATACATGCTACATACATACTACATATATACTACATGCATGCTGCATACATACTACATGCTACATACATGCTACATACATACTACATATATACTACATATATACTACATACATACTACATATATACTACATGCTACATATATACTACATGCATGCTACATACATACTATATGCTACATACATACTACATACATGCTACATACATACTACATATATACTACATACATACTACATGCATGCTACATGCATACTACATGCTACATACATACTACATACATACTTAAAAAAAAAAAGTCCCTAGTCTCACTTTATGGTAAAAGCTGCATGGGAAATTCCCACACAGCTTTTACCATAAAGTGAGACTAGGGACTTTTTTTTTTAAGTGGCGGAGGAATACAGTGCGGAAGGATACCTACCTTCCGTCATTGGATTCCTGGAGCCCGTAGAGAGCGGTAGCATCAGCTGATGCTGCCGTTCTCTACCCAAGATCGTCGTGGGACACACTCGTGGACTGCTTCGGATCATGGGTGAGTATTTTGGTGGTTTGTTATTTTAGTATTTATTCCGCAGAAGACAATCGCTTCAGGGAACAATGTGACAAGTATTGGTAAGTATGTTACTCTATGTTATATGTACTGTATGTCTATGTATGTATTGTATGAATGTATTGTATGTAGCATGCATGTAGTATGTATGTAGTATGTATGTAGCATGTAGTATATATGTAGTATGTATGTATGTAGTATGTATGTAGCATGTAGTATGTATGTAGCATGCATGTAGTATGTATGTAGTATATATGTAGTATGTATGTAGCATGTATGTAGTATGTATGTAGCATATAGTATGTATGTAGCATGCATGTAGTTTATATGTAGTATGTAGTATGTATGTAGTATATGTAGTATGTATGTAGCATGTATGTAGTATGTATGTAGCATATAGTATGTATGTAGCATGCATGTAGTATGTATGTAGTATGTATGTAGTATGTATGTAGTATATATGTATTATATATGTAGTATTTAGCATGTATGTAGCATGTAGTATGTATGTAGCATCCATGTAGTATATATGTAGCATGTATGTAGCATGTAGTATGTATGTAGGATGCATGTAGTATATATGTAGCATGTAGTATGTATGTAGTATGTATGTAGTATATATGTAGTATATATGTAGCATGTATGTAGCATGTATGTAGCATGTAGCATGCATGTAGTATATATGTAGTATGTATGTAGCATGCATGTAGTATGTATGTAGCATGCATGTAGTATATATGTAGTATGTATGTAGCATGCATGTAGTATGTATGTAGCATGCATGTAGTATGTATGTAGCATGCATGTAGTATGTATGTAGCATGCATGTAGTATGTATGTAGCATGCATGTAGTATGTATGTAGCATGCATGTAGTATGTATGTAGCATGTAGTATGTATGTAGTATGTATGTAGTATATATGTAGTATATATGTAGCATGTATGTAGCATGTATGTAGCATGTAGCATGCATGTAGTATATATGTAGTATGTATGTAGCATGCATGTAGTATGTATGTAGCATGCATGTAGTATGTATGTAGTATATATGTAGTATGTATGTAGTATGTATGTAGCATGCATGTAGTATGTATGTAGCATGCATGTAGTATGTATGTAGTATGTATGTAGCATGCATGTAGTATGTATGTAGTATGTATGTAGCATGTAGTATGTATGTAGCATGTATGTAGTATGTATGTAGCATGCATGTAGTATGTATGTAGTATGTATGTAGCATGTAGTATGTATGTAGCATGTATGTAGTATGTATGTAGTATGTAAGTAGCATGCATGTAGTATGTATGTAGTATGTATGTAGCATGTATGTAGTATGTATGTAGCATGTATGTAGTATGTATGTAGCATGTAGTATGTATGCAGCATGTATGTAGTATGTATGTAGTATGTATGTAGCATGTAGTATGTATGTAGCATGCATGTAGTATATATGTAGTATGTATGTAGCATGTATGTAGTATATATGTAGCATGTATGTAGTATGTATGTAGTATGTATGTAGTATGTATGTAGCATGTAGCATGTATGTAGCATGTATGTAGTATGTATGTAGCATGTAGTATGTATGTAGCATGTAGTATATATGTAGTATGTATGTAGTATGTATGTAGCATGTATGTAGTATGTATGTAGTATGTATGTAGCATGCATGTAGTATATATGTAGCATGTATGTAGTATGTATGTAGTATATATGTAGTATGTATGTAGCATGTAGTATGTATGTAGGATGCATGTAGTATATATGTAGCATGTAGTATGTATGTAGCATGCATGTAGTGTATATGTAGCATGTAGTATGTATGTAGTATGTATGTAGTATATATGTAGTATATATGTAGCATGTATGTAGCATGTATGTAGCATGTAGCATGCATGTAGTATATATGTAGTATGTATGTAGCATGCATGTAGTATGTATGTAGCATGCATGTAGTATGTATGTAGTATATATGTAGTATGTATGTAGCATGCATGTAGTACGTATGTAGCATGCATGTAGTATGTATGTAGTATGTATGTAGCATGCATGTAGTATGTATGTAGTATGTATGTAGCATGTAGTATGTATGTAGCATGTATGTAGTATGTATGTAGCATGCATGTAGTATGTATGTAGCATGTAGTATGTATGTAGCATGTATGTAGTATGTAAGTAGCATGTATGTAGTATGTATGTAGTATGTATGTAGTATGTATGTAGTATGCATGTAGTATGTATGTAGCATGTATGTAGTATGTATGTAGCATGTAGTATGTATGTAGCATGTATGTAGTATGTATGTAGCATGTAGTATGTATGTAGCATGCATGTAGTATATATGTAGTATGTATGTAGCATGTATGTAGCATGTATGTAGTATGTATGTAGTATATATGTAGTATGTATGTAGCATGTAGCATGCATGTAGTATGTATGTAGCATGTAGTATGTATGTAGCATGTAGTATATATGTAGTATGTATGTAGCATGTAGTATGTATGTAGCATGTATGTAGTATGTATGTAGTATGTATGTAGCATGCATGTAGTATATATGTAGTATGTATGTAGTATATATGTAGTATGTATGTAGTATGTATGTAGTATATATGTAGTATGTATGTAGTATGTATGTAGCATGCATGTAGAATGTATGTAGTATGTATGTAGCATGCATGTAGTATGTATGCAGCATGCATGTAGTATGTATGTAGTATGTATGTAGTATGTAAGTAGCATGCATGTAGTATGTATGTAGTATATATGTAGTATGTATGTAGCATGTAGCATGTATGTAGTATGTATGTAGCATGTATGTAGTATGTAAGTAGCATGCATGTAGTATGTATGTAGTATGTATGTAGCATGCATGTAGTATGTATGTAGCATGCATGTAGTATGTATGTAGTATGTATGTAAAATTTTTTTTTTTTACATTTAACACATTAGCCGGATGATGGGCCTACTACTGTCCCATCATTGGCTAATGTGTCAATCACTGTCATGGTAGCAGGCATCGCCCGATGGGACTTGTAGTCACATCGGACGATGCCTGCACAGACCCCCGCAGGCCGGCACAGCCCTCCGGCAGGCCGGCACAGCCCTCCGGCAGGCCGGCACAGGCCCCCGGCAGGCTGGCACATCCCCCCGGCAGGCCGGTACAGACCCCCGCAGGCTGCACAGACCTCCGGCAGGCCGGCACAGCCCTCCGGCAGGCCAGTACAGACCCCCGCAGGCTGCACAGGCCTCCGGCACAGCCCCCCGGCAGGCCGGTACAGACCCCCCGGAAGGCCCGAAATGACGGCGCATCATGATGCGCACACACCGCGCATCATGATGACGTCATTTCGGCTGTCAATCAACTTGGAACTTCCGATTCCGATGCCCGATATTGAAAAAATATCGGATGTCGGTATCGGAATTCCGATACAGCAAGTATCGGCCGATACCCGATACTTGCGGTATCGGAATGCTCAACACTAATCACTAGTGATGATTGCTGATATGCTAATTATGCATTGTGTTATGGAGCCAGTTTGTTGACTTCTAAAGCAGAGAGGGAAAAACTATGCAAATAGTTTAAATAAATAAAAATGCCTTTGACAAATATCTGCATTTTAAATATTAGGAAATTAGCATAATAATTCAATAGCAGATACAAATAGATGGACAATAAGGTTCTGATTGTACAGCATCCCCTTGTTATCCATGCGTTGTGCGGTTTCCGCACTTCATTGTCCACTTCCCCCCACTTGTATCTGGATTTGTCTTAATATAAATTATTGATTTTACTTTGGACTTATAGTCACCTTTTTGGAGCTTTGCTCAAATAGTTTAAATAATCAAGTAATGCTACTTGATCTCATCTCCATTCTTACCCTTTATGTAAATAATGAATGAGGGACACTTGTTAAGGCTAAAAATAGGTTACATGCCTCTGTATAAAGAGACTGAGAGAGAGAAACAGCCAGAGAGATTCTGCCAAGACATCTATACATCCCAAAAGGACCAGATACAGGACAGAAGCCATTTCACATCATGGCTCCATCATGAGGGACACGGATCTATCATTCTACAGGAAACAACCTAGGGGTTTTCAGCCTCAGTTGGAAAAATACAGATCTTCTCCATTGACTATCGCTGAACCATGGATACGTTTCGAGAAGCCAGGTTGTGATCCTCGGATCAACTGGCCTTGTACCTTGTATGGACTCAATGGACTGTTGTTTTCCTACACTTGTTATCACCTCCTCTCTGTGCATGCCACAGGTGAAGTAGTCAACCCTGGAATATGAAGCCAGATTGTTATCCTCAGATCAACTGGCCTTGTACCTTGTATGGACTGTATGGACTGTTGTTTTCCTACACTTGTCGTTACCTCCTCTCTGTGTGCGTGCCACAGATGGGGTAGTGACCCTGGAGGATTTGAAGTCACAGCAGAAGGGTGAGACTCTGTAATGTGCACCATCTGGGTATTTTGCTGGGACTGTTCTGTGTGCTACCTGCCTGTTTTGCGGTTCAATAAAACATTGCCACACTGTTTTTCCATCACCCTGTGTTTTCTGAGTAGCATTTTGCCCATGTTAAAACGAGAGTGGGAGTTTGGCGGGATGATCCCTGGTTCATGTGGTTTCAGCTAGCGTGCAGCGCTCATAGCAATCCAGCAATAAGAGAAAACAAGGGCGGGGGCGCAGACATAGGGACTCTGGAGTACTCACCCTTTATGGGTTGTGTTCAGACACAACCACTCTCAACGTTTGTTGCAGTCATATAGCTGCTGCAGAGCTTCAAGAGGTAGTTACCGGAAATGTTCTTCCAACAGTCTTGAAGGAGTTCCCAGAGATGCTTAGCACTTGTTGGCCCTTTTGCCTTCCTCTGCGGTCCAGCTCACCCCAAACCATCTCGATTGGGTTCAGGTCTGGTGACTGGAGGCCAGATCATCTGGAGTAGCACCCTATCACTCTTCTTCTTGGTCAGATAGCCCTTACACATCATGGAGGTGTGTTTGGGGTCATTGTCCTGTTGAAAAATAAATGATGGTTCACCTAAACGCAAACCGGATGGAATAGATGGTGTGGTAGCCATGTATGCCTTCAATTTTGAATAAATCCCCAACAGTATCACCAGCAAAGCCCCCCCACACCATCACACCTCCTCCTCCATGCTTCACGGTGGGAACCAGGCATGTAGAGTCCATCCATTCACCTTTTCTGCGTCGCACAAAGACATGGTGGTTGGAACCAAAGATCTCAAATTTGGACTCATCAGACCAAAGCACAGATTTCCACTGGTCTAATGTCCATTCCTTGTGTTCTTTAGCCCAAGTCTCTCCAGCTTGTTGCCGGTCCTTAGCAGTGGTTTCCTAGCAGCTATTTTACCATGTAGGCCTGCTACACAAAGTCTCCTCTTAACAGTTGTTGTAGAGATGTGTCTGCTGCTAGAACTCTGTGTGGCATTGACCTGGTCTCTAATCTGAGCTGCTGTTAACCTGCGATTTCTGAGGCTGGTGACTCGGATGAACTTATCCTCCACAGCACAGGTGGTCTTCCTTTCCTGGGGCGGTCCTCATGTGAGCCAGTTTCTTTGTAGTGCTTGATGGTTTTTGCCACTGCACTTGGGGACACTTTCAAAGTTTTCCCAATTTTTCGGCCTTACTGACCTTCATTTCTTAAAGTAATGATGGCCACTCGTTTTTCTTTTCTCAGCTGCTTTTTTCTTGCCATAATACAAATTCTAACAGTCTATTCAGTAGGACTATCAGCTGTGTATCCACCAGACTTCTGCACAACGCAACTGATGGTCCCAACCCCATTTATAAGGCAAGAAATCCCACTTATTACACCTGACAGGGCACACCTGTGAAGTGAAAACCATTTCTGGTGACTACCTCTTGAAGCTCATCAGGAGAATGCCAAGAGTGTGCAAAGCAGAAATCAAAGCAAAAGGTGGCTACTTTGAAGAACCTAGAATATAAGACATATTTTCAGTTGTTTCACACTTTTTTGTTAATGATATAATTCCACATGTGGTAATTCATAGTTTTGATGCCTTCAGAGCGAATCTACAATTTTCATAGTCATGAAAATAAAGAAAACTCTTTGATTGAGACAGTGTGTCCAAACTTTTGGTCTGTACTGTATGTCAAGTTTTTTCACAGCTAAACCATGTAACACAGCAAAAGATACATATAGTGTTTTCAGACCAATCAAATCTATTAAAAATGTCAGGTGACAGAGTACTAAGGTCCTGATAGGTTAAAACTGATAATTAGCAAACAGCCTGAAACACAGTAACAAAATGCTGTGAACATGAAATATAAAACTAGACTAATGCATGCAGAATAAAATAAAACAAGTGTTAATAGTTCACCATTAATAATGAAACCTGATTTTGTTTCCTCTATTTAGGTCAGTAGGAAATCTAGTTCCTAAGTTATAGATCCTAAAAGCCTCGCGCCTGAGGAGACGTCTTTTGACCTCTCCCCCACGGCGGGGATTCCTCACCCATTCTGGGCCCGGTATTGTGAGGGAGGATGTGTTACAGGCATGATGCATTATACAATGTTTTGCCGCCATAGAGACATTACGATTCCTGATCCTTGTGTTACTTATGTCTCTAACATGCTCAGATGTGCGAGGTTTTCATTTCCTTGTAGTGCGGCCTGTATACAGTAAGCGGCAGCTTTATAGACAACATTGTTAGTGTTACAATGAATAAATTGGTTAATATGATAGGTCTGAGAATTATTGTAATTATTGAGCGTGTTGCTAGTTTGGGCAAATTTCCATGTATTGCATTTAGATGCACCACATTTATAAAAGCCTTTACAGCTTAGCCAAGTTTTAGATAAAGATTTGCACTGAAATATTCCTGGTGAGATGACACCTCCAATGCTGGGGGCTCTTCTAGCTACTGTATTCACACCCAAATTCAAGATATCGCTCAAAGGTTGATCCTCATATAATAGGGAAAACATTTGTTAATAATTTCTTTACTTATATTGAGCTGAGGACTATATCTTACACACACATAAGGTTTTGTATTCCTTTCTCTCCCGAGCCTTACGTGTCATTTCAAATTTGGGTTCAGTTACATTTTCTCTTTTTTCCCTTTTTAAAGACCACTCAGGATCATTTTGCTTTTACAATTTTTGGTGTAAATTGAGAAATTCTGAATCCATGTCTTTTGTTGCTACAGTTCCTTTTCTATCTGATATATTCTCCCACCAGGATGGATTTTATTGTGTGCTTCAGATGACTGCTATGGGCATGTAGGATAGTGTCCCACTCAGCGGTTTACAATGCGTTTTGCTCAAAATTGGTTGGCCTACTTTACCTTGAAGATCTAAATCCAAAAAAGAAATATAATGACTATCTTGTCTGTGTGTAAAGTGAATATTATAATCATTGGAATTGATATATTTGATGATTTCCGGTATGGCAGACAGATCGGCCCCCAATATAATGAGGATATCATCAATGTATCTGCCATACTAAATCAACTCTTGGGAGAGGGGATTGTGAATGGAATAAATGTATTGCGACTCCCAATATGCCATGGTGCGATTAGCCAATGACAGGGAATATTTTGCTCCCATAGAAATGCCTGTTTTTTGTAAGTAGACATTGCGGTCAAAAGAAAACAAATTATACGTTAGCAAAAAAGAACCTGTAATAAAAAATTTATAAGATCTTCTGAATAGTTACTGGAGTTTTTCAGATGAAAATGAAGAGCTCGTACAGCTAGTTCATGAGGAATGCAAGTGTACAGTGACACAACGTCTCAAGATAGCCATGAAAAATTATTGAGCCATGTTTTTTTTAGGAAGAAACTCTCAGAACGTCTTTGGAATCTTTTAAGTAGCCTGGTAGTTTTTGTACCAAAGGTTGTAACAAGGAATTGGCCCATGCACAAAGATGTTCATTTATTGATCCAATTCCAGAGACAATGGGTTTCATTGGAGGGATTCCAGTGCTTTTATGGACTTTCAGTAAACCATATAAGATCGGGAGGACAGGATTCGGTACAAACAAAAAGTCAGCTTGTTTTTTTCTAAGAACACCCAAACTTAGTCCTTCAAAAATAATTTTACTAATTTCTTCTTTGGACTTTTCAGTTGGATTATTTTTGAGTTTTTCATATGTGGAAGTATCTGATAACAATTCCAACATTTGATTTTTGTAGCCTTCCGAATTCAAGACAACAATCATACCACCTTTATCACTCTGTTTATACATTAGAGGAAGAGAGAAGTCTAGGAAAAGCTGGCGATGGAGCTGTGACCAAGCTCACCCCAGAACAGAGCACTAGAACCAGACGCTGGAGTCCGTGGCTGCACGGGTACAAGAGTCCAAGCAGCTAAATCTGGAGGGCAGGCAACTGAAGGTCCCCTGGCCCATCAGACACTAGGGGCACAGCAGCATATCAGAGCCCGGAGTTGCCACAAAGGAGCGACACCTGGAATAAGCTCAAGCTGCCTGCCATATGGGAAAGAACAGGGACCATAAGGAACAGAGGCTTGAGCAAAGCTTTAAGTAGCCTGGACCTCAGAGAACAGCGCAACAAGGAGGCCTCCACCTGCATCTGGCTTAGGGGACCCTAAATTGCTTCCAGGCTGTCTGCAACTTCATTTCCATCTGTTAGCAGTGCTCCTGTCTGCATTCCAAACCATCAAGTAAAGGTAAAGGAAACTACAGTTCATATGTCTGCAGTTATTCATTATTCCCTCAGTCCTGCACCCAACGTCACTATCCCTTATAAGAACTATAACTGCCCTGGGGCCTATCTCTATGGGGGTGCTGCCTTACATTACAGTCTGCCTATGGGGGGTGCTGTCTTACATTACAGTCTGCCTATGGGGGGCTGCCTTACATTACAGACTGCCTATGGGGGGGTGCTGTCTTACATAACAGTCTGCCTATGGGGGGCGTGCTGCCTTACATTACACTCTGCCTATGGGGTGCTGCCTTACATTACGGTCTGCCTATGGTGGGTGCTGTCTTACATTACAGTCTGCCTATGGGGGGTGCTGTCTTACATTACAGTCTGCCTATTGGGGGTGCTGCCTTACATTACAGTCTACCTATGGGGGGTTGCTGCCTTACATTACAGTCTGCCTATGGGGGGTGCTGTCTTACATTACAGTGTGCCTATGGGGGTGCTGCCTTACATTACAGACTGCCTATGGGGGGTTGCTGTCTTACATTACAGTCTGCCTATGGGGGTGCTGCCTTACATTACAGTCTGCCCATGGGGGGTGCTGCCTTACATTACCATCTTCCTATGGGGGGTGCTGCCTTACATTACAGTCTGCCTATGGGGGGGTGCTGCCTTACATTACAGTCTGCCTATGGTAGGGTGCTGCCTTACATTACCATCTTCCTATGGGGGGTGCTGCCTTACATTACAGTCTGCCTATGGGGGGCTGCCTTACATTACAGTCTGCCTATGGGGGGGTGCTGTATTACATAAGTCTGCCTATGGGGGGCGTGCTGCCTTACATTACACTCTGCCTATGGGGGGCTGCCTTACATTACAGTCTGCCTATGGGGGGTGCTACCTTACATTACAGTCTGCCTATGGGGGGTGCTGTCTTACATTACAGTCTGCCTATAGGGGGTGCTGCCTTACATTGCATTCTGCCTATGGGGGGTGCTGCCTTACATTACAGTTTGTGTATGGGGGCTGCCTTACATTAGTTTTTGTATGGGGGGCTGCATTATATTACAGTCTGCCTATGGGAGGCTGCATTATACTGTAGAGTCTGCCTATGGGGGCTGCATTATTGTATACTATGAGTTATTTTTAATGGTTTCAAGACTCCAATTAATTAATACCAACTATTGATACCATTACAATCTACTGTGTATATATATATATATATATATATATATATATATAGTCTCATCTCTTTGATCCTTCCTAGAAGGTAATTGACTTGTTCAACCAGATGGTCAAATTGTCCAAGCAGAGCAAATAACTGGCTTACAGCTATCTACCAACAAAGGACCTTCGTTGCCATAATTAGATTGGGTGTGTAAACGTTCCCAAGGATGTTATCTGGTGAATTCTCATCTATTTGGTTGCAGGGGACTTTCTCATTAGCATTCAAGGATAGATCAAAGCTTTTTAACTAAGACACATTTGGATGCTTTTGGGGGGATAAAAAGAGTGGACTGATTAGCAGAGGGACAGAGAGAGACAAAGGGCAGAGGGGAGATGATCGGACCAGACGAGGACATGGAGATGAGAAAGAGATGGACCTGAATTCTACCTGAATAATGTAATGCATGTTTAATTCACGTGTATATTTATTGTTTATACTGTTTATTATTTGATCTTATCATTTATTAAGTAAATCAATTTAGTAAATTCAATTCTTGTGTGAGCATTTTCTTATTCATTACAATCCATTGGAACCCTTACAATACAATTATACTATATAGACTCGATGAATATTTGAAATTCAGGAGCACTGAGTAACTGACATACTGTGGAAGGTGATCTTGGATTTCAATTAAAAGGTGAGACGTCTAATATGTGATTCACACTACTATCCCTATAGGCCTTCAGTTTTAATTGGAATTAGATGCCATCTCGGCCTCCCCCATTTGGAAGATTCTCCTATCACCCTATTCCTCTCTCCCCCAGTCACCTTCTTCACCACTACCTTATAACTTAAAAGAAATAGGTTTATATGTACAGGCATTAATTCTTTCAAATGATTAAAATTTTGGAATTAGAACAGTACCGCCATATTGTAAGGAAACCTGTCTATCTTTGTATTATGTCACAATAGCTGTACACGAAAAGAGATTTTGTTTGAAATCAAATATCTAACAACCTGTAATTGATCTATAACCGATTGACTTCCTTGTAATCAAATGCTCTGTTACATACACCTTACAGTTTTTTATGTTTTTCCTGTTTGTATTTAAAATTCAATAAAAATGTTTTAAAATAAAATATTATATAGACTCTGCCTATGGTGGCTGCATTATACTATATTGAGGACTATCTGGTGTATTATACTATATGGAGGCTATCTAGGCGGGCATCATACAGAGTGGAGGTTACAGTGAGGGGGCCGTCATACAGTTTTGAACCATCAAAAAGTTTGGGGGATACTAAGGGGTCAGTGTGTATACAGTGAGGGAAGATGTATATCTTTGTACCATGTTAGCCAGTAGATAGAAAAATATTCAGAATTGAGAGTCCTCAGTGGTTGATACATCATACTGTGTATAGGGGAGCATCATACAGTGTATAGGGGAGCATCATACAGTGTATAGGGGAGCATCATACTGTGTATAGGGGAGCATCATACTGTGTATAGGGGAGCATCATACAGTGTATAGGGGAGCATCATACTGTGTATAGGGGAGCATCATACAGTGTATAGGGGAGCATCATACAGTGTATAGGGGAGCATCATACTGTGTATAGGGGAGCATCATACAGTGTATAGGGAAGCATCATACTGTGTATAGGGGAGCATCATACAGTGTATAGGGGAGCATCATACTGTGTATAGGGGAGCATCATACAGTGTATAGGGGAGCATCATACAGTGTATAGGGGAGCATCATACAGTGTATAGGGAAGCATCATACAGTGTATAGGGGAGCATCATACAGTGTATAGGGGAGCATCATACTGTGTATAGGGGAGCATCATACAGTGTATAGGGGAGCATCATACAGTGTATAGGGGAGCATCATACAGTGTATAGGGAAGCATCATACAGTGTATAGGGGAGCATCATACAGTGTATAGGGGAGCATCATACAGTGTATAGGGGAGCATCATACAGTGTATAGGGGAGCATCATACTGTGTATAGGGGAGCATCATACAGTGTATAGGGGAGCATCATACTGTGTATAGGGGAGCATCATACTGTGTATAGGGGAGCATCATACAGTGTATAGGGGAGCATCATACTGTGTATAGGGGAGCATCATACAGTGTATAGGGGAGCATCATACAGTGTATAGGGAAGCATCATACTGTGTATAGGGGAGCATCATGCAGTGTATAGGGGAGCATCATACTGTGTATAGGGGAGCATCATACAGTGTATAGGGGAGCATCATACTGTGTATAGGGGAGCATCATACTGTGTATAGGGGAGCATCATACAGTGTATAGGGAAGCATCATACAGTGTATAGGGGAGCATCATACTGTGTATAGGGGAGCATCATACTGTGTATTGGGGAGCATCATACTGTGTATAGGGGAGCTGTACAGGGGCAGACTCGGGACATTATTAAATGTAAAGTGGGCACTTATTGTTACAGGGGAACTCAGGTTACTGTGACTGACAAAGGGGCCCACAGGACATTATTACTTTCTAGAGGACAAAATGGTGGCACTGGTTTGTAGGGCATTTGCTCCCAGCATTACTATATTCTACGCGGTTGCTTTAGAATTTAAAGGGCACACAGAACCACACAGCAGGGGCAGTAATAGGGACACATACGGCAGCAGCGGCTCAGCATTGGGGTATCAGGGGCAGTAATAGGGACACATACTGCAGCAGCGGCTCAGCATTGGGGTATCAGGGGCAGTAATATGGACACATACGGCAGCAGGGGCTCAGCATTGGGGTATCAGGTGCAGTAATAGGGACACATACGGCAGCGGCGGCTCAGTATTGGGGTATCAGATGCAGTAATAGGGACAGATACGGCAGCAGAGGCTCAGCATTGGGGTATCAGGTGCAGTAATAGGCACACATACGGCAGCAGCGGCTCAGTATTGGGGTATCAGGTGCAGTAATAGGGACACATACGGCAGCAGAGGCTCAGTATTGGGGTATCAGGTGCAGTAATAGGGAGACATACAGCAGCAGCGGCTCAGTATTGGGGTATCAGGTGTAGTAATAGGGTCACATACGGCAGCAGCGGCTCAGTATTAGGGTATCAGGTGCAGTAATAGGAACAGATACGGCAGCAGCGGCTCAGTATTAGGGTATCAGGTGCAGTAATAGGGACAGATATGGCAGCAGTGGCTCAGCATTGGGGTATCAGGTGCAGTAATAGGGACACATATGGCAGCAGCGGCTCAGTATTGGGGTATCAGGTGCAGTAATAGGGACAGATATGGCAGCAGTGGCTCAGCATTGGGGTATCAGGTGCAGTAATAGGGACACATATGGCAGCAGCGGCTCAGTATTGGGGTATCAGGTGCAGTAATAGGGACAGATACGGCAGCAGAGGCTCAGTATTGGGGCGACACCTGCTTATATAATATGAAGCTAATGGGGCCATATAAAGGCAGAAGTGTGGCCTGTATTGTGGGCACGGTCTTGTGCTTTTTACATCATCCATTGTGCTGTGGATTTTACATGCTTACACATTAGATCTTCAGTTGCTGCAGAGAATGATAGATTTCCTTTTGGGCCTTCTGCTTTGTTATTATAGGCGTCTTACGTTTGAGCAGTAGGTCTATATGATCGATGTCTTTTGTCTCTGATCCATGACATCTTGTTATTTCTCTATCACTACAAGATATTAGACATACGGAGGATATATGGATGCAGCATCTTCTCTGTAACATGGAGCCACATCTGTGCTCAGTGCACATACCACCAGACCCCCATTACTACCACCAGACCCCCCATTACTAACACCAGACCCCCCCATTACTACCATCAGACCCCCCCATTACTACCACCAGACCCCCCATTACCACCAACAGACCCCCCATTACCACCACCAGACCCCCCATTACTACCACCAGACCCCCCATTACCACCAACAGACCCCCCATTACCACCACCAGACCCCCCATTACCACCACCAGACCCCCCATTACTCCTTTACATTGGAAAGATTCTTCTTGGTTATTTCTGGTAAAATTTGATAGTTTTTAAATAATTAATAAGTTATTTTTTAGGGTTTCTTTTGCTGTAGTTGCTTCCTCTGTGTCTCTGGCACCGATAGGGTCCTGGTTACCAATAGGGGCGACTGGAAAAAGATCTGGTCACAGTCAGAAACTAAATGGATCCGGCAATTAAATACCTGACATCCCAATGGTGTAGATGAAGTTCTCAGCTTCTCCCCTTTCCTATAGGGGGTTTGGTGGAATTCGTTCTCTGCACTCTTTATTACATAGAACAGTTTTCTCTGATCTCAATGTGTCTTATTTGTTTCTTATTTCCCCATAATACAACGGTCACAAGATCACCGATCTGCACTTTACTCTCCGATGGTGACGATCCTCTAGACCTCCGGACAGTCAGGAGCATTGGATCCCATCTGTGTCTCCCCACTATTCTAACAATGGACGCTCTCTCCGCGATCATTTCCTCCTCTATACGGTTATTACGGGGAATGACGCTGTGATGACTTCTCTTCTGGGAGAGACACAGATCACAGGTGACTAATATTGCAGTGTGAATAGAAACTTATATTTTCCGGTATTTTTCTGCCCTTACATTGTGGGTTATGAGGTGTTTGGGGCTTGTTTTTTGTTCCGCCCTTTTCCCTTTGTTGTTATCTTTCCAGTTGGTAATTGGGATTCTAATATAAGCCCATATATCCCGGGAAGTGTCAGGTGCTGGGATCTCATTATATTATTAATAACAATTTCCTTCCCGATTATTCCCGTCATTTATTGCTCGTTACATTCTCTCTATATAATAACAGATTCCTCTTTGTTACACGCCCTAATACTGATCATTTATATCTCTATACTGTAGAGGAAACATTTCTAGGAGTGTATACACTTCACCACAAACACTTCCCATAGATTTTATTATCATCACTGTTATTAAGCTGCTTTTCTCTTTATATCTTTACCATATCACTGTTTATTCTCTTTTCTTACCCATTGCACAGTTGCACTCTCACTGGTCACTTGGTGGGGTCACATTTGGCTCTTTTCACCTGCATTGTTCTGTTTCCGGACCCCCCTCACTATCACTTTACCTGACTGATCGCTACCAGATGGCTCTATGCAGCATTATTCATCTTGGTCTTACCAACAGGTTTTCATCCTGATCCTCCTGCTTCACTGGGGAAGATGTGACCAGAGAACAGCCCCAATTCCTTTAGGAACACCCCCACTTTACCCCAGAGTTACCCCCCTTGCCTGGATTAGTGCAGGACCTTGGTGTGTTGGAAACACTTATCCGTACCCTCTGAGGAAGCTGATGTGGCGAAACGCCCGTAAGAGGGAATAGTGGTGACTCTGCCATCTTTCTCTGTACACTCCCGGCATGTCGTCTGTAGGATCTGTAATCTCCATCTCTTGTTAGGATGGCTCCTCCTTTACACTATATGGGCTGTGCTGTATTCCTGGGCTATCCCATATAGCACTGGCTGCACTTTATATCTCCTGTCTGTATTCCAGGGATGTAATGCGCTGTCAGCTCTTTATTCTCTCACTATTTATACCCTTTTCTCTGTGTCCTCTCATTATATAAGCTATTCATCTATAAGTGCACAGGATCTATTCCCCTTATACACTGATATCCAGTGATAGATCTACAATCCGTTTCCATATATCTATGTATGGATTTATCTTACACTCAATAAATACGATGCACTTATCTCATCTCCACTTTGATAGTGACGCTCTCTTAGGATACATGTTACTCTATGATGGCACTTCTGCACATGGCCACTAGATGGCGCTACAACATCTGACATTTCCCTGAATTTTTATATCTACACATGGTTTACACAAATTATATTTTCTTGTGGTAACTCTATACTATAACATTAGAAGCTGTGTATTTCTGTAATTATCTGTATGTATACATGATTGATTACCACTTCTGGCTCTGTAAAAACAATCCCCTTTAACCCTTTCTGACATCGGGTGTAAATGTACTTCCTCCCTTTGATGTGGGCTCCGGCGGTGATCTCACATCTTTTCCGGCACGTCAGCTGTATTGCACATCTGCCATTTGCCCCTAACAGCCTCTGACAGCGGCATTTAATGCGCAATTCCAGCAAGCACCGGAAATCCGCCCATCGGTCACTGATGGGTTGGCATCACAACCAGTGGTCTCCAGCAGACCTCTATGCTTCTCACTACCGGAATGCTGTGAGCGCCGCCCGCTAGCCAAAACCACATGGATCAGTGATCGTCCCACCGAACCTTGCTCCCCTTTTAACATGGGCAAAACACTACTCAGACAACACAGGGTGAGGGTAAAACAGTGTGGGCAATGCTTTATTCTACCACAGAACAGGCAGATAACACATAATAATAATAATAATAATCTTTATTTATATAGCGCCAACATATTCCGCAGCGCTTTACAATTGAACAGTTTCAAACACAACAGTCATAAGTAACAACGTTAACAATACAATAATTAAAGCGAAATCAGCCGCCCCTGCTTGTGGAGCTTACAATCTACAATGAGGTGGGGGGGATACAAAGCACAGGTTTGTATTTACAATGATGTATTTACAATGACGGTCCAGCCATCTTCAGGGGGTGGGGGTTAGATGGAGATCGTGAATGGGCTACACACACACAAACATAACATGACTTTGATTACTGAATGTGATAGGCCGCTCTGAACAAATGCGTTTTGAGCGAGCGCCTAAAACTATGCAAATTGTGGATGATCCTAATATCTTGGGGTAGAGCATTCCAGAGGATTGGCGCAGCACGGGAGAAGTCTTGGAGTCGGGAGTGGGAGGTACGGATTAGGGCAGAGGTTAGTCGAAAGTCATTTGCAGAGCGCAGCGGTCGGTTAGGCCGATAGACAGAAATGAGGGAGGAGATGTAAGGGGGTGCCGCACTGTGGAGAGCTTTGTGGGTGAGAACAAGTACTTTGAATTGTACCCTGTAATGAATTGGCAGCCAGTGTAACGACTGGCGAAGAGCGGACGCGTCTGAGTAACGATTAGCCAGATGGACAACCCTGGCTGCTGCATTAAGGATAGACTGGAGAGGGGAGAGTCGAGTGAGAGGGAGGCCAATTAATAGAGCATTACAGTAGTCTAGGCGGGAGTGGATCAGGGCGACAGTGAGAGTTTTTGTTGTTTCCATGGTGAGAAAAGGGCGGATTCTAGAGATGTTCTTTAGGTGTAAGCGGCATGAGCGGGCAAGAGATTGTATATTGGAGGTGAAGGAGAGATCGGTGTCGAACATAACACCCAGACAGCGTGCCTGCTGTCGGGGTGTTATTATGGTGCCACCCACAGAGAGGGAAATGTCAGATTTAGGGAGGTTAGTAGATGGTGGGAGCAGAAGAAGTTCAGTTTTGGAGAGGTTGAGTTTCAGATAGAGAGCAGACATGATGTTGGAGACTGCAGACAGACAGTCAGTGGCGTTCTGTAGTACAGCGGAGGTAAGGTCAGGGGATGATGTGTACAGTTGTGTGTCATCAGCATAAAAATGGTACTGAAAGCCAAATCTGCTGATGGTCTGTCCAATTGGGGCCGTATAGAGAGAGAAGAGAAGGGGGCCAAGGACTGAGCCCTGAGGTACCCCAACAGTGAGAGGAAGAGGAGATGAAGTGGAGCCAGAAAACAGAACACTGAAGGAGCGGTCGGAAAGATAGGAGGAGAACCAGGAAAGAGCAGTGTCCTTAATGCCTAGTGACTGGAGCCTAGAGAGTAGGAGAGGATGGTCAACAGTGTCGAAAGCTGCAGAAAGGTCGAGAAGAATGAGCAGAGAGTGGTCACCATTACGTTTTGCTGTCAGAAGGTCATTGGTCACTTTGATGAGTGTAGTTTCTGTCGAATGTAGGGGGCGGAAACCGGACTGTGAAGGGTCTAGGAGGGAGTGAATGGAGAGGTAACGGGTAAGGCGTGAGTATATCAGGCGCTCCAAGAGTTTAGAGATGAAGGGGAGATTGGAGACTGGTCTGTAGTTGTTTGTGCAGGATGGGTCGAGGGTGGGTTTCTTTAGTAATGGAGTAATGATAGAGTGTTTGAAGGAGGAGGGGAAAATGCCAGAGGAGAGGGAGAGATTAAAGATTGTAGTTAGGTGAGTTGTGACGACTGGGGAGAGAGACTGGAGGAGATGTGAGGGAATGGGGTCGGTTGTGCATGTAGTCGGACGAGAAGAGGAGAGGAGCCTGGAGACTTCTTCTTCTGTGATGGGATCGAATGTGGAGAGTGAGCCAGGGGGAATGCAGGGAGGGATGGGAGTCACTGAATTTGGTGATTGGGAGCGGATTTCCTGACGGATATTGTCTCTTTTCTCTATAAAGTGGGAGGCAAGGTCATCAGCGCAAATGTCTGTGATAGGGGTTTGTGCTTTTGGCCTGAGGAGGGAGTGAAAGGTGTCAAAAAGTTTCTTGGGGTTGTTGGATAGTGAGGAGATCAGGGTGGTGAAGTAGGTCTGTTTGGCGAGGTGAAGGGCAGAGTTATATGTCCTTAACATAAATTTGAAGTGTATGAAGTCTTCTGGTGTGCGTGTTTTCCTCCATAAGCGTTCAGCACACCTAGAGCATCGCTGGAGAAATCGGGTTTGCGATGTGAGCCAGGGCTGTTTCACTCTGTGTTTGGAGGTTCTGAGGGTGAGGGGGGCTACTTGGTCAAGGGTGCTTCTAAGAGTGTCATTGAAGTGATGTACAGCCAGATCAGGACAGGACAAAGAAGAGATTGGGGACAGTGATGAGTGTAGGGAGTCTGAAAGTGTATGAGGGTTAATGGCTTGTAGATTTCTGACTGAATGGTAGGTAGGAGGGTGCTGGGGTGAGCGAGGATTTGCGAGTGTAAAGGAGAGAATGTTGTGGTCAGAGAGGGGAAGCGGTGAGTTATCTATGTAGGAGATTGAGCAGAGCCGGGCGAAAACCAGGTCCAGGGTGTTACCGTCTTTGTGTGTTTCAGAGGTTGAGAGCTGAGAGAGGCCTAGAGAAGTGGTTAGTGATAGAAGCTGGGATGCAGATGTGGAAGTGGGGCTGTTAATGGGGATGTTGAAGTCTCCCAGGATAAGGGTTGGTAGTTCTGAGGACATGAAGTGCGGCAGCCAGGCAGAGAAATGGTGCAGGAAGTGGGTGGGTGAGCCTGGGGGCCGGTATATGACCGCTACTCTGAGGGAGAGGGGACGAAAGAGCCTGATGGTGTGGACTTCAAAAGAAGGGAATGAGAGTGATGGAACTGGGGGGATGACCTGGAAAGTGCATTGTGGGGACAGGAGTATGCCGACTCCACCACCAGGTCTGTTTGTCGGTCTCGGGGAATGGGAGAATTGTAAGCCACCATGGGAAATGGCAGCAGGAGAGACAGTGTCAGAATCCTGAATCCAGGTTTCCGTGAGGGCCAACAGATTCAGAGAGTTTTTCAGAAAGTAATTGTGTAGGAAAGGAAGCTTGTTGCATACAGACCGTGGATTCCAAAGGGCACAATTGAAAGAAGGAGATGAAGGAGTGCAAATAATATTAGTAAGATTATTAAGGTTTCGATGTGAGGTAGGGTAGGGGTTGAGGTTGGGGGATGGTGGACCGGGGTTGGGGGAGATGTCCCCTGAAATCAGTAGGAGCAGGAAGATAAAGAGCAAGTAGTTTTTGGAATTGTATGAAGATTTTTTGTGCAGTGTGTTTGGGCAAGATGGGATGAGGTTTTTTAAGAAGGTGAGAAGTGCATGGGAGCTGTACATGGGAGAAGGAAAGAGAGAGGAGCTGATGTATATGAGTTGTGATGGAGGGGGGATTGGTCGGTGAAAGTGGATTGCAAGAGAACATAGGAGGATAGGAATAAAGCACATGGTTAAAAGGGACAGCAGAGTGTGGGTTACCTGACTCCTGTCCTGACTGACTGCCATGTAGTAACTGCTGTATCCCGACGCTTATCTTCGTGACGCTTTGCTTCTGTGATGCGTGCACCCCCACATGCGTGCACCCCTAAGAATGGTTCACATTTATAGTCCAGACTGCTGGGTCAGAAGAGATGGATTGTGGGAACTGGTTGAGGATAATTTGGCAGCTGGGCTCAGCACACCAGGGTTGTTGTTTTTTTTTGGGATGATCAAAGACATTCAGCCAGGCAACATCTATTTTAACACCTCCACCAGATAAGATCTACACTGATCCCAGTCATGGAAATGCAACAGTGAGTTTTAAGTACAATGCACCAAATGATTTATAACAATGAATTAGCAGACACATTAAAATATGTTTCTAGATGGTAAAGCAGCAGATGACAGCAGACAGCAAGCAGAGGGAATTTTTACCATTAGAGTCTATTGCAGCAGATGAGACAGCAATCAGAGGTGGGAAGTTGTACCATTTGAATATGTTGCAGAAGACAGCAAGCAGAGGGAATTTTTACCATTAGAGTCTATTGCAGCAGATGAGACAGCAATCAGAGGTGGGAAGTTGTACCATTTGAATATGTTGTAGAAGACAGCAAGCAAAGGGAATTTTTACCTTCATTCTGCGATGTGGTTTCTGTACCCTCTGGTGTTTTATCTGGCATCTCTGCTGAGACCTGGTTGGCAAAACCTTTGTATGTCCAACTCTTTATCCATATAATCCAGAGAGGTCCCAATTACAAAGTAGCAGAATTAGACAAACTTCTGTGCACCAGGATTTATCTCTGCCTTCAGTCGGATTTAAAGAGCCTGTTGATATCCTCAATGGAGTAATCTCAGCACATGCAGCAGCCCATACACAGCAGACTTATGATTTCAGCACTGTCCAAACACCCAGCACACAGTACCATGCAGAACAGTCCCAGCACAGTACTCAAGATGGGGCACATTACAGAGTCTCACCCTCCACTGACCCGCCGGGATAATGGCAGCTGTGACTACAGATCTTCCAGGGTCACAATCCCAGCTGTGGCACACACACAGAGAGGAGGTAACGACAAGCGTAGGAAGATGACAGTCCATACAAGGTAAAAGACCAATTGATCTGAGGATCACAACCTCGCTTGTCCAAACGTATCCATGGTTTAGCAATGGTCAATAGGGCAAATCTGAATTCTTCCAACCGAGGCTGAAAACCCCTAGGTTATTTCCTATAGAATAATCGATCCATGTTTCTCATAATGGAGCCATGATGTAAAATGGCTGCTGTCCTGTCTCTTGTCCTTTTGAGATGTATGGATGTCTTGGCAGAATCTCTCTGTTTCTTTCTCTCTGTCTCTTTATACAGAGGCATGTAACCTATTTTTAGACTTAACAAGTGTCCCTCATTCAGTATTTACATAAAGGGTAAGAATGGAGATGAGATTATTATAGCATTACTTGATTATTTAAACCAGGGATCTCAAACTCGGCAGAGTAAATGGGCCGCACATAAAAAAAATTTGAGCTGGGGGGCCACATTCCTTTCAAACTTAATACACCTTGTACACACGCAGCTCCGCTCCGTACACCTCGTACACACACAGCTCCGCTCCGTACACCTCGTACACACAGGGCTCCGCTCCGTACACCTCGTACACACAGGGCTCCGCTCCGTACACCTCGTACACACAGGGCTCCGCTCCGTACACCTCGTACACACACGGCTCCGCTCCGTACACCTCATACACACACGGCTCCGCTCCGTACACCTCGTACACACAGGGCTCCACTCCGTACACCTCATACACACGGCTCCGCTCCGTACACCTCGTACACACACGGCTCCGCTCCGTACACCTCATACACACGGCTCCGCTCCGTACACCTCGTACACACGCGGCTCCACTCCGTACACCTCATACACACACGGCTCTGCTCCATCCACCCTGTAAACTCCTCCTGAACCCACACATAAACTTCCCTCATCCAGCACCATGACAACCACCACACAGACAGCAGTGTACCACCCCCGGGTTAGCCCCCCCTTAGTGAGAATTTGGGTAAAAAATGATTACATTCGTTAGATCTTTGTTAGATCCGGTTTGATCAACCAAAACTAACGTTAGATCAGCCCTACAAAATGAGATATTTACGATCTTTTCCAGGGGGGGCTAACCCGTAGCTAGCCCCCCAACTATGAAATTTGCAGTTTTTTGGATGGATTCTGATAGATATTCGTTAGATCCGGTTTGATCAGCAAAAATTAACGTTAGATCTCCTTTCGTTCCCGAGATATTGGGGGTGTCAGGTGGGGGGTTAGGTATGGGTTAGCCCCCCCTAATTTGAAATTTGCTGTTTTTTGGATGGATTCTGATAGATATTCGTTAGATCCGGTTTGATCAGCAAAAATTAACGTTAGATCTCCTTTCGTCCCCGAGATATTGGGGGTGTCATGTCGGGGGTTAGGTACGGGTTAGCCCCCCCTAATTTGAAATGTGCTGTTTTTTGGATGGATTCTGATAGATATTCATTAGATCCGGTTTGATCAGCAAAAATTAACGTTAGATCTCCTTTCGTTCCCGAGATATTGGGGGTGTCAGGTGGGGGGTTAGGTACGGGTTAGCCCCCCCTAATTTGAAATTTGCCGTTTTTTGGATGGATTCTGATAGATATTCATTAGATCCGGTTTGATCAGCAAAAATTAACGTTAGATCTCCTTTCGTTCCCGAGATATTGGGGGTGTCAGGTGGGGGGTTAGGTACGGGTTAGCCCCCCCTAATTTGAAATTTGCCGTTTTTTGGATGGATTCTGATAGATATTCGTTAGATCCGATTTGATCAGCAAAAATTAACGTTAGATCTCCTTTCGTTCCCGAGATATTGGGGGTGTCAGGTGAGGGGTTAGGTACGGGTTAGCCCCCCCTAATTTGAAATGTGCTGTTTTTTGGATGGATTCTGATAGATATTCATTAGATCTGGTTTGATCAGAAAAAATTAACGTTAGATCTCCTTTCGTTCCCGAGATATTGGGGGTGTCAGGTGGGGGGTTAAGTACGGGTTAGCCCCCCCTAATTTGAAATTTGCCGTTTTTTGGATGGATTCTGATAGATATTCATTAGATCCGGTTTGATCAGAAAAAATTAGCGTTAGATCTCCTTTCGTTCCCGAGATATTGGGGGTGTCAGGTGGGGGGTTAGGTACGGGTTAGCCCCCCCTAATTTGAAATTTGCCATTTTTTGGATGGATTCTGATAGATATTCGTAGATCCGGTTTGATCAGCAAAAATTAACGTTAGATCTCCTTTCGTTCCCGAGATATTGGGGGTGTCAGGTGGGGTTTAGGTACGGGTTAGCCCCCCCTAATTTGAAATTTGCCGTTTTTTGGATGGATTCTGATAGATATTCGTTAGATCCGTTTTAGCAGCGGTCCTGAGGTGTAGATGGAGAAGAGGAGGGGTCCAATTGGGGGAGACCAACAGAGAGAGAGTGAAGTGAGGAGGTGGTGAGTGAGTGGGACAATCTGAAAGTTCGGTCAGTGAGTCATTCTCGTCCCCCATGATGCCTACAGGCTCGCCTCTTCGCAATGATCGCAGCACACTGTCCCCCTTCCTCGCCGCGACACATCGCCAGTGAAGTCCTGATGCTGCCCACAACTGGCCCCCGTCGAAGTCGCCGCTGCTCAAACGGATCTAACGAATATCTATCAGAATCCATATAAAAACCGGCAAATTTCAAAGTACAGGTGGCTTGTTTTTTGCATAGCTAGCAAGTTGTATTTTTCCTTGGCACCACTTTGGAGTGCAAATAATGTTTTGTATAACTTTTATTTATTTTTTAGGAGAGGCAAAATTTAAAAAAAAATTAATTACGCTAATGTTTTTTGAGTTTTATTTTTAGTTAGTTTCCCGTGCGGTAAAAATAGCAGTATATCTTTATTCTCCGTGTCAGGTCGGACACACCGAAACCAAATTTATGTAATTTTTTTTCTTTTCACTACTTTTAAAAAGTAAAATGTTTTTTTTTAAATAATTGGAGAGGATTTGGTCTCGCCGCATGCGCAGCCCCGTAGCGCTTTTATTTGTCTGACTACGGAGCTGTGGGATGCCTCATTTTTTGCGGGAAGAGTTGTAGTTCTTATTCGGACCATTTTGAAATATATCCGATTTTTTAATCGCGTTTTATGCCTTTTTTTGTGACTCAAACAGTGAAAAAAATAGAAATTATGGCTTTTTTTATTTTTTATGGTATTTACCGTGTGGAATAAATATTAAAATATTTAATTTTTGGGGGTTGGGATCCCAGCTGACGGTAGGACAGCTGGGATCCCGTGATTGCCGATGGGGCTAGCTGGGGCTGCCATTCCCCGCCCGACGTGAAAACTCTATGGTGGATGAATAAGGCCCGGCTAGCCCCGTCGGCAAAAGTCAATGGGCGGTCGTCAAGGGGTTAAAAAAGCCTGTACATAGACTAAACAAAAACTCCTCATGTGGTCTCATTTTTAATCAATTTAATTATCAAAAAAATAAATCTTATTAGTACAAAAACACAAGTAAAAGTAATACCTTACAGAAATAGATATTTAACAGTGAAAACCTGAAAGTTTAGGACTGTAAATCCCTGTAATATAAATAGAACACCTACATTTTAACATCTAGACGGAGTTCCTGAGTTATCGGGGTTTGACTTATACAAAAAACAAAGAAAATTACTAATGTGACTAGATATAATTTTATTCAAATGTTTAATCTCATAGAATACCAATAATAATTTACAATACATATTCACGAAAGATGTAGGCTGTATCTAAAGAAGAGAAGGACTGAAAATTCCCATGAGTGCAAAGTAACTCAAACAAAACAAAGAAGAACACCAACACCCCAACACCGGGGCGTTCCTGTTCTCCTTCACCCCAACACCGGGGCGTTCCTGTTCTCCTTCACCCCAACACCGGGGTGTTCCTGTTCTCCTTCACCCCAACACCGGGGTGTTACTGTTCTCCTTCACCCCAACACCGGGGTGTTACTGTTCTCCTTCACCCCAACACTGGGGCGTTACTGTTCTTCTTCTTCTTTCCTTTGTTTGAGTTATTTGGCACTCATGGGAATTTTCAGTCCTTCTATTCTTCAGATACAGCCTACATCTTTCGTGAATATGTATTGTAAATTATTATTGGTATTCTATGATTAAACATATTTGAATAAATTTATCTCCATTTTCCTTTTAGTTTTTCTCCACTCATACAAAAACCCTACTTAGGAATGGAGGAACCGTCTTTGGATAGAAAGAAGTGTGTGGCGGTCGGGGCGCTCCTCCGAGGCCGGCTTAGCTCCTAGTAGAGGCTGTAGTGTGCTCAGCCTGTGAGGAGCTTGGCAAGCGCTGCTGTGTGTCACTGCCTCCTAAGCGTCCGGACCCAGACTGCAGATGTCGGATCAGCTCAGACAGCCGCAGCCCTCCTGTAGGTGAGCGGGATGATGAGCTCCATGCAGCCACTCGCTCCTGCTGCCATGTAAGCCATATTGCTGTGCAGCAGGTGGTGAGGAGTGGGACTCGGGACACACAGGAGAGCAAAGCGAAGGCAACATTACTGACTTTGGGGGCATTATTGCTGAAGATGGGGGTATGTGAGGGTTGTTACTTGTATTACATGTATTGTCTGTAGAAATCCATGCAAATTTACATTTTTTTTGTTTCTTCTTGGTTGGTACAGTGTGGCAGTGAAAGCCACTGAGATTTGCATACTAACCTGTACTGTATTTATATGCAGAGTCTAAAGACTATTGTAAGTGCCTTCAAATTTCCCCTTACAATTTCCACAGCTGTCCACTAGATTTCCTTTTCTTCCATGATCTGCATGATATCACGGGCATGGCTAGCACTGTGGCCAAACTCCTGATTGGCTGGCTGCTAGCTCTAACAGCAACCAGCCAATTAGGACCACGGTCACATTGCTCTCCCCTTTTCTCCCTTTTGTCAGTCAGGCTGATTAAGCCAGTCGGCTGAAGAAATAAAAATCCGGTGGATGGTTGGCGGGGTAACTTGGGGGCACTTTCAGAATCTGTAGACCCTACATCTATATAGAAGTAAATATATATGCCCCCTCCCTGCCCACTTATGAAATAGAAAAGTTTAGTTACTCTTTGAGAATTAACAGACAGTCCTCTTTTACTTATTGCTTTTGACATATAACTAATTTTGAAATCTATTTTGGTTTCAGTTACGGTATATGAAAATGGTCTGTAAATGTCCTTAGCGTAGGCTGAGTTCACAAGGACATCGTATAGTTATATTCAGCTTCTCTGTCCAAAGGAGAGGCTGGACAGAACCAAATATAATAGTTTGCTTCCCTGTTTGCTGGAACGGGGACAGTAACTTACTGAACTGCTAGTGCTCAAAATATTAGCACTTTTTTTTCTTCCTACATGCAGGCCTTTTTTTTACCCCCCTATTTTAAAGCAGCCTCAACATTTCTAGTACGAGCAGTTCAGAAGGCTTGTATCCTTATTCAAGTTATCGGGGAAACAGCTACGGGTTAGCCCTCCCCAGAAAAAGATCGGAAATATCTCGGGAACGAAAAGAGATCTAAAATTAATTTTTGCTGATCAAACCGGATCTAACGAATATCTATCAGAATCCATCCAAAAAATGGCAAATTTCAAATTAGGGGGGGCTAACCCGTACCTAACCCCCCACCTGACACCCCCAATATCTCGGGAACGAAAGGAGATCTAACATTAATTTTTGCTGATCAAACCGGATCTAACGAATATCTATCAGAATCCATCCAAAAAATGGCAAATTTCAAATTAGGGGGGGCTAACCCCCCAACTGACACCCCCAATATCTCGGGAACGAATGGAGATCTAACGCTAGTTTTTGCTGATCAAACCGGATCTAACGAATATCTATCAGAATCCATCCAAAAAACGGAAAATTTCATAGTTGGGGGGCTAGCTACGGGTTAGCCCCCCCTGAAAAAGATCGTAAATATCTCATTTTGTAGGGGTGATCTAATGTTAGTTTTGGTTGATCAAACCGGATCTAACAAAGATCTAATGAATGTAGTCATTTTTTACCCAAATTCTCACTAAGGGGGGGCTAACCCGGGGGTGGTCAGCAGTGTCCATCCTGCACACACTGAGGCCCCTGATCATGTGATCCCTGACTCCTCCCCCTCCTGTGACCTCATCACAGGTCCTGTGCAGTGTGTGCACACAGAACAGCCAATGCCATCGCCGCTCCTGAATGCATGCCTTCCCCTTGCCTCGGGAGTGAGACATGTGGTGCACCGCGGGCCGCATGTTTGAGACCCCTGATTTAAACTATTTGTATAGTTTTTCCTTTTTTGCTTTAGCAGTCAACAAACTGGCTCCATAACACAATCAATTTCGTGATTCAAACCTGCTGGGGCTAGAGTGTCCAGGGTAAAAATCCATCTGGATTCCATATTGTATGTAGGCAGAACTAAGAGACCTCTGCAAGTAAGGATCAAGGAGCACCTTAACAACATTAGAAAGGGATATAAGGGACATCCATTGTCCCGCCACTTTGCAGACATGCACAATCGATCATGCAGAGGTGTCTCCTATATGGGCATACAATTAGTTAAGCCAAATCATAGAAGGGGCGACTATCTCAAAGCAATGTCCCGAGTGGAATCCAGATGGATTTTTACCCTGGACACTCTAGCCCCAGCAGGTTTGAATCACGAAATTGAGCTCTATGCGTTCTAGTTTTTTCCTCACTTTGTGGTACAAGTTTTAAGCCCCAAACAAAAGGGCTTAAAAGTGAAGCTACATCAGAAGTATGGACATGATTTCATATGAATGTCGGACCTTTTGATCAGCCCATAAATGAACAGGGCCCGATAAAATGGGGCTTTTTGAAATATGCACATACTTTTTATTTTAATTTTTATATTTTTTCCTATTTTTAGTATTATTCTTGATATATATATTTTTTATATATATATTTGCATTCTCATTTTTTAATCTATTTTAATTATGTTAATAAATAAAGGTTACACCACATGCATATTTTATTTATGTCTTTCTTAATCTCATCATTCATTCCCTTTTATATACACATATTCTCTATGTCCATCCATTTGGATTCAGTCTCATGCAACCTCTACTTGCTTTAGGGTTAGATGCAGACACTGCCGTCCTCCCCTCCTCCCTTTGATTCTCACTGAATCCACAATCTCTCCTCCTAATGAGGCTTTCTTATCAGGCAGCTGTGGGTCAGGTGATTACTCTGCAGGGCTTCAGGATACTTTATAAGGACGCTCTATGCAATGGCAGGCACAACCCTGATGAAGAGAGACGTTCTCTCGAAACGCGTTGGTTTTGTGCCATTAGCCAGCCACCGTCCTTTCCCAGTGTGACGTCACGCTACACCCTGCCCCCACCACACGCCGACCTCCTCAGCGTCGCTCACGGCCGGAGCACGCAAGGTAGCGGCGATCCGCACTGCTTCACTGCCCCGCAGCAGCGGTCATCACCCACCCCACCTAGCACGCTTGACTGCACCACCGACCACCAGCTTCCAAGTGCCACCCTCCCTGCACTATACCAGCCAGCACAAGCCTCCTCTAACCCTCACCCATGTCACAGGTCTGCCTCTGCATAGAACAGTCTAGTACCAGGTGCTCTTGATTTATCTAAGGATATTCAGCCACAAGCATTTGGCAAGGTTAGCCTCAGCCTCCACCCGAACCATCTATCATTATTCCTTGGTACCTTTTGGCTTTTTTTCTGATATTCAAATCTTTTTTTTTTATTAGTAATTATATTTAAACCAGGATTAGGGGACATGTGCCAGCCAATATCCCAGTAACAGTTCCAAGGTTGGATGCATTATGGTCGGATTCATTAATAAGTAAGTCTATCAGAATCTCTTTTAACCCTTAAGGGGTTGCCCCCCCTTTTTTGTAAGATAAGCGTACTCCACTTCTTTATTTATTCATTCACTTTATTGGCAGCTACTTACATTTTCAAGACAAAGCGATCAGCCTTAAGGGCATTGCGTTTTTTCTATACACTAACAAGTAAGTAGCTTATTTTCTAAAGCAAAACCAAAAAAAAAAAAAAATAGGCTTTATTTATTTATTCATTCATTTATTCATCTCACTTTTTGTGCCAGCTATCCATATTTCCAAGACCAGGCAACCAGCCTCCAGGACATCTTGTTTTTTCTATACATTATCAAGTGAGTAGTCTAATGTTAACCCTTGTCTTTCCCAGTATAGCGCGGTGTAATTACTATTTTAAGCTTGTCTCTTTTTAGCAGGTATTAGCACAGAACCTGTCAATCACCAGCAACATCTGGGAACACCCAATTTTTTCTTCTGGGCCAAGTGGACTAGCGCCAGTGTGTCACTCTATTATTTAAGATATATACCGTATTTTTTGGACTATAAACACACACCTAGGTTTAGAGGAGGAAATTAGGAAAAAAATTGAAGCAAAAAATGTGGTCAATTCTGTACTTAATATCCCCTATCCTGGTATATATGGCCCCCTCATCCCTATCCTGATACACATGGCCCCTTCATCCCTACCCTGGTATACATGGACCCCTCATCCCTATCCTGGTATGCATGGATCCCTCATCCCTATCCTGGTATGCATGGATCCCTCATCCCCTATCCTGGAATGCATGGATCCCTCATCCCTATCCTGACAGGAATGATCGCCTTCATCCCTATACTAGTATGCAGGGCCCCCATTTCACCCTGGTACGCAGGGCCCCATCTCTATTCTGGTACGATTGGCCCCATCCCGATCCTGTTATGTATGGCCCCATCCCTATTGCCCCCACCCCCATCCTGGTATGCATGGCCCCATCAGAAAACAAAAAAAATATTATATTTGCCAGAGTACTCGCCAGGACTGTTCCTCAAAGATCACGGTGAGTATTCATTGCTCTTCAGTAGAGTGCAGTATCAGCCACCGACATCCTGCTGCTGCCGGCAGTCACATGTGCTGCTACTTAAGAGAAATGAATATTCATTGGATTCATCATTCATTCATCAGGAGATTATTTAATATTGAACTATATTCAAGCGGGACTAGATGAAGAAAACCCTAAAATCATGTATCATGTTATCTGAAACAGTCAGAAAACTAGCCCCATATTGGGCGACCCCAGACCTCAGACTATATACTGTGTAAGTTTATAAGCCCCTCCAGTGTCAGGAATAGATAGTATGTGAAAATCCCGTATATACCGCTCAGGGAACACTTTACTTTCAGAGATAATTTCCATATTCATACTAAATAATGGCACAGATCTCCCAGACATTATGATTGCACATATCCCTAGTCTTTATAACGATATTGCACTCATTCCCTGACAGACCGCAGCATGGCCATTAGTTAGAAGCTGCTAATGATCTTTGGAGCAGGTAAGTTTTCCCTGAGTGGTACATATTGGGCCGTCTGAAGACTGAGTTTAGTCTAGGACAATTTGTTTGCACTACTAATTAACAGCAGTTACATTACCAAACTAGGGCAGTCCCTATAGGAGAAAAACACAAGAATTATACTGTATTATCACATACTATCTATTCCTGACACTGGAGGGGCTTATAAACTTACACAGTATATAGTTTGAGGTCTGGGATCTGCCAATATGGGGCTAGTTTTCTGACTGTTTCGGATAACATGATACATGATTTTAGTTTTTTTCCATCTAGTCTGGCTTGAATATAGATAAATATTAAATGTAGTCTGCTGATGAGTCGCCTTTGGTGAGGATGACAAAACTCACAGAAATGAGAGGCTTGGAGAGTGAGTGTGTATACCCTATCACCCTATCTACTGAAACGTGGGGTACATGTTTTTTCTATTAGTCATCTTCTGACTAACCTTCAGGGGGTAAATTTATGGGTATAGTTTTACATTTTGAGTTAATAAAGTTTAGTTTTATCCTTTTGTCAGCAAACATGAGGAATGACAAGAGACAACCCCTTTAAGAAGATCTAATTTTGGTTAAAACGTTTCCAACATTCTGAACATAAAAAAGGCTTCTCCCCTATGTGACATCTCTGATGTTTATTAACAGTTGATTTCCAAGTAAAACATTTCCCACATTAAGAAAATGAAAAAGGCTTCTCCCCTGTGTGAGTTCTCTGATGGCGATCAAGACTTACTTTCCATTTAAAACATTTCCCACATTCTGAACATGAATATGGCTTCTCTGCTGTGTGAATTCTCTGATGTCTAACAAGATTTGAATTATGAGTAAAACATTTCCCACATTCTGAACAGGAAAAAGGCTTCTCCCCTGTGTGAGTTCTCTGATGGCTTTCAAGACTTACTTTCCATTTAAAATATTTCCGACATTCTGAACATGAATATGGCTTCTCTGCTGTGTGAATTCTCTGATGTGTAACAAGTAGTGTTGAGCATTCCGATACCGCAAGTATCGGGTATCGGCCGATACTTGCTGTATCGGAATTCCGATACCGACTTCCGATATTTTTTCAATATCGGAATTCGGCATCGGAATCGGAAGTTCAGTTGATTGACGGCCTGACGTCATCATGATGCGCGGTGTGTGCGCATCATGATGCGCCGTCATTTCGGGCCTTCCGGGGGTCTCTGCCGGCCTGCCGGGGGGCTGTGCCGGCCTGCCGGGGGGCTGTGTGGACTGCCCGGGGTCTGTACCGGCCTGCCGGGGGGCTGTGCCGGCCTGCCGGTGGTCTGTGCACCCTGTGGGGGTCTGTACCGGCCTGCCGGGGGGCTGTGCCGGCCTGCCGGGGGGCTGTGCTGATGTCCGGGGGTCTGTGCAAGCATCGTCCGATGGGACTACAAGTCCCATCGGGCGATGCCTGCTACCATGACAGTGATTGACACATTAGCCAATGATGGGACAGTAGTAGTCCCATCATCCGGCTAATGTGTTAAATGTTAAAAAAAAAAAAAAAATACTACATACATACTACATGCATGCTACATACATACTACATGCTACATACATACTACATGCATGCTACATACATACTACATGCATGCTACATACTACATGCATGCTACATGCATGCTACATACATACTACATGCTACATACATATGCCATTGCTACATGTGGGAATTTCCCACACAGCAATGGCATAAAGTGAGACTAGGGACTTTTTTTTTTTAAGTGGCGGAGGAATACAGTGCGGAAGGATACCTACCTTCCGTCATTGGATTCCTGCAGCCCGTAGAGAACGGCAGCATCATCTGATGCTGCAGTTCTCTACCCAAGATCGTCGTGGGACACACTCGTGGACTGCTTCGGATCGTGGGTGAGTATTTTTGTGGTTTGTAATGTTAATATTTATCCCGGAAAAGACAATGGCTTCGGGGAACAATGTGACAAGTATTGGTAAGTATGTTACTCTATGTTATATGTACTGTATGTCTATGTATGTATTGTATGAATGTATTGTATGTATGTAGTATATATGTGGTATGTATGTAGCATGTAGTATGTATGTAGCATGTAGTATGTATGTAGCATGCATGTAGTATGTATGTAGCATGCATGTAGTATGTATGTAGCATGCATGTAGTATATATGTAGTATGTATGTAGCATGTAATTTTTTTTTTTTTTACTGTCACGGTAGCAGGCATCGCCCGATGGGACTTGCAGTCCCATCGGACGATGCCTGCACAGACCCCCGGAGCCTGCACAGACCACCGGCAGGCCGGCACAGCCCCCCGGCAGGCCGGCACAGCCCCCCGGCAGGCCGGCACAGCCCCCCGGAGCCTGCACAGCCCCCCGGCAGGCCGGCACAGCCCCCCGGCAGGCCGGCACAGCCCCCCGGAGCCTGCACAGACCACCGGCAGGCCGGCACAGACCACCGGAGCCTGCACAGACCCCCTGGCAGGCCGGCACAGCCCCCCGAAAGGCCCGTACAGACCCCAGAGAGGCTGTACAAGGGCAGGAAAGGGTTTTTCTTATTCCGATACCGGAAGTCCCATAGACTTGAATGGGACTTCCGGTATCGGAATCGGCGATACCGATACTTTTTTTAAAGATCGGCCGATACCATCCGATACGATACTTTGAAGTATCGGACGGTATCGCTCAACTCTAGTAACAAGATTTGGTTTCTGAGTAAAACATTTCCCACATTCTGAACATGAAAAAAGCTTCTCTCCTGTGTGAGTTCTCTGGTGATTAATAAGATGCTCTTTCTGGTTAAAACATTTCCTACATTCTGAGCAGGAAAAAGGTTTCTCCCCTGTGTGAGTTCTCTGGTGATTAATAAGATGCTCTTTCCGGCTAAAACATTTCCCACATTATGAACAGGAAAAAGGCTTCTCCCCTGTGTGAGTTCTCTGATGGCTATCAAGACTTACTTTCCATTTAAAATATTTCTCACATTCTGAACATGAATATGGCTTCTCTGCTGTGTGAATTCTTTGATGTGTAATGAGATTTGGTTTCTGAGTAAAACATTTCCCACATTAAGAAAATGAAAAAGGCTTCTCCCCTGTGTGAGTTCTCTGATGGCGATCAAGACTTACTTTCCATTTAAAACATTTCCCACATTCTGAACATGAATATGGCTTCTCTGCTGTGTGAATTCTCTGATGTCTAACAAGATTTGAATTATGAGTAAAACATTTCCCACATTCTGAACAGGAAAAAGGCTTCTCCCCTGTGTGAGTTCTCTGATGGCGATCAAGACTTACTTTCCATTTAAAATATTTCCCACATTCTGAACATGAATATGGCTTCTCTGCTGTGTGAATTCTCTGATGTGTAACAAGATTTGGTTTCTGAGTAAAACATTTCCCACATTCTGAACATGAAAAAAGCTTCTCCCCTGTGTGAGTTCTCTGGTGATTAATAAGATGCTCTTTCCGGCTAAAACATTTCCCACATTCTGAACAGGAAAAAGGCTTCTCCCCTGTGTGAGTCCTATGGTGATTAACCAATTGTGATTTCGTGTTAAAACATTTCCCACATTCTGAACATGAAAATGGCTTCTTTGCTTTAGGAGCAGTTTGTTTTTTAATGTCTCTTTTGTGACTTTGAATTTCCTTAGTAATCGGTAAAGAATCAGAAGATGTGACTTGTTTCATAGGATCAGATGACAGATCTTTACTGTGAATAGGTGATGATATATCTGGAGTAATAGCATTCACTTCAGTTGTATCTTGTAGGATCTCAAGATCATTAGATTTAAAAATTGAAGATGTCAGCTGTCCCTCTGATCGCTTGGTACAGTCATCTTCTAGGATAAAAAAACAATTTTTTTAATAAAATATCCTTGAGTTTTATATTTTTGAACATTTCTACTTAAACTGTCCATAAAAATGGCAAACTATGTAAAAAACTTTAATTATTTACCAAGACAATGACAGTTCACAGTCTAATAGAAAACCTTGTTGGATGAGCCAGTAGTGTGTGGTGTTCAACTGTTTGTTCATTCTGCCTCCCAAATATCAAATATAAAGAAACCAATCAATGTTACATAGGCAAAAATAATTGGAAGAAGTTCTCCAGCTCCACGATGTTGTGAAAACAGATTTCTTTATTCACATCAGACGTTACAAAGAGGAAGTTAAAATGCCTGCATAGAAAATACAGATGCTTGCATTCTCAACGCATTTCTAGAGTCTCAGCACCCTTAGTCAAGGCAGGTTAGAGTTAATGCTATAGTTAGGGTTAGTGTTGGGGCTAAAGTAAGAGTACTGTCACGCTTGGCGATGCACCAGCGATCCCGACAATGATATGACCTAATAGGAATCGCTGGTGCATCACTACATGGTCGCTGGTGAGATGTCAAAGTCAGATCTCACAGCGACGCAGCAGCGATATAGAATGATACGACAGTCGTTGGGATCCGGTCTCTCAGACCTGTAGTACTGAGGTCATTCCTCATTGTCCCTGTCAAACACAGCGATGCATGCTGGCCCGCGGGACACCAGCGATCAAAAAATGGCCCAGGACATTCGAGCATGATCAGCAACACCGCAGCAGGGGCCCAATCGCCGCTATGTGTCACAAGTAGCGAGAACGCAGGTGAGATCGCTGATGCATCACAAAATCGATCTCGCTATGTGAGACGGGGGCTAAAGGGTTCCTGTCAGGCGAAAGTTAAGGTTACTATTAGGCAAAAGTTGGGTTACTGTTAGGCAAAAGTTGGGTTACTGTTAGGCAAAAGTTGGGTTACTGTTAGGCAAAAGTTGGGTTACTGTTAGGCAAAAGTTGGGGTTACTGATAGGCAAAAGTTAGGGTTACTGTTAGGCTAAAGTTAGGGTTACTGTTAGGCTAAAGTTAGGGTTACTGTTAGGCAAAAGTTGGGTTACTGTTAGGCAAAAGTTGGGGTTACTGATAGGCAAAAGTTAGGGTTACTGTTAGGCTAAAGTTAGGGTTACTGTTAGGCTAAAGTTAGGGTTACTGTTAGGCTAAAGTTAGGGTTTATTCTACAGTTAGGGGTAGGCTAAAGAATTAGGCTTTTCTCAATTGTCTCCCCAATAATTTGGTCACGTCAGTCATGTTACGTGAGAGTTTTCTATTTCCGGAGAAAAAAAACTATAAACGAATAAAATGGCCCGTCAGTATTATAGTGCAGAGGAGGCTTATGCACTTTTATGTTCTGACAGTGAAGAAAGTTCAGTGTCAGATGGCGATGTGGATTTCGAGGGTTTTAGTAGCAGCGACAGTGATAGCTCAGAAATGAGCAGTGATTCTGGTCCATCCTCACACACAAGGACCAGTACAACAAGAAGGAAAAATAGCGCTTCTGGAGAAATGTCTCCAACTCAGGGAACAAAGCCCAGTACTAGCGCTGTCCCTAGTGCTCGTGAATTGGCGCACACCAATGTCCAAGGGGCTTTGCCTCTTGATGTAGCATTTCCCAGATGGGAGGCTTCGGATTCGGCTACTCCATTCATCCCTAATTTTAATGCCATTCCTGGTATAAATGTGGAGGTGGAAAATTTTGGAACGATTATTTTTTTAATTTGTTTCTGACAGATAGCTTGCTAGAGCATATTGTCCTACAAATTTATATGTGTCCCAATTCATCAGCCAGAATCCACGATCCTATTATGCTAGGTCAAATTTATGGAACCAACTAATGTCCTAGAAAGGAAAACATTTTTAGGACTTACATTCAATATGGAACTTGTTAAAAAAAATAACCATTCGGTCCTATTGGTCCAACTGCCCTGTTCAAGCCACCCCTATGTTTTCTGCTGTTCTTCGTAGGACCCATTATGAAATGCTCATGAGATTTTGTCATTTTAACGACAATAGTCAATGCCTGCCCAGAAATGTCCCTGAACATGACAGACTATTCAAAATCAGACCCATCATCACAGAAAAGGAAAAGGAAGACTGCACCTCAAGCAATTTATTCCTTCTAAGAGGGCAATTTTTGGAATAAGGCTCTATAAAATGTGCGAGAGTCCAACCGGATACACATCAGCTTTTCGCATTTATGAGGAGAAAGATAGCCAACTAAACCCACCAGGAGGCCCTACTTATCTGGGGACATAGGGAAAAATCATTTGGGAGCTGATAACGCCATTTTTACAAAAAGGCTACAATCTGTATGTTGACAACTTCTACACCAGCATACCCCTATTTAAAAGTCTGGTTGAACATAACATAGGGGCTTGTGGGACTATTCGCAAAAACCGTCAGGTGTTTCCACAATCATTGGTCAGCAAAAAGTTCCGAAAGGGGCAGTCAGGGGCTTTACACAATGGAGAGCTGCTTGCCCTTAAGTATAAGGATAAAGATATTTTTATCCTGAGCTCGATCCACACAGATTCCACAAGGGCCACTGCAGACCAACAGGGATCCACTACTCCAAAACCTGGGTCTGTCATTGACTACAACAAATATATGGGGGTGTGGACCTTGCAGATCAGGTTCTACAGCCATACCAGGAATCAAGAAAATCATATATCTGGTATAAAAAGTTAGTCATGTATTTGTTTCAGGTGGCCACATATAATTCTTTTGTGTTATACAAAAAAGCCGGAAATGCAGATACTTTCCTTGATTATCAGGAAAAGGTCACTGAAAATCTTGTTTTTGATAATTTTGTCCCCACCAATCCTTTAGAATCTGAAGATGTCAGAAGACTCACTGAGCGACATTTTATTGCACTCATCCCAGTAACTGAAACAAGAAAGAACCCCCAGAGAAGATGTCGTGTATGTTCCTAGAGAGGAATGAGGCATGATCCCCGCTATTATTACCCACAATGCCCATCACTGCCAGCCTTATGCCTCCATGACGGCTTTACAATCTTCCACACAGAACCACGTTTTTGAACTGTTTTGACATTCAAGCATTTGGTTTATTTAGTGACAGACACATTTGAGTAGAGCTGACGTAACAATTTCCGGGGGTAGGTGGGGGGAGGTCTCCAGAGACACAAGCTGGGCACAATATATTGGGCACTACAATGACATTTTTGCAATTTTTGCTCTAAAACTTCCACTACGAGTTTCTGGAAATCATCCATGTAGAGAAAATGGTCACTATATTCATAGATGAATTCCCAGAGGGGTGTCATTTCCAAAATGGGGTCACTTCAGGGGGATTCTGTTGTTCTAGCACTTAGCGGCTCTCCAAAGTGCCACAACAGCAGAATCCCCCCTGAAGTGACCCCATTTTAGAAATGACACCCCTCTGGGAATTAGAAATGACCCCCCCTCTGTGAATTCATCTCTGGGTGTAGTGACCATTTACCTATCTACCTAATTTCCAATGTAATATCTGGGGTTAAAACAACATTTTAGTGATAAAAATGTACCATATTTTTCAGACTATAAGTCGCACTTTTTGCCAAAAAATTTAGTGGGGAAATGGGGATGCGTCTTATAGTAGGAATTTACTTACAAATGCTGTTGCGGCGGCGCTCTGTGCTGCGTGGAGGGCTCCACTGGAATTTTGTCAAAGTCCAGAGACCCCTGCAGTTTCATTGTTACGATGCGGTGGTCTCCAGAAAAATGGCCGCTGTGAACGGCGCATGCTCAGATTCAGATCTCGCCCCGAGATCTCGTTGCCGAGATCTAAATCTGAGCATGTGCCGCCCCCACCTGCCATTCTCCCGGAGGCCATCGCATCACAGCAATGGAGCTGCAGGGGCTTAAGGCTTTGACAAAATGGCGGCAAAGCCCCCCACGCAGCACAGAGTGCCGCTGCCCCAGCACAGAGCGCTGCCGCCGCCACAGGTGGAGCGCTGCCGACCCAACGCAGAGCACTTCCACCCAAGCACAGAGCACCGCTGCCACACCAGCCTGGAATGGGAGCTTCCAGAGGCCACCGCACCAGCCTGGACCATCGAACAACGTCTGTGACCACTCTTGCACCTGTGCTGATTCCATGATTCCACCCCCCCGGTAAGCTGAATTCGGATGTAAGATGGACCCCCATTTTGCACATTTTTCTCCCCTATTTTCCTTTTGAAAATTTGGGGTGCGTCTTATAGTCCAAAAAATACAGTAATTATTTTTTCTTCACTGCCCAATGGTATAATTTTCTATGGAACAGCAGTGGTGTCAGTATGCTCACTGCACCACTAGAAGAACTCATTCAGGGAAGTATTTGGTAAAATGCAGTCACTTTTGGGGCTTATGCTGTTCTGGCACCTCAGGGGCTCTGACAATGTGACATGTCACCCACAAACACTTCCAGCAAAATCTGCTCTCCAATATGGCGCTCCTTCCCTTCCAAGCCATGCCATGCGCCGAAACAGTGGTATTCTCCCACATGTGGGGTATCGGCGAGCTCAGGAGAAATTGCACAACAAATTGTATGGAGCAATTTCTCCCGTTACCCTTATGAAAATGCAAAATATGGAGCTAAAAAGATTTGTGAAAAATCGTATTTTTTTTTTATTTGCATGGCGCCATGTTATAAACTTCTGTGAAGCACCTGTGGGTTGAAGGTGCTCAATACACATCTGGATAAGTTCCCTAAGGGGTCTAGTTTCTAAAATGGTGTCACTTGTTGGTGGTTTCCACTGTTTAGGCACATCAGGGGCTCGACAAACACGACATGGCAACCGCTAATTATTCCAGCATATTTTACATTCAAAAAGTCAAATGGCGCTCCTTCCCTTCCGAGCCCTGCCGTGCGCCCAAACAGTAGATTTCCCCAACATATGGGGTATCGGCATGCTCAGGAGAAATTGCACAACAAAACGTATCGTCCATTTTCTCCTGTTACCCTGGCGAAAGTGAAAAAAAAATAGGTCTAAAGGAAAATTTTTGTGAAAGAAAATTAAAGTAAATGTTTATTTTTTCCTTCCACATTTCATTCATTCCAGTGAAGCACCTGAAGGGTTAATAAACTTCTTGAATGTGGTTTTGAGCCCCTTGAGGGGTGCACTCTTTAGAATGGTGTCACTTTTGGGTATTTTCTGTCATATTGACCCCCCAAACTCATTTCAAATGTGAGGTGGTCCCTAAAAAAATGGTTTTGTAAATTTTGTTGTAAAAATGAGAAATCGCTGTTTAACTTTTAACCCTTATAACTTCCTAACAAAAAAAATTTGATATAGTTGATATAGAGGCTACTGCGCAGGCGCCGCCATCACCGGTGACATTGTGCTGGATGTAATTTCTTTCTAAGCCTCACAATAGCCACAATATTATAGGCATTATCAACAATAATATCAATGCTATTATATGCATTATGTAATAATGGGGGCAGGTCAGTGAGGGGTCAGCGACCTGTCATAAGCCAATACAGATGAATATGTAATCAGAGCACCACATAAAGCCCCGCCCACAGCCCCACCCACAGCCCCGCCCTGGAGCACGAGAATCTCATTAACTGAAAACTACAAATACAGATTACACAACAGTAAACCAGAGTTGCCCTCATTTATGGTGGACCATTGGAGCTACTATGGATCCTGACCAGAAGATTAGAGAAAATATTGCTCCCCATTTCAGGAGAGACTGTGCAGTAATCTGAATTCCTTAGGATCGAAAACAATGTAATTGGTTGTAAGTTCTATAGAAAAGGGCTTTCACTGCCCAAAGTCATTTGAACAGTTTTGGGTGGAGGAGAATGTTGTGGTCTAGAGGCAAAATGGTGATCATGGTAATATGGCCGGACTACACCACCGATAAAGCAGCCACAGCCGGTGACTGAGAGGAATCTGTGACTTCTCTGCATTCAGTGGTTACTACTCACCTGGGTAGTCATATGTGGGAATCTCCTCTTTACACCACTCATCATCTCTCACATATGTCTCTGTAGTATTAATATGGGTCAGATCTTCACCCTGAAACAAATATTGTAAAAGTCACAGACAGATGGAGAAGTCCCATCTATGATCAGCTCTAATCCTGCCATCTCCACCGTTCTCATTACACAAGTATAAAACATATAATACTGGTGGATAAAACAAGACTGAGCACAAGACCTTCACAGCCGCCTACACATCATAGCGGAGACCTCCTGACACCTTCTCTCCATCTACCTGATGATCCTGAGGAGCACTGGGATCTTCTTGGTTACAGTCCTGTGGAAGAAGAGGACGGGGACATCTCTCTGGTGTTGTCCTCTTACTGGATAGATCTGGAGGAAACACATACAGGGACTGAATTCATTCTCTACATACAGATAATTATAGGCCGTGTGTATTTAGTCCTGTCTATTACCTGGTGATGTGAGGGGCCGGGGAACCTCCATTATGACGTTCTTGTACAGATCTCTGTGTCCTTCTAAATACTCCCACTCCTCCATGGAGAAATAGACAGCGACATCCTGACACCTTATAGGAACCTGACACATACAATGATACCGTCATCCCCCGATCCCTTCATAGTGTTACTGTATAATGTCCCAGCATTCCCAGCAGTGTCACCTCTCCAGTCAGCAGCTCAGTCATCTTGTAGATGAGGTCTAGGATCTTCTGGTCATTGATGTCCTCATGGATCAGGGGGTGAGGTGGAGGCCCCGTGATTGGGCTCAGGGGTCTTCCCCATCCCTCAGACACAGGGTCCTGACAGCGATCACTAGAGGTCTTCTTCACCACTGTGTAATCCTGGTTATGGAGACACATTAATAAATCTCACTACAGACATTTCCAGAGTCCTCACCTCTCCAGTTCTGTCCATCTGTTATTCCCATAGATAAGAATGATGTAATGTGATGTCATCAGAATCTCTCACCTCTCCAGTGAGACGGAAGAGGATCTCTAGGGTGAGGTGTAACATCCTCTCCGCCATCTTGTCTCTGTCCATATCCATCCTTGATGGGTAAATCAGGAAAATTTTCTTCTGTAGAAGATCTTCACTGAGAGGATCCGATATTGTAGAGACCTGAATGAGAAGAAGATGATCCGATGTAACATCATAAGAATCCTGTGTAATAATACACTTACTGGAGATAATAAGGGAAACATATGAGGAGATTTATTATCTTACAGGGTTTAGTTTTCTTCCCTGACATCTACTAATAAAACCTATATATTTAGGCCACAGACAACAAGCAGTTTCCTCCTCGGAGTCGGCAGCTGAACACGTTCCTCATAGACTCATCTTCCATAACACTAATTCTCGTCTCATTACCGACACTGGAATCGGCATTAGCAATACTGCAGGAGATATTCATTACACGTGACATGAGAAATAACTCCTTCATGATGAGGACGACATCTTCATCTTCTACTGCGGCTCTAGAGACAGATGTGGCCAGAGTCGGTCACTGCCTCCATCCCCACCGGCCGTCTATATGAAGGTTTCCCGTCTTCCCCGCACTGGAATCTTCTCTCCCGTTAGATCTCAGCTCTGAGTCACACACAGAAGTTTGAGGCTTTTCTGGAAGAACAGGACAGGAGAGATCTGAGGCCGATGTCTCCATGTACAGGGTTTCCCCTCGGGATAAGAGGCTTTTCTATCCCTTTCCCCCAATTAGAGGGGACACCTGTGGATATCGGGGTCTTTACCGGCTGCAGTCCTGGGGGGATTTACTCAGTAACGTGGACGTTGGAGAAACGTCACCATCAATTCCCATCAGAGTGAAGGAACATCGCTCCTCTATTCAGCTCTATGGATCCAGGATGAAATCCACTGCGGCCCCTGCAAGAAAAGAGCGAAGTCTGGTGAGACCCCCGAGGCCGGAGATTTCTACAGCTGCTCTGTGCGCACAGGACCTGTGATGAGGTCACAGGAGGGGAGGAGTCAGGGGTCACATGATCAGGGGCCTCAGTGTGTGCAGGACTCTGCTGTGCTGGTTGTCATGGTGCTGGATGAGGGGAAGTTTATTTGTGGGGTCAGGAGGGGTTTACAGGGTGGATGTAGCAGAGCCGTGTGTGTACGAGGTGTACGGAGCGGAGCCGTGTGTGTACGAGGTGTACGGAGCAGAGCCATGTGTGTACGAGGTGTACGGAGCAGAGCCATGTGTGTACGAGGTGTACGGAGCAGAGCCGTGTGTGTACGAGGTGTACGGAGCAGAGCCGTGTGTGTACGAGGTGTACGGAGCAGAGCCATGTGTGTACGGAGTGGAGCCACGTGTGTGTACGAGGTGTACGGAGCGGAGCCGTGTGTGTACGAGGTGTACGGAGCGGAGCCGTGTGTGTACGAGGTGTACGGAGCGGAGCCGTGTGTGTATGAGGTGTACGGAGCGGAGCCGCGTGTGTATGAGGTGTACGGAGCGGAGCCGTGTGTGTACGAGGTGTACGGAGCGGAGCCGTATGTGTACGAGGTGTACGGAGCGGAGCCGCGTGTGTGTACGAGGTGTACGGAGCAGAGCCGTGTGTGTATGAGGTGTACGGAGCGGAGCCGCGTGTGTACGAGGTGTACGGAGCGGAGCTGTGTGTGTATGAGGTGTACGGAGCGGAGCCCTGTGTGTACGAGGTGTACGGAGCGGAGCCGTTGTGTGTACGAGGTGTACGGAGCGGAGCCGTGTGTGTATGAGGTGTACGGAGCGGAGGCGCGTGTGTACGAGGTGTACGGAGCGGAGCCCTGTGTGTACGAAGCGGAGCCGCGCGTGTACGAGGTGTACGGAGCGGAGTTGCGCATGTACGAGGTGTACGGAGCGGAGCCACGCGTGTACGAGGTGTGCGGAGCGGAGCCGCGCGTGTACGAGGTGTACGGAGCGGAGCCGCGCGTGTACGAGGTGTACGGAGTGGAGCCGCGCGTGTACGAGGTGTACGGAGCGGAGCCGCGCGTGTACGAGGTGTATGGAGCGGAGCTGCGCGTGTACGAGGTGTACGGAGCGGAGCCGTGCGTGTACGAGGTGTACGGAGCGGAGCCGTGTGTATGAGGTGTACGGAGCGGAGCCGTGTGTACGAGGTGTACTGAGCAAAACCGCGTTTGTGTGGACCCCTCTGTGTACTCTGTACACCCCCATCTTCAGTCACAGACCCTTGTGTACGCTGTATACACCCGTATACCCCCAGCTTCAGTCACAGACCCCTCAGTGTACGCTGTATACACCTGTATTCCCCCAGCTTTGGTCACAGACCCCCTCAGTGTGCTCTTTATACACCCGTATACCCCCAGCTTCGGTCATAGACCCTTCTGTGTATGCTGTATACACCCGTATATCCCCAGCTTCGGTCGCAGACCCCTGTTACTCTGTATACCCTCGTATACCCCCAGCTTCGGTCATAGACCCCTCAGTGTACGCTGTATACACCCGTATACCCCCAGCTTTGGTCACAGACCCCTATGTATGCTGTATACACCCGTATACCCCCAGCTTCGGTCACAGACCCCTATGTATGCTGTATACACCCGTATACCCCCAGCTTCGGTCACAGACCCCTCTGTGTATGCTGTATACACCCATATACCCCCAGCTTCGGTCACAGACCCCGCATCTCTCACACTGTAAAACTGACGCCGGACACACAGGGTAAAACTGCAGTCGTCGGTCTCTCATCTCTCGCACTTATACTGATAACGAACCCTCCTACAAACCGTGAGAACAAAGTAATTACTACAGGACTGTCTGAGAAAGGCATTTATTCTATAAGAAACGCTGGGGCCACAAATGAGAATAACATAATGTCGTTCATAGATACAGTTGTGGCCAAAAGTATTGACACCCCTGCCATTCTGTCAGATAATACTCAGTTTCTTCCTGAAAATGATTGCAAACACAAATTCTTTGGTATTATTATCTTCATTTAATTTGTCTTAAATGAAAAAAACACAAAAGAGAATGAAGCAAAAATCAAAACATTGATCATTTCACACAAAACTCCAAAAATGGGCCAGACAAAAGTATTGGTACCCTCAGCCTAATACTTGGTTGCACAACCTTTAGCCAAAATAACTGCGACCAACCGCTTCCGGTAACCATCAATGAGTTTCTTACAATGCTCTGCTGGAATTTTAGACCATTCTTCTTTGGCAAACTGCTCCAGGTCCCTGATATTTGAAGGGTGCCTTCTCCAAACTGCCATTTTTAGATCTCTCCACAGGTGTTCTATGGGATTCAGGTCTGGACTCATTGCTGGCCATCTTAGAAGTCTACAGTGCTTTCTCTCAAACCATTTTCTAGTGCTTTTTGAAGTGTGTTTTGGGTCATTGTCCTGCTGGAAGACCCATGACCTCTGAGGGAGACCCAGCTTTCTCACACTGGGCCCTACATTATGCTGCAAAATTTGTTGGTAGTCTTCATAATGCCATGCACATGGTCAAGCATTCCAGTGCCAGAGGCAGCAAAGCAACCCCAAAACATCAGGGAACCTCCGCCATGTTTGACTGTAGGGACCGTGTTCTTTTCTTTGAATGCCTCTTTTTTTCTCCTGTAAACACTATGTTGATGCCTTTGCCCAAAAAGCTCTACTTTTGTCTCATCTGACCAGAGAACATTCTTCCAAAACGTTTTAGGCTTTTTCAGGCAAGTTTTGGCAAACTCCAGCCTGGCTTTTTTATGTCTCGGGGTAAGAAGTGGGGTCTTCCTGGGTCTCCTACCTTACTGTCCCTTTTCATTCAGATGCCGACAGATAGTACGGGTTGACACTGTTGTACCCTCGGACTGCAGGGCAGCTTGAACTTGTTTGGATGTTAGTCGAGTTATCCAACATCTGTACAATCTTGCGTTGAAATCTCTTGTCAATTTTTCTTTTCCATCCACATCTAGGGAGGTTAACCACAGTGCCATGGGCTTTAAACTTCTTGATGACACTGCACACGGTAGACACAGGAACATTCAGGTCTTTGGAGATGGACTTGTAGCCTTGAGATTGCTCATGCTTCCTCACAATTTGGTTTCTCAAGTCCTCAGACAGTTCTTTGGTCTTCTTTCTTTTCTCCATGCTCAATGTGGTACACACAAGGACACAGGACAGAGGTTGAGTCAACTTTAACCCATGTCAACTGGCTGCAAGTGTGATTTAGTTATTGCCAACACCTGTTAGGTGCCACAGGTAAGTTACAGGTGCTGTTAATCACACAAATTAGAGAAGCATCACTTGATTTTTCGAACAGTGCCAATACTTTTGTCCACCCTCTTTTTTATGTTTGGTGTGGAATTATATCCAATTTGGCTTTAGGACAATTCTTTTTGTGTTTTTTCATTTAAGACAAATTAAATGAAGATAATAACACCAAAGAATTTGTGTTTGCAATCATTATCAGGAAGAAACTGAGTATTATCTGACAGAATTGCAGAGGTGTCAATACTTTTGGCCACAACTGTATTGACAGTGAGGGCGACTTCCACTTTGCTGCAATGTGGATTTTAGTGGCCATACATAAGTAGTTTACTAGCTTATGAAAGCTTTTTGGAAGCCGGGAAGGCCTGGTTCCCAGTAAAATGGTAGAAGGTTCCAGAACAACCGGTCCATCATACATCTGTGCTATCAGACGCTTCACCTTATCCCAAAACCCAGAAACCATTGTACAAGACCACCAAATAGACTCTGTGCAATAGTTTTAAGGAGGTGTAGGGATTCACTCTGGTAGGTAATGGCAGGGCTGCAGTAACGAGGCAACACACAGGCTAAAAGTCCAATTTCAGTGGTTTAATGTCATGTTGTAAACAGCAGATTAACAGAAAGTAAGGAAAAACAGAAATATACTCCAGCTTGGAGAACCACTGGTCCCATACTCACCACTTGCACGAGACGGGCTTAACTAAGTGGCTGACAGGTCCGCGGCATCTGCCAGGTGCCATTCCCATGGTTGTTGAGAGTCTTGCTGCTATAGTCCTGCAGCACGGGGATCCTGTGTACGTGTTCAGGCTAAGTCCAGCCAAGGTCCTGTAACTTCCAGACACACACTCACCATGTGCCAAACACCAACCTCCATTACATGGCCCATAACCCCTCCTACAAGTGAGGTAAACATCACATGGGCTGATGATCACGTGACCATGACATCATCGCAGGTCCTGCCTTTAGGGAAAAACCCAGCCAAACATTAACCTGCTGGGAGAAATGTATCTCCCATCCAGTAAAAAACCCTTTACTGTACCACATACAGTACCTCCCTCCTATGTTCAACCCTAAGGGGTGGACACATGACATACAGTGATCTCTGGACAGGGCATCTGCATTCCCCTGTAGTCTGATCCCAGCAAAGAGCAAACAGATGAACGGCATACTAGGGCACAAATCACCACATTACCAGACGGAGCTATTTATCTGAAGTATTGCGGCATATGATTCAGTCAAAAAATGGAGGTGCTTGCATGAAAAAACATGAATATTTCAATGTGAAGCAAAAAAAGAAGAAATATGCAGCACTCACTGATGTAGCTGAAAAACTGTGCGTCTTTATTTCACATAATTTCCATCAAATGTGTGGACATGCAGGACGTGGAGGAATGCTAGGGGAGGGAGGTGCCGGACATCGGCCGTTTCACCATTACTCGCTTCTACGGGTCCAGGTGAGGGGATTAGCTAAAGGTGATTCCCTATATAGGATCACAGACCTTACTAATTAACATACATAACAAGTTGTGAAACAAACATTTACAAAAAAAATATAGTTATACAATATACAGAGTGCAAGATACTAGTAAAGAATAAATCTTTCCATATCGATTTACAAGATAATCTATATTTTTACAATATCATAGGAAGATAATAATCTAAATAACTTTACATACAATTTTTTATATAACATTTTTTATAAAAATACTGATAGACCGATCCGGTCATTTAGTCCCAAAGGACCTTGTGCTTTCGCTTTCAGGATCCATTTTGCTACTTGTTGCAATAAAGCTTTGTCATAGTTACCTCCTTGAGGTGGAAAATTGACCTTTTCAATCCCTGCAAAACTCAGCTACATCGGTGAGTGCTGCATATTTCTTCTTTTTTTGCTTCACATTGAAATATTCATGTTTTTTCATGCAAGCACCTCCGTTTTTTGACTGAACCATATGCCGCAATACTTCAGATAAAGAGCTCCGTCTGGTAATGTGGTGATTTGTGTGCCCTAGTATGCCGTTCATCTGTTTGCTCTTTGCTGGGATCATTCAACTTGTGTAATTGAACTGAGCACAGGGTTTATTTCACTCACTTTTTATCTATACAATGGACACAGACGTAAATATGGAGCTTTCTGATATGAATGCGGTTGAACAGGGACTTTTAGCAGGACGAGAGGATGCAATCGTAAGGAAGAGCTGCATATTATCAGCACAAGATCACTTGAATTTAAAATACAATCATTAGCTGAGAGAGAAATCCGATCATTCTGGACTGTAAAATCATTGAAATCATACACTGAATGCAAGAGAGTCCCGAGAGGTTTACGTATCTTCAAGGAAATTTCACAATTTCAAGATGATCCTATTTTCCAAAAGAAATGGACTGATCTCCTTCACCAATGTTCTCTCAATTTATTACAATTGGTAGCAGAGAAAAATGAGCAGGAGTATGATCATCTGACTGAACAGTTGGAGAAAGCGAAATCAGAATTAAAGTCACGCTACACAGAAAACCAAAATACACATTTTTACAAAAAATTGGATAAAAAACTCGTATTACAACAAATCGATATTAAGAAGAAGAAAAAAGAAAAGTTTTTGAGAGATAAAAATGACTACGAAAATAACATGATTTTTTCCTGGAATAAAAATCGTTCCTCTTTTTCTAAAAAGCGGAGATACAACATGGCTCACAAAAATAACTATGAAGGATGGACCACAGATTCGGACTCAAGTGTTGCAGACGATCGAGAGGACTCAAGCATGCTTACTTTTCTTTCTACATCTAATAATACGCCCCCTTTAGGAAAAAAACAAGACGAGGCCGGAAAATTACAAAATCAAGGAAAGAAACGCAAGCAAGTATCATGGAGGAAATAACACCTCCAAGGACAATCTACGTATAATAAACCTTTCAAAGCGCCAATTATCCAGTGAACATACTGAAGTTCTATCTAAAGGCTTAAATTTTTGTATTCCAGAAAAATTTGATTATGTCGATTTTAGGATTGAATTGTTTAAAAGTATAAGAAAGCTACATCTTAAAAAATCTTTTTCCAGTGTTTCAGCTGCAGTTTCTGTTCCTATACATGAAGGTGAGAAACCTCCAACTATTGGTCCTTTAGGCTTTTTGCTAAATTCAGATATCTGTCCCAGACAATTCTTAAGTGATGTTGAAATGTTAATGAGTATAACTGAACCAGATTTCTCCCTGGAATCAGTTAATTCCAATGAAGAAATACCAATACCTTTTAAAGGAGGAATAAAATCAAATGTCATGCCTCCTATATCTCCTGGGAACAGTATCGATCTTTTCCATGATATGGTCATCAAGGATGTAGAAGCTTTACTCTATCCCATGTCAGAAAAAAATTTGAGAGCATCTGAGATGAAAGCTTTGCAAGAAATGAAGGGATGGAGTGATACTGTGTTCAGGAGATCTGATAAAGGAGGGAATTTGGGTCTTTTGGATAAGACATACTATATACAAGATGCCGTAAATCACTTGAATGATAGTAATACCTACTGTATGCTAAACGACAACCCTTTGCATAAATATAAGGACAAATTAAGATCTCTTTTAAGAAAGTATGTTCAATTGGGGATATTATCAAAAAAGAGAGCAGAAAAACTCTTTCCAGAATACCCAGAAATTCCCTATTGGTATAGTGTGCCAAAAGTGCACAAGTCTTTAAAAGAGCCTCCGGGTCGCCCTATAATTTCAGGGAAAAACTCTTTGACTGAACCACTTTCACAATACTTAGACTGGCTACTAAAACCTTTACTAAAAGCTGTGCCATCCTTTGTAAAAGATTCAGGAGATTTATTGAAAAAATTGAAAGATTTCCATTGGCAACCACATTTCTCCCTTGCATCTATTGATGTTGAGAGTCTATATACCCGCACCCCCCATGATAAAGGCATAGCAGCAATAAAGGAGATTTTACACAAACAAATCACAGGATTTTATTTCCTTTATTATCGAGTCACTTGATTATGTTTTGACACATAATGCCTTCAAATTTCTGGATAAGTGGTATATACAAAAGGTGGGCACAGCAATGGGCACGCCAGTCTCTTGTGTCATACAAAGAGCGGGCACAGCAATGGGCACGCCAGTCTCTTGTGTCATACAAAGGGTGGGCACAGCAATGGGCACGCCAGTCTCTTGTGTCATACAAAGGGTGGGCACAGCAATGGGCACGCCAGTCTCTTGTGTTTATGCAAATTTATTTCTAGCACGATTTGAAGAGTTTTATATAAAAACAGCCCTAAATCCACACTTAAGACATTTACAAGCATATTTTCGCTTTGTGGATGATATTTTTATTATCTGGGGCGGTTCTCAGGAAGAATTCGCAGATTTTGTAAAATACCTGAACAATGTGAACAGTGACAACATGCGCTTCACATTTTCATTTGGGGGAAACACAATAGATTTTATTGATGTCAAATTTAAAATAAAAAATGGTTCTTTAAAAACAGAAGTGTTTAGAAAAGAAACAGCAACAAATAATTACTTACATTATAAGAGAGCTCACCCATTACACACTAAAAAGAGACTTCCATATAGTCAAATGCTAAGGCTAAGTTCACACGTACCGGAACTCTCGCGGAAATTCCCGCGAGAGTTCCGGAATTCCATTCCGCGGGAAAATCGCATTTTAAATTCCCACGATTTTCCCGCGGAAAAACTAGCATTTTGCAAGTGTATTTAGCTTGCAAAATGCTAGCGTTTTCCAAGCAATCTGTAGCATCGCTTGGAGAACTGATTGACAGGTTGGTCACACTCGTCAAACATAGTGATTGACGAGTGTGACCAACTTTTTACTACTGAGGCTGCCTATGCGGCATCAGTAGTAAAAGATAGAATGTAAAAAAAAATAAAAAATGGTGTTATTCTTACCTTCCGACGTCCCGCGCACGCGTTCCCAGTAATCCTTTGCGAAAATGCCCGCGATGACGTCCGTTCTCGCGGGATCGCGGTTATTCGCGATGACGTCGCGCGAATGACCGCGAGACTTCGCGATCCCGCGAGAACGGACGCCATCGCGGGCATTTTCGCAAATGATTACTGGGAACGGAAGCGTGGAGAGAGGCGGGAAGGCTGCGCGGGACGCTGGAAGGTAAGAATAACAATATTTTTTATTTTAAAATTCTATTTTTTACAGGGATATGGTACCCAAAGCCCGGAGGACAGTCTCCTCTCCTCCGGACCGTGGGTACCATCCGCAATTGTTCTGCTTACTTTCCGCATGGTGTGCACAGCCACATGCGGGAAGTAAGCGGAACAATACATTCCTATGGGTGCGGGATCGCCGCGATTCCGCAAATTAATGAGCATGCTGCGTTTTTTACCGCAAAGCGATTCCGCCGCGGTAAAAACCGCAGCATTAGCACAGCATTGCGGAATCCCATAGGAATGCATGGGATGCTTATTTTTCGCGTTTTCGCGGCAAAATCGCGCAGTTAAAACCGCAGCGGAAACGCGAAAAAAACACCACGTGTGAACTCAGCCTCTAGAGTAAGAAAACTGAATAATGATGAAACCATTTTTAATGAACAAATTTCTGAGCTGAAACAACGTTTTTTGCAAAGGGGATATACTATGACTTTATTAAATGAAGCATATGAAAGGGTAAAAAAATTTTCTCAGATGGATTTATTAGAGGAAAGGACTAAAAAATTAAATAGTGTAGTCAAACCTACAAAAAAATTTAATTTTTGTTTCAAACATAGTGCAATAGATAGAGCAATCCATGCAGCAGTGAGAAAACACTGGTATCTCATTGACACAGAAAAAACCTTACACACAGATGGTAAATTAGTTCCTCAATTTGCATACAAAAGGGCACATAATATAGGGGATTTATTAGTACATCATAGACTTCGTCCCCCTCAAAAAAATTGGCTACGAGATTTATCAATAAAAGGAAATTATAAATGTGGTCACTGCAAATACTGTCATCTTCATCTGACAAGGAATTCTATACATTTCGGCTCTATGGAACATAAGGTACAAAACTACATTTCTTGTCAAACTAAATTCGTGGTTTATGTTATTTTTTGTCCATGTGGTTATTTTTATATTGGAAAAACTATAAGACCACTTACGATACGTTTTGGTGAACACTATAGATCTATTACATCAGTAAAGGGCTCACTGCGATTAATTAAGCATATTCAAGATGTGCAGAAAGCTAACCCAGAAATTTTGAGTTTTGCAGGGATTGAAAAGGTCAATTTTCCACCTCAAGGAGGTGACCATGACAAAGCTTTATTGCAACAAGAAGCAAAATGGATCCTGAAAGCGAACGCACAAGGTCCTTTGGGACTAAATGACCGGATCGGTCTATCAGTATTTTTATAAAAAATGTTATATAAAAAATTGTATGTAAAGTTATTTAGATTATAATCTTCCTATGATATTGTAAAAATATAGATTATCTTGTAAATCGATATGGAAAGATTTATTCTTTACTAGTATCTTGCACTCTGTATATTGTATAACTATATATTTTTTTGTAAATGTTTGTTTCACAACTTGTTATGTATGTTAATTAGTAAGGTCTGTGATCCTATAAAGGGAATGACCTTTAGCTAATCCCCTCACCTGGACCCGTAGAAGCGAGTAATCGCGAAACGGCCGTTGTCCGGCACCTCTCTCCCCTAGCATTCCTCCACGTCCTGCATGTCCACACATTTGATGGAAAATATGTGAAATAAAGACGCACAGTTTTTCAGCTACATCGGTGAGTGCTGCATATTTCTTCTTTTTTCGCTTCACATTGAAATATTCATGTTTTTTCATGCAAGCACCTCCGTTTTTTGACTGAATCATATGCCGCAATATTTCAGATAAAGAGCTCTGTCTGGTAATGTGGTGATTTGTGTGCCCTAGTATGCCGTTCATCTGTTTGCTCTTTGCTGGGTTTATTATAGTTTTGCTGTGTATAATATATCAAATAGTTATTATGTGTAAAATTAAGAGAATTTATAAAAATATAAAGATAGAAATGAAAAAGGAAGAGGATATTTTAAGAGAGATGTTAAAACGGAAAAATATAACTCTCTGACGTAATTTTTACAATAGGTTTGAGAATTCAGATGACATTCAAAGCAGATGTTGATACAAGGTTTTCAGAATAAAGAATGAATGTGATACGAATGGTGAGAGAATAAGTTTAGGATTATGATATTTCTCAAATCATAATCAGGGGGACTCTAAAATATCAGTATTTCTATAATAAAAAATAATATAGATTGCTTAACATATGCAGGGAAGCAGAGACTCTGGTTAGTGGGTGACTGAGCTATTCTGAGTACTTTGGCTGATACATCTGTTCTCTGTCAGAACTATAGGGCATTTGTCAGAACTGTCAATATGTGGCTATTTGGAGGTTGTAAATGGTTGCAAAGGTCAAAGGCCATAGGCTTAAGTTTTTCAAAGGTAATGCATAAAAACTAATATACATATTCTATAAGTTACTACTGTTGTTCTAACATGGTAGAAGCTATGAACATAGCGGCAGATCACCAGATGTGGTTATGAGACAGGAAAAATAGACACTAATGCAAGTCTATGGGTCAAAATAGTATAAAAGCCGACCTAAGTCGTTTACAGGGAAATTTCTCATACCTTGAGAATCTCCAACACATACCACATGCCTCAAGACCACATGTAAGAACCAATGAATGCTTGTTTTTTCTCTTCTTTTAATCTAATATTTATATTCTGTGTGCTGTGAACTTACTTTTCTTCATTTTTGTAATCTTTTTTTGAATGAACAGTAAACAAGATTTGTTTTATCCACACAATTTAATATTGTTTTCCATTCTATCCTCACTGTGCTCTTACTAAAGAAAAAAGTAAGAAAGAGATATTTTTTCTTCACACCCCATCTCTAGCAAGTAGTCCATCGTATAAGTAGTTATTATTATTATTATTATTATTATTTATTGTTATAGCGCCATTTATTCCATGGCGCTTTACATGTGAGGGGGGTATACATAAAAACAAGTACAATAGTCTTAAACAATACAAGTCATAACTGGTACAGGAGGAGAGAGGACCCTGCCCGCGAGGGCTCACAATCTTCAAGGGATGGGTGATAATACAGTAGGCGAGGGTAGAGCTGGTCGTGCAGCGGTTTGGTCGATCGGTGGTTACTGCAGGTTATAGGCTTGTCGGAAGAGGTGGGTCTTCAGGCTCTTTTTGAAGGTTTCGATGGTAGGTGAGAGTCTGATATGTTGTGGTAGAGAGTTCCAGAGTAGGGGAGATGCGCGAGAGAAATCTTGTATGCGATTGTGGGAAGAGGAGATAAGAGGGGAGTAGAGAAGGAGATCTTGTGAGGATCGGAGGTTGCGTGCAGGAAAGTACCGGGAGACGAGGTCACAGATGTATGGAGGAGACAAGTTGTGGATGGCTTTGTATGTCATGGTTAGGGTTTTGTAATGGAGTCTCTGGGCAATTGGGAGCCAGTGAAGGGATTGACAGAGGGGAGAAGCTGGGGAATAGCGGGGGGACAGGTGGATTAGTCGGGCAGCAGAGTTTAGAATAGATTGGAGGGGTGCGAGAGTGTTTGAGGGGAGGCCGCAGAGCATGAGGTTGCAGTAGTCAAGGCGAGAGATGATGAGGGCATGGACTAGGGTTTTTGCAGATTCTTGGGTGAGGAATGAACGGATGCGTGAAATATTTTTGAGTTGAAGTCGGCAGGAAGTGGAAAGGGTTTGGATATGTGGTTTGAAGGAGAGATCAGCATCAAGGATTACTCCGAGGCAGCGAGCTTGTGGGACTGGGGAGAGTGGGCAGTCATTTACTGTAATTGATAGGTTCGTAGGGGGGGTACGTGAGATGGGGGAAAGATGATGAATTCTGTTTTGTCCATGTTGAGTTTCAGATATCTAGTGGAGAAGAAGGATGAAATAGTGGACAGACATTGAGGGATTCTGGTTAGTAGGGAGGTGATATCTGGTCCAGAGATGTAGATCTGTGTGTCATCAGCATAAAGATGATACTGAAAGCCATGAGATTCTATGAGCTGTCCCAGGCCAAAGGTGTAAATAGAGAACAGCAGGGGCCCTAGGACTGAACCTTGTGGGACTCCGACAGATAGGGGGCGAGGTGAGGAGGTGGTGTGTGAGTGGGAGACGCTGAATGTCCGGTCTGTTAGGTATGATGAGATCCAGGAGAGGGCCAAGTCTGTGATGCCGAGGGATGAGAGGGTCTGTAATAATAGGGAATGGTCCACTGTGTCAAAGGCAGCCGACAGGTCCAGGAGGAGGAGGACAGAGTAGTGTCGCTTGCTCTTGGCAGTTAAGAGGTCATTGGTGACCTTAGTAAGGGCAGTTTCAGTGGAGTGGTGTGACCGGAAGCCAGATTGTAAGCGGTCGAAGAGGGAGCAAGAAGAGAGATGGGAGGACAGTTCAAGGTAGACGTGTTGTTCCAGTAGCTTGGAGGCGTATGGGAGAAGTGATATAGGGCGATAGCTAGATACAGAGGATGGGTCAAGAGAGGGCTTTTTGAGGATAGGTGTGATGGAGGCATGTTTAAAGCTTGAGGGGAAAACACCAGTTGTTAGTGATAGGTTGAAGAGATGGGTTAGGGTTGGGATGAAGACTGTGGTGAGGTTTGGGATGAAGTGGGATGGGATCGGGTCGAGTGCACAGGTGGTGAGATGTGATCTTGAGAGTAGAGTGGAGAGTCGATCTTCTGTAATGGTGGAGAAGTTGGTTTTGAAGGTGGAGGGCTGGGAAGTCGGGAGGAAGGGCTCTGGGGGTTGTTGACCAAAACTGTCCCTGATGTTATCAATTTTCTGCTTGAAAAATGAGGCAAAGTCTTCAGCTGAGATGAGTGGGGAGGGAGGAGGTGCTGGGGGGCGGAGGAGAGAATTGAAGGTGTTGAATAACTGTTTAGGGTTGTGAGACAGGGAGGATATGAGAGATGAGAAGTAGGTTTGTTTAGCTGTGGCGAGTGTGGTCTTGAAAGTAGTGAGGGACTGTTTGAATGCGATGAAATGCTCGTTGGAGTGGGATCTTTTCCATCTGCGCTCAGCAGCCCTGGAAGCTCGCCTCAGCTCTTTGGTCAGGCTGGTGTGCCAGGGCTGTCTGTTGATTTTGCGAGTTTTGGTATGTGTAAGTGGGGCAGCGGATTCCAAAGCTACAGCTATTGTGGTGTTATATAGAGCGGCAGCGTCATCCGCATTGTGTAAGGAACTTATATCTGTAAGAGGGAGGAGGGATTCGGAGAATGAGTGTAGGTCAAGGTGTTTAAGATTCCTGCGAGGGTGTGAAAGTTTGTGGGGTGGGGATTGTAGACATGGAGTGAAGAGGGAAGAGAATGTGAGCAGGTTGTGGTCAGAGAGAGGAAGAGGTGAGTTAGAGAGGTTAGATAGGGAGCAGAGGCGGGTGAAGATGAGGTCCAGTGTGTGGCCATCTTTGTGGGTGGCTGTAGAAGACCATTGAGTGAGGCCGAAGGAGGAAGTGAGAGATAGAAGTTTAGTGGCAGCTGAGAGGGAAGTGTCAATGGGGATGTTGAAGTCGCCCATGATGATAGTAGGGATGTCCGCGGAAAGGAAATGAAGTAACCAGGTGGTGAAGTGGTCAAAGAAGGTGGTGGCTGGCCCTGGGGGGCGGTAGATGACAGCCAGTTGGAGGTTGGAGGGGGAGTAGATGCGCACAGAGTGCACCTCAAAGGAAGGGAGGGTAACAGAGGGTGGCAGTGGGATTGGGGTGAAGGAGCAGGTATCTGACAGGAGAAAACCAACTCCTCCACCATGTTTGCTGCTGGGGCGGGGGGTGTGAGAAAGGTGGAAGCCGCCATACGAAAGTGCAGCAGGAGAGGCTGTGTCAGAAGGGGTGAGCCAGGTTTCGGTGATGGCGAGGAAGGAGAGTTTGGTAGTAACGAAAAGATCATGGATGTAGGAAAGCTTGTTGCAGACAGAGCGAGCGTTCCACAGAGCTCCTGTTAGTGGGACTGGGGAAGCGGGGGCTGGGTGAATGGGTATAAGGTTGGAGAGGTTACGGAAGGTTGTGATAGAGCGTGGATGGGAGGTAGAAATGACTGTGGGAATGTGGTGAGGAGGACCAGGATTTGGAGAGATATCACCAGCAGTGAGAAGGAGCAGAGAAAGTGTTAGCAGGTGGGAGCAGGAGAGGGCATGAGGGGGCTGTCTGTGTTTGGAGACAGAGGATTGTATGTTAAGGAACAGTTTTGAGGCGGAGGTGAGGTGGATGGGGAGGATTGAAGAAGAGATGAACAGTTCCTTACTAGGAGTAGGGATTAGGGGAATTAGCAGAAAGTGAAGGATTATTGGGGTGAAAGTGAAAACAAGCAGAAACATTGTTTACAGTGACTGTGTCCAGTTACCTTCAGTTCCCTTCTGGTTCACTTCTGGTTTTAATTCTTAAATTAATCTTCACACTTCTAGCACACACTTATAGGAATCACAATGCAGACTGAAGTCTATGCAGACTTGTACTCTGCAATATATGTACAACTAAGTGCAGTCAGGTGTGAAGCAGAGAGGAGTGGTCTCTGCTCATCTTGGCCAGACAATTAAGAGTGGACCAGATGTATATGATCAAGCCAGAGTAAACAAGGTCATAAATAACACTGGGGTAAGCTGGGGTTAGCTGAAAGGCATACCATGTGAATGCTAGGTGCAGAGGCAAGTCTATGTGCAAAGCTGGGTGACGCACTGTGTGTCCTTCATAGACAGACAGCAGGAGAGCTGGGTGGATGGACATACCATGTGAATGCTAGGTGCAGAGGCAAGTCTATGTGCAAAGCTGGGTGACGCAGTGTGTGTCCTTCATAGACAGACAGCAGGAGAGCTGGGTGGATGGACATACCATGTGAATGCTAGGTGCAGAGGCAAGTCTATGTGCAAAGCTGGGTGACGCACTGTGTGTCCTTCATAGACAGACAGCAGGAGAGCTGGGTGGATGGACATACCATGTGAATGCTAGGTGCAGAGGCAAGTCTATGTGCAAAGCTGGGTGACGCACTGTGTGTCCTTCATAGACAGACAGCAGGAGAGCTGGGTGGATGGACATACCATGTGAATGCTAGGTGCAGAGGCAAGTCTATGTGCAAAGCTGGGTGACGCACTGTGTGTCCTTCATAGACAGACAGCAGGAGAGCTGGGTGGATGGACATACCATGTGAATGCTAGGTGCAGAGGCAAGTCTATGTGCAAAGCTGGGTGACGCACTGTGTGTCCTTCATAGACAGACAGCAGGAGAGCTGGGTGGATGGACATACCTGTCGGAAGAATAGAGATGCTTGTTAGAGTTCACTCCGTGATCCAGAAATCCAAATCGTTGCTGACGGCACCATCGACGTAGCCAGTTGTTCACCTGCAGAATCTTATTCCACCTCCTTGTTCCATGGCCATCCACTAGGAGGATGGAAGAGAAGACCACCTGCGCTCCCAGTTCTTTCACTTTCTTGCCTAAGTCTTCAAAGTCTCTGCAGATGGTTTCCAGGTCGTTTCTTGCGGTGTCATTTGTCCCCACATGTAGTAGCAGGAATGGGTAGTCATCTGTAGGTCTGAAGAGTCCTGATATCCTGTCAGACACATCTTTAATTTTTGCACCTGGAAGACAGCACATTTCTCTTGAAGTTATATCCGGTCTGCAGATAGTGGCTTCTGTTCCTCTCAACAGGGAGTCCCCCATGACCACCAATCTCCGTTTCTTCTTCACAACATTTTTCTTTCTCCATCCAGGAGGACTCTGAAGGCGTACAAGGTTGCTGTTTGTGGGCAAAGTCTTATCCTGATGTATTTCTTCATCGTTCTCCTGCGTGAGAGCCTGGTACTGGTTCCTTAGCAGTGTGGGTGCTGACTGCCTCCCAATCCTCCTGCTTCTCTGGGTCACGTTTCCATTCCTCTGTTTCTTCAGGTGCACTTCAAATTTCTTCTCTTTCTGTAACATGAAGAGATAATTCTGCTCTGTCTAAGAACTCTTCACCTTCCTTAATGATCTTCAATGTAGTTAACCTCTCTTCGAGATTTTGCAACTTTTCCTCCAACAGGGTCACAAGCTTGCATTTGTGGCAGGTGAAGTTTGGCTTTTCCACTGGTAAGTCTGTGAACATGTAGCAAGAAATGCAGCTCACCAAATGGCTCCTGGCCTCTTCCATATTATTGTTAAAGAAATTTCGAATTGATGAAAAATGAGCCAAAATTCACGTGCTGATAGGCGCGCGGTTTACCGATTTCCTCTTTTCAGCTGCAACGGCCAAAATCCAGTGATCGTTGAGCTCGCGGAGACTCTTCACTTATTCCAGAAGGCACTGGGAATATGCAAATGATCTCCTCAGGACTCTTCCCCTGCCAAACTCCTGCTCTCCTTTTTTAGTGGGCAAAACGCTACTCATACAGCACAGGGTGAGGGTAAAACAGTGTGGCAATGCTTTATTGTACCACAAAACAGGCAGATAACACATAGAACAGTCCCAGGAAAATACCCAAGATGGGGCACATTACAGAGTCTCACCCTCCACTGACCCGCTGGGATAAGAGCAGCTGTGACTACATATCTTCCAGGGTCGCTACCTCACCTGTGGCACACACAAAGATAGGAGGTAACAACAAGCGTAGGAAGATGACAGTCCAAACACGGCCAGTTGATCCGAAGATCACAACCTGGCTTCATATTCCAGGGTCGGTTACTCCACCTGTGGCACGCACACAGAGAGGAAGTGACAACAAGTGCAAGAAGATGGCAGTCCATTGAATCCATACAAGGAACAAGGCTAGTTGATCTGAGGATCATAACCTGTCAGGAAACGTATCCATAGTTCAGCAATGGTCAATGAAGCAGATCTGTATTCTTCCAACTGAGGCTGAAAACCCCTAGGTTGTTTCCTATATAGAATCATAGATCCGTGTCCCTCGCAATGAAGCCATGATGTAAATGGCTGCCGTCCTGTCTCTGGTCCTTTTGGGATGTATGGATGTCTTGGCAGAATCTCTCTGGCTTTTTCCCTCTGTCTCTTTACTCTTTATATACAGGTATGTAACCTATTTTTAGACTTAACAAGTGTCCCACATTCAGTATTTGCTTAAAGGGTAAGAATGAAGATGAAATCAAATAGCATTACTTGATTATTTAAACTATTTGCATAGTTTTTCCCTCACTGCTTGGAGATTAGTTAGGCCTCTTTCACACTTCAGTTTTTTTACAATCAGTCACAATCCGCCAGGTTTTTAAAAAAATTTTTTTTTGAGGATCCGTTTTTTTCCCCATTGACTTGCATTAATGGCGGATTGTGACGGATTGCTGTCCGTTGCATCCGTTTTTTTTGAGGATCTGCCAAAAGTTGCAGTCCGTCACCATCCTCAAAGATTTCAAAACGGACCTTGTAACGTTTTTTCCTCTGGCGGATCCTCCAGACACTCATTTAACCCGAAATTCTTTCTGGGTGCTGGATGAAAAAAAAAATCTCTCTCTCGCTCCCGGCCAGCGTTTCCTTTAAATTTCCTCATTTTCAGGATCCGTCTCAAAACGAATCCTGTGCCATCCGTTCACATCAGTTAACAACGGATCCGCTTGTATGACTTTTTGGCGGATTTGAACTGATGCAAAAAACTGAAGTGTGAAAGAGGCCTTACAGATCGCTTGGAAAACGCTAGCATTTGGAAAACTAATTACACTTGCAAATCACTAGTTTTTAAGCGGGAAATAGGTGGGAATTTTCTTGCATATATCCCGCGGAATGGAATTCCGGAATTCCCGCAATTCCACACGTGTACACATAGCCTCAGGGGGTAAATTATGGGTATAGTTTTACATTTGGAATTAATAAAGTTTAGTTTTATCCTTTTGTCAGCAAACATGAGGAGTGACAAGAGACAACCCATTTAAGGAGATTCAGTTTTGGTTAAAACTATTCCAACACTATGAACATAAAAAAGGCTTCTCCCCTATGTGACGTCTCTGATGTTTATTAACAGTTGATTTTCAAGTAAAATATTTCCCACATTAAGAAAATGAAAAAGGCTTCTCCTCTGTGTGACTGCTCTGATGGCGATCAAGAAGTGCTTTCCTGTTAAAATATTTCCCACTTTCTGAGCAGGAAAAAGGTTTCTTCCCTGTGTGAGTTCTATAGTGTTCATTAAGACTTCCTTTCTGGTTAAAACATTTCCCACATTCTGAACAGGAAAAAGGCTTCTCCCCCGTGTGACTGCTCTGATGTCTAACAAGAATTGCTTTCTGGTTAAAACATTTCCCACATTCTGAACAGGAAAAAGGCTTCTCCCCTGTGTGAGTTCTATGGTGATTAACCAATTGTGATTTCCAGTTAAAACATTTTCCACATTCAGAACATGAAAAAGGCTTCTCCCCTGTGTGAGTTCTATGGTGATTAACCAATTGTGATTTCCAGTTAAAACATTTTCCACATTCAGAACATGAAAAAGGCTTCTCCCCTGTGTGAGTTCTCTGGTGAGTAACAAAATGAAATTTCCTGTTAAAACATTTCCCACATTCTGAACATGAATATGGCTTCTCTGCTGTGTGAATTCTCTGATGTGTAACAAGAATCGCTTTCTGGTTAAAACATTTCCCACATTCTGAACATGAAAAAGGCTTCTCTCCTGTGTGGGTTCTTTGGTGACTAATAAGATGTTCTTTCCGGTTAAAATATTTCCCACATTCTGAACAAGAAAAAGGCTTCTCCCCCGTGTGAGTACTATGGTGATTAACCAATTGTGATTTCCAGTTAAAACATTTCCCACATTCTGAACATGAAAAAGGCTTCTCCCCCGTGTGAGTTCTATGGTGATTAACCAAATGTGATTTCCAGTTAAAACATTTCCCACATTCTGAACATGAAAAAGGCTTCTCCCCTGTGTGAGTTCTATGGTGATTAACCAATTGTGATTTCCAGTTAAAACATTTCCCACATTCAGAACATGAAAAAAGCTTCTCCCCTGTGTGAGTTCTCTGGTGTGTAACAAAATGAGATTTCTTGTTAAAATATTTCCCACATTCTGAACATGAAAATGACTTCTTTGCTTTAGGAGCAGTGTGTTTTTTAATGCCTCTTTTGTGACTTTGATTTTCCTTAGTAGTCGGTAATGAATCAGGAGATGGGACCTGTTTCATAGGATCAGATGACAGATCTTTGCTGTGAATGGATGATGGTATATCTGGAGTAATGGCATTCACTTCAGTTGTATCTTGTAGGATCTCAAGATCATCAGATTTAAAAATTGAAGATGTCAGCTGTCCCTCTGATCTCCTGGTACAGTCATCTGCCAAGATAAACAATTTTTTTTTAATAAAATATCCTTGAGTTTTATATTTTTGAATATTTCTACTTAAACTGTCCATAAAAATGGCAAGCTATGTAAAAAACTTTAATTATTTACCAAGACAATGACAGTTCACAGTCTAATAGAAAACCTTGTTGGATGAACCAGTAGTGTGTGGTGTTCAACTGTTGGTTCATTCTGCCTCCCAAATATCGAATAAAAAGAAACCAATCAATGTTATGTAGGTAAAAATAATACCAATTCTCATCTCACAAAAACAAGTCCCCAATCAGGTCCATCATTTGTCAATAGAAAAACAGATAAGGCAGGATAGAGTTAATGCTATAGTTATGGTTAATGTTGTGGCTAAAGTTAGAGTTACTGTTAGGCTAAAGTTAGGATTAGGCCAAAGAATTAGGCTTTTCTCAATTGTCTCCCCAATAATTGGGTCACGTCACATCAGTCATGTCAGAGTTTTCTTTTTCCGGAAAAAAAAAAATCAAAACGAATAAAATGGCCCGTCAGTATTATAGTGCAGAGGAGGTTTATGCACTTTTATGTTCTGACATTGAAGAAAGTGCAGTGTCAGATGGCGATGTGGATTTCGAGGGCTTTAGTAGCAGCGACAGTGATAGCTCAGAAATGAGCAGTGATTCTGGTCCATTCTCAGACACAAGGACCAGTACAACATGAAAGACAAATAGCGCTTCTGGAGAAATGTCTCCAACTCAGGGAACAATGCCCAGTACTAGCGCTGTCCCTAGTGCTCGTGAATTGGCGCATACCAATGTCCAAGGGGCTTTGCCTCTTGATGAAGCATTTCCCAGATGGGAGGCTTCGGATTCGGCTACTCCATTCATCCCTAATTTTAATTTCATTCCAAGTGTAAATGTGGAGGTGGAAAAATTTGGACTAATTTTTTTTTCATTTGTTTATGACAGATAGCTTGCTAGAGCATATTATCCTACAAATTTATATATGTCCCAATTCATCAGCCAGAATTCACAATCCTATTATGCTGGGTCATATATGGAAGTGAAGTTGAAATGGACCTATCATAGACTGACACTGGCTACTCAGAAGATTGTGTGACACCCGTTTCCTGTCTCTTTGTCTTGAGAATAAACTTCAGTTGTGTAAAAGCCTTTGCTAAGAAAGAAGTAGACATCTAACTCTGTGTTCGGTGTGACACTCGGCCTATATTGGGTCAGGTACAAGCAATCATATAGATCTCGCTTTAAGGGATCACCCTCACACTAATACCTGGGGGTAGGTGGATCCTCCAGGTTATAAGTTCTATAGAAAAGGGCTTTCAATGCCCAAACAAATTTGAACAGCTTTGGGTGGAGGAGAATGTTGTGGTCTAGAGGCAAAATGGTGATCATGGTAATACGGCCGGACTACACCACCGATAAAGCAGCCATAGCCGGTGACTGAGAGGAATCTGTGACTTCTCTGCATTCAGTGGTTACTACTCACCTGGGTAGTCATATGTGGGAATCTCCTCTTTACACCACTCATCACCCCTCACATATGTCTCTGTAGTATTAATATGGGTCAGATCTTCACCCTGAAACAAATATTGTAAAAGTCACAGACAGATGGAGAAGTCCCATCTATGATCAGCTCTAATCCTGCCATCTCCACCGTTCTCATCACACAAGTATAAGACATATAATACTGGTGGATAAAACAAGACTGAGCACAAGACCTTCACAGCCATCTACACATCATAGGGGAGATCTCCTGACACCTTCTCTCCATCTACCTGATGATCCTGAGGAGCATTAGGATCTTCTTGGTTACAGTCCTGTGGAAGAAGAGGACGGGGACATCTCTCTGGTGTTGTCCTCTTACTGGATAGATCTGGAGGAAACACATACAGGGACTGAATTCATACTTTACACACAGATAATTATAGGCCGTGTGTATTTAGTCCTGTCTATTACCTGGAGATGTGAGAGACTGGGGAACCTCCATTATGATGTTCTTGTACAGATCTCTGTGTCCTTCTAAATACTCCCACTCCTCCATGGAGAAATAGACAGCGACATCCTGACACCTTATAGGAACCTGACACATACAATGATACCGTCATCCCCCGATCCCTTCATAGTGTTACTGTATAATGTCCCAGCATTCCCAGCAGTGTCACCTCTCCAGTCAGCAGCTCAATCATCTTGTAGATGATTTCTAGGATCTTCTGATCATTGATGTCCTCATGGATCAGGGGGTGAGGTGGAGGTCCCGTGATTGGGCTCAGGAGTCCTCCCCATCCCTCAGGCACAGGGTCCTGACAGCGATCACTAGAGGTCTTTCTCACCACTGTGTAATCCTGGTTATGGAGACACATTAATAAATCTCACTACAGACATTTCCAAAGTCCTCACCTCTCCAGTTCTGCCCATCTGTTATTCCCATAGATAAGAATGATGTAATGTGACGTCATCAGAATCTCTCACCTCTCCAGTGAGACGGAAGAGGATCTCTAGGGTGAGGTGTAACATCCTCTCCGCCATCTTGTCTTTGTCCATATCCATCCTTGATGGGTAAAACAGGAAAATTCTCTTTTGTAGAAGATCTTCACTGAGAGGATCCGATATTATAAAGACCTGAATGAAAAGAAGAACCGATGTAAAATCATAAGAATCCTGTGTAATAATACAATTACTGGAGATAATAAGGGAAACATATGAGATTATTTTACAGTGTTTAATTTTCTTCCCTGACATCTACTAATAAAACCTATATATTTAAGCCACAGACAACAAGCAGTTTCCTCCTCGGAGTCGGCAGCTGAACATGTTCCTCATAGACTCATCTTCCATAACGCTAATTCTCGTCTCATTACCGACACTGGAATCGGCATTAGCCATACTGCAGGAGATATTCATTACATGTGACATGAGAAATAACTCCTTCATGATGAGGACGACATCCTCATCTTCTACTACGGCTCTAGAGACAGATTTGGCCAGAGTCGGTCACTGCCTCCATCCCCACCAGCCGTCTATATGAATGTTTCCCGTCTTCCCCGCACTGTAATCTTCTATCACGTTGTGAAGGGTTAAAACTAAAATCAGAGCTGAAGTTTTATTTTCTCCATTTTCTGAAGGTTTCGTTTCTCCATTTTTGTTGCTTTAAGATAATTTTTTTGTAATTGGGATGAAAAGTTCAGGCTGTTATGAAACCAAACTGTTCCTCATCAGGTACAAGATAAGGGACCCTGGGGTGTAATACTCTGAAGAATATGCCATTATACTCCTTTCTATGACGGACATATATGTAGTTTCCGGTTTTCTTGCAATATTATTGGCTTATAAAGTGAAGCATTACCATGATGCTTTTGGTAGTTGAGAACTTTGCATAATTAAGCAAAATATTATAAAAGAAGTGACTAAAATAAAGGGGACTAGTGATCTGTCTTGATCCTCCCGTACAGAGACCCCCCGTCTACGTGTGGTCATTCCCAGTTGCTAGGAACGCCATGTGGATTAATTTGGAAATCACTGGATCAACCGTGAAGGGTTAATTTAACCCTCTCCCCATCTACGTTAGATCTCAGCTCTGATTCACACACAGAAGTTTGAGGCTTTTAGAAAAGATTTTTTGTTTCCACAAACACAACGGACAGAAATGATCTGACCCCAAAGTCTCCATGTACAGTGATTTATGGGGTTTATTTCTGGCCTTAGGCTTTCCTATATTACAAGAGAAACATCAGAAAAAGCCGATATTAAAATGTTTCTGAAGAAAACTGGCTCCAACAATTCTTGTAAGAAGAAAAAAATATGCAAAAAGCAGAAGACACATTTTATTATGTTTCAACAAGTGAAACATTTTTTTTACAAATGAACTCTTTTGGGCCCCATAACATAGATGTACACCACAGGGACAGCACAGGAGTGGCTGCAACAAAAACCCTGGCAGTTTAAAGGGAAGGTGCCATCAAAGCCGGATGTGGCGTTGGCGTGTGTTCCACTTGCCGGATGTGGCATTGGCGTGCGTTCCATTTGCCGGATGTGGCATTGGCGTGCGTTCCACTTGCCGGATGTGGTGTTGGCGTGCATTCCGCTTGCAGGATGTGGTGTTGGCATGCGTTCCACTTGCCAGATGTGGCGTTGGCATGCGTTCCACTTGCAGGATGTGGCGTTGGCATGCGTTCCACTTGCCGGATGTGGCATTGGCGTGCGTTCCACTTGCCGGATGTGGCGTTTGCGTGTGTTCCGCTGACAGGATGTGGCGTGCGTTCCGCTTGCAGGATGTGGCGTTGGCGTGCATTCCGCTTCTAGGATGTGGTGTTGGCGTGCGTTCCGCTTGCAGGATGTGGCATTGGCGTGCATTCCACTTGCCGGATGTGGCGATGGCATGCGTTCCACTTGCCGGATGTGGCATTGGCGTGCGTTCCACTTGCCGGATGTGGCGTTTGCGTGTGTTCCGCTGACAGGATGTGGCGTGCGTTCCTCTTGCAGGATGTGGCGTTGGCGTGCGTTCCGCTTCTAGGATGTGGTGTTGGCGTGCGTTCCGCTTGCAGGATGTGGCATTGGCGTGCATTCCACTTGCCAGATTTGGCGATGGCATGCGTTCCACTTGCCGGATGTGGCATTGGCGTGCGTTACACTTGCTGGAAACACTAGGTTGTGGAGCGCACACCTCGGCCTCATTGGACACAATTAGTAGCCCGCCTTCATTTGGGTGTCGGATTTTTTTCTTGCGGCTCATGCGCCTTTATGGCACACTGGCGTGCGTTCCATCCACCAGAAGTACCATGGTATGTTTTTTCATACTCCCCCTTTCTCTGGGTAACACGTGTCTGTAGGACGCTCTATTGATTGGAGACATAATGGCATGCACACCATATGGGGTATGTTCAATGTTAACACCTGTGGGAATTCCTAATGTGCAGTGGTAATTCATCATCTATTTAAAGTTAACCCTTTTTGTCCCCTCCCGTTCCTCACAACTTTAGACAGGGAGTGCAAGGGATCCATTCCTCTCTAGCTCAGCACTATGGCACCTCACCTCCTATCACAAGGATAAGTCCCCTGATGACTCAGCTTGGAAGAAACACATTGGGCTCTTCCATGGGGGAGTGCAGGGCTTGTTTAGCACAGGGGGAGCTGTGGACTGTCAGGGTGGAGTCTTGGGGATAGACTATGGTTCGCCCTTTAGGGTCTTGTAGGGCATTTTCTTCCCCTTGTCCTGCATGGATCATCCTGGACCCAGGATCTACTTTTCCTCCCGCACCTGCTTCATGAATTGCTGAGCTTGTGCTTTTTCTCACTTATTGCTCTGGCATATTCCGGGTGGTAAGTGTAACTCTACTAATCTCATCCAGATTCCAGTCATTACTGTTATATGCAGCCAGAATCTGTCAGTCGTTGTTTGCAGGGTTCTGTGGGATTCTCCCAGATCCACGAGAGATTCTGGGACTTGCTGATTGCAGTTCAGCCATTGCAAGTGGGAATCATTCCTCCTCACGCCCCTCTATTTGTGACTTCACCGATACATTGTTTATATGTATAATAATAATAATCTTTATTTTTATATAGCGCTAACATAATCCGCAGCGCTTTACAGTTTGCCCACATCATCATCACTGTCCCCGATGGGGCTCACAATCTAAATTCCCTATTAGTATGTCTTTAGAATGTGGGAGGAAACCGGAGTACCCGGAGAAAACCCACACAGACACGGGGAGAACATACAAACTCCTTGCAGATGTTGTCCTTAGTGGGATTTGAACCCAGGACCCCAGACTGCAAGGCTGCAGCGCCACCACTGAGCCACCGTGCCGCCCTAAAGGGTATGTTTACTAAAGGGTATGTTTTATCTCCCGTCCACCACACACCAGCTCCGGCTCCGCTCCCGTCCACCACACACCAGCTCCGGCTCTGCTCCCATCCACCACACGCCGGCTCCGGCTCTGCTCCCGTCCACCACACTCCAACTCTGGCTCTGCTCCCATCCACCACACTCCAGCTCCGGCTCTGCTCCCGTCCACCACATGCCAGCTCCGGCTCTGCTCCCGTCCACCACACGCCAGCTCCGGCTCTGCTCCCGTCCACCACACGCCAGCTCCGGCTCTGCTCCCATCCACCACACGCCGACTCCGGCTCTGCCCCCGTTCACCACACACCAGCTCCGGCTCTGCTCCCGTCCACCACACACCAGCTCTGACCCTACACCCATCCACCACACGCCGACTCCGCTCCCGTCCACCACACTCCAGCTCCGGCTCTGCTCCCGTCCACCACACGCCAGCTCTGGCTCTGCTCCCTCATGCTCACCCTCTGACCCCCCATTCTCAGCCTCTGCTCCCCCCCACGCCCAGCCTCTGCTCCCCCCACATGCCCAGCCTCTGCTCCCCCCACGCCCAACCTCTGCTCCCCCCATGCCCAACCTCTGCTCCCCCCCATGCCCAGCCTCTGCTCCCCCCATGCCCAACCTCTGCTCCCCCCATGCCCAACCTCTGCTCCCCCCCACGCCCAGCCTCTGCTCCCCCCCCACGCCCAGCCTCTGCTCCTCCCCCCACGCCCAGCCTCTGCTCCCCCCACATGCCCAGCCTCTGCTCCCCCCACGCCCAACCTCTGCTCCCCCATGCCCAACCTCTGCTCCCCCCACGCCCAGCCTCTGCTCCCCCCCACGCCCAGCCTCTGCTCCCCCCCACGCCCAGCCTCTGCTCCTCCCCCCCACGCGCAGCCTCTGCTCCTCCCCCCCATGCTCAGCCTCTGCTCCTCCCCATGCCCAGCCTCTGCTCCCCCCACACTCTTCCTCCCCCCTCCACACACCGTCTCCCTTCTGTCCTCTGCGGGGTGTCGGCCGCTCCCTCCTCCGGGCTTCTTGGTGTGTTGTGCCGAGCTGACTGCTCTGCTACTCTGCTGCGCGCTCTCCACAGTGGAGGAATGGTACAGGACCTGCAATGACATCACAATCATGTGACTCAAGGGGGAGGAGCCACAGCATTTGCAGGCTGGAAGCTGAAGGAGATGGGAAACTTGTGAGAGGTAATGGCGGGAACAGGGAACATGGGGAGGACAGGGGGTGTGTGATAGAAGGGAGCAGGGGGTGTGTGATAGAGGGGAGCAAGAGGGTGCAGGGGGTGTGTGATAGAGGGGAGCGAGAGGGTGCAGGGTGTGTGTGATAGAGGGGAGCGAGAGGGCGCAGGGGGTGTGTGATAGAGGGGAGCGAGAGGGTGCAGGGGGTGTGTGATAGAGGGGAGCAAGAGGGTGCAGGGGGTGTGTGATAGAGGGGAGCAAGAGGGTGCAGGGGGTGTGTGATAGAGGGGAGCGAGAGGGTGCAGGGGGTGTGTGATAGAGGGGAGCGAGAGGGCGCAGGGGGTGTGATAGAGGGGAGCGAGAGGGTGCAGGGGGTGTGTGATAGAGGGGAGCAGGAGGGTGTGTGATAGAGGGGAGCGAGAGGGTGCAGGGGGTGTGTGATAGAGGGGAGCAGGAGGGTGCAGGGAGTGTGTGATAGAGGGGAGCAAAAGGGTGCAGGGTGTGTGTGATAGAGGGGAGCAAGAGGGTGCAGGGTGTGTGATAGAGGGGAGCAAGAGGGTGCAGGGGGAGTGTGATAGAGGGGAGCAAGAGGGTGCACGGGGTGTGTGATAGAGGGGAGCAAGAGGGTGCAGGGGGTGTGTGATAGAGGGGAGCAAGAGGGTGCACAGGGTGTGTGATAGAGGGGAGCAAGAGGGTGCACGGGGTGTGTGATAGAGGGGAGCAAGAGGGTGCACGGGGTGTGTGATAGAGGGGAGCAAGAGGGTGCAGGGGGTGTGTGATAGTGGGGAGCAAGAGGGTGCAGGGGGTGTGTGATAGAGGAGAGCAAGAGGGTGCAGGGGGTGTGTGATAGAGGGGAGCAAGAGGGTGCAGAGTGTGTGTGATAGAGGGGAGCAAGAGGGTCAGGGGGTGTATGATAGAGGAGAGCAAGAGGGTGCAGGGGGTGTGTGATAGAGGGGAGCAAGAGGGTGCAGGGGGTGTGTGATAGAGGGGAGCAGGAGGGTGCAGGGTGTGTGTGTGATAGAGGGGAGCGAGAGGGTGCAGGGGTGTGTGATAGAGGGGAGCAAGAGGGTGCAGGGGGTGTGTGATTGTTATAATAATTGTAATAAAGTTCTTTCTTTTATGTGCGTGTATATAGACATATATATCCATACGTGTATGTGTGTGAGTATATATATATATATACACATGATTGCATATATGCCATTATTATGCTTAGACTGAAACTCTTTTCTGCTGATGTAATACATGGGTGTAATGCTTAGTTTGCTATCCTTATCTAACGTACAAAAATAAAAAGTCATACCTTTACTTCTCTGGTAACGTAGATAAGGATATCTTATCTCCACAATTTTAAGCGTGCCCTGAAAACGCATTTATTCAGACTGACTTATCGCCTCAACACATTAACCTAATCTATCCCTGGGTGGCACAGCCAAAAGTTTTGCCATAACCAGGTTCCTCGCATCGTGTTCCCACATGCTTTATGCATCCATTAGCCCTCTGTGTCTGTACTGTTACACACTTAACATTATGGCTGGTCCATACAATCAGGGCAACTGTTACCACCCACCTTTCGTGTCTCCCTCTTTCCTCATAGACTGTAAGCTTGCGAGCAGGGCCCTCATTCCTCTTGGTATTTGTTATAATCTACTGTATGTGATTATTGTTATGCTGTAATGTCTATTGGCTGTACAAATCCCCTCTGAAATGTAATGTGCTGCGGAATATGTCGGCGCTATAGAAATAAAATGTATTATTATTATTAAGGATTGCTAACAGCTAAGTATATTGTATGTACTATTTTTGCAAACGAAGTATGTTTCAACGCCCTCCTCTTTTATTATTTAAACTCTAAGAATATGTATTGAGGCAGACAAAGGACTGCTCACATCTGGTGTGGCTGTCATTCTCTCTCCATGCTAGCATGACCAAATAAAGGATCTTACTTATTCAGGTCTGGACGATTTCTAATTGGAAGACTGAAACTCCACTGACATTTGGTGTGTTGGCCAGGAAATCCAACACCTTTCCCTCACCGGTGAGTACTGTAACCCATGCACGGGGGAGTCTGGAACTCCTTAAGTAAGTCCTCCGTCTTGAGGAAGCATTGACAGCGAAACGCGCGTCGGGGTTTAGGATCTTTTAGCGGGCCACTTGGCATTTATGTAACAAGAGCTGGGAACAGGTAATATGTATTTATGAGACATCTATAGCGTTATTCGCATATCTGATTGTTAGCCTTCATAAGTATAGCTTTCTGTGTAATACAATGGCAGCACTTGCAGCCGCCTTATATGCTTAGGTCTATAATGAGACTTTGCACTATGCAAGGCACATGGCAGCATTGGGAACTGCCTTAATGAGATTCCTGTGTCTTCAATGCAGGATACACACTCATTTAATAGTGCGGCTTTGAGTGTGCTATACTATGTCTATATTGAGCTGAAAAATATTCAGAATTGAGAGTCCTCAGTGGTTGATACCTTTTAATGGCTAACTGAAAAGATGGTAACACATTGCAAGCTTCCTAGACTACTCAGGTCTCTTTATCAGGCTAGACTAATACAAAATCTGAAGAGTCACATATTTATGCACAATACAACACAGAAAAAATGCAATAGATGAGACAAGTGACGTGAAGCAGAACTATCAATATGGGAGAGGGAGAAACATAAATATTGGACCAGTACATAGATAAGGAGTTTTACAGTCCTCTGATTGGGGTCTCCTAATGTGTTGTGATGCCCCTACAAGGTCTTGGAAGCAAATTCCTTAATTGATGTAAAAAGACATAAATCCATGCGACACTTTCATTCCAGCACTGAGAGTGTCAAAGGTCGTCATAAATTTATACTCACAGACTCTTCTCTCTCTCTGAGATGTGAAGTTACCTTTCAATACCAGTAATTTCATATCCGTGGTGTTGTGGTCCATCATACAAAAATGTTTTGCCACAGGTAGATCCCTTCTTTTTTCTCTTATTGTGTGATGATGAGCATTCATCCTTGTTCTAAGCTTTTGCCCGTTCTCCCCCACATACAGACTCCCAGTTGGACATTTAGTACAGATAATTAAGTACACCCCATTAGATGTGATGCAGCTGAGAGTACCTGGGATCTTGTAGTCCTGATGTGAGTTGGGGATCTTTATCTTGTCCGTGGTCATTATAAATGGACAGGTTTTACATTTTTTTCTGGTTTCAAGGAAAGGTTCCTGCAGCTGTTGGAGAGGACAGGGAGCTTCTGACAATGATGCTTCTTACATTTGGGGGCTGCCTAAAACACAGCAGTGGGGGGTCTGGAAACATGGATTGTAATCGGGCATCTTTTTGCAGTAAAGGCTGTAATTTCCGTGCCGCTCCCCTTAGCACTTCCAGATTTGGGTTGTAGGTGACCACTAGAGGCTCCCGGTTATTCTCTTCTTCAGCTTTGTAATGTAGCAGGTGATTCCTTGATAATCTGGTGGCTCTTGTAATCTGGTTTTGAATTGTTCTTGGATGGTAGCCCTGACTCAAAAAGGACTTTTTGAGGCGACCAAGGTGTTTGTCTCTATCCATGGGGTTGGAACATATACGATTGTATCTGATGGCTTGGCTATAGATAATAGAGTTCTTTATGTGTTTTGGATGGAAACTGTCCCATTTCAGGTATGTTGGACGGTCGATTGGCTTCTGATACAGGGATGTCTCTATTTCATTGTTTTTTAGCTTAATGATGGTGTCCAAAAAGTTAATCTCAGTGCTGGAGTAGTTGAATGTTAAATTGATGGTGGGATGAAATTGATTAAACTGTTCGTGGAACGTCTTTAGCTGTTGCTCAGACTCCGTCCAGATGATTAAAATATCATCAATGAAGCGGTAGTAGGCCAGGGGCCTGATGGGGCATGAGGACAGAAAGTCGCTTTCAAGCTTGGCCATGAAAAGATTGAGCTGGTAACTTTAAAGTAGACCATATGGCTAAATATACATAATAGGAAGAAGCACGTCATAAAGAATTTTGTTATTAATAGGAGCATTTACTATACGCCTTTGATGTGCAAAATATTTAGTGGATACGGTTCTCATTATGTTATATGTGACTACTACAGTGCTAATCTAAAATATTATGTGAATTGTAATTTATTAAGCCATGTGGTTATTACAAAGATAAAATAAATATTTGCTATGGAGAAATAAGCTGTAAGAGGCAATTTAACTTTGTATAACAAATTAAATAATATACTTTTAATAATGTGAGATCTTAGAGACATTTTGGTCTTATATGTTTGTAGATATTATAGTAAATATTTTTTGCACTATTATATGCATTTGGGTATATATGACTCCTTTTATGTCCCTGAAACTTGTGTATACGCTAAATTTTGATCTTTCTATGGTATGAGGCACTTTATTTTATATGTATATGTTGGAATAAAGATTGGAATTTTTAATGAGTATTTCTATCACACTTTTTTGATCAGGAAGTAGCGTATTGTCTACAATGATCAGTATGTTTCATTAAAATAGAACCCAGTATAAAATTTTGCCGGTATTGTTTGAATGTTGTTTTCTGGTAAGTGTGCTGTTTTGTCTGTCTTTTAAAACTACATAGAACGAAAACGCCATAACTATATGTTTTATGTTACACATGAGACTCCTTGAGTGATCTCTTGAGTGAATGTATAAGGATTGGAATATAAAATCCTGGGTGTATAAGGGAGTCCAGTAGGCGTGGTTGACATTCACCTGTGGACTGGAGACAAATCATAGTTTATTATAGTGGTATAAATCACCTAGATACACGCCACCTGATTCCCATAGAGAATATTCTATGTAGTTTTGTTATATGTTTTTCTTTTAATAGCACAGAGTGACTGAACCTCCTCGTTTCACTGAGGAGAGTCCGCGCCGGTGGTGCTCTGAATACCTGATATTAAGAACAGGAACGTCTCTGTTTATAAAGAGGCGGTGTCATTGGACTTTATCTCAGCACTTCAGGTGTAGGAGTACGAGGGAACTTTACTCTCTTGTCTTATATGTCTCTGCGTATGTGTGTATGTCCAGTCCCTAACTGTGAAGATCGTTGTGTGTTTGTACTGTTACACTAGTCAGAAGTCCTTGTGAGTATATGTATCTTTGTGATATCAGTGACCATAGTCTTTGGGGAACTTTGTTATTATTACACTGTGTTGTGACACTCGCCCCTTACAGGCCTTCATTGGGTGGAGGTGGCAGGATATAGCGATACAAGCTGGTAAATATCTAGGACATGGTGTAATCAGTGAGGATTATTTAGATCCTGGATATTAGTAGCAGTAATTGAATTGTTGCTATTGGTTTATTATCTTCTTGTTGACATATGAATTTCACTGATATTTGTCAGACTTCTTATAAGTGGGTAGAAATCCATTGTGCTCCAGGGTTTATATTGTGTATAGTCCTCATCTTGTTTGTCTTTTTGTGTTTAAGAATTTTATGTAACATCATTATGGGACTTTATCCCATAGATACAGATATATATATTTTAAGGTCTTGTCCTCATTGTAAGGCAGTAATGTTATTGACCATTTCATGTGATGGCTGGAAAGTTATTAAGATTGTACCAAGAGGGTATCCATGGAATGAAACTGGATATGGTCCTTTCTCATCGGGTACCCAGAGAGAACAGTCTTCAGATCAGATGTGCAATGTGTCCTTATTGGTAACTTATAGGCCTAACTCTTATATATTATAACAAATAGAGAGTAAACATTGTAGATCCCTGACATTGTCTTTTTAATCTTGAAAAACTAGGAGAAGGCACCACCCAGAGCACACAGTCCTGAGGTGGGGAGATAAGCTGTGAGCATGAGAAATGTTTTGGAATGTGGTTGTTTGTGGTTTTAAGATAAGAAGGGACCACTAGAAGAGCTGAGGGTGTCCCCTGACCAGATGGGTTGTATTTGATGATAAAACTTACTTTGATAAAATGTGAAAATTTGGTACAAGAAAGGGGTAATGAGAGGAAAAATTTAATTTGGCTAAAGTAGAAATACATTTATAAAACACTGTATTTCCAGAAGTAACCGTCCTTGTGGTAAGCCATGAGGTCACTTTTCTTGTTGATTCAGCAGCAGCACTAGAACCTTAGTACATCCAGAAGAGATACCGACTATTGGACTGTCTGCTGCCTGCATAGTGGTAAAAGGAGCAAGTGGTAAGGGCCACAGAGAACCATTGTCTACGCCTGTGGAGACACCGGGCCCTCGGCACAGGTAAAAGTGCAATTATACAAATTATAATATCAACTGTGTGGGAGGGATATGATGCAAGCCCTGAGCCTGGGAATAATTCCTACTGCTGCCGGACTATAGGTGAAATCCATGGCTGAGACAATGGTGATCCAGGGGTATGGGGAATCTAGATACTTTTACAGTCTAGATCTAGTAACTGCAGGACCATCCTTTATCAAGGAAGCAATAGATAAAGGTATACAAATGTAGATTTTCACACACCTGAAGAACTACACTGCACCATGTACTACAGGTATTTAGGGGTCCTGATGTAAAATATGAGAATTTCCATGCTCTAGATTGTTCTTGGACACTCTATACTGGGATCATGAAGGGAAATGTGTCATCAGTTTTAAACTGGCAGAACTAATTAAATTGTTGTTTTTTGCTTTTTAGAGGTTCTGTGCCACATGTTTCCCTCTCCAGATGTAAAGTAGATCATGGAAATTCCTTTGTGATTTTGTTAAAGAGTGTAAGGAAAGTAACAATGGGAGGATTTGGGTGATGGCTTATTTTACAATACCAGACTGCAGGCATGTTCACAAGTTCTAAAGTGGAACACCATTTCTAAACCCAGTGTCCACCTGCAGCGAGGCAGGGGAACGAGTGAGAAATGCTGATCCTTTCCTAGAATTAGAGGAAGAATTGATCACATACCCAGAATCGTTGTGGTCCACATGACCTGCAGATGTGGGATTGATAAAAGGGCTGATTATATCCTGTCCAGCTCACCTTGTAACACAGCCAGTAGGGAGGGCGCCCCCATCTGTAAGCGAGGCGGTGATAACAAGAGCCCCCACAGTGCCGGACCCCCATACTCTGCTGAATGACTGGAGGCCGCAAAATAAGGTCTTTACAGTGAGATCTCAGTAATGTCAGTGGAGTTTTAGTCTTCCAATTAGAAATCTTCCAGACCTGAATAAGTAAGATGTTTCTTTATTGATCATGCCGGCATGGAGGCAGAATGACAGCCACACCATATGTGAGCAGTCATCTGTCTGACTCTATACAAATTCAAAGAGTTTAAATAAGAAAAGAGGAGGGCGTTCAAAATACTACGTTTGCAAAATAGTACATACATTGAAATATGCTTAGCTGTTAGCAATCCTTATCTATGTTACCAGAGAAGTATGACATTTTATTTGCATGCAAGACAAGGATAGCAAACTAAGCATTACACCCATGTCTTCTCATTACACCAGCTGAAAAGAGTTTCAGTCGAAGCATAAGAATGCAATCATCATGTGTATATTATATATATATATACACATACTCATACGCACATACATATATATATATATATACACTCACTGGCCACTTTATTAGGTACACCATGCTAGTAACGGGTTGGACCCCCTTTTGCCTTCAGAACTGCCTCAATTCTTCATGGCAGAGATTCAACAAGGTGCTGGAAGCATTCCTCAGAGATTTTGGACCATATTGACATGATGGCATCACACAGTTGGCGCAGATTTGTCGGCTGCACATCCCTGATGCGAATCTCCCGTTCCACCACATCCCAAAGATGCTCTATTGGATTGAGATCTGGTGACTGAGGAGGCCATTTGAGTACAGTGAACTCATTGTCATGTTCAAGAAACCAATCTGAGATGATTCGAGCTTTATGACATGGCGCATTATCCTGCTGAAAGTAGCCATCAGATGTTGGGTACATTGTGGTCATAAAGGGATGGACATGGTCAGCAACAATACTCAGGTAGGCTGTGGCGTTGCAACGATGCTCAATTGGTACCAAGGGGCCCAAAGAGTGCCAAGAAAAAATTCCCCACACCATGACACCACCACCACCAGCCTGAACCGTTGATACAAGGCAGGATGGATCCATGCTTTCATGTTGTTTACGCCAAATTCTGACCCTACCATCCGAATGTCGCAGCAGAAATCGAGACTCATCAGACCAGGCAACGTTTTTCCAATCTTCTACTGTCCAATTTCGATGAGCTTGTGCAAATTGTAGCCTCAGTTTCCTGTTCTTAGCTGAGAGGAGTGGTACCCGGTGTGGTCTTCTGCTGCTGTAGCCCATCTGCCTCAAAGTTCGACGCACTGTGCGTTCAGAGATGCTCTTCTGCCTACCTTGGTTGTAACGGGTGGCAATTTGAGTCACTGTTGCCTTTCTATCAGCTCGAACCAGTCTGCCCATTCTCCTCTGACCTCTGGCATCAACAAGGCATTTCCGGCCACAGAACTGCCGCTCACTGGATTTTTTTTCTTTTTCGGACCATTCTCTGTAAACCCTAGAGATGGTTGTGCGTGAAAATCCCAGTAGATCAGCAGTTTCTGAAATACTCAGACCAGCCCTTCTGGCACCAACAATCTTGCCACGTTCAAAGGCACTCAAATCACCTTTCTTCCCCATACTGATGCTCGGTTTGAACTGCAGGAGATTGTCTTGACCATGTCTACATGCCTAAATGCACTGAGTTGCCGCCATGTGATTGGCTGATTAGAAATTAAGTCTTAACACACAGTTGGACAGGTGTACCTAATAAAGTGGCCAGTGAGTGTATGTATATATATAAATATAAGAGAATTGGGATCCAGCAAAAAGATGAAAGTTCACCAGAATTATAAAATCTTTTTCTTTATTTATCCATTAATTCATGTAAAAAATATATGAGGAACTCCAAACAATTGGTAACATTCCAGCAAGGGACTACATGTTTCAGCACTATGTGCCTTCTTCACGGTCCTATTTGAACTGAGCTCCAACACTGACAATATATCCTCCTTTGTGGAACATATTCAAATGACCCTTAATTAAAAGCAGTGAAACAAACCAATTAAAAACACCTGAGTAGATGGTTGAAACTCAGTTCAAAAATATTGCTAGAAAAATACATATATTGAACATGTTTTATACATAGACCAATGATATAAACATTTGGTAATAAATCAACAGTGATGTGGAATAACTGCCACAAAAAAAAAAAAAAAATTATTTTATAAACATATATGAAAAAATACATCAAGTAGTAGGCGCAATCTAAATATCAGAGACAATCACAAATATAACTCTCAAAAGGAATAATATATTGGAGTAGGTATAAGATAGAGATATAATCTTTTGAAAACTAATATATGCACTCTATAAAAAAAAAAAAAAAAAAAAAAAAATTCTACTCTTATTTTCTTACTTAATATTGTGTAATGAGATCCATTCTACTGTTCAATCCATCAGGAACTCTAGTCTCTAATAAAAAGATCCACCTACTTTCTCTAGAGAGGATTTTACTTTTATACTCACCACACCTACGTGGTTTTGTAACCACCTCTATTCCCCTAAAGGAAAAGCTTTTTAAATCTCCTTTATGCACATTAGCAAAGTGTTTGGAAACCGCAGAGGCTCCTGCAATAGGCAAATTATATATATATATATATATATATATATACATGCACATAAAAAAAAGAACTTTATTACAATTATTATAACACCCAGGGACACTGCTGGAGGAGCCAAGAGGGGAGCATTGCTGCCGGCCGCAGGCTGGGATGAGGGGTCATTTGAATGTGTGGCGCGCCGCTGTGGGTGTACGGTGCTGCTGGGGCTCTGCCGACATTTTGTGAAAGGACAGAACCCCCGCAGTTTATATATTTATATTTACTCATTTATATAGCGCTATTAATTCCACAGCACTTTACAGACATTAGTGGCATTGTCCCCAATGAGGCTCACAATCTACATTCCCTATCTTTAGAGACGGACATGGGGCACGTCTTTCCAGATCACAACATGTCTGTTTATTTGCGGAGACGCGATAAATCTCACCCTACAATGTATTGTATGCAGTGAATCCGTACGGTTCAGTGATCACATGTGGAGTCACCTGCGTTCAGTAGCCGGCAGCGGACATGTGCTGCGTACAAAGCGCTGCCAATTCCTGATCGTGTGCACCGGCCTAAGGGAATAAATCAGTCAATTTCAGAAAAAAAACAAATTCCTCTGACCTCTGCTGGTGTCAGTGCCGTCTGTGGCCCCAACGGGGATTTATGTGATTCCTATTTTAGGGGGATTCAGGCAGAGCCCCCGGACGCACTGCAGAAGCGCAGTGTGAACAGGGCTTAATATCCTATTGTGTGGAATAGTGCTGTCTACTATACTATTCACACTGTCCCAGTGCAGCAGCCAGACACGGACGCCGGGCAGACACGGACGCCGGGCAGACACGGACGCCGGGCAGACACGGACGCCGGGCAGACACGGATTCCGGCCAGACACGGACAGCAGCCAGACACGGACACCGAACAGACACAGACACCGGCCAAGCACAGACAGCAGACAGACATGGACACTGGCCAGACAGGTGCAGCAGCCAGACACGGACACCGGCCAGACACGGACACCGGCCAGACACGGACACCGGCCAGACACGGACACCAACCAGGCATGGACACTGGGCAGACAAGGACACCAAGCAGACATGGACACCGGGCAGACAAGGACACCGGGCAGACAAGGACACCAGCCAGACACAGACACCGGCCAGACACAGACACCGGCCAGACACAGACACTGGCCAGGCACAGACAGCAGACAGACAGGGACAGCAGCCAGACACGGACACCGGCCACACACGGTCACCAGGCAGACATGGACACCGGCCAGACATGGACACCAGCCAGGCATGGACACAGGCCAGACACGGACACCAAGCAGACATGGACACCGGGCAGACAAGGACACCGGTCAGACACAGACGCCGGCCAGACACGGACACCAGGCAGACACGGACAGCAGCCAGACACGGACACCGGCCAGACACGGACACCGGCCAGACATGGACACCGGCCAGACACAGACACTGGCCAGGCACAGACAGCAGACAGACAGGGACAGCAGCCAGACATGGACACCGGCCACACACGGTCACCAGGCAGACATGGACACCTGGCAGACACGGACATCAGCCAGAAGACACTTTTTTTTATAAATCTGTTGCTGTTGTCTTTCAGAATATTTCCTGCCAACACTGTAAATAAATCCACAGCAACAATGGTGGGTGTGAACAGACACTACAGGGGATTTCTGAGAATGTAAAAATAATTAGCATGAACTGATAAATTCCCCGTGGCTCCAGCACCGATGCTCGAGGGGTCTCTGCCAGTCTCAGCACTGGGCTGCAGGGGTCTTGTGGCTCCAGGGGTCTCTGTCAGTCTTAGCACTGGGCTGCAGTGGTCTTGTGGCACCGGGGATCTCCGTCAGTCTCAGCACTGGGCTGCAGTGGTCTTGTGGCTCCAGGGGTCTCTGCTAGTCTCAGCACTAGGCTGCAGGGGTCTTGTGGCACCGGGGATCTCTGTCAGTCTCAGCACTGGGCTGCAGTGGTCTTGTGGCTCCAGGGGTCTCTGCTAGTCTCAGCACTGGGCTGCAGTGGTCTTGTGGCACCGGGGATCTCCGTCAGTCTCAGCACTGGGCTGCAGTGGTCTTGTGGCTCCAGGGGTCTCTGCTAGTCTCAGCACTAGGCTGCAGGGGTCTTGTGGCTCCGGGGGTCTCTGCCAGTCTCAGCACTAGGCTGCAGGGGTCTTGTGGCACCGGGGATCTCTGTCAGTTTTAGCACTAGGCTGCTGGGGTCTTGTGGCTTTGGGGGTCTCCGTCAGTCTTAGCACTGGGCTGCAGGGGTCTTGTGGCTGCAGGGGTCTCCGTCAGTCTTAGCACTGGGCTGCAGTGGTCTTGTGGCTCCGGGGGTCTCCATCAGTCTTAGCACTGGGCTGCAGGGGTCTTGTGGCACCAGGGATCTTCATAAGTCTCAGCACTGGGCTGCAGTGGTCTTGTGGCACCGGGGATCTCTGTCAGTTTTAGCACTGGGCTGCAGTGGTCTTGTGGCTTTGGGGTTCTCCGTCAGTCTTAGCACTGGGCTGCAGGGGTCTTGTGGCTTCACCTTATATTATAGCTGCAAAATGAATAAAAACCATCAGGGCCCCCGAACCATCGGCCACGGAGCCAGAGGGGATTTAGCAGAGTAGTTTGGGGGACATATAGGACTTTAATCTCTTTTTATTCTGCTGTTTGTGAGGTAGGATGTAGAAAAAGACGGCAATTCTGCTAATGTTTTCTATTATGTGACTGTACGGCCCCTTCACACGACCTGTCATGTTTTTCACAGATGCCACGTGTCCCCTATTTGACCTACGGTGCTGCTCTCATGTCCGTGTTTTCCCAGCATCACAGATGACAAAGGACCAAGACAAGTCTATGGGTCCGTATAAACATGCCGTCCGTGTGCTGTACATGTGCAGTCCGTGTGCTGTACATGTGCTGTCCGTGTGCTGTAGATGTGCTGTCCGTGTATTGTACATGTGCTGTCCTTGTGCCATCTGTCTGCCATACAAGTGCCGTCTGTGTGCTGTACATGTGCTGTCCGCGTGTTGTACATGTGCCGTCCAAGTGCTGTATATGTGCTGTCCGCGTGTTGTACATGTGCCGTCCATGTGCTGTACATGTGCTGTCCGCGTGTTGTACATGTGCCGTCCATGTGCTGTACATGTGCCATCCATGTGCTGTCCATGTGCCGTCCGTGTGCTGTACATGTGCCGTCTGTGTGCTGTACCTGTGCTGTACCTGTGCCATCTGTGTGCCGTACATGAGCTGTCCGTGTGCTGTACATGTGCCGTCCGTGTGCTGTATATGTGCAGTCCGTGTGCTGTACATGTGCCGTCCGTGTGCTGTAAATGTGCCGTCCGTGTGCTGTAAATGTGCCGTCCGTGTGCTGTAAATGTGCCGTCCGTGTGCTGTACATGTGCCGTCCGTGTGCTGTATATGTGCCGTCCGTGTGCTGTACATGTGCAGTCCGTGTGCTGTACATGTGCCGTCCGTGTGCTGCAGATGTGCCGTCCGTGTGCTGCAGATGTGCCGTCCGTGTGCTGCAGATGTGCCGTCCGTGTGCTGCAGATGTGCCGTCCGTGTGCTGCAGATGTGCCGTCCGTGTGCTGCAGATGTGCCGTCCGTGTGCTGTACATGTGCCGTCCGTGTGCTGTACATGTGCCGTCCGTGTGCTGTACATGTGCCGTCCGTGTGCTGTACATGTGCCGTCCGTGTGCTGTACATGTGCCGTCCGTGTGCTGTACATGTGCCGTCCGTGTGCTGTACATGTGCCGTCCGTGTGTTGTACATGTGCCGTCCGTGTGTAACATGGAAAGTCTATGAGAAGCTTTATAATTCCATTTCCATTATCCATACGGATGACCAAGATCAGAGTCTCATTATCCCGAGTAGAGAAGCTCCAGGGACAAAGACCCCGTCTGGTTCTAACACGCTGGGGGCCCGGAGTATCCAGCCACGGGGCCCGGATTCTCTCATTTGTGGCCCCAGCGTTTCCTGTAGAATAAATCCCTTTCTCACACAGTCCTGTAGTAATGACTTTGTTCTCACGTTTTGTAGGAGGGTTCATCTGACTCCATCTTATGTTATCAGTATAAGTGCAGGATAGGAGAAATGTGGTCAGTCAATCCACGCTGTGAATCACTGAGGAATGAGTTCTGTGAGACTCTGAAACGCGTAGAATAAAGTCCACTGTATTAATAATCTGAGTTTTTCGTGTTTCACAGCGCGGATTGACTGACCACATTTTTCCTGTCCTGAATCTTCTATGTTGGTCCCTCGTGGATCTGTGGTTCTGCAGCAGCGAATCCTCCATTGCCGGTTACAAATCTCCATTTGGCGAGTGTATTACTTGCGATTGTTATCTGCACTCCGGATAATGCACTATTGCGCTATTTCTCTTTTACAGCAATATTAGTATAAGTGCGAGAGATGAGAGACCGACGACCGCAGTTTTACCGTGTGTGTCCGACAGAGGCGTATCTAGGCTTTCTGGCACCCGGCGCAAGAATTTGGTTCGCCCCCCCCACACACACACATGCGACTTGCACACTTAGCCATGTACCCACGAGCTGCTCTCCCTAATGCCCTCAATGTTCAGTGAGAATCTGAGAGAAGCAGGAAGAGAAGCTCGTTGTCACAGGACCATAACTATGAGAGTCACATATGAGTGACGTGTCCGTGTGATGACACTGGAACCTGCAGAGCTGAATCCTGACATTGCAGCTTCTGAATTCTCACAACGAATGCACTGCACACATTTAGGATTCTCACTTGCCGATGTACAGTCATGTCAGCACAAGTATGTGATTTATATACTTCTGGCCACATTCCTACTAGACGTGCCCTGCCCCGCTCTGTTCATTTTCATTGAGTGAGGCCACACATGTCTCGTCAGCATGTGACCGCATGTATGTAAATTACCGGCACGAGAGAATCCTGACAGCGTGCAGTGAGCACTGTGAGAATTCAGACGTCTGCAGTCACATAGAATGTCTGCAGACTCAGCACAAACCTGGAGAACCCCTTTAATGTTACTAACAAATAAAAACATGAGAATAAGTCAGTATCACAAATAACATTTACCTCCAGGTACCTTATAGATGATGTCGTCTCTGGAGTCGTTCTCCTTTTCTTCATCTTGTCCAGACCCCATGATGAGTTTTCTCATCCACATCTCATCTCTGCAGACTTCCATCTTCTCCGGTCTTCTGCAGCAAATCTCCACATGACGCCCTTAAAGATAGAAGTGTCATTATAAAGCTCCTAAATACAAATATCTGCAATATACTGTCGCCTCACACTATTCCCCTCCCTCCTCATACTGTCTCCTCTATCATCCCTCTGTTCACAATACTGTCTCCTCATATATTTACCCCCTCACTCTCTATACTGTTTGCTCACACATACCCCTGACTCCCCATACTGTCTGCACACATCCCATCACCCTCACTCCCCATACTGTGTCCACATACATTAACCCGTTTGCTCCCCATACTGTCTGCACCCATCCCCCATACTGTTTCCTCATACATACTCTTCATTTGTGTCCTCAAATCTCCCCACTCATATTAAATCCCCCATCCCCAATTCCCCACACACATTAAGTACCCCCCATCCTGACTCCAAATCCCCCCACCCACATTAAATGCCCCATCCCCACTCCAAATCCCTCACACACATTAAATAACCCCCATCCCCACTCGAAATCCCCCCCACATTAAATAACCTCCCATCCCCACTCCAAATCCCCCCACGCATTAAATAACCCCCCATCCCCACTCCAAATCCCCACACACATTAAATAACCCCCCATCCCCACTCCAAATCCCCCCACACATTAAATAACCCCCGTCCCTACTCCCAAATCCCCCAACACATTATGTACCCCCACTCCAAATCCCCCCACACATTAACCCCCATCCCCACTCATTAACCCCCCACACATTCACCCCATCCCCACTCATTAACCCCCACACATTAACCCCCATCCCCACTCATTAACCCCCCACACATTAACCCCCATCCCCACTCATTAACCCCCCACACATTAACCCCCATCCCCACTCATTAACCCCCACACATTAACCCCCATCCCCACTCATTAACTCCCCACACATTAACCACCATCCCCACTCATTAACCCCCCACACATTAACCCCCATCCCCACTCATTAACCCCCCCCACACATTAACCCCGATCCCCACTCATTAACCCCCCACACATTAACTCGCATTCCAACTCATTAACCCCCCACACATTAACCCCCCCACACATTAACCCCCATCCCCACTCATTAACCCCCATCCCCACATTAACCCCCCACACATTACCTCCCATCCCAATTCATTAACCCCCTTCCCCAAATTAACCCCCCACTCATTAAACCCCTTCCCCCCTCATTAATCCCCCAACCCCACATTAACCCCCATAATGTCCTCAGGTTTCCCTCTCCTCCTCCCATATGTTCCTCATCTTTCTCCACCACACCACATGAATATGTCTGCATCCTGGCCTTGCGCCGAGTCCTCATACACTGTCCTCAGTAAATTTACTCCCCCTGCTCCCTCCCTATCCATTCCATGGGACTCTGCAGCCATCCCGCAATCTTCCCTTGCACAGTCGGTGGTGTCTTCAGCTCCATTACCCGTCTGAAGCACTTACCGCACCAACCGCAACGCTGCCTCACTGCCCGAGTCTTCGCCTCTGTAGAGCTGGCATGTGATGTCAGCAGCGTGATCATGTGACCTGATCATGCTGCTGGTGCATGCGGAAGTGCCGGCGGCGGTGAGGCGCCGCTGGCAGTGGCGGCGTAGCGGCGCTTACACCTCTCCAAGTGAGTCAGACAGTGTATGTACTAGTACACAGACGTGCAGCACTTTCTCTGCGCCAGCTGCAAGTTTGACAGCCAGCTCAGAGAACTGGAGAATCTGAGTGTGGGGGCGGCAGAATGCTGCCAGCGGGGAGTCTCCTCTTTGGACCACCGCATCAGGCAGCCCGATGGTGCTTCCTGTCGGCTGCACTCTGGGCAAATGCCCCAGCTGCCCCCCCTGGATACGCCCCTGGTGTCTGACATCAGTTCTACAGTGTGAGAGATGCGGGTTCTGTGACCGAAGCTGGGGGTATACGGGTGTATACAGTATACACAGGGGTCTGCGACTGAAGCTGGGGGAATACGGGTGTATGCAGTGTACACAGAGGTCTGCAACTGAAGCTGGGGGTATACGGGTGTATACAGTGTACACAGGGGTCTGCGACCGAAGCTGGGGGTATACGGGTGTATACAGATTATGCAGTGGTGTCTGTGACTGAAGCTGGGGTATACAAAGTACACAGAAGGGTCCGCACAAAGGCGGCTTTGCTCCGTACACCTCGTACACACATGGCTCTGCTCCGCAACCTCGTACACACACGGCTCCACTCCGTACACCTCGTACACACGTGGCTCTGCTCCGTACACCTCGTACACACACTGCTCCGCTCCATACACCTCGTACACACGTGGCTCCGCTCCGCACACCTCGTACACACAGGACTCCGCTCCGTACACCTATTACACACACGGCTCCGCTCCATACACCTCGTACATACACGGCTCCGCTCCGTACACCTCGTACACACAGGGCTCCTCTCCGTACACACACGGCTCTGCTCCGTACACTTCGTACACACGCGGCTCAGCTTCGTACACCTCATACACACACGGCTCCACTCCGTACACCTCGTACACACGGCTCTGCTCTGTACACCTCGTACACATGTGGCTCCGCTCCGCACACCTCGTACACACACGGCTCCGTTCCGCACACCTAGTACACACACGGCTCGCCTCCGTACACCTCGTACACACAGCTCCGCTCCGTACACCTATTACACACACGGCTCCGCTCCATACACCTCGTACATACACGGCTCCGCTCCGTACACCTCGTACACACAGGGCTCCGCTCCGTACACACACGGCTCTGCTCCGTACATCTCGTACACACGTGGCTCCGCTCCGTACGCCTCATACACACACGGCTCCACTCCGTACACCTCGTACACACGGCTCCGCTCCGTACACCTCGTACACACAGGGCTCCGCTCCGTACACCTTGTTCACACAGGGCTCCGCTCCGTACACCTTGTACACACACTTCTCCGCTCCGTACACCTCGTACACACAGGGCTCCGCTCCGTACACCTTGTACACACACTTCTCCGCTCTGTACACCTCGTACACACACGGCTCCGCTCCGTACACCTCGTACACACAGGGCTCCGTTCCGTACACACACGGCTCCGCTCCTTACACCTCGTACTCACACAGCTCCGCTCCGTACACCTCGTACACACACAGCTCCGCTCCGTACACATCGTACACACACGGGTCCGCTCCTTACACCTCGTACACACACGGGTCCGCTCCTTACACCTCGTACACACACAGCTCCGCTCCGTACACCTCGTACACACACGGCTCCGCTCCGTACACCTCGTACACACAGCTCCGCTCCTAACACCTTGTACACACAGCTCCGCTCCTAACACCTCGTACACACACGGCTCCTCTCCGTACACCTCGTACACACACGGCTCCTCTCCGTACACCTCTTACACACACGGCTCCGCTCCGTACACCTCGTACACACACGGCTCCGCTCCGTACACATCGTACACACACGGCTCCGCTCTGTACACCTCGTACACACGGCTCCTCTCCATACACCTCGTACACACACGGCTCCGCTCCGTACACCTCGTACACACACGGGTCCGCTCCTTACACCTCGTACACACACAGCTCCGCTCCGTTCACCTCGCACACACACAGCTCCGCTCCGTACACCTCGTACACACAGGGCTCCGCTCCGTGCACATCGTACACACACGGCTCTGCTCCGTACACCTCGTACACACAGCTCCGCTCCTAACACCTTGTACACACAGCTCCGCTCCTAACACCTCGTACACACACTTCTCCGCTCCGTACACCTCGTACACACACGGCTCCTCTCCGTACACCTCGTACACACACGGCTCCGCTCCGTACACCTCGTACACACACGGCTCCGCTCCATACACATCGTACACACACGGCTCCGCTCTGTACACCTCGTACACACGGCTCCTCTCCATACACCTCGTACACACACGGCTCCACTCCGTACACCTCGTACACACACGGCTCCGCTACGTACACCTCGTACACACACGGCTCCTCTCTGTACACCTCGTGCACGCGCGGCTCCTCTCCATACACCTCGTACACGCGCGGCTCCTCTCCGTACACCTCGTAGACGCGCGGCTCCTCTCCGTACACCTCGTACACGCGCGGCTCCTCTCCGTACACCTCGTACACGCGCGGCTCCTCTCCGTACACCTCGTACACGCGCGGCTCCGCTCCGTACACCTCGTACACACACAGTTCTGCTACATCCACCCTGTAAACCCCTCCTGACCCCACACATAAACTTCTCCTCATCCAGCACCATGACAACCAGCACAGCAGAGTCCTGCACACACTGAGGCCCCTGATCATGTGACCCCTGACTCCTCCCCTCCTGTGACCTCATCACAGGTCCTGTGTGCACAGAGCAGCTGTAGAAATCTCCGGCCTCGGGGGTCTCACCAGACTTCGCTCTTTTCTTGCAGGGGCCGCAGTGGATTTCATCCTGGATCCATAGAGCTGAATAGAGGAGCGATGTTCCTTCACTCTGATGGGAATTGATGGTGACGTTTGTCCAACGTCCACGTTACCGAGTAAATCCCCCCAGGACTGCAGCCGGTAAAGACCCCGATATCCACAGGTGTCCCCTCTAATTGGGGGAAAGGGATAGAAAAGCCTCTTATCCCGAGGGGAACCCTGTACATGGAGACATCGGCCTCAGATCTCTCCTGTCCTGTTCTTCCAGAAAAGTCTCAAACTTCTCTGTGTGACTCAGAGCTGAGATCTAACGTGAGAGAAGATTCCAGTGCGGGGAAGACGGGAAACCTTCATATAGACGGCCGGTGGGGATGGAGTCAGTGACCGACTCTGGCCAAATCTGTCTCTAGAGCCGCAGTAGGAGATGAAGATGTCGTCCTCATCATGAAGGAGTTATTTCTCATGTCGCGTGTAATGAATATCTCCTGCAGTATTGCTAATGCCGATTCCAGTGTCGGTAATGAGACGAGAATTAGCGTTATGGAAGATGAGTCTATGAGGAACGTGTTCAGCTGCCGACTCCGAGGAGGAAACTGCTTGTTGTCTGTGGCCTAAATATATAGGTTTTATTAGTAGATGTCAGGGGAGAAAACTAAACCCTGTAAGATAATAAATCTCCTCATATGTTTCCCTTATTATCTCCAGTAATTGTATTATTACACAGGATTCTTATGATGTTACATCGGCTCATCTTCTCATTCAGGTCTCTACAATATCGGATCCTCTCAGTGAAGATCTTCTACAGAAGAGAATTTTCCTCATTTACCCATCAAGGATGGATATGGACAGAGACAAGATGGCGGAGAGGATGTTACACCTCACCCTAGAGATCCTCTTCCGTCTCACTGGAGGGGTGAGAGATTCTGATGACGTCACATTACATCATTCTTATCTATGGGAAGAACAGATGGACAGAACTGGAGAGGTGAGGACTCTGGAAATGTCTGTAGTGAGATTTATTAATGTGTCTCTCCATAACCAGGATTACACAGTGGTGAAGAAGACCTCTAGTGATCGCTGTAAGGACCCTGTGTCTGAGGGATGGGGAAGACCCCTGAGCCCAATCACGGGGCCTCCACCTCACCCCCTGACACATGAGGACATCAATGACCTGAAGATCCTAGAACTCATCTACAAGATGATTGAGCTGCTGGCTGGAGAGGTGACACTGCTGAGAATGCTGGGACATTATACAGTAACACTATGAAGGGATCGGGGAGATGACGGTATCATTGTATGTGTCAGGTTCCTATAAGGTGTCAGGGTATCGCTGTCTATTTCTCCATGGAGGAGTGGGAGTATTTAGAAGGACACAGAGATCTGTACAAGGATGTCATAATGGAGGTTCCCCAGCCCCTCACATCACCAGGTAATAGACAGGACTAAATACACACGGCCTATAATTATCTGTATGTAGAGAATGAATTCAGTCCCTGTATGTGTTTCCTCCAGATCTATCCAGTAAGAGGACAACACCAGAGAGATGTCCCCGTCCTCTTCTTCCACAGGACTGTAACCAAGAAGATCCCAGTGCTCCTCAGGATCATCAGGTAGATGGAGAGAAGGTGTCAGGAGATCTCCCCTATGATGTGTAGATGGCTGTGAAGGTCTTGTGCTCAGTCTTGTTTTATCCACCAGTATTATATGTTTTATACTTGTGTAATGAGAACGGTGGAGATGGCAGGATTAGAGCTGATCATAGATGGGACTTCTCCATCTGTCTGTGACTTTTACAATATTTGTTTCAGGGTGAAGATCTGACCCATATTAATCCTACAGAGACATATGTGAGAGATGATGAGCGGTGTAAAGAGGAGATTCCCACATATGACTACCCAGGTGAGTAGTGACCACTGAATGCAGAGAAGTCACAGATTCCTCTCAGTCACCGGTGGTGTAGTCCGGCCGTATTACCATGATCACCATTTTGTCTCCCGACCACAACATTCTCCTCCACCCAAAACCGTTCAAGTAACTTTGGGCATTGAAAGCCCTTTTCTATAGAACTTACAACCTGGAGGATTCACCTACCCCCTGGGATTAAGAGACGCTGACCGTTACCTGCCCAGATCTGTAACTATAAAGCCAAATGACAGGGTACTTAGAATGTGCTGACATGAGATTCTCATGCTCTGGGGTGGGGCTGTGGGCGGGGCTGTGGGCGTGGCTTTATGTGGTACACTGATTACATATTCCTCTGTATTGGCTTATGAAAGGTCGCTGATCCCTCACTGACCTGCCCCCATTATTACATAATGCATATAATAGCATTGATATTATTGGTGATAATGCCTATAATATTGTGGCTATTGTGAGGCTTAGAAAAAAAATTACATCCAGCAAAATGACACCAGCGGCGCCTGTCCAGTAGCCTCTATCTCTTTTTTTTAAAAAAAAACTTCTTTTTTATTGAATTTATATAGAATACAACATAAAGACCATTGTATACAGTGCAATAGCTACGAGCATTTATTCCATGGCGCTTTACATGTGGAAAAGGGGAAATATAGACAAGTATAGTAAACATGTGTAAGACATTGACACACAAGTACATAAGGAGAGGGGACCCTGCCCGCGAGGGCTCACAGTCTACAGGGATGGATGAGGATACAGTAGGAGAGGGTAGAGCAGGTCGTGCAGTGGTTCAGTAGACCGAGGATCATTGCAGGCTGTAGGCTTGTTGGAACAGGTAGGTCTTCAGGTTCTTCTTGAAGGTTTCCGTTGATGGTGAGAGTCTGATGTGTTGCGGCAGAGAGTTCCAGAGTATGGGGGAAGCACGGGAGAAGTCTTGTATGCGGTTGTGGGAAGAGGAGATAAGGGGGGAGTAGAGAAGGAGATCTTGAGATGATCGAAGGTTGCGTGCGGTTAGGTACCTAGAGATCATGTCACAGATGTATGGAGGAGACAGGTTGTGGATGGCTTTGTATGTCATGGTCAGGGTTTTGAATTGGAGCCTCTGGGCAATAGGAAGCCAGTGAAGGGCCTGGCATAGGGGGGAGGCTGGGGAATAGCGGGGAGACAGGTGGATTAGTCGGGCAGCAGAGTGCAGGATGGACTGGAGTGGAGCCAGAGTGCTAGAGGGGAGGCCAGAGAGTAGGAGGTTGCAGTAGTCGAGGCGGGAGATGATAAGAGCATGCACTAGTGTTTTTGTGGTTTCGTGGTTGAGGAATGAGCGGATCCGGGAAATATTTTTGAGTTTGAGGTGGCGGGAGGAGGCGAGGGTTTGGATATGTGGTTTGAAAGAGAGTGCAAGTCTTCTAATAGCTACCAATCTGAGTTAATGAAAGACACCGTTATCCCCTGTATTTCTCCAGTAGACAACATCGATTCCATGAACATTTTCCATTTTCTGAAAAACTTTTCTGTAATTTTATCTTTCTGTCTTTCTGCCTCTTTTTCTTCCAAATACAAGACAGAAAGCAGCCCTGCCTTTACGTCTTTTACCCCTGGAAGCGTTTTGGCAAGCCAATGTTGTAAAATTAGACGCTTTGTTACCAGAGTCAGAGTATAAGCAGTTTTCCACCACTTGTTTTGCCTATCGTTTAGTGAAACAACCAGCTCATTGGATCGATATCCACCCGAATCCCACATATCTGTAAATACATGTCTTGGATCTTGACCCAGAGTTCTTGTGTTTTAGGGCACGACCATATTCCATGTTCCATGTCTGTTTTAGGAGTGTTACATTTAGGACAACTCGTTTGTCTATCAGGTTTTTGTGGAGTAGGCTGTATATTACATCCGCATATCGTTTTGTGCATTATCCTAAACTGGCTGTCCCTCCACTGCTCATTGATAATATGTTTCCTTACCAGTTCCCAACCTTGTAGTATTTTATGATTGAGTTCTCCATCTTGTATATGTTTTTCCCATTTGTGAAAAACTCTGTCTGTTCCCGATGGGCGTAGCGTGTCCCTCAGTTCCCCATATATTGAGGAGATCGATACTTCCCCAATGTCCCTGGTAACCATGTCACCCCATACCTCGGAGTCAATTTCCTTCCTCACATCCTGCAAATTATCTAATACATAGTGCTTTAATTGACTATAGAGCATCAGATGGAAACGTGGCATTTTATATTTGTCTATCACCTCTGGTCCCGTCAACCAATGACATCCCTGAACATGTATTAAGTCATCTAACGTCTGTATACCTTATTGGATCCATTCCGAATATAGTTTATTTTCTCTACCCAATTTAAAAGCTGGGAACGCCCAAGAATTAAGATGTTTTGATACCCTCCATGACATTTTCCGTTTTTTCCGTACTGCCTTCCATGTGGCAATGGTGTCCTTACAGATTACCGAGTGCATAATATCTGGAGGAATAGGTGACAATGGTGTGTGAAGCAATGCCGTCAGGTCCCATGGACCACAAAATTCCGATTCTAGCGCATAATCAGTATAACGCCCCGTCTTTTTAATCTAATCAATTACATTTCTCATTAAGCATGAGAGATTGTAGCCTCTAAAGTTTGGAAATCCTACCCCCCTCCCTCTTTTGAGCGCATTAGAACTCTCAAAGCAAGTCTCGCCCTTCTCCCTCTCCATATGAACCTAGAAAAGGCCTTATTCAGTCTTAGAACATCCACGTGTCTGATCAGCATTGGAACAGTCTGCAATGGGTACAAAAGTCTTGCAAAACTTGTCATTTTGATTAGATGGCATCTTCCTAATAGTGAGAGGGGTAAGCTCCCCCATCTTTCCAATTCTTTTTCTATTTTGTCAGTAATTGGTTTATAGTTTAGATCATATATCTGTTTCGGGCATGTCCCCAGATTTATTCCCAAGTATTTTATAGATGTTGTCGCTTTCGGGATACTCACTATATTATTTTCCTGGCTTCGTTTCTCACCATTTCTCATAAACAAAATCTCGCATTTACTCTTATTTAACCGAAAGCCCGAAAATTCTCCAAATTTTTCAATCTCTGATAGTAATCTAGGGAGATCTTCTTCTGGATTTCTCATAAATACAATTATGTCATCCGCAAATAATGCAGATTTAGCCATCTGTCCCTCCACCGCCACTCCCCTGTATATATCATGATCATTTAGATATCTTGACAGGGGTTCTATTGCCAGGTTAAACAGTAGAGGAGACAGAGGGCACCCCTGCCTCGTTCCTTTTTTCAGCTTGAAGGTTTCTGACAAAAATCCGGGCGTATATATCCTTGCTCTTGGGTTATGATATAGAGCTGTCACAAAATCCCTAAATGGGCCCACCAAATGTATTCTGTCTAATACTTGACCCAGCCACGGCCACCTCACGTTGTCACACGCTTTTTCTGCGACTAGTGTGACCATGGCTGGATCTTCCCCCCGTTCCAGGTGTTTATTTCTAGTCACGACTAGTAGCAGCATAGCTTTCCTAATATTAGTAACGGCTGACCTTCCCTTTACAAAGCCTGTTTGATGATTCGAGATTAACCTAGGTAGTATTCTAGCCAGTCTATCGGCCATTATTTTTGAAAGGAGATTGACATCTTGGTTTATTAATGATATTGGCCTATATCCCGAGGGATCTTCTAGATCTTTCCCTTCCTTCGGGAGGAGTTTTATGTAAGCCGTATTCATAATTTCTGACAGGGCTTCCCCTTGCAGAATACTGTTAAATAGATCTTTAAGTATGGGAGTTATTTGTCCATTTAATGATTTATAGAAAGATCCATTAAACCCATCGGGTCCAGGAGCTTTATTGGACCCCAACCCCTTTATTGCCATACTTATTTCTTCCTCTGTGATATAACCATTTAAGTCCTGTAACTCCTCATCCGTAAGAGTTTCGGGATATTAATTTTGTCAAGCCATGCGTCATCCCCTGTTGCGTCTTGTCGTCCTTCCTCTCTGTATAGGTCAGCGTAGAATTTCCCTAACTCCCTATTTATATCTATAGGGTCCGTCAGTCGTTGTCCTTCCTTATTCCTAATTGCCATTATAGATGTAGGAGCATACCTTCCCTTGGCTAAATTGGCCATTACTTTCCCTGCTTTGTCGCCATACCTATTTAATTCTATGTCTAAGTAGCTCCTATGTATTTGTTCCCTTTTTTCTGCCCATTCCTCAAAATCTTTTTTAGCTCTCATCCAATTGTTTTTATCCTCATCCAATAGGGAGTTTTTATACTTTGTATATGTTGTCCTGACTTCGTTAATTGCCCTTAAAAATTGGTCTTTTAATTGCTTCTTTAATCTTTGTGTGTGGGCTATGATGTTTCCCCTTAATGCCGCCTTCGCTGTTTCCCAATAAAGTCTAGGGTTGGATTTGTGTTCTTCATTATGGGATGTAAATTCTGTCCACCATTCTCCCATCCGTTTAACAAAATCATAATCTTTCGTCATGGTTCCCGGAAAACGCCATATGTAGTCTGTCCCTTTCTGGTGTATATCAGCCAGGTCCAGAGTTACAGGACTATGATCCGAGATCACCATGTCTTCAATATTGACAGCCAGCATTTTAAGCAAAAGCTTGTCTGAAAGAATAAACATGTCTAACCTCGACCATGTCTTATGCGCATGAGAGTAATGTGTAAATTCCCGGTCCATAGGGTGCGTTGATCTCCACGCATCCTTTAGCTGCCAATTCATTATCATGTCTTCTAAGTACCCTTTTCTCCCCGTGTGCACTTTCTCCTGACCCAGGTTTAATCCCGCTAACCTCCCTTTTCTATCCTCGTCCTCTCTAAGTACCTCGTTATAATCTCCCCTTATAATTATGTTATCATTCTTATCCGTAAGTATTGTGTTCTGTAAAGATGTAAAGAATATCTTTTGGTTTGTGTTTGGGGCGTATATGTTATATAAACTAACAATGTCGTTATGTATTTGTAATTTCAAATGTATTATCCTGCCCTCTTGGTCTGTCTCTACAGATGTCACTTTATGTGCCAACGCTTTATGTGTGAGTATTAGGACCCCTGCTTTCCTGTCTGACGCACTAGAGCCATAAACTTCTCCCACCCATAGTTTCTTCATCCTAAAAATATCTCCCTTGGCTAGATGCGTCTCTTGAAGCAAGGCTACATCTACCCTTAGTCGTTTCAAATGATGGAGTACCATCAGCCTTTTGTTTGGTGAACGTAATCCCTTTACATTCCAAGTTATTAACCTAACCATTTTTTAGTATAAGATATTTCCTTCTGCGGGTATAGGTGAAATTCAACTGCACCTTAATCGGGTACTTTATGTCATTAAGTAACTTTTTAGCCAGTAGTAATCTCATAAGTTTATAACAAGTAGAATCACGGAAATCCCCCCCCCCGTTTTCCCCATTCCCCAGTCCTCCCTCCCCCTGTAGAAACCACGTCTTTGACTTCTCTTTTTTTCCACCACTTTCCAGACCGAACTATCCTCCGTGCGCCGTATTTCAAACATCTCACCTTAACCGTTGATTTTATATGTAGTTAGACCCTGAGCCCTAAACCTCTTGTAAACATCAAACTTCCAGCCTTTAGACCCTAAACATCCCCCAAACTTCTGTATACTTACAACAGTTCTAAAATTCCTGAACTTCTCCCCCCAACAGTACCAAAAAAGCCCCTTTCATCGCCCCATCTATGAAGCCAAAGAAGCATGAAGTTTGTTCCCCCCCAAGAGAGCCCCAACAGTATACTTTTAACAAATATGGGGCAATTTCACCCTTAGAAAGTTCTCAACTCAGAACAAAGCAATACAACTAGTGTTGTCCTTGTCCATCTTCCTAATATACTGGTCGCCACCAGCCGGGATTGTCAAGAGTCGGCATAAAGTTCTCTCCTGTGGAGACATCTCAGTACCTTAGTCCCTTGGAACAAGAGAACACAAAGCTCGACAGCCGCTGGTGCACTCCATATCCTAGATTGATGAAATACGCATCCTGGGTCTTTCTTTTGTCTCAGCTGTATCTGCATAGCCTAAAAGGGGAGGAGGAGAAAAAAAAAGGTGGGGGGAGGAAGACATAACAGAAAAAAAACAAGAAAAAGGGATTCCACGGGGGGGGTGGGGGGGACATGGGTAGATTATGAGATCTGTAGGTGAAAGAAAGCGTCCCTTCACAAACCGGCTAATGAACATATTGGTGATTGTTGCGTCTTCGTGCGCATTTTAGATGCAGTCTTTTGTCGGTTTTCAGCTACTTTTTCTCAGAGAGTTGGAGATAACAAACAGTCCTTACTAAGCTCATTATTTATCACACTTAGTCTTCATCACCATCTCTCAAGTGCATCTTGTATGGCTTTAACATTAACTGGACGTCCTTACCAATCACAAGATGTACTTTATCTCGGTTTTTACGTCCTCGCTTCATTTTGCGTCTTGTCTTATTTGGCTTTTCTTGGTCGACCTTGTCACTGGGGGGTCTCTGTTCTTTTGCCATTGAGACTCTTTCATTGTCCCCCTCTGTATGCACCTCCGATCTTAGTCTGTAGGTGTGGGGTTGAGTCGTCCCTCTCTCCTCTTCTATGTTCCTTTCCGCTGCCTCTCTCGGGGGGGGCTGGCGTTTGCTGGTGATTGGTGGCCGGATGAGGGCATTTGTTGGTTTATACATTCCATGGCCTCTTTAGGATCTATGAACGACTTCATCGTACCCTCTCTTGTTCTGAACCTCAAAGTTGCTGGGTAATTCAGTTGGAATCTTACATTGCGTCTGAACAGTGTAGTACATACTTCACTGAAAGCTCTCCTTCTTCGTGTCACTTCAACCGAAAAATCTCCAAACAGAAGGGCTTTGTGCCCCTGTATTATCAGTGATCGTCGCCTCCCCTTATAGGCTCTCAGTATTTCTTCTTTATCTTTAAAATTCAGATATTTTGCCACAGATTGACGCTGTCTTAGTGTTTCCCTGTTATTTCGTCCACTCCTGCTTTTATCAGGCTCTAGGGGGGCCGATTCTATGGGCACGTTCGACTCTGCACTTGTATGCCAAACCCAACTCCTTTGACAGTTCTATCTCAAATATATCATTTAATTGTTGTGCTTTTATTGACTCTGGGAGACCTATCAGCTTCAAATTATTTCTGCGGGACCTATTCTCCAAATTGTCCAGTTTATCCATAGTATAAAGCCCCCGTTACACACTGCGATATCGCTAGCAATATCGCTGTAAAGTCACCGATTTTGTGACGTTGCAGCGATATTGCTAGCGATATCGCTGCATGTGATACTTACCTCCGACCGGCTCCCCCTCTGGTTATCGCTGATCGCGCGAGAAGCTCCTGGACCATTCCTCGTCGGTCACTTCCTGCGGCGCTTCCTGCTGTGACGATGAGCAGCGCGTGGAGCCGGGTGGGAGGATGCAGGATCGCCTCGTCTGACAGGTAAGTAGCGACCCCCGTCCCCTGCGATGTCGCTGGTGAGATCTGCCTGAGTGGCAGCTCACTAGCGACCACCTAGCGATGCACCAGCGATCCTGACCGCGTCATATCGCTGGTCGGGATCGCTGGTGCATTGCTAGGTGTAACGGTACCCTAAGAGGACTGTCTCTTTAAATCATTAACCTGTGCCTGTCCTCAGCCTCTGAGATCCTGTGCTCTCCTCCTGTAGCTGCCCTTCCTGATGAGTCATTTTGCACTGCAGCTCTTTGGTGGTGACTTGTATCATGTCAGCTACAGCCTGCTTGAAATCTTCAGTCAGGTACACAGCCATTTCTTTTGCTAACAGCTTGAAATTCATTTGTCCCTGTGTATGGAGCTGGTTTTCCACCAAGCCTCCTAAATCTGCTCCTAAGGCTGTGTTCCTCTTCTGTCCCAGGGGCCTTCTTCCCCTTCTCCTGCCCTGTTCCTCTCATCCCCTGGTCTGTCTGACTATCCTGTCCCGCTTGTGTCTCCGGCGCCATTATTGTACCTACACCTTGCAGGCTGCCTCTGCTCTCCTCCTCCTCCTCCTCCCTCTCTCTCCCCGCGCCTCTGGTAATAATAATAATAATAATCTTTATTTATATAGCGCCGACATATTCCGCAGCGCTTTACAGTTTAACAGTTTCAAAACACAAGTCATAAGTAACAACGTTAACAATACAATAATTTAAGCAAAATAAGACAAAATAAGCCGCCCCTGCTCGTGAGAGCTTACAATCTACAATGAGGTGGGAGACGTACAGAGTACAGGTGTGTATTCACACTGGTGTATTTACAGTGATGGTCCAGCCATCCTGAGGGAGTGAGGGATGGATGGAGATAGTGAATGGGCTACACACGCACACTTACACATAGAATGACTGTGATTAGTGAATGTGATAGGCCGCTCTGAACAAATGTGCTTTGAGGGAACGCCTAAAACTATGCAAATTGTGGTTAGTCCTAATTTCTTGGGGTAGAGCATTCAAGAAGATAGGAGCAGCACGGGAGAAGTCTTGGAGTCGGGAGTGGGAGGTACGGATTAGTGCAGAGGTTAGTCGAAAGTCGTTTGCAGAGCGCAGCGATCGGCTAGGCCGATAGACAGAAATGAGGGTAATAAATCGGTCCATGTCATGGCCGCTCTCAGATGACACCGCTGCACTCCCAGTGTCAGTTTTAGTTCAGGGCTCTGTGCAATAACAGATTTTTGGCGGCAGTCGGCGGGAGCTCCTTCACCCACGTCCGTACATGGTGGCGCCGGAACCGGAAGTCTAGCCTCTATCTCTTACTTATAGAGGCTACTGTGCAGGCGCCGCCATCACCGGTGACATTTGGCTGGATGTAATTTTTTTCTAAGCATCACAATAGCCACAATATTATAGGCATTATCAACAATAATATCAACACTATTATATGCATTATGTAACAATGGGGGCAGGTCAGTGAGGGATCAGCGACCTGTCATAAGCCAATACAGATGAATATGTAATCAGTGCACCACATAAAGCCCCGCCCACAGCCCCGCCCACAGCCCCGCCCCAGAGCACGAGAATATCATTTACTGAAAACTACAAATACACATTAAACAACAACCACAAGACGGATTTCATCACCAGGTATCATTGTAATCAGTATAACGGCGCTGACCTGACAGTGTCTGTAGGTTACTGAGCACAATCCTGCTGACAGGTTCCCTTTAAGACATCTCAGCCCTGCACTATTATACACAGTTCTCTATAAATGTGTAATATTTCTTCTTGAAACTCATCTGACAGAAAATATTGGAACTTCCGATAGTATAGATTGTGACGTCACCGAGCCCCATACTCTAATTACCCCAGAAAGGTTTCACCACTAGCTGCTCATTTATTACTGATGGAGACTGTGGAGTTTGATCATTTCAGTAGATGTTATTGTCTATAGTCACAGTGTTTGATTACAGAAGTGTCCAAAATACTCTGATTTTTCAACTTCTCACTATACCCTATATACGGTTGTACACTACTGTCTGGGCACATGGCAGTGTTCAGAAGGGAAGGAGCGCCATTTAGCTATTTGAATGCAGATCTAGCTGGAATAGTTTGCAGACACAATGTATTCGGAGCACTGTTCATGGTCACCTGGCAGCTCAAAAGATGTCCACCATGAACATGCTTGGCTCTATCTTCTCTGCTTTATATATCCCAAGGATTGCCTTGCTCATCGCCCTATAACACCCTTACATGGATCTGGACTTACACTGGGACCCCTAGGCTTGGACCATGGTGTTACCTGCTATTCTGTGGTGTTAGATGGTAAGAAGAATAGTCAGGTAGCTGGGTCAGAACCAGAAGGACAGAATACAGAATCAGAAGACACAAGAGTAGTCAGTAAACGGGCCACAGTCACAGCAGGAAACAAATACACAAGCCGCAAGCTGAGCACAGAGGACTGAACCAGAGGAGAACAGCGCTGTATCTGGCAGATTCCGGCCATGTGCTTTGCGCTTTAGTAGGGTGTGGTACTCTCCAATTGGCTGAAGTAGGGAGCAGATTACTCCAGCTGGACAGCAGGAACAGATCCCAGATGAGATTGGACACACCATATGCAGAAGCCCTAATATAACTAAATGACAGAAAACCAGAATAGTCGAAATCCCCATAAAGTGATTCCATGTTATTAATTAATTCACTGAGGGTTATAATCTATACACATGTGGTCAAAATTGTTGGTACCCCTCGTTTAATGACAGAAAAACCCACAATGGTCACGGAAATAACTTTAATCTGAAAAAAGTAATAATAAATAAAAAATCTATGAAAATGAACAAATGAAAGTCAGACATTGCTTTTCAACCATGCTTCCATGCTGCGTATGGCACAGGGTGTCTAGAATGTGTGCAGGGTACAATGAAATCTCAAGACTATGAAGGGATTCTAGAGAGAAATGTGCTGCCCAGTGTCAGAAAGCTTGGTCTCAGTCGCAGGTCATGGGTCTTGCAACAGGATAATGACCCAAATACACAGCTAAAAACAGGCAAGAATGGCTAAGAGGAAAACATTGGACTATTCTGAAGTGGCCTTCTATGAGCTCTGACCTAAATCCTAATGAGCATCTTTGGAAAGAGCTGAAACATGTCGTCTGTAAAAGGCAACCTTCACACACGAGACACCTGGAGCAGTTTGCTCTTGAGGAGTGGGCCAAAATACCTGTCGGGAGGTGCAGAAGTCTCATTGACAGTTACAGAAATCGTTTGATTGCAGTGATTGCCTCAAAAGGTTGTGGAGCAAAATATGTTAGTTAAGGGAACCATCATTTCTGTCTAGGCCTATTTCATGAGTTTTATTTTTTTTTAAATTCTGAGGAAGCATGGCTGAAAAGCAATGTCTGACTTTCATTTGCTCATTTTCATAGATTTTTTATTTATTATTACTTTTGTCAGATTCAAGTTATTTCTGTGACCATTGTGGGTTTTTCTGTGATTAAACGAGGGGTATCGACAACTTTGACCACGTGTGTAGGATGAGTGAATATTTTGACTCCACAGCCACTTTCCGGAAATTAACACGCAGTGGATGTTGGAGAGTGAAAATTACACATTTGCCATTTTATTACCCAGCACATAGTGCCCAGATTGTGCTCCAGGAGACACCGCAAATTAAGTGGATTCTTCTCACTATAATATTGCTAAATACAGGGATCCTAAATGTTGTTTGTGCACACTGCAAGACTCCGAAGTGAGAGCGGATTTTGCTGGATTGGTTTATAGAAACTCTGCTGCTTTTCAGCAGCCTTTGAGCCACTAATAGTGTGGGAACCTCTGTTTTTCCATTGACAGATGATGGCCCTGAGTGGGGACTTGTTTTTTTGTGAGAAGAGAATTGGTAATATTTTCACCTACATAACACTGATTGGTTTCTTTTTATTTGATATTTGGGAGGCAGAATGAACAAAGTGTTGAACACCGCACACTACTGGCTCATTAAACAAGGTTTTCTATTAGACTGTGAACTGTCATTGTCTTGGTAAATAAAGTTTTTTACATAGCTTGCCATTTTTATGGACAGTTTAAGTAGAAATGTTCAAAAATTTAAAACTCAATTATATTTTATTAAAAAATATTTTTTTATCTTAGCAGATGACTGTACCAGGAGATCAGAGGGACAGCTGACATCTTCAATTTTGAAATCAGAAGATCTTGAGATCCTACAAGATACAACTGAAGTGAATGCCATTACTCCAGATACACCATCATCCATTCACAGCAAAGATCTGTCATCTGGTCCTATGAAACAGGTCCCATCTTCTGATTCATTACTGACTACTAAGGAAAATGAAAGTCACAAAAGAGGCAATAAAAAACAAACTTCTCCTAAAGCAAAGAAGTCATTTTCATGTTCAGAATGTGGAAAATGTTTTATATGGAAATCACGTTTTCTTGCACACCAAAGAACTCACACAGGAGAGAAGCCTTTTTCCTGTTCAGAATGTGGGAAATGTTTTAACCAGAAATCACATTTCGTTAATCACCATAGAACTCACACAGGGGAGAAGCCTTTTTCCTGTTCAGAATGTGGGAAATGTTTTATAAAAAAATGTAATCTTAATATACATCTAAAAATTCACACAGGGGAGAAGCCTTTTTCATGTTCAGAATGTGGGAAATGTTTTAACCAGAAATCAGATTTGGTTAATCACCATAGAACTCACACAGGGGAGAAGCCTTTTTCCTGTTCAGAATGTGGGAAATGTTTTACACTGAAATCATATTTGGTTAAGCACCATAGAACTCACACAGGGGAGAAGCCTTTTTCCTGTTCAGAATGTGGGAAATATTTTGACCAGAAATGGAATCTTTCTAATAATAATAATCTTTCTTTTTTATATAGCGCTGACATATTCTGCAGCCCTTTACAGTTTGCACACATTATCATCGCTGTCCCCAATGGGGCTCACAATGTAAATTACCTATCAGTATGTCTTTGGAATGTGTGAGGAAACCCACGCAAATACGAGGAGAACATACAAACTCCTTGCAGATGTTGTCCTTGGTGGGAGTTGAACCACATTCTCCAAGCCTCTCATTTCTACGGGTTTCATCGTCCTCACCAAAGGCGACTCATCAGGAGATTTTATTTAATATTGACCTATATTCAAGCAAGACTAGACGAAAAAAAAATTAAAATCATGTATCATGTTATCCGAAACAGAAAACTAGCCACATATAGGCAGATCCCAGGCTTCAAACTATATACTTCGTATAGTTTTTACATCTCGAGGGACACGGATCTATCATTCTACAGGAAACAACCTAGGGGTTTTCAGCCACGGTTGGAAGAATACAGATCTGCTCCATTGACCATCGCTGAACCATGGATATGTATGGAGATGCCAGGTTGTGATCCTCAGATCAACTGGCATTTTACCTTGTATGGACTGAATGGATTGTCATCTTCCTTCGCTTGTCCTTACCTCCTCTCTGTGCGAACCACAGGTGGGGTAGCGACCCTGGGAGCGAATCAGCGGAAGGGTGAGACTCTGTAATGTGCACTCTGTTGGGTACTGTGCTGGGAATGTTCTATGTGTTATCTGCCTGTTTTGTGGTTCAATAAAGCATTGCCACACTGTTTTACCCTCAATGTGTGTTGTCTGAGTAGTGTCGTAGCTGTTTTTGTCCTGACCAAAGTCAGATCTGCCAAATCACCAGTGAGGCCAGATTAGGAGTTTTACGCCCTTAATTTACAAGCGCTTGGAGAAAAAAAGAGACTGCACACACACGAGCCGTGGTCAAATCACTTTATCTGACTTAATGAAATACAAGGCAATCTTTTATACCATTTACAACAATATGTAATTCTATGGGGCTCATGTGGCCCCCACCATCACCTCAGTGTCATACCATGTTTACAATGTACCCAGAACACATTATGGTTGACTATTGAGAACATATATGATAAGAAGCATTTTTCCCTTGAAGAGGAGACTGGCAAACTGCAGAGTCATAAGAATAAATGAAAGGCAAATCAAGAATTAAAGGCAATTAAAGGGATATGAAGGCAAACCTTCCATATCAATTTCCCCCTTTTGTAAATGGTATAACCTTTGCCACAGGGTCAACTGATGTCCACAAAGGAGCTACTGTCTCATGGGTCTAGTACCCATACGGGGGCTTCCTACCTGCTTCGCCCATCCACCCTCAGTGTGGACACTCACTTTCCCCATCAGCAATGGCTACCTGGGGTCTATGATACACTACAGAAGGTTCAGCCTTAGATTCTTTTTTATGCATACATTATTCAGTAGCTTAAGTAATACATATATTAGCGCTTTTACGGCTACATAAACCAATAAGCAAAACAACAAAATTTGCATACAAGTCTGTACAATGCCAAAAATCCTTCCTGCAAGGCAATTAAACCAATTTGCTGGATTTAGAAAAGAGAATGTGTTACCCCACCAGGAGTCTCTTTTTGCACTGTGTTGTTTTAACCATTGGTCTCTGAGTTCACCTATTTTGTCTATACTGGCCCTGATCGTGAGATTGCCAGCAGGGTCGATATAATTACAATAGGTGGGACCAATTATCTGACACATTCCTCCTTCTTTTGCAGTCAGGTAATCTAGTACTATAGTATGCTGGTTAGTAACTACGATTAATTGTCTCTGTATTGTATTAGTCTCATTAAGAACTTCAAGAATCTGGAATATCTGATCGTCCAGATAGTCGGTAGCTTCCACTAATTTGTCCCACATTTGGGTTATGAAGGGGTATATTAGCATACTACTGAATATTTTATTTATTTCCCCATTTCTACTAGATGCGGCCTACCATTTGGCCGGGGCTTATTGTCTGCAGCCCTTCTATACAAAGTGTGAATTGGAACTGCTGCTGTGTCTATTTTACTATGAGGAACTATGAAAGTGGCTGGTGTTAGTTTGGCAAGAGTGCAAACCCCCCTTATGTCTGGGCTTACCCACCTGTAGGCACAATGTCCGCAAACCAAGAATACTCCTTCAGGGAGAACACAAACGTGACCAGGGGTCTGTATACATTGGTATAAACTCAAAAGTCCTGACATAGGCTTATGGGCGCACCAAGTATTATTCATCTGTTTTCCACTCATATCAGATATACATTTACCCCTTTCTTTCCTTATAATTTTACCGGCAGATGCTTTACAGCCTTCAATACCATCCTGGTACACCGTATCATTAACCTGTGTTTGATCGCGAGTGTATATGCGGAAGCAATTATTGTCCTCACCACAGGTGTTTGCTCCAGTGTGTTGAAGACTGAACCACAGTCCATCATTGGGAATAGGGTCTGAGTGAGGGATTTCAGTCCTCCTCCTGGCGACCATATCTCCGACATCTGAGTCATATTCCCGCCACATTTGTACCTTTAGGCCGCGTTACATTAAACTGAAACCAGGGATTAGAGACCCATCCAGTTAAAGCCAATGAGGCAGATATATCACGGGGCACATCTTTTCCCCAAAACCTAGATTGAGTCCAAGTCTCATTGTGTAAGCAGTGTGGGGTTAATACCTCCCATGGCTCCAGAGGTAAGGATAAGTACAGCATGGTCCTCGCAGATACTGGGCTGTGTGTACAGACCCAACAGTCCTTCGGTTTCTGTCCTTCCATGTCCTTTATAAGAAGAGCATGATGCCGAATAAGTTTGTTGTCCCAATCAGCATTTAAGAGTTTGTCCTGTGTCTCTGTAGAGTGCAGTAACCCTGTCACTGCCAGCAAGGTGATGAGGAGAACAGTCATTCTGCTGTTGACAGGACCTTCTTGCAGTGACTGGCGTGGATCCAGGTGGGCTTTCCCTCAAGTTTTACTGAGATGGATGTGGTAAGCTGGACTTGGAAGGGGCCGTCAAATCATGGGTCCAGGCTCCTTTTCAAGTGTCTGCGTATAACCACCCAATCACCTGGATTCAACTGATGCACATCTGCACTGGCATTAGGATCTGGAATGGATGAGAACACATGTTTATGCACCACATTAAGACTTTCCCGCAAGGCCTGGACGTAGGCTGTCATAGAACCGTGTTGCATTTGTAGCACCTGTGGGAAGTACAGACCAGTCTTTGCTGCACTACCAAACAGGACTTCAAAAGGAGACAAGCCTGTCTTTCTATTTGGAGTGTGTCTGACTGGAAAGAGTGCAAGAGGCAAGCACTCTACCCAGCTCTTTCCTGTGTCTGCCATGGCCTTTTGACTTTTCAGTTTAAGGGTCCCGCTTAATCTTTCCACTTTCCCACTACTTTGTGGCCTATATGGTGTATGAAATACTTGCTGTACACCCAGGGCCTGCATGACTTCCCTCATTATTTCTCCCGTGAAGTGTGTACCCCTATTGCTTTCTATGGATTCTGGGACACCATACCTGCAGATCAGTTCTTTCATCAGTTTATCTGCAGTCGTTTTAGCATTTTCACATTTTACCGGATGGGCTTCCGGCCAGCCAGAGAAGAGATCTACACATACTAGGACATTTGCATACACTCCTACCTTGGTAGCTGTAGTCAATCTGCAGTCTCTGAAACTGGTAGAGAGGCCAAGTTGTCGCTTTCTTAGGGACTTTTACTGTTTTACCTGGGTTGTGCTGTGCACAGATGAGGCATGAATGTACAAGTTTTGCGGCTGCGTAACTGAAACCAGGAGCGATCCAGAAGGCATCTACCATGGCACACATGTGACTTTTTGAGGCGTGAGTGGGGCCATGTGTTGCTTGCGCCATAATCGGGAACAGGGACTTCGGTAGGCACAACTTATCCTTATTCTCCCATACTCCGTTTGAGTTCAGCTCAGCTCCCAGTCTCCCCCGGTGTACCTTCTCTGTTTGGGCAGCCTGTTGCTGGAGAGATTTCAGGACATCTAGGCTCAGTGTGACTGGAATACGCTGACTCCCCGCCACTGTCCACTGCTCTCTCTAGGCCGCCTTGCTGCTACTTTAGCAGCCTCGTCCGCCCTTCTGTTGCCCTCTACCTCCACGGAGTCACCTTTTGTGTGTGCTTTTACCTTGACAATGCCAACCTGGACTGGTAACATCAATGCCTCCATTAATTGTTTCACCAGCTCTGCCTTTTTAATGGGCTTACCGGCTGATGTAAGGAATGCTCTGCTTCTCCATATAGGGCCATAATCATGGGCTATTCCCCATGCATAATTCGAATCTGTGTAAATATTAGCGACTTTACCTGCACCAGCTCTACACGCCTCAGTGAGTGCCTTCAACTCTGCCTCCTGTGCTGACATTTGAGGAGGGAGTGGTTCAGCTCGGATTACCTCATGTGAGGATACTACTGCATATCCATCCTGGTGGTATCTGGAGCCATCTACAAAAAAAACCTCAAAATCTGCATTAGGAACAGTTCTATGCAGTCATGTTCATGAGTCATGTCAAAGTATTCTTCCTCACTTGCTAATACGGTCACCAATTCCCACTTTTCTGAATCCACAGGCAGGAGGGTGGCTGCATTCAGAACATTACATCTCTTGAGGGAGACATAATCAGGAATTTGTAGAGCACACTCAAGTCGGAGCTGTCTGGTCATAGACAGATGTCTTGGTTGAACTTGTACGAGTATGGAATGGATGTCATGTGGGAAATAAATTGTCAAAGGAATGAGATCATAGGGGTCTGATGACAAACAGTCATAAAGTGGTTGCAACATTTGTGAAGCAGGCCTTATTCAAGGCCTACTGTAGGTCACTAAGCCTAGGAAAGTGCGTAGATGCTGATGTGACCTGGGTAGAGGGAGATTTTGAATTGCCTGTTTCCTGTCTTCAGTCAGGTGTCTGGTACCTTCGGCAATTCAATGTCCCAAAAATGTCACCTTTTGTTTGTAATACTGTAATTTGTCACGTGAGACCTTGCAGCCCTTTTCTGCTTAAAAAAACATAGCAAGGAGACTGTGGCTTCCCTGCAGGACCTCTGGTCCAGGCAGAACAGCAAAAGGTCATCCACGTACTGTAATAGTACAATCAGCGGATGAGGTGATTACCACTACTCAAGGATACCTGCCATCGCTGCTGAATAGATGACAGGGGTTTTCTTTCCCCCTTTGTGGGAGAACTGTCCAACAATATTGTTTACCTTTATGAGTAAAGGAAAAGATACTGACAGTCAGGGTGCAGGGGTACAGAGAAAAATGCACCCGCTAAATCAATGACTGCGAAACATTTTGACGTTGCTGGGATCTGTGACAGTATTGTGTGTGTGGATCAGGGACGATTGAGGTCACACTCTCTGTAACATCATTAATAGCCCTTAAGTCATGAACCTTTCTGTAAGTGTCAGCAAACCCTTGAGTCCTTTTTCCCTAATGGGATACAAAGGGGTGTTGCAGGGGGAAGATCTTTGCACTAGAACCGCCCTGCCTTAACAAACTCTCTAATATCTCTGCTCGGGGCCATTGATTTGGCTAGGCTCAAGGGGTATTGCTTTAACAAGGAGGATTGGTTCCTTTTTTTTTTTCCCCCAATTTAATCATGACAGCAAATTCATAGGGGTATTGTCACTAACAATAAGTTTTGTAAGTACCACAATTCCAGCACTTCACTGTTTCTAGGTCCCTTGGTCCCCTATTACGTCTCCACTGTTTTCCTTGTGCTCCAGCATACATGACAGGTTGTCTTACCGTCCTTGTTTGCTCAACTTCTTTAGCTACCTTAAGGAGGTCTTTCGGATCTACATATCTCCATTCAGGTCTGGCTGTCTGTACTGCGTCTTGTAAGTCTTTGTTCATGCCGTCAATGAATGCATTTGGAGCGCCCTCGGTGGCCAGGGCTGTGGGGTACTCGGTACTGGATCCGTTGATCTCAATGGGAGTTGTCACGGAAGCTGTGACCCGGTCCGTGGCCCTGGTGCTCCATGGCAAAAAGGGGATTGAATGGATAATAGAATAGAATAGTTTGTGATGCCACCTGTGGTGTTCGGCAATGAAGATGTTAGGCCGACGCTGCATGCAGATCCTCTGGGACTGGTGGTGTGGTGCAGCCAAGATGGTGGAGCTCCCCACAGGTGGAGCTGTAGTCCCAGGGCAGTGTAGATGTGGTAATGGAGAAGAGGCGCAGGCAGTGTAGAAACTGGTACTCAGATGTAGCAGTGCGGAGTGTGTTGGTGCGGGAATAAGTGGAGGACACCGGGTCATGTAGTTCCAAGGCTTTACTCACAGTCTGCAGTTCACACAGGTGCCTGCCTCCGTGCCGTGTCCTCCGGGCCAGGGACTCAGTCAACCTCCAGGCAAGATGGAATTCTCCCTTCCAAAACACCCCGCCAACATGTACCTTTCTGAACTTCTCTTATAGCGCCTTTGAGTGAAGTACTCTCAGTACTGAGTTACACTGGAGTTCCTCCTGACAGATGTTCCTATGAACTCTACTTGTACGGCAGACAGCTGTGGCCTGCTTCGGGGACTCCTTACTCCTGAGTCCCGGCTCACTATCCAAGTTGCTGTTGTGCCCCCAAGTCTGGTGTGCGAATATAGCATTTACAGCTTCCTATTCCTCCGGTGTCTGTTGCAGGATCATCAGTATCCGAACAACCTTGGGGACCGGGCCCCGGCCTTGCGCTTAGGACTGGAAGGGGTTCTCCTCTAACCCGGTTCCCACCGTACTATTATTCTCCTTACGTTCCGTACTGTTCTTCCCTTCTTATGTAAGGTTAGGATGTCAGTCTATGTCTCTCTCCTTTCTCTCTTTCCCGTGCCAGCAGGCCCAGGTCACTGTGACCTGCTGCAGCACTTCCTTCATACATCCATCTCTGGCTCTCACTCTAGCCCAACTCCTCTAATCCTAAACCTTCCCGCTCTTTATGTATTCTAAACTCCACCCGCCTCCCAGCACATTTACTGTTCCAAGCAGGGAGACACCAAAGGTGCTCTGCTACACTCCAAGCAGGGAGCCACAATGTGGCTTTGCTGAACTACTGTGTTGTGTGGGATGCAGGTGTTGGAGCGTGGTTAGGAGCCTCCACCTTACCTGGATGGTGGGGCACCACACCACAGGTGGAGGTGCAGTACCTCTGTGGCGACTGAAGCCTCAGGGGCGCCACATACCCCCCCATTAAACACAGCACGTCCGCGGGCTGCAAGTCAAACAGAGATAAACAATACGGGAACATACAAAATTTTTATATTGCTATGTAAACATGACTTATACTAAACTTCCTAATATAGGAGGCACAGTTTCTTGAACGTTACAAACAAGTTAACTATCTAAATTTTAAATTATGCTACCTAATTTAAAGTGCTGTAGTAGCAAACTCAGCATTAATTCACATTTTCTAGCAACACATCTCTTTTCTGTTACCTTTCACATTTTCTACTTTCTACTGTCTCTTCTAGACTTAAGATGACAACCGTGGATACCTGGTTCGTCACCTGTAATTCCAATTCTGCATTCACATCCTCAACATCTCTATTCAAAATTCTATAAAACATTCACTATGTCTTTTTCTCATTATACTCCTATAAAATCTGTCATTAAGATTTTCATTATATGCTAATACTTTCTAGCAAAAAACTGAACATTATCAATAAGTGCGAGAATAGACACTGGTCCGGCCAACATGTCTGGAAATGTCCCTATAACGAGGTAGGTCTTCTTTCAAGAAGAGTGTCCTATGTAAAACCAAGAGAGAGCACCTAAAGAGGTGCAAACTATATACAAAACAGTTCTGGACCATTCAGGGTTCATGATCTCCACAGTTCAATATGGAAGCTGCCAACAAACTGGGCAACACTGGAAGAACAAAACTAGAACATGATATCAAAAACAGAAAAAACTGGAAAAAGGCACAACTGTGCAAATACCCTCCTGGGTAACGATAGTTGAACTTAAGAAAGTATCTTAACTAGTTGTCCCCTCCTGGGGTTCTGGAAACTGGTTGCTGGGGACGGCTTCCAGAGGAGATGCTCTGGGTTTCTTCATCTTGTTTCTGGCGGTCTTGGTCTACCAATCATAGGTACTCCACTTCCCAAAGGGTAAGGTAGGGGCTTGTTGGGGTAAAGGACAGGGCCATAGAGAGATCAACCGCCTGCGGGGACAGCTGGTCCGCTACTGCCAAGGGTACTTCTGCTGCTGTGGGTGATCCAGTCGGCGTGGCCACTGATGACTCAGAATCAGACTCTGCGGTGTCCATCGGGACCTCAGTTGGCAGTGCCGCAGCCTGGGGTTACAGACAGGGTGTAATCGGGCCATTCCGGCTCGCCGGTACCACTCCCGGAGATGACTCTGGATCCAGTACGGGTACATGGTAATGAACGATGGCGGCCGCAACTCCTGGGGTTGTTGCTGAGGAAGGCCACAGTTGGATGGGGGCGGGGGCAGAGTTGGTGTCCTCCAAGACAATTGGGGGAGACCCGCGCAGCCGCGCCAGGTCTAGACGGGAATATGGGCCCGGTCCTCCATTCTGCTCCAGGGCCCTCATATACCTCCTTCTCGTGGGCCGCATCCAAAGGCAGTATCGGCCGGGAGGTGGTGGCGGGAGCCGCACATGGCGCCGTAGCGGCCGTATGCTCCGCAGGGGCGGCCTGGGGGTAGGTTGCCCCCCTTCGCGTTCTTCCGACCCCTTCTCTTCTTCCATCATGGCGTTCTGGCGTTCTTCTTCCGGTCTCGGCTCCTTTCCCGCCGCCGGCTTTCGCTCCTCCTTCTGGGGGCGGCATCTTCTTCCAACTCCTCCATACCAGGCCAGTATCCGTACCCCTCGGGGGGTATGCCATGTTGCAGTTGCATAGAAATTAAGGCAGGGGAGGCCCAGGACAGTTCGCGGTCTTTTCTTGGGACCACCCATCTTATCACGCCCTTCTTCATCATGCTGGCGGCCATTTTTGGCATTCATTGTACAGTCTATTAAAATGGGTCTTCGGCACATTCTCAAAAGTTTAAAGTCCAACAAATCTTAGGCACACAGAACCCGATGGCATTGGGTCCCGTCATCCTGTTCATGACGCCAAAATGGAGCGCCCTCGGTGGCCAGGGCTGTGGGGTACTCGGTACTGGGTCCGTTGATCTCAATGGGAGTTGTCACGGAAACTGTGACCCGGTCCGTGGCCCTGGGGCTCCATGGCAAAAAGGGGAATGAATGGATAATAGAATAGAATAGTTCGTGACGCCACCTGTGGTGTGCGGCAATGAAGATGTTAGGCCGACGCTGCATGCAGATCCTCTGGGACTGGTGGTGTGGTGCAGCCAAGATGGTGGAACTCCCCACAGGTGGAGCTGTAGTCCCAGGGCAGTGTAGATTTGGTAATGGAGAAGAGGCACAGGCAGTGTAGAAGCTGCTACCCATATGTAGCAGTGCAGAGTGTGTTGGTGCGGGAATAAGTGGAGGACACCGGGTCATGTAGTTCCAAGGCTTTACTCACAGTCTGCAGTTCACACAGGTGCCTGCCTCCGTGCCGTGTCCTCCGGGCCAGGGACTCAGTCAACCTCCAGGCAAGATGGAATGCTCCCTTCCAACACTCCGCCATCATGTACCTTTCTGAACATCTCCTCTTATAGCGCCTTTGAGTGAAGTACTCCCAGTACTGAGTAACACTGGAGTTCCTCCTGACAGATGTTCCTATGAACTCTACTTGTATGGCAGACATCTGTAGCCTGTTTCGGCGACTCCTTACTCCTGAGCCCCGGCTCACTATCCAAGTTGCTGTTGTGCCCCCAAGTCTGGTATGTGAATATAGCATTTACAGCTTCCTATTCCTCCGGTGTCTGTTGCAGGATCATCAGTATCCGAACAACCTCGGGTCCGGGCCCCGGCCTTGCGCTTAGGACTGGAAGGGGTTCTCCTCTAACCCGGTTCCCACCGTCCTCTTATTCTCCTTATGTTCCGTACTGTTCTTCCCTTCTTATGTAAGGTTAGGATGTCAGTCTATGTCTCTCTCCTTCTTTCTCTCTTTCCCGTGCCAGCAGGCCCAGGTCACTGTGACCTGCTGCAGCACTTCCTTCATACATCCATCTCTGGCTCTCACTCTAGCCCAACTCCTCTAATCCTAAACCTTCCCGCTATTTATGTATTCTAAACTCCACCCGCCTCCCAGCACGTTTACTGTTCCAAGCAGGGAGACACCAAAGGTGCTCTGCTACACTCCAAGCAGGGAGCCGCAATGTGGCTTTGCTGAACTACTGTGTTGTGTGGGATGCAGGTGTTGGAGCGTGGTTAGGAGCCTCCACCTTACCTAGATGGTGGGGCACCACACCTCAGGTGGAGGTGCAGTACCTCTGTGGCGACTTAAGCCTCAGGGGCGCCACACATTCACCAGTATTCTAACATCAAGTGGGTTTATGCAAATGTACCCATGTCTGCCCATTTCAGCTGTAACCGTCCAAAGTGCATCTCTACACTCTCTCCTCTTTGCTGTGTCACGTTAGTCAGGAGTACAGACTGCTCTGATTGTTCTACTGTAGCCCATTGTTTTAGTGACTCACAGTACGTCTCCCCAGACCGTGCAGATTTATCATCCATGCCCCAAGCCTGATTCTTTGCCACATCTGTGTGTGCATTAATTATATGTCCTAGTGCGTCACCTGCCTTTAAACTCACCAACCTCTCTAGGTCTGCCCAGGTACACTTATATGTCTTCTGTATTTCCTTTATGTGTCTGTAAAATGGGAATGGTTGGCTTTCAGGGTCAGGTAACTGCTTTAGCATAGCCAACTGGTCAGAGGGGCTCCAGGGATAATACACTTGAATCTTTCTTATTCTAGTCGCCCTTCTAGGTCCTGATGTGGTTGGTCGTCTGATGTCTACAGTCAGCTCACTCCTCAAAGGTCAATGTCCCCACTACCCACCATTCACACTAGTCTGGACAGGATTTAGCGCAACTCGCTTAGGTCAGTAGCACAGGTCACACAAGTAGCTATTCAGTCTGGGTTTGTCTGAGTCTGATCACAGTGTTTACAAGTCCATCTGTTTTGTCTGGGTCTCTGGTTAAATTTTGTCAATCAAAACATTCATAATACACCTTCTATACTGCTGCACATTCTCAAGCATCATTTATTCACTTGCTATTTTCTTACCTTGTCTGTGCCTTTTTGTACATCCAAACATTCACACTCTGGTATTTTTGCCCTTTTCAATATTGGTCCCACTTGTTTTACTGCTTCCTTTCTTCTCTGTCTTTTTCAATTTGCATAGCTGTCCCAGATCCCATTGGGGGCACTGACTGTACGCAGAAAAAGGTTGCCCATGGCTTCAACCTTTCTCTGCCGACAGCTCACCTTACTTCTGAAATGCCCTCTCAGTGTGCCTGACTTTGTCTTACAGGCCACACTTAGCAAATCAGAGAGAGCCTGCCAAGGTGTAGCGGGAAGGCTCCTTGCCTCTCACCCGGTAGTCCTACAGGATGTAACGAGAAGGCTCTCTGCCTCTCACCCGTTAGATCAGCTGGCTAGATAGGAATAGGCCTTTTTTCTTCCAGCCCAGCTCCATGGATTGTGGGAAGGCTGCTTCAACTTAGACAGCTCATCTTTCTTCTGAAATGCTCTTCTGTGTGTCTGGACCTCTGTCTTACAGCCCACACATAGCAAGTCAGAGTGAGCCTGCCAAGGTATATCCAGAAGGCTCCTTGCCCTCGCCTCTCATCCACAACAAAAAACCCACTGACTAAAGTAAGAAGGCCCAGGTGTGATAGGCCTCTAACCTACTTTATCAGCCATACAGTCGGCTACCTCCTTTGTTGATCCACAACATGCCATACAAATTAATCAAACAACTATAAGCAGGTTCAAACACATTAATGACCAAACAATCACTTACAATTTCCTTCTAAGTTAGGCACATATTTTACTTTCAACTTCAACTTACAAAATTTCATTCCACTTCAATTAAGTACTGTTGCTTTAAAATGCACAAATCTAGCAGCGAGCATTTCAGAACTACAGAGAATCTTGAACGCGGCTCCGTGCCCCCTCCTATTAGACACTCAGCAGAGATAAGACGAGAGGAGCGAGGGGAGAAGAGAAACTGCGCAGCAGCATCATTCCCCCTCCCATCAGAATGTAGTGTCCTTCATCACGGGATTTCACTGTACAGTAAGAGCAGATAACTGTATAATGTGAGTATCCACGCCTTGCCCTTTTCTGGCCAAATGATTCCAGAAAACTTTCCAATGTCATACCACATATAACACGAGCTATATCATTACTCAATTCATTCAATCTCAGATGTAGATTGAAATATCTGTAAAGTACCCCTAGAACTCCTGTGCAGTCTTCACAGAATGGTGTAAATTCATCAAATTCATTCATGCGTGCTCATTCAGGGATTGATTTTTTTTCTCCTCTTTCACTTTTCAGTGGTCATTTGATTTTACAAAGAGAAGATAACAAAAAATCCCTTATCTCAATTACTCATCTCATTCGGAGGTTCTTATAGACATATATACAAGGATTCACACAGCCTGCCTATCTTGCGCTTTGGATTTGACACCTTAACCCACAGCAGTGTCCACTGAAACTCTGAGAACACCAAAGCCAACTTAAACAACAAGAATCAATGAAAATCAGAACAACCAAAAAACACAGTCCTATATAAAATACAGCCTCATATGATTTACTGAAAATCCAAAATAGTCGCTGCACAAATTCTATCCCAGGCTTCTACACAGTACACCAGTACACAACCAGTTAGTATATTAGGATATTGCCAGAGCAGATTGACAGATAATACAGATGACAATTATTATCTTATTACTCAACTCTCATACAGACATACTCACTGCTCACTGGTGATGTGGGTTCTTTTGAACCGTGTCATACAGTCTTACCCAGAGATATGTAGAGATCCCTAGAGAGGTTGCAGACACAGAATCAATGTAAGAATAAATGTTCTCACCTGCTGCAGCCTGGATTCTGCATATTCAACCTCCCAGGAAGCTCCCACATACGGATTCCGAATAGGCTGGTTTCCACGGTCCCCGTTGGGTGTGAAAACTGTTGTAGCTGTTTTTTGTTATGACCAAGCGTCAGGTATGCCAGATCACCAGTGAGTCCGGATTAGGAGGTTTTCGCCCTTCTGTTCACAAGCGCTTGGAGACAAAGATACTCAACACACACGAGCCGTGGTCAAATCACTTTATCTGACATAATGAAATACAAGGCAATCTTTTATACCATTTACAACAATATGTAATTCTATGGAGCTCATGTAGCCCCCACCATCACCTTCAGGGTTATACCATGTTTACAACGTACCCAGAACATGTTGTTACTGACTATTGAGAACAAATATGATAACAAGTATAGTTTCCTTGAAAACAGAGGCGAATAGCCTACATAAGAATAATTCTAGCAATAATAGGCAAAAGGCAATTGAAGTCTTAAAGGCATTTAAAGGGATATAAAGGCAAACCATTAACTCTTCTATATCAAGGCCGACCATACAGCCGGTATCTGAGGCTGAGAACAATGAATAGTAAAGAAGAAGGTTTCCTACAACAAGCGAATGATCTGACAGACGACTTATTACACAGAGGTTATCCGCCAACATTATTACACTGTGCTAGAGCGATGGAGGAACCCATGTGGGTCTAGTTACAAGATCCAGGAGGAAGAGCAGAAAGAAGGACGAGATAATAAAAGGTTTATTGTTACTTTTACACCTAATCCCAATATGAATGTAATAAAATCAGCGATAAACAGGAATTGGCATTTGTTAGGAGATAAAGATTTAGCCGTAGCAGCAAAGAACAACCCTCGATTGCTTCTAGAAGAAGCGGTGACTTAGATGACTTATCGCTACAGGAAAGATTCCAGGAGAAGAACAATAAAGTCACCTGGTTACATGGAAGACGCCCAAGAGGCCATTTCCATTGTGGGGATTGCTCCTTCTGTCATCTCCATCTTACAGGAGAAATCTGAGGATCGGGGCGATGACGGTAGATAAACTAATCACGGGCCACACAGAGCAAGCGCTTTATGTCATATACTGCCCAGGACAATTCTTATATTGCCCAGACTATTAGACCGCGGCACATCAGGCTCAGAGAACATTTCCATTCAGTCACACAGGAAAAGGATCTGTGACATTAATGATATAAGAGAGGTCCATAATGCGGACCCCGATGTGCTGAGATCTGCAGGAATTGAGCCCGCTGATTATCCTGTACAAGGCGGTGACCAGAATAGATTACTACTAACAAGAGAAGCAGCATGGATTGTGGATTGCGATGCACAAGTTCCCCTTGGCCTCAGTGATACATTGAATATGTCTGTGTGGCTATGATCTATGTTATATTTCTTTTAATTTTTTATATTAATCATTTCACTGTACTCACTGTAAATGTTTTGCACTTCTCAGTTAACCATTTCCTAACCCTTGTTTTAAGGAAGTGGTGTAACCCACTGACAAGCATGGACCGGTAGAAGCACTAAGCAAGTGCGAAACGGCCGTAGTCCGTCAGGCTCTCTCCTCTGTATAGCTCCCTGCTACCTGCACGCCGCACTCTAATATGGTTTGATGTCACGTTTCACCATGGAATAAAATTGCAAAAAGGATCTGGGTGACAATTCTTTCAATTCCTTATGATTACTCTTATATGTATACACAATGGTGATGAATGGAAGGCCGCATTCAATACACCGGAGGGGCATACTGAAAATTTGGTGATGCCATTCAGATTAAACAATGCTCCGGCAGTCTTTGAAAATTTCATTTTTTTTCTCACTGATGGGTAGATTTGCGGTAGTTTACCTGGATGATATATTGAGTTACTCACGTCCTCTGCAGGAGCATCATGAGCATGTCAGACAGCTGGAATGGGAAAAACATTACCCAGCAATCCCTTTTTGACATTTCAAAGACTTCCGTAATTGAAAAATGTCCTAGCACCAAGAAACATAAAAGAGAAGAAGGAAGATTTGCTAAAAATCGCCTGTCTCCCGAATAAAATCATTACATGCAATCTGAAAACTTGCCTCTGTTGTGACTCGATCTGCCATGGTCTCTCTGAATTCACCCTTATTTCTACTGGTGAAATTTTCCCGACCAAAACTCCCATGTCATGTCCCACCAGTTATGTCACATACGTGATTATATGCTCATACCAGAAATTATATGTGGGAAGGACGACCCAACCCCTCCACAAAAGGCTGAACTCACACCGTCCCAATACTCCATAGGGTTTTCTCCAACATGGGCTTTCACGTCACTGCACCATCAAACACAAGAAAGATTCCACACAACTGAGAATATTCCCCACAGAGGAGATTCCCCCACAGGATCAGAATCGCATTGGACAACTACGTCGGGAAGAAATCTTCTGGATTTATAAACTAAACCCCCTTACTCCAAATGGCCTCAGTGAGATTACAAATGTTACAGAGGCTCCTGCTGCACCAGCCTGGGGTAAGTCAGATCATCGCCGGATCACCGAACACCTCCTGTGACCCGGCTCCACCAGCGCTGCCGATCCCCCCGGGTTTACTGAATTCAGACTGTGGGACAGACCCCCATTTGACACATTAACTTTTACCCTATTTTCCTCCTGAATATTTGGGGTGCGTCTTATGGCCCGGTGCGGCTTATAGTCCGAAAGATACAGTATATTTTTATTCATTCTTTTAGGTGACCTCACTTCATTCATAGGCACTTTATAATATAATTATTGTATGTAAGTGTGTTCTGTTTTCTCATGATCTATAATTTATCTGTGTGTGACGGACTTTCTCATGAACTTTGACATCTTGTGCTTTGTTGGCGTTTTTCATTCCAAAGACATACTGATAGGGGGGACAGCGATGATAATGTGTGCAACCAGTAAAGTGCTGCGGAATATGTTGGCGCTATATAAATAAAAAGGTAACTTGGATAAAACCAATGAAGGGACTGCTGGGACCGTAACGGGGTCCATCTGAGACCCCAATGCAGAAGCCAAATGTCCTGAGAACTGGACCTGCTGGACCACAAATTGTCATTTCTCCAGGTTACCAAATAAATAGTCACGCAGAACCTGGAGACCCTGTCTGACATGCTCAGCATGCTCCTCCAGAGGACGGGAGTAACTCACTATATCATCCAGGAAAATGACCACAAATCTACCAATCAGTGAGAAAAATATAATTACTGACATTGTCACAGACTGCCGGAGCATTGGTTACCCCGAATGGCGGCATCAGGTTGGGTTTTCTTACAATGAATATCGGATTTATGTTGGGTCCCCCTGTCCCTGACAGCCGGTGTCGCTTCCCCTACAGAGGATAAACCACAAGGGCACTGAGGTGCGAGACTCGGGCGAGATTCTCCCAAGTGTGACCCCGGCCTCAGCCGGACTCTGGAAGGGGGGAAATAACCGAGATTTGGGCATTTTATCTCCTGGTGTGGAGTCGATAGCACAATCATATGCCGCCATATAGTAGACGGCCGGTAACTGGTGATAATTCCCTCCTGTGTGGGGTCTATTTCCCTCCAGAGAAATCACACGTTACATTCCACACATAACACTGTGTAGAAAACGCGGAGCGGGGTAATTGTGCCAGTAGTGAGGGGCGAATAATGGTGGGAATGTCACTGACTGAGGAGAAGCCTCCATGGAGCGTCTTCACTCCGGAGATCATGTGACCCCTGACTCATCCCCTCCTGTGACCTCATCACAGGTCCTGTGCACAGAGCAGCCATATATGTGGAGTGCGGCTCTGCAGGTTAGTGATGGCAGTCCGGCTCTTCTGGCTCCTTTCCCCACTTTTCTCCCTCCTGTCCCTTCAATATAAAGCCTGGGCCTCATTATACAGCTGTACAGGGGTCTAGTGAAGGCTTTTTAGCCCTTTCCTCAGACTGTAGCTCCTGGGCACAGGCCCTCACTCCTGTCCCTTCACTATAAAGCCTGGGCCTCATTATACAGCTGTACAGGGGTCTAGTGAAGGCTTTTTAGCCCTTTCCTCAGACTGTAGCTCCTGGGAACAGGCCCTCACTCCTGTCCCTTCACTATAAAGCCTGGGCCTCATTATACAGCTGTACAGGGGTCTAGTGAAGGCTTTTTAGCCCTTTCCTCAGACTGTAGCTCCTGGGCACAGGCCCTCACTCCTGTCCCTTCACTATAAAGCCTGGGCCTCATTATACAGCTGTACAGGGGTCTAGTGAAGGCTTTTTAGCCCTTTCCTCAGACTGTAGCTCCTGGGAACAGGCCCTCACTCCTGTCCCTTCACTATAAAGCCTGGGCCTCATTATACAGCTGTACAGGGGTCTAGTGAAGGCTTTTTAGCCCTTTCCTCAGTCTGTAGCTCCTGGGAACAGGCCCTCACTCCTGTCCCTTCACTATAAAGCCTGGGCCTCATTATACAGCTGTACAGGGGTCTAGTGAAGGCTTTTTAGCCCTTTCCTCAGACTGTAGCTCCTGGGCACAGGCCCTCACTCCTGTCCCTTCTGTATAAAGCCTGGGCCTCATTATACAGCTGTACAGGGGTCTAGTGAAGGCTTTTTAGCCCTTTCCTCAGACTGTAGCTCCTGGGAACAGGCCCTCACTCCTGTCCCTTCACTATAAAGCCTGGGCCTCATTATACAGCTGTAGAGGTTCGGCCTTTTAGAGATCATTTCATCTTCATCTTACTACTGCTCACAATAACAGTCATTTTGACCAGGGGCGCCCACACTTTTACATGCCACTGTCAATGCTTCATCCCGCTGGTGCTCAATATTTAATAGGGTCTCGCTATTAAACTTAATGAAGAGTTTGGTGAATTTCTTTGAGCTGTTATTACTAGAGATGAGCGAATATCGTCGGAGAAGTTGTTATTGGCTAATATCGCTTACCGAATAGCTGCATCGGGACCCCGGATCCCTGGAGCGCTCCCGATAATCAGCGGCATGTGTCGCCCTCCATGCAGGTGCTGTGACTATCACACAGCACGACACACGCAGCTGATTATCGGGAGCCCTCCAGCACACTGAGTCCTGCACACACTGAGGCCCCTGATCATGTGACCCCTGACTCCTCCCCTCCTGTGACCTCATCACAGGTCCTGTGCACAGAGCAGTCATATATGTGGCGGACACTCCTGGATCTTCAGCTTTCTGGGCCGGTTCCTCCTGTGAGTCCTATTAACCCTTTCGCTCCCTGTATTCTCCTTTCTGACAGGACAATATCTGAATTCGGACAGTGTGACAGGAATTTCAGCAATGTGGAAGGAAAAAATGACAATTTTACTTTTTTCCTCACAAAAATGTGACTTTAGCCCCAAAATTGGCAGCGTTACAAATCCTTATTTTCCCCACTGTAGTTTGTAGACTCCATATACAGATCCCTTAAGTGTGAAAAGAGCTGAATTCCCCACTTAAGTTATTGCATTTTGGAAATTGCCCCCACTGGGAATTTATCTCCAGGTAAAGGCACAATTGTGTCTCCATGGGGGTTGTGCTCACAGTCCAACATCGTGTGGCCTCCAAAGAATGCCACCCCACACCATTACTGACCACTGCCAAACCGGTCATGCTGAAGGATGTTGCAGGCAGCAGATCGCTCTCCACGGCGTCTCCAGACTCTGTCACGGCTGTCACATGTGCTCAGTGTGAACCTGCTTTCATCTGTGAAGAGCACAGGGCGCCAGTGGCGAATTTGCCAATCCTGGTGTGCTGTGGTAAATGCCAAGCGTCCTGTACGGTGTTGGGCTGTGAGCACAACCCCCATGTGTGGACGTCGGGCCCTCAGACCATCCTCATGGAGTCAGTTTCTAACCGTTTGTGCAGACACATGCACATTTGTGGCCTGCTGGAGGTTATTTTGCAGGGCTCTGGCAGTGCTCCTCCTGTTCCTCCTTGCATAAAGGTGGAGGTAGCGGTCCTGCTGCTGGGTTGTTGCCCTCCTACGGCCCCCTCCACATCTCCTGGTGTACTGACCTGTCTCCTGGTAGCACCTCCTGCCTCTGGACACTACGCTGACAGACACAGCAAACCGTCTTGCCACAGCTCGCATTGATGTGCCATCCTGGATGAGCTGCACTACCTCAGCCACTTGTGTGGGTTGTAGAGTCTGTCTCATGCTACCATTAGTATGAAAGCACAACCAACATTCAAAAGTGACCAAAACATCAGCCAGAAAGCTTTGGTGCTGAGATGTGGTCTGTGGTCCCCACCTGCAGAACCACTCCTTTATTGAGGGTGTCTTGATAATTGCCAATAATTTCCATCTGTTGTCTATTCCATTTGCACAACAGCATGTGAAATTGATTGTCAATCAGTGTTGCTTCCTAAGTGGATAGTTTGATTTCACAGAAGTTTGATTTACTTGGAATTATATTCTGTTGTTTAAGTGTTCCCTTTATTTTTTTGAACAGTGTATATAGAGAGATAGATTTTTTTTTTCTTTGCGTTGGAGGGTCCAATTCCAGCTATTGCTGTGGGATCTGTGATTTCTATCTACTCCACTGTGTACAGGATAATAGAGTATAATAAAGTAGTTATGGACGTGACGTAACTAACATTGTGCAGTGACTCTGCTTTCCATATAGTGATGGATGTTTCTTGTTACTGAAACTGTGATATTTTTCCACTTTAAACCTTTTTTAAACCCCTCTGATCAGTGCGATCACACAACATACAAGCCTCTGATGGCTCCGGTGATGCCCTGTACTACTGTAGTGCCGTGTATCATCACTGCCTGTCAGTGTAATACTAACGGCCCCATACACATGAGATCAGAGTTGGCTAAACGGTCATTTGGCAGACGGCGATCTCTCCCGACTCCCCCATACACACAAATATTCCAGCTTTCCTGTGGTCTGTATGAGAGAGTCGCCTCCAGACTCCTCTAGAGGAGGATTATCTACAGGAAGAACAAACGGATTATCCTCTGAAATTCAGGATGCCAGATCCTTCTCTGCCCTGACATCATCTGTCGGGAGGCCCCCAAATACATTATATGGTCGGCCAAACCCCCCGAAATCAGAGCTTTCATAGAACTTTAGTCTGCTGTATATGGGGGCGTTATAAGGTAACTTATTGGACGCTGCCTCTGGCCCGGCCTAATAGACTTTCATACATTGCAGCCCAGACACCATTATTAGGCATGTAAGTATCGGAGTAACTAGGCCGCCCCATACTATCGAGTACTTGGGGGCGGGGGGCATTCAGCCAAACTCTGTCACACCTTCTTAGATGCCATGTTTGCTTTTCACAGCAGCAAGTGGTTAAACTGTCCAGGTTTTTGTTGAAGCCTCAGGCTATGTGCACACGCTGCGGTTTTTGCTGCGGTTTTTGCTGCGGTTTTGGCCGCTGCGGATCTGCAGCAGTTCTGCAGACAGTGGACAGTAGCATGTTATCCTATGGGATTTACATTCTGCTGTGCAGATGCTACAGATTTTTAACTGCGGAAAAGCTGCGGTTTTGAATCCGCAGAAAGAATTGACATGTCAATGGTTTCTGCGGACTCTGCTGCGGTTTGCCACCTATTCCATTGTCCAGGTGGCAAAACCGCAGGTAAAACCGCAGATAAGAATCCGCAGACCAATCCGCAGTGTGTGCACATGTGTCTTCTGCTTTTTGCTTATCTTTTTCTTCTTACAAGAATTGTTGGAGCCAATTTTTCTTTAGAAACATTTTAACCCCTTAACCCCCAAGGGTGGTTTGCACGTTACTGCCCGGACCAATTTTTACAATTCTGACCACTGTCCCTTTATGAGGTTATAACTCTGAAACGCTTCCATGGATCCCGGTGATTCTGACATTGTTTTCTCGTGACATATTGTACTTCATGATAGTGGTAAAATTTCATTCATATAAATTGCGTTTATTTGTGAAAAAAATGGAAATTTGGCGAAAATTGTGAAAATTTAGCAATTTTCTAACTTTGAATTTTTTATGCCCTTAAATCACAGAGATACGGCACACAAAAAACTTGATAAATAACATTTCCCACATGTTTACTTTACATCAGCACAATTTGGGAATCAAAATTTTTTTTAGTTAGGAAGTTATAAGAGTTAGAAGTTGACCAGCAATTTCTCATTTTTACAACACCATTTTATTTTTACGGCCCACATCACATTTGAAGCCACTTTGAGGGGTCTATATAATAGAAAATACCCAAAAGTGACACCATTCTAAAAACTGCACCCCTCAAGGTGCTCAAAACCACATTCAAGAAGTTTATTAACCCTTCAGGTGCTTCACAGGAATTTATTGAATATTTAAAAAAAAAAAAAGAACATTTAACTTTTTTTTACAAAAAAATTGCTTCAGGTCCATTTTTTTTATTTTACCAAGGGTAACAGGAGAAATTGGACTGCAAAAGTTATTGTGCAATTTGTCCTGAGTACGCTGATACCTGATATGTGGGGGGGACCACTGTTTCGGCGCATGGCAGAACTCAGAAGGGAAGGAGCGCTGTTTGACTTTTTCAATGCAAAATTGGCTGGAATTCAGATCGGATGCCATGTCACGTTTAGAGAGCCCCTGATGTGCCTAAACAGTGGAAACCCCCTACAAGTGACCCCATTTTGGAAACTATACCCGCCAAGAAGCGTATCTAGATATGTGGTGAGCACTTTGAACCCCCCAAGGGCTTCACAGAAGTTTCTAAAGTACAGCTGTACAATTAAAAAATCATATTTTTTCCACAAAAATGATCTTTTTACCCCCAATTATTATTTTCTCAAGAGCAACAGGACCCTAAAAGTTATTGTGCAATTTGTTTGAGTACGCTGATACCCCATATGTGGGGGTAAACCCCTGTTTGGGCGCATGGCAGAGCTCAGAAGGGAAGCAGCGCCATTTGACCTTTTTGGCTGGAATTGAGATCGGACGCCATGTTGCATTTGGAGAGCCCCTGATGTGCCAAAACAGTGGAAACCCCCAATTCTAACTCCAACCCTAACCCCAACACACCCCTAACCCTAGCCCTAACCCTAGCCCTAACCCTAGCCCTAATGGGAAAATGGCATTTTTTTTTTTATTTTATTATTTTTCCCTAACTAAGGGGGTGATAACAGGGGGTTTGATTTACTATTTATGGCGGTTTTTATGTTTGGCAGCTGTCGCACGCTAAAAGACGCTTTTTATTCTAAAAATAGTTTATGCATCACCACATATTGAGAGCTATAATTTTTCCATATTTTGACCCACTGAGTCATGTGAGGTCTTATGTTTTGCGGGATGAGTTGACGTTTTTATTGGTACCATTTTCGGGCACGTGACTTTTTTTTATCGCTGTTTATTCCGATTTTTGGGACACAGAATGAACAAAAACCAGCGTTTCATGAATTTCTTTTGGGGGGTGCGTTTGCACCGTTCCGCGTGCGGGAAAATTGATAAAGCGGCTTTATTCTTCGGGTCAGTACTGTTACAGCGATACCTCATTTATCTCTTTTTTTATGTTTTGGCGCTTTTATGCACTGAAAACAATTTTATATAAAAAATAATTATTCTGTGAGCTATAACTTTTTTATTTTTTTGCGGATGATGCTGTATGGCAGCTCGTTTTTTGCGGGACAAGATGTCGTTTTCAGCGGTACCATGGTTATTTATATCCGTCTTTTTGATCGCGCGTTATTGCACTTTTTGTTCGGCGGTATGATGATAAAGCATTATTTTTTGCTTCGTTTTTTATTTTTATTTTTTAAGAGGTTCAACAAAGGGGTTAATTAGTGGGACAGTTTTATAGGGCGGGTCGTTACGGATGCAGAGATACCAAATATGTGTACTTTTATTTATTTTATTTTTTTCAAAAAATGAATTTATTAGGGAATATATATATATATTTTTTTTTTATTTATTTAGTGATTTTTTTATAAATTATTTTTAAACTTTTTTTTTTTTAACTTTATTACATTGTCCCGGGGGGACATAAATGTCATGTGACAGATCGCTGATCTGTCACATCACAGATCGTTGTGAGAGATCAGCGATCTGTCACAGGCAGTGCTGCACTCTTCCTCATGCTGGCGCTTTGCAGGCATGAGGAAGCCGCCTCCCTGCAGGCCCCCGAAGGTCCCCGCCGCCATTTTGGATTCGGGGACCTGCAGGGAAGGAGCCCCACGCAGCAGTGCTGCACATCGCGCTGCTGTGAGGGTCTCAGGGAAGCATGGAGGGAGCCTCCTCCTTGCCGATGCTTCCCTAAACCCCCGATACACTGCGATCGTGTTTGATCGCAGTGTGCCAGGAGTTAACGTGTCGGGGCGGTTCGTGACCGCCCCTGATACATAGTGTCGGGTGTCAGCTGTGATAATCAGCTGACACCCGGCCACGATCAGCTGCATTCCCCCCGTGACCGCAGCTGATCGCGCTAGACGTACTATCCCGTCCTTGGGACTTAGGTCTCAGGTCACATGGACGGAATAGTACGTCTAATGTAGGAAAGGTGTTAATATCGGCTTTTTCTGGAGTTTTTCTTGTAATATAGGAAAGACTAAGGCCAGAAATAAACCCCATAAATCACTGTACATGGAGACTTTGGGATCAGATCATTTCTGTCCGTTGTGTTTGTGGAAACAAAAAATCTTTTCTAAAAGCCTCAAACTTCTGTGTGTGACTCAGAGCTGAGATCTAACGTGAGAGAAGATTCCAGTGCGGGGAAGACGGGAAACCTTCATATAGACGGCCGGTGGGGATGGAGGCAGTGACCGACTCTGGCCAAATCTGTCTCTAGAGCCGCAGTAGAAGATGAAGATGTCGTCCTCATCATGAAGGAGTTATTTCTCATGTCGCGTGTAATGAATATCTCCTGCAGTATTGCTAATGCCGATTCCAGTGTCGGTAATGAGACAAGAATTAGCGTTATGGAAGATGAGTCTATGAGGAACGTGTTCAGCTGCCGACTCCGAGGAGGAAACTGCTTGTTGTCTGTGGCCTAAATATATAGGTTTTATTAGTAGATGTCAGGGAAGAAAACTAAACCCTGTAAGATAATAAATCTCCTCATATGTTTCCCTTATTATCTCCAGTAATTGTATTATTACACAGGATTCTTATGATGTTACATCGGATCATCTTCTTCTCATTCAGGTCTCTACAATATCGGATCCTCTCAGTGAAGATCTTCTACAAAAGAGAATTTTCCTGATTTACCCATCAAGGATGGATATGGACAGAGACAAGATGGCGGAGAGGATGTTACACCTCACCCTAGAGATCCTCTTCCGTCTCACTGGAGAGGTGAGAGATTCTGATGACGTCACATTACATCATTCTTATCTATGGGAATAACAGATGGACAGAACTGGAGAGGTGAGGACTCCGGAAATGTCTGTAGTGAGATTTATTAATGTGTCTCTCCATTACCAGGATTACACAGTGGTGAAGAAGACCTCTAGTGATCGCTGTCAGGACCCTGTGTCTGAGGGATGGGGACAACCCCTGAGCCCAATCACGGGGCCTGCACCTCACCCTCTGATCCATGAGGACATCAATGACCAGAAGATCCTAGAACTCATCTACAAGATGATTGAGCTGCTGACTGGAGAGGTGACACTGCTGGGAATGCTGGGACATTATACAGTAACACTATGAAGGGATCGGGGGGGATGACGGTATCATTGTATGTGTCAGGTTCCTATAAGGTGTCAGGATGTCGTTGTCTATTTCTCCATGGAGGAGTGGGAGTATTTAGAAGGACACAGAGATCTGTACAAGGACGTCATAATGGAGGTTCCCCAGCCCCTCACATCTCCAGGTAATAGACAGGACTAAATACACACAGCCTATAATTATCTGTATGTAGAGAATGAATTCAGTCCCTGTATGTGTTTCCTCCAGATCTTTCCAGTAAGAGGACAACACCAGAGAGATGTCCCCGTCCTCTTCTTCCACAGGACTGTAACCAAGAAGATCCCAGTGCTCCTCAGGATCATCAGGTAGATGGAGAGAAGGTGTCAGGAGATCTCCCCTGTGATGTGTAGACGGCTGTGAAGGTCTTGTGCTCAGTCTTGTTTTATCCACCAGTATTATATGTTTTATACTTGTGTAATGAGAACGGTGGAGATGGCAGGATTAGAGCTGATCATAGATGGGACTTCTCCATCTGTCGGTGACTTTTACAATATTTGTTTCAGGGTGAAGATCTGACCCATATTAATACTACAGAGACATATGTGAGGGGTGATGAGCGGTGTAAAGAGGAGATTCCCACATATGACTACCCAGGTGAGTAGTGACCACTGAATGCAGAGAAGTCACAGATTCCTCTCAGTCACCGGCTGTGGCTGCTTTATCGGTGGTGTAGTCCTGCCATATTACCATGATCACCATTTTGCCTCTAGACCACAACATTCTCCTCCACCCAAAACTGTTCAAATGACTTTGGGCAGTGAAAGCCCTTTTCTATAGAATTTACAACCAATTACATTGTTTTTGATCCTAAGGAATTCAGATTACTGCACAATCTCTCCTGAAATGGGGAGCGATATTATTTTCTCTAATCTTCTGCTCAGGATCCATAGTAGCTCCAATGATCCACCATAAATGAGGGCAACTCTGGTTTACTGTTGTGTAATCTGTATTTGTAGTTTTCAGTTAATGATATTCTCGTGCTCTGGGGCGGGGCTGTGGGCGGGGCTTTATGTGGTGCTCTGATTACATATTCCTCTGTATTGGCTTATGACAGGTCGCTGACCCCTCACTGACCTGCCCCCATTATTACATAATGCATATAATAACATTGATATTATTGTTGATAATGCCTATAATATTGTGGCTATTGTGAGGCTTAGAAAAAAATTACATCCAGCAAAATGTCACCGGCGATGGCGGCGCCTGCGCAGTAGCCTCTATATCAACTATATGAATTTTTTTTTGTTAGGAAGTTATAAGGGTTAAAAGTTGACCAGCAATTTCTGATTTTTACAATAAAATTTACAAAACCATTTTTTTAGGGACCACCTCACATTTGAAGTGAGTTTGGGGGTCAATATGACAGAAAATGCCCAAAAGGGACACCATTCTAAAGAGTGCACCCCTCAAGGGGCTCAAAACCACATTCAAGAAGTTTATTAACCCTTCAGGTGCTTCACAGGAATGAATGGAATGTTGAAGGAAAAAATATACATTTACTTTTCTTTCACAAAAATTTTCATTTAGACCTAATTATTTTTTACTTTCACAAGGGTAACAGGAGAAAATGGACGATACATTTTGTTTTACAATTTCTCCTGAGCATGCCGATACCCCATATGTGGGGGAAATCTACTGCTTGGGTGCACGGCAGGGCTCGGAAGGGAAGGAGCGCCATTTCACTTTTTGAATGTAAAATATGCTGGAATAATTAGCGGTTGCCATGTCGCGTTTGGAGAGCCCCTGATGTGCCTAAACAGTGGAAACTCCCAAAAAGGGACCCCATTTTTTAAACTAGACCCCTTAGGGAACTTATCCAGTTGTGTATTGAGCACCTTGAACCCACAGGTGCTTCACAGACGTTTATAACATGGCGCCATGCAAATAAAAAAAAAAAAAAGAAGATTTTTCACAAATCTTTTTGGCTCCATATTTTGCATTTTCATAAGGGTAACAGGAGAAATTGCTCCATACAGTTTGTTGTGCAATTTCTCCTGAGCACGCCGATACCCCATATGTGGGGGTAAACCACTGCTTGGGCGCATGGCAGAGCTTGGAAGGGAAGGAGCGCCATATTGGAGAGCAGATTTTGCTGGAATTGTTTGTGGGTGACATGTCACATTGTCAGAGCCCCTGAGGTGCCAGAACAGCATAAGCCCTAAAAGTGACTGCATTTTACCAAATACTTCCCTGAATGAATTCTTCTCGTGGTGCAGTGAGCATACTGACACCACAGCTGTTCCATAGAAAATTATACCATTAGGCAGTGAAGAAGAAATAATTACATTTTTACCACTAAAATGTTGTTTTAACCCCAGATTTTACATTGGAAAATAGGTAGATAGGTAAAGGGTCACTATATCCATAGATGAATTCCCCCCTGAAGTGACCCCATTTTGGAAATGACACCCCTCTGGGAATTCATCTATGGATATAGTGACCATTTTCACGACATGGATGATTTCCAGAAACTCGTAGAAGTTTCAGAGCAAAAATTGCCAAAATGTCATTGTAGTGCCCAATATATTGTGCCCAGCTTGTGTCTCTGGAGACCTCCCCCCACCTACCCCCGGAAATTGTTACGTCAGCTCTACTCAAATGTGTCTGTCACTAAATAAACCAAATGCTTGAATGTCAAAACAGTTCAAAAACGTGGTTCTGTGTGGAAGATTGTAAAGCCGTCATGGAGGCATAAGGCTGGCAGTGATGGGCATTGTGGGTAATAATAGCGGGGATCATGCCTCATTCCTCTCTAGGAACATACACGACATCTTCTCTGGGGTTCTTTCTTGTTTCAGTTACTGGGATGAGTGCAATAAAATGTCGCTCAGTGAGTCTTCTGACATCTTCACATTCTAAAGGATTGGTGGGGACAAAATTTTCAAAAACAAGATTTTCAGTGACCTTTTCCTGATGATCAAGGAAAGTATCTGCATTTCCGGCTTTTTTGTATAACACAAAAGAATTATATGTGGCCACCTGAAACAAATACATGACTAACTTTTTATACCAGATATATGATTTTCATGATACCTGGTATGGCTGTAGAACCTGATCTGCAAGGTCCACACCCCCATATATTTGTTGTAGTCAATGACAGACACAGGTTTTGGAGTAGTGGATCCCTGTTGGTCTGCAGTGGCCCTTGTGGCATCTGTGTGGATCGAGCTCAGGATAAAAATATCTTTATCCTTATACTTAAGGACAAGCAGCTCTCCATTGTGTAAAGCCCCTGACTGCCCCTTTCAGAACTTTTTGCTGACCAATGATTGTGGAAACTCCTGATGGTTTTTGCGAATGGTCCCACAAGCCCCTATGTTATGTTCAACCAGACTTTTAAATAGGGGTATGCTGGTGTAGTAGTTGTCAACATACAGATTGTAGCGTTTTTGTAAAAATGGAGTTATCAGCTCCCAAACCATTTTTCCAGATGTCCCCAGATAAGTAGGGCATCCTGGTGGGTTTAGTTCGCTGTCTTTCCCCTCATAAATGTGAAAAGCTGATGTGTATCCGATTGAACTCTCGCACATTTTATAGAGCTTTATTCCGAACCTTGCCCTCTTAGAAGGAAGAAATTGCTTGAGGTGCAGTCTTCCTTTGAATTTTACAAGTGACTCATCAATGGAAATGTTTTCTGTTGGGGTGTAGAGCTTTAAGAACTTTTCTGTCAAGTCTTCGATGATGGGTCTGATTTTGAATAGTCTGTCATGTTCTGGGACATCTCTGGGCAGGCATTGACTATTGTCGTTAAAATGCCAAAATCTCATGAGCATTTCATAATGGGTCCTAGGAAGAACGGCAGGAAACATAGGGGTGGCTTGAACAGGGCGGTTGGACCAATAGGACCGAATGCTCGTTTTTTTAACAAGCCTCATAATGAATGTAAGTCCTAAAAATTTTTTCATTTCTAGGACATTAGTTGGTGTCCATAAATTTGACCTAGCATAATAGGATCGTGGATTCTGGCTGATGAATTGGGACACATATAAATTTGTAGGACAATATGCTCTAGCAAGCTATCTGTCAGAAACAAATTTAAAAAAATAATTGGTCCAAAATTTTCCACCTCCACATTTATACCAGGAATGGCATTAAAATTAGGGATGAATGGAGAAGCCGAATCCGAAGCCTCCCATCTGGGAAATGCTACATCAAGAGGCAAAGCCCCTTGGACATTGGTGTGTGGCAATTCCTGAGCACTAGGGAAAGCGCTAGTACTGGGCATTGTTCCCTGAGTTGGAGACATTTCTCCAGAAGCGCTATTTGTCCTTCTTGTTGTACTGGTCCTTGTGTGTGAGGATGGACCAGAATCACTGCTCATTTCTGAGCTATCACTGTCGCTGCTACTAAAGCCCTCGATATCCACATCGCCATCTGACACTGCACTTTCTTCACTGTCAGAACATAAAAGTGTATAAGCCTCCTCTGTACTATAATACTGACGGGCCATTTTATTCATTTTTATTTTTTTACCGAAAATTGAAAACTACGACGTGACCAAATAATTGGGGAAGCATTTGAGTAAAGCCTAATTCTTTAGCCTAACCCTAACTTTAGATGAAACCCTAGCCTTAGTCCCAACACTAACCCTAACTATAGCACTAACCCTAACCTGCCTTATCTGTATTGTTACTTTATAGCACAATCGCTGACTGACACAGCTGTTGGCAGCAGCTCTTGTAACACTGTTTCTCCTCTAATCTCTCACTGACAGGAGATCTGAGGAGAAACAGCGTTTTTATGGGGCAGATCACCCGGGAAAGTTGATTGCTGCAGCAAACTTTCCTAGTGATTTGACTCATTGGCTGGTGTGATGCTGACGTCATAAGGACCTGAACAAATCAGGTCTCGATGAGGTCATGGATCACAGGAAGCGTTGTGCGGTGAAATCCCCTAGTTATAAGGTACGTGGGGTCCCGATGAGCACAAAACCGCCGACCGTAGACAAACGTCCGCGCTGCACAAAGCCCTGCTAGCGCCGATGTTTATCTAACGTTGGTGGTCATGAAGCGGTTAAGTTAAGGGTACAATCATTTCTGTCCAGGCCTATTTCATGAGTTTTATTTTTTTTTTAATTCTGTGGAAGCATGGTTGAAAAGCAATGTCTGACTTTCATTTGCTCATTTTCATAGATTTTTTATTTATTATTACTTTTGTCAGATTCAAGTTATTTCTGTGACCATTGTGGGTTTTTCTGTCATCAAACGAGGGGTACCAACAATTTTAACCACGTGTGTAGGAGGAGTGAATATTTTGACTCCACAGCAACTTCCCGGAAATTAACACGCAGTGGATGTTGGAGAGTGAAAATTACACATTTGCCATTCTCTTACCCAGCACATAGTGCCCAGATTGTGCTCCAGGAGACACACACCAAAAATTAAGTGGATTCTTCTCACTATAGTATTGCTAAATACAGGGATCCTAAATGTTGTTTGCGCACACTGCAAGACTCCGAAGTGAGAGCGGATTTTGCTGGATTGGTTTATAGAAACCCTGTTGCTTTTCAACAACCTTTGATCCACTAATAGTGTGGGAACCTCTGTTTTTCCACTGACAGATGATGGACCTGAGTGGGGACTTGTTTTTGTGAGATGAGAATTGGTATTATTTTCTCCCACATAACATTGATTGTTCATTCTGCCTCCCAAATATTGAATAAAAAGAAACCAAACAGTTGAACACCGCACACTACTGGTTCATCCAACAAGGTTTTCTATTAGACTGTGAACTGTCATTGTCTTGGTAAATAATTAAAGTTTTTTACATAGCTTGCCATTTTTATGGACAGTTTAAGTAGAAATGTTCAAAAATATAAAACTAAAGGATATTTTAGTAATAAATAATGATTGTTTTTTTATCTTAGCAGATGACTGTACCAGGAGATCAGAGGGACAGCTGACATCTTCAATTCTTAAATCTGATGATCTTGAGATCCTACAAGATACAACTGAAGTGATTGCTATTACTCCAGATATAGTATCATCCATTCACAGCAAAGATCTGTCATCTGATCCTATGAAACAGGTCCCATCTTCTGATTCATTACTGACTACTAAGAAAAATCAAAGTCACAAAAGAGGCATTACAAAACAAACTGCTCCTTTAGCAAAGAAGCTTTTTTCATGTTCAGAATGTGGGAAATGTTTTGCACGTAAATCACTGCTTGTTGCTCACCATAGAACTCACACAGGGGAGAAGCCTTTTTCCTGTTCAGAATGTGGGAAATGTTTTAATCAGAAATCGGTTCTTGATAGACACCAGAGAGCTCACACAGGGGAGAAGCCTTTTTCCTGTTCAGAATGTGGGAAATGTTTTACACATAAATCAGATTTTGTTACACACCATAGAACGCACACAGGAGAGAAGCCTTTTTCATGTTCAGAATGTGGGAAATGTTTTCACAAAAAATCACTTTTTCTTATTCACCATAGAACTCACACAGGAGAGAAGGCTTTTTCCTGTTCAGAATGTGGGAAATGTTTTAACCAGAAATGGCATCTTGTTAGTCACCAGAGAACTCACACGGGGGAGAAGCCATTTTCCTGTTCAGAATGTGGGAAATGTTTTAACCAAAAATGGCATCTTGATCGCCATCAGAGCAGTCACACAGGGGAGAAGCCTTTTTCCTGTTCAAAATGTGGGAAATGTTTTAACCAGAAAGGGAACCTTAATGAACACCAAAGAACTCACACAGGAGAGAAGCCTTTTTCATGTTCAGAATGTGGGAAATGTTTTAACCAGAAAGGGAATCTTGATATACACCAAAGAACTCACACAGGAGAGAAGCCTTTTTCCTGTTCAGAATGTGGGAAATGTTTTAACCAGAAATCAGATTTGGTTACTCACCATAGAACTCACACAGGGGAGAAGCCTTTTTCCTGTTCAGATTGTGGGAAATATTTTAACCAGAAAGGGAATCTTGTTAGACATCAGAGCAGTCACACAGAGGAGAAGCCTTTTTCATTTTCTTAATGTGGGAAATATTTTACTTGGAAATCAACTGTTAATAAACATCAGAGACGTCACATAGGGGAGAAGACTTTTTTATGTTCATAATGTTGAAATAGTTTTAACGGCGAGTACTCCGGCAGCTGTGCTCTGCTTGTGAGCAACGCATTATGTCCCTGCCATGTGCTGCTTACAAGCATGAACCAGTTGCTGGTATCAGAGCAGGATTCAGCAAGGGAGCGCCGGGTAGGTAAGTGTAATGCTTTTTTTTAAATGTTTTGTGATGGGGCCATGGATACCAGGATGGGGGCCAATTATAAGGATTGGGCTATGCATACCAGGACTGGAATGGGGGGCCAGTCATACCCGAATAGTGATGGTGCCCTGCATACTAGGAAGAGATGGGGGACCTGCATACCAGGATAAGGTTGGGGGCCATGCATACTACGATGAGATGGGGCACTGCATACCAGGAGCGGGATGGGGCCAATCATGCCACAATAGGATGGGACCCTGCATACTAGGATAAGGATGGGGCCATGCATACTACGATGAGATGGGGCACTGCATACCATGAGTAGGATGGGGCCAATCATGCCACAGTAGGATGGGACCCTGCATACTAGGATAAGGATGGGGCCATGCATACTAGGATAGGGATGAGGGATCTATGTATACCAGGGTAGGGATGAGGGGGCCATGTGTATCAGAATAGGGATGAGGGGACCATATATACCAGGATAAGGGATATTAAGTACAGAATTAACCACATTTTTTGCTTCAATTTTTTTTTCCTAATTTCCTCTAAACCTAGGTGCGTCTTATAGTCCAAAAAACACGGTATATATATTTTTTTTCTCCGTGAACTCATTCCTTATGTTTGGCCTCATTAAAATAAAAACACTCATACTCCGCTGGCGTGCCGGCTCCACTTCAGTGGTGTTGAGACTCACTGTCCCGAGGCTTATGTGAGGTTCTCACATCACACGAGCCCTGCGCCCAATCAGCATCAGCTTCACTGCTCCTTCCTTTGGACATATTGAACATGAACAGGAAGCCAGGGCTGCAGCTGCTCTCTGACGGCCTCATGATGCTTGATTTGTCCGAAGGTGGGGACAGTGACGTCAGCGCTGATTGGGCACAGGGCTCACATCATGTAGCAACCTCAAGAGACCCAAGAAAGCAGATACCGACAACCTTTTTAAACATCAAAAATCCAACACAGGGAAAAGTCATTATTATACCTAGAGTGTGAGAAATGAATTACAGGAAAATCGTATTTTGTTGACAATGAAAAATAACTCAGACGAGGAGAACCTATATATATTATTCACAATTGTACAAAAACATGATGCACGCGGCGTGCGTTCAAGATGGAATATTATATGGGAGTTTTATAGGATAAATTCAAGGTGAGAATATTATATGGGAGTTTTATAGGATAAATTCAAGGTGAGAATATTATATGGGAGTTTTATAGGATAAATTCAAGGTGAGAATATTATATGGGAGTTTTATAGGATAAATTCAAGGTGAGAATATTATATGGGAGTTTTATAGAATAAATTCAAGGTGAGAATATTATATGGGAGTTTTATAGGATAAATTCAAGGTGAGAATATTATATGGGAGTTTTATAGGATAAATTCAAGGTGAGAATATTATATGGGAGTTTTATAGGATAAATTCAAGGTGAGAATATTATATGGGAGTTTTATAGGATAAACCAAATACCAACAGAAAATAAACGACCCAAAACAAACATTTATCAGTAAAAATAACTCTTTATTAGGTAAAGTATGAAAGAATTGCTCCATATTCCGATACCCGTCACATCTTCATTTTTCATGATCTTGGGTTGGGTGAAGGCTTATATTTTGTGGGCCGAGCTGACGTTTTTAATGATACAATTTTGGTGCAGATATGATCTTCTGATCGCCTGTTATTGTATTTTAATGCAATAGTGTGGGAACCAAAAAAACTTAATTCTGGCATTTTTTTACGTTTTTTCTCATTATGCCGTTTAGTGATCGGGTTAATTCTTTTTTTATTTTGATAGATCGGGTGATTTTGAATGCAGCAATACCAAATATGTATTTTTTTATTGTTTTATTTTAAATGGGGCAAAAGGGGGAATTTGAACTTTTATATTTTTTTTTACTTTTTTAATATTTTTAAAAACAATTTTTTTTTTTTACTTTTGGCATTGTGAAGATATAGAGCATTGTTCCTTAATTAACCAGACGACTATTTTTTAGCAAACGAAGAATAATAGAATGTTATCTGTATGTTGGCTTTAAATTTAAGTGTTGATTTCTAGTTGGTCAAGAAAACAGACTTTTGTTTGTGTAACCCGGTGATATTGACTTTTATTGTGCGCTTATCCTTGATCACTGGTGATGTTTGCTGATATGCTAATTATGCATTGTGTTATGGAGCCAGTTTGTTGACTTCTAAAGCAGAGAGGGAAAAATGATGCAAATAGTTTAAATAATCATTTAATGCTACTTGTTCTCATCTCCATTCTTACCCTTTATGTAAATACTGAATGAGGGACACTTATTAAGTGTACAAATAGGTTACAGGCCTCTGTATAAAGAGACAGAGAGAGAAACAGCCAGAGAGATTCTGCCAAGACATCCATACATCCCAAAAGGACCAGAGACAGGACGGCAGCCATTTACATCATGGCTCCATCACGAAGGTCACGGATCTATCATTCTATAGGAAACAACCTAGGGGTTTTCAGCCTTGGTTGGAAGAAAACAGATCTGCTCCATTGACCATCGCTGAACCATGGATACGTTTGGGGAAGCCAGGTTGTGATTCTCGGATCAAGTGGCCTTGCACCTTGTATGGACTCAATGGACTGTCATCTTCCTACACTTGTTGTTACCCCATCTCTGTGTGCATGCCACAGGTGGAGTAGTTGACAGCTGACATGTGCCGGAAAAGATGTGGGCTCAGTGACGGAGCCCACATCAAAGGAAGGGAGTCCGACATTGGAATACATTTATGCCAAATGTCGGAAAGGGATTAAAAGGGATTGTTTTTACAGAGACAGAAGTGGTAATCAATCATGTATACATACAGATAATTACAAAAATACACAGCTTCTAATGGTAAATAGTATAGAGTTAAGACAAGAAAATATAATTTGTGTAAACCATGTGTAGATATAAAAATGCAGGCAAATGTCAAATGTTTTAGCTCCACAAATAATTAAGAATGGTGTAAGGTATGAAAGTGTGGTGCACTTAATTATTTGTACCAACTGGGGTCTGTATGTGGGAGAGACAGGGCAAAAACTTAGAACAAGGATGAATTCTCACAACTACACAATAAGAGAAAAAAGAATAGATCTACCTGTGGCAAAACATTTTTGCAGCCCTGATCACAGCACCATGGACATGAAATTACTTGTATTAAAAAGGTAACTTCAAATCTCAGAGAAACAGAAGGATCTGGAAGTATAAACTCATGACAGCCTTTGACACTCTCAATACAGAAATGAATGTGTCGCATGGAATCACGTCTTTTTATATCAAGGAATTTTCTCCTCAGACCTTGTGGGGCATCACAACACAGAACCAGACCCCTATCAGGGGACAATAAAACTTTCACACTCCTAATCTATGAACTGTTCCAATATTTGTGGCCACCACTGTTTATCCCTCCCCCATAATGATAGTTCTACTTCACGTCATTTGTCTTACCTATTGCATTATGTCTGTGCTATGTGATTCTTCAGATTTTGTATTATTCTATGCCTGAAGAGACCTGAGTAGTCTGGAAAGCTTGCAATGTGTTACCATATTTTAAGTTAGCCATTAACCCCTTTACCCCCAAGGGTGGTTTGCACGTTAATGCCCGGGCCAATTTTTACAATTCTGACCACTGTCCCATTATGAGATAATAACTCTGGAACGCTTCCATGGATCCCGGTGAATCTGACATTGTTTTCTCATGACATATTTTACTTCATGTTAGTGGTAACATTTCTTTGACATGACTTGCATTTATTTGTGAAAAAAATGGAAATTTGGTGGAAAATTTAGCAATTTTCCAATTTTGAATTTTCATGCCCTTTAATCACACAGATATGTCACACAAAAGACTTAATAACATTTCCCACATGTCTACTTTACATCAACACAATTTTGGAACCATAAGGTTTAGGAAGTTATAAGGGTTAGAAGTTGACCAGCGATTTCTCATTTCTACAACACCATTTTTTTTTAGGGACCACATCACATTTGAAGTCACTTTGAGGGGTCTATATGATAGAAAATACCCAAAAGTGATACCATTTTGAAAACTGCACCCCTCAAGGTGCTCAAAACCACATGTCAGAAGTTTATTAACCCTTCTGGTGCTTCACAGGAATTTTTGGAATGTTTTAAAAAAAAAATGAACATTTAACTTTTATTCATAAAAACATTACTTCAGATCCAATTATGTTTTTTCCCCAAGGGTAACAGGAAAATTTGGACTGCAAAAGTTATTGTGCAATTTGTCCTGAGTACACTGATACCTGATATGTGGGGGTAAACCACTGTTTGGGCGCATGGTAGAGCTCGGAAGGGAAGGAGCGCCGTTTGACTTTTTCAACACAAAATTGGCTGGAATTGAGATTGGACGCCATGTTGCATTTGGATAGCCCCTGATGTGCCTAAACAGTGGAAACCCCCACAAGTGACCCCTTTTTGGAAAATACACCCCCCAAGGAACTTATCTAAATGTGTGATATGAACTTTGAACGCCCAGGTGTTTCACTAAAGTTTATAGCGTCTGGGCGTGAAAATATAAAAATAATTTTTTCTAAAAACATTTTTAGTCCCCAATATTTTATTTTCCCAAGGGCAACAGTAGAAATTGGACCCCAAAAGTTGTTGTCCAATTTGTCCTGAGTACACTGATGCACCATATGTGGCAGAAAACTACTGTATGGGTGCACATTGGGGCTCGGAAGGGAAGTAGTGATGTTTAAGAATGCAGACTTTGATGGAATGGTCTGCCCGTGTCATGTCGCGTTTGGAGAGCCCCTGATGTGCCTAAACAGTTGAAACCCCCCACAAGTGACCCCATTTTGGAAACTAGACCCCCCCAGGGAACTTATCTAGATGTGTGGTGAGCACTTTGAACCTCAAATGCTTCACAGAAGTTTATAATGTAGAGCCATAAAAGTAAAAAATATTTTTTTCCACAAAAATGATATTTTCTAAGCCAATTTTTTATTTTCTCAAGGGTAACAGAAGAAATTGGACCCCAAAAGTTATTATGCAAATTGTCCTGAGTATGCTGATACCCCATATGTGGGGGTAAACCACTGTTTAGGTGCATGGCAGAGCTCAGAAGCGCTAGACTTTACTATTATGGTTTGCAGGTGCCATGACACACTGGGAGAGCCCATGAGGTGCCAGAACAGCAGAACCCCCTATAAGTGACTCCATTTTATGAATTACACCTCTCAATGAATTCATCTAGGGTTTGCAGTGATCATATAGACATCATAGGTGTGTCACAGAATTTTATACCATTGGGCAGCCATGCGGAGAGACTCGGGAGGAACGGAGTGCTATTTGCCTATTCAAGTGAATGGGTCTGTGCACATGTCAGTGTGTTTCCACGGACCGTGTGTCCATGAGCAAAACACGCTGACGTCGATTTTGAATGTCAGCGTGGGCCACAAAACAGCCAGCATACGGGCACACATAAAACACATGGATGTCATTCATGTGACACGCATTGGCACCGGGGAAGAAGCGTTACAGTAAGCGCTGTTCCCCAGCGCCAGGTGCTGAACACGACTCTCATCATTCTCCCCTGCTTGTGCCAATCGCCGCCACAGTACCAGTACCAGAAATATCAGGACACGTGAATGAGGTGTTATAGCGGGTTTTTACGTTTGGCAGCTGTCACACACTAAAAGATGCTTTTCATTGTAAAAATAGTTTTTGCATCACCACATTTTGAGAGCTATAATTTTTTGACATTTTTTGATCACTTTTTATTCTGATTTTTGGATGCAGAATGACCAAAAACCATCAATTCATGAATTTCTTTTTTGGGGGGGGGCGTTTATACCGTTCCAGGTGTGGTAAAATTGATAAAGCAGTTTTATTCTTCGGGTCAGTACGATTACAGCAATACCTCATTTATATCATTTTTCATGTTTATGCAATAAAAACTATTTTATATAAAAAATAATTATTTTTTCATCGCTTTTTTCTGAGAGCTATAACTTTTTTATTTTTCTGCTAATGACACTGTATGGGGGCTTTTTTTTGCGGGAGAAGATGATGTTTTCAGCGGTACCATGTTTATTTATTGATCACGTGTTTTTCCACTTTTTGTTTGGCGGTATGATGACAAAGCGTTGTTTTTTGCCTTTGTTTTTATGGTGTTCACTAAAGGGGTTACCTAGTGGAACAGTTTTATAGGTTAGGTTGTTATAGACGTGGCAATACCAAATATGTGTACTTTTACTGTTTAGATTTTTTTAAATTCAAATATTTATTTAATGTTAGAATAAATATTGACTTTTGTATTATGATTTTTTTATATTTTTACAATTAGTTACATGTTTTTTTTATTTCATTCTATCTTTTACACTTTGTCCCACTATGGGACAGTCATTTTTTGCAGACTGATCGCTTCTATGGCAGGCAGATGAAGCAGCATCCCCATGCTATAGAACAGGGGTGGGAATCTTCTTTCTTCCAAGGGCCATTTGGCTATTTATGCCATCCTTCGGGGGCCGTACAAGCTCCGCCCACAAAGTACATCCTGACTCTGGCACTGGTTTCATGACTTAATCTTTCATTGCATGCCCTTCAATGTTCAGTAGTGAACACTGCGTGTGTGTGCTAACAGAGCAAGAAGAAATTAATGAGCTTGTGGCAATCAAAATACAGCTCCCTGCCCAAGAATGCAGTCCCTGAGAATCTGCTCGGGGGCCTGATAAAAGGTCATCGAGGGCCGTAAATGGCCCTGGGGCCTGAGGTTCCCCACCCCTGCTATAGAAGCTGTCAGCGCTGCACTCAGTGCCCTGACACTGAGAGACTGCCTGACTTGCACTGCGCATGACCAGGAAGTTTCTTAGCTCTGTTCATGGCAACATCAGGTTACCATGGCAGTGATCGCGACCTCGCATCACGTTGTGGGGTCTCCGATCCAAAGGCAGAGGGACTGTCAGCCCTCTGCCTGCTCCTGGAATGCTGTGATCGTGTTCGATTGCAGTATTTTGGGGGTTAAAATGCCGGGAGCGGTCTGTGACTGCTCCTGGCACTTAGTGCTGGGTGTCAGCTGTGAGAATCAGGTGGCACCTGGCCGCGATCGGCCACACACCACCCGTGTGCGCGGCCGATCGCCGATACTATTCCGTCAATGGTCAAATTGGCCCAGGGCACATGGACGGAATAGTACGTCTGATGTCAGAAAAGGGTTAAACACAATACCACCCCTCTTATTTATTGTATTACGCTGCATTTGAAACTAAATAATTACCGCATGATGAAAATCATCTTGAGGCTGTGTGCACACGCTGCGGATTCTGCTGCGGTTCCGCAGCGGTTTTTGTCCTGCGGAATCGCTGCAGTTTCTGCTGCGGTATACAGTACAATTGTTTTCTATGAGAATTAAAAACCGCTGTGCACATGCTGCGGAAAAAAACGCGCGGAAAAGCTGCGGTTTATTTTCCGCAGCATGTCAATTCTTTCTGCGTTTCTGCCGCGGTTCCGCACCCATAGGACTTCATGGACTTTGTAAAATCCGCATAAAAAACGCAGATCTAAAAAGATTTCTCGTGCGGCTTGGGTGTAAAAAACCGCAGCAGAATGGGGGGAAATGATGTCAAGGCGGGAGGAAGTGTAGTGTGTGGGCGGAGTATAGTGTGCAGTGACAAGATTTCTGGTAAGATGGACAGCTACCGTCGCATGGAGATGGACGTGGGGCGTTTGATAGACTTGGTATGTATGTATGTTTGTATGTATGTATATATGTATGTGTCTGTCTGTGTGCGTCTCCATGCGATGGTAGTGCGACAATTGTGCTCAATCGCAACATGGGCCTGCGACTCCCATCCGGCCATGTGATGGGAGAGTAGGCCCTGCGGCCACCGAGCACAATTGTACAGTGCTAAACACGTAACAAAACACATAACATACATGTAACAGACATTACATACAACATACATGTAACAGACATGACATACAACACAAAACATATACTATATACTCACCATCCAGGCCCGGCCATCTTGTTCCCAGAAGCCCTCGCTCCCCTCGTTGTTGAATAAAGTAAAAAAAAAATCCTTTCCCCAACAAAAAATGATGTCCGCCGAAAATAAACAAAAAACAAAGGTCCCATGGCGATCTCGGAAGTTTTCTGGCGATACACCGCCGTTCGGGCGAGTTTCCCATTGTTTGGCCGCTCCGGGACCTCGCTTTACGGCTCTTCTGCTGCGTGTGACCTTTCCCACGCAGCAGTGCCGTAAATGAGGTTACCGGAGTCACTGAACTCTGGTAAACTGTAGGCACATGCGCAGTTACACACTGCAGGAGCAGAGCTCCTGTCAGTGTGTTTCTGGTGACATGGAGAATGGTCACATCTGCTGATGTGACTGTTCTCCATGATTGATCGACGTGGGACACTCGTTTAAATGGACTGCGATGGAACGGTAGGTATCTAATTGGTTTGTTATTTTATCTTTCTCTAGGTGATCGATGGCATCGCAAATGGAATGAGCGTGCAATAAAATTTTGTCAAAAACAGTGGTTTTTATTTGATTAAAAATTAATATTAATGTGTCTGTGTGTTTTTTTCTATTCTTTATAATTGGATTAATAATGGATCGGCGTCTAATTGACGCCTCTCCATTATTAACCGGGCTTAATGTCACCGATCAAAGGTGACATTAACCCCTTTATTACCCCACATCCCGCCGACGCAGTGCGGGAGTGGGAAGAGAGGGGCTAAGTGCCAGAATTGGTGCATCTTATTGATGCGCCATTTCTGGGGCCGCTGCGACCTGATATTTGTAGCCAGGGGGGGCAATATCCATGACCCCTTCTTCGGCTATGAATATCAGCCCGCACCTGTCTGCGTAGCCTTTCTGGCTCTAAAATATGGGTGACCCCCACGTCATTTTTTTTGGGGGGTCCCCCTTTTTTTTAGAGCCAGAAAGGCAACGCAGACAGCTGTGGGCTGATCTTCATAGCCTGGGAAAGGGGACATGGATATTAACCTCTTCCCAGGTTGGAAATATCAGTTTGCAGTTGTCTGCTTAGTCTTTCTGGCCCTAAAATATGGGGGACCCCAACGTCATTTTTTTTGGGGGGTCCCCCTTTTTTTTAGAGCCAGAAAGGCAACGCAGACATCTGCGGCCATATATGTACCACCTGGTAATCAGCCTGCAGCTGTCTGCATAGGCTTTGTGGCCCAAAAAAATAGGGGGAACAGCATGTATTTAGTTTCGTTTTTGGTTATTTTTTTAAATAGCAAGATAAGCTACTCACAAATACCCTGTTCCCTGGCTTGAGATATTAAGGCCCCGTCACACTAAGTGATCTCGGTAGCGAGATCGCTGCAGAGTCACAACTTTTGTGACGTAACAGCGATCTCACCAGCGAGATCGCTGTGTGTGACAGCGATCAGCGAGCGGCCCCCCTGCTGGTATCGCTGATCGCTGCAAGAAACCTCTGGACATTTCTTTGGTCGCTGGTCTCCCGCTGGCCAGCACGCATCGCTGTGTGTGACAGGCGGGAGACCAGCGATCAGGTTTAAAAAAAAAAAAACCCGAAAAAATATTGTTATTCTCACCTTCCGACGTCCCGCGCAGTCTTCCGGCCTCTCTCCACGCTCCGGTCCCAGTGATCCTTTGCACGAATGACCGCGAGACGTCGCTGCCGCGAGACCGTGACATTCTCGCGGTCATTCTCGCAAAGGATCACTGGGACCGGAGCGTCAAGAGAGGCCGGAAGACTGCGCGGGACATCGGAAGGTGAGAATAACAATATTTTTTATTTTAATTCAATTTTTAACGGGTGGCCAGCGATGCCGTACGCTCGGCATTGCTGTGCTGATCGCTGGTGAAGCTGCCTGTGTGACAGCTCACCAGCGATCACATAGCGACTTACTAGTGATCCTGACACCTTGATATCGGTGTCGGGATCGCTGGTAAGGCCTGTTTCACACTTCCGTTTTTTCAAATCCGTCAAAATCCGTTGGTTTCCGTAAAAAAACGGATCCGCCATTTTTTTGCAGGATCCGTTTTTTTTGTCCCATAGACTTCCATTAGTGGTTACCGCGGATCCGTCAAAAAAACGGATCCGTTTTTTAAAAACGGATCCGTTTGCATCAGTTTCCGTCAAAAAAACGGAAACGGATCCGTTTGGCGGACACAAAAACGGAAGTGTGAAACAGGCCTAAGTCGCTTAGTGTGATGGGGCCTAGGCCACAGCTGTCTGCTTTGCCTTTCTGAGCCGAAAATATAGGGGGACCCCACGTCAATAGTTTTTTAGGCCTCCCATGAATTTTACAGCCAGAAAAGAAATGCATACAACTGTGGCCAATCAGAGCCTCGAAACAGGCCATGTTTATGAACCCCAACCCAGCCTCCATTTACCATCCCATAGTTGTCTGCTTTGCCTTTCTGGCACCAAAATATAGGGGGGACGTTGCATCTACATACAAGTTTGCACTCAGAAAGGAAACGCAGACAACTGCGGGCTGATATTAATAGCCTATGAAAAGGCAATGAGTATTATCCCCTCACTCACATTCTAAAAATATGAAGCCGCTAACGTATGGCTAGTTTTTGTAGCAATACAATATCAGTGCTCACTACCTAAATTAGTTGTTACACATTTTACTTTGGCTATTAAAAACAAATATAACAGAATTCTACACTTGTAACTAAAAAATTACATGATTTTAACACATTATGTTACAAAGATAATTATGTCTGGGGATTAGGTTGACTTTGGGTTAGGCATGTGATTATGGTTAGGCCATGGGTAGGGCTTATATGTAAATGTTTGTTTTTTAGATTTTTATTAGTGTAACTGATATAGTTCCTAATTCCATTTTCTATTTGTGTGTAGGTGCGTGATTTCCCAGCCCTTTGGGACCCAGCAGACAGGCTGCACAAAGACCGTGGCAACAGGGATCGTTGCTGGAGCAAAATTTTGAGTGATCTGTACCCTGACTGGCACTGCTTTCCAAAAGCCACACAGTCACAAATTGGTAACTAACTTTTTCAGGATTATTTTTGTTATCACGTGTTAATAAAGCAAAAAAGGTGGTAAAAATGTTGTTGTCTTTCTTTTGTAGACAGTGATGTAAAACAACGATGGCGTTCGGTTCGGGACAGATTTAACAAATTCCTTGTCAGCTGTCAAAAAAGTGGCGCATCCCCAACCAGCAGAACATTTCCATACTTTCAAGAGCTTCAATTTCTCATCTCCAGCTGGACATTGCGAAGGTAGGTTGACCCCCAAAAAAAATACCGCATTCAAACAGTTTTCTTTATTTGCATTACTTCTCGGATATAGAAATTTGACATCTTTTAATTTTATGAAATGCTTAGCACACTGATGGTTCCAGTTACTCCTTGGAAATTGTCTTCCACCTGTCTTGAAGGAGTTTCCAAAGATGCTTAGCACTTGTTGGCCATTTTGACTTCACTCTGCGGGCCCACCTCAACCCACACTGTTAAGGGGAAAATATATGGCATATGAATATATACAAGAATCAAAACTGCACCACTATATAGACGCTTTGCTGAATATTGGGCTCATGTAACTTTAAGATACTTCCGATTTTCTGAGAATTGTTTCTGTATTGTATAACCCACCTAGGCTTCATGTAATACTGGGTGGACTAGGGTGGATCGGGCTAGAAGACGATAATTATGTACATAATGACTATGTAGCGATATGGGAACATATGAGATCCCACGAGAGCAATACTAATTTACTATTTGGGGTAAACAGTAATTTGGAAATGCACCCATGATGTAACACAATGAGACAGCGCGATTTCTGTTATAAAAACTGTACACCTTGGATTAAAGATAGAGAAGAATCATATTGACATGATACACCTTGTCTTGTGTATTCTTTTCTCCGTGCACGTATAATCTCTGCCAGAGATCCAATTCGGCCACAGACAATTAAGACGGGCCACACCCTAGTGCGGCAGAATCCATAGAAATCAACAGTTGGCGCTCAAACAGTGGGGCTCAGGACGATACCAGATGATCACAGCCGCAACAAAATCTCCCCCAGGACGGACGTCTTTCCAGCAGGACGAGGCTGCAGCTCGAGACCAGGTGAGAAAATATATCATCTTACCTACCCCTCTGTATTCACGTCCGGCTGGGAGGAGATAGCTGGCTGTCTTCTCTGAACCCTTAACTGACCACGTTTGAAAGTCCTGAGCCTACGGACCCGGTCAGGTATATAATTCCTTAATTGTCTGTGTGTATTGTCCGGTCTAACCAATTCGGAGGGTGTATCTAGAATCTGTCTAGTATCTGTTAAAAACTATTTCATACTGCACTAGGGCTACTAGAAACAAAACAGAGCAGAGTACAAAGGGGGTGTTCACACTGGGTTATCACCCTGGTACTGACCTTAGTCGGTCGAAGAAGTTATATTTATATATATACACATATAGGTGCTCACGTCCGGCCATACGCCCACGGTATAAACTGGGCCCGGTGAAGCAGCATCCCCATGCTATAGAACAGGGGTGGGAATCTTCTTTCTTCCAAGGGCCATTTGGCTATTTATGCCATCCTTCGGGGGCCGTACAAGCTCCGCCCACAAAGTACATCCTGACTCTGGCACTGGTTTCATGACTTAATCTTTCATTGCATGCCCTTCAATGTTCAGTAGTGAACACTGCGTGTGTGTGCTAACAGAGCAAGAAGAAATTAATGAGCTTGTGGCAATCAAAATACAGCTCCCTGCCCAAGAATGCAGTCCCTGAGAATCTGCTCGGGGGCCTGATAAAAGGTCATCGAGGGCCGTAAATGGCCCTGGGGCCTGAGGTTCCCCACCCCTGCTATAGAAGCTGTCAGCGCTGCACTCAGTGCCCTGACACTGAGAGACTGCCTGACTTGCACTGCGCATGACCAGGAAGTTTCTTAGCTCTGTTCATGGCAACATCAGGTTACCATGGCAGTGATCGCGACCTCGCATCACGTTGTGGGGTCTCCGATCCAAAGGCAGAGGGACTGTCAGCCCTCTGCCTGCTCCTGGAATGCTGTGATCGTGTTCGATTGCAGTATTTTGGGGGTTAAAATGCCGGGAGCGGTCTGTGACTGCTCCTGGCACTTAGTGCTGGGTGTCAGCTGTGAGAATCAGGTGGCACCTGGCCGCGATCGGCCACACACCACCCGTGTGCGCGGCCGATCGCCGATACTATTCCGTCAATGGTCAAATTGGCCCAGGGCACATGGACGGAATAGTACGTCTGATGTCAGAAAAGGGTTAAACACAATACCACCCCTCTTATTTATTGTATTACGCTGCATTTGAAACTAAATAATTACCGCATGATGAAAATCATCTTGAGGCTGTGTGCACACGCTGCGGATTCTGCTGCGGTTCCGCAGCGGTTTTTGTCCTGCGGAATCGCTGCAGTTTCTGCTGCGGTATACAGTACAATTGTTTTCTATGAGAATTAAAAACCGCTGTGCACATGCTGCGGAAAAAAACGCGCGGAAAAGCTGCGGTTTATTTTCCGCAGCATGTCAATTCTTTCTGCGTTTCTGCCGCGGTTCCGCACCCATAGGACTTCATGGACTTTGTAAAATCCGCATAAAAAACGCAGATCTAAAAAGATTTCTCGTGCGGCTTGGGTGTAAAAAACCGCAGCAGAATGGGGGGAAATGATGTCAAGGCGGGAGGAAGTGTAGTGTGTGGGCGGAGTATAGTGTGCAGTGACAAGATTTCTGGTAAGATGGACAGCTACCGTCGCATGGAGATGGACGTGGGGCGTTTGATAGACTTGGTATGTATGTATGTTTGTATGTATGTATATATGTATGTGTCTGTCTGTGTGCGTCTCCATGCGATGGTAGTGCGACAATTGTGCTCAATCGCAACATGGGCCTGCGACTCCCATCCGGCCATGTGATGGGAGAGTAGGCCCTGCGGCCACCGAGCACAATTGTACAGTGCTAAACACGTAACAAAACACATAACATACATGTAACAGACATTACATACAACATACATGTAACAGACATGACATACAACACAAAACATATACTATATACTCACCATCCAGGCCCGGCCATCTTGTTCCCAGAAGCCCTCGCTCCCCTCGTTGTTGAATAAAGTAAAAAAAAAATCCTTTCCCCAACAAAAAATGATGTCCGCCGAAAATAAACAAAAAACAAAGGTCCCATGGCGATCTCGGAAGTTTTCTGGCGATACACCGCCGTTCGGGCGAGTTTCCCATTGTTTGGCCGCTCCGGGACCTCGCTTTACGGCTCTTCTGCTGCATGTGACCTTTCCCACGCAGCAGTGCCGTAAATGAGGTTACCGGAGTCACTGAACTCTGGTAAACTGTAGGCACATGCGCAGTTACACACTGCAGGAGCAGAGCTCCTGTCAGTGTGTTTCTGGTGACATGGAGAATGGTCACATCTGCTGATGTGACTGTTCTCCATGATTGATCGACGTGGGACACTCGTTTAAATGGACTGCGATGGAACGGTAGGTATCTAATTGGTTTGTTATTTTATCTTTCTCTAGGTGATCGATGGCATCGCAAATGGAATGAGCGTGCAATAAAATTTTGTCAAAAACAGTGGTTTTTATTTGATTAAAAATTAATATTAATGTGTCTGTGTGTTTTTTTCTATTCTTTATAATTGGATTAATAATGGATCGGCGTCTAATTGACGCCTCTCCATTATTAACCGGGCTTAATGTCACCGATCAAAGGTGACATTAACCCCTTTATTACCCCACATCCCGCCGACGCAGTGCGGGAGTGGGAAGAGAGGGGCTAAGTGCCAGAATTGGTGCATCTTATTGATGCGCCATTTCTGGGGCCGCTGCGACCTGATATTTGTAGCCAGGGGGGGCAATATCCATGACCCCTTCTTCGGCTATGAATATCAGCCCGCACCTGTCTGCGTAGCCTTTCTGGCTCTAAAATATGGGTGACCCCCACGTCATTTTTTTTGGGGGGTCCCCCTTTTTTTTAGAGCCAGAAAGGCAACGCAGACAGCTGTGGGCTGATCTTCATAGCCTGGGAAAGGGGACATGGATATTAACCTCTTCCCAGGTTGGAAATATCAGTTTGCAGTTGTCTGCTTAGTCTTTCTGGCCCTAAAATATGGGGGACCCCAACGTCATTTTTTTGGGGGGGTCCCCCTTTTTTTTAGAGCCAGAAAGGCAACGCAGACATCTGCGGCCATATATGTACCACCTGGTAATCAGCCTGCAGCTGTCTGCATAGGCTTTGTGGCCCAAAAAAATAGGGGGAACAGCATGTATTTAGTTTCGTTTTTGGTTATTTTTTTAAATAGCAAGATAAGCTACTCACAAATACCCTGTTCCCTGGCTTGAGATATTAAGGCCCCGTCACACTAAGTGATCTCGGTAGCGAGATCGCTGCAGAGTCACAACTTTTGTGACGTAACAGCGATCTCACCAGCGAGATCGCTGTGTGTGACAGCGATCAGCGAGCGGCCCCCCTGCTGGTATCGCTGATCGCTGCAAGAAACCTCTGGACATTTCTTTGGTCGCTGGTCTCCCGCTGGCCAGCACGCATCGCTGTGTGTGACAGGCGGGAGACCAGCGATCAGGTTTAAAAAAAAAAAAAACCTGAAAAAATATTGTTATTCTCACCTTCCGACGTCCCGCGCAGTCTTCCGGCCTCTCTCCACGCTCCGGTCCCAGTGATCCTTTGCACGAATGACCGCGAGACGTCGCTGCCGCGAGACCGTGACATTCTCGCGGTCATTCTCGCAAAGGATCACTGGGACCGGAGCGTCAAGAGAGGCCGGAAGACTGCGCGGGACATCGGAAGGTGAGAATAACAATATTTTTTATTTTAATTCAATTTTTAACGGGTGGCCAGCGATGCCGTATGCTCGGCATTGCTGTGCTGATCGCTGGTGAAGCTGCCTGTGTGACAGCTCACCAGCGATCACATAGCGACTTACTAGTGATCCTGACACCTTGATATCGGTGTCGGGATCGCTGGTAAGGCCTGTTTCACACTTCCGTTTTTTCAAATCCGTCAAAATCCGTTGGTTTCCGTAAAAAAACGGATCCGCCATTTTTTTGCAGGATCCGTTTTTTTTGTCCCATAGACTTCCATTAGTGGTTACCGCGGATCCGTCAAAAAAACGGATCCGTTTTTTAAAAACGGATCCGTTTGCATCAGTTTCCGTCAAAAAAACGGAAACGGATCCGTTTGGCGGACACAAAAACGGAAGTGTGAAACAGGCCTAAGTCGCTTAGTGTGATGGGGCCTAGGCCACAGCTGTCTGCTTTGCCTTTCTGAGCCGAAAATATAGGGGGACCCCACGTCAATAGTTTTTTAGGCCTCCCATGAATTTTACAGCCAGAAAAGAAATGCATACAACTGTGGCCAATCAGAGCCTCGAAACAGGCCATGTTTATGAACCCCAACCCAGCCTCCATTTACCATCCCATAGTTGTCTGCTTTGCCTTTCTGGCACCAAAATATAGGGGGGACGTTGCATCTACATACAAGTTTGCACTCAGAAAGGAAACGCAGACAACTGCGGGCTGATATTAATAGCCTATGAAAAGGCAATGAGTATTATCCCCTCACTCACATTCTAAAAATATGAAGCCGCTAACGTATGGCTAGTTTTTGTAGCAATACAATATCAGTGCTCACTACCTAAATTAGTTGTTACACATTTTACTTTGGCTATTAAAAACAAATATAACAGAATTCTACACTTGTAACTAAAAAATTACATGATTTTAACACATTATGTTACAAAGATAATTATGTCTGGGGATTAGGTTGACTTTGGGTTAGGCATGTGATTATGGTTAGGCCATGGGTAGGGCTTATATGTAAATGTTTGTTTTTTAGATTTTTATTAGTGTAACTGATATAGTTCCTAATTCCATTTTCTATTTGTGTGTAGGTGCGTGATTTCCCAGCCCTTTGGGACCCAGCAGACAGGCTGCACAAAGACCGTGGCAACAGGGATCGTTGCTGGAGCAAAATTTTGAGTGATCTGTACCCTGACTGGCACTGCTTTCCAAAAGCCACACAGTCACAAATTGGTAACTAACTTTTTCAGGATTATTTTTGTTATCACGTGTTAATAAAGCAAAAAAGGTGGTAAAAATGTTGTTGTCTTTCTTTTGTAGACAGTGATGTAAAACAACGATGGCGTTCGGTTCGGGACAGATTTAACAAATTCCTTGTCAGCTGTCAAAAAAGTGGCGCATCCCCAACCAGCAGAACATTTCCATACTTTCAAGAGCTTCAATTTCTCATCTCCAGCTGGACATTGCGAAGGTAGGTTGACCCCCAAAAAAAATACCGCATTCAAACAGTTTTCTTTATTTGCATTACTTCTCGGATATAGAAATTTGACATCTTTTAATTTTATGAAATGCTTAGCACACTGATGGTTCCAGTTACTCCTTGGAAATTGTCTTCCACCTGTCTTGAAGGAGTTTCCAAAGATGCTTAGCACTTGTTGGCCATTTTGACTTCACTCTGCGGGCCCACCTCAACCCACACTGTTAAGGGGAAAATATATGGCATATGAATATATACAAGAATCAAAACTGCACCACTATATAGACGCTTTGCTGAATATTGGGCTCATGTAACTTTAAGATACTTCCGATTTTCTGAGAATTGTTTCTGTATTGTATAACCCACCTAGGCTTCATGTAATACTGGGTGGACTAGGGTGGATCGGGCTAGAAGACGATAATTATGTACATAATGACTATGTAGCGATATGGGAACATATGAGATCCCACGAGAGCAATACTAATTTACTATTTGGGGTAAACAGTAATTTGGAAATGCACCCATGATGTAACACAATGAGACAGCGCGATTTCTGTTATAAAAACTGTACACCTTGGATTAAAGATAGAGAAGAATCATATTGACATGATACACCTTGTCTTGTGTATTCTTTTCTCCGTGCACGTATAATCTCTGCCAGAGATCCAATTCGGCCACAGACAATTAAGACGGGCCACACCCTAGTGCGGCAGAATCCATAGAAATCAACAGTTGGCGCTCAAACAGTGGGGCTCAGGACGATACCAGACGATCACAGCCGCAACAAAATCTCCCCCAGGACAGACGTCTTTCCAGCAGGACGAGGCTGCAGCTCGAGACCAGGTGAGAAAATATATCATCTTACCTACCCCTCTGTATTCACGTCCGGCTGGGAGGAGATAGCTGGCTGTCTTCTCTGAACCCTTAACTGACCACGTTTGAAAGTCCTGAGCCTACGGACCCGGTCAGGTATATAATTCCTTAATTGTCTGTGTGTATTGTCCGGTCTAACCAATTCGGAGGGTGTATCTAGAATCTGTCTAGTATCTGTTAAAAACTATTTCATACTGCACTAGGGCTACTAGAAACAAAACAGAGCAGAGTACAAAGGGGGTGTTCACACTGGGTTATCACCCTGGTACTGACCTTAGTCGGTCGAAGAAGTTATATTTATATATATACACATATAGGTGCTCACGTCCGGCCATACGCCCACGGTATAAACTGGGCCCGGTGACGTGAATGACACGGGATATATATATTTTTAAGGAAAGAGGTGATTACTATTTTCCCCCCTCTGCTGAAATATCAACCACCTATCTAGAGGTGATTACCACTATTTGCTACACCTAAAGTGACAAAAAGCCCAGCCCTAGTTGCCTTGGTAACAAAAGAACAGTGAAAGGGATAAGGAATACATTGATTATTGTATTGCTATTCATAATAGCACCTGCACCGCACAAACTACCTCCGTATTCTCCAGAGGGGTGGACATGTGCAGTCTGACAAAATCAGAACCCAGATTGGAGGGACACATGTGCCGTTTGTGGGGCACCACGCCCACGCAAATCTACCTCCTCCTCTGTGCTAACACTCTGACAGAAGCTCAGACAGAGTCCATCTCCTTACTACAAGACCTAGCACCAAAAACCCACCCTGGTCACGATTTCCTTAATTGTCTGCCTTATCTGCCTTGCCTCTCTGCTTTGCTGATTTGGTTGTTTGCATACATGATTGTTACCTCAGCCAGCCTGAAAAGGAAAAAATATACGAGTAGATAGGGAGACGTACTGAGCAAATTCACTGTCACTCTGGTTCCGGTCCTGCTCTCGGCTTGACCGATGATCGCAGAAGTCTGAACTGTGTCTCTCCCAGTGGGCAAGTGGGAGTAGGGGCTTGATTACTCTGAGTGAGTTTCCAACCTCTAAGTGGTTGGTGACTTCTTGCGGGGTTCCCACCGGACATCACCTGGCTAAGGTGATGGTGTTTTAGCTGCAGCATATACGGGTGGAAGGGTAATTATACTAATTACAATTACCGTGTTGATGTGACAGTGATTTGATGTCAGTGCCAGTTTTAAATTCATTGTTAGAGTTGAGCGAAACGGGTCGAAAAATTTCAAAAGTCGCCGACTTTTGGCAAAGTCGGGTTTCGTTTCATGAAACCCGACTTTGCCAAAAGTCGGCGACTTTTGAAATTTTTCGACCCGTTTCCTCAACTCTAATAATCATCCCTAGGATGAGGTCGGCCACGAGGTCGGCGACTTACGCGCCAAAGTCGCGTTTCAAAAGTTTGTTTTGCGCTCTTTTTCAGCCAATCAGGATCCACGGACACTGTGGGCAACGTGATGACATAGGCACGGGTCACCACCATCTTTCAGAAGGGCATGCAAGTGATTGGCTTGCTTTGGTGGGCGTCACAGGGGGCATAAAAGGGCGTGCACGCCGACCGCCATCTTACTTCTGCCGATCTCAGTATAGGGAGAGGTTGCTGCTGATTCTGTAGGGAGAGCGTTAGGCAGGGAAGAAGACAAAAAAACTGCTTCTGCTGCTAGCGATTTGGCCTGCACAACACACCAGTCACTGTGTGTGCAGTGCAAGGGGAGGCTATATTGTGGTGTATCAGTGGTGTTGGTTGTTGGGCTGCCTTTTAAGGCTTCCTGACAGGCTGGCATTGCTGTTTACCCACTGCTCTGCAAACTGCTTTTTTAAAAGCAATCCAATCTCCCTTATCCTCTAGTCACTTTTGTCACAGCTGTGCCATCGAGCCTGTGACATAGCACTCAGATATCAGTGGGCCTCACACAATCCAAAAGTGTCCAGTGTCCACAAGTGTCTGCAGAAATTCAAAATCTCCCTTATCCTCTAGTCACTTTGGTCACAGCTGTGCCATCGAGCCTGTCACATAGCGCTCAGATATTCATTGGGCCTCACACAATCCAAAAGTGTCCAGTGTCCACTAGTGTGAGAAGAAATTCAAAATCTCACTTATCCTCTAGTCACTTTGCTCACAGCAGTGCCATCGAGCCGGTCACATAGCGCTCAGATATTCATTGGGCCTCACACAATCCAAAAGTGTCCAGTGTCCACTAGTGTGAGAAGAAATTCAAAATCTCACTTATCCTCTAGTCACTTTGGTCACAGCAGTGCCATCGAGCCTGTCACATAGCGCTCAGATATTCATTGGGCCTCACACAATCCAAAAGTGTCCAGTGTCCACAAGTGTCTGCTGAAATTCAAAATCTCACTTATCCTCTAGTCACTTTGGTCACAGCTGTGCCATCGAGCCTGTCACATAGCGCTCAGATATTCATTGGGCCTCACACAATCCAAAAGTGTCCAGTGTCCACTAGTGTGAGAAGAAATTCAAAATCTCACTTATCCTCTAGTCACTTTGGTCACAGCTGTGCCATCGAGCCTGTCACATAGCGCTCAGATATTCATTGGGCCTCACACAATCCAAAAGTGTCCAGTGTCCACTAGTGTGAGAAGAAATTCAAAATCTCACTTATCCTCTAGTCACTTTGGTCACAGCAGTGCCATCGAGCCTGTCACATGGCGCTCAGATATTCATTGGGCCTCACACAATCCAAAAGTGTCCAGTGTCCACAAGTGTCTGCTGAAATTCAAAATCTCACTTATCCTCTAGTCACTTTGGTCACAGCTGTGCCATCGAGCCTGTCACATAGCGCTCAGATATTCATTGGGCCTCACACAATCCAAAAGTGTCCAGTGTCCACTAGTGTGAGAAGAAATTCAAAATCTCACTTATCCTCTAGTCACTTTGCTCACAGCCGTGCCATCGAGCCTGTCACATAGCGCTCAGATATTCATTGGGCCTCACACAATCCAAAAGTGTCCAGTGTCCACTAGTGTGAGAAGAAATTCAAAATCTCACTTATCCTCTAGTCACTTTGGTCACAGCAGTGCCATCGAGCCTGTCACATAGCGCTCAGATATTCATTGGGCCTCACACAATCCAAAAGTGTCCAGTGTCCACTAGTGTGAGAAGAAATTCAAAATCTCACTTATCCTCTAGTCACTTTGGTCACAGCAGTGCCATCGAGTCTGTCACATAGCACTCAGATATTCATTGGGCCTCACACAATCCAAAAGTGTCCAGTGTCCACTAGTGTGAGAAGAAATTCAAAATCTCCCCTGTCCTATAGACAGCTTGTACCTTGTTTTACATTACTATATAGTTTGTTGGATTTTGTCTACATTTTTACCAAAAATGAGGAAGGCGGGGGTTTCCAGCTGGTAATGATGGTGTTGGTGGTGGATCTGATGGTAGTGGCAAGAGCAAAATAGGACCGAATGCAGGAGGTGTTGAGCCTGCGTCATCGTCTGGCTCCATAAGGCTTCGAAGGCTTAGTTTTCTAGGAGTTGGCAAACCGCTTTTAGGGGGGAAACATCGTGCTATGGCCCAGACCAATGTATGAAAGGGAAGCCATGCGTCAGCTCTCTAACACCACTTGCTATAAGAGACTGACTTTCAACCCCTTGTCCGCCTACTGTGCACAGCTGAAGGGGATCCTTACAAGAGCTAGGGATGCCGATATTATCTCGGGGGAACTCTTCACAGCACTAATAGTAGTTGAACCTATGATACCAACGTTTTATCTCCTCCCCAAGATTCACAAAAACATACAGTGTCCCCCGGGCAGACCCATAGTTTCTGGGCGGGGGGGGCTACTTGGAGTGTATCAATCAGTGGTTGGATTCTCTTCTCCAACCACTTGTGGAGGATTTACCATCTCACCTCAGAGACACAAATCAACTGCTACGGAAAATGGATGGTCTTACCTTGGAGGCTGATACATTTCTGGTCACTATGGACGTTGAGTCGTTATACACGAATATCCGCCATAGTGACGGACTACGTGCAGTTGACTTCTTTCTCTCCACATCCAATTTTTCTTTATGTTTCAGGACTTTTGTCTTGGAAATTTTAGAATTTGCCCTCACGCATAATTTCTTTACGTTCAGGGGGTCTTTCTTCCTGCAGCTCCAAGGGACAGCGATGGGGGCGGCCTTCGCGCCTTCGTACGCTAATTTGTTCCTGGGGCTGTGGGAGAGAGACCTCCTGATGTCAGATCATTTGTCATCTATGGAACACGTCCCCCTTTGGACGCGCTACATAGATGACATTTTATTGATCTGGCAGGGGGACACAGGGTCATTAGAAAAGTTCATTCGAGAACTAAATGGGAATGACCTCAACATTCATCTTACGGCCTCGTACGATCAAGGTAGGGCAGAATTTTTGGATGTATTACTGAGGAGGGGCCCTGAAGGGATCATACAGACCACTATTTACAGAAAGCCTACTGCCACAAACATGGTCCTACATGCATCCTCTTCACACCCCACCCACATGGTACGTTCTGTACCGATAGGCCAGTTTTTACGCCTCAGACGCCTATGCTCAACAGAAGAGGAGTTTGAGGTTCAAGCAAAGGATCTGAGGGGTCGTTTTGCTGAAAGGGGATACAGTAATAGGTCAATTAAGAGGGCCTATTTACGTGCCAAACATAGTAATAGAGACACTCTTCTGTACAAAATTGACGATGTGGTTAGGAAACCAGAGGTAGCGAGATTTATTACGACCTTTAATGCCCGGTCTGATCAGGTACGCGAGATCTTGAAGAAATCTTGGAATATCCTGCAGACTGACCCCATTCTAGCAAGGATCATCCCAGATAAACCACAAATTACTTTCAGGAGAGCGAGGAATCTACGAGACCATCTTGTACGTAGTCATTACGTTGGAGATCCACCTAAGACCTTTTTGGATAATTTCACTCGTAGCAAGAAGGGTGGTAGTGCGGCCTGTGGTCATTGTGTGGCGTGTGTGAATATGATCAGTGATAACAAATTTACGGATTCTACAGGGCAGAAACAATTAAAGATTGAGAAAAATATCAATTGCCTATCCCGTAATGTGATATATTATGCCACATGCCCATGCTCCCTGATCTATGTAGGTCTTACGACCAGACAATTAAAGGTTAGGATCAGGGAGCATGTGCTGGGCATACAGGCCGCAGCCAATGAAGAGGAGGTGCAGTTGCTGAAGACTCTGCCGAGACACTTCAAGCTGCACCATAATTGCGACAGCAGTGGCCTTAAATTCAAGGGCATTGACATGATAGATATGGGGATTCGGGGTGGCAGAATTTCCCAACGCCTAGCTCAAAAAGAAACGCGTTGGATTTGGACGCTAAATACGGTACATCCCAATGGATTAAATGAAAGTCTGTCTTATGTTCCATTCTTATGATTTCAGTCTCGTGTTTTGGGACTGTGCTTTGGTATACCATGATGCGGTAGTTTTTATGCATTGGTTTTAATTTTGTTTTCTTTTAAGTTTACTACTAGGGTCGGGTGTACGGGGCCGTTTTGGGACATAAATCTATTGCTCCTGATTATAAAGAAGGCATCCTATGGCACTCACGGAAGAACCTTGAGAAGAGTTCTGATTTTATCCATTTTGGACACGAATTGTGGGCCGCAGACGCCCGGGAGACGGATGATGTGTTCGCTGGCTCTCTTCTTTGAAGACTCCGCATGGACTGTCAATGATATGGCCTTTTTTTATATGTAGTCTGTTTTTTTTGGGGGGTTTTTTTTTCTGCTTCCCCTTTCCCCTTCCCCCCCCTTCCCCCCCCCCTTGTTCTTTCTCTTCCCTCCCCCCCTTTGGCATGATTTGCCTATATATATATGTGTGGAGTATATTGCATCTACTGAGTGATTTAATTCTTTGTGGTATCATATATCTATATTGATTCCATAGGGTTTTATCTATTATCACATTGTGGCCAGTGTATACTTTTATAAGGGCTACATATGTATTCAACGAGATTGTAAAAGTATATTGTTGCCAGTTTATATCCTCACAATGATAGTATAAATGCTTAATAAAATGGCAATTCTGATCAAGTATTATATTATACATGGGTTATATGTTGGCTATATATGTAGCACCATGGACTCTATTGTCATGTTCTATTGGGGTTTTTCTCTTTTTTTCTTTTTTCCTTTTTTTTGTTCCCCCTCCCCCCCCCTTCTTTTACCCTTGGTCCCCTTTCCTTCCCTTCCATTTTCTTTTCTTTTTCCTTTTCTTTTCACTCCTCCCACTTCCTCCTTCTTTCCCCCCCCTTTCCCCTTCTTTCCTCTTCTTTCCTTCTTTTTCCTTTCCCCCTTTTCCTCTTTTTTCTTTCTTTCTTCCATTATAGGAATATTAGGAAGATCATCCGTTTAAAATGAAGATCCAATGTTACCCTTTTCTTTTCCCCTATTCCCTTCCCTTTTTAATTTATTTTGTGATGTTGTTTGTTTGTAGTTGTTCCATTTGGGTCTTTTGCCCTAATGTAATATGTCCGCCGGGGTTACAAGTGCCGCGCATGCGCGCCCGCAGCTCCTCTGTATGACGTGCCCAGCCAGTGTCGGGCATCGGATCACGTGGGCCCGCGTGTTTCCGGCCGCGTCAGTGGTGGGAGGCACTTCTGCAGTGGAGCTGCGGGCGGCGTGTCCGTGGCACTTCCGGTGAGCACGCATAAAAGTGTGCACCATGCTTGTCTTACTCATGCCCCCTGAGGAAGGAGCCCTAGAGCTCCGAAACGCGCGTCGGGGAGTCGAGCAGTCCGCCCGGTCATCCTGAATTAGTGAGGTAATATTACGCTGTGAAGTAACCCTTTCAGGGTTGGCTATATGTATGCCTGACAGTGTTGGGAATTTTCCCTGTGTTTCCTTATGAACAGCCTCTCTTACCTCTCATTGATAGGTCCTTTTAGGCGCTCTATTTACCTCCTTATCTTCTATAAATTATGAATATAAGTAATGGTTTATTCTGGAACTGGGTTTGACTGGGGCTAGACTGCTTGATTTGCACTTTGCGCTATTTGCACTTTGGTTGCTACTTGCATATGTCCTCCAGTTGTCCTCCTTTGTCCTTTGTCTAATAAAGATGTTTAATACTTTAATACTATGGATCTATAGTCGCATTTTCTTTGTGGTTTTCCACATTTCTCACATTGTAAACTTTTTAGTGATTGATCCTTGATGGTCCGGTCTCTGTTGCACCTGTGTGTCAATTTATGACATACAGGATGCAATACTATACCATTGCTGTTGTGTTTTGTAAACCGCTTTTAAAGCCAGAGCATCAGGAAAAAGTTTTGTCTTACATTGCTGACTCAGCCTCCAGCTCTATCGCCTCCTCTTCTTCAGTTGTAAAAAGTAAAAGCACTGAGTCGTCATTGGAGGCTCATGTTCATGAACCACACCTTTCCTTGTGTCCTTCACCCCAACCAAGATTGAAGGATGACGCAGGCCATACTACTGATTACTCCATGGAGCTGTTTTCACATACCATGCCTGGATTATCAAGTGAAATGGTGAATTACCCAGGCCAAGATGAATCTGACATGGAGTGCACTGATGCACAGCCGCTGATGGATGATTCTGCTGGTACATTCACTCAGAGTACTACATTGTCCTCGCAGTGTACAGAGCCAGATTCTGACCCTGATGAGACTCAGGTGCCCCTTCCCGCACACTATACCACCATACATGGTGACACAGAGGAAGGTGCACATGACATTGAAGAGGAGGTGATGGATGACCCAGTTGTTGACCCAGATTGGCATCCATTGGGGGAAGAGGGTGCTGCTTCCAATAGCTCAGATGAGGAGCATCCACAGCAGACATCGACATCGCAACAGCTGTTATCCGGCAGGCCCGGAGAACTCCAAAGACAGGTTCCAAAAATCAAAAGAGTTGCTGGACAGCTTGTCCAGAGGGTCAAAAGATCACAGCGTGCTAGGCCGCAAAATGTCTGCCAAAGTAGGAAGAGTGCAGTGTGGCACTTTTTTGAACAAAATCCTCATGATCAGGCCAAGGTTATCTGTAAGAAGTGCGCAAAAACCTTTAGCCGAGGGAAAAATCTGAAAAATTTGAATACCAGTTGCATGCTTAGACATTTAACCAGCATGCACTTGCAAGCGTGGACACAACACCAAACCTCAAGTGCCACATGTGCAACTGATCACAACGAAGGTAGTCAGCAATGCTACATTGTTTCCCCCACTGTAAGCCCACCGGTTAGCACAGCAGCAAATGTTGAGGTGTCGTTGCAAGGCCACAGCAGTCAGGGAATCCCACTGTTATATCAACGAAAGACTGATTCTAGGCCATCAGAAAGAACACCAACTCCATCACCATCATCAACCCTCTCTCAGTCCGCCCTGTCCACCGCTACTTCCCCCATATGCAGCTCTCAAGTCCAGCTCACCCTCCCAGACACTATGAGTAGGTCAAGAAAGTACTCAGTCTCTTATCCGCGTACACTGGGTTTGAGCGCCCACATTGCCAAACTAATCTCGTTTGAGATGATGCCCTTTCGGTTGGTGGAAAGCGCAGCTTTCCGCGAACTCATGGCCTATGCAGTACCACGCTATGACCTACCCAGTCACCACTTCTTCTCTCGCAAAGCCATCCCAGCCCTCCACCATCATGTGAAAGACCGCATTGTCCATGCACTCAAGCAGTCAGTGAGCGGAAAGGTGCACCTCACAACTGATGCATGGTCCAGTCGCCATGGCCAGGGCCGTTACGTGTCCATCACTGTGCACTGGGTTAATGTGGTGGATGCAGGGTCCACAGGGGACAGCGGTGGTGGGACAGTGCTGCCTAGCCCACGGTATAGTAAACAGTTGGCTGTAGGCGTTCGACCCTCCTCCTCCACCAGAAGCGAAAGCTCGTCCACAGAGCGCAGTCGTACGAGCACTCCATCTGCAGCTGCCACTGTTGCACACGAGGTGTCCCCCTATCGAGCAGCTAGTGGAAAGTGTCAGCAGGCTGTGTTGCAGATGATGTGTTTGGGCGACAGACACACCGCCGAGGTGCTGGCCGAGTACTTTCAGCGACAAACTGAGTCATGGCTGGGCAGTGTACATCTTGAGGCAGGCAAGGCAGTTAGTGATAACGGCCGTAATTTTGTGGCAGCCATAGCCCTTTCAAAACTCAGACACATACCTTGCTTGGCTCACACCTTGAACCTGGTGGTGCAGTGCTTCCTCAAAAATTATCCGGAGTTAACAGCCCTGCTCCAGAAGGTGCGAAGACTGTGCGCGCACATCCGCCGGTCGTCTGTACACTCCGTTCGTATGCAGAAGCTGCAGCGATTGCTCCACCTTCCCAACCACCGCCTCATTATCGACATTGCAACAAGGTGGAACTCCACCCTGCACATGGTGGAGCGGCTGTGCGAGCAGAGGCAGGCCATAATGCATTTGTGGGAGGATACACGGCCAGGCACTTTGAGAGCAGACATGGAGTTGACCGGTGTGCAGTGGTCGAAGCTGAAAGACCTCTGTAAAGTCCTTCAGTGTTTTGAGGAATGCACACGGCTGGTAAGTGCAGACGACGCAATCCTAAGCATGAGCCTCCCACTTGCAAACTTTGACGCACCTTAAGGAGCAGGCTTCTGCAGCCAATGTTGATGAGGAGGAAGAGGAGGAGGGAATCCTTGATGACATTCAGCCATTGTCTGCTCAGGGACCTCTCCTGGACGAGGTGGAGGAAGAAGAGGAGGAGGAGGAGGATGATGGGGATGATTACTTAGGGGAGGAGGATGCATCTCGTGGGGCAAGTGAAAATGTTGGCGTGGCAAGGTCTGGTACAGGGTTTGTGCGTGACTGGAGGGATGTGGATTTGCCAGAAAGTGCTCCTCCAACCAGCACTCGCAGTGCATCATTGACACCGGGAATATTGGCCCACATGTCAGATTATGCCTTGCAGATCCTAAAAAGGGACCCCCGCATTACCAAAATGATGAACGATGACGACTACTGGTTGGCCAGCATCCTGGATCCACGCTATAAAGGCAAATTACAAAACATCATGCCACAGGAGAACCTTGACCTAATATTGGCTAATAAACAAGCAACTCTGGTAAATCGGTTGCTTGAGGCATTCCCAGCACACAGCAGCGGTGATGGTTCTCACACGAGCCGTACGGGCCGGGGTCAGCTTGGCAGAGGTGTTCGTGGTGCACACAGCAGAAGTGGCATTGGAGACAGGGGTTTCATGACAATGTTGTGGACTGATTTTTCAAATACCGCTCGCACAACTGGTAATACTGCATCGATGGAAAGTGACAGGAGACAGCAGTTGTCAACTATGGTTACAAACTACTTTTCCTCCCATATCGATGTTCTCCCACACAGGTGATTCCCCTTTGACTATTGGGCCGCTAAACTGGACACCTGGCCTGAATTGGCACAATATGCCTTACAGGAGCTCGCTTGCCCAGCTGCAAGTGTGCTATCGGAAAGAGTCTTCAGTGCAGCTGGATCAGTCCTGACAGAAAAAAGGACCCGTCTGTCAACCCAAAATGTGGATGATCTAACCTTCATTAAAATGAACCACGCATGGGTTTCCAAGGATTTTGTCCCACCTTCCCCTGATGACACATAGGGTGACAGAAAAATGGCTTGCTTTGGTCCACCTCTTCCTGGGACTTGACCTATTTCACCTTTTGCATCAGCTGAATGTCCAACATCAACATATGCCACTTTCTAAAACTCCCTAACTGTGCTGCCTCCCCCCCATGGCCGGGGTCACCACCTAGCGCACGACACCGTGTGAGTGCCATTGCCCTGGACAGGTGGGTAGGCCGACTCTTGGGCGCGGGCACTGACACAGGGTCCCTCATAGTGCAATCAAGTGTCTCTGATGGTGGTGGTGCACACCCGCCGTCAGACACACCGCCGTACTATGAGGGGCCCAGTGCCAGTACCGACGCTCACGAGTGGGCCCCCCTTGCTTGGGCAGGGCCCCAACATTTGCAATCTTTACCTCTCCCTGCTCCTCCGCTGTGTAGTCTGGGCCGTCAAATCCATACTGGGCCTGACACCGTTTGAGCCTGCCTCCTGATGTATAGACATATATTTTGAATGTGTACGCTATCCATACATGTTATCTGGGGATACGGAACCCTTTCTCACCTTTGTGCAATCACGTGCAATCCATACTGGGCCTAACACCGTATGAGCCTGCCTCCTGATGTATAGACATATATTTTGAATGTGTACGCTATCCATACATGTTATCTGGGGATACGGAACCCTTTCTCACCTTTGTGCAATCACGTGCAATCCATACTGGGCCTGACACCGTCTGAGCCTGCCTCCTGATGTATAGACATATATTTTGAATGTGTACGCTATCCATACATGTTATCTGGGGATACGGAACCCTTTCTCACCTTTGTGCAATCACGTGCAATCCATACTGGGCCTGACACCGTCTGAGCCTGCCTCCTGATGTATAGACATATATTTTGAATGTGTACGCTATCCATACATGTTATCTGGGGATACGGAACCCTTTCTCACCTTTGTGCAATCAAGTGCAATCCATACTGGGCCTGACACCGTCTGAGCCTGCCTCCTGATGTATAGACATATATTTTGAATGTGTACACTATGCTATCCATACATGTTATCCGGGGATACGGTACCCTTTCTAACCTTTGTGCAATCACGTGTAATCCATACTGGGCGTGAGAACGGCTGGCGAGCTGTTAAGCAAGCTACAGCACCTGTGGTTTGCACACGTAAGTTTTTCATTTTTTCAGGAATGACGGTTAGGCCTAATTCCGGAACTGCGGTTGACCTGCACTTACTGGGAAATCATCGTTCGCGGGTAATAATTGTAATCACAGATCCCCATCACTAACGTTGTTCAGCGGGTTATCTGCACCTGTAAGCGACAAACGCTGGCCTTTTCAGTGTAGCGCACATGCAGCCACGGACATGTAAGGGCATGACACACCAGTTATTGGCCAATCTCATGTGCCAGAGCCTCACGTGTCCCTCTAGTAAGCCAGACTCGGACCGCGGGGCATGACGGAGTCTCGTTCGTTAACGGAATTAAGCTTGCAATGTGTGCATCTGTTCTGTAGCTTGCATGGTTGAGGTTTCCCAGGTGGAGTTGAATTAAACCGTAGGCTCCACTCCTGGTGGTGCCCTTCTGGACATTCCTTTAAGGTTCAGCTTTGCAACCATACTGCCCACGTAAAACAAACACTTTGCCTTCATGAACGCTGTTTGGAGGGTCATGACTCATGGGAATAACGCCGCCCAATCAGTTAACCTGCTAGAGAGATCCTTCGTTGCTCCCAAGCATGACATCACACTCTCTAGGAGGAAGGTAATGCCACTGTGGTGACCGTACTCCTGGGGGCGACACAAGTGCACTGATGCCCAGCCACTGCTCGATGAATCTGCTGGTACATTGACCCAGACCTCTACATTCCCCTCGCATGCTACACGGCCTGAATCTGACCCTGATGAAACTCAGGTTACCCTTCCCATATACAGTTCCATCTTACACGGTGACAAAGAGGAAGCTGCAGATGAAAGTGCAGGTTCGGCCCACCCGCCATCAGACACACCACCGTACTATCAGGGGCCCTGTGCCAGTGCCGTCGCCAACAAGTGGGCCCCCCCTGCTTGCTCAGGATCACAGCACTTGCAAGGTTGAAATACTGTGCAGTGAGATGGAAGATGGGAACGACGAGGAGTCCAGACTAGTACAGGGATTCCCTAGCGAGGAGACTTATTTGATTGTTTTCAATGTTGGGACAGCAATTTTTGGGGAGCACTATACTCTGGAGAATGATAGATGGGGCCCACTATACACTGGAACATTCCCAAGGTGGACATCAGACACTGGAGCAGCATTTACAGGGCCCATTATACACTAGAGCATTAGAAATGGGGCCCATTATGTTTGGAGCATTATTTGGGCCCATAAGACAGTGGAGCTTCATCCATGGGGACCAACATATACTGTAGCATTATGTGGAGCTCATCATATACTGTTTCAAACATTATATGGGACCAATGATTCTGTATGGAGAAATAGATGGGCCTTGTCACGAGATGTAAAAAGTGAAGTATTTTTCATTGTACTATACCGCTATTTCTCTGCCGTATCGGAGCATGATGAGTTGTGGTATATGTTAAAGGGGCGCTCTTTTGCCCAGGGCACATGAAAACCTGGAGCCAGCCCTCCCCCCCCCACAACTTTAGCCAAATAACGCCCATTTTTCAGTGCGTAACTTGTATTGTGAAGTTAATTAAGGTTGACAAGCTTAAGTAAGAAGAATTGATGCTTTTGGCATTCAAATGGGCACTGTAGGTGTGTTTCCTGTCCTCCTCTCACTGCCGACTTTTATTCCCCATTGACTTACATTGGGTTTCGTGTTTCGGGACGACCCCGACTTTTCCCTATAATCGGACGATCTTGCTCGACCCGACTTTTGGAAAAGTCGGGTTTCACGAAACGAAACGCGACCCTAAAAAAACAAAAGTCGCTCAACTCTATTCATTATCTTTTGTCTTTTGTAGCGTGTATGATTTGCCGGCAGGAGGCGTACTAGCATGTGGTTAAAATTTTTTGAATGCATTCTATGTATATGTATATGTTGTGAAATTAGAGAATTGGATAAACTAGTTTTGTTCTGCATACTATAATTATAAGGATAGTTGTTAGAATTTGTTCAGGTAGAAAGAGAATTACTTGAATGGTAATTGCTTTGATTTGTACAGATATCTCTGTGAGATTCGAGGTCTATTGTTACTTTTAAGTTATTGTTTTACTAATGTCACTACATTTCTCTGTGAGATGTTTTCTTTGAAATGTTTTAAAGCAAAAGTTTTGAGGAAACAGAAATTTTAACAATTTATCAGGTATTTTTAGACTACGCAGTTTCTGGATACACAAGATTTGTGAAATACTCTGGTGTTAGTTGTTGGTTAATTCCCTATATTACTGTGTTCAAGATAGCTAGACATCACTATGTTCACTGAAGACCCCTTTACTTGGACATAAGGAGTACATACAGCTTTTACAGTCACATATCCAACTGTTCATAACCCCGTGAGAATTTGTTTTAAGACGCCCACATACACATGTTTTTCAGATATACTCAGAATTCAGATGATAGAATGGGTGGGAGCAGTCAGTCAATATCTATAAGACAGATATGACCCATAGTGGAGTGAGGAAGAAAATGTACGTTAAGAAACCCTCCGATCACGAGGGGAGGAGCATTAGATAAGAAGGGATAGAAGAATGTGTTAATGAGTGGAGAGCAGCGTCCCAGCCTCAGGTACTATGAGGTGTTACAGGACCCTGAAGCATTTTATAAGATGGCAGAGGAAGTTAGGAAAAAAGGCATGAGGAGAGGAATATAACAAGATTGCTGAATTTTATGCAAAACAAATATTTACACAGGAAGATGTCAGTTGCAATATCTGCATTACATTCATTTATACTTCTATATACATTCCCGATGACTGGACGTGTGCCAGCTGTCAAACGCAGAATGCAGAATATCGTGAGACTTGTTCTGACTGTCAGATGACCAATCCAAAGAGCCGTACCTTCTTTCCAACTATTTATATAGACGGCACGTCTTATGCTGCATCCTGTCCAGCATCCATTATAGGTTTATTAATTAATGTCGTTTATGAAAAGAATAATGAAGAAAAAGATGAATATGACATGGAGGTATATAATTAAACAGAACCGGAGAATAAATAGCTCAGACTGATAATCTATATTATTTATCGTTATATGGTGGGGGGACATAATTATCATCATCATCTTTTAAGCCTCAAAGCTCATTCTTTTGTACACAATCTACTCCACACAAGGACTCCTGGAAATACCTGGAGACAGATACCCTAGTAAGCAGCTTGCCAGACCCCCATTCTCCAGGATGTCATGCAGGGAGCTATGCAATTGAGATGCTGTTGTGTCTTAAAAAGGCGGTCCATGCTCAGAAATTCTACTAAGATGAGTGGCCAAAATTCCTCCAGAAACTCACTGCCAGTTATTGCAAGCGCTTGATTGCAGTTGTTGCTGCTAAGAGTGGCCCAACCAGTTATAAGGTTTAGGGGCAATCACTTTTTCACACAGGGCCCTGGAGGTTTGGATTTCTTTTTCCCTATATAATAAAGATCTTCATTAAAAAACTGCATTTTGTGTTATCTTTGGCTAATATTTACATTTGTTTGGTGATCTGATACATGTGTGACAAACATGACAAAGAATAGGAAATGTGTATGCATATGTCTATGTATACATATATACAGTGTGTGTGTATATATATGGTGAAGGTGAGCAGGCAGGGAGGAGTTTGTGAGGAAAATGGAGAAGGCGTGCTAAGTGCTGGCTCACAGGCCACTGCAACGCATAGCGGAGCTTGTAGTATTAGAGCGCAGTACGCCGGGGGACAAGAAGTGATTGATAAACATCAGAGCTGCATCTGACACCAAGTGATGCTATCTGCCTTATAAAGGTATATATTACTATAATAAGAGTATGGAGGCATTACTGGCACATAATAGTAAGATTAGTGAATACAAAATTAAACGAATTAGGGTAGTGGATAACTGTTTTAATATTTGGTACAGAAACCTTTGTTTGTAATTACAGAGGTCAGACATTTCCTGTAGTTCTTGACCAAGTTTGCACACACTGCAGCAGGGATTTTGGCCCATACTTCCATACAGATCTTCTCCTAATCCTTCAGGTTTCAGGGCTGTCGCTGGGCAACATTGATTTTAAGCTCCCTCCAAAAATTTTCTATTGGGTTCAGGATTAGCGACTGGCTAGGCCACTCCAGGACCTTGAAATGCTTCTTAGTTCCTCTTGTGTGTTTTGGGTGATTGCCATGCTGGAAGTCCCAGCCACGACCCATTTTCTATGTTCCAACTGAGGGAAGGAGGTGTTTGGCTAAAATCTCGCGATCCTTGACCCATCCATCCTCCCTTAAATACGGTGAAGTCATCTTGTCTGTTTTGCAGAAAGACACCCCTAAAGTATGATGTTTTCCCCCACCGTGCTTCATGGTTGGGACGGTGTTCTTGGATTTGCACTCATCCTTCTTCCTCCAAACATGGCGGGTGGTGATGGTAGCAAAAAGTTCTATTTTGGTCTTATCTGACCAAATGACACTCTCCCTTGCCTCCCCCGGATCATCCAGATGGCTATTGGCAAACTTCTAATGGGCCTTGACATATGCTGGTGTGAGTAGCAGGACCTTGCGTGCCCGGAAAGATTTTAATCCATGATGGCATAGTGTGCTTGTAGCTCTATTACTGGCACCCCTGCATGGTGGGTTGCCAGTTTACTGCCTCAGACCCTCGGCACAATCCCCAGCGTTCTCCTGCTTCCTGGCTGTGTGAGCGCCGCAGCTCCCAGCAGTGCACCTAGTACACACATGCACGCACTCCCCCATTCTTAAAGGGGCAGAGCAAGTATATACTAAATACTCTTAGCTTGTTGCTCAGAGATATTTAGTATAATTACTACACCTGGAAGATGGCTTCCAGCTAATTGCTGGGAGTCATCCTATATAAAAGACTCCCTCTCCCTTAGGGATTCGCCATGCAACGTGTAGAATCATTAGTCGGTAAGGTGTACTACTAGTGAGTTATGAGGTCCCCTGGTCCTGGTTTGGCTAGTGTCCTAAACCTGTATTCCTTGCCCCAGTGTGGCCAGTCCTGAATCCATCATCCCCTGGTCCCAGAGCAGCCAGTGTCAGAAACTCATTCTGGTGTGGCAAGTCCTGTATCCGTAGTCCCCTGGATCCAGAAAGGCCATAGCCTGAATCTCATTCCCGGAGCGACCAGTGCTTGAAGCTTGTCCATGAGTGGCCAGTGCCTGAACATTGTCATCTGGTCTGTGTTCGGCCAAACCCTGTTCCAGTATCATCGACCAGAGTGTCTTAACGTTGCCCTAATCAGTGTCAGTAACCATTCTGTAGAGGTACCAGAACTTACTAGTCTGAACAGAGACGTATCCTTATTCAGTGTCAGCAAACCTCTGCAGCTGCAATATTGGGTTCTGCCCAGGAGTGGTACCTGGCGGCTACCTGCAGGTCAGTCTGTATCCACCAGTGAACACTAGGTAGCTGATTAGCTATGCACACTTCCTGAGCAGGCCCGGTCCTGTGATCCCAGCTCTCTTCAGGTCATTGACCCAGTCTTACCATGTAGTTCTGGGCTTTCTGACCTTTCTCAGAATCTTCCTTACTCCACGAGACGAGATCTTGCATGTAGCCCCAGACCGAAGAAGACTGACAGTCAACTTGTTTTTCTTCCATTTTCTAATAATTTTGTCAACAATTGTTGCCTTTTCACCAAGCTGCTTGCCTATTGTGCTGCAGCCCACCCCAGCCTTGTGCAGGTCTGCAATTTGTCCCTTGTGTCCTTAGACAGCTCTTTGGTCTTGGCCATGGTGGAGAGGTTGGCGTGTGACTGATTATCTGGAAAGGTGTCTTTTATACAGATAACAAGTTCAAACTGGTTGCAATTAATACAGGTCACAGCAGAGTAGAAGGGCTTTTTAAAGAAAAACTAACAGGTCTGAGAGAGTCTGAATTCTTGGTGGTTGGTCAGTGATCATATACTTATTTCATGCAATAACATGCAATTTCATTATTTTAAAATCATACAATGTGATTTTCTGTTTTTTTTATTTTTAGATTTTCTGTCACCGTTGAAGTGTACCTGTGATAAATATTACAGACTTCTCCATTCTTTGTAGGAGGGAAAACTTGCAAAATGGCAGCGTATCAAATACTTATTTTCCGCACTGTGTCAGGATCTTGGCTGTACATGTCCTTAAAGATTCATTTCTTACATTCGCATCAAGACATGTTTCAACCAAACTGTGAAGTCGTGAGCGATGAGCACGGTGAGAGATTCCACCAAGATATTGCACCTATGGAAAAAAGAGATCAAGGACAATGGAATCCATCAATGCTTGTAGATAACGTTGGACCATTGTAAGAGATGACCCGGTGCAGGAGTACAAGAGACAAGCAAAAAGAGCTGTCACTGAATGAGGGCCACAGTTCATAATGCAATTTCTGTGACTGTGTGTAATCCGTAATAGTGTTTAGATATGTCTTAGATATTGGAATTGCTGCTAAGCTTCCTCTAAGGCTGGTTTCACACTTGCGTTTTTTCGCACTGGATTTTAGCGCTAAAAAACGCATGCTTTTTTTCCCTATATTTTGCATGGGATGCGCTTATGTGCGCATACACATGCGTTTGTATGCATTTTTCCGCGCATGCGTTTTTTTGCGGTATGCGCTCGGGCGCACAAAATGCATCCTGTTGCATTTTTTGGGCGTCCGACTTGCCTCAAAAAAAAAACGCATGCGCGCGCAATGTGTTTTTTTACAGCAAGATACCCATTATAAGTCTATGGGTGCGCATATGTGCGCATTGGCATGCTTATGTATGCTTTTTTGCGCATGCGTTTTTTTTTTAACCATTAGTTGGACAATGGAATTTAGGGGTTTGGGTTAGAGTTAGGGTTAGTTAAGGGGGTTTAGGGTTAGGGTTAGGGTTAGCTAGGGTTTAGGGTTAGGGTTTGGGTTAGGGTTACTAGGGTTTGGTTAAGGGTTAGGGTTAGTATGGTTTGGTTAAGGGTTAGGGTCAGGGTTAGGGTCAGAGTTAGGGTTAGGGTCAGGGTATGGTTTGGTTAAGGGTTAGGGTCAGGGTTAGGGTTAGGGTCAGGGTTAGGGTTATGGTCAGGGTTAGGGTTAGGATCAGGGTATGGTTTGGTTAAGGGTTAGGGTCAGAGTTAGGGTCAGGGTTAGGGTTAGTAAAGTCATGGTTTGGGCTAGTGTGAGGGGCCACCTAATGTTGGAAAAAAACGCAAATGCGGTAAAAACGCACTTAAAACGCATACAAACGCATAAAAGCGCTGCGTTTTTTTCATGCATGCTCATAAAAATGCTTGAAAAAAACGCAGCATTTGTATGCGTTTGTATGCGTTTTTTCAATGCGTTTTTTTGCGGGAAAAACGCGCTGCAAAAAAAAAAGCAAGTGTGAAAGTAGCCTAAGTATCAGACAATTGGCCTAACAAAATATTATGCATTTTTATATTTGCAAAAGTAATGTTTCCGAGTACTGAAACTATTATGTATCAATAACATGTAGCGGTAAAAGGAAAAAACAAGGGACAAGTAAAATTGTCATTGTCAGATCTGAATTCAGAAGGGGAGAATCATGAGGACATGGCTCGTTTCATAACTCAACCGGACAGCTTCTTTATAACCAATGAATTTTTATTAAATTTCAAACAGCTACAAGTCCTACAGTCAGCGCAGAGACAATAGAGTCGGTGATAGGGGCATCACATATGACTTGGCTCCTAGAGAAAAGGCCTTCTCAGCGTCCAAGGGCAGGAATGCACTGGGAAGGCCCAACAGTTCCGCCACCCAAATGAGATTCAAATTCGGTGGGTACCATCCTTGGTTTCCTGGCCAGCCACAAAACCGACCTGGTCAGGAGAGACAAGAGAGGGGATTATCAAATGAAGGCGGGAGGCTAGCAATTTGGTATATATCTTTAAATCATAATTCAATAAAGCAATGGGTCTAAAATTCCCAGGACTATCAGGGGTCTTACCTGGCTTAGGGAGAGTGGTAATAGTAGCTTCCAAATTAGGGGCAGCAACTTTGCCTGAATCCCACCAACATGAAAACATCCTCAATAGATATGGGGCCAGAAGTTCCTGAAAAGTGCGATAATATTCATTTGATAGTCCATCCGGACCAGGCGCAGTGTGTAGCTTCCTGCTTTTAATAGTTTTTTTGATCTCCTCTTCTGTAAATGGGGCGTTTAACAATAATAATTGTTCTTGGGATACACGTGGTAAATTAACTGATTGCAGATATGAATCGATTGCTACCTGAGTGGGTTGACGGGTCTGCGGGTCAGAATGTAAGTTATATAAATGGGAGTAGTACTTTACAAATGTCTCCGTGATGTCAATCGGATTCCTAACCAGACACCCATTCTGATCTTGTAAACCATCTTTTCTGGATTTAGCCTCTCGCTTACGTACCCTACGTGCCAGTATTGCTCCCGTTCTGTCTCCAGTGGCGTAAAAGTGAGTTTTAAGCTTATGTAAATTACGGGCATAGGCAGAAAGCAAAACCTCCCGCAATTGAAAGCCAACCCCATATATCTCATCCGACACCGCCTGCGAGGGTGAGGTTTTATTCAGTGATTACAACTGGTAAAGTCTAGCTAAGAGGTCATCCCCTATCCCTCTATTACGCTTCAGTATGGAGGCTTGTTGTATGAGATATCCCCGTATAACTACTTTATGCGCAGCCCATAGCGTTTCATCTGAAACTTCCCCATTATCGTTAATATGGAAGTAGTGAGTGAGTCAACTCAGTAGAGATACCACACGTCACCTTCTCATTTAGTAAAAGAGACGGGTTCAGACGCCACCGAAAAGCAGGGTTCGCATGATGTTTTAATGCTAACTGTAACACAATGGGAGCATGGTCAGACCAGGTAATTAATCCTATGCTGGAGGAGATGCATCTAGGAAGAACCGAAGTATCCACCAGAATATGGTCTATCCTAGTATATGTACGGTGTCGGAAGGAATAAAAGGTATAATCTTTTTCACTTGCGTGGGAGTACCTCCAGAAATCGTGTAGATGATATTCTTTGGCTATGCCTTTCAATGCCCCCCTAGGCCGAATGCCACCTCGTGAGCAGTCTAGATCCCTGTCCATGGGAAGATTAAAGTCTCCACAGTATATCTTTTCACCCTGCGCCAGACCACCCAATCTATGTAGTACTTTGCGGATAAATGTCTGTTGCGAATGATTTGGGGCGTAGATGACTATGATAGTGTGCAACTCACCATTCAATGTGCATATGAGGGACAGAAATCTGCCCACAGGATCCGCTTCCTTCCGAATACATTTGATGGCTAATGTATTTTTAAAGATGATGCACACCCCAGCCTTTTTAGTGTTATTATTAGCTAAGTAAATATTAGAGAATTGTGGGTGACGCAGCCTAAAATTATCAGCTTCTATCAGATGCGTCTCCTGCAGGCAGATAATCTCCGCACCTGATTTTTCCACCTCTTTCCATAGGATGGACCTCTTATTGGGGGAGTTCAACCCCCTAACACTTAAAAACATAATGGTAACACTCATAATTCTACATAAAAAAACTTGCTATCACACATACATCTTCATGAACCCATATCACCTGCATCTGGGCTCGTGTGTTGGCAACATAGAGAACCACAGTAACCACATTAAAAAGACCCATCTCGGAGGTGTACCTAAAAAACAGGAGACAAGGGAAACAAAACACAGAGAAAAGTAAAAAAAATTCTAAACACAAAGTCATGCAGCCACTAGGCCAAAGGCCAGGCTAGTCATGCAGTGAAATGCCTGAGTGGTCAGTCCTAGACCGCAGGTAAATGCCAGCTCAGGGCAGTTCCAAGGCTCACTCCCAAAAAGATGGAAAATAACCGGGAGTTATCTTGGACGAGGTGCTGGAGCAAAAAGAAAAAAACGGTGACAAAATCCGTAGCACCCTCACAGCAGAGTCCTGCATCCGGACAGCATCTCATCCTCCTCTTCAAGTTTGAATCCAGTCCTGAACAATTTTCTTTCCCATCGGGTTCTGGCGGGGAGCAAAGGAAATCTTCCAATCGGTTAGCTTGTTCTCAGCCTGTTTGGGAGATTGGCAGACCACACCACCAACCTTCATAAGATATTATCAGCCTGACAGGATTGAATCCCCATTTGTATCGGATATGAACATCACGTAGTGCTTTACAAACATGAGCGAATTCTCGCCTCCTTGGCAGCGTGGACGCTAATAAATCTGGGAACACCTGTAAGCCTTGGTATTCAGCAGGGAGCTCAGGGGGTTTCCTCATCCCCTGCATGAAGGCGTCTTTGGTAGTATAGAAGTGGACACGCGCCAAAGTGTCTCTCGGCAAGGCTGGGTCCACATGCCGGGGTTTGGGGAGTCTATCCTGTCAATCAGGAAATCCCTGGGGAGCAAGGTTGGGAGTACAGTTTGCATGAATTTAAGCAAAAAGTCAGCCAGCTCCTTATCTGGAATGTCGCCCTGTATGCCCCTGACACGCACATTTTTCCTCCGTGATCTATCTTCTAGATCATACATCTTATCCTGGACCACAGTCATATCCTCTCTCAAAGCTTTGTTCTCATCCACTAGGGCATTTATAGTCTTGGCATATTCAGCCATCTTGCTCTCGACATGAGCAGTTCTCTCCCCCAGGGACGAGACTTCCCCTCTAATCTCCTGCAGCATGGACTGCTTGTCTTCCTTTAGGGAAGCACGAATGGAGGCCAGAAAGTCTCTCATGCCTCCTTTAGTAATAGGAGACAGGTTGCTGTGAGTCTCAGATGTCCCCCTCCCCCCAGAGCCAACTGATGAGCGGGAGGAAGCTGAGGGGGAAGCCGCCGCCATTTTACCTGCAGCATGTGCAGTTTGTCCTCGGGGGAAGAAGTCCGGGAGCTTCCGCGGGGGAACAGGATTTCTGCGCTCTCCCTCCGGTAATCATGTGCCCAGGACCTTCCAGGAGCCATTACTGTGCACAGGGAGGAGGAGAGGTAATATAGAGTGCTGTTATTATCCGGTTTAAGTCCAGAGAAGCAGGAGCCTGTGAGTTATGTGGCCTCTCTGGTCTGCATGCAGGCCACGCCCCCCATGAGAGGGCTTTCGATTCGGTGTCCTGGACATATCCTTTTATGGTTCTATCGGAAGTCGGATTCTCCCCTAAACTTATAAAGTGCCTCCAATTGTTATATGATAGCCCTATCGCTTATGTAAAACTCCCGTCACCACATCCCCCTCCAATTAATATTCAGAGGGTACCAGGCAGGGCTGTCCTCTGTCTCTGGCTCTTTTTGCACTTGTAATGGAACCCATTGTGGAAGCAATAAGGAGAGATCAGAATATCCTGGGCCCTGAGAATATGGGAGACCAATATAAAGTCAGCCTCTTTGCGGATGATCTCCTGCTAACATTAATAAGTCCCCACACTACACGCCCTCACTTGTTTTCCCTCCTTCACAAATTTGAGAAGATCTCAGGGTTGAAGATTAACATTAATAAATACAAAGCATTATTTGTAAATTTTCCTAAGACAGAGCAAACTAATATAGTGTCCCATCTTGGGTTTATACACAAAGAACAATATCTAACATATCTGGGTATCAACTTAACAGCCAACAGGTCAACTCAGCTTAGGTGGAATTACACTCCACTGATCCGAAACTTCCAGAGGGACCTGGATAGATGGGCTTCCTCAAAATTATCCTGGCTCGGCAGAACACATGCATTAAAAATGGTGTCACTGCCTCGCTTCTTATATCTATTTAGGTCCCTCCCAATTATGGTACCAGCCAGAACGTTCCCTCATTTACACTCTATGATGTCTAAGTTTCTTTGGCTCTGAAAACAACCCAGAATTGTGCAAAAGCTTATGTTCCGTCACAGAAAAGAAGGGGGTTTATCCCTCCCTAATTTTACACTTTATTACAAGTCAGCACAGATTGCTCAATTAATAAGTGCGTGTTCATATCCCAATAGTCTGAGATGGGTTATTCTGGAATCATTTCTCTCCAAACCATTCTCTTTATCAGGCCTAATGTGGACCACAGACCGACTTCCACGGGGGTTAATGAATGTGGCTCCTTTTACAGTCCACTTGTTGCTTCTTTGGAGTAAAGTCCGGTTTAGATATAACTTACAATCAAGCCCTTCTCCCCTGACAGCTATATTACAAAACCCCATGTTCCCGCCAGGCCTTGAGCCACAAATTTTTTTTTGGTGGAAGCTGAAAGGTATTCATATACTTCAACATTTGTGTTCCCCATTTAATATCTTACTTGACAGACAGGAATTTGTTCAAACATTTGATCCTCCAGTTAGGGAGGTAATGCGACTGAACCAGATCTTCCACTTTGCAAAGCAGATCCTCCCGAGCGGTACTACTCTCAGGGCAACCAGTTTTGAAAATAAATGTCTAAATGACCCTTTGGGCAGGGGAACGATCTCATTGATCTACTATGCTATAAATTCTCCACAAAATGATAAAAAAATTGAAGTATACACTGTGTTACAGTAGGAGGAGGATTTGGGGTTTAAACAGTCAATTGATGAATGGTATCGTAGCTATGACACCCTATCAGAAGGTAGTCACCAGACTTCCCTTGTTGAGACCTCCTTAAAACTATTGCACATAGTCTATTATGTACTGGAAAAAATTCACAGCATTTTTCCTAAAATCTCGGGAGACTGTTTTAGGGGCTGTGGAATATCTGGTGACATGAGACATATTTGGTGGTCTTGTATGGTGGTTTCTGGGCTTTGGGAGAAGGTGAAGCGTCTGATAGCACAGATGTATGGTGGACCGGTTGATCTGGAACCTTCTACCCTTTTACTGGGAACCAGGCCTTCCCGGCTTCCAGAAAGCTTTCAGAAGCTAGTAAACTACTTATGTATGGCCACTAAATCCACATTACGGCAAAGTGGAAGTCGCCCTCACTGTCAATATCTGTGGAGAAAGAGAAGATGAACGGCATTATGTTATTCTCATTTGTGGCCCCATCGTTTCTTGTAGAATAAATCCCTTTCTCACACAGTCCTGTAGTAATGACTTTGTTCTCACGTTTTGTAGGAGGGTTCGTCTGACTCCATCTTATGTAATCAGTATAAGTGCGAGAGATGAGAGACCGACGACCGCAGTTTTACCGTGTGTGTCCGGCGTCAGTTCTACAGTGTGAGAGACGCGGGGTCTGTGACCGAAGCTGGGGTTATACGGGTGTATACAGCATACACAGAGGGGTCTGTGACCGAAGCTGGGGGTATACGGGTGTATACAGCATACACAGAGGGGTCCGTGACCGAAGTTGAGGGTATACGGGTGTATACAGCACACAGGGGTCAGCAACCAAAGCTGGGGGTATACGGGTGTATACAGTGTACACAGGGGTCTGTTACCGAAGCTGGGGGTATACGGGTGTATACAGCATACACAGAGGGGTCTATGGCCAAAACTGTGGGTATACGGGTGTATACAGCGTACACAGGGTCTATGGCTAAAGCTGGGGGTATACGGGTGTATACAGCGTATGCAGGGGGGTCTGTGACCAAAGCTGGGGGTATACAGGTGTATACAGCGTACACAGGGGTCTGTGACCGAACCTGGGGGTATACGGGTGTATGCAGCGTACACAGGGGTCTGCGACCAAAACTGGGGATATACGGGTGTATACAGTGAACACAGGGGGCTGTGACCGAATCTGGGAGTACACGGTGTATACAGCATACACAGGGGTCTGCGACCGAAGCTGGGGGTATACAGGTGTATACAGCATACACACAGGGTTCTGAGACTGAAGCTGGGGGTATACTGATGTATACAGTGTGAGAGACGCGGGGACTGTGACTGAAGCTGGGGGTATACAGGTGAATACAGTATACACAGGGGTCTGCGACTGAAGCTGGGTGTACATGGGTGTATAGTGTACACAGGGGTCTGCGACTAAAACTGGGGATAAACAGGTGTATACAGTGAACACAGGGGTCTGTGACCGAAGCTGGGGGTATACGGGTGTACATAGCGTACACAGAGGGGTCTGCGACCGAAGCTGGGGGTATATGGGTGTTTACAGCACACACAGAGGGGTCTGCGACCGAAGCTGGGGGAATATAGGTGTATACAGTGTACAAATAGGCGTCTGCGACCGAAGCTGGGGGTATATGAGTGTAAACAGCATACACAGGGGTCTGTGCCCGAACATGGGGGTATATGGGTGTATACAGGGCACACTGAAGGGTCTGCGACTGAAGCTGGGAGTATACGGGTGTATACAGCATACACTGTGGGGTCTGCGACCGAAGCTGGGGTATACAGAGTACACAGAGGGGTCCACACAAACACGGCTTCGCTCTGTACACCTCATACGCACACGGCTCCGCTCCGTACACCTCGTACGCACGCGACTCCGCTCCGTACACCTCGTACGCACACGGCTCCGCTCCGTACACCTCGTACACACACGGCTCCGCTCCGTACACCTCGTACACACACGGCTCCGCTCCGTACACCTCGTACACACACGGCTCCGCTCCGTACACCTCGTACACACACGGCTCCGCTCCGTACACCTCGTACACACACGGCTCCGCTCAGTACACCTCGTACACACACGGCTCCGCTCAGTACACCTCGTACACACACAGGGCTCCGCTCAGTACACCTCGTACACACACAGGGCTCCGCTCAGTACACCTCGTACACACACAGGGCTCCGCTCAGTACACCTCGTACACACACAGGGCTCCGCTCAGTACACCTCGTACACACACAGGGCTCCGCTCAGTACACCTCGTACACACACAGGGCTCCGCTCAGTACACCTCGTACACACACAGGGCTCCGCTCAGTACACCTCGTACACACACAGGGCTCCGCTCAGTACACCTCGTACACACACAGGGCTCCGCTCAGTACACCTCGTACACACACGGCTTGGCTCCGCTCAGTACACCTCGTACACACACGGCTTGGCTCCGCTCCGCACACCTCGTACACACGCGGCACCGCTCCGTACACCTCGTACACACACGGCTCCGCTCCGTACACCTTGTACACACACAGCTCCGCTCCGTACACCTCGTACACATGCGTCTCCGCTCCGTACACCTCGTACACACATGGCTCTGCTACATCCACCCTGTAAACCCCTCCTGACCCCACACATAAACTTCCCCTCATCCAGCACCATGACAACCAGCACAGCAGAGTCCTGCACACACTTAAGGCCCCGTCACACTAAGCGACTTACCAGCGATCCCGACACCGATATCAAGGTGTCAGGATCGCTAGTAAGTCGCTATGTGATCGCTGGCCATCCCTGTAAAAAATAGAATCAAAATAAAAAATATTGTTATTCTCACCTTCCGATGTCCTGTTCTGCCATCCTGCCTCTCTCCACGCTCCGGTCCCAGTGATCCTTTGCGAGAATGACCGCGAGATGTCACGGTCTCGAGGGATAACAAAGTCTCGCGGTCATTCGTGCAAAGGATCACTGGGACCCGAGCGTGGAGAGAGGCAGGATGGCAGAACAGGACATCGGAAGGTGAGAATAACAATATTTTTTATTTTGATTCTATTTTTTACAGGGATGGCCAGCGATCACATAGCGACTTACTAGCGATCCTGACACCTTGATATCGCTTAATGTGACGGGGGCCTTAAGTGTGTGCAGGACTCTGCTGTGCTGGTTGTCATGGTGCTGGATGAGGGGAAGTTTATGTGTGGGGTCAGGAGGGGTTTACAGGGTGGATGTAGCAGAGCCATGTGTGTACGAGGTGTACGGAGCGGAGACGTATGTGTACGAGGTGTACGGAGCGGAGCTGTGTGTGTACAAGGTGTACGGAGCGGAGCCGCGTGTGTACGAGGTGTACGGAGCGGAGCCGTGTGTGTACGAGGTGTACGGAGCGGTGCCGCGTGTGTACGAGGTGTGCGGAGCGGAGCCAAGCCGTGTGTGGAAGGTGGAAGGTGAGAATAACAATATTTTTTATTTTTTGTATTATTTTTTGTACCTGGTCGCTGGTCTCCCGCCTTTCACACACAGCGATGCGTGCTGGCCAGCGGGAGACCAGCGACCAAAGAAATGTCCAGAGGTTTCTTCCAGCGATCAGCGATACCGGCAGGGGGGCCGCTCGCTGATCACTGTCACACACAGCGATCTCGCTGGTGAGATCGCTGTTACGTCACAAAAGTTGTGACTCAGCAGCGATCTCGCTACCGAGATCGCTTAGTGAGACGGGGCCTTTAGGCCCCTGATCATGTGACCTCTGACTCCTCCCCTCATGTGACCTCATCACAGGTCCTGTGCGCACAGAGCAGCTGTAGAAATCTCCGGCCTCGGGGGTCTCACCAGACTTCGCTCTTTTCTTGCAGGGGCCGCAGTGGATTTCATCCTGGATCCATAGAGCTGAATAGAGGAGCGATGTTCCTTCACTCTGATGGTAATTGATGGTGACGTTTGTCCAACGTCCACGTTACTGAGTAAATCCCCCCAGCCGGTAAAGACCCTGATATCCACAGGTGTCCCCTCTAATTGGGGGAAAGGGATAGAAAAGCCTCTTATCCCGAGGGGAAACCCTGTACATGGAGACATCGGCCTCAGATCTCTCCTGTCCTGTTCTTCCAGAAAAGCCTCAAACTTCTGTGTGTGACTCAGAGCTGAGATCTAACGTGATAGAAGATTCCAGTGCGGGGAAGACGGGAAACCTTCATATAGACGGCCGGTGGGGATGGAGGCAGTGACCGACTCTGGCCAAATCTGTCTCTAGAGCCGCAGTAGAAGATGAAGATGTCGTCCTCATCATGAAGGAGTTATTTCTCATGTCGCGTGTAATGAATATCTCCTGCAGTATTGCTAATGCCGATTCCAGTGTCGGTAATGAGACGAGAATTAGCGTTATGGAAGATGAGTCTATGAGGAACGTGTTCAGCTGCCGACTCCGAGGAGGAAACTGCTTGTTGTCTGTGGCCTAAATATATAGGTTTTATTAGTAGATGTCAGGGAAGAAAACTAAACCCTGTAAGATAATAAATCTCCTCATATGTTTCCCTTATTATCTCCAGTAATTGTATTATTACACAGGATTCTTATGATGTTACATCGGATCATCTTCTTCTCATTCAGGTCTCTAAAATATCGGATCCTCTCAGTGAAGATCTTCTACAGAAGATAATTTTCCTGATTTACCCATCAAGGATGGATATGGACAGAGACAAGATGACGGAGAGGATGTTACACCTCACCCTAGAGATCCTCTTGCGTCTCACTGGAGAGGTGAGAGATTCTGATGACGTCACATTACATCATTCTTATCTATGGGAATAACAGATGGACAGAACTGGAGAGGTGAGGACTCTGGAAATGTCTGTAGTGAGATTTATTAATGTGTCTCTCCATTAACAGGATTACACAGTGGTGAAGACCTCTAGTGATCGCTGTCAGGACCCTGTGTCTGAGGGATGTGGAAGACCCCTGAGCCCAATCACGGGGCCTCCACCTCACCCCCTGATCCATGAGGACATCAATGACCAGAAGATCCTAGAACTCATCTACAAGATGACTGAGCTGCTGACTGGAGAGGTGACACTGCAGGGAATGCTGGGACATTATACAGTAACACTATGAAGGGATCGGGGGGATGACGGTATCATTGTATGTGTCAGGTTCCTATAAGGTGTCAGGATGTCGCCGTCTATTTCTCCACGGAGGAGTGGGAGTATTTAGAAGGACAAAGAGATCTGTACAAGAACGTCATAATGGAGGTTCCCCAGCCTCTCACATCTCCAGGTAATAGACAGGACTAAATACACACGGCCTATAATTATCTGTATGTAGAGAATGAATTCAGTCCCTGTATGTGTTTCCTCCAGATCTATCCAGTAAGAGGACAACACCAGAGAGATGTCCCCATCCTCTTCTTCCACAGGACTGTAACCAAGAAGATCCCAGTGCTCCTCAGGATCATCAGGTAGATGGAGAGAAGGTGTCAGGAGATCTCCCCTATGATGTGTAGACGGCTGTGAAGGTCTTGTGCTCAGTCTTGTTTTATCCACCAGTATTATGTGTTTTATACTTGTGTAATGAGAACGGTGGAGATGGCAGGATTAGAGCTGATCATAGATGGGACTTCTCCATCTGTCGGTGACTTTTACAATATTTGTTTCAGGGTGAAGATCTCACCCATATTAATACTACAGAGACATATGTGAGAGATGATGAGCGGTGTAAAGAGGAGATTCCCACATATGACTACCCAGGTGAGTAGTAACCACTGAATGCAGAGAAGTCACAGATTCCTCTCAGTCACCGGCTGTGGCTGCTTTATCGGTGGTGTAGTTCGGCTGTATTACCATGATCACCATTTTGCCTCTAGACCACAACATTCTCCTCCACCCAAAACTGTTCAAATGACTTTGGGCATTGAAAGCCCTTTTCTATAGAACTTACAACCTGGAGGATCCACCTACCCCCTGGGATTAATAACAAGAATCTCATATAAAATGCTAAAATGCCTATGGATGATACCAAAACAATTTGTTCACCCTAGGCACAAGCCACATCAGCTCCTATAAACATGGAAACACCGGAGAAAAAAGGGAGCAAAACGACGACTGCAAAAATATTAATAATTTTTATTAAATATCGTACAAAGAAGTGCACAAAATCATGATGAGGTGCCAATATAAAGCAGATGAACACATACCTGACCATCCCCTCGTCCATCCAAGATGAAATAATGTCCTCATATATGTATTTTAGACATCATGCCCAAGTGGAAGCCCAAAATATAATACCGCCCTACAAAAATCAATGGCCATATGGCCCAGATAACTTCAAGTAAATCCCCTGAGCAAAGCTCAAAAAGTAAGGAGGAGAGACATATAATGTCCTTAGGGTGCAATGAATCTGGACATAAATAAGGGCGACCACCAGTGAAAGACAGAAATAAATGTCAGATCAAAATCTTACCAGAGGATGCAGGAGGAAGAGGGGAAGCGTCTGGCAGTGACCCCTGACGCACGTTTCATGGCGCAGAAAGGCCGCTTTATCAAGGAGATAGTAACCATATCTCCACAGGACCTTCATATACCCTGTGACCGCGGTCACGTGACCGGGATCAACCAATCATCGCGGACTCATCGGCGCATGCGCTCTGAGGTCGGCAAGCACCGCTGCACAGAACAGGCGTCATGCTGAACACAGGACACCGGTCAAAAGACCAAGGCGCCCGTGTACAACATAAAGACGCCCATCTGTCAGCAGCACAATTACCACCGCAGAGAGATGCGCACAGCCGCCCATAATTGTATCCCATATATAGGGTAAATGGAAATCCCAAAAATCCATACCGGGAAGATGAATGATTTTTAAAGGGGTCATGGCCATACAAAAGAATCATCACATACATACATGGATATACATCACATATAGCCCAGGCGATAAAGAGTCTCATATATTAAATACATCAAATGCATAAAACGAATATATGGTCATGACACATACAACTATAAAGGCCACTAGATCCGATTCACATGTTTGATATAATATGCTCATAATTATATCCCATACATGGGAAGAACCGTAAGGTCCATGCAGACAATAATCCTAAGCGGGTCATGACCGTAAAAAAAGTCATCACATATATATAAATGTACATCGTATATGACATAAACAGTGAAAAAATCTCACATACTAAGTACATAAAATACATAGAATACAATATATGGTCATGATTCCCACAACTGTAGAGACTGCTGGATGCGGTTCACATAGATATGGTACAGGGTGAGGGTCCAAGGAGATATATGGTGTCCTCAAGGTCACTAGCTATAAATTATTGACATACAAGAAAAGATTAGTGAAAATAAAGAGTAAAAATTAAAAACAATATAAAAACAACACACTGCCAGAAAAAAGGAGGGAGTGTGATATAGACCTGTGGAGGAAAAAGGACAGGAGGAATTCTCATTACCTATATATTATATGCCTATAAATATACCCAGATATCCATATGGAATATACTATAAAGAGAATAATGCAAATCATCCCATTGGGAATCCATTAACAAAAAAGAAAATAATATCCGGGACCAATTGATGCATAATTGTTAAATCCCCAAAGACTATAGGAATGGGGCCAAGCTCAAAACTTCATTGAGTCCATTAGGGGTCATGGTGTCCAGTTGAACGAACCACCTGAGTTCCATCTGTGATAAAAAATGTTTGTTGTCACCACCCCTAATCCCCATATAAAACGCATCCATCCCTCTAGTTCTCTTCTCATCAGATGGGACAAGGGAACTCCAGATTAGACAGAGAATTTCCTGTGGAACTTCAAACGTGATTTACTATGCCACGTGCCCTTGTCCCAAAATATATGTGGGTCTGACAACAAGAGAACTCAGGATTCGAGTGCGCGAGCATGTGTGGGACATTGGCGCGGCCAAGACAGTGTCCGATATTGGGGATCTGAAAACCATTCCCCAACATTATAGATCATGTCATAATAGTGATGTGACCTTATTGAAGATTAGAGGGATTGATGCGCTTCATATGGTTTATGTGGCTTCATACTCTAATTACCCCAGAGAGGTTTCACCACTAGTTACTCATTTATTACTGATGGAGACTGTGGAGTTTGATCATTTCAGTAGTTCCTAATCAGGACCCATTATTAATATCTGACGTGTGTCACTTTATGTGGTGGTAAGTTTGGAATTCTTCACAAAGGATAATAGAAAACAAATGGATCTTACAAATTATTCTCCAGCTTCGCACAATACCCTACATACGGTTGTACACTACTGTCTGGGCACATGGCAGTGTTCAGAAGGGAAGGAGCGCCATTTAGCTATTTGAATGCAGATCTAGCTGGAATAGTTTGCAGACACAATGTATTGGGAGCACTGTTCATGGTCACCTGGCAGCTCAAAAGATGTCCACCATGATCATGCTTGGCTCTATCTTCTCTGCTTTCCATATCCCAAGGATTGCCTTACTCATCGCCCTTTAACACCATTACATGGAATCTGGACTTACACAGGGACCCCTAGGCTTGGACCATGGTGTTACCTGCTACTCTGTGGTGTTAGATGGCAAGAGGAATAGTCAGGTAGCTGGGTCAGAACCAGAAGGACAGAATACAGAATCAGAAGACACAAGAGTAGTCAGTAAACGGGCCACGGTCACAACAGAAAACAAATACACAAGCCGCAAGCTGAGCACAGAGGACTGAACCAGAGGAGAACAGCGCTGTATCTGGCAGATTCCGGCCATGTGCTTTGCGCTTTAGTAGGGTGTGGTACTTTCCAATTGGCTGAAGTAGGGAGCAGATTACTCCAGCTGGACAGCAGGAACAGATCCCAGATGAGATTGGACACACCATATGCAGAAGCCCTAATATAACTAAATGACAGAAAACCAGAATAGTAGAAATCCCCATAAAGTGATTCCATTTTATAAATTAATTCACTGAGGGTTATAATCCTTAGGAGGAGTGAATATTTTGACTCCACAGCCACTTTCAGGAAATTAACACGCAGTGGATGTTGGAGTGAAAATTACACATTTGCCATTTTCTTACCCAGCACATAGTGCCCAGATTGTGCTCCAGGAGACACCGCAAATTAAATGGGTTCTTCTCACTATAATATTGCTAAATACAGGGATCCTAAATGTTGTTTGCGCACACTGCAAGACTCCGAAGTGAGAGCGGATTTTGCTGGATTGGTTTATGGAAACCTTGTTGCTTTTCAGCAGCCTTTGAGCCACTAATAGTGTGGGAACCTCTGTTTTTCCATTGACAGATGATGGACCTGAGTGGGGACTTGTTTTTTGTGAGATGAGAATTGGTATTATTTTCACCTACATAACATTGATTGGTTTCTTTATATTTGATATTTGGGAGGCAGAATGAACAAACAGTTGAACACCACACACTACTGGTTCATCCAACAAGGTTTTCTATTAGACTGTGAACTGTCATTGTCTTGGGAAATAATTAAAGTTTTTTACATAGCTTGCCATTTTTATGGACGGTATAAGTAGAAACGTTCAAAAATATAAAAAACTCAAGGATATTTTATTTTAAAAAGTTTTTTTTTATCTTAGCAGATGTCTGTACCAGGAGATCAGAGGGACAGCTGACATCTTCAACTTTCAAATCTGATGATCTTGAGATCCTACAAGACACAACTGAAGTGATTACTGTTATTCCAGATATATTATCTATTCACAGCAAAGATCTGTCATCTGATCCTATGAAACAGGTCCCATCTTCTGATTCATTACTGACTACTAAGGAAAATCAAAGTCACAAAAGAGGCATTAAAAAACAAACTGCTCCTAAAGCAAAGAAGTCATTTTTATGTTCAGAATGTGGGAAATGTTTTAACAAGAAATCTCATTTTGTTACACACCAGAGAACTCACACAGGGGAGAAGCCTTTTTCATGTTCAGAATGTGGGAAATATTTTGCATCAAAATCAAATTTTGTTATCCACCAGAGAACTCACACAGGGGAGAAGCCTTTTTCCTGTTCAGAATGTGGGAAAAATTTTGCACAGAAATCAAATTTTGTTATCCACCAGAGAAATCACACAGGGGAGAAGCCTTTTTCCTGTTCAGAATGTGGGAAATGTTTTAATAATAAATCTGATTGTGTTAAGCACCAGATAATCCACACAGGGGAGAAGCCTTTTTCGTGTTCAGAATGTGGGAAATGTTTTAATCTGAAATCGGTTCTTGATAGACACCAGAGAGCACACACAGGGGAGAAGCCTTTTTCCTGTTTACAATGTGGGAAATGTTTTAACACTAAATCTGATTGTGTTAATCACCAGAGAATCCACACAGGGGAGAAGCCTTTTTCCTGTTCAGAATGTGGGAAATGTTTTAACACTAAATCAGATTTTGTTAAGCACCAGAGAATCCACACAGGAGAGAAGCCTTTCTCATGTTTAGAATGTGGGAAGTGTTTTAGACAGAATTCACATTTTCTTACCCACAAGAGAACTCACACAGGGGAGAAGCCTTTTTCATGTTCAGAATGTGGGAAATGTTTTATGAATAAATCATATTGTGTTAGGCACCAGAGAACTCACACAGGGGAGAAGCCTTTTTCCTGTTCAGAATGTGGGAAATGTTTTACCACTAAATCAGAATGTCTTAAGCACCAGAGAATCCACACAGGGGAGAAGCCTTTTTTATGTTCATAATGTTATAATGTTAGAATAGTTTTAACCAAAATTGAATCTTCTTAAATGGGTTGTCTCTTGTCATTCCTCATGTTTGCTGACGAAAGGATAAAACTAAACCTTATTGCAAATGTAAAACTATACCCATAATTCACCCCCTGAAGGTTAGTCGGAAAGTGACTAATAGAAAAAACATATATCCCACATCTCAGTATATAGGGTGAGGTGACGTTTACACACTCACTCTCATTTCTACGGGTTTCATCGTCCTCACCAAAGGCGACTCATTAAGAGACTATTTAATATTGACCTATATTCAAGAGAGACTAAATGAGAAAAAAAAAAACTAAAATCATATATCATGTTATCCGAAACAGAAAACTAACCACATATTGGCAGATCCCAAACACCAAACTATATACTTCAGAAGCTTATAAGCCCCTCCAGTGTCAGGAATAGATAGTATGAATTTGAATTTACCAAACGGTTGCAATGAAATAAAGAGTGAAAAATTTAAAGGGGTCTGAATACTTTCCGTACCCGCTGTATCAGTAAAAATAACTCCTCTTTATTAGGTTAAGTATAAAAGAATTGCACCATTTTCCGATACCCGTCACGTCTCCATTTTTCATGATCTCGGATCGGGTGAAAGACTATTTTTTGTGTGCCGAGCTGACGATTTTAATGAAGACCATTTTGGTGCAGATACGATCTTTTGGTCATCCTTTATTGCATTTTAATGCAATGTTGCGGCGACCAAAAAAAGTAATTCTGGCGTTTTGACATTCTTTCTCGTTACGCCATTTAGTGATTGGGTTAATTCTTTTTATATTGATATATTCTGAATATGGCTATAACAAATATGTGTTTGTCTGATTTTTTACTGTTTTATTTTGAAAGAGGGTGACTTGAACTTTTATATTTTTTTATATTTTTTAAAACATTTTTTTTACTTTTAGCATTGTGAAGACATACAGCATTGTATCTTAATTAACCAGACAGCTATTTTTAGCAAATGAAGAATAATAGAATGTTATCTGTATATTGGCTTTAAATTTAAGTGTTGATTTCTGGTTGGTCAAGAAAACTGACTTTTGTTTGTGTAAGTCAGTAATATTGACTTTTATTGTGCGCTTATCCTTGATCACTGGTGATGTTTGCTGATATGCTAATTATGCATTGTGTTATGGAGCCAGTTTGTTGACTTCTAAAGCAGAGAGGGAAAAACTATGCAAATAGTTTAAATAATCAAGTAATGCTATAATAATCTCACCTCCATTCTTACCCTTTATGTAAATACTGAATGAGGGACACTTGTTAAGTGTAAAAATGGGTTACATGCCTCTGTATAAAGAGACTGAGAGAGAAACAGCCAGAGAGATTCTGCCAAGACATCCATACATCCCAAAAGGACAAGAGACAGGACAGCAGCCACAACATCATCACAAGGGACACGGATCTATCATTCTATAGGAAACATCCTAGGGGTTTTCAGCCTTGGTTGGAAGAATACAGATCTGCTCCATTGACCATCGCTGAACCATGGATATGTTCGGAGAAGCCAGATTGTGATCTTTGGATCAACCGGCCTTGTACCTTGTATGGACTCAATGGACTGTCATCTTCTTACATTTATTGTTACCTCCTCTCTGTGTGCGTGCCACAGGTGGAGTAGTCGACCCTGGAAGATGAAGCCAGGTTGTGATCCTCGGATCAACTGTCCTTGTATGGACTGTCATCTTCTTATGCTTGTCGTTACCTCCTCTCTGTGTGTGTGACACAGCTGGGGTAGTGACCCTGGAAGATCTGAAATCACAGAAGCTATTATCCCGGCGGGTCAGTGGAAGGGTGAGACTCTGTAATGTGCCCCATCTTGGGTACTGTGCTGGGACTGTTCTATGTGTTATCTGCCTGTTTTGTGGTACAATAAAGCATCGCCCACACTGTTTTACCCTCACCCTGTGTTGTCTGAGTAGTGTTTTGCCCATGTTAAAAGGAATCATAGAATCATAGAGTTGGAAGGGACCTCCTGGGCCATCTGGTCCAACCCCCTGCTCAAAGCAGGATTCGCTAAATCATCCCAGTCAGATGTCTGTCCAGCCTCTGTTTGAAGACTTCCATTGAAGGAGAACTCACAACTTCTCGTGGCAGCCTGTTCCACTCGTTGATCACTCTAACTGTCAAAAAGTTTTTTCTAATATCTAATCTGTGTCTCCTCCCATTCAGTTTCATCCCATTGCTTCTAGTCTTTCCTTGTGCAAATGAGAATAACGATGATCCTTCTACAATGTGACGGCCCTTTAGATATTTGTAGACAGCTATTAAGTCTCCTCTCAGTCTTCTCTTTTGCAAACTACACATTCCCAAATCCTGCAACCTTTCCTCATAAGACAGGGTTTGCAGACCGGTCACCATTCTGGTCGCTCTTTTCTGTACTTGCTCCAGTTTGTTGATGTCTTTTATAAAATGTGGTGCCCAAAACTGGACACAATATTCCAGATGAGGTCTGACCAAAGAGGAGTAGAGGGCAATAATGACTTCACGTGATCTAGACTGTATGCTTCTGTTAATACATCCTAGAATTGCGCTTGCCTTTTTTGCTGCTGCATCACACTGTTGACTCATATTCAGTCTGTGATCTATTAGTATACCCAAGTCTTTTTCACATGTGCTGTTGCTTAGCCCTATTCCTCCCATTCTGTATATGCTTTTTTCATTTTTATTGCCCAGATGTAGTACTTTGCATTTCTCCCTGTTAAAAAACATTCTGTTAGTTGCTGCCCACTTCTCCAGTTTATTTATATCTTTTTGAATCCTCTCTCTCTCTTCTCTAGTATTAGCTATCCCTCCTAGCTTTGTGTCATCAGCAGAGCGATCAGGAGAGCGGGAGTTCGGCGAGATGATCCTTAGTTCATGTGGTTTTGGCTAGTGGGTGACGCTCATAGCATTCCGGCAGTGACAAGCATAGAGGTCTGCTGGAGATCACTGGTTGTCATGCCAACCCGTCGGTGACCCATGATCATGTGACGGGGTCACTGTTTGGTGGATTTCCGGCGCGCTTGCTGGAAGTGCACATTAAATGCCGCTGTCAGAGGCTGATAGGGGCAAATGGCAGCTGTTCAATACAGCTGACATGTGCCGGAAAGGATGTGAGCGCACCGCCGGAGCCCTCATCAAAGGGAGGAAGTACATTTACACCCAATGTCGGAAAGGGGTTAAAGGGGATTGTCTTTACAGAGACAAAAGTGGTAATCAATCATGTATACATACAAATAATTATATAAATACACAGCTTCTAATGGTAAATAGTATAGAGTTACTACAAGACAATATAATTTGTGTAAACCATGTGTAGATATAAAAATTCAGGCAAATGTCAGATGTTGTAGCGCCATCTAGTGGCCGTGTGCAAAAGTGCCATCATAGAGTAACATGTATCCTAAGAGAGCGTCACTATCAAGGTGGAGATGAGATAAGTGCACCGTATTTACTGAGTGTAAGATAAATCCATACATAGATATATGTAACCGGATTGTAGATCTATCACTGGATATCAGTGTATAAGGGGAATAGATCCTGTGCACTTATAGATTTTTTGGCCAAAAGAAAAAATATTCTGATACTACCGTATGACGGGTATATAGGCACGGGACTATGGGATGAAGGATGTGTGATGGGTATATGGGCACTGGACTATGGGTTGGTGGATATGTATGACGGGTATATAGGCACGGGACTATGGGATGGAGGATATGTATGATGGGTATATGGGCACGGGACTATGGGATGGAGGATATGTATGATGGGTATATGGGCACGGGACTATGGGATGGAGGATGTGTGATGGGTATATGGGCACTGGACTATGGGATGGAGGATATGTATGACGGGTATATGGGCACGGGACTATGGGATGGAGGATGTGTGATGGGTATATGGGCACTGGACTATTGGATGGAGGATATGTATGATGGGTATATGGGCACGGGACTATGGGATGGAGGATATGTATGATGGGTATATAGGCATGGGACTATGGGATGGTGGATATGTATGACGGGTATATGGGCACGGGACTTTGGGATGGAGGATATGTATGATGGGTATATAGGCACTGGACTATGGGATGGAGGATATGCATGACTGGTATATGGGCATGGGACTATGGGATGGAGGATGTGTGATGGGTATATGGGCACGGGACTATGGGATGGCGAATATGTATGATGGGTATATGGGCACGGGACTATGGGATGGCGAATATGTATGATGGGTATATGGGCACGGGCCTATGGGATGGAGGATAATTATAATTTACTATAACTATCCACAGTTAGTTACTATGCCCAGGCAGCGCCGGGCTCTTCAGCTAGTTGCCTCTAAATCTGGATAGTTGTATCCCATTGGCCAGATAAATACCTTATATTCCAGTACCTGGGAAATTGTATCCCAGTAGTGATAGCTCTACTGCTTTATACAGTATACCTATCCTGCTGGCTAATGGTCTGGCTAAATTTATCCCTCTACTATCAGCAACTATTGTATTTCTAATTGCACTTTAATCTTATTATTATATAATTTATCAATAAAGGTTATATTTTAGTAGACTTTAGTTAGGGTTTATTTGCTGTCTCAGATTTTCCCTCTCCCCATATTGTATACACATACATCCCTTCCTTGCCCCCCAAGCTGTGTATTCAAATCTTCCCCAACCCCATTACAATAAATCGTCAGTTTCTTCAGTTCCATTGGAGCACTTAGCACCGATGCTGTTTGCGCCTCTGAGGCGCCGTCGAATGACGTCAACAGGGTGATCACATGACTTGATCACGCTGCTGACATCGCCATATCCCGGTGGTCAGGGCTTCAATTGTGCTCAGTCCGTCTGAAAAATGCAAGTACAATTGATCACTGGGATCCGGCGCACTTCATCTTCTCTGAGCTTGACATCCGTCTCAGAGAACAGCCGACTCATAGTCTGCCTGGCCCATAATGCAACCTCCAGGAAATCTCCTCGGACCACCGGATGAGTCAGCTCAACGGTGTTCCCATGCCAGCTGAACCGGGGGCAGATACCCCTCCTGCCCTCCCCTAGACCTGCCTCTGGGTTAAGGCTAAATAACAGAAGCAGTTGCTGTTTTCTATAAAATTTATAAAAAGCAGTACATTATAGTAATACCTTGACTAACGAGTGCATCGACTTATGAATTTTGCGAGATGCGAGCCGTCGCTCTGTCAATTTTTGCTTTATGATGTGAGCCGAGATCTGAGTTACAAGCGAGCGAGCTTACACCACTCACCTCGTGGTTACCCTGCCGTGCAAGCACCTCTGTCATTGCTTCATTCTTCAACTATGGGTCCTAAAAAAGTGAGTTGCCCTGTCAGTTCTTTTTACCTGTTCTTGTGATTCAGGACCTTACCATCTTTTGCTGCACACAGGTTTTTAGTATTACCAACGTTGCCATTTTCCTGGGGTGGACTCTATTTTAAGCGCTGCATGTATTTGACATGGGGCTGTTCATAGGATAATGGGGTTTTTTTGGTTCATCTGCTAATTTTGCTGTTAATGAATCTTTTTTTAAAACTCCTAATAAAATAATTGGTGTGGTTTTTGGGGGGCTCGAACAGATTAATTGCATTTCATTTCATTTTAATGGGGACATTTAATTTGATATACAAGCAAATTGAGTTAAGAGCTCGGCCACAGAATGAATTAAACTTGTAAGTCAAGTTATCATATATGGTTTATAGTGATGAGCGAACATGCTCGGATAATGTCTGATCCAAGCATGCTCGGGTGTTATCCAATGCCTTCAGTGTCACCAACTCCTTGCCATCCCCTTGTCCGGTTCCAATAGGGAAAGGTTCCAGGAAAGACATCTCAGCTACTCCTGCCTCGGTCGTAGACCCCGGATCCTTCTTGAGACAGCCCTTAAGCTGGTGCCCACCTGCACGATCCTAAGCCTGGGACCCCTTCTTGCTGTAGCAGCTCTATCCCCACAGTCGGCAAACTGTCCCCTTCACTGCTCCTTGCACCTTGCCCTAGGCAAGACTGCCCGGGCTCTGACTATATCCCTATGCTCTGCCCTACTCACCTCTGACTCCACCCTACTGACAAACCTCTATGCTAACTGTACCTAACTAACACTCCTAATCTATTTTATTCTGTTCCTTTTCTCTATGATGACCCCCTCTATTCTAATCCCCCTACGGTCCTATACTATCTAAGATCCTATCCTGGCCCTGAGCCTATACCTCGTACATGACAGATACATCACATTACAGTACATAACAAGTATAATAACGTTAGTGAACAATGAGGTGCCACACGTAACCATGAGAACAGTGTCCAGGGAAGAGGAGGAATGTGAGGGTCCCCGCCACCTCCTTACACTCCTCCCTCCTAAAATATGGTCATCCCTGAACATGGCGGCACCTGTAAGCTTAAAACTGTTAGAATTTTTTTTAAACATATATACAGTTAGTACAGCCTATGTCCAATGCTGCTGAGGGTCAAACATGACCCTGGCTCCACTTGGTTAGAGACCCCCAACAAAAGAATTCAAGTTCCTTTAGTGTGGGTACGACTGACCTCGGTCTCCTGGCTGCTGGGACCCATCTTAAAGGGAACCTGTCACCCCCCAGGGGCATTTTTCAGTTAAAGAGCCACCTTCAGCAGCACTAAGGATGCATTCTGTGAAGGTGGCTCTTCTTTTTCTGACCCCCAGTAATGCCAAAATATTGACTTTTATAATTAGCTCCTCTTACCTGTAATGTGTCCCATAGGTATGATGTGTCCCCCTATATCAGCCGCCTACCATCCGTCAATCATGCCTGAGCGGCGCCTCGGCGCCACCCACCATCTGTCCATCATGATGCCCCGTGCGTCGCTGCCTCCTCTTGATTTGAATCCTGACGCCTGCGCTGTGACAAGCGTTCTCAGGCATGCGTAGTGCACGCTGCCCTAGAACCGATATCAGGCTACTTAGCGCCTACGCGTTTTGGAGGCCCCAGATCCCGCCCTGCAATGTGTTATGACATATTCACACTGCGGTGCTGGGGCCTCCACAACGCGCAGACGCAATAGCCTGATGTCGTTCTCGGGCAGCGCGCGCTGCGCATGCCCGAGAACACTTGTCACAGCGCAGGCGCCGGGATTCAAATCAAGAGGCAGCGATACACAGGGCATCATGATGGACAGATGGTGGGCGGCGCCGAGGTGCCGCACAGGCATGATTGACGGATGGTAGGCGGCTGATAGAGGGGGGCACATCATACCTGTGGGACACATTACAGGTATGAGGAGCTAATTATAAAAGTCAATATTTTGGCATTACTGGGGGTCAGAAAAAGAAGAGCCACCTTCACAGAATGCAGCCTTAGTGCTGCTGAAGGTGGCTCTTTAACTGAAAAACGCCCTGGGGGGTGACAGGTTCCCTTTAACAACAACAGTACATATAGTCCTGACCTGACTTGCTCCTCGGGTCCTCCTGTTCAGATTTTCCCCCCTTCCTCCTTTAGCAGAGTACGGACCCTTAACAAAACAAGTGGGCTGCTTTTATCAGAGGACAGTACAGGGTTAAAACAGGAAAAGTTCAGGGTTAAAACAGTCCAGTACATAATGCAGCCACACACAGTCCATTACTGTTTCCAAGGGTGATTAACCCCTTCAGGTTTTAGTCCCGTAATCCAGCAGGGGGTGTGCAAATGTTCACAAATAAACTTGGATAAAGGGTAGAAGAAAAACAAACAGTCCTTCAACTGTGACCATACTGGCCACCACTGACACCAAGTCCTGGTCCCGTCCAGGGCTCACTACCCTTTCACAGATACGGAACAGTCTCTCCTGCACTTCAATCCATGCAACTAGCACATCCAGTTCATTTTAGGGGCTGCCTTCACTCCTTGCTCTCCTTGCGACTGGAATAATGGGCCGCATTCTGGTCCTGAATTATTATAAAGGTGTTGCCTGAAGACCCGCTGGAGGAGGACTCTCCGCTCTTTCTCCTGCTCCTTTCCTCTGTCAGCGGCTGATTCATGGTACCTGGAGCTTCCTGCTCCCGTGACCCGATTGTGGCCACCGCTTCCTTTAAGGGCGCCTCTGACTTTCTGTAGGGACTACGATCATTGCAGACGGCTGCACGCAATACTGCGCTTCCTGTGCCTGTCTCTCTTTGATGCTGGAGACCATTTTCACCACCACAGCATACTGTCCACGGGGCCCTTGTTCTTTAATAAATGTCACTAGGTCCCATTCCTGAAAAGGACCGTCAAAACTAAAGGACCCGGCATTCACATAGACCTTGTCCCCAGTCTCGACCTCATGGATGAATCATACAGACCCTTATATACTATGATGGTCCAACTGACAGCACCCTATATAGTGCGATTGTACCCCAGAGCTCCCAAAAAAGAAAAAAGAATATCTATACTCACCTAATCGAGATTCCTCATCCTCCGCAGTGTCTGTCTCTTCTTCTATCCATTCTCGCAGTGGATTCGGATGGCATGATGCAGTGACATCTTTGCACCGCCAATGTTCCTTGCTTAGTGCCGGACTCCAGCAGGCCAAAGATAGAAGGGACGCCCACAGCTGGCTGGGGTAAGTGACGAAGCCAGTGACTTTGTGCTCCGTCACAACTGTTAAAAGTATGCGCATCTTGAGGAAGCCGATTCTGTTAGTAACATAGCAGATAAGGCAGCCCACAACCAGACAGGCCCTTCTGCCATTTGCCAGAATTGCAAGATGGCCAGTCCGGCCCTGCAAGGTCCTTAATCCTGCAAATCTTCTAGCACACTTTGGTTCCACTTGATTTTGGCTGGCCAGCAGATAGCAGTCTTTCCTCATTAATGGCTCATCACTTTGTTACTTTCTTCCCCCCTTTTTGCTCGCCAGTCCTTGGGTGAGTGAATTCTTTTGAATTTGAGGTTTCCCCACAGGTAGGCCGATGTCAGCCAACAATTGCGTGCGTTCCTGGGTCTTCTGGGATCAAACAAATTCATCCTGAGCATACTGGTTAGGGGTAATCCCGGCATTGGCTCGCTCAGTTCTGAGGAGCTCTTCCTGCAGAGGTGCATTTGGGGTACTTGGAGACTCAAGCACTGGGTGTGGTAAGTCGACTCTGAGTTTGTTTTGACCCTGTTAACCATTCTTCTTCTTCCTCTAAGACTGCCCATTGTGGACCTCAGCCACTTCAGTTGGGGCCCCTGCCTGGTATGGTCTTCTGCTTCAGAAGAGCAGGGTCACAGCATATTCCTGTGCAACACCTGAGGTGGCATCATCCCCTTCAGGTCTAACCTCATAGACTGGGTTTTTCAGGTGATTCTTCCTCACCACTCGGTAGAGTACCGCCTCCCAATGATGATGCAGCTTGTTTCCGGGTCGTTTGACCGGCATCAACACATGGTCCCCTGGCTGAAGTGGTCCATCTGACATCGAGGATCGACTTGAATGTTCCAGTTCCTGAAGCTTCTGCTCAACAAGCTTCCTTACCGTCTGAAATCTGTGACTGTGTTCTCAGCTCCTGGCACTAGGACTACTGCCCGAACAGGAATCCTCTGCCTCCAGCTCCAGTTCAGTGGTCTCTCCGCCAAACAGTAGCATGTAAGAGGTGTAACTAGCAGTCACATGGAAACAATTATTGCAAACCCACAACAATTCAGAGGCAAATTCGAGCCACTTCATCTTCTTGTCCTCTTCCAGGGTCCGCAACATTTGCAACAGGGTTCGGTTGACGTGCTCACAATCCCCATTCCCCTGTGGATGATATGGTGTGGTTCGGGATTTTTTGATTCCATGGATGCAGTACAGTTTGTTCGTCACTTGCCCCTGGAAGCAGGACCCTGGGTCATAGTGAATTCACTTTGGGCATCCATATATGCGAATGAAGTCCTGACAAATGGCTCTGGCTGTAGGTTCAGCTGTCTGATCCTGGGTGGGAGTCACCACTGCAGGGTTGCCATTAGGAATTTCGGGGCCCCATATGGGCAAAATTTTCGGGGCCCCCTTGAAACTCTGCCCAGGCTCCACCCTAGCCCCACCTCCACCCCTCGGACCTTCCACGGTCCCACCAACCTCTCTTGGAAAAACTCCACTTCTGCACCATGTCCTCACCAATTATACATCACCAGATCACATACATAGCCAGCAGGTTTTGTTTTGGCCAAAAGATTTTTTAATCCCCCTCCATGACAAAGTAGTCTCTTCTGGCCAGGCTCTACTCTACTGTAACTTATTAAACAATTGATAAAATATCCAATACAATTTTAGGCATATTTTTATTTATCATTTTTTTAAAATGACCATTAACATCACATACAAGGGAAAAATACCACCGCACCATGACCAGATCACATATTACCACCACATAGTGACCAAATATTACCACATACAGGGAATAAATACCACCACAACATAACTAGACAATATATTACCACCACAGTGACCGAATAATAGCATGTACAAGGAACAAATACCACCACATCATGACCAGATCACATATTACCACCACATAGTGATTGAATATTACAATACTGATCATTAATAAAATAAAAACACAGTATTAATGCCATTATACACAGGGGATCTGTACTTAGTATACAGTGTCCGTGTAGAGGTAATGCAGTGATCACCTTTGACATTATACACAGGAGCTCTGTGTATAGTGTCAGTGTACAGGTAATACTGTGATCACTAGTGACATTATGCACAGGAGCTATGTATATAGTATACAGTATATAGTGTCAGTGTACAGGTAACACACTGACTCACCGGTGACATCTCTAGTTAAAGTCCTTCATCTTCGCTTCTCTTCTTCATCCAGTTCAGACCACGATCACTTCTTCCAGCCAGGACTCGTCTCTGCATAAAATAACACAGTAATCTATAGTACATTCCCCGATTTTTGCCCAACTTCTATACTACGCCAGATGAAAAAAGCGACCATGTCGCCATGCATAGTGACAGGACCTCTCCTCCCCCACACTGAAAACAGTAACCTCAAAAATAATATCCTTTAATTAGCCCCTATAGTAATAATATCCCACATTCTGGACCCCACGTGTCCACGCATTCTGCCTCATGTCTCTGCATATTGCCCCATAGTCATCCCTAATTGTATAATGCATCCCATAGTCATATATAGCAGTATAATGCACCCCCATAGGGGTATAATATAACCCTTAGGGGTATTATGCACCCCCATAATGCTCCCTCATAGGGGGGTATAATGCTCCCCCATAGGGGTATAATGCTCCCCCATAATGTAATGCGATAGGTAGAGTTGAGCGAAACGGGTCTGTCAAGTTCATAAGTCACCGACTTTTGCTAAAGTCGGGTTTCATGAAATGAAATACGATCATAGCGTGAGGTCGGCCATGAGGTCGGCGACCAGAGCGCCAAAGTCGCATTTCAAATGATGCTTCCAGCGCCCTTTTTCAGCCAATGATGGAGGACGCACACTGTGGGCAACGCAATGACATGGGCAGCGGTCACCACCATCTTTGAGAAGGGCATGCAAGTGATTGGCTTGCTTTGTGTGGCGTCACAGGGGCTATAAAAGGGCGTGCACGCCGACCGCCATCTTACTTCTGCCGATCTTAGCATAGGGAGGGAGAGGTGGCTGATTCTGAATAAGGGAGAGCATTAGGCAGGGAAGAAGAACCCAAAAACTGCTTCCGCTGTTAGCGATTTCCAATTACAACACAACACTTTGTGTGCAGTGACAGGGGAGGCTCTATTTTTGTGCATCAGCTCTGTTGGTTATTAGGCTGCCTTATAAGGCTCCCTGATAGCTGCATTGCTATTTGCACACTGCTGTGCAAACTGCTTTTTTAAAAGCAAAAATACTTTTCTTCCTCTTTTCTGCACAGTTACCAAGCGTTCATTTTTCCACACTTTTGTGTGCAGAAGTCCTGCTTATTAGGCTGCCTGCCGCCATACTTGGACTGAGAGCATCATTGTCAGCCTCCTAACATCTCTAGGGAGATTCAAATTCTCCCCAGTACTGTATACACCTTGTACTTTGTCATACACCATCCAATTTCAGCCTGTTAAATTGAGGTGTAATCTATAGTGGGCCTGAGATAATAGTTCAGCCTCCTAAAATCTGTAGGGAGATTCAAATTCTCCCCAATACTATATACACCTTGTACTTTGTCATACACCATCCAATTTCAGCCTGTTAAATTGAGGTGTAATCCATAGTGGGTCTGAGATAATAGATCAGCCTCCTAAAATCTGTAGGGAGATTCACATTCTCCCCAATACTATATACACCTTGTACTTTGTCATACATCATCCAATTTCAGCCTGTTACATTGAGGTGTAATCTATAATGGGCCTGAGATAATAGTTCAGCCTCCTAAAATCTCTAGGGAGATTCAAATTCTCCCCAATACTATATACACCTTGTACTTTGTCATACACCATCCAATTTCAGCCTGTTAAATTGAGGTGTAATCTATAGTGGGCCTGAGATTATAGTTCAGCCTCCTAAAATCTCTAGGGAGATTCAAATTCTCCCCAATACTATATACACCTTGTACTTTGTCATACACCATCCAATTTCAGCCTGCTACATTGAGGTGTAATCTATAGTGGGCCTGAGATAATAGTTCAGCCTCCTAAAATCTGTAGGGAGATTCAAATTCTCCCCCATACTATATACACCTTATACTTTGTCATACACCATCCAATTTCAGCCTGTTAAATTGAGGTGTAATCTATAGTGGGCCTGAGATAATAGTTCAGCCTCCTAAAATCTGTAGGGAGATTCACATTCTCCCCAATACTATATACACCTTATACTTGGTCATACACCATCCAATTTCAGCCTGTTAAATTGAGGTGTAATCTATAGTGGGCCTGAGATAATAGTTCAGCCTCCTAAAATCTGTAGGGAGATTCAAATTCTCCCCCATACTATATACACCTTGTACTTTGTCATACACCATCCAATTTCAGCCTGTTAAATTGAGGTGTAATCTATAGTGGGCATGAGATAATAGTTCAGCCTCCTAAAATCTCTAGGGAGATTCAAATTCTCCCCAATACTATATAAACCTTGTACCTTGTTTTACAGTACCATGTAGCTGGTGGTATTTTGGGTACATTTTCCCAAAAATGAGGAAGTATGGTGGAAGAGGCCGTGAACGTGGGCGGGGGTTGCCAGCTGGTACTGATGGTGGTGGTGGTGCTGCATCTGCTGGTAGTGGCAAAAGCACAATAGCACCTAAGGCAGGAGGTGTTGAGCCTGCGTCATCGTCTGGCTCCACAAGGCCTCAAAAGCTCCCTTTTCTGGGAGTAGGTAAACCGCTTTTAAAGCCGGAGCTTCAGGAACAAGTTTTGGCTTACATTGCTGACACAGCCTCCAGCTTTATCGCCTCCTCTTCTGAAGTTTCAAAAAATAAAAGCACTGAGTCGTCAGAGGAGGCTCCTGGTCAGGAACAACACCTCTCCTTGTGTCCTTCACCCCTACCAAAAGTGAAGGATGCGGCAGGCCACACTACAGATTTCTCCATGGAGCTCTTTTCACATACCATGCCTGGGTTATCAAGTCAAATCGTGAATTCCCCAGTCCAAGATGAATCTGACACGGAGTGCACTGATGCACAGCCACTGCTAGATTTTTCTGCTGGTACATTCACTCAGAGCACTACATTGTCCTCGCAGTGTACTGAGCCAGAATCTGATCCTGATGAGACTCAGGTGCCCCTTCCTGCATACTATACCACCTTACACGGTGACACAGAGGAAGGTGCACATGACATTGAAGAGGAGGTGATGGATGACCCATTTGTTGACCCAGATTGGCATCCATTGGGGGAAGAAGGTGCCGCTGCCAATAGCTCAGAAGAGGAGGAAGAGGATCCGCAGCAGGCATCGACATCGCAACAGCTGTTATCTGGCAGGCCCGTAGCAGTCCAAAAATGGGTTACAAAAACCAAAAGAGTTGCAGGACAGCTTGGCCAGACGGTCAAATTAGCACAGTGTACAAGGCTTCACAATGTCTTCCACAGTAGGAAGAGTGAAGTGTGGCACTTTTTTGAACAAAATCCTAATGATCAGGCAAAGGTTATCTGTAAGAAGTGCGCAAAGACCTTTAGCCGAGGGAAAAATTTGAGAAATTTGAATACCAGTTGCATGCTTAAGCACTTAACCACCATGCACTTGCAAGCGTGGACGGACTACCAAACCTCACGTACCACATGTGCTCCAAATGAAGGTAGTCAGCAACGCTACATCGCTTCCCCCACTGTAAGCCCACCGGTTAGCACACCACCAGCAGCAAATGTTGAGGTGTCGTCGCAAGGCCAAAGCAGTCGGAATCACAATGTTATTGCTACGAAAGACTGAATCTAGGCCATCAGCAAGACCACCAACACCATCACCATCACCAACCCTCCCTCAGTCCGCCATGTCCACCGCTAGTTCCACAATATGCAGCTCTCAAGTCCAGCTCACCCTACCAGAGACTCTGAGTAGGACAAGAAAGTACTCATCCTCTCATCCGCGTACACTGTGTTTGAACACCCACATTGTCAAACTAATCTCGTTAGAGATGATGCCCTACCAGTTGGTTGAAAGTGAAGCTTTCCGCGAGCTCATGGCCTACGCAGTACCACGCTATGACCTACCCAGTCAACATTTCTTTTCTCGAAAAGCCATCCCAGCCCTCCACCTGCATGTGAAAGACCGCATTGTCCATGCACTCAAGCAATCAGTGAGTGGAAAGGTGCACCTCACAACAGATGCGTGGTCCAGTAGGCATGGCCAGGGTCATTACGTGTCCATCACTGCGCACTAGGTTAATGTGGGGGATGCAGGGTCCACAGGGGACAGCGGCGGTGGGACAGTGCTGCCTAGCTCACGGTACAGAAAACAGTTGTCTGTAGGCGTTCGACCCTCCTCCAGAAGCGAAAGGTCATCCACAGAGCGCAGTTGCACGAGCACTCCATCCGCAGCTGCCAGTGTTGCACCCGAGGTGTCCCACTATCGAGCAGCTAGTGGTAAGCGTCAGCAGGCTGTGTTGAAGATGATGTGTTTGGGCGACAACAGACACACCGCGGAGGTACTGGCCGACTACTTGCAGCGACAAACTTAGTCATGGCTGGGCAGTGTACATCTTGAGGCAGGCAAGGTAGTTAGTGATAACGGCCGGAATTTTGTGGCAGCCATAGCCCTTTCAAAACGCAGACACATACCTTGCCTGGCTCACACCTTGAACCTGGCGGTGCAGTGCTTCCTCAATAATTATCCGGAGTTAACAGCCCTGCTCCATAAGGTGCGAAGACTGTGCTCGCACATCCGCCGGTCGCCCGTACACTCCAGTCGTATGCAGAAGCTGCAGCGATTGCTCCACCTTCCCAAGCACCGCTTAATTATCGACGTTACAACAAGGTGGAACTCCACCCTGCACATGGTTGAGAGGCTGTGCGAACAGAGGCAGGCTGTAATGCATTTGTGGGAGGATACACGGGCAGGCAGTTTGAGGGCAGACATGGAGTTGTCTGATGTGCAGTGGTCGAAGCTGAAAGACCTCTGTAAAGTCCTTCAGTGTTTTGAGAAATGCACATGGCTGGTAAGCGCAGACGACGCCATCATAAGCATGAGCATCCCACTTATGCGTCTGCTCATGCAAACTTTGACGCACATTAAGGAGCAGGCATCTGCAGCCGAGGAGGAAGAGGAAGAGGAGGTGGGAAGCCTTGATGACAGTCAGCCATTGTCTGCTCAGGGAACTCTCCTGGAAGAGGTGGAGGAAGAAGAGGAGGAGGACGAGGATGATGGGGATGATTATTTAGGGGAGGAGGATGCTTCTCAGGGGGCAAGAGAAAATGTTGGCATGGCAAGGTCAGGTACAGGGTTTGTGCGTGACTGGGAGGAAGTGGATTTGCCAGAAAGTGCTCCTCCACCCAGCACTCGCAGTGCATCATTGACACCTGGAACATTGGCCCACATGTGTGATTATGCCTTGCAGATCCTAAAAAGGGTCCCCTGCATTGCCAAAATGATGAACGATGACGACTACTGGTTGGCCAGCATCCTGGATCCGCGCTATAAAGCCAAATTCCAAAACATCATGCCACAGGAGAACATAGAGCTAATATTGGCAACTCTGGTAAACCGTTTGTTTAAGGCATTCCCAGCACACAGCAGCAGTGATGGTTCTCACACGAGCCGTAGGGTGCAACATGGAAGAGGTGTTCGTGGTGCACACATCCGAAGTGGCGTGGGAGACAGGGGTTTCATGGCCATGTTGTGGACTTGTTTTTCAAGTATCGCTCACACGACTGATAATACTGCATCGATTGAAAGTGACAGGAGACAGCAGTTGTCATCTATGGTTACAAACTACTTCTCCCGTATCGATGCTCTCCCTCACAGGTCATTCCCCTTTGACTATTGGGCCTGTAAACTGGACACCTGGCCTGAATTGGCACAATATGCCTTACTGGAGCTCGCTTGCCCTGCTGCTAGTGTGCTATCCGAAAGAGTCTTCAGTGCTGCTGGATCAATCCTGACAGAAAAAAGGACCCGTCTGTCGACCCAAAATGTTGATGATCTAACCTTCATTAAAATGAACCATGCATGGGTTTCAAAGGATTTTGTCCCACCTTCCCCTGCTGACCCATAGTTTGCCAGAAAAATGGCTCGCTTTTGTCCTCCTCTTCCTCGGACTTCTCCAATTCCTCCATTTGCAGCTGCTGAATGTCTAACATCAACATATGCCATTTTTTCCACCTCCCTAACTGGGCTGCCTCCCCCCACAGGGCCGGAGTCACCACCTGGCGCACGCACCCGTGCGAGTGCCGTTGCCCTGGACAGGTGGGTGGGCACACTCTTGGGCGATGGCACTGGCACAGGGTCCCTCATAGTACAATCAAGTGTTTCTGATGGTGGGGGTGCACACCCGCCGTCAGACACACCGGCATACTATGAGGGGCCCTGTGCCAGTACCGCCGCCCACGAGTGGGCCCCCCCTGCTGGCTCAGGGCCCCAGCACTTGCAATACTTACCTCTCCCTGCTCAACCGCTGTGTAGTCTAGGCTGTTAAATCCTTCACTGGGACTGCCACTACAAATTTGGTGAACTGATAGATGATGGTTAAGACGTAGCTATGCCCTGTCCTGCTGGGCTCTATCTTCAGATGATCAATGGCTTCCATTTGTTGTGGACGTCGACTCACAATGAGATGCAGTGCCGGTTTTTCATCAGCTTTCACAGTTTTCCTACTCACAGACTTGTGACATTCCTGCCCACATTTTTAAATGTGCCCTCTCATGCCAATCCAATAGAATCGCCAACAGCCTGTGGCTTGTGTCTTTTGCACTCCAAAGTCACCTGACAGATCATGATAGGCAGTGAGGACCATGTCTACATCTCTTCTTGTGATCAAAATTTGATGGCGATGAGTAACGGTGATGGGATCAACGGTACTGCGATACAGCAACACTTTCTTCACAAAGAACTGTTTTCGCTGTCTCCACACACAAAGTAATTGAGGGTCAGCATCACCTCTGAGAATTCTCCTGGGAGTTTTTCCCGTGATTAGTAATTCCTAAATTTCTGCAATCACTCGACTTTATGTCTGTACTTTTATCCATCTTGTTTCCTCTTGCGGAGAGTCTGGACTGTCTTACTGAGACAGAAATATATATGAAGATTTAAAAATACCCCAACAGTGTATACTGGTGTACGCTTCAAAAACATTTCCTTTTTTCTACTTTTTAGATTGTTGTCTAATCCATACTGAGGCTGTGAGTGTCTTTGTCGTACTCCGGAAATAAACACGGAGATTTTAAATGTTTAAACTCTGCTATATATACCTGTTATCCGGAGATACTGTACCCTTTCTCAACTTTCTGCAATCTTGTCGAATCCATACTGTGCCTGAGACCGTCTGAGTCTGCCTCCTGATTACAGATGAGTGGTGTTTGAGTGGAACTGTTGGCCAAGTTCAAATTCTAGCTGTTTTGGGCGGTGTTAGATTCGTTCGTCGAACTACAACACTTTGATTAAAATTCGGCTGTTCGAGTTTCCATTCGAGAACGTTTCGTTAAACAAAAGCGTATCTTTTTTCATATTAATAATGGATTTCAATGATAATAGACAGTTTTAGGGCATAGTAGCAGTGTCTGGTAGCCAGCGGTGTACTACACCTGTGAAGGAGCTACACTGTGTGTGTTTCTAATAATTTTTTAATATTGTCCTGAAAATCCCTTTGGGCCTAGTAACTGTGTCTGCTACTCAGAAGAGGAGCCCACCCGTGAACCGAGCTATGCCGCCTGTTTATGAAAGAACCAGTTTTTGACTGCATTTACACCACTTAATACTTAGGGCCTAGTAACTGTGTATGCTACTCAGCAGAGTTGGCCACCCGTGAACCAAGCTATGCCGCCTGTTTATGCAAGAACTGTGTGCTGCTCAGCAGAGGAGCCCAGCTGTTAAGCAAGCTACAGCACCTGTGGATTGGGCACTTAATTTTTTCACATTCTTTCTGGAATGCCGTTTAGGCCTAATTCCGGAATTACGGTTGACCTACACTTACTGGGAAATGCTTGTTCGCGGGGAAGAATTGTAATCCCAGATCCACATCACTAACGGGGTTCAGCGTGTTATCCGCACCTGTAAGCGATACACGCTGGTCCTTTCATTGTAGCACGCGTGCAGCCCCGGACATGTAAGGGCATGACAGACCTGTTATTGGCCGATCTCGGGTGCCAGAGCCTTGCGTGTCCCTCTAGTAAGCTGGACGCGGACCGCGGGGGGCATGCCTGAGTCTCGTTCGTTAACGGAATTAAGCTTGCAATCTGTGCAGCTTTTTTGTGGATGGCATGGTTGAGGTTGCCCATGTTGAGTCCAATTAAGCTGCAGGCTCCACTCCTGGTGGTGCCCTTCTGGACATTCCTTTAAGGCTCAGCTTTGCAACCATATTGTCCCCAGAAACCAAACACTATTCCTGACAGTGACATTCTGGTCAAAGAGCGCGATGACATCACGTCTGTACGCCCTCTGCCTAAACAGTGCAAGTGCAGAAAGATGGATGAAGGGGACGACGAGGAGTCCAGAGTACAGGGATTCCCTAGCGAGGAGACTTATTTAATTGTTTTAAAGGTTGATATACAAAAAAATCAATCCTTAAAAGATACTTTATTAACCAATCATTAAAAAGTTTTCAAAACTTCAAAAAACAGGCAAACAAAAATAGGCTTATTGCTGATTTTCAAAATCCAGCCACAAACACTAGAGAGTCGTTCCAATGTCAGGTAGAGGGTCACAAACCTATTTGTCCCTATAGGGCCCTATATCTCTCTCCTACCTGACAGCGGAGGTTGGCACCCTCTTGATACGCAAATGGCGCCCCCGCTCCTCGGCGGCTCTCCCTAATCACCCTGTTGACTCCTATCTAAATGACATCAGCTTGGAGTACAACAGATGGCCGGGGACAAAACTCAAGTCACACACTATAGAAATGATCCCTGATAGTATAGTCATAGTTTGTGGCTGGATTTTGAAAATCAGCAATAAGCCTATTTTTGTTTGCCTGTTTTTTGAAGTTTTGAAAACTTTTTAATGATTGGTTAATAAAGTATCTTTTAAGGATTGATTTTTTTGTATATGAGCCGTTGAATAATTAATCCAGAATTATATTTATTAAGAATTTTTGTTTTAACCCCTTCACGACCAATGACGCCACATAGGCGTCATAAAACCTGGTTCAAATCTGACCAGTGACGCCTATGTGGCGTCATGACTTCAAAGCCCCCCTGCGGGTCGGGTGACCGGGGTCACTGAAAGGTCACCCGACCCGCAGATACAGGGGGCTTTGTAATTCACCACAGGGGGCGTGGCTTCGCCCCCACGTGGCTACGATCGCTCTGATTGGCTGTTAAAAGTGAAACAGCCAATCAGAGCGATAGTAATATTTCATCAATGAAAATTGATGAAATATTACAATCCAGCCATGTCCGACGCTGCTGTAGCATCGGACATGGCTGGAGACACCGATTCCACCCCCCCCACCGGCGATCGCCCCCCCGCAACTGAATGACAGCGGCGATCTGCCGCCGCTGTCATCATCTGCCCCCCTCCCATTCCCTCTGCTCCCCGACAGCCTCCGATCCCCCCCTCACCCCCCCCGGTACCTCCTGAGTCCCCCTGTCCCTCCCGGTGTCCCTCGGGTCCGGATGATGGGCGCCGCCATCTTTGAAAATGGCGGGCGCATGCGCAGTGTGCCCGCCCGAATCTGCCGGCTGCAGATTCCATTCTTTCATTTTGATCACTCTCACAGTGATCAAAATGAAAGAAAAAGTAAATAAACCCCCCGATTATCACCCCCATAGGTAGGCATAACTAATAAAATAAAGAAAATATTTTTATTTTTATTTTTCCATTAGGGTTAGGGTTAGGGTTGAAAAGAGGGTTAGGGTTAGGGTTGAAAAGAGGGTTAGGGTTAGGGTTAAAAAGAGGGTTAGGGTTGAAAATAGGGTTAGGGTTGAAAAGAGGGTTAGGGTTAGGGTTGGAAAGAGGGTTAGGGTTGGAAAGAGGGTTAGGGTTAGGATTGGAAAGAGGGTTAGGGTTGGAAAGAGGGTTAGGGTTGGAAAGAGGGTTAGGGTTGGAAAGGGTTAGGGTTGGAAAGAGGGTTAGGGTTGGAATTAGGGTTAGGGTTGGAATTAGGGTTAGGCTTGTGGTTAAGGTTATGGTTAGGGTTGGGACTAGGGTTCGGGGTCTGTTGGGGTTAGGGTTATGGTTAGGGTTGGAATTAGGGTTAGGGATGTGTTGGGGTTAGGGCTGTGGTTAGGGGTGTGTTGGGGTTAGGGCTGGAGTTAGAATTGAGGGGTTTCCACTGTTTAGGCACATCAGGGGGTCACCAAACGCGACATGGTGCAACCATTGATTCCAGCCAATTTCGCGTTCAAAAAGTTAAACGGTGCTTCCTCCCTTCCAAGCCCCGACGTGTGCCCAAACAGTGGTTTACCCCAACATATGGGGTATCAGCGTACTCAGGAAAAATTGCACAACAACTTTGGGGGTCTAGTTTCTCCTGGTACCCTTGGGAAAATAAAAAATTGGGGGCTAAAAAAATATTTTTGTGGAAAATTTTTTTTTTTTAATTTTCACGTCTCTGCGTTATAAACTTCTGTGAAGCACTTGGGGGTCCAAAGTGCTCACCAGGCATCTAGATAAGTTACTTGGGAGGTCTAGTTTCCAAAATGGGGTCACTTGTGGGGGGTTTCTATTGTTTAGGCACATCAGGGGCTCTGCAAACGTAATGACGACCGCAGACCATTCCATCAAAGTCTGCATTTCAAAACGCCACTACTTCCATTCCGAGCCCTTACGTGTGCCCAAACAATAGTTCCCCCCCATATATGGGGCACCAGCGTACTCAGGACAAACTGTACAACAACTTTTGGGGTCCAATTTATCCTGCTACCCTTGTGAAAAAAAAAATTGCGGGCTAAAAATCATTTTTTTTGAGGAAAAAAAAATATTTTTTATTTTCACGTCTCTGCGTTATAAACTTCTGTGAAGCACTTGGGGGTTCAAGGTGCTCACCACACATCTAGATAAGTTCCTTAGGGGGTCTAGTTTCCAAAATGGGGTCACTTGTGGGGGGGTTCCACAGTTTAGGTACATCAGGGGTTCTGCAAATGTAACATGATGCCCGCAGACCATTCCATCAAAGTCAGCATTTCATAATGTCACTACTTCCCTTCCGAGCCCCGACGTGTACCCAAACAGTGGTCATCCCCCACATATGGGGTATCAGCGTACTCAGGACAAACTGGACAACAACTTTTGGGGTCCAATTTATCCTGCTACCCTTGTGAAAAAAAAAATTGCTAGCTAAAAATCATTTTTTTGAGGAAAAAAAAATATTTTTTATTTTCACGGCTCTGCGTTATAAACTTCTGTGAAGCACTTGGGGGTTCAAGGTGCTCACCACACATCTAGATAAGTTCCTTGGGGAGTCTAGTTTCCAAAATGGGGTCACTTGTGGGGGGGTTCCACAGTTTAGGTACATCAGGGGTTCTGCAAATGTAACATGATGCCCGCAGACCATTCAATCAAAGTCAGCATTTCATAATGTCACTACTTCCCTTCCGAGCCCCGACGTGTACCCAAACAGTGGTCCCCACCCACATATGAGGTATCAGCGTACTCAGGACAAACTGGACAACAACTTTTGGGGCCAATTTATCCTGCTACCCCTGTGAAAAAAAAATTGCTGGCTAAAAATCATTTTTTTTTGTGGAAAAAAAAATATTTTTTATTTTCACTGCTCTGTGTTATAAACTTTTGTGAAGCACTTGGGGGTTCAAAGTGCTCCCTACACGTCTAGATAAGTTCCTTAGGGGGTCTAGTCTCCAAAATGGGGTCACTTGTGGGGGGTTCCACAGTTTAGGTACATCAGGGGCTCTGCAAATGTAACATGACACCCGCAGACCATTCCATCAAAGTCAGCATTTCAAAATGTCACTACTTCCCTTCCGAGCCCCAATGTGTACCCAAACAGTGGTCCCCACCCACATATGGGGTAGCAGTGTACTCAGGACAAACTGGACAACAAATTTTGGGGTCTAATTTATCCTGGTACCCTTGTGAAAATAAAAAATTGCGCACTAAAAAATAATTTTTCACGGCTCTGTGTCATAAACTTTTGTGAAGCACTTGAGGGTTCAAGGTGCTCACTACACATCTAGATAAGTTCCTTAGGGGGTCTAGTTTCCAAAATGGGGTCATTTGAGGGGGAGCTCCAATGTTTAGGCATACAGGGGCTCTCCAAACACAACATGGTGTCCGCTAACGATTGGAAGTAATTTGCATTTCAAAAAGTCAAATGGCGCTCCTTCCCTTCTGAGCCCTGCCGTGTGCCCAAACAGTGGTTCCCCCCACATATGGGGTACCAGCCTACTCAGGACAAACTGGACAACAACTTTTTTGGTCCAATTTCTCCTGTTAGCCTTGTGAAAATTAAAAATAGTGTGCTAAAAATCATTTTTGAGGAAAAAAAAATATTTTTTATTTTCACTGCTCTGTGTTATAAACTTTTGTGAAGCACTTGGGGGTTCAAAGTGCTCCCTACACATCTAGATAAGTTCCTTAGGGGGTCTAGTTTCCAAAATGGGGTCACTTGTGGGGGAGCTCCAATGTTTAGGTGCACAGGGGCTCTCCAAATGCGACATGGTGTCCGATAACGATTGGAGCTAATTTTCCATTCAAAAAGTCAAATGGTGCTCCTTGCCTTCCGGGCCATGCCGTGCACCCAAACAGTGGTTTATGACCACATATGAGGTATCGGTGTACTCAGGAGAAATTGCTCAACAAATTTTAGGATCCATTTTATCCTGTTGCCCATGTGAAAATGAAAAAACTGAGGCTAAAAGAAAATTTTTGTGAAAAAAAAGTATTTTTTTTTTTTTACAGATCAATTTGTGAAGTACCTGGGGGTTCAAAGTGATCACTATGCATCTAGATAAGTTCCTTGGGGGGTCTAGTTTCCAAAATGGGGTCACTTGTGGAGGAGCTCCAATGTTTATGCACACAGGGGCTCTCCAAACACGACATGGCAACCGCTAAATATTCCAGCATATTTTCCATTCAAAAAGTCAAATGGCGCTCCTTCCCTTCTGAGCCGTGCCGTGCGCCCAAACAGTGGTTTATGACCACATATGAGGTATCGGTTTACTCAGGAGAAATTGCCCAACAAATTTTAGTATCCATTTTATCCTGTTTCCCATGTGAAAATGAAAAAATTGATGCTAAAAGAAAATTTTTGTTGGAAAAATTAAAATGTCCATTTTTTCTTTCCACATTGCTTTAGTTCCTGTGAAACACCTGAAGGGTTAATAATCTTCTTGAATGTAGTTTTGAGTAGCTTGAGGGGTGCAGTTTTTAGAATGGTGTCACTTTTGGGTATTTTCTGCCATATAGACCCCTCAAAGTGACTTTAAATGTGAGGTGGTCCCTAAAAAAAATGGTTTTGTAAATTTTATTGTAAAAATGAGAAATCGCTGGTCAACTTTTAACCCTTATAACTTCCTAACAAAAAAATATTTTGTTTCCAAAATTGTGCTGATGTAAAGTAGACATATGGGAAATGTTATTTATTAACTAATTTGTGTCACATAACTCTCTGGTTTAACAGAATAAAAATTCAAAATTTGAAAATTGCAAAATTTTCTAAATTTTCACCAAATTTCTGATTTTTTGACAAATAAACGCAAAAATTATCAACCTAAATTTACCACTAACATGAAGCTCAATATGTCACGAAAAAACAATCTCAGAATCGCTAGGATGCGTTGAAGCGTTCCTGAGTTATTACCTCATAAAGGGACACTGGTCAGAATTGCAAAAAATGGCCTGGTCATTAAGGTCAAAATAGGCTTGGTCATGAAGGGGTTAAAGGTTGGGAGCAATTTTTGGAGAGCACGATACTCTGGAGAATGATATCTGGGGCCCACCATACACTGGAGCATTCCAAAGGTGGACATCAGTCACTGGAGCAGCATTTACAGGGCCCATTATACACTGGAGCATTAGAAATGGGGCCCCTTATATATGGAGCATTATTTGGGCCCATAAGACATTGGAGCTTCATCCATGGTGAACAACATATACTGTAGCATTATGTGGAGCTCATCATATACTGTATCGAACATTATATGGGACCAATGATTCTGTATGGAGAAATATATGGGCCTCATTACTCTGTATGAGGGACTATGCGGTGGCCATAATACTGTATGGAGGAATATACTGTCCGTTTTTGGAGCTATTGGAGAATTTAAAATGGATATCAGTCATGTGATGTAAGAAGTGAAGTATTTTTCATTGTACTATACCGCTATTTCTCTGCCGTGTCAAAGGATCATGAATTGTGTCATGTGTTAAAGGAGCCCAGTGACACTCTTTGGCCCTGGGCCCATGAAAATCTGGAGCCAGCACTACCCCCCCCACAACTTTAGCCAAATAACCCCCAGTTTTCAATGCCTAACTATTATTATAAAGTAAATTAAGGTTGACAAGCTTAAGAAATAAGAATTGATGTTTTTGGCATTAAAATGGGCACTGTAGGTGTGTTTCCTGTCCTCCACTCCCTGCCGACTTTTCTTCCCCATTGACTTGCATTGGGTTTCGTGTTTCAGTCGGCCTTCGATTTTTCACAATAATCGGCCGATTTCGTTCGACCCGACTTTTGCGAAAGTCGGGTTTCATGAAACCCGACTCGACCCGAAGAAAGGCAAAGTCGCTCATCTCTACTTCTTACCCATGGTCTTACGAGACATTATACCTTAGTTCATAATAAAGATTTTAATAAGTTACAAATTATTCCTATTGATCATATCCCTACTCATATTCCAAATAGGATTCTGAAATTAAACAGGAAACAGGTATATTGGATCTATAAATTAAGAAGCCTCAAACCACAGGGTCTTCATGAGATCACAGAGGTTTTTATTTAATTTGTTAATAGAGGTTGTTATATGTATTTATTTATATTTTTTTGATATTTATGGAGGTCCTTTCATATTTATTTTTCTATGGGAGTTTATAAGGAATTTCACCATGAAATATCTGATGATTATTTAATTGTTATAAAAGATCTTATTCATGTTTTATAAGGGAAGTATTTTTAATGTGTTTTTAATATAATTATTTCCATCATACTCCTTTATGTCTAGTAGGCCCTTTAAATTTAGAGACTTTTTAAGTATAAGCGCTCCACAGTAATAGGATTAAACCGATGGTGCTGCGGTTAGAAAATGGGATGAGTGGGGGCGTGGCCTAGACTGTCATGGAGTAGGACGTGCAGTCTAAGATCTCCCGGCACATCCACCCTAAATCAACTGAAATCATAGCCCATCCAGGCTAAATCCTCTCAGAAATCTTCTCAGAGTCACTCAGGAGTGACACCCCAGGCCTTTGGAGCCCTATTTGCCAGTTCCTACGGACTTTTGAGGTCTGGTACGTGCGAGGCCTAACACTTACTGCGGGGCCTGTTGAGGCCTACGGGCCATACCCGGACTGTATTACTTGGGCTCAGATCCCACCTGAAGAATTGGGGTAGAATCCCCCTCAGCAATCATCCGAACCATCTTCGGCACGTAAAGAAGCTTATATCAGGCTTATTATAGCCCCCTCTAGGGATAGAGGATCCCGGACCTCAGGCTCCCTCCCTCAGCCCTGATTCGACCCCCCATCTGGGCCACGGCTCTCATAGGAGCTCCTAAAGAAGATTACCGCCTATTTCTGAGGTAACCGGAGACAAAGACGCTCATATAATAGTTCACAGAAAGATTTATTTCTTCAATTGACTATTAATTTTTGCTGACGGGCACTCAGGTGCTTTTATAGAAGAAAGAGAAAAAAAAAAAAAAAAAACCCACTGCGCAGGCGCGACATTCCCTGGCCGCGGCTGACACCGCCGAGCGGCTTGAGGCAATAGCGCGCGCCTGAAATTCAGACTTCGGCCGCCCGCGGCTGCATCTTCATTACGGTACGCCTTTCCTTCCCTCCTGCTTCCGCTACCTAACCTCCCGCGGTCAGAACAATTGTCCGGGACCTGCCTGGAAAATCCTGAGGAGCGAATCTGTGGCAGCGGTTTAGAGCCATATTTTCAAGCGCCTCGCGCAGGAGCACCTCCCCCCGGCTGATAAACCCGACTGCCGTAGCTACAGCGGCACGGGAAGGCATTGCCACTCACCGTCCCCACTGCAAATAGCTCCTGGGGTCCTCACCACCCCCACCACCACCAGGATATCCTCCTTCAATTGCGTTCTTAGCCCCCTCAGGGCTTATCGGGAGCCGCTCTCTCCTCTCTCAGAGCGGCTTCCTGATTCACAGCTGCGCACTCCACATACGCAATTTGCGTAAAATCCGGCATATCTTACGTCAAAGGAGCAGCCTTCTAATCCAGCTCCATAGTGCTGCTGGCTTCAACTCCCCACATAACGTAAATCACTGGTGGACTGCCCAGACGGTTTTTGCCATACATGAAATCAAACTAAAACAAAAGAGAATTAAAATAATAAACAAATAAACAAACAAATAAATAAACAAAATAATAATAATAAAAAAAAAAAAGGGGTGACGAAAGTCGCTGCCACCACTTCCCAACTCACCCTCATTGTCTCTGCAGCCTAGTTCTATTCATACCGATAAAATGAGTCAAAACAGATCAAACAGCCTCAAACAACCAAAAACTCCCTCCACAACTACTATGTCCGCCAAATTGGATAGAGACAAGAGACAATCATCTCACCCTTCCTCCGATTTGGGGAATACCATCAGTCCTACTAGATCCAGGACGCCCCACAAAATTACTGACTCCATGGATACATCAGCTTCCTCAAAAAGACGGAATCCGGGGGCTTGGAGTGAGAAACTTTCTTTTCTAAATGACCCCAAAAACGACATGGACAATGATTCTTGGGCTTCAACACCAAATACCAGCCCAGACAAATCCAGACCAAAACTGGACTCTCATGTTGAAACGAGCCATGACACCATCGAGGCTTATATGGCCTCACTGGCCGACAAAATTAATAATAACCTGAAGCTCACTCTAGAATCCACATTAGAGTCACAAATGAAAATCTTTAAGTCTACGTTTGAAACGTTTAATCAAAAACTGGAAAATCATGAATCCAGAATGGTGTCGTTAGAAAAACAAACAGAGATGTCTACAGACGAAAATCAGCAACTGAAGTCTGAACTCATAAGGCTGGAAAGAAAACTAGCAGATTTAGAAGACAGAAGTAGAAGGAATAACGTGAAAATCAGGGGCATCCCGGAATCTGTCACCCCTGCCAAGCTTGAGGAATATGTTCAAAAAGTCTTCAAGAAAATTGATCCGTCACTTATTCCCCAAGAGACAATTATCGATAGAATCCACAGATTACCAAAGCCGGCCCACCTACCCAAGGATACCCCGAGGGATACCATTCTTAGGATCCACTTCTTTCATATAAAAGAGAGGATTCAAAATACCATCAGGGACAATGGCGGCTTCCCAGAACCATTTTCCCATCTCAAGATATTTACAGATTTATCCAAAGCTACAATCGAAGGTAGGAAATCCTTCCAAGATATTACCATTCCCTTGAGGGATAATAACATACCATACAAGTGGGGATTTCCCCTTAAATTGTTGGTCCACCACAGTAGTAAAACTACTGCTATACTATCTGCGGAAGAAGGCCACAAGTTTCTCAAATCTATGAACATTAAACCTAGAAGCAAGCCTGCGGCGTCTCCGGACTCCAAATCTTCTACTTGATCTTCAGGGACTCATGGGTCTTGTTTAGGCCCAAGGAAATTCAACACAATAACACTTTATATATTATTATTATAATTATAGTTATGATAACTCTTCCTCCAGGCTCGATCCTTTGGAATACTATCTTTCAACAGGCCTATACTTTAGTAACACATCGAAAATGTTTACCTTATATATTGTTTAGTTATCAGTTGGACTCTAGGTTCGTCCACCTTTTACTTCCCTCGACTATTCTTGGATGAGCGTATTTCTCCCTTCAGAAGATGTCGCCGGGAAATCCTCACACGAACTTTCCCCCGAACTGAGCAGAGTTCGCCTTAGAATTCTGCTCCTGTTGGTCCCTATAAGTTTATTCTGACTAAACTTGTTGCTAATTTATCTTGTTTTTTCCTTTATTGTGTGTTTCAGTTGCAGCCAATACACCCTTGACCTTATCCATCTGAACCTAAACTTCTCCATCAGCCACAACCTCACCAAGAACAGCAGCATCACAGGTATCTTCTCAGCCACAAAACACCACACTGACAATGAAAATAAACCTGGCCACGTACAATGTCAGGGGCCTGAACAGCCCTAGAAAGCGTCATGTAATATATCATGAGACCAACAGGCTGGGTTCTGATGTTGTGTGTCTTCAGGAAACGAAATTTAAAAGAGGCGCTCACCCTAATTTTTCCCACAAAAACTTCCCCCACATATATGAATCATCGGGATTAAAGAAAAAGGCAGGAGTCCTTACTATGATAAAAAACTCCATCAACTTTAAATTCATTGAAGAACTAAGAGATGAGAAAGGCCATTATCACATCCTAGTTTGTAGCATCAATAACTCAATTTTTACTATTGTAAACGTCTACGTCCCCAACACGGGTCAAATTAGATTCTTAAATAAGCTTCTAAAGAAAATCAACCTAATAAAGAAGGGTTCCTTAATATTCGCAGGAGATTTTAACATGGTCCCAAATGGAAAATTGGATTCCTCCGCCCCCAATAGACATAAAACAGAAACGTTAAACAACTGGATTTATTACAACGAATTCTTTGACACTTTTCGTTGTCTAAACACGACCTCAATCGAGTATAGTCATTATTCGGATGTCCATCACACTGCTTCTCGTATTGACCTAATTTTAACAGATATTTTCTCACTTCCCAAATTTACTTCCATCTCTATCCACCCTAAAACGGTCTCTGACCACGCTCCAGTAGTAGCTACATTCACTGATGGCCCGGCCACCAACCAACAGTTCCTATGGAAATGCAACTCCTCATTACTCAATATTCCACACTATAATACAGAGATTACTACAGCCTTACGAAATTACTTCAAAGAAAATGATACTGAACTTTCCAGCCCTTTCACCTATTGGAATGCTCATAAGGCCGTTCTGCGAGGAATCCTAATCAGGATATCCTCGAGACATAAAAGGGCAAACAGGGAAAAAATAACAGATCTGCAGAATCAAATCAAAATCAAAGAAACCATGATAACCGACAATCCCAATTCAGATATTGACGTACGCTCAGAACTCTCCAGGTTAAGACAGGAGCTTAGGGCCTTGATTTTCTCGTTTCATGACTCAGCAGTTAAAAACCACCGCTTTAAACAATACCAGAATCTAAATCGGCCATCCCGCTATATGACTAACATCTTGAAAAGTTCTAGACGGAAAAACAGGATTGACACCATTCTCTCCACCAAAAATACCCCCTTGTCCCACCCACAGGACATAGCTAACTCCTTCGCTACATTCTATGAGAATCTCTACAACATCAATCAAAATTCCTCCCTCCCCTCTCCAAGTCATTCAGATATCACTTCTTTTCTAACCAAAATTAATCTCCCGAAACTAGATGAAGTTGACAAATCTACCCTATCATCTCCTTTCACTGAAAAAGAAATTCTAGATGCAATAAAGCACCTTAAAACCTTCAAAGCTCCCGGCCCTGACGGGTTTACGAATAATTACTATAAAACTTTTGCCGAAATCCTTGCACCCCACTTGACGAAAATTTTTAACACAGCTTCTACTTTGGGCTATTTCCCCAAGGAAATGCTCGAGGCCACCCTTATTCTTATCCCCAAACCCAATTCGGACACAACCCTCATGAAAAACTTTCGGCCAATTTCGTTAATAAATACAGACATCAAACTATATGCTAAATTATTATCAAACAGACTGAACTCCATACTCCCTAAGCTAATCAACAAAGATCAAATCGGGTTTATAATCAATAGACAATCTACAGACGGCACCAGAAGATTGATCAACCTTATGAAACTCATTAATACACATAAAACCAAATCCATTATAGTTTCTCTTGACGCCGAAAAGGCCTTCGACAGATTAAATTGGGACTACTTGTTCGCCACTCTAGCCAAATTTGGCTTTCATCATGAACTAATCACTAGCATTAGAGCATTATACACTGCACCATCGGCCAAAGTTTACGTTAACAATCACCTTTCAAAAGTCCTCCAAATATCCAATGGTACAAGGCAGGGTTGCCCGCTTTCCCCTCTACTGTTTGCCCTGGCAATTGAACACCTAGCTCAGTCTATCAGAGATAACCCGGATATTCATGGCATTTAAGCAGGTGATAAAGAATATAAAATATGCCTCTTCGCAGACGACATTCTCACCCTGTCAGATCCAATCAAATCAATTGTTAAAGTCCAAGAACTTCTGCTGAAGTTTTCGGACATTTCCTGTTTCAAAGTCAACGTTTCAAAATCCAAGATGCTATCCCTTCATTTAGACAGCGACCAAATTAACTCCATCAGCCGCTCTTGTCCTTGGAGCTGGACTTCAGACTACATTACATATTTGGGACTTAAATTTACCAATAATATCCCTTCCCTCATGCCTCTGAACCTAAAATCCCTTACAGAGACCATCTCAAAAGACCTAAAAATATATGGGGAGAAAAACCTCTCTTGGTGGGGTAAAATTATAACATTTAAAGCCTATATCCTCCCCAAAATAGTATATCTTTTTAGATCACTCCCTTTACCCATTTCCACCCCCGCCCTTACCAACCTTCAATCCATGACAAACAACTTTGTTTGGAACGGGAAAAAAGCCAGAGTTGCAAAAAATATTTTATATGGCAACAGGAGATTTGGTGGAGCTGGCCTTCCGAATATCTCAGCTTACTATTCCTCACTCCTTGTCAAAAACAGCCTCCCTTGGTGGTCAACCGAGGACCCTCCGGCATGGGTCAACATTGAAAAGGCGTTAAACAACAATAGGTCTCCTTCCCTTCTCGTCTTGGAGTCTATCCTTCTCAAAAAGGTACATTCCATCACGCATCCAATCTTCCGCGCAACACTAGAAGCTTGGGGTCTCTTAGCTAAACAACAAAAAGGCCTCACTAATACTGACCCGTTAGGACCTCTATCCCTTAACGTAATTGCGTCTCTTTTTCAGCTAGAACTGCCCTCCATCTGGTCCGACCATGGTGTCAAAAAATTAAAGGATCTTTGTGGACACAATCACATCTCTTCCTTTAGCGATATGAAACACAAGTTCAGTATCCCATCATCAGCATTTTATGACTATATTCAACTAAAAGAATTAGCAACTACACTTAGGAAGAAAGACGCTAAACCCTCTGAACCTTTCTTTAATCTCACTAACAACATAAACCATTGCCTTTTCTGGAGGGTTTCGTACATTTATATGTGGTTCAATAAGAGCCATGAATTCATCAAAACAAATAATATAATTAAGTGGGAGACGGAACTTGGGATAAGCCCAGGGGCAGCAGACTGGGAGCAGGCTTGTTCCTCCTCTATGTCTGCCACGTTATCTATGTCTCTTCTGGAAACCCATCAGAAAATCATCTCCCGTTGGTACTATACCCCAGCCAGACTAGCCAGGATATATCCAGAGATCTCCCCATTATGCTGGAGAGGATGCGGACAACACGGGAACCTTCTTCATATATTGTGGTTTTGTCCGGTGATCAAATCTCTTTGGAGAGCTATCTCTCTCCTAATAAACTCCCTTCTCCAAAAACCCATCACCCTCTCACCTCAACTGGCCTTGCTATCTATCACCCCACAAGAACTAAATCAAACTCTTCCCCCTTTAATATTTCATATCCTTCTTATTACCAAAAGTCCCTTAGCTTTTCATTGGAAACGACCGGACATTCCAACCATTGAAGATATAAGAGACAAAATCTCCCTACATAAATCTTTTGAACTAAAACTAGCCACTATTAACAATAATATTGGCCATTTCTCCCGCAAATGGTTCAGATGGATTGCATTATTTCCCTCAAGCTAACTCTACAGCAATTGCTGCACTGATACTTTGTTGTTTGTTCTTTTCTCTGTTCCAGAGATAATCTGGCGACTGTTAAACATATAGTTATAGTATTGTTCTGGTTATAAAATAACCCAGTTAATTATACTACACCGCTAATGTCTTGAAAATAAAAACTTGTTCGGACCATTTGGTCCTTCCCCCCCTTTTTTCCCTTCCCTCCTCACCCTCCCATCCCCTCCCTGAGACCCCTTTTTCCTCACTATTGTAAAACCCCTTAATAAAATTGGTTTGAAAAAGAAAATGGGATGAGTAACGCCAAGTATTTGTCCCCCTTGTTAGGTGTTCTTGGTCCTTCCTGATACATTTTACACCATAATTACATATAGAGCTTCACTCTCTCTTTTTCCCGCAGAGCGGGTAAGGGAAAGCCCGAAACACTGTTTTATCAATTTTTCGTACTCTATCTCCACTCAGAGAAATAGTAGTTCTACAGAGCATTAACCCTCTCCTCTTTCCAGACTGTCTGTGGACCCCAGTACAATTATATAAATGATTACTGGTATATATATATATTTTTCTAAGTTTGTTAATATTCCTCTCAGAAATATTTATATAGAACCAATCATTCCTTTGTCCTAAAGAAATCATCCCCTGACATGATTTGCTATCCTCAGGAGGTGTTAATATCACTGCTGAAGGAGTGAGTTTTTAAACTTTGGGATGTGACTTACACTGACACCGGTCGCTGTATAATCTGACTCTGTGCGGGAGATGTAACAGCCGTGTGGTATTGGGAGAAGCGCCGTGTGCTCCTCCTGCGGTGCGATCCTGAGCGTGTGCACAATATTGCGGGTGTGGAGCACATCGTCCTTCCCACTTTGCCACTGAGCTTTTACAGATGAGCGATTCCTTTTTTTTTTATAATAAGCCGAACCTGAGATTTAAAAAAAATGTATATTATTTTTTTATTAATAAAACATTTTTTTTTTAATTGATTAAAATTTAGATCCTTACAATTTGGAGAAAGAGAAACCAATCACAAACTAAAATGTTTCTATACTAATGCACAAAGCATGGGCAACAAACAAGGAGAATTGGAACTACTAACACAGGAAAAGAAATATGATGTCATTGGAATCACTGAAACTTGGTGGGACGATACACATGATTGGAATACAAGACTAGAAGGATACAACTTATTTGCAAGAAACAGACTTGATAAACGAGGAGGGGGTGTCGCATTGTATGTTAGAAATGCGTATATCTGCACAGAGATTGAAGCTTCAGAGACTGGGAGTTCTGTGGAAACTGTTTGGGTAAGAATACAAGGACAGAACAATGGAAAGGACACCATTGTAGGCATTTACTACAGGCCGCCTGTGCAAGCTGAAGATATGGATGAACTCTTTATGCATCAAATGGCCAAGTTCTCCAAAAAATATGACATAGTTGTCATGGGAGATTTCAACTATCCAGACATTTGTTGGGAATCTCTCTCAGGCAAAACTAACAGGTCAAGGAAATTCTTATCCTCTCTTGCTGACAACTTTATCTTCCAAAAGGTAAAGGAGAAAACAAGGGGAACTGCTACCTTGGATCTAATCCTTATAAACAGGGAGGAAATGGTTGAGGAGGTAAAAGTGGCTGGGACCCTAGGAGGTAGCGACCATGCTATTTTAGAATTTTGGATAACTAGAGGCGGAAGACCTGTGAAGACTCAGACGTCAAGGTTAGATTTCAGAAAGGCAGATTTTAAGGGATTCAGAAAGAGAATTGGAGGGATCCAATGGCTGGATATCCTTAAAGACAAAAATGTCCAGGAAGGATGGGAAATCTTGAAAAATGAAATTCTCAAAGCACAATTGTTAACAATTCCGAAAAGAGGGAAGAATAGGAAGCATTTAAGGAAACCAGGATGGATGAACACAGAACTTAAGCACATGCTAAAAAGGAAGCAAAAAATGTTTATAAAATGGAAAGAAGGAGGCATATCTAAAGAAGAATATAATGCTGTCTGCAGAACCTGCAAGGCACAAATCAGATTATCTAAAGCTGAAAATGAATTGAGGCTTGCAAGAGATGTCAAAAGCAATAATAAAGGATTTTGGGGATATGTCAAAAGTAAAAGAAAAGTCAAAGATGCTATAGGATTTTTACAGGATGAAAATGATGAAATGGTAAGACAGGATGTTGAGAAGGCTGAACTTTTAAATTCCTATTTTGCATCTGTTTTCTCTCAGAAAGGAAATGTAACATCAACTGTTATTCACTGTCCTATTAAGGGAATAGAAGAATCCAGGATATCTATAAACAGAAAGATAGTGAGGAAACACTTAGCTAACCTAAATGTATTCAAGTCTCCAGGTCCAGATGAATTACACCCCAGAGTACTGAAGGAGATAGCAGAAGAAATTTTTGAACCCCTCTCCATAATCTTTGAAAATTCTTGGCGAACAGGAGAAGTGCCAGAAGACTGGAGAAGAGCAAATGTTGTTCCTATCTTCAAAAAGGGGAAGAAGGTGGACCCAGGCAACTATAGGCCGGTGAGTCTGACTTCTATACCAGGAAAGATCTTTGAACAAATTATTAAACAACATGTATGTCAATACCTGGATAAGAATGAAGTGATTAAACAGAGTCAGCATGGGTTTGTAACTAATAAGTCATGTCAGACTAATTTAATTTCCTTCTATGATGGTATTACTGATTGGGTGGATCAAGGAAATGCTGTAGATATAGTATATCTTGACTTCAGCAAAGCATTTGACAAAGTCTCTCATACAATCCTTATTGAAAAAATGACTAAGTATGGAATGGACAAGGCAACTGTTAGGTGGATTCATAACTGGCTTAGTGATCGGACCCAAAGAGTGGTCGTAAATGGCTGCACATCCAGTTGGAAGAATGTCTCAAGTGGGGTACCACAGGGCTCTGTCCTGGGCCCTGTATTGTTCAACATCTTTATCAACGATTTAGATGAAGGAATTGAGGGTAAACTGATTAAATTTGCTGATGACACAAAGCTAGGAGGGATAGCTAATACTAGAGAAGAGAGAGAGAGGATTCAAAAAGATTTAAATAAACTGGAGAAGTGGGCAGCAACTAACAGAATGGTTTTTAACAGGGAGAAATGCAAAGTACTACATCTGGGCAATAAAAATGAAAAAAGCATATATAGAATGGGAGGAATAGGGCTAAGTGACAGCACATGTGAAAAAGACTTGGGTATACTAATAGATCACAGACTGAATATGAGTCAACAGTGTGATGCAGCAGCAAAAAAGGCAAATGCAATTCTAGGATGTATTAACAGAAGCATACAGTCTAGATCACGTGAAGTAATTATTTCCCTCTACTCCTCTTTGGTCAGACCTCATCTGGAATATTGTGTCCAATTTTGGGCACCACATTTTAAAAAAGACATCAACAAACTGGAGCAAGTTCAGAAAAGAGTGACCAGAATGGTGACCGGTCTGCAAACCCTGTCTTATGAGGAAAGGTTGCAGGATTTGGGAATGTTTAGTTTGCAAAAGAGAAGACTGAGAGGAGACTTAATAGCTGTCTACAAATATCTAAAGGGCTGTCACATTGTAGAAGGATCAACTTTATTCTCATTTGCACAAGGAAAGACTAGAAGCAATGGGATGAAGCTGAATGGGAGGAGACACAGATTAGATATTAGAAAAACTTTTTGACAGTTAGAGTGATCAATGAGTGGAACAGGCTGCCACGAGAAGTGGTGAGTTCTCCTTCAATGGAAGTCTTCAAACAGAGGCTGGACAGACATCTGACTGGGATGATTTAGCGAATCCTGCTTTGAGCAGGGGGTTGGACCAGATGGCCCAGGAGGTCCCTTCCAACTCTACGATTCTATGATTCTAATTTAATGTTTATCTAATGGTTTATTTCATCCTATGTCTCTTCCACATCGGATCCGCTTGCAGGAGCTTGTTAGTATAGCCGAGTGGTCTGATTGTCGGGCGGCAGAGCTGGAGGAAGCTGAGGCAGATCTCTAGGAGTTCGTGTCCGAGATTTGCTTTTCTTGCTCAGTATATATGTGTTTTTTATTTTTCCTTATTTTTTTCCTTTTGTTCAACAACCTGTGAAATTATAATAGACATGTGAATATAAGAACAGCTTCTAACTCTTACTATGAATATTTATACTTTCTGCTAACTATGAACTTTGACATCTGTCATCTGACTGGAGCTCATTTTTTTAAATCTGTGTGTACTTAATGCACCACCTGTGTATGCGTCATGTGGTATTTCCTGAAGAAGAGGTTCAAAAAACCTTGAAACGCGTAGAATAAACAACTCTCAAACGTTATTAACATTCTGGAAGTTCATCATTTGGGCAGCGCGGATGAAATCCATGTATTCCTTTGCAGAGTTATGGAAACTATTGAAGCAGGCCAAAAGTAAAAAAATGTTTTTAAAAATATTAAAAAAATAAAAAAATATAACAGTTCAAATCCCCACCCCTTTCGCACCATTCAAAATAAAACAAAAGAAAAATAAAACATACACAAGTTTGGTATCGCCACGTTCAGAATCGCCCGATCTATCCATAAAGAAAGGAACAACCCGATCACTAGACGGCGTAGTGAGAAAAAAAAGTCAGAATGCCAGAATTAAGGTTTTTTGGTCACCGCGACATTGAATTAAAATGCAATAATGGATGATGAAAAGATCGTATCTGCACCAAAATGGGATCAATAAAAACATCAGCTGGGCGCGCAAGCAATAAGCCCTCACCCAAACCAAGATCATGAAAATGGAGCAATTTTTTTCCAACAATTTATGGATTTTTTTACCACTTAAATACAAAAGAACTGAGACCTGTTTGGTGTCTATGACCTTGTAATGACTTGGAGAATGTAATGGCAGGGCAGTCTTAGCATTTGGTGAATATGGTAAAAAGAAAATCCAAAAAAAGTTGTGGCATTACACTTTGTTTGCAATTTCACCGCCCTTGGAATTTTTTTCCCATTTTTGAGTACACGATATGGTAAAACCAATGATGTCGTTCCAAAGCACAACTTGTCCAGCAACAAACAAGCCCTCACATGGCCATACTGACGGAAACATAAAAAAGTTATGGCTGTGGGAAGAAGGGGGGCGAAAAACAGAAACGCAAAAACGAAAAAGGGCAAGGTCTCTAAGGGGTTAACAAACCCTATTTTTCCTTCCCCAATCTCCTCCTTAACCCTTTCTCCCCTTTATTCTGCCTCTCTCTTTCATGACTTTACATTTCTCTTTTTGCTGTTGTTTGGTTCTTGTCTGTATTACTGGGTATTTATAATCTGTCGCCCCTTTTTCTTTACCCCATTTATGTAAATAAATCCTTAATAAAAACTACTTTACCATAAAAGGCGCCCGCTGTGCGCCCAAGGACGCGGCTGATCTGTGCCGATTTGGGCCTTTTTCTTCTCTTCTATGTGTCTAAAATCGCAGGTAAAAAACTGCAGAAACTTTATTAAGTGCAGAATCAAAGCTTTTCTGTCCTCTAAAAAGCGCATTAAAACCGCGGCTTCACCTCTGCACCAAGAACGCATCAAATAAGGGGGAGAAGATTGTTATTGTAGATGGTGCGGATCCTGCAGAAAACAAAAACACCCTATTTTTGCAGTGTGTGAACACGGCCTTACAGACACAAATAAGCCGGGTGTCGTATAGTGACGCTACATAAAGAGGAGAACGTTCTGGAGGCTCCGACTGTGAATGACGGCACAAAAAATAATCCCCAGGTCCCACGCACGCTGGACCAGAGAGCCATGAATCCATCTGCTCATCTCTAGTCCCAACTGTCCCGGATACAGCGGTCAGTCCCGGATTTGGGTCTACACCCTGCAGTCTCAGGCGTCTGCTGAATTTTCCTCACTACCAGTGTCCCTCTGATAACTCCTCCTGCCGGGGGAGAAAGCAGTGGTAAATGGCCGTGGATTAGGGTGATGCCAAAATTTGCTGCTATGCGCGTCGCATGATCTGTGCCTCTTTCTGTGCTTCAAAAGTTGTGAGGTGTGCACAGTTACTTGGTGTAACATTGGTGGATGTGGACCCACTGCACCATCGGCCAGGCTTACTCTAAAGAGGTCTAACTAGGTGTCCACCAGGACTTCACTAGAGCTACTGGTGCAGAGGATAGGCTGGACAGCCGGTAGACACCAGGAACTACTCCAGGGTAGTCCCCAAGACTACCTCAGCTGATTGGTGGGTCAGAGACTCGAGTGTGAGGTACAACAGGCAAAGTGAACTGCCTAGGAATCAACATCAAGCAGAGGGCGGATGGTGGAGCTGCCTAATATAGGACCTGCCAGCATGGGATAGGCTGGGGAACCTAATCTGTGAAGGACACAGCAGGGTTAAATTCCTGTACAGACTGGCCAATCTCCCTAAGGCTAAAAGGAAAGAACATGCTGATGTGGCACTCCTGAGGCTCAGCCGCCACAGAGGTACTGCACCTCCTCCTGAGGCGTGGTACCCCACCATTCAGGTAAGGTGGAAACTCCTGACCACACTCCAACACCTGCACCCCACACCACAAAGTAGTTTAGCAAAGCACCTTCGGCGGCTCCCTGCTTGGAGTGTAGCAAAGCACCCATTGGTGGCTCCCTGCTTGGAACACGAAACGTGCTGGGTGGAGTTTAGTTTACATTAGAGAGAGCGGGGAGAGTTTGGGAGAGGAGTCAGTTGTTGAGTAAGGAAAGAGAAGAAGATCCCCGGAGAGAGGGATAGATGGATGGAAGTGCTGCAGCATATCCCAGTGACCTGGGTCTGCTGGCACGGGAAAGGAAGAGACAGAGAGCAACATAGACTGAAAGCCTGATTTTCCATAGAAAGAAAGATTAGTACGGAACGTGAGGAGTAAAAGAGAACAGAGGACGTGGGTTAGAAGAGAACCCTTCCTAGAAGTTCTAAGCGCAAGGCCGGGGCCCGGTCCCCGAGGTTGCATGGATACTAATGGTCCTGCAGCAGACACCGGAGGAATAGAAGGAGTGACTGCTTTATTCCCACACAAGACTTGGGGGCACAACAGCAACTGGATAGTGAGCCGGGACTTAGTAGCAAGGAGTCCCCGAAGCAGGCTACAGCTGCCTGCTGTACCAGTAGAGTTCATAAGAACATCGGACAGGAGGAACTCCAGTGTAACTCAGTACTAGGAGTACTTCATTTAAAGGCGCTATAAGAGGAGACGTTTAGAAAGGCACATGTTGGCGGAGTGTTGGAAAGGAGTATTCCATCTGGCCTGGAGGACACGGCACAGAGGCAGGCACCTGTTTGTACCACAGACTGTGAGTAAAGCTTTGGAACTACATGCCCTGGTGTCCTCTACTCATTCCCGCATCACACACACCTGGCACCGCTGCATCCCTGTGCCTACACTGCACCATTCCTGCAACGCGTCTCTACACTGCCCTGGGACTACAGCCCTGCCTGTGGAGGGCTATAACATCACTGCTGCACCACACCATCTGTCCCAGAGGATCTGTCTGCAGTGTCGGCTTACATCTCTATTGCCGAACGCCACAGGTGGCGTCACGAATCACTCATAAACTTTCATCACTCTAAGCACACTGCAACAACTCCTTTTACAATGGGCGCCCAGGGCCATGGGCTGGGTCCCAGCTGCCGTGACATCTCCCATTGAAGCTCATCGGGCCCGGTACCGAGTACCCCACAGCCCTGAGAGGGCGACCCAACTTTGGTGTCACGAACAGGATGATGAAATCCGATGCCATCGGGTTCTGTGTGCCTAAGACTCAAATCTTTTGAAATGTGCAGAAGACCCAATTTAATAGACTGTAAAATGAACGCTAAGGCTAAGTGCACACGTTGCAGAAAATTTCTGCACAAAAACCTGAATCCCTTCCCAGAAACCGCACCTATTTTTCCGCGGCGGTTTTTGCGCGTTTTTTGCGCGGTTTTGATGCATTTTTGATGCGTTTTTTACCGCAGCGGTTTCTAAAAGCATGGGAGAAGCCTAAACCGCGGAAAAAAACGCAAAATTAATGTGCATGCTGCGGTTTTTACCGCGATGTGGTTTTTTCGCGGTAAAAAACGCATCAATGTGCACAAAAAGTGCAAAATGCATAGAAATGACTGTGCACCTTATTTTCAGCAGTTTTATAGCGGTTTTATAGTGAAAACCGCTAAAAAAATGCTGTGTGTGAACACAGCCTAAAAATGGCCGCCGGTGTGGTGAAGAAGGGCGTGACAATATGGGTGATCCTAAGAAAAGAGCGCGGACAGTCCCGGGCCTCCCCTGTCTGAACTTCTATGCGACAGCAACATGGCCCCCCCCGAGGGGTTCGTATACTGGCTTGGTATGGAGAAGTAGGAAGAAGACGCCGCCCTCAGAAGGAGGGGCGAGAGCCAGTGGCGGGAAAAGAGCCCAGGCAGGAAGAATGCAAGAACACCATATTGGAAGGAGAAGGTAGGAGGCCTGTGGAGCACGAGGAGGTTGAGCTGAATCTCCCCGGCGCAATGGCTGAAGGCTCTGACCCGGCTTCCAGGATGAACCGCCAGCAGCTGGAAGACGAGATTGCCCAGCTGGCGCACCGTTTACAACTGAGACACGAAGCCTTATGGACCTTGAATCTGCAGCGTGTCCAGGAGGGGCCTACACCCGCGGTACCCCAGTCACCGGTACCCGCCATCGCTGCACCGGATCTCCCCCAGGCAAATCCTGTAGAGCCTGCGACCGCTGCAACACCACCTGCAGCATCCTTTGCAATCTCTCCATTACCATCGCCACTGTGTGAGGCTTTGGGAGTTGAAGCGGAGGAAGAGGAGCTCCCGTCTGGACCTGACGCGGCCGCGCAGGTCCCACCGGAGGCCCCCGCGGACCAGGAGCCGCCATCTGTTCCACCGCCGTCACTCATATCTACCCGGGCAGCCCTGACTACCACTGTTGCCACCAGGACCCGCACCGTGCCTGCACCGGAGCCGAGACTGCACCTTCGGGAGGCACTAGGTATAGATGCTGGCCCTCCTAACGGGCTACCCCCCGAATTCTCATTGTCAGAGGCTGGCCTGCTGGAGCTTGAAATGGGGGTATTGGATGAGTCGTCCAGGGGCATTAGGCTGACGGAGATGGGAAGGTGGAAGAAATCCCTGCTGAGGAGGGTGCGGTTGGAATAGGCCGCACCATACGACACCTTCAGGGCTTGGACGAGTCTAGGCCGCTTCGGGACATTGAAACGCATCATGGGCTCTCTTGGCCGCAGCTGCAAAACCCCCGTGTAGCCTCCTACCTACGTCAACAGGCCACGGCATCCCTAGATATTAGACCAAGGACCAGAGCAGCAGTACCCCCAGAGGATGAAGAACCTTATCCATTGATACCAGCTGCCACTCCTATCGACTTACTGGTGGCAGAGACATCACCAGCAACAGCTGATATGCCTACCCCTGCTGTACCTCAGGCAGCAGCTGTCTCCAGAATCTGGATACCCAGAGCATCTCCCCTGGAAGAAGCCCAAGCAACCAGCTTTCAGAACCCCAGGAGGGGATAACCAGCCATAATGTTGATTTAAACTAACTTTTGTTACCCAGGAGGGTATTTCCACCTTAGTGCTTGTTTTTCTATTTTGGTTATCATGTTTTTGTTTTCTTGTTTTTTCCCATTGGATCCAGTTGTTGCCCAGTTTGATTGGTAGCCGTTACACTTGAACTGTGGAGATCATGGACGTTGAGTGATCCAGAACTGCTAATGTAAATAGTTTGCACCTCTTTAGGTGCTCTCTCTTGGTTTTACATAGGAACCTTCCCTTGGAACAAGGACTACCTCGTTATAAGGACATTTCCAGACATGATGGCCGGTCCAATGTCTACTCTTTGCACTTAGTAATAATGCTTAGTATTTTTGAACAAGAAACTAGAAAGTGATAGTGTGTAGTGAAAGTATTAATGACATATTTCATAGGGTTTAATTGAGAAAGAAATATAGTGAATGTTTTACAATGTTTGAATAAAGATGTGAGAATTATTAATAATAATAATAATAATCTTTATTTATATAGTGCCAACATATTCCGCAGCGCTTTACAGTTTAACAGTTTCAAAGCACAAGCCATAAGTAACAACGTTAACAATGCAATAATTAAAGCAAAATAAGACGAAATAAGACGACCCTGCTCGTGAGAGCTTACAATCTACAATGAGGTGAGGGAGATACAAAGTACAGGTGTGTATTTACAATTGTATATTTACAATGAAGGTCCAGCCATCTTGAGGGAGTGAAGGATGGATGGAGATAGTGAATGGGCTACACGCACACTTACACATAGAATGACTTTGATTAGTGAACGTGATAAGCCACTCTGAACAAATGTGTTTTGAGGGAGCGCCTAAAACTATGCAAATTGAGGTTAGTCCTAATTTATTGGGGTAGAGCATTCCAGAGGATAGGAGCAGCACGGGAGAAGTCTTGGAGTCGGGAGTGGGAGGTACGGATTAGTGCAGAGGTTAGTCGAAAGTCATTTGCAGAGCGCAGCGATTGGCTAGGCCGATAGACAGAAATGAAGGAAAAGATGTAGGGGGGGCACGCACCGTGGAGAGCTTTGTGGGTGAGAACAAGTACTTTGAATTGGATCCTATAATGAATGGGCAGCCAGTGTAATGACTCACGAAGAGAGGACACGTCCGAGTACCGATTAGCCAGATGGACAACCCTGGCTGCTGCATTAAGTATGGACTGGAGAGGGGATGGTCGAGTGACAGGGAGGCCAATTAATTGAGCGTTGCAGTAATCCAAGCGGGAGTGGAACAATGCTACAGTGAGGGTTATTGTTGTTTCCATGGTGAGAAAAGGGTGGATTCTAGAGATGTTCTTTAGGTGTAAGCGGCAAGAGTGGGCAAGAGATTGTATATGGGATGTGAAGGAGAGATTGGTGTCAAACATAATGCCTAGACAGCGTGCCTGCTGCTGGGGTGTTATTGTGGTACCACCCACGGAAAGGGAAATGTCCGATTTAGGGAGGTTAGTAGATGGTGGGAGAATTGAACAAAAATATGCAGATGATGAACCAGACACCAGCAGTTGTCAATTAAGGGTAAGAAGAAGAAAAGTAGAAAATGTGAAGAATGACAGAAAGGCAATGTATTGCTAGAAAATGTGTTACTATTTGCTTCCATGGCACCTTAAATTAGGTAGCATAACTTTAAATATTGATAGACAGTTAAACTGTAACGTTCAAGAAACAGTGCCTCCCACATTGGGAAGTTTAGTATAAGACATGTTCATTATGCAATATAAAAATTTGTATGTTCCTGTATTGTCAACTTTGTTTCCTTTGCAGCCCGCGGACGTGCTGTGTTTAACGGGGGGGTATGTGGCACCCCTGAGGCTCAGCTGCCACAGAGGTACTGCACCTCCTACTGAGGTGTGTACCCCACCATTCAGGTAACTTGGAGGCTCCTGACCACACTCCAACACCTGCACCCCACACCACAATGTAGTGTAGAAAAGCACCTTCGGCGGCTCCCTGCTTGGAGTGTAGCAAAGCACCCATTGGTGGCTCCCTGCTTGGAACACGAAATGTGCTGGGTGGTGGGTGGAGTTTAGTTTACATTAAAGAGAGCGCGGAGAGTTTGGGAGAGGAGTCAGTTGTTGAGTAAGGAGAGAGAAGAAGATCCCCGGAGAGAGGGATAGATGGATGGAAGTGCTGCTGCAGATCCCAGTGACCTGGGTCTGCTGGCACAGGAAAGGAAGAGAGAGAGAGCAACATAGACTGAAAGCCTGATTTTCCATAGAAAGAAAGATGAGTACGGAACGTGAGCAGTAAACGAGAACAGAGGACGTGGATTAGAAGAGAACCCTTCCTAGAAGTTCTAAGCGCAAGGCTGGAGCCCGATCCCCGAGGTTGTATGGATACTAATGTGTTATGAATGAGTCACCGGAGGAGAAAACAAAAATACAAGCTAAGTCCAGAAAACCGGAGAGGTTGGTAGCTATCGGATTGCAGACCCTTAATCCTATCCACACAACTAACAGTAGCCGTGGGGGGTTCCTACGGTGCCCTAGACCCCTCGTCACAGCCGGAGAACTACATAAGCCTAAAGAATTAAAGGGGAAATCTAAACTGCCCCAGAGCAGACCCCAAAGCAATAGACAGCCCCCAACATGTATTGTCGGTGAAATACAGATGAAAACACAAACACAGACAGAAAGACAGGCTGAGCAAACGATGGGGCCCAACTAACTAGATAGGACAGGACAGAAAAGATGCTGGCTGCAATCCGCAAAAAACCCTACCAAAAATGTCCCAACCGTCTGATAGGGAAAAAGGCCCTGAAGTCGCTAGACTTCAAAATCACTATATCAGCACTCAGGTATATTCTGAAAACAGAGCAAAGAGATAAACTGATCAGAGACAAAAATGGAATTCAGCCAGTCCCAACCAGGATGAATATCAGATGCAGGGACCCAAGAATTATCCTCCTGGCCATAACCCTTCCATTTAACCAAATACTGGAGTCTCCGTCTAGCCAGACGAGAATCCAGTATCTTCTCAGCCTCATATTCCACATTACCTTCAACCAATACAGGGTCAGGAGGTGCCACCACAGGAACTACTGGCTCAACAAACCTCTTTAACAGAGACTTATGAATCACGTTATGGATCTTAAATGTAACAGGAAGAGCCAATCGAAAAGAGACCGGATTAAGAATCTCCAAAATCTTGTAAGGTCCAATAAATCTAGGTTTAAATTTTGGAGAAGCCACCTTCATAGAGATATTCTTTGATGACAACCAAACCATATCACCCACCTTAAACCGGGGACCAATGGTCCTATGCCGGTTGGAAAACCGCTGGGCCTTTTTCTGGGAGAGAGACAACTTATCCACCACTTGGTCCCAGATCTGGTGCATTCTCTCCACCACAGTGTCAACACCTGGGTAGGCAGAAGACTCCACCTGCCCTGAAGAGAATCGAGGATGAAACCCAAAGTTACAAAAAAAAGGTGACATCAAAGTGGCAGAACTAGCTCTATTATTTAAAGCAAATTCGGCCAAGGTCAAAAATGAAACCCAATCATCCTGATCAGCAGAAATAAAACATCTCAAATACGACTCCAAAGTCTGGTTTGTTCTCTCTGTCTGCCCATTGGTCTGAGGGTGAAACACAGAGGAGAAGGACAACTGAATTCCCAGCTTGGAACAGAAAGTCCTCCAAAATCTAGAAACAAACTGAACTCCTCTGTCAGATACAATGTTCTCAGGAATCCCGTGCAAGCGAACCACCTGTTGCAAAAACAAGGGCACCAACTCTGAAGAAGATGGCAACTTAAGGAGTGGTACAAGATGGACCATCTTAGAGAATCTATCACAAATCACCCAAATAACAGTCATTCTCTGAGAAACAGGCATATCAGAGATAAAATCCATTGAAATATGGGTCCATGGCCTCCGGGGCACCGGCAAAGGCATCAACAACCCACTAGAGCGAGAACAAGGTTTAGACCGGGAGCAAGTCCCACAGGACTACACAAAATTCCTGACATCACGAGACAAGGCGGGCCACCAAAAAGACCGACTCACCAAATTTCTAGTACCAAAAATACCTGAATGACCAGCCAATGCGGAGCAATGAACCTCAGACATCACTCTCTTTCTCCACTGGTCAGAAACATACAATTTTCCAATGGGACAACGCTCAGGTTTGTCCTCCTGAAACTCTTCCAGAACACGTCTCAAATCGGGCGAGATGGCAGAAAGAACTACCCCCTCACCTAAGATGGTAGCAGGCTTGGTCACAATAGGAGAATCAGCAAAGAAACTCCTAGAGAGAGCGTCTGCCTTGACATTCTTAGTGCCCGGAAGAAAAGAGACCACAAAATCAAAACGTGTGAAAAACAAGGCCCACCTAGCCTGTCTAGGATTCAAGCGTTTGGCCGACTCCAGGTAAATCAAATTCTTGTGGTCAGTAAGGACCACGACTTGATGTTTAGCTCCCTCCAACCAATGTCTCCACTCCCCAAATGCCCATTTCATGGCTAACAGTTCCCGATTCCCCACATCATAGTTACGTTCGGATGGGGAGAACTTTTGGGAAAAGAAAGCACAGGGATTCATTTTAGATGTTACAGGATCTTTTTGGGACAAAACAGCTCCTGCACCAATCTCAGAAGCGTCCACCTCTACCTGAAACGGGAGTGAGACATCAGGTTGCCGCAAAACCGGAGCAGAAGTGAACCTTCGCTTCAGCTCCTGAAAAGAAGAAACAGCCTCCGGAGACCAATTCAGCACATCAGCCCCCTTCTTAGTCAAATCAGTCAATGGTTTGGCAATACCAGAAAAATTAGCTATAAATTTACGATAAAAATTAGCAAAACCCAAAAACTTCTGGAGGGCCTTCAAAGAAGTGGGCTGAACCCAATCATAAATGGCCTGTACCTTGGCCGGGTCCATTTCAATAGTTGACGGAGACAAAATAAATCCCAAAAATGAAATCCTCTGTACACCAAAAAGGCATTTCGATCCCTTGACATAAAGGGAATTCTCCCTCAAAATCCGGAACACAGTCCGAACATGTTCCACATGAGAGTCCCAATCCTTGGAAAAGATCAAAATATCATCCAGATAGATGATCAAAAATTTATCCACAAAGTCTCGGAAAATATCATTCATGAAGCACTGGAAGACAGAAGGGGCATTAGTGAGCCCAAAAGGCATCACCAGGTACTCAAAATGTCCCTCCGGAGTATTAAATGCCATCTTCCATTCATCCCCCTGCTTAATGCGAATAAGATTATACGCCCCCCTGAGGTCAAGCTTGGTAAACCAGCAAGCACCTTTAACTCTGGCGAATAGATCAGAAATCAGGGGTAACGGATACTGATATTTAACAGTAATTTTGTTGAGGGAACGATAGTCAATACAAGGCCTTAATGAACCATCTTTCTTGGCCACAAAAAAAAACCCAGCACCTAAGGGTGAAGAGGATGGTCTAATATGACCCTTCTCCAACGACTCCTTAATATAGGATCGCATAGCCTCGTGCTCGGGTACTGATAAATTGAAAAGTCGACCCTTGGGAAATTTACACCCAGGGCTCAGCTCAATTGCACAGTCATAACTCCTATGAGGAGGCAAAGACGCAGACTCATTCTCACTAAATACATCATAAAAATCAGCCAAATAGTCAGGAACATTATGCGGCTGGGGAGAGGTGGAGAAAACAGGAGTGTCACTAAGGGCACACCTACAACCCCAACTCACCAGAGATAAAGATTTCCAATCCAAAACTGGATTATGGATTTGCAACCAGGGAAACCCCAGAATGAGGGTATCATGCAAATTATGCAACACCAAAAATCTGCAATTTTCTTGATGGTCTGGGGCGACCCGCATTACGACCTGGGACCAAAACTGAGGTTTATTCTTCGCCAAAGGAGTAGCATCAATCCCCCTCAAAGGGATAGGCGTCCACAGAGGTGTCATAGGAAACCCACAATGTTTAGCAAAATCCAAGTCCATCAGGTTCAGAGCTGCTCCCGAATCCACAAAAGCCTTAGCGGAAAATGTGGACAGGGAGCAAATCAGAGTAATTGCCAGAAGAAACTTAGGTTGAACACCACCCACAGCAAATGTGTGTGCAAAACGTTTCTCTCATTTAGGGCAGACAGAAATAATATGAGAGGCATCTCCACAGAAAAAACACAGCTTATTACGCCTTCTGAACTCCTGACATTGCGCCCTAGACAAAACTCTATCACATTGCATAGGTTCAGACATTTGTTCAACAGGTGGCAACACCTCTTGTGCAGTTTTGCGTTCACGCAAACGCCGATCAACCTGAATGGCTAATGACATAGAATCGTCAAGACCAGAAGGAACAGGAAATCCCACCATAGTATCTTTTACGGTTTCTGACAAACCCTTTCGAAAGAGAGCTGCCAAGGCACCATCATTCCAGGTAGTGAGGACCGCCCACTTTCGGAATTTTTGACAGTACAACTCTGCAGAATCCTGACCCTGGCTTAATGCCAACAGGGCCTTTTCAGCCTGATCAATAGCATTAGGTTCATCATACAACAACCCCAAGGCCTGAAAAAATGTGTTCACATCAGTCAGAATAGGATGATCAGGTTTCAAAGAAAACGCCCAATCCTGGGGATCGCCGCGCAGCAAAGAGATGACAATTTTAACCTGCTGCGCGGAGTTCCCCGATGAGTTAGGCTTCAAGGCAAAAAATAATTTACAATTATTCTTACAATTCAGAAATTTAGACCGATCCCCAAAAAACACATCAGGAGTAGGGATCTTTGGTTCAGCAGCATGTGAATGAGCAAGATAGGTGGAAATTCCCCGCACTTCAGCAGTAAGCTGCTCCACACGATCAGACAATTGCTTAATCTCCATTGAGAAAAAATTCCCCCTACGGCCTCAGAGAAATAGAGGAAAAAATATACACAAAAAAAAATTCTGACACTTTTTTTTTTTTTTTACAATTCTTTCCTGCTATTGAGTACCCTAGAATCTGCGGTATGGCTGGTGATTCTATTATGAATGAGTCACCGGAGGAGGAGAAAACAAAAATACAAGCTAAGTCCAGAAAACCGGGGAGGTTGATAGCTATCGGATTGCAGACCCCTGATCCTATACACCACAACTAACAGTAGCCGTGGGGGGTTCCTACGGTGCCCTAGACCCCTCGTCACAGCCGGAGAACTACATAAGCCTAAAGAAGGAAAGGGGAAATCTAAACTGCCCCAGAGCAGACCCCAAAGCAATAGACAGGCCCCAACATGTATTGTCGGTGAAATACAGATGAAAACACAAACACAGACAGAAAGACAGGCTGAGCAAATGATGGGGCCCAACTAACTAGATAGGACAGGACAGAAAAGATGCTGGCTGCAATCCGCAAAAAACCCTACCAAAAATGTCCCAACCGTCTGACAGGGAAAAAGGCCCTGAAGTCGCTAGACTTCAAAACCACTATATCAGCACTCAGGTATATTCTGAAAACAGATCAAAGAGATAAACTGTTCAGAGACAAAAATATAATTCAGCCAGTCCCAACCAGGACTGGCTGAATATAAACACTAAGGAAACCAGACAAAATCTCATGGAATAAAAGCAGGGCAAAAACTTAGCTTTTAGTAGACAGGAACTAAAACTGGATGCAAGAGCTCAGAGCAGAAAGGATCACCAGCAACCCTGCAGGGCGTCGGCTGCCTTATATCCACTCAGAAATTCCAGATATCCAATCACACTCCGCCTGTTCAGATGACAGGTTCTTCCCATCCCAATCAATTTCATTACCTCTCTTCACCAGCAGAGGGAGTTCATCAGACATCAAAGGTGAAGGGGAGAATGAACTCACAACACTAATGGTCCTGCAGCAGACACCGGAGGAATAGAAGGAGTGACTGCTTTATTCCCACACAAGACTTGGGGGCACAACAGCAACTGGATAGTGAGCCAGGACTTAGTAGCAAGGAGTCCCCGAAGCAGGCTACAGCTGTCTGCCGTACAAGTAGAGTTCATAAGAACATCGGACAGGAGGAACTCCAGTGTAACTCAGTACTAGGAGTACTTCATTTAAAGGCGCTATAAGAGGAGACGTTCAGAAAGGTACAGGTGGGCGGAGTGTTGGAAAGGAGTATTCCATCTGGCCTGGAGGTTGACTGAGTCCCTGACCCGGAGGACACGGCATGGAGGCAGGCACCTGTTTGTACAACAGACTGTGAGTAAAGCTTTGGAACTACATGCCCTGGTGTCCTCCACTCATTCCCGCGTCACACACACCTGGCACCGCTGCATCCCTGTGCCTACACTGCACCATTCCTGCAACGCGTCTCTACACTGCCCTGGGACTACAGCCCTGCCTGTGGAGGGCTATAACATCACTGCTGCACCACACCATCTGTCCCAGAGGATCTGTCTGCAGCGTCGGCTTACATCTCTATTGCCGAACACCACAGGTGGCGTCACGAATCACTCATAAACTTTCATCACTCTAAGCACACTGCAACAACTCCTTTTACAATGGGCACCCACGGCCACGGGCCGGGTCCCAGCTGCCGTGACATCTCCCATTGAAGCTCATAGGGCCCGGTACCAAGTACCCCACAGCCCTGGGAGGTCGACCCACTGAGAAGCTGCAGTGACCATAGTGAGAAGAGAGGCACTGACAAGGCATGTGAGGCACCATCATAACATCTGGTTAGGAGCCCACTCAGATGTCCTTGAGCTGAACCACTTGCTGCACCTCGGAACACATGTAATATCTATACAGCAAGTAGTAAAGAAATCAGTGACACCTGTAAGATAAAAATGCCCATTACACCCATAGATGACTTCCCTGATGGGTACAGAGTCTGAAATGGGGTAACTTTAGGGGGTCGTACGTTGTCCACGAACATCGGGGGCTTTACAACTGGCCCCCACAAGCGAGGACTGCCAAATTAGTGCTCCAAAAGCAAAACAGTGACTCTCCCCATTGGAGCCCGGCCGTGTGCAGTCATTCCTGACCTCAGGTTTGGGAGAAATTTCTGTGTAAATTGTGGCTCCATTTTACTCTCTGTGAAATAGAAAAATTTGAGTCTAAAACATTTCACCTCGTACACACACGGCTCCGCTCCGTACACCTCGTACACACACGGCTCCGCTCCGTACACCTCGTACACACGCGGCTCCGCTCCGTACACCTCGTACACACGCGGCTCCCCTCCGTACACCTCGTACACACGGCTCCGCTCCGTACACCTCGTACACACACGTCTCCGCTCCATACACCTCGCACACACGCGGCTCCGCTCCGTACACCTCATACACACACGTCTCCGCTCCGTACACCTCGTACACACACGGCTCCGCTCCGTACACCTCGTACACACACGGCTCCGCTCCGTACACCTCGTACACACACGGCTCTGCTCTGTACACCTCGTACACATGGCTCCGCTCTGTACACCTCGTACACACGCGGCTCCGCTCCGTACACCTCGTACACACGCGGCTCCGCTCCGTACACCTCGTACACACGCGGCTCCGCTCCGTACACCTCGTACACACACGGCTCCGCTCCGTACACCTCGTACACACACGGCTCCGCTCCGTACACCTCGTACACACACGGCTCCCCTCCGTACACCTCGTACACACACAGCTCCGCTCCGTACACCTCGTACACACACGGCTCCGCTCCGTACACCTCATACACACACGTCTCCGCTCCGTACACCTCGTACACACACGGCTCCGCTCCGTACACCTCGTACACACACGGCTCCGCTCCGTACACCTCGTACACACACGGCTCTGCTCTGTACACCTCGTACACATGGCTCCGCTCTGTACACCTCGTACACACGCGGCTCCGCTCCGTACAGCTCGTACACACAGGGCTCCGCTCCGTACACATCGTACACACACGGCTCCGCTCCATACACCTCGTACACACACGGCTCCGCTCCCTACACCTCGTACACACACGGCTCCGCTCCGTACACCTCGTACACACGCGGCTCCGCTCCGTACACCTCGTACACACACGGCTCCGCTCCGTACACCTCGTACACACACGGCTCCGCTCCGTACACCTCGTACACACAGCTCCGCTCCGTACACCTCGTACACACAGGGCTCCGCTCCGTACACCTCGTACACACGCGGCTCCCCTCCGTACACCTCGTACACACGCGGCTCCGCTCCGTACACCTCGTACACACACGGCTCCGCTCCGTACACCTCGTACACACGCGGCTCCCCTCCGTACACCTCGTACACACACGGCTCCGCTCCGTACACCTCGTACACACACGGCTCCCCTCCGTACACCTCGTACACACACGGCTCCGCTCCGTACACCTCGTACACACACGGCTCCGCTCCGTACACCTCGTACACACGCGTCTCCGCTCCATACACCTCGCACACACATGGCTCCGCTCCGTACACCTCGTACACACGCGGCTCCCCTCCGTACACCTCATACACACACGTGGCTCCGCTCCGTACACCTCGTACACACACGGCTCCGCTCCGTACACCTCGTACACACGCGTCTCCGCTCCATACACCTCGCACACACATGGCTCCGCTCCGTACACCTCGTACACACGCGGCTCCCCTCCGTACACCTCGTACACACACATGGCTCCGCTCCGTACACCTCGTACACACACGGCTCTGCTCTGTACACCTCGTACACACACGTCTCCGCTCCATACACCTCGCACACACGCGGCTCCGCTCCGTACACCTCGTACACACACGGCTCCGCTCTGTACACCTTGTATACACACACGGCTCCGCTCCGTACACCTCGTACACACAGGGCTCTGCTACATCCACCCTGTAAACCCCTCCTGACCCCACACATAAACTTCCCCTCATCCGACACACTATGAGGCCCCTGATCATGTGACCCCTGACTCCTCCCCTCCTGTGACCTCATCACAGGTCCTGTGCACAGAGCAGCCATATATGTGGAGTGCGGCTCTGCAGGTTAGTGATGGGCAGTCCGGCTCCTTTCCCCACTTTTCTCCCTCCTGTCCCTTCACTATAAAGCCTGGGCCTCATTATACAGCTGTACAGGGGTCTAGTGAAGGCTTTTTAGTAGAGTTGAGCGACTTTTGTTTTTTTAGGGTCGCGTTTCGTTTCGTGAAACCCGACTTTTCCAAAAGTCGGGTCGAGCAAGATCGTCCGATTATAGGGAAAAGTCGGGGTCGTCCCGAAACACGAAACCCAATGTAAGTCAATGGGGAATAAAAGTCGGCAGTGAGAGGAGGACAGGAAACACACCTACAGTGCCCATTTGAATGCCAAAAGCATCAATTCTTCTTACTTAAGCTTGTCAACCTTAATTAACTTCATAATACAAGTTACGCACTGAAAAATGGGGGTTATTTGGCTACAAACTGTGGGGGGGGAGGGCTGGCTCCAGGTTTTCATGTGCCCTGGGCGAAAGAGCGCCCCTTTAACACATACCACAACTCATCATGCTCCGATACGGCAGAGAAATAGCGGTATAGTACAATGAAAAATACCTCACTTTTTACATCTCATGACGAGGCCCATCTATTTCTCCATACAGAATCATTGGTCCCATATAATGTTTGAAACAGTATATGATGAGCTCCACATAATGCTACAGTATATGTTGGTCCCATGGATGAAGCTCCACTGTCTTATGGGCCCAAATAATGCTCCAAACATAATGGGCCCCATTTCTAATGCTCTAGTGTATAATGGGCCCTGTAAATGCTGCTCCAGTGTCTGATGTCCACCTTTGGAATGTTCCAGTGTATGGTGGGCCCCATCTATCATTCTCCAGAGTATAGTGCTCCCCAAAAATTGCTGTCCCAACATTGAAAACAATCAAATAAGTCTCCTCGCTAGGGAATCCCTGTACTTGTCTGGACAGGTGCTGTAGCTTGCTTAACAGCTCACCAGCCGTTCTCACGCCCAGTATGGATTACACGTGATTGCACAAAGGTGAGAAAGGGTACCATATCCCCAGATAACATGTATGGATAGCGTACACATTCAAAATATATGTCTCAGGAGGCAGGCTCAGACGGTGTTAGGCCCAGTATGGATTGCACGTGATTGCACAAAGGTTAGAAAGGGTACCGTATCCCCGGATAACATGTATGGATAGCGTACACATTCAAAATATATGTCTATACAGCATGAGGCAGGCTCAGACGGTGTTAGGCCCAGTATGGATTGCACGTGATTGCACAAAGGTTAGAAAGGGTACCGTATCCCCGGATAACATGTATGGATAGCGTACACATTCAAAATATATGTCTATACAGCATGAGGCAGGCTCAGACGGTGTTAGGCCCAGTATGGATTGCACGTGATTGCACAAAGGTTAGAAAGGGTACCGTATCACTGGATAACATGTATGGATAGCGTACACATTCAAAATATATGTCTCAGGAGGCAGGCTCAGACGGTGTTAGGCCCAGTATGGATTGCACGTGATTGCACAAAGGTTAGAAAGGGTACCGTATCCCCGGATAACATGTATGGATAGCGTACACATTCAAAATATATGTCTATACAGCATGAGGCAGGCTCAGACGGTGTTAGGCCCAGTATGGATTGCACGTGATTGCACAAAGGTTAGAAAGGGTACCGTATCCCTGGATAACATGTATGGATAGCGTACACATTCAAAATATATGTCTCAGGAGGCAGGCTCAGACGGTGTTAGGCCCAGTATGGATTGCACGTGATTGCACAAAGGTTAGAAAGGGTACCGTATCCCCGGATAACATGTATGGATAGCGTACACATTCAAAATATATGTCTATACAGCATGAGGCAGGCTCAGACGGTGTTAGGCCCAGTATGGATTGCACGTGATTGCACAAAGGTTAGAAAGGGTACCGTATCCCTGAATAACATGTATGGATAGCGTACACATTCAAAATATATGTCTATACAGCATGAGGCAGGCTCAGACGGTGTTAGGCCCAGTATGGATTGCACGTGATTGCACAAAGGTTAGAAAGGGTACCGTATCCCTGGATAACATGTATGGATAGCGTACACATTCAAAATATATGTCTCAGGAGGCAGGCTCAGACGGTGTTAGGCCCAGTATGGATCGCACGTGATTGCACAAAGGTTAGAAAGGGTACCGTATCCCTGGATAACAAGTATGGATAGCGTACACATTCAAAATATATGTCTCAGGAGGCAGGCTCAGACGGTGTTAGGCCCAGTATGGATTGCACGTGATTGCACAAAGGTTAGAAAGGGTACCGTATCCCTGGATAACATGTATGGATAGCGTACACATTCAAAATATATGTCTCAGAAGGCAGGCTCAGACGGTGTTAGACCCAGTATGGATTGCACGTGATTGCACAAAGGTTAGAAAGGGTACCGTATCCCTGGATAACATGTATGGATAGCGTACACATTCAAAATATATGTCTATACAGCATGAGGCAGGCTCAGACGGTGTTAGGCCCAGTATGGATTGCACGTGATTGCACAAAGGTTAGAAAGGGTACCGTATCCCTGGATAACATGTATGGATAGCGTACACATTCAAAATATATGTCTCAGGAGGCAGGCTCAGACGGTGTTAGGCCCAGTATGGATTGCACGTGATTGCACAAAGGTTAGAAAGGGTACCGTATCCCTGGATAACATGTATGGATAGCGTACACATTCAAAATATATGTCTCAGTAGGCAGGCTCAGACGGTGTTAGGCCCAGTATGGATTGCACGTGATTGCACAAAGGTTAGAAAGGGTACCGTATCCCTGGATAACATGTATGGATAGCGTACACATTCAAAATATATGTCTATACAGCATGAGGCAGGCTCAGACGGTGTTAGGCCCAGTATGGATTGCACGTGATTGCACAAAGGTTAGAAAGGGTACCGTATCCCTGGATAACATGTATGGATAGCGTACACATTCAAAATATATGTCTCAGGAGGCAGGCTCAGACGGTGTTAGGCCCAGTATGGATCGCACGTGATTGCACAAAGGTTAGAAAGGGTACCGTATCCCTGGATAACAAGTATGGATAGCGTACACATTCAAAATATATGTCTCAGGAGGCAGGCTCAGACGGTGTTAGGCCCAGTATGGATAGCACGTGATTGCACAAAGGTTAGAAAGGGTACCGTATCCCTGGATAACATGTATGGATAGCGTACACATTCAAAATATATGTCTCAGGAGGCAGGCTCAGACGGTGTTAGGCCCAGTATGGATTGCACGTGATTGCACAAAGGTTAGAAAGGGTACCGTATCCCTGGATAACATGTATGGATAGCGTACACATTCAAAAAAGTGGCATATGTTGATGTTGGACATTCAGCTGATGCAAAAGGCGAAATAGGTGAAGTACCAGCAAGAGGTGGACCAAAGCAAGCCATTTTTCTGTCACCCTATGTGTCATCAGGGGAAGGTGGGACAAAATCCTTGGAAACCCATGCGTGGTTCATTTTAATGAAGGTTAGATCATCCACATTTTGGGTTGACAGACGGGTCCTTTTTTCTGTCAGGATTGATCCAGCTGCACTGAAGACTCTTTCCGATAGCACACTTGCAGCTGGGCAAGCGAGCTCCTGTAAGGCATATTGGGCCAATTCAGGCCAGGTGTCCAGTTTAGCGGCCCAATAGTCAAAGGGGAATGACCTGTGTGGGAGAACATCGATATGGGAGGAAAAGTAGTTTGTTACCATAGTTGACAACTGCTGTCTCCTGTCACTTTCCATCGATGCAGTATTACCAGTTGTGTGAGCGGTATTTGAAAAATCAGTCCACAACATTGTCATGAAACCCCTGTCTCCAACGCCACTTCTGCTGTGTGCACCACGAACACCTCTGCCAAGCTGCCCCCGGCCCGTACGGCTCATGTGAGAACCATCACCGCTGCTGTGTGCTGGGAATGCCTCAAGCAACCGATTTACCAGAGTTGCTTGTTTATTAGCCAATATTAGGTCAAGGTTCTCCTGTGGCATGATGTTTTGTAATTTGCCTTTATAGCGTGGATCCAGGATGCTGGCCAACCAGTAGTCGTCATCATTCATCATTTTGGCAATGCGGGGGTCCCTTTTTAGGATCTGCAAGGCATAATCTGACATGTGGGCCAATTTTCCCGGTGTCAATGATGCACTGCGAGTGCTGGGTGGAGGAGCACTTTCTGGCAAATCCACATCCCTCCAGTCACGCACAAACCCTGTACCAGACCTTGCCACGCCAACATTTTCACTTGCCCCACGAGATGCATCCTCCTCCCCTAAGTAATCATCCCCATCATCCTCCTCCTCTTCTTCCTCCACCTCATCCAGGAGAGGTCCCTGAGCAGACAATGGCTGAATGTCATCAAGGATTCCCTCCTCTTCCTCCTCATCAACATTGGCTGCAGACGCCTGCTCTTTAAGGTGCGTCAAAGTTTGCATGAGCAGACGCATAAGTGGGATGCTCATGCTTAGGATGGCGTCGTCTGCGCTTACCAGCCGTGTGCATTCCTCAAAACACTGAAGGACTTTACAAAGGTCTTTCAGCTTCGACCACTGCACACCTGTCAACTCCATGTCTGCTCTCAAAGTGCCTGGCCGTGTATCCTCCCACAAATGCATTATGGCCTGCCTCTGCTCGCACAGCCGCTCCACCATGTGCAGGGTGGAGTTCCACCTTGTTGCAATGTCGATAATGAGGCGGTGGTTGGGAAGGTGGAGCAATCGCTGCAGCTTCTGCATACGAACGGAGTGTACAGGCGACCGGCGGATGTGCGCGCACAGTCTTCGCACCTTCTGGAGCAGGGCTGTTAACTCCGGATAATTTTTGAGGAAGCACTGCACCACCAGGTTCAAGGTGTGAGCCAAGCAAGGTATGTGGCTGAGTTTTGAAAGGGCTATGGCTGCCACAAAATTACGGCCGTTATCACTAACTACCTTGCCTGCCTCAAGATGTACACTGCCCAGCCATGACTCAGTTTGTCGCTTCAAGTACTCGGCCAGCACCTCGGCGGTGTGTCTGTCGCCCAAACACATCATCTGCAACACAGCCTGCTGACGCTTTCCACTAGCTGCTCGATAGGGGGACACATCGTGTGCAACAGTGGCAGCTGCAGATGGAGTGCTCGTACGACTGCGCTCTGTGGACGAGCTTTCGCTTCTGGAGGAGGTGGAGGAGGAGGAGGGTCGATCGCCTACAGCCAACTGTTTCCTATACCGTGGGCTAGGCAGCACTGTCCCACCACCGCTGTCCCCTGTGGACCCTGCATCCACCACATTAACCCAGTGCGCAGTGATGGACATGTAACGGCCCTGGCCATGCCGACTGGACCATGCATCAGTTGTGAGGTGCACCTTTCCGCTCACTGACTGCTTGAGTGCATGGACAATGCGGTCTTTCACATGATGGTGGAGGGCTGGGATGGCTTTGCGAGAGAAGAAGTGGCGACTGGGTAGGTCATAGCGTGGTACTGCATAGGCCATGAGTTCGTGGAAAGCTGTGCTTTCCACCAACCGAAAGGGCATCATCTCAAACGAGATTAGTTTGGCAATGTGGGCGTTCAAACCCAGTGTACGCGGATGAGAGACTGAGTACTTTCTTGACCTACTCATAGTGTCTGGGAGGGTGAGCTGGACTTGAGAGCTGCATATGGTGGAAGTAGCGGTGGACAGGGCGGACTGAGAGAGGGTTGATGATGGTGATGGAGTTGGTGTTCTTTCTGATGGCCTAGAATCAGTCTTTTGTTGATATAACAGTGGGATTCCCTGACTGCTGTGGCCTTGCAACGACACCTCAACATTTGCTGCTGTGCTAACCGGTGGGCTTACAGTGGGGGAAACAATGTAGCGTTGCTGACTACCTTCGTTGTGATCAGTTGCACATGTGGCACTTGAGGTTTGGTGTTGTGTCCACGCTTGCAAGTGCATGCTGGTTAAATGTCTAAGCATGCAACTGGTATTCAAATTTTTCAGATTTTTCCCTCGGCTAAAGGTCTTTGCGCACTTCTTACAGATAACCTTGGCCTGATCATGAGGATTTTGTTCAAAAAAGTGCCACACTGCACTCTTCCTACTTTGGCAGACATTTTGCGGCCTAGCACGCTGTGATCTTTTGACCCTCTGGACAAGCTGTCCAGCAACTCTTTTGATATTTGGAACCTGTCTTTGGAGTGCTCCGGGCCTGCCAGATAACAGCTGTTGCGATGTCGATGTCTGCTGTGGATGCTCCTCATCTGAGCTATTGGAAGCAGCACCCTCTTCCCCCAATGGATGCCAATCTGGGTCAACAACTGGGTCATCCATCACCTCCTCTTCTATGTCATGTGCACCTTCCTCTGTGTCACCGTGTATGGTGGTATAGTGTGCGGGAAGGGACACCTGAGTCTCATCAGGGTCAGAATCTGGCTCTGTACACTGCGAGGACAATGTAGTGCTCTGAGTGAATGTACCAGCAGAATCATCCATCAGCGGCTGTGCATCAGTGCACTCCATGTCAGATTCATCTTGGCCTGGGTAATTCACCATTTCACTTGATAATCCAGGCATGGTATGTGAAAACAGCTCCATGGAGTAATCAGTAGTATGGCCTGCGTCATCCTTCAATCTTGGTTGGGGTGAAGGACACAAGGAAAGGTGTGGTTCATGAACATGAGCCTCCAATGACGACTCAGTGCTTTTACTTTTTACAACTGAAGAAGAGGAGGCGATAGAGCTGGAGGCTGAGTCAGCAATGTAAGACAAAACTTTTTCCTGATGCTCTGGCTTTAAAAGCGGTTTGCCAACTCCTAGAAAACTAAGCGTTCGAGGCCTTATGTAGCCAGACGATGACGCAGGCTCAACACCTCCTGCATTCGGTCCTATTTTGCTCTTGCCACTACCATCAGATCCACCACCAACACCATCATTACCAGCTGCCAACCCCCGCCCAATTCCACGGCCTCTTCCACCAGCCTTCCTCATTTTTGGTAGAAATGTAGACAAAATCCAGCAAACTATATAGTATGTAAAACAAGGTGTCTATAGGACAGGGGAGATTTTGAATTTCTGCACACACTTTTGGACACTGGACACTTTTGGATTGTGTGAGGCCCACTGATATCTGAGCGCTATGTGACAGGCTCGATGGCACAGCTGTGACCTAAGTGACTAGAGAATAAGTGACATTTTGAATCTCTGCACACACTTTTGGACACTGGACACTTTTGGATTGTGTGAGGCCCAATGAATATCTGAGCGCTATGTGACAAGCTCGATGGCACAGCTGTGACCTAAGTGACTAGAGGATAAGTGAGAGTTTGAATCTCTGCACACACTTTTGGACACTGGACACTTTTGGATTGTGTGAGGCCCAATGAATATCTGAGCGCTATGTGACAAGCTCGATGGCACAGCTGTGACCTAAGTGACTAGAGGATAAGTGAGAGTTTGAATCTCTGCACACACTTTTGGACACTGGACACTTTTGGATTGTGTGAGGCCCAATGAATATCTGAGCGCTATGTGACAAGCTCGATGGCACAGCTGTGACCTAAGTGACTAGAGGATAAGTGAGAGTTTGAATCTCTGCACACACTTTTGGACACTGGACACTTTTGGATTGTGTGAGGCCCAATGAATATCTGAGCGCTATGTGACAAGCTCGATGGCACAGCTGTGACCTAAGTGACTAGAGGATAAGTGAGAGTTTGAATCTCTGCACACACTTTTGGACACTGGACACTTTTGGATTGTGTGAGGCCCAATGAATATCTGAGCGCTATGTGACAAGCTCGATGGCACAGCTGTGACCTAAGTGACTAGAGGATAAGTGAGAGTTTGAATCTCTGCACACACTTTTGGACACTGGACACTTTTGGATTGTGTGAGGCCCAATGAATATCTGAGCGCTATGTGACAAGCTCGATGGCACAGCTGTGACCTAAGTGACTAGAGGATAAGTGAGAGTTTGAATCTCTGCACACACTTTTGGACACTGGACACTTTTGGATTGTGTGAGGCCCAATGAATATCTGAGCGCTATGTGACAAGCTCGATGGCACAGCTGTGACCTAAGTGACTAGAGAATAAGTGAGATTTTGAATCTCTGCACACACTTTTGGACACTGGACACTTTTGGATTGTGTGAGGCCCAATGAATATCTGAGCGCTATGTGACAAGCTCGATGGCACAGCTGTGACCTAAGTGACTAGAGGATAAGTGAGAGTTTGAATCTCTGCACACACTTTTGGACACTGGACACTTTTGGATTGTGTGAGGCCCAATGAATATCTGAGCGCTATGTGACAAGCTCGATGGCACAGCTGTGACCTAAGTGACTAGAGGATAAGGGAGATTGGATTGCTTTTAAAAAAGCAGTTTGCGGAGCAGTGGGTAAACAGCAATGCCAGCCTGTCAGGAAGCCTTAAAAGGCAGCCCAACAACCAACACCACTGATACACCACTATATAGCCTCCCCTTGCACTGCACACAGTGACTGGTGTGTTGTGCAGGCCAAATAGCTATCAGCAGCAGAAGCAGTTTTTTTTTCTTCTCGGCAGGACAAAAAAAAAAAATTGGGATTGCTTTTAAAAAAGCAGTTTGAGGCCCAATGAATATCTGAGCGCTATGTGACAGGCTCGATGGCACAGCTGTGACCAAAGTGACTAGAGGATAAGGGAGATTGGATTGCTTTTAAAAAAGCAGTTTGCGGAGCAGTGGGTAAACAGCAATGCCAGCCTGTCAGGAAGCCTTAGAAGGCAGCCCAACAACCAACACCACTGATACACCACTATATAGCCTCCCCTTGCACTGCACACACAGTGACTGGTGTGTTGTGCAGGCCAAATCGCTAGCAGCAGAAGCAGCTTTTTGGTCTTCTTACCTGCCTAACGCTCTCCCTACAGAATCAGCAGCAACCTCTCCCTATACTGAGATCGGCAGAAGTAAGATGGCGGTCGGCGTGCACGCCCTTTTATACCCCCTGTGACGCCCACCAAAGCAAGCCAATCACTTGCATGCCCTTCTGAAAGATGGTGGTGACCCGTGCCTATGTCATCACGTTGCCCACAGTGTCCGTGGATCCTGATTGGCTGAAAAAGAGCGCAAAACAAACTTTTGAAACGCGACTTTGGCGCGTAAGTCGCAGACCTCGTGGCCGACCTCATCCTAGGGTCGGGTTTCGTTTCATGAAACCCGACTTTGCCAAAAGTAGGCGACTTTTGAATTTTTTCGACCCGTTTCGCTCAACTCTACTTTTTAGCCCTTTCCTCAGACTGTAGCTCCTGGGAACAGGCCCTCACTCTTGTCCCTTCACTATAAAGCTTGGGCCTCATTATACAGCTGTACAGGGGTGTAGTGAAGGCTTTTTAGCCCTTTCCTCAGACTGTAGCTCCTGGGAACAGGCCCTCACTCTTGTCCCTTTACTATAAAGCTTGGGCCTCATTATACAGCTGTACAGGGGTCTAGTGAAGGCTTTTTAGCCCTTTCCTCAGTCTGTAGCTCCTGGGAACAGGCCCTCACTCCTGTCCCCTCACTATAGAGCCTGGGCCTCATTATACAGCTGTACAGGGGTCTAGTGAAGGCTTTTTAGCCCTTTCCTCAGACTGTAGCTCCTGAGAACAGGCCCTCCCTCCTGTCCCTTCACTATAAAGCCTGGGCCTCATTATACAGCTGTACAGGGGTCTAGTGAAGGCTTTTTAGCCCTTTCCTCAGACTGTAGCTCCTGGGCACAGGCCCTCACTCCTGTCCCTTCACTATAAAGCCTGGGCCTCATTATACAGCTGTACAGGGGTCTAGTGAAGGCTTTTTAGCCCTTTCCTCAGACTGTAGCTCCTGGGCACAGGCCCTCACTCCTGTCCTTTCACTATAAAGCCTGGGCCTCATTATGCAGCTGTACAGGAGTCTAGTGAAGGCTTTTTAGCCCTTTCCTCAGACTAGCTCCTGGGAACAGGCCCTCACTCCTGTCCCTTCACTATAAAGCCTTTGCCTCATTATACAGCTGTACAGGGGTCTAGTGAAGGCTTTTTAGCCCTTTCCTCAGACTGTAGCTCCTGGGAACAGGCCCTCACTCCTGTCCCTTCACTATAAAGCCTTTGCCTCATTATACAGCTGTACAGGGGTCTAGTGAAGGCTTTTTAGCTCTTTCCTCGGTCTGTAGCTCCTGGGCACAGGCCCTCACTCCTGTCCCTTCACTATAAAGCCTGGGCCTCATTATGCAGCTGTACAGGAGTCTAGTGAAGGCTTTTTAGCCCTTTCCTCAGACAGTAGCTCCTGGGAACAGGCCCTCACTCCTGTCCCTTCACTATAAAGCCTTTGCCTCATTATACAGCTGTACAGGGGTCTAGTGAAGGCTTTTTAGCCCTTTCCTCAGACTGTAGCTCCTGGGAACAGGCCCTCACTCCTGTCCCTTCACTATAAAGCCTTTGCCTCATTATACAGCTGTGCAGGGGTCTAGTGAAGGCTTTTTAGCTCTTTCCTCAGACTGTAGCTCCTGGGCACAGGCCCTCACTCCTGTCCCTTCACTATAAATCCTGGGCCTCATTATACAGCTGTACAGGGGTCTAGTGAAGGCTTTTTAGCCCTTTCCTCAGACTGTAGCTCCTGGGAACAGGTCCTCACTCCTGTCCCTTCACTATAAAGCCTGGGCCTCGTTATACAGCTGTACAGGGGTCTAGTGAAGGCTTTTTAGCCCTTTCCTCAGACTGTAGCTCCTGGGCACAGGCCCTCACTCCTGTCCCTTAACTATAAAGCCTGGGCCTCATTATACAGCTGTACAGGGGTCTAGTGAAAGCTTTTTAGCCCTTTCCTCAGACTGTAGCTTCTGGGATCAGGCCCTCACTCCTATCCCTTCACTATAAAGCCTGGGCCTCATTATACAGCTGTACAGGGGTCTAGTGAAGGCTTTTTAGCCCTTTCCTCAGACTGTAGCTCCTGGGCACAGGCCCTCACTCCTGTCCCTTCACTATAAAGCTTGGGCCTCATTATACAGCTGTACAGGGGTCTACTGAAGGCTTTTTAGCCCTTTCCTCAGACTGGAGCTCCTGGGCACAGGCCCTCACTCCTGTCCCTTCACTATAAAGCCTGGGCCTCATTATACAGCTGTACAGGGGTCTAGTGAAGGCTTTTTAGCCCTTTCCTCAGACTGTAGCTCCTGGGAACAGGCCCTCACTCTTGTCCCTTCACTATAAAGCTTGGGCCTCATTATACAGCTGTACAGGGGTCTAGTGAAGGCTTTTTAGCCCTTTCCTCAGACTGTAGCTCCTGGGAACAGGCCCTCACTCCTGTCCCCTCACTATAGAGCCTGGGCCTCATTATACAGCTGTACTGGGGTCTAGTTAAGGCTTTTTAGCCCTTTCCTCAGACTGTAGCTCCTGGGCACAGGCCCTCACTCCTGTCCCTTCACTATAAAGCCTGGGCCTCATTATACAGCTGTACAGGGGTCTAGTGAAGGCTTTTTAGCCCTTTCCTCAGACAGTAGCTCCTGGGAACAGGCCCTCACTCCTGTCCCTTTACTATAAAGCCTTTGCCTCATTATACAGCTGTACAGGGGTCTAGTGAAGGCATTTTAGCCCTTTCCTCAGACTGTAGCTCCTGGGCACAGGCCCTCACTCCTGTCCCTTCACTATAAAGCCTTTGCCTCATTATACAGCTGTACAGGGGTCTAGTGAAGGCTTTTTAGCTCTTTCCTCAGACTGTAGCTCCTGGGCACAGGCCCTCACTCCTGTCCCTTCACTATAAATCCTGGGCCTCATTATACAGCTGTACAGGGGTCTAGTGAAGGCTTTTTAGCCCTTTCCTCAGACTGTAGCTCCTGGGAACAGGTCTTCACTCCTGTCCCTTCACTATAAAGCCTGGGCCTCGTTATACAGCTGTACAGGGGTCTAGTGAAGGCTTTTTAGCCCATTCCTCAGACTGTAGCTCCTGGGAACAGGTCCTCACTCCTGTCCCTTCACTATAAAGCCTGAGCCTCATTATACAGCTGTACAGGGGTCTAGTGAAGGTTTTTTAGCTCTTTCCTCAGTCTGTAGCTCCTGGGAACAGGCCCTCACTCCTGTCCCTTCACTATAAAGCCTGGGCCTCGTTATACAGCTGTACAGGGGTCTAGTGAAGGCTTTTTAGCCCATTCCTCAGACTGTAGCTCCTGGGAACAGGTCCTCACTCCTGTCCCTTCACTATAAAGCCTGGGCCTCATTATACAGCTGTACAGGGGTCTAGTGAAGGCTTTTTAGCCCTTTCCTCAGACTGTAGCTCCTGGGCACAGGCCCTCACTCCTGTCCCTTCACTATAAAGCCTGGTCCTCATTATACAGCTGTACAGGGGTCTAGTGAAGGCTTTTTAGCCCTTTCCTCAGACTGTAGCTCCTGGGAACAGATCCTCACTCCTGTCCCTTCACTATAAAGCCTGGTCCTCATTATACAGCTGTACAGGGGTCTAGTGAAGGCTTTTTAGCCCTTTCCTCAGTCCGTAGCTCCTGGGAACAGGCCCTCACTCCTGTCCCTTCACTATAAGGCATGGGCCTCATTATACAGCTGTACAGGGGTCTAGTGAAGGCTTTTTAGCTCTTTCCTCAGACTGTAGCTCCTGGGCACAGGCCCTCACTCCTGTCCCTTCACTATAAAGCCTGGGCCTCATTATACAGTTGTACAGGGGTCTAGTGAAGGCTTTTTAGCCCTTTCCTCAGACTGTAGCTCCTGGGCACAGGCCCTCACTCCTGTCCCTTCACTATAAAGCCTGGGCCTCATTTTACAGCTGTACAGGGGTCTAGTGAAGGCTTTTTAGCCCTTTCCTCGGTCTGTAGCTCCTGGGCACAGGCCCTCACTCCTGTCCCTTCACTATAAAGCCTGGGCCTCATTATGCAGCTGTACAGGAGTCTAGTGAAGGCTTTTTAGCCCTTTCCTCAGACAGTAGCTCCTGGGAACAGGCCCTCACTCCTGTCCCTTCACTATAAAGCCTTTGCCTCATTATACAGCTGTACAGGGGTCTAGTGAAGGCTTTTTAGCCCTTTCCTCAGACTGTAGCTCCTGGGCACAGGCCCTCACTCCTGTCCCTTCACTATAAAACCTTTGCCTCATTATACAGCTGTACAGGGGTCTAGTGAAGGCTTTTTAGCTCTTTCCTCAGACTGTAGCTCCTGGGCACAGGCCCTCACTCCTGTCCCTTCACTATAAATCCTGGGCCTCATTATACAGCTGTACAGTGGTCTAGTGAAGGCTTTTTAGCCCTTTCCTCAGACTGTAGCTCCTGGGAACAGGTCCTCACTCCTGTCCCTTCACTATAAAGCCTGGGCCTCGTTATACAGCTGTACAGGGGTCTAGTGAAGGCTTTTTAGCCCTTTCCTCAGTCTGTAGCTCCTGGGAACAGGTCCTCACTCCTGTCCCTTCACTATAAAGCCTGGGCCTCATTATACAGCTGTACAGGGGTCTAGTGAAGGTTTTTTAGCTCTTTCCTCAATCTGTAGCTCCTGGGATCAGGCCCTCACTCCTGTCCCTTCACTATAAAGCCTGGGCCTCACTATACAGCTGTACAGAGGTCTAGTGAAGGTTTTTTTAGCTCTTTCCTCAGTCTGTAGCTCCTGGGAACAGGTCCTCACTCCTTCCCTTCACTATAAAGCCTGGGCCTCATTATACAGCTGTACAGGGGTCTAGTGAAGGCTTTTTAGCCCTTTCCTCAGACTATAGCTTCTGGGCACAGGCCCTCACTCCTGTCCCTTCACTATAAAGCCTGGTCCTGATTATACAGCTGTACAGGGGTCTAGTGAAGGCTTTTTAGCCCTTTCCTCAGACTGTAGCTCCTGGGAACAGGCCCTCACTCCTGTCCCTTCACTATAAAGCCTGGGCCTCACTATACAGCTGTACAGGGGTCTAGTGAAGGTTTTTTAGCTCTTTCCTCAGTCTGTAGCTCCTGGGAACAGATCCTCACTCCTTTCCCTTCACTATAAAGCCTGGGCCTCATTATACAGCTGTACAGGGGTCTAGTGAAGGCTTTTTAGCCCTTTCCTCAGACTGTAGCTCCTGGGAACAGGCCCTCACTCCTATCCCTTCACTATAAAGCCTGGGCCTCATTATACAGCTGTACAGGGGTCTAGTGAAGGCCCGGATCCCTGGAGCGCTCCCGATAATCAGCTGCATGTGTCGCTCTCCATGCAGGTGCTGTGACTATCACACAGCGTGACACACACAGCTGATTATCGGGAGCGCTCCAGCACACTGAGTCCTGCACACACTGAGGCCCCTGATCATGTGACCCCTGACTCCTCCCCTCCTGTGACCTCATCACAGGTCCTGTGCACAGAGCAGTCATATATGTGGCGGACACTCCTGGATCTACTGTTTTCTGGGCCGGTTCCTCCTGTGAGTCCTATTAACCCTTTCGCTCCCTGTATTCTCCTTTCTGACAGGACAATATCTGAATTCGGACAGTGTGACAGGCATTTAAGCAATGTGGAAGGAAAAAATGACAATTGTACTTTTTTTCCTCACAAAAATGTGACTTTAGCCCCAAAATTGGCAGCGTAACAAATCCTTATTCCCCCACTGTAGTTTGTAGACTCCATATACAGATCCCTTAAGTGTGAAAAGAGCTGAATTCCCCACTTAAGTTATTGCATTTTGGAAATTGCCCCCACTGGGAATTTATCTCCAGGTAAAGGCACAATTGTGTCTCCATGGGGGTTGTGCTCACAGCCCAACATCGTGTGGCCTCCAAAGAAATGCCACCCCGCACCATTACTGACCTCTGCCAAACCGGTCATGCTGAAGGATGTTGCAGGCAGCAGATCGCTCTCCACGGCGTCTCCAGACTCTGTCACGGCTGTCACATGTGCTCAGTGTGAACCTGCTTCCATCTGTGAAGAACACAGGGCGCCAGTGGCGAATTTGCCTATCCTGGTGTTCTGTGGGAAATGCCAAGCATCCTGTACGGTATTGGGCTGTGAGCACAACCCCCATCTGTGGACGTCGGGCCCTCAGACCATCCTCATGGAGTTGTTTTGTAACCGTTTGTGCAGACACATGAACATTTGTGGCCTGCTGAAGATCATTTTGCAGGGCTCTGGCAGTGCTCCTCCTGTTCCTCCTTGCATAAAGGTGGAGGTAGCGGTCCTGCTGCTGGGTTGTTGCCCTCATACGGCCCCCACCACATCTCCTAGTGTACTGGCCTGTCTCCTGGTAGCACCTCCAGCCTCTGGACACTACGCTGACTGACACAGCAAACCTTCTTGCCACAGCTCGCATCGATGTGCCATCCTGGATGAGCTGCACTACCTGAGCCACTTGTGTCAGTTGTAGAGTCCGTCTCATGTTACTACAAGTGTGAAAGCACAACCAACATTCAAAAGTGACCAAAACATCAGCCAGAAAGCATTGGTACTGAGATGTGGTCTGTGGTCCACACCTGCAGAACCACTCCTTTATTGAGGGTGTCTTGATAATTGCCAATAATTTCCATCTGTTGTCTATTCCATTTGCACAACAGCATGTGAAATTGATTGTCAGTCAGTGTTGCTTCCTAAGTGGACAGTTTGATTTCACAGAAGTTTGATTTACTTGGAGTTATATTCTGTTGTTTAAGTGTTCCCTTTATTTTTTTGAACCGTGTATATAGATAGATTTTTTTTTCTTTACGTTGGATGGTCCAATTCCAGCTATTGCTGTGTGATCTGTGATTTCTATCTACTCCGCTGTGTACAGGATAATAGAGTGTAATAAAGTAGTTATGGACGTGACGTAACTAACATTGTGCAGTGACTCTGCTTTCCATATAGTGATGGATATTTCTTGTTGCTGAAACTGTGATATTTTTTTCTACTTTAAACCTTTTTTAAACACCTCTGATCAGTGCGATCACACAACATACAAGCCTCTGATGGCTCCGGTGATGCCCTGTACTACTGTAGTGCCGTGTATCATCACTGCCCATCAGTTTAATACTAACGGCCCCATACACATGAGATCAGAGTTGGCTGAACGGTCATTTGGCAGACGGCGATCTCTCCCGACTCCCCCATATACACAAATATTCCAGCTTTCCTGTGGTCTGTGTGAGAGAGTCGCCTCCAGACTCCTCTAGAGGAGGATTATCTACAGGAAGAACAAACGGATTATCCGCTGAAATTCAGGATGCCGGATCCTTCTCTGCCCTGACATCATCTGTCGGGAGGCCCCCAAATACATTATATGGTCGGCCAAACCCCCCGAAATCAGTGCTTTCATGGAATTTTAGTCTAATGTGTATGGGGGCGTTATAAGGTAACTTATTGGACGCTGCCTCTGGCCCGGCCTAATAGACCTTCATACATTGCAGCCCAGACCCCGTTATTAGGCATGTAAGTATCGGAGTAACTAGGCCGCCCCATACTATCGAGTACTTGGGGGCGGGGGGCATTCAGCCAAACTCTGTCACACCTTCTTAGATGCCATGTTTGCTTTTCACAGCAGCAAGTGGTTAAACTGTCAGGGATTTGTTGCAGCCTCCTCTGTGCAGTCCCTGCGGTGTACATCTATGTTCTGGGGACCAAAAAGATTCATTTCTTTTTAATAAATGTTTAACATGTTAAAAATTATAAAATGTGTCTTCTGCTTTTTGCATATTTTTTTCTTCTTACAAGAATTGTTGGAGCCACTTTTTCTTTAGAAACATTTTAATGTCGGCTTTTTCTGGAGTTTTTCTTGTAATATAGGAAAGCCTAAGGCCAGAAATAATCCCCATAAATCACTGTACATGGAGACTTTGGGATCAGATCATTTCTGTCCGTTGTGATTTTGGAAACAAAAAATCTTTTCTAAAAGCCTCAAACTTCTGTGTGTGACTCAGAGCTGAGATCTAACGAGAAGATTCCAGTGCGGGGAAGACGGGAAACATTCATATAGACGGCCGGCGGGGATGGAGGCAGTGACCGACTCTGGCCACATCTGTCTCTAGAGCCGCAGTAGAAGATGAAGATGTCGTCCTCATCATGAAGGAGTTATTTCTCATGTCACGTGTAATGAATATCTCCTGCAGTATTGCTAATGCCGATTCCAGTGTCGGTAATGAGAGGAGAATTAGCGTTATGGAAGATGAGTCTATGAGGAACGTGTTCAGCTGCCGACTCCGAGGAGGAAACTGCTTGTTGTCTGTGGCCTAAATATATAGGTTTTATTAGTAGATGTCAGGGAAGAAAACTAAACCCTGTAAGATAATAAATCTCCTCATATGTTTCCCTTATTATCTCCAGTAATTGTATTATTACACAGGATTCTTATGATGTTACATCGGATCATCTTCTTCTCATTCAGGTCTCTACAATATCGGATCCTCTCAGTGAAGATCTTCTACAGAAGAGAATTTTCCTGATTTACCCATCAAGGATGGATATGGACAGAGAAAAGATGGCGGGGAGGATGTTACACCTCACCCTAGAGATCCTCTTCCATCTCACTGGAGAGGTGAGAGAGTCTGATGACGTCACATTACATCATTCTTATCTATGGGAATAACAGATGGACAGAACTGGAGAGGTGAGGACTCTGGAAATGTCTGTAGTGAGATTTATTAATGTGTCTCTCCATTACCAGGATTACACAGTGGTGAAGAAGACCTCTAGTGATCGCTGTCAGGACCCTGTGTCTGAGGGATGTGGAAGACCCCTGAGCCCAATCACGGGGTCTCCACCTCACCCCCTGATCCATGAGGACATCAATGACCAGAAGATCCTAGAACTCATCTACAAGATGATTGAGCTGCTGGCTGGAGAGGTGACACTGCTGGGAATGCTGGGACATTATACAATAACGCTATGAAGGGATCGGGGGGATGACGGTATCATTGTATGTGTCAGGTTCCTATAAGGTGTCAGGATGTCGCTGTCTATTTCTCCATGGAAGAGTGGGAGTATTTAGAAGGACACAGAGATCTGTACAAGGACGTCATAATGGAGGTTCCCCAGCACCTCACATCTCCAGGTAATAGACAGGACTAAATACACATGGCCTATAATTATCTATGTAGAGAATGAATTCAGTCCCTGTAGGTGTTTCCTCCAGATCTATCCAGTAAGAGGACAACACCAGAGAGATGTCCCCGTCCTCTTCTTCCACAGGACTATAACCAAGAAGATCCCAGTGCTCCTCAGGATCATCAGGTAGATGGAGAGAAGGTGTCAGGAGATCTCCCCTATGATGTGTAGACGGCTGTGAAGGTCTTGTGCTCAGTCTTGTTTTATCCACCAGTATTATATGTTTAATACTTGTGTAATGAGAACGGTGGAGATGGCAGGATTAGAGCTGGTCATAGATGGGACTTCTCCATCTGTCGGTGACTTTTACAATATTTGTTTCAGGGTGAAGATCTGACCCATATTAATACTACAGAGACATATGTGAGGGGTGATGAGTGGTGTAAAGAGGAGATTCCCACATATGACTACCCAGGTGAGTAGTAACCACCGAATGCAGAGAAGTCACAGATTCCTCTCAGTCACCGGCTGTGGCTGCTTTATCGGTGGTGTAGTCCGGCCGTATTACCATGATCACCATTTTGCGTCTAGACCACAACATTATCATCCACCCAAAACTGTTCAAATGACTTTGGGCATTGAAAGCCCTTTTCTATAGAACTTACGACCTGGAGGATCCACCCCCCCTGGGATTAGTGTGAGGGTGATCCCTTAAGGCATGATCAATATGATTGCTTGTACTGACCCAACATAGGCCGAGTGCACGCTTAAAGAGTCATACCGAACGCAGAGTTAGATGTCTACTCCTTTCTCAGCAAAGGCTTGCACACAACTGAAGTTTATTCTCAAGACAAAGAGACAGGCGATGGGTGTCACACAATCTTCTGAGTAGCCAGTGTCAGTCTATGATAGGTCCATTTCAGCTTCACTTCCATATATGGTATCCAGTATCTCAGCTTCTGCATTCCAAGGATTCCTTCCAGGGTGTTGTCTGAAAGACACAGATGCCATCTTGGTACACCATATCCGAACTGACTTATATAAGGTTTAATAATTGATTTCAGTAGCCATTCTCTCCTTCACATTAGGAGACGCTAACCGTTACCTGCCCAGATCTATAACTATAAAGCCAACTGACAGCATACATAGAATGTGCTGACAAGATAGAAAATCACTTGTAGAAAAATATGTGCTTTATGTGGTGCTCTAATTACATATTCATCTGTATTACATCTAGCAAAATGTCACTGGCGATGTCGGCGCCTGCGCAGTAGTATCTATACGTAAGAGATAGAGGCTACTGCGCAGGCGCCACTGGTGTCATTTTGCTGGATGTAATTTTTCTAAGCCTCACAATAGCCACAATATTATAGGCATTATCAACAATAATATCAATGCTATTATATGCATTATGTAATAATGCGGGGCAGGTCAGTGAGGGGTCAGCAATGACCAGCCAGGTCTTTCCCCGGAAGGAACAACCACGGGAAGGGCAGTCTCCAATGAAGGAAACCACCTATGCCAAAACATGGTATCCATCCACAGAAAGCTGTTTCGGGGTATTGCCCCTCATCAGTGTGGAGTAGGAAACTGGCTGGTAGGAGCAATGCCTAGTAAAAGACTGTGAAAATGAGGATGAATGAACTCATGGAGATCAACATCCAACACTGCAGAGACACCATCACGTGTTTCTCAACGCAGTGATTCTAGAGCACTGCCCCCATCCCTTATGGGAAATATGCAAAACATGCAAAACAGAAGCCGCGGAGACACCATCACATGTTTCTCAACGCAAGCAATGACTAGCCAGGTCTTTCCCCGGGAAGGAACAACCACGGGAAGGGCAGTCTCCAATGAAGGAAACCACCTATGCCAAAACATGGTATCCATCCACAGACAGCTGTTTCGGGGTATTGCCCCTCATTTTCACAGTGAGGGGTCAGCGACCTGTCATAAGCTAATACAGATGAATATGTAATCAGAGCACAACAAAGCCCCGCCCACAGCCCCGCCCCCGAGCACGAGAATATCATTAACTGAAAACTACAAATACAGATTACACAACAACCACAAGACGGATTTCATCACCAGGTATCATTGTAATCAGTATAACGGCGCTGACCTGACAGTGTCTGTAGGTTACTGAGCACAATCCTGCTGACAGGTTCCCTTTAAGACATCTCAGCTCTGTACTATTATACACAGTTCTCTTTAAATTTGTAATATTTCTTCATGAAACTCATCTGACAGAAAATATTGGAGCTTACAATGGTTTAGATTGTGACGTCACCGAGCCCCATACTCTAATTACCCCAGAGAGGTTTCACCACTAGCTACTCATTTATTACTGATGGAGACTGAGGAGTTTGATCATTTCAGTAGATGTTATTGTCTATAGTCACAGTGTTTGATTACAGTAGTGTCCAAAATCCTCTGATTTAACCTCTTCCCGCAGCCAGTTTTGTGTTCTCAATCAGGCCCCATTATTAATATCTGACGTGTGTCACTTTATGTGGTGGTAAGTTTGGAATTCTTCACAAAGGATAATAGAAAACAGATGGATCTTACAAATTATTTTCCAGCTTCGCACTATACTCTATATACGATTATACTCTACTGTCTGGGCACATGGCAATGTTCAGAAGGGAAGGAGCGCCATTTAGCTATTTGAATGCAGGTCTAGCTGGAATAGTTTGCAGACACAATGTATTGGGAGCACTGTTCATGGTCACCTGGCTGTTCATGGTGGACATCTTTTGAGCTTTCTTGGCTCTATCTTCTCTGCTTTCCATATCCCAGGGATTGCCTTGCTCATCGCCCTTTAACACCCTTACATGGATCTGGACTTACACTGGGACCCCTAGGCTTGGACTTGCTATTCTGTAGTGTTAGATGGCAAGAAGAATAGTCAGGTAGCTGGGTCAGAACCAGAAGGACAGAATACAGAACCAGAAGACACAAGAGTAGTCAGTAAACGGGCCACGGTCACAACAGGGGATAAATACACAATCCGCAAGCTGAGCACAGAGGACTGAACCAGAGGAGAACAGCGCTGTATCTGGCAGATTCCGGCCATGTGCTTTGCGCTTTAGTAGGGTGTGGTACTATCCAATTGGCTGAAGTAGGAAGCAGATTACTCCAGCTGGACAGCAGGAACAGATCCCAGATGAGATTGGACACACCATATGCAGAAGCCCTAATATAACTAAATGACAGAAAACCAGAATAGTCGAAATCCCCATAAAGTGATTCCATTTTATAAATTAATTCCCTGAGGGTTGTAATCTATACACACGGGGTCAAAATTGTTGGTACCCCTCGTTTAATGACAGAAAAATCCACAATGGTCACAGAAATAACTTGAATCTCACAAAAGTAATAATAAATAAAAAATCTATGAAAATGAACAAATGAAAGTCAGACATTGCTTTTCAACCAGGCTTCCACAGAATGTGTAAATCGCGGTGTGTCCACTAATTAGCATCACAGGTGTCTACAATCCTGGAATCAGTGAGTGGCCTGTATAGAGGCTACAGATACTCACTGTGCTGTGTGGTGACATGGTGTGTATCACACTCAACATGGACCAGAGGAAGCGAAGGAAAGAGTTGTCTCAGGAGATTAGAAAGAAAATTATAGACAAACATGTTACAGGTAAAAGTTATAAGACCATCTCCAAGCAGCTTCATGTTCTTGTGACTAAAGTTGCACATATTATTCAGAAATTTAATATCCATAGGACTGTACCCAACCTCCCTGGACGTGGCCGCAGGAGGAAAATTGATGACAAATCAAAGAGACGGATAATATGAATAGTAACAAAAGAGCCCAGAAAAACTTGTAAACAGATTAAAGGTGAACTTGAAGCTCAAGGAACATCAGTGTCAGATCACACCATCCGTCGTTCTATGAGCCAAAGTGGACTTCATGGGAGACGACCAAGGAGGACACCATTGTTGAAAAAAAATCAGACTGGAATTTGCTAAACTACATGTTGACAAGCTGCAAAGCCTCTGGGAGAATGTCCTATGGACAGATGAGACAAAAATGGAACTTTCTGGCAAGGCACGTCAGCTCTATGTTCTCAGATGGAAAAATGAGGCATATCACAAAAAGAACACTGTCCCTACTGTGAAACATGGAGAAGACTCTGTTACGTTCTGGGGCTGCTTTGCTGCATCTGGCACAGGGTGTCTAGAATCTCCATCGTACAATGAAATCTCAAGACTATCAAGGGATTCTAGAGAGAAATGTGCTGCCCAATGTCAGAAAGCTTGGTCTCAGTCGCAGGTCATGGGTCTTGCAACAGGATAATGACACACAATACACAGCTAAAAACAGGCAAGAATGGCTGAGAGGAAAATATTGGACTATTCTGAAGTGGCCTTCTATGAGCCCTGACCTAAATCCTAATGAGCATCTTTGGAAAGAGCTGAAACATGCCGTCTGGAAAAGGCAACCTTCAAACATGAGACAACTTAAGTAGTTGCTCTTGAAGAGTGGGCCAAAATACCTGTCGAGAGGAGCAGAAGTCTCATTGACAGCTACAGGAATCATTTTATTTCAACAATTGCCTCCAAAGGTTGTGCAATAAAATATTTTAGTTAAGGGTACAATCATTTCTGTCCAGGCCTATTTCATGAGTTTTATTTTTTTTTTAATTTTGTGGAAGCATGGCTGACAAGCAATGTCTGACTTTCAGTTGTTCATTTTCATAGATTTTTTAATTATTATTACTTTTGTAAGATTAAAGTTATTTCTGTGACCATTGTGGGTTTCATTAAACAACGGGTACCAACAATTTTGACCATGTGTGTAGGAGGAGTGAATAATTTGACTCCACAGCAACTTTCCGGAAATTAACATCCAGTGGATGTTGGAGTGAAAATTACACATTTGCCATTTTATTACCCAGCACATAGTGCCCAGATTGTGCTCCAGGAGACACCGCAAATTAAGTGGATTCTTCTCACTATAATATTGCTAAGTACAGGGATCCTAAATGTTGTTTGCGCACACTGCAAGACTCCGAAGTGAGAGCGGATTTTGCTGGATTGGTTTATAGAAACTCTGTTGCTTTTCAACAGCCTTTGAGCCACTATTAGTGTGGGAACCTCTGTTTTTCCAATGACAGATGATGGACCTGAGTGGGGACTTGTTTTTTGTGAGATGAGAATTGGTATTATTTTCGCCTACATAACATTGATTGGTTTCTTTGTATTCGATATTTGGGAGGCAGAATGAACAAACAGTTGAACACCGCACACTACTGGCTCATCCAACAAGGTTTTCTATTACACTGTGAACTGTCATTGTCTTGGTAAATAATTAAAGCTTTTACATAGCTTGCCATTTTTATGGACAATTTAAGTAGAAATGTTCAAAAATATAAAACTAAAGGATATTTTAGTAATAAATAATGATTGTTTTTTTATCTTAGCAGATGACTGTACCAGGAGATCAGAGGGACAGTTGACATCTTCAATTTTTAAATCTGATGATCTTGAGATCCTACAAGATACAACTGAAGTGATTGCTATTACTCCAGATATATCATCATCCATTCATAGCAAAGATTTGTCATCTGATCTTATGAAACAGGTCCCATCTTCTGATTCATTACTGAGTAATAAGGGAAAGCAATGTCACAAAAAAGGCAATAAAAAACAAACTGCTACTAAAGCAGAGAAGTCATTCTCATGTTCAGAATGTGGGAAGTGTTTTACATGGAAATCAGATTTGGTTTATCACCATAGAACTCACACAGGGGAGAAGCCTTTTTCCTGTTCAGAATGTGGGAAATGTTTTATACAGAAATCAGATTTGGTTAATCACCATAGAACTCACACAGGGGAGAAGCCTTTTTCCTGTTCAGAATGTGGGAAATGTTTTATACAGAGATCACATTTTGTTACTCACCAGAGAACTCACACAGGAGAGAAGCCTTTTTCCTGTTCAGAATGTGGGAAATGTTTTAACCGGAAATCAAATTTTGTTAATCACCATAGAACTCACACAGGGGAGAAGCCTTTTTCCTGTTCAGAATGTGGGAAATGTTTTATACAGAAATCACATTTTGTTACTCACCAGAGAACTCACACAGGGGAGAAGCCTTTTTCCTGTTCTGAATGTGGGAAATGTTTTAACCGGAAATCAAATTTGGTTAATCACCATAGAACTCACACAGAGGAGAAGCCTTTTTCCTGTTCTGAATGTGGGAAATGTTTTAACCAGAAATCAGATTTGGTTAATCACCGTAGAGCTCACACAGGGGAGAAGCCTTTTTCCTGTTCAGAATGTGGGAAATGTTTTAACCAGAAATCAGATTTGGTTAATCACCATAGAACTCACACAGGGGAAAAGCCTTTTTCCTGTTCAGAATGTGGGAAATGTTTTGCACTTAAATCACAATTTGTTAGACACCAAAGAACTCACACAGGGGAGAAGCCTTTTTCCTGTTCAGAATGTGGGAAATGTTTTAACTGGAAATCACAATTGGTTTATCACCATAGAACTCACACAGGGGAGAATCCTTTTTCCTGTTCAGAATGTGGGAAATGTTTTAACCATAAATCAGAATTGGTTAATCACAATAAAACTCACACAGGGGAGAAGTCTTTTTCCTGTTCAGAATGTGGGAAATGTTTTGCACATAAGTCACATTTTGTTACTCACCAGAGAACTCACACAGGGGAGAAGCCTTTTTCCTGTTCAGAATGTGGGAAATGTTTTAACCAGAAATCAGATTTGGTTAATCACCATAAAACTCACACAGGGGAGAAGCCTTTTTCCTGTTCAGAATGTGGGAAATATTTTGCACATAAATCACATTTTGTTAATCACCAGAGAACACACACAGGGGAGAAACCTTTTTCATGTTCAGAATGCGGGAAATATTTTCCGTACAAATCAAATTTTGTTACCCACCAGAGAACTCACACAGGGGAGAAGCCTTTTTCATGTTCAGAATGTGGGAAATGTTTTTGCAATAAATCAGATTGTGTTAGGCACCAGAGAACTCACCAGGGGAGAAGCCTTTTTCATGTTCAGGATGTGGAATAATTTTTAACCAGAAAGGGAGTCTTGTTCCACACCAAATAACTCACACAGGGGAGAAACTTCTTTCTTGTTTAATTGAAAATAAATCTTGATCACATCAGAGAAGCCATTTTTCCTGTTCATAATGTGGGAAATGTTTTAACAGAAATGGAATCTTACTACTAATAATAATCTTTCTTTTTATATAGCACTAACCTATTCCGCAGCCCTTTACAGTTTGCACACATTATCATCACTGGCCCCAATGGGGCTCACAATGTAAATTCCCTATCAGTATGTCTTTTGAATGTGGGAGGAAACCCACGCAAACACGGGGAGAACATACAAACTCCTTGCAGATGTTGTCCTAGATGGGAGTTGAACCCAGGACTACAGCACTACAAGGCTGCAGTGCTAGCGACTGAGCCACCTCAACAGAGAACTTACACAGGGGAGAAGCCTTTATCCTGTTCAGAATGTGAGAAATATTTTAACCGGAAAGCGCTTCTTGTTAGACATCAGAGCAGTTACACAGGGGAGAAGCCTTTTTGATTTTCTTAATATAGTCAATATTTTACTTGGAAATCAGCTGTTAATAAACATCAGAGATGTCACATAGGGGAGAAGCCTTTTTTATGTTCATAATGTTGGAATAGTTTTAACCAAAATTGAACTTTCTTAAATGGGTTGTCTCTTGTCATTCCTCCTGTATGCTGAAAATAGGATAAAACTAAACTTTATTAATTCCAAATGTAAAACTATACCCATAATTCACCCCCTGCAGGTTAGTCAGAAGGTGACTAATAGAAAAAAACATATACCCAACATCTCAGTATATAGGGTGAGGTGATGTATACACACTCACTCTCCAAGCCTCTTATTTCTATGGGTTTCATTGTCCTCACCAAAGGCGTCATCAGGTGACTATTTAATATTGATCTATATTCAAGCGCGACTGGACAAAAAAAAATTAAAATCATGTTATCTGAAACAGAAAACTAGCCACATATCGGCAGATCCCAGACTTCAAACTTTATACTTCGTATAGTTTTTACATCACAAGGGACATGGATCTATCATTCTACAGGAAACAACCTAGGTGTTTTCAGCCTTGGTTGGAAGAATACAGAGCTGCTCCACTGACCATCGCTGAACCATGGATACGTTTGGAGAAGCCAGGTTGTGATCCTCGGATCAACTGGCCTTTTTTTTAGCTTGTATGGACTGTATGGATTGTCATCTTCCTACACTTGTTGTTACCTCCTCTTTGTGCGTGCCACAGGTGGGGTAGCAACCCCTGGAGCAAATCAGCGGAAGGATGAGACTCTGCAATGTGCACTCTGTTGGGTATTTTGCTGGGACTGTTCTATGTGTTATCTGCCTGTTTTGTGGTACAATAAAGCATTGCCACACTGCATTACCCTCACTGTGTGTGTGTTGTCTGAGTAGCGTTATGCCCATGTTAAAGGGAGAGCCTGCGTTCGGTGGGATGATCCCTGATCCATGTTGTTTCGGCCAGCGGACCGGGGTGCGCGCTGACCACCCCATGTCTCCACAGGCATGCTTCAATAGTCTCAATGGGAGGCTAGAAGCTGCTATAACCCGATCAGCTCTGCTACATGCAGGCAATGATCAGATCACCTGCATGTAGCAGAGTTGCTCACTTGCTATGAGCGCCAACCACTGGGCAGAGCTCATAGGATCCGGCAGTGACAACCATAGAGGTCTGCTGGAGACCTCTGGTTGTCATGCCAACCTATCGGTGACTCGTGATCACGTGACAGGGTCACCGATGTGCGGGATTTCTGGCCCATCATGTGCGAGAAAAGATGTGGGCTCAGCGCCAGATCCCGCATCAAAAGGAGGGAGTCCGACATCAGCGTACAGTTACACCCGATGTCAGAAAGGGGTTAAAGGGGATTGTTTTTACAGAGACAGAAGTGGTAATCAATCATGTATACATACAAATAATTACAGAAATACACAGCTTCTAATGTTAAATAGTATAGAGTTACCACAAGAAAATATAATTTGTGTAAATCATGTAGATATAAAAATTCAGGCAAATGTCAAATGTTCAAAAACAGCAAAAAGCAGAGATGCCGACCTGCCCAGACCTCCCAACAAATGCACTATCAGGGTGAGTGCGCCCATATAGTTAGGATGGGGGCAACACAGGTGCAAGAATACCGATGAGACAACCGCTCACAACCTACCAGTGTATGGAGGGGCGGTTGCTTGGTATATTAATGCACTATGAAGACTTGTATGCTCCGCTGTTCACACAATGGGAATGCACAGCATCCAGGTTAACAGCCTATTAGTTACGCCCATACTATTAGATCAGGCGGGCTGCCTAGCGCCATCCAAATGCATCCCATGTGAACAGACACCACAGTTTACAAGACTGAATGGGCCCAACTGCACCCTGAAAAATAAAGTGCAAAAAACACATATAAAAAATATGAGAGGTATTAGTTAATATTTTGGCCAAAATATGTAAGCAAGTAACCCACGTCATGCGTTGGCCTATAAAAGTGTCAAAGGACTCACAAAAATTGCTTCTTCTACTTCCACCACTGCTGCTGCTGCTAATATTTTGGCGTTGAAGAATTGATGGTCCGGAGGTTGGAAGTCAACAACCGCGATTCGAACTGTGTGCTTCACTGCTGTCTTAGGGAAAAGCTCTCTTAAGGTTGTGTAAAAGCGTGTTTCAATACTCCAGCATTCGCTGTTCCCTTTCTAGGGCAGGGATCATGTGGCAAAATTTGGTTTTATAACGTGGATCTAATAAAGTGGCAACCCAGTAGTCAGCATTATTCCTAATCATAACTATACAGGCATCATGTTGCATATAGTGCAGCAAGAAGGCTCTCATATGTAGGGCTCTACCATGAGGTCCAAGCCCATGCTGTGTTGGTGACTGGGTAACAATGAGGCTCGTTTCCTCCGTCCCATCCCACCAACCACGAATAACAGAGAGGGGAGTATTATCCTCTTCATCTGACAGTTACTCGCCCATCACCTCTTTCTCCTCCATTTGTTCCTCGGATCTTGCACCTTCCATAACAGCTTGTCTGTTATCACCCCCCCCTCGATCACAGTAATCCACCCTCCCTTGGCACCCACTTGTGTTGCGACAGTCTTGAACTTAGAGACAGTATTATCCCTTCTGCATCCTCCTCTGCTTCCTCCTCTTCTTCTGGGACCACCATCTCTTCCCGCAGGCTATTCAATGTCTTCTCCAGCATATAGATGACCAGAATAGTGATGCTGATGATGGAGGCATCAGTGATAACTATCTCAGTAGCCATTTTTAAACTGTGCAGAAGGGTGCAGAAGTACTTAATCTGTGCGCACTCTGTAAATGTGACATGCGCCAGGTCCATACGGCGTTGGCCCAGGCTATATGACATGACATACTGCGTCAGGACTTGTTGCTGCTGCCACAGTCGCTCCATCGTGCAGAGTGGAATTCCACTGCAAGTCGATGAGGAGAGGGGTGTGAATGGCAGAAATGAGAACACAGCTTACGTGCCTTCTTGAGCAGTTCACCCAGGCCAGAATAGTGGTGGAGAATACGCTATACCACCAAGTTGAGGACATGAGCCATGCAAGGCACGTGTGTGGGCTTGCCTTGCCGTAGGGCCGCCACCAAGTTTGCACCCTTATCACCTTCCCTGCATGCAGGTTCAGCGGAGACAGCCATTGATCAAACTGAGCCTGGAGAACTGTCCACAACTCTTCAGCTGTATGACTGCAATCTCCAAGACATATCAATTTTAAGACTGCCTGATTGCAGAGAGCCCTGGCTGTGCAGTACGGAGGTGGTGGGGATCTGCTCCGCACTTGGAACGCGTGTCTCATTAAGGCAGAGGTTGAGGGCACAGGTGGAGGCCCTAAAAGTGATAGAGGAGGCAAAAGCAGTGGAGGAAGTGTTAAATGTAGAGGTTTGTCCTGCAAGCCTTGGGGATTCCAAGACTTGTGGAGCAGTACCTGTCCCCACAGCCAGTAGAGTCACCCAGTGCCCAGTCAGCGAGATGTAACCCCCTTGGCCATGCTTACTCATCCAAGTGTCTGTGATGACACACTCCCCATGCACACTAGACTGTATAATCTCTAGACTATAATCTAGACTATACTGACTAGATGTTTCTTATCAAAAACATCCACAAATGCACTATAAGCCGACGGTAATCCGAAGAGAACAGGAGAAGGAAGAGGGGTACCCACGGGATGCAGCGGCAGCAGGCACCGAGCCTGAAAAGACCCCCCCAGCGCAAGACGTTGCCGCTATGCCAATCTAAGGTGGGCTCGTGGAGCCCAGCCAAGGGAGACCGAGTAGGATTGGATGGGAAAGACCTGCCAAGACATAAAACATAATTTTCTCCTTGTGCAGGGCTCCTACCTGCAACTCTACCTCATGAGTGACATGGGTAACTGTCTCTAGCAGGGGTCGACCATCTACGGAAGTGAGACTTTGAGGGTTCTTTAAGGGCCTCACAGGAACAGAAAATTTGTTGACCTCCTCAAGCCTAATAAAATTTCCGGCGGCACCCGAGTCCACATAGGCCACCAGAGAAGCCCGCTTCCCATCAACATGCAAGAGGACAGACAAAGTGAGGGGTAGAGAGGTATCACAAACACCCAGGAAGGCCTCTCTCACCTGGCCTAGGCGGAGGAGTTTTCTGGACGGTCAGGACAAGTTTGGAGCAAATGGGAACCGCTACCGCAGTAGAAACAAAGACCCTGGAGGGTTCTCTCCCTACAACGCTGGTCAGAGAGCTTCAGGCAGTCCACCTGCATAGGTTAGGGAGCAGAGGCAGAGAAGAGGATCCTGGGTCGGGAACTGGGTGGTCTGCAAAGAGAAGATAAAGGACAAGAAACCCTTCTCTCCCTGGCCCGTTCCTGAAACTGGAGATCTATCCGTGTGGCCAGGGAAATCAAATCCTCCAGAGCTGTAGGGGTATCACGACCAGCGAGCTCATCTTTAATATGACTCGAGAGACCTCGCCAGAAAGCGTCCACCAACGCCTCGCTATCCAACCTAAGTCGGCGGACAGGGTCCTGAACTGTATGGCGTACTGGCCCACGGTTAGGGAACCTTGGCAGAGGCTAAACAAAGCCTCAGTGGTGGAGGCTAATCGACCCAGTTCGTCAAAAACCCGACGGAAAGTGTCCATAAATACAGATAACTGGGAAACCACAGGGTCATCACGCTCCCAGAGGGGATTGACCCAAGCCAGAGCGTCCCCCTCTAGGTGAGAGATGATGAAGGCCACTTTGGCTCAGTCTGTGGGGTACTGCTGGGGCAGTAATTCAAAATGAAGACTGCACTGATTTAGAAAACCCCGGCATAATTTGGCGTCACCGCTATACCGGGGTGGTTTGGCCAACTGCGGAGGAGGATGGGAACCCGCAGCAGGAGGAGCAGAGGCGGCCGACTGCAAGGCAAGCAACCGACCATCTACTGAAGCCATATAGCTGAGGATATGTGACTGGGTATCACGCTGCTGCGCCAATTCTTGCTGTAAGCCAGCCAACTGGGCAGCGTTACCATGGTCAGAGGATTGGAGAGCGGAAAGACGCGAGTCCATAGTTTTCATAAAGGACATCAACGCATCTGGTTTTCCTGAAGGAAAACCAAATCTTTTTGGGCAGCCGTGGCTCCAGCGGGATCAGCAACCTGTTACGGTTGCTGTAGCAAGAGGAATGCAGAGACAACCCGGAAGTGGACCCTCTGGGTCACGGCTACAGAGCCCCTAAGGGCGAGCGTCCAGGTGAGAACCACCCCCTATACAGGGAGTGTTAGGGGTAGACCCCCAGGGGATAGAACCGCGACAGCCGGAACCAAAGGGACGACTGGGCTTAGACAGGAGAGGAGGCACAGGCAAATCCGTACAGGGAGCCCAGGGGAACACAGAGGCCGTGGAGAACAGGCAGAGCGCAGGACCGGAGCGCAGCGGGTGGCAATAGCTGGAGGCTGCAAAAGCAGAAGTACTGATAAAACACAAAACGGGAGGATGGAAGGAGCAGGACAGGGAAGGAGTAAGGACCAACAGAGGGTACCGTATAGCAAGAGTGCAGAGGGAGAGCTGTCGGAGGCAGCGCAGGTGGAGGCAAAGGGAGAGGGAACTGAAGATACAGCAAACAGCGAAGGCAGAGGCAAGAATAGAGGTACTTAAGACCAGGGACACTGCACAGACAGAGGCAGGGTAGAAGGGGCCTGTAACACAGAGAACGCTGCTATGAGACAGCGTCACCGCATTAGTAGAACAGGCGTCTTACCTGTCCAGACGCCGGGCATAAGTAGCACTGGGTGCCGCCATGTTGGAGGCGGGGCCAGCGTGTCATACTACCCAGGGGGCTGCACACCAGGAGGGAGGCAGTGCGCAGGCGCCCGACGCCGAGGGAGCCGGAGGCCGGGCGTGGGGACATGTCAGGAAGCGCGTGCAACAAGGTAAGTGGAACCCGGGGCCGTGACAGCCACCTTCAATCCCTTCATGGACGTCACTGTTGAATGATAAATTCATTGTTATTTTTTCTTTTTCACTTACCTGGGATGACAGTCCAGTATTGCTGGGTCTCTCTGATGGGCTCTGCTTACAGAAATCAATCTTTTAACAAACTCTCCTCTTCTTCATAGTCCTGGTTTGTACACTACATGATCTGGATGTTAGGAATAATTTTCTCCCTCCAGTTGATAAGCTGCAAGGGAGATAAGATTTGGTCTGAATATGACCTCTGGTGGCTAGCCCGAGCTACAAAACGTTTCACGGGGCATCCTAAATCATCACATACACATTTGTCATGACCTGTGGCAAAAAAGGGCAATTCAGCTTCCACTCCAAAATCTTTCTTGTGATGGCAGGCATTTATAAAGTTTTCTTATGTTTGTACTGTGCAGAAGAGGCATCCGGGAAGTAGTAGACCTTGTTCAAACTTGGCAGGATGTCAGTTTTTATCACTGAAATCATTTGTTGGGGGAACAGATGAACAGCTATGAATCATAAAGTAAGCACTCAGATATTATAAGTGCACTGTGGAATTTTACTTCTGACTGCAATGCCGGGTCCGGTTTTCCCCCCATTGACTTGCATTAGCGCCGGATCGGGCCGGATGGCCATGCGTTTCATCCGGTTTTCGCTGGATCCGGCAATGTGTCGCAATCCGGCGTCTGTAAAAAACGGCTACTGTAACGTTTCTTGTCTTTTTCACACAATGAAAGCCTATGAGCGCCGCAATGCGCCGGATCCGGTTTTTTGGGTCTGAGCATGCTCAGTAGCTCTGCCCACAAGACACATATATAAAAGCATGACAGTGGGACCCTCAGCCACACCCAACATGCCACCCAAGACAGCAACCAGGCGCAGGAGATGGCAGGAGACCAATGCAGCACCATCAGCACCACCACCACCCCAAATGGAGCAGCAAAGGGAACATGCTGAACAGCGGGAGGGGAGTCCAGCAGCAGATGAGAGACGGTAATTATCAAATTCCCCATTCCTCAAAACTAGGGCCATGGAATATCAAGATATTCATTGGCCCTTTGTTTTTCTTTATTCAACAGCCGCCCAAGAGATGCAGCAGCAGCAGTGGCAGCACTGGCAGCAGCAACAGCACCACCCACAGCCATGGAGTCTGGCCAACAAGAGGACAGCACATCTTCTTCTGGGAGCCCTCCCTCGCATCGTCAGCGTTTGACGGTAAGTTTTTATTTCCAAAATCAATCATCTCTGTAATATATGTCTATTCATTGCCTTTTATTTCAAAACAGGAATCACAAGCTGAAGAGGAGCTCTCAGAAGAAGAAGGAAGGGGTGGACAGACACCTGTAGTGGGCTCACAATTGGTAAGTTTTTTGCATCAAACGCAGAAACACAACATCACACTACACACAACACATAGAAAACAATGTTCTGCAGACCACACACAGCAAACAAATGCCAACATCCAAACACATAAATTTTTTTCTTTTCTTCTCTAGTCTTCCCAATCTGGTGCTCGGCCAAGAGGTCCTCGCAGTGCCTCCCAGGGTCGTCGGCGACAGCAACGCGGCGGTCATCAGCGTGTAAGTATAATATTTAAGTGAAATTTTGGTACACTTTTTATTTCATGTCTTAAGTGTCGTGACTAATTTTGCTATTTTTCTCTTTTACTTTAACAGCCTTCACAGCGTGCTCCCGACTCAGACGGTGAGGATGGAGGAATTGATGTTGACAACCTCATCGATCTCGTCAGAGAAAGGGAGCCGCTATGGAATATGGCTGACCGCCGCCATGCTGACCTGATCGTTACCCGACGACTCTGGGAGGAAATCTGTTCGCTCCTTGTGGCCCGCTGGGAGGACCTCGATGCTCGGGTCCAGATTAAAGAGCGGAAGTATATACAGTACCGGTTGCTTGATGTAAACCAGTGTTTCCCGAACTCCAGTCCTCGTGGTCCCCACGGATCATGTGTTCAGGATTTCTATTTACTATGGAAATCCTGAAAACATGACCCCTGGGGACCATGAGGACTGGAGTTTGGGAAACACTGATGTTGTATACTAACCACTTTGTCCTTTCTCGTTTCAGGGGACAGAATTGTGAAGCGGTGGCGGTCTGTGAGGGATCGTTTCAAGAAGGAGTTCAATAAAGAGATGCGGGCCCCGAGTGGATCTGGAGGACGCAGGAGCAAGTACAAGTACGCACAAGCCCTGTCGTTCCTCCGGGATACAATGGTCACCAGAAGGTAAATATTACACACCACATGTGAAAAAAAAATGTTTAGATGTAACAATTTTTTTTCAGCCAGGGCCATACCATGTCACTATATTAATTGTTTTTTTTTCTCTTTATTCCACAGCACGGTGAGCAGCACTCGGGAGCCTGCACGATTGGACCCTTCTGAGGCGATCCCTGAGGAGACCGGCACCGAGGGACACTTCGACCGCCCCGGTACATCTGCACCTTCCCAGCCTTCCCACACATTCGACCCATCTGTCCCATCCACCAGCACAGGAGCATCGTGGCCGCCTACATTACATGAAGCTGCTGGTGAGGAGATCGCTTTCCCTTTACCCCACCCTTCTGCCCCTGCCACCTCTAGTACACCTGCGGGTACTGGGCGGCAGTGGCAGAGGGGTCAGGAAAAGACTTATGCGCCAGAGTTCTTGCATCTGAATGCATCTTTCCAGAACTGTCTAAAAGTCTTGTCAGAGCAAATCTCCGCAGGCTTTCAGCAGATCAACTCCAGCATTCTGGAGGTGAAGACACTTCTGCAAACCATGCATTCAGAAGCAAGATCTTCGTCAAACCACACCTTTTTCAGGTCTGTTGTGGAGCGCATGGAAACGCTCTCTCCTACCCAGCAGATGCATGTAATGCATTCATGCCACGGTGCTCTCCAGCACGTTACCTCCCAACCTCCTCCTCCCACCCCAGTAGTTCCTCCACCTGCACCCCCTCCAGCTACTTTCCATCCTCCCCCTCCTATTACATACCAGCCACCTCCCCAGTACCAGCAACCTCCCCAGTACCAGCAACCTCCCCAGTACCAGCAACCTCCCCAGTACCAGACATCTCCCCACTTCCAGCAACCTGCCCCGTACCAAACTCCTTCCCCGTACCAAACTCCTTCCCCATACAACTTTCCATCAACATCATCTGCTCCTACAGTCCCTGCCCAACCCTCCACTCCACCGCCCACCACCTCTTCTGCCTCCCACATGTCCACCCATTCTGTAGCTTTTTCCACACCTTCACCTCTAACTGTTCCTTCCCCACCACGATCCCAGTCCTCTCTCCACACTCCCAGTGTCGAAGTGTCCCGCAGCCCCTCCAGCAGTATTTCCATCCCACACTACACAGATTTATAATGTGTTTTTAAATAAAAATGGTCATTTGGTTTAAAACCTTTATTAAAAAAGTTTTTTGCACTTTAAAAACATTTTACAAAAAAAAAATATTTTAAATAAAAGTTAAATTATCGTTTCACAATGGTTGTCTGTCATTTCTTTCGGCGGTGAAATATGTTTAAAAAAAGGTTAAATACAGGGTATTTAAAAGGTAAAAAGGTATTCAAAACCAGGTATATAACTGTGGGTAAATTTTAGCTTTTTGCCACAGTTGTGTTCCTGGTTGTGTTTGAAGCAAAGTATTTCACCTAAAAAGTTGTGTTTATTGTTGGTGATTTCCTAACAATGTACACGACTTTTGTTAAAAGGTGAAATACTTTGCATAAAACACAACCAGGTACACACCTGTGGCCTAAAGGTAAAAATAGTAAGACCATGACAAGATAGCCAACTTTGGTTGGCAAAGGTATATACTGTTGGTACAGAAGGTACACAAGTTTGGTTAAGGGCACAAATCTTTCACACTCTGTCATCCTGCCAGTGTACTCTGCCTTGAGGTGACATAAAGTATAGTGCAAAATTGTCCCTCATTACTGAAACCATCACAGAACTTCTAGTGGTAATGTCATGGTAATCTTGCAAGGTGGTTTCTTCAGAGGTGTCCTCAATGGAAATGGGTTCCTTGCAGATAACAAAATTGTGGAGTACCACGCAAGCTTTGATCACCTCGTCCACAGTTTCTGTCTTGAGGTTGATCGCAGTCAATAGGACCCACCATTTGGCTGTCAGAATACCAAAGGTACATTCAACCATTCTTCTTGCTCTTGTGAGGCGGTAATTAAAAATGCGTTTTGTTCTTGACAATCCTCTGCTAGAGTACGGTTTCAAAAGGTGTTCTGACAGCTGGAAGGCTTCATCCCCTACACAGACAAATGGCATAGGTGGACCAGATGTTTGCGGCAGCGGTCTAGGTGGTGGGAACTGGAAGGTGTTTCCATACAGTTTACGCCCCATGGCAGACAGTTTGAAAACTTGAGAGTCATTGGAGCGGCCATAGGCCCCAATATCAAAAGCAATAAATTTGTATTCCGCGTCAGCGATGGCCATGAGGACAATTGAAAAATATTTCTTGTAATTGAAATATTCCGATCCCGATCCGGCTGGCTTTACAATGCGGATATGTTTCCCGTCCACAGCGCCCAAGCAGTTCGGAAACTGACATATCTGTTGAAACTTTTCTGAAATTTCTATCCACCTCTCTGTTGTGGGCTCTGGTAAAAACTCTTCAGCTAAGGAGTCCCACAGTGCACGGCATGTGTACTTCACTATTCCAGATATGGTGGAAATCCTGAGTCTGTACTGGAAATGCAGTGACGAAAGGGATTCTCCAGTTGCAAGAAATCTGTGGGGAATTAAAAAACAATCAATTAGTTTAAAATCACAGCATTACATACCAAAAGTCAGCTATAACATTTGGAGATACAAACTACCACCAACAAGATTGCAGTGAAAGTGTGCTCTGATGCGAGGCATATACAATAAATGTGGCTTACCTTAAAGTCACCATCAGACGCTCTGCGGGTGAAACAGAGAAGCGGCAATAGGTGTCCGATTTTCTTATGAGGTGTGCAATGCGCTCCACCAAGTTATCAAAATTCTCCATTTTCATCCGAACATATCCAAAAAATTTATCCGGGTTTCATCTAAGGTCCATGCAGAGTGTAGAATAGACCCCACGCGTCATTCTCTTGGCTGTGATGGGGTGGATCCACAAACGTCGTCTACGATGCCTGATGCGCTGCTGTCTCGCTCTCTCCTTCTCCAGAACAATCACCCTCAAACGATTCGCCTCCGCTGTAAAATCCGCCAAATTCTTCAAAATATTTCCAATCACAACATCCATCTTCGCCAGTAACTTGCTCTTCTCTCCAACCTGCACTTTCTCCTTTACAACCTGTCAAAGAAGGGCTGTAGGAACACGCTATTTATAGTTTTTCAGTAGCCAATCCCTTTCGGAAGGCCACAAGGGGCGATATTAAAAACCGGATTCGGCGTAATCCGTCGAAAAACGGATCGAAAACCGGATGAACCGGATGAGACGGATCCGGTTTTGGCTGTCAAGAGCAACACGGATCCGGCAGAAAGCCAGATCCGTCACATCCGGTTTTACTAAACATTTGCCAGATCCGGCGCTCCGGCACGACGCCGGAACGCGCCTGACGCCGAAAACCTGATGTGTGAAAGGAGCCTAACAGAACTCAATCCAACCTTACGGATTGAGGAACGGGCTCAGAGACATAGCCCATAATTGATCCTGTAGGGGATGAGGTGGCTGGCCCATCTTCTCCCCCTACAAGAAGCATGGGTGAAGATGAGTCATCACAGGAGAACCCATTGGCTGCCCAACAAACCACACCACCAGGACCGTCTGCTGCTGCCCCATCACCCATCCTGGAGGAGCAGGGCAACTTGAGCAGCAGCCAGAATGGCCTGATCCGGGGCTCCCCACAGGCTGCTGTTACATCCCGGCGAGGCCGAAGAAGGCGCCAGGTCGCTGTTCAAGAGAGCAGGACCAATGTGGACACAGGGGTCCTAAATTATTTATCTCGAGTCACTACAGATGATGGGGAGGAGACCTACTCATGTAGCCTGGCCCTTTATCTCCGTGCCCTTTCCCGTGAGGTCAGGCTCCGTATTCGGGGATGTTTTCAGATCCTGCTTGATGCAAGCACCCCCCCCAATACCCCATATGAGCTTTTTGAATATCTGGAGAGGTGGCAGCTTTCCCCCAGAAATCTAATGCGCATGAGACCACCCACACAGATGCTTGGTCAAGCAGGGTCTGAACATCCTCAAATACGTGGGCCTACACCTCACCCCCTTCCTCCCCCTACCCAACCTTCCCAACAGCAGCAACAGATTTCTGGCTCTAGCCAACCCCACCAATATGGCCACTTTTTCCCACCCAGTGTTGGAGGCTGGTCCCAACCTGGTTGGGAATGACATGGCTATATTGGTGGGTATGAGACATGGGCCTACCCGCCCCAACAAGATGCCCCTCAGCAGTATTACTATGGCCACTACCCCCAACAAGCACAGGAGGAAGGTCAGTACCAACACCATGGGCAACAGTATGCACGCATACAGGGCGATGTTGCTCAAAGTAGTCAGCAGCAACCACAGGCTGCGTCTCCGCCTTCTCCTTCCCCAACATTCCACAATATATAAGTGGCTAAAAACATGGAAATTGTAAACCCATACTGTACATGAGTGTTCTTAAGCGGTCTGATGGGAGGAGATGTCCAGTGTGTTTGAACTGGTGCTCAAAATCCCAATCCAAAGTAAAAAAGAGGTGCTCTACATCATCAAAATGAGCTAAAACAGATAATACTAACATTTCTTATGACGGTTTTCAAATCATATGATTAAGACACCATGACAGGCAAGGCTACCTTATGCGTTTCTAAGACATATTACATGTCTGTAAAAAAGACAATATTTCACAGCGCTATACTGGCAAAGTCAAAGGATCAAAATAGACTACTCACTTGATAATGCCTAGAAAAGGCGTGCTGTCCATATTCACTTTGTAAAATTTAGGCCAGCTAACTATATTCCAAAATCAAGGCAAACAGCCTCAAGACCATCACGCTCTCTCTATGTATTATCAAGTCAGTCTTCTAATTTGATCCTTTGACTTTCCCAGTATAGTGCGGTGAAATATTGTGTTTATTACAGACATGTAATATGTGTCAGATACGCGTAAGGTAGCCTTGCCTGTCATGGTGGCTTATTAATATGATTTGAAAACCTTCATAATAAATGTTAGTATCTTTTGTAGCTCATTTTGATGATGGATAACTCCTCTTTTTTACTTTGGATTACAAATGTGTAATGTTGCAATGTTGTTATTGCACTATGTATGTTGTTGGATATGTTTGTAATTTTGTTTTAACAACAATGTTGAATTATGCCAAAAGCCCAATTTGGGCCATTGCCCAAGTTTTTCATAGGGCAAGAATATGTTTGCCTTACAAACTAAAAAAACAAAAAAAAGGCAAAAGTAAAAATTTTGCAACTACACTTTACGTCTCTGTCTTAATTGTCCAAACCCCTATCAAAATACTCTTACCAAATCAATTCAACAGTCATAGATTCAGAAGGGGTAGAAATATATATATTTTGACACACATCAAACCAACATTGCCAACATAGATACAGCATGCTCTTGCCAAGAAGGTTCCCCCTGAAGTGCCATAAAGTAATTAGTGAAAATATCACGCACTTTGAGGCCAGAGATCGGTCTACGTTGATGGTTGATAGGTGGTCTCACCCTACACACATTGTCCGGCCTACGCACACCAGCAGAGGAGGAACAATCATGTATCATGGTGAAGTTATGAAGAACCACACAGGCTTTCACTACTTCATTAACATTTTGTTCTCTCAGCTGAATGGCAGACTGGAGTACCCGCCATTTGGCACAAAGAATGCCAAAGGAACACTCCACCAGTTGCCGAGCACGTGATAGGCGCAAGTTAAATATCCTGCGCCTGTGGTGAAGGTTGCGCCGAGGATATGGCCTCATGACATTGCGTGTTAACTGAAATGCCTCATCTGCCACAAGGACATAAGGGACACATTCTTGAGTGGAGCCTGGTAGCTGGCAGATCCAACTGGTTGTTGCGTAGCCGCCGAGCCATAATGGAAGTATTGAAGACTCTAGAGTCTCCCGTCCTTCCATAGGCCCCAATGTCAACAATTATAAACTTGTATTGAGGGTCAGCCACAGCCAACAATACAACAGAAAAGTATTGTTTAGAATTGAAGAATTGGGAGCCAGAGTTCGGCGGCTTACGCACCCGGATATGTTTGCCATCAAGGGCCCCAATACAATTTGGAAACTGGCATTCCTCCTCAAAGTCCCTTGATATCCTCAACCAGTCTTCCATCCTGGCCTTGGGCATGACGACTTGATATAGTCTTGTCCATATTTCACTACATGTTGACCTGACTATGCCAGATATGGTTGATCTTCCAATCATAAACTCATGGTGGAGGACAGCATAAGATAGGCCAGTGGCTAGGAAGCTGAAGAACAACAGAAAAGGATGATTGTCGAATGCACATATTTACAAAACAAACAGGTCCATACATACCAAACTTGTTAAGATTTCAGAGCAAATAACACACATCTTGCTTTGCACAATGAGTAAGTGATATTCAGTACATATTCCACATAACATTCAGGTCTGTAAGTTGAAACATATGTGGACTAAGATGAGGGCCTAAAACTTACTACAAGAAGGCAAAAATTCAAACTTTGCCCAACACATTATGAACCTAGAGAATATGGTTGTGTAGTACATACCGTAATGTGAGTAGAAGTCGCTCCTCTGCAGATATAGCTTTGCGCATCCTTGTGTCCTGAAAGGTTATCCCAGGGCGCACTGTCTCCAAGAGTCGATCAAATGTTGCAAGGCTCATGCGACAGTATTGGTAGAATTTGATAGGATGCTCCCGCAGAGAAGAATAGAGGCGGTGAAAATGACCTCTTGTGAGTCGTTGCCTCAAAAGGGGATGTACCCACATGCGTCTCCTCCTCCGCGGATCCACTATCACAGAGTATGGTTGACCAAAGCAGCGTGACAAAAGCCAATTGAAGAGAACCTGCTCAGTTGTGTAGAAAGTCAGACTGTCTGCCATGTTGCACATACAACACCAACACACCTAGTGAAGGCAAGGTGACAAATGGACAGAATGAAGGCTGCCACCTGTTCCTGAGCCAATAAATAGAGTGCAGGCTAATGATTTAAATAGTTAGCAGGCCTCAAAACCGTTAAATGTCCATTTTGCAAGGCTGCGAGAAAATCTCAGCATACAGATTCCATACGGATTCTGACATGCTCAAAATACGCGACCACACCTTGCTTACGGATGACATACGGAGCACTATTTAGGGGTCATTCATCCGTATTATGCCTGTAAACTACGGACCGTATTTAGCGTCGGGTAGTGTGACCCTGGCCTTATTTTAGGGCTATAGAACGACAAAATATAAGAATAGCTTGCAAATAAGTGAGAAAATAATCAATAAATGAGATAAGAAACACAAAAAAGGGGTTTTTTGTTTTTTTTTGTGTTTCTTATCTCATTTATTGATTATTTTCTCACTTATTTGCAAGCTATTCTTATATTTTGTCGTTCTATAGCCCTAAAATTAGGGTATTTTCTGGATTTGTGAGGATTATTCAGCGCAGACATTTTTAATTTTATTTGCACTTTAATCAACAACTTGGAGGTGTGTTGTTTGTCGTGCAGCGGATATTCCTCTTGTAGTACTAGCGCCCCCAATATATATATCTAAACTATATACTGTGTAAGTTTATAAGCCCCTCCAGTGTCAGGAATAGATAGTATGTGAAAATACCGAATATACCGCTCAGGGAACACTTACCTTTCAGAGATAATTTCCATATTCATACTAAATAATGGCACAGATCTCCCAGACATTATGATTGCACATATCCCTAGTCTCTATACCGATATTGCACTCATTCCCTGACAGACCGCAGCATGGCCATTAGTTAGAAGCTGCTAATGATCTTTGAAGCAGGTAAGTTTTCCCTGAGTGGTACATATTGGGCCGTCTGAAGACTGAGTTTAGTCTAGGACAATTTGTCTGCACTACTAATTAACAGCAGTTACATTACCAAACTAGGGCAGTCCCTATAGGAGAAAAACCCAAGAATTATACTGTATTGTCACATACTATCTATTCCTGACACTGGAGGGGCTTATAAACTTACACAGTATATAGTCTGAGGTCTGGGATCTGCCAATATGGGGCTAGTTTTCTGACTGTTTCGGATAATATGATTTTAGTTTTTTTTTGTCTAGCCTCACTTGAATATAGTTCAATATTAAATAGTCTCCTGATGAGTCGCCTTTGGTGAGGATGATGAAGCCCGGAGAAATGAGAGGCTTGGAGAGTGAGTGTGTATACGTCACCTCACTCTATATACTGAGATGTGGGGCACATGTTTTTCTATTAGTCACCTACTGACTAACCTTCAGGGGGTGAATTATGGGTATAGTTTTACATTTGGAATGAATAAGGTTTAATTTTATCCTTTTGTCAGCAAACATGAGGAATGACAAGATACAACCCATTTAAGAGAATTCAATTTTGGTTAAAACTATTCCAACACTATGGACATAAAAAAGGCTTCTCCCCTATGTGACATCTCTGATGTTTATTAACATCTGATTTCCAAGTAAAATATTTCCCACATTAAGAAAATGAAAAAATCTTCTCCTCTGTGTGACTGCTCTGATGTCTAATAAGAAGCGCTTTCCGGTTAAAATATTTCCCACATTATGAACAGGAAAAAGGCTTCTCCTCTGTGTGGGTTCTTTGATGGCAATCAAGGTTTATTTTCCCATTTAAAACATTTCCCACATTCTGAACATGAATATGGCTTCTCTGCTGTGTGAATTCTCTCATATGTAACAAGATTTGAATTCTGAGTAAAACATTTCCCACATTCTGAACATCAAAAAGGCTTCTCTCCTGAGTGAGTTCTTTGGTGTTCATCAAGATTCTGTTTCTTGGTAAAATATTTCCCACATTCTGAACATGAAAAAGGCTTCTCTCCTTTGTGAGTTCTCTGGTGGTTAACAAATTGTGATTTAAGTGCAAAGCATTTCCCACATTCTGAACATGAAAAAGGCTTCTCCCCTGTGTGAGTTCTATGGTGAGTAACAAGCAGTGATTTACGTGTAAAACATTTCCCACATTCTGAACATGAAAAAGGCTTCTCTCCTGTGTGAGCTCTCTGGTGGTTAACAATTTGTGATTTATGTGCAAAACATTTGCCACATTGTGAACATGAAAAAGGTTTCTCTCCTGTGTGAGTTATTTGGTGTGCAACAAGATTCCCTTTCTGGTTAAAACATTTCCCACATTCTGAACATGAAAAAGGCTTCTCTCCTGTGTGAGTTCTATAGTGAGCAACAAGCAGTGATTTATTTGCAAAACATTTCCCACATTCTGAACATGAATATGGCTTCTCTCCTGTGTGAGTTCTTTGGTGCTTAACAAGATTTCCTTTCAGGTTAAAACATTTCCCACATTCTGAACATGAAAAAGGCTTCTCCCCTGTGTGAGTTCTCTGGTGTGTAACAAAATGAGATTTCTTTTTAGAACATTTCCCACATTCTGAACATGAAAATGACTTCTTTGCTTTAGGAGCAGTTTGTTTTTTATTGCCTCTTTTGTGACTTTGATTTTCCTTAGTAATCGGTAATGAATCAGAAGATGGGACCTGTTTCATAGGATCAGATGACAGATCTTTGCTGTGAATGGATGATGGTATATCTGGAGTAATAGCATTCACTTCAGTTGTATCTTGTAGGATCTCAAGATCATCAGATTTAAAAATTGAAGATGTCAGCTGTCTCTCAGATATCCTGGTACAGTCATCTACTAAGATAAAAAACAATTTTTTTAACCCCTTAGTGACAGAGCTAGTTTGCAGCTTAATGACCAGGCCAATTTTTACAATTCTGACCACTGTCATTTTATGAGGTTATAACTCTGGAACGCTTTAATGGATCCCACTGATCCTGAGAATGTTTTTTCATGACATATTGTACTTCATGTTAGTGGTAACATTTCTTCAATATGTCTTGTGTTTATTTATGAAAATAACAGAAATATGGCAAAAAATTTTGCAATTTTAAAACTTTAAATTTTTATGCCCTTAAATAAGAGAGATGTGTCAGACAAATATCTTAATAAATAACATTTCCCACATGTCTACTTTACATCAGCACAATTTTGGAAGCAAAATTTTTGTTTGTTAGGAACTTATAAGGGTTAAAAGTTGACCAGCGATTTCTCATTTTTACAACAAAATTTACAAAACCATTTTTTTAGGGACCACATCATATTTAAAGTCATTTTGAAGGGTGTACATGACAGAAAATACCCAAAAGTGACACCGTTCTAAAAACTAGACCCCTCAAGGCGCTGCTCAAAACCACATTCAAGAAGTTTATTAACCCTTTACGTGCTTCACAGGAACTAAAGCAATATGGAAGGAAAAAAATTAACATTTAACTTTTTTTGCAAAAAATTTATTTCAGAACCAATTATTTTTATTTTCACAAGTGTTAAAAGAGAAAATGAACCACAAAATTTGTTGTGCAATTTCTCCTGAATACGCCGATACCCCATATGTGGGGGTAAACCACTTTTTCAGCGCACGGCAGAACTCGCAAGGGAAGGAGCACTGCTTGACTTTTTCAACGCAGAATTGGCTGGAATTGAGATCGGATGCCATGTTGCATTTGGAGAGCCCCTGTGTGCCTAAACAGTGGAAACCCCCACAAGTGACCCCATTTTGGAAACTAGACCCCTTAAGGAACTTATCTAGACTTTGAATCTTCAAGTGCTTCACAGAAGTTTATAACGTAGAGCCGAGAAAATTAAAAATCATTTTTTTTTCCTCAAAAATGATTTTTTCGCCTTCTATGTTTTATTTTCCTAAGGGTAACAGGAGAAATTGGAACAGAAAAGTTTTTGTGCAATTTGTCCTGAGTACGCTGATACCCCATATGTGGGAGAGCTTGGAAGGGAAGGAGTGCCATTTTGGAATGCAGACTTTGATGGAATGGTCTGCGGGCGTCATGTTGCATTTGCAGAGCCCCTGATGTACCTAAACAGTGGAAACCCCCCACAAGTGACCCCATCTTGGAAACTAGACCCCACAAGGAGCTTATCTAGATGTGTGTTGAGCACATTGAACCCCCAAGTGCTTCACAGAAGTTTATAACGCAGAGCGGTGAAAATAAAAAGTTTTTTTATTTCCACAAAAGTGATTTTTTTTTTAGCCCCCAATTTTTAGACCCCAAAATAGTAAATAGTGGAAACCCCTCAATTCTTGCTCCAACCCTAACCCCAACACCCCCTAACCCTAATCCCAACCCTAACCCTAATTATAATTCGCCCTAACCCTAACTCTAACCCTAGACCTAGCGGAAAAATGAAAAAAAAAAAATATTTTCTTTATTTCATTATGTTTGCCTAACTAAGGGGGTTATTTACTATTTTTTTTATTTTGATCACTATGATAGTTTATCATAGTGATCAAAATGAATGAATGGAATCTGCCAGCCGGAGCCTGCAGATTTACGGCGGGCACACTGTGCCTGCTCCCGCCATTTTCTCAGGATCCAAGATGGCGGCTCCCACTGGAGGACGCCGGCCGGCGGGACGCAAAACCACCGGAAGGGGACCGTAGACCACGGAGAGGTACTGGGGGGGATAGGGGACCCTATTTCTCTCGCCTCTGATATGCGATCACATCAGAGGAAAGAGAAATTAAATGCAAAATCGCGGCTTTTTTTTGCGGTCGCCGTTATAGGGTTAATAACGGCGATTGCAAAAGCGGGGTTGGCAAAAACCAACCCGATTCATGTTCTCTGGGGTCTCGGCTACCCCCTGCAGCCAAGACCTCGGAGAAAATACGACACTGGGGGTGCTATTTACTTACTCCACAGCGCCGTGAATTCACGGTGCTGTGGTTTCAGTACCCATAGGTCCCAACCCTCCCGATTCCCGCGGGACAGACCCGATTTCTGGTCCTTATCCCGCCGTCTCAGCCGGGAAGCTTTCTATCCTGCGATCACGGTGTATGACCGCAAAATACAGCAGAGGCCGCACACAGTGCGGGGCTCGCCGCGTCACATCCACAGGGTGCACAGAGCTCACCTCCAGCCCCAGGAAGCAAGAACCCGGAACTAGAGCTACCATATATCACCAAGGAGAGGCGCCCCATCCTGCAGCAAGTGCCCAGAGAGCGTGTGGTGCTGTGAGGACGCGGTCAGGCGCTCAGGTACACGGAACACGCTGAGTCTGGGGGGGACAGTGGAGTCTCGGGGACAGAGAGGTCTGGAGGGGACAGAGAGGAGTCCGGAGGGGACAGAGAGGTCTGGAGGGGACAGTGGAGTCTGAGGGAGATAGGAGTCCGGAGGGGACAGTGGAGTCTGGGGGAGAGAGAGAAGTCCAGAGGGAACAGAAGGGACAGAGGACTAGAGGGGTCAGATGAGTCCAGAGGGGACTGAGGAGTCTGAGGGAGAGAAAGGAGACTAGAGGGGACAGAGGAGTCTGGGGTGGACAGAAGGGAGAGGCGGCTGGGGTGGACAGAGGAGGCACAGGAGTCTGGGGTGGACAGAGGAGTCTGGGGTAGACACAGGAGTCTGGGGTGGACTGAGGAGAACAGAGGCGTTTGGGGTGGACAGAAGAGTACAGAGGGGACACAGGAGTCTGGGGTGGACAGAGGAGTACAGAGGGGACACAGAAGTCTGGGGTGGACAGAGGAAAACAGAGGAGTCTGGGGTAGACACAGGAGTTTGGGGTGGACAGAGGAGTACAGAGGGGACACAGGAGTCGGGTGGACAGAGGAGAACAGAGGAGTTTGGGGTGGACAGAGGAGTACAGAGGGGACACAAGAGTCTGGGGTGGACAGAGGAGTGAGGAAAAGGTGTGTGTAAATGGGTGTGGCTTAAAATGGGTGTGGCTAGGGGCGTGGCCTAAAATTTAGCGCCGCCACCTTTATTCCTCTTTGCCTTCTTCAAAAGTTGGGAGGTATGAGTACCCTTAATTAAAGCCGTTAAAAGGCGTATCGGTGGTCGTTAAGGGGTTAATAAAATATTCTTGAGTTTTATATTTTTCAACATTTCTACTTAAACTGTCCATAAAAATAGCAAGCTATGTAAAAAAACTTTAATTATTTACCAAGACAATGACAGTTCACCATCTAATAGAAAACCTTGTTGGATGAACCAGTAGTGTGTGGTGTTCAACTGTTTGTTCATTCTGCCTCCCAAATATCCAATAAAAAGAAACCAATCAATGTTAGGCTAGTTTCACACTAGCTTATTTTCCACGCAGCGCTCGGTGACGCTAAGCCCCACCCCCTGCCGGCTCCCTGCCCGCCCCATCCGGTCATCGCCGCCTACTATCGCACACGGCTGCATGCGATCTGCGCACCCTATCTTTAGCATAGGGTGCGCAGACCGTGTGCTGGCCGTGCGCTAGTAGGATTTTAGCGTGCGCTCCGCACTTTTGAAGATGTGCCGGTGTGCGCCGAATGCACCATGTTGCATTTTGCTGCGCTCGGCGCACCTTCAAAAGTGCGCAGTGCACGTTAAAATTCTACTAGCGCACGGCCTGCGCACCCTATGCTAAAGATAGGGTGCGCAGATCGCATGCAGCCGTGTGTGATAGTAGGTGGCGATGACCGGATGGGGCGGGCAGGGAGCCGGCAGCGGGCGGGGCTTAGCGGCACCGAGTGCTGCATGGAAAATAAGCTAATGTGAAACCAGCCTTATGTAAGCAAAAATAATACCAATTCTCATCTCACAAAAAACAAGACCCCACTCAGGTCCATCATCTGTCAATGGAAAAACAGATAAGGCAGATTAGAGTTAATGCTATAGTTAGGGTTACTGTTAGGCTAAAGATAAGGTTTATTCTAAAGTTATGGGTAGGGTAAAGAATTAGGCTTTTCTCAATTGTCTCCCCAATAATTTGGTTACGTCAGAGTTTTCTATTTCCGGAAAAAATAAAATAAAAACGAATAAAATGGCCGGTCAGTATTATAGTGCAGAGGAGGCTTATACACTTTTATGTTCTGACAGTGAAGAAAGTGCAGTGTCAGATGGGGATGTGGATTTCGAGGGCTTTAGTAGCAGCGACAGTGATAGCTCAGAAATGAGCAGTGATTCTGGTCCATCCTCACACACAAGGACCAGTACAACAAGAAGGACAAATAGCGCTTCTGGAGAAATGTCTCCAACTCAGGGAACAATGCCCAGTACTAGCGCTGTCCCTAGTGCTCGTGAATTGGCGCACACCAATGTCCAAGGGGCTTTGCCTCTTGATGTAGCATTTCCCAGATGGGAGGCTTCGGATTCGGCTACTCCATTCATCCCTAATTTTAATGCCATTCCTGGTATAAATGTGGAGGTGGAAAATTTTGGACCAATTATTTTTTTAAATTTGTTTCTGACAGATAGCTTGCTAGAGCATATTGTCTTACAAATTTATATGTGTCCCAATTCATCAGCCAGAATCCACGATCCTATTATGCTAGGTCAAATTTATGGACACCAACTAATGTCCTAGAAATGAAAAAATTTTTAGGACTTACATTCATTATGAGGCTTGTTAAAAAAACGAGCATTCGGTCCTATTGGTCCAACCGCCCTGTTCAAGCCACCCCTATGTTTCCTGCCGTTCTTCCTAGGACCCATTATGAAATGCTCATGAGATTTTGGCATTTTAACGACAATAGTCAATGCCTGCCCAGAGATGTCCCAGAACATGACAGACTATTCAAAATCAGACCTATCATCGAAGACTTGACAGAAAAGTTCTTAAGGCTCTACACCCCAACAGAAAACATTTCCATTGATGAGTCACTTGTAAAATTCAAAGGAAGACTGCACCTCAAGCAATTTATTCCTTCTAAGAGGGCAAGGTTCAGAATAAAGCTCTATAAAATGTGCGAGAGATAAACCGGATACACATCAGCTTTTCACATTTATGAGGGGAAAGACAGCGAACTAAACCCACCAGGACGCCCTACTTATCTGGGGACATTGGGAAAAATGGTTTGGGAGCTGATAACTCCATTTTTACAAAAAGGCTACAATCTGTATATTGACAACTACTACACCAGCATACCCCTATTTAAAAGTCTGGTTGAACATAACATAGGGGCTTGTGGGACCATTCGCAAAAACCTTCAGGAGTTTCCACAATCATTGGTCAGCAAAAAGTTCTGAAAGGGGCAGTCAGGGGCTTTACACAATGGAGAGCTGCTTGTCCTTAAGTATAAGGATAAAGATATTTTTATCCTGAGCTCGATCCACACAGATGCCACAAGGGCCACTGCAGACCAACAGGGATCCACTACTCCAAAACCTGTGTCTGTCATTGACTACAACAAATATATGGGGTGTGGACCTTGCAGATCAGGTTCTACAGCCATACCAGGTATCATGAAAATCATATATCTGGTATAAAAAGTTAGTCATGTATTTGTTTCAGGTGGCCACATATAATTCTTTTGTGTTATACAAAAAAGCCGGAAATGCAGATACTTTCCTTGATTATCAGGAAAAGGTCACTGAAAATCTTGTTTTTGAAAATTTTGTCCCTGCCAATCCTTTAGAATGTGAAGATGTCAGAAGACTCACTGAGCGACATTTTATTGCACTCATCCCAGTAACTGAAACAAGAAAGAACCCCCAGAGAAGATGTCGTGTATGTTCCTAGAGAGGAATGAGGCATGATCCCCGCTATTATTACCCACAATGCCCATCATTGCCAGCCTTATGCCTCCATGACGGCTTTACAATCTCCCACACAGAACCACGTTTTTGAACTGTTTTGACATTCAAGCATTTGGTTTATTTAGTGACAGACACATTTGAGTAGAGCTGACGTAACAATTTCCGGGGGTAGGTGGGGGGAGGTCTCCAGAGACACAAGCTGGGCACAATATATTGGGCACTACAATGACATTTTGGCAATTTTTGCTCTGAAACTTCTACGAGTTTCTGGAAATCATCCATGTAGTGAAAATGGTCACTATATCCATAGATGAATTCCCAGAGGGGTGTCATTTCCAAAATGGGATCACTTCAGGGGGGAATTCATCTATGGATATAGTGACCCTTTACCTATCTACCTATTTTCCAATGTAAAATCTGGGGTTAAAACAACATTTTAGTGGTAAAAATGTAATTATTTCTTCTTCACTGCCCAATGGTATAATTTTCTATGGAACAGCTGTGGTGTCAGTATGCTCACTGCACCACGAGAAGAATTCATTCAGGGAAGTATTTGGTAAAATGCAGTCACTTTTAGGGCTTATGCTGTTCTGGCACCTCAGGGGCTCTGACAATGTGACATGTCACCCACAAACAATTCCAGCAAAATCTGCTCTCCAATATGGCGCTCCTTCCCTTCCAAGCTCTGCCATGCGCCCAAGCAGTGGTTTACCCCCACATATGGGGTATCGGCGTGCTCAGGAGAAATTGCACAACAAACTGTATGGAGCAATTTCTCCTGTTACCCTTATGAAAATGCAAAATATGGAGCCAAAAAGATTTGTGAAAAATCTTTTTTTTTTTTTTATTTGCATGGCGCCATGTTATAAACGTCTGTGAAGCACCTGTGGGTTCAAGGTGCTCAATACACAACTGGATAAGTTCCCTAAGGGGTCTAGTTTAAAAAATGGGGTCCCTTTTTGGGAGTTTCCACTGTTTAGGCACATCAGGGGCTCTCCAAAAGCGACATGGCAACCGCTAATTATTCCAGCATATTTTACATTCAAAAAGTGAAATGGCGCTCCTTCCATTCTGAGCCCTGCCGTGCACCCAAACAGTAGATTTCCCCCACATATGGGGTATCGGCATGCTCAGGAGAAATTGCAAAACAAAATGTATAGTCCATTTTCTCCTGTTACCCTTGTGAAAGTAAAAAAAATTAGGTGTAAAGGAAAATTTGTGTGAAAGAAAAGTAAATGTTTATTTTTTCCTTCCACATTCCATTCATTCCTGTGAAGCACCTGAAGGGTTAATAAACTTCTTGAATGTGGTTTTGAGCCCCTTGAGGGGTGCACTCTTTAGAATGGTGTCACTTTTAGGTATTTTCTGTCATATTGACCCCCCAAACTCACATCAAATGTGAGGTGGTCCCTAAAAAATGGTTTTGTAAATTTTGTTGTAAAAATGAGAAATCGCTGTTTAACTTTTAACCCTTATAACTTCCTAACAAAAAAAATTGATATAGTTGATATAGATGCTACTGCGCAGGTGCCGCCATCGCCGGTGACATTTTGCTGGATGTAATTTTTTTCTAAGCCTCACAATAGCCACAATATTATAGGCATTATCACCAATAATATCAATGCTATTATATGCATTATGTAATAATGGGGGCAGGTCAGTGAGGGGTCAGCGACCTGTCATAAGCCAATACAGATGAATATGTAATCAGAGCACCACATAAAGCCCCGCCCACAGCCCCACCCACAGCCCCGCCCCAGAGAATGAGAATCTCATTAACAGGAAAACTACAAATACAGATTACACAACAGTAAACCAGAGTTGCCCTCATTTATGGTGGGCCATTGGAGCTACTATGGATCCTGAGCAGAAGATTAGAGAAAATAATATTGCTCCCCATTTCAGGAGAGATTGTGCAGTAATCTGAATTCCTTAGGACCAAAAACAATGTAATTGGTTATAAGTTCTATAGAAAAGGGCTTTCACTGCCCAAAGTCATTTGAACAGTTTTGGGTGGAGGAGAATGTTGTGGTCTAGAGGCAAAATGGTGATCATGGTAATACGGCAGGACTACACCACCGATAAAGCAGCCACAGCCGGTGACTGAGAGGAATCTGTGACTTCTCTGCATTCAGTGGTTACTACTCACCTGGGTAGTCATATGTGGGAATCTCCTCTTTACACCACTCATCATCTCTCACATATGTCTCTGTAGTATTAATATGGGTCAGATCTTCACCCTGAAACAAATATTGTAAAAGTCACAGACAGATGGAGAAGTCCCATCTATGATCAGCTCTAATCCTGCCATCTCCACCGTTCTCATTACACAAGTATAAAACATATAATACTGGTGGATAAAACAAGACTGAGCACAAGACCTTCACAGCCGTCTACACATCATAGGGGAGATCTCCTGACACCTCTCCATCTACCTGATGATCCTGAGGAGCACTGGGATCTTCTTGGTTACAGTCCTGTGGAAGAAGAGGACGGGGACATCTCTCTGGTGTTGTCCTCTTACTGGATAGATCTGGAGGAAACACATACAGGGACTAAATTAATTCTCTACATACAGATAATTATAGGCCGTGTGTATTTAGTCCTGTCTATTACCTGGAGATGTGAGGGGCTGGGGAACCTCCATTATGACGTCATTGTACAGATCTCTGTGTCCTTCTAAATACTCCCACTCCTCCATGGAGAAATAGACAGCGACATCCTGACACCTTATAGGAACCTGACACATACAATGATACCGTCATCCCCCGATCCCTTCATAGTGTTACTGTATAATTTCCCAGCATTCCCAGCAGTGTCTCCTCTCCAGTCAGCAGCTCAATCATCTTGTAGATGAGTTCTAGGATCTTCTGGTCATTGATGTCCTCATGGATCAGGGGGTGAGGTGGAGACCCGTGATTGGGCTCAGGGGTCTTCCCCATCCCTCACACACAGGGTCCTGACAGCGATCACTAGAGGTCTTCTTCACCACTGTGTAATCCTGGTTATGGAGAGACACATTAATAAATCTCACTACAGACATTTCCAGAGTCCTCACCTCTCCAGTTCTGTCCATCTGTTATTCCCATAGATAAGAATGATGTAATGTGACGTCATCAGAATCTCTCACCTCTCCAGTGAGACGGAAGAGGATCTCTAGGGTGAGGTGTAACATCCTCTCCGCCATCTTGTCTCTGTCCATATCAATCCTTGATGGGGAAATCAGGAAAATTCTCTTCTGTAGAAGATCTTCACTGAGAGGATCCGATATTGTAGAGACCTGAATGAGAAGATGATCCGATGTAACATCATAAGAATCCTGTGTAATAATACAATTACTGGAGATAATAAGGGAAACATATGAGGAGATTTATTATCTTACAGGGTTTAGTTTTCTTCCCTGACATCTACTAATAAAACCTATATATTTAGGCCACAGACAACAAGCAGTTTCCTCCTCGGAGTCGGCAGCTGAACATGTTCCTCATAGACTCATCTTCCATAACGCTAATTCTCGTCTCATTACCGACACTGGAATCGGCATTAGCAATACTGCAGGAGAGATTCATTACACGCGACATGAGAAATAACTCCTTCATGACGAGGACGACATCTTCATCTTCTACTACGGCTCTAGAGACAGATTTGGCCAGAGTCGGTCACTGCCTCCATCCCCACCGGCCGTCTATATGAAGGTTTCCCGTCTTCCCCGCACTGGAATCTTCTATCCCGTTAGATCTCAGCTCTGAGTCACACACAGAAGTTTGAGGCTTTTAGAAAAGATTTTTAGTTTCCACAAACACAACGGACAGAAATGATCTGATCCCAAAGTCTCCATGTACAGTGATTTATGGGGTTTATTTCTGGCCTTAGGCTTTCCTATATTACAAGAAAAACTCCAGAAAAAGCCGATATTAACACCTTTCCTACATTAGACTTACTATTCCGTCCATGTGACCTGGGACCTAAGTCCCAAGGACGGGATAGTACGTCTAGCGTGATCAGCTGCACTCACGGGGGGAACGCAGCTGATCACGGCCGGGTGTCAGCTGATTATCACAGCTGACACCCGACACTATGTATCAGGGGAGGTCACGAACTGCCCCGACACGTTAACTCCTGGCACACTGCGATCAAACACGTTCGCAGTGTAACGGGGGTTTAGGGAAGCATCGGCAAGGAGGCTCCCTCCGTGCTTCCCTGAGACCCCCACAGCAGCGCGATGTGCATCACTGCCTGCTGCGGGGGCCTCCTTCCCTGAAGGTCCCCGAATCCAAAATGGCGGCGGGGACCTTCGGGGCCTGCAGGGAGGCGGCTTCCTCATGCCTGCAAAGCGCCAGCATGAGGAAGACTGCAGCACTGTCTGTGACAGATCGCTGATCTCTCACAACGATCTGTGATGTGACAGATCAGCGATCTGTCACATGACATTTATGTCCCCCCTGGGACAATGTAATAAAGTTAAAAAAAAAAAAAAAAAAAAAAAAAGTTTAAAAATAATTTATAAAAAAATCACTAAATAAATTTAAAAAAAAAAAATATATATATATATATATTCCCTAATAAATTCATTTTTTGAAAAAAAAATAAATAAAAGTACACATATTTGGTATCTCTGCATCCGTAACTACCCACCCTATAAAACTGTCCCACTAATTAACCCCTTTGTTGAACCTCTTAAAAAATAAAAATAAAAAACGAAGCAAAAAATAATGCTTTATCATCATACCGCCGAACAAAAAGTGCAATAACGCGCGATCAAAAAGACGGATATAAATAACCATGGTACCGCTGAAAACGTCATCTTGTCCCGCAAAAAACGAGCCGCCATACAGCATCATCAGCAAAAAAATATAAAAGTTATAAAAGTTATAGCTCACAGAATAATTATTTTTTATATAAAATTGTTTTCAGTGCATAAAAGCGCCAAAACATAAAAAAAGAGATAAATGAGGTATCGCTGTAACTGTACTGACCCGAAGAATAAAACTGCTTCATCAATTTTACCGCATGCGGAACGGTGCAAACGCACCCCCAAAAGAAATTCAGGAAACGCTGGTTTTTGTTCATTCTGCGTCCCAATAATCGGAATAAAAAGCGATCAAAAAAGTCACGTGACCGAAAATGGTACCAATAAAAACGTCAACTCGTCCCGCAAAACATAAGACCTCACATGACTCAGTGGGTCAAAATATGGAAGAATTATAGCTCTCAATATGTGGTGATGCAAAAACTATTTTTACAATAAAAAGGGTCTTTTAGCGTCTGACAGCCGCCAAACATAAAAACCGCCATAAATAGTAAATCAAACCCCCCGTTATCACCCCCTTACTTAGGGAAAAATAATAAAATAAAAAAAAAATATTTCCATTTTCCCATTAGGGCTAGGGTTATGGTTAGGGGTGTGTTGGGGTTAGGGATGAAGTTAGAATAGGGGGGTTTCCACTGTTTAGGTACATCAGGGGCTCTCCAAACGTGACATGGCGTCCGATCTGAATTCCAGCCAATTTTGCATTGAAAAAGTCAAACAGCGCTCCTTCCCTTCTGAGTTCTGCCATGCGCCGAAACAGTGGTACCCCCCACATATCAGGTATCAGCGTACTCAGGACAAATTGCACAATAACTTTTGCAGTCCAATTTCTCCTGTTACCCTTGGTAAAATAAAAAAAATGGACCTGAAGTAATTTTTTTGTGAAAAAAAGTTAAATGTTCTTTTTTTTTTAAAAAATATTCAATAAATTCCTGTGAAACACCTGAAGGGTTAATAAACTTCTTGAATGTGGTTTTGAGCACCTTGAGGGGTGCAGTTTTTAGAATGGTGTCACTTTTGGGTATTTTCCATCATATAGACCCCTCAAAGTGGCTTCAAATGTGATGTGGACGGAAGAGGATCTCTAGGGTGAGGTGTAACATCCTCTCCGCCATCTTGTCTCTGTCCATATCCATCCTTGATGGGTAAATCAGGAAAATTGTCTTCTGTAGAAGATCTTCACTGAGAGGATCCGATATTGTAGAGACCTGAATGAGAAGAAGATGATCCGATGTAACATCATAAGAATCCTGTGTAATAATACAATTACTCGAGATAATAAGGGAAACATATGAGATTTATTATCTTACAGGGTTTAGTTTTCTCCCCTGACATCTACTAATAAAACCTATATATTTAGGCCACAGACAACAAGCAGTTTCCTCCTCGGAGTCGGCAGCTGAACACGTTCCTCATAGACTCATCTTCCATAACGCTAATTCTCGTCTCATTACCGACACTGGAATCGGCATTAGCAATACTGCAGGAGAGATTCATTACACGCGACATGAGAAATAACTCCTTCATGATGAGGACTATAGTTGAGCGAAACAGGTCGAAAAATTTCAAAAGTCGCCGACTTTTGGCAAAGTCGGGTTTCATGAAACGAAACCTGACCCTAGGATGAGGTCGGCCACGAGGTCGGCGACTTACGCGCCAAAGTCGCGTTTCAAAAGTTTGTTTTGCGCTCTTTTACAGCCAATCAGGATCCACGGACACTGTGGGCAACGTGATGACATAGGCAGGGGTCACCACCATCTTTCAGAAGGGCATGCAAGAGATTGGCTTGCTTTGGTGGGCGTCACAGGGGGTATAAAAGGGCGTGCACGCCGACCGCCATCTTACTTCTGCCGATCTCAGTATAGGGAGAGGTTGCTGCTGATTCTGTAGGGAGAGCGTTAGGCAGGGAAGAAGACAAAAAAACGGCTTCTGCTGCTAGCGATTTGGCCTGCACAACACACAAGTCACTGTGTGTGCAGTGCAAGGGGAGGCTATATTGTGGTGTATCAGTGGTGTTGGTTGTTGGGCTGCCTTTTAAGGCTTCCTGACAGGCTGGCATTGCTGTTTACCCACTGCTCCGCAAACTGCTTTTTTAAAAGCAATCCAATCTCCCTTATCCTGTAGTCACTTTGGTCACAGCTGTGCCATCAAGCCTGTCACATAGCGCTCAGATATTCATTGGGCCTCACACAATCCACAAGTGTCCAGTGTCCAAAAGTGTGCGCAGAGATTCAAAATCTCCCTTATCCTCTCGTCACTTTGGTCACAGCTGTGCCATCGAGCCTGTCACATAGCGCTCAGATATTCATTGGGCCTCACACAATCCACAAGTGTCCAGTGTCCAAAAGTGTGCGCAGAGATTCAAAATCTCCCTTATCCTCTCGTCACTTTGGTCACAGCTGTGCCATCGAGCCTGTCACATAGCGCTCAGATATTCATTGGGCCTCACACAATCCACAAGTGTCCAGTGTCCAAAAGTGTGTGCAGAGATTCAAAATCTCCCTTATCCTCTCGTCACTTTGGTCACAGCTGTGCCATCGAGCCTGTCACATAGCGCTCAGATATTCACTGGGCCTCACACAATCCACAAGTGCCCAGTGTCCAAAAGTGTGTGCAGAGATTCAAAATCTCCCTTATCCTCTCGTCACTTTGGTCACAGCTGTGCCATCGAGCCTGTCACATAGCGCTCAGATATTCATTGGGCCTCACACAATCCACAAGTGTCCAGTGTCCAAAAGTGTGTGCAGAGATTCAAAATCTCCCTTATCCTCTCGTCACTTTGGTCACAGCTGTGCCATCGAGCCTGTCACATAGCGCTCAGATATTCATTGGGCCTCACACAATCCACAAGTGTCCAGTGTCCAAAAGTGTGTGCAGAGATTCAAAATCTCCCTTATCCTCTCGTCACTTTGGTCACACCTGTGCCATCGAGCCTGTCACATAGCGCTCAGATATTCATTGGGCCTCACACGATCCACAAGTGTCCAGTGTCCACAAGTGTCTGCAGAAATTCAAAATCTCCCCTGTCCTATAGACACCTTGTACCTTGTTTTACATTACTATATAGTTTGTTGGATTTTGTCTACATTTCTACCAAAAATGAGGAAGGCTGGTGGAAGAGGCCGTGGAATTGGGCGGGGGTTGGCAGCTGGTAATGATGGTGTTGGTGGTGGATCTGATGGTAGTGGCAAGAGCAAAATAGGACCGAATGCAGGAGGTGTTGAGCCTGCGTCATCGTCTGGCTACATAAGGCCTCGAACGCTTAGTTTTCTAGGAGTTGGCAAACCGCTTTTAAAGGCAGAGCATCAGGAAAAAGTTTTGTCTTACATTGCTGACTCAGCCTCCAGCTCTATCGCCTCCTCTTCTTCAGTTGTAAAAAGTAAAAGCACTGAGTCGTCATTGGAGGCTCATGTTCATGAACCACACCTTTCCTTGTGTCCTTCACCCCAACCAAGATTGAAGGATGACGCAGGCCATACTACTGATTACTCCATGGAGCTGTTTTCACATACCATGCCTGGATTATCAAGTCAAATGGTGAATTACCCAGGCCAAGATGAATCTGACATGGAGTGCACTGATGCACAGCCGCTGATGGATGATTCTGCTGGTACATTCACTCAGAGCACTACATTTTCCTCGCAGTGTACAGAGCCAGATTCTGACCCTGATGAGACTCAGGTGCCCCTTCCCGCACACTATACCACCATACACGGTGACACAGAGGAAGGTGCACATGACATAGAAGAGGAGGTGATGGATGACCCAGTTGTTGACCCAGATTGGCATCCATTGGGGGAAGAGGGTGCTGCTTCCAATAGCTCAGATGAGGAGCATCCACAGCAGACATCGACATCGCAACAGCTGTTATCTGGCAGGCCCGTAGCACTCCAAAGACAGGTTCCAAACATAAAAAGAGTTGCTGGACAGCTTGTCCAGAGGGTCAAAAGATGACAGCGTGCTAGGCCGCAAAATGTCTGCCAAAGTAGGAAGAGTGCAGTGTGGCACTTTTTTGAACAAAATCCTCCTGATCAGGCCAAGGTTATCTGTAAGAAGTGCGCAAAGACCTTTAGCCGAGGGAAAAATCTGAAAAATTTGAATACCAGTTGCATGCTTAGACATTTAACCAGCATGCACTTGCAAGCGTGGACACAACACCAAACCTCAAGTGCCACATGTGCAACTGATCACAACGAAGGTAGTCAGCAACGCTACATTGTTTCCCCCACTGTAAGCCCACCGGTTAGCACAGCAGCAAATGTTGAGGTGTCGTTGCAAGGCCACAGCAGTCAGGGAATCCCACTGTTATATCAACGAAAGACTGATTCTAGGCCATCAGAAAGAACACCAACTCCATCACCATCATCAACCCTCTCTCAGTCCGCCCTGCCCACCGCTACTTCCACCATATGCAGCTCTCAAGTCCAGCTCACCCTCCCAGACACTATGAGTAGGTCAAGAAAGTACTCAGTCTCTCATCCGCGTACACTGGGTTTGAACGCCCACATTGCCAAACTAATCTCGTTTGAGATGATGCCCTTTCGGTTGGTGGAAAGCACAGCTTTCCGCGAACTCATGGCCTATGCAGTACCACGCTATGACCTACCCAGTCGCCACTTCTCTCGCAAAGCCATCCCAGCCCTCCACCATCATGTGAAAGACCGCATTGTCCATGCACTCAAGCAGTCAGTGAGCGGAAAGGTGCACCTCACAACTGATGCATGGTCCAGTCGGCATGGCCAGGGCCGTTACGTGTCCATCACTGCGTACTGGGTTAATGTGGTGGATGCAGGGTCCACAGGGGACAGCGGTGGTGGGACAGTGCTGCCTAGCCCACGGTATAGGAAACAGTTGGCTGTAGGCGTTCGACCCTCCTCCTCCTCCTCCTCCTCCTCCAGAAGTGAAAGCTCGTCCACAGAGCGCAGTCGTACGAGCACTCCATCTGCAGCTGCCACTGTTGCACACGATGAGTCCCCCTATCGAGCAGGTAGTGGAAAGCGTCAGCAGGCTGTGTTGCAGATGATGTGTTTGGGCGACAGACACACCGCCGAGGTGCTGGCCGAGTACTTGAAGCGACAAACTGAGTCATGGCTGGGCAGTGTACATCTTGAGGCAGGCAAGGTAGTTAGTGATAACGGCCGTAATTTTGTGGCAGCCATAGCCCTTTCAAAACTCAGCCGCATACCTTGCTTGGCTCACACCTTGAACCTGGTGGTGCAGTGCTTCCTCAAAAATTATCCGGAGTTAACAGCCCTGCTCCAGAAGGTGCGAAGACTGTGCGTGCACATCCGCCGGTCGCCTGTACACTCCGTTCGTATGCAGAAGCTGCAGCGATTGCTCCACCTTCCCAACCACCGCCTCATTATCGACATTGCAACAAGGTGGAACTCCACCCTGCACATGGTGGAGCGGCTGTGCGAGCAGAGGCAGGCCATAATGCATTTGTGGGAGGATACACGGCCAGGCACTTTGAGAGCAGACATGGAGTTGACAGGTGTGCAGTGGTCGAAGCTGAAAGACCTCTGTAAAGTCCTTCAGTGTTTTGAGGAATGCACACGGCTGGTAAGCGCAGACGACGCCATCCTAAGCATGAGCATCCCACTTATGCGTCTGCTCATGCAAACTTTGACGCACCTTAAGGAGCAGGCGTCTGCAGCCAATGTTGATGAGGAGGAAGAGGAGGAGGGAATCCTTGATGACATTCAGCCATTGTCTGCTCAGGGACCTCTCCTGGACGAGGTGGAGGAAGAAGAGGAGGAGGAGGATGATGATGGGGATGATTACTTAGGGGAGGAGGATGCATCTCGTGGGGCAAGTGAAAATGTTGGCGTGGCAAGGTCTGGTACAGGGTTTGTGCGTGACTGGAGGGATGTGGATTTGCCAGAAAGTGCTCCTCCACCCAGCACTCGCAGTGCATCATTGACACCGGGAACATTGGCCAACATGTCAGATTATGCCTTGCAGATCCTAAAAAGGGACCCCCGCATTGCCAAAATGATGAACGATGACGACTACTGGTTGGCCAGCATCCTGGATCCACGCTATAAAGGCAAATTACAAAACATCATGCCACAGGAGAACCTTGACCTAATATTGGCTAATAAACAAGCAACTCTGGTAAATCGGTTGCTTGAGGCATTCCCAGCACACAGCAGCGGTGATGGTTCTCACACGAGCCGTACGGGCCGGGGGCAGCTTGGCAGAGGTGTTCGTGGTGCACACAGCAGAAGTGGCGTTGGAGACAGGGGTTTCATGACAATGTTGTGGACTGATTTTTCAAATACCGCTCACACAACTGGTAATACTGCATCGATGGAAAGTGACAGGAGACAGCAGTTGTCAACTATGGTAACAATCTACTTTTCCTCCCATATCGATGTTCTCCCACACAGGTCATTCCCCTTTGACTATTGGGCCGCTAAACTGGACACTTGGCCTGAATTGGCCCAATATGCCTTACAGGAGCTCACATGCCCAGCTGCAAGTGTGCTATCGGAAAGAGTCTTCAGTGCAGCTGGATCAATCCTGACAGAAAAAAGGACCCGTCTGTCAACCCAAAATGTGGATGATCTAACCTTCATTAAAATGAACCATGCATGGGTTTCCAAGGATTTTGTCCCACCTTCCCCTGATGACACATAGGGTGACAGAAAAATGGCTTGATTTGGTCCACCTCTTCCTGGGACTTGACCTATTTCGCCTTTTGCATCAGCTGAATGTCCAACATCAACATATGCCACTTTCTAAAACTCCCTAACTGTGCTGCCTCCCCCCCATGGCCGGGGTCACCACCTAGCGCACGACACCGTGCGAGTGCCGTTGCCCTGGACAGGTGGGTATGCCGACTCTTGGGCGCGGGCACTGGCACAGGGTCCCTCATAGTGCAATCAAGTGTCTCTGACGGTGGTGGTGCACACCCGCCGTCAGACACACCGCTGTACTATGAGGGGCCCAGTGCCAGTACCGACGCCCACGAGTGGGCCCCCCTTGCTTGGGCAGGGCCCCAGCATTTGCAATCTTTACCTCTCCCTGCTCCTCCGCTGTGTAATCTGGGCCGTCAAATCCATACTGTGCCTGACACCGTCTGAGCCTGCCTCCTGAGACATATATTTTGAATGTGTACGCTATCCATACATGTTATCTGGGGATACGGTACCCTTTCTAACCTTTGTGCAATCACGTGCAATCCATACTGGGCCTAACACCGTCTGAGCCTGCCTCCTGAGACATATATTTTGAATGTGTACGCTATCCATACATGTTATCTGGGGATACGGTACCCTTTCTAACCTTTGTGCAATCACGTGCAATCCATACTGGGCCTAACACCGTCTGAGCCTGCCTCCTGAGACATATATTTTGAATGTGTACGCTATCCATACATGTTATCCGGGGATACGGTACCCTTTCTAACCTTTGTGCAATCACGTGCAATCCATACTGGGCCTGACACCATCTGAGCCTGCCTCCTGATGTATAGACATATATTTTGAATGTGTACGCTATCCATACATGTTATCTGGGGATACGGTACCCTTTCTAACCTTTGTGCAATCACGTGCAATCCATACTGGGCCTAACACCGTCTGAGCCTGCCTCCTGATGTATAGACATATATTTTGAATGTGTACGCTATCCATACATGTTATCTGGGGATACGGTACCCTTTCTCACCTTTGTGCAATCACGTGTAATCCATACTGGGCGTGAGAACGGCTGGCGAGCTGTTAAGCAAGCTACAGCACCTGTGGTTTGCACACGTAAGTTTTTCATTTTTTCAGGAATGACGGTTAGGCCTAATTCCGGAACTGCAGTTGACCTGCACTTACTGGGAAATCATCGTTCGTGGGTAATAATTGTAATCAGTGATCCCCATCACTAACGTTGTTCAGCGGGTTATCTGCACCTGTAAGCGACAAACGCTGGCCTTTTCAGTGTAGCGCACATGCAGCCACGGACATGTAAGGGCATGACACACCAGTTATTGGCCAATCTCATGTGCCAGAGCCTCACGTGTCCCTCTAGTAAGCCGGACTCGGACCGCGGGGCATGACGGAGTCTCGTTCGTTAACGGAATTAAGCTTGCAATGTGTGCATCTTTTCTGTAGCTGGCATGGTTGAGGTTTCCCAGGTGGAGTCGAATTTAACCGTAGGCTCCACTCCTGGTGGTGCCCTTCTGGACATTCCTTTAAGGTTCAGCTTTGCAACCATACTGCCCACGTAAAACAAACACTTTCCCTTCATGAACGCTGTTTGGAGGGTCATGACTCGTGGGAATAACGCCGCCCAATCAGTTAACCTGCTAGAGAGATCCTTCGTTGCTCCCAAGCATGACATCACACTCCCTAGGAGGAAGGTAATGCCACTGTGGCGACCGTACTCCTGGGGGCGACACAAGTGCACTGATGCCCAGCCACTGCTCGATGAATCTGCTGGTACATTGACCCAGACCACTACATTCCCCTCGCACGCTACACGGCCTGAATCTGACCCTGATGAAACTCAGGTTACCCTTTCCATATACAGTTCCATCTTACACGGTGACAAAGAGGAAGCTGCAGATGAAAGTGCAGGTTCGGCCCACCCGCCATCAGACACACCACCGTACTATCATGGGCCCTGTGCCAGTGCCGTCGCCAACAAGTGGGCCCCCCCTGCTTGCCCAGGATCACAGCACTTGCAAAGTTGAAATACTGTGCAGTGAGATGGAAGATGGGGACGACGAGGAATCCAGAGAAGTACAGGGATTCCCTAGCGAGGAGACTTATTTGATTGTTTTCAATGTTGGGACAGCAATTTTTGGGGAGCACTATACTCTGGAGAATGATAGATGGGGCCCACCATACACTGGAACATTCCAAAGGTGGACATCAGACACTGGAGCAGCATTTACAGGGCCCATTATACACTAGAGCATTAGAAATGGGGCCCATTATATATGGAGCATTATTTGGGCCCATAAGACAGTGGAGCTTCATCCATGGGGACCAACATATACTGTAGCATTATGTGGAGCTCATCATATACTGTTTCAAACATTATATGGGACCAATGATTCTGTATGGAGAAATAGATGGGCCTCGTCATGAGATGTAAAAAGTGAAGTATTTTTCATTGTACTATACCGCTATTTCTCTGCCGTATCGGAGCATGATGAGTTGTGGTATGTGTTAAAGGGGCGCTCTTTCGCCCAGGGCACATGAAAACCTGCAGCCAGCCCTCCCCCCCACAACTTTAGCCAAATAACCCCCATTTTTCAGTGCGTAACTTGTATTATGAAGTTAATTAAGGTTGACAAGCTTAAGTAAGAAGAATTGATGCTTTTGGCATTCAAATGAGCACTGTAGGTGTGTTTCCTGTCCTCCTCTCACTGCCGACTTTTATTCCCCATCGACTTAGATTGGGTTTCGTGTTTCGGGACGACCCCAACTTTTCCCTATAATCGGACGATCTTGCTCGACCCGACTTTTAGTCGCTCAACTCTAATGAGGATGACATCTTCATCTTCTACTACGGCTCTAGAGACAGATTTGACCAGAGTCGGTCACTGCCTCCATCCCCACCGGCCGTCTATATGAAGGTTTCCCGTCTTCCCCGCACTGGAATCTTCTATCACGTTAGATCTCAGCTCTGAGTCACACACAGAAGTTTGAGGCTTTTAGAAAAGACTTTTTGTTTCCACAAACACAACGGACAGAAATGATCTGATCCCAAAGTCTCCATGTACAGTGATTTATGGGGTTTATTTCTGGCCTTAGACTTTCCTATATTACAAGAAAAACTCCAGAAAAAGCCGATATTAAAATGTTTCTAAAGAAAATTGGCTCCAACAATTCTTGTAAGAAGAAAAAATTAAGAAAAAAGCAGAAGACACATTTTATACTTTTTCACATGTTAAACATTTATTAAAAAGAAATGAATCTTTTTGTGCCCCAGAACATAGATGTACACCGCAGGGACGGCACAGATGAGGCTGCAACAAAAACCCTGACAGTTTAACCACTTGCTGCTGTGAGAAGCAAACATGACATCTAAGAAGGTGTGACAGAGTTTGGCTGAATGCCCCCCGCCTCCAAGTACTCGATAGTATGGGGCGGCCTAGTTACTGCGATACTTACATGTCTAATAATGGGGTCTGGGCTGCAATGTATGAAGGTCTATTAGGCCGGGCCAGAGGCAGCGTCCAATAAGTTACCTTATAACGCCCCCATACTGTCATGGTTTACTGAGGCTCCAGGTTAAGCGGTGCAGAGGTTAATCTGGGAAACCTCTCTGCGGATCTGGGGAGGGTTCTTATAGCCTCATGGAGGAGCCGTCCCCTGTCCTTTATACTCCTGACTGAGTGTGTCTGACCCTGTTCTGTCTGTGCTTCATGCCTGTCTTCGTATGCTTGCTTGGTGTTTGACTTGGTCCTGTCACGGTTAACGTCTCTTGTATTCTGACTCTGTACCTCGCTGCCCGCTCTGTGTATGACCCCGGCTACGTATTGACCTTTCTGTGATTATCCCTCCTGTACCTCGCTGCCCGCTCTGTGTATGACCCCGGCTACGTATTGACCTTTCTGTGATTATCCCTCCTGTACCTCGCTGCCCGCTCTGTGTATGACCCCGGCTACGTATTGACCTTTCTGTGATTATCCCTCCTGTACCTCGCTGCCCGCTCTGTGTATGACCCCGGCTACGTATTGACCTTTCTGTGATTATCCCTCCTGTACCTCGCTGCCCGCTCTGTGTATGACCCCGGCTACGTATTGACCTTTCTGTGATTATCCCTCCTGTACCTCGCTGCCCGCTCTGTGTATGACCCCGGCTACGTATTGACCTTTCTGTGATTATCCCTCCTGTACCGTGCTGCCCGCCCTGTGTATGACCCCTGGCTACGTATTGACCTTTCTGTGATTATCCCTCCTGTACCTCGCTGCCCGCTCTGTGTATGACCCCGGCTACGTATTGACCTTTCTGTGATTATCCCTCCTGTACCTCGCTGCCCGCTCTGTGTATGACCCCTGGCTACGTATTGACCTTTCTGTGATTATCCCTCCTGTACCTCGCTGCCCGCTCTGTGTATGACCCCTGGCTACGTATTGACCTTTCTGTGATTATCCCTCCTGTACCTCGCTGCCCGCTCTGTGTATGACCCCGGCTACGTATTGACCTTTCTGTGATTATCCCTCCTGTACCTCTATGCCCGCTCTGTGTATGACCCCGGCTACGTATTGACCTTTCTGTGATTATCCCTCCTGTACCTCGCTGCCCGCTCTGTGTATGACCCCGGCTACGTATTGACCTTTCTGTGATTATCCCTCCTGTACCTCGCTGCCCGCTCTGTGTATGACCCCGGCTACGTATTGACCTTTCTGTGATTATCCCTCCTGTACCGTGCTGCCCGCCCTGTGTATGACCCCGGCTACGTATTGACCTTTCTGTGATTATCCCTCCTGTACCTCGCTGCCCGCTCTGTGTATGACCCCGGCTACGTATTGACCTTTCTGTGATTATCCCTCCTGTACCTCGCTGCCCGCTCTGTGTATGACCCCTGGCTACGTATTGACCTTTCTGTGATTATCCCTCCTGTACCTCGCTGCCCGCTCTGTGTATGACCCCTGGCTACGTATTGACCTTTCTGTGATTATCCCTCCTGTACCTCGCTGCCCGCTCTGTGTATGACCCCGGCTACGTATTGACCTTTCTGTGATTATCCCTCCTGTACCTCTATGCCCGCTCTGTGTATGACCCCGGCTACGTATTGACCTTTCTGTGATTATCCCTCCTGTACCTCGCTGCCCGCTCTGTGTATGACCCCGGCTACGTATTGACCTTTCTGTGATTATCCCTCCTGTACCTCGCTGCCCGCTCTGTGTATGACCCCGGCTACGTATTGACCTTTCTGTGATTATCCCTCCTGTACCGTGCTGCCCGCCCTGTGTATGACCCCGGCTACGTATTGACCTTTCTGTGATTATCCCTCCTGTACCTCGCTGCCCGCTCTGTGTATGACCCCGGCTACGTATTGACCTTTCTGTGATTATCCCTCCTGTACCTCGCTGCCCGCTCTGTGTATGACCCCGGCTACGTATTGACCTTTCTGTGATTATCCCTCCTGTACCTCGCTGCCCGCCCTGTGTATGACCCCGGCTACGTATTGACCTTTCTGTGATTATCCCTCCTGTACCTCGCTGCCCGCTCTGTGTATGACCCCGGCTACGTATTGACCTTTCTGTGATTATCTCTCCTGTACCTCGATGCCCGCTCTGTGTATGACCCCTGGCTACGTATTGACCTTTCTGTGATTATCCCTCCTGTACCTCGCTGCCCGCTCTGTGTATGACCCCGGCTACGTATTGACCTTTCTGTGATTATCCCTCCTGTACATCGCTGCCCGCTCTGTGTATGACCCCTGGCTATGTATTGACCTTTCTGTGATTATCCCTCCTGTACCTTGCTGCCCGCTCTGTGTATGACCCCTGGCTACGTATTGACCTTTCTGTGATTATCCCTCCTGTACCTCGCTGCCCGCTCTGCAGGATAATCCGTTTGTTCTTCCTGTAGATCGGGGTGGGAACCTTTTTTGTGCCAAGGGCCATTTGGAATTTTATAATAGCGTTCGGGGGCCGTATAAATTTATTAATAATGATGAGCGAGTATACTTGTTGCTTGGGTTTTCCCGAGCATGCTCGGGTGTCCTCTGAGTTTTTTGGCGTGCTCGGAAATTTAGTTTCTGTCGACACATTTGCATGATTTGCGGCTGCTGGACAGGCTGAATACATGTGGGGATTCCTTAACAAACAGGCATTCCTCACATGTATTCAGGCTGTCCAGCAGCCATAAATCATGCAGCTGAGGCGACGAAAACTAAATCTCCGAGCATGTCAAAATACTCGGACACCCGAGCATGCTCAGGAAAGCCCGAGCAACGAGTATACTCGCTCATCACTCATTAATAACTGCCTTAAACATTAGTAAGCTGGTATCCAAGGTAAACAGCGGGTATCTATATATCTTGGATACCAGCTCCCAGCGTCGTTGATCGTTGGTCTCTCGCTGTCACATGCAGCGATGCGCGCTGGCCAGTGGGAGACCAATGATCAAAAAATGGCCCAGGACATTCGAGCACAATCAGCGATACCCGGCGGGGGGGCTGGTCGCTGATGCATGTCACACACAGCGATGTCGCTGGCGAGATCTCTGTGGCGTCACAAAATCAGCGATCTCGCTGTGTGTGACGGGGCCTTTAGAGTTCATTTCCTCCCAGCAGTGGGGTTTTATATGCAGGAGCCAGGCAGGTTCAGAACGCTACTAACCTGCTCATTACGGTAACCCCATTTATGGGGCTTGAGGTATACAGAACATGGGTGGTACATGGGGCCTGGGGTATACAGCACATGGGGGGTACATGGAGCCTGAGGTATACAGCACATGGGTGGTAAATGGAGCCTGAAGTATACAGCACATGGGGGGTACATGGTGCCTGAGGTATACAGCACATGGGGGGTACATTGAGCCTGAGGTATACAGCACATGGGGGGTACATGGAGCCTGACGTATACAGCACATGGGGGTACATGGAGCCTGAGGTATACAGCACATGGGGGGTACATGGAGCCTGAGGTATACAGCACATGGAGGGTACATGGAGCCTGAGGTATACAGCACATGGGGGGTACATGGAGACTGAGGTATACAGCACATGGGTGGTACATGGAGCCTGAGGTATACAGCACATGGGTGGTAAATGGAGCCTGAGGTATACAGCACAGGGGGGTACATGGAGCCTGAGGTATACAGCACATGGGGGGTACATGGAGCCTGAGGTATACAGCACATGGGTGGTAAATGGAGCCTGAGGTATACAGCACAGGGGGGTACATGGAGCCTGGGGTATACAGCACATGGGTGGTACATGGAGCCTGAGGTATACAGCACATGGGGGGTACATGGAGCCTGAGGTATACAGCACATGGGTGGTACATGGAGCCTGAGGTATACAGCACATGGGTGGTACATGGAGCCTGAGGTATACAGCACATGGGTGGTACATGGAGCCTGACGTATACTGCACATGGGGGTACATGGAGCCTGAGGTATACAGCACATGGGGGGTACATGGAGCCTGAGGTATACAGCACATGGAGGGTACATGGAGCCTGAGGTATACAGCACATGGGGGGTACATGGAGACTGAGGTATACAGCACATGGGTGGTACATGGAGCCTGAGGTATACAGCACATGGGTGGTAAATGGAGCCTGAGGTATACAGCACAGGGGGGTACATGGAGCCTGAGGTATACAGCACATGGGGGGTACATGGAGCCTGAGGTATACAGCACATGGGTGGTAAATGGAGCCTGAGGTATACAGCACAGGGGGGTACATGGAGCCTGAGGTATACAGCACATGGGGGTACATGGAGCCTGAGGTATACAGCACATGGGTGGTAAATGGAGCCTGAGGTATACAGCACAGGGGGGTACATGGAGCCTGGGGTATACAGCACATGAGTGGTACATGGAGCCTGAGGTATACAGCACATGGGGGGTACATGGAGCCTGAGGTATACAGCACATGGGTGGTACATGGAGCCTGAGGTATACAGCACATGGGTGGTACATGGAGCCTGAGGTATACAGCACATGGGTGGTACATGGAGCCTGAGGTATACAGCACATGGGGGTCCATGGAGCCTGAGGTATACAGCACATGGGTGGTAAATGGAGCCTGAGGTATACAGCACATGGGGGGTACATGGAGCCTGAGGTATACAGCACATGGGGGATACATGGAGCCTGAGGTATATAGCACATGGGGGGTACATGGAGCCTGAGGTATACAGCACATGGGTGGTAAATGGAGCCTGAGGTATACAGCACATGGGGGATACATGGAGCCTGAGGTATATAGCACATGGGGGGTACATGGAGCCTGAGGTATACAGCACAGGGGGGGTACATGGAGCCTGAGGTATATAGCACATGGGGGGTACATGGAGCCTGAGGTATATAGCACATGGGGGGTACATGGAGCCTGAGGTATACAGCACAGGGGGGTACATGGAGCCTGAGGTATACAGTACATGGGTAGTACATGGAGGTACATGGAGCCTGAGGTATACAGCACATGGGGGTACATGGGGCCTGAGGTATCGTGATTACCTTGCACACTGCAGCCGCACAGGAGGACGTGACACTTTCAGGTCTGCTATCTTGCTCAGCAGTGGATGGAGCCTGTTCACGGAGTCCGGCGTCTCCCTGGTGCAGGCTCGCTGACAATGCAGCCCCCTCGTCTATTGCTGCAGCAGGATTATAACTCTCCCTCTCCTGGAGCCGCACAGCAGGAGTCTCCCGAGTCCCCACTGATGGGAAAAGCACGGCAAGATACCGCGCGCAATTCTTAAAGGACCCGCGGCCAAAAAATAGGGGAAGTGGGGAAAGCGGCTGTGGGCTGCACAAAATGATATGGCGGGCCGTATACGTCCCGCAGGCCGGATGTCCCCCACCCCTGCAGTAGATAATCCTCCTCTAGAGGAGTCTGGAGGCGACTCTCTCATACAGACCACAGGAAAGCTGGAATATTTGTGTGTATGGGGGAGTTGGGAGAGATCGCCGTCTGCCAAATGACCGATCAGCCAACTCTGATCTCATGTGTATGGGGCCGTTAGTATTACACTGACAGGCAGTGATGATACACGGCACTACAGTAGTACAGGGCATCACCGGAGCCATCAGAGGCTTGTATGTTGTATGATCGCACTGATCAGAGGGGTTTAAAAAAGGTTTAAAGTGGAAAAAATATCACAGTTTCAGCAACAAGAAATATCCATCACTATATGGAAAGTAGAGTCACTGCACAATGTTAGTTACGTCACGTCCATAACTACTTTATTATACTCTATTATCCTGTACACAGTGGAGTAGATAGAAATCACAGATCCCACAGCAATAGCTGGAATTGGGCCCTCCAACGTAAAGAAAAAAAATCTATCTATATACACTGTTCAAAAAAATAAAGGAAACACTTATACAACAGAATATAACTCCAAGTAAATCAAAGTTCTGTGAAATCAAACTGTCCACTTAGGAAGCAACACTGATTGACAATCAATTTCACATGCTGTTGTACAAATGGAATAGGCAACAGATGGAAATTATTGGCAATTATCAAGACACCCTCAATAAAGGAGTGGTTCTGCAGGTGGGGACCACAGACCACATCTCAGTACCAATGTTTCTGGCTGATGTTTTGGTCACTTTTGAATGTTGGTTGTGCTTTCACACTCGTGGTAGCATTAGACGGACTCTACAACCAACACAAGTGGCTCAGGTAGTGCAGCTCATCCAGGATGGCACATCAATGTGAGCTGTGGCAAGAAGGATTACTGTGTCTGTCAGCGTAGTGTCCAGAGGCTGGAGGTGCTACCAGGAGACGGGCCAGTACACCAGGAGATGTGGAGGGGGTCGTAGGAGGGCAACAACCCAGCAGCAGGACCGCTACCTCCACCTTTGTGCAAGGAGTAACAGGAGGAGCACTGCAAGAGACATGCAAAATGACCTTCAGCAGGCCACAAATGTTCATGTGTCTGCACAAACCGTTAGAAACTGACTCCATGAGGATGGTCTGAGTGCCCGACCTCCACAGATGGGGGTTGTGCTCACAGCCCAACACCATACAGGACGCTTGGCATTTGCCACAGAACACCAGGATTGGCAAATTCACCACTGGCGTCCTGTGCTCTTCACAGATGAAAGCAGGTTCACACTGAGCACATGTGACAGACGTGACAGAGTCTGGAGACGCCGTGGAGAGCGATCTGCTGCCTGCAACATCCTTCAGCATGACCGGTTTGGCAGTGGTCAGTAATGGTGCGGGGTGGCATTTCTTTGGAGGCCACACGATGTTGGGCTGTGAGCACAACCCCCATGGAGACACAATTGTGCCTTTACCTGGAGATAAATTCCCAGTGGGGGCAATTTCCAAAATGCAATAACTTAAGTGGGGAATTCAGCTCTTTTCGCACTTAAGGGATCTGTATATGGAGTCTACAAACTACAGTGGGGAAATAAGGATTTGTTACGCTGCCAATTTTGGGGCTAAAGTCACATTTTTGTGAGAAAAAAAGTAAAATTGTCATTTTTTCCTTCCACATTGCTTATATTCCTCTCACACTGTCCGAATTCAGATATTGTCCTGTCAGAAAGGAGAATACAGGGAGCGAAAGGGTTAATAGTACTCACAGGAGGAACCGGCCCAGAAAACAGAAGATCCAGGAGTGTCCGCCACATATATGACTGCTCTGTGCACAGGACCTGTGATGAGGTCACAGGAGGGGAGGAGTCAGGGGTCACATGATCAGGGGCCTCAGTGTGTGCAGGACTCAGTGTGCTGGAGCGCTCCCGATAATCAGCTGCGTGTGTCGCGCTGTGTGATAGTCACAGCACCTGCATGGAGGGCGACACATGCCGCTGATTATCGGGAGCGCTCCAGGGATCCGGGGTCCCGATGCAGCTATTCGGTAAGTGATATTAGCCAATAACAACTTCTCCGACGATATTCGCTCATCTCTAGTAATAACAGCTCAAAGAAATTCACCGAACTTTTCATTCATTTTAATAGCAAGACCCTATTAAATATTGAGCACCAGCGGGACGAAGCATTGACAGCGGCATGTAAAAGTGTGGGCGCCCCTGGTCAAAATGACCGTTATTGTGAGCAGTAGTAAGATGAAGTTGAAATGATCTCTAAAAGGCCGAACCTCTAAGATCACACATGGCTTTGCATTTTAGGCAAAAGTAATAATTATAAAATATATATATAGACTTTTTTACAATTTCATAACTGGAAAAAGAGGCGATGCAAAACTTTGGGCACCCTAGGAGATTTGTGTACTGAGATAATTTTGACCAAGATTTCACATCTTAATTAGCTTGTTACGGTTATGGTGAGATCACATGGTGACCAGGAGCTACAGTCTGAGGAAAGGGCTAAAAAGCCTTCACTAGACCCCTGTACAGCTGTATAATGAGGCCCAGGCTTTATAGTGAAGGGACAGGAGTGAGGGCCTGTTCCCAGGAGCTACAGTCTGAGGAAAGGGCTAAAAAGCCTTCACTAGACCCCTGTACAGCTGTATAATGAGGCCCAGGCTTTATAGTGAAGGGACAGGAGTGAGGGCCTGATCCCAGGAGCTACAGTCTGAGGAAAGGGCTAAAAAGCCTTCACTAGACCCCTGTACAGCTGTATAATGAGGCCCAGGCTTTATAGTGAAGGAACAGGAGTGAGAGCCTGTTCCCAGGAGCTACAGTGTGAGGAAAGGGTTAAAAAGCCTTCACTAGACCCCTGTATAGCTGTATAATGAGGCCCAGGCTTTATAGTGAAGGGACAGAAGTGAGGGCCTGTTCCCAGGAGCTACAGTCTGAGGAAAGGGCTAAAAAGCCTTCACTAGACCCCTGTACAGCTGTATAATGAGGCCCAGTCTTTATAGTGAAGGGACAGGAGTGAGGGCCTGTTCCCAGGAGCTACAGTCTGAGGAAAGGCCTAAAAAGCCTTCACTAGACCCCTGTACAGCTGTATAATGAGGCCCAGGCTTTATAGTGAAGGGACAGGAGTGAGGGCCTGTTCCCAGGAGCTACAGACTGAGGAAAGGGCTAAAAAGCCTTCACTTAGACCCCTGTACAGCTGTATAATGAGGCCCAGGCTTTATAGTGAAGGGACAGGAGTGTGGGCCTGATCCCAGGAGCTACAGTCTGAGGAAAGGGCTAAAAAGCCTTCACTAGACCCCTGTACAGCTGTATAATGAGGCCCAGGCTTTATAGTGAAGGGACAGGAGTGAGGGCCTGATCCCAGGAGCTACAGTCTGAGGAAAGAGCTAAAAAGCCTTCAATAGATCCCTGTACAGCTGTATAATGAGGCCCAGGCTTTATAGTGAAGGGACAGGAGTGAGGGTCTGTTCTCAGGAGCTACAGTCTGAGGAAAGGGCTAAAAAGCCTTCACTACACCCCTGTTCAGCTGTATAATGAGGCCCAGGCTTTATAGTGAAGGGACAGGAGTGAGGGTCTGTTTCCAGGAGCTACAGTCTGAGGAAAGGGCTAAAAAGCCTTCACTAGACCCCTGTACAGCTGTATAATGAGGCCCAGGCTTTATAGTGAAAGGACAGGAGTGAGGGCCTGTGCCCAGGAGCTACAGTCTGAGGAAAGGGCTAAAAAGCCTTCACTAGACCCCTGTATAGCTGTATAATGAGGCCCAGGCTTTATAGTGAAGGGACAGGAGTGAGGGCCTGATCCCAGGAGCTACAGTCTGAGGAAAGGGCTAAAAAGCCTTCACTAGACCCCTGTACAGCTGTATAATGAGGCCCAGGCTTTATAGTGAAAGGACAGGAGTGAGGGCCTGTGCCCAGGAGCTACAGTCTGAGGAAAGGGCTAAAACGCCTTCACTACACCCCTGTACAGCTGTATAATGAGGCCCAGGCTCTATAGTGAAGGGACAGGAGTGAGGGCCTGTTCCCAGGAGCTACAGACTGAGGAAAGGGCTAAAAAGCCTTCACTAGACCCCTGTACAGCTGTATAATGAGGCCCAGGCTTTATAGTGAAGGGACAAGAGTGAGGGCCTGATCCCAGGAGCTACAGTCTGAGGAAAGGGCTAAAAAGCCTTCACTAGACCCCTGTACAGCTGTATAATGAGGCCCAGGCTTTATAGTGAAGGGACAGGAGTGAGGGCCTGTGCCCAGGAGCTACAGTCTGAGGAAAGGGCTAAAAAGCCTTCACTAGACCCCTGTATAGCTGTATAATGAGGCCCAGGCTTTATAGTGAAGGGACAGGAGTGAGGGCCTGATCCCAGGAGCTACAGTCTGAGGAAAGGGCTAAAAAGCCTTCACTAGACCCCTGTACAGCTGTATAATGAGGCCCAGGCTTTATAGTGAAAGGACAGGAGTGAGGGCCTGTGCCCAGGAGCTACAGTCTGAGGAAAGGGCTAAAACGCCTTCACTACACCCCTGTACAGCTGTATAATGAGGCCCAGGCTCTATAGTGAAGGGACAGGAGTGAGGGCCTGTTCCCAGGAGCTACAGACTGAGGAAAGGGCTAAAAAGCCTTCACTAGACCCCTGTACAGCTGTATAATGAGGCCCAGGCTTTATAGTGAAGGGACAAGAGTGAGGGCCTGATCCCAGGAGCTACAGTCTGAGGAAAGGGCTAAAAAGCCTTCACTAGACCCCTGTACAGCTGTATAATGAGGCCCAGGCTTTATAGTGAAGGGACAGGAGTGAGGGCCTGATCCCAGGAGCTACAGTCTGAGGAAAGGGCTAAAAAGCCTTCACTAGATCCCTGTACAGCTGTATAATGAGGCCCAGGCTTTATAGTGAAGGGACAGGAGTGAGGGTCTGTTCTCAGGAGCTACAGTCTGAGGAAAGGGCTAAAAAGCCTTCACTACACCCCTGTTCAGCTGTATAATGAGGCCCAGGCTTTATAGTGAAGGGACAGGAGTGAGGGTCTGTTTCCAGGAGCTACAGTCTGAGGAAAGGGTTAAAAAGCCTTCACTACACCCCTGTTCAGCTGTATAATGAGGCCCAGGCTTTATAGTGAAGGGACAGGAGTGAGGGTCTGTTTCCAGGAGCTACAGTGTGAGGAAAGGGTTAAAAAGCCTTCACTAGACCCCTGTACAGCTGTATAATGAGGCCCAGGCTTTATAGTGAAGGGACAGGAGTGAGGGTCCCCAGGAGCTACAGTGTGAGGAAAGGGTTAAAAAGCCTTCACTAGACCCCTGTACAGCTGTATAATGAGGCCCAGGCTTTATAGTGAAGGGACAGGGGTTAAAAAGCCTTCACTAGACACCTGTACAGCTGTATAATGGTGGGCACTGTACTGTATAAGGAAAGTGCCCCTGACTGGGTGCCTTTCCTCCCCTCCCCTTCCCTTAGGGTTAATAGAGCTGGCCCACCCACGTCATGGTCCGGGGTGGGTACTTAATGTTATATGGCCAATAGGGATAAGGAAGGGGTTACTACAGCCCCTTCCTGTACTTATAATGGACCAGATCCGAGGCCGCCCTTCCTCTTTCCTCCTGGCAGCTGATTCTGGAAGTGCTTGTTGAGCACTGTCCGTCGGTACTATGGCAGACCCTCTTTTGGAGGCCCTGCGCTTGCGTGTCCTGCAGGAAGGAGAGTCGTGGCTACAGAATTTCCTCGCGGGGATCGATGCTCACCTGGCATCCCCGCGGGCTGCAGCTTCTCCAGTGGTGCCCGGTCCTGGAGCGGTTTCACCGCGGTCAGGTCTGGCCGCTGCAGCGGTGTCACAACAGCCGGCGGCGGTGGGGGAGGTGGGAGGCAGGCGGTCCGTGCGGCGATCCCGCCCTCCTGTCCGGCTGCGCGATGCCTCGCCTGCGCTGGCCGGAGTTTCCCGGCGGCGCGCGGCTAGGCGGAAGTCTCCGCCCCCAGACTTCCGGTCTGGAGAAGCTGAGCGCGCAGCCGCGCCGACACGTGGGAATAGGGGGCGCCGGTCCAGCGGTAGGCAATCGCGGGGGGGTTAGGGAATCTAGGGGCCCCGATCAAACACTTAGCGGAGCGGGAGTGGTTGGAAGGGATCCGGGCAGGGCGGCGAGGGAGATTACGTGCAGTGGGATATCCGGTGCCATTATGGGAGGGAGGAATAGTGCAACCTCCTCCGGCTCAGCAGAGGAGCAGGGCACTGATCAGCCGGGGGTGGGGGCCCAGGGGAGGGGCAGTCTGTCACTGGCTCTTGTTGTGGGAGCGGTCCACACATCATCCCCTGCAGAAGTGATTGCGCCGGGTACTACAGTGCCTGCGGCGGCACCGCAGCACGGCGGTACGCAAGGGGTTGGGGGTCAGAGCCAGGCCCCCGCTTCAGCCATAGCTGGGGGTAGTCGGGAGGCGTCAGTTAATGCGGCAGTGGTCGGTTCCCCCAGGAGGAAGAGGCGAGGCAGGCGTAGTCGCCGGGGATCCTCATCCTTCTCTTCCTCTTACTCATCGTCCCCACAGTCGCGGCGTCACGGGCACCATGCATCACAGTGTCGCCATAAAAGATCAAGGCACTCTGGCCGCAGGGGTTCCTCTAGTGGTCATCACCATCCCCGGTCCTCGAGACGTGGCTCTCCATCTTCAGTGTCAGAGGTGTCCAGCGCGTCTGTGAGTCCCGAGCGAGTCCGTGGCCCTCCTTCCGAGCACCGGGAGTCGAGGGCCCGATCAAGGACTTACAGCCTGGTTGAGGCGAGAACAACTCCCGAGGCTACAAGTCGCGGCGTCATCATTCCGGCGGGTCATCCGGGAGCCGGAGTTCCTCCAGCCATGGGAGTCCCTCCTCCAACGGTGAATCCGGGTGAGTGTTCCTTGTTGGGTTCTCCGAGTGTCGATACCACAGCTATGTTATCCGTGTTGCAAGCGTTGATCGGGCAATTGCCCCCCAAAGCTAGTACGGCGAAGGAGTGTCAGAAGGGGGTTGCCCCGTTGTCGGGGGTGTATAAGGATACCATGTTCTGTGGGGTTAGTGCACTTGGGTCGCACATTGATGATGATACTAAAAAGATTTGGAGTAACGATTATATAGATATTTGGTCGTTGGTTTCGGTGGACCAACACACCGTGGACAAAGAAAGGAGGCCGGTTGAGAGGTTTTCGGAGAGAGTGCGTCCAAAGGTGGCTAAAACTATGAATAATAGGTTGCAAGCTTTCGCCGTACTGGGTTGCATTATGGGACAGGAGCACCCGAGCCGCTGTTCAGAGTTGTTTATCTACCAGGATATGATCTACAACTCATATAAGGCTCATGGGGGTTCAGCTTGGTGGAGGTACGATGAGGAATTCAGGAGGCGGTTAGCCCTTCACCCGGAAATCGGATGGGGGGTGAAGGCGACTGAGGTTTGGTTGCGCCTTATGATGACTCAGAAGCAGTATCCCTTTCGGTCAGCGGCTGCTGGACAAGGATCAACAGGTTCCAGTTCAGTGGGATATGAACATAAGGATGAGTGACCTCATGGAGATCAACATCCAACACTGCGGAGACACCATCACGTTTCTCAACGCAGTGATCTAGAGCAATGCCCCCATCCCTTATGGGAAATATGCAAAAGCATGTAAATCAACAGCCGCGGAGACACCATCACATGTTTCTCAACGCAAGCAATGACTAGCCAGGTCTTTCCCCGGGAAGGAACAACCACGGGAAGGGCAGTCTCCAATGAAGGAAACCACCTATGCCAAAACATGGTATCCATCCACAGACAGCTGTTTCGGGGTATTGCCCCTCATCACCAGTTCAGTGGGAGACCCGGTACCTGTTGGTTGTTTAATGAGGGACACTGTCGGTTTTACGGCCTCTGCAAATTCCGACATGAGTGTTCGGCATGTGGAGGTTCTCACCCGGCGTCTAAGTGTTCCCACCCTGCGGGAAAGCTGCCTGTCAAGCCACAGCAAACTGAGAGGAGAGACGCCGGTGAACGTAGTCGCGATGGCACCATGGTTAGACCGTTATCCTAACAAGGAGGCTGCAGGTATGCTGCGTTTTGGTTTTTCGGAAGGTTTTTTCATCCCGTTTAAATTGCATAGGTCCCCCGGTTTTGCGGCAAATTTGAAGTCGGCTCGCGAACATCCGGATGTTCTGGTGGCAAAAGTGCAGAAGGAGGTAGCCCTGGGTAGAATGGCCGGTACGTTCGTATCCCCACCTTTTCAGGATTTTAGAGTATCGCCCCTGGGAGTGGTGCCTAAAAAAGACCCTGGTTCCTTTCGATTGATTCACCATTTGTCTCACCCAAGAGGGTCTTCAGTGAATGATGGTATTTCCCCTGATGATGCTTCGGTATCTTATGCATCCTTCGACAGGGCTGTGGCTTTGATTAGGATCGCTGGGGAAGGAGCCTGGTTGGCGAAGTCTGTTATCGATTCGGCATTTCGTCTGTTGCCGGTTCATCCGGATTGTTTTCATCTGTTGGGTTGTCAGGTAGAAGGAGAGTTTTATTTTGATATGTGTCTTCCCATGGGATATTCTATTTCATGTTACTATTTTGAACTTTTTAGTTCTTTTTTGGAGTGGGTAGTGAGATGGGAATCGGGCAGTAGGTCCGTCACTCACTACCTGGATGATTTTCTTTTTGTCGGCCCGAACGACTCTGAGTTATGTAGTAATTTGCTTTCCACATTTACGTCAATCGCGCGGACGATTGGTGTGCCTTTGTCACCAGAGAAGACCATCGGTCCGGTTCACACTTTGTCTTTTTTAGGCATCGAAATTGATACTGTAGCAATGGAGTACCGACTGCTGGGGGACAAGGTTCAGAAATTGGTCTTGTTGATTGAGGGTTTCATGTCAGTTCGGAAGGTTACTCTCTTGCAGATGCAATCTCTGTTGGGGTTGTTAGTATTTGCGAGTAGAGTAATGCCGGTTGGTAGGGTTTTTTCACGACGGCTGTCGTTGGCTACGAAAGGGGTCTCCAGCCCACACCACAGGGTGCGGGTTACGAGGGCCATGAAGGCAGATTTGGAGGTGTGGCTTTCCTTTTTGCACACATTCAACGGTCACACTTGCTTTATGCTACCGTGCCGGACGGCACAGGATTTGAATTTTACGTCTGGGGATGGTGGCGCTGGTTTTACGTCAGGATTTGGGAATCGCTTGTGTCAGGAGAATTGGCCGGAGTTTTGGGTCAGGTTGGGTTTTTGTAATGACAGGACCATGTGTGCGATTTTTCCGATCGTTGTTTTGATTGAGTTGTGGGGTGATCTACTATGTAATCAGGAAATTCATTGGAGGACGGTTAATCCAGGGGTGGCTCGTTGCCTCAATCATTTCTCGTCCAGGTTTCCGCCGGTCTTGTGCCTTCTTCGTAGACTGGCTTTGCGCTGTTTGAAATTCAACATTTGGCTTCAGGCTCAACTGGTACAAGGCCCCGATGTTTTGCTGCTTAACGATTCTGATTTTTCTGACTTGCAGGTTTCCAAGGATCCTGGTCCCAATTCCCGTCGGGAAGTTTTCAGTTGCCTGCAGATTCTGTGGGACGTGGTCAGGAACAGTTGATGTCCCTGGTTCATTCCTCTGTGTCCCAGTCGACTTGGCGAGCATATGGTAAGGCATGGATGGAATGGTGTCAGTTGGCGGGTCATAGGCCTGTTCAGATGTGTGAGTCCTCGAGATTGCAAGTTACGGTGGAGTACGTGTGTCATTTGCATAGTATGGGTCTATCTGGTACGTCAGCGCAGCAGCGCTTATCCGGCGTTGCTTTCCACTTTCAGTTATTGGGTTGGTCCGATGTTACCAAATGTTTCATTGTCCGACAGGCTATGAAGGGTTGGAGGGTTCAGCCTCGTAATGAGTGTAGGTGTCCGGTGTCCCTTGCCCTTCTTAGCCAACTCATAGGTATTACCGTTAAAGTGTGCAATTCTGCGTTTGAGGCAGCCCTTGTGTCTGCCGCTTTTGGCTTTGCATTTTTTGGGGCATTAAGGGTTGTCAAACTGGTTCCTCGTTCGAAGTTGGATTTGGGGTGTGGTTTGCGGATGTGGTTTTCTTGGATGAGTCGGTGCGCGTGAGGATACGTAAATCGAAGACTGATCCTTTGGGTAGGGGTTCCTGGGTTTTGCTACGGGCGGCCAGATTCTCATTGTGCCCGGTCGCTTTGCTTAAGGAGTATGTGTCTATGAGGACGGGAGGTAGTTTTTTCTTTGCGCATGCTGATCATTTACCTTTAACTAGGTATCAATTTCATGCTGTGTTCAATAGATGTTTGAAGGGGTTAGGAGTTCCAGCTGGTGAGTATGGCACCCAGTCTTTTCGCACTGGGGCAGCTACGGAGGTGGCTAAGGAGGGTCTTCCTGATGCTGAAGTTCAGAGGATTGGGAGGTGGAAATCAGCATGCTTTGCTTGTTACATTCGTCCAGATTTGTTATATTAACGATTTCTTTCTCTGCAGATTCCGTCAGGTCAACTGTATGGTTGCTGGGACATTCCTACATTTTCTGGGCTGCGCAGCGTGCGGAGTGTCGCCCAGGTGGACGGCACCTTGGATTTCGGGATGTGACTTTCATGTGGAGAGGCATTAGGGGCCTGCAGTGGCCGCAAGTTTTACCGGAGGTTGTTTCGATTGCAAGAGGAGCTCGGGGGCCGAGCATTTTGGTGTTACATGCGGGGGGAAACGATTTGTGCTCGTACAAGGTGGCGGAGCTGCTATGATGCGGGCTGATATGGAACAGTTTCATAGTTTTTTCCAGGAACTAGTGTTGGTTTGGTCGGAGATTGCTCCGAGGGCGGTGTGGCAAGGGGCTCGTGATGGTATGGCAGTCGAACGTTCGAGGTCTATCAATGCCCGTATCTCTAGGTTCGTGCGTGAGAGGTTCAGTGTGGTTGTTCGTCACAGACAACTGGAAGGAAATAACAGTGCTCTGCTAAGGCCTGATGGGGTACATTTAAACGAGATCGGGCTTGATATCTTTCTATCTGGTCTGCAGGATGGAGTGGAGCAAGCTTTGCTATTGATGGATGGGGGGTCGGAGTCCTGTTTAGAAACAGGATCCTCCGTGGCGGTGAAAGAAGGAATGGCACAAAGCTATGGCTTGCTGGCCGACTTGCCTGCAAATACAGAACAGGGCATTTGGCAGCGAGCGCGTGTTAAAGAGAAGCTAAGTGCCTCTAAAATGTTTGTTTGAGAAAACATTCAATAAAGCTGTGACCGACCTTCACCCATCATTTGGTTTCCGAGTTTGGTTTTTGGTTGGGTGGGGTAGAGGAAACGTTATTGGGGTTTTTAGCCCTGAGTCACAACAGTCTGAGGCCAAGGCTTTATAGTGAAGGGACAGGAGTGAGGGCCTGTGCCCAGGAGCTACAGTCTGAGGAAAGGGCTAAAAAGCCTTCACTAGACCCCTGTACAGCTGTATAATGAGGCCCAGGCTTTATAGTGAAGGGACAGGAGTGAGGGCCTGTTCCCAGGAGCTACAGTCTGAGGAAAGGGCTAAAAAGCCTTCACTAGACCCCTGTACAGCTGTATAATGAGACCCAGGCTTTATAGTGAGGGGACAGGAGTGAGGGCCTGTACCCAGGAGCTACAGTCTGAGGAAAGGGCTAAAAAGCCTTCACTAGACCCCTGTACAGCTATATAATGAGGCCCAGGCTTTATAGTGAAGGGACAGGAGTGAGGGCCTGTACCCAGGAGCTACAGTCTGAGGAAAGGGCTAAAAAGCCTTCACTAGACCCCTGTACAGCTGTATAATGAGGCTCAGGCTTTATAGTGAAGGGACAGGAGTGAGGGCCTGTACCCAGGAGCTACAGTCTGAGGAAAGGGCTAAAAAGCCTTCACTAGACCCCTGTACAGCTGTATGAGGCCCAGGCTGTATAGTGAAGGGACAGGAGTGAGGGCCTGTGTCCAGGAGCTACAGTCTGAGGAAAGGGCTAAAAAGCCTTCACTAGACCCCTGTACAGCTGTATAATGAGGCCCAGGCTTTATAGTGAAGGGACAGGAGTGAGGGCCTCTTCCCAGGAGCTACAGTCTGAGGAAAGGGCTAAAAGGCCTTCACTAGACCCCTGTACAGCTGTATAATGAGGCCCAGGCTTTATAGTGAAGGGACAGGAGTGAGGGCCTGTTCTCAGGAGCTAGTCTGAGGAAAGGGCTAAAAAGCCTTCACTAGATCCCTGTACAGCTGTATAATGAGGCCCAAGCTTTATAGTGAAGGGACAGGAGGGAGAAAAGTGGGGAAAGGAGCAGGAAGAGCCGGACTGCCCATCACTAACCTGCAGAGCCGTACTCCACATATATGGCTGCTCTGTGCACAGGACCTGTGATGAGGTCACAGGAGGGGAGGAGTCAGGGGTCACATGATCTCCGGAGTGAAGACGCTCCATGGAGCCTTCTCCTCAGTCAGTGACATTCCCGCCATTATTTGCCCCTCACTACTGGCACAATTACCCCGCGCCGCCTTCTCTACACAGTGTTATGTGTGGAATGTAACGTGTGATTTCTCTGGAGGGAAATAGACGCCACACAGGAGGGAATTCTCACCAGTTACCGGCCGTCTACTATATGGCGGCATATGATTGTGCTATCGACTCCACACCAGGAGCTAAAATGCCCAAATCTCGGTTATGTCCTCCCTTCCAGAGTCCGGCTGAGGCCGGGGTCACACTTGGGAGAAACTCGCCCGAGTCTCGCTCCTCAGTGTCCTTGTGGATTAGCCTATGTAGGGGAAACGACACTGGCTGTCAGGGACAGGGGGCCCCAACATAAATCCAATATTCGCTGTAAGAAAACCCAACCTGATGCCGCCATTCGGGGTAACCAATGCTCCGGCAGTCTGTGACAATGTCAGTAATTATATTTTTGTCACTGATTGGTAGATTTGTGGTAATTTTCCTGGATGATATAGTGAGTTCCTCCCGTCCTCTGGAGGAGCATGCTGAGCATGTCAGACAGGTTCTCCAGGTTCTACGTGACAACTATTTATTTGGTAACCTGGAGAAATGACAATTTGTGGTCCAGCAGGTCCAGTTCTCAGGACATTTGGCTTCTGCATTGGGGTCTCAGATGGACCCGTTACGGTCCCAGCAGTCCCTTCATTGGTTTTATCCAAGTGACCTGAAAGTGTTACAGAGATTTCTTGTAGTCGAGAAACTGAGGAACAAACAAGTGAAAAATAGGGTCTTACCTGAAAACCAGATGTAATGAGAGTAGGGGAGTATTACACTCACCTGATGGAGTGGCGCCTTTACACCATGCTCAATGCATAAATCAGCTGCTGCAGGACCCGGGGCCAAAGACCGAGCAGAAGAGCTGATCCGGGTATAATGTGTCTGTACCTGCGCTGCTGATGGAGACGATCGGAGATGGAGATTTTCCTTAAAAACGTTTATTTACTTATATTCCGCAGCACTTTACAGTTTGCACACATTATCATCGCTGTCCCCAATGGGGCTCACAATCTAAATTCCCTATCAGTATGTCTTTGGAATGAAAAAACGTCAACAAATCACAAAATGTCAAAGTTCATGAGAAAGTCCGTCACACAAAGATAAATTATAGATCATGAGAAAACAGAACACACTTACATACAATAATTATATTATAAAGAGCCTATGAATGAAGTGAGGTCACCTAAAAGAATGAATAAAAATATACTGTATCTTTCGGACTATAAGCCGCACCGGACCATAAGACGCACCCCAAATATTCAGGAGGAAAATAAGGCAAAAGTTAATGTGTCAAATGGGGGTCTGTGCCACAGTCTGAATTCAGTAAACCCGGGGGGGGGGGAATCGGCAGCGCTGGTGGAGCCGGGTCACAGGAGGTGTTCGGGGATCCGGCGATGATCTGACTTATCCCAGGCTGGTGCAGCAGGAGGCTCTGTAACATCTGTAATCTCACTGTGGCCATTTGGAGTAAGGGGGTTTAGTTTATAAATCCAGAAGATTTCTTCCCGATGTAGTTGTCCAATGCGATTCTGACCCTGTGGGGGAATCTCCTCTGTGGGGAATATTCTCAGTTGTGTGGAATCTTTCTTGTGTTTGATGGTGCAGTGACGTGAAAGCCCATGTTGGAGAAAACCCTATGGAGTATTGGAACGGTGTGAGTTCAGCCTTTTGTGGAGGGGTTGGGTCGTCCTTCCCACATATAATTTCTGGTATGAGCATATAATCACATATATAACATAACTGGTGGAACATGACATGGGAGTTTTGGTCGGGAAAATTTCACCAGTAGGTATAAGGGTGAATTCAGAGAGACCATGGCAGATCGAGTCACAACAGAGGCAAGTTTTCAGATCGCATGTAATGATTTTATTCGGGAGACAGGCGATTTTTAGCAAATCTTCCTTCTTCTCTTCTATGTTTCTTGGTGCTAGGACATTTTTCAACGATGGAAGTCTTCAAAATGTCAAAAAGGGATTGCTGGGTAATGTTTTTCCCATTCCAGCTGTCTGACATGCTCATGATGCTCCTGCAGAGGACGTGAGTAACTCAATATATCATCCAGGTAAACTATCGCAAATCTACCCATCGGTGAGAAAAAAAATGAAATTTTCAAAGACTGCCGGAGCATTGTTTAATCTGAATGGCATCACCAAATTTTCAATATGACCCTCCCGTGTATTGAATGCGGGCTTCCATTCATCACCATTGTGTATACGTATAAGAGTAATCATAAGGAATTGAAAGAATTGTCACCCTGTAAAATAATGCATATCCTGTAAAATACTCAGGACTAGTTACCAGATAAAAATGTAGTGGTTTATTTGGATTCTTCCATCAAAGAAAGGTTATTACAGAAAAACAGGTGAATAAAAATAGGTGAAAGAGAAATTGTCCATAGTTCATACTCTGAGATCCCACATGGCAAAAGCAACATGTATTCTTCTTTCTCTCCGGGATCTCTCATGGCAAATGGCGTCTGTCTCTCTTAGGCTTCTTCGTACTAAAGTAACATACCAGCTGTTATGTCATGTCATGGCCCAGAACAGATGACATCTTCGTGTCTGTCTCTCATGATGGTGAGGGAAGAACAGCGACCTCTACAGTTAGCCATGAATTATATACGTCTCCTAAAGCACGTGGTCTCTACATATATGGAGCTGTCTTTCTACCATGAGCCAAGCTTAAAAATAGCCTATGTCGTGTAAGCTAAAGCAATGTACAGAACTGAGTCTTATAAGAAATTAACGGATTATTAATATTTAACAATTCCCCCTTTTGAGGGAGACAGACATTAATTGGAACCCTCAAAATATAACAAGATTTTTTTTCTTCTTTTTTGACAAAATAATTTAATATCAATAACAATAATAATATCAGATTACCGTTATAAGTACTCAATGACATAATTGATGTGAATTCATGTTATGGTAAGCCGTGAACAATATTCATATAAAATATGTATAATTATACTTCCCTAAGTCTAAATTGAAGCATCTCAGGTCCAGTCATCATCTGATGTCATCTGGTCTTCATTTTGATGTCTTCTGTCTTCTTCTTGGTTCTTTTAAAAACACAGTTTTTCTATAGCATATAGATGTTGTAGAAATTGTGTTGTATATCAAATCAAAGTTCATAAATTCAAATGTTAATACGAAAACAAAGTCTATGCAGCTTTAATATCTGTGCAGTGTCACATTTAAAAACCTGGGCTTACATTGGCTCGCCTTGGATATTCTGGAATCCTCCATCGGTACTGGTCTTTGAACAGGTGTGACGTCTTTGGTCAGCAAAGCAAGGGTTAAAATGACTCTTCCTTGCTAAACATAGCACCATAACCAGTCCTTGTCCTAATGCACAGGACATATGTCAGGGTTGTAGCTTCCTGACAATTACCTTATTGTTCACCAGCTTTACATCGAAGCTTTACAGGTGATTGAAAACTTCTGGAACTTGATAAGAACGTGATAACACAGTTCACATCAGCATCATAGGATCATCGTCCTCTGGTTGTCAGGTTAGACACTTTAATTGTGACTGTCAGTGGTGGATACTGCACTTGTAATTAACACAGTCTTACTGAGAAGTCATAGCTTTGTTACCTTCTGGGACTTCTGGATCGCGGCATTCTTCTTGCAACTGATAAGAATCAATTTTAATATGAAAAGTCTTTATTAACGTAATTTCAGTATCTTGCTTGAAGTCTTCATTCCCTATTCTATACCAAATCTGGTAATTTTCCTATCCTATAATATCACAGCGTACCATAGCAATCAGTAATATCCATATAATTATTATCAGAATTTGTACCGTATATGGATTTCAATGTTTGAAATAATAAACCAATAATAAGTGATAATACATTATTATCCATATTTTTTTCATGTGATAGAACATTTTTATGTCATAGGTGTAATTACCTTTTTCAACCTATAGGTGTCACTGTGTTTTATGTAACCAGTGTTTTCATCTTTATTAATAAGGAATATATTTATTATACTAATAATATGTAGGAATGTATAGCCATGAACCAAAATAAGAATATATGAGTGAGCGAATGAATGAATAAAAGAATTGTTGCATATAACTCAGAAGTGAAACATTTTCCTTTGTAATGAAACCGTATCATTGTTATATTTAATGAAGCAAAATTCTATAGTAGATATTACTTTACTATTGATGAAAGAAAAAATAAAAATGTAAGATTTAAAAATAAAAATAGAATAAAAAATTGAGAATTAAGAATAAGAATAAAAATAAAAATAAGGCCTTTATGTTGATGCAGAGTAGTTATGTCTTCAGTGACATATACCCTTAATATTTCCATGATCTGGATTATTTCATAATTGTCATAAACTTGTGTTACCAAAATATTCAAATTATGCAACTTTGCATATAATATTCCTCTTACTGTAAAGAAATGACTCTTTATAATACTTGTTATTATACCCAATACTTATACCATTGTACCTTATTTCTATTTGTTCTTTATTAAAATGTGTGAAGAAGAGGTATTAATCAAATGTGATGATGTAGTCAGGATCAAAAACATATTTTCCCCCTTAATACCAAAAAAATATTGTTTCATGAAATAATTCATTTATCAAAACCAAAATTAAAAATAATTAATTTATAAATTGTGTAAATATTATACTTGCTTATACCATTATTTGTCTGAAGATGTGTAACCATTAAAATTAATTTGAATATCATAAAATTATCCTTTGGAAAAATTAATTTAAATGTAGTTTAAGATTAACACACTTGGACAGAGAAGGAAGGTCCACTATTCCCAGATGCAGCTGGTGAATACCAGGCTCTGTGCTGGTGCCTGTTTAAAAGAGCTAAAGCTGATAAGGAAAGAATAGATTTTCTTCATAAACTATTTTCTATTTTGTTGTGCGATTGCACTTATCCACAATTAACTAAATCAAGAAATAATTACTAAAGAAATATAGAAATATATGTTGTATAGATATTTCATTATGTATCTTAATATTCTAATAATTTATCTGATCTGCATATTTCTCCTAAAGATAAAAGCTTTTGGGGTTTTTTTTTTTTTCTTTCTCTCATGCATTCAGGATCCTGAGGCCTCACAAACGTATCACATCACTCGCTCAGCAGCTGCTCATACACTCAGTCACTGTCACTCAGACTGTGTCACATATTAAGTTTAAACCAAATACCTCACATACGAAGGTGTGATGAATACACGTATTTTAACCCAAATTATCCTAATCATCAATGCATTGTAACTATTTCAATTTAGTCTCTTAATATTTCTTTGAATATTCCCCACATGACATAAATATATGTATAGCTATACTTGACATTTAGGCCTGGAAAAAAAATTCCATTGCTTTGCAAAAGTTGAGACCCCTTTAAAAATTCTTTCCCTAAGGAACAGGGACATAGTATACTGGTCTCGTATACTTATTATTAGAACAAGGTACAAATTTCCCTGCTGTGGTTGTCATTCGAACCATGCAGAAAAGCACACCCACAGAACATATTAAAAAATGCAATTAGTTATTTCCTTTTAAGGGTTAGATATATAAAATCATGCAATTATTGCAACTTCCTGTGTAAATAAAGGCATAAATCCTTGGAAGAGAATTTTTCCCGATTAAGTCCTGCTTTGAAATGAAAATTCTAAGGAAACATAAAAGAGAAGGTTAATATCATATTCATATTCTAAATATTATTACTGATGTAGATTTTAATTTTCATTAAAAAATACAGTTCTACTATTTCTACTTCTACAAACACTCTATATATACTGTATGACTATGTATATATCCACAAACCATAAAACTACAGGATTATAACCTATAAAATAATTACATATAACTCACTAATTGTATAACACTGTTACACAATATATATAATTACTTTTTCTAGCCAATTCCTACACCCATACTTATTTCTCTGCAAAAAATATCCTGAAAGGTTCTTGCCATTTTAAAGCTGATAGATTCTTGGAGCAGAGTATTCAGTTTACAGGCCATGATGTCACTCACCACCTGTTTCTGTCTGTCAGATTCGGCCATCTTGGTTACAGAAAGAAGATCAAAACTCATCATTTTCCTTAATTCAATTTGTGTCTTTTCGGTGTTCTTTTGCATCATTCCATATGGCTTATAACAAACATGTGATTTTCTTTTTCTTTCTTCGTAGATTTGATTTTGGGGAAAACTCATTTTAGAAGGTTTTGCTAATACAGGCTTCTGATAAGATTTTACTCTGCCTGTCTTTACAAAATTAGCACGATTTACTGTCCTTTCACGATTCTCGTGTTTTCTGGCAAAATCAAGGGATTGCGCACATTCAAACAAAGAATCTTTTTGTGACGCAATAACACGAGATGCAGGATTTAAAAAACAAAATTTGCTTACAAAACTCCTTATGAGGGACGGTGTTTTGACATTCTCACTCAGCATTCTATACAAACGTTCATATATGGACATGAACGTAAAAATACATTCCTTCCGACCAATCCTTAATTTTTGAAGAATATCAATATCTGGATGATTTTCATTTGATGAACAAAAAATGAGAATTTTTAATCTGTCTTTATCAGTTAAATTCTCATGTGTTTCACCAGATAACTTTAAAGATAACCTCCTGGAAAGGTTACAGGGATCCACATTTTGAACAACTGATTCTTCTCCTCGTTCGATAAATCAAATTTGTCAACACAACTTTCAAAAACCTCAGAGTTTCTACAAACATGCATTTTGTTGTCATATGCAGGAATTATTTCGCATATTTTTATCAAATTCTTCCTTACGTTACTTCGGATTTGGGCCTGTGAGTCGTCTATTTTTAGTTTTACGTCTTTCCCTTGTACGTCCTCTACGTCAGTTCTGAAGTCTCCTCCTACTTCTCCATCTTGTTCCACATCTGCAAGGTCACCTTCAATGGCCGCTACAGACACTTGATTACAGTCAATTTCCCTAACTTTACAGCCAATCTCGAGAACATCACAACAATCATTTTTGGATTTCTCTGACACAGATCTATGAAATATATCTACCATCTGTAGAATATTTTTTAATCTCTCTCTTTCTCTATTGAAAAACTTAGAATCTAACCTTTGATTCTCGAGTTCACACTCGGCATATAAACTTAACCATAAAACTTCTGAATTAGAATTGTCTACAGACTTAAATTTCAATCTACTCTGCTTAGCATAAGAATTAATTACATCCATTTCTCTTACCTTGAAATTTCTCAGCTTGTTCCTTTGATAGACAATGCTGGGCTCTTGTCTTGGTTTCAGCACGTCTGGCACTTTGGCACTTGTAGTACTTCTCAATCTATCTGGCAATTCTTACTTCTAGGTTCTGTGTGATTCTTGTAAGTAGTGGAATTCCCGATAACTTGCACATATGATTTGACGTTAGCAAAGTCCAAAAGGGGGTTTGGGCAAGTGGAGGGAAATTCGCAAAAAAGTACAAAAATGCAGATCTGGCTGGCTCTCCAATGTAAAATAATGCATATCCTGTAAAATACACAGGACTAGTTACCAGATAAAAATGTAGTGGTTTATTTGGATTCTTCCATCAAAGAAAGGTTATTACAGAAAAACAGGTGAATAAAAATAGGTGAAAGAGAAATTGTCCATAGTTCATACTCTGAGATCCCACATGGCAAAAGCAACATGTATTCTTCTTTCTCTCCGGGATCTCACATGGCAAATGGCGTCTGTCTCTCTTAGGCTTCTTCGTACTAAAGTAACATACCAGCTGTTATGTCATGTCATGGCCCAGAACAGATGACATCTTCGTGTCTGTCTCTCATGATGGTGAGGGAAGAACAGCGACCTCTACAGTTAGCCATGAATTATATACGTCTCCTAAAGCACGTGGTCTCTACATATATGGAGCTGTCTTTCTACCATGAGCCAAGCTTAAAAATAGCCTATGTCGTGTAAGCTAAAGCAATGTACAGAACTGAGTCTTATAAGAAATTAACGGATTATTAATATTTAACACACCCAGATCCTTCTTACAATTTTATTCAATGGTGAAACGTGACATCAAACCATATTAGAGTGCGGCGTGCAGGTAGCAGGGAGCTATACAGAGGAGAGAGCCTGACGGACTATGGCTGTTTCGCACTTGCTTAGCACTTCTGCCGGTCCATGCTTGTCAGGGGGATACACCACTTCGTTTTAACAAGGGTTAGGGAATGGTTAACTGAGAAGTGCAAAACATGTAAAGTGAGTACAGTGAGATGATTAATATATAAGATTAAAAGAAATATAACATAGATCAAAGCCACACATATTAAATCTATCATTGAGGCCAAGGGGAACTTGTGCATCACAATCCAAAATCCATTTTGCTTCTCTTTTTAGTAGCCCCACGGCTCTTAGATACCCGCTGTTTACCCTGGAAACCAGCGTGCACGCTCATTTCCAAGGTAAACAGCGGGTATCCAAGAGCCGCGGGGCTCCTAGTTACCTGACGTTTACATTAGAAACCAGCGTTCAAAAAATGGCCCGGGACATTCAACGACGATCAGCGATAACCAGCAGGGGGGTCGGTCGCTGATCCCCGTCACACACAGCGATCTTGCTGGAGAGATCGCTGATGTGTCACAAAATCAGCGATCTCGCTAGCAAGATCGCTGTGTGTGACCGGGCCTTAAGTCAGGGATGAGGGGAAGCGGGTAAGTGTTCCGAACCGTTATCTTGTTAAGTTCCCGAAAGTCAAGGCATGGCCGCAAACCACCATCTTTCTTCTTCAAAGAAGAAGAACCCTGCTGCCACGGGTGAAACAGAAGGCCTGATATGCTCTTTGCGGAGACTCTCAGCTATGTACTCCTTCACGGCTTGGCACTCTGGCCCAGACAAATTGAACAACCGAGCCTTAGGTAACTTGGCTCCAGGTAGTAAATCAATGGCACAATCGTATGGTCTATGTGGTGACAGCACCTCAGCCTTGCTTTCGGAAAACACATCTTCGAAATCCTTCAGGTATTCCGTAATACCTTCCAGACCGACAGATGACACAGATACGGATTTAACAGAGTTAACAAGAGGTCTCAGGTTACAACATTTATCCTTGCATCCCCATTGAGTGAGCTCCCCCGTTACCCAATCAATGGTAGGATTATGGCGTTGAAGCAAAGCCATCCCCAGTACCAGTCCCACAGGCAAGTTATCTAACACAAGACAACTTAGTTTTTCCACATGAGTGGGACCCACTTTCAGAGAAAAAAGTTCAGACCTGAAACAGATACCATCCTGGGTAAGAAGGGACGAGTCAATTGTCACAAGTTTAACAGGATCCTGCTGACTGTCCCTATCTTATTAAGAGTCATAATATGGGTATCAATCAGGTTAACAACAGAACCACAGTCAACAAAGGCGGTAGTCTGAACAGGACCATCATCAAGTTCCAGTTCCAACTGAAGCACAATTTTTGCAAGTGAGGAAAAGTGTACCTGATTGTCTTTGTAGCCTCCTCGACTACTACCCAGACTTAGGCATTTCCCGCCACCTTGGAGGACGACGGACAGGAAGGGCAGTCCTTCTTCCAATATCCAGATTCCCCACAATAGAAGCACAACTGCTTCTCCTGGCGGCGTCTTCTTTCCTTCTCCTCACAGGTGACAGCGCTCACCTCCATAGCCACAGGAGGAGTCCGGGTATCACCTCGACTGGAGAATAACGATGTTTTGAGTTGCATAACGCCTCTTGACCGCAGTCTGCGATCCATACAAACCGCTTGGGTCATGCATCCTCCAGGGAGTCAGGTGGAGGATGAAGTGCCAGGGCATCCTTCAGATGTTCACACAGGCCTCTACGGAACCCCCAAAGGGCGGCATCACTCCAAGAAATCTCAGCTGCCCAACGTCTAAATTCAGAACAGAACCACTCAGCCGAGTGCTTCTGTGGCACCCCCAGGAGTATGGTCGCCACAGTGGCATTACCTTCCTCCTAGGGAGTGTGATGTCTTGCTTGGAAGCAATGAAGGAACTCTCTGTCAGGTAAATCCAGCACACAGCACAGTTCCCACTCCAGGCCAGCAGAGTGAGCTCTGAACCCAAACTGCTGAGGAGCTGCTCTCTGTGGCCAGGAAAGGGAAGTTAGTGAGTTCGTGTGGAGAAGGCGAAGTGTGTGGATGTGGGAGAGATGAGCTGGAGGATTGAGCGGAATTCAGGCTCACTTCTAGCTGTAGCGCATGGACGGGATTCTGGTCTCCAAGGTTGTATGGATGCTGATGTTCCGGAAACAGAAACCGGAGGAACAGGAGGCTGTAAATGCTCTGTTCCCACATAAGACTCGGAGGCACAGCAGCAACGAGTGTGAGCCAGAGAAGAAGGAGGCTACGGCTGTCTGCCATACAAGGGGAGTTCTAAAAGAGAGCAAGCAAGGGGAACTTCAGTGTAACTCAGTACTGCAAGTACCTCAGATAAGCGCTAGGAAGGAGACTACACAACCCATCTGCATAAAGAGATTCCTAAGTTGCTTCCAGGCTGATTAACTCCTGTTCCATCTGTAATCTGGATCCTCGACTGCACTTACAAAGCAAAGTAAAGGTAAAGGAAACTGCACCCTGTTGTGCCATTGCCTCCTTCCTGCAACCTCTTCCGCACTGCTACATCTCTGTGCGTAACACTGCACCCTCTCCCTCAACACCTATTACCACTGCCCTGGGACTACAGCTCTACCTGTGGGGAGCTCTTACACCTTGCTGCCTTATACCATCTGTCCCAGAGGATCTGCCTGCAGTGTCGGCTTAACCCCTTCATTGCCGAGCACCACAGGTGGCGTCACGTATCATCCAACTATAAACTTTATTCAGCCACATTTCACCCCTTTGGATGGACTCCTAGGGCCACAGACCGGGTCACCGCCACCGTGACACGTCCCTCTGAGACACCGGCCCGGTACCGAGTAACCCCACTGCCCTGGCAGGCGATCCATTTTGGCGTCATGAACAGGATTTACGAAGCCCGGTGCTACCGGGTCCTGTGTGCCAGAGACTGTATTGTGTGCCATAGACTTATTTTGCAATTGCCGCCATTACCCCGCCATTTGGCGCGTGCGGGAAGCCAAAGGGGTGTGCCTTCATGGGTGGAACCTGCAAGAGCGCGAAAAGTGAAGTGCTGCGCGGGAAGAGACCAGCGGGCGGGAAGTGAGGAACTGAGGCCTGCAGTCCTGGTATCCCCGATCATCCAGCCTCTGGAGCGGCAACCGGTAAGTCAGTGAAACACGGGGCCTGGCAAACGTTAACTAGGGGGGAAGAGAATGTCTGAGGCAAGAGAAGATGCAGCGGTGGATGCCACCGCACCCCCCACAGCGCTGCAAGATGCAGGGGCCAGCGCAGCTGCGGCTCCAATGGCACCGCAGAATCCAGCTGCCAGCGCCACCTCCAGAGCACCTCAAGAACCAGCGCAGCAGTCCCCATAATGCCGCTGTCCATGCCCTATATACCGGGAGTGGCCTGGTTACCGCAGTACTCAGGGGAGTCACATACCCTGAGTGAATTCAAAGAGAGACTGTGCAGCTTGTTTGAGGTGTATCCTCTGTCTGAAAACCAAAAAGTGAACATCCTTATTGGGCAGCTAACTGGTGCAGCGCAAAGAGAAGTAAAGTCCTGACAGGACACTGATAAAGAGACTGTTAAAAAGATTCTGGCTAAGCTAAGCACCTTTGACACCCACACTGCAGCTGAAATAAAAATGAGATTCTTTGGGTGTAAGCAAAGAGTGCAGGACAGTATATGGGACTATGCTCTTAACTTGCAGGAGGCGCTGAGAGCCATAAAGCAGATTGACTCAGACAGTGTGAAAGATGGAGACAGGTTGTTAAAGGAGCAATTTACTGAGGGACTCCTATCCAGTACCCAGAGCACAGCTGCGCATCATAGCCCTACAAAACCCTGACCTAGACTTTGCAGACTTTAAAGACAGGGCTAACCGGGTGCTGAATGAACCAAATGTCAGCTGTCCAGCACCCCCTAGGCGCCCAGCAATCACATACCACCAAGAAGCAGCATCTTTCCCTCGGAGGCTGATGCACAGACTTTGGATAATGATCCATCTACAGAACTGCGCCTTCAGGTCCAAGAGCAGACCAAAAATATGGCTGCACTCGCCAAAACTGTGCAGTCCATGCAGATGTCCTCAAAGGAGAAGATCCAGCTGGCCTCCAGTCCAGAGAATGTCCCGTGGCTACGGAAGAAGAGGATCCTGCCACTCCGAGGGGAGTGACAACGATCGCTATGACCAGGATGGACGTCCCATCTGTCGTCACTGATGCAAGGCAGGCCACATCGCAAGATTCTGTTATTTAAATGAGCAACCCCTGGGGCAGAGGGCCAACCCCCCAGGAGTAGGACCACAAGGCCCAAAGAACTGGCGAGCCAAGTATCTTGGAGGGCGACCGGTCCTCCCAGTGGTGATTGACGGCATCCTGTGGAAAGAGCTGAAAACTGCTGTTCACAAACGATCTCCATCCAACCTCACTGAGCTCGAGCTGTTTGCCAAGGAAGAATGGGTAAGAATTTCAGTCTCTCCATGTACAAAACTGACAGACATACCCCAAGTGACTTGCAGCTGTAATCGCAGCAAAAGGTGGCGCGACAAAGTATTAAGCTAAAGGGGCCGAATAATATTGCACGCCCCACTTTTCAGTTTTTGACTTTCCACAAAAATTTTAAATAACCAATAAATTTCATTCAACTTCACAATTGTGTCCCACTTGTTGATTCTTCACCAAAAATTTACATTTGGTATCTTTATGTTTGAAGCATATGTGGGAAAAGGTTGAAAAGTTCCGGAGGGCCGAATACTTTCGCAAGGCACTGTGTTTGTGTCACTGACATGTATATATATTTATGTATTCTACGTGTACATATCTATCTATTCTTTTCTGAGCTGTCAGTGTGATTTTACAATAGCTGGACATGAATTGCCGGCTTTTCAAAGGACATCAGTGCGTATAAATCGGACAGCATTCGCATGGTCCGAGTGCTGTCCGATTTATCTATCGCACCCATTGACTTCTATTGCAGGATGCGATCCGATTTGTGATTACAATTGCAGCATGCTGCGATTTTTTCTCCAGCCTGATCTTGATCCGATCTGAGCTGGAAAAAAACCGCAGATGAGCACACCATCATAGAGTAACATTGGTACAAATTCAATTTGATTTTTTTTTATCAGATTGAATTTGTCCGATTTCACCGCAAGTGAGCATGAGCCCTTATCGCACCCCACCAGGCCAAGACTTATGTTCAGCGGCCCCAACCACTCATCGGTCTCTTGTTTAGTCACTGTCCACAGCTCCTGCGCAGTAACGTCCCTGCCCGTGCTTACTGTTCCGCCTATCGGTAGTTATCTGGACCTTGCCACTGATGGTGGTGCACACCTGATTTTGGCTGCAACATGTGTGTGCTGGACAGTGATAGCCCCGCTTGAAAAATTAGTGGTGGATGGGAACCACGTACTGCACAACAGCCACCACAATCACTTTTTTAAAACTGTTTTTCTCCATTAGATGGAATGGCAGCATTTCAAAGGCCAGGAATGTGTACATGAAGTTATTCAGGACCAGGGCCAGTGGGCAAGTAGTTTCCTCTTTCTGTCTAGGATTTGGGTGACTGAGAGCTGAACACTTCCATGGGACGGGGTGCAGATGCTCGGTGACACTGCTGGTGGTGGTGCTGTTGTAAGGACGAAGACCGGGCTGCAGGTACCTGTACCGAGCCTGGTCCAGAACTGTTGAGGCTGCCTCCCATGTTGCATGGGGCCGTAATGAGGAGCTGGACTGACCTCATGACCCAGGATAAAAGGAAAAGCGTGCGCTGCAGCAGTCAGTTTGGCGATAACCAGCAACAGCGCACAGCTGAGAGAGCAGCTCGCTCCGTCCACCGAGCATCGGCACTGCGGCAGGCTGCGTTCGCTGTCCACAGCGGGACCACGGGAGATAAAGGTGCCTTGCGCCCCATGACAGAAACAGAGAAAGGTGCTGTGCACACCGTGACTGTGAGTACCGCACACAGAGCAGAGAAAGCCGAGCACCGGACATACTCTTGCGGCCTCCCTGCCAGTTGATGCACGGCCATTTACGCTTCACTCTGGGAGCGCTGCGGTTTTGTTTCGGCTGCATCTGTTTATGGACTAGAGGCTCAGCGGAAGGTGCCGGAGACCGACCGCTGCCACCAGAAGACGGACCATCGTTTAAAGGACCCCATGGACTATGGAGTTTTGGAGATGTAAGATGGGGACATTGTGGACTGAGGACATTACATGTTGGCCATCTACATGGATTTGTTGTACAACCCTGGATTTATGGAATAAGAATAGTTGCATCGGTGACCTGCCTCGGTGATTATTACACCCCACAACCTCAGATCTCCACAGGGAGGATTTGTTCTCACTTCTCATTATTGTGCTAGCCCAGTTTTTGTTAATCATGAGCTATTAATCTTTTACAGAACCATTTGCCATATTACAGAATTGTATCTTTATAAATGTCACACTGATGGGCCGGATGGCATCCAATGTTTTCTGCTCAGACCCATCTGAGTTCAGTCACATTGCGAGTCCAGATGAGAAAACCCCCCCCGATCTGCCCAGCCTGATAGAAGAACATTGCTCCGAGTGCAGGCCAATATGCAGAGGATCGCACTCTGCTGATTATTATGCCAGCATGCGCGAGACTCAGAATGTGAAGAGTCACATATTACACAGAACAGGCAGGAAACAAGGGAAGCAGAACTATCAATATGGGAGAGTGATACACAGCTGTGGCCATATTGGGGCAGTTCATAGATAAGGAGGGGGAGGTTTTAGGGTCTGTGCACACGTTGCGGATTTCCTGCGGATCCGCAAGTGGTTTACAGTACAATGTTGTTCTACGGAGAAAAAAACCCGCTGTGCACATGCTGCGGAAAAATCTGCACGGAACCGCAGGATGTCAATTCTTTGTGCGGATTCCGCAGCATTTTTACACCCATTCCATTATAGGAATCCACAGCTGTAAAAACGCAGAGCAAATCCACACTAAATCCGCATAAAAAACGCAAGGATTTTGACCTGCGAATTCTGTCAAAAGATGTAGATTCCCCACGGAAAATTCCGCAACGTGTGCACATCCCCTTGTTGTCCTGTGATTTTAGGTCTGATCCAGGGTTGTGGTCTTCAGGAGGTCTGAGGAGCACATTCCTTCATTGATGTAACAAGACATAAATCCACGCGACACATTCATTCCAGCTCTGTCACAGGTCGTCAGAATTTTGTAAGCCATTAGTATCCAAAAAATAAACCGTGAATATTGCCTAACATTACAAAGATATTTTTCCTCTGGAAAATCTACCATCGCCTGTCCCATCAGTGGTGACAGCAGCAGTCTGACCCTCAGCGAGGAGCAGCTTAAGAAAGAAAAAACAATTATGGACAAAAAAATACAAAACATACAGCTGATCCGGCTGTACGGGCTCCACGGAAGTGCGGGTCTGATCTACTGGTGAGGACTTCCCGGCAGGTAGTTCCCCCAATAAACCGCACGGTGTGGACACAGCCCGATACAGATCCAACTGCGGTTACTGGATTTTTCAGAGAAAAATAAGGAAAAAATATTTTTTAATAAAATGGTGGTGCTTCTTAAAATCCATGCGTCTTTATTGCTTATCGGGGGGTGGTGGCTGCGGTGAAGCGGTGTCCCAGGGTCGCTGCTGGAGGAGGCAGGAGTGGGGTGATTCTGCAGATGGCAGGCAGGGATGAGGGGGTGCTCCGATGTGCGGCGCTGGTGCGGGGGTCTCCGGTGGTTGCTGGCCGCTGCTGCTGGTGTCTCCGATGCACAGCGGTGCTGCGTGGGAGTCCAGCGCTGCCCGGAGCTCTGCCAACACTTTGCGACATGCCAGAGCCCCGATACTTCCACGTTTCCCTGTGCGTGGGCAGTGGACTCCGATATTTTGTACGCCGCCGCCACAGTTGCGGCGCATGCACAGACGGTGATCAATATCTTGAGAGAGATTTCAGCGCTGAGATCTCATCTCTCGAGATCTTGGTCCCGAGATCATTTTCTACGCATGCGCCGCCGCCGGCCATATTCCCGGAGTCTACAGCACACGCACAGGGAAACATGGAAGTACTGGGGCTCTGGCATGTCGCAAAATGTTGGCAGAACCCCGGCCAGCGCCGGACACCCACGCAGTACCGCTAGGCACCGGAGACACCCGCAGCAGCAGCCAGCAACCACCAGGCAGCCGGACACCCCCCCTCATCCCAGCCTGCGGCCAACACCCACAGCATCGGTAAGGCATGTACGCTTTGTAAGACGCACCCCCATTTTCCCCCCAAATTTTGGGGGGAAAAAGTGCGTCTTACCAAGACTAATGTCACACCGAGCTTTATCATTCTAGAAATGAAAATTCAACTCGTATCTGTCACACTATTTTATTACAAGTCAAATAGTTAGAACTAAAATATATAAATCTATGCATACATACAAATGAATGATAATGAGTTTTAGAAATCAAAACAATTAATTAACCCCTTTACCCCCAAGGGTGGTTTGCATGTTAATGCCCGGGCCAGTTTTTACAATTATGACCACTGTCCCTTTATGAGGTAATAACTCTGGAATGCTTCCATGGATCCCGGTGATTCTGACATTGTTTTCTCGTGACATATTGTACTTCATGTTAGTGGTAAAATTTCTTTGATATGAAATTTTGAAAATGTTGCAATTTTCCAACTTGGAGTTTTCTTAATAAGTAACATTTCCCACATGTTTACTTTACATCAGCACAATTTTGGAACCAAAAATGTTTTTTTGTTAGGAAGTTATAAGGGTTAAAAGTTGACTAGCGATTTTTCACTTTTACAACACCATTTTATTTTTAGGGACCACATCACATTTGATGTCACTTTGAGGGGTCTATATGATAGAATGGTGTCACTTTTGGGTATTTTCTAAAAACTGCACCCATCAAGGTGCTCAAAACCACATTCAAGAAGATCATTAACCCTTCAGGTGCTTCACAGGAATTTTTTGAATGTTTAAAAAAAAAAAACATTTAACTTTTTCACAAAAAAATTACTTTAGGTCCAATTTTTTTATTTTCCCAAGGATAACAGGAGAAATTGGACTGCAAAAGTTATTGGGCAATTTGTCCTGAGTACGCCGATACCTGATATGTGGGGGGAACCACTGTTTCGGCGCATGGCAGAACTCTTTCTCAACGCAAAATTGGATGGAATTGAGATGGGGCGCCATGTCGCATTTGGAGAGCCCCTGATGTGCCTAAACAGTGCAAACTCCCCACAAGTGATCCCATTTTGGAAACTAGACCCCCCCAAGGAACTTATCTAGATGTCTGGTGAGAACTTTGAACCCCCAAGGGCTTCACATAAGTTTATAACGTACAGCCATAAACTTAAAAAATCATATTTTTTCCAAAAATTCTTTTCACCCCCAATTTTTATTTTTCCAAAGGAAACAGGACACCAAAAGTTATTGTGCAATTTTCCCTGAGTATGCTGATGCCCCATATGTGGGGGTAAACAACTATTTGGGCGCATGGCAGAGGTCAGAAGGGAAGCAGCTCCATTTGACTTTTTGGCTGGAATGGAGATCGGACCCCATGTTGCATTTGGAGAGCCTCTTCTGTGCCTAAACAGTGGAAACCCCCACAAATGTCACTATTTTGGAAACTAGACCCCCCAAGGAACTTATTTAGATGTCTGGTGAGCCCTTTGAACCCCCAAGTGCTTCACAGAAGTTTATAACGCCCAGGTGTGAAAATAAAAAAAATTATATTTTTTCCACAAACATGATCTTTTAGTCCCCACTATTTTTATTTTTCCAAGGGTACCAGGAGAAATTGGACCCCAAAAGTTGTTGTCCAATTTGTCCCGAGTAGACTGGTACCCCATATGTAGGGGTGAACCACTGTTTGGGCGCATGGCAGAGCTCGGAAGGGAAGGAGCACCATTTGACTTTTTCAGCGAAGAATTGGCTGGAATTGAGATCAGACACCATATTGTGTTTGGAGAGCACCTGATGTGCCCAAACAGTGGAAACCCCCCAATTATAACTCCAACCCTAACCCCAACACACCCCTAATCTCAGCCCTAACCCTGATCTCAGCCCTAACCGGAAAATGGAAATAAATACATTTTTCTAAATTTTATTTTTCCCTAACTAAGGGGGTGATAACGGGGGGTTTGATTTACTATTTATGGCAGTTTTTATATTTGGCAGCTGTCACACGCTAAAGGACGCTTTTTATTGTAAAAATAGTTTTTGCATCACCACATATTGAGAGCTATAATTTTCCATATTTTGACCCACCGAGTCATGTGAGGTATTATTTTTTGCGGGACGAGTTGACGTTTTTATTGGTACCATTTTTGGGCACGTGACGTCTTTTGATTGATTTTTATTCTGATTTTTGGGACCCAGAATGAATAAAAACCAGCATTTCATGAATTTCTTTTGGGGGGTGCGTTTACACCGTTCCGCGTGTGGTAAAATTGATAAAGCGTTTTTTTCTTCGGGTCAGTACGATTACAGCGATTCCTCAATTGTCTTTTTTTATGTTTTGGCGCTTTTCTGTAATAAAACCAATTTTATATAAAAAATAATTATTTTTGCATCGCTTTATTCTGCGAGCTATAATTTTATTATTTTTTCGCTGATGATGCCGTATGGCGGCTCGATTTTTGCAGGACAAGATGACGTTTTCAGCGGTACCATGTTTATTCATATCCTTTTTTTATCGCGCATTATTGAACTGTTTGTTCAGCGGTATGATGATAAAGCATTGGTTTTTTTTTAAAGGGGTTTACCAAGGGGGTTAACTAGTGGGACAGTTTTATAGGGCGGGTCGTTACTGATGCAGCGATACTAAATGTGTGTATTTTTATTGCTTTTTTTTTTCCAAAAAATGAATTAGGGATTTTTTTTTTTTTATTTAGCGATTTTTTTTATAAATTAATTTTACACTTTTTTTTTTTTTTTACTTTATTACATTGTTCCGGGGGGGACATCACTGTCATGTGTCTGATCGCTGATCTGACAGGTTGCACAGCACTGTCAGAACAGCAATCTGACAGGCACTGCTGGCTTCCTCCGTGCCTGCACTCTGCAGGCACTGAGGAAGCCGCCTCCCTGCAGGCCCCCGCGGCCATATCGGATCTGGAGGCCTGCAGGGAGGAGGACCCTCGGAGCGACGCAGCACATCGCATCGCTCCGGGGGTATCAGGGAAGCACGGATTGAACCCTCTCCCTGCACGCTTCTCTCCTATGTCCCAGTACACTGCGATCATGTTTAATCGCAGTGTGCCAGGGGTTAATGTGCCAGGGGCGGTCCGTGACCACCCCTGACACAGTGCAGAGTGTCAGCTGTGATAATCAGCTGACACCCGGCTGCCATAAGCGGCGCTCCCCCAGGGAGTGCTGCTGATCGCGTTAGATTTACTATTCCATCCTTGGGACTTACTGTAGATCCCAGGTCAGATGGACGGAATAGTACATCTAATGTAGGAAAGGGGTTAAGGCACATTAGAGATTAATGAGAAAAAAAAAAAACATTTTGTACCAAAGTCCCCTGTTCTTTAGCTGCAAAAAAATGTATTGAGGTACTTAACACAAAATTCCTCTCTCGTTGAATCCACTATAGGACACGAGCATAGGTAAAGGGAAGAGGACCTGTTGTGAATTCTCTCTGGCTTCCCTCTGGTGATTACTGAAGATAGTGGAGCTGGTCAGATTGACAGAGGGGTTGCGAGTTCTCTTTCTGGACTCCCTCTGGTGGTTACTGGAGGTAGTGGAGCTGATCTGATTGACAGAGGCTTGTCACCTGATGTTTGTGCTTTCATCTTGTTTCACCGTCAATACATGTTGGGGGCTGTCTATTGCTTTGGGGTCTGCTCTGGGGCAGTTTAGATTTTCCCTTTCTTTCTTTAGGCTTATTTAGTTCTCCGGCTGTGATGAGGCGTCTAGGAACACCGTAGGCACGCTCCACGGCTACTGCTAGTTGTGTGGATAGGATCAGGGGTCTGCAATCCCCTAGTTACCAACCTCTCCGGTTTTCTGGGCTTAGCTTGCTTTTTGTTTCTTCCTCCTCGGTGACTCATTCATAACAGTGGGCCCCATCGTTGCACAGTCTATTTTTCTGCCTGCGTTTGTGTTTTCATCTTGTCTCATCAACAATATATGTTTGGGGGCTAGCTATTCCTTTGGGGTCTGCTCCAGGGCAGTTTAGATTTCCCCTTTCTTTCTTTAGGCTTAGTTAGCTCTCCGGCTGTGCCGAGGCGTCTAGGATCATCGTAGGCATGCTCCATGGCTACTGCTAGTTGTGTGGATAGGATCAGGGGTCTGCAATCCGCTTAGTTACCAACCTCTCTGGTTTTCTGTGGCTTAGCCTGGGCCTGCTATCCTCCTCGGTGACCCATTCATAACAGAATCACCAGCCTAACTAGACTCTAGGGTACTCTAAGTGTCAATTTTTTTTCCATATATTTTTTCCTTTTTTTTCTGGGGCCGTAGGAGGATATTTTTTGTCTAAATGGAGACTAAGCAATTGTCCTATCGTGTTGAGCAGCTCGCTGCTGAAGTGCGGGGAATTTCTGCCTATCTCGCTCAATCTTCTGCTGTTGAACCAAAAATCCCTACTCCTGATGTGTTTTCTGGGGATCGGTCTAAATTTCTGAATTTTAAGAATAATTGTAAATTATTTCTTGCCTTGAAGCCTAACTCCTCGGGGAGCTCGGTGCAGCAGGTTAAAATTGTCATCTCCCTGCTGCGCGGCGATCCCTAGGATTGGGCTTTTTCTCTGACACCTGGAGATCCTATTCTGGCTAATGTGGATACGTTTTTTCAAGCCTTGGAGTTGTTGTATGATGAACCTAATGCTGTTGATCAAGCTGAGAAAACGTTATTGGCATTGAACCAGGGTCAGGATTCTGCAGAGTTATATTGTCAAAAATTCTGAAAGTGGGCGGTCCTTACTAAATGGAATGACGATGCCCTAGCGGCTCTCTTTCGGAAGGGTTGGGCAGAAACCGTAAAATATGTTATGGTGGGATTTCCTGTCCCCTCTGGTCTTAACTCCATGTCATTGGCCATTCAAATTGATCGACGTTTACGTGAGCGTAAAACTACACGAGAGGCGTTGCCGCCTTTCGAACGAACTTCTGAACCCATGCAATGTGATAGGGTTTTGTCTAGGGCGCAATGTCAGGAGTTTAGAAGGCGTAATAAGTTGTGTTTTTTCTGCGGGGATGCCTCTCGTACTATTGCTGTCTGCCCTAAACGAGAAAAGCGTTTTGCTCACACATTTGTGGTGGGCAGTGTACAACCTAAGTTCCTTTTGGCGATTACCCTGATCTGCTCCTTGTCTACATTTTCCGCTAAGGCTTTTGTAGATTCAGGAGCAGCTTTGAATCTGCTGGATTTAGACTTTGCTAAACGTTGTGGTTTTCCCATGATATCCCTGTGGACTCCTATCCCTTTGAGGGGTATTGATGCTACTCCTTTGGCGGAGAATAAACCCCAGTTTTGGACCCAGGTGATAATGTGGGTCGTCCCAGACCACCAAGAAAATTGTAAATTTTTGGTGTTGCACAATTTGCATGATACTATTGTTCTGGGTTTCCCTTGGTTGCAAACTCATAATCCTGTTTTACATTGGAAATCTGTGTCTGTGGTGAGTTGGGGTTGTCAAGGTGTTCTTAGTGACACTCCTGTTTTCTCCAGCTCTCCCCAGTCTCATGATATTCCTATTTGGCTGATTTTTCTGATGTATTCAGTGAGAGTAAGTCTGCGTGTTTGCCTCCTCACAGGAGTTATGACTCTGCAATTGAGTTAATGCCCGGGCGTAAATTTCCCAAAGGTCGGCTTTTCAACTTATCGGTACCCGAACATGATGCTATGCAATCCTATATCAAGGAGTCGTTGGAGAATGGTCATATTAGACCATCCTCTTCACCTTTAGGTGCTGGCTTTTTTTTGTGGCCAAGAAAGATGGTTCATTAAGGCCATGTATGGACTATCGTTCCCTTAACAAAATCACTGTTAAATATCAGTACCCGTTACCCCTGATTTCTGATTTATTTTCCAGAGTTAAAGTGCCTGTTGGTTTGCCAAGCTTGACCTCAGGGGGCCGTATAATCTTATTCGCATAAAACACGGGGATGAATGGAAGACAGCATTTAATACTCTGGAGGGACATTTTGAGTACCTGGTGATGCTTTTAGGCTAATGCCACTTCTGTCTTCCAGTCTTTTATGAACGATATATTCCGGGACCTTGTGGATAAGTTTTTGATCATTTGTCTGGATGATATTTTGATCTTTTCCAGTGATTGGGATTCTCATGTGGAACATGACCTGATGGTGTTCCGGTTTTGAGGGAAAATTCTCTGTATGTTAAGGGATCGAAGTGCCTCTTTGGTGTACAGAGGATTTCATTTTTGGGATTCATTTTGTACCCGTCGGCTATTGAAATGGACCCGGCCAAGATACCGGCCATTTATGATTGGGTTCAGCCCACTTCTTTGAAGGCTCTCCTGAAGTTTTTGGGTTTTGCTAATTTCTACCGTAAATTTATAAGTATTTTTTCTGGTATTGTTAAACCACTGACTGATTTGACTAAAAAGGCGCTGATGTGGTGAATTGGTCTCCAGAGGCAGTTTTGGCATTTCAGAAGCTTAAGCGGAGATTCACTTCGGCTCCGGTTCTACGGCAACCTGATGCCTCACTCCCATTTCAGGTGGAGGTAGATGCTTCTGAGATTGGTGCAGGAGCCGTTTTGTCCCAAAGAGATCCGGTGACTTCTAAGATGAATCCCTGTGCCTTCTTTTCTCAAAAATTCTCCCCATCTGAACATAACTATGACATGGGGAATCGGGAATTGTTGGCCATGAAATGGGCATTTCAAGAGCGGAGACATTGGGTGGAGGGAGCGAGACATCAAGTTGTGGTCCTCACTGACCACAAGAATTTGATTTATCTTGAATAAGCCAAACACTTGAATCCTAGACAGGCTAGGTGGGCCTTGTTTTTCACGCGTTTTAATTTTGTGGTCTTTTTTCTTCCGGGCACTATGAATGTTAAGGCGGACGACCTTTCTAGGAGTTTCTTTGCAGATTCTTTTGATGTGACCAAGCCTACTACCATTCTAAATGAGGGTGTAGTTCTTTCCGCCATCTCACCCGATTTGAGACGTGCCCTGGAGGAATTTCAGGAGGACAAACCTGAACGTTGCTCTATGGGGAAATTGTATGTTCCTGACCTGTGGAGGAAAAGCGTAATGTCTGAAATTCATTGCTCCGCATTGGCTGGTCATCCAGGTATTTTTGGTACCAGAGATTTGGTGAGTCGGTCTTTTTGGTGACCTGCCTTATCTCGTGATGTCAGGAATTTTTGTGCAGTCCTGTGGGACTAGTTCTCGGTCCAAGCCCTGTTCTCGTTCTAGTGGGTTGTTGATGCCCCTGCCGGTGCCCAGGAGGCCATGGACTCATACCTCAATGGATTTTATTTCTAATCTTCCTGTCTCTCAGAGAATGACTGTTATCTGGGTCATCTGTGATAGATTTTCTAAGATGGTCCATCTTGTACCACTCCCAAAGTTGCCATCTTCTTCTGAGTTGGTGCCCTTGTTTTTACAACAGGTGGGTTTGGTTGCACGGGATTTCTGAGAACATTGTGTCGGACAGAGGAGTCCAGTTTGTTTCCAGATTTTGGAGAGCTTTTTGTTCCAAACTGGGAATTCAGTTATCTTTCTCCTCTGCATCTTATCCTCAGACCAATGGGCAAACTGAGAGAACAAACCAGACTTTAGAATCCTATTTGAGATGTTTCCTATCTGCTGATCAGGATGACTGGGTCTCAGTTTTGCCCTTGGCCAAATTTGCGCTAAACAATAGGGCTAGTTCTGCCACTTTGATGTCACCCTTTTTCTGTAACTTTGGGTTTCATCCTCGATTTTCTTCAGGGCAGGTGGAATCTTCGGCCAAGTGTGGATTCTGTGGTAGAGAGAATGCAGCAGATTTTGGACCAAGTGGTGGATAAGTTGTCCCACTCTCAAGAAAAATGCCAACAGTTTTCCAACCGGCATAGGACCATTGGTCCCAGGTTTAAAGTGGGTGATATGGTTTGGTTGTCTTCAAAGAATATTCCTATGAAGGTTGCGTCTCCAAAATTCAAATCAAGATTCATTGGACCTTATAAGATTTTGGAAATCCTTAATCCCGTTTGGCTCTTCCAGTTACGTTTAAGATTCATAATGTGTTCCATAAATCCTTGTTGAAAAGGTTTGTAGAGCCAGTAGTTCCAATGGAGGCACCTCCTGACCCTGTATTGGTTAAAGGTAATTTGGAGTATGAGGTAGAGAAAATATTGGATTCTCGTTTGCTAGACGGAGACTCCAGTACCTGGTCAAATGGAAGGGTTATGGCCAGGAGGATAATTCTTGGGTCTCTGCTTCTGACATTCATGCCGAAAGATTGGTTCGTGCTTTTCACCGGGCCCATCCTGACCGGCCTGGTGGCGTGGTTGAGGGTTCGGTGACTCCTCCTCAAGGGGGGGGTACTGTTGTGAATTCTCTCTCTGGTGATTACTGAAGATAGTGGAGCGGGTCAGATTGAGAGTTCTCTTTCTGGGCTCCCTCTGGTGGTTATTGGAGGTAGTGGAGCTGATCTGATTGACAGAGGCTTGCCACCTGATAATGAGGAAGACGACTGGAGATCTGGGGTTTCTGATTAGGATTTAAGACAGCTGACTCCCTCTATCCCTGCTGGTGATTTTCTTCCTGTGCCTCCTGAGGTCTGATGTCTCCTGCTCTTTCCCTGCATGTTCAGCTAAGTGGTTCATTTGCTATTCTGTTTGCATTTGATCTGGTTTTGTTTATCTCTGCTTTATGCGGGTCAGCTAGCTCTGCCTGGGGCTGTATCACCGCCCATATGTTACTGCACGTGCCAGTTTGTTTTGTCCCCTTTTATATTGGTCTCTTTTTGCTTTGCTTTCAGAATATACCAGAGTGCTGATCTAGTGGGGGCGACGTTGTGCGACTTCAGTGTTTTTGTGCATCAGACGTGTTGGATTTTTGCAGGGTTTTTTGCGTGATTGCAGACAGTGTCTTTCCTTTCCTGTCTGGTCAGTGTGGGCCCCATCGTTTGCTCAGTCTATTTTTCTGCCTGCGTTTGTGTTTTCATCTTGTCTCACCGACAGTATATGTTTGGGGGCTAGCTATTCCTTTGAGGTCTTCTCCGGGGCAGTTTAGATTTCCCCTTTCTTGCTTTAGGCTGTTAGCTCTCCGGCTGTGCCGAGGCGTCTAGGATCATCGTAGGTATGCTCCACGGCTACTGCTAGTTGTGTGGACAGGATCAGGGGTTTGCATCCGCTAAGTTACCAACCTCTCTGGTTTTCTGTGGCTTAGCCTGGGCCTGCTATCCTCCTTGGTGACCAAATTTTATCAGGGACCTAGGTGGGCCCTGTGCCATATATAACAAGTCCTAGGATGACCCAAAAAAAACCCATAAAACAAAGCCCCGAAAAAATAGAGAGAAGCATGACAGTACGTACAGCAGATAAGGTAAAGGAGAGAAATAAATATTGGACAAAGGAAATGAAAAGGTGGTAGACCCCCACAGGACCAACCCTAGCAAGCCACGAGAAGTGGAAAGAGGGGACGGGAACTTCGGAGATCTTAGACTCATCTATCTGACATCGGAGGGGTGCTGGGTCACACCAATTTTGGCAGAACACGGATGGTGGAGGCACCAGCACTCCACTTGGTGGAGATATGGCAAATGATGAATTGCCATCCAAAGAGGTCACTACTGTGGAGGGCACGGTGAAAAAAGACAGAGGAAACCCACAACACCTAGAAGAAAACAAAGAAATTTATGTAAGAAAAATCCTGCCTAAATTGTACAAAAAGCCATGGCCGCCCCTCCCAATATTCACACCGTGATCTAATGCCCATCAGCAACAATGTACAACCTGAACATGAGGTTATTACTTTACATTCTGATAAGCCTGTATGAAGCCCACTACCACGTCACAGTTACCAAAACAGGGGGGCCCTAGCTTTAAAGGGAATCTGTGTTCCCATTTTTGGCCAATAAGCTGCGGCCACCGCCATTAGGGGCTTATCTACAACATTCTGTAATGCATTCTGTAATGCTGTAGATGAGCCCCGGATGTAACCTGAAAGAAAAGAAAAAAAAAGAGTCAGATTATACTCACCCCGGGATCCGGTCCGATGGGTGTTGCGGTTCGGTCCGGGTCCTCCCATCTTCATGTGATGCCGTCCTCCTTCAGCAGCGCAGGCCCTCTCTGACCTTTCCCAGCGCACTGCAGTAATTTACTCTGCCCTCAACAGGGGGAAGAAGGGGAACGTCATCACATGAAGATGGGAGGACCCGGACTGGACAGCGACACTAACCGCCCCCGGTGAGTATAATATAACTTGTTTTTCTTATCTTTCAGGTTACATCCGGGGCTTATCTACAGCATTACAGAATCTTTTAAAGGTGCGACCTTGGTTACAGTGACAGTGCCCCCAGCAGGGAGAGGGGCAGCGCACTTCCTTCCCTAGGTAGACTCCTAGCACGCAGTCCCATGCAAGCAATATTACCCCCTTCTCCCCAGGTAGACCCCCCCTCCAGCATGCGCATGCAGCCCCATGCAAGCAACATCACCCCCTTCTCCCCAGGCAGACCCCCCTCCAGCATCCAGCCCCATGCAAGCAACATCACCACCTCCCCAGGCAGACCCCCCCTCCAGCATGCACATGCAGCCCCATGCAACCAACATCAACCCCTTCTCCCCAGGCAGACCCACCTCCAGAATGCAGCCCCATGCAAGCAACATCACCCCCTTCTCCCCAGGCAGAACCGTCCTCCAGCAACATCACCCCCTTCTCACCAGGCAGACCCCCTCAAGCATGCACATGCAGCCCCATGCAAGCATCACCCCCTTCTCCCGAGGCGGACCCCCCCTTCAGCAAGCACAGGCAGCCCCATGCAAGCAACATCACCCCCTTCACCCCAGGCAGACCTCCCTCTCCAGCATGAACATGCAGCCCCATGCAAGCAACATTACCCCCTTCTCCCGAGGCGGACCCCCCCTTCAGCAAGCACACGCAGCCCCATGCAAGCAACATCACCTCGTTCTCCCCAAGCAGCCCCCCCTCCAGCATGCAGCCCCATGCAAGCAACATCACCCCTTCTCCCCAGGCAGACCCCCTCTCCAGCATGCACACGCAGCCCCATGCAAGCAACATCACCCCCTTCTCCCCAGGCAGACCCCCCTCCAGCATGCGCACGCAGCCCCTTGCAAGCAACATCACCCCCTTCTCCCCAAGCAGCCCCCCTCCAGCATGCACATGCAGCCCCATGCAAGCATCACCCCCTTCTCCCGAGGCGGACCCCCCCTTCAGCAAGCACACGTAGCCCCATGCAAGCATCACCCCCTTCTCCCCAGGCAGACCCCCCTCCAGCATGCGCACGCAGCCCCATGCAAGCAACATCACCCCCTTCTCCCCAGGCAGACCCCCCCTCCAGCATGCACACGTAGCCCCATGCAAACAACATCACCCCCTTCTCCCCAGGCAGACCCCCCCTCCAGCATGCACACGCAGCCCCATGCAAACATCACCCCCTTCTCCCCAGGCAGACCCCCTCTCCAGCATGCACACGCAGCCCCATGCAAGCAACATCACCCCCTTCTCCCCAGGCAGACCCCCCCTCCAGCATGCACATGCAGCCCCATGCAAACATCACCCCCTTCTCCCCAGGCAGACCCCCTCTCCAGCATGCACACGCAGCCCCATGCAAGCAACATCACCCCCTTCTCCGCAGGCAGACCCCCCTCCAGCATGCACATGCAGCCCCATGCAAGCATCACCCCCTTCTCCCGAGGCGGACCCCCCCTTCAGCAAGCACACGCAGCCCCATGCAAGCAACATCACCTCGTTCTCCCCAAGCAGCCCCCCCTCCAGCATGCAGCCCCATGCAAGCAACATCACCCCTTCTCCCCAGGCAGACCCCCTCTCCAGCATGCACACGCAGCCCCATGCAAGCAACATCACCCCCTTCTCCCCAGGCAGACCCCCCTCCAGCATGCGCACGCAGCCCCTTGCAAGCAACATCACCCCCTTCTCCCCAAGCAGCCCCCCTCCAGCATGCACATGCAGCCCCATGCAAGCATCACCCCCTTCTCCCGAGGCGGACCCCCCCTTCAGCAAGCACACGTAGCCCCATGCAAGCAACATCACCCCCTTCTCCCCAGGCAGACCCCCCTCCAGCATGCGCACGCAGCCCCATGCAAGCAACATCACCCCCTTCTCCCCAGGCAGAACCGTCCTCCAGCAACATCACCCCCTTCTCACCAGGCAGACCCCCTCAAGCATGCACATGCAGCCCCATGCAAGCATCACCCCCTTCTCCCGAGGCGGACCCCCCTTCAGCAAGCACACGCAGCCCCATGCAAGCAACATCACCCCCTTCTCCCCAGGCAGACCCCCCTCCAGCATGCGCACGCAGCCCCATGCAAGCAACATCACCCCCTTCTCCCCAGGCAGAACCGTCCTCCAGCAACATCACCCCCTTCTCCCCAGGCAGAACCGTCCTCCAGCAACATCACCCCCTTCTCACCAGGCAGACCCCCTCAAGCATGCACATGCAGCCCCATGCAAGCATCACCCCCTTCTCCCGAGGCGGACCCCCCCTTCAGCATGCAGCCCCATGCAAGCAACATCACCCCCTTCTCCCCAGGCAGACCCCCCTCCAGCATGCAGCCCCATGCAAGCAACATCACCCCCTTCTCCCCAGGCAAACCCCCCTCCAGCATGCAGCCCCATGCAAGCAACATCACCCCTTCTCACCAGGCAGACCCCCTCAAGCATGCACACGCAGCCCCATGCAAGCAACATCACCCCCTTCTCCCCAGGCAGACCCCCCTCCAGCATGCATACGCAGCCCCATGCAAGCAACATCACCCCCTTCTCCCCAGGCAGACCCCCCTCCAGCATGCACACGCAGCCCCATGCTAGAAACATCACCCCCCCCTCTCCCCAGGCAGACCCCCCTCCAGCATGCACACGCAGCCCCATGCAAGTAACATCACCTCCTTCTTCCCAGGCAGACCCCCTTCCAGCATGCACACGCAGCCCCATGCAAGAAACATCACCCCCCCCTCTCCCCAGGCAGACCCCCTTCCAGCATGCACACGCAGCCCCATGCAAGTAACATCACCCCCTTCTCCCTAGGCAGACCCCCCTCCAGCATGCACATGCAGCCCCATGCAAACATCACCCCCTTCTCCCCAGGCAGACCCTCCTCCAGCATGCAGCCCTATGCAAGCAACATCACCCCCTCCCAGCTCGTGCATGAACATCCACTTACCTGCCATGACTCCGGCAGCTTCCTGTCTGCTGCTCTGCTCTATGGAGGAGGAGGCCCCGCCCCTTCTGGTCACATGGGCATGACGTCAGCACAGCTCCAAGCCGACTTGGATTTAGCCTCTACCTTTTTTTTTAACAGCTGTAACCGGAAGTAGAAGCGGCTCACTTCCGGAATCACAGATCATCGCTCTTGTGGAGCGACAGGAGAGCAGTGTGGAGAGCGCGCAGCACAGGAGCCCGGAGGAGGGAGCGGCGACACCCCGCAGAGGACAGAAGGGAGACGGTGTGTGGGGGGAGAGTGTGGGGGGAGCAGAGGCTGGGCATGGGGGGGCAGAGCCAGAGCTGGTGAGTGGGGGACGGGGGCAGAGCCACAGCTGTTGTATGTTGTGTGTGTGTGTGTGTGTGTGTGTATATATATATGCAAGTGAGATCTATATGAAATGCATATATTTCCATCACAATCCCTCCTTATAAGAATCCTGCTCCTTTCACAAGCGCTGCAACTCTTTTATGCTGCCAGTGGGTTGACGCATGCCTGATGCATACGCCCCCCCTCCATACAGACTTTTGCAAATGGGCGGTCAGGAGGTCTGTCCCTAGCGGGGGTTCATTGCATTGTAATCAAAGTCTCTTAGTCAGCAGTCTATGCAGTCAGTGGTGTGTATTCTCTAGCGGGTAGGTAATTTATTCAGTCAGGTAGGGCTTCCACAGCATCATTCCAGCTCAGGTTGGGTTGGATCAAGGAAATGCTGTAGATATAGTATATCTTGACTTCAGCAAAGCATTTGACAAAGTCTCTCATACAATCCTTATTGAAAAAATGACTAAGTATGGAATGGACAAGGCAACTGTTAGGTGGATTCATAACTGGCTTAGTGATCGGACCCAAAGAGTGGTCGTAAATGGCTGCACATCCAGTTGGAAGAATGTCTCAAGTGGGGTACCACAGGGCTCTGTCCTGGGCCCTGTATTGTTCAACATCTTTATCAACGATTTAGATGAAGGAATTGAGGGTAAACTGATTAAATTTGCTGATGACACAAAGCTAGGAGGGATAGCTAATACTAGAGAAGAGAGAGAGAGGATTCAAAAAGATTTAAATAAACTGGAGAAGTGGGCAGCAACTAACAGAATGGTTTTTAACAGGGAGAAATGCAAAGTACTACATCTGGGCAATAAAAATGAAAAAAGCATATACAGAATGCAGGGCTGTGGAGTCGGAGTCGGAGCTCATTTTGGTGGAGTCGGAGTTGGAGTCGGTATAAAATGGACCGACTCCGACTCCTAAAATATATAATAAATTGGGTACAGTAATTCAATGCAGGATGTGCTGAATATTTTTTCATAGGAGTTTGGGAAAGTTATGAAATGTCCTATAAATGGCTGTTATATTCCTGATCTAAGGCTACATTCACACACAGCGTTTTTCCTGTGTTTTTTGAGGATACGTTTTTCAGCTGCAAAAGCTGATCATCTTTTTAAAAAACTGCATCACCTGAAAGGTTTTTGAGCTCATAGATAATGTTTTCAATAGCAAAAGCAGATTAGAAATCTGCTCTATCTATCCATTTATCCATATCTGTCTATCCATATCGTATCTGTACCAAAAAGAATGAAAACCGGGTAGTACACCAATATATATTCTGTTCTATCTAAATATCTTGATTATTGGATCATAAAAATGATTAAATGTCTGAGGTTCACATTGTACTACAATACATTTTTCACTTAAATATAAGCAATATGTGTCGGAGTTGGAGTCGGAGTCGGTGTAAAGGAAATTGAGGAGTCGGAGTCACAGGTTTGGCTTACCGACTCCACAGCCCTGACAGAATAGGAGGAATAGGGCTAAGTGACAGCACATGTGAAAAAGACTTGGGTATACTAATAGATCACAGACTGAATATGAGTCAACAGTGTGATGCAGCAGCAAAAAAAGGCAAATGCAATTCTAGGATGTATTAACAGAAGCATACAGTCTAGATCACGTGAAGTCATTATTTCCCTCTACTCCTCTTTGGTCAGACCTCATCTGGAATATTGTGTCCAGTTTTGGGCACCACATTTTAAAAAAGACATCAAACTGGAGCAAGTTCAGAAAAGAGCGACCAGAATGGTGACCGGTCTGAAAACCCTGTCTTATGAGGAAAGTTTGCAGGATTTGGGAATGTTTAGTTTGCAAAAGAGAAGACTGAGAGGAGACTTAATAGCTGTCTACAAATATCTAAAGGGCTGTCACATTGTAGAAGGATCAACTTTATTCTCATTTGCACAAGGAAAGACTAGAAGCAATGGGATGAAACTGAATGGGAGGAGACACAGATTAGATATTAGAAAAAACTTTTTGACAGTTAGAGTGATCAATGAGTGGAACAGGCTGCCACGAGAAGTGGTGAGTTCTCCTTCAATGGAAGTCTTCAAACAGAGGCTGGACAAACATCTGACTGGGATGATTTAGCGAATCCTGCTTTGAGCAGGGGGTTGGACCAGATGGCCCAGGAGGTCCCTTCCAACTCTACGATTCTATGATTCAGGTGTATCTCTTGGTATGAGAGCTTTCTTGCAATGCGATGCGTGGATCCAGGTGGGGGTTCTCCCTCCAGGTTGGTGGCGTCAGCACTTGGAGAAGCGCCATCAATTCTGGAATTGAGTGCTCTCCTTACAAACTTTTTCAACCAACACTTAGTCTCCTGACTTCAGGGCGTGCATACCAGGCACCAAATCTGGACCTGGCCATGAAGAAGAAACTCGAGAATGGACATTAGCAAGAGTCTTGATAAATTCAATTACACAAGCAAAGTATCACATCGCATAGTCAACTGCTGGGAAGAATACCCCTAACCTGAGTTTAGACCAAAATAAAATTTAATATTGGTGACAGCTTTTACTGAGCCTATGGGAGTGTCTAATGCCATGGTTTGTCTCTTGGGCAATTTTTTAGCATGCTGCTCTTAAGTGTCCCACTTAGTCTATGGTGGGAAGTGTGTAGGCCTAAGTCTGACCCTACTGCTGATCAGATCTCTTGTGTCAGGTTTGCTGTGAATGTGGGTCCCTGATCACTTGCTATCACTTCTGGAACCCCATATCTACACACTATTTTTTAGAGTAGCTTCTTTGCAGTAGTCTTCACCAACTGGTTCCTTACTGGGAAAGCTTCAGGCCAGATGATGTGGGAGAACTTTTTCCACTCGCCCAATGTTGCATTTGTTGGGTGCTAGACATCTGCTGGAAATTTGGCTGTTAAGGTGGGAGTCCAGATCAATCAGGTCATTCATCTGTGTCTTCAATTCTGTGTGGGGGCCATGTATCCATTGAACCACCATAGGGTACATACTTAGAGGTAGTCTGGGTGTGCCTTGAGGTAGACGATTGAGGTAGACAGGGTTTTGGAGTTCAGTGCTTTTGCCCTTCAGCATCCAGCTTTCCTTCTCCTCCTTTGGGGTCTGGTCCTACTACTTCTTGAACAGATCCCAGGACGTCATTTTTTGTCAGGTTTTCTCGTCTTCAGTCGTTATGTAGTTGCCGTCCGGCTCTATGACCTCTCCCACTTTTCCAAATGGTCTTCCTTTGGCTGCCACGTCTGCCATGTCGATACCCCATGCCTCTACTGTTTTCAGTTTTCCGTGTGCCTTGACCTTTAACACTGCCACCACTTTTAGAAGTTGAAGAGCATCCAGCAGGTCCCTGATGGCTCCATGATGCTTCACGGTTGACCCGCTTGCTATGATGAAGTCTCTTGCAGCCCAGATGGGTCCGAAGTCGTGTGCCATGCCATGCGAGTACTTTCGTCAGCGCTATCAGTTCTGCTTCTTGGACTGACAAACTTCTGGACCATAGGATGTCTTGATTGCTGGTTACTGCAGATCTATGGTATCCTGCAGATTTTTCTCTGAAGAGTCCGTATCTGCATCCCCCTCTTGTGAGTGGGAGTAGAATGGCGGTGGAAGATGTATCTGCATCCCCCCCCGTGGGAGTAGAGTCAGGCAACAGCTGAGAGCACTGAAGAGTGGTGGGGAGAGAATCTCCATTGGTTGTCCAATAATGACATCAGCAGCCTTGTCCAGGAGGGCGTGTGCTGCAAATATTGTTTTCATGCAGGAGGGCCACCCCCCCTTGCAACTGGATCCAGGCCAGCGGAGAGGTAGTCTAGAGGCCTCTGGTTTTCCTCTGTGGGTCTGTTTTAAGACGCCAGTGGCATGACCTTCTTTTTCCATTCGGTAAAGATGGAATGGCTTCTCGTAGTCAGGGAGGCCTGGAGCTGGCGCAGAGACTATGGAGTCTTTCAGTTTCCTGTACGAGATGAAGGCTGCAATGCGTTGATGCAATTGTACAGAGGCTGCATTAAGACTGGAGCACCAGGGATCCAAGTTCTGCAGTACGAGACTAGACCAAGGAAGGCCAGCGGTCTTCCGGTCATCTGTCAAGCGGTTTGTCTGGCGGGCAATACGGTGTCTTCAGGAACGTAACTTGCTTTTGACACCTGGACTCTGTTTTTCCAGAACTTGTGTTGCTGCTCCACCAGGTAGAGGAGATGAGGAAAGGGCTGTGCAGTAGAGATGTCGATGACTTATGCATGTTCTGCAATCCAGTTGACGAGGATGGAGGACAATGCTTTGGTGAGCTGTGAAAGGCTGTTCTGGGCCCTCTTGGGCATCACTGTCCATGTGTTCTGCACCCCCCTTGTGCGTTTTCAGGTCGTCCAGGTGAACATTGAAGGAAGCATTGGACAGATCCATCACCGTGAGCACTGTTGCTGTGACTGGCATGTTTGACAGCAGAGTGTGCAGATCTGGCACAACTGGGGTTTCAAACATGGTTTCTTTGTTCACAGCCCTCAAGTCATGCACCATTCTGAACCTGGCTGCTTCTCCTTTCACAGGTTTCCTCCTGATTGGGAAAAGCTGGGACTGCACGATGATTCCTATGGACGAGGTGGCTCAATCTGGCCTTGCTCTTCACAATTCTGTGAGGGACTACCATCTTCTGGCACAGAGCCGGCAGGGAAACAAGCTGTTTACTGGGGTCCTCTTCATCAGAGATGACGTTTAGCTGAGCTTTCTTGCTCTCCACCAAGGCGGTCATTGTGGTAACTCCTGCTCTGATCACAGGGGGTCTTTTTGCTGGGACGTCTTCTTTACCAGCCAAAACACAAGCCGTGGAGACACCATCACATGTTTCTCAACGCAAGCAATGACTAGCCAGGTCTTTCCCCAGGAAGGAACAACCACAGGAAGGGCAGTCTCCAATGAAGGAAACCACCTATGCCTCTAGACATTGCTTCTACTGGCCATTTTCCTACTCCACACTGATGAGGGGCAATACCCCAAAACAGCTGTCTGTGGATGGATACCATGTTTTGGCATAGGTGGTTTCCTTCATTGGAGACTTCCCTTCCCGTGGTTGTTCCTTCCCGGGGAAAGACCTGGCTAGTCATTGCTTGCGTTGAGAAACATGTGATGGTGTCTCCACGGCTTGTGTTTTGCATGTTTTTACATATTTCCCATAAGGGATGGGGGGGGGCATTGCTCTAGAATCACTGCATTGAGAAACATGTGATGGTGTCTCCGCAGTGTTGGATGTTGATCTCCAGGAGTTCATTCATCCTCATTTTTCACATTCTTTAACAGCAAGCAGCCGTTCCTTTCACCTAGCTTGATCTCAGGTCAGCATTTGTTAACCAGTTTGAGGAGCTGAGTGGCCTTCTTCTGGTCCAGGGCCTGGATAAACTTCAGGGAGCACCTTCAGAATCTTGTCCAAGATGATCCTCTGGAGCCGGAAGCAGTGCAGCCATTTCACGAAGCGTGTAAGGTCCCTTTGGGTTGAAAACTTCCTGGCCCATACCCAAGTTCTTCGGCCGTTTGTTGAACAGCGATTCCACTCAGACCTCCAGTTGGTCAGAGACAGTTTGACTCTGGGTGGTGGACAGGGGATGCTGGGCATTGTGAGGGTGCGGGGTTCCAAACTTGAGTGACACCCACCCTGGCGCAACTTGAAGTCTCCCTTGGGCCACAGGCTATTGGGTACTATATCCAGCACCTCCTTGAGTAGGCTTGCACCGGTTCAAGGCTCTTGTAGGGCCACCAGCATGATTGATTCTTCTTGGGTCAGAGGTGGAGAAAATGTCATGTCAATGTCTCTCATCCGGTGGGGTGGGCTGTTCTCCACCATAAACTGAAAAAGGATGGAGTGTCCTGGCTGTGTCCACACGCTCAGGGGCTTGTAAAGCCCCCATCACACATAGCGATTTTTTTTGTGACGCAACAGCGATCTCACCAGTGAGATCGTTGTGCAGGGGTCCTCAAACTTTTTAAACAGGGGGCCAGATTACGGTCCCTCGGACCGTTGGAGGGCCGGAATATAGTTTAAAAAAAATTATGAATAAATTCCTGTGCACACTGCACATATCTTGTTTAGAAGTAAAAAAAAAAAATAGGAACAAATACAATAATAAAAATGAAGTTAAATCATCAAACTTACCGATTTTTTTGGGTTCTCCGAATATCCTACACTTCGAGTTAACTTTTTCTCTTTCTTGATATCATTGTTTCCTAGGGATTCAAAATTGCTATTAGTAAAATACCAACATATATACAGCGCTACAAAAACAATATACCAGCAATAAAACTGAGACATACAGACTGCACTGCCCATCAATGCAGCCTGATCAGTGCCCATCAATGCAGCCTGATCAGTACCCAACAATGCAGCCTGATTAGTGCCCATCAATGCAGCCTGATCAGTGCCCAACAATGCAGCCTGATTAGTGCCCATCAATGCAGCCTGATCAGTACCCAACAATGCAGCCTGATTAGTGCCTATCAATGCAGCCTGATTAGTGCCCATCAATGCAGCCTGATCAGTGCCCATCAATGCAGCCTGATCAGTGCCCATCAATGCAGCCTGATCAGTGCCCATCAATGCAGCCTGATCAGTGCCCATCAATGCAGCCTGATCAGTGCCCATCAATGCAGCCTGATCAGTGCCTATCAATGCAGCCTCACCAGTGCCCATATTGGTGGAACTCCACTTTTACCTCAGGCTCAGACTGGTGTGGTGCAAGAATCCCCAATAGGCAGCATTGGTCCCTAAAAGGCAGGTAAATGTACCCAATAGGCAGCATACGTCTCCAATAGGCAGGTAAATGTCCTCAATAGGCAGCATAGGTCCCCAATAGGCAGGTAAATGTCCCCAATAGGCAGCACAGGTCCCCAAAAGGCAGGTAAATGTCCCCAATAGGCAGCACTTGTCCCCAATAGGCAGCACAGGTCCCCAATAGGCAGGTAAATGTCCCCAATAGGCAGCACAGGTCCCCAAAAGGCAGGTAAATGTCCCCAATAGGCAGCACAGGTCTCCATTAGGCAGGTAAATGTCCCCATTAGGCAGGTAAATGTCCCCAATAGGCAGGTAAATGTCCCCAATAGGCAGCACAGGTCCCCAAAAGGCAGGTAAAAGTCCCCAATAGGCAGCACAGGTCCCCAATAGGCAGGTAAATGTCCCCATTAGGCAGCACAGGTCCCCATTAGGCAGCACAGGTCCCCATTAGGCAGGTAAATGTCCCCAATAGGCAGCACAGGTCCCCAAAAGGCAGCACAGGTCCCCAAAAGGCAGGTAAAAGTCCCCAATAGGCAGCACAGGTCCCCAATAGGCAGGTAAATGTCCCCATTAGGCAGCACAGGTCCCCATTAGGCAGCACAGGTCCCCATTAGGCAGGTAAATGTCCCCAAAAGGCAGGTAAATGTCCCCAATAGGCAGCACAGGTCCCCATTAGGCAGGTAAATGTCCCCATTAGGCAGCACAGGTCCCCATTAGGCAGCACAGGTCCCCATTAGGCAGCACAGGTCCCCATTAGGCAGGTAAATGTCCCCAATAGGCAGCACAGGTCCCCAAAAGGCAGGTAAATGTCCCCAATAGGCAGCACAGGTCCCCATTAGGCAGGTAAATGTCCCCATTAGGCAGCACAGGTCCCCATTAGGCAGCACAGGTCCCCATTAGGCAGCACAGGTCCCCATTAGGCAGCACAGGTCCCCATTAGGCAGGTAAATGTCCCCAAAAGGCAGCACAGGTCCCCAAAAGGCAGGTAAAAGTCCCCAATAGGCAGCACAGGTCCCCAATAGGCAGGTAAATGTCCCCATTAGGCAGCACAGGTCCCCATTAGGCAGCACAGGTCCCCATTAGGCAGCACAGGTCCCCATTAGGCAGGTAAATGTCCCCAATAGGCAGCACAGGTCCCCAAAAGGCAGGTAAATGTCCCCAATAGGCAGCACAGGTCCCCATTAGACAGGTAAATGTCCCCAATAGGCAGCACAGGTCCCCAATAGGTAGCACAGGTCCCCAATAGGCAGGTAAATGTCCCCAATAGGAAGGTAAATGTCCTCAATAGGCAGGTAAATGTCCCCACTAGGCAGGAAAATATCCCCAATAGGTAGCACAGGTCCCCACTAGGCAGAAAAATGTCCCCAATAGGTAGCACAGGTCCCCACTAGGCAGGAAAATGTCCCCACTAGGCAGGAAAATATCCCCAATAGGTAGCACAGATCCCCACTAGGCAGAACAATGTCCCCACTAGGCAGGAAAATATCCCCAATAGGAACCGGCATTAAAAAAAAAAAAAAAAAAAAAAAGTACTCACCTATGTCCCCGCACTGCTCTGAAGAGGCGCCCGCTCGTCTCCGTCTTCTTCCGGCACAGGCCCAGGCGGCGTGACATCATCAGACCGCGCAGGCGGCGTGATGACAATCACGTCGTCTCTGTGCACTGTGCTGCGGGAGGGCTGCGCAACGCCTTTCCTCGGCGCCTCGTCCCGCCCGCAATTACACAGCCCGCCGGCACTGAACTGCAGTGCAGTTCAAGATCTCAAAGTCGGCCTGGCGGAGGGCCGGATAAAAGTCTTTGGAGGGCCGCATGCGGCCCGCGGGCCGTAGTTTGAGGACCCCTGTCGTTGTGTGTGACAGCTATCAGCGACTGGCCCCCCTGCCGGGTATTGCTGATCGTTGTTGAAACATCTGGACATTTTTGGGGTCGCTGGTCTCCCGCTGGCCAGCACGCATCGCTGCGGGAGACCAGCGAGCTGGAGCTGGTAACCAAGGTACACATCGGGTTTCTAAGGGGTGCGCGCCCCTTAGAAACCCGATGTGTACCTTGGTTACCAACTCTCTGCATCAGCACGCTGGTAATTAAGATACAATGCGGGTAACTAAGCGACGTGCGTCGCTTGTTACCCGCGTGTCACTGGTACTGATCGCTGGTGAAGCTGCCTGTTTGACAGCTCACCAGCGATCATGTAGCGACACACCAGCGATCCTGACAAGGTGATATCGTTGTCGGGATCGCTGGTGAGTCGCTATGTGTGACGGGGCCCTAAGCTGGGAATGTCTGACTTGACCTTCAATCCCCACACAAGACACAGTGTTCTGATAGGCAGGAGGGGTTGGGGAGTTCCACATGCCTCATCACACTTCTGACTGCACCAGTGTCCACAAGGAAAGATATGACAACCCCCGGAGATTTGAGGTATTGGGTCCGCTGATGGAGTTTTACATGTCAGGGGCGTGATGTCTTGCGGACCTGGCTTGCCTCTGTCCTATAGACAGGGTTCTTCACTGTTTCCTGTGTTTCTTGGCCTATTCCCCTGCGTGATGTCCTGGGCTGCCGGGGTGCTGTGCACTGGTTCCGGAAATGACCAAGGTTGCCACAGTTGTAACACCTGATGGGTCTCCCGTCCCTGCAGGGTGGGTGCTCTTCCACATCGGTGGCCACCATAGGAGGGGCTGTCTTCCGCACTCCTGGGTGGGACTGAATTCTTCTGGCTACTGCGAGCAGGGCATCTACGGCTATTGACCTGTACTCAGGCCTGGTCACTGTCAGCAGCTTCTTGATTGGTTCTCTTAGTCCATGCCTAAAGGCCTCTGCCAACATTTGTTTGTGTATCTGATCATGAATAGTGAAGCCTAAGTCTTGGAATATTTGCCTCACTCTGCCATGAAACTTGTCTACAGACTCTGTCTCGGCCTGGCTCATGTTATGTAGGCTGAGTGCTTGTCTGGCTTCGGCCCACTCTCTGAGCTGCTCAATTAGCTTTGATCCTGACTCCCAGGAGTGCACATCTAATTCTGATGGAAGCTTGAAGTGTTCCTTCATGATTGGCCAGAGTGTTTCACCTGCTTTTAATTCCATTATGGACCAGAGATCAATCCAGATTGCAGATGTTTGCTGGCTCTGCTGCATTCTTCAGTAAAATGGCATGGGGTCCATATCTGGGTTTGGCAGATTTTTCAGAATACTCAACACCTGACTAGGGGTGAAGGGCACATAGTGTAAGAGTTCTGGCTCTATCTGCCCCTGCCTACTTGGTGTCTGTGGGTTTCTTCACCTAGTACTGGGCAGCATGTATGCTGTCCCCTCTTCATATTCATCAGAGGAGAAACTGTGACATTGTGTGGGTGCTCCCCCCCTTCTGAGGTTGCAGGTCTGCCTGGCACTCAGGATCCTCATTGTAAGACCCAGCAGCTGCAGACACTGATGACTCACACCTCCCTTCTGCTAGCTGTTGTATTGGGGGGGCACCTGTGGTGTTATGTGTAGGGAGTGTTTCACTTTCTTCTCCTGGTATCAGCTGGCTCTTTAGAGAGGGTGCCCTGTGGAGATAAGGACACCTCATTTTCTGGATTTGGCACTGGCCCAGCTGGTGACAATGAACTGAGAGGTGGAAGAGAGGGTGAGGAGCAGGGAGGGGTAGAGGAGAGAGTGGAAAGGTGGGGAGATGAAAAAAGAAAGAGGGAGGAGAGGAGGAAGGTGATAGAAGAGGAGGGGAGAGAGAAGACGAGGGGGATGAGGGAGGAGGAAAGACAGAGGGAAAAGATGAGGGAGGAGGAAATATAGGAGGAAAAATAGATGAGGGAGGAGTGGAGAGGGAGGAGAGGGAAGGAGCGGCGGACTCCTTCCCCTTTTCTGCTTGGACTTGTGCCTTCTCCCGGGGGGGGGGGGAGTGGGAAGCGGGGTGCCTCACAGACGGCAGCTTAGAATTCCTCTGAAAACACTTTTTTCTCTCTTGTACATGTAAAAATAATCCTTTCCTGTTCACCTAACTCTCAGTACTTCTATGCTGTAAATCCGCTGCCACTTTATAAAACGCGGACTTCAATTCAGCTCAACTAACTAACTTCCCTTTTTTGTTAATGCATTATGCCATGCTGCAGCTTAAAAGCTGCCCCTGTAAATCTACATACTTAACTTTCTGAATAACACTATGTCTATTCCAAAAACTTCAAAGAAAAAGGTGATTAAAACTTCAAAAACTTCACAACCCTTTTTTTTAAACTTGCTTAAAAAGGAAAGAAAAAAGCAAAAAAAAACCAAAATATTTATAAAAACTTCAAAAGAAAATGGAAAACTAATAAAAACTCAAAAAATGGAGAAAAAAGAAAACAAAGAATAATCAAGAAGTTGGTAAAACTTGAAAAGAACACCTCCAAAAAGAAATCAAAAATCCAAAATTCAGTACAACTTCCAGCAATAAAATGTCCGTGCACAAATGGAGGATACACACTTCCCCTTTCCTCTGCCTGCATCTCTCAGTAAAATCTTTTGAGAACAATGGAAACAAAAGAGCAAACTGAGACAATGGTATATATTCAACAACCCAGCATTCCCAAAAATTCTCACACTACAGTAAAAAACTTCCACCAAATGCAAGATATAACAAGGGAAAAGCAGAGTACAGAACAAATGTGACAATATGAAAAATATCAGAGAAGCACCCTACGGGCAAAAGAGGAAGTGTAAAAGGAAAGGAAAAAAAACTTTCTGCTTCAGATCTTCATGGAGAACAGCAGTGAATTTACAGGTTGATGCACATATAGACGTCCGGGGAGAAATCGAGGCCCTCTTTAGTGACACGTAGCACAAGCAGCTCTGGTAACCAACAACTGCCAATCACACTTGGTGTACTACGCTCGGTAACCCGGGAATGTTAACACACTGTACCGGTTGTCCCGCCGGTAACAGGAATCAGTGATAACTCCCACAAAATTGCCACCATCTGTACCTGGCTGGCCTCTCCTGTCCTTCCGATGTACAGGTGAATCGGTGGCAACCTGTCAAGTGATTTGGCTTGCGATATTTCCCCCAAGCTAAACACTACCATGTGCCTGGCGATCTGGGTACTCCTGTCCCTTCCGATGCATGGGTGTATATGTGATAGCTTGATAGGAGACTAGACTAGTGATATCTCTCTAAGCCCCCACAACCCATACCTGGATAGGCTTCTCCTGTCCTCCCTGTGTACAGGTTTATTTGTGAGGACTTAGCAGGGGAAGTTGAATCTTAGATATCGGTTTCCCAGCAACCACATGCACAATCAATCACCGTTCCACCAGCTCTATCCCGGATCTAGACACAAACAGGACCCAAAGCAGACACCTTGGCTTATCCCAGGGTTTGGATAAGGGTGTGGACTTTTACACTACCTGGGAATGCGGTGGTGACCACACCTGACCGGCTAGAGGTACAGACCCGGACTGGGCACAGGGGACATTCTGGTAAGATAACCAGATTTTCTTACCTTACTTATGGAGTTGCGCAAATCTCCGTCCCCATGAGCCAAGGCCTTAGTCGGCACCTCCGTCTCTCTGGTCAGCAGGGTCCCCGTGCGTTTCGTCCACAGCCCCGCGTCTCTGCACCAGATGATATGGAAATTTGGATAGATATATCTCTGTGTGCTGCGGCCTGTCCTAATTAGAACAGAGTCTCATTGAGCGCTCAACAGAAAAGACACCCTAAACACCTTGTTAGCAGTCTTTCCAGCAGGACTCTGCTGGTTTATTGCACATACGCGTATATGGTTTTATAATTACATACAGAAAGGAGTGGTTAGTCAATTAACATAAGGTTTGTGTTTTAATGCTATTGGCTATTTGAGTAAATGAACTTATATGGCAGTGTCCGACATGAGGGTGATTTAGCATCATATGATTTACTCTTATGCATTGTCTTGCAATGTCAGCAAACCTCCGATATCAGCTAGTGCATCTGGTCCAACTTCCTCCTTTCCCATGGCTGGCTGATATATCACAAGACAATGCTACCATGAGACTATGCTGGTTCTCCAGACTGGCTCATGGGGTTAGTAGGTCATTTTCAGCAATTGATTATAAGGTTCAAGATAGCTATGAAAATGTGTCTATCTGTATATAAGGATATATGCAAGTGAGATCTGTATGAAATGTATATATTTCCATCACCGCTGGAGTGTGGTGGACGGGAGATAAAACATAACCTTTAGTAAGATAGTAGGATAAAAACAATTTTGTGTCCCCCAGAGTGAATTAATATAAATGTATCGGTGAAGTCACAAATAAAGGGGCGTGAGGAGCACAGCCCGATCAGGAGGAATGATTCACACTGGCTGAACTGCAATCAGCAAGTCCCAGAATCTCACGTTATGGATCTGGGAGAATCCCACAGAACCCCGCAAACAATGACTGACAGATTCTGGCTGCATATAACAGTAATGACTGGAATCTGGATGACATTAATAGAGTTACCACCTGAAATATGCCAGAGCAATAAGTGAGGAAAGGCACAAGCTCAGCCATTCATGAAGGGGGTGCGGGAGGAAAAGGAGATCCTGGGTCCAGGATGCTCCATATAGGACAAGGGGAAGAAAATGCCCTACAAGACCCTAAAGGGCTAACAGTAGTCTATCCCCAAGACTCCCCCCTGACTGTCCACAGCTCCCCCTGTGCTAAACAAGCCCTGCACACCCCCATGGAAGGGCCCAACGCGTTTCTTCCAAGCTGAGTCATCAGGGGACTTATCCTTGTGATAGGAGGTCAGGTGCCATAGTGCTGAGCTAAAGGTGGGGGGGGAGGGGGGAGTATGAAATACATACCATGGTACTTCCAGTGGTTGAAACACACGCCAGGGTGCCATAAAGGTGCGTGAGCCGCAAGGAAAAAATCTGCGACACTCAAATGAAGGCGAACTACTAATTGTGTCCCATGTGGAACGCACGCCAATGCCACATGCGGCATGTGGAACGCACGCCAATGCCACATGCGGCATGTGGAACGCACGCCAACGCCACATTTGGCTTTGATGGCATCTTCCCTTTAAACTGCCATGGTTTTTGTTGCAGCCGCTCTTGTGCCGTCCCTGCGGTGTTCATCTATGTTATGGTTCCAAAAAGAATTAATTTGTAAAAAAAAATGTTTCACTTGTTAAAAAATAGTAAAATGTGTCTTCTGCTTTATGTTTTTCTTTTTACAAGAATTGTTGGAGCCAATTTTTCATTAGAAACGTTTTAATATCGGCTTTTTCTGGAGTTTTTCTTGTAATATAGGAAAGCCTAAGGCCAGAAATAATCCCCATAAATCACTGTACATGGAGACTTTGGGATCAGATCATTTCTGTCCGTTGTGTTTGTGGAAACAAAAAATCTTTTCTAAAAGCCTCAAACTTCTGTGTGTGACTCAGAGCTGAGATCTAACGTGAGAGAAGATTCCAGTGCGGGGAAGACGGGGAACCTTCATATAGACGGCCGGTGGGGATGGAGGCAGTGACCGACTCTGGCCACATCTGTCTCTAGAGCCGCAGTAAAAGATGAAGATGTCGTCCTCATCATGAAGGAGTTATTTCTCATGTCGCGTGTAATGAATATCTCCTGCAGTATTGCTAATGCCGATTCCAGTGTCGGTAATGAGACGAGAATTAGCGTTATGGAAGATGAGTCTATGAGGAACGTGTTCAGCTGCCGACTCCGAGGAGGAAACTGCTTGTTGTCTGTGGCCTAAATATATAGGTTTTATTAGTAGATGTCAGGGAAGAAAACTAAACCCTGTAAAATAATAAATCTCCTCATATGTTTCCCTTATTATCTCCAGTAATTGTATTATTACACAGGATTCTTATGGTGTTACATCGGATCATCTTCTTCTCATTCAGGTCTTTACAATATCGGATCCTCTCAGTGAAGATCTTCTACAGAAGAGAATTTTCCTGATTTACCCATCAAGGATGGATATGGACAGAGACAAGATGGCGGAGAGGATATTACACCTCACCCTAGAGATCCTCTTCCGTCTCACCGGAGAGGTGAGAGATTCTGATGACGTCACATTACATCATTCTTATCTATGGGAATAAGAGATGGACAGAACTGGAGAGGTGAGGACTCTGGAAATGTCTGTAGTGAGATTTATTAATGTGTCTCTCCATAACCAGGATTACACAGTGGTGAAGAAGACCTCTAGTGATCGCTGTCAGGACCCTGTGTCTGAGGGATGGGGAAGACCCCTGAGCCCAATCACGGGGCCTCCACCTCACCCCCTGATACATGAGGACATCAATGACCAGAAGATCCTAGAACTCATCTACAAGATGACTGAGCTGCTGACTGGAGAGGTGACACTGCTGGGAATGCTGGGACATTATACAGTAACACTATGAAGGGATCGGGGGGATGACTGTTTCATTGTATGTGTCAGGTTCCTATAAGGTGTCAGGATGTCGCTGTCTATTTCTCCATGGAGGAGTGGGAGTATTTAGAAGGACACAGCGATCTGTACAAGGACGTCATAATGGAGGTTCCCCAGCCCCTCACATCTCCAGGTAATAAATAGGACTAAATACACACGGTCTATAATTATCTGTATGTAGAGAATGAATTCAGTCCCTGTATGTGTTTCCTCCAGATCTATCCAGTAAGAGGACAACACCAGAGAGATGTCCCCGTCCTCTTCTTCCACAGGACTGTAACCAAGAAGATCCCAGTGCTCCTCAGGATCATCAGGTAGATGGAGAGAAGGTGTCAGGAGATCTCCCCTATGATGTGTAGATGGCTGTGAAGGTCTTGTGCTCAGTCTTGTTTTATCCACCAGTATTATATGTTTTATACTTGTGTAATGAGAACGGTGGAGATGGCAGGATTAGAGCTGATCATAGATGGGACTTCTCCATCTGTCTGTGACTTTTACAATATTTGTTTCAGGGTGAAGATCTGACCCATATTAATACTACAAAGACATATGTGAGAGATGATGAGCGGTGTAAAGAGGAGATTCCCACATATGACTACCCAGGTGAGTAGTAACCACTGAATGCAGAGAAGTCACAGATTCCTCTCAGTCACCGGCTGTGGCTGCTTTATCGGTGGTGTAGTTCGGCCGTATTACCATGATCACCATTTTGCCTCTAGACCACAACATTCTCCTCCACCCAAAACTGTTCAAATGACTTTGGGCATTGAAAGCCCTTTCCTATAGAACTTACAACCTGGAGGATCCACATAACCCCTGGGATTAGTGTGAGGGTGATTCCTTAAAGCGAGATCTATATGATTGCTTGTATCTGACCCAATAGAGGCCGAGCGCACACTTCAAGAGTCACACCGAGCACGGAGTTAGATGTCTACTCCTTTCTCATCAAAGGCTTGCACACAACTGAAGTTCATTCTCAAGACAAAGTAACAGGAAATGGGTGTCACACAATCTTCTGAGTAGCCAGTGTCAGTGTATGATAGGTCCATTTCAGCTTCACTTCCATATATGGTATCCAGTATCTCAGCTTCTGCATTCCAAGGATTCCTTCCAGGGTGTTGTCTGAAGACACAGACGCCATCTTGGTAAACCATATCTGAACTGACTTGTATAAGGGTTAATAATTGATTTCATTAGCCATTCTCGCCTTCGCATTAGGAGACGCTGACCGTTACCTGCCCAGATCTGTAACTATAAAGCCAAATGACAGCGTAAGTAGAGTGTGCTGACAAGATAGAAAATCACTTGAAGAAAAATCTTATGCTGGGCCTGTAAGAGAAAGCGGAGGGTAATGATGCTGTTGGCTTCCTAGATCCCTGAGATCTTATCGGATGAATCTTCTCTCCCTTCTGTGCTGCTGAATGTCTCATGGTCCCTACAAGACCAGGTCCAGTCTTTCTGGCCAAACTTCCCTTTTATGAGCGACAACAGTAAATGTGCAGTGAGGCCGAGTGTGAATTTCTGTCCAATAACAGCAGAGTTTCCCTTTATCCTGACTTTTCAATTTGTATTAAAACCAACTAACTTCAAGGAGGATTGTGATAATCTCCAGGACAAACATTCCACCTGTGCCATGATATATCTCTAAGCTGTGCGTGGCTGAGGGCTGTAATATACATTTATTCCCGCCTGCAGGAGATGTGTTGGCTCCAGCCCTGGTGTCATGGATTCCCTCCACGTCATAAATTACATTGTTTCTGATCCTAAGGAATTCAGATTACTGCACAATCTCTCCTGAAATGGGGAGCAATATTATTTCTCTAATCTTCTGCTCAGGATCCATAGTAGCTCCAATGGTCACCATAAATGAGGGCAACTCTGGTTTACTGTTTAATCTGTATTTGTAGCTTTCAGTTAATGAGATTCTCGTGCTCTGGGGCGGGACTGTGGGCGTGCCCATGGGTGGGGCTGTGGGCGGGCCTTTATGTGGTGCTCTGATTACATATTCATCTGTATTGGCTTATGACAGGTCACTGATCCCTCACTGACCTGCCCCCCATTTTTATATAATAATAATCTCTATATAGCGCCAGCATATTCCTCAGCACTTTACAGTTTAACAGTTTCAAAACACAAGTCATAAGTAACAGTTAATACAATAATTAAAGCAAAATAAGCCGCCCCTGCTGTTGAGAGCTTACAATCTACAATGAGGTGGGGGAGATACAAAGTACAGGTGTGTATTTACAATGGTGTATTTACAATGAAGGTCCCGCCATCTTGAGGGAGTGAAGGATGGATGGAGATAGTGAATGGGATACACACGCACACTTACACATACAATGACTTTGATTAGTGAACGTGATAGGCCGCTCTGAACAAATGTGTTTTAAAGGAACGCCTGAGACTATGCAAATTGTGGATAGTCATTTCTTGGGGTAGAGCATTCCAAAAGATTGGCGCAGCGCGGGAGAAGTCTTGGAGTCAGGAGTGGGAGGTGCGGATTAGTGCAGATGCTAGTCGAAAGTCGTTTGCAGAGCACAACAGTCAGGCCGATAGACAGAAATTAGGGAGGATATGTAGCGGGGTGCCGCACTGTGGAGAGCTTTGTGGGTGAGAACAAGTACTTTGAATTGGATCCTATAATGAATGGGCAACCAATGTAAGGATTGGCAAAGAGCGGACATGTCCGAGTACCGATTAGCCAGATGGATGACCCTGGCTGCTGCATTAAGGATTGACTGGAGAGGGGATAGTAGAGTAACGGAGAGGCCAATTAATAGATCATTGCAGTAATAATAATCTTTATTTTTTATATAGCGCTAACATATTCCGCAGCACTTTACAGTTTGCACACATTATCATCACTGTCCCCAATGGGGCTCACAATGTAAATTCCCTATCTTTGGAATGTGGGAGGAAACCGGAGTACCTGGAGGAAACCCACACAAACACGGGGAGAACATACAAACTCCTTGCAGATGTTGTCCTTGGTGGGATTCGAACCTAGGACTACAGCGCTGCAAGGCTGCAGTGCTATCCACTGAGCCACCATGCTGCCCATAATCCAGGCGGGAGTGGATCAATGCTACAGTGAGGGTTTTTGTTGTTTCCATGGTGATAAGGCGGATTCTAGAGATGTTCTTTAGGTGTAAGCGGCAATAGCGGGCATGAGATTGTATATGGGATGTGAAGGAGAGATTGGTGTCAAACATAACACCCAGACAGCGCACCTGCTCCCGTGGCGTTATTATGGTGCCACCCACGAGAGGGAAATGTCAGATTTAGGGAGGTTAGTAGACGGCAGGAGCAGAAGAATTTCAGTTTTTGAGAGGTTGAGGTTCAGATAGAGAGCGGACATGATGTTGGAGACTGCAGACAGTCACTGGCGTTCTGTAGTACAGCGGGGGTAAGGTGGGGGATGACGTGTATAATTGTGAGTCATCAGCATAAAGATGTTACTGAAAGACAAATCTGTTTATGGTTTGTCCAATTTGGGGCGGTGTAGAGAGAGAAGAGGGCCAAGGACTGAGCCCTGAGGTACCCCGACATTGAGAGGAAGAGGAGATGACGTGGAGCCAGAGAACAAAACTCTGAAGGAGCAGTCGGAAAGATAGGAAGAGAACCAGGAGAGAGCAGTGTCCTTAATGCCCAGTGATTGGAGCCTAGAGAGTAGGAGACGGTGATCAGCAGTGTCGAAAGATGCAGAAAGGTCAAGAAGAATGAGCAGAGAGTGGTGACCATTACGTTTTGCTGTCAGAAGGTCATTGGTCACTTTGAGTGCAGTTTAAGTCAAATGTAGGGGCGGAAGCCGGACTGTGAAGAGTCTAGGAGGAAGTGAGTGGAGAGGTATTGGGTAAGCCGGGAGTAGACTAGGCGCTGCAAAAGTTTAGAGATGAAGGGGAGATTGGAGACTGGTCTGTAGTTAGTGCAGGATGGGTTGAGAGTGGGTTTCTTTAGTAATGGAGTAACGATGGCTTGTTTGAAGGAGGATGGGAAAATGCCCGAGGAGAGGTTAAAGATTGTAGTTAGGTGAGTTGTGATGACTGGAGAGAGAGACTGGAGGAGATGTGAGAGAATGGGGTCGGTCATGCATGTAGTCGGACGAGAAGAAGACAGGAGTCTGGAGACTTCTTCTGTGATGGGATCAAATGTGGAAAGTGAGCCATGGGAATCACAGCACTTGGTGGTTGGGTGCAGATTTCCTGACAGATATTATCTATTTTTTCTGTCAAGTGGGAGGCCAGGTCATCAGCACAAATGTCTGTGATAGGGGCTTGTGCTTTTGGCCTGAGGAGGGAGTGAAAGGTGTCAAAAAGTTTCTTGGGGTTGTTGGTTAGTGAGAAGATCAGGGTGGTGAAGTAGTTCTGTTTGGCGAGGTGAAGGGCAGCGTTATAGGTTCTTAACAAAAATTTGAAGTGGATGAAGTCTTCTGGTGTGCAGGTTTTTCTCCATAGGCGTTCAGCACTCATAGAGCATCGCTGGAGAAGTTGAGTTTGCGATGTGAGCCAGGGTTGTTTTACTCTGTGTTTGGAAGTTCTGAGGGTGAGGGGCGCTACTTGGTCAAGGGCGCTTCTAAGAGTCTAAGAGTGTCGTTGTAGTGATGAACAGCCAGATCAGTACAGGAAAAAGAGGAGATTGGGGACAGTGATGAGTGTAGTCTCTAATAGATGCTACTACGCAGGCGCCGCCATCGCCGGTGACAATTTGCTGGATGTAATTTTTTTCTAAGCCTCACAATAGCCACAATATTATAGGCATTATCACCAATAATATCAATGCTATTATATGCATTATGTAATAATGGGGGCAGGTCAGTGAGGGGTCAGCGACCTGTCATAAGCCAATACAGATGAATATGTAATCAGAGCACCACATAAGTCTCATTGACAGTTACAGGAATCGTTTGATTGCAGTGATTGCCTCAAAAGGTTGTGCAACAAAATATTAATCCTTTCACGCCAAAGCCTGTTTTTGCCTTTGTGACCAATTTTTTCAGCTCTGACCAGTGTCACTCTATGAGGTCATAACTAGAGTTGAGCGACTTTTGGTTTTTTAGGGTCGCGTTTCGTTTCGTGAAACCCGACTTTTCCAAAAGTCGGGTCAAGCAAGATCGTCCGATTATAGGGAAAAGTCGGGGTCGTCCCGAAACACGAAACCCAATGTAAGTCAATGGGGAATAAAAGTCGGCAGTGAGAGGAGGACAGGAAACACACCTACAGTGCCCATTTGAATGCCAAAAGCATCAATTCTTCTTTCTTAAGCTTGTCAACCTTAATTAACTTCATAATACAAGTTACGCACTGAAAAATGGGGGTTATTTGGCTACAAACTGTGGGGGGGAGGGCTGGCTCCAGGTTTTCATGTGCCCTGGGCGAAAGAGCGCCCCTTTAACACATACCACAACTCATTATGCTCCGATACGGCAGATAAATAGCGGTATAGTACAATGAAAAATACCTCACTTTTTACATCTCATGACGAGGCCCATCTATTTCTCCATACAGAATCATTGGTCCCATATAATGTTTGAAACAGTATATGATGAGCTCCACATAATGCTACAGTATATGTTGGTCCCCATGGATGAAGCTCCACTGTCTTATGGGCCCAAATAATGCTCCAAACATAATGGGCCCCATTTCTAATGCTCTAGTGTATAATGGGCCCTGTAAATGCTGCTCCAGTGTCTGATGTCCACCTTTGGAATGTTCCAGTGTATGGTGGGCCCCATCTATCATTCTCCAGAGTATAGTGCTCCCCAAAAATTGCTGTCCCAACATTGAAAACAATCAAATAAGTCTCCTCGCTAGGGAATCCCTGTACTTGTCTGGACAGGTGCTGTAGCTTGCTTAACAGCTCGCCAGCCGTTCTCACGCCCAGTATGGATTACACGTGATTGCACAAAGGTGAGAAAGGGTACCGTATCCCCAGATAACATGTATGGATAGCGTACACATTCAAAATATATGTCTCAGGAGGCAGGCTCAGACGGTGTTAGGCCCAGTATGGATTGCACGTGATTGCACAAAGGTTAGAAAGGGTACCGTATCCCCGGATAACATGTATGGATAGCGTACACATTCAAAATATATGTCTCAGGAGGCAGGCTCAGACGGTGTTAGGCCCAGTATGGATTGCACGTGATTGCACAAAGGTTAGAAAGGGTACCGTATCCCCGGATAACATGTATGGATAGCGTACACATTCAAAATATATGTCTATACAGCATGAGGCAGGCTCAGACGGTGTTAGGCCCAGTATGGATTGCACGTGATTGCACAAAGGTTAGAAAGGGTACCGTATCCCTGGATAACATGTATGGATAGCGTACACATTCAAAATATATGTCTCAGGAGGCAGGCTCAGACGGTGTTAGGCCCAGTATGGATTGCACGTGATTGCACAAAGGTTAGAAAGGGTACCGTATCCCTGGATAACGTATGGATAGCGTACACATTCAAAATATATGCCTCAGGAGGCAGGCTCAGACGGTGTTAGGCCCAGTATGGATTGCACGTGATTGCACAAAGGTTAGAAAGGGTATCGTATCCCTGGATAACATGTATGGATAGCGTACACATTCAAAATATATGTCTCAGGAGGCAGGCTCAGACGGTGTTAGGCCCAGTATGGATTGCACGTGATTGCACAAAGGTTAGAAAGGGTACCGTATCCCCGGATAACATGTATGGATAGCGTACACATTCAAAATATATGTCTATACAGCATGAGGCAGGCTCAGACAGTGTTAGGCCCAGTATGGATTGCACGTGATTGCACAAAGGTTAGAAAGGGTACCGTATCCCTGGATAACATGTATGGATAGCGTACACATTCAAAATATATGCCTCAGGAGGCAGGCTCAGACGGTGTTAGGCCCAGTATGGATTGCACGTGATTGCACAAAGGTTAGAAAGGGTACCGTATCCCTGGATAACATGTATGGATAGCGTACACATTCAAAATATATGTCTCAGGAGGCAGGCTCAGACGGTGTTAGGCCCAGTATGGATTGCACGTGATTGCACAAAGGTTAGAAAGGGTACCGTATCCCCGGATAACATGTATGGATAGCGTACACATTCAAAATATATGTCTATACAGCATGAGGCAGGCTCAGACGGTGTTAGGCCCAGTATGGATTGCACGTGATTGCACAAAGGTTAGAAAGGGTACCGTATCCCTGGATAACATGTATGGATAGCGTACACATTCAAAATATATGTCTCAGGAGGCAGGCTCAGACGGTGTTAGGCCCAGTATGGATTGCACGTGATTGCACAAAGGTTAGAAAGGGTACCGTATCCCTGGATAACGTATGGATAGCGTACACATTCAAAATATATGCCTCAGGAGGCAGTCTCAGACGGTGTTAGGCCCAGTATGGATTGCACGTGATTGCACAAAGGTTAGAAAGGGTACCGTATCCCTGGATAACATGTATGGATAGCGTACACATTCAAAATATATGTCTATACAGCATGAGGCAGGCTCAGACGGTGTTAGGCCCAGTATGGATTGCACGTGATTGCACAAAGGTTAGAAAGGGTACCGTATCCCTGGATAACATGTATGGATAGCGTACACATTCAAAATATGTCTATACAGCATGAGGCAGGCTCAGACGGTGTTAGGCCCAGTATGGATTGCACGTGATTGCACAAAGGTTAGAAAGGGTACCGTATCCCTGGATAACATGTATGGATAGCGTACACATTCAAAATATATGTCTATACAGCATGAGGCAGGCTCAGACGGTGTTAGGCCCAGTATGGATCGCACGTGATTGCACAAAGGTTAGAAAGGGTACCGTATCCCTGGATAACATGTATGGATAGCGTACACATTCAAAATATATGTCTCAGGAGGCAGGCTCAGACGGTGTTAGGCCCAGTATGGATTGCACGTGATTGCACAAAGGTTAGAAAGGGTACCGTATCCCTGGATAACATGTATGGATAGCGTAAACATTCAAAATATATGTCTCAGGAGGCAGGCTCAGACGGTGTTAGGCCCAGTATGGATTGCACGTGATTGCACAAAGGTTAGAAAGGGTACCGTATCCCTGGATAACATGTATGGATAGCGTACACATTCAAAATATATGTCTATACAGCATGAGGCAGGCTCAGACGGTGTTAGGCCCAGTATGGATTGCACGTGATTGCACAAAGGTTAGAAAGGTTACCGTATCCCTGGATAAAATGTATGGATAGCGTACACATTCAAAATATGTCTCAGGAGGCAGGCTCAGACGGTGTTAGGCCCAGTATGGATTGCACGTGATTGCACAAAGGTTAGAAAGGGTACCGTATCCCTGGATAACATGTATGGATAGCGTAAACATTCAAAATATATGTCTCAGGAGGCAGGCTCAGACGGTGTTAGGCCCAGTATGGATTGCACGTGATTGCACAAAGGTTAGAAAGGGTACCGTATCCCTGGATAACATGTATGGATAGCGTACACATTCAAAATATATGTCTATACAGCATGAGGCAGGCTCAGACGGTGTTAGGCCCAGTATGGATTGCACGTGATTGCACAAAGGTTAGAAAGGTTACCGTATCCCTGGATAACATGTATGGATAGCGTACACATTCAAAATATGTCTCAGGAGGCAGGCTCAGACGGTGTTAGGCCCAGTATGGATTGCACGTGATTGCACAAAGGTTAGAAAGGGTACCGTATCCCTGGATAACATGTATGGATAGCGTACACATTCAAAATATATGTCTCAGGAGGCAGGCTCAGACGGTGTTAGGCCCAGTATGGATTGCACAAAGGTTAGAAAGGGTACCGTATCCCTGGATAACATGTATGGATAGCGTACACATTCAAAATATATGTCTCAGGAGGCAGGCTCAGACGGTGTTAGGCCCAGTATGGATTGCACGTGATTGCACAAAGGTTAGAAAGGGTACCGTATCCATGGATAACATGTATGGATAGCGTACACATTCAAAATATATGTCTCAGGAGGCAGGCTCAGACGGTGTTAGGCCCAGTATGGATTGCACGTGATTGCACAAAGGTTAGAAAGGGTACCGTATCCATGGATAACATGTATGGATAGCGTACACATTCAAAATATATGTCTATTCATCAGGAGGCAGGCTCAGACGGTGTTAGGCCCAGTATGGATTGCATGTGATTGCACAAAGGTTAGAAAGGGTACAGTATCCCCAGATAACATGTATGGATAGCGTACACATTCAAAATATGTCTCAGGAGGCAGGCTCAGACGGTGTTAGGCCCAGTATGGATTGCACGTGATTGCACAAAGGTTAGAAAGGGTACAGTATCCCCAGATAACATGTATGGATAGCGTACACATTCAAAATATGTCTATACATCAGGAGGCAGGCTCAGACGGTGTTAGGCCCAGTATGGATTGCACGTGATTGCACAAAGGTTAGAATGGGTACCGTATCCCTGGATAACATGTATGGATAGCGTACACATTCAAAATATATGTCTCAGGAGGCAGGCTCAGACGGTGTTAGGCCCAGTATGGATTGCACGTGATTGCACAAAGGTTACAAAGGGTACCGTATCCCTGGATAACATGTATGGATAGCGTACACATTCAAAATATGTCTCAGGAGGCAGGCTCAGACGGTGTCAGGCACAGTATGGATTTGACGGCCCAGATTACACAGCGGAGGAGCAGGAAGAGGTAAAGATTGCAAATGCTGGGGCCCTGCCCAAGCAAGGGGGGCCCACTCGTAGGCGTCGGTACTGGCACTGGGCCCCTCATAGTACAGCGGTGTGTCTGACGGCGGGTGTGCACCACCACCGTCAGGTACACTTGATTGCACTATGAGGGACCCTGTGCCAGTGCCCGCGCCCAAGAGTCGGCCTACCCACCTGTCCAGGGCAACGGCACTCGCACGGTGTCGTGCGGTATGTGGTGACCCCGGCCATGGGGGGGGAGGCAGCACAGTTAGGGAGTTTTAGAAAGTGGCATATGTTGATGTTGGACATTCAGCTGATGCAAAAGGCGAAATAGGTGAAGTACCAGGAAGAGGTGGACCAAAGCAAGCCATTTTTCTGTCACCCTATGTGTCATCAGGGGAAGGTGGGACAAAATCCTTGGAAACCCATGCGTGGTTCATTTTAATGAAGGTTAGATCATCCACATTTTGGGTTGACAGACGGGTCCTTTTTTCTGTCAGGATTGATCCAGCTGCACTGAAGACTCTTTCCGATAGCACACTTGCAGCTGGGCAAGCGAGCTCCTGCAAGGCATATTGGGCCAATTCAGGCCAGGTGTCCAGTTTAGCGGCCCAATAGTCAAAGGGGAATGACCTGTGTGGGAGAACATCGATATGGGAGGAAAAGTAGTTTGTTACCATAGTTGACAACTGCTGTCTCCTATATAAGGAAGAGGAACAGCATCCGGTCTGGGTGAAAAATCGTATCAAAAATTTATTCTGCCAGTATAAAATACAACATTTCGGCCATATTGTGGCCTTTTTCAAGTATAACATAACAGTACATATGGTGGCCTTTTATAGTGTGGCACAGCCAATCACCATCAAGGTAACACCCATCATAAGGAATCTATACATAAAATACATATAATTTCATCCATCAATTACGTTTATATTCAATAACACAGCTTATCCAATCGCTATTAATGATAATCGTATTCATATTAAAGATATTACAAAAACGTCTCATATATAAACATCAATCCCCAAATCTGCCCACCAATGGTCGTAATGCATCAAAGGTATCCATAGAAATAACACACCAATCCCTTGCAGTATTACATATCCATATGTGAACCGCCAATCCCCAATCATATAAAAGTGGCGCCAAACCCAATGGACCAATCCTGAGTGGACTCACAAATCCCTATATCGGCAGAGTTCCCTCCCCCCGCATGACAGCATCAGCCAGAGCCAGGTCACATCAGGAGCGCAGCCCGATGATGCGCACTACACGGCCACAGCTTTTATATGATTGGGGATTGGCGGTTCACATATGGATATGTAATACTGCAAGGGATTGGTGTGTTATTTCTATGGATACCTTTGATGCATTACGACCATTGGTGGGCAGATTTGGGGATTGATGTTTATATATGAGACGTTTTTGTAATATCTTTAATATGAATACGATTATCATTAATAGCGATTCGATAAGCTGTGTTATTGAATATAAACGTAATTGATGGATGAAATTATATGTATTTTATGTATAGATTCCTTATGATGGGTGTTACCTTGATGGTGATTAGCTGTGCCACACTATAAAAGGCCACCATATGTACTGTTATGTTATACTTGAAAAAGGCCACAATATGGCCGAAATGTTGTATTTTATACTGGCAGAATAAATTTTTGATACGATTTTTCACCCAGACCGGATGCTGTTCCTCTTCCTTATTTTGGACTATTGTTCATTTGGGTCCATGAACCTTTGAACTGGCATCCAATCCTCCGTTGTGCTGTCGGCTGCTTTTTGCTGTCACTTTCCATCGATGCAGTATTACCAGTTGTGTGAGCGGTATTTGAAAAATCAGTCCACAACATTGTCATGAAACCCCTGTCTCCAACGCCACTTCTGCTGTGTGCACCACGAACACCTCTGCCAAGCTGCCCCCGGCCCGTACGGCTCGTGTGAGAACCATCACCGCTGCTGTGTGCTGGGAATTCCTCAAGCAACCGATTTACCAGAGTTGCTTGTTTATTAGCCAATATTAGGTCAAGGTTCTCCTGTGGCATGATGTTTTGTAATTTGCCTTTATAGCGTGGATCCAGGATGCTGGCCAACCAGTAGTCGTCATCGTTCATCATTTTGGCAATGCGGGGGTCCCTTTTTAGGATCTGCAAGGCATAATCTGACATGTGGGCCAATGTTCCCGGTGTCAATGATGCACTGCGAGTGCTGGGTGGAGGAGCACTTTCTGGCAAATCCACATCCCTCCAGTCACGCACAAACCCTGTACCAGACCTTGCCACGCCAACATTTTCACTTGCCCCACGAGATGCATCCTCCTCCCCTAAGTAATCATCCCCAACATCCTCCTCCTCCTCCTCCTCTTCTTCCTCCACTTCGTCCAGGAGAGGTCCCTGAGCAGACAATGGCTGAATGTCATCAAGGATTCCCTCCTCCTCTTCCTCCTCATCAACATTGACTGCAGACGCCTGCTCCTTAAGGTGCGTCAAAGTTTGCATGAGCAGACGCATAAGTGGGATGCTCATGCTTAGGATGGCGTCGTCTGCGCTTACCAGCCGTGTGCATTCCTCAAAACACTGAAGGACTTTACAAAGGTCTTTCAGCTTCGACCACTGCACACCTGTCAACTCCATGTCTGCTCTCAAAGTGCCTGGCCGTGTATCCTCCCACAAATGCATTATGGCCTGCCTCTGCTCGCACAGCCGCTCTACCATGTGCAGGGTGGAGTTCCACCTTGTTGCAATGTCGATAATGAGGCGGTGGTTGGGAAGGTGGAGCAATCGCTGCAGCTTCTGCATACGAACGGAGTGTACAGGCGACCGGCGGATGTGCGCGCACAGTCTTCGCACCTTCTGGAGCAGGGCTGTTAACTCCGGATAATTTTTGAGGATGCGCTGCACCACCAGGTTCAAGGTGTGAGCCAAGCAAGGTATGTGGCTGAGTTTTGAAAGGGCTATGGCTGCCACAAAATTACGGCCGTTATCACTAACTACCTTGCCTGCCTCAAGATGTACACTACCCAGCCATGACTCAGTTTGTCGCTTCAAGTACTCGGCCAGCACCTCGGCGGTGTGTCTGTCGCCCAAACACATCATCTGCAACACAGCCTGCTGACGCTTTCCACTAGCTGCTCGATAGGGGGACACATCGTGTGCAACAGTGGCAGCTGCAGATGGAGTGCTCGTACGACTGCGCTCTGTGGACGAGCTTTCGCTTCTGGAGGAGGAGGAGGAGGGTCGAACGCCTACAGCCAACTGTTTCCTATACCGTGGGCTAGGCAGCACTGTCCCACCACCGCTGTCCCCTGTGGACCCTGCATCCACCACATTAACCCAGTGCGCAGTGATGGACACGTAACGGCCCTGGCCATGCCGACTGGACCATGCATCAGTTGTGAGGTGCACCTTTCCGCTCACTGACTGCCTGAGTGCATGGACAATGCGGTCTTTCACATGATGGTGGAGGGATGGGATGGCTTTGCGAGAGAAGAAGTGGCGACTGGGTAGGTCATAGCGTGGTACTGCATAGGCCATGAGTTCGCGGAAAGCTGTGCTTTCCACCAACCGAAAGGGCATCATCTCAAACGAGATTAGTTTGGCAATGTGGGCGTTCAAACCCAGTGTACGCGGATGAGAGACTGAGTACTTTCTTGACCTACTCATAGTGTCTGGGAGGGTGAGCTGGACTTGAGAGCTGCATATGGTGGAAGTAGCGGTGGACAGGGCGGACTGAGAGAGGGTTGATGATGGTGATGGAGTTGGTGTTCTTTCTGATTGCCTAGAATCAGTCTTTCGTTGATATAAGAGTGGGATTCCCTGACTGCTGTGGTCTTGCAACGACACCTCAACATTTGCTGCTGTACTAACCGGTGGGCTTACAGTGGGGGAAACAATGTAGCGTTGCTGACTACCTTCGTTGTGATCAGTTGCACATGTGGCACTTGAGGTTTGGTGTTGTGTCCACGCTTGCAAGTGCATGCTGGTTAAATGTCTAAGCATGCAACTGGTATTCAAATTTTTCAGATTTTTCCCTCGGCTAAAGGTCTTTGCGCACTTCTTACAGATAACCTTGGCCTGATCATGAGGATTTTGTTCAAAAAAGTGCCACACTGCACTCTTCCTACTTTGGCAGACATTTTGCGGCCTAGCACGCTGTGATCTTTTGACCCTCTGGACAAGCTGTCCAGCAACTCTTTTGATGTTTGGAACCTGTCTTTGGAGTGCTCCGGGCCTGCCAGATAACAGCTGTTGCGATGTCGATGTCTGCTGTGGATGCTCCTCATCTGAGCTATTGGAAGCAGCACCCTCTTCCCCCAATGGATGCCAATCTGGGTCAACAACTGGGTCATCCATCACCTCCTCTTCAATGTCATGTGCACCTTCCTCTGTGTCACCGTGTATGGTGGTATAGTGTGCGGGAAGGGGCACCTGAGTCTCATCAGGGTCAGAATCTGGCTCTGTACACTGCGAGGACAATGTAGTGCTCTTAGTGAATGTACCAGCAGAATCATCCATCAGCGGCTATGCATCAGTGCACTCCATGTCAGATTCATCTTGGCCTGGGTAATTCACCATTTCACTTGATAATCCAGGCATGGTATGTGAAAACAGCTCCATGGAGTAATCAATAGTATGGCCTGCGTCATCCTTCAATCTTGGTTGGGGTGAAGGACACAAGGAAAGGTGTGGTTCATGAACATGAGCCTCCAATGACGACTCAGTGCTTTTACTTTTTACAACTGAAGAAGAGGAGGCGATAGAGCTGGAGGCTGAGTCAGCAATGTAAGACAAAACTTTTTCCTGATGCTCTGGCTTTAAAAGCGGTTTGCCAACTCCTAGAAAACTAAGCGTTCGAGGCCTTATGTAGCCAAACGATGACGCAGGGTCAGCACCTCCTGCATTTGGTCCTATTTTGCTCTTGCCACTACCATCAGATCCACCACCAACACCATCATTACCAGCTGCCAACCCCCGCCCAATTCCACGGCCTCTTCCACCAGCCTTCCTCATTTTTGGTAGAAATGTAGACAAAATCCAACAAACTATATAGTAATGTAAAACAAGGTACAAGGTGTCTATAGGACAGGGGAGATTTTGAATATCTGCACACACTTTTGGACACTGGACACTTTTGGATTGTGTGAGGCCCACTGATATCTGAGCGCTGTGTGACAGGCTCGATAGCACTGCTGTGACAAAAGTGACTAGAGGATAAGGGAGATTTTGAATATCTGCACACACTTTTGGACACTGGACACTTTTGGATTGTGTGAGGCCCACTGATATCTGAGCGCTATGTGACAGGCTCGATGGCACTGCTGTGACAAAAGTGACTAGAGGATAAGGGAGATTTTGAATATCTCCACACACTTTTGGACACTGGACACTTTTGGATTGTGTGAGGCCCAATGAATATCTGAGCGCTATGTGACAGGCTCGATGGCACAGCTGTGACCTAAGTGACTAGAGGATAAGTGAGATTTTGAATCTCTGCACACACTTTTGGACACTGGACACTTTTGGATTGTGTGAGGCCCAATGAATATCTGAGCGCTATGTGACAGGCTCGATGGCACAGCTGTGACCTAAGTGACTAGAGGATAAGGGAGATTGGATTGCTTTTAAAAAAGCAGTTTGCGGAGCAGTGGGTAAACAGCAATGCCAGCCTGTCAGGAAGCCTTAGAAGGCAGCCCAACAACCAACACCACTGATACACCACAATATAGCCTCCCCTTGCACTGCACACACAGTGACTGGTGTGTTGTGTAGGCCAAATCGCTAGCAGCAGAAGCAGTTTTTTGGTCTTCCCTGCCTAACGCTCTCCCTACAGAATCAGCAGCAACCTCTCCCTATGCTAAGATCGACAGAAGTAAGATGGCCGTCGGCGTGCACGCCCTTTTATACCCCCTGTGACGCCCACCAAAGCAAGCCAATCACTTGCATGCCCTTCTGAAAGATGGTGGTGACCCGTGCCTATGTCATCACGTTGCCCACAGTGTCCGTGGATCCTGATTGGCTGAAAAAGAGCGCAAAACAAACTTTTGAAACGCGACTTTGGCGCGTAAGTCGCCGACCTCGTGGCCGACCTCATCCTAGGGTCGGGTTTCGTTTCATGAAACCCGACTTTGCCAAAAGTCGGCGACTTTTGAATTTTTTCGACCCGTTTCGCTCAACTCTAGTCATAACTCTAAAATGCTTCAATGAATCCTGGTGATTGTGAGAATGTTTTCTTGTGACATATTGTACTTTATGATAGTGGTAACATTTATTTGATATGACTTGCGTTTATTTGTTAAAAAAAGGAAATTTCACAAATGTTGAAAATTTTGCAATGTTCACTTTTTTTTAATGCTCTTAAATCAGAGAGTCATATCGCACAAAATAGTTAATAAATTAACATTTCCCACATGTCTACCATCAGCACAATTTTGCTAACAATGTTTTTTTTGTTGGGAAGTTATAAGAGTTAAAAGTTGACCAGCGATTTCTCAGTTTTACAACAAAATTTACAAAACCATTTTTTTAGGGACCACCTCACATTTGAAGTGAGTTTGGGGGGTCAATATGACAGAAAATACCCAAAAGTGTCACCATTCAAAAAACTGCACCCCTCAAGGTGCTCAAAACCACATTCAAGAAGGTTATTAACCCTTCAGGTGCTTCACAGGAATGAATGGAATGTGGAAGGAAAAAATAAGCATTTCTATAACAAGAAATTTCCTTTAGACCTAATTTTTTTTTACTTTCGCAAGGGTAACAGGAGAAAATGGATTATACATTTTGTTTTGCAATTTCTCTTGAGCATGCCGATGATACCCCATATGTGGGGGAAATCTACTGTTTGGGCACACTGCATGGCTGAGAAGGGAAGGAGCACCATTTAACTTTTTGAATGTAAAATATGCTGGAATAATTAGTGGTTGCCATGTCGTGTTTGTAGGGCCCCTGATGTGCCTAAACAGTGGAAACCCACAACAAGTGACCCCATTTTGGAAACTAGACCCCCCCCCCCCCAAGGAAATGTGTGATGGGCGTTTTGAGCTTCCAAGTGCTTCTTAGAAGTTAATTACGTAGAGCCGTGAAAATAAAAAGTTGTTTTTTTCCACAAAAAATGATCTTTTTGCCCTCCTTTTTTTTTTTCCAAAGGGTAACAGGAGAAATTGGACCCCAAAAGTTGTAGTGCAATTTGTCATTGGTGTGCGCCAATTCAAGAGCACTAGGGACAGCGCTAGTACTGGGCATTGTTCCCTGAGTTGGAGACATTTCTCCAGAAGCGCTATTTGTCCTTCTTGTTGTACTGGTCCTTGTGTGTGAGGATGGACCAGAATCACTGCTCATTTCTGAGCTATCACTGTCACTGCTACTAAAGCCCTCAAAATCCACATCACCATCTGACACTGCACTTTCTTCACTGTCAGAACACAAAAGTGCATAAGCCTCCTCTGCACTATAATACTGATGGACCATTTAACCCTAACAGTAACCCTAACTTTAGTCTAACTTTAGCCTAACAGTAACCCTAACAATAACCCTTACTTTAGCCTAACAGTAACCCTAACTTTTGCATTAACTGTAACCTGTAACTGTAACAGGCAGCACGGTGGCTCAGTGGTTAGCGCTGCTGGGGTCCTGGGTTCGAATCCCACCAAGGACAACATCTGCAAGGAGTTTGTATGTTCTCCCTGTGTTTGCGTGGGTTTCCTCCGGGCCCTCCGGTTTCCTCCCACACTCCAAAGACATACTGATAGGGAATTTAGATTGTGAGCCCCATCGGGGACAGTGATGAAATGTGTGCAAACTGTAAAGCGCTGCGGAATACGTTAGCGCTATATAAAAATAAAGATTATTATTATTATTAACCTGCCTTATCTGTTTTTCCATTGACAGATGAAGTGAATGCCATTACTCCAGATATATCATCATCCATTCACAGCAAAGGTCTGTCATCTGATCCTATGAAACAGGTCCCATCTTCTGATTCATTACTGACTACTAAGGAAAATCAAAGTCACAAAAGAGGCATTAAAGAACAAACTGCTCCTAAAGCAAAGAAGCCATTCTCATGTTCACAATGTGGGAAATGTTTTAACCACAAAGGGAATCTTATTAGTCACCATGGAGCTCACACAGGGGAGAAGCCTTTTTCCTGTTCAGAATGTGGGAAATGTTTTAACCAGAAAGGGAATCTTGATGCACACCAAAAAACCCACACAGCAGAGAAGCCATATTCATGTTCAGAATGTGGGAAATGTTTTAACCGAAAATCACATTTGGTTAATCACCATGGAACTCACACAGGAAAGAAGCCTTTTTCATGTTCAGAATGTGGGAAATGTTTTACTCAGAATTCAAGTCTTGTTACACATCAGAGAATTCACACAGCAGAGAAGCCATATTCATGTTCAGAATGTGGGAAATGTTTTAACCGGAAATCACAATTGGTTGATCACCATAGAACTCACACAGGGGATAAGCCGTTTTCATGTTCAGAATGTGGGAAATGTTTTACTCAGAATTCAACTGTTATTGCACATCAGAGAATTCACAGAGCAGAGAAGCCATATTCATGTTCAGAATGTGAGAAATGTTTTACCCAGAATTCAACTCTTATTGCACATCAGAGAATTCACAGAGCAGAGAAGCCATATTCATGTTCAGAATGTGGGAAATGTTTTAACCGAAAATCACAATTGGTTAATCACCATAGAACACACACAGGGAAGAAGCCTTTTTCCTGTTCAGAATGTGGGAAATGTTTTACTCAGAATTCAACTCTTATTGCACATCAGAGAATTCACAGAGCAGAGAAGCCATATTCATGTTCAGAATGTGGAAAATGTTTTAACCGAAAATCACAATTGGTTAATCACCATAGAACACACACAGGGAAGAAGCCTTTTTCCTGTTTGGAATGTGGGAAATGTTTTAACCACAAAGGGACTCTTATTAGTCACCATAGAACTCACACAGGGGAGAAGCCTTTTTCCTGTTCAGAATGTGGGAAATGTTTTAACCACAAAGGGACTCTTATTAGTCACCATAGAACTCACACAGGGGAGAAGCCTTTTTCCTGTTCAGAATGTGGGAAATGTTTTAACCAGAAAGGGAATCTTGATGAACACCAAAGAACTCACAAAGGAGAGAAGCCTTTTTCATGTTCAGAATGTGGGAAATGTTTTACTCAGAATTCAAGTCTTGTTAAACATCAGAGAATTCACACAGCAGAGAAGCCATATTCATGTTCAGAATGTGGGAAATGTTTTACTCAGAATTCAAGTCTTGTTACGCATGAGAGAATTCACACAGGGGTGAAGCCTTTTTCCTGTTCAGAATGTGGGAAATGTTTTAACAATAAATCAGATTGTGTTAAGCACCAAAAAACCCACACAGGAGAGAAGCCTTTTTCCTGTTCAGAATGTGGGAAATGTTTTAACCAGAAAGGGAATCTTGATGCACACCAAAAAACCCACACAGCAGAGAAGCCATATTCATGTTCAGAATGTGGGAAATGTTTTATCCGAAAATCACAATTGGTTAATCACCATGGAACTCACACAGGCGAGAAGCCTTTTTCCTGTTAATGTGGGAAATATTTTAACCAGAGATCGCTTCTTGTTAGACATCAGAGCAGTCACACAGAGGAGAAACCTTTTTCATTTTCTTAATGTGGGAAATATTTTACTTGGAAATCAACTGTTAATAAACATCAGAGATGTCACATAGGGGAGAAGCCTTTTTTGTGTTCATAATGTTGGAATAGTTTTAGCCAAAATTGAATCTTCTTAAATGAGTTGTCTCTTGTCATTCTTCATGTTTGCTGACAAAAGGATAAAACTAAGTTTTATTAATTCCAAATATAAAACTATACCCATAATTCATCCCCTGAAGGTTAGTCAATGGGTGACTAATAGAAAAAACATGTACCCCACAGTTCAGTACAGTACATAGGGTGAGGTGATGTATACACACTCACTCTCCAAGCCTCTCATTTCTATGGGTTTCATCATCCTCACCAAAGACGACTCGTCAGGAGACTATTTAATATTGACCTATATTCAAACGAGACTAGACAAAAAAAAAACTAAAATGATTTATCATGTTATCCAAAACAGTCAGAAAACTAGCCCCATATTGGCAGATCCCAGACCTCAGACTATATGCTTTGTAAGTTTATAAGCCACTCCAGTGTCAGGAATAGATAGTATGTGATAATACAGTATAATTCTTGTATTTTTCTCCTATAGGGACTGCCCTAGTTTGGTATTGTAACTGCTGATAATTAGTAGTGCAGACAAATTGTCCTAGACTAAACGCTGTTTTCAGACGGCCCAATATGTACCATTCAGGGAAAACTTACCTGCTCCAAAGATCATTAGCAGCTTCTAACTAATGGCCATGCTGCGGTCTGTCAGGGAATGAGTGCAATATCGTTATAGAGACTAGGGATATGTGCAGTCATAATGCCTGGGAGATCTGTGCCATTATTTAGTATGAATATGGAAATTATCTCTGAAAGGTAAGTGTTCCCTGAGCGGTATATATGGTATTTTCACATACTATCTATTCCTGACACTGGAGTGACTTATAAACTTACAAAGTATATAGTTTGAGGTCTGGGATCTGCCAATATGTGGCTAGTTTTCTGACTGTTTCGGATAACATGATACATGATTTTAGGGTTTTCTTCGTCTAGTCCCGCTTGAATATAGTTCAATATCAAATAGTCTCCTGATGAATGAATGAATCCAATGAACATTTCTCTTAAGTAGCGGCACACGTGACCGCCAGCAGCAGCAGGAAGCCGGTGGCTGACACTGCGCGCTACTGAAGAGTAATGAATACTCACCGCTATCTCTGATGATCAGTCCCGGTGAGCACTCCGGCAGCTGTGCAAATAACGCTATAACAACGCATTCCTATGCAATCCTATGGGAATCCGCAATTGCTGTGCCCATGCCGTGGATTTTTCCGCTGTAGAATCGCATCGCGGTAAAATCCGCACCATGTCCATTGAAACGCTCACTTTACACATGTGGCTATGCCCACTATACGTAAAGTGAGTGCTTCATGTGCGGATGGTACCCAGGGTCTGGAGGAGACTTTCCTCCATGCCCTGTGTACCATATTTCTGTAAAAAATAGAATTAAAATAAAAAAAAAAATGGATATATCTACCCTCTGTCGGCCCCCGGAGTCCTCCCGGCCCTCAACGACGCTGCCAGCAACTTCCGTTCCCAGGGATGCATTGCGCGAATGACCTTTGTGACGTCACGGTTGCGTGACAGCTACGTCATCAGAGGTCATTCGCGCAATGCATCTCTGTGAACGGAAGTTGCTGGCAGCGTCGCTAAGGACCTGGAGGACTTTGAGGGCCGACAGGGTAAGTATACACATTTTTTTATTATTTTTAACATTCTATCTTTTACTACTGATGCTGCATAGGCAGCATCAATAGTAAAAAGTTGGTCGCACTTGTCAAGCACTATGCTTGACAAGTGGGACCAACCTGTTTATCACTTTTTCAAGCGATGCTTCAAAGCGGTTGGAAAGCGCTAGCATTATGGAAGCTAAAAACGCTTGCAAAATGCTTGTGTTTTGCCGGAAAACGCTTGCAAATTCCCCATGCATTTTACCCACGGCAGGGAGTTGTGGAAATGCTGCAGACAATTTTGCAGCGTGGGCACATAGCCTAAAACAATTGCTGGCATCGGAGCAGGATGCTGTGAGGGAGCCCTGGGTAGGTAAGTGTAATTTTTTTAAAAATATTTTCTGATGGGGCCATGCATAACAGGACCGGGATGGGGCCCTGCATACTAGGACGAGATGGGGGCCCTGCACACCAGGATATGGATGTGACTATGCATACTAGCATAGGGATGAGGGCGATCATTCCTGCCAGGATAGGGATGAGTGATCCATGCATACTAGGTAAGGATGAGATGGCCATGTGTATCAGGATGGGGGTGAGGGGACCATATATACCAGGATAGGGGATATTAAGTACAGAATTGACCACATTTTTTGCGTTAATTTTTTTCCTAATTTCCTGCTCTAAAACCTAGGTGCATCTTTTAGTCCAAAACATACGGTATATATATTTTTTTTTCACCAAACTCATTCCTCATGTTTGGCCTCATTAAAATAAAAACACTCATACTCCGCTGGTGTGCCGGCTCCACTTCAGCTGTGTCGAGACTCACTGTCCTGGGGCTTATGTGAGGTTGTCACATCACACGAGCCCTGCACCCAATCAGCAGCAGCTTTCACTGTTCCTTCCTTCACACATTGAAAATCAGCAGGAGGCCAGGGCTGCGGCTGCTCTCTGACAGCCTCATGATGCTTGATTTGTCTGAAGGTGGGGACAGTGACGTCAGCGCTGATTGGGCACAAGGCTCACATGATGTAAAAACCTCAAAAGAGCCCCAAGAACACAAGTGCCCAGACCACTGAGACGGAGCCAGCATGGGAGGTTTGTGTAAGTGTTTTTATTTTAACAGGACCAAACATGAGGAATGAGAAGGGGTTGTCCAACTAGTTGTCAACCTCTTTATCAAAAATCCCACACAGGGAAAAGTCATTATTATACCTAGAGCGTGAGAAATGAATTACAGGAAAATCATTTTTTCTTCACCTTCAAAAATAACTCAGACGAGGAGAACCTATATATATTATTCACAAATTGTACAAAAACATGATGCACGCGGCGTGCGTTCAAGGATGGAACATTGTATGGAAGTTTTATAGGATAAATTCAAGGATGAATATTATATGGGAGTTTATTCGGACTCCCATGACAGCACCACGAGAAAGGGGATCCGCCCTTCGGGAACAGGAAACCTACAGATACAAAAGGGCGGCACCTCTCCCACACATCAGTTGGTTTCCTGTTCCTGAGGGGACGGGATCCTACAGACCAGATCCCAGGCCGGCCGGTACAGGTAGCGAGGGGGTCTCCTACCTCGGCCTGGGAGGTGGAGTCCTTGAGTGGAGGCTGCCGACGCCCTTCTGCCCTGTGGGTGATTTCTCTGTGGACTTCTAGGACACCAGTCTGATTCCTGCTCCTCTAAAGCTAAGTTTTCTGTTTTGCCTGTTAGCATTTTTGTTTTGTTTTTTGTTTTCCTTGCTTTTCTGTATTCTGCCATCCTCTGCTGGGGTGAGCTGAATCTCCTTTTGCCTGTAGCTCTGTCTTCAGAATATTCCTGAGTACTGACATAGCTTTTTTGAAGCCTAGCGTCTTCAGGGCCTTTTTCTCTGTCAGTCTGTTGGCTCTTATTTTCATAGGGTTTTTCTCAGATTGCAGACAGCAGCCTTCCTGTCCTTTTCTATCTAGTTAGCTTGGGCCCCGTCTTTGCTCAGTCTATCTTTCTGTCTGTGTTAGTATTTTCATCTTGCTTCACCGTCATTATATGTTGGGGGCTGCCTATTGCTTTGGGGTCTGCTCTGGGGCAGTTTAGATTTCCCCTTTCTTTAGGCCTATTTAATTCTCCGGCTGTGATCGAGGGGTCTAGGGCATCGTAGGAACACCCCACGGCTACTGCTAGTTGTGTTGATAGGTTCAGGGGTCTGCAATCCGATAGCTGCCAACTTCTCTGGTTTTCTGGACTTAGCTAGCATTTCTGTTTTTGCCTCCTACGGTGACTCAATCATAACACACCTGCTTGTAACAAAGCAAAGATCCCAGCTGAGCTATATATTCCCACAAATGGTGTTTCGAATGCGGACAACTGTGGCTGCTGGACTGTGACTGCAGAGAAAACGCTGTGTATGTCCTGGCTGAAAGCTTCTGCGCTTTTGAAGAGCCAAGAGTCCAGTAATATGGAGGAACTAGTGAAGCAGTTATTGCAAGCAAATGTGCAACAACAGCAGACTAATACTTGCTTCCAGAAGGCTCTGGAGCAGCAACACCAGATGCAGCAAGAGCAGTTGGAGGCAATAAAGCAGGCCTTGGTTCGGCAACCCCGAGATGAGGGAGACCGTGCACAAAGCGCTGCTAGTGCGCAGAAAGCTGTACAGAAGACTTTACTTAAAATGACCGCAGACGATGATGTGGAAGCGTACCTCACCATGTTTGAACGTATTGCAGAACATGAGCACTTACCGCTGGACAGATGGGCTGAGGTAGTTGCTCCATTTCTGAGCGGAGATCCACAAAAGGCCTATTACTATCTGAGTGGAGCGGATGCTATGGACTTTATCAAACTCAAAGGCAAAATCCTGGCAAGGCTGGAAGTAAACACATATGTACAGGCACAGAGGGAGCATTTATGGACTTTTGTGGAGCATCAGCCAGCCCGCTCACAAATGCATGATCTCATCCACTTAGTAAAAAAATGGTTGCAACCAGAGACTTTGACATCCGCACAGATGGTGGAACGTGTTGTTCTAGACAAGTACCTGCGGTCCTTATCCGCTAAGATCCAGAGGTGGGTTGGACAGGGTGACCCAACTACCGCTGACCAGTTGGTGAATATGGTCGAACGCTACAATGCTTCTGAAAGCCTACTCCATGGGACGTTATCACCCCGCTCTGGCTCCCCAAGAAATGCCGGGGAGCCCTGCGAATCCTACTTCATCTTCAAAAGAAGAGAACGTCATAATGAAGGGTAGCAGACCTACAAAGGACTATGGAGGCGGTACGGGCTCACAGCAAGCCAGCAGACCCAGTCTAGGATCCCCATCGAGGAGGCAAGGGCCCATACAATGTTGGCGATGTCACGGGTTTGGCCATGTAGCAGCTAACTGCCCAATGACTACAAAGCCAATGGACTGTAACGCTATGCGGCGTCTTTCGTTATATGTGCAGTCAGTCTGTGTGGTGGAGACCCTCACGGGAAATGAACAACACGTGTGCCGCGTTGAGGTTGACGGTTATAGTGTTAATGCTGTCTTGGATTCCGGCAGTCAAGTAACTTTGGTACATGCCAGTTTGGTGGACTCTAGCACCCTAACGAACTTAACCGTGGGCATTACTTGCATCCATGGCGATACTAAGAACTACCCAACTGCCTGGGTTACTCTTGCCATGCCAGTAGGGACCAAAAGGCATCAGGCGGCAGTCGTAAAGTCTATGGGACATAGTGTAATCCTGGGGAGAGACTTTCCCTTATTTTGGGACTTGTGGAACTTTAAAAATGCCATGAACACTCTAGTTGAAGATGGTACTCCAGGGCTAGCCCCTGTGCCATTGCAGCAGGACGACGGGGAACCCATCTCAGAGGAAGTGCCAGAATCTGTGGACTCTCTGGCTGTGTATGCAGGCGAGGCAGACAAGCTAGAGGATGATTTAGAAATGCCAGGCCTTGAGGTGGCCCGTGGTAAGTTCGGGATCGCTGAGCACCAGGATACTACTCTAGCAAGGGCATGGGAAAATGTAAAGGTCTCCGAGGGAAGACCATTGTACCCAGGGGCTCAAAACGAGTTCCCACACGTGGCGGTGCAGCAGGATATGCTGTATCACATAGACAAGGTGCGAGGAGTGGTGGTAGAACAATTAATGGTACCTAAGTCCTTTCGCCAGGTAGTTTTGGAGTTGGCACATAAACATCCCTTGGGAGGACACCTGGCGGTAGAAAAAACAAAACACCGTATTCTGCAACGTTTCTTTTGGCCGGGTCAAGTGGGAGACGTGACCCAGTACTGTTGGTCCTGTCCTACGTGTCAATTGACCACACCTATGTCACATCTTAGAAACCCCTTAGTGCCATTGCCAATAATAGAGGTGCCCTTCGAGAGGATAGCAAAGGATATAGTTGGTCCGTTAGTTAAATCTGCCAGGGGTCATCAGTACATTTTGGTAGTATTAGATTATGCCACGCATTATCCCGAAGCAGTGCCCCTGCGGAATGCCAAATGCGAAATCAATTTCAAAGGAGCTGGTTAATATGTTTTCCCGCATCGGCATTCCGAAAGAGATACTTACTGACCAAGGGACCCCCTTTATGTCTTGTATACTTAAGGACTTATGTAAACTACTAAAAATCTCCCATTTGCGTACCTCAGTATATCACCCTCAGACTGACGGATTGGTGGAGCGCTTTAATAAAACCCTAAAGGGAATGTTGAAAAGGGTGGTGGATAAGGACGGGAGAGATTGGGATGCCCTCCTACCATACCTGCTGTTCACTATACGTGAGGTACCCCAATCCTCCACAGGCTTTTCCCCTTTTGAGTTGGTTTATGGGCGGTGTCCTAGAGGCCTGTTAGATATTGCCAAGGAGACTTGGGAACAAGAGGTGACTCCTTATCGCAGTGTAATTGAACACAACACTTATGCAGGACTGAATTGCAGCAGTTATGCCAATAGTTAAAGAGTGTTTAGAGCGCGCACAACATGCCCAAAGCATGGTATACAACCGAGCGGCTAAAACACGAGTCTTTCAACCCGGAGACAGGGTATTGGTATTGGTACCTACCGTAGAAAATAAATTTCTTGCGAAATGGCAGGGACCATATGAAGTTCTGGAACGAATAGGTGAAGTAAATTATAAGATACACCAACCAGACAAGAGAAAGCCCGAACAAATATACCACATAAACTTGCTTAAGGCCTGGCGGGACAGGGAGAGTCTAGTGGCAGGAGCTGCCCTTGAGGATGGGCCTCGAGGGGCACCACCTTCTAAGGTAAAGGACCCCCAGGTAGCTCCTCGAGAAGTGGGTATTGCAGATACGCTATCCGAAAGCCAAAAACGAGAGACCAGGGAGTTCATACAGAGGAACGCAGATGTTTTCTCAGAACTTCCTGGCTGGACTCACCTAATTAAACATGACATTGTTACTGATCTACAGGCGCGGGTACGGCTAAAACCATATCGAATTCCAGAGGCTCGGAGACAAGCCATAGCCCAGGAAGTGAAGATGTTAGAGTTCGGGGTCATTGAGGAGTCCTGGAGTGATTGGGCTAGCCCAATCGTACTGGTGCCCAAACCCGATGGGACTATCCGGTTTTGTAATGATTTTCGGAAATTGAATGAGGTATCGAAATTCAATGCCTACCCGATGCCAAGAGTTGATGAACTGATATAGAGACTGGGTCCGGCCAGGTACGTATCCACTACTGACTTAACAAAAGGTTATTGGCAGATTCCCCTCACGGAATCAACCAAAGAGAAAACTGCCTTTGTTACGCCCCAGGGATTATTCCAGTACCGAGATATGCCATTTGGGTTGCATGGAGCCGCAGCCACCTTCCAACGTCTAATGGATATTGTCCTAAAACCCCATGTCCAGTATGCGTCCGCATACTTGGAAGATATCATTATCTTTAGTGATGACTGGGACACGCATTTGTCAAAAGTACAAGCCATCTTGGACTCTCTAAAAACAGCTGGGTTGACTGCCAATCCCAAGAAATGTACTTTGGGATTGGAAGAGGCTCGCTATCTGGGATATAGCATAGGGAGAGGAGTCGTGAAGCCTCAAGCCAATAAAGTGGACGCTATTCAAAATTGGCCACGACCGGTAACCAAAAAACAGGTTGGAGCTTTTTTATTGATCATTGGTTATTATAGGCGGTTCATCAAACACTTTGCAACCATCGCAGCCCCTCTCACAGATCTTCCTAAGGGGTCGAAATCTGTCACAATAAAGAGGAACGCAGAAGCAGAGGAGGCCTTTCAACGATTGAAACCGGTCCTCTGTGACCAACCAGTGTTGGTTGCACTGGACTTTAAATGGGAGTTTATTGTCCAAACGGACGCCTCTGGTGTGGGCCTCGGTGCAGTGTTGTCACAAGAAGTGAATGGCGAGGAACACCCAGTGGGCTATCTAAGCAGAAAACTTACGAGGGCAGAAAGGAACTACAGTGTAGTTGAGCGGGAAGCCCTGGCTGTGAAATGGGCCCTGTACACCTTGCGCTATTATTTACTAGGTCGCCAATTTAGGCTAGTGACGGACCATTCGCCCCTAACCTGGATGTCCCGGGCAAAAGAGGGCAATGCGTGAGTGACACGCTGGTTCTTGGCATTGCAAGGTTTTAAATTTTCCGTTGAGCACAGGGCGGGCGCAGCGCACAGAAATGCAGATGCGTTGTCTAGAACGCACTGCTTGGTGACTCGTTGTGTCCGACCCCACGGGCTCGAACAGAGGAAGGGGGGGGTGTGTGATGTGCCAAGGGGAGAGGTGCTAGAAAACAGATATATTTCTCCCCGTTTCATTTCATATGTCTCCCTGTACTGATGGTGAAGCCGGTTTATTTCATTATAATCCAGTCCTGGTTTCCTTAGTGGTCAGCGTGGAAAGGACTGGTAGTTCCCCTCCACAGATTCAATCCAGGTTTTGATTTTTGACAGGTCTAGCAGATATAATCAGGAGGAGCTGGGTTCTCTGACACTCTCCCGTCTGCTGAGCTGGGAGCTGACACAGTAAGATTACATGGACTTCTTTGTTGTTATGTAGGTTTATTTTGTAGTTAGCTTCTATTGTTAGTTAGCGGCCAGATGGCCTTAGACGTTTTATTCATGTTTTGGCATGTGTAACATTGAATAGCAAGTGTGCACAATAAATATGCTGTGCCCATGTCCGTGTGGAACTTGCTAGTCTGCTGGAGTGACTTCATAGCCACACGCTTGTGCCAAAGCAAAGATCCCAGCTGAGCTATATATTCCCACAGTTGATGTATCTGCACCATTTCTGTAATTGATTTTAATGATCATGTATACACTGTATTGATTTTTATCTGTTTTGTATATTTGTATGTTTTTCTATTTATTACTGCTGTTTATTATACAAAGGGCGGTCTTTTGATATTGATTGGTCACTGTGACCTATATAAGACCGCCATATTTGCTGTTTTGTATGCTTGTAAAAGACCATGTGATGGTCGAAACGTCGCTTATCTTCATGGCTAAAGAAATCTCTACATATTTCTTCACCTGGATGGGATGCTCTTCTTTATTTTCCTGGGATTTCTGATGTCCAACTGGGTCTGTGGATGGTGAGCGTGCATCTCGTTGATCCTATGAGTGCTGTCAACCATCCTTCTTATATGCTTGACGATTTGGACCCTGGCCGACGGGCACTGGATCTACATGATGGAACCTATCAATCCAGAGGTGGGTGATCTGGATACTGCCATGATTTTTTCATATACTGAAGATGATGCCTTGTGGACTTTGTCTGGATCCTATACTGATATGTCGTTTCTGAACAAACCAACTACTGATATGCTCAAGAGAAAATATGAAAGTGAAAAGAGGAAACGTATTTCCTTTGAGCTTCATGTCACAACATTATGTGAATATTATAAGGTACATAGAATACCACGTGGATTAAGACCACATTTACATCCGACCTTGCTTGCGGACAATGTACTTTTCTGTAATCGGTCAGAGTCCATCACGAACAAGTATGCTTTTGATCTAATGCTTCTTAATATTGAGTTTCTTCGGCTAGAGATGGAAACTATAAGGAAATCGATGACTGATCTGGAACAACAACTATCATCCCAGATGACGACACAGGAAATGGAATCCACTAAGACCCAGTTGGATAAAAAATTACTTAAATATCGTGCTGACATTGAAAAGACAAAGAGGGCGAAATGGTTCCGTGATGCCGATGACTACAAATCCGGTCATATTTTTTCCTGGCATATGGGAGCTGGTTCTTCCTCCTACAATAGGAGGGATAGACCTATACAAACACGGAAACGGAGGAGACCACAGGATAGACAGCAACAGAACTTTGGGTTTACTACAGCTGAATCTGACTCCACTGATGATTCAAATGTCGGTGCTTCCTCTTCTACTTTTTTAGGGAAAGACAAAGCCGACAGAACAATGGCAAAAGAAGGATCCGGCGAGGTGGTAGGAAACACGGGGGAAAGGAGTGATATGCACAGTCATGGGAAGGGATACAACCCCTCGATGAGGTCTCGCAATCTGGAGGGGAGACGGAAAGGCCTGTAAGGCAGGACAATTTGGTGGTAAATATTTCTTCCTGTGAATTGTCAGAAATTGATTATAATATTTTATCGAAAGGACTGTCGTTTTGCCCTATGAATTCTACAGATTGGTTTGAGATTGAATGTGATTTATTCTCGTTTTTTAGGAGACTTCGATTAACTACATATTTTTCGGAAAAGCAGGTGGCTTCCAATGCTCTACCTGATTGTGAATCTGGCACTTTCATGCTTCATCGGAGTGGGTTGTATTCAAAGTGTAATTTTCAACCCCCTGCTAGAAATAATTTTGTGGAATCTTATATTCAACTCGTTAAAAGAGATGTTGCTCAACTGAGAAAAAATACCAGCCATTGTGGTAGAAATAACCTTAGTCTTGCAGAAAGACAAGAAAGACAAGCATTACAGAGGTTATCTGAAAATACAGCTATTATGATTAAGAATGGTGGCAAGGGTGGAGCTGTTGTTATAATGGACACGAGTAAATATAAAGTGTAGATTTTGCAACAACTGTCAGATTGTGATGTCTATATGAAATTGGCAGGTGATCCTACCTCCCGGTTTCTTGGTGAGTTGCGGCTTCTGGTTGGTAAGGCCTATTCCAATGGACTCATAGACCAGAAGTTGATGGATTTTTTGATTGTGGATACTCCGGTGACACCAATTTTGTATACTTTACCGAAGAGCTACAAGTATCTTTTAAATCCTCCCGGGTGCTCTATTGTTTCAGGAAGGGGTTCGTTCTTCAATAAGGTAGCCATTGTTTTGGATAAAGTTTTGAGACGGTTTGCAACATCAGCACGATCTTATATCATGGATACTAATGATTTTTTGAATAAGATCAAGGATATTGAGGTCGATTCTAATACAGTATTAGCCTCTTTTGATGTGACCTCACTGTATACATCTATTCAGCATGACAAAGGTCTAGAGGCAGTCGATGTGGTGCTATCGGGCTCGGACGTGGCCCCCAAATGTGCACAGATGATCCTCTCCCTGCTAGGTTTTTACCTTAGGAAGAATTATTTTCTTTTTGGGGATGATTATTACCTGCTGGTGCGGGGTACCGCCATGGGGTCCAATGTGGCCCCAACTTATGCAAACATCTATATGGCAGTATTCGAGGATCGTTTTGTGTACAATTCCTCCTTTTGGGGCTGCGTCCGTGCCTGGTGGCGCTACAGCGATGATGTTTTCTGTGTATGGGATGGCAGTGTGGAGGATTTTTATAATTTTCAAATAGAGTTGAACAGCGTTTATCCAGAACTTAAGTTTACTTTGACGCAATCTCTAGCTCAAGTCCAATTTTTGGACACAATGGTATATAAGGAAGGGGGTGCATTATGTACAGCTCTTTATGTTAAGGAAACTGATAGGAATAGCCTTTTGTTATATAGTAGTAATCACCCAAGAAAGATGGTGGAGTCTTTACCTTGGAGCCATATGGTACGAGTACGAAGAATAGTCAAGAATGAGAATAAGCTAAATGATAGACTTGATGAGATGTGTGATAAATTTATCAACAGGGGTTATCCAGTGAGACATGTTAAATATTTTAAAGAAAGGGCTATGAATTTGACGTCTGGTGATATTTGTCAGAAACGAGATAGAACAACTGTTAGACGGGTACCATTTGTATCTACTTTCTGCCCTATTAGTGACAAAATCAATGGAATTTTGAATAAACATTGGGATGTATTACGAAAGGGGCTACCTGAGGTCCCTGAATTTACCACCAGACCAATTTCATCATACAGACGTGGATGTAATTTAAAAGACAAACTGGTAAAAGCAGATGTAGGACCTAGTAAAATTCTGCGACAACTGACATTAGGCCCCTTGAGTGTTGGTAATTTTCCGTGTCTCGGATGTGCCTGCTGTGGGAATATGATTAAAGGTGATAGCTTTTTTCATCCACACACTGGACAGAAATTTTTGATTAAGGAACGATTTACATGCACTTCCAGTTTTGTTGTCTATGTGGTCACCTGCCCTTGCGGGTTGATGTATGTAGGTGAGACTACTATGGAAGTTAGGGCACGGATCAGTAAACATAAGAGTACAATTAGAACACAACTTTTAGAACTTCCAATAACCAAGGATTTTATTGAATGCAGACATTCTGTGAATCAGTTGCGATTTAAGGGAGATAGATGGGGTCCCTTTGTTGAGTCGTGGGGGCGATAGGATTACACTATTGAAAAGAAAAGAGTTGAGATGGATCTCGACTTTAGGTACTCTTCAGCCGAAGGGTTTGAATCTTGACTATAATCTGCAGATTTGTACAAAGTAGCCCACATTAGTCTAGACAGTATCATTTTTCAGTGTTTAATAGCATTAAAATCATAGAATAATAGAATCATAGAGTTGGAAGGGACCTCCTTGGCCATTTGGTCCAACCCCCTGCTCAAAGCAGGATTCGCTAAATCATCCCAGTCAGATGTCTGTCCAGCCTCTGTTTGAAGACTTCCATTGAAGGAGAACTCACCACTTCTCGTGGCAGCTTGTTCCACTCATTGATCACTCTAACTGTCAAAAAAATTTTTCTAATATCTAATCTGTGTCTCCTCCCATTCAGTTTTATCCCATTGCTTCTAGTCTTTCCTTGTGCAAATGAGAATAAAGATGATCCTTCTACAATGTGACAGCCCTTGAGATATTTGTAGATAGCTATAAAGTCTCCTCTCAGTCTTCTCTTTTGCAAACTAAACATTCCCAAATCCTGCAATCTTTCTGTTATGGTCGGTGGAACGCACCAGATATAAAATAATAAGAGGTGCGTTCGCCGCCCGGGGTCCACCGTGCGGTAGTTGGTAAGACCGATGCTGGGTAATGGCAGATGCACCAGAAGGTGACGTAGTGCGCACGGGTTAACTTCACCCGAACGCTAGGAGCGGCTCTGTTCAGACACAGAGTTGCTTGCCAGAAATATATGCAAAGGCGCTGGCCCTGTTAACGTCACAGGAGTCAGCGTGTGGCGTCGCAGCCGCGAACACCAATAGCTGCTGTTAATGCAGCGCAGTGGCAACTATAGCCGCAAGCGTCGGCGCCGAGAACCGGGCACCGACGGACGCTAGTGTAGGCGAGGGAGCACTGTGGCGTAGCTTGCCACTATCTGGTGCTGACCTAAGAACACACTCTGTCACCAATCGTATTATCTGAGGGAAGGGGTTTCATAATGAGTCAGCCACCAGTCCATGCATCCGTCACCATTCACACACATAGCAAGATAAGTCTACACTAGCGCATCGCCGAGCCGCCCTGCAGGCTTTTTATAGCGATGCGCTTCCGGGACCTTCCATTAGCTTGGGAAGGACCAATCAGATCCGACGCAGGACCTGAGCATGTGACCCCTGCTCTCCAGTGAGAGGTCAAGTTGCGGGCATGCCCAGTAGCACGGCATGAGGACTTAGCCTCAGGAGCTGTTCCCTGCAAAGCAGGTTGCGCTGCCATTGCTGCACCAGAGGTGGCAGCAACATCCAGGCTGTCAGAGCGAGTCTGAGCAGCAAGCCTGGCTCGCCGTGTTTGCTGAGCAACACCCAGAGCGATCGAGGAAGAATGGGAGACCGTAGGATGTCTGGCTCTGGATTCCCGCTGTGCAGTGCCAGGAATCCGATGCCTAAGACAGGGTTTGCAGACCGGTCACCATTCTGGTCGCTCTTTTCTGAACTTGCTCCAGTTTGTTGATGTCTTTTTTAAAATGTGGTGCCCAAAACTGGACACAATATTCCAGATGAGGTCTGACCAAAGAGGAGTAGAGGGAAATAATGACTTCACATGATCTAGACTGTATGCTTCTGTTAATACATCCTAGAATTGCATTTGCCTTTTTTGCTGCTGCATCACACTGTTGACTCATATTCAGTCTGTGATCTATTAGTATACCCAAGTCTTTTTCACATGTGCTGTCACTTAGCCCTATTCCTCCCATTCTATATATGCTTTTTTCATTTTTATTGCCCAGATGTAGTACTTTGCATTTCTCCCTGTTAAAAACCATTCTGTTAGTTGCTGCCCACTTCTCCAGTTTATTTAAATCTTTTTGAATCCTCTCTCTCTCTTCTCTAGTATTAGCTATCCCTCCTAGCTTTGTGTCATCAGCAAATTTAATCAGTTTACCCTCAATTCCTTCATCTAAATCGTTGATAAAGATGTTGAACAATACAGGGCCCAGGACAGAGCCCTGTGGTACCCCACTTGAGACATTCTTCCAACTGGATGTGCAGCCATTTACGACCACTCTTTTGGTCCGATCAGTAAGCCAGTTATGAATCCACCTAACAGTTGCCTTGTCCATTCCATACTTAGTCATTTTTTCAATAAGGATTGTATGAGATACTTTGTCAAATGCTTTGCTGAAGTCAAGATATACTATATCTACAGCATTTCCTTGATCCACCCAATCAGTGATTCCGTCATAGAAGGAAATTAAGTTAGTCTGGCATGACTTATTAGTTACAAACCCATGCTGACCCTGTTTAATCACTTCATTCTTATCCAGGTACTGACATACATTGTCTGGTTTTAATTTTAATTATATGTTTTTTTGTTTTTTTTTTCAGATATTGTGCGGTGGAGTAGCCAGAGGACATGGGGACTGAATGGTCCTAAAATTTTGCTAATTATGTTTATTTTTTTGTGAATTTATTTTTCAATCCCCATGCCCTCTTGTCCCTCTCTTTTTTGTATATGACAATAAAGTTATTATTTTTTTGTCAAGTGTATTTGGGTTTTGTAATAGTGCCTATTGCTATATTCTGTGGGATGCCTTTTGATATTACCATTCCTTTGCCCTCATTTAGACCTTACAATTGTGGTCACATGAACATTCATGTAATTGTCATTTTGGTGGATGTATGTTTTTTTGAAGCTACTACTATATTGGTCCTATTATCTAATTTGTCTATTTGCAGTATGTTAAACGGTATTGTGATGATTATATTGGAGTACCATGGAGTTGGTTTTCTAACAATGTAGATGATACGAGTGCTGCTGCTTTGTTTTGAAGTTGCGGTCATGTGGCCTTATCATGTGACCGCTCTTTGTATAATAAGGGCTGGTATAGTTGCAGTCGTGTGACCGGTCATGCGATCGCTGTTTATTTATCTAGGGCCTCTATGGTTACCACGTTTTGAGCTATCGCGTATGAGCGAAGTGTGAGTTGTTACACCGTGATAGCCGGGACTTGTGACCGGTCATGTGACCACTGATTAGAGACTATGGACTGTGCGCTAATGCGCAGGCGCGGGATTCTTATGACGTTGTACCGCGAGATGTGGCTTCTATGCAGTGATCGCTGTTTATTTATCTAGGGCCTCTATGGTTACCGCGTTTTGCACTATCGCGCATGAGCGAAGTGTGAGTTGTACACCGCGATAGCCGGGACTTGTGACCGGTCATGTGACCACTGATTAGAGACTATGGACTGCGCGCTAATGCGCAGGCGTGGGATTCTTATGACGTTGTACCGTGAGATGTGGCTTCTATGCTGTGATCGCTGTTTGCAACAACAGACTGGCGCTTTATGGTAACTCTAGTGGGCAGATATGGGACGCTGAAAGGTGACTCTGAGACTTCTGGGAATATGAGGTAATGTGTGGGTAATCCTAATAGGCTGCCGGGTTTGACGCCGATTTCAAAGGGACTTAGCAATTGGCCAGTTCACCTGATTTGTGATGTTATTTGTATGTCTATGGCTCATTGGTAGAGGGTTGCTGGGATACATGGGGATGCTGACCTTTGATTGGTTGCCACAGGTATGGGGTTTTGATTTACCTCTGTTTGTTTTTCTTTATATGTTGATATATCTGCACCATTTCTGTAATTGATTTTAATGATCATGTATACACTGTATTGATCTTTATCTGTTTTGCATATTTGTATGTTTTTCTATTTATTACTGCTGTTTATTATACAATGGGCGGTCTTTTGATATTGATTGGTCACTGTGACCTATATAAGACCGCCATATTTGCTGTTTTGTATGCTTGTAAAAGACCATGTGATGGTCGAAACGTCGCATATCTTCATGGCTAAATAAATCTCTACATATTTCTTCACCTGGATGGGATGCTGTTCTTCTTTAGTTTCCTGGGATTTCTGATGTCCAACTGGGTCTGTGGACGTTGAGCGTGCATCTCGTTGATCCTATGAGTGCTGTCAGCCATCCTTCTTATAGGGGACGGTGTCCGTCTAGACCTACCGTGCATGCGGCGTCGCTACTGCAGACGCCAGTAAGTGCTGCTGAATGCAGAGCGGCAGCAGACACAGCCGCTATGCGATAGTGCCATGAGAGATGAGACACCACTGGACGCTAGTGTAGAGGTGCGGTGTGCACAGTGGCCTAAGGTTTGCCACTGACTGGCGCTGACTCTTTCTATAGTTTCCTATCCACATGCGTAATATCAGAGGGAGGGGAATCTTAATAAGTCTGTCACCAGAATCATGCATCCATCACCATTCACACATTTAGCAAGAAGAGTCTATACTCCAGCGCATGGCCGAGCGGCCATGCGGGCCTTTGATAGCTGTGCGCTGCCGGGACCTTCCAGATCTCTGAGATGGACCTGAGCACGTGACTCCCGACCTCCATTGGGAGATCGTCTCGTGAGGATGCTCAGTGGAGCGGCAGAGGAACTTAGCCTCAGGAATGACTTGATGCAGAGCAGCATGTGAGGCTCTGGATTCCTGTTGTGTAGCTGCAGGAATCCGACGCCTAATATATACAGCGTACACAGAGGTGTCTGCAACCGAAGCTGGGGGTATACGAGTGTATAAAGAGCACACTGAGGGGTCTGCGACCGAAGCTGGGGGATTACAGGTGTATAAAGCATAAACAGAGGTGTCTGAGACCGAAGCTGGGGGTATACGGGTGTATACAGCGTACACTGAGGGGTCTGCGACCGAAGCTGGGGGATTACAGGTGTATAAAGCATAAACAGAGGTGTCTGAGACCAAAGCTGGGGGTATACGGGTGTATACAACATACACAGTCGTGTGTGACCGAAGCTGGGGGTATACTGGTGTATGCAGCATACATAGTGGGGTCTGCGACCGAAGCTGGGGGTATACGGGTGTATACAGCATACACAGGGGGGTCCGTGACCGAAGCTGGGGGTATACAGGTGTATACAGCATACACAGAGGGATCTGCGACCGAAGCTGTGGGTATACGGGTGTATACAGAGGGGTCTGAGGCTGAAGCTGGGGGTATACAGGTGTATACAGCATACACAGAGGGATCTGCGACCGAAGCTGGGGGTATACAGGTGTATACAGCATACACAGAGGGATCTGCGACCGAAGCTGTGGGTATACGGGTGTATACAGAGTACACAGAGGGGTCTGAGGCTGAAGCTGGGGGTATACAGGTGTATACATTGTGAGAAACGCGGGGTCTGTGACCGAAGCTGGGGGTATACGGGTGTATACAGTATACACAGGGGTCAGCGACTGAAGCTGGGGGTATATGAGTGTATACAGTGTACACAGGGGTCTGTGACCGAAGGTGGGGGTATACGGGTGTGTACAGTGTACACGGGTCTGCAACTGAAGCTGGGTGTATACGGGTGTATACAGCATACATAAAGGCATCTGCAACCGAAGCTGGGGATATATGGGTGTATAAAGAGCACAATGAGGGGTCTGCGAATGAAGCTGTGGGTATATGGGTGTATACAGCGTACACAGAGGGGTCTGCGAACAAAACTGGGGGTATACAGGTGTATACAGAGTACACAGAGGGATCTGCGACTGAAGATGGGGGTATACGGGTGTAAACAGCATAAACACAGGGGTCTGAGACTGAAGCTGGGGGTATACAGGTGTATACAGTGTGAGAAACACGGGGTCTGTGACCGAAGCTGGGGGTATACGGGTGTATACGGTATACACAGGGGTCTGCGACTGAAGCTGGGGATATATGAGTGTATACAGTGTACACAGGGGTCTGTGACCGAAGCTGGAGATATACGGGTGTGTAAAGAGCACAATGAGGGGTCTGCGACTGAACCTTGGGGTACACGGGTGTATACAGAGCACACCTAGTACACACTGCTCCGCTCCGTACACCTCGTACACACACGACTCCACTCCGTACACCTCGTTATAAAATATCAGTATTTCTATGATAAAAAATATATAGATTAATTCTCACATACAGAGTCTAGTCCAGCCAACAGGCTCTGCTTAGTTTAGAGTATGACTGAGTTATTCTGTGTTCCTTGGTTCATACAGCTGTACCTCACTTGTCAAAACGTATAGGTCATTTGTCAGAACTGTCAATATGTGACTATTCTGAGATGATGGATGATTCAATGGCTGGATATCCTTAAAGACAAAAATGTCCAGGAAGGATGGGAAATCTTGAAAAATGAAATTCTCAAAGCACAGTTGTTAACAATTCCGAAAAGAGGGAAGAATAGGAAGCATTTAAGGAAACCAGGATGGGTGAACACAGAACTTAAGCACATGCTAAAAAGGAAGAAAAAAATGTTTATAAAATGGAAAGAGGGAGGCATATCTAAAGAAGAATATAATGCTGTCTGCAGAATCTGCAGGGCACAAATCAGATTAGCTAAAGCTGAAAATGAATTGAGGCTTGCAAGAGATGTCAAAAGCAATAATAAAGGATTTTGGGGATATGTCAAAAGTAAAAGAAAAGTCAAAGATGCTATAAGATTTTTACAGGATGAAAATGATGAAATGGTAAGACAGGATGTTGAGAAGGCTGAACTTTTAAATTCCTATTTTGCATCTGTTTTCTCTCAGAAAGGAAATGTAACATCAACTGTTATTCACTGTCCTATTAAGGGAATAGAAGAATCCAGGATATCTATAAACAGAAAGATAGTGAGGAAACACTTAGCTAACCTAAATGAATTCAAGTCTCCAGGTCCAGATGAATTACACCCCAGAGTACTGAAGGAGATAGCAGAAGAAATTTCTGAACCACTCTCCATAATCTTTGAAAATTCTTGGAGAACAGGAGAAGTGCCAGAAGACTGGAGAAGAGCAAATGTTGTTCCTATCTTCAAAAAGGGGAAGAAGGTGGACCCAGGCAACTATAGGCCGGTGAGTCTGACTTCTATACCAGGAAAGATCTTTGAACAAATTATTAAACAACATGTAAGTCAATACCTGGATAAGAATGAAGTGATCAAACAGAGTCAGCATGGGTTTGTAACTAATAAGTCATGTCAGACTAACTTAATTTCCTTCTATGACGGTATCACTGATTGGGTGGATCAAGGAAATGCTGTAGATATAGTATATCTTGACTTCAGCAAAGCATTTGACAAAGTCTCTCATACAATCCTTATTGAAAAAATGACTAAGTATGGAATGGACAAGGCAACTGTTAGGTGGATTCATAGCTGGCTTAGTGATCGGACCCAAAGAGTGGTCGTAAATGGCTGCACATCCAGTTGGAAGAATGTCTCAAGTGGGGTACCACAGGGCTCTGTCCTGGGCCCTGTATTGTTCAACATCTTTATCAACGATTTAGATGAAGGAATTGAGGGTAAACTGATTAAATTTGCTGATGACACAAAGCTAGGAGGGATAGCTAATACTAGAGAAGAGAGAGAGAGGATTCAAAAAGATTTAAATAAACTGGAGAAGTGGGCAGTAACTAACAGAATGGTTTTTAACAGGGAGAAATGCAAAGTACTACATCTGGGCAATAAAAATGAAAAAAGCATATATAGAATGGGAGGAATAGGGCTAAGTGACAGCACATGTGAAAAAGACTTGGGTATACTAATAGATCACAGACTGAATATGAGTCAACAGTGTGATGCAGCAGCAAAAAAGGCAAATGCAGTTCTAGGATGTATTAACAGAAGCATACAGTCTAGATCACGTGAAGTCATTATTTCCCTCTACTCCTATTTGGTCAGACCTCATCTGGAATATTGTGTCCAGTTTTGGGCACCACATTTTAAAAAAGACATCAACAAACTGGAGCAAGTTCAGAAAAGAGCGACCAGAATGGTGACCGGTCTGCAAACCCTGTCTTATGAGGAAAGGTTGCAGGATTTGGGAATGTTTAGTTTGCAAAAGAGAAGACTGAGAGGAGACTTAATTGCTGTCTACAAATATCTAAAGGGCTGTCACATTGTAGAAGGATCAACTTTATTCTCATTTGCACAAGGAAAGACTAGAAGCAATGGGATGAAACTGAATGGGAGGAGACACAGATTAGATATTAGAAAAAACTTTTTGACAGTTAGAGTGATCAATGAGTGGAACAGGCTGCCACGAGAAGTGGTGAGTTCTCCTTCAATGGAAGTCTTCAAACAGAGGCTGGACAGACATCTGACTGGGATGATTTAGCGAATCCTGCTTTGAGCAGGGGGTTGGACCAGATGGCCCAGGAGGTCCCTTCCAACTCTACGATTCTATGATTCTATGATTCTATGATTCTCTATAGGTTTAAGTTTCCTAAGATAAGGTAATGCATAGCTAATTATATGCATATTGAAAAATAGCTGTATGCTTATTCTGTAAGATATTAGAGTTCTACTAATATGGAAGAAGCTATAAACATAGTGGCGAATCACCCTATGTGGAAACAGACATTTACAAGTCTAGGAGGCTAAATAGTATATAAGCCAACCTAACTCTGTTCAGTCAGATCTCCTATAGCTGGAGACTCTCAAACACACGGAACACAGCTGCTCAAGGCCATATGTAAGAACAATTGAATGCTTGTTTTTCCCTTCAAATATTTATTGCATGTTATGAACTCACTTTTCCTCATTTTTGTAATCACTTTTTGAATGAACTATTAAACATTATTTATTTTATCCTCAATTCAACATTGCTTTTACTTTTTATCCTCATCGTGCACTTACTTGAAAGTAAGTAAGGTAGAGATATATTTTTCTTCATTTTGGCGAGCCTTAGCCAGACTGCTCTTTTGTGCTAACTTTGGTTGGCATTCCTTCCTCGATTGTACAAGGGGGGAGCACTAGACTGCTAAAAACACTTGTTGTACAAGCCTCCTCAGGAATTCCACTATTTCATGGCACAAGGATCAGACTGAATCTAAAGTAGACGGGTGAGGATCGTAAAGAGCTGCATGCGTCCCATCCAGACGGAGATCTGAGGATTGCATAAGGACACAGAGGACCATCCATTGACGGAAAAGACGCTCCATAGGTGAGAAAAATGGATTTTATACATGATTATTCTAAGAAAAGTAACATAGATTTCAAGTTTGTTCATAGCCATACAGATGCACAATTATGGTCTAGTTTGTATAATCAATGTGAAGCAGAAAATGTTATATTGATAAAAGATTTTTCTCAGTAAGGAAGTTACAAAGAAAACTTCAGAATGTTATGCAGCTAGTCCATGTGTACAATAGCCTAGTCTTTGAGAAAACTGAACCCAACACTTATAAAACATGCATTGTCGCACAAAAAAACAGTCAGCATGGGTTTGTAACTAATAAGTCATGTCAGACTAACTTAATTTCCTTCTATGATGGAATCACTGATTGGGTGGATCAAGGAAATGCTGTAGATATAGTATATCTTGACTTCAGCAAAGCATTTGACAAAGTCTCTCATACAATCCTTATTGAAAAAATGACTAAGTATGGAATGGACAAGGCAACTGTTAGGTGGATTCATAACTGGCTTAGTGATCGGACCCAAAGAGTTGACGTAAATGGCTGCACATCCAGTTGGAAGAATGTCTCAAGTGGGGTACCACAGGGCTCTGTCCTGGGCCCTGTATTGTTCAACATCTTTATCAACAATTTAGATGAAGGAATTGAGGGTAAACTGATTAAATTTGCTGATGACACAAAGCTAGGAGGGATAGCTAATACTAGAGAAGAGAGAGAGGATTCAAAAAGATATAAATAAACTGGAGAAGTGGGCAGCAACTAACAGAATGGTTTTTAACAGGGAAAAATGCAAAGTACTACATCTGGGCAATAAAAATGAAAAAAGCATATACAGAATGGGAGGAATAGGGCTAAGCAACAGCACATGTGAAAATGACTTGGGTATACTAATAGATCACAGACTGAATATGAGTCAACAGTGTGATGCAGCAGCAAAAAAGGCAAATGCAATTCTAGGATGTATTAACAGAAGCATACAGTCTAGATCACGTGAAGTTATTTCCCTCTACTCCTCTTTGGTCAGACCTCATCTGGAATATTGTGTCCAGTTTTGGGCACCACATTTTAAAAAAGACATCAACAAACTGGAGCAAGTTCAGAAAAGAGCGACCAGAATGGTGACCGTTCTGCAAACCCTGTCTTATGAGGAAAGGTTGCAGGATTTGGGAATGTTTAGTTTGCAAAAGAGAAGACTGAGAGGAGACTTAATAGCTGTCTACAAATATCTAAAGGGCTGTCACATTGTAGAAGGATCAACTTTATTCTCATTTGCACAAGGAAAGACTAGAAGCAATGGGATGAAGCTGAATGGGAGGAGACACAGATTAGATATTAGAAAAAACTTTTTGACTGTTAGAGTGATCAATGAGTGGAACAGGCTGCCACGAGAAGTGGTGGGTTCTCCTTCAATGGAAGTCTTCAAACAGAGGCTGGACAGACATCTGACTGGGATGATTTAGCGAATCCTGCTTTGAGCGGGGGGTTGAACCAGATGGCCCAGGAGGTCCCTTCCAACTCTACGATTCTATGATTCTATGATTCTAAGAAATTGATCACACTGACACACCAGATGACACACAGGAGTCTGACGGGGATTACTTTGATTGTCCAAATTGCTTGATATTGTCAGAACATATTGAACAATTGGAGGATCAGATTGATACTCGGACAGAGTTATTGTCCAAATTACGACAAGACATAAAAAGGGTTTCTGCTAACACAAGATCAACAGGTAAACAGGAGGACAGTGCTGCTGCCTCATCATTTGTACCAGACACACAAGATCCAGATGCTTCAGTAGAGGAATTAGAGGCAGTAGAATTACAACGGAAAAAATTACATGACAGAGCAGCACGCATTAATCTGAAAATACACGATCAGTTAATGAAAATTGTAAAAGACATTCCAAATTACAATGATAAGATGGACGCCTTTTATAATGCGGACATTTTTGAATCAAACACAGACAAATACAATCTTAATGATGAACAGAAGAATAAAATATTCAAAGTTTGGTTACCTTCACATATGGGAAAAAGATTACTGACCACACCCAGATTAAATGATGAGAATAAAATGACACATAGTACAAAAGAAGACAGACTTAGACAATTGGTATTGTTTACAACTGGAGAAGACATGCCTACAGTTGATATTTTAGGGAATTTACAAACAAATATTTCTGAAGATCCTTTCTCTTTTTTGGTAAAATTTGAACAGGCCTATAGAATGGTAATGGATCTCGGGCCTCACGAAGAGCCAGCATCCATGATGAGATTTTTTGTAAAAAAGTTCAAGTACTTGGATCCTGCCTCAGTGCAATTGGCTAACACTCAGCCATCATTGCAAGAAGCAACAGTTTTTATAGACAGAATAAGGACATCCATGAAGCAAAACCAGGTCAAAGCTAAAATAGCGGTAGTTCATGAGAAGGAAGACAGTCAGCTGAAACCTAGATCCACAGTAATCTCCAAGAGCAGGGATCACATTGATCATAGAGGTAAAAATACTACACAAAGGAACAATATCCATTGTTATTTTGTGGTATACCTGGACATTTGAAGTGGCAGTGCAGGAAATTTTTGAGAGCAGAATCAGAGATGGGTACACAAGGAACAGGTAAGCTTGGAAGGGAAAACGGACTCATGCCAAAATCATACACCACACCTTCCGCACCTGCATTACAATCATCTGCACCTGCTCATACTGCCAACAGACAAACACAGTCACCATATGCACCATTAATCAGACAGATCAGAGAAATGACAGTGAAGGAAACAGAGTCAAGGGATAGAATTCCAAGGTCTTTTAAAAAGGACACTGGTCTTCTCCCATCTCCTTCATCTTTCTGACAATCACAGACTATTCCTGTACCACATCCATTGGAATTTGTGACTCGAGTTATATTGGATGACTGTGGAAGACCATTTATCAAAGTAAGTTTAGCAGGACAGAATGCTGTATTCCTCATTGACACAGGAGCTCAGTTAAGTGTTACAAACCTTGATTTGAAGCTAAACCCAGATTCACCAGTTTGTACAATTGTCGGTTTCAGTGGAAAAGGTGGAACTAAAGCGACCTTAGTTCCCAACGTGACGTTGGAAATACCTAGTTCTTTCAAAACAGAAATTGACATCTGGTATTGTCGTGATTCTGAAAATATACTTGGCACAGATTTTATGCAGAAATTCGGATGGGTAGTTGACCTAGGAAATCAAGTGATCTGGAAAGATTCCAATGGTTGTAAACCTGTAGTCATTGACCCTAATGATTATAGCCATGTTGGAAGTATTTGCTTGAATGATGTGGTGTCATCTGACCATTTGTGGCCTGACACTAATGATGACAAGGTATTGACAGAAATTGTACAGCTTTTTCCTTCTCTTTGGGCTCAGTTCAGGAATCAGGTTGGAACAATGAAAGACGTTATCGTGAATGTGGAGGGGCGTGATCCCCCGCCACAGCGTCAGTATAAATTGCCTCCAGAATCAATTGACTCTATGTCAAAGATCATACAGGAATTGTTAGATCAAGGTGTTATCCGAAAGGCTAATTCTGTAAGTAACAATCCTTTGTGGTGTGTTTTGAAATCTGATGGTTCTTATCGAATGATATTGGATTTACGGATGTTCAATAAGCATACACCCAATGTCGCACCAATTGTGGCAGATACTCATGACATGATGGCAAGGTTAAATGCAAAGGCCAAATACTTTTCTGTACTGGACATTAGCAATGGTTTTTTCAGTATACCTCTTGAAAAGAGTTGTCAGTATAAGTTTGCATTTACTTTCTTGGACGAGCAATATCTGTTTTGCAGGTTACCTCAAGGAGCACATTTGTCACCTAGTGTTTTTCATCAGGCATTGGCAAAGGTATTATCCAGATTTTCGAGGCCTGATTGCATTCTGCAATATGTGGATGATATTTTATTGTCTACAGAGGATAAAGAGACACATGTTTCTCTTCTGACAGAATTGTTTGAGTTGCTGCATGATGCAGGGTTGAAATTGAACACCAAAAAGGTCAAATTGATGCAGACTGAGGTCAGATTTTTAGGGGTGCTGTTGAGTCCAGGAAAAAGGCAGCCACTGCAGGAAAGAATTGAGGCAATTGCTTCCCTACCAATTCCGACATCACACAAGGCATTGAGACATTTTTTAGGTCTTATGAATTATTCAAGGGATTTCATTGAGAATTTTGCAGATAAGGCCAGATCTTTATATGATCTTTTGAAAGGTGAAAACAGTGATTACTTTGGTCCTTGGGGTGATGAACAGCAAACCTCATTTGAACAATTGAAAATGAATTTACAAAATGCACCTGCTTTGTCCACAGTAGATCTTTCGGCTCCATTTGCTTTGCAAGTGCATACATCAGGAACATCTGTTTCTGCTGTATTGCTGCAATTACAGGGAGAAGAGTGGAGAATTTTGGGCTATTTTTCAAAACTTCTCTCACCTGTTGAAAAAGGTTTTGAGACCTGTGCAAGACACTTGGTAGGTGTGTACTTTGCAGTCAAAGCAACCGAACATATTGTCGGGTTCAACAAAATCATTTTGCAAACTCCTCACTCTACACTAAAACTTCTCTTTGAGAATAATATCCCAGGTGTGTCACATCAGAGATTTGCTCATTGGTTATTGTCATTGTCTCCCAAACAAATTGAGGTAGATTACAAGGCCAAATATGTTCTTCCTCAGCTGATGCAATATGAAGGACAAACTCATGATTGTTTACAGTCTTTTCAGGATCCAAGTCCATCACTTTTCAGACGGAAAGCAGAGGTAACAGACGAACCAATTTTTGTAGATGGTTCCAGATTCTATTCAGATGGGCACTATTATTCAGGATATGCCATTTTTTATCCCAACAGAGGACAGGTTGTGAAGCACAAATTACCGAGTCATTTTTCAGCTCAAAGAGCAGAGCTAGAAGCAGTAAAAATGGTACTACAGCTGAATGAAGCAGATGATCAGTGTCCCATTGTGATCTACAGCGATAGCTCTTATGTTGTAAGATCACTGACAGATTACTTGTCAGTTTGGGAAAAAAGAGGTTATGTAGATTCATCTAATAAGACTCTTGTTCACAGTGACACACTGAAGACAATTTTCAGGATAGCATCAAAAAACCCTAATGGTTTTGCTATTGTCAAGGTTCCGGCCCATAAAAAATCTGATGATGAATTATCTGTTGGAAATGCAACCGCAGATATGCTAGCCAAAGAGGCAGCCCTGACAGGAGAAGAGGTGTTTGAACCTGAACCTCTCGAGGTTTCAGCAGTTCAAAGAACAGACACGCATATCCCTTCTTTTGCGGAAGAACAAGAAAAAGACTCATCTCTTGTTGCTTCCCGGGTTGATCCAAAACCTCCCTTTGTTTGTGAAAACGGGGTTTTGTGTCATGACTTAAACGGGGAGTTGCGTCCTGTTGTCCCAAGACATCTACAGGTTGAGTTCACAAAATACAATCATGAAAGTTTGGGTCATTTGGGCCAACAAAAATTATTAGGCATTCTCAGAGAGAAATTTTACTGGGAAAAGATGGAAGAGACAGTGCAAAGTGTTGTTCAATAATGTCTCATTTGTGCCCAAATTAATCCAAGACCAAAAGGACAGAAACCGCCACTACTCCGAATCGCACCTGCAGATGGTCCATGGTCTACGTTACAAATCGACTACATTGGACCGTTACCATCAGGTAAAAATGGTCTCAGGTATGCATTGGTTGTAGTAGATGTTTTTTCTAAGTGGGTTGAAATTTTACCTGTCAGGAAAGATGATGCTTTGTCTACAGCTAGAGCATTAGTTAATCATGTCTTTTGTACTTGGGGGATCCCAAGAATGATCACCTCTGATCGAGGAAGTCACTTTACAGGAAAAATCATGCAAGCCGTTTGTGCTATTCTAGGGGTACGACAACAGTTTCATGTACCCTACCATCCACAGTCTGCTGGTATTGTGGAAAGGATGAATAGAACAATAAAATCCAGAATTGCCAAGATGTTATTGGACAAAGGCAATACTTGGGTTGATGCAGTACCTTTTGTACTGTTGAGTGTAAGAGGAACAACCTCTGCCACAACTCAGTTTACTCCTTTTGAACTGATGACAGGAAGAAAAATGCCATTGATTTTTCCTCATGAACCATTTTTGTCTACACCACAAAAAGATGCTGTTGCAAGGTCCAAATGGTTGCAATTGTTACAGGAAAATTTGAAAACGATTCTTCCACATGCTGCATCAAGAATGCAGAGAATGGAGCCACCATACGTATCCAAATTCAAGAAAGGGGCTCTAGTGATGATTAAAACTTTCAGGAAGAATGGACCTTGGGAAAGTAATTGGGAAGGTCCCTTTGAAATTATCGAAACCATGGGACAAGTGATGATACTTGTGCAACGAGCATCTAAGGTGGTTAAAAATACCCGCAGACAACAAAAATTGTGGGTACATGTTGATCAATGCAAACTGTATATTGCAAAATAATGATACTGCATTTCTTTTAGGAAGAAATGGATTCCAATAAGAACTGGAATACGAAACTCCACGTCCTTGATGGAAGGGATTCAACACCAATCCTTCAGGAGAAAAAGAAATTTCCCAGGAAAAGCTACTATCTGATGGGAATCACATTTCTGCTGTTTTGTACTGTTTCAACTGTGATCTACGCTGAAGATATTTCACACCATGGAACAAATACTAGTGAAGTGAAGGAACTTTTCAAAGGAACTTTACATCCAAGGAAACCAAGAGGAACGAATCTACAAAGCTTAATAGATGAGGACATACCAGACGATTCAGTAGATATTACTGGAAACATTTGCATGGGTTTTGGTGCAAAATGCTGTATTGAGCTACACTTCATACATGACACTGACATAATATTACATGCAGCCACAGGACCTAAGACGAAGTTCACACAGTTACAAGGAGATTATATACACAATAATAAGACAGGCACATGGGAATGTAGTCCTACAGATGTGTTATTCTGGAATATAGAGATAAGAGGTGAAGAGAAAGCTGTGTGGTCAGGCGACATTACAAATGATATGATCGCAAAAGGGAAAGTTGAAACATCCAAAACAGATGCTTTGTTAAAGACACAACTTTTTGGGAAAGTTTTAGATCCTTCATTTCTTTCTATTACAGAAGGAGACGAGGATTGGGTAAAAACATGGAATTTTCAGATAACCAGAGAACCAGTACAAGTACAGGTATCTGTAGTTTTTACAGTTTCAAATACTATAGCTCCAGAAGTAAGGGTTACACCACAAGCAGTATATAGTCAAGAAAATATGTCTCCTTTATTACTAAAATGCAGCACGAGGTTAGAGCTACCTTCAGAATCTCTGTTATCATGGACCAAAGATAAATCATTTTTGGGAAGTTTTTCAAATGGTCCAACAAATGTTATACACAGAGGTCAATCCGGTAACGTGAGATGGTTAAATAAGGATTTTATTTTTTCTGTAGATAATCCATCTACTAAGGATTCTGGACTTTACCAATGTTGCATTTTAACGAAATATAACTACAAACAATGTAGAGATGTAAAGGTAAATATATGGTCAGCAGTAGATAATGTATGCACACAGACAAGATTTCAACCATCTACTCCTTTTCAGATCAATCAGTTCCAAACTAAACCTCTGTTACGAGATGGAGTGTTTCTGACCATGGTATGGACCTTTAACATGTCTAACTGGAAAATCTCTTCTAGATATCCCCAGTGTCAGTCACATCTCACTAACATGGAGATGGGAATAGAACAATGGTTTGGGAAAAGAACTTCAACACAGGTTAGAAGTAAGAGGGGAGTGTTAGAAGGTATTTTGGGGGGATTAGGAACAGTAGGAAGTTTAATTAACACTATGGACATTCATACACTTAAATCAGATCTGGAGAATATTGGGTATATTGGAGGAAAAGGGGTAAAGATTCAGAAAAGCTTGAATCAAGTCCTTGAAAAGATGGTTTTGAACACTGCTACTGTATTGGGATCTTCTGTATCACATCTTCAAGATGCTACTTTAGCTTTAATGGAAAGTGAACAGGAATCTCAAGTGGCCAAAACATGTCTAGAAATTTAGATTGAATATTCCACCAATCTGAAAATGATTGCACAAGCCTTACAAAGTGGAATTACCCCTTTAGGGCTAATAAGAAATTTGCCCATAGAATATAACTTTGCGTTAAACCATACAGATTTGTGGGTAAATAAGTGGTTAGGATGTGAACAGAACATTTGTGTAGGAACATCACTGATTCCAGTGTCAGGAAGAGAAGAAACCCTGGTTCCTAGAAGTGTTCTGGGACTTCCTGTCAGCCCTACACAATTGTTATATTATCAATTACAGTACACAGATTTTGCATTTGATGGTACAAACATTGAACAATTAGACATTTCGTCATGCTTAAATTTTGTTTCCAAGGTAATGTGTCTACCTGGACAGGATAAAGTCATTTATCATTCATGTTTCCATAATCATACCTCATGTCATGCCAGAGTTGAGAATGTCCACACGATACATGACTTGGTGACACCAGTAAGCGCTAACAGGATTTGTTTCCAAGTCATGTCAGGAAGAGAAGCAGTTTCTGCATTCTTCTCATCTTGTGTACATGTCGAAAATCTGACAATGGGTTTATATTGTATTGAGGGAAATGTTAAAACTCACAAAGAAGGAAGGAAGTATTAATATTACGTCAATAGGCTCAAGACGTCTGAAAATCCTTCCGATCCAGTTCAATTTGTCACAAGTCAATAAATTTCCTTGGGATTTGTGGACAAATGAAATAAAGAAAGACAAGGGTTTATTAAATCTGCTGACAAAACAATTAAAAGAAGCTGAAATTGTATTTAGACATGAACAAGGTAATCTAAATGATATTGAACATGAATGGACGAGTATGTCAGGCTCATCTTGGTGGAGAAATTTAGGAAAATCTGTAACTAGTTGGTCACAGTCTTCAGCGAAAATGGCAGCAGGGAATGTATTGTCTAATCCGATCGTTATTTTATTTATCATAGTTTTGCTGTGTATAATATATCAAATAATTATTATGTGTAAAATTAGGAGAATTTATAAGAATATAAAGATAGAAATGAAAAAGGAAGATGATATTTTAAGAGAGATGTTAAAACAAAAAAATATAACTCTGATTTAATTTTTGTTTTTACAATAGGTTTGAAAATTCAGATGACATTCAGGGCAGATGGTGATACAAGGTTTTCAGAATAAAGAATGAATGTGATACGAATGGTGAGAGAATGAGTTAGGATTGATTATGATATGTCTCAAATCATAATCAGGGGGGACTGTAAAATATCAGTATTTCTATAATAAAAAATATATAGATTAATTCTTTCATACAGAATAGTTAACAGGCTTTGCTTACTTTAGAGAAGTGACTGACTTATTCTGAGTGCCTTGGCTCATACAGCTGTCTCTCTTGTCAAATGTATAGGTCACTTGTCAAAGCTGTCAACATGTGACTATTTAGAGATAATGAATGGTTCTAAAGATCTCAGACTTTAGGCTTAAATATCTCAGACTAAGGTAATGCATAAATAGCTGTATGCATATTGTTAAAATAACTAGGGTTCACTTAATATGGAAGAAGTTATGAACATAGTGGCAAGCCACCATATGTGGTTGTAGTTTATAGGTCAGAATAGTATATAAAGCCGGCCTAACTCTTGTTCAGGAGATCTCATATCCCTTGAGACTCTCGAACACCCGGACAACACAGCTGCTCAAGACTATATGTAAGAACAATGCTCGTTTTCTCTTCAAATAATTATTGCATGTCATGAACTTACTTTTCTTCATTTTTGTAATCACTTTTTGAAATGATCAATTAAAACAAGATTTATTTTATCCTCAATTCAACATTGCTTTTACTTTTGATTCTCAACCGTGCAAGAAGATATACAGTATACTGTATATATATATTTTTCTACACTGCACAGCATTTTTTTTTCTATTGATTAACATGCTACTGTACATCACACTGCGGATCTGCAGTTTCTGCGCGGAAAAATCCGCTGCGGATCCGCAGGAAATCTGCATCGTGTGCACATGGCCTAAGTGCACACGGTGTGGCTCCACCCACGGATTTTTCCGCGTGGATTTTAAGAAATCCGCAGGTCAAATGACCTGCATTTATCCTGTGGTTTTTGTGCGGTTTTCCACTGCGGTTTTCCCCCTGCGGATTTGGAGAATTTGGCAGGTGGAAAACCGCACAAAAGAAGTCACATGCACTTCTTTTAAAACTGCAGCAAATCTGCTCTGATTTTTCCGCACCGTCTGCACAGGGTTTTTTTTTTTAAATTTATTTACATTGTACTGTAAATCACAGTGCGGATCTGCAGCGTTTCTGTGCGGAAAAATCCGCTGCGGATCCGCAGGAAATCTGCACCGTGTGCACATGGCCTAAAACTGCAGCAGAACTGCACAAAAGAAGTGACATGCTGCAGAACTCCGCACCAAATCTGCACAGAAAAATCTGCATGTGCACAGCAGTTTTTGTTTTACATAGCCTTAAATGGTACTGTACATCACTTGCAGTTCTGCTGCAGTTCTGCTGGGCCAAATCTGCTGCTGAACTGCAGAAGAATCCGCACCGTGTGCACACAGCCTAAAGAAGCAGCATGTCGCTTCTTTTGTGCGGTTTTGCTGCAGTTTTCCACCTGCTCCAATATAGAAATCTGCAGGTGGAAAACCGCAGGGGAAATCCACACAAAAACTGCACTAAAACTGCAGGTAAAACACAGGTCATTTTACCTGCAGATTTAACAAAATCTGCGCGAAAAATTCCACAGCAGAATCCGCACCGTGTGCACATAGCCTAATAGCGCCGCAGTTCTCATGAAATCTCATCCACTTTGCTTGGACAATTAAACGCAGCAGAAAATCCGCAGCATTTACTCTACATGTGAACACGGTTTAAACTTCATAGCAAAGTGGGCGTGATTCCATGAAATCTGCGCTCTCTGTGGTCTGAAGACCCTGCGGACCTCTGGGGTTTTGATGCATTTTCCCTTTATAGGCTTCTTCTGAAAAAAACGTATTAAGAGAAAAAATGTATGAAGAGAAAACCGCCGTCACATTTATAAGCGCAGAATCAAAGCTTTTCTGTACTATTAAAGTGTTAAACGCGGCTTCATATCCGCCAAAAACATCAAATATGGAGGAAAATGCAAAAAACAAGAAACGCAGCAAACGCGCAATAATCAGGGAAGATTGTCACTACGTCATCTGGGTCAGACATTTACAGAAGAAAGAACGCAGCATTTACGCTACGTGTGAACACGTCCTCCACATCACAGCTTTATCACAAAACCAGGGGAAGAGTCCTGAGGAGATCATTTGCATATTCCCAGTGCCTTCTGGGATAAGTGAAGAGTCTCCGCGAGCTCAACGATCACTGGGTTTTGGCCGTTGCAGCTGAAAAGAGGAAATCAGAATTTTGGCTCATCTTTCATCGTTTTTAAGAAATCTCAAGATGGAAGAGGCCAGGAGCCATTTGGTGAGCTGCATTTCTTGCTACATGTTCACAGACTTACCAGTGGAAAAGCCAAACTTCACATGCCACAAATGCAAGCTTGTGTCCCTGTTGGAGGAAAAGTTGCAAAATCTCGAAGAGAGGTTAGCTACGTTGAAGATCATTAAGGAAGGTGAAGAGTTCTTGGACAGAGCAGAATTATCTCTTCATGTTACAGAAAGAGAAGAAATTCGAAGTGCACCTGAAGAAACAGAGGAATGGAGACATGTGACCCAGAGAAGCAGGAGGATCAGGAGGCAGTCAGCACCCATACTGCTCAGGAACCAGTACCAGGCTCTCACGCAGGAAAACGATGAAGAAATACATCAGGATAAGACTTTGCCAACAAACAGCAACCTTGTACGCCTTCAGAGTCCTCCTGGATGGAGAAAGAAAAATGTTGTGAAGAAGAAACGGAGAGTGGTGGTCATGGGGGATTCCCTGTTGAGAGGAACAGAGGCCACTATCTGCAGACCGGATATAACTTCAAGAGAAATGTGCTGTCTTCCAGGTGCAAAAATTAAAGATGTCTCTGACAGGATATCAGGACTCTTCAGACCTACAGATGACTACCCATTCCTGCTACTACATGTGGGGACAAATGACACCGCAAGAAACGACCTGGAAACCATCTGCAGAGACTTTGAAGACATAGGCAAGAAAGTGAAAGAACTGGGAGCGCAGGTTGTTATGATTGAGTGACCGTAGGAGGCAGACACAAAAATAGAAGCTACGTCCAGAAAACCAGAGGAGCTGGCAACTATCCGATTGCAGACCCCTGAACCTAACAACACAACTAGCAGTAGCCGTGGGGGGTACCTACGGTGCCCTAGACCCCTCGAATACAGCCGGAAGACTATATAGCCTAAAGATAGAAAGGGAAATCTAAACTGCCCCAGAGCAGACCCCAAAGTAAAAGGCAGCCCCCAACATATAATGACGGTGAAGCAAGATGAAAAAACACTGACACAGATAGAAAGAGAGGCTGAGCAAACGTTGGGGCCCTATCTAATCTAAACAGGAAAGGAAAGGAAAGCTGCTGTCTGCAATCGGCAAAAAACCCTATCAAAAACATAGGCCAGCAAGCTGAAATGCAAAAAGACCCTGAAGCAACTAAGCTTCAAAACTAAAACAGCACTCTGGTATTTTCAGGAGACAGCGCTAAGAAGTTCAGCTCACCCCAGCAGGGGATGGCTGAAATCCAGAAAAAACAAAGCAAAGCAAAAAGCAAGGAAGAAAACTTAGCTTTAGCAGAGCAGGAATTCAGACTGGACTCCAAGGATACCACAGAGAAATCACCCGCAGGGAGAATGGGCGTATGCAGCCTTATATCCAGTCTGTGACTCCACTCAGCCAGTCATCATCATTAATCTCAGGTGTCTGATAATCAGACTCACTACCTCTCCTTACCAGAAGAGGGAGTTCCTCGGGCCTCAGTGATGAAGGGGAAAATGAACTCACAACAGTACATCCCCCTTGAGGAGGGGTCACCGAACCCTCAACCACGCCACCAGGGCGATCAGGGTGTGCCTGATGTAAGGCACGCACCAGTCTTTTAGCACGAACATCAGAGGCAGAGACCCAGGAATTATCCTCCTGACCATAACCCTTCCACTTAACCAAATACTGGAGTCTCCGTCTAGCCAGACGAAAATCCAGTACTTTCTCTACCTCATATTCAATGTTACCTTCAACCAATACAGGGTCTGGAGGTGCCACTCCCGGAACAACAGGTTCAACAAGCCTCTTCAACAAGGACTTATGAAACACATTATGGATTTTAAATGTGACAGGAAGAGCCAAATGAAAAGAGACCGGATTAATAATCTCCAAAATCTTGTAAGGTCCAATAAATCTAGGCTTAAACTTAGGAGAAGCCACCTTCATAGCAATATTTTTTGATGATAACCACACCAAATCACCAACCTTAAACTGGGGACCAATGGTCCTATGTCGGTTGGAAAACCGCTGGGCCTTTTCCTGGGAGAGAGATAACTTATCCACCACTTGGTCCCAGATCTGGTGCATTCTCTCCACCACAGTGTCAACCCCTGGGCAGGCAGACGGCTCCACCTGCCCTGAAGAAAATCGAGGATGAAACCCAAAGTTACAAAAAAAAGGTGACATCAAAGTGGCAGAACTAGCTCTGTTATTTAAAGCAAATTCGGCCAAGGGTAAAAATGAAACCCAATCATCCTGATCAGCGGAAATAAAACATCTCAAATATGACTCCAAGGTCTGGTTTGTTCTCTCTGTCTGCCCATTGGTCTGAGGGTGAAAGGCAGAGGAGAAGGACAACTGAATTCCCAGCTTGGAACAGAAAGAAAATCTAGACACAAACTGAACTCCTCTGTCAGACACAATGTTCTCAGGAATCCCGTGCAAGCGACCCACCTGTTGCAAAAAAAGGGGCACCAACTCAGAGGAAGACGGCAACTTAGGGAGTGGTACAAGATGAACCATCTTAGAGAACCTATCACAAATCACCCAAATAACAGTCATCCTTTGAGAGACAGACATATCGGAGATGAAATCCATTGAAATATGGGTCCATGGCCTCTTGGGGACAGGCAAAGGCATCAACAACCCACTAGAGCGGGAGCATGATTTAGACCGGGAGCAAGTCCCACAGGACTGCACAAAATTCCTGACATCACGAGACAAGGAGGGCCACCAAAAAGACCGACTCACAAGATCTCTAGTACCAAAAATACCTGGATGACCAGCCAAAGCAGAGCAATGAACTTCAGACATCACTCTCTTCCTCCACTGGTCAGGAACATACAACTTTCCACTGGGAGAACTCTCAGGCTTGTCTCTCTGGAATTCTTCCAGAGCACGTCTCAAATCGGGCGAGATGGCAGAAAGAACTACCCCTTCGCCTAAGATGGTAGCAGGCTTGGTCACCACAGGAGAATCAGCAAAGAAACTCCTAGAGAGTGCGTCTGCCTTGACATTCTTAGTTCCAGGAAGAAAAGAAACCACAAAATCAAAACGTGTAAAAAACAAGGGCCACCTAGACTGTCTAGGGTTCAAGAGCTTAGCAGACTCTAGGTAAATCAAATTCTTGTGGTCGGTGAGGACCACGACTTGATGCTTGGCTCCCTCCAACCAATGTCTCCACTCCTCAAATGCCCATTTCATGGCCAACAGTTCCCGATTCCCCACGTCATAGTTATCTTCAGATGGAGAGAACTTTCGGGAAAAGAAAGCGCAGGGATTCATTTTAGATGTTACAGGATCCTTTTGGGACAAAACAGCTCCTGCACCAATCTCAGAAGCATCCACCTCTACCTGGAACGGAAGTGAGACATCAGGTTGCCGCAAAACCGGGGCGGAGGTGAATCTTCGCTTCAACTCCTGAAAGGAAGAAACAGCCTCCGGAGACCAATTTAACACATCAGCACCCTTCTTAGTCAAATCAGTCACTGGCTTGGCAATACTAGAAAATTTTGCTATAAATTTCCGATAAAAATTAGCAAAACCCAAAAACTTCTGGAGGGCCTTCAAAGAAATGGGCTGAACCCAATCATAAATGGCCTGTACCTTGGCTGGATCCATTTCAATAGTTGACGGAGACAAATCCCAAAAATGAAATCCTCTGTACCCCAAAAAGGCATTTAGATCCCTTGACATACATGGAATTCTCCCTCAAGATCCGGAACACAGTCCGAACATGTTCCACATGAGAATCCCAATCCTTGGAGAAGATCAAAATATCATCCAGATAGATAATCAAAAATTTATCCACAAAATCTCGGAAAATATCGTTCATGAAGCACTGGAAGACAGAAGGGGCATTAGTGAGCCCAAAAGGCATCACCAGGTACTCAAAATGTCCCTCCGGAGTATTAAACGCCGTCTTCCATTCATCCCCATGCTTAATGCGAATAAGATTATACGCCCCCCTGAGGTCAAGCTTGGTAAACCAGCAAGCACCTTTAACTCTGGAGAATAGATCCGAAATCAGGGGTAACGGATACTGATATTTAACAGTAATCTTGTTGAGGGCACGATAATCAATACAAGGTTTTAATGATCCATCCTTTTTGGCTACAAAAAAAACCCAGCACCTAAGGGTGAAGAGGATGGTCTAATATGACCCTTCTCCAATGCCTCCTTAATATAGGATCGCATAACCTCGTGCTCGGGTACAGATAAATTGAAAAGCCGACCCTTGGGGAATTTACACCCCGGGTTCAGCTCAATAGCACAGTCATAACTCCTATGAGGAGGCAAAGACGCAGACTCATTCTCACTAAATACATCATAAAAGTCAGCCAAATAGTCAGGAACATCATGCGACTGGGGAGAGGTGGAGAAAACAGGAGCATCACTAAGGGCACACCGACAACCCCAACTCACCCCAGAGAAAGATTTCCAATCCAGAACTGGATTATGGATTTGTAACCAGGGAAACCCCAGAACAATAGTATCATGCAGATTATGCAACACCAAAAATCTGCAATTTTCCTGATGGTCTGGGGCGACCCGCATTACCACCTGGGTCCAAAACTGAGGTTTATCTTTAGCCAAAGGAGTAGCACAAATCCCCCTCAAAGGGATAGGCGTCCGCAGAGGTGTCATAGGAAATCCACAACGTTTAGCAAAATCCAAGTCCATTAGGTTTAGAGCGGCTCCCGAATCCACAAATGCCTTGGCGGAAAATGTGGACAGGGAGCAGTTCAGAGTAATAGCCAGAAGAAACTTAGGTTGAACACCACCAACAGAAAACGTGTGTGCAAAGCGTTTCTCTCGTTTAGGACAGACAGAAATAATATGTGAGGTATCTCCACAGAAAAAGCACAACTTATTACGCCTTCTGAACTCCTGACGCTGCTCTCTGGAGAAAACTCTATCACATTGCATAGGTTCAGTCATTTGTTCAACAGGTGGCAACACCTCTCGTGCAGTCTTGCGTTCGCGCAAACGCCGATCAACCTGAATGGCTAATGACATAGAATCGTCAAGACCAGAGGGAACAGGAAATCCCACCATAGTATCTTTTACGGCTTCTGACAAACCCTTCCGAAAGAGAGCAGCCAAGGCATTATCATTACAAGTAGTAAGTACCGCCCACTTTCGGAATTTTTGACAGTACAATTCTGCAGCATCTCGACCCTGATTCAATGCCAGCAGGGTCTTTTCAGCCTGATCAATGGCATTAGGTTCATCATACAACAAGCCCAAGGGTTGAAAAAATGCATTCACATTAGTCAGAATAGGATCATCTGGTTTCAAAGAAAACGCCCAATCCTGGGGATCGCCACGCAGCAAAGAGATGACAATTTTAACCTGCTGCGCGGAGCTCCCTGACGAGTTAGGCTTCAAGGCAAAAAATAATTTACAATTATTTTTGAAATTCAAAAATTTAGACCGATCACCACAAAATACATCAGGTGTAGGAATCTTTGGTTCAGCAGCATGTGAATGAGCAAGGTAGGCGGAAATTCCCCACACTTCCACAGCGAGCTGCTCCACACGATCAGACAATTGCTTTATCTCCATTGAGAGAAAAAAAAAATTCCCCCTACGGCCTCAGAGATATAGAGTAAAAAATATACACACTTTTTTTTTTTTTTTTGCAATTCTTCCCTGCTATTGAGTACCCTAGGATCTGCAGTCAGGCAGGTGATTCTGTTATGATTGAGTGACCGTAGGAGGCAGACACAAAAATAGAAGCTACGTCCAGAAAACCAGAGGATCTGGCAACTATCCGATTGCAGACCCCTGAACCTAACAACACAACTAGCAGTAGCCGTGGGGGGTACCTACGGTGCCCTAGACCCCTCGAACACAGCCGGAAGACTATATAGCCTAAAGATAGAAAGGGAAATCTAAACTGCCCCAGAGCAGACCCCAAAGTAAAAGGCTGCCCCCAAAATATAATGACGGTGAAGCAAGATGAAAAAACACTGACACAGATAGAAAGAGAGGCTGAGCAAACGTTGGGGCCCAATCTAATCTAAACAGGAAAGGAAAGGAAAGCTGCTGTCTGCAATCGGCAAAAAACCCTATCAAAAACATAGGCCAGCAAGCTGAAATGGAAAAAGACCCTGAAGCAACTAAGCTTCAAAACTAAAACAGCACTCTGGTATTTTCAGGAGACAGCGCTAAGGAGTTCAGCTCACCCCAGCAGGGGATGGCTGAAATCCAGAAAAAACAAAGCAAAGCACAAATGCAAAAAGCAAGGAAGAAAACTTAGCTTTAGCAGAGCAGGAATTCAGACTGGACTCCAAGGATACCACAGAGTAATCACCCGCAGGGAGAATGGGCGTATGCAGCCTTATATCCAGTCTGTGACTCCACTCAGCCAGTCATCATCATTAATCTCAGGTGTCTGATAATCAGATTCACTACCTCTCCTTACCAGAAGAGGGAGTTCCTCGGGCCTCAGTGATGAAGGGGAAAATGAACTCACAACAGCAGGTGGTCTTCTCTTCCATCCTCCCAGTGGATGGCCATGGAACAAGGAGGTGGAATAAGATTCTGCAGGTGAACAACTGGCTACGTCGATGGTGCCGTCAGCAATGATTTGGATTTCTGGATCACGGAGTGAATTACTTATACGATGGACTACTTGCTAGAGATGGGGTGCACCTTACGAAGACTGGAAAACATGTATTTGGAAGTCGCCTTGCTACACTTGTAAGGAGAGCTTTAAACTAGAACAAAATGGGAAGGGAAGCAAAAGACCAGAAAAAGCCATACACCTGACAAATATATATGTAAAAACTCAGGAGGGCACTACTGAGTAAGATATGCGGATCAACCAGCAGTCAGTATAAACACAAACTGAGAAAATGGAGAAAAAGCTACTGACCAAAATGCAGGGATCACTGCAAAATTACAAATTTTATTGGTAACAAAAAGACAACATCCATGTAAAAACATTTAAAAAGTTATACAATGACATGAAACTATCACAAAGGCTTATAATAAAGCCCAAAGAGCTCCCTCCAGTAAATGGACATATATAAAAAAGGCTCTAGAATATATCACATACAATAGCATACCTGCAATGAAGAAATGTTCAGAGATGTAATACTAAACATAATGATCCATTGAATAATCCATCCAAATAGACTATAGTACAATAATGAATGCAAGTGATAACAAATGTAAGCAACTGAGCCATGAAAATAAACACCATAGGGTACTAAGCATAGATGAAAAGTATAGCAATCATGGTGTAGCCAAGAGGCTAAAATGACCAAGATTAAATCCTGCCTGCATAGTCCCTATATAATGCCACTTACAAGGGGGAGCTTGTGGAGTGCCCTACGTGTGTCGCACAACAAAAGGTGGCTTCATCAGGGGCTAAACTAGAACAACATGGGAAGGGAAGCAAAAGACCAGAAAAAGCCATACACCTGACAAATGCTATTGAGAACTCTGCTATTAGAAGTGGAAAGGAAGAACAAAGACAAAAGAATCTAATTAATAAAAATATTGGAGAAAGAGAAACCAATCACAAACTAAAATGTTTCTATACTAATGCACAAAGCATGGGCAACAAACAAGGAGAATTGGAACTACTAACACAGGAAAAGAAATATGATGTCATTGGAATCACTGAGACTTGGTGGGACAATACACATGATTGGAATACAAGACTAGAAGGATACAACTTATTTGCAAGAAACAGACTTGATAAACGAGGAGGGAGTGTCGCATTGTATGTTAGAAACGCGTATATCTGCACAGAGATTGAAGCTTCAGAGACTGGGAGTTCTGTGGAAACTGTTTGGGTAAGAATACAAGGACAAAACAATGGAAAGGACACCATTGTAGGCATTTACTACAGGCCGCCTGTGCAAGCTGAAGATATGGATGAACTCTCTATGCATCAAATGGCCAAGTTCTCCAAAAAATATGACATAGTTGTCATGGGAAATTTCAACTATCCAGACATTTGTTGGGAATCTCTCTCAGGCAAAACTAACAGGTCAAGGAAATTCTTATCCTCTCTTGCTGACAACTTTATCTTCCAAAAGGTAGGGGAGAAAACAAGGGGAACTGCTACCTTGGATCTAATCCTTATAAACAGGAAGGAAATGGTTGAGGAGGTAAAAGTGGCTGGGACCCTAGGAGGTAGCGACCATGCTATTTTAGAATTTTGGATAACTAGAGGAGGAAGACCTGTGAAGACTCAGACGTCAAGGTTAGATTTCAGAAAGGCAGATTTTAACGGATTCAGAAAGAGAATTGGAGGGATCCAATGGCTGGATAATCCTTAAAGACAAAAATGTCCAGGAAGGATGGGAAATCTTGAAAAATGAAATTCTCAAAGCACAATCGTTAACAATTCCGAAAAGAGGGAAGAATAGGAAGCATTTAAGGAAACCAGGATGGATGAACACAGAACTTAAGCACATGCTAAAAAGGAAGAAAGAAATGTTTATAAAATGGAAAGAGGGAGGCATATCTAAAGAAGAATATAATGCTGTCTGCAGGGCACAAATCAGATTAACTAAAGCTGACAATGAATTGAGGCTTGCAAGAGATGTCAAAAGCAATAATAAAGGATTTTGGGGATATGTCAAAAGTAAAAGAAAAGTCAAAGATGCTATAGGATTTTTACAGGATGAAAATGATGAAATGGTAAGACAGGATGTTGAGAAGGCCGAACTTTTAAATTCCTATTTTGCATCTGTTTTCTCTCAGAAAGGAAATGTAACATCAACTGTTCTTCACTGTCCTATTAAGGGAATAGAGGAATCCAGGATATCTATAAACAGAAAGATAGTGAGGAAACACTTAGCTAATCTAAATGAATTCAAGTCTCCATGTCCAGATGAATTACACCCGAGTACTGAAGGAGATAGCAGAAGAAATTTTTGAACCCCTCTCCATAATCTTTGAAAATTCTTGGAGAACAGGAGAAGTCCCAGAAGACTGGAGAAGAGCAAATGTTGTTCCTATCTTCAAAAAGGGGAAGAAGGTGGACCCAGGCAACTATAGGCCGGTGAGTCTGACTTCTATACCAGGAAAGATCTTTGAACAAATTATTAAACAACATGTATGTCAGTACCTGGATAAGAATGAAGTGATTAAACAGAGTCAGCATGGGTTTGTAACTAATAAGTCATGTCAGACTAACTTAATTTCCTTCTATGACGGAATCACTGATTGGGTGGATCAAGGAAATGCTGTAGATATAGTATATCTTGACTTCAGCAAAGCATTTGACAAAGTCTCTCATACAATCCTTATTGCAAAAATGACTAAGTATGGAATGGACAAGGCAACTGTTAGGTGGATTCATAACTGGCTTAGTGATCGGACCCAAAGAGTGGTCGTAAATGGCTGCACATCCAGTTGGAAGAATGTCTCAAGTGGGGTACCACAGGGCTCTGTCCTGGGCCCTGTATTGTTCAACATCTTTATCAACGATTTAGATGAAGGAATTGAGGGTAAACTGATTAAATTTGCTGATGACACAAAGCTAGGAGGGATAGCTAATACTAGAGAAGAGAGAGAGGATTCAAAAAGATATAAATAAACTGAAGCAGTGGGCAGCAACTAACAGAATGGTTTTTAACAGGGAAAAATGCAAAGTACTACATCTGGGCAATAAAAATGAAAAAAGCATATACAGAATGGGAGAAATAGGGCTAAGCAACAGCACATGTAAAAAAGACTTGGGTATACTAATAGATCACAGACTGAATATGAGTCAACAGTGTGATGCAGCAGCAAAAAAGGCAAATGCAATTCTAGGATGTATTAACAGAAGCATACAGTCTAGATCACGTGAAGTCATTATTTCCCTCTACTCCTCTTTGGTCAGACCTCATCTGGAATATTGTGTCCAGTTTTGGGCACCACATTTTAAAAAAGACATCAACAAACTGGTGCACGTTCAGAAAAGAGCGACCAGAATGGTGACCGGTCTGCAAACCCTGTCTTATGAGGAAAGGTTGCAGGATTTGAGAATGTTTAGCTTGCAGAAGAGAAGACTGAGAGGAGACTTAATAGCTGTCTACAAATATCTCAAGGGCTGTCACATTGTAGAAGGATCATCTTTATTCTCATTTGCACAAGGAAAGACTAGAAGCAATGGGATGAAACTGAATGGGAAGAGACACAGATTAGATATTAGAAAAAACTTTTTGACAGAGTGATCAATGAGCGGAACAGGCTGCCACGAGAAGTGGCGAGTTCTCCTTCAATGGAAGTCTTCAAACAGAGGCTGGACAGACATCTCACTGGGATGATTTAGCGAATCTTTGAGCAGGGGGTTGGACCAGATGGCCCAGGAGGTCCCTTCCAACTCTACGATTCTATGATTTTATGGGTTTTATAGAGAAAAATATCAATTACGCCATTTTGTTTCTCCCGTAACTTACCGATTCCTGTAAATAGTCTGATCGCTGTGTTCTGCAGGTCATTACAGTTATGTGTATTCTACAACTATGTGTAGAGAAAAGAACATATTCTCACTTTCTTAAGTAAGAGCACGGTGAGGATAGAAAGGAAAACAGTATTGAATTGTGTGGCTAAAATAAATCTTGTTTAACCCCTTAGTGACAGAGCCATTTTGCAGCTTAATGACCGGGCCAATTTTTACAATTCTGACCACTTTCCCTTTATGAGGTAATAACTCTGGAACGCTTCCATGGATCCCGGTGATTCTGACATTGTTTTCTCGTGACATATTGTACTTCATGTTAGTGGTAAAATTTCTTCGATATGTCTTGTTTTTATTTATGAAAAAAACTTTAAATTGTTTATGCCCTTAAATAAGAGAGATGTATCACACAAATTTCTTAATAAATAACATTTCCCACATGTTTTCTTTACATCAGCACAATTTTGGAAACAAAATTTTATTTTGTTAGGACGTTATAAGGGTTAAAAGTTGACCAGCGATTTCTCATTTTTACAACAAAATTTACAAAACCATTTTTTTTAGGGACCACCTCACATTTGAAGTCACTTTGAGGGGTCTATATGGCATAAAATACCCCAAAGTGACACCATTCTAAAAACTGCACCCCTCAACCTACTCGAAACCACATTCAAGAAGTTTATTAACCCTTTACGTGCTTCACAGGACCTAAAGCAACGTGGAAGGAAAAAATTAACATTTAACTTTTTTTGCAAAAAATTTACTTCAGAACCAATTTTTTTTTATTTTCACAAGTGTTAAAAAAGAAAATGAACCACAAAATTTGTTGTGCAATTTCTCCTGAATACGCCGATACCCCATATGTGGGGGTAAACCACTTTTTCAGTGCACGGCAGAGCTCGCAAGGGAAGGAGCGTCGTTTGACTTTTTCAAAGCAGAATTGGCTAGAATTGAGACCGGATGCCATGTTGCGTTCGGAGAGTCCCTGATGTTCCTAAACAGTGGAAACCCCCAACAAGTGACCTTATTTTGGAAACTAGACCCCTTAAGGAGCTTATCTAGATATGTGGTGAGGACTTTGAACCTTCAAGTGCTTCACAGAAGTTTATAACGTAGAGCCGTGAAAATAAAAAATCATTTTTTTCCACAAAAATGATATTTTCGCCCCCAAATTTTTATTTTTACAAGGGTAACAGCAGAAATCATACCCCTACAGTTGTTGTGCGATTTGTCCTGAGTACGCCGATACCCCATATGTGGGGGTAAACCACTGTTTGGGCGCACGGCAGAGCTCAGAAGGGAAGGAGTACCGTTTGACTATTTCAATGCAGAATTGGCTGGAATTCAGATAGGATGCCATGTTGCTTTTGCAGAGCCCCTGATGTGCCCAAACAGTGAAAAAACCCCACAAGTGACACCAACAGCAATGAAAATAAAAATCACTTTTTTTTCCTCAAAAATGATTTTTTTCAGCCCGCTATTTTTATTTTCCTAAGCGTAACAGGAGAAATTGGACCACAAAAGTTGTTGTGCAATTTGTCCTGAGCAGGTTGATACCTAATACTGTATGTGGGGGGAACCACTGTTTGGGCGCATGGGAGAGCTTGGAAGGGAAGGAGCGCCATATTGGAGAAAGTAAATGGATAATGGGAAAATAATGTAAATAAAGCAAATGAAATGGGAATAAATGAATGTGAAAATAACGGAACAAAATCATTTTTGGGATGAAATTTATACAAAAGAATGGATGAATAAAAAAAATGGATGAATAAACCAAATGAAAAAATGTTGAAAAAAAGGGAAAAAAATTAAAATAAAAAGGGGGAAATTTTTTTTTAAGAAAAAGGAAAAAAAAAATGAAAAAAAATGAAAACAAATATATTATTATTTATCTTACCGCCAGGGAAGGTGTCAATATAGACTCATAGGGGCACCTGTTCAGTGGGTCTGAAGGGAAGAAAAAACCCTGACTGTTGCATCACCATCGCACCAAAACCACCTAGACTCCCTTTTGTTCATGGCAACCATCCTGCAGAGGGTCCATAATCTCATCCATAAACATTGGTTTCTACTTACCAAAGCCTGCCCCAAAATTGACATTTTCAAGAACCCACCATTGATGTGTTTAAGAAGACCTCAAAACATCAAAGACAAGTTGGTCAGGGCCGACCTAGGACATTGCAATCAGACTTCCACACGAACACTGTCAGGTCAAAAAAGGACGGGTACTTTCCCTTGCCTCAGTTGCATGAGTTGTTCCAACATCATTAAAGTTAATGAAGTCATTCACTCACGTACAGGCAAATCTTACCCCATTAGGGACTACTTCACATGCAAAACCAATTTCGTAGTATACCGTATTTTTCGCTTTATAAGACGCACCTGATTATAAGACGCACCCCCAAATTTGGTGAAGAAAAAGAGAAAAAAATGTATTTTTATGTTAAATGGAGGTGTGTCTTATAATGCCAGTGTCCGTCTTACAAATCATATATATGTCCCTCATCCTGGTATCTATATAACCCCCATCCTGGCACATGGCCCCCTTGTGCTGGCACATAGCCCCCATCCTATCCTGGATATGACCCCCCCCAGTCACTATATGCCTCCCTGCTGACACTCACATGGCCCCCCTCTCTCTATATGCCTCCCTGCTGGTACGGACACGGCCCCCCGTCCCTATATTTCCCCTGCTGGCACACATTGTCCCCCTGTCCCTATATTCTCCCCTGCTGGCATTCACACAGCCTCCCCCGTCCCTATGTTCCCCCCTGCTGGCACACATTGTCACCCCGGTCCTATAATCCCCCCTGCTGGCACACATTGTCCCCCCGGTCCTATAATCCCCCCTGCTGGCACACATTGTCCCCCCGGTCCTATAATCCCCCCTGCTGGCACACATTGTCCCCCCTCCATATATTTCCCCCTGCTGGCACACATTGTCCCCCCCTCCATATATTTCCCCCTGCTGGCACACATTGTCCCCCCCTCCATATATTTCCCCCTGCTGGCACACATTGCCCCCCCTCCATATATTTCCCCCTGCTGGCACACATTGCCCCCCCCTCCATATATTTCCCCCTGCTGGCACACATTGTCCCCCCTCCATATATTTCCCCCTGCTGGCACACATTGTCCCCCCCTCCATATATTTCCCCCTGCTGGCACACACTGCCCCCCCATCCCTTTATTCCCCCCTGCTGGCACACATTGTCCCCCCCTCCATATATTTCCCCCTGCTGGCACACATTGTCCCCCCCTCCATATATTTCCCCCTGCTGGCACACATTGCCCCCCTCCATATATTCCCCCCTGCTGGCACATATTGCCCCCCCATCCCTTTATTCCCCCCTGCTGGCACACATGGCCCCCCCTCCATATATTCCCCCCTGCTGGCACACATTGTCCCCCCCTCCATATATTCCCCCTGCTGGCACATATTGCCCCCCCATCCCTTTATTCCCCCCTGCTGGCACACATTGTCCCCCCTCCATATATTTCCCCCTGCTGGCACACATTGTCCCCCCCTCCATATATTTCCTCCTGCTGGCACACATTGTCCCCCCCTCCATATATTTCCCCCTGCTGGCACACATTGTCCCCCCCTCCATATATTCCCCCTGCTGGCACACATTGCCCCCCCTCCATATATTCCCCCCTGCTGGCACATATTGCCCCCCCATCCCTATATTTCCCCCTGCTGTCACACATGGCCCCCGTCCCTATATTTCCCTCCTGCTGGCAAGCACATGCTAAATTAATAAACAGTTAACTCACCTACTGATGATCGCTCCTGCTCCCAGCTCCCCTGTGGCTTACCTGTGTCTGTGCTGAGTCATCCTCCTCCTGCAGGGCACACGCAGCTGCTGCTCATTCAAGCAGCTCATTGTAGCTACAGGACCTTCCATGATGTGACCAATAGGAGCTGCTCAGCTGCGGTCATGTGACTCGCAGTGCACGGGAGTCATGTGACCGCAGGTCCTATGGTCACATCATGGAAAGTCCTGAATTGATGAGCTGCCTGAATGAGCTGCTGCTGCCGCTCACCCTGCAGGAGGAGGATGACAGCAGACTAGACACAGGAAAGCCATGGGGGAGCTGAGAGCAGGAGTGATCATCAGTAGGTAAGTGTCTATAGTGACTGGGGGTGAGTGCAGGCACATGTAATATGCACCGCTCCCCTGTCTACCAACTCGGCACTGTTTCAGCACCAAGGTGATGGACAGCGGGTGCAGTGAATATTACATGAGCCTAATGAGCGGGAGCACAGGACCTCCCGCTGTCTCTGCAGCCCCCATCCAGCCCACCCCAGCCCCGACTCCATGCCAGAGCCGCCCCCCCCACTCTATAGCACAGCAGCACACATTCGCTTTATAAGACGCACTCCCCACTTTCCCCCAAAATTTGGGGGAACAAAAGTGCGTCTTATAAAGCGAAAAATACGGTATATGTTTTTTCTATTAGTCATCTATTGACTAACCTTCAGGGGCAAATTATGGGTATAGTTTTAGATTTGGAATTAATAAAGTTTAGTTTTATCCTTTTGCCAGCAAACATGAGGAATGACAAGAGACAACCCAATTAAGAAAATTCAATTTTGATTAAAACTATTCCAAGACTATGAACATAAAAAGGCTTCTCCCCTATGTGACATCTCTGATGTTTATTAACACTTGATTTCCAAGTATAATATTTCTCACATTAAGAAAATGAAAAAGGCTTCTCCTCTGTGTGACTGCTCTGATGGCGATCAAGAAGCACTTTCTGGTTAAAATATTTCCCACAATCTGAACAGGAAAAAGGCTTCTTCCCCGTGTGAGTTCTATGGTGATTAGCCAAATTTGATTTCCGGTTAAAACATTTCCTACATTCTGAACATGAAAAAGGTTTCTCCCCTGTGTGAATTCTCTGGTGATTAACCAATTGTGATTTCCGGATAAAACATTTCTTACATTCTGAACATGAAAAAGGTTTCTCCGCTCTGTGAGTTCTTTGGTGCCTAACCAATTCTGATTTGTTGACAAAACATTTCCCACATTCTGAACAGGAAAAAGGCTTCTCCCCTGTGTGAATTCTCTGGTGCTTAACACAATCTGATTTACTGTTAAAACATTTCCCACATTCTGAACAGGAAAAAGGCTTCTCCCCTGTGTGAGTTCTTTGGTGCCTAACAAAATGTGATTTCCAAGTAAAACATTTCCCACATTCTGAACATGAAAATGACTTCTTTGCTTTAGGAGCAGTTTGTTTTTTACTGCCTCTTTTGTGACTTTGATTTTCCTTAGTAGTCAGTAATGAATCAGAAGATGGGACCTGTTTCATAGGATCAGATGACAGATCTTTGCTGTGAATGGATGATGGCATATCTGGAGTAATGGCATTCACTTCAGTTGTATCTTGTAGGATCTCAAGATCATCAGATTTAAAAATTGAAGATGTCAGCTGTCCTTCTGATCTCCTGGTACAGTCATCTGCTAAGATAAAAAACAATTTTTTTAATAACATATCCTTGAGTTTTATATTTTTAAACATTTCCACTTAAACTGTCCATAAAAATGGCAAGCTATGTAAAAAACGTTAATTATTTACCAAGACAATAACTGTTCACAGTCTAATAGGAAACCTTGTTGGATGAACCAGTAGTGTGCGGTGTCCAACTGTTTGTTCATTCTGCCTCCCAAATATCGAATAAAAAGGAACCAATCAATGTTATGTAGGCAAAAATAATACCAATTCTCATCTCACAAAAAACAAGTCCCCACTCAGGTCCATCATCTGTCAATAGAAAAACAGATAAGGCAGGTTACAGTTAGCGCTATAGTTAGGGTTAGTGTTGGGGTAAAGTTAGGGTTACTTTTAGGTTAAAGTTAGGGTTAGTGTTATGCTAAAGTTAGTTACTGTTAGGCTAAAGAATTAGGCTTTTCTCAATTGTCTCCCCAATAATTTGGTCACGTCAGTCATGTCAGAGATTTCTATTTCCGGAAAAAGAAATAAAAACAAATAAAATGGCCCGTCAGTATTATAGTGCAGAGGAGGCTTATGCACTTTTTATGTTCTGACAGTGAAAAAAGCGCAGTGTCAGATGGCGATGTGGATTTCGAGGGCTTTAGTAGCAGCGACAGTGATAGCTCAGAAATGAGCAGTGATTCCGGTCCATCCTCACACACAAGGACCAGTACAACAAGAAGGACAAATAGCGCTTCTGGAGAAATGTCTCCAACTCAGGGAACAATGCCCAGTACTAGTGCTGTCCCTAGTGCTCGTGAATTGGTGCACACCAATGTCCAAGGGGCTTTGCCTCTTGATGTAGCATTTCCCAGATGGGAGGCTTCGGATTCGGCTACTCCATTCATCCCTAATTTTAATGCCATTCCTGGTATATATGTGGAGGTGGAAAATTTTGGACCAATTATTTTTTTATGACAGATAGCTTGCTAGAGCATATTGTCCTACAAATTTATGTGTCCCAATTCGTCAGCCAGAATCCACGATCCGATTATGCTAGGTCAAATTTATGGACACCAACTAATGTCCTAGAAATGAAAACATTTTTAGGACTTACATTCGCTATGGGGCTTGTTAAAGAAACGAGCATGACGTTGGTAGTGTCGAGTTGCCACCAGACAGGCGTGGGAACAAATCTCACCCTGTCACCAAACCTCCCCCCGCATCACCTCCAATAATCCCCACCACAGAACACGGAGACTCGGAATTTCTTTTGGAATGTTATGGCCACAGCAGCCTTTATTATAAACACCAAAAACACAAACAGTGAATCATAAATCACTTTAACAAAAACATGAACCTGAGAAGGAGTCCTTGAAGCCCCAAGATCTTGGTGAATAACCCCAAAAATTGCTGTGGACAAAAATCCCTCATGATTGCTCCCAGCCGATACCCCACTGGCTCGGGAGCACCAACACCGATATATCTTGTCCACTAAGCTACTCGGGGATCCGCCACTTCGGCCGGAAACTCCCCCCCACCTTTCACCAGATCATCCCCAAGATACCTGTTTAACCAAGGAGACCCTAGACACTGAGTTTCCACACCCAATTTTTACCGACTTCAAGGACTCCCCCCTCTTGAAACCGCCACAACAAGGGCCCATTGATCACCTCAATGGCCCGAGACCCCCCCGAACCCGCCATGCCATGGGCCGCTCAATACCCTCCTGGAATCCGAGAGCCGAAATGTCAGAACCAACCGAATTCAAATGAACCTCATCGGCCAGCCAGAAATCACCCTCGCCTTTTTCCAAATCAAAGTGTCGCACCGCCACCCCTCCATTCCTGATAACAAAAGAAGACACAGCCCTGTTCACTTTTATCCGGGCCTTATTAACCTTAGCGAGAGACCTCATGGAACGCCATCACCTCTGAGGAACAATGTCGGACCAAACGATAGTGACCCCTCGGTACAATAACCACAAGCGCAGACAGTCCTGTTTGATGTCCCGTATCAACTCCCGAAAAGGTCGAACCGCCAAGTCACTACCCCCCAACATGCAACACCAGGATGTCCAGAGCGCGGTCCAACCGAACGCACTCGTGTATCTCCGGCAAGACACGTCTCCACTCCATCCCCCTAAAACCACACCAACGCACCAAGGCCGTGTTCCTGGAAAAACCGAGCTGTCTGCCTTCGTTCCGGACATCCACCCGCAACGCTCCCCAGTAAACGAAGGAATGACCAAAAATCCACACCAGCAACGGCTCGACAGAGTCAGTGATATCGTTCTTAACACCTGGAACATGCGTCACGGTCACTTGTGCATTCAGGTCCAAACAGAGGAGAACCAACCGCTGTAACACCCGAACGACTGGGGGAGACGATGCAGTAAGGCCATTAATCGTGCACACAGCGCCCATGTTATCGCAATTAAAACGCACCCGCCGATCCCGAAACTCACGTCCCTACAAATGGACGGCTACCAGAATCGGAAAGATCTCCAGCAAAGCGATATTGCGCACCAAGCCATCCGCAATCCATCCCTTAGGCCACCGGGACGCACACCACTGCCCCCGAAAGTAAGCCCCAAAACCAACACCGCCAGCCGCATCTGTGAACAACTCCAACGCGTCACTGCTGACCACCTCTTCATCACCAACGAACGGCCGTTGTACCCCTCCAAGAATGACTCCCAAATCGCCAAATCGGCCCTGAGTTCCGCTGACAACCTGATGAAATGATGAGGGGCTCGAACACCCGCGGTCGCACTGGCCAGACGACGTGAAAAAACATGCCCCATTGGCATGACTCGACATGCAAAATTGAGCTTTCCCAGCAACGACTGGAGATCACGCAGCGAGAACTTCTCGACCCTGCGCGCTCAGACCACCTCCGCCCGCAAATCAGCCAACTTATCCTCAGGCAGCCTGAACTCCCAATTCACCGTATCAATGACAATTCCCAAAAAACGCAAACACGTACAGGGGCCTTCGGTTTTTTCAGGCGTGAGAGGAACACCAAAACGCTCCGCCACCCACTCGATGGCCTGTAACAGTCTCTCGCAACAATCGGAATCCCCGGAGCCCACGCACAAAAAATCATCCAAGTAATGAATGACCGAATCAAAACCGGAAACATCGCGCACGACCCACTCCAAAAAAGAACTGAAGGCTTCAAAATACGCACAAGACAACGAACATCCCATGGGTAGACACCTGTCCACAAAAAACATGCCTTCCCAATAGCAACCTAACAACTTCATGCTATCCGGATGAACCGGGAGCAAACGAAAAGCGGATTCCACGTCCGTTTTAGCCATAAGGGCACCCCGACCACATTTTCGCACCCACCCCGCTGCTTCATCAAAGGAGGAGTAAACCACCGAACAGCTTTCCGGATCGATACCATCGTTAACAGAACCCCCGCGAGGGTACAACAAATGTTGGATAAGCCGAAACTTATTCGGCTCTTTCTTCGGAACCACTCCTAGAGGAGAAACAACCAAATCCGAAAAAGGGGGGAAACAAAGGGGCCAGCCATACGGCCCAACGAAACCTCCTTTTCCAGCTTTTCTGAAACCACTGAACCATGTAACAAGGCCGAACGCAAATTTTTTAAAACCCGCGGAATAGCAAAAGGGGGGTGAGGGATAACAAAACCGTCCTTGAAACCCGCGTACAGCAAAGCCGACTTCTCCCTGTCCCCATATCTATTTAGATAAGGGACCATCCTTTCCAGCCTCACTGGAGTCTCCCCCTTGGGAATTACCACCGCCGGTTCGGGGCTTCCCTTTCTTGAAACACTTGGCGGCTCCATGGGACGCGCTATTGCAGTTGGAGCAAAGATGTTTAAATTTGCAGTTCGCCCCGAATTTACATGGGCCGTCGTTGAACTGCCAGCACACCCCCAACTTATGATTTCCCGTTTGAACCTGCCCGCCCCCTCCTGAGACGCCAGAACTGCCGCTACTCCTGCTGGTACTCCCAGCCCCCCCATGAAAGGAGCTACCAAATTTATTTTGAGCTATGACCCGCATCCACAGCCCAATGTCCTTCTGGTCCCAACGGATAGCCGGACGGACGGCCTTCCTCTGCCGAAATTGCTCATCATAGCGCAAACAAGCCTGACCCCCGTACACCCTATAGGCCTCCCCTATGGCGTCAAAATAACGCCGAGCAATTATCAGGGGACTTTTCTCCAATGACGCTCGCCAAAATAGCGAACGCCTGTTGCCAATTAACGAACGTTTGCGGGATCAGACGCCATCTACGCTTCTCTTCATCCTCCTTTTTGCTATCCTCCTTCTTGCCCTTATCCAAATTAAATTTCTCTAATGGCAAGAGGGAAAATATTTCCACATACTCGTCCTTCCAAATGCACTCCTTTACTTCTTTCTTTAAATGAGCCCCCAACTGACCCTCAAAACAAACATACCTCCCCATGCGCTCTATCGTCCAATTGTATGCGACATTCTTTCTCTTTCTCAGTCTGCATCGACACCGACACCGGTTCACTTGCGCGCCCGGCCAAATCCGACCCACTGCCTGGGGATGATGATGGCAGCCCTGCCAGGCTGCAGGCCGAAGCTTCCCCGATGTCCACCCCCCTGCTGGAGGGGGAGGCAGGCCGCGCGGCGAGGAGGTTACCGCCGCGGCCTCCCGCTGATGCAGGAGCTTGCTGCCGCCCGGCGCCTGACAGGCCCGCCCCCCGCCTGGAGGTAGGCCGCGGCCTAGCCATCGCCGCGGGCCCTCGTCTGGCCTGCGGATTCCTCCCAGGCCGGATAGCGGCGACAGGCACAGAACGCTGCGCCCGGCCTGGAGGGTCCCCGAAGGGGCTCCGGCGGCGTCACCAGGCCCTGGGGGATGAATCGGGTGAGAGCCGCTCGGGATGCCTCACCTGTCTGTAGCGCCGTTCCCTCCCCGCTGCTGCTGCAGACTCTCTGGACGTCCCAGGAACAATGCCGGCCACCTGTGACGCCAGCCAGCCTGGGGGCTGTGACCGCGCCGCCGCTCGCAGCTGCTCCAACACCCGCTCCACATCAGACATGGTAAAGGTGACTTCTTCTTGGGGGGACCAGATCCAAAGAGGAAGGGGACACCCACACCCCTCCTCTATATACTCCCCCACTCCAGGGTACTCCCCCTGGTAGCCGACCACCCCCCATCATGCTGGCCTCCGCCTATGCCTCCTTGGGGGGGGCAGGGGAGGCTCAGCTCCGGCCAATTCTTTCAGTCCTATTGGTCCAACCGCCCTGTTCAAGCCACGCCCTACTTATTTGGGGACATCTGGAAAAATCGCTTGGGAGCTGATGACTCCATTTTTACAAAAATGCTACAATCTGTATGTTGACAACTACGGCACCAGCATACCCCTATTTAAAAGTCTGTTTTGAACATTAGGGGCTTCTGGGACCATTCGAAAAAACCATCAGGGGTTTCCACAATCAGTGGTCAGCAAAAAGTTCCGAAAGGGGCTGTCAGGGGCTTTACACAATGGAGAGCTGCTTGCCCTTAAATATAAGTATAATAAAGATATTTTTATCCTGAGCTCGATCCACACAGATGCCACAAGGGCCACTGCAGACCAACAGGGATCCACTACTCCAAAACCTTTGTCTGCCATTGACTACAACAAATATATGGGGGTGTGGACCTTGCTGATCAGGTTCTACAGCCATACCAAGCATCAAGAAAATCATATATCTGGTATAAAAAGTTAGTCATGTATTTGTTTCAGGTGGCCACATATAATTCTTTTGTGTTATACAAAAAAGTCAGAAATGCAGATACTTTCCTTGATTATCAGGAAAAGGTCACTGAAAATCTTGTTTTTGAAAATTTTGTCCCCACCAATCCTTTAGAATGTGAAGATGTCAGAAGACTCACTGAGCGACATTTTATTGCACTCATCCCAGTAACTGAAACAAGAAAGAACCCCCAGAGAAGATGTCGTGTATGTTCCTAGAGAGGAATGAGGCATGATCCCCGCTATTATTACCCACAATGCCCATCACTGCCAGCCTTATGCCTCCATGACGGCTTTACAATCTTCCATACAGAACCACGTTTTTGAACTGTTTTCACATTCAAGCATTTGGTTTATTTAGTGACAGACACATTTGAGTAGAGCTGACTTAACAATTTCCGGGGGTAGGTGGGGGCAGGTCTCCAGAGACACAAGCTGGGCACAATATGTTATTGTGAGGCTTAGAAAAAAAATGACATTCAGCAAAATGTCACCAGTCATGGCGGCTCCTGCGCAGTAGCATCTATAAGTAAGAGATAGATGATACTGTGCAGGCGCCGCTGGTGTCATTTTGCTGGATGTAATTTTTTTCTAAGCCTCACAATAGCCACAATATTATAGGAATTATCACCAATAATATCAATGCTATTATATGCATTAAGTAATAATGGGGGGTATGTCAGTGAGGGATCAGCGACCTGTCATAAGCCAATACAGATGAACATGTAATCAGAGCACCACATAAAGCCCCGCCCACAGCCCCACCCACAGCCCCGCCCCAGAGCACGAGAATCTCATTAACTGAAAACTACAAATACAGATTACACAACAGTAAACCAGAGTTGCCCTCATTTATGGTGGACCATTGGAGCTACTATGGATCCTGAGCAGAAGATTAGAGGAAATAATATTGCTCCCCATTTCAGGAGAGATTGTGCAGTAATCTGAATTCCTTAGGATCAAAAACAATGTAATTTATGACGTGGAGTGAATCCATGACACCAGGGCTGGAGCCAACACATCTCCTGCAGGCGGGAATAAATGTATATTACAGCCATCAGCCACGCACAGCTTAGAGATCTATCATGGCACAGGTGGAATGTTTGTCCTGGAGATTATCACAATCCTCCTTGAAGTTAGTTGGTTTTAATACAAATTGAAAAGTCAGGATAAAGGGAAACTCTGCTGTTATTGGACAGAAATTCACACTTGGCCTCACTGCACATTTACTGTTGTCGATCATAAAAGGGAAGTTTGGCCAGAAAGACTGGACCTGGTCTTGTAGGGACCATGAGACATTGAGCAGCACAGAAGGGAGAGAAGATTCATCCGATAAGATCTCAGGGATCTAGGAAGCCAACAGCATCATTACCCTCCGCTTTCTCTTACAGGCCGAGCATAAGATTTTTCTCCAAGTGATTTTCTATCTTGTCAGCACATTATACGTACGCTGTCATTTGGCTTTATAGTTACAGATCTGGGCAGGTAACGGTCAGTGTCTTCTAATGTGAAGCAGAGAATGGCTGATGAAATCAATTATTAACCCTTATACAAGTCAGTTCACATATGGTGTACCAAGATGGCGTCTGTGTCTTCAGACAACACCCTGTAAGGAATCCTTGGAATGCAGAAGCTGAGATACTGGATACCATATATGGAAGTGAAGCTGAAATGGACCTATCATAGACTGACACTGGCTACTCAGGAGATTGTGTGACACCCATTTCCTGTCTCTTTGTCTTGAGAATAAACTCCAGTTCTGTGCAAGCCTTTGCTGAGAAAGGAGTAGACATCTAACTCTGTGTTCGGTGTGACTCCTTAAGCACGCACTCGGCCTATATTAGGTCAGGTACAAGCAATTATATAGATCTCGCTTTAAAGGTTCACCTTCACACTAATACCAGGGGGTAGGTAGATACTCCGGGTTGTAAGTTCTATAGAAAAGGGCTTTCATTGCCCAAAGTCGTTGAACAGTTTTGGGTGGAGGAGAATGTTGTGGTCTAGAGGCAAAATGGTGATCATGGTAATACGGCCGGACTACACCACCGATAAAGCAGCCACAGCCGGTGACTGAGAGGAATCTGTGACGTCTCTGCATTCAGTGGTTACTACTCACCTGGGTAGTCATATGTGGGAATCTCCTCTTTACACCGCTCATCATCTCTCACATATGTCTCTGTAGTATTAATATGGGTCATATCTTCACCCTGAAACAAATATTGTAAAAGTCACAGACAGATGGAGAAGTCCCATCTATGATCAGCTCTAATCCTGCCATCTCCACCGTTCTCATTACACAAGTATAAAACATATAATACTGGTGGATAAAACAAGACTGAGCACAAGACCTTCACAGCCATCTACACATCATAGGGGAGATCTCCTGACACCTTCTCTCCATCTACCTGATGATCCTGAGGAGCACTGGGATCTACTTGGTTACAGTCCTGTGGAAGAAGAGGACGGGGACATCTCTCTGGTGTTGTCCTCTTACTGGATAGATCTGGAGGAAACACATACAGGGACTGAATTCATTCTCTACATACAGATAATTATAGGCCGTGTGTACTTAGTCCTGTCTATTACCTGGAGATGTGAGGGGCTGGGGAACCTCCATTATGACGTTCTTGTACAGATCTCTGTGTCCTTCTAAATACTCCCACTCCTCCATGGAGAAATAGACAGCGACATCCTGACACTTTATAGGAACCTGACACATACAATGATACCGTCATCCCCTGATCCCTTCATAGTGTTACTGTATAATGTCCCAGCATTCCCAGCAGTGTCACCTCTCTAGTCAGCAGCTCAATCATCTTGTAGATGAGTTCTAGGATCTTCTGGTCATTGATGTCCTCATGGATCAGGGGGTGAGGTGGAGGCTCCGTGATTGGGCTCAGGGGTCTTCCCCATCCCTCAGACACAGGGTCCTGACAGCGATCACTAGAGGTCTTCTTCATCACTGTGTAATCCTGGTTATGGAGAGACACATTAATAAATCTCACTCCAGACATTTCCAGAGTCCTCACCTCTCCAGTTCTGTCCATCTGTTATTCCCATAGATAAGAATGATGTAATGTGAAGTCATCAGAATCTCTCACCTCTCCAGTGAGACGGAAGAGGATCTCTAGGGTGAGGTGTAACATCCTCTCCGCCATCTTGTCTCTGTCGATATCCATCCTTGATGGGTAAATCAGGAAAACTCTCTTATGTAGATCTTCACTGAGAGGATCCGATATTGTAGAGACCTGAATGAGAAGAAGATGATCCGATGTAACATCATAAGAATCCTGTGTAATAATACAATTACTGGAGATAATAAGGGAAACATATGAGGAGATTTATTCTCTTACAGGGTTTAGTTTTCTTCCCTGACATCTACTAATAAAACCTATATATTTAGGCCACAGACAACAAGCAGTTTCCTCCTCGGAGTCGGCAGCTGAACACGTTCCTCATAGACTCATCTTCCATAACGCTAATTCTCCTCTCATTACCGACACTGGAATCGGCATTAGCAATACTGCAGGAGATATTCATTACACGCGACATGAGAAATAACTCCTTCATGATGAGGACGACATCTTCATCTTCTACTGCGGCTCTAGAGACAGATTTGGCCAGAGTCGGTCACTGCCTACATCCCCACCGGCCGTCTATATGAAGGTTTCCCGTCTTCCCCGCACTGGAATCTTCTATCACGTTAGATCTCAGCTCTGAGTCACACACAGAAGTTTGAGGCTTTTAGAAAAGATTTTTTGTTTCCACAAACACAACGGACAGAAATGATCTGATCCCAAAGTCTCCATGTACAGTGATTTATGGGGATTATTTCTGGCCTTAGGCTTTCCTATATTACAAGAAAAACTCCAGAAAAAGCCGATATTAAAATGTTTCTAAAGAAAATTGGCTCCAACAATTCTTGTAAGAAGAAAAAAATATGTAAAAAGCAGAAGACACATTTTATAATTTTTAACATGTTGAACATTTATTAAGAAGAAATGAATCTTTTTGGGCCCCAGAACATAGATGTACACCGCAGGGACGGCACAGAGGAGGCTTCAACAAAAACCCTGAAAAGCAAACATGGCATCTAAGACGGTGTGACAGAGTTTGACTGAATGCCCCCCGCCTCCAAGTACTCGATAGTATGGGGCGGCCTAGATACTCTGATACTTAGGCCTGTTTCACACTTCAGTTTTTGTCCATCAGTCAAGATCCGCCGTTTTGCAAAAAAAACGGATCCGCTATTTTGTTTGGCGGATCTGTTTTTTTTCCCATTGAGTTGCATTACCAGTGGATCTTGACGGACGGCCAACCGTTGGATCCGTTTTTTTGCGGATCTGCCAAAATTTTGCCGTCTGCCGACATGCCCGAACGGAGCATGTAACGTTTTTTTGGGCGGAAGGATCCGCACTTCACACTGCGCATGCCCGAAAAACTTCACTCACCCTGAAATGTAACCCTAAAGTCTGTTCTGGTGCCTGGAAAAAAAAAATCTCTCTCTCTTTCTTTCTCTCCCCCCTCCTCCCCCCCCCCAGGCTGCAGTTCCTTTAAAATTCTTCAATCATCGGATCCATCAAAAAAACGGTCCGGTGGCATCCGTTCACATCAGTTAGCAACGGATCCGCTTTCCGCCATTTTGGCAGATTTTAACTGACACAAAAAAACTGAAGTGTGAAACAGGCCTTACATGCCTAATAATGGTGTCTGGGCTGCAATGTATGAAGGTCTATTAGGCCGGGCCAGAGGCAGCGTCCAATAAGTTACCTTATAACGCCCCCATACACATTAGACTAAAGTTCCATGAAAGCTCTGATTTCGGGGGGTTTGGCCGACCATATAATGTATTTGGGGGCCTCCCGACAGATGATGTCAGGGCAGAGAAGGATCTGGCATCCTGAATTTCAGCGGATAATCCGTCTGTTCTTCCAGTAGATAATCCTCCTCTAGAGGAGTCTGGAGGCGATTCTCTCATACAGACCACAGGAAAGCTGGAATATTTGTGTGTATGGCGGAGTCGGGAGAGATAGCCATCTGCCAAATGACCGATCAGCCAACTCTGATCTCATGTGTATGGGGCCGTTAGTATTACACTGACAGGCAGTGATGATACACGGCACTACAGTAGTACAGGGCATCACCGGAGCCATCAGAGGCTTGTATGTTGTGTGATCGCACTGATCAGAGGGGTTTAAAAAAGGTTTAAAGTGGAAAAAATCACAGTTTCAGCAACAAGAAATATCCATCACTATATGGAAAGCGGAGTCACTGCACAATGTTAGTTACGTCACGTCCATAACTACTTTATTATACTCTATTATCCTGTACACAGTGGAGTAGATAGAAATCACAGATCCCACAGCAATAGCTGGAATTGGACCCTCCAACGTAAAGAAAAAAAAATCTCTCTATCTATATACACTGCTCAAAAAAATAAAGGGAACACTTAAACAACAGAATATAACTCCAAGTAAATCAAACTTCTGTGAAATCAAACTGTCCACTTAGGAAGCAACACTGATTGACAATCAATTTCACATGCTGTTGTGCAAATGGAATAGACAACAGATGGAAATTATTGGCAATTATCAACACACCCTCAATAAAGGAGTGGTTCTGCAGGTGGGGACCACAGACCACATCTCAGTACCAATGCTTCTGGCTGATGTTTTGGTCACTTTTGAATGCTGGTTGTGCTTTCACACTTGTGGTAGCATGAGACGGACTCTACAACCCACACAAGTGGCTCAGGTAGTGCAGCTCATCCAGGATGGCACATCAATGCGAGCTGTGGCAAGAAGGTTTGCTGTGTCTGTCAGTGTGGCACCCCCAAGAGTATGGTCGCCACACTGGCTTTGCCTTCCTCCAGGGGAGGGTAATGCCAGGCTTGGAAGCAGTGATGGGTCTCTCCAGCAGTTAACCTAATGCATGCAACACAGTTCCACTCCGGGCCAGCAGGGGGAACTCTGAACCAGGATTCTGGAGAGGAGTGTCCTCTGAGGGCCAGGAGGAAGAAGGGGCAGATAGCCTGCGGAGGGTGAAGTGTGCAGACGGGAGGAACGAAGCTGAGCTGCAGAAGGCGAGCTCCCTCAGCTTGAGAGCGCACAGAACTGGAGCCTGGTCTCCACGGTGGTACGGATACTAACGGTCCTGCCACAGATACCAGAGGAGTAGGAGGCTGTAAATGCCCTGCTCTCACCAAAGACTAGGGACACAACAGCAACTGACTAGAGAGCGAGGACTCAGGAGAGTAGTCCCCGAGAGAGGCTACAGCTGTCTGTCATACAAGTAAAGTTCTAGGAACATCTGCAGAGAGGCATTTCAGAGTAACTAAGTACTGGAGTGCTTCACACTACAAAGCGCTAGGAAGGAGACTGCACAGCCCTTCTGCAGAGAGAGAATCATGATCTGCTTCCAGGCTAACCTGCTAAATACCATCTGTAATCAGGACTCTGGACTGCATATACTCAGTAAAGGTACAGAAACTGCAACCGCTGTGTCTTGTCTGTTCCCTATGCTTTTGGCACTGCTACATCCCGTGCCAGCTACATCTACACTGCCCTAGTACTACAGCTCCACCTGTGGGGAGCTTTACCATCTAAGCTGCACATACCATCAGTCCCAGCGGATCTGTATGCAGCGTTGGCCTAACACCATATTTACCAAACACCACGGGTGGCGTCACAAACTATTCCACCATTAACTACATCTCCCCATTGCTTGGGCGCCCAGGGCCACGGACCGGGTCACCGCTGCTGTGACACATCCCCATGACACCGGCCCGATACCGAGTACCCCACAGCCCTGGGAGGGCGACCCATCAGCGTAGTGTCCAGAGGCTGGAGGCACGACCAGGAGACAGGACACTACACCAGGAGATGTGGAGGGAGCCGTATGAGGGCAACAACCCAGCAGCAGGACCGCTACCTCCACCTTTGTGCAAGAAGGAACAGGAGGAACACTGCCAGAGACCTGCAAAATAATCTTCAGCAGGCCACAAATGTTCATGTGTCTGCACAAACGGTTAGAAACTGACTCCATGAGGATGGTCTGAGGGCCCGAGGTCCACAGATGGGGGTTGTGCGCACAGCCCAACACCGTACAGGACGCTTGGCATTTGCCACAGAACACCAGGATTGGCAAATTCACCACTGGCGCCCTGTGCTCTTCACAGATGGAAGCAGGTTCACACTGAGCACATGTGACAGACGTGACAGAGTCTGGAGACGCCGTGGAGAGCGATCTGCTGCCTGCAACATCCTTCAGCATGACCGGTTTGGCAGTGGTCAGTAATGGTGCGGGGTGGCATTTCTTTGGAGGGTCACACGATGTTGGGCTGTGAGCACAACCCCCATGGAGACACAATTGTGCCTTTACCTGGAGATAAATTCCCAGTGGGGGCAATTTCCAAAATGCAATAACTTAAGTGGGGAATTCAGCTCTTTTCACACTTAAGGGATCTGTATATGGAGTCTACAAACTACAGTGGGGAAATAAGGATTTGTTACGCTGCCAATTTTGGGGCTAAAGTCACATTTTTGTGAGGAAAAAAGTAAAATTGTCATTTTTTCCTTCCACATTGCTTAAATTCCTGTCACACTGTCCGAATTCAGATATTGTCCTGTCAGAAAGGAGAATACAGGGAGCGAAAGGGTTAATAGGACTCACAGGAGGAACCGGCCCAGAAAGCAGAAGATCCAGGAGTGTCTGCCACATATATGACCGCTCTGTGTGCACAGGACCTGTGATGAGGTCACAGGAGGGGAGGAGTCAGGGGTCACATGATCAGGGGCCTCAGTGTGTGCAGGACTCAGTGTGCTGGAGCGCTCCCGATAATCAGCTGCGTGTGTCGCGCTGTGTGATAGTCACAGCACCTGCATGGAGGGCGACACATGCAGCTGATTATCGGGAGCGCTCCAGGGATCCGGGGTCCCGATGCAGCTATTCGGTAAGCGATATTAGCCAATAACAACTTCTCCGACGATATTCACTCATCTCTAGTAATAACAGCTCAAAGAAATTCACCGAACTTTTCATTAAGTTTAATAGTGAGACCCTATTAAATATTGAGCACCAGCGGGACGAAGCATTGACAGCGGCATGTAAAAGTGTGGGCGCCCCTGGTCAAAATGACTGTTATTGTGAGCAGTAGTAAGATGAAGATGAAATGATCTCTAAAAGGCCGAACCTCTAAGATGGCACATGGCCTTTGTATTTTAGGCAAAAAGAATAATAAAACATATATATATATATCTATCTAATATATAAAGCTCAAAGTGTGTATGTATGTACAGTCATATGTTAAAGTTTGGGCACCCCTATTAATGTTAACCTTTTTTCTTTATAACAATTTTGTTTTTTGCAACAGCTATTTCAGTTTCATATATCTAATAACTGATGGACTCAGTTATATTTCTGGATTCAAATGAGGTTTATTGTACTAACAGAAAATGTGCAATCTGCATTTAAACAAAATTTGACAGGTGCAAAAGTATGGGCACCTCAACATAAAAGTGACATTAATATTTCGTAGATCCTCCTTTTGCAAAAATAACAGCCTCTAGTCGCTTCCTGTAGCTATTAATTAGTTCCTGGATCCTGGATGAAGGTATTTGTGATCATTCCTGTTTACAAAACAATTCCCGTTCAGTTCAGTTTGATGGTCGCCGAGCATGGACAGCCCGCTTCAAATCATCCCACAGATGTTCAATGATATTCAGGTCTGGGGTCTGGATAGATGGGCTTCCTCAAAGTTATCCTGGCTCGGCAGAACACAGGCATTAAAAATGGTGTCACTGCCTCGCTTCTTATATCTATTTAGGTCCCTCCCAATTATGGTACCAGCCAGAACGTTCACTCATTTACACTGTACGATGTCTAAGTTTCTTTGGCTAGGAAAACAACCCAGAATTGTGCAAAAACTTATGTTCCGACACAGAAAAGAAGGGGGTTTATCCCTCCCTAATTTTACACTTTATTACAAGTCGGCACAGATTGCTCCATTAATAAGTGCGTGTTCATATCCCAATAGTCCGAGATGGGTTATTCTGGAATCATTTCTCTCCAAACCATTCTCTTTATCAGGCCTAATGTGGACCATAGACCGACTTCCACGGGGGTTAATGAATGTGGCTCCTTTTACAGTCCACTCGTTGCTTCTTTGGAGGAAAGTCCGGTTTAAATATAACTTACAATCAAGCCCTTCTCCCCTGACAGCTATATTACAAAACCCCATGTTCCCGCCAGGCCTTGAGCCACAAATTTTTTCTTGGTGGAAGCTGAAAGGTATTCATATACTTAAACATTTGTGTTCCCCATTTAATATCTTACTTGACAGACAGGAATTTGTTCAAACATTTGACCCTCCAGTTAGTGAGGTAATGCGATTGAACCAGATCTCCCACTTTGCAAAGCAGATCCTCCCGAGCGGTACTACTCTCAGGGGAACCAGTTGTGAAAAAAAATGTCTAAATGACCCTTTGGGCAGGGGAACGATCTCATTGATCTACTATGCTATAAATTCTCCACAAAATGATAAAAAATTGAAGTATACACTATGTTCCAGTGGGAGGAGGATCTGGGGTTTGAACAGTCAATTGATGAATGGTATCGTAGCTGTGACACCATATCAGAAGGTAGTCACCAGACTTCCCTTGTGGAGACCTCCTTAAAACTATTGCACAGAGTCTATTATGTACCGGAAAAAATTCACAGCATTTTTCCTAAAATCTCGGGAGACTGGTTTAGGGGCTGTGGAATATCTGGTGACATGAGACATATTTGGTGGACTTGTACGGTGGTTTCTGGGCTTTGGGAGAAGGTGAAGCGTCTGATAGCACAGATGTATGGTGGACCGGTTGATCTGGAACCTTCTACCCTTTTACTGGGAACCAGGCCTTCCCGGCTTCCAGAAAGCTTTCAGAAGCTAGTAAACTACTTATGTATGGCCACTAAAATCCACATTGCGGCAAAGTGGAAGTCGCCCTCACTGTCAATATCTATGGTGAAAGAGAAGATGACGACATTATGTTATTCTCATTTGTGGCCCCAGCGTTTCTTGTAGAATAAATCCCTTTCTCACACAGTCCTGTAGTAATGACTTTGTTCTCACGGTTTGTAGGAGGGTTCGTCTGACTCCATCTTATGTTATCGGTATAAGTGCGAGAGATGAGAGACAGACGACCGCAGTTTTACCGTGTGTGTCCGGCGTCAGTTCTACAGTGTGAGATGTGCGGGGTCTGTGACCGAAGCTGGGGGTATATGGGTGTATACAGAGTACACAGGGGTCTGCGACCAAAGCTGGGGTTATACGGGTGTATACAGCGTACACAGAGGGGTCTGTGACCAAACCTGGCGGTATACGGATGTATACAGCATACACAGGGGTTTGCGACTGAAGCTGGGGGTATACGGGTGTATACAGTGTACACAGGGGTCTGTGACCGAAGCTGGGGGTATACGGGTGTATACAGTGTACACAGAGTGGTCTGCGACTGAAGTTGGTGGCATACGGGTGTATACAGAGTACACAGAGGGGTCTGGGACCGAAGCTGTGGGTATACAGGTGTATACAGCATACACAGAGGGGTCTGTGACCGAAGCTGGGGGTATACAGGTGTATACAGTGTGAGAGATGCGGGGTCTGTGACTGAAGCTGGGGGTATACGGGTGTATAAAGAGCACACTGAGGGGTCTGCAATCGAAGCTGGGGGAATACAGGTGTATACAGCATACACTGAGAGGTCTGAGACTGAAGCTGGGGGTATACAGCGTACACAGAGGGGTCTGTGACCGAAGCTGGGGGTATACAGGTGTATACAGTGTGAGATGCGGGGTCTGCGACTGGAGCTGGGGGTACACAGAGGGGTCCACACAAACGCGGCTCCGCTCCGTACACCTCGTACACACGCGGCTCCGCTCCATACACCTCGTACACATACGACTCCGCTCCGTACATCTCGTACACACACGGCTCCGCTCCGTACACCTCGTACACACACGGCTCCACTCCGTACACCTCGTACACACACGGCTCCGCTCCGTGCACCTCGTACACACACGGCTCCGCTTCGTACACACACGGCTCCGCTCCGTACACCTCGTACACACACAGAAACTTCCCCTCATCTAGCACCATGACAACCAGCACAGCAGAGTCCTGCACACACTGAGGCCCCTGATCATGTGACCCCTGACTCCTCCCCTCCTGTGACCTCATCACAGGTCCTGTGTGCACAGAGCAGTCATATATGTGGCAGACGCTCCTGGATCTTCTGCTTTCTGGGCCGGTTCCTCCTGTGAGTCCTATTAACCCTTTCGGTCCCTGTGTTATTCTTTCCTTAGTTTCCCTGTCTCTGTGTTTCGGGTCGTTGTTCTGTTGTAAGACCCAGCCTCCACCCATCTTCAATGCTGTTACTGAGAGAAGGAGGTTGTTAGCCAAAATCTCCCGATACATGACCCCATCCATCCTTCCTTCAATACGTTGCAGTTGTCCTGTCCCCTTTACAGAAAAGCACCCCCAAAGTATGATGTTTCCCCCACTAGGCCTCTCTGTTGGGACTGTGTTCTTGGGGTTGTACCCATATATTACATATAGATAGAAGATTCCAGTGCGGGGAAGACGGGAAACCTTCATATAGACAGCCGGTGGGGATGGAGTCAGTGACCGACTCTGGCCAAATCTGTCTCTAGAGCCGCAGTAGAAGATGAAGATGTCGTCCTCATCATGAAGGAGTTATTTCTCATGTCGCGTGTAATGAATATCTCCTGCAGTATTGCTAATGCCGATTCCAGTGTCGGTAATGAGACGAGAATTAGCGTTATGGAAGATGAGTCTATGAGGAACGTGTTCAGCTGCCGACTCCGAGGAGGAAACTGCTTGTTGTCTGTGGCCTAAATATATAGGTTTTATTAGTAGATGTCAGGGGAGAAAACTAAACCCTGTAAGATAATAAATCTCCTCATATGTTTCCCTTATTATCCCCAGTAACTGTATTATTACACAGGATTCTTATGATGTTACATCGGCTCATCTTCTTCTCATTCAGGTCTCTACAATATCGGATCCTCTCAGTGAAGATCTTCTATAGAAGAGAATTTTCCTGATTTACCCATCAAGGATGGATATGGACAGAGACAAGATGGCGGAGAGGATGTTACACCTCACCCTAGAGATCCTCTTCCGTCTCACTGGAGAGGTGAGAGATTCTGATGACGTCACATTACATCATTCTTATCTATGGGAATAACAGATGGACAGAACTGGAGAGGTGAGGACTCTGGAAATGTCTGTAGTGAGATTTATTAATGTGTCTCTCCATAACCAGGATTACACAGTGGTGAGGAAGACCTCTAGTGATCGCTGTCAGGACCCTGTGTCTGAGGGATGGGGAAGACCCCTGAGCACAATCACGGGGCCTCCACCTCACCCCCTGATCCATGAGGACATCAATCACCAGAAGATCCTAGAACTCATCTACAAGATGATTGAGCTGCTGACTGGAGAGGTGACACTGCTGGGAATGCTGGGACATTATACAGTAACACTATGAAGGGATCGGGGGGATGACGGTATCATTGTATGTGTCAGGTTCCTATAAGGTGTCAGGATGTCGCTGTCTATTTCTCCATGGAGGAGTGGGAGTATTTAGAAGGACACAGAGATCTGTACAAGAACTTCATAATGGAGGTTCCCCAGCCCCTCACATCTCCAGGTAATAGACAGGACTAAATACACACGGCCTATAATTATCTGTATGTAGAGAATGAATTCAGTCCCTGTATGTGTTTCCTCCAGATCTATCCAGTAAGAGGACAACACCAGAGAGATGTCCCCGTCCTCTTCTTCCACAGGACTGTAAACAAGAAGATCCCAATGCTCCTCAGGATCATCAGGTAGATGGAGAGAAGGTGTCAGGAGATCTCCCCTATGATGTGTAGACGGCTGTGAAGGTCTTTTGCTCAGTCTTGTTTTATCCACCAGTATTATATGTTTTATACTTGTGTAATGAGAACGGTGGAGATGGCAGGATTAGAGCTGATCATAGATGGGACTTCTCCATCTGTCTGTGACTTTTACAATATTTGTTTCAGGGTGAAGATCTGTCCCATATTAATACTACAGAGACATATGTGAGGGGTGATGAGTGGTGTAAAGAGGAGATTCCCACATATGACTACCCAGGTGAGTAGTAACCACTGAATGCAGAGAAGTCACAGATTCCTCTCAGTCACCGGCTGTGGCTGCTTTATCGGTGGTGTAGTCCGGCCGTATTACCATGATCACCATTTTGCCTCTAGACCACAACATTCTCCTCCACCCAAAACTGTTCAAATGACTTTGGGCATTGAAAGCCCTTTTCTATAGAACTTACAATCTGGAGGATCCACCTACCCCCTGGGATTAGTGTGAGGGTGATCCCTTAAAGCGAGATCTATATGATTGCTTGTACCTGACCAATATAGGCCGAGTGCGTGCTTAAAGAGTCACACTGAACTCAAAGTTAGGCCGGAATCACACTACAGTGTGTGATGCAAGAAACTTGTACGAATCTCTCGCATCAACATGCGGCGCTTCCGCCGCTACTCGGGACCGGAGCTGCGGCTGCATAGAAATCCTAAAGTTTATTCTCAAGACAAAGAGACAAGAATTAGACAGGTAACGACCAGAGTCTTCTAAACTATAAAGCCAAATGACAGCGTACGTAGAATGTGCTGACAAAATAGAAAATCACTTGAAGAAAAATCTTATGCTGGGCCTGTAAGAGAAAGCGGAGGGTAATGATGCTGTTGGCTTCCTAGATCCCTGAGATCTTATCGGATGAATCTCCCTTCTGTGCTGCTGAATGTCTCATGGTTCCTACAAGACCAGGTCCAGTCTTTCTGGCGAAACTTCCCTTTTATGAGCGACAACAGTAAATGTGCAGTGAGGCCAAGTGTGAATTTCTGTCCAATAACAGCAGAGTTTCCCTTTATCCTGACTTTTCAATTTGTATTAAAACCAACTAACTTCAAGGAGGATTGTGATAATCTCCAGGACAAACATTCCACCTGTGCCATGATAGATCTCTAAGCTGTGCGTGGCTGAAGGCTGTAATATACATTTATTCCCGCCTGCAGGAGATGTGTTGGCTCCAGCCCTGGTGTCATGGAGTCACTCCACGTCATAAATTACATTGTTTTTGATCCTAAGGAATTCAGATTACTGCACAATCTCTCCTGAAATGGGGAGCAATATTATTTTCTCTAATCTTCTGCTCCGGATTCATAGTAGCTCCAATGGTCCACCATAAATGAGGGTAACTCTGGTTTACTGTTGTGTAATCTGTATTTGTGGTTTTCAGTTAATGAGATTCTCGTGCTCTGGGGCGGGGCTGTGGGCGGGGCTTTATGTGGTGCTCTGATTACATATTCATCTGTATTGGCTTATGACAGGTCGCTGATCCCTCACTGACCTGCCCCCCATTATTACATAATGCATATAATAGCATTGATATTATTGGTGATAATGCCTATAATATTGTGGCTATTGTGAGGCTTAGAAAAAACATTACATCCAGCAAAATGTCACCAGCGGCTCCTGTCCAGTAACCTCTATCTCTTACTTATAGATGCTACTGCGCAGGCGCCGCCATCACCGGTGACATTTTGCTGGTTGGCCCTATCTTCTCTGCTTTCCATATCCCAAGGATTGCCTTGCTCATCGCCCTATAACACCCTTACATGGAATCTGGACTTACACTGGGACCCCTAGGCTTGGACCATGGTGTTACCTGCTATTCTGTGGTGTTAGATGGTAAGAAGAATAGTCAGGTAGCTGGGTCAGAACCAGAAGGACAGAATACAGAATCAGAAGACACAAGAGTAGTCAGTAAACGGGCCACGGTCACAGCAGGAAACAAATACACAAGCCGCAAGCTGAGCACAGAGGACTGAACCAGAGGAGAACAGCGCTGTATCTGGCAGATTCCGGCCATGTGCTTTGCGCTTTAGTAGGGTGTGGTACTTTCCAATTGGCTGAAGTAGGGAGCAGATTACTCCAGCTGGACAGCAGGAACAGATCCCAGATGAGATTGGACACACCATATGCAGAAGCCCTAATATAACTAAATGACAGAAAACCAGAATAATCGAAATCCCCATAAAGTGATTCCATGTTATAAATTAATTCACTGAGGGTTATAATCTATACACACGGGGTCAAAATTGTTGTTACCCCTCGTTTAATGACAGAAAAACCCACAATAGTCACAGAAATAACTTGAATCTGACAAAAGTAATAATCTATCAAAAATCTATGAAAATGAACAAATGAAAGTCAGACATTGCTTTTCAGCCATGCTTAAACAGAACTTAAAAATAAATAAAACTCATGACATAGGCCTGGACAGAAATGGTGGTACCCCTGAAAATGTGACAAAAGGGACATGATAAATCGCGGTGTGTCCACTAATTATCATCACAGGTGTCTACAATCCTGGAATCAGTGAGTGGCCTGTATAGAGGCTACAGATACTCACTGTGCTGTGTGGTGACATGGTGTGTATCACACTCAACATGGACCAGAGGAAGCGAAGGAAAGAGATGTCTCAGGAGATTAGAAAGAAAATTATAGACAAACATGTTACAGGTAAAAGTTATAAGACATCTCCAAGCAGCTTCATGTTCCTGTGACTACAGCTGCACATAATATTCGGAAATGTAAGCTCCATGTGACTGTAGCCGACCTCCCTGGACGTGGCCGCAGGAGGAAAATTCATGGCAAATCAAAGAGATGGATAATATGAATGGTAACAAAAGAGCCCAGAAAAACTTCTAAACGGATTAAAGGTGAACTTCAAGCTCAAGGAATCACACCATCACAAAAATTTTCCTTTAGACCTAATTTTTTTTTACTTTCGCAAGGGTAATAGAAGAAAATGGATGATACATTTTGTTTTGCAATTTCTCCTGAGCATGCCGATACCCCATATGTGGGGGAAATCTACTGTTTGGGCGCACGGCAGGGCTCGGAAGTGAAGGCACGCCATTTGATTTTTTTGAATGTAAAATATGCTGTAATAATTAGCGGTTGCCATGTCGCGTTTGGAGAGCCCCTGATCTGCCTAAACAGTGGAAACCCCCAATAAGTGACACCATTTTGGAGACTAGACCCCTTTAGGGAACTTATGCAGATGTGTATTGAGCACCTTGAATCCACAGGTGCTTCATAGAAGTTTATAACTTAGAGTCGTGGAAATAAAAAAAATAACATTTTTCACAAATAATTCATTTTTTGCCCCATATTTTGCATTTTCATAAGGGTAACAGGAGAAATTACTCCATGTGATTTGTTGTGCAATTTCTCCTGAGCTCGCCGATACCCCACATGTGGGAGAATACTACTGTTTGGGCGCATGGCAATGCTTGGAAGGGAAGAAGCGCCATATTGGAGAGCAGATTTTGCTGGAATTGTTTGTAGGTGACATGTCAAATTGTCAGAGCCCCTGACGTGTCTAAACAGTGAAAACCCCCAACACATGACCCCATTTTTTAAACTAGACCCCCAAGGAGCTTATCTAGATGTTTGGTTGGCTCTTTGAACCCCCAAGTGCGTCACAGAAATTAATTACGTAGAAATGTGAAAATAAAAAATCATATTTAAAAAAAAAAAAAGATCTTTTCGCCCTCCATTTTGTATCCAAAGGGTAACAGGAGAAATTGGACCGCAAAAGTTGTTCAATTTGTCCTGAGTATTCTGACACCCCATATGCGGGGGTAAACCACTGTTTGGGCGCATGGCAGAGCTCGGAAGGGAAGGAGCGTCATACTGGAGAGCAGATTTTGCTGGAATTGATTGTGGGTGACATGTCACATTGTCAGAGCCCCTGAGGTGCCAGATAAGCATAAGCCCCAAAAGTGACTGCATTTTACCAAATACTTCCCTGAATGAATTCTTCTAGTGTCGCAGTGAGCATACTGACGCCACCGCTGTTCCATAGAAAATTATACCATTGGCCAGTGAAGAAAAAATAATTATATTTTTACCACTAAAATGTTGTTCTAACCCCAGATTTTACATTGGAAAATAGGTAGATGGTCATCATAGGTAAATCTATGGGTGTACATACATGAATTTGCAAGAGGTGTCATTTCCTATTCCCAGAGGGGTGTCATTTCCAACATGGGGTCACTTCAGGGAGGATTCCATTGGGCAGTGAAGAAAAATAATTACATTTTTACCACTAAAATGTTGTTCTAACCCCAGATTTTACATTGGAAAATATATAGATAGGTAAATGGTCACTACACCCATAGATGAATTCACAGAGGGGGGTCGTTTCCAATTCCCAGAGGGGTGTCATTTCCAAAATGGGGTCACTTCAGGGGGGATTCTGCTGTTGTGACACTTTGGAGAGCCGCTAAGTGCCAGAACAACAGAATCCCCCATAAAGTGACCCCATGTTGGAAATGACACCCCTCTGGGAATTCATCTATGGATATAGTGACCATTTTCACTACATGGAAGATTTCCAGAAACTCGTAGTAGAAGTTTTAGAGCAAAAATTGCAAAAATGTCATTGTAGTGTCCAATATATTGTTCCCAGCTTGTGTCTCTGGAGACCTCCCCCCACCTACCCCCAGAAATTGTTAAGTCAGCTCTACTCAAATGTGTCTGTCACTAAATAAACCAAATGCTTGAATGTCAAAACAGTTCATAAACGTGGTTCTGTGTGGAAGAGTGTAAAGCCGTCATGGAGGCATAAGGCTGGCAGTGATGGGCATTGTGGGTAATAATAGCGGGGATCATGCCTCATTCTTCTCTAGGAACATACACGACATCTTCTCTGGGGGTTCTTTCTTGTTTCAGTTACTGGGATGAGTGCAATAAAATGTCGCTCAGTGAGTCTTCTGACATCTTCACATTCTAAAGGATTGGCGGGGACAAAATTTTCAAAAACAAGATTTTCAGTGACCTTTTCCTGATAATCAAGGAAAGTATCTGCATTTCTGGCTTTTTTGTGTAACGCAAAAGAATTATATGTGGCCACCTGAAACAAATACATGACTAACTTTTTATACCAGACATATGATTTTCTTGATACCTGGTATGGCTGTAGAACCTGATCTGCAAGGTCCACACCCCCATATATTTGTTGTAGTCAATGACAGACCCAGGTTTTGGAGTAGTGGATCCCTGTTGGTCTGCAGTGGCCCTTGTGGCATCTGTGTGGATCGAGCTCAGGATAAAAATAGCTTTTTTATCCTTATACTTAAGGGCAAGCAGCTCTCTATTGTGTAAAACCCCTGACTGCCCCTTTCGGAAATTTTTTTGACTACTGATTGTGGAAACCCCTGACGGTTTTTGCGAATGGTCCCACAAGCCCCTACGTTATGTTCAATAAGATTTTTAAATAGGGGTATGCTGGTGTAGTAGTTGTCAACATACAGATTGTAGCCTTATTGTCAAAATGGAGTTATCAGCTCCCAAATGATTTTTCCAGATGTCCCCAGATAAGTAGGACATCCTTGTGGGTTTAGTTGGCTATCTTTCCTCTCATATATGCGAAAAGCTTTCTTAACGGGTCCTAGGAAGAATGGCAGAAAGCATAGGGGTGTCTTGAACAGGGCGGTTGGACTAATAAGACTGAATGTTCGTTTTTTAACAAGCCCCATAGCGAATGTAAGTCCTAAAAATGTTTTCATTTCTATGACATTAGTTGGTGTCCATAAATTTGACCTAGCATAATAGGATCGTGGATTCTGGCTGATGAATTGGGACGCATATAAATTTGTAGGACAATATCCTCTAGCAAGCTATCTGTCAGAAACAAATTAAAAAAAATAATTGGTCCAAAATGTTCCACCTCCACATTTATACCAGGAATGGCATTAAAATTAAGGATGAATGGAGTAGCCGAATCCGAAGCCTCCCATCTGGGAAATGCTACATAAAGAGGCAAAGCCCCTTGGACATTGGTGTGCGCCAATTCACGAGCACTAGGGACAGCGCTAGTACTGGGCATTGTTCCCTGAGTTGGAGACATTTCTCCAGAAGCGCTATTTCTCCTTTTTGTTGTACTGGTCCTTGTGTGTGAGGATGGACCAGAATCACTGCTCATTTCTGAGCTATCACTGTCGCTGCTACTAAAGCCCTCAAAATGCACATCGCCATCTGACACTGCACTCTCTTCACTGTGAGAACATAAGTGCCTAAGCCTCCTCTGCACTATACTACTGACGGGCCATTTTATTTTTTTTTTATTTTTTTTTCTGGAAATAGAAAACTCTGACATGACCAAATCATTGAGGAGACAATTGCGAAAAGCCTAATTCTTTAGCCTAACCCTAACTTTAGCCTAACAGTAACCCTAACTATAGCACTAACCCTAACCTGCCTTATCTGTTTTTCCATTGACAAATGATGGACCTGAGTGGGGACTTGTTTTTGTGAGATGAGAATTGGTATTATTTTCGCCTACATAAAATTGATTGGCTTCTTTATATTTGATATTTCGGATGCAGAATGAACAAACAGTTGAACACCGCACACTACTGGCTCATCCAACAAGGTTTTCTATTAGACTGTGAACTGTCATTGTCTTGGTAAATAATTAAAGTTTTTTACATAGCTTGCCATTTTTATGGACAGTTTAAGTAGAAATGTTCAAAAATATTAAAAAAAATTGTTTTTAGCAGATAACTGTTCCAGGAGATCAGAAGGACAGCTGACATCTTCAATTTTTAAATCTGATAATCTTGAGATCCTACAAGATAGAACTGAAGTGATTGCTATTACTCCAGATATATCATCATCCATTCACAGCAAAGATCTGTCATCTGATCCTATGAAACAGGTCCCATCTTCTGATTCATTACTGACTACTAAGGAAAATCAAAGTCACAAAAGAGGCATTAAAAAACAAACTGCTCCTAAAGGAAAGAAGTCATTTTCTTGTTCAGAATGTGGGAAATGTTTTAGCAAGAAAGCGATTCTTGTTAGACATCAGAGCATTCACACGGGGGAGAAGCCTTTTTCCTGTTCAGAATGTGGGAAATGTTTTAACCAGAAATCAGATTTGGTTAATCACCATAGAACTCACACGGGGGAGAAGCCTTTTTCCTGTTCAGAATGTGGGAAATGTTTTAACAATAAATCATATTGTGTTAAGCACCAGAGACTCCACACAGGAGAGAAGCCTTTTTCCTGTTCAGAATGTGGGAAATGTTTTAACCGGAATTCACAATTGGTTAATCACCAAAGAACTCATACAGGGGAGAAACCTTTTCCGTGTTCAGAATGTGGGAAAACTTTCAACCAGAAATGTCATCTTGTTAGTCACCAGAGAACTCACACAGGGGAGAAGTCTTTTTCCTGTTCAGAATGTGGGAAATGTTTTAACCGGAAATCATATTTGGTTGATCATCATAGAACTCACACAGGAGAGAAGCCTTTTTCCTGTTCAGATTGTTGGAAATGTTTTATCCAGAAATCACATTTGATTGATCACCAGAGAACTCACAGAGGGGAGAAGCCTTTTTCATGTTCAGAATGTGGGAAATGTTTTGCACATAAATCACTGCTTGTTACTCATCAGAGAACTCACACAGGGGAGAAGCCTTTTTCCTGTTCAGAATGTGGAAAATATTTTAGACTGAAAGTCAATCTTGTTATGCACCAAAGAACTCACACAGGAGAGAAGCCTTTTTCATGTTCAGAATGTGGAAAATATTTTAGACTGAAAGTCAATCTTGTTAAGCACCAAAGAACTCACACAGGAGAGAAGCCTTTTTCATGTTCAGATTGTGGGAAATGTTTTAACCAGAAAGGGAATCTTGTTAGGCACCAAAGAACTCACACAGGAGAGAAGCCTGTTTGATGTTTAGAATGTGGGAAATGTTTTACTCAGAATTCAAGTCTTGTTACACATGAGATAATTCACACAGCAGAGAAGCCATATTCATGTTCAGAATGTGGGAAATGTTTTAAATGGAAAATAGATCTTGATCGCCATCAAAGAACCCACACAGGGGAGAAGCCTTTTTCCTGTTCAGAATGTGAGAAATGTTTTAACCGGAAAGCTATTCTTGTTAGACATCAGAGCAGTCACATAGAGGAGAAGCCTTTTTCATTTTCTTAATGTGGGAAATATTTTACTTGGAAATCAACTGTTAATAAACATCAGAGATGTCACACAGGGGAGAAGCCTTTTTTATATTCATAATGTTGGAATAGTTTTAACCAAAGTTGAATCTTCTTAAATGCGTTGTCTCTTGTCATTCCTCATGTTTGCTGACAAAAGGATAAAACTAAACTTTATTAATTCCAAATGTAAAACTATATCCATAATTCACCCCCTGAAGATTAGTTAATAGGTGACTAATAGAAAAAACATATACCCCACAGTTGAATACATAGGGTGAGGTGAAGTATACACACTCGCTCTCCAAGCCTCTCATTTCTATGGGTTTCATCATCCTCACCAAAGGCGACTCATCAGGAGACTATTTAATATTAACCTATATTCAAGCGAGACTAGACAAAAAAGCTAAAATCATGTATCATGTTATCCGAAACAGTCAGAAAACTAGCCACATATTGGCAGATCCCAGACCTCAAACTATATACTGTGTAAGTATATAAGCCACTCCAGTGTCAGGAATAGATGGTATGTGACAATACAGTATAATTCTTGTGTTTTTCTCCTATAGGGACTGCCCTAGTTTGGTAATGTAACTGCTGTTAATTAGTAGTGCAGACAAATTGTCCTAGACTAAACTCAGTCTTCAGACGGCCCAATATGTACCACTCAGGGAAAACTTACCTGCTTCAAAGATCATTAGCAGCTTCTAACTAATGGCCATGCTGCGGTCTGTCAGGGAATGAGTGCAATATCGTTATAAAGACTAGGGATATGTGCAATCATAATGTCTGGGAGATCTGTGCCATTATTTAGTATGAATATGGAAATTATCTCTGAAAGGTAAGTGTTCCCTGAGTGGTATATACGGTATTCTCACTATCTATTCCTGACACAGGAGTGGCTTATAAACTTACAAAGTAGCGATTATCTAAAAAAGCACATAGTTCGTTTCTTAGAGCTTGAAGACAGACTGATAATTTTATGATTTATTCCCCAAAGAGGGCAGTAATTACATAGATAAAAAGTTGTTACAAAGGTTAGACATTAAATATGTACAAGGCAAATATAAAATAACAGGGATGATAGCAGAAAGTACACTTACATGTGCTTAGTTGGTATTAGGCAAACAATGTGCTAGGGGGAGGGGCAGCCAGCCAGCCACACATCCCCAGACATCTGCAGGTCTTTGCAGCATGAAAACTCCAGCTTAACTGAAGAATTTTAAGGCAGGGATATCTTATAGCCTAGGGTCGGTTACATCACGAAAGGGGCAGTCTGGAGAAGTTCAGCCCCCCTTTCTGCAAGTTGCAATTCAACTGTAAAACTTATAATAACTATATCTTAACGAGGGAAGCTCGTATAAACTCGCTCATGGTCTCATTTTTCTCAGTTTATCGAATCCAGTAAAACAACACCAAGCATGCCATGATATGGACACTCCATTTGGGAATAATCCATATCTCAGTTTCGGGAGGTTTTAGAACTTTGCAAGATCCACTGTAGCGGAGCTGGGTCTGCGCAGATCACAGAAATGTCTGTATAATTTTTCTGCCGCGACCGGAGCCCGTGCTAGCTTAGTTTAATATCTCTCATAGTTTTGTTCAGCCACATGTCTCAAACAAAGAAATGCTCTCCTCTCCAGCTTAATTAACACTCCTTTCACTTAGCTGTGACAGGCCAATTTTCATCTGTGTGTGGAGGAAGGGAAGATTCTAGAGTGTTCCAGAACATCATATCTTACAGTAATATCTCACGTAACATTACAGAAATAAATACATTTTTTTTAATTGTATTATTTTTCCCTAACTAAGGTGATAAAGGGGGGTTTGATTTACTATATATGGCGGGTTTTTATGTTTGGTAGCTGTCGCACGCTAAAATACGCTTTTTATTGTAAAAATAGTTTTTGCATCACCACATTTTGAGAGCTATAATTTTTCCATATTTTGACCGACCGAGTCATGTAACATAGTAACATAGTTATTAAGGTTGAAGGAAGACTTTAAATCCATCTAGTTCAACCCATATCCTATCCTAACTTGCCCTAACATGTTGATCCAGAGGAAGGCAAAAAAACCCATGTGGCAAACAGTAAGCTTCACATTGGGGAAAGAAATTCCTTCCCGACTCCACATACGGCAATCAGACTAGATCGCTGGATAAACGCAATATTAAGGAAACTAGTGTATATACCCTGTAATATTATATTTTTCAAGAAAGGCATCGAGTCCCTTCTTAAATTTTAGTAGGGAATCACTCATTACAACATCACATGCCAGAGAGTTCCATAGTCTCACTGCTCTTACAGTAAAGAATCCGCGTCTGTGAGTATGCTTAAACCTTCTTTCCTCCAGACGTCGAGGATGCCCCCTTGTCCCCGTCACAGGTCTAAGAGTAAAAAGATCATTAGAAAGGTCTTTGTACTGTCCCCACATATATTTATACATTGTAATAAGATCACCCCTAAGCCTTCGATTCTCCAAACTAAATAACCCCAAATGTAATAACCTGTCCTGATATTGCAGACCCCCTAGTTCCCTAATAACCTTGGTCGCTCTTCTCTGCACCCGCTCCAGTTCAGCTATGTCTTTCTTATACACCGGAGACCAGAGCTGTACACAGTATTCTAAGTGTGGTCGCACTAGTGACTTATATAGAGGTAAAATTATGTTCTCCTCATGAGCATCTATGCCTCTTTTAATGCATCCCATTATTTTATTTGCCTTTGCAGCAGCTGCCTGACACTGGCCACTAAATGTGAGTTTGTCGTCCACCCATACACCCAGGTCTTTTTCAGTGACAGTTTTGTCCAGTGTTTTACAATTAAGCACATAATTATACATCTTGTTCATTCTACCCAAGTGCATGACCTTACATTTATCCCCATTAAAGCTCATTTGCCATTTATCAGCCCAAGCTTCTAGTTTACATAAATCCTCCTGTAATATAAAATTGTCCTCTTCTGTATTGATTACCCTGCAGAGTTTAGTGTCATCTGCAAATATTGAAATTCTACTCTCTATGCCCCCTATAAGGTCATTAATAAAAAAGTTAAAAAGAAGCGGGCCCAAAACTGACCCCTGTGGTACCCCACTGCTAACCTTGACCCAGTCCGAGTGTGCTCCATTAAAAACTACCCTTTGTTTCCTATCCCTGAGCCAGCTCTTAACCCACCTACACATATTTTCCCCTATCCCCATTGTTCTCATTTTATGTATCAACCTTTTGTGTGGCACCGTATCAAAAGCTTTTGAAAAGTCCATGTACACCACGTCCACTGCATTCCCTTGGTCCAGTCCGGAACTTACCTCTTCATAAAAGCTTATCAGATTAGTCTGACAGGAACAGTCCCTTGTAAACCCATGTTGATATTGGGTCATAAGGTTATTCTTCTCCAGATTCTCCAGTATAGTATCTCTTAGAAAACCCTCCAGGATTTTACCCACAGTTGAGGTTAAACTTACTGGCCTATAATTTCCAAGTTCAGTTTCTGTCCCCTTTTTGAATATTGGCACCACATTTGCTATACGCCAGTCCTGTGGTACAGACCCTGTTATTATGGAATCTTTAAAGATTAAAAATAATGCTCTATCTATGACTGTGCTTAATTCCTGCAGTACTCGGGGGTTTATCCCATCCGGGCCCGGGGATTTGTCAATTTTACTGATTTTTAGACGCCGCCATACTTCCTGCTGGGTTAAGCAGGTGACATTTAATGGAGAATTTTTTATCCCTGATCATGTTATCCGTCATGGGATTTTCTTGAGTAAATACTGTTGAAAAAAAGTCATTTAGCATATTGACTTTCTCCTCATCCTCATCCACCATTTCACCCAGACTATTTTTAAGGGGGCCAACACTATCATTTTTTAGCTTCTTACTATTTATGTAGTTATAGAATATTTTGGGATTATTTTTACTTTCTCTGGCAATGAGTCGCTCTGTCTCAATCTTTGCTGTCTTGATTTGCTTTTTACAGAATTTATTTAATCTTCTGTATTTAGTTAATGCCTCATCACTACCTACTTGCTTTAATTCTCTAAATGCTTTATTTTTGTCTGTTATTGCACCCCTTACAGCACTGTTTAGCCATAGTGGTTTCCTCCTATTTCTAGCATGTTTATTCCCATATGGTATACCTTTGGCTTGGGACAGCTCATAGAATCCCACGGTTTGCAGTATCACCACTATGCCGATGACACTCAGATCTACCTATCTGGAACCGACCTCGCCTCCTTATTGAATGAAATCCCACAATGTCTGTCTGCTATCTCAGCCTTCTTCTCTGCTCGCTTTCTCAAATTGAACATGGACAAAACAGAATTCATCATCTTTCCCCCATCTCGCTCAACCCCTCCACCAGACCTATCCATCAATGTCAACGACTGCTCTCTTTCCCCAGTCCCGTACGCTCGGTGCCTTGGGGTGATCCTCGACTCTGCGCTCTCTTTCAAACCACATATCCAAGCCCTCGCCTCCTCCTGCCACCTCAAACTCAAAAATATTTCCCGGATCCGCTCATTCCTCAACCACGAAACCACAAAAACACTAGTGCATGCTCTTATCATCTCCCGCTTCGACTACTGCAACCTCCTACTCTCTGGCCTCCCCTCTAGCACTCTGGCTCCGCTCCAGTCCATCCTACACTCTGCTGCCTGACTAATCCACCTGTCTCCCCACTATTCCCCAGCCTCCCCCCTATGCCAGGCCCTTCACTGGCTTCCTATCGCCCAGAGGCTCCAATTCAAAACCCTAACCATGACATACAAAGCCATCCACAACCTGTCTCCTCCATACATCTGTGACATGGTCTCTAGGTACCTACCCGCAAGCAACCTTTGATCATCTCAAGATCTCCTCTACTCCCCCCTTATCTCTTCTTCCCACAACCACATACAAGACTTCTCCCGTGCTTCCACCATACTCTGGAACTCCCTGCCGCAACACATCAGACTCTCACCATCAACGGAAACCTTCAAGAAGAACCTGAAGGCGCACCTGTTCCAACAAGCCTACAGCCTGCAATGATCCTCGGTCTACTGAACCACCGCCCGACCTGCTCTACCCCCTCCTACTGTATCCTCACCCATCCTTGTAGACTGTGAGCCCTCGCGGGCAGGGTCCCCTCTCCTTATGTACTTGTGTGTCCCTTGTCTTACACATGTTTGCTATACTTGTCTATATTTCCCCTTTTCACATGTAAAGCGCCATGGAATAAATGGCGCTATATAAATGCATAATAATAATATGGTATATATTGTGCACAGGTCCTATTCAGGATGCTAATAAACGTCTCCCATTTTCTTTGTGTATTTTTATGTCTCAGGATATCATCCCAGTTAATTGCACTAAGATCATCTCTCATCCGTTGGAAATTTGCCTTCCTGAAGTTTAGTGTCCTTGTAACCCCTCTACTACACATCTTATTAAAGGACACATGAAAACTTATTATTTTGTGATCACTATTACCCCAGTGACCCCCAACCCTTACATTTGATCTGCGGTCTGGCCTGTTGGTTAATATTAGGTCTAGCAGTGCCCCCCCTCTTGTTCGGTCCTGAACCAGTGGTGAAAGGTAATTGTCTCTCATAGTTGTCAGACACCTATCACCTTTGCTGGAACTGCAGGTTTCTGTTCCACAATGTATTTAAGGGTAGTTGAAGTCCCCCATAATAATGACTTCTCCTTGAGTCGCTGCTTCATCTATTTGCTTTATGAGGATATTCTCTGTTGCTTCCATTATTTTTGGAGACTTATAACAAACCCCTATCACTAATTTACTATTTCTTCCCCCTCCCCTTATCTCCACCCACCGATTCCTGCCCTAAAAGGCATCTGCCCAGGTGATGAGTCGCCACATCTTTTCTTCCCTGTTTTGGCCCACTGCTATGATGCACAGTGGCTGTGGATAACGTGGGTTGCAGCGCTTTAACATTATGTGGCTAATGAGCTGTCCGGGTCTATAGCCCATGTGGACACTTGGGCACCCTGGCCGGGTCTGACCTAACTTCCTAGAAAATCCTGTCTTACCACCCGGCAGCCCCTCCTATACTTAACCCTCTATAACCATCCTATCAACTATACCTAACAGAGCACACTAGTATGCCCCCATCTAGTGGTCCACAAATGAACTACACTTGCCCTTGTATATCATCAACATGTAAGGAAAAAGCCAGACAGCACTGCCAAAACTACTGCCGATATAAAGCTGTTATATCCATATTGCTGATAGAGGCTGAACCCCGTGATCTCGGGTGCTGGAACAGAAGACACAGTATATAAATCCACATGGAAGAAAAGAAGACCATAGCACTCACCGATCCAGGTGAAAAAGTCTGCTTTATTTAGCAATCTACATGAAAACGTCATGGCCAGGAGGCTGGAGGAAAGAGTGAGCATAATCTGACGACGTGCCTACTAGCACTTCAACGGGTCAGTGAGTAGAAGAATGTGACGTGGGAAATTATACCTTGCCACCTTATTGCTCCTCCTTCTACAGCTGCTGCCATAATGACATGAAATACATAGACATTTAAAAACAATTAAAACCAAGTCACGAACGTGAAAACACAGAAATTCACATAAATGTGTAGGGAAAAATCTTTTACACTATAATGTAGTTCATCAGATTCCATATATATACATTTATCTGCAAAACTATTTTACTATAAATATCACTGTCTTGCACACTGAATGGATAATCAAATTAGATATTAAATTAAACATTAATAACATGTAACCTAATTATACAAAAATTATGCGATCTAAATATAGCGATAATAATTAAAGAACAGACATGTGATGACTAAAATATACTCAATGATATATCATATACACTCACTGGCCACTTTATTAGGTACACCATGCTAGTAAGGGGTTGGACCCCCTTTTGCCTTCAGAACTGCCTCAATTCTTCATGGCAGAGATTCAACAAGGTGCTGGAAGCATTCCTCAGAGATTTTGGACCATATTGACATGATGGCATCACACAGTTGGCGCAGATTTGTCGGCTGCACATCCCTGATGCGAATCTCCCGTTCCACCACATCCCAAAGATGCTCTATTGGATTGAGATCTGGTGACTGAGGAGGCCATTTGAGTACAGTAAACTCATTGTCATGTTCAAGAAACCAATCTGAGATGATTCGAGCTTTATGACATGGCGCATTATCCTGCTGAAAGTAGCCATCAGATGTTGGGTACATTGTGGTCATAAAGGGATGGACATGGTCAGCAACAATACTCAGGTAGGCTGTGGCGTTGCAACGATGCTCAATTGGTACCAAGGGGCCCAAAGAGTGCCCAGAAAAAATTCCCCACACCATGACACCACCACCACCAGCCTGAACCGTTGATACAAGGCAGGATGGATCCATGCTTTCATGTTGTTTACGCCAAATTCTGACCCTACCATCCGAATGTCGCAGCAGAAATCGAGACTCATCAGACCAGGCAACGTTTTTCCAATCTTCTACTGTCCAATTTCGATGAGCTTGTGCAAATTGTAGCCTCAGTTTCCTGTTCTTAGCTGAGAGGAGTGGTACCCAGTGTGGTCTTCTGCTGCTGTAGCCCATCTGCCTCAAAGTTCGACGCACTGTGCGTTCAGAGATGCTCTTCTGCCTACCTTGGTTGTAACGGGTGGCAATTTGAGTCACTGTTGCCTTTCTATCAGCTCGAACCAGTCTGCCCATTCTCCTCTGACCTCTGGCATCAACATGGCATTTCCGGCCACAGAACTGCCGCTCACTGGATTTTTTTTCTTTTTCGGACCATTCTCTGTAAACCCTAGAGATGGTTGTGCGTGAAAATCCCAGTAGATCAGCAGTTTCTGAAATTCTCAGACCAGCCCTTCTGGCACCAACAATCATGCCACGTTCAAAGGCACTCAAATCACCTTTCTTCCCCATACTGATGCTCGGTTTGAACTGCAGGAGATTGTCTTGACCATGTCTACATGCCTAAATGCACTGAGTTGCCGCCATGTGATTGGCTGATTAGAAATTAAGTCTTAACACACAGTTGGACAGGTGTACCTAATAAAGTGGCCAGTGAGTGTATGTTCTTAGTTATGGATACATGCCCTAATAATTATTATATTTAATCTTCCCTGTAAATAATCTTCACATGATTATAATATTATCTACCATCTATACAAGCAAAATATTACTAAGGATACCGCAAACGATAAGTGACTATTATCAGGGAAAATTTGCTACAGAAAAATGGACATGTCCACCCTATCATTAAATCCTGTGGGGCCCATTGCATTAGTCTGCATAATCCACCTAGCCTCACGTCTTAGTAGAAGTTAGTGTAGGTCTCCCCCCTGTGGGGGCAAATCCACTTTCTCCAAACCCGCAAATGCCAGAACATTCGGGTCCCCTGCATGTGCCTGTCTGACATGATGAATCAATCTCGGTACACCCTTATTCGACATGATAGATTTATAATGTTCCCTAAAACGGACATATAGTGGCCGTGTGGTCTTCCCTATATAAAAGTATTTGCACGGGCAGAGCACTACATAAACGACATCATTCGTTTTACATGAGATAAACTCTGCAACAGAATGGCTTACAGCTCCCATGCAAATAATTTGGTCGGTTAAATGGAATTTGCAATAAGGGCAATGGCCACACTTATGGTTTCCTTTCGTTATGCCGGTGTGTAACCAATTCACACTATGCATCCCAATGCGATTTTTTACCAAGATGTCCCTTAATCTGGTGCTTCTACATGAAATAAGAGGTCCCCTTGCTACAATCTCAGCTGGTTCTTTGTCCCTTTCCCTTAGTTTACCCTTGTATATAAGAACTATATACTAAGGTGTCCTCTCTTATGTCCCCAAAAGAAAGCACCTTACTCTCCCTAAACTGTACATGAACATTAGTACACATCACATATGTTATATAGAATATTATGCTAAAGGAACACAACACAATATAATTCAGCTCTCTAAAGAATGGTAACACATACACTACCATTCAAAAGTTTAGGATCACGTAGAAATTTCCTAATTTTTGAAAGAAAAGCACAGTTTTTTCCAATGAAGCCATCATTAAATGATTCAGAAATACACCCTATACATTGTGAATGTGATAAATGACTATTCTAGCTGCAAACGTCTGGTTTGTAATGCAATATCTTCATAGGTGTATAGAGACCCATTTCCAACAACCATCACTCCAGTGTTTTTATGGTACTTTGTGTTTGATAACTGTGTAAGAAGGCTAATGGATGGTTAGAATACCCTTGAAAACCCTTATGCAAGTATGTTAGTGTTAAGGGGACAATATATGGCATATGAATATATATAAGAATCAAAACTGCACCACTATATGGACGCTTTGCTGAATATTGGGATCATGTTGCTTTAAGATACTTCTGATTTTCTGAGAATTGTTTCTGTATTGTATAACCCACCTAGGCTTCATGTAATACTGGGTGGACTAGGGTGGATCGGGCTAGAAGACGATAATTATGTACATAATGATTATGTAGCAATATGGGAACATATGAGATCATATGAGAGCAATACTAATTTGCTATTTGGGGTAAACAGTAATTTGAAATGCACCCATGATGTAACACAATGAGACAGCGCGATTTCTGTTATAAAAACTGTACACCTTGGATTAAAGACAGAGAAGAATCATATTGACATGATACACCTTGTCTTGTGTATTCTTTTCTCCGTGCACGTATAATCTCTGCCAGAGATCCAATTCGGCCACAGACAATTAAGACGGGCCACACCCTAGTGTGGCAGAATCCATAGAAATCAACAGTTGGCGCTCAAACAGTGGGGCTCAGGACGATACCAGACGATCACAGCCGCAACAAAATCTCCCCCAGGACGGACGTCTTTCCAGCAGGACGAGGCTGCAGCTCGAGACCTGGTGAGAAAATATATAACCTTACCTACCCCTCTGTATTCACGTCCGGCTGGGAGGAGATAGCTGGCTGTCTTCTCTGAACCCTTAAACTGACCACGTTTGAAAGTCCTGAGCCTACGGACCCGGTCAGGTATATAATTCCTTAATTGTCTGTGTGTATTGTCCGGTCTAACCAATTCAGAGGGTGTGTCTAGAATCTGTCAAGTATCTGCTAAAAACTATTTCATACTGCACTAGGGCTACTAGAAACAAAACAGAGCAGAGTACAAAGGGGGTGTTCACACTGGGTTATCACCCTGGTACTGACCTTAGATGGTCGAAGAAGTTATATATATATATTATATATATACACATATAGGTGCTCACGTCCGGCCATACGCCCACGGTATAAACTGGGCCCGGTGACGTGAATGACACGGCATATATATATTTTTAAGGAAAGAGGTGATTACTATTTTTCCCCCTCTGCTGAAATGTCAACCACCTATCTAGAGGTGATTACCACTATTTATTACAAGTCCTAGCACCAAAAACCCACCCTGGTCACGATTTCCTTAATTGTCTGCCTTATCTGCTTTGCCTCTCTGCTTTGCTGTTTTCATTGTTTGCATACGTGATTGTTACCTCAGCCAGCCTGAAAAGGAAAAAATATAGATAGGGAGACGTACTGAGCAAATTCACGGTCACTCTGGTTCCGGTCCTGCTCTCGGCTTGACCGATGATCGCGGAAGTCTGAACTGTGTCTCTCCCAGTGGGCAAGTGGGAGTAGGGGCTTGATTACTCTGAGTGATTTTCCAACCTCTAAATGGTTGGTGACTTCTTGCGGGTTTCCCACCGGACATCATCTGGCTAAGATGATGGTGTTTTAGCTGCAGCATAGGTTCATAAGTTATACGGGTGGAAGGGTAATTATACTAATTTCAATTATTGTGTTGATGTGACAGTGATTGCTCTCTCCCTGAAAAGTATGGTTTGCCCAGGTGTAGATTTTTCACCTCTACAAATCAGGCTGGCATATGGATAGGTAAATTGTGAATTGTTTTGGTGTCAAGGATTCGCAGTATTTGATGTCAGTACCAGTTTTAAATTTATTGTCTTTTGTCTTTTGTAGTGTATATGATTTGCCAGCAGGAGGCGTACTAGCATGTGGTTAAAATTTTTGAATGCATTCTATGTGTGTATACATATATATATGTTGTGAAATTAGAGAATTGGTTAAACTAGTTTTGTTCTGCATACTATAATTATAAGGTTAGTTGTTAAAATTTGTTCAGGTAGAAAGAGAATTGCTTGAATGGTAATTGCTTGATTTGTACAGATATCTCTGTGAGATCCGAGGTCTATTGTTACTTTTAAGTTATTGTTTTACTAAGGTCACTACATTTCTCTGTGAGGTGTTTTCTTTGAAATGTTTTAAAGCAAAAGTTTTGAGGAAACAGAAATTTTAACAATTTATTTGGTATTTTTAGACTACGCAGTTTCTGGATACACGAGATTTGTGAAATACTCTGGTGTTAGTTGTGGGTTAATTCCCTATATTACTGTGTTCAAGATAGCTAGACATCACTATGTTCACTGAAGACCCCTTTACTCGGACATAAGGAGTACATACAGCCTTTACTGTCACATATCCAACTGTTCATAACCCCGTGAGAATTTGTTTCAAGACGCCCACATACATATGTCCCTCAGACGCATTCAGATGATAGAATGGGTGGGAGCAGTCAGTCGATATCTATAAGACAGATATGACCCATAGTGGAGTGAGGAAGAAAATGTACGTTAAGAAACCCTCCGATCCCGAGGGGAGGAGCATTAGATAAGAAGGGATAGAAGAATGTGCTAATGAGTAGAGAGCAGCGTCCCAGCCTCAGGTGTTATAGAATCATAGAATCATAGAATCTTAGAATCATAGAATTATGAGGTGTTACAGGACCCAGAAGCATTTTATAAGATGGCAGAGGAAGTTAGGAAAAAAGGGCATGAGGAGAGGAATATAACAAGATTGCTGAATTTTGTGCAAAACAAATATTTACACAGGAAGATGTCAGTTGCAATATCTGCATTACATTCATTCATACTTCTATATACATTCCCGATGACTGGACGTGTGCCAGCTGTCAAACGCAGAATATCGTGAGACTTGTTCTGACTGTCAGATGACCAACCCAAAGAGCCGTACCTTCTTTCCAACTATTTATATAGACGGCACGTCTTATGCTACATCCTGTCCAGCATCCATTATAGGTTTATTTATTAATGTTGTTTATGAAAAGAATAATGAAGAAAAAGATGAATATGACATGGAGGTATATAATTAAACAGAACCGGAGAATAAATAGCTCAGACTGATCTATATTATTTATCGTTATATGGTGGGGGGACATAATTATCATCATCATCTTTTAAGCCTCAAAGCTCATTCTTTTGTACACAATCTACTCCACACAAGGACTCCTGGAAATACCAGGAGACAGATACCCTAGTAAGCAGCTTGCCAGACCCCCATTCTCCAGGATGTCATGCAGGGAGCTATGCAATTGAGATGCTGTTGTGTCTTAAAAAGGCGGTCCATGCTCGGAAATTCTGCTAAGATGAGTGGCCAAAATTCCTCCAGAAACTCACTGCCAGTTATTGCAAGCGCTTGATTGCAGTTGTTGCTGCTAAGAGTGGTCCAACCAGTTATAAGGTTTAGGGGCAATCACTTTTTCACACAGGGCCCTGAAGGTTTGGATTTCTTTTTCCCTATATAATATAGATCTTCATTAAAAACTGCATTTTGTGTTATCTTTGGCTAATATTTACATTTGTTTGGTGATCTGATACATGTAAGTGTGACAAACATGCCAAAGAATAGGAAATGTGTATGCATATGTCTATGTATACATATATACAGTGTGTGTGTATATATATGGTGAAGGTGAGCAGGCAGGGAGGAGTTTGTGTGGAAAATGGAGAAGGCGTGCTAAGTGCTGCAACGCATAGCGTAGCTTGTAGTATTAGAGCGCAACGCATAACGGAGCTTGTAGTATTAGAGCGCAGTACGCCGGGGGACAAGAAGTGATTGATAAACATCAGAGTTACATCGAGCAGACACCAAGTGATGCTATCTGCCTTATAAAGGTATATATTACTATAATAAGAGTATGGATCCATTACTGGCACATAATAGTAAGATTAATGAATACAAAATGAAATTAGGGTAGTGGATAACTGTTTTAATATTTGGTACAGAAACCTTTGTTTGTAATTACAGAGGTCAGACGTTTCCTGTAGTTCTGACCAAGTTTGCACACACTGCAGCAGGGATTTTGGCCCATACTTCCATACAGATCTTCTCCTAATCCTTCAGGTTTCAGGGCTGTCGCTGGGCAACATTGATTTTAAGCTCCCTCCAAAAATTTTCTATTGGGTTCAGGATTAGCGACTGGCTAGGCCACTCCAGGACCTTGAAATGCTTCTTAGTTCCTCTTGTGTGTTTTGGGTGATTGCCATGCTGGAAGTCCCAGCCACGACCCATTTTCTATGTTCCAACTGAGGGAAGGAGGTGTTTGGCTAAAATCTCGCGATCCTTGACCCATCCATCCTCCCTTAAATACGGTGAAGTCATCTTGTCTGTTTTGCAGAAAGACACCCCTAAAGTATGATGTTTCCCCCCACCGTGCTTCATGGTTGGGACGGTGTTCTTGGATTTGCACTCATCCTTCTTCCTCCAAACATGGCGGGTGGTGATGATAGCAAAAAGTTCTATTTTGGTCTTATCTGACCAAATGACATTCTCCCTTGCCTCCCCCGGATCATCCAGATGGCTATTGGCAAACTTCTAATGGGCCTTGACATATGCTGGTGTGAGTAGCAGGACCTTGCGTGCCCGGAAAGATTTTAATCCATGATGGCTTAGTGTGCTTGTAGCTCTATTACCGGCACCCCTGCATGGTGGGATGCCAGTTTACTGCCTCAGACCCTCGGCACAATCCCCAGCGTTCTCCTGCTTCCTGGCTGTGTGAGCGCCGCAGCTCCCAGCAGTGCACCTAGTACACACATGCACGCACTCCCCCATTCTTAAAGGGGCAGAGCAAGTATATACTAAATACTCTTAGCTTGTTGCTCAGAGATATTTAGTATAATTACTACACCTGGAAGATGGCTTCCAGCTAATTGCTGGGAGTCATCCTATATAAAAGACTCCCTCTCCCTTAGGGATTCGCCATGCAACGTGTAGAATCAATAGTCAGTAAGGTGTACTACTAGTGAGTTATGAGGTCCCCTGGTCCTGGTTTGGCTAGTGTCCTAAACCTGTATTCCTTGCCTCAGTGTGGCCAGTCCTGAATACGTCATCCCCTGGTCCCAGAGCAGCCAGTGTCTGAAACTCATTCCGGTGTGGCAAGTCCTATATCCATAGTCCCCTGGATCCAGAAAGGCCATGGCTTGAATCTCATTCCCGGAGCGGCCAGTGCTTGAAGCTTGTCCATGAGTGGCCAGTGCCTGAACATTGTCATCTGGTCTGTGTTCGCCCAAACCCTGTTCCAGTATCATAGACCAGAGTGTCTTAACCTTGCCCTAATCAGTGTCAGTAACCATTCTGTAGAGGTACCAGAACTTACTAGTCTGAACAGAGACGTATCCTTATTCAGTGTCAGCGAACCTCTGCAGCTGCAATATTGGGTTCTGCCCAGGAGTGGTACCTGGCGGCTACCTGCAGGTCAGTCTGTATCCACCAGTGAACGCTAGGTAGCTGATTAGCTATGCACACATCCTGAGCAGGCCCAGTCCTGTGATCCCAGCTCTCTTCAGGTCATTGACCCAGTCTTACCATGTAGTTCTGGGCTTTCTGACCTTTCTCAGAATCTTCCTTACTCCACGAGACGAGATCTTGCATGTAGCCCCAGACCGAAGAAGACTGACAGTCAACTTGTTTTTCTTCCATTTTCTAATAATTTTGTCAACAATTGTTGCCTTTTCACCAAGCTGCTTGCCTATTGTGCTGCAGCCCACCCCAGCCTTGTACAGGTCTGCAATTTTGTCCCTGGTGTCCTTAGACAGCTCTTTGGTCTTGGCCATGGTGGAGAGGTTGGCGTGTGACTGATTATCTGGAAAGGTGTCTTTTATACAGATAACAAGTTCAAACTGGTTGCAATTAATACAGGTCACAGCAGAGTAGAAGGGCTTTTTAAAGAAAAACTAACAGGTCTGTGAGAGTCTGAATTCTTGGTGGTTGGTCGGTGATCATACACTTATTTCATGCAATAAAATGCAATTTCATTATTTTAAAATCATACAGTGTGATTTTCTGTTTTTTTTATTTTTAGATTTTCTGTCACCGTTGAAGTGTACCTGTGATAAATATTACTGACTTCTCCATTCTTTGTAGGAGGGAAAACTTGCAAAATGGCAGCGTATCAAATACTTATTTTCCGCACTGTGTCAGGATCTTGGCTGTACATGTCCTTAAAGATTCATTTCTTACATTCGCATCAAGACATGTTTCAACCAAACTGTGAAGTCGTGAGCGATGAGCACGGTGAGAGATTTCACCAAGATATTGCACCTATGGAAAAAAGAGATCAGGGACAATGGAATCCATCAATGCTTGTAGATAACGTTGGACCATTGTAAGAGATGACCCGGTGCAGGAGTACAAGAGACGAGCAAAAAGAGCTGTCACTGAATGAAGGCCACATTTCATAATGCAATTTCTGTGACAGTGTGTAATCCGTAATAGTGTTTAGATATGTCTTAGATATTGGAATTGCTGCTAAGCTTCCTCTAAGGCTGGTTTCACACTTGCGTTTTTTCGCGCTGGATTTTAGCGCTAAAAAACGCATGCTTTTTTTCCCTATATTTTGCATGGGATGCGCTTATGTACGCATACACATGCGTTTGTATGCATTTTTCCGCGCATGCGTTTTTTTGCGGTATGCGCTCGGGCGCACAAAGTGCATCCTGTTGCATTTTTTGGGCGTCCGACTTGCCTCAAAAAAACGCATGCGCGCGCAACGTGTTTTTTTACAGCAAGATACCCATTATAAGTCTATGGGTGCGCATATGTGCGCATTGGCATGCTTATGTATGCTTTTTTTGCGCATGCGTTTTTTTTTTAACCATTAGTTGGACAATGGAATTTAGGGGTTTGGGTTAGAGTTAGGGTTAGTTAAGGGGGTTTAGGGCTAGGGTTAGGGTTAGGGTTAGCTAGGGTTTAGGGTTAGGGTTTGGGTTAGGGTTACTAGGGTTTGGTTAAGGGTTAGGGTTAGTATGGTTTGGTTAAGGGTTAGGGTTAGGGTCAGGGTTAGGGTCAGAGTTAGGGTTAGGGTCAGGGTATGGTTTGGTTAAGGGTTAGGGTCAGGGTTAGGGTTAGGGTCAGGGTTAGGGTTATGGTCAGGGTTAGGGTTAGGATCAGGGTATGGTTTGGTTAAGGGTTAGGGTCAGGGTTAGGGTCAGGGTTAGGGTTAGGGTTAGTAAAGTCATGGTTTGGGTTAGTGTGAGGGGCCACCTAATGTTGGAAAAAAACGCAAACGCGGTTAAAACGCATACAAACGCATAAAAACGCTGCGTTTTTTTCATGCATGCTCATAAAAATGCTTGAAAAAAACACAGCATTTGTATGCGTTTGTATGCGTTTTTTCAATGCGTTTTTTGCAGGAAAAACGCGCTGCAAAAAAAAAGCAAGTGTGAAAGTAGCCTAAGTATCAGACAATTGGCCTAACAAAATATTATGCATTTTTATATTTGCAAAAGTAATGTTTCCGAGTACTGAAACTATTATGTATCAATAACATGTAGCGGTAAAAGGAAAAAACAAGGGACAAGTAAAATTGTCATTGTCAGATCTGAATTCAGAAGGGGAGAATCAGGAGGACACGGCTCGTTTCATAACTCAACCGGACAGCTTCTTTATAACCAATGAATTTTTATTAAATTTCAAACAGCTACAAGTCCTACAGTCAGCGCAGAGACAATAGAGTCGGTGATAGGGGCATCACATGTGACTTGGCTCCTAGAGAAAAGGCCTTCTCAGCGTCCAAGGACAAGAATGCACTGGGAAGGCCCAACAGTTCCGCCACCCAAATGAGATTCAAATTCGGTGGGTACCATCCTTGGTTTCCTGGCCAGCCACAAAACCGACCTGGTCAGGAGAGACAAGAGAGGGGATTATCAAATGAAGGCGGGAGGCTAGCAATTTGGTATATATCTTTAAATCATAATTCAATAAAGCAATGGGTCTAAAATTCCCAGGACTATCAGGGGTGTTACCTGGCTTAGGGAGAGTGGTAATAGTAGCTTCCAAATTAGGGGCAGCAACTTTGCCTGAATCCCGCCAACTTGAAAACATCCTCAATAGATATGGGGCCAGAAGTTCCTGAAAAGTGCGATAATGTTCATTTGATAGTCCATCCGGACCAGGCGCAGTGTGTAGCTTCCTGCTTTTAATAATTTTTTTGATCTCCTCTTCTGTAAATGGGGTGTTTAACAATAATAATTGTTCTTGGGATACACGTGGTAAATTAACTGATTGCAGATATGAATCGATTGCTACCTGAGTGGGTTGACGGGTCTGCGGGTCAGAATGTAAGTTATATAAATGGGAGTAGTACTTTACAAATGTCTCCGTAATGTCAATCGGATTCCTAACCAGACACCCATTCTGATCTTGTAAACCATCTTTTCTGGATTTAGCCTCTCGCTTACGTACCCTACGTGCCAGTATTGCTCCCGTTCTATCTCCAGTGGCGTAAAAGTGAGTTTTAAGCTTATGTAAATTACGGGCATAGGCAGAAAGCAAAATCTCCCGCAACTGAAAGCCAACCCCATATATCTCATCCGACACCGCCTGTGAGGGTGAGGTTTTATTCAGTGATTACAACTGGTAAAGTCTAGCTAAGAGGTCATCCCCTATCCCTCTATTACGCTTCAGTATGGAGGCTTGTTGTATGAGATATCCCCGTATAACTACTTTATGCGCAGCCCATAGCGTTTCATCTGAAACTTCCCCATTATCATTAATATGGAAGTAGTGAGTCAACTCAGTAGAGATACCACACGTCACCTTCTCATTTAGTAAAAGGGTTCAGACGCCACCGAAAAGCAGGGTTCGCATGATGTTTTAACGCTAACTGTAACACAATGGGAGCATGGTCAGACCAGGTAATTAATCCTATGCTGGAGGAGATGCATCTAGGAAGAACCGAAGTATCCACCAGAATATGGTCTATCCTAGTATATGTACGGTGTCGGAAGGAATAAAAGGTATAATCTTTTTCACTCGCGTGGGAGTACCTCCAGAAATCGTGTAGATGATATTCTTTGGCTATGCCTTTCAACACCCCCCTAGGCCGAATGCCACCTCGTGAGCAGTCTAGATCCCTGTCCATGGGAAGATTAAAGTCTCCACAGTATATCTTTTCACCCTGCGCCAGACCACCCAATCTATGTAGTACTTTGCGGATAAATGTCTGTTGCGAATGATTTGGGGCGTAGATGACTGTGATAGTGTGCAACTCGCCATTCAATGTGCATATGAGGGACAGAAATCTGCCCACAGGATCCGCTACCTTCCGAATACATTTGATGGCTAATGTATTTTTAAAGATGATGCACACCCCAGCCTTTTTAGTGTTATTATTAGCTAAGTAAATATTAGAGAATTGTGGGTGACGCAGCCTAAAATTATCAGCTTCTATCAGATGCGTCTCCTGCAGGCAGATAATCTCCGCACCTGATTTTTTCACCTCTTTCCATAGGATGGACCTCTTATTGGGGGAGTTCAACCCCCTAACATTTAAAAACATAATGGTAACACTCATAATTCTACATTATAAAACTTGCTATCACACATACATCTTCATGAACCCATATCACCTGCATCTGGGCTCGTGTGTTGGCAACATAGAGAACCACAGTAACCACATTAAAAAGACCCATCTCGGAGTGTACCTAAAAAACAGGAGACAAGGGAAACAAAACACAGAGAAAAGTAAAAAAAATTCTAAACACAAAGTCATGCAGCCACTAGTGGTCAGTCCTAGACCGCAGGTAAATGCCAGCTCAGGGCAGTTCCAAGGTTCACTCCCAAAAAGATGGAAAATAACCAGGAGTTATCTTGGACAGGGTGCTGGAGCAAAAAGAAAAAAAAAATGGTGACAAAATCCGTTGCACCCTCACAGCAGAGTCCTGCATCCGGACAGCATCTCATCCTCCTCTTCAAGTTTGAATCCAGTCCTGAACAATTTTCTTTCCCATCGGGTTCTGGCGGGGAGCAAAGGAAATCTTCCAATCGGTTAGCTTGTTCTCAGCCTGTTTGGGAGATTGGCAGACCACACCACGACCTTCATAAGATATTATCAGCCTGACAGGATTGAATCCCCATTTGTATTGGATATGAACATCACGTAGTGCTTTACAAACATGAGCGAATTCTCACCTCCTTGGCAGCGTGGACGCTAATAAATCTGGGAACACCTGTAAGCCTTGGTATTCAGCAGGGAGCTCAGGGGGTTTCCTCATCCCCTGCATGAAGGCGTCTTTGGTAGTATAGAAGTGGACACGCGCCAAAGTGTCTCTCGGCAAGGCTGGGTCCACATGCCGGGGTTTGGGGAGTCTATGTATCCTGTCAATCAGGAAATCCCTGGGGAGCAAGGTTGGGAGTACAGTTTGCATGAATTTAAGCAAAAAGTCAGCCAGCTCCTTATCTGGAATGTCGCCCTGTATGCCCCTGACACGCACATTATTCCTCCGTGATCTATCTTCTAGGTCATACATCTTATCCTGGACCACAGTCATATCCTCTCTCAAAGCTTTGTTCTCATCCACTAGGGCATTTATAGTCTTGGCATATTCAGCCATCTTGTTCTCAACATGAGCAGTTCTCTCCTCCAGGGACGAGACTTTCCCTCTAATCTCCTAAAGCATGGACTGCATGTCTTCCTTTAGGGAAGCACGAATGAAGGCCAGAAAGTCTCTCCTTTAGTAATAGGAGACAGGTTGATGTGAGTCTCAAATGTTCCCCTCCCCCCAGAGCCACCCGACGAGCGGGAGGAAGCTGAGGGGGAAGCCGCCGCCATTTTACCTGCAGCATGTGCAGCTTGTCCTCGGGGGAAGAAGTCTGGGAGCTTCCACGGGGAACAGGATTTCTGCGCTCTCCCTCGGGTAATCATGTGCCCAGGACCTTCCAGGAGCCATTACTGTGCACAGGGAGGAGAGGTAATATAGAGTGCTGTTATTATCCGGTTTAAGTCTGGAGAAGCAGGAGCCTGTGACTTATGTGGCCTCTCTGGTCTGCCTGCCTGCCACGCCCCCCATGAGAGGGCTTTCGATTCGGTGTCCTGGACATATCCTTTTATGGTTCTATCGGAAGTCGGATTCTCCCCTAAACTTATAAAGTGCCTCCAATTGTTATATGATAGCCCTATCGGTTATGTAAAACTCCCGTCACCACATCCCACTCCAATTAATATTCAGAGGGTACCAGGCAGGGCTGTCCTCTATCTCTGGATCTTTTTGCACTTGCAATGGAACCCATTGAGGAAGCAATAAGGAGAGATCAGAATATCCTGGGCCCTGAGAATATGGGAGACCAATATAAAGTCAGCCTCTTTGCGGATGATCTCCTGCTAACATTAATAAGTCCCCACACTACACTCCCTCACTTGTTTTCCCTCCTTCACGAATTTGAGAAGATCTCAGGGTTGAAGATTAACATTGATAAATACAAAGCATTATTTGTAAATTTTCCTAAGACAGAGCAAACTAATATAGCCTCCCATTTTGGGTTTATACACAAAGAACAATATCTAATATATCTTGGTATCAACTTAACAGCCAACAGGTCACCTCTGTTTAGGAGGAATTACACTCCACTGATCCATAACTTCCAGAGGGACCTGGATAGATGGGCTTCCTCAAAGTTATCCTGGCTCGGCAGAATACATGCATTAAAAATGGTGTCACTGCCTCGCTTCTTACATCTATTTAGGTCCCTCCCAATTATGGTACCAGCCAGAACGTTCACTCATTTACACTCCATGATGTCTAAGTTTCTTTGGCTAGGAAAACAACCCAGAATTGGGCAAAAACTTATGTTTCGTCACAGAAAAGAAGGGGGTTTATCCCTCCCTAATTTTACACTTTATTACAAGTCGGCACAGATTGCTCCATTAATAAGTACGTGTTCATATCACAATAGTCCGAGATGGGTTATTCTGGAATCATTTCTCTCCAAACCATTCTCTTTATCAGGCCTAATGTGGACCACAGACTGACTTCCACGGGGGTTAATGAATGTGGCTCCTTTTACAGTCCTCTCGTTGCTTCTTTGGAGGAAAGTCCGGTTTAAATATAACTTACAATCAAGCCCTTCTCCCCTGACAGCTATATTACAAAACCCCATGTTCCCGCCAGGCCTTGAGCCACAAATTTTTTCTTGGTGGAAGCTGAAAGGTATTCATATACTTAAACATTTGTGTTCCCCATTTAATATCTTACTTGACAGACAGGAATTTGTTCAAAAATTTGACCCTCCAGTTAGGGAGGTAATGCGACTGAACCAGATCTTCCACTTTGCAAAGCAGATCCTCCCGAGCGGTACTACTCTCAGGGCAACCAGTTTTGAAAATAAATGTCTAAATGACCCTTTGGGCAGGGGAACGATCTCATTGATCTACTATGCTATAAATTCTCCACAAGATGATAAAAAATTGAAGTATAGAGTATGTTACAGTGGGAGGAGGATTTGGGGTTAGAACAGTCAATTAATGAATGGTATCGTAGCTATGACACCATATCAAGAGGTAGTCACCAGACTTCTCTTGTGGAGACCTCCTTAAAACTATTGCACAGAGTCTATTATGTACCGGAAAAAATTCACAGCATTTTTCCTAAAATCTCGGGAGACTGTTTTAGGCTGTGTGCACACGCTGCGGATTCCGCTGCGTTTCCGCAGCGGTTTTGGCCGCTGCGGACACGCAGCAGTTTTAGCTGCGGTGTACAGTACCATTCATTTGAATGGGAAAAAAAAAACGCTGTGCCGACGCTGCGGAAAAAACCGCGCGGATTTGCTGCGGTTTTGAATCCGCAGAAAGAATTGCATGTCAATTCTTTCTGCGGAAACCGCTGCGGGTTCCTATCTCCACCATTGTGGAGATAGTGAATCCACAGGACCAAACTGCAGGCAAAACCGCAGATAATCCGCATGTCTTTGGACCTGCGGATTATCTGCGGTTTTTGCAAAATCCGTGCGGATTAATCCGCAGCGGATTCCGCAGCGTGTGCACGTACCCTTAGGGGCTGTGGAAAATCTGGTGACATGAGACATATTTGGTGGTCTTGTATGGTGGTTTCTGGGCTTTGGGAGAAGGTGAAGCGTCTGATAGCACAGATGTATGGTGGACCGGTTGTTCTGGAACCTTTTACACTTTTACTGGGAACCAGGCCTTCCCGGCTTCCAGAAAGCTTTCAGAAGCTAGTAAACTACTTATGTATGGCCACTAAAATCCACATTGCGGCAAAGTGGAAGTCGCCCTCACTGTCAATATCTATGGTGAAAGAGAAGATGAACGACATTATGTTATTCTCATTTGTGGCCCCAGCGTTTCTTGTAGAATAAATCCCTTTCTCACACAGTCCTGTAGTAATGACTTTGTTCTCACGTTTTGTAGGAGGGTTCGTCTGACTCCATCTTATGTTATCAGTATAAGTGCGAGAGATGAGAGACCGACGACTGCAGTTTTACAGTGTGTCTGGCGTCAGTTCTACAGTGTGAGAGATGCAGTGTCCGTGACCGAAGTTGAGGGTATACGAGTGTATACAGCATACACAGAGGGGTCTGTGACCGAAGCTGGGAGTATACGGATGTATACAGTGTACACAGGGGACTGCGACTGAACCTGGGGGTATACGGGTGTATACAGTGTACACAGGGGTCTGTTACCGAAGCTGGGGATATATGGGTGTATACAGCATACACAGAGGGGTCTATTGCCAAAGCTGTGGATATACGGGTGTACACAACGTACGCAGGGGGGTCTGTGACCAAAGCTGGGGGTATACAGGTGTATACAGTGTACACAGGGGTCTGCGACCGAACCTGGAGGTATACGGGTGTATACAGCATACACAGGGGTCTGCGACCAAAACTGGGGATATACAGGTGTATACAGCATACACAGAGGGGTCTATGGCCAAAGCTGTGGATATACGGGTGTATACAGCGTATGCAGGGGGGTCTGTGACCAAAGCTGGGGTATACAGGTGTATACAGCGTACACAGGGGTCTGCGACCGAACCTGGAGGTATACGGGTGTATACAGCGTACACAGGGGTCTGCGACCAAAACTGGGGATATACAGGTGTATACAGAGTACACAGGGGGCTGTGACTGAATCTGGGAGTACACGGTGTATACAGCGTACACAGAGGGGTCTGTGACCGAAGCTGGGGGTATACGGGTGTATACAGCATACACAGAAGGGTCTATGACCGAAGCTGGGGATATACAGGTGTATACAGCATACACACAGGGTTCTGAGACTGAAGCTGGGGGTATACTGATGTATACAGTGTGAGAGACGCGGGGACTGTGACTGAAGCTGGGGGTATACAGGTGAATACAGTGTACACAGGGGTCTGCAACTGAAGCTGGGTGTACATGGGTGTATACAGTGTACACAGGGGTCTGCGACCAAAACGGGGGTATAAGGGTGTATACAGCGTACACAGAGGTGTCTGCGACCGAAGCTGGGGTATATGGGTGTATAAAGAGCACACTGAGGGGTCTGCGACCGAAGCTGGGGGTATATGAGTGTATACAGCGTACACAGGGGTCTGTGTCCGAAGATGGGGGTATATGGGTGTATATAGGGCACACTGAAGGGTCTGCGACTGAAGCTGGGAGTATACGGGTGTATACAGCGTACACTGTGGGGTCTGCGACCGAAGCTGGGGGTATACAGAGTACACAGAGGGGTCCACACAAACACGGCTTCGCTCTGTACACCTCGTACACACACGGTTCCGCTCCGTACACCTTGTACACACACAGCTCGGCTCCGTACACCTCGTACACACATGACTCCGCTCCGTACACCTCGTACACACAGGGCTCCGCTCCGTACACCTCGTACACACACGGCTCTGCTCTGTACACCTCGTACACACACGGCTCCGCTCCGTACACCTTGTACACACACGGCTCCGCTCCATACACCTCGTACACACACGACTCCGCTCCGTACACCTCGTACACACAGGGCTCCGCTCCGTACACCTCGTACACACAGGGCTCCGCTCCGTACACCTCGTACACACACGGCTCTGCTCCGTACACCTCATACACACACGGCTCCGCTCCGTACACCTCGTACATACAGGGCTCCTCTCCGTACACCTCGTACACACACAGCTCTGCTCCGTACACCTCGTACACACACGGCTCCACTCCGTACACCTCGTACACACACGGCTCCGCTCCGTACACCTCGTAGACACACACGGCTCCGCTCCGTACACCTCGTACACACGGCTACGCTCCGTACACCTCGTACACACACAGCTCTGCTCCGTACACCTCGTACACACACGGCTCCGCTCCGTACACCTCGTACACACAGGGCTCCGCTCCGTACACCTCGTACACACACGGCTCTGCTCTGTACACCTCGTACACACACGGCTCCGCTCCGTACACCTTGTACACACACGGCTCCGCTCCGTACACCTCGTACACACACGACTCCGCTCCGTACACCTCGTACACACAGGGCTCCGCTCCGTACACCTCGTACACACACGGCTCTGCTCCGTACACCTCGTACACACACGGCTCCGCTCCGTACACCTCGTACATACAGGGCTCCTCTCCGTACACCTCGTACACACACAGCTCTGCTCCATACACCTCGTACACACACGGCTCCACTCCGTACACCTCGTACACACACGGCTCCGCTCCGTACACCTCGTAGACACACACGGCTCCGCTCTGTACACCTCGTACACACGGCTCCACTCCGTACACCTCGTACACACACGGCTCCGCTCCGTACACCTCGTACACACACGGCTCCGCTCCGTACACCTCGTACACACACGGCTCCGCTCCGTACACCTCGTACACACACGGCTTCGCTCCGTACACCTCGTACACACACGGCTCCGCTCCGTACACCTCGTACACACACGGCTCCGCTCCGTACACCTCGTACACACACGGCTCCGCTACATCCACCCTGTAAACCCCTCCTGACCCCACACAGAAACTTCCCCTCATCCAGCACCATGACAACCAGCACAGCAGAGTCCTGCACACACTGAGGCCCCTGATCATGTGACCCCTGACTCCTCCCCTCCTGTGACCTCATCACAGGTCCTGTGCACAGAGCAGCTGTAGAAATCTCCGGCCTCGGGGGTCTCACCAGACTTCGCTCTTTTCTTGCAGGGGCCGCAGTGGATTTCATCCTGGATCCATAGAGCTGAATAGAGGAGCGATGTTCCTTCACTCTGATGGGAATTGATGGTGATGTTGAGTCTATGAGGAACGTGTTCAGCTGCCGACTCCGAGGAGGAAACTGCTTGTTGTCTGGGGCCTAAATATATAGGTTTTATTAGTAGATGTCAGGGAAGAAAACTAAACCCTGTAAGATAATAAATCTCCTCATATGTTTCCCTTATTGTCTCCAGTAATTGTATTATTACACAGGATTCTTATGATGTTACATCGGATCATCATCTTCTCATTCAGGTCTCTACAATATCGGATCCTCTCAGTGAAGATCTTCTACAGAAGAGAATTTTCCTGATTTACCCATCAAGGATGGATATGGACAGAGACAAGATGGCGGAGAGGATGTTACATCTCACCCTAGAGATCCTCTTCCGTCTCACTGGAGAGGTGAGAGATTCTGATGACGTCACATTACATCATTCTTATCTATGGGAATAACAGATGGACAGAACTGGAGAGGTGAGGACTCTGGAAATGTCTGTAGTGAGATTTATTAATGTGTCTCTCCATAACCAGGATTACACAGTGGTGAAGAAGACCTCTAGTGATCGCTGTCAGGACCCTGTGTCTGAGGGATGGGGAAGACCCCTGAGCCCAATCACGGGGCCTCCACCTCACCCTCTGATCCATGAGGACATCAATGACCAGAAGATCCTAGAACTCATCTACAAGATGATTGAGCTGCTGACTGGAGAGGTGACACTGCTGGGAATGCTGGGACATTATACAGTAACACTATGTAGGGATCGGGGGATGACGGTATCATTGTATGTGTCAGGTTCCTATAAGGTGTCAGGATGTCACCGTCTATTTCTCCATGGAGGAGTGGGAGTATTTAGAAGGACACAGAGATCTGTACAAGAACGTCATAATGGAGGTTCCCCGGCCCCTCACATCACCAGGTAATAGACAGGACTAAATACACACGGCCTATAATTATCTGTATGTAGAGAATGAATTCAGTCCCTGTATGTGTTTCCTCCAGATCTATCCAGTAAGAGGACAACACCAGAGAGATGTCCCCGTCCTCTTCTTCCACAGGACTGTAACCAAGAAGATCCCAGTGCTCCTCAGGATCATCAGGTAGATGGAGAGAAGGTGTCAGGAGATCTCCCCTATGATGTGTAGACGGCTGTGAAGGTCTTGTGCTCAGTCTTGTTTTATCCCCCAGTATTATATGTTTTATACTTGTGTAATGAGAACGGTGGAGATGGCAGGATTAGAGCTGATCATAGATGGGACTTCTCCATCTGTCGGTGACTTTACAATATTTGTTTCAGGGTGAAGATCTGACCCATATTAACACTACAGAGACATATGTGAGAGATGATGAGTGGTGTAAAGAGGAGATTCCCACATATGACTACCCAGGTGAGTAGTAACCACTGAATGCAGAGAAGTCACAGATTCCTCTCAGTCACCGGCTGTGGCTGCTTTATCGGTGGTGTAGTCCGGCCGTATTACCATGATCACCATTTTGCCTCTAGACCACAACATTCTCCTCCACCCAAAACTGTTCAAATTACTTTGGGCATTGAAAGCCCTTTTCTATAGAACTTACAACCAATTACATTGTTTTTGATCCTAAGGAATTCAGATTACTGCACAATCTCTCCTGAAATGGGGAGCAATATTATTTTCTCTAATCTTCTGCTCAGGATCCATAGTAGCTCCTATGGTCCACCATAAATGAGGGCAACTCTGGTTTACTGTTGTGTAATCTGTATTTGTAGTTTTCAGTTAATGATATTCTCGTGCTCTGGGGCGGGGCTGTGGGTGGGGCTGTGGGTGGGGCTTTATGTGGTGCTCTGATTACATATTCATCTGTATTGGCTAATGACAGGTCGCTGACCCCTCACTGACCTGCCCCCATTATTACATGATGCATATAATAGCATTGATATTATTGGTGATAATGCCTATAATATTGTGACTATTGTGAGGCTTAGAAAAAAATTACATCCAGCAAAATGTCACCGGCGATGGCGGCGCCTGCGCAGTAGCCTCTATATCAACTATATGAATTTTTTTTTGTTAGGAAGTTATAAGGGTTAAAAGTTGACCAGCAATTTCTGATTTTTACAACAAGATTTACAAAACCATTTTTTTTAGGGACCACCTCACATTTGAAGTGAGTTTGGGGGTCAATATGACATAAAATGCCCAAAAGTGACACCATTCTGAAGAGTGCACCCCTCAAGGGGCTCAAAACCACATTCAAGAAGTTTATTAACCCTTCAGGTGCTTCACAGGAATGAATGGAATGTGGAAGGAAAAAATATACATTTACTTTTCTTTCACAAAAATTTTCATTTAGACCTAATTATTTTTTACTTTCGCCAGGGTAACAGGAGAAAATGGACTATACATTTTGTTTTGCAATTTCTCCTGAGCATACCGATACCCCATATGTGGGGGAAATCTACTGCTTGGGCGCACGGCAGGGCTCGGAAGGGAAGGCGCGCCATTTGACTTTTTGAATGTAAAATATGCTGTAATAATTAGTGGTTGCCATGTTGCGTTTGCAGAGCCCCTGATGTGCCTAAACAGTAGAAACTCCCAAAAAGGGACCCCATTTTTTAAACTAGACCCCTTAGGGAACTTATCAAGATGTGTATTGAGCACCTTGAACCCACAGGTGCTTCACAGACGTTTATAACATGGCGCCATGCAAATAAAAAAAGAAAATAAGATTTTTCACAAATCTTTTTAGCCCCATATTTTGCATTTTCATAAGGGTAACAGGAGAAATTGCTCCATACAATTTGTTGTGCAATTTCTCCTGAGCACGCCGATACCCCATATGTGGGAGAATACTACTGTTTGGGCGCATGGCAGAGCTTGGAAGGGAAGGAGCGCCATATTGGAGAGCAGATTTTGCTGGAATTGTTTGTGGGTGACATGTCACATTGTCAGAGCCCCTGAGGTGCCAGAACAGCATAAGCCCCAAAAGTGACTGCATTTTACCAAAATACTTCCCTGAATGAATTCTTCTAGTGGTGCAGTGAGCATACTGACACCACAGCTGTTCCATAGAAAATTATACCATTGGGCAGTGAAGAAGAAATAATGACATTTTTACAATTAAAATGTTGTTTTAACCCCAGATTTTACATTGGAAAATAGGTAGATAGGTAAATGGTCACTACACCCAGAGATGAATTCACAGGGGGATGTCACTTCCAATTCCCAGAGCAACAGAATCCCTCCTGAAGTGACCCCATTTTGGAAATGACACTCCTCTGGGAATTCATCTGTGGATATAGTAACCATTTTCACTACATGGATGATTTCCAGAAACTTGTAGAAGTTTCAGAGCAAAAATTGCAAAAATGTCATTGTAGTGCCCAATATATTGTGCCCAGCTTGTGTCTCTGGAGACCTCCCCCCACCTACCCCCGGAAATTGTTATTTCAGCTCTACTCAAATGTGTCTGTCACTAAATAATCCAAATGCTTGAATGTCAAAACAGTTGAAAACCGTGGTTCTGTGTGGAAGATTGTAAAGCCGTCATGGAGGCATAAGGCTGGCAATGATGGGCATTGTGGGTAATAATAGCGGGGATCATGCCTCATTCCTCTCTAGGAACATACACGACATCTTCTCTGGGGGTTCTTTCTTGTTTCAGTTACTGGGATGAGTGCAATAAAATGTCGCTCAGTGAGTCTTCTCACATCTTCACATTCTAAAGGATTGGTGGGGACAAAATTATCAAAAACAAGATTTTCAGTGACCTTTTCCTGATAATGAAGGAAAGTATCTGCATTTCCGGCTTTTTTGTATAACACAAAAGAATTATATGTGGCCACCTGAAACAAATACATGACTAACTTTTTATACCAGATATATGATTTTCTTGATACTTGGTATGGCTGTAGAACCTGATCTGCAAGGTCCACACCCCATATATTTGTTGTAGTCACTGACAGACACAGGTTTTGGAGTAGTGGATCCCTGTTGGTCTGCAGTGGCCCTTGTGGCATCTGTGTGGATCGAGCTCAGGATAAAAATATCATTTTTATCCTTATACTTAAGGACAAGCAGCTCTCCATTGTGTAAAGCCCCTGACTGCCCCTTTCGGAGCTTTTTGCTGACCAATGATTGTGGAAACTCCTGACGGTTTTTGTGAATGGTCCCACAAGCCCCTATGTTATGTTCAACCAGACCTTTAAATAGAGGTATGCTGGTGTAGTAGTTGTCAACATACAGATTGTAGCCTTATTGTAAAAATGGAGTTATCAGCTCCCAAACCATTTTTCCAGATGTCCCCAGATAAGTAGGGCGTCCTGGTGGGTTTAGTTGGCTGTCTTTTCCCTTATAAATGTGAAAAGCTGATGTGTATCCGGTTGAACTCTCGCACATTTTATAGAGCTTTATTCCGAACCTTGTCCTCTTAGAAGGAATAAATTGCTTGAGGTGCAGTCTTCCTCTGAATTTTACAAGGGGCTCATCAATGGAAATGTTTTCTGTTGGGGTGTAGAGCTTTAACAACTTTTCTGTCAAGTCTTCGATGATGGGTCTGATTTTGAATAGTCTGTCATGTTCTGGGACATTTCTGGGCAGGCATTGACTATTGTCATTAAAATGCCAAAATCTCATGAGCATTTGATAACAGGTCCTAGGAAGAACGGCAGGAAATATAGCGGTGGCTTGAACAGGGCAGTTGGACCAATAGGACAGAATGGTCATTTTTTTAACAAGCCCCATAGCGACTGTAAGTCCTAAAAATGTTTTCATTTCTAGGACATTAGTTGGTTCCATAAATTTGACCTAGCATAATAGGATCGTGGATTCTGGCTGATGAATTGGGACACATATAAATCTGTAGGACAATATGCTCTAGCAAGCTATCTGTCAGAAACAAATTAAAAAAATAATTGGTCCAAAATTTTCCACCTCCACATTTATACCAGGAATGGCATTAAAATTAGGGATGAATGGAGTAGCCGAATCCGAAGCCTCCCATCTGGGAAATGCTACATCAAGAGGCAAAGCCCCTTGGACATTGGTGTGCGCCAATTCTCGAGCACTAGGGACAGCGCTAGTACTGGGCATTGTTCCCTGAGTTGGAGACATTTCTCCAGAAGCGCTATTTGTCCTCCTTGTTGTACTGGTCCTTGTGTGTGAGGATGGACCAGAATCACTGCTCATTTCTGAGCTATCACTGTCGCTGCTACTAAAGCCCTCGAAATCCACATCCCCATCTGACACTGCAGTTTCTTCGCTATCAGAACATAAAAGTTCATAAGCCTCCTCTGTACTATAGTACTGACGGGCCATTTTATTCGTTTTTATTTTTTTACCGGAAATTGAAAACTACGACGTGACCAAATAATTTGGGAAGCATTTGAGAAAAGCCTAATTCTTAGCCTACCCCTAACTTTAGCCCCAACACTAACCCTAACTATAGCACTAACCCTAACCTGCCTTATCTGTATTGTTACTTTATAGCACAATCGCTGACTGACACAGCTGTTGGCAGCAGCACTTGTAACACTGCTTCTCCTCTAATCTCTCACTGACAGGAGATCTGAGGAGAAACAGCGTTTTTATGGGGCAGATCACCCGGGAAAGTTCACTGCTGCAACAAACTTTCCCAGTGATTTGACTCATTGGCTGGTGTGACGCTGATGTCATAAGGACCTGAACCAATCAGATCTCAATGAGGTCGAGGGTCACAGGATGTGTTGTGCGGCGAAATCCCCTAGTTATAAGGTATGTGGGGTCCCGATGAGCACAAAACTGCCGACCGTAGACAAACGTCCGCGCTGCACAAAGCCCTGCTAGCGCCGATGTTTATCTAACGTTGGTGGTCACGAAGCGGTTAAGTTAAGGGTACAATCATTTCTGTCCAGGCCTATTTCATGAGTTTTATTTTTTTATAATTCTGTGGAAGCATGGTTGAAAAGCAATGTCTGACTTTCATTTGTTCATTTTCATAGATTTTTTATTTATTATTACTTTTGTCAGATTCAAGTTATTTCTGTGACCATTGTGGGATTTCTCGTCATTAAACGAGGGGTACCAACAATTTTAACCACGTGTGTAGGAGGAGTGAATATTTTGACTCCACAGCCACTTTCTGGAAATTAACACGCAGTGGATGTTGGAGAGTGAAAATTACACATTTGCCATGTTATTACCCAGCACATAGCGCCCAGATTGTGCTCCAGGAGACACCGCAAATTAAGTGGATTCTTCTCACTATAATATTGCTAAATACAGGGATCCTAAATGTTGTTTGCGCACACTGCAAGACTCCGAAGTGAGAGCGGATTTTGCTGGATTGGTTTATAGAAACTCTGTTACTTTTCAGCCGCCTTTGAGCCACTAATAGTGCGGGAACCTCTGTTTTTCCATTGACAGATGATGGACCTGAGTGGGGACTTGTTTTTTGTGAGATGAGAATTGGTATTATTTTCACCTGCATAACATTGGTTTCTTTATATTTGATATTTGGGAGGCAGAATGAACAAACAGTTGAACACCGCACACTACTGGCTCATCCAGCAAGGTTTTCTATTAGACTGTGAACTGTCATTGTCTTGGTAAATAATTAAAGTTTTTACATAGCTTGCCATTTTTATGTACAGTTTAAATAGAAATGTTCAAAAATATTAAACTCAAGGATATTTTATTAAAAATAATTGTTTTTTTTATCTTAGCAGATGACTGTACCAGGAGATCAGAGGGACAGCTGACATCTTCAAGTTTTAAATCTGATGATCTTGAGATCCTACAAGATACAACTGAAGTGAATGCCATTACTCCAGATATACCATCATCCATTCACAGCAAAGATCTGTCATCTGATCCTATGAAACAGGTCCCATCTTCTGATTCATTACTGACTACTAAGAAAAATCAAAGTCACAAAAAAGGCAATGAAAAACAAACTGCTCCTAAGGCAAAGAAGCTTTTTTCATGTTCAGAATGTGGGAAATGTTTTGCACGTAAATCACTGCTTGTTGCTCACCATAGAACTCACACAGGAGAAAAGCCTTTTTCATGTTCAGAATGTGGGAAATGTTTTGCACGTAAATCAAATTTTGTTATTCACCATAGAACGCACACAGGGGAGAAGCCTTTTTCCTGTTCAGAATGTGGGAAATGTTTTAACCAGAAATGGCATCTTGATCGCCATCAGAGCAGTCACACAGGGGAGAAACCTTTTTCCTGTTCAAAATGTGGGAAATGTTTTAACCAGAAAGGGAATCTTAATGAACACCAAAGAACTCACACAGGAGAGGAGACTTTTTCATGTTCAGAATGTGGGAAATGTTTTAACCAGAAAGGGAATCTTGATATACACCAAAGAACTCACACAGGGGAGAAGCCTTTTTCCTGTTCAAAATGTGGGAAATGTTTTAACCAGAAAGGGAATCTTAATGAACACCAAAGAACTCACACAGGAGAGAAGCCTTTTTCCTGTTCAGAATGTGGGAAATGTTTTAACAAGAAATGGCATCTTGTTAGTCACCAGAGAACTCACACGGGGGAGAAGCCATTTTCCTGTTCAGAATGTGGGAAATGTTTTAACCAGAAAAGGAATCTTAATGAACACCAAAGAACTCACACAGGAGAGAAGCCTTTTTCCTGTTCAGAATGTGGGAAATGTTTTAACCAGAAATGGCATCTTGTTAGTCACCAAAGAACTCACACGGGGGAGAAGCCATTTTCCTGTTCAGAATGTGGGAAATGTTTTAACCAGAAATGGCATCTTGATCGCCATCAGAGCAGTCACACGGGGGAGAAACCTTTTTCCAGTTCAAAATGTGGGAAATGTTTTAACCAGAAAGGGAATCTTAATGAACACCAAAGAACTCACACAGGAGAGAAGACTTTTTCATGTTCAGAATGTGGGAAATGTTTTAACCAGAAAGGGAATCTTGATGAACACCATAGAACTCACACAGGGGAGAAACCTTTTTCCTGTTCAAAATGTGGGAAATGTTTTAACCAGAAAGGGAATCTTAATGAACACCAAAGAACTCACACAGGAGAGAAGCCTTTTTCCTGTTCAGAATGTGGGAAATGTTTTAACAAGAAATGGCATCTTGTTAGTCACCAGAGAACTCACACGGGGGAGAAGCCATTTTCCTGTTCAGAATGTGGGAAATGTTTTAACCAGAAAAGGAATCTTAATGAACACCAAAGAACTCACACAGGAGAGAAGCCTTTTTCCTGTTCAGAATGTGGGAAATGTTTTAACCAGAAATGGCATCTTGTTAGTCACCAAAGAACTCACACGGGGGAGAAGCCATTTTCCTGTTCAGAATGTGGGAAATGTTTTAACCAGAAATGGCATCTTGATCGCCATCAGAGCAGTCACATGGGGGAGAAACCTTTTTCCAGTTCAAAATGTGGGAAATGTTTTAACCAGAAAGGGAATCTTAATGAACACCAAAGAACTCACACAGGAGAGAAGCCTTTTTCATGTTCAGAATGTGGGAAATGTTTTGCACATAAATCACTGCTTGTTACTCACCATAGAACTCACACAGGGGAGAAGCCTTTTTCCTGTTCAGATTGAGGGAAATATTTTATCCGGAAAGAGAATCTTGTTAGACATCAGAGCAGTCACACAGGGGAGAAGCCTTTTTCCTGTTCAGAATGTGGGAAATGTTTTGCACGTAAATCACTGCTTGTTACTCACCATAGAACTCACACAGGGGAGAAGCCTTTTTCCTGTTCAGATTGTGGGAAATATTTTAACCGGAAAGGGAATCTTGTTAGACATCAGAGCAGTCACACAGAGAAGCTTTTTTTATTTTCTTAATGTGGGAAATATTTTACTTGGAAATCAACTGTTAATAAACATCAGAGATGTCACATAGGGGAGAAGCCTTTTTTATGTTCATAATGGTGAAATAGTTTTAACGGCGAGTACTCCAGCAGCTGTGCTCTGCTTGTGAGCAACGCATTATGTCCCTGCCATGTGCTGCTTCCAAGCATAAAGCAGTTGCTGGTATCAGAGCAGGATTCAGCAAGGGAGCGCCGGGTAGGTAAGTGTAATGCTTTTTTCTTAATGTTTTGTGATGGGGCCATGGATACCAGGATGGGGGCCAATTATAAGGATTGGGCTATGCATAGCAGGACTGGAATGGGGGGCCAGTCATACCCGAATAGTGATGGTGCCCTGCATACTAGGAAGAGATGGGGGCCCTGCATACCAGGATAAGGATGGGGGCCATGCATACTACGATGAGATGGGGCACTGCATACCAGGAGCGGGATGGGGCCAATCATGCCACAATAGGATGGGACCCTGCATACTAGGATAAGGATGGGCCCATGCATACTAGGATAGGGATGAGGGATCTATGTATACCAGGGTAGGGATGAGGGGGCCATGTGTATCAGAATAGGGATGAGGGGACCATATACACCAGGATAAGGGATATTAAGTACAGAATTAACCACATTTTTTGCTTCAATTTTTTTTCCTAATTTCCTCTAAACCTAGGTGTGTCTTATAGTCCAAAAAACACGGTATATATATTTTTTTTTCTCAGTGAACTCATTCCTTATGTTTGGCCTCATTAAAATAAAAACACTCATACTCCGCTGGCGTGCCGGCTCCACTTCAGCGGTGTTGAGACTCACTGTCCCGGGGCTTATGTGAGGTTCTCACATCACACGAGCCCTGCACCCAATCAGCAGCAGCTTCACTGTTCCTTCGGACATATTGAACATCAACATGAAGCCAGGGCTGCGGCTGCTCTCTGACGGCCTCATGATGCTTGATTTGTCCGAAGGTGGGGACAGTGACATCAGCGCTGATTGGGCACAGGGCTCACATGACGTAAAAACCTCAAGAGACCCAAGAAAGCAAGTACCAACAACCTTTTTAAACATCAAAAATCCCACACAGGGAAAAGTCATTATTATACCTAGAGTGTGAGAAATGAATTACAGGAAAATCGTATTTTGTTGACCTTCAAAAATAACTCAGACGGGGAGAACCTATATATATTATTCACAGATTGTACAAAAACATGATGCACGTGGCGTGCGTTCAAGGATGGAATATTATATGGGAGTTTTATAGGATAAATTCAAGGTGAGAATATTATATGGGAGTTTTATAGGATAAATTCAAGGTGAGAATATTATATGGGAGTTTTATAGAATAAATTCAAGATGGAATATTATATGGGAGTTTTATAGAATAAATTCTAGGTGAGAATATTATATGGGAGTTTTATAGAATAAATTCAAGGTGAGAATATTATATGGGAGTTTTATAGAATAAATTCAAGGTGAGAATATTATATGGGAGTTTTATAGGATAAATTCTAGGTGAGAATATTATATGGGAGTTTTATAGAATAAATTCAAGGTGAGAATATTATATGGGAGTTTTATAGGATAAATTCTAGGTGAGAATATTATATGGGAGTTTTATAGGATAAATTCAAGGTGAGAATATTATATGGGAGTTTTATAGAATAAATTCAAGGTGAGAATATTATATGGGAGATTTATAGGATAAATTCTAGGTGAGAATATTATATGGGAGTTTTATAGAATAAATTCAAGGTGAGAATATTATATGGGAGTTTTATAGGATAAATTCTAGGTGAGAATATTATATGGGAGTTTTATAGGATAAATTCAAGGTGAGAATATTATATGGGAGTTTTATAGAATAAATTCAAGATGAGAATATTATATGGGAGTTTTATAGGATAAATTCAAGGTGAGAATATTATATGGGAGTTTTATAGGATAAATTCAAGGTGAGAATATTATATGGGAGTTTTATAGAATAAATTCAAGGTGAGAATATTATATGGGAGTTTTATAGAATAAATTCAAGGTGAGAATATTATATGGGAGTTTTATAGGATAAATTCAAGGTGAGAATATTATATGGGAGTTTTATAGAATAAATTCAAGGTGAGAATATTATATGGGAGTTTTGTAGAATAAATTCAAGATGGAATATTATATGGGAGTTTTATAGAATAAATTCAAGGTGAGAATATTATATGGGAGTTTTATAGGATAAATTCAAGGTGAGAATATTATATGGGAGTTTTATAGAATAAATTCAAGGTGAGAATATTATATGGGAGTTTTATAGGATAAATTCAAGGTGAGAATATTATATGGGAGTTTTATAGGATAAATTCAAGGTGAGAATATTATATGGGAGTTTTATAGGATAAACCAAATACCAACAGAAAATAAACAAATATCAGTAAAAATAACTCCTCTTCATTAGGTAAAGTATGAAAGAATTGCTCCATATTCCGATACCCGTCGCATCTTGATTTTTCATGATCTTGCGTTGGGTGAAGGCTTATATTTTGTGTGCCGAGCTGACGTTTTTAATGATACCATTTTGGTGCAGATATGATCTTCTGATCGCCTGTTATTGTATTTTAATGCAATAGTGTGGCAACCAAAAAAACTTAATTCTGGCATTGTTTTACATTTTTTCTCATTACGCCGTTTAGTGATCGGGTTAATTCATTTTTTATGTTGATAGATCGGGTGATTCTGAATGCAGCAATACCAAATATGTATATTTTTTTATTGTTTTATTTTAAATGGGGCAAAAGGGTGAATTTGAACTTTTATATTTTTTTTTAAATTTTTTAATATTTTTAAAAACATTTTTTTTTACTTTTGGCATTGTGAAGACATACAGCATTGTTCCTTAATTAACCAGACGACTATTTTTTAGCAAACGAAGAATAATAGAATGTTATCTGTATGTTGGCTTTAAATTTAAGTGTTGATTTCTGGTTGGTCAAGAAAACAGACTTTTGTTTGTGTAAGTCGGTAATATTGACTTTTATTGTGCGCTTATCCTTGATCACTAGTGATGTTTGCTGATATGCTAATTATGCCTTGTGTTATGGAGCCAGTTTGTTGACTTCTAAAGCAGAGAGGGAAAACTAATGCAAATAGTTTAAGTAATCCTACTTGTTCTCATCTCCATTCTTACCCTTTATGTAAATACTGAATGAGGGACACTTGTTAAGTGCGCAAATAGGTTACAGGCCTCTGTATAAAGAGACAAAGAGAGAAACAGCCAGAGAGATTCTGCCAAGACATCCATACATCCCAAAAGGACCAGAGACAGGACGGCAGCCATTTACATCATGGCTCCATCACGAAGGTCACGGATCTATCATTCTATAGGAAACAACCTAGGGGTTTTCAGCCTTGGTTGGAAGAATACAGATCTGCTCCATTGACCATCGCTGAACCATGGATATGTTTGGAGACAGGTTGTGTTCCTCAGATCAACTGGCCTTGCACCTTGTATTGACTCAATGGACTGTCATCTTCCTACACTTGTTGTTACCCCGTCTCTGTGTTCGTGCCACAGGTGGAGTAGTTGACAGCTGACATGTGCCGAAAAAGATGTGGGCTCAGCGACGGAGCCCACATCAAAGGAAGGGAGTCCGACATTGGCGTACATTTATGCCCAATGTCTGAAAGGGATTAAAGGGGATTGTTTTTACAGAGACAGAAGTGGTAATCAATCATGTATACATACAGATAATTACAAAAATACACAGCTTCTAATGGTAAATAGTATAGAGTTAAGACAAGAAAATATCATTTGTGTAAACCATGTGTAGATATAAAAATTCAGGCAAATGTCAAATGTTGTAGCTCCACAAATAATTAAGAGTGGTGTAAGGTATGAAAGTGTGGTGTACTTAATTATTTGTACCAACTGGGGGTCTGTATGTGGGAGAGACAGGGCAAAAACTTAGAACAAGGATGAATTCTCACAACTACACAATAAGAGAAAAAAGAATAGATCTACCTGTGGCAAAATATTTTTGTAGCCCTGATCACAGCACCATGGACATGAAATTACTTGTGTTAAAAAGGTAACTTCAAATCTCAGAGAAACAGAAGGATCTGGGAGTATAAACTCATGACAGCCTTTGACACTCTCAAAGCAGGAATGAATGTGTCGCAGGGATTCATGTCTTTTTATATCAATTAAGGAATTTTCTCCTCAGACCTTGTTGGGTATCACAACACAGAACCAGACCCCTATCAGAGGACAATAAAACTTTCACACTCCTAATATATGAACTGTTCCAGTATTTGTGGCCACCACTGTTTATCCCTCTCCCATAATGATAGTTCTACTTCACGTCATTTGTCTTACCTATTGCATTATGTCTGTGCTATGTGATTCTTCAGATTTTGTATTATTCTATGCCTGAAGAGACCTGAGTAGTCTGGAAAGCTTGCAATGTGTTACCATCTTTTCAGTTAGCCATTAACCCCTTTACCCCCAAGGGTGGTTTGCACGTTAATGCCCGGGCCAATTTTTACAATTCTGACCACTGTCCCTTTATGGGGTAATAACTCTGGAACGCTTAAATGGATCCCGGTGATTCTGACATTGTTTTCTCATTATATATTTTACTTCATGTTAGTGGTAAAATTTCTTTGACATGACTTGCATTTATTTGTGAAAAAAATGGAAATTTGGTGGAAAATTTTAGCGTTTTCCAATTTTGAATTTTCATGCCCATTAATCACACAGATATGTCACACAAAAGACTTAATAACATTTCCCACATGTCTACTTTACATCAACACAAATTTGGAACCAAATTTCTTTTGTTAGGAAGTTATAAGGGTTAGAAGTTGACCAGCGATTTCTCATTTCTACAACACCATTTTTTTTAAGGGACCACATCACATTTGAAGTCACTTTGAGGGGTCTATATGATAGAAAATACCCAAAATTGGTACCATTTTGAAAACTGCACCCCTCAAGGTGCTCAAAACCACATGTCAGAAGTTTATTAACCCTTCTGGTGCTTCACAGGAATTTTTGGAATGTTTTAAAAAAAATTAACATTTAACTTTTTTTCATAAAGACATTACTTCAGATCCAATTATTTTTTTTCCCCAAGGGTAACAGGAAAATTTGGACTGCAAAAGTTATTGTGCAATTTATTCTGAGTACGCTGATACCTGATATGTGGGCGTAAACCACTGTTTGGGCGCATGGTTGAGCTTGGAAGGGAAGGAGCGCCATTTGACTTTTTCAACACAAAATTGGCTGGAATTGAGATTGGACGCCATGTTGCGTTTGGATAGCCCCTGATGTGCCTAAACAGTGGAAACCCCCACAAGTGACCCCTTTTTGGAAAATACACCCCCCAAGGAACTTATCTAGATGTGTGATATGAACTTAGAACCCCCATGTGTTTCACTAAAGTTTATAGCGTCTGGGCGTGAAAATATGAAAATCATTTTTTCCACAAACATGATTTTTAGTCCCCAATATTTTATTTTCCCAAGGGTAACAGTAGAAATTGGACCCCAAAAGTTGTCCAATTTGTCCTGAGTACATTGATGCACCATATGTGGCAGAAAATTACTGTATGGGTGCACAGTGGGGCTCAGAAGGGAAGTAGTGACGTTTTAGAATGCTGACTTTGATGGAATGGTCTGCCGGTGTCATGTCGCGTTTGGAGAGCCCCTGATGTGCCTAAACAGTGGAAACCCCCCACAAGTGACCCCATTTTGGAAACTAGACCCCCCCAGGGAACTCATCTAGATGTGTGGTGAGCACTTTGAACCTCAAGTGCTTCACAGAAGTTTATAATGTAGAGCCATAAAAGTAAAAAAATATTTTTTTCCACAAAAATGATCTTTTCTAAGCCAATTTTTTATTTTCTCAAGGGTAACAGAAGAAATTGGACCCCAAGAGTTATTGTACAAATTGTCCTGAGAATGCTGATACCCCATATGTGGGGGTAAACTACTGTTTAGGTGCATGGCAGAGCTCAGAAGGGAAGGAGCGCTAGATTTTACTGTTATGGTTTGCAGGTGCCATGACACACTGGGAGAGCCCATGAAGTGCCAGAACAGCAGAACCCCCTATAAGTGACCCCATCTTATTAATTACACCTCTCAATGAATTCATCTAGGGTTTGCAGTGATCATATAGACATCATAGGTGTGTCACAGAATTTTATACCATTGGGCAGCCATGCGGAGAGACTCGGGAGAAACGGAGCGCTATTTGCCTATTCAAGTGAATGGGTCTGTGCACATGTCAGTGTGTTTCCACGGACCGTGTGTCCATGAGCAAAACACACTGACGTCGATTTTTAATGTCAGCGTGGGCCACAAAACAGCCAGCATACGTGCACACATAAAACACATGGATGTCATTCATGTGACACGCATCGGCACCGGGGAAGAAGCGTTACAGTAAGCGCTGTTCCCCAGCGCCAGGTGCTGAACACGACTCTCATCATTCTCCCCTGCTTGTGCCGATCGCCACCACAGTACCAGTACCAGAAATATCAGGACATGTGAATGAGGTGTTATAGCGGGTTTTTACGTTTGGCAGCTGTCACACATTAAAAGATGCTTTTCATTGTAAAAATAGTTTTTGCATCACCACATTTTGAGAGCTATAATTTTTTGACATTTTTTGATCGCTTTTTATTCTGATTTTTGGATGCAGAATGAACAAAAACCATCAATTCATGAATTTCTTTTGGGGGGGGGGCGTTTATACCTTTCCAGGTGTGGTAAAATTGATAAAGCAGTTTTATTCTTCGGGTCAGTACGATTACAGCAATACCTCATTTATATCATTTTTCATGTTTATACAATAAAAACTATTTTATATAAAAAAATAATTATTTTTTCATCGCTTTTTTCTGAGAGCTATAACTTCTTTATTTTTCCACTGATGACACTGTATGGGGGCTTTTTTTTGCGGGACAAGATGACGTTTTCAGCGGTACCATGTTTATTTATTGATCACGTGTTTTTCCACTTTTTGTTTGGCGGTATGATGACAAAGCGTTGTTTCTTGTCTTTGCTTTTATGGTGTTCACTAAAGGGGTTACCTAGTGGAACAGTTTTATAGGTTGGGTCGTTATGGACGTGGCAATACCAAATATGTGTACTTTTACTGTTTAGAGTTTTTTTTAATTCAAATATTTATTTAATGTTAGAATAAATATTGACATTTTTATTATTATTTTTTATTTATTTTTTTTTATATTTTTACAATTAGTTACATTTTTTTTTATTTCATTCTATCTTTTACACTTTGTCCCGCTATGGGACAGTCATTTTTTGCAGGCTGATCGCTTCTATGGCAGGCAGATGAAGCAGCATCCCCATGCTATAGAACAGGGGTGGGGAATCTTTTTTCTTCCAAGGGCCATTTGGATATTTATACCATCCTTCGGGGGCCGTACAAGCTCCGCCCACAAAGTACATCCTGACTCTGCCACTGGTTTCATGACTTAATCTTTCATTGCATGCCCTTCAATGTTCAGTAGTGAACACTGCGTGTGTGTGCTAACAGAGCAAGAAGAAATTAATGAGCTTCTAGCAATCAAAATACAGCTCCCTGCCCAAGAATGCAGTCCCTGAGAATCTGCTCGGGGGCCTGAAAAAAGGTCATCGAGGGCCGTAAATGGCCCTGGGGCCTGAGGTTCCCTACCCCTGCTATAGAAGCTGTCAGCGCTGCACTCAGTGCCCAGACACTGAGAGACTGCCTGACTTGCACTGCGCATGACCAGGAAGTTTCTTAGCCCCGGATTGTGACAACATCGGCATTGGCAGTGATCGCGACCTCGCGTCACGTTGTGGGGTCTCTGATCCAAAGGCAGAGGGACTGTCAGCCCTCTGCCTGCTCCTGGAATGCTGTGATCATGTTCGATTGCAGTATTTCGGGGGTTAAAATGGCGGGAGCGGTCTGTGACTGCTCCTGGCACTTAGTGCTGGGTGTCAGCTGTGAGAATCAGCTGACACCTGGCCGCGATCGGCCGCACACCACACGTGTGTGCGGCCGATCCCCGAGACACTATTCCGTCAATGGTCAAATTGGCCCGGGGCACATGGACGGAATAGTACGTCTGATGTCAGAAAGGGGTTAAACACAATACCACCCCTCTTATTTATTGTATTACGCTGCATTAGAAACTAAATAATTACCACATGATGAAAATCAGCTTAAAGTTTCATGGAGCAATGTCTACCTTTCCCTCTTACCCCCCTTAGGTCGTATGATCCCTATTTTTTGTGCTTCAGTTTTCCTTGGTTTTTCCTTTTCTCTAGGAGCCAAGTCCTATGTGACGCCCCTATCACCGACTCTATGGTCTCTGCGCTGACTGTAGGACTTGTAGCTGTTTAACATTTAATAATTCATTGGTTATAAAGAAGCTGTCCGGTTGAGTTATGAAACGAGCCGTGTCCTCCTGATTCTCCCCTTCTGAATTCAGATCTGACAATGACAATTTTACTTGTCCTTTGTTTCTACGATATCTACAAGTTTTCCTTTTACCGCTACATGTTATTGATACATAAAAGTTTCAGGACTCGGAAACATTATTTCTGCAAATATAAAGATGCGTGATATTTTGTTAGGCCAATTGTCTGATACTTAGAGGAAGCTTAGCAGCAATTCCAATATCTAAGACATATCTAAACACTATTACAGATTACAGTCACAGAAATTGCATTATGAACTGTGGCCCTCATTCAGTGACAGCTCTTTTTGCTTGTCTCTTGTACTCCTGCACCGGGTCATCTCTTACAATGGTCCAACGTTATCTACAAGCATTGATGGATTCCATTGTCCCTGATCTCTTTTTTCCATAGGTGCAATATCTTGGTGGAATCTCTCACCGTGCTCATCGCTCACGACTTCACAGTTTGGTTGAAAAATGTCTTGATGCGAATGTAAGAAATGAATAAGGACATGTACAGCCAAGATCCTGACACAGTGCGGAAAATAAGTATTTGATACGCTGCCGATTTTACAAGTTTTCCCTCCTACAAAGAATGGAGAAGTCTGTAATATTTATCACAGGTACAATTCAACGGTGAGAGAAAATCCAAAAATAAAATAAAAACAGAAAATCACATTGTATGATTTTAAAATAATGAAATTGCATTTTATTGCATGAAATAAGTGTATGATCACCGACCAACCACCAAGAATTCAGACTCTCACAGACCTGTTAGTTTTTCTTTAAAAAGCCCTTCTACTCTGCTCTCACCTGTATTAATTGCAACCAGTTTGAACTTGTTATCTGCATAAAAGACACCTTTCCAGATAATCAGTCACACGCCAATCTGTCCACCATGGCCAAGACCAAAGAGCTGTCTAAGGACACCAGGGACAATATTGTAGACCTACACAAGGCTGGGGTGGGCTGCAGCACAATAGGCAAGCAGCTTGGTGAAAAGGCAACAATTGTTGACAAAATTATTGGAAAATGGAAGAAACACAAGTTGACTGTCAGTCTTCTTCGGTCTGGGGTTACATGCAAGATCTCATGTCGTGGAGTAAGGAAGATTCTGAGAAAGGTCAGAAAGCCCAGAACTACATGGTAAGACTGGGTCAATGACCTGACGAGAGCTGGGATCACAGGACCGGGCCTGCTCAGGAAGTGTGCATAGCTACCTAGTGTTCACTGGTGGATACAGACTGACCTGCAGGTAGCAGCCAGGTACCCCTCCGGGGCAGAACCCAATATTGCAGCTGCAGACCCCAGGGGTCAGGTTCGCTGACACTGAATAGGGATAGGTCTCTTTTCAGACTAGTAAGTTCTGGTACCTCTACAGAACGGTTACTGACACTGATTAGGGCAAGGTTAAGACACTCTGGTCTATGATACTGGAACAGGGTTTGGCCGAACACAGACCAGATGACAATGTTCAGGCACTGGCCACTCATGGACAAGCTTCAAGCACTGGCCGCTCCGGGAATGAGATTCAGGCCATGGCCTTTCTGGATCCAGGGGACTATGGATACAGGACTTGCTACACCGGAATGAGTTTCAGACACTGGCTGCTCTGGGACCAGGGGATGACGGATTCAGGACTGGCCACACTGAGGCAAGGAATACAGGTTTAGGACACTAGCCAAACCAGGACCAGGGGACCTCATAACTCACTAGTAGTACACCTTACTGACTAATGATTCTACATGTTGCATGGTGAATCCCTAAGGGAGAGGGAGTCTTTTATATAGGATGACTCCCAGCAATTAGCTGGAAGCCATCTTCCAGGTGTAGTAATTATACTAAACATCTCTGAGCAAAAAGCTAAGAGTATTTAGTATATACTTGTTCTGCCCCTTTAAGAATGGGGGAGTGCGCGCATGTGTGTACTAGGTGCATCGCTTGGAGCTGCGGCGCTCACACAGCCAGGAAGCAGGAGAACGCTGAGGATTGTGCCGAGGGTCTGAGGCAGTGAGTAAGCTGGCGTCCCACCATGCAGCGGTGCCGGTAATAGAGCTACAAGCACACTATGCCATCATGGATTAAAATCTTTCCGGGCACGCAAGGTCCTGCTACTCACACCAGCATATGTCAAGGCCCATTAGAAGTTTGCCAATGGCCATCTGGATGATCCAGAGGAGACAAGGGAGAATGTCACTTGGTCAGATAAGACCAAAATAGAAATTTTTGCTATCATCACCACCCGCCATGTTTGGAGGAAGAAGAAGGATGAGTGCAAATCCAAGAACACCGTTCCAACCATGAAGCACGGTGGGGGGGGAACATCATACTTTAGGGGTGTCTTTCTGCAAAACAGACAAGATGACTTCACCGTATTTAAGGGAGGATGGATGGGTCAAGGATCGAGAGATTTTAGCCAAACACCTCCTTCCCTCAGTTGGAACATTGAAAATGGGTCGTGACTGGGTCTTCCAGCATGGCAATCACCCAAAACACACAAGAGGAACTAAGAAGCATTTCAAGGTCCTGGAGTGGCCTAGCCAGTCTCAAATCCTGAACCCAACAGAAAATCTTTGGAGGGAGCTTAAAATCAATGTTGCCCAGCGACAGCCCTGAAACCTGAAGGATTAGGAGAAGATCTGTATGGAAGTATGGGCCAAAATCCCTGCTGCAGTGTGTGCAAACTTGGTCAAGAACTACAGGAAACGTCTGACCTCTGTAATTACAAACAAAGGTTTCTGTACCAAATATTAAAACAGTTATTCACTACCCTAATTTCATTTTGTATTCATTAATCTTACTATTATGTGCCAGTAATGGATCCATACTCTTATTATAGGAATATATACCTTTATAAGGCAGATAGCCTCACTTGGTGTCTGCCAGATGCAGCTCTGATGTTTATCAATCACTTCTTGTCCCCGTACTGCGCTCTAATACTACAAGCTCCGCTATGCGTTGCAGTGGCCTGTGAGCCAGCACTTAGCACGCCTTCTCCATTTTCCACACAAACTCCTCCCTGCCTCCTCACCATCACCATATATATACACACACACTGTATATATGTATACATAGACATATGCATACACATTTCCTATTCTTTGTCATGTTTGTCACACATGTATCAGATCACCAAACAAATGTAAATATTAGCCAAAGATAACACAAAATGCAGTTTTTTAACGAAGATCTTTATTATATAGGGAAAAAGAAATCCAAACCTCCAGGGCCCTGTGTGAAAAAGTGATTGCCCCTAAACCTTATAACTGGTTGGGCCACTCTTAGCAGCAACAACTGCAATCAAGCGCTTGCAATAACTGGCAGTGAGTTTCTGGAGGAATTTTGACTACTCATCTTAGTAGAATTTCTGAGCATGGACCGCCTTTATAGGGTAATGACACAACAGCATCTCAATTGCATAGCTCCCAACCATCCCAGATTCAGCTGGACTGTCATGTCACACCTCAGCTGTTCTCCCAACCTCTATATTCCTCTCTCTGACATTTTCATTGCTCCTGTAGCTCCTCCTGCTCGGAGGGATTGGCCGCTTCTCTCTGCTAAGTGCATAAATTAGATTATATATTCACTTCCTCTCCCTTCAGTGATTGGTCTCCCCAGGAGTATCAGCTTCCATCTCAGTCTCCACAGGCTGCTGCTATACCAGTGAGTCACAGCTCACAACGCTGGAGATGGGAGAATTTGGTCATATTGACCGCTATATTGCCGGCAATGAACTCAGAAGCAGAGTATACATATCCATAGCAATACATTGTGTATAAGAATGCTTTTTATGGTGCCTGTATACTGAGGGGAAGAAAAATATATATTTTTGTTCTTATAAAAGTATTTAAAATAATAAGCAATTACAAAAATGTATTTTTTAATGTTAGAGTCCCAGATCCTGAACCCACAGCCTCAACATTACTGACAGGCACTGTAAGCTGCTGAGCCACAAGCTCCGGTGAAGTGGCTGCAGGATTGTGTGCACTTGATTCATATTCCAGGCTCTGACTACAGGCAGAGTATTCAGATAGAAATACATTGCTGTGTACAATGGATATTTCTGTATTCTAGAGGAGAATAAGAGATTTTTTTCATCCTATAAAATTACTAATAATAATGAAAAACACTTGATAATGAAAAAAATGTCATTTTTAATGCGTTTTTTTAAAAATAAGAAGCATCACAAATCAGTGAATAACCCGGACATAGTTGTGCCAATATAACTGTAATGACCCGCAGAACACAGCGATCAGATTATTTACAGGAATCGGTAAATTACGGGAGAAACAAAATGGCGTAATTGATATTTTTCTCTATAAAACCCATAAAATAATGTGATAAAGCTGTGATGCGGAGGACGTGTTCACACGTAGCGTAAATGCTGCGTTCTTTCTTCTGTAAATGTCTGACCCAGATGACGTAGTGACAATCTTCCCTGATTATAGCGCGTTTGCTGCGCTTCTTCTTTTTTGCATTTTCCCCCATATTTGATGTTATTTGGCAGATATGAAGCCGCATTTAACACTTGTTTATTAGTACAGAAAAGCTTTGATTCTGCGCTTATAAATGTGACGGCGGTTTTCTCTTCATACATTTTTTTTCTTAATACGTTTTTTTCAGAAGAAGCCTATAATGGGAAAACGCATCAAAACCCCAGAGGTCCGCAGGGTCTTCAGACCACAGAGAGCGCAGAGTTCATGAGAACTGTGGCGCTATCAGACTCCAACAATCAGTATCTTCCATGGTGTAACAGTCAGGATTCCTCTAGATTCTCGTCTCTCCGCCTAGTTACAGCTGTTCTTCCTTTCTCCCCTTTTCTTTCCTCGCCTTTCCCATTCCTTCTCTTCCCCTCCTGCCTCTTAAATGTTTTATATATAAGGTATTACATGTGTCCCGTAACCCCTTTCCCGGCCTATCCGGTGCAGACCAATCTTTTTCATTTTCTTTCTATCCCTTTAATTTTTCCCTTTTCCCCATTTTACTTAACCCCTTCACGACTAGTACGGTGCAGGTAGCTTCTCTCCCTTTGATGTCGGCTCAAGTGGTGAGCCCGCATCTTTCCCAGGTTTTGACTTTCTGACTATTAATAAAATCTGTGTATACCAGTGTCTGTTCACATTGGACCAAAGTACCGATGAAACAGGGACTAATCTTTTGACTATATATAAAATCTATGTATACTAGTGCTTGTTCATATTGGTATAATAGGGTCTATAGGTTTTGACCTTTCAACTATATACAAAACCTGTGCATATTAGTGCCTGTTCACATTGGTCCATAATACCGATATAATAGGGTCCATAGGTTTTGACCGTTGATTAGATATAACACCTGTGTATACCTGCGCCTGTTCACATTGGTCCAGAATACTGGTTTAATAGGGAATATAGGTTTTGACCTTTTGACGGTATATAAAACCTGTGTATACTAGCGCCTGTTTACATCGGACCTAAATATTGGTGTAATAGGGTCCTTAGGTTTTTATTTTTTGACTATATATAAAATCTGTGTATACCAGTGCCTGTTCACATTGGACCAAAATATCGGTATAATTTGAAATCTTGTGGATTAGATATATAAAATCTGGGTTCATGGGTGCCTGTTCACATTGGACCAAAACATCGGTACAATTTTATTGACATTGGCTATGCAATGTTTAACCTTTTTATGACATCTGGGTTTTGTGTGTTAGGCCGGGGTCACACTACCGACGCAAAATACGGTCAGTATTTTACATGCGTAATACGGATGAATGGCCCCTAAACAGTGCTCTGTATGTCATCCGTAATCAAGGTGTGGTTGCGTATTTTGCGCATGTCAGCATCCATATGTAATCCGTATGGCATCCGTATGGCGAGATTTTCTCGCAGGCTTGCAAAATGGACATATAATGGAGCCCTATGACAGGGTTTCTAACAGAAACCAAAGAATAAATATAGACACATAGAATGCATATACCATATTTTTCGCTTTATAAGACGCTCCGGATTATAAGACGCACCACAATTTTTGAGGAGAAAAATAAGAAAAAAATATTTTTTAATAAAATGGTGGTGCCTCTTATAATCCTTGCATCTTATTGCTTACCGGGGTTGGTGGCTGCGGTGTAGCGGGGTCCCAGGCTCGCTGCTGGAGGAGGCAGGCGTGGAGTGATGCTGCAGGCCGCATACAGAGATGAGGGGGGCTCCGATGTGTGCCGTTGCTGCTGCAGAGTCTTGTGCTGGTGTCAGGTTTCTCCACTTGTCCGGCGGTTGGAGGCCGGTGCAGCGTTGTGTGCCCATCGATGCCCGGGGCTCTGCCGACATTGTTCGACAGACCAGAGCCCCAGCATTTCCTCGGTTCCCTATATACGTGCGCTGAAGTGCCGGTAAAAAAAAAAATGGCCGCCGGCGCGTGCGCAGATGGGATCTCGGGACCCAGTTCTCGAGAGATGAGATCTGAAATCTCATCTCTCGAGAGCTGGGTCCCAAGATCCCATCTGCGCGCGCGCAGCGGCCATTTTTTTGCAGGCACCACCGCGCGCACACAGGGAACCCAGGGAAAATGGCCACTGGCGCGTGCGCAGATGGGATCTCGGGACCCAGCTCTCGAGAGATGAGATTTCAAATCTCATCTCTCGAGAACTGGGTCCCGAGATCCCATCTGCACACGCGCCGGCGGCCATCTTTTTACCGGCACACAGGGAACTGAGGAAATGCCGGGGCTCTGGCCTGTCGCACAATGTTGGCAGAGCCCTGGGCATCAACGGGCACACAACGCGGCACCGGACACACCTGCAGCAGCGGCCAGCAACCGCCGGACGCCCCCGATCACAGCCTAGGTAAGGCATGTCCGCTTTGTAAGACGCACCCCTGTTTTCCCCCAAAATTTTGGGGAAAAAAGTGCATCTTACAAAGCGGAAAATACGGTATGTATATGTGTCACAATGACATGTGTGTATATATATATATATATAATGTATTCTATGTATCTATATCTATTCTTTCGTTTCTTTATTAAACCTGTCAGTGTGAGTTTACTGTATAGCGCACTGAATTGCCGGCTTTTCTTCAAGACACTGGGTGCGTATTTCTCGCAGGTCACATGTGTGGTCCGTGTGTAATCTGTATTTTTTGCGCACCCATAGACTTGCATTGGCGTATTACGGCCGTAGTACGCTGACAGTCCCAGCATGCTGCGATTGGCACGGAGCGTAGAATACGGATGAGAAATATACGGCTGGTGCGAGTGACCCCATAGAGAATTATTGGTCCGTGTCTAATGCGTGCTTTTAGCGCCTCTCACTCGCCCGTATTCCTCGCCAATGTGACCCCGGCCTTATCGTTCCACTATTTCAACACCGGTATATTGACACCTTTTTTTTTTTCTTTGTGGTCATTAGATGTGTAGTTGTGTCGTAAATGCAGACGCAGCAGAGAGATCTCTCGAAGTCTCTGGAATGAGCTGTGAATAGCGGTTATCCTGCGTAAGCGCAATCAGTCAGACAGTCTTAGATCTTATACCGTGCCAGTCACTTTCGGGGTACGTACGCTGGCACCTGCGCTCTGGATGGAATTCAGCCCTGACAGGGGTTATACAATGCAATCATTGGCCGCCTATGTGTCCTACAGCCTCTTTGGTAGGTGTTAGCGCAGCTGCGCTCGATTACTAATCTAATTGATGTATAAAAGACATAACTAACAGTCAGTACCCCTGATGAAGCCACAACTGGTGGCGACACGCGGCGGGGCTCAGGACGCTCAGGCTCCGCGCCACCTCTGACTCGTAATTTTTATATGATTAATTTAAAGCTGAGCTCAGTATTGTTTGCAGGCGGCTATTGTTAGCCTGTGCTATCTAATTTCAGCATGCCTGATGAATCGTGACAATTTGAGTTATTCTTAGGGAAGTATGCATACCTCTTTAGGATTTTGCTAATATCATTGTATTAGGGGGCTACTCAAGCCGGATAGTGTTTTTGGGCTTGTTAGCACGTTTTTTACAGGTGTATTATATTCTCTGCTACATGGTTTAAATCATCTTTATCTGTATGCACAATACATGCTGTCTTACTGCTGTTTAACTCCTTTGTGACCACTTGTATTTATGGTGTGTGCTTCATTCATTCTTATGAACTAGTCTCTATGCATAGCCTTTATATTGTGGTCTGCTGTCTATATACACACTTGGTTCTCTATTGAGTTATTTCATATATCTATATTCTCTGCTACAAGGTTTAAATCATCTTTATCTGTACGCACAATACATGCTGTTTAACTCCTTTGTGACCACTTGTATTTATGGTATGTGCTTCATTCGTTCTTATGAACTAGTCTTTGTACATAGCCTTTATATTGTGGTCTGCTGTCTATATACACACTTGGTTCTCTATTGAGTTACTGAATGTGGAGCCATGAGGGTCTGGCTCTATTTTGAGCCTAGATTTTCATGTCACATGTGTGACCAATTTTAATGTTTTTAATGATTGGGTGTCTTGGTTTGTGTGTCTAAATAAAGATTGTTACAATTTTTGCTAAATCCTATGTTGGGTGATCCCCAGTGTGTGGCCTATATCTTCTCTCTTCTTTGTAAATTGGCATCAATCTTGTATAGGTCTGGTTGGATCCCCTTTTATATCTCAGTGGTGCCCCCTTGTGTGTAATTTTAATTTGCATCTTTCGCAGCACACGTCAGCTCAAGTGAGGTATTCTGCTACATACAGGAGATCTGATCATCGCCTGTACGTAGCAGAGCTGACTGAGTTATGGCCGCTTCTAGTCTCCCATGGAAACTAATGAAGCAGGCCAAAAGTTAAAAAAATTTTTTTAAAAATATTAAAAAAATATAAAAGTTCAAATCCCCCCCCCCCCCCTTTCACCCTATTCAAAATAGAACAATAGAAAAATCAAACATACTTAAATTTGGTATTGCCGAGTTCAGAATCGCCCGATCTATCAATAAAAAAAGGAATAACCCGATCAGTAGACGGCGTAGTGAGAAAAAAAGTCAAAATGCCAGAATTAAGGTTTTTTGGTCACCGCGACATTGAATTAAAATGCAATAACGGATGATGAAAAGATCGTATCTGCACCAACATGGGATCAATAAAAACATCAGCTCGGCAATAATAAGCCCTCACCCAACCCGAGATCATGAAAATGGAGCAATGTTTTTTCCCAACAAATTTTGGATTTTTTTTTCACCACTTAAATACAAAAGAACTGAGACCTGTTTAGTGTCTATGACCTTGTAATGACCTGGAGAATCATAATGGCAGGGCAGTCTTAGCATTTGGTGAATATGGTAAAAAGAAAATCCAAAAAAAGTTGTGGCGTTACACTTTTTTTTGCAATTTCACCGCACTTGGAATTTTTTCCCATTTTTGAGTACACGATATGGTAAAACCAATGATGTCGTTCCAAAGCACAACTTGTCCCGCAAAAAACAAGCCCTAACATGGCCATACTGACGGAAACATAAAAAGTTATGGCTGTGGGAAGAAGGGGAGCGAAAAACAGAAACGCAAAAACGAAAAAGGGCAAGGTCTCTAAGGGGTTAACAAACCCTATTTTTCCTTCCCCATTCTCCTCCTTAACCCTTTCTCCCCTTTATTCTGCCTCTCTCTTTCATGACTTTACATTTCTCTTTTTTGCTGTTGTTTGGTTCTTGTCTGTATTACTGGGTATTTATAATCTGTCTCTCCCCTTTTTCTTTACCCCATTTATGTAAATAAATCCTTAATAAAAGCTACTTTCCCATAAAAGGCGCCCGCTGTGCGCCCAAGGCACACGGCTGATCTGTGCCGATTTGGGGCTTTTTTCTCTCTAATAAAATCGCAGGTAAAAAACTGCAGAAACTTTATTAAGTGCAGAATCAAAGCTTTTCTGTCCTCTAAAAAGCGCAATAAAAACGCGGCTTCACCTCTGCACCAAGAACGCATCAAATAAGGGGAGAAGATCGTTATTGTAGATGGTGCGGATCCTGCAGAAAACAAACACCGTATTTCTACAATGTGTGAACACGGCCTTAGGCTAGTTTCACACTAGCGTTTATGAGCGCAGCGACGGCTTGCGCACGGCCGCCGCTAAGCCCTGCCCCTGACACGCCCGCCGGTAGCTCCGCCCACCGGCGCATGACGCTGCATGCGCCCTGCGTCCCCTATCTTTATCACAGGGGGTGCAGGCCGTGCACAGTATGCGTTTGGCGGCGCATGCGCCTTTTTGACGGTGCGCCGACGCAAGCAAACTGCAGCAGGTTGCATTTGGCGCAGGTTGGCGCACCGTCAAAAGGACGCACGCGCCGCCAAACGCATACTGCGCACGGCCTGCGCCCCCTGTGATAAAGATGGGGGACGCAGGGCGCGTGCAGCGCCGGTGGGCGGAGCTACCGGCGGGGCACGGCAGGGGCGGGGCTTAGCGGCGGCCGTGCGCAGGCCGTCGCTGCGCTCATAAACGCTAGTGTGTCCCGGATTTGGGTCTACGCCCTGCAGTCTCAGGCGTCTGCTGAATTTCCCTCACTACCAGCGCCCCTCTGACAACTCCTCCTGCTGGGGGAGAAAGCAGTGGTAAATGGCCGCGGATTAGGGTGAGGCCAAAATTTGCTGCTATGCGCGCCGCATGCTCTGTGCCTCTATCTGTGCTTCAAAAGTTGTGAGGTGTGTACAGTTACTTGGTGTAACATTGGTGGATGTGGACCCACTGCACCATCAGCCAGGCTTACCTACACACGCGGCTCCGCTCCGTACACCTCGTACACACGCGGCTCCGCTCCGTACACCTCGTACACACGCGGCTCCGCTCCGTACACCTCGTACACACGCGGCTCCGCTCCGTACACCTCGTACACACGCGGCTCCGCTCCGTACACCTCGTACACACGCGGCTCCGCTCCGTACACCTCGTACACACGCGGCTCCGCTCCGTACACCTCGTACACACGCGGCTCCGCTCCGTACACACGCGGCTCCGCTTCGTACACACGCGGCTCCGCTCCGTACACCTCGTACACACGCGGCTCCGCTCCGTACACCTCGTACACACGCGGCTCCGCTCCGTACACCTCGTACACACGCGGCTCCGCTCCGTACACACGCGGCTCCGCTTCGTACACACGCGGCTCCGCTCCGTACACCTCGTACACACGCGGCTCCGCTCCGTACACCTCGTACACACGCGGCTCCGCTCCGTACACCTCGTACACACGCGGCTCCGCTCCGTACACCTCGTACACACGCGGCTCCGCTCCGTACACCTCGTACACACGCGGCTCCGCTCCGTACACCTCGTACACACGCGGCTCCGCTCCGTACACCTCGTACACACGCGGCTCCGCTCCGTACACCTCGTACACACGCGGCTCCGCTCCGTACACCTCGTACACACGCGGCTCCGCTCCGTACACCTCGTACACACGCGGCTCCGCTCCGTACACCTCGTACACACACGGCTCTGCTACATCCACCCTGTAAACCCCTCCTGACCCCACACATAAACTTCCCCTCATCCAGCACCATGACAACCAGCACAGCAGAGTCCTGCACACACTGAGGCCCCTGATCATGTGACCCCTGACTCCTCCCCTCCTGTGACCTCATCACAGGTCCTGTGCACAGAGCAGTCATATATGTGGCGGACGCTCCTGGACCTTCTGCTTTCTGGGCCGGTTCCTCCTGTGAGTCCTATTAACCCTTTCGCTCCCTGTCTTCTCCTTTCTGACAGGACAATCTCTGAATTCGGACAGTGTGACAGGAATTTCAGCAATGTGGAAGGAAGAAATGACAATTTTCCTGTTTTCCTCACAGAAATGTGACTTTCCCCCCAATGTATCATTGTCCTACAGGTGACAGGAGCGCTGAGGCCGCACAGTGCGCCGTGTCTCCTGAGTGCCGATACCCCACAGGCTCGGGAGGGAAGGGGCGCCATTGTGGCTGGGATAGACGGCGGACGCCGTGTGACGTGTGAAGAGCTCTGACACCAGAACAGCAGAGACCCCACAAGTGGCCCCATGTTACCCCCTCCACCTCTGGGGACTCATCTAGGGGGCAGGGAGGATTATTAACCCTCAGGGGTCACAGAATTGTGTAACATTGAGCGGAGGAATGAAATGTTCCCACTAAAATGTCGCTCTGTCCCCAAGTCTGTAATTATCACACGGGAGAAGAGGAGAAAACAGAAACCACTTGTTCCACAATTTCCCCTGAGCGCCGATACCCCATAAGGGGCCGGACACTCCTCAGGAGGGAAGGAGCGCCGTCTGGCCGGGCAGAGTCTGCTCTTATGGTGTTAGGGGGTCACATTATCAGAGCCCCCAATAAGAGGCGCCATGTTACACCCGCCACCTCTCAATTACTCATCTTTCTCCCAGTATTTTATACCATTGGGCGATGAGGAAAAAATAATTACATTTTACCACAAAAGGCAGTTTTCTCCCCAGAGCAGCCATAGAAGCTGTCAGTGCTGAGAGAGAGACTGGATTGTTACAGCTGCCTGAAGAAGGAGCCGCTGTGCTCTGCAAGCTGCAAACATACTATTATCTGGTTATAAAGGCGTCACTCCTAGAATACTTATATCATCATTGGGCAGAAAAGTCTTCACATCCATCTTGTAATATAGGAAAGTCTAAGGCCAGAAATAAACCCCATAAATCACTGTACATGGAGACTTTGGGATCAGATCATTTCTGTCCATTGTGATTGTGGAAACAAAAAATCTTTTCTAAAAGCCTCAAACTTCTGTGTGTGACTCAGAGCTGAGATCTAACGTGAGAGAAGATTCCAGTGCGGGGAAGACGGGAAACCTTCATATAGACGGCCGGTGGGGATGGAGGCAGTGACCGACTCTGGCCAAACCTGTCTCTAGAGCCGCAGTAGGAGATGAAGATGTCGTCCTCATCATGAAGGAGTTATTTCTCATGTCGCGTGTAATGAATATCTCCTGCAGTATTGCTAATGCCGATTCCAGTGTCGGTAATGAGACGAGAATTAGCGTTATGGAAGATGAGTCTATGAGGAACGTGTTCAGCTGCCGACTCCGAGGAGGAAACTGCTTGTTGTCTGTGGCCTAAATATATAGGTTTTATTAGTAGATGTCAGGGGAGAAAACTAAACCCTGTAAGATAATAAATCTCCTCATATGTTTCCCTTATTATCTCCAGTAATTGTATTATTACACAGGATTCTTATGATGTTACATCGGATCATCTTCTTCTCATTCAGGTCTCTACAATATCGGATCCTCTCTGAAGATCTTCTACAGAAGAGAATTTTCCTGATTTCCCCATCAAGGATGGATATGGACAGAGACAAGATGGCGGAGAGGATGTTACACCTCACCCTAGAGATCCTCTTCCGTCTCACTGGAGAGGTGAGAGATTCTGATGACGTCACATTACATCATTCTTATCTATGGGAATAACAGATGGACAGAACTGGAGAGGTGAGGACTCTGGAAATGTCTGTAGTGAGATTTATTAATGTGTCTCTCCATAACCAGGATTACACAGTGGTGAAGAAGACCTCTAGTGATCGCTGTCAGGACCCTGTGTCTGAGGGATGGGGAAGACCCCTGAGCCCAATCACGGGGCCTCCACCTCACCCCCTGATCCATGAGGACATCAATGACCAGAAGATCCTAGAACTCACCTACAAGATGATTGAGCTGCTGACTGGAGAGGTGACACTGCTGGGAATGCTGGGACATTATACAGTAACACTATGAAGGGATCGGGGGATGACGGTATCATTGTATGTGTCAGGTTCCTATAAGGTGTCAGGATGTCGCTGTCTATTTCTCCATGGAGGAGTGGGAGTATTTAGAAGGACACAGAGATCTGTACAAGAACGTCATAATGGAGGTTCCCCAGCCCCTCACATCTCCAGGTAATAGACAGGACTAAATACACACGGCCTATAATTATCTGTATGTAGAGAATGAATTCAGTCCCTGTATGTGTTTCCTCCAGATCTATCCAGTAAGAGGACAACACCAGAGAGATGTCCCCGTCCTCTTCTTCCACAGGACTGTAACCAAGAAGATCCCAGTGCTCCTCAGGATCATCAGGTAGATGGAGAGAAGGTGTCAGGAGATCTCCCCTATGATGTGTAGACGGCTGTGAAGGTCTTGTGCTCAGTCTTGTTTTGTCCCCCAGTATTATATGTTTTATACTTGTGTAATGAGAACGGTGGAGATGGCAGGATTAGAGCTGATCATAGATGGAACTTCTCCATCTGTCTGTGACCTTTTACAATATTTGTTTCAGGATGAAGATCTGACTCATATTATCACTACAGAGACATATGTGAGGGGTGATGAATGGTGTAAAGAGGAGATTCCCACATATGACTACCCAGGTGAGTAGTAACCACTGAATGCAGAGAAGTCACAGATTCCTCTCAGTCACCGGCTGTGGCTGCTTTATCGGTGGTGTAGTCCGGCCGTATTACCATGATCACCATTTTGCCTCTAGACCACAACATTTTCCTCCACCCAAAACTGTTCAAATGACTTTGGGCATTGAAAGCCCTTTTCTATAGAACTTACAACCTGGAGATTCCACCTACCCCCTGGAAGTCAAATGACAGCCTATGCAGAATGCGCTGAAAGGTTAGAAAATCACTTGAAGAAAAATATTATGCTGGGCCTGAAAGAGAAAGCAGAGGGTAATGATGCTGTTGGCTTCCTAGATCCCTGAGATCTTATTGGATGAATTTTCTCTCCCTTCTGTGCTGCTGAATGTCTCATGATCAGGTCCAGTCTTTCTGGTCAAACTTTGCTTTTATGATGTGCAGTGAGGCCAAGTGTGAATTTTTGTACAATAACTAATTTCACTTTATCCCCACTTTTCAATTTGTGTTAAAACTACCGTAGTTTTAGGACTATAAGACGCTTGAGGAAAATGGGGGGGTGCGTCTTATAGTCTGATGTACCGGCTCTGGATGTGGTGGGAAGGTGGTTGAACGGCAGATGGTCACAGGAGGCTGGAGCCGGTGGCTGCGGCTAACTCGTGTTCCCGCTGCTAAAGAGAAATTAATATTCACTGCATTCCACGTCCATGGGCTTGGAGGACAATGAATATTCATTTCTCTTTACTAATAGTGTCTTGATCTGATTACCCCCCCCCAAACCCGGTCGTATGCATGGCCCCATCCTTATAATTGGCCCACACCCCCATCCTCATCCTGGTATGCATGGCTGTTGTGAACACTTGTGACCTGGCTTCTGAGTTTGGGCTCCCTCTGGTGGTTGCTGCAGGTAATGGAGCTGGTCGGGTTGACAAAAGTCAATCACCTGAAGATGATGATTGGAGGTCAGGTGTTACAGACTGGGAAGATTTAAGTGAGCAACCTTCCCTCAATTGTTGCTGGTGATTTGGCTTCTTCCTGTGCATTTGGAAGTCTGCCTGCCCCCTGCTTGGTCCTGCATCGTTCAGATAAGTCATTTGTTTGCTGGAATCTTTTTGCATTTGATCCAGTTTTTGCCTTTCTCTGATTTCTGCTTTGCGGGTGTTAGTTCAGCCTTGTTCCCTGCGGGGACCTGTGCTGGACCCTGTTGTGAACTCATTTTCTGGTCTACCAGTTGTGAGTTCTCCTTCCGGGCTCCCTCTGGTGGTAACAGGAGATAGTGAGGTTGATTTAATTAGTAGAGATCTGCCACCTGATGATGAGGATAACGATTGGATCTCTGGAATCTCAGACTGGATTTAAGACAGCCGACGCCCTATTCTGGTGCTGGTGATTCCTTCTGGCTTTTCAGGTCTTGGTTTTCAGCTCTGTTCCAGTCATCTCAAGCTAAGTGTTTCTGCTAATGTTCACACTTGATTTTGTTGGTCTATTCAGTTTCTTGTGTGGTCAGCCAGCCCCAGCTGGGGCTGTGCTGAATTTCCACTCTTATTTATCTGTGTTTGCCAATTTGCTTTTTGTCCCTTATTAGATTGGCCTCTTTTTTGCTCTGTCTCAGAATATTTCAGAGTGCTGATATAGTGGGAGAAGTCTAGTGACTTCATGGTTAATTTTGTTATCAGAAGTGTTGGACATTATTTTTGTAGGGTTTTTTGGGCAGATTGCAGACAGTGTCTTTCCTTTCCTGTCCTTTCTAGTTAGTTTGGGCCCCATCGTTTGCTCAGCCTATTTTCCTGCCTGTGTTTGTGTTTTCATCTTGTTTCACTGTCAATACATGTGTGGGGTGTCATGATCTGAATTTGATCTGACAGTTTTAAATTGCACAGGGTGAACTTTTTTTACTTTGGCAAGTGCCAAGTGACTTGACTGTCCCCGGTGGTGGTTAGTGGTATTGCACTTTGGGTTTAATGTGCACATAATTATGGTTCAGGTGTGGGGCTCTATAAATGAGTCTCAGGGTGTGCAATCACTGCTGGTGATATTCATTCATGGATTCTGAGTTGGTGAGAGCCTGGTGGAAGGATGGAGCTGAGGAGGAGTCCTGTGCAGCTTAGCCAGGGGGGAAGCGTGTCAGCTATGGTGTCTGGACGAAGGGCTGGCATGGCGTGGTGGAGTCGCAGTGATGGTGTCAGCGGGAAGTGTCTGCATGGACTGGTGGAGTGGCGACTATGGAGAGTGGCACTCACCATGTGGGACTTGGCTGCTGAGCTGGACTCAAGCATGCTTGACTTCGTGTCAGAAGCTGAACTCATCTTTGGGACTCTGTTACTAAGCAGCAGCAACTGGTGGTGGACTCTGCTCCAAGGCTGCACTAAGGTGAAGGATCCTGTTATGGTGATGGATCCAGGTGGAGGAGAAGATGCACACAGGTGGTGGGCTTTGTTGCTAGGAGCGTACGCAACAGAGCAAAGCTAAGTGGTGTTTCCCCTGTATTGTCTCTTTCCTCATGTGTGTTATTAGTGCAGTGGTGGGATTAGTCTCCGCACCGACCTATTCCCTAGTGAGGGTTTAGGTTGAGGGCGAGCAAGGGGTTAAGGTTCGCGTACGGCGACAGGTGCGGAGCCTGTATAGGGAACGTAAGGAGTGCAGGGACACTGGCTCAGGGGAGCTTAGGAGGTCTCCACGTCCCCCATTCCCTATCGCAGGGCCCACCATTGTTAAAGTTACCCAGGTTCCCCCTTTATTATTTGATTATTGTATAACGTGTAATACCTAAATTCGCCAGGTGGAGGCGGCGTATCCACCTGCACGTTTTATTATTTAAATGCGCCCCACTGGAGGCGGTGTATCCAGGGTCACGTGTGTTATGGGTTCACCTTGCGGTAACCGCTGTGTGCCCAGAGACACGTGACCATGACATGGGGGCTGTCTATTCCTTTGGGGTCTGCTCTGGGTCAGTTAGTTTTCCCCTTTTCTTGCTTTAGGCTTATTTAGTCCTCCGGCTGTGACGAGGCATCTAGATTCATCGTAGGAACACTCCACGGCTGCTGCTAGTTGTGTGGTTAGGATCAGGGGTCTGCAATCTGCATTGTTACCAACCTCTCTGGCTTTCTGTGACTTAGCTTGTTTAATTTTCCTCCTCGGTGACCCATTCATAACAGGACCCTGTTCCATATGCCACAGCTCATATCAGTGTGTTCAGTATTGCTAATCCCCTGCTATGTCAGTATCTTTTGTTTTGCTTCCAGTTCACACCAGAATTCTGATCTAGTGGGGGACAAGTCGTGTGGCCTCAGTATTTTTGCATATCATACGTGTTGGATTTTTCTTAGGGTTTTTGCATGATTGCAGACAGTATCTTTCCTGTCCTGTTCTATCTAGACAGTTTGGGCCCCATCATTTGCTTACTCTATTTTCTACCTGTGTTTTGTGCCTCATCTTGTCTCATCTGCAATATATGTTCAGGGGCTATCTATTCCTTTGGGGTAATACTCTGGGGCAGTTTAGCTTTCCCCTTTCTTGCTTTAGGCTTAGTTAATTCTTTGACTGTGCCGAGGCATCGTAGGTACATCCCATGGCTAATTCTAGTTGTGTTGTCAGTTTAGGGGTCTGCAATCTGCTTAGTTACCAACCTTTCTGGTTATCTGGTTGCCTAGCCTATTCCCCAGCTATCCTGCTCAGTTACCTAATCATAACACATGGCCCCATTAGAAAACATTAAAAATGCAAACCATTACACTTACCTACCCCGCGCTTCCTCACAGCGTCCTGCTTCGATGATAGCAACTGCTATATGCTTGTAAGCAGCACTTGGCAGAGACATCATGCGCTGCTCACAAGCAGAGCACAGATGCCAGGACTGTGCACTCAAAGGGCAGTGAGTATTCATTGCTCTTCAGTAGCGCGCAGTGTCAGCAACTAGCTTCCTGCTGCTACCGGTGGTCACATGTGCCGCTACTTAAGAGAAATGAATATTCATGAATACGCACTGTTCCCAGCACTGCTTACAAGCATAAAGCAGTTGCTGGCACCGTAGCAAGAGGCTGCAAGGGAGCACCGGGTAGAAAAGTGTAATGGTTTGTTTTTTTAATGTTTTCTGATAGGGCCATGCATACCAGGATAGGAATGGGGGTGGGGGCCACTTATAGGTATGGGACCCTGCATACCAGGACGAGATGGGGCTGTAGGTTACCAGCAGGTGTGTTGGATGCTGTGACGAGCAGGGGGCAGAGCAAGTGTTAACGGGTGTCTTTTTATAACCAGAGAAAAAGATAACAACGCTTTCTCCACGCAGGGAGTTAATATATACAAGATGCACAGAAGTATTGTGCGGACAAATATGTGGAAGTTCAGTATTATGCAGTGACAGCTTGACTTCACCTGTCAACAATGGTAACAACGAAAAAAGAATTGCTAACGACAGGAGAGGAAAAAACGGTAGGGTTCAACTTATCAGACTCTGTCGTCCGAAGGGAGGTGGTTGAAAGATTCCACGATGGCGCCGCAGACGGCGCGTCACATTGAGGAAGCGGTCCTGGATGAACCGGAGGCACTCTCTCTTAGCGGTGAAGAAGAGTCCGGGACCTTTTGGTGGGCTGCTGTGTGTCCAGGTACCGGTGGCTGTTGTTTCGGCGGATGAGGCGGAGGGTTCTGGTATCAAGGCCGCAGCCGCGGATGTAAAGTCAAAGTCTCCGACGGGAGCCGTGAGCTCTACACTGTCTGCTGTCAAGCGTTGCACAGTACGGTCAGCGCTTCCTGCCTGCGGTCACGTAGGGTCGGCGTCCGGCAGCGGGAAGCGGTCACTGGTGCTGTTGCTGGATGTTGGGGGGTGCGCACTCTAGCGCAGTCTGTCGTCAGTAGTGTTACCCACTGGGAGGGAGCAAACTTTCCTCTGCTGCACCTCCTGTCTTTCCGCCAGAAACCCCAGGTTCCGGTGCACCCCCCTTTTTATATCAGACCCGCCCTTTGCAGCAGAGGTCACAGGTCTGTCCCGGTCAGGTTCTCTATCCCCCTGCCACCCTAGTGGCAGTCCCAATGGTTACGGCCCACAGACACTGTTGCCTTTATTGTTCTGGTCCTTCCTCCTACAGGGCCATGCATACCAGGATAGGGCTGATGGGACCATGCATACCAGGATAAGGATGGGGCCATGCATACCAGGATAGGGCTGATGGGACCATGCATACCAGGACGAGATAGGGGACCCTGCATACCAGGATAGGGATGGGACCATGTATACTAGGACAAGATGGGGGCCCTGCATACCAGGATGAGATGGGGGCCCTGCATACCAGGATAGGGATGATGGGGCCATGCATACCAGGATAGAGATGAGGTGGCATGCATACTAGGATTAGATGGGGGGCCCTGCATACCAGGATGGGGATAGGACCATGCATACCAGGATAGGGATGAGGGATACATGCATACCAGGAAGGGGATGGGGCCAGTCATACCAGGATAGCGATGAGGGATCCATGCATGCCAGGATAGGGATGAGGTGGCCTTGCATACCAGGGTAGGGATGAGGGGGCCATGTGTATCAGAATGGTTATGAGGGGACCATATATACCAGGATAGGGGATATTAAGTACAGAATTGACCACATTTTTTGCTTCAATTTGTTTTTCCTAATTTTCTCCTCTAAAACCTAGGTGCGTCTTATGGTCCAAAAAATATGGCAAGTGTGAATTTTCTGTACAATAACAGAGTTTCCCTTTAGCCTGAAATTTCAATTTCTTTTAAAAGCAACTAACTTCAAGGAGGATTGTGATAAACTACAGGACAAACATTCCACCTGTGCTATGATGGATCTCTAAGCTGTGCGTGGCTGAGGGCTGTAATATACATTTATTCCCGCCTGCAGGAGATGTGTTGGCTCCAGCCCTGGTTTCATAGATTTACTAAACGTCATGAATTCCATTATGTTTTCCATCCTAAGGAATTCAGATTACTGCACAATCTCTCCTGAAATGGGGGCGCTAATACTTTCTCTACTCTTCCGGTCAGGACTCATAGTGGCTCCAATGGTCCACCATAAATGAGGGCAGCTCCGGTTTAGTGTTCTCCCCTCGTACATACGTTGCTGTTGGGGATATAACATAATTTTTTATTCTACGTCTTTTTTTAACCTGTTCATTCTGTATGATAGTTTGATTGTGGTGGGATTGGCCTTCCTGCCTAATGTGAGTCTGTAACTACCTGATAGTCGTGAAAAAAATCTCTCCATTGCCTCTTCCAAATGTCTAAGATCTAAATTTAAAGGGAACCTGTCAGCAGGATTGTGCTCAGTAACCTCCAGACACTGTCAGGTCAGCGCCGTTATACCGATTACAATGATACCTGGTGATGAAATCCGTCTTGTGGTTGTTGTTTAATCTGTATTAGTAGTTTTCAGTTAATGAAATTCTCGTGTTCTGGGGTGGGGCTGTGGGTGGGGCTGTGGGCGGGGCTTTATGAGGTGTGCTGATTACATATGCATCTGTATTGGCTTATGACAGGTTACTGACCCCTCACTGACCTGCCCCCATTATTACATAATGCATATAATAATGTTGATATTATTCTTGACAATGCCTATAATATTGTGGCTATTGTGAGGCTTAGAAAATAAAAATTTACAAATGACACTGGCGGCACCTGTCCAGTAGCATCTATCTCTTACTTATAGATGGTACTGCGCAGGTGCTGCCATTTTTCTGGATGTAATTTTTTATGTAAAATAGGGGGCAGGTCACTGAAGGAATTAGTGTCATAAGCCAATACAGATGAATATGTACACAGAGCACCACATAAAGCCCCGCCCACAGCCCAACCCACAGCCACTCCCACAACCCCACCCTGATGCACGAGAATCTCATTAACTGAAAACTACAAATATAGATTCAACAGTAACCTGCCTGCAGCTGCCCAGAAAAGACACGTCTATTAGATGCGCCAATTCCGACGCTTCTCCTGGGTCTTCCCACTTGTCCTGTAGCGGTGGCAAGTGGGGTTCATATTTGTATATTTGTGGAGTTGATGTCACCCTTTTGTTGTCAGGTGACATCAAGCCCACGGCTTGGTTATGGAAAGGTGTCTATCCATTACGAACCCCAAAGTTACATGGTAAATAAAGACACAGCCAGAATAAAGTCTTTTATTAGAAATAAAACAAAACAGTTTTCCTTTTTCAAAAATAACAAACACAGTTATACTCACCAACACCTAAGTGGGAAGAGTCGGGCAAAGCGCCAGAATTGGCGCATCTAATAGATGCCTTTTCTGGGCAGCTGCGGGCTGTTATTTTTAGGCTGGGGGGGTCAATATCCATGGCCCCTTACAAGCCTGAGAATACCAGCCCTCCAGTTGTCAGCTTTAGCAAGGCTGGTTGTCAAAAATGGAGGGCAACGCCACACCGTTTTTTAAATAATTTATTTAAATAATTAAAAAAAACAGTGTGAGGACCCCTCTATTCTTGATAACCAGCCTTGCTGAAGTTGACAGCTGAGGATTGCAGCCCCCAGTTGTGAGTTTTGCCAGACAGGTTATAGAAAATACAGGGGAACCCACGCCGGTATTTTCATTCATTTATTTAGTTATAGCGCAGGCGGTGGGTGAGGAATACTCCAGTCATCCACTCCTGATGTCACTGTACTTAGCAGCAGGTGTAGGTTGATGGGCGTAATAGTCCCAAAAGCCCCCACCTGCTGTCATCATTCTCACTTTAATATAACTCTCATCATTCTACCCGCCGGCAGAGCAGAGGAGAATGATGAGAGCGTCTTCAGCACCCGCCACCGGGGAACAGCACTTACTGTACCGCTTCTTCCCTGCCGGCCATCCATGTGGTACTGATGCTGTACACGGGTGGCACACGGTTGTCACACATGTTCCACAAGTATTACACACATGGACATCTCCGGTACCGGAAATATCAGGACATTTGAAATTGGCCTTATACACAGTTCTCTATAAATGCCTAATATTTCTTCTTGAAACTCATCTGACAGAAAATATTATTGGAGCTTAGGATAGTATAGATTGTGAAATCTCCGAGACCCATACTCTAATTACACCAGAGAGGTTTCACCACTAGTTACTCATTTATTACTGATGGAGACTGGAGTTTGATCATCTCAGTAGTTCCTAATCAGGCCCCATTATTAATATCTGACGTGTGTCGCTTTATGTGGTGGTAAGTTTGGAATTATTCACAAAGGATAATAGGAAACAAATGGATCTTACAAATTATTTTCCAGCTTCGCACTATACCCTACATACGGTTGTACACTACTGTCTGGGCACATGGCAGTGTTCAGAAGGGAAGGAGCGCCATTTAGCTATTTGAATGCAGATCTTGCTGGAATAGTTTGCAGACACAATGTATTGGGAGCACTGTTCATGGTCACCTGGCAGCTCAAAAGAAGTCCACCATGAACATGCTTGGCTCTATCTTCTCTGCTTTCCATATCCCAAGGATTGCCTTGCTCATCGCCCTTTAACACCATTACATGGATCTGGACTTACACAGGGACCCCTAGGCTTGGACCATGGTGTCACCTGCTATTCTGTGGTGTTAGATGGCAAGAAGAATAGTCAGATAGCTGGGTCAGAACCAGAAGGACAGAATACAGAATCAGAAGACACAAGAGTAGTCAGTAAATGGGCCACGGTCACAGCAGGAAACAAATACGCAAGCTGAGCACAGAGGACTGAACCAGAGGAGAACAGCGCTGTATCTGGCAGATTCCGGCCATGTGCTTTGCGCTTTAGTAGGGTGTGGTGCTTTCCAATTGGCTGAAGTATGGAGCAGATTACTCCAGCTGGACAGCAGGAACAGATCCCAGATGAGATTGGACACACCATATGCAGAAACCCTAATGTAACTAAATGACAGAAAACCAGAATAGTAGAAATCCCCATAAAGTGATTCCATTTTATAAATTAATTCACTGAGGGTTATAATCCTTAGGAGGAGTGAATATTTTGACTCCACAGCCACTTATCAGAAATTAACACGCAGTGGATGTTGGAGAGTGAAAATTACACATTTGTCATTTTCTTACCCAGCACATAGTGCCCAGATTGTGCTCCAGGAGACACCGCAAATTAAGTGGGTTCTTCTCACTATAGTATTGCTATACAGGGATCCTAAATGTTGTTTGCGCACACTGCAAGACTCCGAAGTGAGAGCGGATTTTGCTGGATTGGTTTATAGAAACCTTGTTGCTTTTCAACAGCCTTTGAGCCACTAATAGTGTGGGAACCTCTGTTTTTCCATTGACAGATGATGGACCTGAGTGGGGACTTGTTTTTGTGAGATGAGAATTGGTATTATTTTCACCTACATAACATTGATTTTTTTTTTTTTATTTGATATTTGGGAGGTGGAATAAACAAACAGTTGAACACCACACACTACTGGTTCATCCAACAAGGTTTTCTATTAGACTGTGAACTGTCATTGTCTTGGTAAATAATTAAAGCTTTTACATAAACTGTCCATAAAAATGGCAAGCTAAGTATAAATGTTCAAAATTATAAAACTCAAGGATATTTTATTAATAAATAATAATTGTTTTTTATCTTAGCAGATGACTGTACCAGGAGATCAGAGGGACAGCTGACATCTTCAACTTTTAAATCTGATGATCTTGAGATCCTACAAGATACAACTGAATTGATTGCTGTTACTCCAGATATATCATCATCCATTCACAGCAAAGATCTGTTATCTGATCCTATGAAACAGGTCACATCTTCTGATTCAATACCGACTACTAAAGAAAATCAAAGTCACAAAAGAGACATTAAAAAACAAACTGCTCCTAAAGCAAAGAAGTCATTTTCATGTTCAAAATGTGGGAAATATTTTACATGGAAATCACGTTTTGTTACTCACCTGAGAATTCACACAGGGGAGAAGCCTTTTTCATGTTCAGAATGTGGCAAAAATTTTGCACAGAAATCATATTTTGTTAGACACCAGAGAACTCACACAGGGGAGAAGCCTTTTTCCTGTTCAGAATGTGGGAAATGTTTTGAACGTAAATCAAATTTTGTTAGACACCAGAGAGCTCACACAGGGGAGAAGCCTTTTTCCTGTTCAGAATGTGGGAAATGTTTTAGGAATAAATCAGATTGTGTTATGCACCAGAGAACTCACACTGGGGAGAAACCTTTTTCATGTTCAGAATGTGGGAGATGTTTTGCACATAAATCATATTTTGTTACCCACCAAAGAACTCACACAGGGGAGAAACTCTTTTCCTGTTTAGAATGTGGGAAATATTTTGCACAGAAATCACAGTTTGTTACCCACCAGAGAACTCACACAGGGGAGAAGCCTTTTTCCTGTTCAGAATGTGGGAAATGTTTTGCACAGAAATTACAGCTTGTTACCCACCAGAGAACTCACACCGGGGAGAAGCCTTTTTCCTGTTCAGAATGTGGGAAATGTTTTAATAATAAATCATATTGTGTTCAGCACCAGAGAACTCACACAGGAGAGAAGGCTTTTTCTTGTTTAGAATGTGGGAAATTTTTTGCGCAGAAATCAAGTTTTGTTATCCACCAGCGAACTCACACAGGGGAGAAGCCTTTTTCCTGTTCAGAATGTGGGAAATGTTTTAACAAGAAATCAGATTTTGTTAAGCACCAGAGAATCCACACAGGAGAGAAGCCTTTTTCATGTTTAGAATGTGGGAAATGTTTTGCACAGAAATCAAATTTTGTTACCCACCAGAGAACTCACACAGGGGAGAAGCCTTTTTCCTGTTCAGAATGTGGGAAATGTTTTAATAATAAATCATATTGTGTTCAGCACCAGAGAATCCACACAGGAGAGAAGCCTTTTTCATGTTTAGAATGTGGGAAATGTTTTGCGCAGAAATCAAATTTTGTTTCCCACCAGAGAACTCACACAAGGGAGAAACTTTTTTCATGTTCAGAATGTGGAAAATGTTTAAGCAATAAATCAGATTGTGATAAGCACCAGAGAAGTCACACAGGGGAGAAGCCTTCTTCCTCTTCAGAATGTGGGAAATATTTTAACCAGAAAGTGCTTCTTGATCGCCATCAGAGCAGTTCCGCAGAGGAGAGGCCATTTTCATTTTCTTAATGTGGGAAATATTTTACTTGGAAATCAACTGTTAAAAAACATTAGAGACGTCACAATGGGAAGACGACTTTTTCATGTTCATAATGTTGGAATAGTTTTAACCAAAATTGAATCTTCTTAAATGGTTTGTCTCTTGTCATTCCTAATGTTTGCTGACAAAAGAATAAAACTCAACCTTATTAATTCCAAATTTAAAACTATACCCATAATTCACCCCCTGAAGATTCGTCGGAAAGTGACTGATATAAAAAACATATATTCCACATCTCAGTATATAGGGTGAGGTGACGTTTACACACTCACTCTCCAAGCCTCTCATTTCTACGGGTTTCATCGTCCTCGCCAAAGACGACTCATCAAGAGACTATTTAATATTGACCTATATTCAAGCGAGACTAAACGAAAAAAACTTAAATCATGTATCATGTTATTCGAAACAGTCAGAACACTAGCCACATATTGGCAGATCCCAGACCTCAAACTATATACTTCGGAAGTTTATAATCCACTCCAGTGTCAGGAATAGATAGTATGAATTTGAATTTACCAAATGGCTGCAATGAAACAATTTAAACATTTAAAGGGGTCTGAATACTTTCCATACCCACTGTATCAGTAAAAATAACTCCTCTTTATTAGGTAAAGTATAAAAGAATTGCACCATTTTCCGATACCCGTCGCGTCTCCATTTTTCATGATCTCGGGTTGGGTGAAAGTCTATTTTTTGTGTGCCGAGCTGACGTTATTAATGGAGACCATTTTGGTGCAGATACGATCTTTTGGTGATCCTTTATTGCATTTTAATGCAATGTTGCGGCAACCAAAAAAAGTAATCCTGGCATTTTGACATTTTTCTCGTTACACCATTTAGCGATCGGGTTAATTCTTTTTTTATAGTGATAGATCAGGCGATTCTGAACGCGGCTACAACAAATGTGTGTATGTGTGATTTTTTTTATTGCTTTATTTTGAAATTGGCAAAAGGGGTAATTTGAAATTTCATATTTTTTAAAATATTTTTAAAAACATTTTTTTTTCTACTTTTGGCATTGTGAAGACATATAGCATTGTATCTTAATTAACCAGATGACTATTTTTTTAGCAAACAAAGAATAACAGAATGTTATCTGTATGTTGGCTTTAAATTTAAATATTGATTTCTGGTTGGTCAAGAAAACACTTTTGCTTGTGTAAGCCTGGAATATTGACTTTTTTGTGCGCTTATCCTTGATCACTAGTGATCTTTGCCGATATGTTAATTATGCATTGGGTTATGGAGCCAGTTTGTTGACTTCTAAAGCAGAGAGGGAAAAACTATGCAAGTAGTTTAACCCCTTCACCCCCAAGGGTGGTTTGCACGTTCATGACCGGGCCAATTTTTACAATTCTGACCACTGTACCTTTATGAGGTCATAACTCTGGAACGCTTCCATGGATCCCGGTGATTCTGACATTGTTTTCTCGTGACATATTTTACTTCATGTTAGTGGTAAAATTTCATTCAAATAACTTGCGTTTATTTGTGAAAAAAATGGAAATTTGGCAAAAATTTTGAAAATTTCGCAATTTTCCAACTTTGAATTTTTATGCCCTTAAATCACAGAGATACGGCACACAAAAAACTTGATAAGTAACATTTCCCACATGTTTACTTTACATCAGCACAATTTTGGAAAAAATTTTTTTTTTGTTAGGAAGTTATAAGGGTTAAAAGTTGACCAGCGATTTCTCATTTTTACAACACCATTTTATTTTTAGGACCACATCACATTTGAAGCCACTTTGAGGGGTCTATATGATAGAAAATACCCAAAAGTGACACCATTCTAAAAACTGAACCCCTTAAGGTGCTCAAAACCACATTCAAGAAGTTTATTAACCCATTAGGTGCGTCACAGGAATTTTTTTGAATATTTAAAAAGAAATGAACATCTAACTTTTTTTCACAAAAAAAATACTTCAGGTTCAATTTTTTTTATTTTACCAAGGGTAACAGGAGAAATTGGACTGCAAAAGTTATTGTGCAATTTGTCCTGAGTACGCTGATACCTGATTTGTGGGGGGGAACGACTGTTTCGGCGCATGGCAGAGCTCAGAATGGAAGGAGCGCCGTTTGACTTTTTCAATGCAAAATTGGCTGGAATTCAGATCGGACGCCATGTCACGTTTGGAGAGTCCCTGATGTACCTAAACAGTGGAAACCCCCTACAAGTGACCCCATTTTGGAAACTAGACCCCCCAAGGAACTTATCTACATATGTGGTGAGAACTTTGAACCCACAAGGGCTTTACAGAAGTTTATAACGTGCAGCGGTACAATTAAAAAATCATATTTTTTCCACAAAAATGATCTTTTCACCCCAATTTTTATTTTCCCAAGGGTAACAGGACCCTAAAAGTTATTGTGCAATTTGTCCTGAGTACGCTGATACCCCACATGTGGGGGTAAACCACTATTTGGGCGCATGGCAGAGCTCGGAAGGGAAGCAGCGCCATTTGACGTTTTTGGCTGGAATTGAGATCGGACACCATGTCGCGTTTGGAAAACCCCTGATGTACCAAAACAGTGGAAATCCCCCACAAATGACACCATTTTGGAAACTAGACCCCCTAAGGAACTTATCTAGATGTGTGGTGAGAACTTTGAACCCCCATGGGCTTCACAGAAGTTTATAACATAAAGCCATACAATTAAAAAATCATATTTTTTCCACAAAAATGATCTTTTCACCCTCAATTCTTATTTTTCCAAGGGTAATAGGACCATAAAAGTTATTGTGCAATTTGTCCTGAGTACGCTGATACCCCACATGTGGGGGTAAACCACTATTTGGGCGCATGGCAGAGCTCGGAAGGGAAGCAGCGCCATTTGACGTTTTTGGCTGGAATTGAGATCGGACACCATGTCGCGTTTGGAAAACTCCTGATGTACCAAAACAGTGGAAACCCCCCACAAATGACACCATTTTGGAAACTAGACCCCCTAAGGAACTTATCTAGATGTGTGGTGAGCACTTTGACCCCCCCAGTGCTTCACAGAAGTTTATAATGCCCGGGCGTGAAAATAAATAATTCGTATTTTTTCCACAAACATGATCTTTTAGTCACCATTTTTTTATTTTCCCAAGGGTACCAGGAGAAATTGGACCCCAAAAGTTGTTGTCCAATTTGTCCTGAGTATGCTGATACCCCATATGTGGGAGAAAACTACTGTATGGGCACACGTCGGGGCTCGGAAGGGAAGTAGTGACGTTTTGGAATGCAGACTTTGATGGAATGGTCTGCGGGTGTCATGTTGCCTTTTGAGAGCCCCTAATGTACCTAAACAGTGGAAACCCCCCACAAATGACACCATTTTGTAAACTAGACCCCCCAAGGAACTTATCTAGATGTGTGGTGAGCACTCAGAACCCCCCAGTGCTTCACAGAAGTTTATAATGCCCGGGCGTGAAAATAAAAAATTCGTATTTTTTCCACAAGCATGATCTTTTAGTCACCATTTTTTTATTTTCCCAAGGGTACCAGGAGAAATTGGACCCCAAAAGTTGTTGTCCAATTTGTCCTGAGTATGCTGATACCCCATATGTGGGAGAAAACTACTGTATGGGCACACGTCGGGGCTCGGAAGGGAAGTAGTGACGTTTTGGAATGCACACTTTGATGGAATGGTCTGCGGGTGTCATGTTGCCTTTGGAGAGCCCCTAATGTACCTAAACAGTAAAAAAACCCCACAAATGACACCATTTTGTAAACTAGACCCCCCAAGGAACTTATCTAGATGTGTGGTGAGCACTTTGAACCCCCCAGTGCTTCACAGAAGTTTATAACGCCCGTGCGTGAAAATAAAAAATTCGTATTTTTTCCACAAACATGATCTTTTAGTCACCATTTTTTTATTTTCCCAAGGGTACCAGGAGAAATTGGACCCCAAAAGTTGTTGTCCAATTTGTCCTGAGTATGCCGATACCCCATATGTGGGAGAAAACTACTGTATGGGCACACGTCGGGGCTCGGAAGGGAAGTAGTGACGTTTTGGAATGCAGACTTTGATGGAATGGTCTGCGGGTGTCATGTTGCCTTTGGAGAGCCCCTAATGTACCTAAACAGTGGAAACCCCCCACAAATGACCCCATTTTGAAAACTAGACCCACTAAGGAACTTATCTAGATGTGAGGTGAGCACTTTGAACCCCCAAGGGCTTCACTGAAGTTTTTTAATGCCAGGGCATGAAAATAAAAAAATCGTATTTTTTCCAGAAACATGATCAATTAGTCCCCAATTTTTTCATTTTCCCAAGGGTAACAGGAGAAATTGGCCCCCCAAAAGTTGTTGTCCAATTTGGCCTGAGTACGCTGACACCCCATATGTGGGAGAAAACTACTGTATGGACACACGTCGGGGCTCGGAAGGGAAGCAGTGACGTTTTGGAATGTAGACTTTGATGGAATGGTCTGCGGGTGTCATGTGCATTTGGAGATCCCCTGATATACCTAAACTATTGAAACTCCCCACAAGTGACCCCATTTTGGACACTAGACCCCCCACGGAACTTATCTAGATGTGTGGTGAGCACTTTGAACCCCCAAGTGCTTCACAGAAGTTTATAACACTCGGACGTGAAAATAAAAAAATCATTTTTTTCCACAAAAATGATATTTTTGCCCCCAATTTTTTATTTTCCTAAGGGTAACAGGAGAAATTGGACCCCAAAAATTGTTTTGCAATTTGTCCTGAGTAGGCTGATACCCTACATGTGGGGGTAAAACACTGTTTGGGCGCATGGCAGAGCTTGGAAGGGAAGGAGCACCATTTGACTTTTTCAACTCAGAATTGGCTGGAATTGAGATCAGACGCCATGTTGCATTTGGAGAGCCCCTGATGTGCCCAAACAGTGGAAACCCCCAATTATAACTCCAACCCTAACCCCAACACACCCCTAACCCTAATCTGAGCCCTAACCCTAGCCCTAACCCTAACCCTAGCCCTAACCCTAGCCCTAACCCTAGCCCTAACCCTAGCCCTAACCCTAGCCCTAACCCTAAGGCTGTGTGCACACGCTGCGGATTTTGCTGCGGTTCCGCAGCGGTTTTGGGAATGGGAATCAATGGGAATCAAAAACCGCAGTGCAGACGGTGCGGAATTTTCCGCGGTTTTCAATCCGCAGAAAGAATTGACATGTCAATTCTTTCTGCGGATTCTCCTGCGGTTTGCCATCTCCTCTATTGAGGAGATGAAAAACCGCAGGACAAAACCGCAGAGCAATCCGCAGGTAAAACCGCAGGTCTTTTGACCTGCGGTTTCACCTGCGGATTTTACAAAATCCGCGCGGATGAATCCGCACCTAATCCGCAGCGTGTGCACACAGCCTTACCCTTATTATTTTTCCCTAACTAAGGGGGTGATAGCGGGGGTTTGATTTACTATTTATGGCGGTTTTTATGTTTGGCGGCTGTCACACGCTAAAAGACGCTTTTTATTGTAAAATAGTTTTTGCATCACCACATTTTGAGAGCTATAATTTTTCCGTCTTTTGACCCACTGAGTCATGTGAGGTCTTATTTTTTGCGGGACGAGTTGACGTTTTTATTGGTACCATTTTCGGGCACGTGAAAATTTTTGATCGCTTTTTATTCCGATTTTTGGGACGCAGAATGAAGAAAAACCAGCGTTTCATGAATTTCTTTTGGGGGGTGCGTTTACACCGTTCCGCGTGCGGTAAAATTGATAAAGCGGTTTTATTCTTCGGGTCAGTACGGTTACAGCGATACCTCATTTAGGTCGTTTTTTTATGTTTTTGTCGGTTTTATGCAATGAAAACTATTTTATATAAAAAATAATTATTTTTGCATCGCTTTATTCTGCGAGCTATAACTTTTTTATTTTTTCGCTGATGATGCTGTGTGGTGGCTCGTTTTTTGCGGGACAAGATGACGTTTTCAGCGGTACCATGGATATTTATATGCGTCTTTTTGATCGCGCGTTATTACACTTTTTGTTTGGTGGTATGATAATAAATCATTATTTTTTGCTTCGTTTTTTATTTTTATTTTTTAAGGGGTTCGCTAAAAGGGTTAACTAATGGGACAGTTTTATAGGGCGGGTCATTACGGACGCGGCGATACCTAATATGTATACTTTTATTGTTTTTTTTTTATTATTTCCAAAAAATGGATTTATTGAGGGAATATTTTTTTTTTTTTTTCTAATTTATTTGGCGAATTTTTTTAATTTATTTTTACATTTTTTTTAATTTTTTTTAACTTTATTACATAGTCCCAGGTGGGACATCACTGTCCTGTGACAGATCGCTGATCTGTCACATCACAGATCACTGTGACAGATCAGCAATCTGTCACAGGCATTGAAGAAGACTTCCTCTTGCCTGCGCTTTGCAGGCACTGAGGAAGCCAGCTTCCTCAGGTCCCCGAAGGCCCCCGTCGCCATCTTGGATCCGGGGGCCTGGAGGATAGGAGCCCCCGGCAGCAGCGCTGCACATTGCGCTGCCGTGGGGGGCTCAGGGAAGCACGGAGGGAGCCCCCTCCCTCCCGATGCTTCCCTTTAACTCCCGGTACACCGTGATCATGTTTGATCGCGGTGTGCAAGGGGTTAACGTGTCGGGGGCGGTCCGTGACCGCCCCTGACACATAGTGCCGGGTGTCAGTTGTGATAATCAGCTGACACCCGGCCGCGATCAGCGGCGCTCACCACGTGGGCGCCGCTGATCGCGGTAGACGTACTATCCCGTCCACGGTCATACGGGCCCGGGTACCGTGGACGGTATAGTACGTCGGATGTCAGGAAGGGGTTAAATAATCAAGTAATGCTACTTGATCTCATCTCCATTCTTACCCTTTATGTAAATACTGAATGAGGGACATTTGTTAAGTCTAAAAATAGGTTACATGCATCTGTATAAAGAGACTGAGAGAGAGAAACAGCCAGAGAGATTCTGCCAAGACATCCATACATCCAAAGGACAAGAGACAGGACAGCAGCCACAACATCATCACAAGGGACACGGATCTATCATTCTACAGAAAATAACCTAGGGGTTTTCAGCCTCGGTTGGAAGAATACAGATCTGCTCCATTGACCATCACTGAACCATGGATACATTTGGAGAAGCCAGGTTGTGATCCTCGGATCAACTGGCCTTGTACCTTTTATGGACTCAATGGACTGTCATCTTCCTACACTTATTGTTACCTCCTCTCTGTGTGCGTGCCACAGGTAGAGTAGTCGACCCTGAAATATGAAGCCAGGTTGTGATCCTCGGATCAACTGTCCTTGTATGGACTGTCATCTTCCTACGCTTGTCGTTACCTCCTCTCTGTGTGTGTGCCACAGCTGGGTAGTGACCCTGGAAGATCTGAAGTCACAGCAGCTATTTTCCCAGCGGGTCAGTGGAGGGTGAGACTCTGTAATGTGCCCCATCTTGGGTATTTTCCTGGGACTGTTCTATGTGTTATCTGCCTGTTTTGTGGTACAATAAAGCATTGCCCACACTGTGTTACCCTCACCCTGTGTTGTCTGAGTAGCGTTTTGCCCATAAAAAGGAGAGCGGGAGTTTGGTGGGACAATCCCTGATCCATGTGGTTTTGGCTAGTGGGCGGCGCTCATAGCATTCTGGCAGAGACAAGCATAGAGGTCTGCTGGAGACCTCTGGTTGTCATGCCAACCCATCGGTGACCCATGATAATGTGACGGGGTCACCGATGGGCGGGATTTCCGGCGCTTGCTGGAAGTGCACATTAAATGCCGCTGTCAGAGGCTGTTAGGGGAAAATGACAGGTGTTCAGTACAGCTGACATGTGCCGGAAAAGATGTGGTCTCACTGCCGGCACACACATCAAAGGGAGGAAGTACATTTACACCCGATGTCGGAAAGGGGTTAAAGGGGATTGTTTTTACAGAGACAGAAGTGGTAGTCAATCATGTATACATACAGATAATTACAGAAATACACAGCTTCTAATGGTAAATAGTATAGAGTTACCACAAGAAAATATAATTTGTGTAAACCATGTGTAGATATAAAAATTCAGGCAAATGTCAAATGTTGTAGCTCCATCTAGTGGCCATGTGCAAAAGTGCCATCATAGAGTAACATGTATCCTAAGAGAGCGTCACTATCAAGGTGGAGATGAGATAAGTGCACCGTATTTATTGAGTGTAAGATAAATCCATACATAGATATATGTAACCGGATTGTAGATCTATCACTGGATATCAGTGTATAAGGGGAATAGATCCTGTGCACTTATAGATGAATAGCTTATATAATGAGAGGACACGGGGACGTGTCTGGATGAGGAGCTGAGTGGGCGCAGGGAACGCTAACTCCGTGCCCCAGCAGCAGCTAACGGTGGGGGAAACCAGCAATTCCACTTATCACGACCTCAGACGAAGTCCAGGCACTGATGGGGCACATCTCGAGGAGCAGGGGAGCAGCGCCGGGCAGGATAACAGACTTTGTGCCGGCGCCTGGGAAAATCCAAGATGGCCGCCGCAGCACCCACCATGCAGCCAGCGGCGGAGTGGAGCGCTCTGGGGGGTCTGGTCTCCTGACATCGGGTCAGACCTCACACCAGAGGGGCATGAGTGCAGCGGAGCAGGCACAGGAGAGATCGGGCAGCTCTTCACCCAAGAGCCTGGAGAAGCAGAGCAACAAAGCGCAAGTATATGCACCTGACACAGGGCACCCCTCCACCCCATCATTGAGGACACACTGAAGTCCCTGCTAGGAGATCTAAAGCAGGCTGTACACAGTGACATTACCTCAGCCCTCACTGCACTACAGAAAGACATTGGGCACATAGGGGACAGAACAGCCATACTGAGGAGAAGCTGGAGGAATTCTCCACAGCCCACAATGACTTCTTGGACTCTCATTATGAGGCAGATGAGGAGACCACCAACCTAAAACTTTAAGGCTTTATTTTTATCATTTTAAAGAAGCCATTATAAAAGCTGCAGAGGGCGGACCGGAGCTCCCAGAGAGGTTCAAGAGCATCATGGTGTTCACTGACCTATCCACCGTCACCCTGAACAGAAGGCGGGAGATCTCCACAGCCACCAATATCCTACAGGACAACGGGATCATGTACAAGCGGGGCTACCCTGTTAAGCTGATCGTCTCCAAGAATGCAGCCACACAGGTCCTGACTTCCCCCGAGAGGCCATGTCTCTTCTGCAGAAGTGGTCGGTGGGGACTATGTGTTCTGTCCCCACATGAGGCGAATGGAGGTGTAGTTGATTGGGGCTGGGAGAGATTCCTACCTTCCGTTTCCTCAATGCAGAGCAGACAGGACCATTGTTGCTGTTTTGCTGTTCATGCGTCCGGAGAGATGATACAAACCAGATATTGTGAAGTCCAGACTTGTTTATTTGGGAATCTGGACATACAGCATATGATTGATAATGCAGTAGGTTCTCCAGAAGTGCAGATGTAGCGACCAAAGTGATACAGCGATGTGTGTGCAGCAAGTTGGTAGCAAGATGATTGAGCAAATTGTGGTAAAAAAACTGATGCCTTTCACAGCCTGCTAAGCGTGTCTTTCCCAGGAGAAAATGAAACTAATAATGGCCACCGGCAGGAAGAGAAGGAATGACTGACCTGGAAGTGGAAGGCATGTACTAGAATTAATTAGCTGCAGTCTGCTATACAGAAAAAGGACAGAAGGTGGCAGCAGACCAAATGCAAAACTGAACACAAAGAATGGTAACATAACACAATCTATATAAGCATATAATCATAACTTTACATGGAACAGCACACTATGGATGAGGATACCAGCTCCCCGCAGAAGAAGATGCCACCCACCCTGATGAAGGAGTGGACATGGACAAGAGAAGAGAATACAAGACTATTTTTCACCATGGTCTGCGGAGGCACAAGAGGAGTTACAGTTAGTTTTTTTCACAAAATTAAAATTTGTTTTTGTTATTCCCCCATTTTTCCTAATTGTCTAGTGGTGACACATAGATTTTATCTAATCTGTACATGGCTCTTCACATTTCCAGCATTATTGTAAAAGGTCCATTCAAAAGATCCTTCTATGGAAAGAGGCCCAATCCCTAAAAGCAGATGTATGGTGCGTTCAGGACACCCGCCTATATAGCACTGATGCCCATAGACTGCAGAATGGGAACTTCCCAAATGTCTTTCATTCCCAAGCAATTGACAAAAAAGAGGAGTAGTAATCGCGATAAAGAACACCGTCAGCTTTCGGGTAATCACCAGCGTAGTGGACGACGAGGGCAGATACGTCATCCTAGTCTGCACCATAAATAACAAGACCTACACAATTGTCTCTATGTACGCCCCTAACTCCAGGCAGATTTCATTTCTTAAAGACACCCTGGCGGTAGTAGCAAAGGTTAAAAAAGGCGCCTTGTTAGTCTGCGGGGACTTTATCATCACCCCCTGTCCTAATATTGATAAATTCGTGCCCCTCAAAAGAAAGAAAATACCCGATCACTCTCTCAGACCCTCCTAGCGGAAGAACTCTATGATGTTTCCGAGCGGGATTACACCTTCTACTCACACTCCCATAGAGGTGACTCCAGAATTGACCTAATGGTCACAGATAAATGGTTATTACAGGACGTCTAAAAGGCCGCGATAGGGAACATAACCTGGTCGGACCACGCCCCGGTCTCTGGTCAAATTACAGAGGGACACAACTATCCAACATATTCTCTATGGAGAGTGAATAACTACCTTATCACATCCCATAAAATTAGTCCCCAATTGCAGAAAGCATTATCATAATATTTCACAATTAATAACACACCTGATGTGTCCGTATCTACAGTATGGTGCGCCCACAAGGCCGACATCTGGGGTAAAATAGCGTTCCAGAATAAAAAAGCAACACTACACCAAATAGAGGAAATTAATCAAAACATAGCCGCACTAGAAGAGGCTCACAAACGTAGCCCCTCAAACAATCCTCCAAACATTACAGAAACTAAGGTATGAACTACACCAACTGCTCCAACCCAAATACGAGCACAATCTACGGAAAAGTAAAGCCAAATATTACTGGCAGGGAAACAAAGCGGGCAAAATTTTAGCCAATAAAATCAGAGCCAAAATAACCAAAGATTGTCCCACGTACAGGGCGACCAAAAAATATAATATATAACCCCAAGGAAATCGCTAACACCTTCTCACAATACTATTCCTCCCTCTATAATCTGCAGGAAAATACCACAATACCACAACCCCCACCCCCAACTAATAAATCAGTTCTTAAAGAGCGTAAAACGTCCTAAAATACCGGAAGACTAATTGCACATGTTGAATCAACCAATATCCCAAAAAGAAATACAGCAAACAATTAAAGGAATGAAAAATAATAAGTCCCCCGGCCCAACGGTCTAACGAGTGAATACTTCAAAATATTCCAAGATATGACATCAATTTTCCAAAATTTTATTCCTGTTTAACTCCCCAAAAAAGATCAATTGATGGCACATCGTATCCATTGACTGACACCTGAGTATAAGGTTTGCATGGAGGTATTGATCGTATTGTAAGAACTTCGGGCTGAGATTTCCCCTATCCAGGACTTCATATAGAAGAGGCCATGCCACTTTGTCAAAGGCCTTTTTGGCATCGAGACTCATCAGCATTGCAGGTGGCCTCAATCCATCTTGAGCCAGGACCGTGGCTGTGACCGCTATGCGAATATTTGCCACACTGCTCTGTCCCTGACTAAATTCTTTTTGAGCCTCACATAGGAGGCCAGGTAGCAGCATCTGCAGTCAGTTCACCAGGATCCTCGCCAAGAGTTTATAGTCGTGGTTGAGGAGTGAGAGTTGGTGATAAGATTGTGGCAATAGTGCGTCTCCTGAAGAAAAATCACATCTGGTCGGAATCACTTTAGGCGTATTAGAACTGTTTTGCATTTAAGGGTGGTGTTAAGGCCCGCCACGTTCCATGGCAAGAACAATAAGTTTGGTGAGGAGTAAATGGTAAAAACACATTTGAAAGGTTAACTCACCAAAACCCTGACTAATGCACTAGCAGGATGCAGCAGACCTCCACTGATAAAGGCTGGGGCAGCACAGGTGCAAACCACTGATGAGAACAGCCAGTAGCCCAATATGGTCTGGCTGCCTAGTGGAAAAAAATGCACAGAAATAGGGATTGCATAGGACATCAGTCACACAGATAAGTGTGGTGCAAAGTGTCTGAACAGCCTATTAATGACGCCCATAGTATTAGCAGGCGGGCTGCTCAGCACTATATATATGCATCACACAGAAAAAACCAAGCCAACATGAAGAGGTCTAGCTGCATCCTGCAAAAATGATAAAAAGTGCAAAAAGATATGGGGTATTAGTTACTATTATGGCCAAAGTAGATTAGCTCACAACCCAACGTCAAGGGTCCCCAGATATTGTGAGTCCCTAACACTAAATCTGAACAGCGCACATAAGGAAAAAATTCCCCCAAATTTTTCCACTAGGCAGCCAGACCATATTGGGTTATTGGCTGTTCTCATCAGTGGTTTGCACCTGTGCTGCCCCAGCCTTTATCAATGGCGGTCTGCTGCATCCTGCTAGTGCATTAGTCAGGGTTTTTGTGAGCTAACCTTTCAAATGTGTTTTTTTGGAATTTTTGGGTGTCAGAATATGATGTGTGGGGTATACTTATCCTGGGTCCCAGGGCAAGGTCATTGCGGTGTGTAATAGTACGGTGTGTCCATCCCATTCGGTCCCAGGAAGCCGCAGGCATGAACAGGTATTAAAGGTGGGTCCCGTATCCATTGGTGTCTGATCTAAGAAGGGGGAAACACAAGAGGATAGAGGTAACAGAGAACAATAAAAAAATAAACATAGTTAACTTTACAAATCGGTGGTGGGAGCTCGCTGGGAATATACCAGGAGAGCCGTGCCACCACCAAAGAGAACACTCTATAGCAGAAACAACAGTCCTCCTAGAGTGAGAAATAACATATAGAGCAGGTTTCATACATCATCCCACTGTGACGTCTCCATGGCGTTGGAATCTTCTGTATGCCATTGTAGGGAGATGGGCCGGGCCAATAACATTCCTAATAATACATCCGGTACTACCCCCCCATGGCCAGCTAGGGTTGGTAAATGTTACAATGACATTTCCCAGTGAATGCATTTGTATTGGTTGAAAGCAATGTAAAAGTTGAAAAACGCATCAAAAACGCTGCGTCTGAACATAGCCCAAGTGGCGGAGGAAGATTTTGGTCTGGGGTTAATTATTTTGCCTTATATAAAAGTCATTAACCTGGAAAGGATGCACCTTAACATATTTCCCAGCAAAATCCATTTTGGTTTCGTTTTTGTACGTTTATTGGTGAACCTGTAAAAATGGCATGAAACTCTGACAACATTGTTTACAACTGTGACTTAGGAGTCAGGAATGCTTCCAGGGGCGATCCCCATGATGTTCCCATGTCATTTGAGCAGTGTTTCTATCATTTTCAGATGTTTTTAGACCTTAAAAGGACCCCCGGGGGGATCGTGGTAAAAATGCTCGGGTCTCCCATAGACTTACATTGGGCTCGTTGTTCTGTCCGAGTACCCGAGTATTCCAATTTGCTCGACCCGAGCAATGAGCACCCGAGCATTTTAGTGCTCGCCCATCACTAGCCATAACCAATGTGGACATGTCCAGTTCAATAATGTTGCAATGCCTACCCATAGTAAGGGAGGATAAGATGAACCTACCACGCTCCCCCGACGCACGTTTAGTGTATCAGCTTTCTCAAGAGGAATTGCCATTGGAGTCCTGTCCCATTAGCTATTTATATGATAATCTCATCTGCCAATTACAGTGGAGCATGGTTACTGTTGCCCGCATCATTATGATTTGCTTCTACCCACCACCATCAAAGCGGCATGAATGTCGGGTAAATCAAACCCAGTGACACCATAGACACGCATGAGTCACATAACAGATGACCTGACAGTGCAGAAAGGAACAGGAGCGCAGGGTGCAGGCGCACATTGGCGGCCATTTTTAAGAATTCAGCTGGAAACAGCCATGTATAAGGACAATGTTCTGGCATAAAAGGCATGGAATCGCATCGTAAGGAAAACACAGACTTGAAGGAATGGGGAGGGAACAGAATGAAAGCTGCTACCAGGCGCCAATCAATAGGATTATATGCAAATAAAATTGTACAAAGTGCTGAGTGCCAGAGTCTGTGAATAAAAGTTATTAATGTGCACAAACATTATGGTAAGGACTTGTGGAAATATTTGCAAATAATATGTAAATGAACAAATACAGACACTGTGTGAAAGGGTCAGGACAAAGGGAGAAATAATGAGAAGAAAAAATTAAAGTATGTGAAAAAGCGAAAATGAATGAAAAATAAGAATAAAATAAAAAGTGAAAATACAAGTACAAGTGAGTGTAAGAAGATGAGATACAGTAGGTCTGTCAGTTACTGAGCTCAATTCCCTCGATATCCATGGGTGAATGCCATCTGGGCCGGGGGATTTGCCACTGTTCACTTTGCTCAGACGCTGGCGACCTTCTCTTGTGTTACACTAGCTACAGTAGTGTCCAATATAACAGCAGTCCAGTATGACTAACCCGATTAATCCCTGTTTTTGGTATAAATTAAATTACGTGTCACACAATTTACCAGTTGGTGCAGTAGATTCTAAGAAAACCACCAGACTCCGAATTCATGATCTGTGGGTTTTTGAGTCTGTGTATTAGAATAATAGAAAGGCGGTGATCACAATAATAGCTGTGTGGAGATCACTCAGTGAGGGCAATCATTCTGTGAAGAGACAGGTGGGAATCCGGTGGCCCTTATCTAAGGGTGAGGCCAGGACATGTTGTACATGCATTTCTCCTTGAAACCCTGAGAAATATGGGTCGCTCGAGACATTGTTCAGAAGAACAGAGTACTTTGATTAAAAAGTTGATTGCAGAAGATAAAACTTATAAAGAAGAGGAGACAATGATTGGCTGTTCAGCTAAAATGATCTCCAATGCTTTACCATGGAAAGCCAAACCAGAGAGACATGGAAGACAGCAGAAGACGACCATTCAAATGGATGGAAGAATAGCCAGAATGGCAAAGGCTCAGCCAATGATCAGCTCCAGGATGACCACAGACAGTCTCACGCTACCTGTGAGGACTGTGACAGAAGACGCTTGTGTGTAATCTCTTACCAAGAAGTCCCCGCAAAATTCCACTGTTAATAAAACACATGTACGGAAGCGGATACAATTTGCCAAAGAAAATATCAACTGGCCTAAAGAGAAATGGAGAAACATTTCATGGGCTGATGAAAGTGGAATTGTTCTTTTTGGATCCAAGGGCCGCAGACAGGTCGTCAGACATCTCCAAACTCTGCATTCTAGCCTCGGCACACTCTGAAGACAGTGACGCATGGTGGTGCCGGCATCATGATATGGGCATGTGTCTCTTACTATGGTGCCGGACCTATTTACCGCACACCAGGGATCATGGACCAGTTTGTATATATTACAATACTTGAAGAGGTCACGCTGCCTTACGCTGAAGAGGATATGTCCTTGAAATGAGTGTTTCACCAAGACAACAACCCTAAACACACCAGTAAACGAGCAAAATCTTGGATCCCATCCAACAAAATTGAGGTTATGGAGAGGCCAGCCCTAATCCCGGACCTCAATCCGATAGAACACTTGTGGGGCGACATCAAAAATGCCGTTTCTGAGGCAAAGCCAACAAATGCCAAAAAATTGTGTGGGATGTAGTCCGAGCATCCTGGGCTGGAATAACAGCTGACAGGGGCCAGAAGTTGGTTTACTCTATGCAACATAGTTGTGAAGCCGGTCTAAAAATCTGTGGGTAACAGCTAGTGATGAGCAAATTTGTTTGAAAAATGATTGTCAAACAGAAATTCGACACAAATATGGTGCATTCGGATCTGTGATTAGAAACCCGAGCAAAATTTAAAAAAAATCAAGAAAAATCGGTAACATTCGGTGCAAAGTGCAGGAAAATATTTGTGTTGCCACAAAAATAGTGTGCAGAGCTCAGAGGCGCGGCGTGCTTGTAAGCACAACAGTCAGCCAATCAGGGTGCAGGAAACACAATGTCCTGACACTACGGCTTGTTTCATTGGCTGCTGAAATCACATGTCGCTCTCCATATAAATAGCGGACATCTTGTTTTAGCGCCATTTGTACATTGTAACAGCGCAGAGAGGCTGCTCCTGACGCTGCCACTGTTTACAGCAAGATTTCAGCTATTTAGTTAGGCCGTTGTATATCAGACAGATCGTGTAGCTAGATAGTGTCCAGTGCGGCTGTTACATTTACCTTCCCGCATTTCTTTTTTGGACATTACTGAGGTCCACAGACAAATCCAGCCGTTCACGGCTTCTATTGTCATCCATGCACGAGTATTGCATTCTAATTCACATGTAGCTAGTGATAAAATATTAAACAGCCTGCTGTGTCCCACCTTGTCATTCAGTGCTGTGGTGATAAAAAAAACCTAAGGCACATATAAAAAAAGATTTTTAATTGCAAAAAGTTTGACAGCCCCGCACACATACACACAGCCCCACAGACCACTGCACACAGATACAGCCCCACAGACCACTGCACACAGATACAGCCCCACAGACCACTGCACACAGATACAGCCCCACAGATCACTGCACACAGATACAGCCCCACAGACCACTGCACACAGATACAGCCCCACAGACCACTGCACACAGATACAGCCCCACAGATCACTGCACACAGATACAGTCCCACAGACCACTGCACACAGATACAGCCCAACAGACCACTGCACACAGATACAGCCCCACAGACCACTGCACACAGATACAGCCCCACAGACCACTGCACACAGATACAGCCCCACAGATCACTGCACACAGATACAGCCCCACAGACCACTGCACACAGATACAGCCCCACAGACCACTGCACACAGATACAGCCCCACAGACCACTGCACACAGATACAGCCCCACAGACCACTGCACACAGATACAGCCCCACAGAACACTGCACACAGATACATCCCCACAGACCACTGCACACAGATACAGCCCCACAGACCACTGCACACATACACACAGCCCCACAGACCACTGTACACAGATACAGCCCCACAGACCACTGCACACAGATACAGCCCCACAGACCACTGCACACAGATACAGCCCCACAGACCACTGCACACAGATACAGCCCCACAGACCACTGCACACAGATACAGCCCAACAGACCACTGCACACAGATACAGCCCCACAGACCACTGCACACAGATACAGCCCCACAGACCACTGCACACATACACACAGCCCCACAGACCACTGCACACAGATACAGCCCCACAGACCACTGCACACAGATACAGTCCCACAGACCACTGCACACAGATACAGCCCCACAGACCACTGCACACAGATACAGCCCCACAGACCACTGCACACAGATACAGCCCCACAGACCACTGCACACAGATACAGCCCCACAGACCGCCGCACACAGATACAGCCCCACAGACCACTGCACAGATACAGCCCCACAGACCACTGCACACAGATACAGCCCCTCAGACCACTGCACACAGATACAGCCCCACAGACCACTGCACACAGATACAGCCCCACAGACCACCTCCGTCACACACATTCTCTGCCCATTAGACTTACATTGGACTCGCTACGAGTACCCGAGTATCAGGAGCTACTCACTAATCCCTATCACTGACCTGTGTGAATACCTCTCTAAGGTTGATGTCTGCATTCCTGGGTGAATGTGGACACCTCTGTCAGCAATGCCTGCATTTATGGGTAAGTAGTGACCTGCTGTAATTAAAATCACCACCTGGTGGAGGGCGGAGTGCTCGGTCAGTAAGCTAATATACGAGACAAAAAAAACTGACTGGCACATCCAGACTAGTGTGAATAGGTGTATACCAAGAGGAGCTACCCCACTTATACAATATACAAAGAAAGGTTGCACTCTATCATGCTTAAGCATGTCAATGTGGAATATGTGAAATTTGACATATTCCACATTGACATGCTTTAGCATGATAGAGTGCAACCTTTCTTTGTATACTTTGCCTGCTCCAGTCACGCAAGTTGTGTGCTCATTTCTGCCATTCGCACCCCTCTCATCGACTTGCATTGATACACGGTGGAATTCCACCCTGCACATGTTGCGGCGACTGTGGCAGCAGCAACAAGCCCTGACGCAGTATGTCATGTCGTATAGCCTGGGCCAACACAGTATGCAGATGGCGCATGTCACATTTACAGAGTGCACACAGATTAAGGACCTCTGCACCCTTCTGCACAGTTTTGAAATGGCTACTAAGATGGTTATCACTGATGCCACCATCATCAGCATCACTATTCTGGTCATCTATATGCTGGAGTAGACTGAATAGCCAGCGGGAAGAGATGGTGGTCCCAGAAGAAGAGGAGGAAGCAGAGGAGGATGCAGAAGGGATAATATTGTCTTTAAGTTCAAGACTGTCACCACACAGGTGGGTGCCAAGGGAGGGTGGATTACTGTGATCGATGAAGGCTGGTGATAACAGACAAGCTGTTATTGAAGGGGCAAGATCCAAGGAACAAATGGAGGAGAAAGAGGTGATGGGCGAGTAACTGTCTGTTGTTCGTGGTTGGAGGGATGGGATGGAGGAAATGAGCCTCATTGTTACCCAGCCACCAACACAGCATGGGCTTGGACCTCATGGTAGAGCCCGACATATGAGCGCCTTCTTGCTGCACTATATGCAACATGATCCCCGTATAGTTATGATTAGGAATAATGCTGACTGCTGGGTTGCCACTTTATTAGATACACGTTATAAAACCAAATTTTGCCAGATGGTTCGCACCCTAGAAAGGGAACAGCGAATGCTGGAGTATCAAAACACGCTTTTACACAACCTTAGGAGAGCTTTTCCCCAAGACAGCAGTGAATCACACCGTTCACATCGCAGCTGTAGACTTCCAACCTCCGGACCGTCAATTCTTCAACGCCAAAACATTAGCAGCAGCAGCAGTGAAAGTAGAAGAAGCAATTTCTGTGAGTCCTTTGACACTTTTTTAGGCCAACGCATAACGTGGGTTACTTGCTTATGTATTTTACCCAAAATATTAACTAAGACCTCTCATATTTTTTATGTGTTTCTTGCACTTTATTTTTCAGGGTGCAGTTGGGCCCATTCGGTCTTGTAAACTGTGGTGTCTGTTCACATTGGATGCATTTGGATGGCGCTAGGCAGCCCGCCTGATCTAATAGTATGGGCGTAACTAATAGGCTGTTAGCCTGGATGATGTGCATTCCCATTGTGTGAACAGCGCCGCATACAAGTCTTCATTGTGCATTAATATACCAAGCATCCGCCCCTCCATACATTGGTGGGTTGTGAGCGGTTGTCTCATCGGTATTCTTGCACCTGTGTTGCCCCCATCCTAACTATATGGGCCCACTCTCCCCGATAGTGCATTTGTTTGGAGGTCTGGGCAGGTCGGCATCGCTGCTTTTAGATGTGGTTTTGAACATTTGACTGAATTTTTATATCTACACATGATTTACACAAATTATATTTTCTTGTCTTAACTCTTTACTATTTAACATTAGAAGCTGTGTATTTTTGTAATTATTTGTATGTATACATGATTGATTACCACTTCTGTCTCTGTAAAAACAATCCCCTTTAACCCCTTTCTGACATCGGGTGTAAATGTACGCTGATGTCAGACTCCCTCCTTTTGATGTGGGCTCCGGCGCTGAGCCCACATCTTTTCTCGCACATGATGGGCCAGAAACCCCGCACATCAGTGACCCTGTCACGTGATCGCGGGTCACCGATGGGTTGGTATGACAACCAGAGGTCTCCAGCAGACCTCTATGGTTGTCACTGCCGGATCCTATGAGCGCTGCCCAGTGGTTGGCGCTCATAGCAAGTGAGCAACTCTGCTACATACAGGTGATCTGATCATTGCTTGTATGTAGCAGAGCTGATCGGGTTATAGCAGCTTCTAACCTCCCATTGAGACTATTGAAGCATGCCTGTGGAGACATGGGGTGGTCAGCGCGCACCCCGGTCTGCTGGCCGAAACGACATGGATCAGGGATCATCCCACCGAACGCAGGCTCTCCCTTTAACATGGGCATAACGCTACTCAGACAACACACAGTGAGGGTAATGCAGTGTGGCAATGCTTTATTGAACCACAAAACAGGCAGAAAACACATAGAACAGTCCCAGCAAAATACCCAGCAGAGTGCACATTACTTAGTCTCACACTTCCACTGATTCGCTCTCAGGGTCGCTACCCCACCTGTGGCACGCACAGAGAGGAGGTAACGACAAGCGTAGGAAGATGACAATCCATTCAGTCATAGAATCATAGAATCATAGAGTTGGAAGGGACCTCCTGGGCCATCTGGTCCAACCCCCTGCTCAAAGCAGGATTCGCTAAATCATCCCAGTCAGATGTCTGTCCAGCCTCTGTTTGAAGACTTCCATTGAAGGAGAACTCACCACTTCTCGTGGCAGCCTGTTCCACTCATTGATCACTCTGTCATAAAGTTTTTTCTAAGATCTAATCTGTGTCTCCTCCCATTCAGTTTCATCCCATTGCTTCTAGTCTTTCCTTGTGCAAATGAGAATAAAGTTGATCCTTCTACAATGTGACAGCCCTTTAGATATTTGTAGACAGCTATTAAGTCTCCTCTCAGTCTTCTCTTTTGCAAACTAAACATTCCCAAATCCTGCAACCTTTCCTCATAAGACAGGGTTTGCAGACCGGTCACCATTCTGGTCGCTCTTTTCTGAACTTGCTCCAGTTTGTTGATGTCTGTTTTAAAATGTAGTGCCCAAAACTGGACACAATATTCCAGATGAGGTCTGACCAAAGAGGAGTAGAGGGCAATAATGACTTCACGTGATCTAGACTGTATGCTTCAGTTAATACATCCTAGAATTGCATTTGCCTTTTTTGCTGCTGCATCACACTGTTGACTCATATTCAGTCTGTGATCTATTAGTATACCCAAGTCTTTTTCACATGTGCTGTTGCTTAGCCCTATTCCTCCCATTCTGTATATGCTTTTTTCATTTTTATTGCCCAGATGTAGTACTTTGCATTTCTCCCTGTTAAAAACCATTCTGTTAGTTGCTGCCCACTTCTCCAGTTTATTTATATCTTTTTGAATCCTCTCTCTCTCTTCTCTAGTATTAGCTATCCCTCCTAGCTTTGTGTCATCAGCAAATTTAATCAGTTTACCCTCAATTCCTTCATCTAAATCATTGATAAAGATGTTAAACAATACAGGGCCCAGGCAGAGCCCTGTGGTACCCCACTTGAGACATTCTTCCAACTGGATGTGCAGCCACTTACGACCACCAAGGTAAAAGGCCAGTTGATCCGAGGATCACAACCTGGCTTCTCCAAACGTATCCATGGTTCAACGATAGTCAATGGAGCAGATCTGTATTCTTCCAACCGAGGATGAAAACCCCTAGGTTGTTTCCTACCGAATGATAGATCTGAGTCCCTCGTGATGTAAAAACTATACGAAGTATATAGTTTTAAGTCTGGGGTCTGCCGATATGTGGCTAGTTTTCTGTTTCAGATAACATGATTTTAATTTTTTTTTTGTCCGGTCTCGCTTGAATATATGTCAATATTAAATAGTCACCTGATGACGCCTTTGGTGAGGACAATGAAAGCAGTAGAAATAAGAGGCTTGGAGAGTGAATGTGTTTACATCACCTCATCCTATATACTGAATTGTGGGGTATATGTTTTTTTTCTATTAGTCACCTTCTGACTAACATTCAGGGGGTGAATTAAGGGTATAGTTTTCCATTTGGAATTAATAAAGTTTAGTTTTATCCTTTTTTCAGCATACATGAGGAATGACAAGAGACAACCCATTTAAGAAAATTTAATTTTGGTTAAAACTATTCCAACATTATGAACATAAAAAAGGCTTCTCCCCTATGTGACGTTTCTGATGTTTATTAACAGCTGATTTCCAAGTAAAATATTGACTACATTAAGAAAATGAAAAAGGCTTCTCCCCTGTGTAACTGCTCTGATGTCTAACAAGAAGCGCTTTCCATTCAAAATATTTCCCACATTCTGAACAGGAAAAAGGCTTCTCCCCTGTGTAAGTTCTCTGTTGAGGTGGCTCAGTGTTAGTCCCTGGGTTCAACTCCCATCAAGGACAACATCTGCAAGGAGTTTGTATGTTCTCCCCATGTTTGCGTGGGTTTCGTCCCACATTCCAAAGACATACTGTTAGGGAATTTAATTTGAGCCCCATTGGGGACAGTGATGATAATGTGTGCAAACTGTAAAGGGCTGCAGAATAGGTTAGCGCTATATAAAAAGAAAGATTATTATTAGTAGTAAGATTCCATTTCTGTTAATACATTTCCCACATTATGAACAGGAAAAATGGCTTCTCTGATGTGATCAAGATTTATTTTCCATTAAACATAAAGGAAGTTTCTCCCCTCTGTGAGTTATTTGGTGTGGAACAAGACTCCCTTTCTGGTTAAAAATTGTTCAACATTCTGAACATGAAAAAGGCTTCTCCCCTGGTGAGTTCTCTGGTGCCTAACACAATCTGATTTAGTGCAAAAACATTTCCCACATTCTGAACATGAAAAAGGCTTCTCCCCTGTGTGAGTTTTATGGTGATTAACCAAATCTGATTTCTGGTTAAAACATTTCCCACATTCTGAACAGGAAAAAGGCTTCTCCCTTGTGTGAGTTTTATGGTGATTAACCAATTGTGATTTCCAGTTAAAACATTTCCCACATTCTGAACAGGAAAAAGGCTTCTCCCCTGTGTGAGTTCTCTGGTGTCTAACAAAATGTGATTTAAGTGCAAAACATTTCCCACATTCTGAACAGGAAAAAGGCTTCTCCCCTGTGTGAGTTCTATGGTGATTAACCAAATCTGATTTCTGGATAAAACATTTCCCACATTCTGAACAGGAAAAAGGCTTCTCCCCTGTGTGAGTTCTATAGTGAGTAATCAGATCTGATTTCTGGTTAAAACATTTCCCACATTCTGAACAGGAAAAAGGCTTCTCCCCTGTGTGAGTTCTCTGGTGTCTAACAAAATGTGATTTAAGTGCAAAACATTTCCCACATTCTGAACAGGAAAAAGGCTTCTCCCCTGTGTGAGTTCTATGGTGATTAACCAAATCTGATTTCTGGATAAAACATTTCCCACATTCTGAACAGGAAAAAGGCTTCTCCCCTGTGTGAGTTCTATGGTGATTAATCAGATCTGATTTCCGGTTAAAACATTTTCCACATTCTGAACAGGAAAAAGGCTTCTCCCCTGTGTGAGTTCTCTGATGAGTAACAAAATGTGATTTCTGTATAAAACATTTCCCACATTCTGAACAGGAAAAAGGCTTCTCCCCTGTGTGAGTTCTATGGTGATTAACCAAATCTGATTTCAGTGTAAAACATTTCCCACATTCTGAACAGGAAAAAGGCTTCTCCCCTGTGTGAGTTCTATGGTGATTAACCAAATTTGATTTCAGTGTAAAACATTTCCTACATTCTGAACAGGAAAAAGGCTTCTCCCCTGTGTGAGTTCTATGGTGATTAACCAAATCTGATTTCCATGTAAAACATTTCCCACATTCTGAACATGAGAATGACTTTTTTGCTTTAGGAGCGGTTTGTTTTTTAATGCCTCTTTTGTGACATTGCTTTCCCTTATTACTCAGTAATGAATCAGAATATGGGACCTGTTTCATAGGATCAGATGACAGATCTTTGCTGTGAATGGATGATGATATATCTGGAGTAATGGCATTCACTTCAGTTGTATCTTGTAGGAGCTCAAGATCATCAGATTTAAAAATTGAAGATGTCAACTGTCCCTCTGATCTCCTGGTACAGTCATCTGCTAAGATAAAAAAACAATTATTTATTAATAAAATATCCTTTAGTTTCATATTTTTGAACATTTCTACTTAAACTGTCCATAAAAATGGCAAGCTATGTAAAAAACTTTAATTATTTACCAAGACATTGACTGTTCACAGTCTAATAGAAAACCTTGTTGGATGAACCAGTAGTGTGTGGTGTTCAACTGTTTGTATTCGATAATTGGGAGGCAGAATGAACAAAGAAACGAATCAATGTTATGTAGACGAAAATAATACCAATTCTCATCTCACAAAAAACAAGTCCCCACTCAGGTCCATCATCTGTCAATGGAAAAACAGAGGTTCCCACACTATTAGTGGCTCAAAGGCTGTTGAAAAGCAACAAGGTTTCTATAAACCAATCCAGCAAAATCCACTCTCACTTCGGAGTCTTGCAGTGTGCGCAAACAACATCTAGGATCCCTGTAATTAGCAATATTATAGTGAGAAGAATCCACTTAATTTTTGGTGTGTGTCTCCTGGAGCACAATCTGGGCACTATGTTCTGGGTAAGAAAATGGCAAATGTGTAATTTTCACTCCAACATCCACTGCATGTTAATTTCCGGAAAGTTGCTGTAGAGTCAAAATATTCACTCCTCCTACACACGTGGTCAAAATTGTTGGTACCCGTTGTTTAATGAAACCCACAATGGTCACAGAAATAACTTTAATCTGATAAAAGTAATAATTAAAAAATCTATGAAAATGAACAACTGAAAGTCAGACATTGCTTTTCAGCCATGCTTCCACAAAATTTAAAATAAATAAAACTCATGAAATAGGCCTGGACAGAAATGATGGTTCCCTTAACTAAAATATTTTATTGCACAACCCTTGGAGGCAATTGTTGAAATAAACTGATTCCTGTAGCTGTCAATGAGACTTCTGCACCTCTCGACAGGTATTTTGGCCCACTCTTCAAGAGCAACTACTTCAGTTGTCTCGTGTTTGAAGGTTGCCTTTTCCAGACGGCATGTTCCAGCTCTTTCCAAAGATGCTCATTAGGATTTAGGTTAGGGCTCATAGAAGGCCACTTCAGAATAGTCCAATATTTTCCTCTTAGCCACTCTTGCATGTTTTTAGCTGTGTATTGTGTGTCATTATCCTGTATGACATGCGACTGAGACCAAGCGACATTGGGCAGCACATTTCTCTCTAGAATCCCTTGATAGTCTTGAGATTTCATTGTACGATGGAGATTCTAGACACCCTGTGCCAGATGCAGCAAAGCAGCCCCATAACATAACAGAGCCTCCTCTATGTTTCACAGTAGGGACAGTGTTCTTTTTGTGATATGCTTCATTTTTCCATCTGAGAACATAGAGCTGACGTGCCTTGCCAGAAAGTTCCATTTTTGTCTCATCTGTCCATAGGACATTCTCCCAGAGGCTTTGTAGCTTGTCAACATGTAGTTTAGCAAATTCCAGTCTGATTTTTTTTCAACAATGGTGTCCTCCTTGGTCGTCTCCCATGAAGTCCACTTTGGCTCATACAACGACGGATGGTGTGATCTGACACTGATGTTCCTTGAGCTTCAAGTTCACCTTTAATCTGTTTACAAGTTTTTCTGGGCTCTTTTGTTACCATTCATATTATCTGTCTCTTTGATTTGTCATCAATTTTCCTCCTGCAGCCACGTCCAGGGAGGTTGGGTACAGTCCTATGGATATTAAATTTCTGAATAATATCTGCAACTTTAGTCACAGAAACATGAAGCTGCTTGGAGATGGTCTTATAACTTTTACCTGTAACATGTTTGTCTATAATTTTCTTTCTAATCTCCTGAGACATCTCTTTCCTTCGCTTCCTCTTGTCCATGTTGAGTGTGATACACACCATGTCACCACACAGCACAGTGAGTATCTGTAGCCTCTATACAGGCCACTCACTGATTCCAGGATTGTAGACACCTGTGATGATAATTAGTGGACACACTGCGATTTACACATTCTGTGGAAGCTTGGTTGAAAAGCAATGTCTGACTTTCATTTGTTCATTTTCATAGATTTTTTTATTTATTATTACTTTTGTCAGATTCAAGTTATTTCTGTGACCATTGTGGGTTTTTCTGTCATTAAACGAGGGGTACCAACAATTTTGACCCCGTGTGTATAGATTATAACCCTCAGTGAATTAATTTATAACATGGAATCACTTTATGGGGATTTCTACTATTCTGGTTTTCTGTCATTTAGTTATATTAGGGCTTCTGCATATGGTGTGTCCAATCTCATCTGGGATCTGTTCCTGCTGTCCAGCTGGAGTAATCTGCTCCCTACTTCAGCCAATTGGAAAGTACCTCACCCTACTAAAGCGCAAAGCACATGGTCGGAATCTGCCAGATACAGCGCTGTTCTCCTCTGGTTCAGTCCTCTGTGCTCAGCTTGCGGATTAAAAAAACTGGAGTCTGAACTGAGAAAGTAAGTTAATGTGTATGCACAATGTAAGTGCATATTAACACATGGCCATTAACCAGAGAAAAAAAAAGCAAAAAACACAATTATCCTAAACTAAAAAGTAAAAAATAAACTGCAAATAATGCATGTTTTACTTTTTAGTTTAGGATATTTGTGTTTTTTGCTTTTTGTTTTCAGCTTGCGGCTTGTGTGTTTGTTTCCTGCTGTGACTGTGGCCCGTTTACTGACTACTTTTGTGTCTTCTGATTCTGTCCTTCTAGTTCTGACCCAGCTACCTGACTATTCTTCTTGCCATCTAACACCACAGAATAGCAGGTAACACCATGGTCCAAGCCTAGGGGTCTCTGTGTAAGTCCAGATTCCATGTAATGGTGTTAAAGGACAATGAGCAAGGCAATCCTTGGGATATGGAAAGCAGAGAAGATAGAGCCAAGCATGGTCATGGTGGACATCTTTTGAGCTGCCAGGTGACCATGAACAGTGCTCCCAATACATTGTGTCTGCAAACTATTCCAGCTAGATCTGCATTCAAATAGCTAAATGGCGCTCCTTCCCTTCTGAACACTGCCATGTGCCCAGACAGTAGTGTACAACCGTATGTAGGGTATAGTGCGAAGCTGGAAAATAATCTGTAAGATCCATCTGTTTCCTATTATCCTTTGTGAATAATTCCAAACTTACCACCACATAAAGTGACACACGTCAGATATTAATAATGGGGCCTGATTAAGAACACAAAACTGGCTGCGGAAGAGGTTAAATCAGAGGATTTTGGACACTACTGTAATCAAACACTGTGACTATAGACAATAACATCTACTGAAATGATCAAGCTCCACAGTCTCCATCAGTAATAAATGAGCAGCTAGTGGTGAAACCTCTCTGGGGTAATTAGAGTATGGGGCTCGGTGACGTCACAATCTAAACTATCGTAAGGTCCAATATTTTCTGTCAGATGAGTTTCATGGAGAAATATTACACATTTATAGAGAACTGTGTATAATAGTGCAGAGCTGAGATGTCTTAAAGGGAACCTGTCAGCAGGATTGTGCTCAGTAACCTACAGACACTGTCAGGTCACCGCCGTTATACTGATTACAATGATACCTGGTGATGAAATCCGTCTTGTGGTTGTTGTGTAATCTGTATTTGTTGTTTTCAGTTAATGAGATTCTCGTGCTCTGGGGCGGGGCTGTGGGCGGGGCTGTGGGCGGGGCTTTATGTTGTGCTCTGATTACATATTCCTCTGTATTGGCTTATGACATGTTGTTGATCCCTCACTGACCCGCCCCCCATTATTACATAATGCATTTAATAGCATTGATATTATTGTTGATAATGCTTATAATATTGTGGCTATTGTGAGGCTTAGAAAAAAAATTACATCCAGCAAAATGTCATCAGCGGCGCCAGCGCAGTAGCCTCTATCTCTTACTTATAGATACTACTGCGCAGGCGCCGCCATCGCCGGTGACATTTTGCTGGATGTAATACAGATTAATATGTAATCAGAGCACCACAAAAAGCACATAATACCTTTCTTCAAGTGATTTTCTATCTTGTCAGCACATTCTACGTACGCTGTCATTTGGCTTTATAGTCACAGATCTGGGCAGGTAACGGTCAGTGTCTCCTAATGTGAAGGAGAGAATGGCTACTGAAATCAATTATTAAACCTTATATAAGTCAGTTCAGATATGGTGTACCAAGATGGCGTCTGTGTCTTCAGACAACACCCTGGAAGGAATCCTTGGAATGCAGAAGCTGAGATACTGGATACCATATATGGAAGTGAAGGTGAATGGACCTATCATTAACTCTGTGTCCGGTATGACTCTTTAAGTGCACACTCGGCCTATATTGGGTCAGGTACAAGCAATCATATAGATCTTGCTTTAAGGGATCACCCTCACACTAATCCCAGGGAGTAGGTGGATCCTCCAGGTTGTAAGTCCTACAGAAAAGGGCTTTCAATGCCCAAAGTCATTTGAACATTTTTGGTTGGAGGAGAATGTTGTGGTCTAGAGGCAAAATGGTGATCATGGTAATATGGCCGGACTACACCACCGATAAAGCAGCCACAGCCGGTGACTGAGAGGAATCTGTGACTTCTCTGCATTCAGTGGTCACTACTCACCTGGGTAGTCATATGTGGGAATCTCCTCTTTACACCGCTCATCATCTCTCACATATGTCTCTGTAGGATTAATATGGGTCAGATCTTCACCCTGAAACAAATATTGTGAAAGTCACAGACAGATGGAGAAGTCCCATCTATGATCAGCTCTAATCCTGCCATCTCCACCGTTCTCATTACACAAGTACAAAACATATAATACTGGTGGATAAAACAAGACTGAGCACAAGACCTTCACAGCCGTCTACACATCATAGGGGAGATCTCCTGACACCTTCTCTCATCTACCTGATGATCCTGAGGAACACTGGGATCTTCTTGGTTACAGTCCTGTGGAAGAAGAGGACGGGGACATCTCTCTGGTGTTGTCCTCTTACTGGATAGATCTGGAGGAAACACATACAGGGACTGAATTCATTCTCTACATACAGATAATTATAGGCCGTGTGTATTTAGTCCTGTCTATTACCTGGTGATGTGAGGGGCTGGGGAACCTCCATTATGACGTTCTTGTACAGATCTCTGTGTCCTTCTAAATGCTCCCACTCCTCCATGGAGAAATAGACAGCGACATCCTGACACCTTATAGGAACCTGACACATACAATGATACCGTCATCCCCCGATCCCTTCATAGTGTTACTGTATAATGTCCCAGCATTCCCAGCAGTGTCACCTCTCCAGTCAGCAGCTCCATCATCTTGTAGATGAGTTCTAGGATCTTCTGGTCATTGATGTCCTCATGGATCAGGGGGTGAGGTGGAGGCCCCGTGATTGGGCTCAGGGGTCTGCCTCATCCCTCAGATACAGGGCCCTGACAGCGATCACTAGAGGTCTTCTTCACCACTGTGTAATCCTGGTTATGGAGAGACACATTAATAAATGTCACTACAGACATTTCCAGAGTCCTCACCCCTCCAGTTCTGTCCATCTGTTATTCCCATAGATAAGAATGATGTAATGTGACGTCATCAGAATCTCTCACCTCTCCAGTGAGACGGAAGAGGATCTCTAGGGTGAGGTGTAATATCCTCTCCGCCATCTTGTCTCTGTCCATATCCATCCTTGATAGGTAAATCAGGAAAATTTTCTTTTGTAGAAGATCTTCACTGAGAGGATCCGATATTGTAGAGATCTGAATGAGAAGAAGATGATCTGATGTAACATCATAAGAATCCTGTGTAATAACACAATTACTGGAGATAATAAGGGAAACATATGAGATTTATTATCTTACAGGGTTTAGTTTTCTTCCCTGACATCTACTATTAAAACCTATATATTTAGGCCACAGACAACAAGCAGTTTCCTCCTCGGAGTCGGCAGCTGAACACGTTCCTCATAGACTCATCTTCCATAACGCTAATTCTTGTCTCATTACCGACACTGGAATCGGCATTAGCAATACTGCAGGAGATATTCATTACACGCGACATGAGAAATAACTCCTTCATGATGAGGACGAAATCTTCATCTTCTACTACGGCTCTAGAGACAGATTTGGCCAGAGTCGGTCACTGCCTCCATCCCCACTGGCCGTCTATATGAAGGTTTCCCGCAGGGCTGTGGAGTCGGAGTCGGAGTCGTGGAGTCGGAGTCGGAGTTAGTTTTGGTTGGAGTCGGTAGAAATGTACCGACTCCAGCTTTAAAAAAATAGTATATATATTTCATAATTGAACTTTCATATTCAGGCAAAGATAAAAATGCTCCTACCAGAGCTTCTAATCTAAAGAGACATTTACAGCACTTTCATCCAGAAGTACTGAAAGCAGTGGATGAGAAAGACTGCATCCAAACCAATGCAACAGTGCCCAGCTCTTCCAGCCAAACAACGGAGCAGAGAACTTTGCAGCCATCAGTTGCAAGATATTTTGTCAGTGACAAAGTTACTGTGACAATGACAGTAGATACATTTAAAAAACAGATCAGAGAGCTTGTTGTAAAGGATAGTGTGCCTATTTCATTATTTTCACGACCAGCTTTTATGTGTCTGAATGGGGAAATGGCCCGCAAGCTTGGTGTTTCTCTGGAGAGAGTATTAGAAAATTAGTAATCGAAGAAGCTTTTAAACAAAAGGAAGAACTTAAAAAAACTCTCAAGGGACGCTTTCTGTTTCTTAAAATGGATGCCTGCCCACGTCACAGAGTGAACTATTTTTCCATCAATGTCCGATTTGTTTGTGACAAAAATGAAATAGTTACCAAGACATTGGCAGTAAAAGACACCAAAGCTCATCACACCAGTGAGTTTCTCCAGGTCTTGGTGGAAAAGGTTCTGCAAGACTATGAACTTAAAAAAGAGCAAGTTCTTTCTGTCGTAACTGACAATGCTTCAAATATGATAAGTACTATTAAGCTAATGAATGAGAGTAATGATGGTGACCAGCAGCTAGAAGAACATTCTGGGTCCACAGACACAGAAATGTTTGAAATAGAGGAACACAGTATTGTAACTGAGGAGCAAACTGAAGTTGCTTCAGATGAACAGCAACATGATAGTTTAGATGATCTTGTTGAAACTGTGTCAATATGTTCTTTCATTCATCACATGCGCTGTGTTGTGCATACGCTACAGCTGGCTATAAGAGACAGTCTGCAAGAAGGACATGCTGCTGCACTGATTGGCAAGGTGAGAAAATTGGCTACTGTTGCCAGAACCCCTAAAGTTGACTCAATTTTGAAGAGACGTGCTGGAAAAGGGGCAATTATTGATCAAGCCACACGATGGGGCATTACTTACTTAATGATTCAGCGCTTGGTTGAACTGAAAACCTTTCTTGTAGACATGGCTAACCCTCAACTGACGCTAAATGAAAGTCAGTGGAATCAGGTGACTGAGCTGGAAAAATTGCTGGAGCACCCATTTACAGTGACTAAAAAATTACAAGCAGAGGACTTAACTCCAGGTATTTTCTTAAAGGAGTGGAAGAACCTGATGTTTCGCCTGTCCCAAAGAGGAGGGTTAATTGCAAGTGGCATTGCTACATCAATGAAACGGAGAGAGGAGCTACTATTACAAAATAACATTCTTTTGGCAGCTGTTTATGTAGACCCAATGCATCGGATTCTTCTAGATGATCAACAGCTAAGTAAAGGAAAAGAAGCTCTGTTTGAAATAGCAGTAAGGATGAAAGGGTTGCAGAACAGTCAGGAGGAACAAGAAGAATTTGGTCGTCCTGCCACATCTTCACCCTCATCATCAACTGATGAAGAATTTAATTTCGAAAAATATTTGGATCACAAGGACCGTGCAAAGCGTTCCCGCATAGAAGAGTCATCCCCCATCAAGGAACACAGCCAGTACATGTCAGCAGAATTTTTCATGTGCACTAAAAGAAATTGAGAAATTTGACCGTTCATCAAAAATAACAGTGCAACAAGCGATTCCTCTGTATCCTGACATTGTCAGAGATGTTGCCCGAGTGGTTACTGCTTTGCCACCAACACAAGTTAGTGTAGAGAGGTTGTTCTCTGCTCTCAAAATAATTAGATCAGATTTGAGGGCATCCATGAAGGAGGATCTGACAGAGGCAATACTTTTTCTGAGGACAAATTTATAGATTTCTTCTTATTAACTGCATAAAAGTGTTTATTGCATATTTACTTACAGTTTAGAAAAGTTTATAAAAGTTATTTGCTATATTCTAATTGTATTCTAATAAATGTAGTTTTTGCTCTAAGTGGTCTGATTACTTATATGATGGTGAGAAACTGAATAAGCACGATGTTTAATATTTTACAACAGTAAATTTGTGGTTATGAATTGGCCATTTATGAAGGAGTCGGAGTCGGAGCCGGAGTCGGAGCCTGATAAAATCCAGGAGTCGGAGTCGGAGCCTGATAAAATCCAGGAGTCGGAGTCGCAACTGTGGCTTACCGACTCCACAGCCCTGGTTTCCCGTCTTCCCCGCACAGGAATCTTCTATCGACGTTAGATCTCAGCTCTGAGTCACACACAGAAGTTTGAGGCTTTTAGAAAAGATTTTTAGTTTCCACAATCACAACGGACAGAAATGATCTGATGCCAAAGTCTCCATCTACAGTGATTTATGGGGATTATTTCTGGCCTTAGGCTTTCCCATATTACAGGAAAAACTCCAGAAAAAGCCGATATTAAAATGATTCTAAAGAAAAATTGGCTCCAACAATTCTTGTAAGAAGAAAAAAAATATGCAAAAAGCAGAAGACACATTTTATAAATTTTAACATGTTAAACATTTATTAAAAATAAATTAATCTTTTTGGGCCCCAGAACATAGATGTACACCGCAGGGACGGCAAAGATGAGGCTGCAACAAAAACCCTGACAGTTTTACCACTTGCTGCTGTGAAAAGCAAACATGGCATCTAAGAAGGTGTGGCAGAGTTTGGCTGAATGCCTCCCGCCCCAAGTACTCGATAGTATGGGGTGGCCTAGTTAACCCGATACTTACATGCCTAATAATGGTGCCTGGGCTGGAATCTATGAAGGTCTATTAGGCCGGGCCAGAGGCAGCGTCCAATAAGTTACCTTATAACGCCCCCATACACATTAGACTAAAGTCCCATGAAAGCACTGATTTCGGGGGGTTTGGCCGACCATATAATGTATTTGGGGGCCTCCCGACAGATGATGTCAGGGCAGAGAAGGATCTGACATCCTGTATTTCAGAGGATAATCCGTTTGTTCTTCCTGTAGATAATCCTCCTCTAGAGGAGTCTGGAGGCGACTCTCTCATACAGACCACAGGAAAGCTGGAATATTTGTGTGTATGGGGGAGTCGGGAGAGATCGCCGTCTGCCAAATGACCGTTCAGCCAACTCTGATCTCATGTGTATGGGGCCGTTAGTATTACACTGACAGGCAGTGATGATACACGGCACTACAGTAGTACAGGGCATCACCGGAGCCATCAGAGGCTTGTATGTTGTGTGATCGCACTGATCAGAGGGGTTTAAAAAAGGTTTAAAGTGGAAAAAATATCACAGTTTCGCCAACAAGAAATATCTGTCACTATATGGAAAGCAGAGTCACTGCACAATGTTAGTTACGTCACGTCCATAACTACTTTATTATACTCTATTATCCTGTACACAGTGGAGTAGATAGAAATCACAGATCACACAGCAATAGCTGGAATTGGGCCCTCCAACATAATGGAAAAAAAATCTATTTATCTATCTCTCTATCTATATACATGGTTCAAAAAAATAAAGGGAACACTTAAACAACAGAATATAACTCAAAGTAAATCAAACTTCTGTGAAATCAAACTGTCCACTTAGGAAGCAACACTGACTGACAATCAATTTCACATGCTGTTGTGCAAATGGAATAGAGAACAGATGGAAATTATTGGCAATTGTCAAGACACCCTCAATAAAGGAGTAGTTCCGCAGGTGGGGACCACAGCCCACATCTCAGTACCAATGCGTCTGGCTGATGTTTTGGTCACTTTTGAATGTTGGCTGTGCTTTCACACTCATGGTAACATGAGACGGACTCTACAACCCACACAAGTGGCTCAGGTAGTGCAGCTCATACAGGATGGCACATCAATGCGAGCTGTGGCAAGAACGTTTGCTGTGTCTGTCAGCGTAGTGTCCAGAGGCTGGAGGCACTACCAGGAGACAGGCCAGTACACCAGGAGATGTGGAGGGGGTCGTATGAAGGCATCAACCCAGCAGCAGGACCGCTACCTCCACCTTTAAGCAAGGAGGTACAGGAGAAACACTGCCAGAGCCCTGTAAAATGACCTCCAGCAGGCCACAAATGTGCATGTGTCTGCACAAACAGTTAGAAACTGACTCCATGAGGATGGTCTGAGGGCCCGACGTCAACATATGGGGGTTGCGCTCACAGCCCAACACCGTACAGGACACTTGGCATTTGCCACAGAACACCAGGATAGGCAAATTCACCACTGGCGCCCTGTGCTCTTCACAGATGGAAGCAGGTTCACACTGAGCATATGTGACAGCCGTGACAGAGTCTGGAGACGCCGTGGAGAGCGATCTGCTGCCTGCAACATCCTTCAGCATGACCGGTTTGGCAGTGGTCAGTAATGGTGCGGGGTGGCATTTCTTTGGAGGCCACACGATGTTGGGCTGTGAGCACAACCCCCATGGAGACACAATTGTGCCTTTACCTGGAGATAAATTCCCAGTGGGGGCAATTTCCAAAATGCAATAACTTAAGTGGGGAATTCAGCTCTTTTCGCACTTAAGGGATCTGTATATGGAGTCTACAAACTACAGTGGGGGAAATAAGGATTTGTTACGCTGCTAATTCTGGGGCTAAAGTCACATTTTTGTGAGGAAAAAAAGTAAAATTGTCATTTTTTCCTTCCACATTGCTTATATTCCTGTCACACTGTCCGAATTCAGATATTGTCCTGTCAGAAAGGAGAATACAGGGAGCGAAAGGGTTACTAATGTACCTACACCCGACATTGCCATTTCCGTCTGTGGTTCCACTATTACTCCCCAGCAACATGCCCGCTGTCTTGGGGTCATACTTGATTCCGAGCTTTCCTTTGCCCCCCACATTCGATCACTGGCTCGCTCTTGTCATCTGCACCTCAAAAACATTTCTAGAATTCGACCTTTTCTTACTTTTGACTCTGCAAAAACTCTTACTGTTTCTCTTATTCATTCTCGTCTCGACTATTGTAACTCTCTTCTAATCGGTCTCCCTCTTACAAAACTCTCCCCTCTCCAATCTGTCTTGAATGCTGCAGCCAGGATCATATTCCTCACCAATCGCTACACCGATGCCTCTACCTTGTGCCAGTCATTACACTGGCTACCCATCCACTCCAGAATTCAGTATAAACTTATTACCCTCACCCACAAAGCCCTCCATGGCTCAGCACCACCCTACATCTCCTCCCTTGTTTCAGTATACCACCCTACCCGCGCCCTCCGTTCTGCTGATGACCTGAGGTTAGTATCCTCAATAGTCAGAACCTCCCACTCCCGTCTCCAAGACTTTACACGTGCCGCGCCAATTCTTTGGAATGCACTTCCCAGGTCAATACGATTAGTCCCCAGTCCCCACAATTTTAAGCGTGTCCTGAAAACGCATTTATTCAGACTGGCCTATCGCCTCAACACATTAACCTAACCTATCCCTGTGTGGCAGAGCCAAAAATTTTACCATAACCAGGTTCCCAGCATCATGTTCCCACATGCTTTATGCATCCATTAGCCCTCTGTGTCTGTACTGTTACACACTTAACATTATGGCTGGTCCATACAATCAGGGCAACTGTTACCACCCACCTTTCGTGTCTACCTCTTTCCTCATAGACTGTAAGCTTGCGAGCAGGGCCCTCACTCCTCTTGGTATTTGTTATAATCTACTGTATGTGATTATTGTTATGCTGTAATGTCTATTGTCTGTACAAATCCCCTCTGAAATGTAAAGTGCTGCGGAATATGTCGGCGCTATAAAAATAAAATTTATTATTATTATTATTATTATTAATAGGACTCACAGGAGGAACCGGCCCAGAAAGCAGAAGATCCAGAGAGTGTCCGCCACATATATGACTGCTCTGTGCACAGGACCTGTGATGAGGTCACAGGAGGGGAGGAGTCAGGGGTCACATGATCAGGGGCCTCAGTGTGTGCAGGACTCAGTGTGCTGGAGCGCTCCCGATAATCAGCTGCGTGTGTCGCGCTGTGTGATAGTCACAGCACCTGCATGGAGGGCGACACATGCAGCTGATTATCGGGAGCGCTCCAGGGATCCGGGGTCCCGATGCAGCTATTCGGTAAGTGATATTAACCAATAACAACTTCTCCGACGATATTCGCTCATCTCTAGTAATAACAGCTCAAAGGAATTCACCAAACTTTTCATTAAGTTTAATAGTAAGACCCTATTAAATATTGAGCACCAGCGGGATGAAGCATTGACAGCGGCATGTAAAAGTGTGGGCGCCCCGGGTCAAAATGACCGTTATTGTGAGCAGTAGTAACATGAAGATGAAATGATCTCTAAAAGGCCGAACCTCTAAGATGACACATGGCCTTTGTATTTTAGGCAAAAATAATAATAAAAAGTTATATATATATATATATATATAGACATTTTTACAATTTCATAATTGCATAAAGGAAAAAGGGGCGACGCAAAACTTTGGGCACCCTTGGAGATTTGTCTACTGAGATAATTTTGACCAAGATTTCACACCTTAATTAGCTTGTTAGGGTTATGGTGAGATCACATGGTGACCAGGAGCTACAGTCTGAGGAAAGGGCTAAAAAGCCTTCACTAGACCCCTGTACAGCTGTATAATGAGGCCCAGGCTTTATAGTGAGGGGACAGGAGTGAGGGCCTGTTCCCAGGACCTACAGTCTGAGGAAAGGGCTAAAAAGCCTTCACTAGACCCCTGTACAGCTGTATAATGAGGCCCAGGCTTTATAGTGAAGGGACTGGAGTGAGGGCCTGTTCCCAGGAGCTACAGTCTGAGGAAAGGGCTAAAAAGCCTTCACTAGACCCCTGTACAGCTGTATAATGAGGCCCAGGCTTTATAGTGAGGGGACAGGAGTGAGGGCCTGTTCCCAGGACCTACAGTCTGAGGAAAGGGCTAAAAAGCCTTCACTAGACCCCTGTACAGCTGTATAATGAGGCCCAGGCTTTATAGTGAAGGGACAGGAGTGAGGGCCTGTGCCCAGGAGCTACAGTCTGAGGAAAGGGCTAAAAAGCCTTCACTAGACCCCTGTACAGCTGTATAATGAGGCCCAGGCTTTATAGTGAAGGGACAGTAGTCAGGGCCTGTTCCCATGAGCTACAGTCTGAGGAAAGGGCTAAAAAGCCTTCACTAGACCCCTGTACAGCTGTATAATGAGGCCCAGGCTTTATAGTGATGGGACAGGAGTGAGGGCCTGTTACCAGGAGCTACAGTCTGAGGAAAGGGCTAAAAAGCCTTCACTAGACCCCTGTACAGCTGTATAATGAGGCCCAGGCTTTATAGTGAAGGGACTGGAGTGAGGGCCTGTGCCCAGGAGCTACAGTCTGAGGAAAGGGCTAAAAAGCCTTCACTAGACCCCTGTACAGCTGTATAATGAGGCCCAGGCTTTATAGTGAGGGGACAGGAGTGAGGGCCTGTTCCCAGGACCTACAGTCTGAGGAAAGGGCTAAAAAGCCTTCACTAGACCCCTGTACAGCTGTATAATGAGGCCCAGGCTTTATAGTGAAGGGACAGGAGTGAGGGCCTGTGCCCAGGAGCTACAGTCTGAGGAAAGGGCTAAAAAGCCTTCACTAGACCCCTGTACAGCTGTATAATGAGGCCCAGGCTTTATAGTGAAGGGACAGTAGTCAGGGCCTGTTCCCATGAGCTACAGTCTGAGGAAAGGGCTAAAAAGCCTTCACTAGACCCCTGTACAGCTGTATAATGAGGCCCAGGCTTTATAGTGATGGGACAGGAGTGAGGGCCTGTTACCAGGAGCTACAGTCTGAGGAAAGGGCTAAAAAGCCTTCACTAGACCCCTGTACAGCTGTATAATGAGGCCCAGGCTTTATAGTGAAGGGACTGGAGTGAGGGCCTGTGCCCAGGAGCTACAGTCTGAGGAAAGGGCTAAAAAGCCTTCACTAGACCCCTGTACAGATGTATAATGAGGCCCAGGCTTTATAGTGAAGGGACAGGAGTGAGGGCCTGTGCCCAGGAGCTACAGTCTGAGGAAAGGGCTAAAAAGCCTTCACTAAACCCCTGTACAGCTGTATAATGAGGCCCAGGCTTTATAGTGAAGGGACAGGAGTGAAGGCCTGATCCCAGCAGCTACAGTCTGAGGAAAGGGCTAAAAAGCCTTCACTAGACCCCTGTACAGCTGTATAATGAGGCCCACGCTTTATAGTGAAGGGACTGGAGTGAGGGCCTGTGCCCAGGAGCTACAGTCTGAGGAAAGGGCTAAAAAGCCTTCACTAGACCCCTGAACAGCTGTATAATGAGGCCCAGGCTTTATAGTGAAGGGACAGGAGTGAGGGCCTGTTCCCATGAGCTACAGTCTGAGGAAAGGGCTAAAAAGCCTTCACTAGACCCCTGTACAGCTGTATAATGAGGCCCAGGCTTTATAGTGAAGGGACAGGAGTGAGGGCCTGTTACCAGGAGCTACAGTCTGAGGAAAGGGCTAAAAAGCCTTCACTAGACCCCTGTACAGCTGTATAATGAGGCCCAGGCTTTATAGTGAAGGGACAAGAGTGAGGGCCTGTGCCCAGGAGCTACAGTATGAGGAAAGGGCTAAAAAGCCTTCACTAGACCCCTGTACAGCTGTATAATGAGGCCCAGGCTTTATAGTGAAGGGACTGGAGTGAGGGCCTGTGCCCAGGAGCTACAGTCTGAGGAAAGGGCTAAAAAGCCTTCACAAGACGCCTGTACAGCTGTATAATGAGGCCCAGGCTTTATAGAGAAGGGACAGGAGTGAGGGCCTGATCCCAGCAGCTACAGTCTGAGGAAAGGGCTAAAAAGCCTTCATTAGACCCCTGTACAGCTGTATAATGAGGTCCAGGCTTTATAGTGAAGGGACAGGAGTGCGGGCCTGTGCCCAGGAGCTACAGTCTGAGGAAAGGGCTAAAAAGCCTTCACTAGACCCCTGTACAGCTGTATAATGAGGCGCAGGCTTTATAGTGAAGGGACAGGAGTGAGGGCCTGTGCCCAGGAGCTACAGTCTGAGGAAAGGGCTAAAAAGCCTTCACTAGACCCCTGAACAGCTGTATAATGAGGTCAAGGCTTTAAAGTGATGGGACAGGAGTGAGGGCCTGTTACCAGGAGCTACAGTCTGAGGAAAGGGCTAAAAAGCCTTCACTAGACCCCTGTACAGCTGTATAATGAGGCCCAGGCTTTATAGTGAAGGGACAAGAGTGAGGGCCTGTGCCCAGGAGCTACAGTCTGAGGAAAGGGCTAAAAAGCCTTCACTAGAACCCTGTACAGCTGTATAATGAGGCCCAGGCTTTATAGTGAAGGGACAGGAGTGAGGGCCTGTGCCCAGGAGCTACAGTCTGAGGAAAGGGCTAAAAAGCCTTCACTAGACCCCTGTACAGCTGTATAATGAGTCCCAGGCTTTATAGTGAAGGGACAGGAGTCAGGGCCTGTTCCCATGAGCTACAGTCTGAGGAAAGGGCTAAAAAGCCTTCACTAGACCCCTGTACAGCTGTATAATGAGGCCCACGCTTTATAGTGAAGGGACTGGAGTGAGGGCCTGTGCCCAGGAGCTACAGTCTGAGGAAAAAGCTAAAAAGCCTTCACTAGACCCCTGTACAGCTGTATAATGAGGCCCAGGCTTTATAGTGAAGGGACAGGAGTGAGGGCCTGAGCCCAGGAGCTACAGTCTGAGGAAAGGGCTAAAAAGCCTTCACTAGACCCCTGTACAGCTGTATAATCAGGCCCAGGCTTTATAGTGAAGGGACAGGAGTGAGGGCCTATTCCAATGAGCTACAGTCTGAGGAAAGGGCTAAAAAGCCTTCACTAGACCCCTGTACAGCTGTATAATGAGGCTCAGGCTTTATAGTGATGGGACTGGAGTGAGGGCCTGTGCCCAGGAGCTACAGTCTGAGGAAAGGGCTAAAAAGCCTTCACTAGACCCCTGTACAGCTGTATAATGAGGCCCAGGCTTTATAGTGAAGGGACAGGAGAGAGGGCCTGTTCCCAGGAGCTACAGTCTGAGGAAAGGGCTAAAAAGCCTTCACTAGACCCCTGTACAGCTGTATAATGAGGCCCAGGCTTTATAGTGAAGGGACAGGAGTGAAGGCCTGATCCCAGCAGCGACAGTCTGAGGAAAGGGCTAAAAAGCCTTCACTAGACCCCTGTACAGCTGTATAAAGAGGCCCAGGCTTTATAGTGAAGGGACTGGAGTGAGGGCCTGTGCCCAGGAGCTACAGTCTGAGGAAAGGGCTAAAAAGCCTTCACTAGACCCCTGTACAGCTGTATAATCAGGCCCAGGCTTTATAGTGAAGGTACAGGAGTGAGGGCCTGTGCCCAGGAGCTACAGTCTGAGGAAAGGGCTAAAAAGCCTTCACTAGACCCCTGTACAGCTGTATAATGAGGCCCAGGCTTTATAGTGAAGGGACAGGAGTCAGGGCCTGTTCCCATGAGCTACAGTCTGAGGAAAGGGCTAAAAAGCCTTCACTAGACCCCTGTACAGCTGTATAATGAGGTCCAGGCTTTATAGTGATGGGACAGGAGTGAGGGCCTGTTACCAGGAGCTACAGTCTGAGGAAAGGGCTAAAAAGCCTTCACTAGTCCCCTGTACAGCTGTATAATGAGGCCCAGGCTTTATAGTGAAGGGACAGGAGGGCCTGATCCCAGGAGCTACAGTCTGAGGAAAGGGCTAAAAAGCCTTCACTAGACCCCTGTACAGCTGTATAATGGGGTCCAGGCTTTATAGTGATGGGACAGGAGTGAGCGCCTATTACCAGGAGCTACAGTCTGAGGAAAGGGCTAAAAAGCCTTCACTAGACCCCTGTACAGCTGTATAATGAGGCCCAGGCTTTATAGTGAAGGGACAAGAGTGAGGGCCTGTGCCCAGGAGCTACAGTCTGAGGAAAGGGCTAAAAAGCCTTCACTAGACCCCTGTACAGCTGTATAATGAGGCCCAGGCTTTATAGTGATGGGACAGGAGTGAGGGCCTGTGACCAGGAGCTACAGTCTGAGGAAAAGGGCTAAAAAGCCTTCACTAGACCCCTGTACAGCTGTATAATGAGGCACAGGCTTTATAGTGAAGGGACTGGAGTGAGGACCTGTGCCCAGGAGCTACAGTCGGAGGAAAGGGCTAAAAGCCTTCACTAGACCGCTGTACAGCTGTATAATGAGGCCCAGGCTTTATAGTGAAGGGACAGGAGTGAAGGCCTGATATCAGCAGCTACAGTCTGAGGAAAGGGCTAAAAAGCCTTCACTAGACCCCTGTACATCTGTATAATGAGGCCCAGGCTTTATAGTGAAGGGACAGGAGTGAAGGCCTGTTCCCATGAGCTACAGTCTGAGGAAAGGGCTAAAAAGCCTTCACTAGACCCCTGTACAGCTGTATAATGAGTCCCAGGCTTTAAAGTGAAGGGACAGGAGTCAGGGCCTGTTCCCATGAGCTACAGTCTGAGGAAAGGGCTAAAAAGCCTTCACTAGACCCCTGTACAGCTGTATAATGAGGTCCAGGCTTTGTAGTGATGGGACAGGAGTGAGGGCCTTTTACCAGGAGCCACAGTCTGAGGAAAGGGCTAAAAAGCCTTCACTAGACCCCTGTACAGCTGTATAATGAGGCCCAGGCTTTATAGTGAAGGGAGAGGAGTGAGGGCCTGTTACCAGGAGCTACAGTCTGAGGAAAGGGCTAAAAAGCCTTCACTAGACCCCTGTACAGCTGTATAATGAGGCCCAGACTTTATAGTGAAGGGACAAGAGTGAGGGCCTGTGCCCAGGAGCTACAGTCTGAGGAAAGGGCTAAAAAGCCTTCACTAGACCCCTGTACAGCTGTATAATGAGGCCCAGGCTTTATAGTGAAGGGACTGGAGTGAGGGCCTGTGCCCAGGAGCTACAGTCTGAGGAAAGGGCTAAAAAGCCTTCACTAGACCCCTGTACAGCTGTATAATGAGGCCCAGGCTTTATAGTGAAGGGACAGGAGTGAGGGCCTGTTCCCATGAGATACAGTCTGAGGAAAGGGCTAAAAAGCCTTCACTAGACCCCTGTACAGCTGTATAATGAGGCCCAGGCTTTATAGTGAAGGGACAGGAGTCAGGGCCTGTTCCCATGAGCTACAGTCTGAGGAAAGGGCTAAAAAGCCTTCACTAGACCCCTGAACAGCTGTATAATGAGGTCCAGGCTTTGTAGTGATGGGACAGGAGTGAGGGCCTGTTACCAGGAGCTACAGTCTGAGGAAAGGGCTAAAAAGCCTTCACTAGACCCCTGTACAGCTGTATAATGAGGCCCAGGCTTTATAGTGAAGGGACAGGAGAGAGGGCCTGTTCCCAGGAGCTACAGTCTGAGGAAAGGGCTAAAAAACCTTCACTAGACCCCTGTACAGCTGTATAATGAGGCCCAGGCTTTATAGTGAAGGGACAGGAGTGAAGGCCTGATCCCAGAAGCTACAGTCTGAGGAAAGGGCTAAAAAGCCTTCACTTGACCCCTGTACAGCTGTATAATGAGGCCCAGGCTTTATAGTGAAGGGACAGAAGTGAGGGCCTGTGCCCAGGAGCTACAGTCTGAGGAAAGGGCTAAAAAGCCTTCACTAGACCCCTGTACAGCTGTATAATCAGGCCCAGGCTTTATAGTGAAGGGACTGGAGTGAGGGCCTGTTCCCATGAGCTACAGTCTGAGGAAAGGGCTAAAAAGCCTTCACTAGACCCCTGTACAGCTGTATAATGAGGCCCAGGCTTTATAGTGAAGGGACAGGAGTCAGGGCCTGTTCCCATGAGCTACAGTCTGAGGAAAGGGCTAAAAAGCCTTCACTAGACCCCTGTACAGCTGTATAATGAGGCCCAGGCTTTATAGTGAAGGGACAGGAGTGAGGGCCTGATCCCAGGAGCTACAGTCTGAGGAAAGGGCTAAAAAGCCTTCACTAGACCCCTGTACAGCTGTATAATGAGGTCCAGGCTTTATAGTGATGGGACAGGAGTGAGGGCCTGTTACCAGGAGCTACAGTCTGAGGAAAGGGCTAAAAAGCCTTCACTAGACCCCTGTACAGCTGTATAATGAGGCCCAGACTTTATAGTGAAGGGACAAGAGTGAGGGCCTGTGCCCAGGAGCTACAGTCTGAGGAAAGGGCTAAAAAGCCTTCACTAGACCCCTGTACAGCTGTATAATGAGGCCCAGGCTTTATAGTGAAGGGACTGGAGTGAGGGCCTGTGCCCAGGAGCTACAGTCTGAGGAAAGGGCTAAAAAGCCTTCACTAGACCCCTGTACAGCTGTATAATCAGGCCCAGGCTTTATAGTGAAGGGACAGGAGTGAGGGCCTGTGCCCAGGAGCTACAGTCTGAGGAAAGGGCTAAAAAGCCTTCACTAGACCCCTGTACAGCTGTATAATGAGGCCCAGGCTTTATAGTGAAGGGACAGGAGTGAGGGCCTGTTCCCATGAGATACAGTCTGAGGAAAGGGCTAAAAAGCCTTCACTAGACCCCTGTACAGCTGTATAATGAGGCCCAGGCTTTATAGTGAAGGGACAGGAGTCAGGGCCTGTTCCCATGAGCTACAGTCTGAGGAAAGGGCTAAAAAGCCTTCACTAGACCCCTGAACAGCTGTATAATGAGGTCCAGGCTTTGTAGTGATGGGACAGGAGTGAGGGCCTGTTACCAGGAGCTACAGTCTGAGGAAAGGGCTAAAAAGCCTTCACTAGACCCCTGTACAGCTGTATAATGAGGCCCAGGCTTTATAGTGAAGGGACAGGAGAGAGGGCCTGTTCCCAGGAGCTACAGTCTGAGGAAAGGGCTAAAAAACCTTCACTAGACCCCTGTACAGCTGTATAATGAGGCCCAGGCTTTATAGTGAAGGGACAGGAGTGAAGGCCTGATCCCAGCAGCTACAGTCTGAGGAAAGGGCTAAAAAGCCTTCACTTGACCCCTGTACAGCTGTATAATGAGGCCCAGGCTTTATAGTGAAGGGACAGAAGTGAGGGCCTGTGCCCAGGAGCTACAGTCTGAGGAAAGGGCTAAAAAGCCTTCACTAGACCCCTGTACAGCTGTATAATCAGGCCCAGGCTTTATAGTGAAGGGACAGGAGTGAGGGCCTGTTCCCATGAGCTACAGTCTGAGGAAAGGGCTAAAAAGCCTTCACTAGACCCCTGTACAGCTGTATAATGAGGCCCAGGCTTTATAGTGAAGGGACTGGAGTGAGGGCCTGTGCCCAGGAGCTACAGTCTGAGGAAAGGGCTAAAAAGCCTTCACTAGACCCCTGTACAGCTGTATAATCAGGCCCAGGCTTTATAGTGAAGGGACAGGAGTGAGGGCCTGTTCCCATGAGCTACAGTCTGAGGAAAGGGCTAAAAAGCCTACACTAGACCCCTGTACAGCTGTATAATGAGGCCCAGGCTTTATAGTGAAGGGACAGGAGTCAGGGCCTGTTCCCATGAGCTACAGTCTGAGGAAAGGGCTAAAAAGCCTTCACTAGACCCCTGTACAGCTGTATAATGAGGCCCAGGCTTTATAGTGAAGGGACAGGAGTGAGGGCCTGATCCCAGGAGCTACAGTCTGAGGAAAGGGCTAAAAAGCCTTCACTAGACCCCTGTACAGCTGTATAATGAGGTCCAGGCTTTATAGTGATGGGACAGGAGTGAGGGCCTGTTACCAGGAGCTACAGTCTGAGGAAAGGGCTAAAAAGCCTTCACTAGACCCCTGTACAGCTGTATAATGAGGCCCAGGCTTTATAGTGAAGGGACTGGAGTGAGGGCCTGATCCCAGCAGCTACAGTCTGAGGAAAGGGCTAAAAAGCCTTCACTAGACGCCTGTACAGCTGTATAATGAGGCCCAGGCTTTATAGTGAAGGGACAGGAGTCAGGGCCTGTTCCCATGAGCTACAGTCTGAGGAAAGGGCTAAAAAGCCTTCACTAGACCCCTTTACAGCTGTATAATGAGGTCCAGGCTTTATAGTGATGGGACAGGAGTGAGGGCCTGTTACCAGGAGCTACAGACTGAGGAAAGGGCTAAAAATCCTTCACTAGACCCCTGTACAGCTGTATAATGAGGCCCAGGCTTTATAGTGAAGGGACAGGAGTCAGGGCCTGTTCCCATGAGCTACAGTCTGAGGAAAGGGCTAAAAGCCTTCACTAGACCCCTTTACAGCTGTATAATGAGGTCCAGGCTTTATAGTGATGGGACAGGAGTGAGGGCCTGTTCCCAGGAGCTACAGACTGAGGAAAGGGCTAAAAAGCCTTCACTAGACCCCTGTACAGCTGTATAATGAGGCCCAGGCTTTATAGTGAAGGGACAGGAGTGAGAAAAATGGGGAAAGGAGGAAGAAGAGCCGGACTGCCCATCACTAACCAGAGCCGCACTCCACATATATGGCTGCTCTGTGCGCACAGGACCTGTGAAGAGGTCACAGGAGGGGAGGAGTCAGGGGTCACATGATCAGGGGCCTCAGTGTGTGCAGGACTCTGCTGTGCTGGTTGTCATGGTGCTGGATGAGGGGAAGTTTCTGTGTGGGGTCAGGAGGGGTTTACAGGGTGGATGTAGCAGAGCCGTGTGTGTACGAGGTGTACGCAGCGGAGCCGTGTGTGTACGAAGTGTATGGAGTGGAGCCGTGTGTGTACGAGGTGTACGGAGCGGAGCCGCGTGTGTACGAGGTGTACGGAGCGGAGCCGTGTGTGTACGAGGTGTACGGAGCGGAGCCGCGTGTGTACGAGGTGTACGGAGCGGAGCCGTGTGTGTACGAGGTGTACGGAGCGGAGCCGTGTGTACGAGGTGTACGGAGCGGAGCCGTGTGTGTATGAGGTGTGCGGAGCGGAGCCGTGTGTGTACGAGGTGTGCGGAGCGGAGCCGTGTGTGTACGAGGTGTGTGGAGCGTAGCTGTGTCTGTACGAGGTGTACGGAGCGGAGTCGTGTCTGTACGAGGTGTATGGAGCGGAGCAGTGTGTGTACGAGGTGTACGGAGCGGAGCCGCGTGTGTACGAGGTGTAAGGAGCGGAGCCGCATGTGTACGAGGTGTAAGGAGCGGAGCCGCATGTGTACGAGGTGTACGGAGCCGAGCCATGTGTGTACGAGGTGTACGGAGCAGAGCCGCGTGTACGAGGTGTACGGAGCGGAGCCGCGTGTGTGTGTGTATGAGGTGTATGGAGCAGAGCCGTGTGTGTACGAGGTGTACGGAGCGGAGCCGTGTGTGTATGAGGTGTACGGAGCGGAGCCACGTGTGTACGAGGTGTACGGAGCGGAGCCGTGTGTGTACGAGGTGTACGGAGCGGAGCCGCGTGTGTATGAGGTGTAAGGAGCGGAGCCGCGTGTGTACGAGGTGTACGGAGCGGAGCCCTATGTGTACGAGGTGTACAGGCCGGAGCCACGTGTGTACGAGGTATACGGAGCGGAGCCACATGAGTACAGTACGAGGTGTACGGAGCGGAGCCGCATATGTTCGTCGTGTTCACAATTGTGCATGTCACATTTGTGTTTTTAATCTGTTTTTTTCCTTGCATTGCATTGTTTGGGAGACTCCACCCCTCTCTTGTGTGACGTGCACATAAGAGCTGTCTCTGACCACAAGCCCATACTAGGGAGGGGCCTGTCTGAATCCTGTTCATATTAGACACTGTTCACATGTTCAGGTTTTTAATACATTAGATAGGGACTGTTTTGATAGGGGTTACCTTGACGTGGTAGAGCAGCTTGATGTACATTTAAGTATCAACTAAATACCCTGTATTTGTTATCCAGCACTTGCTGATTACTGCCATTTTTTATTGCAGAGTATTTTTGCAAATCTGTCATTCTGTGTTTTCTTGTTGTATCTCAGTTAGTGGGTGGTGTGAACATTGTCTGATCGACGTGTTCACAATTGTGCATGTCACATTTGTGTTTTTAATCCGTTTTTTTCCTCGCTTTGCATGGTTTGGGAGACCCCACCCCTCTCTTGTGTGACGTGCACATAAGAGCTGTCTCAGACCACAAGCCCATACTAGGGAGCGGCCTGTCTGAATCCTGTTCATATTAGACACTGTTCACATGTTCAGGTTTTTAATACATTAGATAGGGACTGCTTCGATAGGGGTTACCTTGACGTGGTGGAGCAGCTTGATGTTCATTTTTTTCGCGCAAAAAAAGTATCAACTGAATACCCTGTATTTGTTATCCAGCACTTGCTGATTACTGCCATTTTTTATTGCAGAGTATTTTTGCAAATTTGTCATTCTGTGTTTTTTTGTTATACCTTGTAATGAGCCAACTGTAAGACAAAACCTGGAAAAAATCAACTCCGTGGAACAGAAAAGGGATCTGGTCTGAGCTGGACTTTAGGTTATTTATGAAAGAGGAAGACATTGAGGATTTAAAGGACCAAGCAAGAATCTCTTCGAGGACAGACTGCAAACAACAGGCAGCATTCATTGGACATCCAGAGACCTGAGCATCCAAAGGTAGTACCATCCTGCAACCCCAAACAACCTATAGACTTCTTACAAATTAACCCTCTTAGAAATAAGGATTATAATTACTATATAACCACAAAAATGGAAAACCAAAATTTAGAAGGAGTAAATGAGCAAAGCACAGAGCTGGAGACACAGGACACCAGGGGGTCAGACATGGAGACAACACATGGGCAGAGGAGCAGTAAAGCCAGGAAAGGAATCACAATCAGAGAGAAACCAGAAACTCTTATTGCTGATTACACCAAAGAGGAAGATTTACACAGATTTACCAGTGGAAAAGCCAAACTTCACATGCCACAAATGCAAGCTTGTGTCCCTGTTGGAGGAAAAGTTGCAAAATCTCGAAGAGAGGTTAGCTACGTTGAAGATCATTAAGGAAGGTGAAGAGTTCTTGGACAGAGCAGAATTATCTCTTCATGTTACAGAAAGAGAAGAAATTCGAAGTGCACCTGAAGAAACAGAGGAATGGAGACATGTGACCCAGAGAAGCAGGAGGATCAGGAGGCAGTCAGCACCCATACTGCTCAGAAACCAGTACCAGGCTCTCACGCAGGAAAACGATGAAGAAATACATCAGGATAAGACTTTGCCAACAAACAGCAACCTTGTACGCCTTCAGAGTCCTCCTGGATGGAGAAAGAAAAATGTTGTGAAGAAGAAACGGAGAGTGGTGGTCATGGGGGATTCCCTGTTGAGAGGAACAGAGGCCGCTATCTGCAGACCGGATATAACTTCAAGAGAAATGTGCTGTCTTCCAGGTGCAAAAATTAAAGATGTGTCTGACAGGATATCAGGACTCTTCAGACCTACAGATGACTACCCATTCCTGCTACTACATGTGGGGACAAATGACACCGAAAGAAACGACCTGGAAACCATCTGCAGAGACTTTGAAGACTTAGGCAAGAAAGTGAAAGAACTGGGAGCGCAGGTGGTCTTCTCTTCCATCCTCCCAGTGGATGGCCATGGAACAAGGAGGTGGAATAAGATACTGCAGGTGAACAACTGGCTACGTCGATGGTGCAGTCAGCAACGATTTGGATTTCTGGATCACGGAGTGAACTACTTATACGATGGACTACTTGCTAGAGATGGGGTGCACCTTACGAAGACTGGTAAGCATGTATTTGGAAGTCGCCTTGCTACACTTGTAAGGAGAGCTTTAAACTAGAACAACATGGGAAGGGAAGCAAAAGACCAGAAAAAGCCATACACCTGACAAATGCTATTGAGAACTCTGCTATTAGAAGTGGAAAGGAAGAACAAAGACGAAAGAACCTAATTAATAAAAATATTGGAGAAAGAGAAACCAATCACAAAATAAAATGTTTCTATACTAATGCACAAAGCATGGGCAACAAACAAGGAGAATTGGAACTAATAACACAGGAAAAGAAATATGATGTCATTGGAATCACTGAAACTTGGTGGGACAATACACATGATTGGAATACAAGACTAGAAGGATACAACTTATTTGCAAGAATCGACTTGATAAACGAGGAGGGGGTGTCGCATTGTTTGTTAGAAACGCGAATATCTGCACAGAGATTGAAGCTTCAGAGACTGGGAGTTCTGTGGAAACTGTTTGGGTAAGAATACAAGGACAGAACAATGGAAAGGACACCATTGTAGGCATTTACTACAGGCCGCCTGTGCAAGCTGAAGATATGGATGAACTCTTTATGCATCAAATGGCCAAGTTCTCCAAAAAATATGACATAGTTGTCATGGGAGATTTCAACTATCCAGACATTTGTTGGGAATCTCACGCAGGCAAAACTAACAGGTCAAGGAAATTCTTATCCTCTCTTGCTGACAACTTTATCTTCCAAAAGGTAAGGGAGAAAACAAGGGGAACTGCTACCTTGGATCTAATCCTTATAAACAGGGAGGAAATGGTTGAGGAGGTAAAAGTGGCTGGGACCCTAGGAGGTAGCGACCATGCTATTTTAGAATTTTGGATAACTAGAGGCGGAAGACCTGTGAAGACTCAGACGTCAAGGTTAGATTTCAGAAAGGCAGATTTTAAGGGATTCAGAAAGAGAATTGGAGGGATCCAATGGCTGGATATCCTTAAAGACAAAAATGTCCAGGAAGGATGGGAAATCATGAAAAATGAAATTCTCAAAGCACAGTTGTTAACAATTCCGAAAAGAGGGAAGAATAGGAAGCATTTAAGGAAACCAGGATGGATGAACACAAAACTTAAGCACTTGCTAAAAAGGAAGAAAAAAATGTTTATAAAATGGAAAGAGGGAGGCATATCGAAAGAAGAATATAATGCTGTCTGCAGAACCTGCAGGGCACAAATCAGATTATCTAAAGCTGAAAATGAATTGAGGCTTGCAAGAAATGTCAAAAGTAATAATAAAGGATTTTGGGGATATGTCAAAAGTAAAAGAAAAGTCAAAGATGCTATAGGATTTTTACAGGATGAAAATGATGAAATGGTAAGACAGGATGTTGAGAAGGCTGAACTTTTAAATTCCTATTTTGCATCTGTATTCTCTCAGAAAGGAAATGTAACATCAACTGTTATTCACTGTCCTATTAAGGGAATAGAAGAATCCAGGATATCTATAAACAGAAAGATAGTGAGGAAACACTTAGCTAGCCTAAATGAATTCAAGTCTCCAGGTCCAGATGAATTACACCCCAGAGTACTGAAGGAGATAGCAGAAGAAATTTTTGAACCCCTCTCCATAATCTTTGAAAATTCTTGGAGAACAGGAGAAGTCCCAGAACACTGGAGAAGAGCAAATGTTGTTCCTATCTTCAAAAAGGGGAAGAAGGTGGACCCAGGCAACTATAGGCCGGTGAGTCTGACTTCTATACCAGGAAAGATCTTTCAACAAATTATTAAACAACATGTATGTCAATACCTGGATAAGAATGAAGTGATTAAACAGAGTCAGCATGGGTTTGTAACTAATAAGTCATGTCAGACTAACTTAATTTCCTTCTATGACGGTATCACTGATTGGGTGGATCAAGGAAATGCTGTAGATATAGTATATCTTGACTTCAGCAAAGCATTTGACAAAGTCACTCATACAATCTTTATTGAAAAAATGACTAAGTATGAAATGGACAAGGCAACTGTTAGGTGGATTCATAACTGGCTTAGTGATCGGACACAAAGAGTGGTCATAAATGGCTGCACATCCAGTTGGAAGAATGTCTCAAGTGGGGTACCACAGGGCTCTGTCCTGGGCCCTGTATTGTTCAACATCTTTATCAATGATTTAGATGAAGGAATTGAGGGTAAACTGATTAAATTTGCTGATGACACAAAGCTAGGAGGGATAGCTAATACTAGAGAAGAGAGAGAGAGGATTCAAAAAGATTTAAATAAACTGGAGAAGTGGGCAGCAACTAACAGAATGGTTTTTAACAGGGAGAAATGCAAAGTACTACATCTGGGCAATAAAAATGAAAAAAGCATATATAGAATGGGAGGAATAGGGCTAAGTGACAGCACATGTGAAAAAGACTTGGGTATACTAATAGATCACAGACTGAATATGAGTCAACAGTGTGATGCAGCAGCAAAAAAGGCAAAAGCAATTCTAGGATGTATTAAAAGAAGCATACAGTCTAGATCACGTGAAGTCATTATTTCCCTCTACTCCTCTTTGGTCAGACCTCATCTGGAATATTGTGTCCAGTTTTGGGCACCACATTTTAAAAAAGACATCAACAAACTGGAGCAAGTTCAGAAAAGAGCGACCAGAATGGTGACCGGTCTGCAAACCCTGTCTTATGAGGAAAGGTTGCAGGATTTGGGAATGTTTAGTTTGCAAAAGAGAAGACTGAGAGGAGACTTAATAGCTGTCTACAAATATCTAAAGGGCTGTCACATTGTAGAAGGATCAACTTTATTCTCATTTGCACAAGGAAATACTAGAAGCAATGGGATGAAACTGAATGGGAGGAGACACAGATTAGATATTAGAAAAAAACTTTTTGACAGTTAGAGTGATCAATGAGTGGAACAGGCTGCCACGAGAAGTGGTGAGTTCTCCTTCAATGGAAGTCTTCAAACAGAGACTGGACAGACATCTGACTGGGATGATTTAGCGAATCCTGCTTTGAGCAGGGGGTTGGACCAGATGGCCCAGGAGGTCCCTTCCAACTCTACGATTCTATGATTCTATGAAAAACCAACCTGCTATTCTACACAGATCAACTCTCAGCCTGGCACACCACCCTGTGCAAATATTATAAATATATGTCTAAGTGCAACACTAATAATAGCCGGCAGATTAAAATCAGAAGCCAAGCAGATGATGACACCAACTCACTTACCATAAGCCTATACAATGATGGCACCGTCATGGTGCAAGGGACGAGGACAATCAGCAGCAGTTTGAAAACCATTTTACTCATATCAGAGAACAGGCACAAATCTTTAAAAAACAACCCCTAGAGGCCACTTCTAATGCTCATATCTCTACAGAGACCTCTAGGTTCAGCTCCTCAACCCCCAACTCTTCACACCTCTCCCCTGAGGCCATCAGAGACTGCCTATCCCAATTAGAAAGAGAACTGGTCCAAATTAGGGAAGAGCTTCAAAGAAACTCGCATAGAAATGCAAATGACCAAGTAACAAGTGAGATCAATAAACTGAAATGTGTGTACAAGTCAGCTCTACAGAAGATAGGAGAAGAAATGCGTGAATTACAAAATGACAATGAGAGACTCATAAAGGAGATCGCAGAACTAAAAACACAGACCCCTCACCATCTGACCCAGCAGGGGGCAAAGGAAGCAAGCCAGAGAGCAGACAACATGGCCTCCACTGACCAGAATGTGAAGATGCCAAAAAACAGCACAACAATAACCAATACGACCAATCCTGAAACCAATAAAAGTGAACCAGAAACTAGAGAGATAGAAAAGAGAAGAGAACCAACCACCAGCAAAGCCAGCATCACAGACCCCCATCAGCGGCCACTTAACCCACCCCAGACATCACAAAGTCCTGACATTGTCCTAATAATGGACTCAAATGGGAAGTACCTAAATACACGATGGCTATTCCCAGGAAAATGGGTCAGAAAAGTTCACTTTGCAACTATTGAACAGGTGACAGAGGTCATCAGTAATCCACGGTTTACCAACCCAAACCATATTATCATACAAACAATCTGCCAGACCAGCACCAGCAGATCACAGGACAACTTATCCAATTAGCAAAGACGGCAAAACTAAAATTCCCAGACAGCAAAATCATTCTGTCATCTCTGCTCCCAACAAAGGATATATCCAGGCAAACCACCCAAAGTATCAATATGGAACTGACAGAAAGGGTCAAGACTGTCCCAAATGTGACCCTGGCACAACACCTTTCCATAAACCACCATCACCTGTATGATAATAAACACCTCAACAAACAAGGGGTCAGCCTCCTGGCCAAAGAGCTGAAAGACATTGTACTAAACAGAGGACCGAGGCCTGGACTCAACAGTGACCATAATCACACTGAAAGACCCCCAACAATAAAAAGGCAGAAAACCCCAGTCCTATTTCCAGAAGCTGGAAACAAAGCTCTTCACTAGAGTTGAGCGATACCAGCCGATACTTGAAAATATCGGATCGGAATGGATCGGCCGATCTTAAAAAAAAGTATCGGTATCGCCGATTCCGATACCGGGAACCAATGCAAGTCAATGGGGCCAAAATATCGGAATTAAAAAAAACCCTTTCTTTCCTTGTAGGTTAATTCTACATGAAGAAAAACAACTAAGAATAATGTAGAATGTATTGTGGGAGGTGGAGGAGACATTAAAGCCATAGAGGTTTAGCCCAATCAAATGGAATAGCAGGAATTAAACTTTTTTTTTTAAAGATGTTAGGAGTTACAAAGATATTGACTATGTTAGCCTCATTTATATTTTGCCAGACATGTATGTCTTCTTCTTCTACTTCCTTTTTTTACATTCTTCTTCTTCTTCTTCTACTTCCTTTTTTTACATTCTTCTTCTTCTTCTTCTACTTCCTTTTTTTACATTCTTCTTCTTCTTCTACTTCCTTTTTTTACATTCTTCTTCTTATTCCTTTTTTTACATTCTTCTTCTTCTACTTCCTTTTTTACATTCTTCTTCTTCTTCTTCTTCTTCTTCTTCTTCTTCTTCTTCTTCTTCTTCCTTTTCTTACATTCTTCATATTCTTCTTATTCAACAATTATTATTCTACATATTCAGCTTCTTCATCTTCTTCCTATTCTTCTTCATCATATTCTTGTTTGTGTCAGGCATTCCTGTAGTTGTTATCTAGAAAAGTTAGAAGTTTACACCTTCCGTTCTGCCTGTCACAAAAGATTTACAACAGGATTTGTCCGCGTTCAGTTTGGCCTGCAGAAGCAGGCCTTTTCCAGGGGCACCACGAGGAGGAACGGACTCACCCCCATACACTGCTTAGTCTTCTTCTGCTTATAAATAAGATAATATCATTTGCTCAGAGTATTAGTCTTATGCTTAATGTTCTTCTGCTTTGTTTTTTTTATGCTTCTTTGTCTTCTCTCTCTTGTTGTTCTGCATCTTGGTGGTTGTCTTCCTGTTCTTTGTCCTCTTGAACCAGCTGACGGTACTGGCACCCGGAGGGGCAGCAGAAGGAACAAGAGCCAATGGCACTACCGAGGACCAGCTGACGGTGCTGGAACCCGGTTACTAAGCAGGAGGTACCTGTGCTACAAAGCACTACCAAGGACCAGCAGACGTTGCCGGAACTCGGATACCGAGATGGAGGCACCTAGGCCAAAGGCTCTGACGAGAACCAGCTGACGGTGCTGGAACCCGGAGGGGTAGCATAAGCTGCAAGAGCAAATGGAAATAGCGAGGACCAGCTGACAGTGCTGGCACCCGGAGGGGCAGCAGAAGGAATAAGAGCCAATGGCACAACCGAGGACCAGCTGACGGTGCTGGAACCCGGTTACTAAGCAGGAGGTACCTGTGCTACAAAGCACTACCAAGGACCAGCAGACGTTGCCGGAACTCGGATACCGAGATGGAGGCACCTAGGCCAAAGGCTCTGACGAGAACCAGCTGACGGTGCTGGAACCCGGAGGGGTAGCATAAGCTGCAAGAGCAAATGGAAATAGCGAGGACCAGCTGACAGTGCTGGCACCCGGAGGGGCAGCAGAAGGAATAAGAGCCAATGGCACAACCGAGGACCAGCTGACGGTGCTGGAACCCGGTTACTAAGCAGGAGGTACCTGTGCTACAAAGCACTACCAAGGACCAGCAGACGTTGCCGGAACTCGGATACCGAGATGGAGGCACCTAGGCCAAAGGCTCTGATGAGAACCAGCTGACGGTGCTGGAACCCGGAGGGGTATCAGAAGTTACCCCTGAAAAGCAAAGTTGGCATGCCGCAAGCTGGCCGCAGTTACCGAATCACACAGTCCTACAGGGGGTGCTTGTCCTACTGGCACTATGGAACAAACCTTTCTTACCAGAACCCGCAGTCCACATAGGAAGCACCTAAACTGCTGGCACCCTAGCCTCGGCTAACCCAACCGCAACACGACATGGCAACTTGGGGTGGCAAACTGACATTGACACTTCCCGGAAACAGCAGGCAGGGCTGGAACCAAGCTGGGCAGGAGGGAGTACCCGTGCCAAAGTCAGTTATGAGCAGCAACTGGCGATGTTGGAGCCCAGGACAAGCACTTAGCAGGCTGAGGCCTGATGTGCTGTCAATTGGGAGGCAGCAGGACAGATTGCCATCAAAACAGCAGGGGAACAGCTGACGTTACTGAACCCCACAAACACAGGAGCTAGTGTTTTACTCTGTGAAGACGGCACTTCCGAGCAACAACTGGCTGTGTTGAAGCCCAGGGACAAGCACGGAGCAGGCTTAGGCTGCATTGAAGAAATTTTAAGATCGGTTGTAGACTACTAATTTGAACCAAGCTCCACTTAGGCCTGTGGCTTCACTGATTTTCGTATTTCCCCTGTCCTCCAACCCCGCCAGTTACAGCTCCGAAGTGGCGTCTGCACAATCCACACTTGTTCCTGTGTTACAGGTGTTCAGTCCGGTCAGTTAATCCCCTGATGTGTGTCCGGCAATGTCGCCTGCTCTGTCCACATTCCGATAATGGGAATGTGGACAGAGCAGGCGACATTGCCGGACACACATCAGGGGATTAACTGACCGGACTGAACACCTGTAACACAGGAACAAGTGTGGATTGTGCAGACGCCACTTCGGAGCTGTAACTGGCGGGGTTGGAGGACAGGGGAAATACGAGAGACAGTGGAGCCACAGGCCTAATTGGAGCACGGTTAAAAATCAGTAGTGGTACGACTGTGTAGGCAGCAGGAGACTTTGCCATCCACACAGCAGGGGATCAGCTGACATTACTGAACCCCACTGAGACACGGGAGCAAGTGTCTCTTTCCGTGTGGAGGGCACTTCCGAACTACAACTGGCTGTGTTGAAGCCCAGGAAATAGGAGGGTGTAGGCAGAGGCCTACTGTATTTTGAAAGAGGTGACAGCAGGAGAGACTGCCATCCACAAAGCAGGGGATCAGCTGACGTTACTGAACCCCACTGAGACACGGGAGCAAGTGTCTCTTTCCGTGTGGACGGCACTTCCGAACTACAACTGGCTGTGTTGAAGCCCAGGAAATAGGAGGGTGTAGGCAGAGGCCTACTGTATTTTGAATGAGGTGACAGCAGGAGAGACTGCCATCCACACAGCAGGGGATCAGCTGACGTTACTGAACCCCACTGAGACACGGGAGCAAGTATCTCTTTCCGTGTGGACGGCACTTCCGAACTACAACTGGCTGTGTTGAAGCCCAGGAAATAGGAGGGTGTAGGCAGAGGCCTACTGAATTTTGAATGAGGTGACAGCAGGAGAGACTGCCATCCACACAGCAGGGGATCAGCTGACATTACTGAACCCCACTGAGACACGGGAGCAAGTATCTCTTTCCGTGTGGACGGCACTTCCGAACTACAACTGGCTGTGTTGAAGCCCAGGAAATAGGAGGGTGTAGGCAGAGGCCTACTGTATTTTGAATGAGTTTACAGCAGGAGAGACTGCCATCCACACAGCAGGGGATCAGCTGACGTTACTGAACCCCACTGAGACACGGGAGCAAGTGTCTCTTTCCGTGTGGACGGCACTTCCGAACTACAACTGGCTGTGTTGAAGCCCAGGAAATAGGAGGGTGTAGGCAGAGGCCTACTGTATTTTGAAAGAGGTGACAGCAGGAGAGACTGCCATCCACAAAGCAGGGGATCAGCTGACGTTACTGAACCCCACTGAGACACGGGAGCAAGTGTCTCTTTCCGTGTGGACGGCACTTCCGAACTACAACTGGCTGTGTTGAAGCCCAGGAAATAGGAGGGTGTAGGCAGAGGCCTACTGTATTTTGAATGAGGTGACAGCAGGAGAGACTGCTATCCACACAGCAGGGGATCAGCTGACGTTACTGAACCCCACTGAGACACGGGAGCAAGTATCTCTTTCCGTGTGGACGGCACTTCCGAACTACAACTGGCTGTGTTGAAGCCCAGGAAATAGGAGGGTGTAGGCAGAGGCCTACTGAATTTTGAATGAGGTGACAGCAGGAGAGACTGCCATCCACACAGCAGGGGATCAGCTGACATTACTGAACCCCACTGAGACACGGGAGCAAGTATCTCTTTCCGTGTGGACGGCACTTCCGAACTACAACTGGCTGTGTTGAAGCCCAGGAAATAGGAGGGTGTAGGCAGAGGCCTACTGTATTTTGAATGAGTTTACAGCAGGAGAGACTGCCATCCACACAGCAGGGGATCAGCTGACGTTACTGAACCCCACTGAGACACGGGAGCAAGTGTCTCTTTCCGTGTGGACGGCACTTCCGAACTACAACTGGCTGTGTTGAAGCCCAGGAAATAGGAGGGTGTAGGCAGAGGCCTACTGTATTTTGAAAGAGGTGACAGCAGGAGAGACTGCCATCCACAAAGCAGGGGATCAGCTGACGTTACTGAACCCCACTGAGACACGGGAGCAAGTGTCTCTTTCCGTGTGGACGGCACTTCCGAACTACAACTGGCTGTGTTGAAGCCCAGGAAATAGGAGGGTGTAGGCAGAGGCCTACTGTATTTTGAATGAGTTTACAGCAGGAGAGACTGCCATCCACACAGCAGGGGATCAGCTGACGTTACTGAACCCCACTGAGACACGGGAGCAAGTGTCTCTTTCCGTGTGGACGGCACTTCCGAACTACAACTGGCTGTGTTGAAGCCCAGGAAATAGGAGGGTGTAGGCAGAGGCCTACTGAATTTTGAATGAGGTGACAGCAGGAGAGACTGCCATCCACACAGCAGGGGATCAGCTGACATTACTGAACCCCACTGAGACACGGGAGCAAGTATCTCTTTCCGTGTGGACGGCACTTCCGAACTACAACTGGCTGTGTTGAAGCCCAGGAAATAGGAGGGTGTAGGCAGAGGCCTACTGTATTTTGAATGAGTTTACAGCAGGAGAGACTGCCATCCACACAGCAGGGGATCAGCTGACGCTACTGAACCCCACTGAGACACGGGAGCAAGTGTCTCTTTCCGTGTGGACGGCACTTCCGAACTACAACTGGCTGTGTTGAAGCCCAGGAAATAGGAGGGTGTAGGCAGAGGCCTACTGTATTTTGAAAGAGGTGACAGCAGGAGAGACTGCCATCCACAAAGCAGGGGATCAGCTGACGTTACTGAACCCCACTGAGACACGGGAGCAAGTGTCTCTTTCCGTGTGGATGGCACTTCCGAACTACAACTGGCTGTGTTGAAGCCCAGGAAATAGGAGGGTGTAGGCAGAGGCCTACTGTATTTTGAATGAGGTGACAGCAGGAGAGACTGCCATCCACACAGCAGGGGATCAGCTGACGTTACTGAACCCCACTGAGACACGGGAGCAAGTATCTCTTTCCGTGTGGACGGCACTTCCGAACTACAACTGGCTGTGTTGAAGCCCAGGAAATAGGAGGGTGTAGGCAGAGGCCTACTGAATTTTGAATGAGGTGACAGCAGGAGAGACTGCCATCCACACAGCAGGGGATCAGCTGACATTACTGAACCCCACTGAGACACGGGAGCAAGTATCTCTTTCCGTGTGGACGGCACTTCCGAACTACAACTGGCTGTGTTGAAGCCCAGGAAATAGGAGGGTGTAGGCAGAGGCCTACTGTATTTTGAATGAGTTTACAGCAGGAGAGACTGCCATCCACACAGCAGGGGATCAGCTGACGTTACTGAACCCCACTGAGACACGGGAGCAAGTGTCTCTTTCCGTGTGGACGGCACTTCCGAACTACAACTGGCTGTGTTGAAGCCCAGGAAATAGGAGGGTGTAGGCAGAGGCCTACTGTATTTTGAAAGAGGTGACAGCAGGAGAGACTGCCATCCACAAAGCAGGGGATCAGCTGACGTTACTGAACCCCACTGAGACACGGGAGCAAGTGTCTCTTTCCGTGTGGACGGCACTTCCGAACTACAACTGGCTGTGTTGAAGCCCAGGAAATAGGAGGGTGTAGGCAGAGGCCTACTGTATTTTGAATGAGTTTACAGCAGGAGAGACTGCCATCCACACAGCAGGGGATCAGCTGACGTTACTGAACCCCACTGAGACACGGGAGCAAGTGTCTCTTTCCGTGTGGACGGCACTTCCGAACTACAACTGGCTGTGTTGAAGTCCAGGAAATAGGAGGGTGTAGGCAGAGGCCTACTGTATTTTGAAAGAGGTGACAGCAGGAGAGACTGCCATCCACAAAGCAGGGGATCAGCTGACGTTACTGAACCCCACTGAGACACGGGAGCAAGTGTCTCTTTCCGTGTGGACGGCACTTCCGAACTACAACTGGCTGTGTTGAAGCCCAGGAAATAGGAGGGTGTAGGCAGAGGCCTACTGTATTTTGAATGAGTTTACAGCAGGAGAGACTGCCATCCACACAGCAGGGGATCAGCTGACGTTACTGAACCCCACTGAGACACGGGAGCAAGTGTCTCTTTCCGTGTGGACGGCACTTCCGAACTACAACTGGCTGTGTTGAAGCCCAGGAAATAGGAGGGTGTAGGCAGAGGCCTACTGTATTTTGAATGAGGTGACAGCAGGAGAGACTGCCATCCACACAGCAGGGGATCAGCTGACGTTACTGAACCCCACTGAGACACGGGAGCAAGTATCTCTTTCCGTGTGGACGGCACTTCCGAACTACAACTGGCTGTGTTGAAGCCCAGGAAATAGGAGGGTGTAGGCAGAGGCCTACTGAATTTTGAATGAGGTGACAGCAGGAGAGACTGCCATCCACACAGCAGGGGATCAGCTGACATTACTGAACCCCACTGAGACACGGGAGCAAGTATCTCTTTCCGTGTGGACGGCACTTCCGAACTACAACTGGCTGTGTTGAAGCCCAGGAAATAGGAGGGTGTAGGCAGAGGCCTACTGTATTTTGAATGAGTTTACAGCAGGAGAGACTGCCATCCACACAGCAGGGGATCAGCTGACGTTACTGAACCCCACTGAGACACGGGAGCAAGTGTCTCTTTCCGTGTGGACGGCACTTCCGAACTACAACTGGCTGTGTTGAAGCCCAGGAAATAGGAGGGTGTAGGCAGAGGCCTACTGTATTTTGAATGAGTTTACAGCAGGAGAGACTGCCATCCACACAGCAGGGGATCAGCTGACGTTACTGAACCCCACTGAGACACGGGAGCAAGTGTCTCTTTCCGTGTGGACGGCACTTCCGAACTACAACTGGCTGTGTTGAAGCCCAGGAAATAGGAGGGTGTAGGCAGAGGCCTACTGTATTTTGAAAGAGGTGACAGCAGGAGAGACTGCCATCCACAAAGCAGGGGATCAGCTGACGTTACTGAACCCCACTGAGACACGGGAGCAAGTGTCTCTTTCCGTGTGGACGGCACTTCCGAACTACAACTGGCTGTGTTGAAGCCCAGGAAATAGGAGGGTGTAGGCAGAGGCCTACTGTATTTTGAATGAGTTTACAGCAGGAGAGACTGCCATCCACACAGCAGGGGATCAGCTGACGTTACTGAACCCCACTGAGACACGGGAGCAAGTGTCTCTTTCCGTGTGGACGGCACTTCCGAACTACAACTGGCTGTGTTGAAGCCCAGGAAATAGGAGGGTGTAGGCAGAGGCCTACTGTATTTTGAATGAGGTGACAGCAGGAGAGACTGCCATCCACACAGCAGGGGATCAGCTGACGTTACTGAACCCCACTGAGACACGGGAGCAAGTATCTCTTTCCGTGTGGACGGCACTTCCGAACTACAACTGGCTGTGTTGAAGCCCAGGAAATAGGAGGGTGTAGGCAGAGGCCTACTGAATTTTGAATGAGGTGACAGCAGGAGAGACTGCCATCCACACAGCAGGGGATCAGCTGACATTACTGAACCCCACTGAGACACGGGAGCAAGTATCTCTTTCCGTGTGGACGGCACTTCCGAACTACAACTGGCTGTGTTGAAGCCCAGGAAATAGGAGGGTGTAGGCAGAGGCCTACTGTATTTTGAATGAGTTTACAGCAGGAGAGACTGCCATCCACACAGCAGGGGATCAGCTGACGTTACTGAACCCCACTGAGACACGGGAGCAAGTGTCTCTTTCCGTGTGGACGGCACTTCCGAACTACAACTGGCTGTGTTGAAGCCCAGGAAATAGGAGGGTGTAGGCAGAGGCCTACTGTATTTTGAATGAGTTTACAGCAGGAGAGACTGCCATCCACACAGCAGGGGATCAGCTGACGTTACTGAACCCCACTGAGACACGGGAGCAAGTGTCTCTTTCCGTGTGGACGGCACTTCCGAACTACAACTGGCTGTGTTGAAGCCCAGGAAATAGGAGGGTGTAGGCAGAGGCCTACTGTATTTTGAAAGAGGTGACAGCAGGAGAGACTGCCATCCACAAAGCAGGGGATCAGCTGACGTTACTGAACCCCACTGAGACACGGGAGCAAGTGTCTCTTTCCGTGTGGACGGCACTTCCGAACTACAACTGGCTGTGTTGAAGCCCAGGAAATAGGAGGGTGTAGGCAGAGGCCTACTGTATTTTGAATGAGGTGACAGCAGGAGAGACTGCCATCCACACAGCAGGGGATCAGCTGACGTTACTGAACCCCACTGAGACACGGGAGCAAGTATCTCTTTCCGTGTGGACGGCACTTCCGAACTACAACTGGCTGTGTTGAAGCCCAGGAAATAGGAGGGTGTAGGCAGAGGCCTACTGTCTTTGTAATGCGGAGACAGCAGGAGAGACTGCCATCTCCACAGCAGGGGAACAGCTGACAGTGCTGAACCCCACTAACACTTGAACGAATGTGTTTGGCTCTGTGGAGACGACACTTCTGAACACCAACTGACGTTGTTGGAGCCCAGGATTAGGCGAGGAGCAGGCTGGGGCCTACTGGATTTTGGCAGGTGAATGCAGCAGGAGACTTGCCATCTCCACAGCAGGGGAACAGCTGACAGTGCTGAACCCCACTAACACTTGAACGAATGTGTTTGGCTCTGTGGAGACGACACTTCTGAACACCAACTGACGTTGTTGGAGCCCAGGATTAGGCGAGGAGCAGGCTGGGGCCTACTGGATTTTGGCAGGTGAATGCAGCAGGAGACTTGCCATCTTCACAGCAGGGGAACAGCTGACAGTGCTGAACCCCACTAACACTTGAACGAATGTGTTTGGCTCTGTGGAGACGACACTTCTGAACACCAACTGACGTTGTTGGAGCCCAGGATTAGGCGAGGAGCAGGCTGGGGCCTACTGGATTTTGGCAGGTGAATGCAGCAGGAGACTTGCCATCTCCACAGCAGGGGAACAGCTGACAGTGCTGAACCCCACTAACACTTGAACGAATGTGTTTGGCTCTGTGGAGACGACACTTCTGTAAACCAACTGACGTTGTTGGAGCCCAGGATTAGGCGAGGAGCAGGCTGGGGCCTACTGGATTTTGGCAGGTGAATGCAGCAGGAGACTTGCCATCTCCACAGCAGGGGAACAGCTGACAGTGCTGAACCCCACTAACACTTGAACGAATGTGTTTGGCTCTGTGGAGACGACACTTCTGAACACCAACTGACGTTGTTGGAGCCCAGGATTAGGCGAGGAGCAGGCTGGGGCCTACTGGATTTTGGCAGGTGAATGCAGCAGGAGACTTGCCATCTCCACAGCAGGGGAACAGCTGACAGTGCTGAACCCCACTAACACTTGAACGAATGTGTTTGGCTCTGTGGAGACGACACTTCTGAACACCAACTGACGTTGTTGGAGCCCAGGATTAGGTGAGGAGCAGGCTGGGGCCTACTGGATTTTGGCAGGTGAATGCAGCAGGAGACTTGCCATCTCCACAGCAGGGGAACAGCTGACAGTGCTGAACCCCACTAACACTTGAACGAATGTGTTTGGCTCTGTGGAGACGACACTTCTGAACACCAACTGACGTTGTTGGAGCCCAGGATTAGGCGAGGAGCAGGCTGGGGCCTACTGGATTTTGGCAGGTGAATGCAGCAGGAGACTTGCCATCTCCACAGCAGGGGAACAGCTGACAGTGCTGAACCCCACTAACACTTGAACGAATGTGTTTGGCTCTGTGGAGACGACACTTCTGAACACCAACTGACGTTGTTGGAGCCCAGGATTAGGCGAGGAGCAGGCTGGGGCCTACTGGATTTTGGCAGGTGAATGCAGCAGGAGACTTGCCATCTCCACAGCAGGGGAACAGCTGACAGTGCTGAACCCCACTAACACTTGAACGAATGTGTTTGGCTCTGTGGAGACGACACTTCTGAACACCAACTGACGTTGTTGGAGCCCAGGATTAGGCGAGGAGCAGGCTGGGGCCTACTGGATTTTGGCAGGTGAATGCAGCAGGAGACTTGCCATCTCCACAGCAGGGGAACAGCTGACAGTGCTGAACCCCACTAACACTTGAACGAATGTGTTTGGCTCTGTGGAGACGACACTTCTGAACACCAACTGACGTTGTTGGAGCTCAGGATTAGGCGAGGAGCAGGCTGGGGCCTACTGGATTTTGGCAGGTGAATGCAGCAGGAGACTTGCCATCTCCACAGCAGGGGAACAGCTGACAGTGCTGAACCCCACTAACACTTGAACGAATGTGTTTGGCTCTGTGGAGACGACACTTCTGAACACCAACTGACGCTGTTGGAGCCCAGGATTACGCATGCCGCATGCAGAGGCCAATGGGCATCGGTTTTTATGGAGGTTGTGGACTACTACTGATTCTAACCATGCTCCACTTAGGCCTCTGGCTCCACTGTCTCTACTATTTACCCTGGCCTCCAACCCCGCCAGCTACATCTCTGAAGTGGCGTCAGCACAATCTACACTTGTTCCTGTGTTACTGGTGCTCAGTCCCATCAGTTGATCCCCTGATGTTTGTCCGGCAAGTTCGCCAGCTCTGTCCTCATTCCCACTACTGGTTATGGGAATGTGGACAGAGCAGGAGACCTTGCCGGACACACATCAGGGGATAAACTGATGGGACTGAGCCACAGGAACACAGGAACAAGTGTAGATTGTGCTGACGCCACTTCAGAGATGTAGATGGCGGGGTTGGAGGTCAGGGGAAATAGTAGAGACAGTGGAGCCAGAGACCTAAGTTGGGCACGGTTAAAAATCAGTAGTGGTTTGAATGTTGATGGAGCTGGTGACTCTGCCGTCCACACAGCAGGGGATCAGCTGGCATTACTGAACCCCAGTAACACAGGAGCTAGTGTGTTTCTCTGTGCAGACGACACATCTGAGCGACAACTGGCTGTGTTGAAGCACAGGGATTATAGTTCAGGTGGTAGAAAAATGAACACACCAGCAGACCTGGATACAGTTGCCAACCACTAATTTAGTCTGTAAGAGGAATGGCAAAGTCTTTGGAGATCCAGGCCTTGTTCATTTTCAGAAAAGTCAGCCGGTCAACATTATCGGAAGATAGTCGCGTGCGACGGTCTGTTAGTACACCACCTGCGGCACTAAAGACACGTTCCGATAATACACTGGCAGCAGGGCAAGCCAGCACCTCCAATGCATACTGGCTAAGCTCTGGCCATGTATCCAGCTTAGAGACCCAAAACTTGAAGGGGGAAGAGCCATCTGGGAGTACAGCGACAGGGCAAGACATGTAGTCTGACACCATCTGACGGAAGCGTTGCCTCCTGCTGACTCGAGGCGTCGCTGATGGTGTAGACAATTGTGGTGGACACACAAAACTTTGCCACATTTGGGCCATAGTGGTCTTGCCTTGTGCTGCGGCACTGCCTCTGCTCCCTCTTTGTGCAGAGTTTCCTCCACTGCCTCGACGCACAGAGCTGCTTTGTAAAGCACTAGCAACAATGCTGTCGGGTGGAATGGAAAACATTATGGACTGCACCAGTGACTCTTCGTACTCCCGCATTTTACGCTCCCGGTTCAACGTTGGTATGAGCCTTTGTACGCTGTCCCGGTAGCGAGGATCTAGGAGGGTGTACACCCAATAATCAGCCGAGACGAGAATGTGGGCGATGCGGCGGTCGTTTCTCAGGCACTGCAGCATGAAATCAACCATGTGCTGCAGACTCCCAACTGCCAAAGAACCGCTGTCCCCTGTTTGAGGCGTGACCTCGACCTGCTCTGCATCACCCCACCCTCGCTGTACATACTGAGTAGAGGTTTGTGTACCTCCCTCCTCTGGAGAGATGTCTTCCTCCTCCATCGACTCCTCCTCATCCTCCTCACAAAGTGTCCCCTGCCTAGGCCTTTGTGAGGAAACACGTAGCGCAGACTGTCCAGAAGCAGATGGCATTTGGGACTCCTCATCCTCCACCTCTTCTGAAACCTCATCCCTTAGTGCTTGCAGTGTTTGTTGAAGCAGGCAGATAAGGGGGACAGTCATGCTGACTAGTGCATCGTCTGCACTCGCCATCCGCGTGGATTCATCGAAGGCACGCAAAACGAGGCAGATGTCCTTCATAGAGGCCCACTCAATGGTGCTGAAGTGTGAACGGCGCACAGTGCGACTTGTTTGCGCCTGATGCAGCTGGTACTCCATGACTGCTGCCTGCTGCTCACACAACCGCTCCAACATATGTAACGTTGAATTCCACCGGGTGGGTAGGTCACATATGATGCGATGTTCCGGAAGGCCAAATCGTCGCTGCAGAGCAGCGAGGCGCGATCTTGCCGTGCTGGAACGTCGCAAGTGAGCGCACTCTATGCGGACCTTGTGCAACAGTGCATCAAGATCCAGATAGTCCCTCAGAAAGCTCTGCACGACCAAGTTAAGAACATGTGCCAGACATGGGATGTGTGTGAGGTTGCCTAGGCCAAGAGCTGCCACCAGATGTCGGCCATTGTCACACACTACCAAGCCCGGCTGGAGATTCGCTGGCCCAAACCACACATCGCTCTCCAGCTTGATAGCATTCCAGAGCTCCTGCGCTGTGTGGCTTCGATTCCCCAAAGAAATTAATTTGAGTACAGCCTGTTGACGTTTGGCCACGGCTGTGCTCATATCGGTCGTAACAGGCTCCTGCTCTGCTGTTTCTGAGGAACTTGAGTAGGAGGAGGAGTCTATGTGTACAGACTGGAGTCCTGCAATCCGTGGCGTTGGAAGAACACGTACAGCGCCACTCTCCAGATCCGTACCCGGCTCCACAACATTGACCCAGTGGGCAGTGAGGGAAAGGTATCGTCCCTGTCCATGGTTACTGGTCCACGCATCGGTGGTCAGGTGGACCTTGCTACTAACGGCGTTTAGTAGCGCATGTTTTATTTTGCCCTCAACATGTTTCTGCAGGGCAGGGACGGCTCGCCTGCTGAAATAAAAGCGGCTGGGCACGTTGTATTGGGGGACTGCCAATGCCATTAAGTCCCGGAAGGTGTCAGTGTCCACCAGCCTGAATGACAGCATTTCAACTGCCAGAAGTTTGGCAATGCCAGCATTCAGAGACTGTGCTCGGGGATGGTTTGCCGAGTAAGGGCGCCTTTTATCCCATGCCTGTGCTACCGATGGCTGTGATGGATGGGAACGTGCTGTTATGGGTGGAATCTGACAGGGTCTCCGGACAACAGTGGCAGAGGTTCTTCCTTGGCGATCCTGTGAGGAAGCCGAACCAGCAGTGTGTGAGCTGGAGGAAGAGGGCCCAACACGAACTGAAGAGGTGGTAGGTGGTGCTGTACGTTGGCCTACGTCTTTAGGGTGTCTCTGCAACTCCAACTCGTGCTTGGTGCGCACATGTTTCCACATATTTGTGGTATTGAGGTTGCTGACATTTCTCCCTCTTTTGACTCTCTGATGACACAGCTTGCATTTGACAAAGCAAATGTCATCTGCAACTGTGTCAAAAAAGGACCACGCACTGCAACTCTTGTGAGCGCCCGGTTTGCCTTTGGAAGGAGGAATGCTCCTAACGGGTGCCGAAGTGGAGGGTACAGGCAACCAAGTCTTCCCCCTCCCTCTGCCTCCTGTTTTGGCCGGTAGGGGAATCTCTTCCTCCGAGCTGCTCCCACCACCTTCCTGTTGCTCACGCCATGATGGGTCAAGGACCTCATCATCTTCCCTCCCCTCTTCAAACAGCTGCTTCTCCGGGGTTGTCTCGCCAGCACCGTACGCACCAGAAAGTGGCAACTGAGTCTCGTCATCATCTGATGCGTACTGAGGTGTGCTGACCATAGGCACTGGCCCACTCGCCTCTTCAGATTCAGAGGGACAAAGAAGTTGCGCATCACTGCATACTCCCTCTTCTTCACATTCAGGAATGCTGCTTGGCTGGCCCCCTCTTTCCAAGCCAACAGATTCCGAGAACAGAAGTAGAGACTGTGATGGCTCCTGTCCATGTCTCTCTGACTGCCTGGGCACTTTGGCAGGTGGTGAAGAGACAGATGGTTGCTCTTCGGTGCTCTGACCCTGAGAGGATGCGGAAGTAATTGAAGTCGATGCGTTAGCTGCCATCCATCCGACAACGGCTTCAATTTGTTCCTCCCGCAGCAGTGGGGTACGTTGAGGTCCTACAAAGCTGTGCATAAAGGACTGTTGCCTGCTAAAACTGGGGGATGCTGATCCACTGGTGCCCGCAGCAGGCCCAGAATCCCCACGTCCTCTACCTGTAGAATCCCCACGTCCTCTCCCTGCAGAATCCCCACGTCCTCTCCCTGCTGAAACTCCACGCCCACGCCCACGCCCCCGCGCCTTACTCCCTGCCTTCTTCATCTTGCAAGACTGCTTAAGATAGGCAAAAAAGTACAAAGGGGGGCCTTAGTGTGCTTATTCCTGAACAGCTGGTTACAGGTACAAGAAACACTAATTTTATGAAGTGTGTGTGTGTGGACTAGACTTTAATAGGAGCTGATGTGGCCTACACAAGTTCAAAATGTAGTGTTTGGTGAACTTTTTATGTGGTTTCTTTGTTTGAAACAAACTCAAAGTATGAGAACAAAGAATTGAAACTGATAGTATCACCAACTTTTTGGAGCTATTACAATGCAGGCAGGTAACCTACAATGCAAAAGATGAGGCTCCAAAAAAATTGGGTAATACTAATCTGGCTGCGCCGGCAGGGCACAAGCCAGAAAAAAAGGCTCCTCTATCTACTCCTATATAGTGTTTGCAACCAACCAATGTTGATGGATACGGATGGATGCACACTAATAGGAGAAGAAAAAATGAGCTGCACTCAGAGACAAATATGTGTGAGGCAGTGACGCACGTTGAGCGTCCTACAACCAGACGTAGCTGCAGGACACTCTACTCAGCGTGAGCTGCACTCACACACAGTCAGAGACCTCTCAGACAGCCGTCAACAGTGCAGCTAAGTGGGCACTGGCACTGACAGGCTGCAGAAAGGCTCCGCTGTGTACTCCTATATAGTGTTTGCAACCACCGTAGATGGAGACGGATGGATGCACACTAATAGAAGAAAAAATGAGCTGCACTCAAATAAAAATATGTGTGAGGCAGTGACGCACGCTGAGCGTCCTACAGCCAGACGTAGCTGCAGGACACACTACTCAGCGTGAGCTGCACTCACACACAGTCAGACACCTCTCAGACAGCCGTGAACAGTGCAGCAAAGTGGACACTAGCACTGAAAGGCTGCAGAAAGGCTCCGCTGTGTACTCCTATATAGTGTTTGCAACCACCGTAGATGGAGACGGATGGATGCACACTAATAGAAGAAAAAATGAGCTGCACTCAAATAAAAATATGTGTGAGGCAGTGACGCACGCTGAGCGTCCTACAGCCAGACGTAGCTGCAGGACACACTACTCAGCGTGAGCTGCACTCACACACAGTCAGAGACCTCTCAGACAGCCGTGAACAGTGCAGCAAAGTGGACACTAGCACTGAAAGGCTGCAGAAAGGCTCCGCTGTCTACTACTAGTGTTTGCAACCAACGTATATGGATACGGATGGAAGCACACTAGATTGAAATTATTTAAAAAATGCAGCTCAAAAAATAAAAGATGTATGAGGCAGCAGTGATCACACTGGGTGGCCTACAGCCTGACGTGGCTGCAGGACCCACTCCACAGCGTGAGCTGCACTCACACAGCCCTTGCAGACAGCTGTGAACACTGCTGCTAGGGCAAAGAAGGCTACAGTGGTGGTTTATGTAGCCTGGGTAAAGCACTAGATGTTTGGTGGAATCGCTATTTCTAACTGTCCCTCACAGTCTTCTACAGCAGCCTGTCCCTAACTGAATTCACAGCAGAGTGACCAGAAATGGCGGCTGCGGTGGCTTTTATAGTGCATCATGACATCATTTCGGCAGCCAATCACAGCCATGCCAATAGTTAACATGCCTACATGCCTAACAGGATGTGCCCACACTTCGGAGGATTCCCATTGGCTTAATCAAAGCAAGCAGGCTCATAGCATGATGGGAACTTCCTATTCCGATTCCGATCCCGGAATCCGATATGAAAAAAGTATCGGAATTAAGTATCGGAATTCCGATACCGCTAATATCGGCCGATACCCGATACTTGCGGTATCGGAATGCTCAACACTACTCTTCACCCAAAATCAGACCATCAGAGGAGGAGACCTCCACAGAGGGGTCCACCGACCCCACACAGATACATGCAGAGCAGAGATATGGATGAGATAAAGACCCTGCTCAGCGCACTATGCAGGAAACTAATGTGAGTGGATGCAACCAACCACATCTACAGAACAGTCAGAAATCCAGTTTGATCTACACAGCCATACTCATTACAAGGTATATACACCCAAGATATATAGAAACATGACTTCACTTACAATCAGCAGCTGGAATATTCAGGGTCACAACACCTCGACCTTTGGATGTAAAACAAATGACCCTGACTTTATACAAAGACTGTGAAATTAAGACATTCAGATCCTCCTGGAAACATGGACCAGAGCCGAAAACGAATCTCTGGTGCCCATCGGATACAGGGAAATCTCTGTCCCTGTCCTGAAAATTAAAAACATCAAACAGGGCCAGAGCTCAGCAGGAATACTGATCTGGCATAAAGAGGAGCTCCACCAGTGCATCAAACCGGTGAAGAGAGGAGGCAGCCACATATGGATCAGGATCAGCAGCTCCATCCTCACCTCCTAGTCTGATGTCCACCTCTGCGCCACCTATATACCACCACCAGAGTCACCCTACTTCAATCCAGACTGCTTCGAGATCCAACAAAGAGAAGCCGCCCACTACCAGGGCCTGGGCAAAGTTCTCATCTTTGGAGACCTCAATGCAAGAACAGGGAGAGAAAACGACTTCCTGACCACGGATGGGAACATCTACATATTTGGAGCAGAGAATGATGACCAAGACTCAGTAGTCACAGAGAGAAACATCTATGACAGTACAGTCAACAAAAGTGGTAAAAAGCTCCTGAACGTATGTAGAAGTTTAGGACTTCATATTCTTAATGGACGAACCAAAGGGGACTCCTTAGGGAGGTGTACACTAAACTCCCATGTAGGGAGAAGTGTAGTAGGGAACCTGGCAAATATCAGTGCCTTCATAGTCTCCCCACAAACGCACCTGTCAGACCACAGCCAGCTTCTTCTGTACCTGAAATCTACAGAGAAACCATCCACTCAAAAGCCACAGCAGAGTGGCCTCTTCACCCGGCCTCCATCCTAAAAAATGGCACAAAATGTCAGCATTAAAGTATAAAGAGGCTCCCAGCAGACCTGAAATACAGCGGATGCTCCACCACTTCTACAACTACGAGTACCAGCCTAACCCAAAGGGAGTGAGTCAAGCTGCCAAAGACCTCAACAATATATTCTATGCAATGGCCAGACTGTCCGACATTAAAAAAGTCAACTACAAGAGACCAAAATAAAAACAGATCAATGGATGGTTTACAGAGAATGTAAAGCTGTACGGAAGACCCTGAGAACAGCCTCAAACAAGAAACACAGAGACCCCAACCACCCGGGTCTGACGGAAGCCTATGAAACCATACAAAGGTAGTACAAAACCATCCTCAGGAGGAAGAAGCAGAGTTACATCTCTACCAAGCTCAACCAACTCCAAGATGCCCTCCAAGACAACTCCTTCTGGGAACTATGCAACCACATGGGCACAAAAGACAAGAAAAAGCAACATCCATATCCAAAATGGCAACATCTGGCTCCAGTACTTCAGAGACCTCTATAAAGACATCCCAAAGGAAGAACTAAGCCAAGAACAGGAAAGCATAATGGCAAAACTAAAAGCAATGGTGGAAAAAGTAAAAAATTTCCAAAACCCCGTGGATACACCTATTACATTACAGGGAGTAGCAGAGAGAATCTCTTCCATAAGATGTAGAAAAGCCGGTGGCCTGGATGGAATCCTACCAGAAATGCTGAAGTACAGCCCACCAGAAATACAGGTCGCAATGGTTAAACTCTTCAATATTGTGCTAAGTGCCGGCTACTTCCCTCGTACCTGGAATCAAGGCCTCATCACACCCATCCACAAGAATGGGGACAGGTATGACCCTGCCAACTACAGAGGAATATGAGTCAGCAGCAACCTGGGAAAACTGTTCAACAGCATCCTGAACAAGAGGATCCTCAGTTTCCTCACCAAGCACAACGTCCTCATCAAGAGCCAAGCAGGATTCATGCCAAACCACCGCACTAACGACCACATCTATACCCTGCACAGCCTCATTCAGAGACACTTCCACAATACAAAGAACGGGAAGATATACGCCTGTTTTGTAGACTTTAAAAAGGCCTTTGATTCGGTGTGGCACCCAGGCTTATTCCTGAAACTGCTGGAGAAAGGAATAAGAGGAAAGACCTACGATGTTATCAAAAGCTCCTACACCAAGAACCTCTGCAGTGTGAGTGTGAACGGTAGAAGAACGGCCTATTTCCAGCAGAGCCGTGGAGTCAGACAAGGCTGTAGCCTAAGCCCAACGCTCTCCAACATTTACATCAACGAGCTGGCTACCGCTCTGGAATCTTCCACAGCACCAGATCTAACCCTCCACGACGTGCAGGTGAAATTCCTGCTGTATGCAGATGACCTGCTGCTTCTGTCACCAACCGAGAAAGGTCTCCAAGAAAACCTGAAAATCTTAGAGAAATTCAGCTCCACCTGAGCACTACCGGTCAACGCAAAGAAAACCAACATCATGGTGTTCCAGAAGAGAAAATCAGACCAGCACCCTTTATTTTTCCTCAACAACTGCGCCCTTACAGGAATGGACAAATATACCTACCTGGGCCTAGAGATTCACCGGTCAAGGAGCTTCAAACAAGCCATAGAGACCCTGAAAGATAAGGCCTGCAAAACCTTCTATGCCATCCGAAGGAAACTCTACCGTCTGAAGCCACCAGTGAGGCTCTGGTTAAAAATCTTCGACTCTATCATCGCCTCAATCCTCCTGTATGGCAGCGAAGTCTGGGGCCCTCACACCTACCCAGACTGGTCAAGGTGGGATTCCAGCCCAACAGAAATATTCCACCTGGTATTCTGCAATTACCTTCTCCAAGTCCATCGGAGCACCTCCAACAGTACTTGCCGGGCCGAGCTGGGCAGATTCCCTCTACACCTAACGGTTCTAAAGAAGGCACTGTCATTCCGGGCTCACCTACAAAGGAGCAATCCAAGCTCCCATCACCATAAAGCCCTGACACATGTAGGTGAAACAGAAAAACCAGGACCCTCGGAACAGCTCACCCAAACCCAACCTGACCAGAACACCAATCACAGCAACCTAACAAAAGCCGGAATCAGGAAGATGGTAGACGAAGGCCAGGAGAGGTACGTAAGTGACTGGAAGAACGACATCATCAGCTCACAGAAACTGACCATGCACCAGAGTCTACAGAGAGACTACAGACTGGCCCCATATCTGGAGAAACTCCCGGACCCCAGAGACTGCAAGATCCTGAGCCGGTATAGACTCAGTGCCAACAGGCCAACAGTCTGGCCATCGAATCCAGCCGACACAGGCAGAGCTACAAGCCCAGGGAGGAAAGACTGTGCCAACACTGTGACCTGGAGGCCCTGGAGGATGAGACCCACTTCCTGCTACACTGCTCCAAGTACTCAGCAGTGAGGGACACTCACTTCAGGAGACTCTCACATCTCTTCCCGGATTTCATCACCATGAAGGAGGAAGAGAAAACATATATCCTGTTGGGGGAGAAGAGAGAGAAGTGGAGATAGCAGCGCAATATGTGAGCGAATGTCATAGACTGCGAGAAAGAGAACTGTGATATGCCATGGACTTCTATAGCCCCTACCCTGGATCTGCCCCATGCCCCCCATTCACCTTCCCTATGCCATGGACTTCTATATCCCCATCCTGGATCTGCCCCCATCCACCTTTCCTACAACCCCTACCCAACATCCCTACAGTCCCTACCCTTATTCCCTTTTGTACACTTGCTTTGGCAAAACTAATGTGTATTTAGTCCTGCCAATAAAGCTTCCTTGAATCTTGAATCGTGTACACAGGGGTCTGCGACCAAAGCTGGGGGTATACGGGTGTATACAGCATACACAGAGGCGCCTGTGACCGAAGTTGGGGGTATACAGGTGTATACAGCGTACACTGAGGGGTCTGCGGCTGAAGCTGGGGGTATACGGGTGTATACAGAGCACACCTTGTACACACACGGCTCCGTTCCGCACACCTCGTACACACGCGGCTCCGCTCCGCACACCTCGTACACACGCGGCTCCACGCCGTACACCTAGTACACACACGGCTCCGCTCCGTACACCTCGTACACACACGGCTCCGCTCCGTACACCCCGTACACACACGGCTCCGCTCCGTACACCTCGTACACACACGGCTCCGCTCCTTACACCCCGTACACACACGGCTCCGCTCCGTACACCTCGTACACACGCGGCTCCGCTCCGTACACCTCGTACACACACGGCTCCGCTCCGTACATCTCGTACACACACGGCTCTGCTACATCCACCCTGTAAACCCCTCCTGACCCCACACAGAAACTTCCCCTCATCTAGCACCATGACAACCAGCACAGCAGAGTCCTGCACACACTGAGGCCCCTGATCATGTGACCCCTGACTCCTCCCCTCTTGTGACCTCATCACAGGTCCTGTGCACAGAGCAGTCATATATGTGGAGTGTGGCTCAGCAGGTTAGTGATGGGCAGTCCGGCTCTTCTTACTCCTGTCCGCTCCGTACACCTCGTACACACGCGGCTCCGCTCCGTACACCTCGTACACACACGGCTCCGCTCCGTACACCTCGTACACACAAGGCTCCGCTCCATACACCTCGTACACACGGCCCCGCTCCGTACACCTCGTACACACACGGCTCCGCTCCGTACACCTCGTACACACACGGCTCCGCTCTGTACACCTCGTACACACTCTGCTCCACACGCCTCGTATACACGCGGATCCACTCCGTACACCTCGTACACACACGGCTCCGCTCCATACACCTCGCACACACAGGGCTCCGCTCCGTACACCTCGTACACACACGGCTCCGCTCCGTACACCTCGTACACACACGGCTCCGCTCCGTACACCTCGTACACACACGGCTCTGCTCCGCACACCTCGTACACACACGGCTCTGCTCCGCACACCTCGTACACACACGGCTCCGCTCCGTACACCTCGTACACACGCGGCTCCGCTCCGTACACCTCGTACACACACGGCTCTTCTCCGTACACCTCGTACACACGCGGCTCCGCTCCGTACACCTCGTACACACACGGCTCCGCTCCGTACACCTCGTACACACAAGGCTCCGCTCCGTACACACAGCTCCGCTCCGTACACCTCGTACACACGCGGCTCTGCTCCGTACACCTCGTACACACACGACTCCGCTCCATACACCTCGTACACACGGCCCCGCTCCGTACACCTCGTACACACACGGCTCCGCTCCGTACACCTCGTACACACACGGCTCCGCTCTGTACACCTCGTACACACTCTGCTCCACACGCCTCGTATACACGCGGATCCACTCCGTACACCTCGTACACACACGGCTCCGCTCTATACACCTCGCACACACAGGGCTCCGCTCCGTACACCTCGTACACACACGGCTCCGCTCCGTACACCTCGTACACACACGGCTCCGCTCCGTACACCTCGTACACACACGGCTCTGCTCCGCACACCTCGTACACACACGGCTCTGCTCCGCACACCTCGTACACACACGGCTCCGCTCCGTACACCTCGTACACACGCGGCTCCGCTCCGTACACCTCGTACACACACGGCTCTTCTCCGTACACCTCGTACACACGCGGCTCCGCTCCGTACACCTCGTACACACAAGGCTCCGCTCCGTACACACAGCTCCGCTCCGTACACCTCGTACACACACGACTCCGCTCCATACACCTCGTACACACGGCCCCGCTCCGTACACCTCGTACACACACGGCTCCGCTCCGTACACCTCGTACACACACGGCTCCGCTCTGTACACCTCGTACACACAGGGCTCCGCTCCGTACACCTCGTACACACGGCCCCGCTCCGTACACCTCGTACATACGCGGCTCCGCTCCGTACACCTCGTACACACGCGGCTCCGCTCCGTACACCTCGTACACACGCGGCTCCGCTCCGCACACCTCGTACACACACGGCTCCGCTCCGTACACCTCGTACACGCGGCTCAGCTCCGCACACCTCGTACACACACGGCTCCTCTCCGTACACCTCGTACACGCGGCTCAGCTCCGCACACCTCGTACACACACGGCTCCGCTCCATACACCTCGTACACACGGCCCCGCTCCGTACACCTCGTACACACACGGCTCCGCTCCATACACCTCGTACACACACGGCTCCGCTCCGTACACCTCGTACACACACGGCTCCGCTCCGTACACCTCGTACACACACGGCTCCGCTCCGTACACCTCGTACACACACGGCTCTGCTACATCCACCCTGTAAACCCCTCCTGACCCCACACATACTTCCCTCATCCAGCACCATGACAACCAGCACAGCAGAGTCCTGCCCACAGTGAGGCCCCTGATCATGTGACCCCCTGACTCCTCCCCTCCTGTGACCTCATCACAGGTCCTGTGCGCACAGAGCAGCTGTAGAAATCTCCGGCCTCGGGGGTCTCACCAGACTTCGCTCTTTTCTTGCAGGGGCCGCAGTGGATTTCATCCTGGATCCATAGAGCTGAATAGAGGAGCGATGTTCCTTCACTCTGATGGGAATTGATGGTGACGTTTGTCCAACGTCCACGTTACCGAGTAAATCCCCCCAGGACTGCAGCCGGTAAAGACCCCGATATCCACAGGTGTCCCCTCTAATTGGGGGAAAGGGATAGAAAAGCCTCTTATCCCGAGGGGAAACCCTGTACATGGAGACATCGGCCTCAGATCTCTCCTGTCCTGTTCTTCCAGAAAAGCCTCAAACTTCTGTGTGTGACTCAGAGCTGAGATCTAACGTGATAGAAGATTCCAGTGCGGGGAAGACGGGAAACCTTCATATAGACGGCCGGTGGGGATGGAGGCAGTGACCGACTCTGGCCAAATCTGTCTCTAGAGCCGCAGTAGGAGATGAAGATGTCGTCCTCATCATGAAGGAGTTATTTCTCATGTCGCGTGTAATGAATATCTCCTGCAGTATTGCTAATGCCGATTCCAGTGTCGGTAATGAGACGAGAATTAGCGTTATGGAAGATGAGTCTATGAGGAACGTGTTCAGCTGCCGACTCCGAGGAGGAAACTGCTTGTTGTCTGTGGCCTAAATATATAGGTTTTATTAGTAGATGTCAGGGGAGAAAACTAAACCCTGTAAGATAATAAATCTCCTCATATGTTTCCCTTATTATCTCCAGTAATTGTATTATTACACAGGATTCTTATGATGTTACATCGAATCATCTTCTCATTCAGGTCTCTACAATATCGGATCCTCTCAGGGAAGATCTTCTACAGAAGAGAATTTTCCTGATTTACCCATCAAGGATGGATATGGACAGAGACAAGATGGCGGAGAGGATGTTACACCTCACCCTAGAGATCCTCTTCCGTCTCACTGGAGAGGTGAGAGATTCTGATGACGTCACATTACATCATTCTTATCTATGGGAATAAGGACTCTGGGAATGTCTGTAGTGAGATTTATTAATGTGTCTCTCCATAACCAGGATTACACAGTGGTGAAGAAGACCTCTAGTGATCGCTGTCAGGACCCTGTGTCTGAGGGATGGGGAAGACCCCTGAGCCCAATCACGGGGCCTCCACCTCACCCCCTGACCCATGAGGACATCAATGACCAGAAGATCCTAGAACTCACCTACAAGATGATTGAGCTGCTGACTGGAGAGGTGACACTGCTGGGAATGCTGGGATATTATACAGTAACACTATGAAGGGATCGGGGGGATGACGGTATCATTGTATGTGTCAGGTTCCTATAAGGTGTCAGGATGTTGCTGTCTATTTCTCCATGGAGGAGTGGGAGTATTTAGAAGGACACAGAGATCTGTACAAGGACGTCATAATGGAGGTTCCCCAGCCCCTCACATCACCAGGTAATAGACAGGACTAAATACACACGGCCTATAATTATCTGTATGTAGAGAATGAATTCAGTCCCTGTATGTGTTTCCTCCAGATCTATCCAGTAAGAGGACAACACCAGAGAGATGTCCCCGTCCTCTTCTTCCACAGGACTGTAACCAAGAAGATCCCAGTGCTCCTCAGGATCATCAGGTAGATGGAGAGAAGGTGTCAGGAGATCTCCCCTATGATGTGTAGACGGCTGTGAAGGTCTTGTGCTCAGTCTTGTTTTATCCACCAGTATTATATGTTTTATACTTGTGTAATGAGAGCGGTGGAGATGGCAGGATTAGAGCTGATCATAGATGGGACTTCTCCATCTGTCTGTGACTTTTACAATATTTGTTTCAGGGTGAAGATCTGACCCATATTAATCCTACAGAGACATATGTGAGGGGTGATGAGCGGTGTAAAGAGGAGATTCCCACATATGACTACCCAGGTGAGTAGTAACCACTGTATGCAGAGAAGTCACAGATTCCTCTCAGTCACCGGCTGTGGCTGCTTTATCGGTGGTGTAGATGAAAGCCCTTTTCTATAGAACTTACAACCAATTACATTGTTTTTGAGCCTAAGGAATTCAGATTACTGCACAATCTCTCCTGAAATGGGGAGCAATATTATATTCTCTAATCTTCTGCTCAGGATCCATAGTAGCTCCAATGGTCCACCATAAATGAGGGCAACTCTGGTTTACTGTTGTGTGATCTGTATTTGTAGTTTTCCGTTAATGAGATTCTCGTGCTCTGGGGTGGGGCTGTGGGCGGGGCTTTATGTGGTCTGATTACATATTCATCTGTATTGGCTTATGACAGGTCGCTGACCCCTCACTGACCTGCCCCCCATTATTACATAATGCATATAATAGCATTGATATTATTGGTGATAATGCCTATAATATTGGGGCTATTGTGAGGCTTAGAAAAAAAATTACATCCAGCAGCGCCTGCGCAGTAGCCTCTATATCAACTATACCAAATTTTTTTTCTTAGGAAGTTATAAGGGTTAAAAGTTGACCAGCGATTTCTCATTATTACAACAAAATGTACAAAACCATTTTTTTAGGGACCACCTCACATTTGAAGTGACTTTGGGGGGTCAATATGACAGAAAATACACAAAAGTGACAGCATTCTAAAGACTGCACCCCTCAAGGTGCTCAAAACCACATTCAAGAAGTTTATTAACCCTTCAGGTGTTTCACAGGAATGAATGGAATGTGGAAGGAAAAAATAAACATTTACTTTTCTTTCACAAAAATTTTCCTTTAGACCTAATTTTTTTTACTTTCGCAAGAGTAACAGGAGAAAATGGACTATACATTTTGTTTTGCAATTTCTCCTGAGCATGCCGATACCCCATATGTGGGGGAAATCTACTGTTTGGGTGCACGGCAGGACTCGGAAGGGAAGGCGCGGCATTTGACTTTTTGAATGTAAAATATGCTGGAATAATTAGCAGTTGCCATGTCGCATTTGGAGAGCCCCTGATGTGCCTAAACAGTGGAAACCCCCAACAAGTGACCCCATTTTGAAACTAGACCCTTTAGGGAACTTATCCAGATGTGTATGGAGCACCTTGAACCCACAGGTGCTTCACAGAAGTTTATAGCATAGAGCCGTGGAAATAAAAAAAATAAAATTTTTCCTAAATCTTTTTAGCTCAATATATATTTTAGTTTGTCCTGAGTATGGTGACACCCCATATGTGGGGGTAAACCACTGTTTGGGTGCATGGCAGAGCTTGGAAGGGAAGGCGCGCCATATTGGAGAGCAGATTTTGCTGGAATTGTTTGTGGGTGACATGTCACATTGTCAGAGCCCCTGAGGTGCCAGAACAGCATAAGCCCCCAAAAGTGACTGCATTTTACCAAATACTTCCCTGAATGAATACTTCTAGTGGTGCAGTGAGCATACTGACACCACAGCTGTTCCATAGACAATTATACCATTGGCCAGTGAAGAAAAAATATTTATATTTTTACCACTAAAATGTTGTTCTAACCCCAGATTTTACATTGGAAAATAGGTAGATGGTCATCATAGGTAAATCTATGGGTGTACATAGATGAATTTGCAAGAGGTGTCATTTCCAATTCCCAGAGGGGTGTCATTTTCAAAATGGGGTCACTTCAGGGAGGATTCTGCTGTTGAGGCACTTTGGAGAGCCGCTAAGTGCCAGAACAACAGAATCCCCCCTGAAGTGACCCCATTTTGGAAGTGACACCCCTCTGGGAATTCATCTATGGATATAATGACCAGTTTCACTACATGGATGATTTCCAGAAACTTGTAGTTTCAGAGCAAAAATTGCAAAAATGTCATTGTAGTGCCCAATATATTGTGCCCAGCTTGTGTCTCTGGAGACCTCCCCCACCTACCCCCGGAAATTGTTAAGTCAGCTCTACTCAAATGTGTCTGTCACTAAATAAACCAAATGCTTGAATGTCAAAACAGTTCAAAAACGTGGTTCTGTGTGGAAGATTGTAAAGCCGTCATGGAGGCATAAGGCTGGCAATGATGGGCATTGTGGGTAATAATAGCGGGTATCATGCCTCATTCCTCTCTAGGAACATACACGACATCTTCTCTGGGGGTTCTTTCTTGTTTCAGTTACTGGGATGAGTGCAATAAAATGTCGTTCAGTGAGTCTTCTGACATCTTCACATTATAAAGGATTGGTGGGGACAAAATTATCAAAAACAAGATTTTCAGTGACCTTTTCCTGACAGGATGTTGAGAAGGCTGAACTTTTAAATTCCTATTTTGCATCTGTTTTCTCTCAGAAAGGAAATGTAACACCAACTGTTATTCACTGTCCTATTAAGGGAATAGAAGAATCCAGGATATCTATAAACAGAAAGATAGTGAGGAAACACTTAGCTAACCTAAATGAATTCAAGTCTCCAGGTCCAGATGAATTACACCCCAGAGTACTGAAGGAGATAGCAGAAGAAATTTCTGAACCACTCTCCATAATCTTTGAAAATTCTTGGAGAACAGGAGAAGTGCCAGAAGACTGGAGAAGAGCAAATGTTGTTCCTATCTTCAAAAAGGGGAAGAAGGTGGACCCAGGCAACTATAGGCCGGTGAGTCTGACTTCTATACCAGGAAAGATCTTTGAACAAATTATTAAACAACATGTAAGTCAATACCTGGATAAGAATGAAGTGATCAAACAGAGTCAGCATGGGTTTGTAACTAATAAGTCATGTCAGACTAACTTAATTTCCTTCTATGACGGTATCACTGATTGGGTGGATCAAGGAAATGCTGTAGATATAGTATATCTTGACTTCAGCAAAGCATTTGACAAAGTCTCTCATACTATCCTTATTGAAAAAATGACTAAGTATGGAATGGACAAGGCAACTGTTAGGTGGATTCATAGCTGGCTTAGTGATCGGACCCAAAGAGTGGTCGTAAATGGCTGCACATCCAGTTGGAAGAATGTCTCAAGTGGGGTACCACAGGGCTCTGTCCTGGGCCCTGTATTGTTCAACATCTTTATCAACGATTTAGATGAAGGAATTGAGGGTAAACTGATTAAATTTGCTGATGACACAAAGCTAGGAGGGATAGCTAATACTAGAGAAGAGAGAGAGAGGATTCAAAAAGATTTAAATAAACTGGAGAAGTGGGCAGTAACTAACAGAATGGTTTTTAACAGGGAGAAATGCAAAGTACTACATCTGGGCAATAAAAATGAAAAAAGCATATATAGAATGGGAGGAATAGGGCTAAGTGACAGCACATGTGAAAAAGACTTGGGTATACTAATAGATCACAGACTGAATATGAGTCAACAGTGTGATGCAGCAGCAAAAAAGGCAAATGCAGTTCTAGGATGTATTAACAGAAGCATACAGTCTAGATCACGTGAAGTCATTATTTCCCTCTACTCCTCTTTGGTCAGACCTCATCTGGAATATTGTGTCCAGTTTTGGGCACCACATTTTAAAAAAGACATCAACAAACTGGAGCAAGTTCAGAAAAGAGCGACCAGAATGGTGACCGGTCTGCAAACCCTGTCTTATGAGGAAAGGTTGCAGGATTTGGGAATGTTTAGTTTGCAAAAGAGAAGACTGAGAGGAGACTTAATTGCTGTCTACAAATATCTAAAGGGCTGTCACATTGTAGAAGGATCAACTTTATTCTCATTTGCACAAGGAAAGACTAGAAGCAATGGGATGAAACTGAATGGGAGGAGACACAGATTAGATATTAGAAAAAACTTTTTGACAGAGTGATCAATGAGTGGAACAGGCTGCCACGAGAAGTGGTGAGTTCTCCTTCAATGGAAGTCTTCAAACAGAGGCTGGACAGACATCTGACTGGGATGATTTAGCGAATCCTGCTTTGAGCAGGGGGTTGGACCAGATGGCCCAGGAGGTCCCTTCCAACTCTACGATTCTATGATTCTATGATTCTATAATCAAGGAAAGTATCTGCGTTTCTGGCTTTTTTGTATAACACAAAAGAATTATATGTGGCCACCTGAAACAAATACATGACTAACTTTTTATACCAGAGATATGATTTTCTTGATACCTGGTATGGCTGTAGAACCTGATCTGCAAGGTCCACACCCCATAATATTTGTTGTAGTCAATGATAGACACAGGTTTTGGAGTAGTGGATCCCTGTTGGTCTGCAGTGGCCCTTGTGGCATCTGTGGGGATCGAGCTCAGGATAAAATATCTTTTTTATCCTTATACTTAAGGACAAGCAGCTCTCCATCGCGTAAAGCCCCTGACTGCCCCTTTCGGAACTTTTTGCTGACCAATGATTGTGGAAACCCCTGATGGTTTTTGCGAATGATCCCGCAAGCCCCTATGTTATGCAAGTGTTTTGCAGTTAGACAATGCAGTTGGACAGGGCAGGAGACAGGTAAGGTGCATAAGTTTTTCATGCACGCATGCTTCTTGGTCAGTCGTACTACATATGCATTGATCATATCAAACTGCTGCTTTTTTGTCTTCACCTCTGCTTTCTAACAACTCGCCTGCCCTTTTACACATTCTGTGCACTCTCTGCATATCCACCCCTCCCTTTTCCCCTCTCCCATGTATAACTCTGAGGCTCTATTGACATTTCTTACCCACACCAAACCATCCAAAACCACCATGCAGCACTCAAAACGTTCATACAAATCATCCCACCACCTGCTTTTTCTGTTTTTTCTCCTTTTAATAGTTGCAGGTGACATCTCCCCCAACCCTGGGCCTCCCTCCACCAGCATACGTTACTCTCCTCCATCTGCATATAGAAACCCTGCTAATCTTATTAACATTCAGTGCATGCCTTCTCCTCTCACTTTCCAATGTGCTCTCTGGAATGCACGGTCTGTGTGTAACAAACTGACTTACATTCACGATCTTTTTCTCTCTAATTCCCTTAACCTTCTGGCTATTACAGAAACCTGGATCCAGCATTCTGACACCACTGCTGCTGCCGCTCTCTCGTTTGGTGGGCTAAAATTTTCACATACCCCCAGACCTGAGAACAGACAGGGTGGAGGTGTTGGTTTGCTCCTTTCATCACAATGTGCTTTCCAGGTCATCCCCCCGGTTCCCTCACTTACATTTCCTTCCTTTGAAGTCCACGCCGTCAGACTCTTTAAGCCCTTCTCCTTACGAGTGGCGGTCGTTTATCGCCCTCCAGGCTCCTCCCGCCAGTTTCTAGACCAATTCACCACCTGGCTTACTCACTTTCTATCCTGTGACATCCCCACCCTCATCATGGGAGACTTTAACATCCCCATCAATGATCCGCTCTCCCAGTCTGCCTCTCATCTTCTTTCTCTAACTTCTTCATTCGGCCTCTCACAGTTTACTAATTCTCCTACACATGAGGACGGGAATACTCTGGACCTGGTTTTCTCCCGTCCCGGCTCGCTGCACGACTTTACTAATTCACCCCTCCCGCTCTCGGACCACAACCTTCTTTCCTTCTCAGTCAAAAATTGTCTCCTCACCCGGAACACCCCCACTTACCACACTTATCGGAATACACGTACCATTAATACCCAACAGCTTAGGGACAATCTCCACACATCTTTAGCCCCCATCTCCACCCTCTCCTGTCCAGACATAGCATTGTCACACTTCAATAATACACTGAAGAATGCCCTAGATGAAGCAGCACCTTCTATACGCAGAAAGACCCGACACAGACAACGGCAGCCCTGGCACACAACGCAAACACGCTTTCTTCAGCGCTGCTCGAGGTGTGCAGAGCGGCAGTGGAGAAAATCTCTCTTAGCAGAAGACTTCATCCACTATAAGTTCATGCTCAAAACCTATAACTCTGCCCTTCATCTGGCCAAACAATCCTACTTCACCACCCTCATCACCTCACTATCCAACAACCCAAGACGACTTTTTGAAACCTTAAACTCCCTCCTGAAACCTAAAGTACAGGCCCCCATCACCAACCTCAGCGGTGAGGATCTGGCCACTTATTTCCTAGAAAAAATCAACCACATCCATCAGGATATCTCAGCCCTATCTCCTCAGTGCCTGGATCCCCTTCCCTGCCGCACCTCAAGCTCACTAGACATCTTTGAGCCTGTTTCAGAAGAAGAAGTTTCCAAGCTCCTCGCTTCTGCTCGGCCTACAACCTGCAACAGTGACCCTATTCCTTCACAGCTCCTGCAGTCTCTCTCACCAGTGGTCACCACTCACCTGACTAAAATATTTAACCTCTCTCTTTCTTCAGGTATATTTCCCTCCTCATTTAAACATGCCATCATAACCCCTTTACTTAAAAAGCCATCCCTGGTCCAGAACTGCACTGCTAACTACAGACCTGTCTCTAACCTTCCCTTCATCTCTAAACTCCTGGAACGCCTGGTCCACTCCCGTCTAATCCGCTATCTCTCGGATAACTCTCTTCTCGACCCCTTACAATCTGGTTTCCGCTCTTTACACTCTACTGAAACTGCCCTCACTAAAGTCTCTAATGATTTAATAACAGCTAAATCGAAAGGTCATTGCTCCCTGCTGATTCTCCTGGATCTCTCTGCCGCATTTGACACTGTGGATCACCAGCTCCTCCTCACTATGCTCCGCTCTATAGGCCTCAAGGACACGGCCCTCTCCTGGTTCTCCTCCTACCTCTCTGACCGCTCCTTCACTGTATCTTTTTCCGGCTCCTCTTCCTCTTCTCGTCCCCTTACTATCGGGGTCCCGCAGGGCTCAGTCCTAGGCCCCCTCCTCTTCTCTTTATACACTGCCCCTATTGGACAAACAATCAGCAGATTTGGGTTCCAGTATCATCTCTATGCTGATGACACCCAATTATACACTTCTTCCCCTGACATCACCCCTACCCTAATTCAAAATACCAAGGATTGTCTGTCTGCTGTCTCTAGCATCATGTCCTCCCTCTATCTGAAACTAAATCTCTCTAAAACTGAACTTCTTGTGTTTCTCCCCTCTACTAACCTCACTCTACCTAACATCGAAATAACCCTGGAGGGTTCAACCATAACTCCCAAGCAGCATGCACGCTGTCTTGGGGTCATATTCGACACTGAACTTTCCTTTACTCCGTACATCCGATCACTCAGTCGCTCTTGTCACCTGCATCTTAAAAACATCTCCAGAATCCGACCTTTTCTCACCTTTGAAACTGCTAAGACTCTTACTGTCGCTCTTATTCATTCTCGCCTGGACTACTGCAACTCTCTTCTGATCGGTCTCCCTCTTACCAAACTTTCTCCTCTCCAATCCATCTTGAATGCGGCAGCCAGGGTCATATTTCTGTCCAGCCGCTTCACCGATGCCTCCATCTTGTGCCAGTCATTACACTGGCTACCTATTCGCTACAGGGTCCAGTATAAACTCATCTCTCTCACCCACAAAGCTCTCCACTGTTATGCACCGCCTTATATCTCCTCTCTCATCTCTGTCTATCGCCCTACACGTGCCCTCCGTTCTACAAATGACCTAAGACTAACATCCCCCGTAATCCGAACCTCGCACCTCCGCCTCCAAGACTTCTCTCGTGCTGCTCCAGCTCTCTGGAATGCACTTCCCCAGGCGATCAGACTGATACCTAGCCCTGACCTATTCAAGCGCGCTTTGAAAACCCATCTCTTCAAACAAGCCTACCACATCAACTACCCAGCAAGCTAACTTTGCCCTGTTCCCTCCTTCCAAATATTATTCTGAATCTGCACCCTACTATTCATCTGTCTCCACACCCTTCATGCACAGGATAACTGCACTTGATACTTGTCTATTGCACTTAAACACACGGGCTGATGACCGGATCATGCAGCTTTATATGAAAATCCCTATTATAATTGCCAGACCTGAATTAACAAGCACTTCTCACCTACTGTGTCCCCCCATTTCCTTGTAGATTGTAAGCTTGCGAGCAGGGACCTCACTCCTAATGTCACTGTTTGAATTGTCTTAACTTGTATTGAATTTATTGTCTGTACATGTCCCCGCTTAATTGTAAAGTGCTGCGGAATATGTTGGCGCTATATAAATAAACATTATTATTATTATTATTATGTTCAACCAGACTTTTAAATAGAGGTATGCTGGTGTAGTAGTTGTCAACATACAGATTGTAGCCTTCTTGTAAAAATGGAGTTATCAGCTCCCAAACCATTTTTCCAGATGTCCCCAGATAAGTAGGGCATCCTGGTGGGTCTAGTTGGCTGTCTTTCCCCTCATAAATGTGTAAAGCTGATGTGTATCCGGTTGAACTCTCGCACATTTTATAGAGCTTTATTCTGAACCTTGCCCTCTTAGAAGGAATAAATTGCTTGAGGTGCAGTCTTCCTTTGAATTTTACAAGGGACTCATCAATGGAAATGTTTTCTGTTGGGGTGTAGAGGTTTAAGAACTTTTCTGTCAAGTCTTTGATGATGTGTCTGATTTTGAATATTCTGTCATGTTCTGGGACATTTCTGGGCAGGCATTGACTATTATCGTTAAAATGCCAAAATCTCATGAGCATTTCATAACGGGTCCTAGGAAGAACGGCAGAAAACATAGGGGTGGCTTGAACAGGGCGTTTGGACCAATAGGACTGAATGCTCATTTTTTAACAAACCCCAAAAATGTTTTCATTTCAAGGACATTAGTTGGTTCCATAAATCTGACTTTCATTTGCTCATTTTCATAGATTTTTTATTTATTGTTACTTTTGTCAGCTTCAAGTCATTTCTGTGACCATTGTGGGTTTTTCTGTCATTAAACGAGGTGTACCAACAATTTTGACCATATATGTAGGAGGAGTGAATATTTTGACTCCACAGCCACTTTCTGGAAATGAACACTTAGCGGATGTTGGAGAGTGAAAATTACACATTTGCCATTTTCTTACCCAGCAGCTAGTGCCCAGATTGTGCTCCAGGAGACACACACCAAAAATTAAGTGGGTTCTTCTCAGTATAATATTGCTAAATACAGGGATCCTAAATGTTGTTTGCGCACACTGCAAGACTCCGAAGTGAGAGCGGATTTTGCTGGATTGGTTTATGGAAACCTTGTTGCTTTTCAGCAGCCTTTGAGCCACTAATAGTGTGGGAACCTCTGTTTTTCCATTGACAGATGATGGACCTGAGTGGGGTCTTGTTTTTTGTGAGATGAGAATTGGTATTATTTTCACCTACATAACATTGATTGGTTTCCTTTTATTCGATATTTGGGAGGCAGAATGAACAAACAGTTGAACACCGCACACTACTGGTTCATCCAACAAGGTTTTCTATTAGACTGTGAACTGTCATTGTCTTGGTAAATAATTAAAGATTTTCACATAGCTTGCTATTTTTATGGATAGTATAAGTAGAAATGGTCAAAAATATAAAACTCAAGGATCTTTTATTAAAAAAAAATTGTTTTTTTATTTTAGCAGATGACTGTACCAGGAGATCAGAGGGACAGCTGACAGCTTCAATTTTTAAATCTGATGATCTTGAGATCTTACAAGATACAGCTGAAGTGAATGCCATTACTCTAGATATATCATCATCCAATCACAGCAAAGATCTGTCATCTGATCCTATGAAACAGGTCCCATCTTCTGAATCATTATTGATTACTAAGGAAAATCAAAATCACAAAAGAGGCAATAAAAAACAAACTGCTCCTAAAGCAAAGAAGTCATATTCATGTTCAGAATGTGGAAAATGTTTTACATGGAAATCACGTTTTGTTACACACCAAAGAACTCACACAGGGGAGAAGCCTTTTTCCTGTTCAGAATGTGGGAAATGTTTTAACAATAAATCAGATTGTGTTAAGCACCAGAGAATCCACACAGGGGAGAAGCGTTTTTCATGTTCAGAATGTTGGAAATATTTTAACCGGAAATCAGATTTGGTTAATCACCATAGAACTCACACAGGAGAGAAGCCTTTTTCCTGTTCAGAATGTGGGAAATGTTTTGCACATAAATCACTGCTTGTTACTCACCATAGAACTCACACAGGGGAGAAGCCTTTTTCCTGTTCAGAATGTGGAAAATGTTTTAACCATAAAGGGAATCTTGTTACACACCAAATAACTCACACAGGAGAGAAGCCTTTTTCATGTTTAGAATGTGGGAAATGTTTTGCACGTAAATCACATTTTGTTACCCATAAGAGAACTCACACAGCGGAGAAGCCTTTTTCATGTTCAGAATGTTGGAAATCTTTTAACCTGAAAGGGAATCTTGTTAAGCACCAAAGAACCCATGCAAGAAAGAAGCAATATTCATGTTCAAAATGTGGGAAATGTTTTGCAGATAAATCACTACTTGTTACTCACCATAGAACTCACACAGGGGAGAATCCTTTTTCCTGTTCAGAATGTGGGAAATATTTTAACCAGAAAGCGCTTCTTGTTAGACATCAGAGCAGTCACACAGAGGAGAAACCTTTTTCATTTTCTTAATGTGGGAAATATTTTACTTGGAAATCAACTGTTAATAAACATCAGAGATGTCACATAGGGGAGAAGCCTTTTTTATGTTCATAATGTTGGAATCGTTTTAACCAAACTTGAATCTCCTTAAATGGGTTGTCTCTTGTCATTCCTCATGTTTGCTGACAAAAGGATAAAACTAAACTTTATTAATTCCAAATGTAAAATTATACCCATAATTCATCCCCTGATGGTTAGTCAGAAGGTGACTAATAGAAAAAACATATATCCCATGTCTCAGTATATAGGGTGAGGTGACGTATACACACTCACTCTCCAAGCCTCTCATTTCTACGGGTTTCATCATCCTCAAGAAAGGCGATTCATCTGGAGATTATTTAATACTAGATGGTGGCCTGAATCTAACGCATCGGGTATTCTAGAATATATATGTAGTTTAAAAGGAATCTGTCAGTCCATTTTTACCCCATAAGCTGGGGCCACCGCCATCAGGGGCTTATCTACAGCATTCTGTAATGCTGTAGATAAGCCCCTGATGAAACCTGAAAGATAAGAAAAACACGTTAGATTATACTCACCGGGGGTGGGGGCGGTAGGTGTTGCGGTCCGGCGCCTCCCATCTCCATACGATGATGTCCTCCTTGCTTCTCCCTCGGCTCCTGCGCACTGCAGTACTTTACTCTGCCCTCAACAGGGCCAATAAAGTACACGTGCGCAGGAGCCGAGGAAGAAGAAAGGAGGAGGACATCATCGTATGAAGATGGGAGACGCCGGACGGGACAGCGACACCCATTGGACTGGACTGAACGCCGGGGTAAGTATAAACTAACTTTTTTTTTCTTATCTTTCAGGTTTCATTGGGGGCTTATCTACAGCATTATAGAATGCTGTAGATAAGCCCCTGACGGCGGTGCCGGCAGCTGATAGGCCAAAAATGGGGTGACAGATCCCCTTTAAATTGTGCGCCAATATCGCTGATTGCGGCAAATCCGTGCGGCAGGAGATGACAAATGGCGCCACAGATCTCCCAACGGTAGTCGTGGCGTGCGTCATTCGAATTCTGCACCAATTCGCGGCCGGACTGTGCCTGTCGCCGATTGGTCGCACTCAGCCAGCCGCGACCAATCAGCGATGTGGGATTTCCGTTACAGACAGACAGAATTAAATTATTATATAGTAGATTGACCTATATTCAAGCGAGAGTAGACAAAAAACCTAAAATCATGTACAATGTTATCCGAAACAGTCAGAAAACTAGCCCCATATTGGCAGATCCCAGACCTCAGACTATATACTGTGTAAGTTTATAAGCCCCTCCAGTGTCAGGAATAGATAGTATGTGACAATACAGTATAATTCTTGTGTTTTCTCCTATAGGGACTGCCCTAGTTTGGTAATGTAACTGCTGATAATTAGTGCAGACAAATTGTCCTAGACTAAACTCAGTCTTCAGACGGCCCAATACGTACCACTCAGGGAAAACTTACCTGCTCCAAAGATCATTAGCAGCTTCTAACTAATGGCCATGCTGCGGTCTGTCAGGGAATGAGTGCAATATCGGTATAAAGACTAGGGATATGTGCAATCATAATGTCTGGGAGATCTGTGCCATTATTTAGTATGAATATGGAAATTATCTCTGAAAGGTAAGTGTTCCATGAGCGGTATATACGGTATTCTCACATACTATGTATTCCTGACACTGGAGGGGCTTATAAACTTACAAAGTGGGGCGTGACCTGGCTATGGAGGAGTGAGGACGTGCAGCTCTTCAGCTCCTGCCTGGGTGATGACTGCAGACCTATATTAGAAGTGCTATTTGTCACCAAATGTCAGCTAAGAAGCGTGCAAGCCAAGGCCCATCAAGCAGACGTCCCCCGGTGGTATCAGGGACTGGAATCTCCAGGTATTTGAGAAGCTCAGCAGGCTCCACTCAGAAGCTTGTGAGTCACAAGATGGCGATGGCCCATGCTGTTCAGAGCGTGCTGGAGGAAAAGATCATGGAGGAAGCCCCTGGAGTTGTACTTATCTCCTGCCTTTCTGAAGAGGAGAGGACAGATAAGGAGCCTGCGTTATCAGCAGAAAGTGTGAGGCATACAAATATGGAGGACAGGCGTCACACCATACAGGCTTCTAAAGACAACATGCAGGCAGAGGGGGATGACTCGCCCTTCCTATTCACAGGCAGCCAGCAGTTCTCTGCCCATGCTGAGGGACTTGTCTCAGGGTACATCTGTGCAGCCAGAGAGCCTGACGTGGTGATTTAACACAGGCACACAATGTATGGGAAGACCTTAAGGCTCACATAAGCGCTATCCCCACAATGGAGGATATGGAGAATTATATTTCCGGGCTTGAATCCTCTTATAGAGCTGAGACTGCTGCTATTAGACAGGAGGTACAGCAGATTTCTGAAAGGGTGGCTAATAAAGAACGTCACACAGAGGCCGTCTCTCAGAGATTACATGCACAGGAACAGTTAATTGCCTATCACAGCAACTGGAATGTTTGGCTGAACTGGTGGATGATATGGAAAACAGAGGGAGACGTAATAATATCAGAATCAGAGGGCTGCCAGAGTCGGTGGAACAAAACAAGTTAGAGGAATCCCTGCGTTGCATTTTTAATTTTATACTGAATGTCCCACGTGACTTGGACATAGAATTTGACAGGGCTCATAGGTCCCTACGACCCAAATCCACTGATTCAGCTAGACCGAGAGATGTAATATGTCGGCTACATAGATACAAAGTAAAGGAGAACATTCTTGCGGGGGCCCACACAATGGAAACCATCAAATATAAAGAACACGTTATCCAAGTTATGCATGATCTGTCATGGTGCACACTCCAGAAAAGACGTGCTCTGAGACCCTTACTAGACATACTGAGACAACAGAAAATCCTTTATTCTTGGGGCTTTCCCTTTAAATTTCGAGACTGTCTGGAACTTTACATGTTTTACATACTCTGGGAGACTTGCTGATGTTCACTAACGGTCTGGGAATCCCTTCAGTCCAGATTTCTCCATCCGAATGGCCAGGCCTACCTAGAGGCCTAGGAATGGACAATATACCTCATCCCCAGAGAAGGAGAAACCACAACTTTTGCATGAGAACCCGGGATCGCAATACAGAGGAAATGGGCCCTCCAACCCCAGAGTGCCAAGTTTCACTTAAATGTTATTGTTTCATTTACTTGCCTTTCTATTTGTTCTCCTGTCCTATGTAAGAGGTTTACAGGATTAACATAGAAAAATGGGGTTTCCTAAAAAAGGCTTTAGTAGAGATTCTATGTGATTAATGCTTAACATTCTGGGATTTCTATATTAATTGATTCAGCAATATATAGAAGTAGTAAGGGGGCTGTATTACTCATCAAAAAGAAATGTGACAGGTGCCACGCCCCTATCAAAGTGTATCAAACACGCCCCTTTTATACAATTTGATATCAAATTGTTATAAAAGGGTTGTGTTTGATACACTTTTATATCATTTTCCTTTAATAAAGGACGCATTTTATTTGAATTTTAAATAAAAATGAGAGACGCCATTTTTATAAAAAAGATAATAGTGTTTATTGAACAACAATCAAATACATTTTTATAAAGCATTACATTTGACATTTACACTGTCATTTTATTTATCACACAGCGCTGCAGTTAATCAAATCAAATATATATATATTTATTTATTTCTGGTATATATTTCTGAGGTGTATTTACACAGTCATTTTAGAAGTACATTCAATTACATTTTATTTTATACATTTTATTTATCACACAGCGCTGCTGTTAATCAAATCAATATATACATATATATATATATATAGAAACCTGTGTGTACTTTCTGGGTGCTTGCACTTCAGGAATGCAGAAAATCAAATACAGAGGACAGGATATTCCATTACAATACAATAGGGACTAGGGCAGATGTTACTGCGTCCTGGGAGCTTTCCCGTGGCTGAAACCTGTGAGGATTTCCTAGTTTTGTTAGCACTTCAAGAATGCAGAAAATCGAATACAGAGGATAGGATATACCATTACAATACAATAGGTTCTAGGAAATAGTAGAAAGGAAAAAGATGTCAGAGTATATCATTACAATACAATAGATTCTAGGAAATAGTAGAAAGGAAAAAGATGTCAGAGTATAACATTACAATACAATAGGTTCTAGGAAATAGTAGAAAGGAAAAAGATGTCAGAGTATAACATTACAATACAATAGATTCTAGGAAATAGTAGAAAGGAAAAAGATGTCAGAGTATATCATTACAATACAATAGATTCTAGGAAATAGCAGAGAGGAAAAAGATGTCAGAGTATATCATTACAATACAATAGATTCTAGGAAATAGTAGAAAGGAAAAAGATGTCAGAGTATATCATTACAATACAATAGATTCTAGGAAATAGTAGAAAGGAAAAAGATGTCAGAGTATAACATTACAATACAATAGATTCTAGGAAATAGCAGATAGGAAAAAGATGTCAGAGTATAACATTACAATACAATAGGTTCTAGGAAATAGTAGAAAGGAAAAAGATGTCAGAGTATAACATTACAATACAATAGATTCTAGGAAATAGTAGAAAGGAAAAAGATGTCAGAGTATAACATTACAATACAATAGGTTCTAGGAAATAGCAGAGAGGAAAAAGATGTCAGAGTATATCATTACAATACAATAGATTCTAGGAAATAGTAGAAAGGAAAAAGATGTCAGAGTATATCATTACAATACAATAGATTCTAGGAAATAGCAGAGAGGAAAAAGATGTCAGAGTATATCATTACAATACAATAGATTCTAGGAAATAGTAGAAAGGAAAAAGATGTCAGAGTATATCATTACAATACAATAGATTCTAGGAAATAGTAGAAAGGAAAAAGATGTCAGAGTATAACATTACAATACAATAGATTCTAGGAAATAGCAGAGAGGAAAAAGATGTCAGAGTATATCATTACAATACAATAGATTCTAGGAAATAGCAGATAGGAAAAAGATGTCAGAGTATATCATTACAATACAATAGATACTATCATTTCACTTGAGCAAAACAGAGGTCACTATTTACACCTAACTCAACAAAAACCACTGATAAGCAGATGTCGCTGCATCCTAGACACTTTTCCGTGGTAACTTCAATTAGTATTGATTCTTTGGCTTTTATAATAATAAAGGAATCATACACTCATTGTAATATGTGTAATATCCTACATATTACACAGTGATAAGCAACGCTGCTTAAATATAAAAGAATGTTTGCAGGGGGAATAGTTTGATTCAAGTAAATCTTTCTTTACAGATTTATATACTAAATTATCATTATGATTTAAGTCATCAGTAAAATGTTGTAAAATCTCACGGAATGAAAGGCTCCTTGCAAGTTTCTTTAGGATATACACGCAATAATGGCCGCACACCGTGCTATAATTATTCTGAATTTGCCTGTCTTGATAGCAAAATAATTCGCTATTTCTCTTTAGGAAATTCATCCGGAAAAAGTACATTGTCTGGAGAGAGTCCATAACTGTCAAAGAATATCACATTCTTTTCATTGCAAAGTAAAGTTAATATCCAATGTTTGCCGCTCTGATTGGACCGGTCTGTATTCACGATGTACGCCGCTGGCCTCTCAGTTACTCTATGTGACGGTAGCAAGTCACACGGATACACCCCATAAAATATGGCCTCTGTATAGTGATCGGCTTTCAATAACGTAGTGAGCTGCAGGGAATCCATCATCAGTAGAAATCATACAATACTTCACGGCGGTCATTAATTTCTAGAATAGATGAATTCACGCCGTATACCACCATATTTATCGTATGAGGGGTGGCTAGCGCAAATCGGACTTCAGAACGCAGGTTCCCAGTTTTTATGAGAGAGAAGTGACCTCCAGGTTCTTGGTCGGCTGATAAATCAAATGCAAAAAATGTATAGCCGTCCATAGATTCTTCTCGGTCAATTGCCAGTGCACAATCGGCCTTCTGCTTTCCAGAAATATGGGCAAGAGCCATATACTCTCTTACAGCTAATTCAGTATTGAAATTAGGTTGGAATGGCTGGGAGGGGATCTGCTGACCATCCAAATATAAAGCCGCATGGTTTACATTAGAATGATGAAAGTACAGTGGGTTTTTATTATACGTCCCGCTAAAGGCCTCATTATCTACAAAGCCCAATATAATTACTCGCGGAATGACGCCTGAAAATAGGTTCTCTATATTAGAAATTCGGGTGCCCCCAGGGATGCTGTCCACTTTCATACAGGCCCTATCAATAGCATATTTTGCTGTAGCAGATAGTAAGGCCTGAGAGTGACCAATCCTCACAGCGGGAGCCACCTGGACTCTCTTTACATAGAGACATGCGTTCAGAATCTGTACTTTGAGCGGGTCTGGGTCAGCAGAAACTAAACAGAAAGTGTCTTTATTTCGCGTCAGCTTGATTTTAAGGTCAAGTCCATTCAATATAAGCTTCGGCTGATTAAAAATGTAAAAAATGTCGCTAAAAATTGGACCGAGCAAATCGACGGGCTTCGAGTGAGCTACTGCATGAGCCCGCTTGTTGAAGCCCACATTGGCGCCATCCAGGATTCGTACATCATGATGTCCAGCGGTATCTTTATAGAATAATCCTGATGTGAATTGCGAGGCTAAAGTCTGTGCGCTGTAATTTAGCAGAGCTTCAATGTAGGCCCTATAGCTGTATAGATTGTCTGATTGTGAGATGAGGCGATCACCCAGGGTGACATCAACTTGATTAAAAAGAGTCGCTAATGGATAGTTAATGAGAGCTACACGGGCTCCATCCGTGATGGCAGAATCATCTTGTTTTACGACCCGGCAACTTATGTAAAGTAGGGTATTATTTAAATCATAATAATATTCACCACTTCCCGATATGAAAAATTCAAGTGGTGCATTGTCCGCCAGAGCCGCAATAGGCTGAACTTCTATGAATATTGATTTCTCGACAGAAACCTGCATAGGAGGTATTTGAAAAATATCCAGTTCTGATTTCATGCACTCCACCGAAGCATCATGTATGAAGGCCATGTTATATATAATATATTTATTTTATATATTTTCCTAAAAGATGTCTTCAACACTGCGTCTTACTCTTTTCTGGCGTTTGCGTCTTGCGGGTGTGATTTTATTCATGAGCATTGGTGGTGGCGGATAGCGAACACGCCTTTTTCTTTTTTTCTGTTTTTTAGCAACATAAACAATACGGATCCTTCCTGAGGAGGGGTGTTTAGCCTATTCATAGCGGCTGCTGAGAAAGAGGCAATGGCGTCCTTAGCAATATTTGAAACAGCTGTCATTACATGGGTTTTACTAATTCGAGGCCTTTTCTCAATAGAGGAACCGCTTTTCTAAATAAGCCTCTAAATATTCCTGCAAGCCCAGCCCCATACATGTACTCATCACTGCGAAATCCCTCTAAACCGTGGCCTGTCTGAGCAATATAGTAGCGGGCATAAATGATCGGATCTCCGTAAACACGTTGCGACACCATTTTGACGTGTCAATCACGACGCGGTCTGAAATGTAATCACAAAATAGCTTTTCCGTACTTGAATTTAACAGGCGTACCCTGATCAGTCAAGATAGAGATGCTTACAGAACCAAAGTGCTGTTTGCATAGAGGAACATAATCAGGTCTTGTGTATTGAAGTGTGAAGAGCTCCCCACTTTTACCAGTCACCTGCGCAGTTCTCAGAAGCTGGACGTAAGAATCTCCGACTAGCTGATGGTTAATAATGTCTGAGTAAACAAATAAGGTATAAAATCCATTCATGATATCTGCGTAGTTCTTCTCCTTGGGGCTAATCACACTATTATCATAGGCCTCAATATAAGGCGGTAGCCCTAAAATATGAGACAATTTTGGACCTGGAGCAAAATGTATCGTGGGTGAATCCGATAGAGTAACACTTCTCTTCACTTCATCATAACGAAGTTTAAACCCAACGGAGGCGATCTTTATGCTGTCGATACACTCATTAATGGCCCTTATAAGATCCGAAATATTTAAATAATAGCCTGCTTTTACGAAATATTCTCTTAGAACATCCCCTCGTTTTCCAAGAAAAAATGTGCCTTCGCTATTTTCGAAAGTAAGCCAAGTGTGGGGATACTGAAATTCTGTGAGGGCAACTTCATATGGGCCTACAAGATGTACAGGCTTTGCCAGTTTAGTGGTAAAATTCGAAATCGTGTTGTCTGGGAATAGCTTACTTGATGCATTACACGCTAGGGTAATATAAAATGAGCCAGAATCCATGATTAGAGGTCCGTCAGCTGGTTTTCTTTAATCCAAGTATTAAATTTTTCCGGATATCACTTCCATTTAACGAGATACAGGGTGGACCCTCTGACGCGCTTTTTTCTTAATACTTTTCTATTTTGTAGATGCGATTCTCATCCGCTGTGACTTTTTGTAGTTCCTCCTTATAAAATGACCCAATCACAGGTTCTCCGTACAAGTCCACGATTTTGTAGAGGGGGAATTGGAATTTTGTGTTAATTTCGGATATGATAAATATTTCATCGGTATATGATTGTTCATATGCTTTCATAAATGTACGTTTATATTGGACCAAACGTACATTGTCGCCAATTTTAAAAGAAGGATTAATACGTTTATTTTTCATGCTCGAGCCATAAATATTTTTCCATATTTGTAGTGAATTTTTGCTTGTAACATCATTTGGTCTACATCGAATGGTAGAATGATAGGTTCGATTGTAGCTATCAACCAAATCTGGTAAAATATCAATATACCTATTAGTGTTATTTTTTGTAAAATACCGCCACATTCGAGTTTTTAATGTACGATTAAACCGCTCCACAATAGAGGCCTTAACTGCATTATTCGTAAGATAGTGCAGAATATCATACGTTTTACAAAGACGCTTCATCGCCGAATTAATAAATTCTTTGCCCCGATCCGTCTGTAATTTCTTCGGTATGCGCTTATCATTTTGAAATATCAACTCGAATGAACAGGCTACAGCGGCCCCAGTCTTGTTTGATAAGGCTACGCACCACGCAAATTTTGATAGGCAATCAATCACGGTAAGGATATATTTAACATTATCATTTTCATTCAAATAGTCAATTAAACTCACTAAATCTCCTTGCCACAATGCATCCATGTTTGAGACCATGATCTTATTTGTCAGAAATCTTTCTCACGGGTTTGTGCAACAAATAGCTCTCCTGGTTATTTAACCAATCACGCACAATTGATTTTTTAATTCCGTAATCTCTAGTTTCTCTATATAATTTATCAATTCCGCCATAGGAGCCGGAGGCATTAGGAGTAAAATACTGGTTCTCTAATATTTTTTCATCGTGTCTAGAAGACATCGTCTCATGAACCAATGCCGTCTTTATCAGAAAATCAAAATGTATAAAATGAAATTAAATGTGGAATGTAATACAAATATATCATGCTTGATATCAGTATAATATGAGTATACCATGATTGTTTGGGTCAGCATGATGGGCTGTAACTGGGAGGCTCTTGTGGGTGTTAACTGGAGGTGTGGACTTTCTGCTGATTGCTTGAGACCTTTTGGCGTAACTGGGATGTGAATCTAGGTGGAGCGATCCTGTTGTCTGGCTTTAAAACAGGCCATTAGGTGATGTCCTTACACACATTCAGCGGCAGAGACAGCATTCCTGTTATACTGGGCAGCTACTTCTACTCTTTAAAATAGTAAGTATTAACACATTATTTAATTAATATTGTGGTCAATTGCTGTATAGTAATATTTATTATATAGGATATAATTGTATTTTCCTTAGAATAGATTTACTCATTTAGAAGAAATTTAGATATTTAATACAATATTTATTTGATGTATAATTATTTAATTGATGTTCACCTATAATTTTATTTGCCTTTTGTATCAATTATCATATAGTATATAAAATGTATTTCTTCGGCATAGACTTAGATTATAATTTATTTTATAGTACTTCCCACCGCATAGTTATAGTTAATAATTTTAAAAGTATAATAGTATTCACAATTTAAATCATTTTAGTTAAGATGGAAGCCGACGAATTTGAACAAGCCGAGCCTCTTCTTACGAGCACACAATGCCAACAACTAGGTAGGTCTTATATTGAATATAATGAACGGAGTGTTAGACAAACTGATTAAAGTTTTGTTTTGTATATTAATTATATAATATTTTGCTCTTTTTCAGAAGAGTCACTAAACAGCGCCTATCCTCAGATACTTCAGACTTTGGATTCCATAGATGCATACCCTTTAGGGCCTTTTAATGCTGGCGGAGAATCAAGTACTGCAACTTCACATTATGCTATCACTGGTGAGCTGTATATTTGTATAATAACTGCTTTAATCATATGTAGACGTGAAACTAAATACAATTTCTCATACAGATGCTGAGATGCTGCAAGCGGACGATAAGCAAGAAAACGGCCATGTTACTGAACCTGTAAATCTGGCGAATCCGCTGCGGAGGCAACAAACATATCAAAAAGGTAAGAACATATGGAAAAAGTAACATCTCTTTGAAAAAAGAGTCCGTATGTATGCAGGGATGACATTTCCCCTAATTTCTTATACAGGCGACCAACACTTGAAAGAATGCTATAATGTTGATGGGCCCATGGTTTCTAACAATCCTAAAAAGCCGCGGAAACCACGAAACACATCGCTCAAGATTAGGGCACCCAGGGTTTCTATCAGGCCTAGCGGGAAACCAAAAAATATGGCGCTGCTGATTCGAAAAGGTACTGTGAGCTTGAAAACAATAATCAGTATCGTGAAGAAAATCATTTCTGGACTGTGTAATAGTTTTATTTTATTTACGGCAGATAAACAAGCGGCAAGAAAAAAGCTATATTCAAATGAAAACGCCGCCATCCCACTGACGGTGAATAGTGAGACGACTATTAACCCAGAGCCTGCAGAAGACCAATACCCAGAACATTCTTGTAAGTATATATTTCGTTTTTCTGTAATAATGATAATAATCTTTATTTATTTAGAGCTTACATATTCTACAGAGATTTATAATTCAGCTATTCCTAGACATCCAGTCATAAGTAACAGTTATCAAAACAATAATTAAAGCAAAATTAGTGAGGCCCCTGCTCATAAGGGGCACAACCTAAAATACTATCTTTATATAAACACTTATATGTGTTTCTTCACTATCTGGTACATGTAACATTTCCATTGTTACTCAAGCTTCATGGACATCTGACACATGTAACTTTTTCTTTTAGATACAAAGAATATGCTAAAAAAAGATGCACAGCCGTTGCTGCAGCCTCAAGTACTGCAGGAGCGTACTTACGGGACAACGCAGATCCCCCCACAAAGAGTTAATCCGGCAGTGAGATCAACTCCGCTTTCACCAATCATTGTTCTGTCGGATGAAGAAAGTCCTGTGAAACCCAAGCAACCTAGGAAGGCGGTACCGAAGTCTTCGACCCGAAAATATAACGCCGCCTCAGCTGCACCCAATAATACACATTCAATCATTTCCGTGGACGGCGAGGCACAAGCTGAACGTGAAGCCATCAACAGAGAAATTGATCAGCTTGCTGAGGGTAAGAAGACCTCTAATCTGGACAATATACGTGTGTGTCATACTATACACCCTGCAGATATTACTTTTGTAGGAACGTCTAATGAATTTGCAATTGTACATCCTTTAAAGAGACGAACAGTATCAACCCAGACCCAGGGGGCAAGTAAAAAACAAAAAGTACACAATACCCCAACTACCCCTGGGTGGCCTGAAGAACAGTATAAGGTGTTTCATGATATGGCGCCTCAGTACCTAAATTACAAAAACGTTATTACTAGTGTTGAGCATTCCGATACCGCAAGTATCGGGTATCGGCCGATACTTGCTGTATCGGAATTCCGATACCGACTTCCGATATTTTTTCAATATCGGAATTCGGCATCGGAATCGGAAGTTCAGTTGATTGACGGCCTGACGTCATCATGATGCGCGGTGTGTGCGCATCATGATGCGCCGTCATTTCGGGCCTTCCGGGGGTCTCTGCCGGCCTGCCGGGGGGCTGTGCCGGCCTGCCGGGGGGCTGTGTGGACTGCCCGGGGTCTGTACCGGCCTGCCGGGGGGCTGTGTGGACTGCCCGGGGTCTGTACCGGCCTGCCGGGGGGCTGTGCCGGCCTGCCGGTGGTCTGTGCACCCTGTGGGGGTCTGTACCGGCCTGCCGGGGGGCTGTGCTGATGTCCGGGGGTCTGTGCAAGCATCGTCCGATGGGACTACAAGTCCCATCGGGCGATGCCTGCTACCATGACAGTGATTGACACATTAGCCAATGATGGGACAGTAGTAGTCCCATCATCCGGCTAATGTGTTAAATGTTAAAAAAAAAAAAAAAAAATACTACATACATACTACATGCATGCTACATACATACTACATGCTACATACATACTACATATATACTACATACATACTACATACATGCTACATACATACTACATGCATGCTACATACATACTACATGCTACATACATACTACATGCATGCTACATACATACTACATATATACTACATACATGCTACATACATACTGCATGCTACATACATACTACATACATACGACATACATACTACATGCATGCTACATACATACTACATATATACTACATGCATGCTACATACATACTACATGCTACATACATACTACATATATACTACATACATACTACATACATGCTACATACATACTGCATGCTACATACATACTACATACATACTACATACATACTACATGCATGCTACATACATACTACATGCATGCTACATACATACTACATGCATGCTACATGCATGCTACATACATACTACATGCTACATACATACCACATACATACTACATACATACTACATACTACATATATACTACATGCATGCTACATACATACTACATGCTACATACATACTACATATATACTACATGCATGCTACATACATACTACATGCTACATACATACTACATACATACTACATACATACTACATACATGCTACATACATACTACATATATACTACATACATACTACATACATGCTACATACATACTACATGCATGCTACATACATACTACATGCTACATACATACTACATGCATGCTACATACATACTACATATATACTACATACATGCTACATACATACTGCATGCTACATACATACTACATACATACTACATACATACTACATGCATGCTACATACATACTACATATATACTACATGCATGCTACATACATACTACATGCTACATACATACTACATATATACTACATACATACTACATACATGCTACATACATACTGCATGCTACATACATACTACATACATACTACATACATACTACATGCATGCTACATACATACTACATGCATGCTACATACATACTACATGCATGCTACATGCATGCTACATACATACTACATGCTACATACATACCACATACATACTACATACATACTACATACTACATATATACTACATGCATGCTACATACATACTACATGCTACATACATACTACATATATACTACATGCATGCTACATACATACTACATGCTACATACATACCACATACATACTACATACATACTACATACATACTACATGCTACATACATACTACATATATACTACATACATACTACATACATGCTACATACATACTGCATGCTACATACATACTACATACATACTACATGCATGCTACATACATACTACATGCATGCTACATACATACTACATGCATGCTACATGCATGCTACATACATACTACATGCTACATACATACCACATACATACTACATACATACTACATACTACATATATACTACATGCATGCTACATACATACTACATGCTACATACATACTACATATATACTACATGCATGCTACATACATACTACATGCTACATACATACCACATACATACTACATACATACTACATACATACTACATGCTACATACATACTACATATATACTACATACATGCTACATACATACTACATGCTACATACATACTACATACATGCTACATATATACTACATGCATGCTACATACATACTACATATATACTACATGCATGCTACATACATACTACATGCTACATGCATGCTACATACATACTACATGCTACATACATACCACATATATACTACATACATACAATACATTCATACAATACATACATAGACATACAGTACATATAACATAGAGTAACATACTTACCAATACTTGCCACATTGTTCCCCGAAGCCATTGTCTTTTCCGGAATAAATATTAACATAACAAACCACAAAAATACTCACCCACGATCCGAAGCAGTCCACGAGTGTGTCCCACGACGATCTTGGGTAGAGAACTGCAGCATCAGATGATGCTGCCGTTCTCTACGGGCTGCAGGAATCCAATGACGGAAGGTAGGTATCCTTCCGCACTGTATTCCTCCGCCACTTAAAAAAAAAAAGTCCCTAGTCTCACTTTATGCCATTGCTGCGTGGGAATTTCCCACACAGCAATGGCATAAAGTGAGACTAGGGACTTTTTTTTTTTTTAAGTGGCGGAGGAATACAGTGCGGAAGGATACCTACCTTCCGTCATTGGATTCCTGCAGCCCGTAGAGAACGGCAGCAACAGCTGATGCTGCAGTTCTCTACCCAAGATCGTCGTGGGACACACTCGTGGACTGCTTCGGATCGTGGGTGAGTATTTTTGTGGTTTGTTATGTTAATATTTATTCCGGAAAAGACAATGGCTTCGGGGAACAATGTGACAAGTATTGGTAAGTATGTTACTCTATGTTATATGTACTGTATGTCTATGTATGTATTGTATGAATGTATTGTATGCATGTAGTATATATGTGGTATGTATGTAGCATGTAGTATGTATGTAGTATGTATGTAGCATGCATGTAGCATGTAGTATGTATGTAGCATGCATGTAGTATATATGTAGTATGTATGTAGCATGCATGTAGTATATATGTAGCATGTATGTAGTATGTATGTGGTATGTATGTAGCATGTAGTATGTATGTAGCATGTATGTAGTATATATGTAGTATGTATGTAGCATGTAGTATGTATGTAGTATGTATGTAGTATGTATGTGGTATGTATGTAGCATGTAGTATGTATGTAGCATGCATGTAGTATATATGTAGTATGTATGTAGCATGTAGTATGTATGTAGTATGTATGTAGTATGTATGTGGTATGTATGTAGCATGTAGTATGTATGTAGCATGCATGTAGTATATATGTAGCATGTAGTATGTATGTAGTATGTATGTGGTATGTATGTAGCATGTAGTATGTATGTAGCATGCATGTAGCATGCATGTAGTATGTATGTAGCATGCATGTAGTATGTATGTAGCATGCATGTAGTATGTATGTAGTATGTATGTAGTATGTATGTAGCATGCAGTATGTATGTAGCATGTATGTAGTATGTATGTAGTATATATGTAGTATGTATGTAGCATGTAGTATGTATGTAGCATGCATGTAGTATATATGTAGTATGTATGTAGCATGCATGTAGTATGTATGTAGTATGTATGTAGTATGTATGTAGCATGCAGTATGTATGTAGCATGTATGTAGTATATATGTAGTATGTATGTAGCATGTAGTATGTATGTAGCATGCATGTAGTATGTATGTAGTATTTTTTTTTTTTTTTTTTTTAACATTTAACACATTAGCCGGATGATGGGACTACTACTGTCCCATCATTGGCTAATGTGTCAATCACTGTCATGGTAGCAGGCATCGCCCGATGGGACTTGTAGTCCCATCGGACGATGCCTGCACAGACCCCCGGAGCCTGCACAGACCACCGGCAGGCCGGCACAGCCCCCCGGCAGGCCGGCACAGCCCCCCGGCAGGCCGGCACAGCCCCCCGGAGCCTGCACAGCCCCCCGGCAGGCCGGCACAGCCCCCCGGCAGGCCGGCACAGCCCCCCGGCAGGCCGGCACAGCCCCCCGGAGCCTGCACAGACCACCGGCAGGCCGGCACAGACCACCGGAGCCTGCACAGCCCCCCCGGCAGGCCGGCACAGCCCCCCGGCAGGCCGGCACAGCCCCCCGGCAGGCCGGCACAGCCCCCCGGAGCCTGCACAGACCACCGGCAGGCCGGCACAGACCACCGGAGCCTGCACAGCCCCCCCGGCAGGCCGGCACAGCCCCCCGGCAGGCCGGCACAGACCCCCGGCAGGCCGGCACAGCCCCCCGAAAGGCCCGTACAGACCCCAGAGAGGCTGTACAAGGGCAGGAAAGGGTTTTTCTTATTCCGATACCGGAAGTCCCATAGACTTGAATGGGACTTCCGGTATCGGAATCGGCGATACCGATACTTTTTTTTAAAGATCGGCCGATACCATCTGATACGATACTTTGAAGTATCGGACGGTATCGCTCAACTCTAGTTATTACTCATCTTAAATATTTCTGTGACACTTATGAAAGGTTACAAACTGCGGCCCCAACACCTGACATTGTTGATGAGCTATATGCATTCCAAAGAGACTGTGCAGATGGTCCATCAGTCTTTGTGAAATCAAATAAAAATAATTCAATGTGACTAGGCTTGGTTGGTTATGGTCTGCAGAAACTGTCTAAAATATCTCCACAAAGGGGTTATAGATCGAGAACAATTAAACGCGCTCAAAGGTTGTTGATTAGCGCAAGACGTTCACTAGCAGCTAGAAGCCTGCGAGAGCCAACTCACAGACCGATAACTACACAAAACCCTCAGCTGTTGATACATGCACAGAGTCCCTCGTTTCACAGCCATGATCCCCCTAGGGGTGTTAGCCCCAATGTGTCTCCAATCGCTCAAAGCTTTGAGCCTCTTGAAACACAGGCTGAAAATGTACATGATGTTGCAGCTGACGGTCATGTTGATGAAAATGTACGGGACATAGATGAAAATGGACATGATGATGCATCTGATGGTCATGTTGATGATAATGTACAGGACGTAGATCATTCAGTATTTTTACAACATTTTTATCACCATCAAAGAGATGTCCGCAATTTCAATGCTCGCATGTATATTGATCATTTCAGATTTGTAAATTTAGACCGCATTCAATCATTCGTAGAGGCCCTAAACATTGTGCATGGAGCCATTCAGTCTTTACTGGACAGAGTTATCAGAGACATTGACCCTGGAGACTTTGTTCAGTTAAGGCTTGAAGGCGGTGACACGTTAGATCCCATTTTCACTACAAAACAGACAAGGGAGGATTTTAGTTCTGAAGCATTCTTAAATGCCATAGCTCACACATTGCAAAGCAATGCTGAATGCTTAGCAAACAGCTCCCTGAAATTAGTCGTAACAATTATTAAAAAAAGACGCGGAGGCATAAAAAGACGTCTGAAATCTATAGCGAGTAGTCAAATCATTAAGCAAAAGAGACGCTGGTTATATGACTATAAAAATTACAGCACAAACCTGTGCTTTGCCGCTAGCGTGTGCGCCCTGATCACTGACACTGATGTTGGTGATACAGTTTTACTGAATCGTGCTAAATCCATACACGTGGCCCTGGCTATCCCTGAGGACCAACTTATAAGTTTTAGTGATATTGAAGCTTTTGAGAAACATCTGGGTATCAACATTAAAGTATTATACTACAGTCAGGGCGACTGGCGATATTTTCAAACAGGTAATACCCCTAGTGCTAGAACTATTTTCATATTGCATCATGATAATCACTACTACGGTATCAAAAATATGAAGGGTGTTATGGGCGCGGATTACTTTTGTGAAAGATGCAATTCGTTGTTTCATCACAAATTTAATCATTCGTGTCAATATTTTTGCAAGGCTTGTCAAAGAGAGAGATGTGTGGAGAGAACCGACACGGATCAGCCACCTCGCTGTCCAATTTGTCGTGTGTTTTGTCGGTCCAGTGAGTGCTTAGATCACCACACTCGTTTATCTGCAGATAATCCAACATTCTGCAGATTTAAAATATTTTGTGATAAATGTCATCATTTTGTCCCCAGAGAAAGTGATTCCGAACATAAATGTAAAGGGTTGCGCTGTCCTGTCTGTCACAGACATTTAAATAAATTTGATGAGCACCTTTGTTACCTGCGCCGGTATGTACCAGAGGAGGCGACAGATCAATATATATTTTATGACTTTGAATGTATGCAGAAGACAGGTACGCACATCCCAAATTATATTTATGCTACAACTCTGTATGGTAGCCCAACCTGGGAGTTTGAAGGTAAATCAGCAACTCATGATTTTGTGCAATTCTTTACATCCGGTAAATTTTCTGGATATACGTTTATAGCCCACAATGCTGGAAGATACGATGCATACTTTATTGTTAAGGAACTGATTTCTGAAAAACTCTGTGTGAAATGGATATCCCGAGGCGGCCGTCTCTTGTGTGTAACGCTGCCTGATTTGGAACTGAGGTTTATTGACTCCCTAAATTTCATACCGATGAAACTTAGTAAGATGCCACAGGCTATGGGGTTCTCAGGCTCAAAAGGACATTTCCCCCACTTTTTTAACACCGAAGAAAATCAAAACTATGTGGGTCCCCTACCAGCTGTAAAATATTATGGGGTAGAGCACATGTCACCTAGTGAGAAAGGGGAATTCATGGAGTGGTATGAGAAACAGGAAAATACAACTTTTGACTTTAATTCTGAACTAAAGTCTTACTGTAAACAAGATGTTGAGATTCTGAGACACTCATGTGAACTTTACAGGGAGCGTTTCATGGAAATGACACAGAAAAATGTTAAAATATACTGTAAGCGAGAAAAGAAAAAAATTGAAGTGTCCAGATGTGTTGATCCTTTTCAACTCGTAACCCTTGCATCTGTATGTATGTCAATGTACAGGTTTAAATTTCTTCCAAAAAAGACCATTGCCATTTTACCAGGTGATAATTATCACAAGACACAAAAACGCTTTTCATCCCCCGCTATACAGTGGCTCATGTATGTATCCCACACAGAGAACATAGCAATCCAACATGCTTTAAGAGGCGGTGAAAAACGAGTTGGGAAATATTTTTTAGACGGTTATGCCTATGTTAAGGACAGACATATCGCATTCGAATTTCAGGGGTGTTTTTATCATGGGTGCCCAATCTGCTATAATGAATACGATGCAAATAAGGTCACAAACACCTCCTATGGGCAATTATATTATGCCTTTTTAGCTAAAAAACGTTTTCTGCAGTGGTGTGGCTACACAGTGAGAGTCCTGTGGGAACATGAATGGAATGAAATGATTCAAAAAGATTCTAATCTTCAATCATTTCTTCTCCAAATGGAATTCCCTACCCCTTCAGACCCCCGCGATGCTCTTTATGGGGGACGTACTAATGCCATTAAACTTTATCACCAACTGAAACCTGGGGAGACGCTACATTACTATGATTTCACCAGCCTGTATCCATTTGGAAACAAGACTAAAACATACCCCGTTGGTCATCCACACATTATCTATGAGGGATTTGGGTTCATTAAAAATTACTTTGGTATTGCCAAAGTCAAGGTCTACCCTCCGAGGGATTTATTTTTTCCTGTTCTACCGGTAAAACTCAACAAAAAATTATTGTTTCCTCTTTGCTACACATGCTCTGTAAATTCGTAGACAGAGGAATGTACACATAGTGATGAAGAGCGGGCTCTGACAGGTACATGGTGCACTATAGAGCTTGAGATGGCCATAGAGAAAGGCTATAGGATAGCCCACATCTATGAAATGTGGGATTTTCCTAAAACCAGTGATCGTCTGTTTTCTCGGTACATTAAGTTACATCTTAGGGATAAGTAGGAGGCCTCAGGTTATCCCAGCTGGTGCACTGATGACAGTAAGAAACAACAGTACATTGATTCCTTTCTTGACAAAGAAGGGGTGCAGTTACGCTCTGAACATATAGGAGAGAACCCTGCTAAGAGACAGATCTCCAAACTTTTCTTAAATTCTTTATGGGGAAAGTTTGCCCAGAAATCTAATTTACCATGTACCAGCATTATTAGCGATCCTGATGAACTGTTTCAACAAGTTTTTTTACCGTATTACGATGTTTCGATGTTGCATTTTATTGATGATGAAACCGCAACAATAGATTGGAAATATACAGAAGGGCACCACACCATCAACAAGAACACAAACATTTTATAGCCTGTTTTACCACAGCGTATGCCAGACTAGAGCTTTACTCTCCGCTGGACCGGCTGCAGGAAAGGTGCCTTTATCACATACTGATTCTGTTATCTTTGTGCAGAGAGAAGGTGAGTGGAGTCCTCCTTTAGGTGATTCCCTGGGGGAATTGACCAGTGAGATACCTGATGACACTTACATCACTGAGTTTGTATCTGCCGGCCCAAAGACCTACGGATACAAACTCAACACCGGTAAAACTGTCTTAAAAGTGAAGGGAATAACATTAAATGTTGGTAATGCTCAATCTATTAATTTCAGCAGTCTAAAAGATCTTGTTCTGGACTACCCGCGTAATTCTGATTCTGAAACGCAAAAACGTATTGTCGTAGAGCAGCCCGGCATTGTGAAAAATAAAAAGTTCTGGTCCGTTGAAACAAGACTTCTTCGAAAACCCCAAAAGTGTGTTTACACAAAGCGCAGACTATTAGACGATTTTACCACCGTGCCATTTGGATATTAATTGTGACTCATGATGGACCCACGTTTGCAGCATCCATTCTCGTGTATTCTAGCAGGCCCGTCTAATTCTGGAAAAAGTCACTTTGTAAAACAATTGTTACATAATACTGACACTCATTTTTCTCATAAGCCTGATAATATTGTTTGGTTTTATTCCTGCTGGCAGAAACTATATGATGAAATCTTTCTTTTCCCTTCATCAGATTTGTGGAGGGTCGGCCGCATACATTCGTAGATGATGAATTATTCCCTCCTGAAAAGGTAAATTTGACTATTGTTGACGATCTCATGGAGAGTGCTAGTGATAACTGCGAAATAGAAAAAGCATTTACCAAGTATGTCCACCACAGAAATCTCAGCATTTTCTACCTGGTACAAAACATATTTTGTCAAGGAAAGAAAAGCCGCACGATAAATTTAAACACAAAGTACATGGTCCTTTTTAATAACCCTCGGGATAAATTGCAAATTGTAACACTAGCGCGACAAATGTATCCAGGAAAAACACGCTATTTCTTAGAAGCTTTTGAGGATGCCACGCGGGTGCCTTATGGGTATTTGTTGCTAGACTTAAGAGCGGATACCCCTGAGGACCTTCGCTTGAGGACGGGCCTGTTTCCACCAGCGTTACCAGCTGTGTATGTTCAAAAGAAAAATACTTCTAAAAAGTGAATATTAAACAAAATCAGACATTCTACACTGCGACCATAGTGTTGTAAAGATGTCGGAGAGAATACGGCGTAACTGGAAGCTCTTAAAAACACTGGTGAAGGCCCCACCTTCTATCAGAAAATCTATTTTGTGCAATGCGAGTCATGATTTAATTACAGCTATAGGGGAGATTGCATTAAACATCTTAAAAGGTCGAATCCCTCTGAAAGAGCGACAAAAAATATACTAAAAAAGTGGCGAAAAGCTATAAAAACCATGAGTAATAAATCTCACAGCATAAAGAAAAAGCAGCAGCTACTAAAGCAGACTGGTGGCTTTATAGGTCCTCTTTTAGGCTTTGCAATCCCAATAATAACAAGCCTGCTTACCGGCAAATAATGGAACATACCGAGAAAATGTATCTTGTTCCCAAGCAGGAGCTAATCAAACTTCGGCCCCCTATTACAGACATTCGCCAAAGCGTTATCCAACGTCTTGATGGTGAAATTAGTGAGATTTTACAGCGTCGTGACATGCCGGATGATGTGAAAATTAAAAAATATAGTGATGTACTGCAGAGATACTTCGTTCATGCTAAACAAGATGCTAAGGAGCTATCAACTTTAAAGATCATTAACACTCCAGAATCTGATCACCAACAATTGTCAAATTCACCCGTTGATAAAAGTCCCACTGTCAATGAAATTGTAAGTTATGTAAATCCACGATATAAAAAGAATGCAGAACTTCTACTAAACAAGATGTTGCAAAACACAAATATTACATTGTGGAATGATAAAAGCGAGTTTATTTTCAAAGGAACTGTAATACCCGGCTCTAATATGCTGGATTTGGTGCGTAACACAACTCAGAGTCAAGCCCTAACCGGTAGGAATTTACCAAGGGGCTGGAATACATTTATGCACGCTATGGCCGAGTTAAATATGCCATCCACAGTTGTGGGTAATTCCACTACTAGAGCACATTTAGATAAATTAAAAATGCCCATGAATGAAACTGATGGCGCGTATAATCCTCGAACCCTATCCACCCCCAGCCGGGCGATCGTCCTTTACACTTCTCACCATTAGGTATCACACAAGGTCCACTGATGCCTAAAAAAAGTACTGTTCCGTTACTACAATCCATGTGGCTCACTATGTAACATTGGTTCTGTTTAATTGCAATACATTAAATTATTATGTAAGAAATATGATGTATATATTTATAATATTAAATATACAAATTGTTATATATGAATGTAACACTTTTTGTAACACTTTATACTGTCCTGTATTATATATATATATAATTTTGATTTCATTAACTGCAGGTCAGTGTGATAAATAAAATGTAATTGAATGTACTTCTAACATGACAGTGTAAATGTCAAATGTAATGTTTTCTAAAAACGTATTTGATTGTTGTTCAATAAACACTATTATATTTTTCATAAAAATGGCGTCTCTCATTTTTATCTACAATTCGAATAAAATGTTTCCTTTATTAAAATATTGGCCATATAACTAATATGCCCAATGAATCGATACTAAATAAAGTATAAAGTGTCTATAAAAGGTAACCATTTGTTTCCTTAATTAAAATATTGGCCATATACATAATATGCCCAATGAATCGATACAAATTAAAGTATAAAAATGCTATAAAAGGGACCCATTATTGGTCATATAAAAGCGTATCAAGCACATCCTTTTATATCAAACAATAGCGATTGATATAAAAGTGATTCAATCACGATCCTTTTATTCCACTTTTATTCTACTTTATTAAAAAGGCCTATAAAAGAGAAAATAATTGGACATATAAATATTTTGGCCTATGATACATCTTTTATATCAAAATTATATCAAATTGATATAAAAGTGTATCAAACACAACCCTTTTATAACAATTTGATATCAAATTGTATAAAAGGGGCGTGTTTGATACACTTTGATAGGGGCGTGGCACCTGTCAGATTTCTTTTTGACGAGTAATACAGCCCCCTTACTACTATCAGGTCAAGGGTATTACCATCTTTGTGTGTTTGAAAGGTTGAGAGCTGTGGTTAGTAACAGAAGCTCTTTGGAATAAAATTCTTGGACTTTAAGTGCGCTGCCAGACAAATTTCATATCCAAATCAGGTTAATGAATTAACCCTTTATTCCCTACGCATTTCGAAGTCCATAATACTTCTTCCTCAGGGGATGACATATGAATACACAGAGCTGTCTCCAGTTTTATACATTCACATTTCAAAAATTGGCTCCAATGATGACATGTGATGCACCACAAAGGTCACAGTTCAAAACAATTCAAATGTCATGAAATTGTCACAATAATTCATTTATAGTTGATAAAATCAATTAATCTTGCTTTTATTTTACAGAAACTCTAAAAACATGAATTTATAAAAAAGAAGATGACGATTAAAAAGCGAACTTACGTCGCAAGAAAAACAAAAAGGACCGCAGTCCAATACTCACACCATCACACCGGGGAAGGTGTCCAGAAAAAAGAAGAAAGAAAAAATGGATGAAAGATAATAATATAAGAATTGGGAAAAAAATTATAATAATATAAAAAATGTGTATATAATAAATATATATATATATATATATATATATTAAAGGAGCATTAATATATATGAATAAATGCTAAATAATAAAATAATTATGAATTTTCTATCAATGCGGTGTCTCGGTCTATTTATTTCCTTCCCATTTCAAAAGGATAAGTGGCTCACATCAAGAGAACAGGACCCACAAGGAAAACATTAATTTGTTTGGAAACATTAATTGTTTTCTTCGAATTCTTTTTCTTCTGTCCAGCATAGTAAGCGATCCGAGATATTCATGTAGAATGTTTTCCTTGTGGGTCCTGTTCTCTTGATGTGAGCCACTTATCCTTTTGAAATGGGAAGGAAATAAATAGACCAAGACACCGCATTGATAGAAAATTCATAATTATTTTATTATTTAGCATTTATTCATATATATTAATGCTCCTTTAATATATATATATATTTATTATATACACATTTTTTATATTATTATAATTTTTTTCCCAATTCTTATATTATTATCTTTCATCCATTTTTTCTTTCTTCTTTTTTCTGGACACCTTCCCCGGTGTGATGGTGTGCGCATTGGACTGCGGTCCTTTTTGTTTTTCTTGCGACGTAAGTTCGCTTTTTAATCGTCATCTTCTTTTTTATAAATTCAAGTTTTTAGAGTTTCTGTAAAATAAAAGTAAGATTAATTGATTTTATCAACTATAAATGAATTATTGTGACAATTTCATGACATTTGAATTGTTTTGAACTGTGACCTTTGTGGTGCATCACATGACATCATTGGCGCCAATTTTTGAAATGTGAATGTATAAATAATAATAATAATAATAAATTTTATTTCTATAGCGCCGACATATTCCGCAGCACTTTACATTTCAGAGGGGACTTGTACAGACAATAGACATTACAGCATAACAATAATCACATAGATTATAACAAATACCAATAGGAATGAGGGCCCTGCTCGCAAGCTTACAGTCTATGAGGAAAGAGGTAGACACGAAAGGTGGGTGGTAACAGTTGCCCTGATTGTATGGACCAGCCATAATGTTAAGTGTGTAACAGTACAGATGCAGAGGGCTAATGGATGCATAAAGCATGTGGGAACATGATGCGGGGAACCTGGTTATGGTAAAACTTTTGGCTGTGCCACACAGGGATAGATTAGGTTAATGTGTTGAGGCGATAGGCCAGTCTGAATAAATGTGTTTTCAGGGCACGCTTAAAATTGTGGGGATTGGGGACTAATCGTATTGACCTGGGAAGTGCATTCCAAAGAATTGGCGTGGCACGTGTAAAGTCTTGGAGACGGGAGTGGGAGGTTCTGACTATTGAGGATGCTAACCTCAGGTCATCAGTAGAACGGAGGGCGCGGGTAGGGTGGTATACTGAAACAAGGGAGGAGATGTAGGGTGGTGCTGAGCCATGGAGGGCTTTGTGGGTGAGGGTAATAAGTTTATACTGAATTCTGGAGTGGATGGGTAGCCAGTGTAATGACTGGCACAAGGTAGAGGCATCGGTGTAACGATTGGTGAGGAATATGATCCTAGCTATAAAACTGTCATCCCCTGAGGAAGAGGTATTATGGACTTCGAAACGCGTTGGGAATAAAGGGTTAATTCATTAACATGATTTGGATATGAAATTTGTATGGCAGCGCACTTAAAGTCCAAGAATTTTATTCCAAAGAGTTTACGTGGCGGTCACCGTATGTGGACCGTTGGACGTGCAGCAGGCTGACATACTGATTCTATGTGCTTGACTCTCTCCTGGGAAGGGTGAGTATAAACTTTAATATTCCTTATAAGATTGCCCGGATAAGACCCTATTGCGCTCTTGTTTTACCTATAGTGTGAACAAGTTAGTAACAGAAGCTGGGATACTGTGATGAACAGCACGGCCTGTACCACCAATGTCACGATCCCACCTCTGTCACAGGTTTGTCAGCGGACGGAGGGATGTGACGCACTGCCGGCACACGGCTATTATCTTATTTATCCCACCACTGGCACCATGTGACCAAAACACAGCAAGCTAATCTTGCTCTAACAATTTACCGCAGGGGGGTATTTTGGATGCCCCACCACTGCTAACAACCTTTCAAGAACTGCGGGGATTTATGTATATCCCACTTTCTCAGTTCCACTTTGGAGCTCGCAGCTCTCCGGCGCCCCCTTAACCTCAGGTCAGTCAGGGAACTGCACCTAGGATAATTAGTTGCCGGACGGGCTGCTTGTTGTGCACGGCCAATTAGACTACTGCAGTAAGGGAATTATCAATGCTGTGGCCTCAACCACTCATTCAGCAATATAGGACCCTTATGGACTGCCAACCAGCCTAACCAACCGCACACACCACGCTGCCACCAGCTCCTGGTTTCTCCACTTAAGTTACAGGCTTAATGGAGGGGTTCAAAGCCAACCCGAACAGTAGCATAATTATCTAAAAAAGGCGCATAGTTCGTTTCTTAGAGCATGGAGACAGCACTAATAGATTTTATCATTTATTCCCAAAAGGGCAGTGATTACATAGATAAAGAATTGTTACAAAATTGAGACATTAAGTATGTACAATGCAGTATAAAACAAAAGGATTAACAAAGAGTAACACTTACATGTGCTTAGTCGATATTAGGGAGACCATGTGGCTGGGGGGATGGGCCGCTTAGCCAAATGTCCCCACTCATCTGGGGTTCTGGTCAGCACGGACTCTGTAGCTCCAACTGACTGGAATTTGGTTGGGAATACCTTATAGCCTAGGGTATGTGACCTCACGAAATGGGCGGTCTGGTGAAGTCCAACCCCACTTTCTCTAAGTTATGATTTGGCTACAAAACGTAGAATAACTATATCTAAATGAGAAAAGCCCGTACCAACACACATAGGGCATCATTGTTTGTGATTTATCGAATCCAATAAGCCAACACCAAATATGCCATAATTAAGGCATTCCATTTGGGAGCAATCCATATCTCAATTTCTGAAGGTCCGAGAACTTCGCAAGAGCCACGTGTTATGAATGGGTCACTGAGGAGGAAAAAAACAACAAGCTAAGTCTCAGAAAACCAGAGAGGTTGGTAACTATGCAGATTGCAGATCCCTGATCTTAACCACACAACTAGCAGCAGTCGTGGAGCGTTCCTATGATGGTCCTAGATGCCTCGTCACAACCGGAGAGCTACATAAGCCTAAAGCAGGAAAAGAGGAAAACTAACTGCCCCAGAGCAGACCCCAAAGGAAAGACAGCCCCCCCACATGTATTGACGGTGAAACAAGATGAAAACACAAAGGCAGGAAAATAGGCTGAGCAAACGATGGGGCCCGACTAACTAGAAAGGACAGGAAAGACACTGTCTGCAATCTGCCAAAAAACCCTACCAAAATAATGTCCAACAATTCTGATAGCAAAATTAACCCTGAAGTCACTAGACTTCTCCCACTATATCAGCACTCTGAAATATTCGGAAACAGAGCAAAAAGAGGCCAATCTAGTAAGGGACAAAAAAGGCAAATTGGCAAATACAGATAAATAGGAGTGGAAGTTCAGCATAGCCCCAGCAGGGTCAGGCTGACCACACAAGAAACTGAATTGACCAACAAGCGCAAGTGTGAACATTAGCTAAAAACAAACTTAACTTGAGAAGACTGGAAGAGAGCTGAAGTCCAAGACCTGAGAAGCAGACTGAATCACCAGCACCAGGATAGGGCGTCGGCTGTCTTATATCCAGTCTGATACTCCAGAGATCCAATCGTTATCCTCCTCATCAGGTGGCAGATCACTACCACTTAAACCAACCTCACTACCTCCTGTCACAACAAGAGGGAGAACTGAAGGAGCACTCTCAACTGGTGGAGCAGAAAATGAGTTCATAACAGCCACGGTAGCGAAGCCGGGTCCACTCAGATCACAGAAATGTGATTATTATATCTCTGCGATGTATGATTTTTGCAATATGACTTGTTCTAATACTTCCCATATTGATCCCAGCACATTTCTAGAGAACAAAGGACTTCCTTTCCTGGCTGTGCAAGGAGGGGGGAAGGCTACGAGAGGAAATGGACGGTATCATGTTTCAGATGCAGGCAGAGAGCACACACACAGACAGCTGCTAAGGGGGGGCAAAAGGAGGGGGCTGCAAAAGCTGACAGGCTACTTTCTCATAGAATGGAGGATTCTAGAAGATTACAGAAAACATCATACTTTATAGACATTTTACATTACAGATACAGATGTGGAAGTGGGGCTGTTAATGGAGATAGGGAAGTCTCCCAGCATAAGGGTTGGTAGTTCTGAAGACATGAATTGCGACAGCCAGGCAGAGAAACAGTCCAGGAAGTGGGTGAATGAGCCTGGGGGCTGGTATATTACCACTACTCTGGGGGAGAGGGGACGGAAGAGCCTGATGGTGTGGTCCTCAAAAGAAGGGAATGAGAGTGATGGAACTGGGGGGATGACCTGGAAAGTTCATTGTGGGGACAGAAGTATGCCGACTCCACCACCAAGTCTGTTTGTGGGTCTTGGGGAATGGGAGAATTGTAAGCCACCATGGGAAATGGCAGCAGGGGAGACAGGGTCAGAATCCTGAATCCAGGTTTCAGTGAGGACCAACTGATTAAGAGAGTTATTCAGAAAGTAATTGTGCAGGAAATCAAGTTTGTTACATACAGACCGTGGATATCAGAGGGCACAATTAAAAGAAGGAAATGAGGGAGTGCAACTAATATTGATAAGGTTAGTAAGGTTTCGATGTGAGGTAGGGTAGGGGTTGAGGGATGGTGGACCAGGGTTGGAGAAGATGTCCCCTAAAATCAGTAGGAGTAGGAAGATAAAGAGCAAGCAGTTATTGGAATTGTCAGAAGTTTTTTGTGTGATGTGTTTAGGCAAGATGGGCTGAGGTTTTTCAGGAAGATGAGAATTGCATGGGAGCTGTACATGGGAGAGGGAAGTATAGAGGGGCTGATGTGTATGAGTCTTGATGGAGGGGGGATGGGGCAATGAATGTGGATGGCAAGGGAACACAGGGGGATAGAAATAAAGCACATGGCTAAAAGGGAGAGCAAAGTGTGAGTTACCTGGCTCCTGCCCTGACTAACTGCCATGGATTAACTGCTTCATCTAGATGCTTAGCTGCTGGGATGCTTTGCTGAGGAGATGCGTGCACCCCACACTGCGTGCACACCTTAGAATGCTTCTAAATTTATAGGCCACATTACAGGTCAGGAGAGAGGGATTGAGGGAGCTCATTTGGGATAATTTAGCAGCTGTTCCAACACCAGGGAGTGGATAGATGATCAAAAACACTTGTCCTGGCACCATCTCTATGCTATAAAACCTTTCCCAAGATAATATCTACAATGACCCCAGCCATGGATGTACAGCAGTGAGTATTGAGTAAAATGCAACAGATGAATTATAGAAATAATTCAGCAAGCAGAATTCTATGTTATATGCCATTAAAGTTGTTACAGGATAACTAGGCAGTAGTTGATAGACAGCAGAGTTCTATGTTCTATACCATTAAAAGAAATGTTGCAGGATGATAAACAGCAGAGGACAGCAAGCAGAGGTTGTACCATTAAAAGAAATGTTGCAGGATGATAAACAGCCGATGACAGCAAGCAGAGGTTGTACCATTAAAAGAAATGTTGCAGGATGATAAACAGCAGAGAACAGCAAGCAGAGGTTGTACCTGTGTGAAGAGAGAAGATGGATGTTAATTCCCTGCCATGGATTAATTGCTTCTTCTAGATGTTTAGCTGCTGGGATGCTTTGCTGAGGGGATGCGTGCAGCCACAGAATGTGGGAAATGTTTTACACAGAAATCAAATTTTGTTAAGCACCAGAGAACTCACACAGGGGAGAATACATTTTTCCTGTTTAGAATGTGGGAAATGTTTTAGCCAGAAACCAGATTTTGTTAGAGAACCCACACAGGGGAGAAGCCTTTTTCATGTTCAGAATATGGGAAAATTTTCTTTTATTTTTTATATGTATTTAACTGTTTTTATTGATTTGTAAAGCAGAGAGGTAATATACCACGGTCATGGACAGGAAACCAGAAAGGTAATATATCAGGGTCATGGACAGGACATAGTCTGCAGCGCTTTACAGTTTGCACACATTATCATTACTGTCCCCAATGGGGCTCACAATCTAAATTCCCTATCAGTATGTCTTTGGAATGTGGGAGGAAACCGGAGTACCCGGAGGAAACCCACACAAACACGGGGAGAACATACAAACTCCTTGCAGATGTTGTCCTTGGTGGGATTCGATCCCTGGACTCCAGCGCTGCAGTGCTATCCACTGAGCCACCGTGCTGCCCATAACAGATATAATGGATAAGATGGGTAAGGCCTGTTTCACACTTCAGTTTTTGTCTATCAGTCAAGATCCACCGTTTTGCAAAAAAACGGATCTGCCATTTTGCTTGGCGGATCCGTTTTTTTTCACATTGAGTTGCATTACCGGTGGATCTTGACGGATGGCCATCCGTTGGATCCGTTTTTTTGCAGAACCGCCAAAATTTTGCCGTCCGCCGACATGCCCAAACGGAGCATGTAACGTTTTTTCGGGCGGCAGGATCCGCACTTCACACTGCGCATGCCCGAAAGACTTTACTCAGCCTGAAATTTAACCCTAAAGTCTGTTCTGGCTGCAGGAAAAAAATCTCTCTCTCTTTGTGTGAAACAGGCCTTACAGATATAATGGATAAGACCGAGCATACGTGGAGAAGCAGGCACTGATGAGGAAGGTCCGGTTCCAGGTAGATGGTAGCAAGCTGGCTCTAGTAACCTTATCGCAGTCCTTGGGTTCGGATGGTTATTGACAGAACGGGATGGCAGTTGCATAGATGAATGCTGATGTCATCAGAGACTGCTGAATACAGGATACTGATACTCTGTGGAGACAAACAGTATGAGGAAGTGCAAACGGATTGCTAACGCAGCGCAGGTAGAACATAGACAGAACCGGATGTAGCAATAGTAGATACTCGTTGCTCCGGCAATCTCCCTATGGAGGAGAGGCCAGAAATAGTAATCAGTGCGCTGCCATTGGATAATTGCTAAATTCAAAAAATGCACGCTGTCCCTTTAAGAGACTAGAGGGAAGCACACTGTGTCCTGAGCACTTTCCCTGCAGGTCTGCTGGCAGCATGCCAGGAGGTGGGGGAGGGAGAAAGAGCAGGATGCTGAGAGACAGACAGAACATGAGGACCCAGGCAGGGAGCTCGCTGAGCCACAGGGACAGCGTGGGAAGCAGGAGCTGGTGAGTGACCAGAACTGGGAGCAGCACCAGAACGGGGTACAGAGCCAGAACAGGGTACAGAGCCAGAACAGGGTGCAGAGCCAGAACGGGGATTGGGAGTAACAGGTGTATTGTCAAGCTTTTAACACTAAGGTTTGGATACAGCTTTAAAGGCTACTGCTTGCAATATAACACAATTTTATTTCAAAGTGCAAACTTAAAGGAATAGTTTGATTGAATAGTATGATTTGTATATTTTAAGATGCAAAGGTTAAGTACATATAAAGATTAAATAAATATACTGATTAAGTATATATAAAGATTAACTACATACAGTATACTTACATCATCACCATGAGGCTTTTAAACATCATCGGTCTGGAATATCAAAGAAGCAACACCAAGACAGAGAACCCCTGGGAAATTCACAACAGTGCACAAGCATCCCCAATTATGCAGGTATCACCACACTGTACATGTGCAGGTATCCCAGTTTTTGCTTTTGTCTTAGTCATGTTTCTCTAGTCTTATATAGTGATTTACACTATGTAGTAACTCTAGTTTCACCCTGCCCTTCAAGTGGCCAGATTTCAAGATCGGATGAAACTGAGATACCATGGAATCATCAGACAAGGGGCCATAAACCCTTAGAATATAAAAGCCACAAGGATTTAGATAAAACCACCACAGACAGAGGTTAAGTAAACCTAATGTTTTACAGTAACAAACAACAAACATATACTGTATATATATTTTCTTCTTGCCTCCTGAGGTTTTATGTTTCCAGCTCAGTCCCTGCATGTTCAGCTAAGTGTTCATTTGCTATTGTTTGCATTTGATCTGGTTTTGTCTATCTCAGTTTTGTGTGGGTCACCCAGCTCCGGCTGGGGCTGTGCTGAATCACCGTCCATATGTTACTGCTTGTGCCAGTTTGTTTTTGTCCCTTATTAGATTGGCCTCTTTTTGCTCTGCTTTCAGAATATACCAGATTGCTGATATAGTGGGCGAAGTCATGCGACTTCAGTGTTTTTTGCATCAGACGTATTGGACTTTTTGCAGGGTTTTTTGCGTGATTGCAGACAGTGTCTTTCCTTTCCTGTCCTGTCTAGTAAGTGTGGGCCCTATCATTTGCTCAGTCTATTTTCCTGCCTGCGTTTGTGTTTTCATCTTGTCTCACCGACAATATATGTTTGGTGTTTATCTATTCCTTTTGGGTCTGCTCTGGGGCAGTTTAGATTTCCCCTTTCTTGCTTTAGGCTTAGTTAGCTCTCCGGCTGTGCTGAGGCGTCTAGGATCATTGTAGGTACACTCCACGGCTACTGCTAGTTGTGTGGATAGGATCAAGGGTCTACAATCCGCTTAGTTACTAACCTCTCTGGTTTTCTGTGGCTTAGCTTGGGCTTGCTCTCCTCCTCGGTGACCCAATCATAACAGTTATGGACAGGAAACAAGAGAGATAAGATACCAGGATCATGGACAGAAAACCAGAGAGGTAATATGCCAGGGTCATGGACTGGAAACCAGAGAGGTAATATACCAGGCTCAAAATTATGAGATCCAGAATAAATGTTTGAATCGTTTCTTACAGTCATGGCCAAAAGTATTGACACCCCTGCAATTCTGTCAGATAATACTCAGTTTCTTCCTGAAAATGATTGCAAACACAAATTCTTTGGTATTATTATCATCATTTAATTTGTCTTAAATGAAAAAACAGAAAAAGAATTGTCCTAAAGCCAAATTGGATATAATTCCACACCAAACATAAAAAAGAGGGTGGACAAAAGTATTGGCACTGTTCGAAAAATCCTGTGATGCTTCTCTAATTTGTGTAATTAGCAGCACCTGTAGCTTACCTGTGGAACCTAACAGGTGTTGGCAATAACTAAATCAGACTTGCAGCCAGTTGACATGGATTAAAGTTGACTCAACCTCTGTCCTGTGTCCTTGTGTGTACCACATTGAGCATGGAGAAAAGAAAGAAGACCAAAGAACTGTCTGAGGACTTGAGAAACCAAATTGTGAGGAAGCATGAGCAATCTCAAGGCTACAAGTCCATCTCCAAAGACCTGAATGTTCCTGTGTCTACCGTGCGCAGTGTCATCAAGAAGTTTAAAGCCCATGGCACTGTGGCTAACCTCCCTAGATGTGGACGGAAAAGAAAAATTGACAAGAGATTTCAACGCAAGATTGTGCGGATGTTGGATAAAGAACCTCGACTAACATCCAAACAAGTTCAAGCTGCCCTGCAGTCCGAGGGTACAACAGTGTCAACCTGTACTATCCGTCGGCATCTGAATGAAAAGGGACTGTATGGTAGGAGACCCAGGAAGACCCCACTTCTTACCCAGAGACATAAAAAAGCCAGGCTGGAGTTTGCCAAAACTTACCTGAAAAAGCCTAAAACATTTTGGAAGAATGTTCTTTGGTCAGATGAGACAAAAGTAGAGCTTTTAGGGCAAAAGCATCAACATAGAGTTTACAGGAGAAAAAAGAGGCATTCAAAGAAAAGTACACGGTCCCTACAGTCAAACATGGCGGAGGTTCCCTGATGTTTTGGGGTTGCTTTGCTGCCTCTGGCACTGGACTGCTTGACCGTGTGCATGGCATTATGAAGTCAGAAGACTACCAACAAATTTTGCAGCATAATTTAGGGCCCAGTGTGAGAAAGCTGGGTCTACCTCAGAGGTCATGGGTCTTCGAGCAGGACAATAACCCAAAACACACTTCAAAAAGCACTAGAAAATGGTTTGAGAGAAAGCACTGGAGACTTCTAAGGTGGCCAGCAATGAGTCCAGACCTGAATCCCATAGAACACCTGTGGAGAGATCTAAAAATGGCAGTTTGGAGAAGGCACCCTTCAAATATCAGGGACCTGGAGTAGTTTGCCAAAGAAGAATGATCTAATATTCCAGCAGAGCATTGTAAGAAACTCATTGATGGTTACCGGAAGCGGTTGGTCGCAGTTATTTTGGCTAAAGGTTGTGCAACCAAGTATTAGGCTGAGGGTGCCAATACTTTTGTCCGGCCCATTTTTGGAGTTTTGTGTGAAATGATCAATGTTTTGCTTTTTGCTTCATTCTCTTTTGTGTTTTTTCATTTAAGACAAATTAAATGAAGATAATAATACAAAAGAATTTGTGTTTGCAATCATTTTCAGGAAGAAACTGAGTATTATCTGACAGAATTGCAGGGGTGTCAATACTTTTGGCCATGACTGTATATACTGATGAGCATTTCTGTGGCTATTTAAATGTATAAATATTTTTTACCATGTTAATTTTATGTAGATTTTATTCTAATAGTTTAAATGAAAATAATTATAAGCTCAAACTTCACAGCGTGAGGAGCAGGCTCAGAGGGCAGTAAATCACCAGAATGAGCCGAACGCTGCATCACTTCAGAAAGTGAGGTGAACAGAGTTCAATATTTTGGGAATCCGTTCTGCTCACAAATAGCAGTATGGACCGGAGACCAGTAGCACAGTGTAGTAGGGCCACAGAGAGAAACATGGGTTCCAGGACATATGGGCCCCCGATGTCCTGTTAAAAAAACTAGAAATCAGGAATATCAAGGAATTTATGGAAAAAAAAAGAAGAAAAGAGAAAATGTTGATGGGTAAGTTTTTCATATTAGGCTCAATATATACCTGGCTTGGTTTTAATAAGGTGGAAATATAATTTTCCCACCAGGTTCAGGAATTGTCAAGGGATTTATCGATTGTAACCAGAACCTTTGAAATTTCGGGATATTACAGACCCACTTTTTAGTTTGACATATGTTAAATCTACCGATCTGAAAGAACAGCTGCCCATAATAATATATGTTATTCACCATAAATACTGGACGTGAAGCACCATGTATCTTATCAATGGTATCTAGTGGAGCAGAAGCTATCCTCCAGGAACACAGACCGATATAGTATATCATTAATCTGCAGATAGTTTATCACTATAGTCGGATGGTAGATATACACTCACTGGCCACTTTATTAGGTACACCTGTCCAACTGTGTGTTAAGACTTAATTTCTAATCAGCCAATCACATGGCGGCAACTCAGTGCATTTAGGCATGTAGACATGGTCAAGACAATCTCCTGCAGTTCAAACCGAGCATCAGTATGGGGAAGAAAGGTGATTTGAGTGCCTTTGAACGTGGCATGATTGTTGGTGCCAGAAGGGCTGGTCTGAGTATTTCAGAAACTGCTGATCTACTGGGATTTTCACGCACAACCATCTCTAGGGTTTACAGAGAATGGTCCGAAAAAGAAAAAAAATCCAGTGAGCGGCAGTTCTGTGGCCGGAAATGCCTTGTTGATGCCAGAGGTCAGAGGAGAATGGGCAGACTGGTTCGAGCTGATAGAAAGGCAACAGTGACTCAAATTGCCACCCGTTACAACCAAGGTAGGCAGAAGAGCATCTCTGAACGCACAGTGCGTCGAACTTTGAGGCAGATGGGCTACAGCAGCAGAAGACCACACTGGGTACCACTCCTCTCAGCTAAGAACAGGAAACTGAGGCTACAATTTGCACAAGCTCATCGAAATTGGACAGTAGAAGATTGGAAAAACGTTGCCTGGTCTGATGAGTCTCGATTATTGCTGCGACATTCGGATGGTAGGGTCAGAATTTGGCGTAAACAACATGAAAGCATGGATCCATCCTGCCTTGTATCAACGGTTCAGGCTGGTGGTGGTGGTGTCATGGTGTGGGGAATTTTTTCTTGGCACTCTTTGGGCCCCTTGGTACCAATTGAGCATCGTTGCAACGCCACAGCCTACCTGAGTATTGTTGCTGACCATGTCCATCCCTTTATGACCACAATGTACCCAACATCTGATGGCTACTTTCAGCAGGATAATGCGCCATGTCATAAAGCTCGAATCATCTCAGATTGGTTTCTTGAACATGACAATGAGTTCACTGTACTCAAATGGCCTCCTCAGTCACCAGATCTCAATCCAATAGAGCATCTTTGGGATGTGGTGGAACAGGAGATTCGCATCAGGGATGTGCAGCCGACAAATCTGCGCCAACTGTGTGATGCCATCATGTCAATATGGTCCAAAATCTCTGAGGAATGCTTCCAGCACCTTGTTGAATCTCTGCCACGAAGAATTGAGGCAGTTCTGAAGGCAAAAGGGGGTCCAACCCCTTACTAGCATGGTGTACCTAATAAAGTGGCCAGTGAGTGTATATCTAGATGGGAAAAGATGACTAGGGGGAAAGGGTGAGGATGGAAGTAAGATGGGGAATTGTGGCCGGGGAGAGAGCACAGTAGGAGCTCATCCGCGCTGATTCTACCGGCAAGAATCTTCTTATGGGAGAGAAAGAAGGGGGAACGAAACTATATTTGATCATATATATTATATTTATGCCTAATTTATAACCCACTTGCTGATCTCTCTTAGGCCAGACACATCACACAATCACAGGGAGTGAGTGTGAGGACAAAATAGTATTGTGACCCGGTCACTGCTTCACATAGAGTCTTCATTGCTAGTGCACAAATCAAGAAGCAGGAGAACGTGGCGAACCCCACAATGTCCACATACCAAAGAGGCAGACACAGACAAGACCGATCTATAGAGATGGAACATTACCCAGAGACGCTCTTTTCAGCACGTTTCGCTTGTAATGCTTCCTCAGAAAGGGGTTTCTACAAGAGAAACGCGTATAATGTGCAGTTTGCCCCGTTCTGCTGCTTCTGGATTTATGCACCAGCAATGAAGACTCTATGGGAAGCCGTGACCGTGTCATGCCCATAATGCCACACATGCCCTATGGAATCGGCTTTATAACATTCATTGTTTGTACTATTTTATGAATGTTTCCATGAGCACTGTCACTTTATGAGTCTACAATGTAATATTTATTCCTGTGTGGATTGTAAACCCGTTCTATATATTCTTTGTATCTGGGTTTATTGTGAATTGCTATTGACCATTCGGCGGAGACCTTACACCTGAGATATGTAATGATATAGGGTGATAAGCGATATAATTGTTATACTTCTTCCATATGGGCTTTCCACTTACAATTATATACTAGCTGAAGAGCCCGGTGCTGCCCGGGCATAGTAACTAACTACGGTTAGTTATAACAAATTATAATGACTATATCTATTGTGGTGTAGTTACCACTATGTCGGCTAGGGGGCGCTGTGTGGGTGTCCCAGGACGGGTGTACAGGCACATTCAGTGTGGTAACAGGATCAGGGTCCTAAATGACCATTATGGGTCTCAAGGTGGGTGGCCTTGGGATGCAGGCTCCAGGGTGTATTGATCAGCAGAGGTACTGCTGATCTTTCTGTTACACTGTGTCAGGGAAGCCTGTGTGTGTCTATACAACCTTTAGTGATGTCATAGCCATGTGATCACCTGTGGGTGTGGTTACAGGGCTATGTAATTGAGGTGTTTGGCACATGTGAGAGAGTGTGAGAGTGAGTCTGTCTGAGTGTGGACAGACTTCCATGTGTCCAGGTGGGACACTACAGAGAGTGTATATGGGGAGGACTACAGCTCCCAGCATGTGCTGAGACTCTCAGTCCGAGTCTGAAGCCACGGACATTTCTGTTCCTTTGCCTGAAGTGAAGGTTACATTTCAGTGTTATGCTGTCTATGGTTTATGGAGTAATAAACCTGGTGAAATTTTAAAGGAACGTGCCTCATGTTTGTCTCCTGCTGCACCTAAGCGAGTCGAATCCCTACAATTGGTGGAGAATGCAGGCAGCGACTCCCAGAAGCACGTGTGGCAGTGCTGGCGATTCTGAGCCAGGAGAGCAGACGGTCTGACAACCGTGAGTAATACTGACCGAGGTCAGAGAAAGTGACTGTATTAAAATTTGTGGGATACCTCTGAGGAGAAGAGGCGTCCAGGAACCTGTGTGGCCGACACAGGTAACAGACAGGAGTCTGTGTTGCACTGACCAGGGTCAGTGAGAGACTGTGTTCCTGGAGGGTTCAGTGAGCAAGGTCCTGGAGGGTCAGTGTTGGGAGGAGCCCTGAAGCACGTGCTATGACCTTGGACCTGGTGAGGCTTGTGTTGGGCAGTCTCAGGTGGAGACGGATGTCCTGAAGAGCACCCGCTGAGCCCCTGGACCTGGTGAGGCTGGTGTGTTGGGAGACCCTGGGAGGAGGGTCGGCTCCCTGAATAGCAACCGGTGTGCCCTGTGTGTTGGACGGTCTCAGGCGGAGACGGTACGTCCTGAGTGGCACACGAACAGGACATGTGAGAGACTGTGCATGTGTTTTTTTTCTTTTCCTCTGCAAAACCTGAAGTTGCTTGCTGTGGCTCAGTGGGGTCACGAAGGTCTCGCAGCACAAGGACCTGGTGTTTTCTTTAAGGGATCTGCCCTGGGAGCATTGGTAGCAGACGCTGTCTGTCTACACCATCCTGCTGCAGCTTTATTGCATGTGACTAAGCGGATACAGTAGTTGTGGCTTTACACAACTATTAAGGGTGAGTACCCTGTATTATTGCTGCATAACCCATTATACCTGCACTGGTAAGGCCCTATGGGCGCACTTTTGTGGCTTTTTTATCTTTGAGGGTGACAAGCGGCTTCTGGTAACCCGGCGGGGTTACGAAGGTGACAAGCGGCTTCCGGTGGATCAGCGGGTCCACGAAGATGGCGCAGCAGGAGCTGCAGTGACACCAGCCGCTGTGTATGTGTGTGAACAGCAGCCGGAGGTGCCGGTGATCAGTGACAGCAGGAGCTGTGTTGGTGCCAGCAAAGACTTGTGTGGTATCATTAAAAGACAAACTGTACTGTGTGAACTGTGGCCTAAGAGGTTCTGCAGGACGGACATGGGGAAATCCCAAAAGGGGCGGTGACCCAAAAGGGGGCGGTGACCCAAAAGGGGGCGGTGACCCAAAATGGAGTGGTGACCCAAAAAGGGGTGGAGTCCCAAAAGGGGGCGGTGACCCAAATTGGAGTGGTAACCCAAAAAGGGGTGGAGTTCCAAAAGGGGGCGGTGACCAAAATTGGGGTGGCAACCCAAAGCGGGGTGGTGGTCCAGAAAGGGGCCAAGTGTGAAGAAGTGACAGCACTGGGTGTCTCAGTAGGTATGTCTGGAGTACCGCAGTGTATGTGCAGGTCTTTTTCAGAATGTGGAATATCCTTTCCGGGTAGTAATGACGGGCCACAGATGTGTACAGTGATGCTGCACCGGGAAGGAACCTTTGGTCGGCTGGACTCAGAGAGTCAGGTGACTCTGACAGGAACTCCTCTCGTTTTCTCTCTGACCGAGAAAAACGTCAGGGTTCGCTGTAAACACGGGGTCACGGTGAACTACGCAGTAGACACAGTAGTGTTTGAGGGGACCAAAGGTGGTGAGTGCCAAGGTAGAGGAATACCACGGGACTTAGTCTATGCCTGGGAGAGGGGCCGGGACTTTCTTTTGTTTGATGACGTTTGGTCTGACGATGGAGATGCTTCGACTGTGGGGCAAGCAGACACTGAGACAGTGACGGCTCCTGACATGGACAGGTCAGAGGTAGAACTGACCAGAGGAGGAAGTACATCTGCCCAACTGACGGACCTGACGTCTCGTGATAAGACAGATGGTGGGCTGGGAGATGAGACGACTGGACTAGACACATTGGTGCTGGACGGTAACTGGAGGGTTCACTCGACTGGGGTGACTGACCCAGTGGTACCCTTTAACGATATAATTAAAGAGGTAGTAGTGAGACACGTGATGGACAAAAGAGAGCAGGATCGTGAGATACAGCTGATAAAGGAGACTGTAACAGAACATGTCGAACGGGAAAGAGTCCTAAGGCAAGCAGCTGAGCACAGAGTGGATGAGCTGGAGAAGGAAGTCTCTGAGCTCAGAGGTCACCTGTCAGCGTGTAAAACCATGAACAAGACCCTGTTGGAAGATATGGAGGTGCTCAGAGAGGCCCAAGAGAAGCATCAACAGGAGATTCTCAGGAGAGAGGATGAGCGTCGCTACCTGGCAGAGGAGAAAGATAAAGTTCTGCAAGAACTCAGTGGAGTAGTAAAAGGTCTTCTGCAGGAGAAGTGGAGGGGCGAAGACGTACAGCGGCCTTGCCCGACTGATAGCAAGGCAGAACTGCCAAAGCCCATCTTGGAAAAGGGTCCTGAAGACTGTAAATCTCAGGAAGATGGTGAGCCAAGAGCTGCACAAGACAGTCACCCTGTCTTGGCAGATACCTTGAGGGAAGTGTCCGTGGGGAACCCAGAGCCATCTGTCCAGGATGAGAGCAAGTCCATGACCTTCAAGTGTGTAATGGAGGTACCCGAAGACATGCGAGAAGCGTGTGCCAGCGAAGGTGTGCATGAGACCTTTAAAAAGGCAGTAAAGGCCTATAGTGTGAGCTGGGCACCAGAAACAGACCAGTTGGTGATACTGGCAGAAACGGAAGACACAGAGAGAAGGGTGGCTGTCCTGAAGGAGATGCACCTACAATGTCTCCACACGAAACAGATGCTCGTGGAGCGTAATAGGAAAGCCGCTCGACGTCTGGAGCTTGCAAGGGAAGCTCAAAGTCGGCTGGGCTTTGTGGAAGACTTAATTCTGGTACCCAGAAATCTGGTAGGGAAAGTCATTGGCAGACTTGGAAAGGTGATGCAGGAGATGGTGAATCGATCCAGTGTGAAGAGAGTGAGGATCCCACCTGCTGGTGAAATCCAAGTCGCTGTTGAAGATGACATGGTTCCTGTCATTGTGGTTGGTTCGGTGGAAAGCATTGAGACGCTTCGCATGCTCCTGGAATATCGGGTAGCGTACCTGAAGGAGATTGAGCAGCTAAGACAGGATCGACTGCAGATGAATGAGCAGATAGAGAACGTCAGGTGGCGTCCCCCTCCAACCCAAGGTGTAAGGACCCGAAGGGATCCTCCAAGGAATGAAAGGACAGGTAGTCGAAGGCAAGAACGTCGAGAGTCCGCAAGTGGCCGTTCTAATCTTAGTAACATAGGCACGAGACTCGGTGGTGGACGTAGCGACAGAGGGTCAGACTCAGACCAGCCAGTTAGCCCAACTGGATGTGGGACTCATGACCGTACGAACCGGGAGAGTCAGCTAGTGAGAGAAAGGTCAGGTGACGGAGCGCACGGCAGACAGGTGGAGACTAAAGAGTGTCTGGTCACACTGATGGACGTTCACGGGAAGGCCAAAGCCCAAGGCCGAGATACTGACCGCTGGGGGCAGGGGAGGCCTAACGTAAATATGCAGTATGACTACCGAAACAGACGGAGATGGTCCTCCCGACTGGTAGGGCAAGGTGACATGGGTGCCAGGTCTCAAGATCCCTGGGTGATGTCATGTGTTCAACCCCACAAGTTTGAACAGAGGGGGGAGGTATGTGGTGTAGTTACCACTATGTCAGCTAGGGGGCGCTGTTTGGGTGTCCCAGGACGGGTGTACAGGCACATTCAGTGTGGTAACAGGAGCAGGGTCCTAAATGACCATTATGGGTCTCAAGGTGGGTGGCCTTGGGATGCAGGCTCCAGGGTGTATTGATCAGCAGAGGTACTGCTGATCTTTCTGTTACACTGTGTCAGGGAAGCATGTGTGTGTCTATACAACCTTTAGTGATGTCATAGCCATGTGATCACCTGTGGGTGTGGTTACAGGGCTATGTAATTGAGGTGTTTGGCACATGTGAGAGAGTGTGAGAGTGAGTCTGTCTGAGTGTGGACAGACTTCCATGTGTCCAGGTGGGACACTACAGAGAGTGTATATGGGGAGGACTACAGCTCCCAGCATGTGCTGAGACTCTCAGTCCGAGTCTGAAACCACGGACATTTCTGTTCCTTTGCCTGAAGTGAAGGTTACATTTCAGTGTTATGCTGTCTATGGTTTATGGAGTAATAAACCTGGTGAAATTTTAAAGGAACGTGCCTCATGTTTGTCTCCCGCTGCACCTAAGCGAGTCGAATCCCTACACTATATATATAAAGCTGAGTGTATAGCTTAGCCACATTCACTATAATATCCCACATCATCCCATCAGCCAGAGCCACCGGACTACTTCCCCTAATATCCCACATCATCCCGTCAGCCAGAGCCACCGGACTACTTCCCCTAATATCTCACATCATCCAGTCACACCCACCGGACTAATACCCCTAATATCCCACATCATCCCGTCAGCCAGAGCCACCGGACTACTACCCCTAATATCCCACATCATCCCGTCAGCCAGAGCTACCAGACTACTACCCCTAATATCCCACATCATCCCATCAGCCAGAGTCACCGGACTACTACCCCTAATATCCCACATCATCCCATCAGCCAGAGCCACCGGACTACTACCACTAATATCCCACATCATCCCATCAGCCAGAGTCACCGGACTGCTACCCCTAATATCCCACATCATCCCATCAGCCAGAGCCACCGGACTACTACCCCTAATATCCCACATCATCCTGTCAGCCATAGCCACCGGACTACTTCCCCTAATATCTCACTTCATCCCGTCAGCCAGAGCCACCGGACTACTACCCCTAATATCCCACATCATCCCGTCAGCCAGAGCTACCGGACTACTACTCCTAATATCCCACATCATCCCATCAGCCAGAGCCACCGGACAACTACCCCTAATATCCCACATCATCCCGTCAGCCAGAGCCACCGGACAACTACCCCTAATATCCCACATCATCCCGTCAGCCAGAGCCACCTGACTACTACCCCTAATATCCCACATCATCCCATCAGCCAGAACCACCGGACTACTACCCTTAATATCCCACATCATCCCGTCAGCCAGAGCCACCGGACTACTACCACTAATATCCCACATCATCCCCTCACACCCACCGGACTACTACCCCTAATATCCCACATCATCCCGTCAGCCAGAGCCACCGGACAACTACCCCTAATATCCCACATCATCCCATCAGCCAGAACCACCGGACTACTACCCCTAATATCCCACATCATCCCATCAGCCAGAACCACCGGACTACTTCCCCTAATATCCCACATCATCCCGTCAGCCATAGCCACCGGACTACTACCCCTAATATCTCACATCATCCCCTCACACCCACCGGACTACTACCCCTAATATCCCACATCATCCCGTCAGCCAGAGCCACCGGACAACTACCCCTAATATCCCACATCATCCCATCAGCCAGAACCACCGGACTACTACCCCTAATATCCCACATCATCCCATCAGCCAGAACCACCGGACTACTACCCCTAATATCCCACATCATCCCGTCAGCCAGAGCCACCGGACTACTACCTCTAATATCCCACATCATCCCATCAGCCAGAGCCACCGGACTACTACCCCTAATATCCCACATCATCCCGTCACAGCCGCCGGATTACTACCTCTAATATCCCACATCGTCCCATCAGCCAGAGCCACTGGACTACTACCCCTAATATCCCACATCATCCCATCAGCCAGAGCCACCGGACTACTATCCCTAATATCCCACATCATCCCGTCAGCCAGAGCCACCGGACTACTACCACTAATATCCCACATCATCCCGTCAGCCAGAGTCACCGGACTACCCCTAATATCCCACATCATCCCGTCACAGCCGCCGGATTACTACCTCTAATATCCCACATCGTCCCATCAGCCAGAGCCACTGGACTACTACCCCTAATATCCCACATCATCCCATCAGCCAGAGCCACCGGACTACTATCCCTAATATCCCACATCATCCCGTCAGCCAGAGCCACCGGACTACTACCACTAATATCCCACATCATCCCATCAGCCAGAGTCACCGGACTACTACCCCTAATATCCCACATCATCCCATCAGCCAGAGCCACCGGACTACTACCCCTAATATCCCACATCATCCCGTCAGCCAGAGCCACCGGACTACTACCCCTAATATCCCACATCATCCCATCAGCCAGAGTCACCGGACTACTACCCCTAATATCCCACATCATCCCATCAGCCAGAGCCACCGGACTACTATCCCTAATATCCCACATCATCCCGTCAGCCAGAGCCACCGGACTACTACCCCTAATATCCCACATCATCCCGTCAGCCAGAGCCACCGGACTACTACCACTAATATCCCACATCATCCCATCAGCCAGAGTCACCGGACTACTACCCCTAATATCCCACATCATCCCGTCAGCCAGAGCTACCAGACTACTCCCCCTAATATCCCACATCATCCCGTCAGTAAGAGCCACCGGACTACTACCCCTAATATCCCACAACATCCCATCAGTCAGAGCCACCGGACTACTACCCCTAATATTCCACATCATCCCGTCAGCCAGAGCTACCAGACTACTACCCCTAATATCGCACATCATCCCGTCAGCCAGAGCCACCGGACTACTACCCCTAATATCTCACATCATCCCGTCAGCCAGAGCCACCGGACTACTACCCTAATATCCCACATCATCCGTCAGCCAGAGCCACCGGACTACTACCCCTAATATCCCACATCATCCCATCAGCCAGAGCCACCGGAATACTACCCCTAATATCCCACATCATCCCGTCAGCCAGAGCCACCGGACTACTACCCCTAATATCCCACATCATCCCATCAGTCTGGGGTCAGAACCAGAGTGCTGAGGGGAATTGCCCTAACTTCCATACCAGGGATCCCTTTAATAGAAGCCTGAAATCAGAACCAGAGCGCTGAGTGGATTTGTCCTGACTTCCATACCAATGATCCCTTTAATAGAATACTGGGGTCAGATTCAGAACGCTAAGGGATTTGCCCTAACTTCCATACAGGAGATCCCTTTAGGAGAGCCTGGGGTAAGTACCAGAGCATTTGAAGGCAATTGCCCTGACTTCCATACCGGGGAATCCTTTAAGAGAGGCCTGGGGTCAGTACCAAAGCGCTGGATGGATTTGCTCTGACTTCCATACCGGGGAATCCTTTAAGAGAGGCCTGGGGTCAGTACCAAAGCGCTGGATGGATTTGCCCTGACTTCCATACCGGGGATCCCTTTAAGAGAGGCCTGGGGTTAGAACCAAAGCGCTGGATGGATTTGCCCTGACTTCCATACCAATGATCCCTTTAAGAGGGAAGATGTGCCTATAGGATGGAGGATATGTGATGGGGATAATGGCAGGGAGGGGGTGATTCATTTCTGACATGTGCTCTCTGCTCCTTTCTGGGGGGCAGACAATGACTGGGAGCTTATGTTCCCAGGGATGCTAGATTTCTCTCACCATGTCAGTGTCTGCTGAGGTGTTTTCTGGAGTGGGAAACTGATGCTCATAGCAACCAATCACAGCTCATCTTCTTTTAAACAGCTCTGGTGAAAGGAAATATGCTTTGTGATTGGTTGGTGAACACACATACATTTTTATATATAGAGATATATGTAAAGGATTTTTCTAAACTATATTTTGGGACAGATTAGATACGTTTTATATACATACCTGATGATTTTTCTCTGCATAATCTCTTGTTTTTATATTTTTTATGTGTTTTGTTGAAATACAGATATATTTCATACTGAAATGTTGTTTATGGGAGTAACGTTTGTAGGCTATGTTGTTGATTTCTACTTCTGAATATATAGAGGACCTCGTTTGGGCTTTTTATATATATATGGTTAGACAAACGAGCTACATATAGCAGCAAAAGGTGTATACATGATAACCTCATACCGCAGGGAAAGACATGTATTCTAGAATACTAAAGAAAGTGATAATACAAAATGACAATATTTAGGAGTATTTCACCAAACCCCATTACAGTCCATAAATCCCCATGTCCCTTTTATCTAATGTCATTACTCACATAACTCTTCACATATTGACAACTGTATTGTCCTCATCACAGACACTACTTACTACCATATGACACCATTACTTACTCTCACAATGCCCTGCAGCTACTCCTATTAACCCTTGTGTATGCCAACCATACCTGCTAATGGCTCTGATGTCATTTTATGTTTCCATTCTGGCTAGAGCTCCCATAAGGTCATCTCATTAGCTGCAAAGTTAGTTAGTGAAAGTTTTTCCAAGATGGCAGCTCAGTCCGACATGGCTGTTCAATATATTTACTACTGATCATTCTCGTACAATGAGTGTTTTTATTTTAACATGGCCAAACATGAGGAATGACAAGGGGTTGTCCTAGTAGTGGTCAACACCTTTAAGTACATACAATTTTGAGTTAAAATATTTCCAACATTTTGAACATGAAAAAAGCTTCTCCCTGTATGACTTCACTGATGTTTATTAAAAGTTGATTTCGGTAGAAAACATTTCCCACATTAAGAACATGAAAAAGGTTTCTCCCCTGTGTGAGTTTTTTGGTGACTAAGAAGAGAAGATTTCTTCACAAAACATTTCCCACATTCTGAACAGGAAAAAGGCTTCTCCCCTGTGTGAGTTCTTTGGTGCTTAAACAAATATGATTTACAGTTAAAACTTTTCCCACATTCTGAACAGGAAAAAGGTTTCTCCCTCGTATGAGTTCTTTGGTGCTTAACCAAATCTGATTTCCGGTTAAAACATTTCCCACAATCTGAACAGGAAAAAGGCTTCTCCCCTTTGTGACTTCTCTGGTGATTAACCAAATCTGATTTCTTTGTAAAACATTTCCCACATTCTGAACAGGAAAAAGGCTTCTCCCCTGAGTGAGTTCTATGGTGATTAACTAAATCTGATTTCCAGTTAAAGCATTTCCCACATTCTGAACATGAAAAAGGCTTCTCCCCTGTGTGAGTTCTATGGTGCTTAAACAAATATGATTTACAGTTAAAACATTTCCCACATTCTGAACATGAAAAAGGCTTCTCCCCTGTGTGAGTTCTATGGTGAGTAACCAAATCTGATTTCTGGTTAAAACATTTCCCACAATCTGAACAGGAAAAAGGCTTCTCCCCTTTGTGAGTTCTCTGGTGTTTAACCAAATCTGATTTCTTTGTAAAACATTTCCCACATTCTGAACAGCAAAAAGGCTTCTCCCCTGTGTGAGTTCTAAGGTGATTAACCAAATCTGATTTCTGGATAAAACATTTCCAACATTCTGAACAGCAAAAAGGCTTCTCCCCTGTGTGAGTTCTCTGGTGCTTAACACAATTTGATTTCTGGCTAAAACATTTCCCACATTCTGAACATGAATATGGCTTCTCTGCTGTGTGAATTCTCTCATGTGTAACAAGATGTGAATTCTGAGTAAAACATTTCCCACATTCTGAACAGGAAAATCTATTCTCAGTTTTGTGAATTTTTTCATGTTTACGAAAAGTCTTTTCAAGAAAACTGTTTCCATATTCTGAATCTGAAAATGGCTCCTTTCCTTTAGAATAAATTAATTTTTTAATGCTTATTTTGTGACCTTGATTTTCCTTAGTAGTTGGTAATGAACCAAAAGATGGGACCTGTTTCATAGGATCAGATGACAGATCTTTGCTGTGAAGGGATGATGATATATCTGGAGTAATGGCATTAACTTCAATTGTATCCTGTGAGATCTCAAGATCATCAGATTTAAAAATTGAAGATGTCAGCGTTCCCTCTGATCTCCTGGTGCAGTCATCTGCTAAAAATAAAACCAATTAATAATTTTGAATAAAATATCCTCAAATTTTATACTTTTGAGCATTTCTACTTAAGCTGTCCATAGAAAATACAAGCTTTTTAAAAATATTGAATTATTCACCAAGACAATGAGAGTTCACAGTCTAATCGAAAGCCTCATAGCATGAACCAGTGCATCATGGTGTTCAATGATTTGTTCATTCTGCTTCCCACACATGGAATAAAAAGCCAACAATGTTATATAGGTGAAAATTATACCAATAAAACTTCTACTCATCTCACGGAAACACAAGACACCACTAAGGTCCATCATCTGTCAGAGGAAAACCAAAAGGTTTCCACAATATTTGTGGCTCAAAAGCTCTTGAAAAGCAACATGGCTTCCATAAACCGATCCAGCAATATCCCTCTCCCAAAGTCAAATATCCACTCTCTTCTGAGCCTTGTAGTGCGCCCAAACCATATTTAGCATCCATATATTGGGCATTACTATAGTGAGAAGAACCCACTTAATTTACGGTGTGTGTTTCCTGGAGCACAATCTGGACATTATGTGTTAGATAATAAAATGACAAATGTGCAATTTTCATGTTGCAACATCCAGTGCGAGCTAATTTCCATAAAGTGTCACTACTCCCATAGAATAATTCACTGAGGGTTATAATTTCCATAATGGAGTCACTTTATGGGGATTTCTACTGCTTTAGTTTCCTGTAATTGTGTTATATTAGGGCATCTGCAGATGGTGTGTCCCCTCTCCACTGGAATCTGCTCCTGTGATGTTTGATTCCATCACCAAGCAGCGCCTTATTTATTGAGCAGGCGTTGCTGGTAATAGAAGAGACGTCGAAACCAGAAGCTCTGGGTGGCGCTGGCTCTGTCCAGCCACTAAGATTAGGGTGCCTGAGACCAGTAGTTTCGTCCAGCCTGGCAGTATGGGTTTGTGTGCTGTCCAGCAATCTGGTAGCAATCTGCTACCCGCTTAAGCCAATTAGAAAGCACCAAACCCTCCTAAAGCTTGAAGCATATTCCTGGAATCTGCCAGATACAGCCTTGTTCCCCTCTGGTTCAGTCCTCTGTGCTCAGCTGGTGTATTTGTTTCCTGGTGTAATCCCAGCCCGCTTACTGACTACACTTGTGTCTTCTGATTTTGTACTTTCTCTGCCCTCCTGGTTATGACCAACTACCTGACTATTCTTCTTGCCATCTCACTCCACAGAGTAGCAGGTAACACCATGGTCCAAGCCTAGGGGTCTCTGTAAGTCCAGATCCATGAAGAGGGGTTAAAGGATGATGAGCAAGGCAATCACTGGGATCTGGAAAATAGAGTAGATACAGCCAAGCCTTCTCATGGTGGCCATCTTTTGATCTGCCAGGTGATCACTAACAGTGCTCCCAATACATTTTGTCTGCAAACTATTCCATCAAGCTCTGTGTACGAATAGTTAAATGGCGCTCCTTCCTTTCTTAACCCTACCATGTGTCCAGAAAATAGTGTACAACCATATATAGGGGATTGTTGGATTCAAGAGACATTGGAAAATAATTTGTAAGGTCCATTTGTTTCCTATTATCCTGGTGAACACTCTCTGGGTAATTAGAGTATGGGGCTCGGTGGCTCTTGGCAATCTAAACTATCGTAAGGGCCAATATTTTCCATCAGATGAGTTTCAAGAAGAAATATTAGACATTCACAGAGCATTTTAATAATGGTGCAGAGCTGAGGTGTTATGATTGAGTCACCGTAGGAGGCAGACACAAAAATAGAGGCTACGTCCAGAAAACCAGAAAAGTTGGCAACTATCAGATTGCAGACTCCTGAACCTATCAACACAACTAGCAGTAGCCGTGGGGGGTTCCTACGGTGCTCTAGACCCCTCGATCACAGCCGGAGAGCTAAATAGCCTAAAGACAGAAAAGGAAATCTAAACTGCCCCAGAGCAGACCCCAAAGTAAAAGGCAGCCCCCAACATATAATGACGGTGAAGCGAGATGAAAAAACACTCACACAGATAGAAAGATAGGCTGAGCAAATGATGGGGCCCAAGCTAAACTACACAGGACAGGAAAGGACGGTTGCTGTCTGCAATCTGCCAAAAACCCTATCAAAGACATAAGCCAACAGCTGATATGGAAAAAGACCCTGAAGCAGCTAGGCTTCAAAACTAAATCAGCACTCCGGTATCTTCAGAAGACAGAGCAAAAGGAATTCAGCTCACCCCAGCAGGGAATGGCAGAAATCCAGAAAAACAAAGAAAACAAAGTCAAAACACAAATGCAAAAAGCTTAGCAGAAAAACTTATCTTTAGAAGAGCAGGAATTCATTCTGGTCTCCAAGGATCCCACAGAGAAATCACCCGCAGGGCAGAAGGGCGTCGGCAGCCTTATATCCAGTCCGTAACTCCACTCAGCCAGTCATCATCATTAGGCTCAGGTGACTGATAATCAGGCTCACTACCTTTCCTTACCAGAAGAGGGAGTTCATCGGGCCTCAGTAGTGAAGGGGAAAATGAACTCACAACACTGAGGTGTCTTAAATTTAGATCTCAGGCATTTGGCAGAGGTAATGGAGATATTATTTTAAAGGCTACCAGGTAGTTGCAGACTCACATAAGTGAGGCAGCTCGATCCCACCATCATCAATCTACCATACAAAATGAACCTGTACAAAAAGAACTAGAAAAAAAAACATGTTACCGTATTTTTTGGACTATAAGACTTTCCTGATTATAAGACGCACCCCAAATTTTGAGAAGAATAGGAATTTTTTTTTTTAATAACATGGTGGCGATTCTTATAATCCATGCGTCTTATTGCTGTGGTGAAGTGGGGTCATAGTGTCGCTGCTGGAGGAGGCAGTAGTGGGGTGCTGCTGCTGCCGCTGCCCGGGATTGCCACCGTTGCTGCTGCCTGGGGTGTCCGCCGCTGTGGGGGGACTCTGTCAACATTTTGTGAAATGCCAGAGCCCCCGCATGTCCTGTGCGGTGGACTCTGTAAACATGGCTGCCGGGGGGCGGCGCATGCGCTGATGGCGATTTCGGTATCAAGATCTCAGGATATGAAATTTCAGCCCTGAAATTAGATCTCAGGACTCTAGGAAGCCAATAGCATCATTACCCTCCGCTTTCTCTTACAGGCCCATCATAATATTTTTCTTCAAGTGATCTTCTAACTTGTCATCACATTCTACGTACGCTGTCATTTGGCTTTATAGTTTACAGATCTGGGCAGGTAACATCAGCATTTTAAAGTAGATGGATCCTCCAGGTTGTAAGTTCTATAGAAAAGGGCTTTCAATGCCGAAAGTCATTTGAACAGTTTTGGGTGGAGGAGAATGTTGTGGTCTAGAGGCAAAATGGTGACCATGGACTACACCACCGATAAAGCAGCCACAGCCGGTGACTGAGAGGAATCTGTGACTTCTCTGCATTCAGTGGTTACTACTCACCTGGGTAGTCATATGTGGGAATCTCCTCTTTACACCACTCATCATCTCTCACATATGTCTCTGTAGTATTTATATGGGTCAGATCTTCACCCTGAAACAAATATTGTAAAAGTCACAGACAGATGGAGAAGTCCCATCTATGATCAGCTCTAATTCTGCCATCTCCACCATTCTCATTACACAAGTTGTTGGAATATGTTTAGTGCAACAACTCCATTCCTGTCTATGAGTGTTTAGTTGCTAGCTTTGTATGCTGTTTATAAAGTTTAAAAAGAAATCTTGCAGAGGCTCACACAGGAAGAGCATGTGACTGTATTTCCTGTTTTCCTGCTGTGTCTGTGTATGAGAGAAGTAGCCTGCTGTAGATGCTGCACAGATAGAGACACACAAATGATTTATTCCTGATCTATTAAGCTTACAAGAGACAAAAAAACTGACTGGCTCATCCAAACTAATGTGAATAGGTGCATACCAAGAGGAGCTACCCCCATATACAATACACAAAGAATGGTTGCACTCTATCATGCTAAGGCATGTCAATGTGGAATATATGTAATTAGAATTGCAATACAGCTTTAGAATTATAGAAAAAATATATGAGACTCTTAGCATAAAATTTGGTCAAATATTATCTGCCCACCAGCCAACGTCAAGGCGGCCCATCAGATTTGAGAGAGAGAGAGAGAATTTTTTTTTGTCCGGCACCCAGACAGATTTTGGGGTTAATTCAGTGTCTGGAGGATCCGCCGGCAAAAAAAACGTTGCAAGGTCCGTTTGGAAATATTTGAGGATGTTGACGGACACTAAGATTGTGGCGGATCCTCAAAAAAACGGATGCAACGGAGGGCAATCAGTCAGGATCCGCCAATAATGAAGTCAATGGGGAAAAAAAACGGATCCGCAAAGAAAAATGGCGGATCCGTTTTTTTTAAAAATTGGCGGATCTTGACTGATTGTCAAAAACGGAAGTGTGAAAGAGGCCTTATCTGCTTAATTGAGAATGACATAACGAAGGGATTGCCCACACCTGTCCATGAAATAGCCTTGGAGTCAATTGTCCAATTACTTTTGGTCCCTTTAAAAACAGGGTGGCACATGTTAAGGAGCTGAAACTCCTAAACCCTTCATCCAATGTTAATGTGGATACCCTCAAATGAAAGCTGAAAGTCTGAACTTCAACTGCATCTGAATTGTTTTGTTTAAAATTCATTGTGGTAATGTCTAGAACCAAAATTAGAAAAGTGTTGGCTCTGTCCAAATATATATGGACCTAACTGTATATTGCTCTTGATTGTTCCTGAAAAAACAAGTTCTGTTGTCACATGCTTGGAGAGAATCGTGAGTAATCCGCCAACAGGTTATGGGCCCAGAGTAACACAGCAACTAGAGCCCAAAGCAAAAGCAGCCCAGAGCAATAGAGAAGATGTCCACTAGCAGCAATCCAGTCAAGTTCTCAGTGCCAAGCCTCAATAACCAGATACACCAGTCCTGGAAATTCAAGGGAAAGATGCTGTTAATAAGAGAAGATAGGTAGAAATACACTAAGGATCAAGTGCCTCATCCATTATCAGATGATTGGCTAGAGAAGGATCAGAAAGCACAAAGCACAATCTCCCTCAGTGTAGATGATAATCAGATTGTGCATATATGCAAGTGTGCAACTGCAAAAGAGATGTGGGATGAGTTACAGAAAGTGCATGAAAGATTTAATCTCAGCAATAAGCTTTATCTCATGAGAAAGCTATATCAGTTGTCATGGTTAGGACATGGTTAATGTCCTGTTCTCACAGGGTTAACTTTTGCCGGCCTCTCTTTGGATCTGGGAGGGGTATTTATACTCACTCCATACTAGCATTCTCTGTCAGTTATACTGCTGTTCTGGTGTGTCTGACCCCTGGTGTGCGTGTACGCTGCGTTGTTTGTGTGCTTCCCGTGTATGACCCGGCTTGTTCCTTCACTCTGTACTCCGTCTCTCGTTTTTGTACTATTGTCTTTTCTGGTTCTGACCTCCTGGCTTGGCTATCGTTGCTCCGTTACAGTTTACCCCTATTGTACCATCTAATGCCCGTTCTGGTTTTCTGATCTATTGCTACGTCCTGACAATTCTTTCTGTCTAACTGGTACTGTATTGCTATCTCGTGCTTTGACCTCGGCTTGATCTGGTTTCTGTCTCTCTCTATGCCCCTTGGTAACATTGTCCTGTAGTTACCTTTCTAGGAGTTTCCCTGCAGCTCCTAGCTCCGTGGAGCTTAGGCCACGCCCCCAGCAGTCACATGCTTCAGGTCTTGGAGCATGCATTGTCACCACTGCTGCCCGCTCCGCAGGTATCTTTGTGCACAGACTTTGTACTCGTGCCCTGGCTCAATGAGCAAGTGCAGTGTGGTGTTCCTGACATCAGTTTAAGCTAAGTGATGGACGTAATATGCAGGACTATATAAGAAAAACCCTATAGATTGTTGAGCGTCTCAGGGGTATTGGAGAAAAAATTAAAGATTTTCATGCTGCTGCATTTCTATTAAGTGGTCTTCCAGAGAGTTATGACAGACTTGTGACTGCACTAGATGCACGGCCAGATGATGAGCTGACACTAGAGTATGTTAAAGGCAAACTTTTGGATGAATTCAAGATAAAAACGCAGCATGTAAGCAGCAGTAATGAATCCAGAGCAGAAACAGCATTAAAGACACAGTATTTACCTAAATATACGAGCAATCTAAGAGAAACTCATGAATGTTTTGTCTGTAAAAAGCCCGACCACCTTAAAGTAGACTGCAGAATTTGGAAAGTAAGAATGAGCCAGCTTAAAAAGCAGAACAGTCAACAAAGGGTTAAAACAGCTGTAAAGGAAGATTCTGCATGTCCTGAAGCTGCATTTAATGCCAGAACAAGCCCATCTGCAAAGTCTATATGGTGCATAGATTCTGGTGCAAGCAGCAATATGACAAATAATAAGGATTTCTTCACTGACCTTAATGAAAGCTAATCAGAAAAGGTCATCTTAGCGAATGGTCACTATATGCCTTCAGAAGGAATAGGATACGGCTACCTCCACTGTCCAGTTTCCTCAGCACAAAGCAGAAAGATCCCATTAAAGGTGTAATGCTGCTGCAGAGCAGTAGCGCGCAACCTCCACCAGGGGGTGCAGGTGAGGGAAAAAAGGATGCACTCACAGCAGCCAGGTGGGTAATGGACAGGGAATGCAATACCAGAGGAATTCATGTGGTCAGATCCAAGCCAGAGAAGTCAGAGCTGGTCGGGAGCAGAGATGCCAGAGACATGAGACAGTCAAACAGGTCAGAGATCAAGCCGGGTCAAATACCAAAGGGTCACAGCACGGGGAGCAAACACTAGAACTATAACTGACACTTCCTGCAGGCAGCAGCAGACTGAAATAGCCAAGCAGATCCCAAAGCGAGGCAGAGAAAGTTAATCCTCGCATGACCAGGCCGGGGAGAGAATAACAAGAAACAAACCCTGATCTGGATCATGACAAAAAGGATGTTCTCTATGTTCCCAGCCTTGAAAGCAATCTTCTGTCAGTAAAGAAGCTCATGCAAAACAGGAATGTAGTTACTTTTAGAGATAACAGCTGCATCATCTAAAAGAAGGGTCACACTCTTGCAGTAGCAAAACTCCAACATGAGTTGTATCAGCTAAAATGCAAAGAATGAGTGTACAGTGCTAGACAAGATCTGCATAAGAACTGTATCCATGTACGGCACAGACGTCTTAGGCACAGATACCCAGAAGCAGTAAGGAAGCTAGCTTATCTTGCAAATGGTATTGAAATCAACCAGTGCAGTCAAATGATGACATGCACTAGCTGTCTTAAAGGGAAAATGTCCAGAAAATCCTTTCCTAAAATAAGCACCACTAGATCTGCACAGCCTCTGGATCTGATACAGATGTATGTGGTCCAATGAGTGTTCAAACTTCTAGAAAAATGAGATATTTTCTCACATTTATTGATGACTACTCCAGATATACAGTCGCCTACCTCCTTCACAGTAAGGATGAAGTTCCACAGAAACTTGAAGAATATCTTGCTGTAGTGTAACAAATTTGGAAGAATGCCAAAAGCCCTGCGTGCAGATAATGGAACTGAAAATACAAGTGGTAAGGTGCAAACCATTTTGAAAAAGGATGGAATTGTGTTCCAGACAACCATTCCATACAACCCAGAACAAAATGGCATATCCCTGGTATGCACTGAATGTCCCCAACTTTTCCCAGCTCTTGACTGTGTTTGTGAATTGCATTTATTATCCCTGGTATGCACTGCTTACCCTACTTTTTATATCCATAATGTACTTCATTCCTCTTGTGGCTTCCATGCATATCTCTGAGTGGGCAGTCTGTAATGAATGGGTCACCGAGGAGGATAACAGGACCAGGCTAAGCCACCAGAAAACCAGAGAGGTTGGTAACTAAGCGGATTGCAGACCCCTGATCCTATCCACACAACTAACAGTAGCCGTGGGGCATACCTACGAAGCCCTAGATGCCTCGGCACAGCCGGAGAGCTAACTAAGCCTAAAGCAAGAAAGGTAAAATCTAAACTGCCCCGGAGCAGACACAAAAGGAATAGACTGCCCCCAAACATATATTGTCGGTGAGACAAGATGAAAACACAAACACAGGCAGGAAAATAGACTGAGCAAATGATGGGGCCCAAACTGACTAGACAGGACAGGAAAGGAAAGTCACTGTTTGCAATCACGCAAAAACCCTGAAAAATCCAACACGTCTGATGCACAAAAACACTGAAGTCACACGACTTCGCCCACACTATATCAGCACTCTGGTATATACTGAAAGCAAAGCAAAAAGAGACCAATACAACAGGGGACAGAACAAACTGACACAAGCAGTAACATATGGGTGGTGATCCAGCACAGCCCCAGCAGGAGCAAGCTGACCCGCACAAAGCAGAGATAGACAAAACCAGATGAAATGCAAAAAGATTAGCAAATGAACCACTTGGCTGAACCATGCAGAAACAGAGCAAGAGACGTCAGACATCAGACCTTAGAAGGCACAGGAAGAAAATCACCAGCAGGGATTGAATGAAGTCAGCTGTATTAAATACACCAGTCAGAAATCCCAGATCTCCAATCGTCATCATTATCAGGTGGCAAGCCTCTGTCAATCTCACCGCTCCACTACCTCCAGTAACCACCAGAGGGAGCCCAGAAAGAGAACATGCAACACCTTTGTCAATCTGACAAGCTCCCCTACGTTCAGTAACCACCAGAGGGAGCCCAGAAAGAGAATTCACAACAGTAGTCCCACCCCCCTTTTTATCACCTTTGGTTAACTCTGAACATGTGATCTGCCCACACACGCCCACATCCCCTCTCACAACTGATCCCTCTCAGCCACAGATATATTCAGGGCCATGTCTTATCCTGCTCCCATATTCTAACGCTCTGTCTGTTACTCCTCACTGCTGGTGACGTATCCCCAAATCCTGGCCCTCCTAAACACTTCCACACACTCACTTCTAACACCCTGCCATAATCTTCTACACGTTTTCGCAATGATGATAACCTCATATCCATTAATCCAGCTCCCACTCCCCCGGTCCCTCTACCTGGAGCACACGCTCTGACTGCAATAAACTGTCGTTTATCCATGACCTCTTCTTCACCAACAAACTCTCCTTCCTTGGCATCACCGAAACCTGGCTCACCCCCTCTGACTCAGCCTCTCCAGCTGCACTTTTTTACAGCGGATTCCATCTCTCTAACACCCCTCGCCCCAGCAACAAATGTGGTGGAGGAGTTGGCTTGCTCCTTTCCGATACCTGCTCCTTTACCCCAATTCCGCTACCACTCAACGCTACTCTTCCCTCGTTTGAGGTGCACTCCATCCGCATCTACTCCCCCTCCAACTGGCTGTCATCTACCGCCCCCCAGAACTAGCCATCTCCACCTTTCTCGACCACTTCACCACCTGGCTACTTCATTTCCTCTCTGCTGACATCCCCACTATCATGGGTGACTTCAACATCCACATTGACGCTTCCACCCTAGCTGCCTCTAAACTTTTATCGCTCACTGCCTCCTTGGCATCACAGGCTTGGCTCTAACCTGTATCTCATCATATCTAACAGACCGAACATTCGGTGTCTCCCACACCACCTCCTCACCTTGCCCCCTGTCGGTATTCCTCAAGGCTCAGTTCTAGGAACCCCTACTCTTCTCCATCTACACCTTCCACCTGGGACAGCTCATAGAATCCCACGGTTTGCAGTATCATCTCTATGCCAATGACACGCAGATCTACCTATCTGGACCTGACCTCACCTCCTTACTGACCAAAATCCCACAATGTCTTTCTGCTATTTCAGCTTTCTACTCCGCTTGCTTTCTAAAACCGAACATGGACAAAACAGAATTCATAATCTTTCCCCCATCTCACTCTACCCCTCCACCAGACCTATCCATCAATGTCAATGGCTGCTCACTTTCCACAGTCCCGCATGCTCAGTGCCTCTGGGTGATTCTTGACTCTGCCCTCTCTTTCAAGCCACATATCCTTGCCTCCTCCTGCCATCTCAAACTCAAAAATATTTCCCGAATCCGTGCATTCCTTGACCATGAAACCACAAAAACACTAGTGCCCACCCTTAGCATCTCCCGCCTCGACTACTGCAACCTCCAACTCTCTGGCCTCCCCTCTGGCACCATTCCTATCCATCCTATACTCTGCTTCCCGACTAATCCACCTGTCTCCCCGTTATTCCCCAGCCTCTCCTCTCTGCCAAGTCCTTCATTGGCTTCCTATCATCCACAGGCTCCAGTTCAAAACCCTAACTATGACATACAAAGCCATCCACAACCTGTCTCCTCCATACATCTGTGACATGGCCTCCTGGTACTTACCCACATGCAACCTTCGATCCTTTCAAGATCTCCTTCTCTACTCCCTTCTTATCTCTTCTTCCCACAACCGCGTACAAGACTTCTCCCATGCTTCCCCCATACTCTGGAACCCTCTACTCCAACACATCAGACTCTCACCTACCATGGAAACCTTCAAAATGAACCTGAAGACTCACCACTTCCGACTAGCCTACAACCTGCAGTGATCTTCAGTCTACTGAACCGCCGCACGACCAGCTCTACCCTCTCCTAGTGTATCCTCACCCATCCCCTGTAAACTGTGAGCCCTTGCGGCCAGGATCCTCTCTCCCTCTGTACTTGTGTGTGTCTTGTATTGCTCATGTTTATTGTACTTGTCTACACTGCGTTCCAAATTATTATGCAAATTGGATTTAAGTGTCATAAAGATGTAATTTTTTGTTTTTCAAATAAACTCATAGTTGGTATTGTGTATCAGGGCTCTTTGGATCACTGAAATCAATCTCAAATTCCTGTGAATGATGTTCCACATTATTAAGCAGGGCACAGGTTTCAAGGAATTTAGGAAAGAAAAAGGACCTCTCTGCTGCTGAAAAGCATCAAATAGTGCAATGCCTTGGTCAAGAGATGAAAACATTAGATATTTCCCAAAAATTTAAACGTGACCATCGTACTGTTAAGAGATTTGTGGTTGATTCTGAGCACAGACATGTTTGTGCTGATAAAGGCAGAATGAGGAAGGTTTCTGCCAGGCAAGTTCATCGGATTAAGCAGCTGCTAAAAAGCCATTACAAACCAGCAAACAGATATTTAAAGCTGCTGGTGCCTCTGGAGTCCCTCGAACCTCATGGTGTAGGATCCTTCAAAGGCTTGCTGTGGTGCATAAACCTACTAAAAAGTGTTCACAAGCAGAAATTGTAGCAGTGGGTCCAGACATACATGAAGACTATTTTTCATACAGTCTTGTTTACTGATGAGTGTCGAGCAACCCTGGATGGTCCAGATGGATGGTTGGTGGATGGCCACTGTCACGGTCACTGTGTGTCTGGGCGCAGATGTTACCGCAAGGCGGACCCATAACACACGTGACCCTGGATACACCGCCTCCAGTGGGGCGAATTTAAATAATAGAACGTGCAGGTGGATACGGCGCCTCCACCTGGCGAATTTAGGTATTACACGTTATAAATATATTTCTGGAAACACCGCCTCCAGTAAGGCGCATTTAAATAATAAAGGGGGGAACCTGGGACACATTAACAGTGGTGGGCCCTGCAATAGGGAATGGGGGGCGTGGAGACCTCCTAAGCTCCCCTGAGCCAGTGTCCCTGCACTCCTTACATTCCCTAAACAGGCTCCGCACCTGTCGCCGCACGCGTACCTTAAAGCCCTTGCTCACCCTGACCCTAAACCCTCACTAGGGAATGGGTCGGTGCGGAGACTAATCCCACCACTGCACTAAGAACACACATGAGGAAAGAGACAATACAGGGGAAACACCACTTAGCTTTCCTCTGTTGCGTGCGCTCCTAGCAACAGAGCCCACCACCTGTGTGCATCTTCTCCTCCACCCTGATCCATCACCATCGTGCAGCCTGGGAGCAGAGTCCATCACCACTTGCAGCAGTCCAGTACACAGAGTCCCAAGATGAGTCCAGCCTCTGCCAAGAATCCAAGCATGCTCGAGTCCAGTTCTCAGCAACCAAGTCGAGCATGCTGAGTGCAACTCTCTTCCTAGTCGCCACTCCTCTAAGCCATGCCCGCACTTCCTGCCGACACCATAAACTGCGACTCCACCAGGCCATGCCAGTCCTTCCTGCAGACACCATTAGCTGGCACTCGTTCTCTCTGGCTGACTGCGCAGGACTCCAATCCAGCTCCATCCTTCCACCAGGCTCTCCAACAACTAAGCAAGAAATATCACCAGCAGTGAGTGAACACCCTGAGACCCATTTATAGAGTGTCACACCTGAACCATAATTAAGTGCAACCTAACCTAAGATGCAATACCACAACCACCACCGGGGACAGTCAAAACACCTTTGAACTTAACCAAAGTAAAAAAAGTTCACTTTGTGCTTTTAATACCGCCAGATCCAACACTGGATCATGACAGTACCCCCTCCTTAATGAGGGGCCTCTGGACCCTCAACACCACCCCTCATTAGGGAAACACCTGCAGCGGGGACGCCCAGACCCTGAGTTCACCCTACCACTACCTGACACTTCAGGTTTATGACAAACACCGCTGATATTGGCAATAAAGTTCCTTTTGGAGGGACCACTCATCTCCAGAGCGCCGACCTGGGGAACGAGATTATGTATGTGTATGTATGCTAAGAGCTGATCAGACTCCACAACACATTTCCAAGATGTTTTTTGGTGGCACCCATACATGCTCGTTCACACACAGGTCCGGACCTGAACGTTTATTGCACACATACATTTGTCATAACTAGGTGAACTCACTCTGGAGTTGACAACAGAGGCGTCCCCCTGTGTCACCACACTCACACCCCCACTATTCACCAAGGGACACCACCCTCCAACCCTTTCACCATGAGGACTACGCCTCCCAGGGTTGGTTAATGGCGAGGGTAGAGGTTTATCCCTACTCCCCCGCAGCACACCTGCTGCACACACCTGGAGGAGAAGGAGACCGGGAAATGGAGGAAATATACTCTCGCTGGTCACCTCCACACGACCAGGAGGGCGGCTTCTTCGATGGTATGAAGATTTGGCGTAAGACCCCGCAGACTATCACACCAGTCAGCTCACCACAGGGGCGTACCCCTTCACCTCGGGGAATACCAGGCAGCTCCGTGGGGCACCATTTCTCCCACCTGCCTGGGTGCGCCCACCTGCATGAACCAGTCCTGCTCCCCAGCAGCGACTCTAGGGGGTTTTAGTACCATAGCCGCAGGAATATGGAGGAAAATATATACACTCGCTGGTCGCCTCCACACGACCAGGAGGGGCGGCATCGAAGATTTGGCATGAGCCCCGCGGACTATTCACCAATCTGCTCACTACAGGGACGTACCCCTTCACCTCGGGGAATACCAGGCAGCTCCGTGGGGCACCATTCCTCCCACCTGCCTGGGTGCGTCCCCGTATGAGCAAGTCCAGCTCCCCAGCAGCGACTATACACCTAGTCTGCTCACCACAGGGATGTACCCCTTCACCTCAGGGAATACCAGGCAGCTCCGTGGGGCACCATTCCTCCCACCTGCCTGGGTACCTCCCCGTGCATGAGCAAGTCCCGCTCCCCAGCAGCGACTCTAGGGGCTTTTGCCAGACCGCAGCCGCCATTTTTGTTTCTCTGGTTATCTGAGCAGAGGCCCCAGACCCTGATAACTGCTGCTGCAGCGGCTCTAACACACCATGCCGCTCCCCACTCTCCTCAGTGAGGCCCGGCAGCAATTACCACAGGTCTCCACATGGCCGAAGCTCACCAGAAAAAAAAAGTAGGGCTGGTGATAATGTCACGGTCACTGTGTGTCTGGGCGCAGATGTTACCGCAAGGCGGACCCATAACACACGTGACCCTGGATACACCGCCTCCAGTGGGGCGAATTTAAATAATAGAACGTGCAGGTGGATACGCCGCCTCCACCTGGCGAATTTAAGTATTACACGTTATAAATATATTTCTGGAAACACCGCCTCCAGTAAGGCGCATTTAAATAATAAAGGGGGGAACCTGGGACACATTAACAGTGGTGGGCCCTGCGATAGGGAATGCGGGACGTGGAGACCTCCTAAGCTCCCCTGAGCCAGTGTCCCTGCACTCCTTACATTCCCTAAACAGGCTCCGCACCTGTCGCCGCACGCGTACCTTAACGCCCTTGCTCGCCCTGACCCTAAACCCTCACTAGGGAATGGGTTGGTGCGGAGACTAATCCCACCACTGCACTAATAACACACATGAGGAAAGAGACAATACAGGGGAAACACCACTTAGCTTTGTTCTGTTGCGTACGCTCCAAGCAACAGAGCCCACCACCTGTGTGCATCTTCTCCTCCACCCTGATCCATCACCATCATGCAGCCTGGGAGCAGAGTCTATCACCACTTGCAGCAGTCCAGTACACAGAGTCCCAAGATGAGTCCAGCCTCTGCCAAGAATCCAAGCATGCTCAAGTCCAGTTCTCAGCAACCAAGTCGAGCATGCTGAGTGCAACTCTCTTCCTAGTCACCACTCCTCTAAGCCATGCCCGCACTTCCTGCCGACACCATAAACTGCGACTCCACCAGGCCATGCCAGTCCTTCCTGCAGACACCATTAGCTGGCACTCGTTCTCTCTGGCTGACTGCGCAGGACTCCAATCCAGCTCCATCCTTCCACCAGGCTCTCCAACAACTAAGCAAGAAATATCACCAGCAGTGAGTGAACACCCTGAGACCCATTTATAGAGTGTCACACCTGAACCATAAATAAGTGCAACCTAACCTAAGGTGCAATACCACAACCACCACCGGGGACAGTCAAAACACCTTTGAACTTAACCAAAGTAAAAAAAGTTCACTTTGTGCTTTTAATACCGCCAGATCCAACACTGGATCATGACAGCCACTATGTCCCAACAAGGCTGCGACTTCAGCAAGGAGGAGGAGGGGTCATGTTTTGGGCCGGAATCATGGGGAAACAGCTGGTAGGGCTCTTTAAGGTTCCTGAAGGTGTGAAAATGACCTCTGCAAAGTACTGTATATAGAGTTTCTGACTGACAGCTGTCTTCCATGGTATAAAAAGCAGAAATGTGCCTTCAGGAGCAAAATCCTCTTCATGCATGACAATGCACCATCTCATGCTGCAAAGAATACCTCTGAGTCATTGACTGCTATAGGCATAAAAGGAGATAAACTCATGGTGTGGCCACCATCTTCCCCTGACCTCAACCCTGTAGAGAACCTTTGGAGTATCATCAAGCAAAAGATCTATGAGGGTGGAAGGCAGTTCACATCAAAACAGCAGCTCTGGGAGGCTATTCTGACTTCATGCAAAGAAATCCAAGCAGAACATCTCCAAAAAACTCACAAGTTCAATGGATGCAAGAATTGTGAAGGTGATGTCACAGAAGGGTTCCTATGATAGCATGTAACTTGGCCTGTTAGGATGTTTTGGAGTTAAATAGCTTTTTTGTTCGGTGAATGTGACCTCCTAATGCTGCAAATTCCACAAATAAACATTTTCAGTTCTTTAAAACATATCAAATGTTTAGAAATTCTACTGTGCCTAATAATTTGGAACACTGCAATTTGAGTTTTTATTCATTTTGGAGATTATACTGTTATCATTGGGAGGTTTCTTCAATAAAATTTGATGTATACTCTAACGGGTGATGACTTTTATTAGACTGACTGTCATTTGTACCGACTATTTAGGAAAATCAGAGAAAAATATCATTTGCATAATAATTTGGAACACAGTGTATATTTGCCCCTTTTCATATGTAAAGTGCCATGGAATAAATGGCGCTCTAAAAATGTGTAATAATAATAATAATTGCAGAGAGAAAGAACCATACTCTCTGTGAAAGTGGAAGAAGTATGTTGTTTGATGCGAATCTACCTACAATGTATTGCGTAAAAGCCATCATGACAGCTTGCCATCTTTAAAACAGAGTGCCAGGCAAAGCCACAAATAAAACTCCATATGAGCTGTGGAACTGTGAGAAGCCTAACCTGAAGCACCTCAGGATATTTGGAAGCAAAACATTTGTGTATGTTTCCAAAGAAAAACGTTCCAAGTGGGAAGCACACGCAAAGCAAGGAGTCCTGGTGGGCTATAGGGAAACTCAAAAGGGATACAGAATCCTACCCCCAGAGACCAACACAGCAACAATCAGCAGAGATGTAGTGACTGATGAAAACTCTGTATTGCTCAAATTCCATGAGGTTACACCAGTTGTTGAACCTAAGAAGCAAGAACAAGAATCTTAATCACCAAACCCAGATGCCGTAATGGAAAACACTGAAGTGTAGATAAGCTCTGAAGCCACCAAGGAAGACACAGAAAAACCAAGTCAACCTCCAGTCAGGAGATCAGAAAGGCCAAACAAAGGTATCCCAGCTAGACACCTTTCTTATACGGTCAGAACACTTACTGAACCAGAGCCACAGTCATGGCAAGAGATGCAAAAATTGCCAGTCCGTCCACAAGAAGCAGAAGTGGATAAATGCTGCTAATGAAGACATGGAGTCCCTTCACCAACTCAAGACATGGGAGCTTACTGAGCTACCAAAAGGAAAAGGAGCTATTGGATGTAAGGGGGTCTTCAAAAACAAATATGACTCAGAAGGTAACGTTCACCAGTTTAAGGCAAGATTGGTTGCAAAAGGGTACTCGCAAAAGTATGGTGAGGATTATGATGCTACATTTTCTCCAGTTGTCAAGCAAACTACATTCAGAACTTTAATGTCAGTAGCTGCAGTTCAACAGATGACAGTGAGACATTTTGGCATCAAAACAGCCTTCCTACATGGTGACAATGATAAATCCACCTGAGGAAGGCAGCGATCCGCTGCTGAAACGCGTAGAGGTCTAATAAAAGGCTGTTCACTATCTACTTATTGCAGTGTGCTCTATTGCCATAGTGCTCCTCAAACTGACCACATACCATTTTTTCCCCAAAAAATACATGGTGACATTGAAGAAGAGTTGTACATGAGCCAACCCAAGGGGTATATTAAAAAGGGTGAAGAATTGCCTGAGGAGGTGGTGATGGCGATCTCAGTCAAGGGGTTCAAGAGAGGCCTGGATGTCTTCCTGGAGTGTAACAATATTGTGTCTTACAGTTATTAGGTTCTTTAGAAGGACGTAGATCTGGAGATTTCTTCTGATGGAATATAGGCTGAACTGGATGGACACATGGCTTTTTTTGGCCTTGCTAACTATGTTACTTTGGTTAAGAGCACCTTGTTTGTAAAATGCAAAAATCTCTCTATGGACTTAAGCCGTCGGCAAGAGCTTGGAACTCGAAAATGAACAAAGTCTTGATGGATGAAAGATTTAAAAGATCTCAAGCTGATCCATGTTTGTATATGAAAAATGTAGCAAAGGAGTGGATGTATGTTCTCCTATATGTAGACAATGTAATCATGTCTTATCAAGATGAAAAAGAAATTGCAAAGCTAAGTGAAATTCTCAACCAGCACTTTGAGACTAAGGACCTTGGAAATATGACATATTATTTAGGAATCCTAATCCACAGAGAGGAAGATGGGAGTTTTCTTCTCAACCAAAGCTCTAAAATTTCCACAATCCTAAACCAGTTTGGAATATCAGAAGCCAAAGGCTGAGAGTTACAGACAAGCAGTGGGGGAGCTTCTGTACATAGCAACCACAACTTGTCTGGATATCACAGCCACAGTCGGAATTCTGTCGACGTGTAAGCAAGCCACGCCAAAGAGAGTGGAATGCAATTAAGAGAATGCTTCAATATCTTAAAGAAACTCAAAGGTTAAATGTTAAGACATCTGCATCAGGAGATCTCACACTCAGAGGTTATGTCGATGCAAATTGGAGATTCAAGTGATCGAAAATCAACAAGTGGTTACATGTTCAAGTTAGGAGAAAATTCAATTTCTTAGTCCAGCAGAAAACAAGTGTCAGTTGCATTATCTTCTACAGAAGCAGAATATATGTCTGCTGCTTATGTAATTTGCTTGAAACAACTTTTGTAAGATTTCGGCAAGCCATTAGCTCAACCAACAGTTACCTTGCCAGCAGTAAGAAGATTAGTGCAAGGACTAAGCACATTGATGTAAAACATCACCACTTACGTGACTTAGTAGAACATGGTGTACTCCAGTTTGTTTATTGCGAGTCTGACAAGATGATAGCTCATAAAGTATAGCGTGGCACTACTACAAGGTGCACAAGTAGGTTACCCAGACCCAAATGAATAATAAAGTAACTTGGCACTCAACTGAATGATCCTTTTTGAAAATAAGTTTTTATTGTGGCAGTCACAAAGGACGTTTCGGCCTACAATTGGCCTTCGTCAGTCTGCTGTAATTCATACAAAGTCGGGTAGGCCGCCATTTTCTATTTTTTCTTTCTCCCCCCACCTGGTTTTCTGTGTATGCCTCCACAGGTTATTGTGTTTCACTATTTTTAAGTCTGTATATATGAATTGTAAACACATATGTTACTCTATGGTACCAATTTGAGGATATAATTTTTATTTTGTCTTCTGTATGTTGTTTTGTATGAATTACAGCAGACTGACGAAGGCCAATTGTAGGCCGAAACGTCCTTTGTGACTGCCACAGTAAAAACTTATTTTCAAAAAAGATGATAGCTGATGGCATGACAAAGCCATTATCAAGAGCCAAGTTTGTGGACTTCAGAACCGCAATGGGAAAAACAGGATAAGTAGTGTGTTTAGTTGCTAGTTTTGTATGCTGTTTATAAAGTTTTAAAAAAAACTCTCAGAGGCTCACACAGGGAGAGCATGTGACTGTATTTCCTGTTGAGTCTGTGAATGAGAGAAGCAGCCTGCTGCAGATGCTGTACAGATAGAGACAAACAAATGATTTATTCCTGATCTATTAAGCTTATCATATATTGTTCCTGATTGTTCCTGAATAAGCAATTTCTGTTGTCACACGCTTGGAGAGAATCGTGAGTAATCCGCTGCCAACACAAGTTCTGTGATGTATTAAGAGAAGTATAGAGTCTACATTACGTCAAATAATTATTCTCATCTTCTTCTTGATCAGATCTCTTCTGGAACGCTATGTCCAGTTCTGGGCATCAAAGTTAAAAAAAAACATTGACAAGCGAGAGCAAGTTCAGAGAAGAGCTACCAGGATGGTGAGATAAAACAAGACTGGACACAAGACCTTCACAGCCATCTACACATCATAGGGGAGATCTCCTGACACCTTCTCTCCACCTACCTGATGATCCTGAGGAGCACTGAGATCTTCTTGGTTACAGTCCTGTGGAAGAAGAGGACGAGGACATCTCTCTGGTGTTGTCCTCTTACTAGATAGATCTGGAGGAAACACATACGGGGACTGAATTCATTCTCTACATACAGATAATTATAGGCCGTGTGTATTTAGTCCTGTCTATTACCTGGAGATGTGAGGGGCTGCGGAACCTCCATTATGATGTTCTTGTACAGATCTCTGTGTCCTTCTAAATACTCCCACTCCTCCATGGAGAAATAGACAGCGACATCCTGACACCTTATAGGAACCTGACACATACAATGATACCGTCATCCCCCGATCCCTTCATAGTGTTACTGTATAATGTCCCAGCATTCCCAGCAGTGTCACCTCTCCAGTCAGCAGCTCAATCATCTTGTAGATGAGGTCTAGGATCTTCTGGTCATTGATGTCCTCATGGATCAGGTGGTGAGGTGGAGGCTCCGTGATTGGGCTCAGGGGTCTTCCACATCCCTCAGACACAGGGTCCTGACAGCGATCACTAGAGGTCTTCACCACTGTGTAATCCTGGTTATGGAGAGACACATTAATAAATCTCACTACAGACATTCCCAGAGTCCTCACCTCTCCAGTTCTGTCCATCTGTTATTCCCATAGATAAGAATGATGTAATGTGACGTCATCAGAATCTCTCACCTCTCCAGTGAGATGGAAGAGGATCTCTAGGGTGAGGTGTAACATCCTCTCCACCATCTTGTCTCTGTCCATATCCATCCTTGATGGGTAAATCAGGAAAATTCTCTTCTGTAGAAGATCTTCACTGAGAGGATCCGATATTGTAGAGACCTGAATGAGAAGAAGATGATCCGATGTAACATCATAAGAATCCTGTGTAATAATACAATTACTGGAGATAATAAGGGAAACATATGAGGAGATTTATTATTTTACAGTATTTAGTTTTCTTCCCTGACATCTACCACTGCCTCTTGCTTCATATGGAAGGACATGCTGCCCAAGGTTTCTCCCGATAGGTGCCATTCCCCTGATGAATCATACCTCTGAAGAAACGCGTCGGGAGGCACCCATGGTCAGTCCAGGGCTGGCTAGACATTAAGGGTCAGCTGTGGACTGCCCTTGTAAGGGAAGGAGTCTTTGGGGACTAGGGTCAGCCAAGATAACAGGGACTGACAGGGATAAATTCCCCACTTAAGTTATTGCATTTTGGAAATTGCCCCCACTGGGAATTTATCTCCAGGTAAAGGCACAATTGTGTCTCCATGGGGGTTGTGCTCACAGCCCAACATCGTGCGGCCTCCAAAGAAATGCCACCCCACACCATTACTGACCACTGCCAAACCGGTCATGCTGAAGGATGTTGCAGGCAGCAGATCGCTCTCCACGGCGTCTCCAGACTCTGTCACGGCTGTCACATGTGCTCAGTGTGAACCTGCTTTCATCTGTGAAGAGCACAGGGCGCCAGTGGCGAATTTGCCAATCCTGGTGTTCTGTGGCAAATGCCAAGCGTCCTGTACGGTGTTGGGCTGTGAGCACAACCCCATCTGTGGACGTCGGGCCCTCAGACCATCCTCATGGAGTCGGTTTCTAACCGTTTGTGCAGACACATGAACATTTGTGGCCTGCTGAAGATCATTTTGCAGGGCTCTGGCAGTGCTCCTCCTGTTCCTCCTTGCACAAAGGTAGAGGTAGAGGTCCTGCTGCTGGGTTGTTGGCCTCATACTGCCCCCTCCACATCTCCTGGATGTTACGCTGTTACACTGCCAATTTTGAGGCTAAAGTCACATTTTTGTGAGGAAAAAAGTAAAATGTCATTCTTTCCTTCCACATTGCTTATATTCCTGTCACACTGTCCGAATTCAGATATTGTCCTGTCAGAAAGGAGAATACAGGGAGCGAAAGGGTTAATAGGACTCACAGGAGGAACCAGCCCAGAAAGCAGAAGATCCAGGAGTGTCCGCCACATATATGACTGCTCTGTGCACAGGACCTGTGATGAGGTCACAGGAGGGGAGGAGTCAGGGGTCACATGATCAGGGGCCTCAGTGTGTGCAGGACTCAGTGTGCTGGAGCGCTCCCGATAACCAGCTGCGTGTGTCGCGCTGTGTGATAGTCACAGCACCTGCATGGAGGGCGACACATGCCGCTGATTATCGGGAGCGCTCCAGGGATCCGGGGTCCCGATGCAGCTATTCGGTAAGCGATATTAGCCAATAACAACTTCTCCGACGATATTCGCTCATCTCTAGTAATAACAGCTCAAAGGAATTCACCGAACTTTTCATTAAGTTTAACCCCTTCACGACCTTTGACGCCACGTAGGCGTCAGGAAAAGTCGTGCCAGAACGACCCATGACGCCTATGTGGCGTCATGACTTTAAAGCCCCCCTGCGGGTCGGGTGACCTAGGTCACTGAAAGGTCACCCAACCCGCAGATACAGGGGGCTTTGTTCCTCACCACAAGGGGCGTGGCTTCGCCCCCACGTGGCTACGATCGCTCTGATTGGCTGTTAAAAGTGAAACAGCCAATCAGAGCGACAGTAATATTTCATCAATGAAAATTGATGAAATATTACAATCCAGCCATGGCCGATGCTGCAGTAGCATCGGACATGGCTGGAGACCGTGATCCGACCCCCCCCCCACGGCTCACAGGGCCGATCGGCCCCCGATACCGACTGACGGCGGCAATGTGCCGCCGCCGTCATCATCGGCTCCCCTCCCCCTTCTCTGTGCTCCCCCCACCTTCCGACCCCCCCCGGTACCTCCGATGTCCCCCTCCGCCTCCCGGGGTCCCGCAGTCCCGGACCATGGGCGCCGCCATCTTGAAAATGGCGGGCGCATGCGCAGTCCGCCCGCCGGCTGCAATTTCCCTTCATTCTATTATGATCACTGTGATAAACTCTCACAGTGATCAAAATAGAATGAAAAGTAAATAAACCCCCCGTTTATCACCCCCATAGGCAGGATCAACTAATAAAATAAAGAAATTATTTTTATTTTTCCATTAGGGTTAGGGTTGGAAAGAGGGTTAGGGTTAGGGTTGGAAAGAGGGTTAGGGTTGGAAAGAGGGTTAGGGTTGGAATTAGGGTTAGGGTTGGAATTAGGGTTAGGGATGGAATTAGGGTTAGAGTGGAATTAGGGTTAGGGTTGGAATTAGGGTTAGGGTTGGAATTAGGGTTACGGATAGGGTTAGGGGTGTGTTGGGGTTAGGCTTATGGTTAGGGTTCGGATTAGGGTTAGGGATGTGTTGGGGTTAGGGTTGTGGTTAGGGGTGTGTTGGGGTTAGGGTTGGAGATAGAATTATGGGGTTTCTACTGTTTAGGCACATCAGGGGGTCTCTAAACGCGACATTGTGCAACCATTGATACCAGCCAATTTTGCGTTCAAAAAGTCAAACGGTGCTCCCTCCTTTCTAAGCCCCGACGTGTGCCCAAACAGTGGTTTACCCCAACATATGGGGTATCAGCGTACTCAGGAAAAATTGCACAACAACTTTGGTGGTCTAATTTCTCCTGTTACCCTTGGGAAAATAAAAAATTGGGGGCTAAGAAATGATTTTTTTGGAAAATAAATGATTTTTTTATTTTCACGTCTCTGCGTTATAAATGTCTGTGAAGCACTTGGGGGTTCCAAGTGCTCACCAGACATCTAGATAAGTTCCTTGGAAGGTCTAGTTTCCAAAATGGGGTCCCTTGTGGGGGTTTCTACTGTTTAGGCACATCAAGGGTCTGCAAACGTAACGACGACTGCAGACCTTTCCATCAAAGTCTGCATTTCAAAATGTCACTACTTCCATTCTCAGCCCTTACGTGCGCCCAAACAATGGTTCCTCCCCACATATGGGGTATCAATGTACTCAGGACAAACTGGACAACAACTTTTGGGGTCCAATTTCTCCTGTTACCCCTGGGAAAATAAAAATTTGCGAGCTAAAAAATCATTTTTTGAGGAAAAAAAATGATTTTTTATTTTCACAGCTTTGCGTTATAAACTTCTGCGAAGCACTTGGGGGTTCAAAGTGCTCACCACACATCGAGATAAGTTCCTTGGGGGGTCTAATTTCCAAAATAGGGTCACTTGTGGGGGGTTCCACAGTTTAGGCACACCAGGGGCTCTGCAAATGCAACATGACGCCCGCAGACCATTCCATCAAAGTCAGCATTTCATAATGTCACTACTTCCCTTCCGAGCCACGACGTGTGCCCAAACAGTGGTCCCCACCCACATATGGGGTATCAGCATACTCAGGACAAACTGGACAAGAACTTTTGGGGTCCAATTTATCCTGTTACCCTTGTGAAAAAAAATTGTGAGCTAAAAATCTTTTTTTTTTTGAGGAAAAAAAATGATTTTTTATTTTCACGGCTCTGCGTTATAAACTTCTGTGAAGCACTTGGGGGGTTCAAGGTCCTCGCCATACATCTAGATTAGTTCCTTGGGGGGTCTAGTTTCCAAAATGGGGTCACTTGTGGGGGGTTTCCACAGTTTAGGTACATCAGGGGCTCTGCAAATGTAACAGGACGCCCGCAGACCATTCCATCAAAGTCAGCATTTCATAATGTCACTACTTCCCTTCCGAGCCCCGACGTGTGCCCAAACAGTGGTCCCCACCCACATATGGGGTACCAGCGTACTCAGGACAAACTGGACAACAACTTTTGGGGTCCAGTTTCTCCTGGTACCCTTGTGAAAATAAAAAATGGTGCACTAAAAAATAATTTTTTGAGTTAAAAAAAATATTTTTTATTTTCACGGCACTGCGTTATAAACTTTTGTGAAGCACTTGGGGGTTCTAAGTGCTCACTATGCATCTAGAAAAGTTCCTTAGGGGGTCTAGTTTCCAAAATGGGGTTATTTGTGGGGGAGCTCCAATGTTTAGGCACACAGGGGCTCTCCAAACACGACATGGTGTCCGCTAATGATTAGAGGTAATTTTAATTTAAAAAAGTCAAATGGCGCTCCTTCCCTTCTGAGCCCTGCCGTGCGCCCAAACAGTGGTTCCCCCCCACAAATGGGGTATCGGTGTACTCAGAACACATTGCACAACAACTTTTGTGGTCCAATTTCTCCTGTTACCCTTGCGAAAATAAAAAATAGCGTGCTAAAAAATCATTTTTGAGGAAAAAAATGATTTTTTATTTTCACTGCTCTGCGTTATAAACTTCTGTGAAGCACCTGGAGGTTCAAAGTGCTCACTACACATCTAGGTAAGATCCATAAGGGGTCTAGTTTCCAAAATGGGGTCACTTGCGGGGAGCTCCAATGTTTAGTTACACAGGGGCTCTTCAAACGCGACATGGTGTCCGATAACGATTGGAGCTAATTTTCCATTCAAAAAGTCAAATAGCGCTCCTTCACTTACGGACTCTGTCGTGCGCCCAAACAGTGGTTTATGACCACATATGAGTTATCTGTGCACTCAGGAGAAATTGCCCAACAAATTTTAGGATCCATTTTATCCTGTTGCTCATGTGAAAATGAAAAAACTGAGGCTAAAAGAAAATTTTTGTGAAAAAAAAGTACTTTTTTTATTACCGATCAATTTGTGAAGCACCTGGGGGTTCAAAGTGATCACTATGCATGTAGATAAGTTCCTTGGGGGGTCTAGTTTAAAATATGGGGTCACTTGTGGGGGAGCTCCAGTGTTTAGGCACACAGGGGCTCTCCAAACGCGACATGGTGTCCGCTAAATATTCCAGCATGTTTTCCATTCAAAAGTCAAATGGCGCTCCTTCCCTTCTGAGCCCTGCCGTGCGCCCAAACAGTGGTTTATGACCACATATGAGGTATCGGTGTGCTCAGGAGAAATTGCCCAACAAATATTAGGATCCATTTTATCCTGTTGCCCATGTGAAAATGAAAAAAATGATGCTAAAAGAAAATTTTTGTTGTAAGAATTAAAATGTCCATTTTTTCTTTCCACGTTGCTTTAGTTCCTGTGAAACACCTGAAGGGTTAATAATCTTCTAGAATGTATTTTTGAGTAGCCTGAGGGGTGCAGTTTTTAGAATGGTGTCACTTTTGGGTATTTTCTGCCATACAGACCCCTCAAAGTGACTTCAAATGTGAGGTGGTCCCTAAAAAAAATGGTTTTGTAAATTTTGTTGTAAAAATGAGAAATCGCTGGTCAACTTTTAACCCTTATAACTTCCTAACAAAAAAAATGTGTTTCCAAAATTGTGCTGATGTAAAGTAGACATGTGGGAAATGTTATTTAGTAACCACTTTGTGTCACATAACTCTCTGGTTTAACAGAATAAAAATTCAAAATGTGAAAATTGCGAAATTTTCTAAATTTTTACCAAATTTCTGATTTTTTCACAAATAAACGCAAAAATTATCGACCTAAATTTACCACTAACATGAAGCCCAATACGTCACGAAAAAACAGTCTCAGAATCGCTAGGATCCGCTGAAGTGTTCCTGAGTTATTACCTCATAAAGGGACACTGGTCAGAATTGCAAAAAATGGCCAGGTCATTAAGGTCAAAATTGGCTGGGTCATGAAGGGGTTAATAGTAATACCCTATTAAATATTGAGCACCAGCAGGATGAACCTCTAAGATGACACTTGTCCTTTGTATTTTAGGCAAAAATAATAATAAAAAAATATATATATAGACTTTTTTACAATTTTATAATTGCAAAAAGAAAAGAAGGGCGATGCGAATGTGGTGCCCCTGAGGAGGCTCAGTCGCCACAGAGGTACTGCACCTCCTCCTGAGGTGTGGAACCCCACCATCCAGGTAAGGTGGAGACTCCTGACCACACTCCCACACCTGCACCCCACACCTCAAAGTAGTGTAGCAAAGCACCTTCAGCGGCTCCCTGCTTGGAGTATAGCAAAGCACCCATTGGTGGCTCCCTGCTTGGAACACGAAACGTGCTGGGAGGTGGGTGGAGTTTAGTTTATATTACAGAGAGCGTGAAGAGTTGAGGATTGAGAAGTCAGTTGGTTAGAGAGTCAGAGAGAAGAAGATCCCCGGAGAGAGGGATAGATGGATGGAAGTGCTGCAGCAGATCCCAGTGACCTGGGTCTGCTGGCACAGGAAAGGAAGAGAGAGCAACGTAGACTGAAAGCCTGATTCTCCATAGAATGGAAGATTAGTATGAAACGTGAGGTGTAAAAGAGAACAGAGGACGTGGGTTAGAAGAGAACTCTTCCTAGAAGTTCTAAGCGCAAGGCCAGGGCCCGATCCCCGAGGTTGTATGGATACTAATGGTCCTGCAGCAGACACCGGAGGAATAGAAGTAGTGACCACTTTATTCCCACACAAGACTTGGGGGCACAACAGCAACTGGATAGTGAGCCGGGACTTAGTAGCAAGGAGTCCCCGAAGCAGGCTACAGCTGTCTGCTGTACCAGTAGAGTTCATAAGAACATCGGACAGGAGGAACTCCAGTATAACTCAGTACTAGGAGTACTTCATTTAAAGGCGCTATAAGAGGAAATGTTCAGAAAGGCACATGTTGGCGGAGTGTTGGAAAGGAGTATTCCATCTGGCCTGGAGGTTGACTGAGTCTCTGACCCGGAGGACACGGCACGGAGGCAGGCACCTGTTTGTACAACAGACTGTGAGTAAAGCTTTGGAACTACATGCCCTGGTGTCCTCCACTCATTCCTGCGCCAACCTGCCCAGCACTGCCACATCCCTTGCGCCAGACAGTACACCATCTACGTGTCACTTCACCTACTCTGCCCTGGGACTATAGCCCTGCCTGTGGAGGGCTATAACATCACTGCTGCACCACACCATCAGTCCCAGAGGATCTGTCTGCAGCGTCGGCTTACATCTCTATTGCCGAACACCACAGGTGGCGTCACAAACTATTCATCTAATCAACTACATTCCACCATTCAATCCCTTTTTACATTGGGCGCCCAGGGCCACGGACCGGGTCACCGCTGCTGTGACACCTTCCCCTCTGAGTTACCGGCCCGGTACTGAGTACCCCACAGCCCTGGGAGGGCGACCAACGAAACTTTGGGCACCCTTGGAGATTTGTGTACTGAGATAATTTTGACCAAGATTTCACACCTTAATTAGCTTGTTAGGGTCATGGTGAGATCACATGGTGACAAGGAGCTACAGTCTGAGGAAAGGGCTAAAAAGCCTTCACTAGACCCCTGTACAGCTGTATAATGAGGCCCAGGCTTTATAGTGAAGGGACAGGAGTGAGGGCCTGTACCCAGGAGCTACAGTCTGAGGAAAGGGCTAAAAAGCCTTCACTAGACCCCTGTACAGCTGTATAATGAGGCCCAGGCTTTATAGTGAAGGGACAGGAGTGAGGGCCTGTGCCCAGGAGCTACAGTCTGAAGAAAGGGCTAAAAAGCCTTCACTAGACCCCTGTACAGCTGTATAATGATGCCCAGGCTTTATAGTGAAGGGACAGGAGTGAGGGCCTGTTCCCAGGAGCTACAGACTGAGGAAAGGGCTAAAAAGTCTTCACTAGACCCCTGTACAGCTGTATAATGAGGCCCAGGCGTTATAGTGAAGGGACAGGAGTGAGGGCCTGTACCCAGGAGCTACAGTCTGAGGAAAGGGCTAAAAAGCCTTCACTAGACCCCTGTACAGCTGTATAATGAGGCCCAGGCTTTATAGTGAAGGGACAGGAGTGAGGGCCTGTGCCCAGGAGCTACAGTCTGAGGAAAGGGCTAAAAAGCCTTCACTAGACCCCTGTACAGCTGTATAATGATGCCCAGGCTTTATAGTGAAGGGACAGGAGTGAGGGCCTGTTCCCAGGAGCTACAGACTGAGGAAAGGGCTAAAAAGTCTTCACTAGACCCCTGTACAGCTGTATAATGAGGCCCAGGCGTTATAGTGAAGGGACAGGAGTGAGGGCCTGTACCCAGGAGCTACAGTCTGAGGAAAGGGCTAAAAAGCCTTCACTAGACCCCTGTACAGCTGTATAATGAGGCCCAGGCGTTATAGTGAAGGGACAGGAGTGAGGGCCTGTACCCAGGAGCTACAGTCTGAGGAAAGGGCTAAAAAGCCTTCACTAGACCCCTGTACAGCTGTATAATGAGGCCCAGGCTTTATAGTGAAGGGACAGGAGTGAGGGCCTGTTCCCAGGAGCTACAGTCTGAGGAAAGGGCTAAAAAGCCTTCATTAGACCCCTGTACAGCTGTATAATGAGGCCCAGGCTTTATAGTGAAGGGACAGGAGTGAGGGCCTGTTCCCAGGAGCTACAGTCTGAGGAAAGGGCTAAAAAGCCTTCACTAGACCCCTGTACAGCTGTATAATGAGGCCCAGGCGTTATAGTGAAGGGACAGGAGTGAGGGCCTGTACCCAGGAGCTACAGTCTGAGGAAAGGGCTAAAAAGCCTTCACTAGACCCCTGTACAGCTGTATAATGAGGCCCAGGCTTTATAGTGAAGGGACAGGAGTGAGGGCCTGTTCCCAGGAGCTACAGTCTGAGGAAAGGGCTAAAAAGCCTTCACTAGACCCCTGTACAGCTGTATGAGGCCCAGGCTTTATAGTGAGGGGACAGGAGGGAGAAAAGTGGAGAAAGGAGCCAGAAGAGCCGGACTGCCCATCACTAACCTGCAGAGCCGCACTCCACATATATGGCTGCTCTGTGCACAGGACCTGTGATGAGGTCACAGGAGGGGAGGAGTCAGGGGTCACATGATCTCCGGAGTGAAGACGCTCCATGGAGCCTTCTCAGTCAGTGACATTCCCGCCATTATTCGCCCCTCACTACTGGCACAATTACCCCGCGCCGCCTTCTCTACACAGTGTTACGTGTGGAATGTAACGTGTGATTTCTCTGGAGGGAAATAGACCCCACACATGAGGGAATTATCCCCAGTTACGGGCCGTCTACTATATGGCGGCATATGATTGTGCTATCGACTCCACACCAGGAGCTAAAATGCCCAAATCTCGGTTATGTCTCTGGAGTGAAAAAAAGCCAACAAAGCACAAGATGTCAAAGTTCATGAGAAAGTCCGTCACACAAAGATAAATTATAGTTCATGAGAAAACAGAACACACTTACATACAATAATTATATTATAAATCGCCTATGAATGAAGTGCGGTCACCTAAAAGAATGAATAAAGATATACTGTATCCTTCGGACTATAAGCCGCACCGGACCATAAGACGCACCCCAAATATTCAGAAGGAAAATAGGGAAAAAGTTAATGTGTGAAATGGGGGTCTGTCCCACAGTCTGAATTCAGTAAACCCGGGGGGGATCGGCAGCGCTGGTGGAGCCGGGTCACAGGAGGAGTTCGGTGATCCGGCGATGATCTGACTTATCCCAGGCTGGTGCAGCAGGAGCCTCTGTAACATCTGTAATCTCACTGAGGCCATTTGGAGTAAGGGGGTTTAGTTTATAAATCCAGAAGATTTCTTCCCGATGTAGTTGTCCAATGCAATTCTGACCCTGTGGGGGAATCTCCTCTGTGGGGAATATTCTCAGTTGTGTGGAATCTTTCTTGTGTTTGATGGTGCAGTGAGGTGAAAGCCCATGTTGGAGAAAACCCTATGGAATATTGGGACGGTGTGAGTTCAGCCTTTTGTGGAGGGGTTGGGTCGTCCTTCCCACATATAATTTCTGGTATGAGCATATAATCACGTATGTAACATAACTGGTGGAACATGACATGGGAGTTTTGGTCGGGAAAATTTCACCAGTAGAAATAAGGGTGAGATCAGAGAGACCATGGCAGATCGAGTCACAACAGAGGCAAGTTTTCAGATTGCATGTAATGATTTTATTCGGTACAGGCGATTTTTAGCAAATCTTCCATCTTCTCTTTTATGTTTCTTGGTGTTAAGACATTTTTCAATGATGGAGGTCTTCAAAATGTCAAAAAGGGATTGCTGGGTAATGTTTTTCCCACTCCAGCTGTCTGACAGGCTCATGATGCTCCTGCAGAGGACGTGAGTAACTCAATATATCATCCAGGTAAACTACCGCAAATCTACCCATCGATGGGGGAAAAAAATGAAATTTTCAAAGACTGCCGGAGCATTGTTTAATCTGAATGGCATCACCAAATTTTCAGTATGCCCCTCCAGTGTATTGAATGCGGCCTTCCATTCATCACCATTGTGTATACGTATAAGAGTAATCATAAGGAATTGAAAGAATTGTCACCCAGATCCTTCTTACAATTTTATTCCATGGTGAAACGTGACATCAGACCATATTAGAGTGCGGCGTGCAGGTAGCAGGGAGCTATACAGATGAGAGAGCCTGACGACTACGGCCGTTTCGCACTTGCTTAGCGCTTCTACCGGTCCATGCTTGTCAGGGGGTTACACCACTTCCTTATAACAAGGGTTAGGAAATGGTTAACTGAGAAGTGCAAAACATTTACAGTCAGTACAGTGAAATGATTAATATAAAAAATTAAAAGAAATATATCATAGATCATAGCCACACAGACATATTCAATGTATCACTGAGGCCAAGGGGAACTTGTGCATCGCGATCCACCATCCATGCTGCTTCTCTTGTTAGTAGTAATCTATTCTGGTCACCGCCTTGTACAGGATAATCAGCGGGCTCAATTCCTGCAGATCTCAGCACATCGGGGTCCGCATTATGGACCTCTCTTATATCATTAATGTCACAGATCCTTTCCCTGTGTGACTGAATGGAAATGTTCTCTGAGCCTGATGTGCCGCGATCTAATAGTTGGGGCAATATAAGAATTGTCCTGGGCAGTATATGACATAAAGCGCTTGCTCTGTGCGGCCCGTGATTGGTTTATCTACCGTCATCGCCCCGATCCTCAGATTTCTCCTGTAAGATGGAGATGACAGAAGGAGCGATCCCCACAATGGAAATGGCCTCTTGGGCGTCTTCCATGTAACCAGGTGACTTTATTGTTCTTCTCCTGGAATCTTTCCTGTAGCGATAAGTCATCTAAGTCACCGCTTCTTCTAGAAGCAATCCAGGGTTGTTCTTTGCTACGGCTAAATCTTTATCTCCTCACAAATGCCAATTCCTGTTTATCGCTGATTTTATTACATTCATATTGGGATTAGGTGTAAAAGTAACAATAAACCTTTTATTATCTCGTCCTTCTTTCTGCTCTTCCTCCTGGATCTTGTAACTAGACCCACATGGGTTCCTCCATCGCTCTAGCATAGTGTAATAATGTTGGCGGATAACCTCTGTGTAATAAGTCGTCTGTCAGGTCATTCGCTTGTTGTAGGAAACCTTCTTCTCTACTATTCATTGTTCTCAGCCTCAGATACCGGCTGTATGGTCGGCCTCTGTTAGTATGTTCCAGGTGCGCATTATTAGAATGGAGGGACATATTGGTGGCTGCAGGTTTTTATAGGTGCTGGTTATTATTCTACCATCCACTATTTTATTATTCACATCTGAGAAATCTAAGTTATTCTGTCCAAATTGTGAATAAATCTCATATTAACCTTATTCTCCTCGTTCATATATGTAATGAAATCATTAACCCCTTTCTGTACAGCCCACACCAGAAACACATCATCCACGTACCGGTGGTCTGCACGGAGGTGTCAGGTGGGGGTTTTACACTATAAATATATTTATTTACAAAGTCTGGCAAGAACAAATTAGTGAGTCTGCGATCATCTGGCGCCCCCATCGCTGTCCCCGTCATCTGGGTGGACCAGCTGCTCCCAAAAGAGAAGGCCTTATGGGACAATATAACATTCAGGCTTTCCAGGATGAATCCAATATAGTCATCTGTTTCAGCAGTTTTTTCCATAGATTTTTTATTGCTTCCAGTCCTGTGATTTGTGGAATTCGTGCGTACAAGCTCCCGACGTCGATCAAAGCCAATTTATAACCCTCCTGCCAATCTATACCGGACACAATTCTCTATAAATCTCCGGTGTCCTTGATGTGAGCAGGTGCTATTCTCAGTAATGGTCTATAAATGTAGATAAAGATTCTGTTACTGATCCGACCCCGCACACTATCGGGCGGCCTGGTGGGGGCGCTGCGTCTTTGTGGACTTTAGGAATATAACACCAATGCGGCTTGTGTGGAAATTCAGGGAAGAGTTTCTCTGATATTTCTTAGACAATCGTCCCTTCTCGATCTGAAATCTCAGAGAAGATCTTAGTTGTTCCTTATCTTTATTTGTGGGATCAGCTCTTGTTTTTTTTTATCAGTAAACACCGTAAATAGAAAACATTCGAGATTGCCAAAATTACATTTTTATGGATGGCACAATTCCACAAAAAATGCTGTAACGAGCGATCACAATTGTACTAATAAAAAAGTTCATTTATTAATCTCTAATAATTATTTTCTTTTCAACAAAGATTACTATATGCAAACAAATGGAGTTTCTGTGGGGGCAAAATATTCCCCTTCATTAGCGAACTTGGTCATGAGTTGGTGGGAGGAGACATACATCTATAATAGTGAGAATCCTTTCATTGATTGTATTCAATTTCACGGGAGATATATTGATGATATTATCATAATTTGGAAATCTGATGTATCCACTGTAACGGGGTCTTCTGTGCTGTAATATCTCTCACATTACCACCCCGTGTTTCAGGAGGTCCACTCTGCTTTTCCTCACTCCTGGATGAAGGACGCTGGCTCGAAAGGCTTTGTAACATTGGAACATATAAAAGATCACTGCTTCTCCACGTATTTCCAGTGGGACAACATTTTACTCACCGGTCTCAGAATATATATACATACAGAGGATAGGACAATCATTATGTGGCCGGCCAGTAGATAACAGGCTCCAATTAAGATGCCAGACGTACATTACAATAGCCACAGGTGGCTGGCGACCCCCCGATCGCTTACCGTGGGATTTACAAAGGTGGGGGGAGGTCAGAAGTGGGATATCTCGTTTACTTCTGCCCAGGAGTCGCAGCCAGTCGGTTGCTGCATTAGGAGTATGAACCTCACATTGCACCTATCATACATGCATCTCCTATTTGGGTTGCTGGGGGGGTTCTGTAACATCCATAATACAGGAATTTGATTTATATCTGAATTGTAATTCGTTAAATCTCAAATTCATGGTACGACATGAAAATTCAAGTATTGATTTTTTGGATCTAAAATTAGAGGGAATAACTAATGAACCTATTGTAACATGCACTCACAGAAAGGACAAGGCTGGAAACACAATATTGCACGCCAAAAGTCACCATCCGAAACACACTATCAAGAGTGTTCCGGTAGGTGAAATGACGCGTGCAAAACGCAATTGTAGCAAGTCTGGGGACTATGAGAGAGAAGTGTCAAATATCAAAAAGCGCTTGAGTAAAAGAGGTTACAATAAATGGAGCTTAGAAAAAATTATGGCAAAAAAATCTGGTTTTAAAAAGCAACAAGATGTGATTGGTAATTCTGTTAACCCTGTCACTTTAGTGTTACAATTTAGTAATCAACTCTCATCTATCAAAAAATTTATTAGGGACAATTTGTCCTGTTGTGAGTTCATTTTCCCCTTCACCATTGAGGTCTGATGAACTCCCTCTTCTGGTGAAGGAAGGTAGTGAGGTTGATTACCAAGCACCTGAGCAGGATGGTGATGACTGGGTGACTGGAATTGCTGACTGGATATAAGGCAGCCGACGCCCTTCTGCCTTGCTGGTGAGCTGTCTGAGGGATTCTAGGAGACCAGTCTGATTCCTGCTCCTCAAAAGCTTAGTTTTCTGCTCTGCTGTTTGCATTTGTGTTTTGGTTTTGTTTTGCCTTGTTTTTCTGGATTTCTGCCACTCCCTGCTGGGGTGAGCTGAATTCCTTTTTGCTCTGTCTTCAGAAAATACCTGAGTACTGATATAGTCTTTTTGAAGCCTAGCGTCTTCAGGGCTTTTTTCCCTATCAGTCTGTTGGCTCTTGTTTTGATAGGGTTTTGGCGGATTGCAGACAGCAGCTTTTCTATCCTGTCCTATTTAGTTAGCTTGGGCCCCATCATTTGCTCAGCCTATCTTTCTATCTGTGTGAGTGTTTTTTCATGTTGCTTCACCGTCATTATATGTTGGGGGCTGCCTATTGCTTTGGGGTCTGCTCTGGGGCAGTTTAGATTTCCCTTTCTGTCTTTAGGCTATTTAGTTCTCCAGCTGTGATCGAGCGGTCTAGGGCACCGTAGGAACCCCCCACGGCTACTGCTAGTTGTTGCTTGATAGGCTCAGGGGTCTGCAATCCGATAGCTGCCAACTTCTCTGGTTTTCTTGACTTAGCTAGTATTTCTGTTTTTGCCTCCTATGGTGACTCATTCATAACATTGTCAATTTTAAAAGGAGACCCTGAGATTGAGGAAATTATAAAAAAAGGTTTTAGAATGGTCTCAAGAAAAGCGCCCTCTATTAAACAAAGTTTGTCACCATGTTTTCTTAATGACTCACAGAAACAAATCACCAATTGGTTAAATACGAAGGGTTTCCATAAATGTGGTGCCAATTCATGTAAAATGTGTAGGTCCACCAACAAATGTAGCAAATTTGGGGATTGGAATAATGAACATTTTTATGAAATCAAGGATTTTATATACTGTAATTCTAAAAATATTGTCTATGTCATGGTGTTAGGCGTCGGGTTCCTGCCACTGCACAGCAGGAATCCAGAGCCTTGCACCCAGCGGTCTCCCATTCTTCTTCGGCCGCAGTGGAGCCTGCTCAGCAGATTCGTCGGGCCTGGCACTCTGCCCAGGCCAACTCCGTGGGTTTGCTTGCTGCTGCCACCTCTGGCACAGCTATGACAATGCATGCTGCTCTGCAGAGAGATTCTTCAGGGACTAAGTCCTCATGTCGGGCCACTGAGCATGCCTGTGGAGTGATCTCCCATTGGAGATCGAGGGTCACGTGCTCAGGTCCTGCTCGTGTTCGTATTGGCCCATCCGAGAAGCCAGGAAGGTCCCGGACGCCCGTGGCTATAAGAGGTCCGCATGGCCGCTCGCCCATGCGTTAGTATAGACTGTATTTACAGACTATGTGGAGTGAGCGATGTATGCACATATGAATGTCTCTGGTGAATGACTCATTAAGAAACCCCTACCCTTGGTACGCATGTGTTGTGCAGCCTAGCCTGTTAGCGCCCAGGCTTAGGCGTAGGTAGGTCTGAGGTTGAGTCAGGCATCTGGCCTCACCAGGGACTCGGCACGCCTTAGTGCACGTGCTCCATAGCCAGAGTCTTTAGCGGCGCTCGCGGCAGCGACGCCACGCGTTCAGTGGGCCTAGAAGGACTCTAACCCCGTGTCCTTGGGGTAGAGTTCTGTGGCTGTACACTGTGCCCCCTTTTGGCCGAGCTCTGTGAGTTAACAGGCTCCGGCATCTACTTTCAGCAGTGGTGCGGCTCTGTGCAGTAACAGAGTTCGCCCTGTTCACATTGGGTGACGGTGACGTAACCCACGTGTGACTGGTTTCACACCGCTTAATTCTTCCACCATTACTTAGCAGCAGTGTACCACCTCTGCACGGTGGACCCCGGGCTGCGAACGCACCTACTATTATTTTATAATTTGGTGCGTTCCGCCAGCCCTAACACATGGAATGTGCGACCTGCCAGTTGAAATATGTGGGAAGTAGTCAACGTGCATTAAAAACAAGAATCAGGGAGCACATCCATAACGCAGAGAATTTTAATGCTGGTAGAAATATATCTCAAGTCTCCAAGCATTTCACTGAAGTTCATAAAAATAAAGTAGCCTCATTGTTGGTCTATGGTATAGGAAAAATAGGGAAACCGATGAGAGGTGGCGATTCAGAACCCACACTAAGAAGCAGAGAGGCGTGGTGGATCTTCAAGCTAAATACGAGAGGACCACGAGGATTAAATAAAAGAGAGGACATCATGCGCTTTTATTCATTTATTTTTACTTCAAACAAACCTTCAATTCCAGTTAGAGATGAATCACGAATTTTGAATAAATTGTATCCATCTATGGTATAGATTTATCTGTAAGGAATTGTTTCACTCCAGAAATATATTATTCTTTATTCTCATATGTATAAAATATTGATGAAAAAAATGTGAAACAGATAAAAAATAATAATTAAAAAAATAGGATAAATGGAATCGATAGATTCATATTTACGTCACAGTAATGATAATATTGCAAATATCGCCATCACAGCTTTTCATTTACTCGTGACCTACTAAATGACAGAATAAATATCTAGAAATAATTTGTAACTGTTCTTTTCCCCTCCTTTCTCCGAAATTAAGAGTTTGGCTAATATGTAGAATACAAGAAGACACAAGAACAATGACAAGACAAAGAAACAAAAAAGATCATGTGCAAATATATAAAAAATAAAAGTAATCTTACGGATAAAGGATGTGACAGCTTATAGGCATCGCTCAATACCGCTTGATTGCACTACTAGGTCATGTTTTTTCTTCGTGATTTTAAATGTGTTTGTATGTCATGTGTTTTCACCTTGTTAATTGTTTAATCACTTTACCGGTGTGGTGACCGGAGTCAGCGTAAAAGTTCTGTCTGTCACATTGCCTGACATCCTGACTGAGGGGGCGCAGTCACCAGAAACGCGTTGGTAGCGCACGCGATCATTTTTTCCATGCTGGCATTTCCACCTTGTCTGGACTACATGGATTGGAGTGAATAAAGAATTGTATATTTTCACCACATCGTGGAGCTGGACGATTTCTTTTCACTACTCAAAAATATTATCCATAGTTCACAACACAGCCAGAAAAAAAAGAAAAAGAAAAAAACAAAACAGTGCAAATTTCCACAGGAAAATATTTAACAAGAAAAAACTGGACCAGCACCAAGACAATCCCTTACTGAAGAGCTTCCCCGACCAGTGTCCACTTGGCATAGCAGGATATGCAGCAAGAAACAGGGAAACAGCAGCACATGGAGGGAAAAGAGGGAACTTTAATGCCCAACGTTTCGGATGTGAAATCCTTCTACAAGCAATGTGCATAGCGATAGTACAGGAGTATAAAGGGTTAACAATTCAGTGCAACAATTAGGTAAAAAACATTTAGAATGTACATTCCATGTCATAGTGATTATATAGTGCAGGAAGTGCTCGGTGCATATATAGACAATTCCTCATAGAATAATACCCATAATTACACACATAACACAGGCAATAAGAAACACATCAACTCAGCCACAATGATCAAAATGATCTCAGCTGTCACATCTCAAAAGGAGCAGAAAACACACTGACTGCTACAAAGCACAGCGGCGTGCCTGAGCACCGGCGTCCACACGGCTTCATGGAGCGCGTCTGTCAGGTCAGAATGTTCACCCATAGTGCGGAGCGGGTGCAGCTGCTCCGCGCATCATTGGCGCCTCAAATGAAAAAAGAAGAAAACAAGGAGACCACCGAGGGAATTGCACACCACCAATATATAAAGGAGCTTTATTCACACCACTGTTTAAAAACATGTAAAAGCAACAAAAATGACAAAACCCATCGTTAACCCTAATCTGTACAAAAATAAGAATTGAGTGATATGCATGTGATACCTAAATGAACACACGGGTACAACTATAAAGTGCATCAATATGATAGCTATGATCTCACCCTGGTACCCCAAATAACATGCAGGACGAAGAGGATCACAACAGTCTATAAGACTCCAAATGGGGCAATGGGGCCTCGTTGTGCCCCGGCATTTGCAAATTTGTTTTTAGGATGGTGGGAGGCCACCATCGTATATACTTCCAGATTTTTTCAGGATAGGGTACGATATTGGTCAAGATTCATAGACGATGTCTTTTTCATTTGGTCTGGCCCTCCAGAGGAATGTCTGTCCTTTTTGAATTCTCTAAATAAGAATTCTCTCAATGTCCTTTTGACTCATACCATTTCATCTCTTACAGTTAATTCCTTGGACCTCAGTATTACCTGTCGTGAGGGTATCTTATCCACTTGTCCTTATCGCAAGCCAACTGCGACAGTTTACTTGAATATGGAAGCTTTCATCCTTTGCACACCAGAAATGGAGTCCCGGTGGGGCAATTCTTGAGAGTTAGAAGAAACTGCACAAGTGATGTAGACTTCTGGAGGGAGGCATGTGATCTCACGGAGAGACTCAAGAAAAGGAGGTATCCCAATAAGTCCATATCTCGGGTCTTCCAGAGGGCTAAATCGCAGACGCAAATATCCCTGCTTACTCCAACCAAGAGAAAAACAGATAATAATGTCCGGTTTATTACAAATTTCAGCACACATTGGCCACAGGTAAGACAAATCTTACAGAAACATTGGACTATTTTGACTACGGACCTGCAGACTTCTCAGGTTGTGAGCCAACGACCCTTAATTACTGCTAAGAGAGCACCCAATTTAAAAGACATCCTTACCAGTAGTCACTATAGCAGACCTACTTTCAGACTAAATAGGGGGATTGTTCTAAGGGGCTCTTTTCCATGTGGGGATTGCAATATTTGCCCTTTCATGAGTCCCACTAGGGATATTTTTTGCAATCCCATTGGTCATGAACAACATAAGCTAAAATCATACACTAATTGTAAGACGACCAATGTTGTTTACAGGGTCGGACTGGGGTGTCTAGGGCCCACCAAGGGAATAAATTTTAGGGGCCCACCTACAGTAATGTACAACTCAACATTTAGGCTTTGAGACCGCGGAATTACACCATGGGTTCTTTTGCTGTATATCCCACGCCAAATCTGCATCATTTCAGCATCCTAATTCTACTAAAAGCTGCACCGTTGTTCATATGCTGCAGATCTTTCCGCACTACGATTCATTTAATCCTTTAGGGCCGCAGGCCTGTTTTCACCTTAATGCCCAGGCCATTTTTTGCAAATCTGACCTGTGTTACTTTGAAGTTAAAAAGTGACCCCATTTTGGAATCTACACCCCCAAGGATTGACGTAGGGGGTATAGTGATCACTTTGTCCCAACAAGAGTTCCATGGTAGATGCTACACAGCCCAGCCAATCGAAGCGTTCGTATCTGCAGGGAGGGCTAAAATACACCCGGACCAGCCAGGCAGCGTTGCTGCCTGCCGGTCTTAGCGGCGAAAGCCTCCCGGTACCCGTGCGATTAGCTGCCCCAATAGGCAGCACAGGTCCCCAATAGGCAGCATTGGTCCCTATAGGCAGCACAGGTTCCCAATAGGCAGCACAACTCCCCAATAGGCAGCACAGGTCCCCAAAAGGCAGCACAGGTCCCCAATAGGTAGCACAGGTCCCTAATAGGCAGTACAGGTCCCCAATAGGCAGCATTGGTCCCTATAGGCAGCACAGGTTCCCAATAGGCAGCACAGGTCCCCAATAGGCAGCATTGGCACCTATAGGCAGCACAGGTTCCCAATAGGCAGCACAACTCCCCAATAGGCAGCACAGGTCCCCAATAGGCAGCACAGGTCCCCAATAGGTAGCACAGGTCCCCAATAGGCAGCACAGGTCCCCAATAGGTAGCACAGGTCCCCAATAGGCAGCACAGGTCCCCTTATACTCCATTCTTTGCCATATACCCGGCTCTGTGCTCTGGCATACGTTCCGCTACCCATCTGTACTCTGCTCTATGTCTCTGACCCTGCTCTGGGCTCTAGCATACGCTCTGCTTCTCTTTCTTGTACCTGGCTCTGTGCTTCTGCCTATGTTCCGCTCCTTGTCCTGTACTTTGCCTAGCCTTGCCTTGCCTTGTTTCTCCGCGTGCCCTTTGCACGCGCCTGGCCTTCCCTCGCCCACCTGTTTGTGCCTCAGCCATGCCCGCATTAGCCGTGCCCGCCTGCTTGTGCCTCAGCCATGCTCGTCGGCCAGTGACTTAGCTGTGTCCGCCTGTTGAGCCTCAGCCCGACCAGCTAGCCAGTGCCCCAGCCATGCTCTGCTTCCTTGCACTCACGCTGTCCCTGCACTGTGCATTGAATGCCTCTTAGCATGCACAGGCCCTAGCCTGTACCATTGTGTGCCCTCTAGCATGCACAGGCCCTAGCCTGTACCCTGGCGTGCCCTCTAGCATGCACAGGCACTAGCCAGTACCCTGACATGCCCTCTAGCACACACAGGCCCTAGCCTGTACCCTGGCATGCCCTCTAGCACACACAGGCTAGGCTGAACCCTGGTGTGCCTCCTAGCATGCGCAGGCCCTTGCCCTAGCCTGAACCCTGGCGTGTCTCTTAGAACGCACCCTGACTTGGACCCTGGTGTTCCCCCTAGCACACACTGTTTTGCACCCTGGTGTGCCCCCTAGCATGCACCCTGCCTTGGACCTTGGCGTGTCTCCTAGCATGCACCATGTCTTGAACTCTGGCGTGCCTCCTTGTCTGAACCCTGGCTTGCCTGCCAGATGCCCGGAGCCTGCCGATTGCTGCCAGAGGTCCGAAGCCTGATGACTGCAGCCTGATGTCCGGAGCTGATGTCTGCAGCCTGTCGATCATTGCCAGATGTCCGGGCTCCGATGCCATCTAGCCCTTGCCGGAACCCTGGCGTGCCACCTAGAACGTATCATGCCTTGGACCTTGGCGTGTCCTTGCACGCACCTTGCTGTGTATCACTTTGTCCTTGTAATTATGTCTTGCACCTGATGTTACCCTGAGACCACGCTTTAATGAAGATACCCTGAGACCATGCTTTAATGAAGATACCCTGAGGCCATGCTTTGTCTTGTCTTGTATCCTGCACGTTCCCTGTTGCCAGACACTCACACTCGTGTCTTTCTTGAGCCGGCCGTCTGGTTCCAGCAGTCATGGTGGCTCACCCCCTTGGTCTTGCTCCTGACACTCCCTGTATAGGGGGTGGTTCCTCACAAGGTCAGCTCGCCCTTGGTGGGTGGGTGCCATGACCCAGAGGGTCCACTCTAGAAATCGACACAGCAGAAGCTGACTCCGTCACAATTTTTCTTATCCTGAAATCTTTCTTGTCCCGATAAGTCATCTAAGTCACAACTTCCACTATAAGCAATCAAGGGGTTGTTCTTTGCTACTACGGCTAAATCTTTATCTCCTAACAAATGCCAATTCCTGTTTATCGCTGATTTTATTACATTCATATTGGGATTAGGTGTAAAAGTAACAATAAATCTTTTATTATCTCGTCCTTTTTTCTGATCTTCCTCCTGGATCTTGTAACTAGACCCACATGGGTTCCTCCATCACTCTAGCAGAGTGTAATACTGTTGGCGGATGACCTCTGTGTAATAAGTCGTCTGTCAGGTCATTCGCTTGTTGTAGGAAACCTTCTTCTCTACCATTCATTGTTCTCAGCCTCAGATACCGGCTGTATGGTCGGCCTCTGTTAGTATGTTCCAGGTGCGCATTATTAGAATGGAGGGACATATTGGTGGCTGCAGATTCTTATAGGTGCTGGTTATTATTCTACCATCCACTATTTTATTATTTACATCTGAGAAATCTAAGTTATTCTGTCCAAATTGTGAATAAATCTCATATTAACCTTATTCTCCTTGCTAAATATTTAATGAAATCATTAACCCCTTTCTGTACCAGCCCACACCAGAAACACATCATCCACGTACCGGTGGTCTGCACGGAGGTGTCAGGTGGGGTTTACACTATAAATATATTTATGTTCAAAGTCTGGCAACAACAAATTAGCGAATGTGCGATCATCTGTCGCCCCCATCGCTATCCCCGTCATCTGGGTGGACCAGCTGCCCCCAAAAGAGAAGGCCTTATGGGACAATATAACATTCAGGCATTTCCAGGATGAATCCAATATAGTCATCTGTTTCAGCAGTTTTTTCCCATAGATTTTTTATTGCTTCCAGTCCTGTGATTTGTGGAATTCGTGCGTACAAGCTCCCAACGTCGATCAAAGCCAATTTATAACCCTCCTGCCAATCTATACCGGACACAATTCTCTATAAATCTCCGGTGTCCTTGATGTGAGCAGGTGCTATTCTCAGTAATGGTCTCAGACACCGGTCTATAAATGTAGAGAAAGATTCTGTTACTGACCCCGCACACTATCGGGCGGCCTGGTGGGGGCGCTGCGTCTTTGTGGACTTTAGGAATATAATACCAATGCGGCTTGTGTGGAAATTCAGGGAAGAGTTTCTCTGATATTTCTTAGATAATCGTCCCTTCTCGATCTGAAATCTCAGGAAACATCTTAGTTGTTCCTTCTCTTTATTTGTGGGATCAGCTCTTGTTTTTTTTATCAGTAAACACCGTAAATAGAAAACATTCAAGATTGCTAAAAATTTCGTTTTTATGGACGGCACAATTCCACAAAAAATGCTGTAACGAGCGATCACAATTGTACTAATAAAAACATTAATTTATTAATCTCTAATAATTATTTTATTTTCAACAAAGATTACTATATGCAAACAAATGGAGTTTCTATGGGGGCAAAATATTCCCAATAATTAGCGAACTTGGTCATGAGTTGGTGGGAGGAGACATACATCTATAATAGTAAGAATCCATTCATTGATTGTATTCAATTTTACGGGAGATATATTGATGATATTATCATAATTTGGAAATCTGATGTATCCAGGGTAACGGGGTCTTCTGTGCTGTAATATCTCTCACATTACCACCCCGTGTTTCAGAAGGTCCACTCTGCTTTTCCTCACTTCTGGATGAAGGACGCTGGCTCGAAAGACTTTGTAACATGGGAACATATAAAAGATCACTGCTTCTCCATGTATTTCCAGTGGGACAACATTTTACTCACCGGTCTCAGAATATATATACATACAGAGGACAGGACAATCATTATGTGTGTCCGGCCAGTAGATAACAGGCTCCAATTAAGACGCCAGACGTACATTACAATAGCCGCAGATGGCTGGCGACCCCCCGATCATTTACCATGGGATTTACAAAGGTGGGGGGAGGTCAGAAGTTGGATATCTCGTTTACCTCTGCCCAGGAGTCGCAGCCAGTCGGTTGCTGCATTAAGGGTATGCACCCCACATTGCACCTATCATACATGCATCTTCTATTTGGGGTGCTGGGGGGTTCTGTAACATCCATCCATCATTCAGGAATTTGATTTATATCTGAATTGTAATTCGTTAAATCTCAAATTCATGGTACGACATGAAAATTCAAGTATTGATTTTTGGGATCTAAAATTAGAGGGAATAACTAATGAACCTATTGTAGCATGCACTCACAGAAAGGACAAGGCTGGAGACACAATATTCCATGCCAAAAGTCACCATCCGAAACACACTATTAAGAGTGTTCCGGTAGGTGAAATGACGCGTGCAAAACGCAATTGTAGCAAGTCTTGGGACTATGAGAGAGAAGTGTCTAATATCAAAAAGCGCTTGAGTAAAAGAGGTTACAATAAATGGAGCTTAGAAAAAATTATGGCAAAAAAATCTGTTTTTAAAAAGCAACAAAATGTGATTGGTAATTCTGTTAACCCTGTAACTTTAGTGTTACAAATTAGTAATCAATTCTCATCTATCAAAAAAATTATTAGGGACAATTTGTCCATTTCAAAAGGAGACCCTGAGATTGAGAAAATTATAAAAAAAGGTTTTAGAATTGTCTCAAGAAAAGCGCCCTCTATTAAACAAAGTTTGTCACCAAGTTTTCTTAATGACTCACAGAAACAAATCACCAATTGGTTAAATACGAAGGGTTTCCATAAATGTGGTGCGAATTCATGTAAAATGTGTAGGTACACCAACAAATGTAGCAAATTTGGGGATTGGAATAATGAACATTTTTATGAAATCAAGGATTTTATATACTGTAAATCTAAAAATATTGTCTATGTCATGGTGTTAGGCGTCGGGTTCCTGCCACTGCACAGCAGGAATCCAGAGCCTTGCACCAAGCAGTCTCCCATTCTTCTTCGGCCACAGTGGAGCCTGCTCAGCAGATTCGTCTGTCCTGGTGCTCTGCCCAGGCCAACTCCATGGGTTTGCTTGCTGCTGCCACCTCTGGCACAGCTATGACAATGCATGCTGCTCAGCAGCGAGATTCTTCAGGGACTAAGTCCTCATGTCGGGCCACTGAGCATTCCCGTGGAGTGATCTCCCATTGGAGATCAAGGGTCACGTGCTCAGGTCCTGCTTGTGTTCGGATTGGCCCATCCGAGAAGCCAGGAAGGTCCCGGACGCCCGTGGCTATAAAAGGTCCGCATGGTCGCTCGCCCATGCGCTAGTATAGACTGTATTTACAGACTATGTGGAGTGAGTGATGTATGCACGTATGAATGTCTCTGGTGAATGACTCATTAAGAAACCCCTACCCTTGGTACGCATGTGTTGTGCAGCCTAGCCTGCTAGCGCCCAGGCCTAGGCGTAGGTAGGTCTGAGGTTGAGTCAGGCATCTGGCCTCACCAGGGACTCGGCACGCCTTAGTGCACGTGCTCCATAGCCAGAGTCTATAGCGGCGCTCGTGGCAGCGACGCCGCGCGTTCAGTGGGCCTAGAAGGACTCTAACCCCGTGTCCTTGGGGTAGAGTTCTGTGGCTGTACACTGTGCCCCCTTTTGGCCGAGCTCTGTGAGTTAACAGGCTCCGGCATCTACTTTCAGCAGTGGTGCGGCTCTGTGCAGTAACAGAGTTCGCCCTGTTCACATTGGGTGACGGTGACGTAACCCACGTGTGACTGGTTTCACACCGCTTAATTCTTCCGCCATTACTTAGCAGCAGTGTACCACCTCTGCACGGTGGACCCCGGGCTGCGAACGCACCTACTATTATTTTAGAATTTGGTGCGTTCCGCCAGCCCTAACACATGGAATGTGCGACCTGCCAGTTGAAATATGTGGGAAGTAGTCAACGTGCATTAAAAACAAGAATTAGGGAGCACATCCATGACGCAGAGAATTTTAATGCTGGTAGAAATATATCTTAAGTCTCCAAGCATTTCACTGAAGTTCATAAAAATAAAGTAGCCTCATTGTTGGTCTATGGTATAGGAAAAATAGGGAAACCGATGAGAGGTGGCGATACAGAACCCACACTAAGAAGCAGAGAGGCGTGGTGGATCTTCAAGCTAAATACGAGAGGACCACGAGGATTAAATAAAAGAGAGGACATCATGCGCTTTTATTCATTTATTTTTACTTCAAACAAACCTTCAATTCCAGTTAGAGATGAATCACGAATTTTGTATAAATTGTATCCATCTATGGTATAGATTTATCTGTAAGGAATTGTTTCACTCCAGAAATATATTATTCTTTATTCTCATATGTATAAAATATTGATGAAAAAAATGTGAAACAGATAAAAAATAATAATTAAAAAAATAGGATAAATGGAATCGATAGATTCATATTTACGTCACAGTAATGATAATATTGCAAATATCGCCATCACAGCTTTTCATTTACTCGTGACCTACTAAATGACAGAATAAATATCTAGAAATAATTTGTAACTGTTCTTTTCCCCTCTTTTCTCCGAAATTAAGAGTTTGGCTAATATGTAGAATACAAGAAGACACAAGAACAATGACAAGACAAAGAAATAAAAAAGATCATGTGCAAATATATAAAAAATAAAAGTAATCTTACGGATAAAGGATGTGACAGCTTATAGGCATCGCTCAATACCGCTTGATTGCACTACTAGGTCATGTTTTTTCTTCGTGATTTTAAATGTGTTTGTATGTCATGTGTTTTCACCTTGTTAATTGTTTAATCACTTTACCGGTGTGGTGACCGGAGTCAGCGTAAAAGTTCTGTCTGTCACATTGCCTGACATCCTGACTGAGGGGGCGCAGTCACCAGAAACGCGTTGGTAGCGCACGCGATCATTTTTTCCATGCTAGCACTTCCACCTTGTCTGGACTACATGGATTGGAGTGAATAAAGAATTGTATATTTTCACCACATCGTGGAGCTGGACGATTTCTTTTCACTACTCAAAAATATTATCCATAGTTCACAACACAGCCAGAAAAAAAAGAAAAAGAAAAAAACAAAACAGTGCAAATTTCCACAGGAAAATATTTAACAAGAAAAAACTGGACCAGCACCAAGACAATCCCTTACTGAAGAGCTTCCCCGACCAGTGTCCACTTGGCATAGCAGGATATGCAGCAAGAAACAGGGAAACAGCAGCACATGGAGGGAAAAGAGGGAACTTTAATGCCCAACGTTTCGGATGTGAAATCCTTCTACAAGCAATGTGTATAGCGATAGTACAGGTGTATAAAGGGTTAACAATTCAGTGCAACAATTAGGTAAAAAACATTTAGAATGTACATTCCATGTCATAGTGATTATATAGTGCAGGAAGTGCTCGGTGCATATATAGACAATTCCTCATAGAATAATACCCATAATTACACACATAACACAGGCAATAAGAAACACATCAACTCAGCCACAATGATCAAAATGATCTCAGCTGTCACATCTCAAAAGGAGCAGAAAACGCACTGACTGCTACAAAGCACAGCGGCGTGCCTGAGCACCGGCGTCCACACGGCTTCATGGAGCGCGTCTGTGAGGTCAGAATGTTCACCCATAGTGCGGAGCGGGTGCAGCTGCTCCGCGCATCATTGGCGCCTCAAATGAAAAAAGAAGAAAACAAGGAGACCACCGAGGGAATTGCACACCACCAATATATAAAGGAGCTTTATTCACACCACTGTTTAAAAACATGTAAAAGCAACAAAAATGACAAAACCCATCGTTAACCCTAATCTGTACAAAAATAAGAATTGAGTGATATGCATGTGATACCTAAATGAACACACGGGTACAACTATAAAGTGCATCAATATGATAGCTATGATCTCACCCTGGTACCCCAAATAACATGCAGGACGAAGAGGATCACAAGAATTTATAAGACTCCAAATGGGGCAATGGGGCCTCGTTGTGCCCCGGCATTTGCAAATTTGTTTTTAGGATGGTGGGAGGCCACCATTGTATATACTTCCAGATTTTTTCAGGAGAGGGTACGATATTGGTCAAGATTCATAGACGATGTCTTTTTCATTTGGTCTGGCCCTCCAGAGGAATGTCTGTCCTTTTTATATTCTCTAAATAAGAATTCTCTCAATGTCCATTTGACTCATACCATTTCATCTCTTACAGTTAATTCCTTGGACCTCAGTATTACCTGTCGTGAGGGTATCTTATCCACTTGTCCTTATCGCAAGCCAACTGCGACAGTTTACTTGAATATGGAAGCTTTCATCCTTTGCACACCAGAAATGGAGTCCCGGTGGGGCAATTCTTGAGAGTTAGAAGAAACTGCACAAGTGATGTAGACTTCTGGAGGGAGGCATGTGATCTCACGGAGAGACTCAAGAAAAGGAGGTATCCCAATAAGTCCATATCTCGGGTCTTCCAGAGGGCTAAATCGCAGACGCAAATATCCCTGCTTACTCCAACCAAGAGAAAAACAGATAATAATGTCCGGTTTATTACAAATTTCAGCACACATTGGCCACAGGTAAGACAAATCTTACAGAAACATTGGACTATTTTGACTACGGACCTGCAGACTTCTCAGGTTGTGAGCCAACGACCCTTAATTACTGCTAAGAGAGCACCCAATTTAAAAGACATCCTTACCAGTAGTCACTATAACAGACCTACTTTCAGACTAAATAGGGGGATTGTTCTAAGGGGCTCTTTTCCATGTGGGGATTGCAATATTTGCCCTTTCATGAGTCCCACTAGGGATATTTTTTGCAATCCCATTGGTCATGAACAACATAAGCTAAAATCATACACTAATTGTAAGACGACCGATGTTGTTTACAGGGTCGGACTGGGGTGTCTAGGGCCCACCAAGGGAATAAATTTTAGGGGCCCACCTACAGTAATGTACAACTCAACATTTAGGCTTTGAGACCGCGGAATTACACCATGGGTTCTTTTGCTGTATATCCCACGCCAAATCTGCATCATTTCAGCATCCTAATTCTACTAAAAGCTGCACCGTTGTTCATATGCTGCAGATCTTTCCGCACTACGATTCATTTAATCCTTTAGGGCCGCAGGCCTGTTTTCACCTTAATGCCCAGGCCATTTTTTGCAAATCTGACCTGTGTTACTTTGAAGTTAAAAAGTGACCCCATTTTGGAATCTACACCCCCAAGGATTGACGTAGGGGGTATAGTGATCACTTTGTCCCAACAAGAGTTCCATGGTAGATGCTACACAGCCCAGCCAATCGAAGCGTTCGTATCTGCAGGGGGGGCTAAAATACGCCCGGACCAGCCAGGCAGCGTTGCTGCCTGCTGGTCTTAGCGGCGAAAGCCTCCCGGTACCCGTGCGATTAGCTGCCCCAATAGGCAGCACAGGTCCCCAATAGGCAGCATTGGTCCCTATAGGCAGCACAGGTTCCCAATAGGCAGCACAACTCCCCAATAGGCAGCACAGGTCCCCAAAAGGCAGCACAGGTCCCCAATAGGTAGCACAGGTCCCTAATAGGCAGTACAGGTCCCCAATAGGCAGCACAGGTCCCCAATAGGCAGCATTGGTACCTATAGGCAGCACAGGTTCCCAATAGGCAGCACAACTCCCCAATAGGCAGCACAGGTCCCCAATAGGCAGCACAGGTCCCCAATAGGTAGCACAGGTCCCCAATAGGCAGCACAGGTCCCCAATAGGCAGCATTGGTCCCTATAGGCAGCACAGGTTCCCATAGGCAGCACAACTCCCCAATAGGCAGCACAGGTCCCCAAAAGGCAGCACAGGTCCCCAATAGGTAGCACAGGTCCCCAATAGGCAGCACAGTTCCCCAATAGGCAGCACAGGTCCCCAATAGGCAGCATTGGTCCCAAATAGGGAGCAAAGGTCCCCAATAGGCAGCACAGGTCCCCAATAGGCAGCACAGGTCCCCAATAGGCAGCACAGGTCCCCAATAGGCAGCATTGTTCCCAATAGGCAGCATTGGTCCCCAATAGGCAGCATTTGTCCCCAATAGGCAGCATTGATCCCACATAGGGAGCACAGGTCCCCAATAGGCAGCACAGGTCCCAATAGGCAGCACAGGTCCCCAATAGAATCATAGAATCGTAGAGTTGGAAGGGACCTCCTGGGCCATCTGGTCCAACCCTCTGCTAAAAGCAGGATTCGCTAAATCATCCCAGTCGGATGTCTGTCCAGTCTCTGTTTGAAGACTTCCATTGAAGGAGAACTCACCACTTCTCGTGGCAGCCTGTTCCACTCATTGATCACTCTAACTGTCAAAAAGTTTTTTCTAATATCTAATCTGTGTCTCCTCCCATTCAGTTTCATCCCATTGCTTCTAGTCTTTCCTTGTGCAAATGAGAATAAAGTTGATCCTTCTACAATCTTGGCTGGTTCTGGTCGCTGTTTCCCACTTCCCACCCAATGCCCTAAATACTGAACCTCTGCTTTGCCCACGTGACACTTGTTTGGGTTCAGGGTGATTCCGGCCTGGTGGATCCTGTCCAATACTGTCTCTAGGTGATTTAGATGCTCTTCCCATGTCGCACTGTAGATGGCGATGTCGTCCAGGTAGGCACAAGCATAGTCCTGGAGACCATCCAGAAGCCGGTCAGCCAGCCTTTGGAAGGTCGCCGGAGCATTCTTCATCCCGAATGGCATAACTCGGAACTGGAATAAGCCGAACGGGGTGACAAATGCTGACTTGGGAATAGCGTCAGGACTAAGGGGAATCTGCCAGTAGCCTTTGCATAGATCGATGGTGGTCAAATACTTTGCCCCCGCCAGCCGGTCTAACAACTTATCCCACACGCGGCATGGGGTATGCATCCGTCACTGTTTTCTCATTGAGCTTACGATAGTCTACACAAAACCGTGTAGTCCCATCCTTCTTGGGCACTAACACTACGGGGGATGCCCAGGGACTATCTGACAATAGGCAGCATTGGTCCACAATAGGCAGCATTGGTCCCCAATAGGCAGCATTGGTCCCAAATAGGCAGCATTGTTCCCAATAGGCAGCATTGGTCCCCAATAGGCAGCATTGGTCCCAAATAGGGAGCACAAGTCCCCAATAGGCAGCATTGTTCCCTATAGGCAGCATTGGTCCCCAATAGGCAGCACAGGTCCCCAATAGACAGCACAGGTCCCTATAGGCAGCACAGGTCCCCAATAGGCAGCACAGGTCCCCAATAGGCAGGCACAGGTCCCTAATAGGCAGCATTGTTCCCTAATAGGCAGCACAGGTCCCCAATAGGCAGGCACAGGTCCCTAGTAGGCAGCACAGGTCCCCAATAGGCAGGCACAGGTCCCTAGTAGGCAGCACAGGTCCCCAATAGGCAGGCACAGGTCCCTAATAGGCAGCATTGTTCCCTAATAGGCAGCACAGGTCCCCAATAGGCAGGCACAGGTCCCTAGTAGGCAGCACAGGTCCCCAATAGGCAGGCACAGGTCCCTAGTAGGCAGCACAGGTCCCCAATAGGCAGGCACAGGTCCCTAGTAGGCAGCACAGGTCCCTAATAGGCAGCACAGGTCCCTAGTAGGCAGCACAGGTCCCCAATAGGCAGGCACAGGTCCCTAGTAGGCAGCACAGGTCCCTAGTAGGCAGCACAGGTCCCTAGTAGGCAGCACAGGTCCCCAATACGCAGCACATACAGACAGTAACTCACTGACCCGGCGTTGGCCTGTGTACCAGATACACAGGCGACAGGCTGCAACGCGTCTGACTCTGAAGAAGAAGACTGTCACTGTAATCCCGCGGCCGCGGTTGAGGCCTCCTGGATGGCCAGGCCCCGCACCGCCCGTCCTGCTCCTCCGGCCTCCGGGTGTGCGCAAATCACCGGTCCGTCACGCTGCCTGGGCTCAGCTCACATTGACTTGACAAGTCTGGGCAGTGGCGGTGACTCCTCCAGCGAGCTCCAGTTACCCACCAATGCCGCACTGCGTGCGGGAATCAGTGCGCGGGGCGGGGGCCTCCGGGGTGTGCTGTGCTCTGTCCAGTAGTCAGAGACAGAGCAGAGAACGACCCGACGTATCAATGCGCGGTATCCGGCGCGGCGGGCGGGACTAGGAAGCAGAGCAAGAGTCCTCCTCTGCTCCTGCTCCTTGCCGGCTGCACTGCAGGAACATCAAAGTACCGGATCGAGGCTGTGAATCTCCCCGGTTCGGGGAACTGGCTGCTTTTTTAACAACCGGTTCCACCGAACCGGGGAGAACCCGCTGAATCCCACCCCTGGGCAGGGCCGGCTCCAGGTTTTTGAGGGCCACGGGCGAAAAAGTCTCAGTTGGCCCCCCCTTAACACATACCACGACTCATGCCGTGGTGACGGCCAAAAACGGACTTCTCTATGTGTGGATCACACGGACACGCATGTGATCCACACAGACACTCGCTCTGTGGCAAAACACGTTCATGTGATGGAGGCTACTGATTAGTAGTGTACGCATGAAAGAAAGAAGAGAGGGGAAATAAAGAACAGAGAAAGAAAGAGAGAATGGAAGGAAGAACAGAGAAAGATACAGAGAGAGAAAGAAAGAAAGAACATAGAAAGAACGAACAGAGAAAGAAAGAAAGAAAATAAAGAACAGAGAGAAAGAAAGGAAGAACAGAGAGAGAAAGAAAAGAACAGAGAGAAAGAGAAAGAAGGAGGGTAAAGAAAGAAAGAACAGATAGAGAAAGAAAGAGGGGAAAGAAAGAACAGAGAGAAAGAAGAAAGAAAGAAAAAGAACAAAGAGAAAGAAAGAGTAGACAGAAAAAAAGAACAGAGAGAGAAAGAAAGAAAGAAAGAAAGAGAAAGAAAGAAAGAGGGGAATAAAGAACAGAGAGGGAGAGAAAAAAGGGGAAAGAAAGAACGGAGAGAGAAAAAGAGTTGACAGAAAAAAAGAACAGGGACAGAGAGAAAAAGGAGGGGAAAGAAAGAACAGAGAGGTAGAGAGAAAAAGAAAGAGGGGAAAGAACAGAGAGGAAGAGGGTAAAGAAAGAACAGAGAGAGAGAGAAAGAGAGGAAAGAGAGAACAGACAGAGAGAAAGAACAGAGACAGAAAGAAAGAGAACAGAGAGCGAAAGAACAGAGAGAGAGAAAAAAAAGATTAGAGCGAAAGAACAGAGAGAGAAAGAAACAGAGAAAGAAAAATTCTATACAGATACTATAGCAGCCCAGCTCCCATTGTAGTGCCCACCTGAGCCTCCTGGTGAGGACATATCATGATCCGCTCACATGGCCGACATCCCCGATTCCAAGGCGATCCTGCTATCCGCGCTGTCAGAGGAGGACACGGTGATGGATCTGAAGCATTCCCTGAAGTGCCTCCATGGTTCCGTCACAATCTCCTACTGAAATTACCTAATTTCTGGTCAGCTTCCAGCACGTCACTTCCGGTAGAACGTTACGTGCAAGTTTTAAATTGCTCCTTGGGGCTCTGCTGTGTACTCCTGTGTCCCGCGGGGAAAGTAAGCTCCCGGCTGGGGCAGTCTCTCTCTCAAAATCGGGACTGTCTCGCTGGATCCGGGACAGTTGGGACTCGGGAGGTATAAATGCTCCCCACCATACACCTCGTACACACACGGCTCCGCTTTGTATGCCTCGTACACACACGGCTCCGCTCCGTACACCTTGTACACACGAAGCTTCACTCCGTACACCCCCGGCTCTGCTCCGCTCCATAAACACACGGCTCAGCTCCGTACACACAGGGCTCCGTTCCGTACATCTCGTACACACACGGCTCTGCTCCATACACTTCGTACACACACGGCTTCGCTCCGTACACCTCGTACACACACGGCTCAGCTCCGTACACACAGGGCTCCGTTCCGTACATCTCGTGCACACACGGCTCTGCTCCATACACCTCGTACACACACGGCTTCGCTCCGTACATCTCGTACACACACGGCTCTGCTCCATACACCTCGTACACACACGGCTTCGCTCCGTACACCTCGTACACACACGGCTCTGCTCCGTACACCTCATACACACACTGCTCTGCTCCGTACACCTCGTACACACACGGCTCTGCTCCGTACAACTTGTAAACCCCTCCTGACCCCACCCAAGAACACACACGGCTCTGCTACATCCACCGTGTTAAACCCCTCCCTGACCCCACACAAGTACACACACGGCTCTGCTACATCCACCTTGTAAAACCCCTCCCTGACCCCACACAAGTACACACACGGCTCTGCTACATCCACTTTGTTAAACCCCTCCCTGACCCCACACAAGTACACACACGGCTCAGCTACATCCACCTTGTTAAACCCCTCCCTGACCCCACACAAGTACACACACGGCTCTGCTACATCCACCTTGTAAAACCCCTCCCTGACCCCACACAAGTACACACACGGCTCTGCTACATCCACCTTGTAAACCCCTCCTGACCCCACACAAGTACACACACAGATCTGCTACATTCACCTTGTAAAACCCCTCCTGACCCCACACAAGTACACACACGGCTCTGCTACATCCACCTTGTAAACCCCTCCTGACCCCACACAAGTACACACACGGCTCTGCTACATCCACCTTGTAAAACCCCTCCTGACCCCACACAAGTACACACACGGCTCTGCTACATCCACCTTGTTAAACCCCTCCCTGACCCCACACAAGTACACACATGGCTCTGCTACATCCACCTTGTTAAACCCCTCCCTGACCCCACCCAAGTACACACATGGCTCTGCTACATCCACCTTGTAAAACCCCTCCCTGACCCCACACAAGTACACACATGGCTCTGCTACATCCACCTTGTAAACCCCTCCTGACCCCACACAAGTACACACACGGCACTGCTACATCCACCTTGTAAAACCCCTCCCTGACCCCACACAAGTACACACACGGCTCTGCTACATCCACCTTGGTAAACCAACTCCTGACCCCACACAAGTACACACACGGCACTGCTACCTCCACCTTGTTAAACCCCTCACTGACCCCACACAAAGTACACACACGGCTCTGCTACATCCACCTTGTTAAACCCCTCCCTGACCCCACACAAGTACACACACGGCTCTGCTACATCCACCTTGTTAAACCCCTCCCTGACCCCACACAAGTACACACATGGCTCTGCTACATCCACCTTGTAAAACCCCTCCTGACCCCACACAAGTACACACACGGCTCTGCTACATCCACCTTGTTAAACCCCTCCCTGACCCCACACAAGTACACACACGGCTCTGCTACATCCACCTTGTAAAACCCCTCCCTGACCCCACACAAGTACACACACGGCTCTGCTACATCCACCTTGTTAAACCCCTCCCTGACCCCACACAAGTACACACACGGCTCAGCTACATCCACCTTGTTAAACCCCTCCCTGACCCCACACAAGTACACACACGGCTCTGCTACATCCACCTTGTAAAACCCCTCCCTGACCCCACACAAGTACACACACGGCTCTGCTACATCCACCTTGTAAACCCCTCCTGACCCCACACAAGTACACACACAGCTCTGCTACATCCACCTTGTAAAACCCCTCCTGACCCCACACAAGTACACACACGGCTCTGCTACATCCACATTGTAAACCCCTCCTGACCCCACACAAGTACACACACGGCTCTGCTACATCCACCTTGTAAAACCCCTCCTGACCCCACACAAGTACACACACGGCTCTGCTACATCCACCTTGTTAAACCCCTCCCTGACCCCACACAAGTACACACATGGCTCTGCTACATCCACCTTGTTAAACCCCTCCCTGACCCCACACAAGTACACACATGGCTCTGCTACATCCACCTTGTAAAACCCCTCCCTGACCCCACACAAGTACACACATGGCTCTGCTACATCCACCTTGTAAACCCCTCCTGACCCCACACAAGTACACACACGGCACTGCTACATCCACCTTGTAAAACCCCTCCCTGACCCCACACAAGTACACACACGGCTCTGCTACATCCACCTTGGTAAACCCCTCCTGACCCCACACAAGTACACACAGCACTGCTACATCCACCTTGTTAAACCCCTCCCTGACCCCACACAAAGTACACACACGGCTCTGCTACATCCACCTTGTTAAACCCCTCCCTGACCCCACACAAGTACACACACAGCTCTGCTACATCCACCTTGCTAAACCCCTCCCTGACCCCACACAAGTACACACACGGCTCTGCTACATCCACCTTGTAAAACCCCTCCTGACCCCACACAAGTACACACACGGCTCTGCTACATCCACCTTGTTAAACCCCTCCCTGACCCCACACAAGTACACACACGGCTCTGCTACATCCACCTTGTTAAACCCCTCCCTGACCCCACACAATTACACACAAGGCTCTGCTACATCCACCTTGTAAAACCCCTCCCTGACCCCACACAAGTACACACACGGCTCTGCTACATCCACCTTGTTAAACCCCTCCCTGACCCCACACAAGTACACACACGGCTCTGCTACATCCACCTTGTTAAACCCCCCTTAACCCCACACAAGTACACACATGGCTCTGCTACATACACCTTGTAAACCCCTCCTGACCCCACACAAGTCCACACACGGCTCTGCTACATCCACCTTGTAAAACCCCTCCCTGACCCCACACAAGTACACACACGGCTCTGCTACATCCACCTTGTTAAACCCCTCCCTGACCCCACACAAGTACACACACGGCTCAGCTACATCCACCTTGTTAAACCCCTCCCTGACCCCACACAAGCACACACGGCTCTGCTACATCCACCTTGTAAAACCCCTCCCTGACCCCACACAAGTACACACACGGCTCTGCTACATCCACCTTGTAAACCCCTCCTGACCCCACACAAGTACACACACAGCTCTGCTACATCCACCTTGTAAAACCCCTCCTGACCCCACACAAGTACACACACGGCTCTGCTACATCCACCTTGTAAACCCCTCCTGACCCCACACAAGTACACACACGGCTCTGCTACATCCACCTTGTAAAACCCCTCCTGACCCCACACAAGTACACACACGGCTCTGCTACATCCACCTTGTTAAACCCCTCCCTGACCCCACACAAGTACACACATGGCTCTGCTACATCCACCTTGTTAAACCCCTCCCTGACCCCACACAAGTACACACATGGCTCTGCTACATCCACCTTGTAAAACCCCTCCCTGACCCCACACAAGTACACACATGGCTCTGCTACATCCACCTTGTAAAACCCCTCCCTGACCCCACACAAGTACACACACGGCTCTGCTACATCCACCTTGGTAAACCCCTCCTGACCCCACACAAGTACACACAGCACTGCTACATCCACCTTGTTAAACCCCTCCCTGACCCCACACAAAGTACACACACGGCTCTGCTAAATCCACCTTGTTAAACCCCTCCCTGACCCCACACAAGTACACACACAGCTCTGCTACATCCACCTTGCTAAACCCCTCCCTGACCCCACACAAGTACACACACGGCTCTGCTACATCCACCTTGTAAAACCCCTCCTGACCCCACACAAGTACACACACGGCTCTGCTACATCCACCTTGTTAAACCCCTCCCTGACCCCACACAAGTACACACACGGCTCTGCTACATCCACCTTGTTAAACCCCTCCCTGACCCCACACAATTACACACAAGGCTCTGCTACATCCACCTTGTAAAACCCCTCCCTGACCCCACACAAGTACACACACGGCTCTGCTACATCCACCTTGTTAAACCCCTCCCTGACCCCACACAAGTACACACACGGCTCTGCTACATCCACCTTGTTAAACCCCCCTTAACCCCACACAAGTACACACATGGCTCTGCTACATACACCTTGTAAACCCCTCCTGACCCCACACAAGTCCACACACGGCACTGCTACATCCACCTTGTAAACCCCTCCCTGACCCCACACAAAGTACACACACGGCTCTGCTACATCCACCTTGTTAAACCCCTCCCTGACCCCACACAAGTACACACACAGCTCTGCTACATCCACCTTGTTAAACCCCTCCCTGACCCCATACAAGTACACACACGGCTCTGCTACATCCACCTTGCTAAACCCCTCCCTGACCCCACACAAATACACACACTGACACACGGCTCTGCTCCGTACAACTTGTAAACCCCTCCTGACCCCACCCAAGAACACACACAGCTCTGCTACATCCACCTTGTAAAACCCTTCCCTGACCCCACACAAGTACACACACGGCTCTGCTACAACCACCTTGTAAACCCCTCCCTGACCCCACACAAGTACACACACGGCTCTGCTACATCCACCTTGTTAAACCCCTCCCTGACCCCACACAAGTACACACACTGAAACACGGCTCTGCTCCGTACAACCTGTAAACCCCTCCCTGACCCCACCCAAGAACACACACGGCTCTGCTACATCCACCTTGTTAAACCCCTCCTGACCCCACACAAGTACACACACGGCTCTGCTACATCCACCTTGTAAAACACCTCCTGACCCCACACAAGTACACACACGGCTCTGCTACATCCACCTTGTTAAACCCCTCCTGACCCCACAAAAGTACACACACGGCTCTGCTACATCCACCTTGTTAAACCCCTCCTGACCCCACACAACTACACACACGGCTCTGCTACATCCACCTTGTTAAACCCCTCCTGACCCCACACAACTACACACACGGCTCTGCTACATCCACCTTGTTAAACCCCTCCTGACCCCACACAAGTACACACACGGCTCTGCTACATCCACCTTGTTAAACCCCTCCCTGACCCCACACAAGTACACACACGGCTCTACTACATCCACCTTGTAAAACCCCTCCCTGACCCCACACAAGAACACACACGGCTCTGCTACATCCACCTTGTAAACCCCTCCTGACCCCACACAAGTACACACACGGCTCTGCTACATCCACCTTGTAAAACACCTCCTGACCCCACACAAGTACACACATGGCTCTGCTACATCCACCTTGTTAAACCCCTCCTGACCCCACACAAGTACACACACGGCTCTGCTACATTCACCTTGTAAAACCCCTCCCTGACCCCACACAAGTACACACACGGCTCTGCTACATCCACCTTGTTAAACCCCTCCCTGACCCCACACAAGTACACACATGGCTCTGCTACATCCACCTTGTTAAACCCCTCCTGACCCCACACAAGTACACACACGGCTCTGCTACAACCACCTTATAAACCACTCCAGACCCCCCACACGTACACACACGGCTCTGCTACAACCACCTTATAAACCACTCCAGACCCCCCACACGTACACACACGGCTCTGCTACATCCACCTTGTTAAACCCCTCCTGACCCCACACAAAGTACACACACGGCTCTGCTACATCCACCTTGTTAAACCCCTCCCTGACCCCACACAAGCACACACACTGACACACGGCTCTGCTCCGTACAACTTGTAAACCCCTCCTGACCCCACCCAAGAACACACACGGCTCTGCTACATCCACGTTGTTAAACCCCTCCTGACCCCACACAAGTACACACACGGCTCTGCTACATCCACCTTGTTAAACACCTCCTGACCCCACACAAGTACACACACGGATCTGCTACATCCACCTTGTTAAACCCCTCCTGACCCCACACAAGTACACACACGGCTCTGCTACATCCACCTTGTTAAACCTCTCCTGACCCCACACAAGTACACACACGGCTCTGCTACATCCACCTTGTTAAACCCCTCCCTGACCCCACACAAGTACACACACTGCTCTGCTACATCCACCTTGTTAAACCCCTCCTGACCCCACACAAGTACACACACGGTTCTGCTACATTCACCTTGTAAACCCCTCCTGACCCCACACAAAGTACACACACGGCTCTGCTACATCCACCTTGTTAAACCCCTCCTGACCCCACACAAGTACACACACGGCTCTGCTACATCCACCTTGTTAAACCCCTCCCTGACCCCACACAAGTACACACACGGCTCTGCTACATCCTCCTTGTAAACCCCTCCTGACCCCACACAAGTACACACACGGCTCTGCTACATCCACCTTGTAAAACACCTCCTGACCCCATACAAGTACACACACGGCTCTACTACATCCACCTTGTAAACCCCTCCTGACCCCACACAAAGTACACACACGGCTCTGCTACATCCACCTTGTTAAACCCCTCCTGACCCCACACAAGTACACACACGGCTCTGCTACATCCACCTTGTAAAACCCCTCCCTGACCCCACACAAGTACACACACGCTCTGCTACATCCACGTTGTTAAACCCCTCCCTGACCCCACACAAGTACACACACAGCTCTGCTACATCCACCTTGTTAAACCCCTCCTGACCCCACACAAGTACACACACAGCTCTGCTACATCCACCTTGTTAAACCCCTCCTGACCCCACACAAGTACACACACGGCTCTGCTACATCCACCTTGTTAAACCCCTCCTGACCCCACACAAGTACACACACGGCTCTGCTACATCCACCTTGTAAAACCCTCCTGACCCCACACAAAGTACACACGGCTCTGCTACATCCACCTTGTTAAACCCCTCCCTGACCCCACACAAGAACACACACGGCTCTGCTACATCCACCTTGTTAAACCCCTCCCTGACCCCACACAACTACACACACGGCTCTGCTACATCCTCCTTGTAAACCCCTCCTGACCCCACACAAGTACACACACGGCTCTGCTACATCCACCTTGTAAACCCCTCCTGACCCCACACAAGTACACACATGGCTCTGCTACATCCACCTTGTAAACCCCTCCTGACCCCACACAAGTACACACACGGCTCTGCTACATCCACCTTGTTAAACCCCTCCCTGACCCCACACAAGTACACACACGGCTCTGCTACATCCTCCTTGTAAACCCCTCCTGACCCCACACAAGTACACACACGGCTCTGCTACATCCACCTTGTAAACCCCTCCTGACCCCACACAAGTACACACACGGCTCTGCAACATCCACCTTGTTAAACCCCTCCCTGACCCCACACAAGTACACACACGGCTCTGCTACTTCCTCCTTGTAAACCCCTCCTGACCCCACACAAGTACACACACGGCTCTGCTACATCCTCCTTGTAAACCCCTCCTGACCCCACACAAGTACACACACGGCTCTGCTACATCCACCTTGTAAACCCCTCCTGACCCCACACAAGTACACACATGGCTCTGCTACATCCACCTTGTAAACCCCTCCTGACCCCACACAAGTACACACACGGCTCTGCTACATCCACCTTGTTAAACCCCTCCCTGACCCCACAAAAGTACACACACGGCTCTGCTACATCCTCCTTGTAAACCCTTCCTGACCCCACACAAGTACACACACGGCTCTGCTACATCCACCTTGTAAAACACCTCCTGACCCCATACAAGTACACACACGGCTCTACTACATCCAGATTGTAAACCCCTCCTGACCCCACACAAGTACACACACGGCTCTGCTACATCCACCTTGTAAACCCCTCTTGACCCCACACAAGTACACACACGGCTCTGCTACATTCACGTTGTAAAACCCCTCCCTGACCCCACACAAGTACACACACGGCTCTGCTACATCCACCTTGTTAAACCCCTCCCTGACCCCACACAAGTACACACATGGCTCTGCTACATCCACCTTGTTAAACCCCTCCTGACCCCACACAAGTACACACACGGCTCTGCTACAACCACCTTATAAACCACTCCAGACCCCCCACACGTACACACACGACTCTGCTACAACCACCTTATAAACCACTCCAGACCCCCCACACGTACACACACGGCTCTGCTACATCCACCTTGTTAAACCCCTCCTGACCCCACACAAAGTACACACACGGCTCTGCTACATCCACCTTGTTAAACCCCTCCCTGAACCCACAAAAGTACACACACTGACACACGGCTCTGCTCCGTACAACTTGTAAACCCCTCCTGACCCCACCCAAGAACACACACGGCTCTGCTACATCCACGTTGTTAAACCCCTCCTGACCCCACACAAGTACACACACGGCTCTGCTACATCCACCTTGTTAAACACCTCCTGACCCCACACAAGTACACACACGGCTCTGCTACATCCACCTTGTTAAACCCCTCCTGACCCCACACAAGTACACACACGGCTCTGCTACATCCACCTTGTTAAACCTCTCTTGACCCCACACAAGTACACACACGGCTCTGCTACATCCACCTTGTTAAACCCCTCCCTGACCCCACACAAGTACACACACGGCTCTGCTACATCCACCTTGTTAAACCCCTCCTGACCCCACACAAGTACACACACGGCTCTGCTACATTCACCTTGTAAACCCCTCCTGACCCCACACAAAGTACACACACGGCTCTGCTACATCCACCTTGTTAAACCCCTCCTGACCCCACACAAGTACACACACGGCTCTGCTACATCCACCTTGTTAAACCCCTCCCTGACCCCACACAAGTACACACACGGCTCTGCTACATCCTCCTTGTAAACCCCTCCTGACCCCACACAAGTACACACACGGCTCTGCTACATCCACCTTGTAAAACACCTCCTGACCCCATACAAGTACACACACGGCTCTACTACATCCACCTTGTAAACCCCTCCTGACCCCACACAAAGTACACACACGGCTCTGCTACATCCACCTTGTTAAACCCCTCCTGACCCCACACAAGTACACACACGGCTCTGCTACATCCACCTTGTAAAACCCCTCCCTGACCCCACACAAGTACACACACGCTCTGCTACATCCACCTTGTTAAACCCCTCCCTGACCCCACACAAGTACACACACAGCTCTGCTACATCCACCTTGTTAAACCCCTCCTGACCCCACACAAGTACACACACAGCTCTGCTACATCCACCTTGTTAAACCCCTCCTGACCCCACACAAGTACACACACGGCTCTGCTACATCCACCTTGTTAAACCCCTCCTGACCCCACACAAGTACACACACGGCTCTGCTACATCCACCTTGTAAAACCCTCCTGACCCCACACAAAGTACACACGGCTCTGCTACATCCACCTTGTTAAACCCCTCCCTGACCCCACACAAGAACACACACGGCTCTGCTACATCCACCTTGTTAAACCCCTCCCTGACCCCACACAACTACACACACGGCTCTGCTACATCCTCCTTGTAAACCCCTCCTGACCCCACACAAGTACACACACGGCTCTGCTACATCCACCTTGTAAACCCCTCCTGACCCCACACAAGTACACACATGGCTCTGCTACATCCAACTTGTAAACCCCTCCTGACCCCACACAAGTACACACACGGCTCTGCTACATCCACCTTGTTAAACCCCTCCCTGACCCCACACAAGTACACACACGGCTCTGCTACATCCTCCTTGTAAACCCCTCCTGACCCCACACAAGTACACACACGGCTCTGCTACATCCACCTTGTAAACCCCTCCTGACCCCACACAAGTACACACATGGCTCTGCTACATCCACCTTGTTAAACCCCTCCCTGACCCCACACAAGTACACACACGGCTCTGCTACATCCTCCTTGTAAACCCCTCCTGACCCCACACAAGTACACACACTGCTCTGCTACATCCTCCTTGTAAACCCCTCCTGACCCCACACAAGTACACACACGGCTCTGCTACATCCACCTTGTAAACCCCTCCTGACCCCACACAAGTACACACATGGCTCTGCTACATCCACCTTGTAAACCCCTCCTGACCCCACACAAGTACACACACGGCTCTGCTACATCCACCTTGTTAAACCCCTCCCTGACCCCACACAAGTACACACACGGCTCTGCTACATCCTCCTTGTAAACCCCTCCTGACCCCACACAAGTACACACACGGCTCTGCTACATCCACCTTGTAAAACACCTCCTGACCCCATACAAGTACACACACGGCTCTACTACATCCACCTTGTAAACCCCTCCTGACCCCACACAAAGTACACACACGGCTCTGCTACATCCACCTTGTTAAACCCCTCCTGACCCCACACAAGCACACACACGGCTCTGCTACATCCACCTTGTTAAACCCCTCCTGACCCCACACAAGCACACACACGGCTCTGCTACATCCACCTTGTTAAACCCCTCCCTGACCCCACACAAGTACACACACGGCTCTGCTACATCCTCCTTGTAAACCCCTCCTGACCCCACACAAGTACACACACGGCTCTGCTACATCCACCTTGATAAACCCCTCCCTGACCCCACACAAGTACACACAAGGCTCTGCTACATCCTCCTTGTAAACCCCTCCTGACCCCACACAAGTACACACACGGCTCTGCTACATCCACCTTGTTAAACCCCTCCCTGACCCCACACAAGTACACACACGGCTCTACTACATCCACCTTGTAAACCCCTCCTGACCCCACACAAGTACACACACGGCTCTGCTACATCCACCTTGTAAACCCCTCCCTGACCCCACACAAGAACACACACGGCTCTACTACATCCACCTTGTAAACCCCTCCTGACCCCACACAAGTACACACACGGCTCTGCTACATCCACCTTGTTAAACCCCTCCTGACCCCACACAAGTACACACACGGCACTGCTACATCCACCTTGTTAAACCCCTCCTGACCCCACACAAGTACACACACGGCTCTGCTACATCCACCTTGTTAAACCCCTCCTGACCCCACACAAGAACACACACGGCTCTACTACATCCACCTTGTAAACCCCTCCTGACCCCACACAAGTACACACACGGCTCTGCTACATCCACCTTGTTAAACCCCTCCCTGACCCCACACAAGTACACACACGGCTCTACTACATCCTCCTTGTAAACCCCTCCTGACCCCACACAAGTACACACACGGCTCTGCTACATCCACCTTGTAAACCCCTCCCTGACCCCACACAAGAACACACACGGCTCTGCTACATCCACCTTGTTAAACCCCTCCTGACCCCACACAAGTACACACACGGCTCTGCTACATCCTCCTTGTAAACCCCTCCTGACCCCACACAAGTACACACACGGCTCTGCTACATCCACCTTGTAAAACACCTCCTGACCCCATACAAGTACACACACGGCTCTACTACATCCACCTTGTAAACCCCTCCTGACCCCACACAAAGTACACACACGGCTCTGCTACATCCACCTTGTTAAACCCCTCCTGACCCCACACAAGCACACACACGGCTCTGCTACATCCACCTTGTTAAACCCCTCCTGACCCCACACAAGCACACACACGGCTCTGCTACATCCACCTTGTTAAACCCCTCCCTGACCCCACACAAGTACACACACGGCTCTGCTACATCCTCCTTGTAAACCCCTCCTGACCCCACACAAGTACACACACGGCTCTGCTACATCCACCTTGATAAACCCCTCCCTGACCCCACACAAGTACACACACGGCTCTGCTACATCCTCCTTGTAAACCCCTCCTGACCCCACACAAGTACACACACGGCTCTGCTACATCCACCTTGTTAAACTCCTCCCTGACCCCACACAAGTACACACACGGCTCTACTACATCCACCTTGTAAACCCCTCCTGACCCCACACAAGTACACACACGGCTCTGCTACATCCACCTTGTAAACCCCTCCCTGACCCCACACAAGAACACACACGGCTCTACTACATCCACCTTGTAAACCCCTCCTGACCCCACACAAGTACACACACGGCTCTGCTACATCCACCTTGTTAAACCCCTCCTGACCCCACACAAGTACACACACGGCACTGCTACATCCACCTTGTTAAACCCCTCCTGACCCCACACAAGTACACACACGGCTCTGCTACATCCACCTTGTAAACCCCTCCCTGACCCCACACAAGAACACACACGGCTCTGCTACATCCACCTTGTTAAACCCCTCCCTGACCCCACACAAGTACACACACGGCTCTGCTACATCCTCCTTGTAAACCCCTCCTGACCCCACACAAGTACACACACGGCTCTGCTACATCCACCTTGTAAAACACCTCCTGACCCCATACAAGTACACACACGGCTCTACTACATCCACCTTGTAAACCCCTCCTGACCCCACACAAAGTACACACACGGCTCTGCTACATCCACCTTGTTAAACCCCTCCTGACCCCACACAAGCACACACACGGCTCTGCTACATCCACCTTGTTAAACCCCTCCTGACCCCACACAAGCACACACACGGCTCTGCTACATCCACCTTGTTAAACCCCTCACTGACCCCACACAAGTACACACACGGCTCTGCTACATCCTCCTTGTAAACCCCTCCTGACCCCACACAAGTACACACACGGCTCTGCTACATCCACCTTGATAAACCCCTCCCTGACCCCACACAAGTACACACACGGCTCTGCTACATCCTCCTTGTAAACCCCTCCTGACCCCACACAAGTACACACACGGCACTGCTACATCCACCTTGTTAAACTCCTCCCTGACCCCACACAAGTACACACACGGCTCTACTACATCCACCTTGTAAACCCCTCCTGACCCCACACAAGTACACACACGGCTCTGCTACATCCACCTTGTAAACCCCTCCCTGACCCCACACAAGAACACACACGGCTCTACTACATCCACCTTGTAAACCCCTCCTGACCCCACACAAGTACACACACGGCTCTGCTACATCCACCTTGTTAAACCCCTCCTGACCCCACACAAGTACACACACGGCACTGCTACATCCACCTTGTTAAACCCCTCCTGACCCCACACAAGTACACACACGGCTCTGCTACATCCACCTTGTTAAACCCCTCCTGACCCCACACAAGAACACACACAGCTCTACTACATCCACCTTGTAAACCCCTCCTGACCCCACACAAGTACACACACGGCTCTGCTACATCCACCTTGTTAAACCCCTCCCTGACCCCACACAAGTACACACACGGCTCTACTACATCCTCCTTGTAAACCCCTCCTGACCCCAGACAAGTACACACACGGCTCTGCTACATCCACCTTGTAAACCCCTCCCTGACCCCACACAAGTACACACACGGCTCTGCTACATCCACCTTGTAAACCCCTCCTGACCCCACACAAGTACACACACGGCTCTGCTACATCCACCTTGTAAACCCCTCCCTGACCCCACACAAGTACACACATAGCTCTGCTACATCCACCTTGTTAAACCCCTCCCTGACCCCACACAAGTACACACACGGCTCTACTACATCGTCCTTGTAAACCCCTCCTGACCCCAGACAAGTACACACACGGCTCTGCTACATCCACCTTGTAAACCCCTCCCTGACCCCACACAAGTACACACACGGCTCTGCTACATCCACCTTGTAAACCCCTCCTGACCCCACACAAGTACACACACGGCTCTGCTACATCCACCTTGTAAACCCCTCCCTGACCCCACACAAGTACACACACAGCTCTGCTACATCCACCTTGTTAAACCCCTCCTGACCCCACACAAGTACACACACGGCACTGCTACATCCACCTTGTTAAACCCCTCCTGACCCCACACAAGTACACACACGGCTCTGCTACATCCACCTTGTTAAACCCCTCCTGACCCCACACAAGAACACACACGGCTCTACTACATCCACCTTGTAAACCCCTCCTGACCCCACACAAGTACACACACGGCTCTGCTACATCCACCTTGTTAAACTCCTCCCTGACCCCACACAAGTACACACACGGCTCTACTACATCCACCTTGTAAACCCCTCCTGACCCCACACAAGTACACACACGGCTCTGCTACATCCACCTTGTAAACCCCTCCCTGACCCCACACAAGAACACACACGGCTCTACTACATCCACCTTGTAAACCCCTCCTGACCCCACACAAGTACACACACGGCTCTGCTACATCCACCTTGTTAAACCCCTCCTGACCCCGCACAAGTACACACACGGCAATGCTACATCCACCTTGTTAAACCCCTCCTGACCCCACACAAGTACACACACGGCTCTGCTACATCCACCTTGTCAAACCCCTCCTGACCCCACACAAGAACACACACGGCTCTACTACATCCACCTTGTAAACCCCTCCTGACCCCACACAAGTACACACACGGCTCTGCTACATCCACCTTGTTAAACCCCTCCCTGACCCCACACAAGTACACACACGGCTCTACTACATCCTCCTTGTAAACCCCTCCTGACCCCAGACAAGTACACACACGGCTCTGCTACATCCACCTTGTAAACCCCTCCCTGACCCCACACAAGTACACACACGGCTCTGCTACATCCACCTTGTAAACCCCTCCTGACCCCACACAAGTACACACACGGCTCTGCTACATCCACCTTGTAAACCCCTCCCTGACCCCACACAAGTACACACACAGCTCTGCTACATCCACCTTGTAAACCCCTCCTGACCCCACACAAGTACACACACGGCTCTGCTACATCCACCTTGTTAAACCCCTCCTGACCCCACACAAGAACACACACGGCTCTACTACATCCACCTTGTAAACCCCTCCTGACCCCACACAAGTACACACACGGCTCTGCTACATCCACCTTGTTAAACTCCTCCCTGACCCCACACAAGTACACACACGGCTCTACTACATCCACCTTGTAAACCCCTCCTGACCCCACACAAGTACACACACGGCTCTGCTACATCCACCTTGTAAACCCCTCCCTGACCCCACACAAGAACACACACGGCTCTACTACATCCACCTTGTAAACCCCTCCTGACCCCACACAAGTACACACACGGCTCTGCTACATCCACCTTGTTAAACCCCTCCTGACCCCGCACAAGTACACACACGGCAATGCTACATCCACCTTGTTAAACCCCTCCTGACCCCACACAAGTACACACACGGCTCTGCTACATCCACCTTGTCAAACCCCTCCTGACCCCACACAAGAACACACACGGCTCTACTACATCCACCTTGTAAACCCCTCCTGACCCCACACAAGTACACACACGGCTCTGCTACATCCACCTTGTTAAACCCCTCCCTGACCCCACACAAGTACACACACGGCTCTACTACATCCTCCTTGTAAACCCCTCCTGACCCCAGACAAGTACACACACGGCTCTGCTACATCCACCTTGTAAACCCCTCCCTGACCCCACACAAGTACACACACGGCTCTGCTACATCCACCTTGTAAACCCCTCCTGACCCCACACAAGTACACACACGGCTCTGCTACATCCACCTTGTAAACCCCTCCCTGACCCCACACAAGTACACACACAGCTCTGCTACATCCACCTTGTAAACCCCTCCCTGACCCCACACAAAGTACACATACGGCTCTGCTACATCCTCCTTGTAAAACCCCTCCCTGACCCCACACAAGTACACACACGGCTCTGCTACATCCACCTTGTAAACCCCTCCCTGACCCCACACAAAGTACACATACGGCTCTGCTACATCCACCTTGTAAACCCCTCCTGACCCCACACAAAGTACACATACGGCTCTGCTACATCCACCTTGTAAACCCCTCCTGACCCCACACAAGAACACACACGGCTCTGCTACATCCACCTTGTAAACCCCTCCCTGACCCCACACAAGTACACACATGGCTCTGCTACATCCACCTTGTAAACCCCTCCCTGACCCCACACAAAGTACACATACGGCTCTGCTACATCCACCTTGTAAACCCCTCCTGACCCCACACAAAGTACACACACGGCACTGCTACATCCACCTTGTAAACCCCTCCTGACCCCACACAAGAACACACACGGCTCTGCTACATCCACCTTGTCAAACCCCTCCTGACCCCACACAAGAACACACACGGCTCTACTACATCCACCTTGTAAACCCCTCCTGACCCCACACAAGAACACACACGGCTCTACTACATCCACCTTGTAAACCCCTCCTGACCCCACACAAGTACACACACGGCTCTGCTACATCCACCTTGTTAAACCCCTCCCTGACCCCACACAAGTACACACACGGCTCTACTACATCCTCCTTGTAAACCCCTCCTGACCCCAGACAAGTACACACACGGCTCTGCTACATCCACCTTGTAAACCCCTCCCTGACCCCACACAAGTACACACACGGCTCTGCTACATCCACCTTGTAAACCCCTCCTGACCCCACACAAGTACACACACGGCTCTGCTACATCCACCTTGTAAACCCCTCCCTGACCCCACACAAAGTACACATACGGCTCTGCTACATCCTCCTTGTAAAACCCCTCCCTGACCCCACACAAGTACACACACGGCTCTGCTACATCCACCTTGTAAACCCCTCCCTGACCCCACACAAAGTACACATACGGCTCTGCTACATCCACCTTGTAAACCCCTCCTGACCCCACACAATGTACACATACGGCTCTGCTACATCCACCTTGTAAACCCCTCCTGACCCCACACAAGAACACACACGGCTCTGCTACATCCACCTTGTAAACCCCTCCCTGACCCCACACAAGTACACACATGGCTCTGCTACATCCACCTTGTAAACCCCTCCCTGACCCCACACAAAGTACACATACGGCTCTGCTACATCCACCTTGTAAACCCCTCCTGACCCCACACAAAGTACACACACGGCTCTGCTACATCCACCTTGTTAAACCCCTCCTGACCCCACACAAGTACACACATGGCTCTGCTACATCCACCTTGTAAACCCCTCCTGACCCCACAGAAGTACACACACGGCTCTGCTACATCCACCTTGTAAACCCCTCCTGACCCCACACAAGAACACACACGGCTCTGCTACATCCACCTTGTAAAACCCCTCCCTGACCCCACACAAGTACACACATGGCTCTGCTACATCCACCTTGTAAACCCCTCCCTGACCCCACACAAAGTACACATACGGCTCTGCTACATCCACCTTGTAAACCCCTCCTGACCCCACACAAAGTACACACACGGCTCTGCTACATCCACCTTGTTAAACCCCTCCTGACCCCACACAAGTACACACACGGCTCTGCTACATCCACCTTGTAAACCCCTCCTGACCCCACAGAAGTACACACACGGCTCTGCTACATCCACCTTGTAAACCCCTCCTGACCCCACACAAGAACACACACGGCTCTGCTACATCCACCTTGTAAACCCCTCCCTGACCCCACACAAGTACACACATGGCTCTGCTACATCCACCTTGTAAACCCCTCCCTGACCCCACACAAAGTACACATACGGCTCTGCTACATCCACCTTGTAAACCCCTCCTGACCCCACACAAAGTACACACACGGCTCTGCTACATCCACCTTGTAAACCCCTCCTGACCCCACACAAGAACACACACGGCTCTGCTACATCCACCTTGTAAACCCCTCCCTGACCCCACACAAGTACACACATGGCTCTGCTACATCCACCTTGTAAACCCCTCCCTGACCCCACACAAAGTACACATACGGCTCTGCTACATCCACCTTGTAAACCCCTCCTGACCCCACACAAAGTACACACACGGCTCTGCTACATCCACCTTGTAAACCCCTCCCTGACCCCACACAAAGTACACATACGGCTCTGCTACATCCTCCTTGTAAAACCCCTCCCTGACCCCACACAAGTACACACACGGCTCTGCTACATCCACCTTGTAAACCCCTCCTGACCCCACACAAAGTACACACACGGCTCTGCTACATCCACCTTGTAAACCCCTCCCTGACCCCACACAAAGTACACATACGGCTCTGCTACATCCTCCTTGTAAAACCCCTCCCTGACCCCACACAAGTACACACACGGCACTGCTACATCCACCTTGTAAACCCCTCCCTGACCCCACACAAGTACACATACGGCTCTGCTACATCCACCTTGTAAACCCCTCCCTGACCCCACTGTCCTACACATAAACGTTGCCTCATCCATCCAGACCAGCACCATAATGAAAAGCGACCAGCACAGCAGAGTCCTGCACACACTGAGGCCCCTGATCATGTGACCCCTGACTCCTCCCCTCCTGTGACCTCATCACAGGTCCTGTGCCGACACCGCACACAAGATTACAGCCGAAGGAAGCGATGATCATTGCTGGCTGTAAGGGGCTTCATCACTGCGTAGGTCCCTCGCGGAGGGCGCAGGATGGGGTGGGGGGCGTGGCGGCGGCCGGCGGGTATCCCAGACAGCGTGAGTGGGCCCTCCCATCTCGCCAGGGCCCCGGCACTTGCCCGGGTGCGCCGGGTGCTGACGCCGGCCCCTGGGTACGAGCGACCAGTGAGTGACAGTGACATTCGGGGGCGGGGCCCACCGAGGAATCCAACGGTACCTCGGTGGGCCAGTCCGAGCCTGTAGCCGCCACACGGGAAGCAGTGGCAAGGGTCTTTTGGTGGCCTTTAATGGCTTCTGATATCAAGAAACATGTTGCAGCATGTGAAATATGTGCCCGTTCTAAGAGCTCGTGTTGCTGGCCGGCCGGGGAATTGGTGCCTTTGCCAGTCCCAGGGAGGCCATGGACTCACTTTTTCATGGACCTCATCACCAATCTTCCATCATCCTGTGGTAAAACTGTAATTTGGGTAGTGGTGGACAGGTTTTCTAAGTTGGCACATTTTGTACCCATGGCAAGTTTACCTTCAGCAGAGATGCTCTCGAGACATTTCCTGTCCCAGGTGGTATGCTTACACGGGGTCCCCACTAATATTGTGTCAGACAGAAAGACTGAGTTTGTGTCTAAGTTCTGGTGGGCCTTCTGCAGAAAATTAGGGATATCTCTGTCTTTTTCCTCAGCGTAACACCCAGAAACCAACGGACAAACTGAACGCACCAACCAGTCGCTTGAACAAATTCTTTGGTGCCTGACTTCAACCCTGCAAAGCGACTGGTCTGATGCCTTACCATTAGCAGAATTCGCCTTCAACAACCGTGTAAACCAATCTACCAGTAGGACACCATTTTTTTATTAATTATGGGATGAACCCTCATTTTGGGGAATTTTTTCGAATAGATTCTGGTTGTCCGAGGGCAGAGGACGGGGTTAATCGTCTCAAGGATCTTTGGACAAAGGTCTGATTAAATATTTCTAAGGCTCAGGAAAGATATAAACATTTGCGGATAGGAAAAGGGACTGGGCTCAGATGCTGCTTTGTGGGGATAAGGTGTGGCTGTCCACACAAAATATATAATCTTCGATTGCCCACTGCTAAACTGGGGCCTAAATTTATTGGGCCCTATGAGGTCATCGAAGTAGTGAACCCGGTAACCTACCGCCTCGGTCTTCCTCCCTCCTTAAAACTCCATAATGTTTTTCATAGGTCTTTACTTAAACCCTTGGGAGTGGGGAGAGAGGATACTCAAGCTGCTCCTCCTCCAGTCTTGGTTGAGGGACATATAGAGTTCAAGGTACAACATATTGTGGAGTCCAGGTGAGTTTGGGGGTCTTTGCAGTATTTGGTACATTGCAGGGGGTATGGTCCGGAAGATCGGTCATTGGTACCAGCCAGATCGGTACATGCTGACCTTCTGGATCGTGCATTCCATGCCCGGCATCCTGGGAAGCCTGGGGGTCCAGAGGCCCCCCATTAAGAGGGGGTTACTGTCATGATCTGCTTATTTTGTGAGATTGGGCAGTTCAGAAGTTAATCTGAATGACCTCACTCTGGGATGCTGGGAGGCTTCTTATAGCCTCATTGTGGGGTCATTCCTCGCCGCTTATACTTTGACCCTTGGCCGAGTGTGTGTGACCCTGTTGTGCCTGTGCTACTTTATGCTTGTCTGGTTCTGATCTGGTTCTGTCCCCATTAAGAGTTCTGCCTGTCCCTCCTGTACTGCGCTGCCATCTCTGTGTATGACCTCCTGGCTGCATCCTGACTATTCTCTGCTCGCCCCTCCTGTACTGCACTGCTAGCTCTGTGTATGATTCCTTGCCTACAATCTGACTATTCTCTGCTTGCCCCACCTATACCATGCCGCCCTCTCCGTGTATGACCTAGTTTGTCCGACCTGAGTTCACTCTCCTCAGTCACTGCCACATACCCCTGGGTCTGTGGTCTCTCAGCGATGCTCTATGGTAGCCCCGCCCCCTCCTGTGACACGCGGTCACATGATCACAGATCCTTCTGCTTCCTGCTACCCTCAGTGTTCCCTCTCACCGCGATGCTCAGGTCCTGTCTGCCTGAGCTTCCCCCGCAGCACCTGACCCCGGGCCCTCCCACAGTGTGGGTGAGTCACCCTGCTTAGCCGTGGCAGTTCGCCGGTGCTGACAGGATCCAGATAATTTGCTTCCGGAGCCGCGCATTAACTTTCGGAGGTATTCACTGCACTCGGCAGTCTTCGGCTTTTTCCGGCAGTGTTCGTGCGTTGACGTCAGGGTTCACCCTAGTTCATGGCTTGGGCCATGAGCTGGGGTGAACCCTGACATCACCACGCGAAAACTGCCGACGCCTACCAAAAATTGCCAAGCAGTGGAGAGAATAACCCGGAAGTTAATGAGCGGCCCCTGAAGTAGATGCGGCCAGGAGACAGTGAGATGGGAGGACGCATCGCTGGACCAGTAAGTATAATTATAATGTTTATTATTAATTTTATGCTTTGTTTTACAGCCCCCCCCGCGCCCATCCCATATCTGTAAAGTCCAAGTTCGGGGTTCGGACGCAAGTTCATGTCATTTCTTGCCCCGAGCACGAACTTTACAAAAAAATTCGGGTGAACCCACCGATCCCGATCATCGAGGGAGACGCCCATCACTACTGGTCACAATTAGAGACTAAATGGATCTGTAAATTAAATACCTTACATCCAAATGGTCTAAATGAATTAACCCCTTTAGTGAACTCCTTAAAAAATAAAAATAAAAAACAAAGCAAAAAATAATGATTTATTATCATTCCGCCGAACAAAAAGTGGAATAATGCGCAATCAAAAGGACGGATATAAATAACCACGGTACCGCTGAAAACATCATCTTGTCCTGCAAAAAACGAGCCGCCACACAGCGTTATCAGTGAAAAAATAAAGTTATTGCTCGCAGAATAAAGCGATGCAAAAATAATTATTTTTTACATAAAATTGTTTTCATTGCATAAAAGCGCCAAAACATAAAAAAAGACATAAATGAGGTATCGCTGTAACCGTACTGACCCAAAGAATAAAACTGCCTTACCAATTTTACCGCATGCAGAATGGTGTAAACGCACCCCCCAAAAGAAATTCTTGAAATGCTGGTTTTTGTTCATTCTGCGTCCCAAAAATCGGAATAAAAAGCGATCAAAAAAGTCACGTGCCCGAAAATGGTAACAATAAAAACGTCAACTCATCCCGCCAAAAATAAAACCTCATATGACTCAGTGGGTCAAAATACGGAGAAATTATAGCTCTCAATATGTGGTGATGCAAAAACTATTTTTACAATAAAAAGCGTCTTTTAGCGTGTGACAGCTGCCAAACATAAAAACCGCCATAAATAGTAAATCAACCCCCCCCGTTATCACCCGTTATAGTAAGGGAAAAATAATAAAATTAAAAAAAGTATTTATTTCCATTTTCCTATTAGGGTCAGGGCTGAGATTAGGGTTAAACATGTGTTGGGGTTAGGGTTGGAGTTAGAATTGGGGGTTTCCACTGTTTGGGCACATCAGGTGCTCTCCAAACGCAACATGGCGTCTGATCTCAATTCCAGCCAATTCTGCGTTGAAAAAGTCAAATGGTGCTCCTTCCCTTCCGAGCCCCGACGTGTGTCCATACAGTAGTTTTCTCCCACATATGCGGTGTCAGCGTACTCAGGACAAATTGGACAACAACTTTTGGGGTCAAATTTCTCCTCTTACCCTTGGGAAAATAAAAAAAATTGGGGATTAAAAGATAATGTTTGTGGAAAAAATATGATTTTTTCATTTTCACGCCCGGGCGTTATAAGCTTCTATGAAGCACTGGGGGGTTCAAAGTGCTCTCCACAAATCTAGATAAGTTCCTTAGGGGGTCTAGTTTCCAAAATGGTGTAATTTGTGGGGGTTTCCACTGTTTTGGTACATCAGGGGCTTTCCAAACGCGGCATGGCGTCCAATCCTAATCCCAGCCAAAAAAGTCAAATGGCGCTGCTTCCCGAGCTCTGCCATGCGCCCAAATAGTGGTTTACCCCCACATATGGGGTATCAGCGTACTCAGGACAAATTGCACAATACATTTTGCGGTCCTGTTACCCTTGGAAAAATAAAAATTGAGGGTGAAAAGATCAATTTTGTGGAAAAAATATGATTTTTTTAATTGTATGGCTGTACGTTATAAACTTCTGTGAAGTCCTTGGGGGTTCAAAGCTCTCACCACACATCTACATAAGTTCCTTGGGGGGTCTAGTTTCCAAAATGGTGTAATTTGTGGGGGGTTTCCACTGTTTTGGTACATCAGGGGCTTTCCAAACGCGACATGGTGTCCGATCTCAATTCCAGCCAAAAAAGTCAAATGACGCTGCTTCCCTTCCGAGCTCTGCCATGCGCCCAAATAGTCGTTTACACCCACATATGGGGTATTAGTGTACTCAGGACAATTTGCACAATAACTTTCAGGGTCCTGTTACCCTTGGGAAAATAAAAATTGGGGGTGAAAAGATCAATTTTGTGGAAAAAATATGATTTTTTTAATTGTATGGCTGTACGTTATAAACTTCTGTGAAGTCCTTGGGGGTTCAAAGCTCTCACCACACATCTACATAAGTTCCTTGGGGGGTCTAGTTTCCAAAATGGTGTAATTTGTGGGGGGTTTCCACTGTTTTGGTACATCAGGGGCTTTCCAAACGCGACATGGTGTCCGATCTCAATTCCAGCCAAAAAAGTCAAATGACGCTGCTTCCCTTCCGAGCTCTGCCATGCGCCCAAATAGTCGTTTACACCCACATATGGGGTATTAGTGTACTCAGGACAATTTGCACAATAACTTTCAGGGTCCTGTTACCCTTGGGAAAATAAAAATTGGGGGTGAAAAGATCCGATCTGAATTCCAGCCAATTTTGCATTGAAAAAGTCAAACGGCGCTCCTTCCAGTCTGAGCTCTGCCATGAGCCGAAACAGTGGTTCCCCCCACATATTAGGCATCAGCGTACTCAGGACAAATTGCACAATAACTTTTGCAGTCCAATTTCTCCTGTTACGCTTGGTAAATTTAAAAAAATTGGACCTGAAGTAATTTTTTTGTGAAAAAAAGTTAAATGTTCTTTTTTTTAAACATTCAAAAAATTCCTGGGAAGCACCTGAAGGGTTAATAAACTTCTTGAATGTGGTTTTGAGCACCTTGAGGGGTGCAGTTTTTAGAATGGTGTCATTTTTGGGGATTTTCTATCATATAGACCCCTCAAAGTGACTTCAAATGTGATGTGGTCCGTAAAAATAAAATGGTGTTGCAAAAGTGAGAAATCGCTGGTCAACTTTTAACCCTTATGACAAAAAAAAAATTGGGTTCCCAAATTGTGCTGATGTAAAGTAAATATGTGGGAAATGTTACTTATTAAGTTTTTTGTGTGCCGTATCTCTGTGATTTCAGGGCATAAAAATTCAAAGTTGGAAAATTGCGAAATTTTCAAAATTTTTGCCAAATTTCCGTTTTTTTCACAAATAAACGCAAGTTATTTGAATTAAATTTTGCCACTAACATGAAGTACAATATGTTACGAGAAAACATTGTCAGAATCACTGGGATCCATGGAAGCTCCAGAGTTATTACCTCATAAAGGGACAGTGGTCAGAATTGTAAAAATTGGCCCGGTCATTAACGTGCAAACCACCCTTGGGGGTTAAGGGGTTAAGCTGCTTTTCTCTTTATATCTTTACCATATCACTGTTTATTCTCTTTTCTTACCCGTTGCACAGTTGCACTCTCACTGGTCACTTGGTGGGGTCACATTTGGCTCTTTTCACATGCATTGTTCTCTTTCCGGACCCCCCTCACTATCACTTCACCTGACTGATCGCTACCAGGTGGCTCTATGCAGCATTATTCATCTTGGTCTTACCAACAGGTTTTCATCCTGAACCTCCTGCTTCACTGAACGCTCGTGTGGTATGGACCCATCTGGTCTCCATGGCAATGAGTCATCCAGCGTCATTCCAGTCACTCCCCCTCGGTGACGCCATCCAATCAGAGGTGCCTGGAGGCGGAGTTACCCGGGATGGCGTGTGACGCTGTTTCCTGGATCCCGCACTTGACACACCACCTGGGGGCGTCACAGATGCCTGTACCCACCTGGGGTATACTCGCTCCCTGTGACCTCTGATTGGCATTTGCCCCAGGTCGCTCGGTTTACACCAATAAGCCATCAGGGGTATGTCCCCACCACTATTAGGTGTCACGCCAATAACATGAACCTGGACAGGAAAGGGCCGGTATAAACAATAACCACCAATGTGATTGGCTGACATTGGCCGACTCAATCATGTGTTCCATAGATGTGACCGGGGAACAGCCCCAATTCCTTTAGGAACACCCCCACTTTACCCCAGAGTTACTCCCCTTGCCTGGATTAGTGCAGGACCTTGGTGTGTTGGAAACACTTATCCGTACCCTCTGAGGAAGCTGACGTGGCGAAACGCCCGTAAGAGGGAATAGTGGTGAATCTGCCATCTTTCTCTGTACACTCCCGACATGTCGCCTGTAGGATCTATAATCTCCATCTCTTGTTAGGATGGTTCCTCCTTTACACTATATGGGCTGTGCTGTATTCCTGGGATATCCCATATAGCACTGGCTGCACTTTATATCTCCTCTCTGTATCCCAGGGATGTAATGCACTGTCAGCTCTTTATTCTCTCACTATTTATACCCTTTGCTCTGTGTCCTCTCATTATATAAGCTATTCATCTATAAGTGCACAGGATCTATTCCCCTTATACACTGATATCCAGTGATAGATCTACAATCCGTTTACATATATCTATGTATGGATTTATCTTATCTATATATATAAAACTGAATATATATATGTATGTGTGTGTGTGTGTGTATCACCAACCAATCACGAAGCATCTTTCATTTCACCAGAGCTGTTCAAAAGAAGCTGAGCTGTGATTGGTTGCTATCAGCAAGTTTTTCCACTTGACAACACCTCAGCAGACACTGACATGGTGGGAGAAATCTAGCATCCCCGGGAACATAAGCTCCAGCCATTGTCTTCCCTCCCAGACAGGAGCACAGAGCACATGACATAAATGAATCCCCCCCTCCCATGGATCATTGGTATGGAAGTTAGGGCAAATCCACTCAGCGTTTTGGTACTGACCCCAGGCCTTTCTTAAAGGGATCTCCTGTACGGAAGTTAGGGCAAATCCCTCAGCGCTCTGATTCTGACCCCAGGGTTCTATTAAAGGGATCATTAGTATGCAAGTCAGGGCAAATCCACTCAGCGCTCAGGTTCTGACACCAGGCCTCTCTTAAAGGGATCCCCAGTATGGAAGTTAGGACCGTTCCACTCAGCGCTCTGGCTCTGATCCCAGGCTGACGAGATGATGTGGGATATTAGGGGTAGTAGTCCGGTGGCTCTGACGGGATGATGTGGGATATTAGGGGTAGTAGTGCGGTGGCTCTGGCTGACAGGATGATGTGGGATATTAGAGGTAGTAGTCCGGTGGCTCTGACGGGATGATGTGGGATATTAGGGGTAGTAGTCCGGTGGCTCTAGCTGATGGGATGATGTGGGATATTAGGGGGAGTAGTCCGGTGGCTCTGGCTGATGGGATGATGTGGGATATTAGGGGGAGTAGTCCAGTGGCTCTGGCTGACGAGATGATGTGGGATATTAGGGGTAGTAGTCCGGCGGCTCTGGCTGACGAGATGATGTGGGATATTAGGGGTAGCAGTCCGGTGGCTCTGGCTGATGGGATGATGTGGGATATTAGGGGTAGTAGTCCGGTGGCTCTGGCTGACGGGATGATGTGGGATATTAGGGGTATTAGTCCGGTGGCTCTGGCTGATGGGATGATGTGGGATATTAGGGGTAGCAGTCCGGTGGCTCTGGCTGATGGGATGATGTGGGATATTAGGGGTAGCAGTCCGGTGGCTCTGGCTGATGGGATGATGTGGGATATTAGGGGTAGTAGTCCGGCGGCTCTGGCTGACGGGATGATGAGGGATATTAGGGGTAGTAGTCCGGTGGCTCTGGCTGACAGGATGATGTGGGATATTAGGGGTATTAGTCCGGTGGCTCTGGCTGACGGGATGATGTGGGATATTAGGGGGAGTAGTCCGGTGGCTCTGGCTGATGGGATGATGAGGCATATTAGGGGTAGTAGTCCGGTGGCTCTGGCTGACGGGATGATGTGGGATATTAGGGGGAGTAGTCCGGTGGCTCTGACTGGATGATGTGGGATATTAGGGGTAGTAGTCCTGTGGCTCTGGCTGACTAGATGATGTGGGATATTAGTGGTAGTAGTCCAGCGGCTCTGGCTGACGACATGATGTGGGATATTAGGGGGAGTAGTCCGGTGGCTCTGGCTGATGGGATGATGTGGGATATTAGGGGTAGTAGTCCGGTGTCTCTGGCTGATGGGATGATGTGGGATATTAGGGGGAGTAGTCCAGTGGCTCTGGCTGACGGGATGATGTGGGATATTAGGGGTAGTAGTCCGGTGGCTCTGGCTGACGGGATGATGTGGGATATTAGGGGTAGTAGTCCGGTGGCTCTGGCTGACGGGATGATGTGGGATATTAGTGGGAGTAGTCCGGTGGCTCTGGCTGACGAGATGATGTGGGATATTAGTGGTAGTCCGGTGTCTCTGGCTGACGAGATGATGTGGGATATTAGGGGTAGTAGTCCGGCGGCTCTTGCTGATGGGATGATGTGGGATATTAGTGGCAGTCCGGTGGCTCTGGCTGACGAGATGATGTGGGATATTAGGGGTAGTAGTCCGGTGGCTCTTGCTGACGGGATGATGTGGGATATTAGGGGGAGTAGTCCGGTGGCTCTGACGGGATGATGTGGGATATTAGGGGTAGTAGTCCGGTGGCTCTGGCTGACGAGATGATGTGGGATATTAGGGGTAGTAGTCCGGTGGCTCTGGCTGACGACATGATGTGGGATATTACGGGGAGTAGTCCGGTGGCTCTGACGGGATGATGTGGGATATTAGGGGGAGTAGTCCGGTGGCTGTGACGGGATGATGTGGGATATTAGTGGTAGTAGTCCGGTGGCTCTGGCTGACTGGATGATGTGGGATATTAGGGGTAGTAGTCCGGTGGCTCTGACGGGATGATGTGGGATATTAGGGGTAGTAGTCCGGTGGCTCTGGCTGACGGGATGATGTGGGATATTATGGGTAGTAGTCCGATGGCTCTGACGGGATGATGTGGGATATTAGGGGTAGTAGTCCGGTGGCTCTGGCTGACGAGATGATGTGGGATATTAGTGGTAGTCCGGTGGCTCTGGCTGACGGGATGATGTGGGATATTAGGGGTAGTAGTCCGGTGGCTCTGGCTGACGGGATGATGTGGGATATTAGGGGTAGTCCGGTGGCTCTGGCTGACGGGATGATGTGGGATATTAGTGGTAGCCCGGTGGCTCTGGCTGACGAGATGATGTGGGATATTAGGGGTAGTAGTCCGGTGGCTCTGGCTGACGGGATGATGTGGGATATTAGGGGTAGTAGTCTGGTGGCTCTGGCTGACGGGATGATGTGGGATATTAGGGGTAGTCGATGGCTCTGGCTGACGGGATGATGTGGGATATTAGGGGTAGTAGTCCGGTGGCTCTGGCTGACGGGATGATGTGGGATATTAGGGGTAGTCCGGTGGCTCTGGCTGACGGGATGATGTGGGATATTAGGGGTAGTCCGGTGGCTCTTGCTGACGAGATGATGTGGGATATTAGTGGTAGTCCGGTGGCTCTGGCTGACGGGATGATGTGGGATATTAGGGGTAGTAGTCCGGTGGCTCTGGCTGACGGGATGATGTGGGATATTAGGGGTAGTAGTCCGATGGCTCTGACGGGATGATGTGGGATATTAGGGGTAGTCCGGTGGCTCTGGCTGACGGGATGATGTGGGATATTAGGGGTAGTCCGGTGGCTCTGGCTGACGGGATGATGTGGGATATTAGTGGTAGTCCGGTGGCTCTGGCTGACGAGTTGATGTGGGATATTAGGGGTAGTAGTCCGGTGGCTCTGGCTGACGGGATGATGTGGGATATTAGGGGTAGTAGTCCGGTGGCTCTGGCTGACGGGATGATGTGGGATATTAGGGGTAGTAGTCCGATGGCTCTGGCTGACGGGATGATGTGGGATATTAGGGGTAGTGGTCCGATGGCTCTGGCTGACGGGATGATGTGGGATATTAGTGGTAGTAGTCCGGTGGCTCTGGCTGACTGGATGATGTGGGATATTAGGGGTAGTAGTCCGGTGGCTCTGGCTGACGGGATGATGTGGGATATTATGGGTAGTCGATGGCTCTGGCTGACGGGATGATGTGGGATATTAGGGGTAGTAGTCCGGTGGCTCTGGCTGACGGGATGATGTGGGATATTAGGGGTAGTCCGGTGGCTCTGGCTGACGGGATGATGTGGGATATTAGGGGTAGTCCGGTGGCTCTTGCTGACGAGATGATGTGGGATATTAGTGGTAGTCCGGTGGCTCTGGCTGACGGGATGATGTGGGATATTAGGGGTAGTAGTCCGGTGGCTCTGGCTGACGGGATGATGTGGGATATTAGGGGTAGTAGTCCGATGGCTCTGACGGGATGATGTGGGATATTAGGGGTAGTCCGGTGGCTCTGGCTGACGGGATGATGTGGGATATTAGGGGTAGTCCGGTGGCTCTGGCTGACGGGATGATGTGGGATATTAGTGGTAGTCCGGTGGCTCTGGCTGACGAGATGATGTGGGATATTAGGGGTAGTAGTCCGGTGGCTCTGGCTGACGGGATGATGTGGGATATTAGGGGTAGTAGTCCGATGGCTCTGGCTGACGGGATGATGTGGGATATTAGGGGTAGTAGTCCGATGGCTCTGGCTGACGGGATGATGTGGGATATTAGTGGTAGTAGTCCGGTGGCTCTGGCTGACGGGATGTGGGATATTAGGGGTTGTAATCCGGTGGCTCTGGCTGACGGGATGATGTGGGATATTAGGGGTAGTAGTCCGATGGCTCTGGCTGACGGGATGATGTGGGATATTAGGGGTAGTAGTCCGGTGGCTCTGGCTGACGGGATGATGTGGGATATTAGGGGTAGTCCGGTGGCTCTGGCTGACGGGATGATGTGGGATATTAGGGGTAGTAGTCCGATGGCTCTGGCTGACGGGATGATGTGGGATATTAGGGGTAGTAGTCCGGTGGCTCTGGCTGACGGGATGATGTGGGATATTAGTGGTAGTCCGGTGGCTCTGGCTGACGGGATGATGTGGGATATTAGTAGTAGTCCGGTGGCTCTGGCTGACGGGATGATGTGGGATATTAGGGGTAGTAGTCCGATGGCTCTGGCTGACGGGATGATGTGGGATATTAGGGGTAGTCCAGTGGCTCTGGCTGATGGGATAATGTGGGATATTAGGGGTAGTAGTCCGGTGGCTCTGGCTGACGAGATGATGTGGGATATTAGTGGTAGTCCGGTGGCTCTGGCTGACGGGATGATGTGGGATATTAGGGGTAGTAGTCCGGTGGCTCTGGCTGACGGGATGATGTGGGATATTAGGGGTAGTAGTCCGATGGCTCTGACGGGATGATGTGGGATATTAGGGGTAGTCCGGTGGCTCTGGCTGACGGGATGATGTGGGATATTAGGGGTAGTCCGGTGGCTCTGGCTGACGGGATGATGTGGGATATTAGTGGTAGTCCGGTGGCTCTGGCTGACGAGATGATGTGGGATATTAGGGGTAGTAGTCTGGTGACTCTGGCTGACGAGATGATGTGGGATATTAGGGGTAGTAGTCCGGTGGCTCTGGCTGACGGGATGATGTGGGATATTAGGGGTAGTAGTCCGATGGCTCTGGCTGACGGGATGATGTGGGATATTAGAGGTAGTAGTCCGGTGGCTCTGGCTGACGGGATGATGTGGGATATTAGGGGTAGTCCGGTGGCTCTGGCTGACGGGATAATGTGGGATATTAGGGGTAGTCCGGTGGCTCTGGCTGACGAGATGATGTGGGATATTAGGGTAGTCCGTTGGCTCTGGCTGACGAGATGATGTGGGATATTAGGGGTAGTAGTCCGGTAGCTCTGGCTGACGGGATGATGTGGGATATTAGGGGTAGTCCGGTGGCTCTGGCTGATGGGATGATGTGGGATATTAGTGGTAGTAGTCCGGTGGCTCTGGCTGATGGGATGATGTGGGATATTAGGGGTAGTAGTCCGGTGGCTCTGGCTGATGGGATGATGTAGGATATTAGGGGTAGTAGTCCGGTGGCTCTGGCTGACGGGATGATGTGGGATATTAGGGGTAGTAGTCCGGTGGCTCTGGCTGATGGGATGATGTGGGATATTAGGGGTAGTAGTCCGGTGGCTCTGGCTGATGGGATGATGTGGGATATTATAGTGAATGTGGCTATGCGGAGTGGGTAGAGCTATACACTCAGCATTATCTAATATATAAAGCTGAATGTGTGTATGTATGTATTTCCGGGATTGGCATCCGCACCGTCGCAGCTACAGCCACAAAATTTGGCACAGTCACACATCTGGACCCCGAGAGCGTCATAGGCTATGTTGTGAGGCGAAATTGTAACCCCACGCAACCCAATTCACCAAACAATTTTGCCCCTATCTACATAATGGGGAAAAAGTGAAAAGAAAAGTGTTGGAGGCAAATTGACAGCTGCCGGATGTGAACAAGGGGGACTGAAATAATGAGAGCGATGGCGCCAAACCGTACAGTTGCTAAGGTGGGGCCCTGACATGGGATACTCGCCACACACGGGGATATGAACACACACACAAAATGCGCCACACACTACCACGTGCTTCACCACATATACCACCCTCAGCACACATTTCACCACACATTCACCAACCTCGCCACATAAAAGTCCAAACACAAAACCCGCCACTCATAACTCACCACGTTGTCCCAGAGCTGTTTAAGAGATGAAAAATGAGACAGTTGTGGTAACTGAGGCCTATTATTCTTATCATTTCTGTGGTGTTATCGTCCTTCTGTAAAGCTGGAAATAACACAATTTATTACCGTGCCAACACAGACCACCCTCTGACACAGACTGCAGGGGAGGCCCAGCATCACACAGGATAGGATTAGATACACGGCTCAGCAGTCAGTATCACACAGGAGAGGATTAGATACACAGCTCAGCAGACAGTATCACACAGAATAGGATTAGACACACGGCTCATCAGTCAGTATCACACAGGAGAGAATTAGATACACGGCTCAGCAGTAAGTATCACACAGGATAGGATTAGATACACAGCTCAGCAGTCAGTATCACACAGGAGAGGATTAGATACACGGCTCAGCAGTCAGTATCACACAGGATAGGATTAGATACACAGCTCAGCAGTCAGTATCACACAGGATAGGATTAGATACACGGCTCAGCAGTCAGTATCACACAGGATAGGATTAGATACACAGCTCAGCAGTCACTATCACACAGGATAGGATTAGATACACGGCTCAGCAGTCAGTATCACACAGGATAGGATTAGATACACGGCTCAGCAGTCAGTATCACACAGGATAGGATTAGATACACAGCTCAGCAGTCAGTATCACACAGGATAGGATTAGACACACGGCTCAGCAGTCAGTATCACACAGGAGAGGATTAGATACACAGCTCAGCAGTCAGTATCACACAGGATAGGATTAGATACACAGCTCAGCAGTCAGTATCACACAGGATAGGATTAGATACACAGCTCAGCAGTCAGTATCACACAGGAGAGGATTAGATACACAGCTCAGCAGTCAGTATCACACAGGAGAAGATTAGATACACAGCTCAGCAGTCAGTATCACACAGGATAGGGTTAGATACATGGCTCAGCAGACAGTATCACACAGGATGGGATTAGATACACAGCTCAGCAGACAGTATCACACAGGATAGGATTAGACACATGGCTCAGCAGACAGTATCACACAGGAGAGGATTAGATACACTGCTCAGCAGTCAGTATTACACAGGATGGGATTAGATACACATCTGAGCAGTCAGTATCACACAGGATAGGATTAGATACACAGCTCAGCAGTCAGTATCACACAGGATAGGATTAGACACACGGCTCAGCAGACAGTATCATACAGGATAGGATTAGATACACAGCTCAGCAGTCAGTATCACACAGGATAGGATTAGATACAGAGCTCAGCAGTCAGTATCACACAGGAGAGGATTAGATACATGGCTGAGCAGTCAGTAGCACACATGATAGGATTAGATACATGGCTCAGCAGTCAGTATCACATAGGATACGATTAGATACACAGCTCAGCAGTCAGTATCACACAGGATAGGATTAGATACACAGCTCAGCAGTCAGTATCACACAGGATAGGAATACACGGCTCAGCAGTCAGTATCACACAGGATAGGATTAGATACGCAGCTCAGCAGTCAGTATCACACAGGATAGGATTAGATACACAGCTCAGCAGTCAGTATCACACAGGATAGGATTAGATACACAGCTCAGCAGTCAGTATCACACAGGATAGGATTAGATACATGGCTCAGCAGACAGTATCACACAGGATGGGATTAGATACACAGCTCAGCAGTCAGTATCACACAGGATGGGATAAGATACTGGAGCTCAGCAGTATCACACAGGGTAGGATTAGATACACGGCTCAGCAGTCAGTATCACACAGGATAGGATTAGATACACAGCTCAGCAGTCAATATCACACAGGAGAGGATTAGATACACAGCTCAGCAGTCAGTATCACACAGGATAGGATTAGATACACAGCTCTGCAGTCAGTATCACACAGGATTGGATTAGATACACGGCTCAGCAGACAGTATCACACAGGATAGGATTAGATACATGGCTCAGTAGACAGTATCACACAGGATAGGATTAGATACATGGCTCAGCAGTCAGTATCACACAGGATAGGATTAGATACACGGCTCAGCAGTCAGTATCACAAAGGATAGGATTAGATACACGGCTCAGCAGTCAGTATCACAAAAGATAGGATTAGATACACGGCTCAGCAGTCAGTATCACACAGGAGAGGATTAGATACACAGCTCAGCAGTCAGTATCACACAGGATAGGATTAGATACACGGCTCAGCAGTCAGTATCACACAGGATAGGATTAGATACACGGCTCAGCAGACAGTATCACACAGGATAGGATTAGACACAGGGCTCAGCAGACAGTATCACACAGGATAGGGTTAGATACACGGCTCAGCACACAGTATCACACAGGAGAGGAGTAGATGCACAGCTCAGCAGTCAGTATCACACAGGATAGGATTAGATGCATGGCTCAGCAGTCAGTATCACAGAGGATGGGATTAGATATACAGCTCAGCAGTCAGTATCACACAGGAGAGGATTAGATACATGGCTCAACACACAGTATCACACAGGATAGGATTAGATACACGGTTCAGCAGTCAGTATCACACAGGATAGGATTAGATACACGGTTCAGCAGTCAGTATCACACAGGATAGGATTAGATACACAGCTCTGCAGTCAGTATCACACAGGAGAGGATTAGACACAGCTCAGCAGTAAGTATCACACAGGATAGGATTAGATACACAGCTCAGCAGTCAGTATCACACAGGATAGGATTAGATACACGGCTCAGCAGTCAGTATCACACAGGATAGGATTAGATGCACGGTTTTTATGTGTAATATAATCATTATAATTTGCTATAACTAACCACAGTTGGTTACTATGCCCGGGCAGCGCCGGGCTCTTCAGCTAGTACTCAATAAATATGGTGCACTTAATCTCATTTGCACCTTTAGGCTGTGCCCACGTTGAGTATTTGAAGCGTTGTTGCCGGATCAGACGTTTCACAAACACTTAAAATAAGCATCCCATTCATTTTAATGCATTTTGACCTTTTTGTGCCAATTGATGCATTTTTTTCCGCATAGGAAACGCTTAGCGGCTAAAAACGCAGCATGCACATTATTTTCCACATAAGTCCGCGTTTTTAGCCATTTCCTGAGTCCAGAAGACGTGCGGAAAAAACTGCATCAAAAACGCGCGTTTTCTGGGAAGGAGTCCAGTTTTGTGTCAGGTTTTAAATGCTGTGGGCACACAGCCTGATACTGACACTGTCTTAGGATACATGTTACTGTATGATGGCACTTTTGCACATGGCCACTAGATGGCGCTACATTTGACATTTGCATGAATTTTTATATCTACACATGGTTTACACAAATTATATTTTCTTGTGGTAACTCTATACTATTTAACATTAGAAGCTGAGTATTTCTGTAATTGTATGTATACTGTACATGATTGATTACCACTTCTGTCTCTGTAAAAACAATCCCCTTTCTGACATTGGGTGTAAATGTACTTCCTCCCTTTGATGTGGGCTCCGGAGCTGAGCCCACATATTTTACGGCACGTCAGCTGTTTTAAACATCTGCCATTTGCCCCGAACAGCCTCTGACAGCGGCACTTCCAGCAAGATTTCCGGAAATCCCACCCATCGGTGACCTCGTCACCAATGGGTTGGCATGATAACCAGAGGTCTCCAGCAGACCTCTATGCTTGTCACTGCCGGAATGCTATGAGCTCCGCCCGCTAGCCAAAACCACATGGATCAGGGATCGTCACGATGAACTCCTGCTCTCCTTTTAACATGTTCAAAACGCTACTCAGACAACGCAGGGTGAGGGTAAAACAGTGTGGGCAATGCTTTATTGTACCACAGAACAGGCAGATAACACATAGAACAGTCCCAGCACAGGACCCAAGATGGGGCACATTACAGAGTCTCACCCTCCACTGACCCGCTGGGATAATGGCAGCTGTGACTTCAGATCTTCCAGGGTCGTTACCCCACCTGTGGCACACACAGAGAGGAGGTAATGACAAGTGTAGGAAGATGACAGTCCATTGAGTCCATACAAGGTACAAGGCCAGTTGATCCAAAGACCACAATCTGGCTTCTCCGAACGTATCCATGGTTCAGTGATGGTCAATGGAGCAGATCTGTATTCTTCCAACCAAGGCTGAAAACCCCTAGGTTGTTTATTATAGAATGATAGATCCATGTCCCTTGTGATAATATGGCTGCTGTCCTGTCTCTTGTCCTTTGGATGTATAGATGTCTTGGCAGAATCTCTCTGGCTGTTTCTCTCTCTCAGTCTCTTTATACAGAGGCATGTAACCTATTTTTAGACTTAAAAAGTGTCCCTCATTCAGTATTTACATAAAGGGTAAGAATGGAGATGAGATCAAGTAGCATTACTTGATTATTTAAGGTATTTGCATAGTTTTTCCCTCTCTGCTTTATAAGTCAACAAACTGGCTCCATAACACAATGTATAATTAGCATATCAGCAAACATCACTAGTGATCAAGGATAAGGGAACGATAAAAGTCAATATTATCGGCTTACACAAGGAAAAGTCTGTTTTCTTGTCCAACTAGAAATCAACACTTAAATTTAAAGCCAACATACAGATAACATTCTATTATTCTTCATTTGCTAAAAATAGTCATCTGGTTAATTAAGATACAATGCTGTATGTCTTCACAATGCCAAAAGTAAAAAAGTTTTTAAAAATATTAAAAAAATATAAAAGTTCAAATCACCCCCCTTTCACCCCTTTCAAAATAAAACAATTAAAAAAATCAAACATACACATATTTGTTATAGCCGCGTTCAGAATCGCCCGGTCTATCAATATAAAAAAGAATTAACCCGATCGCTAAATGGCGTAACAAGAAAAAATGTCAAAACTCCAGAATTACTTTTCTTGGTCACCACAACATTAAAATTCAGTAAAGGAAAGACCAAAAGATCGTATCTGCACCAAAATGGCATCCATTAAAAAAGTCAGCTTGACACGAAAAATAAGCCTTCACCCAACCCGAGATCATGAGAAATGGAGAAGCGATGGATATCGGAAAATGGCGCAATTCTTTCATACTTTACCTAATAAAGAGGAGTTATTTTTACTGATACAGTGGGTATGGAAAGTATTCAGACCCCTTTAAATTTTTCACTCTTTTTTCATTGCAGCCATTTGGTAAATTCAAAGTCATACTATCTATTCCTGACACTGGAGTGGCTTATAAACTTCCAAAGTATATAGTTTGAGGTGTGGGATCTGCCAATATGGGGCTAGTTTTCTGACTGTTTCGGATAATATGATACATGATTATAGTTTTTTTTTCCGTTTAGTCTCGCTTGAATATAGGGCAATATTAAATAGTCTCCTGATGAGTCGCCTTTGGTGAGGACGATGAAACCCGTACAAATGAAAGGCTTGGAGAGTGAGTGTGTATACGTCACCTCACCCTATATACTGAGATGTGGGATATATGTTTTTTCTATTAGTCACCTTCTGACTAATCTTCAGGGGGTGAATTATGGGTATAGTTTTACATTTGGAATTAATAAGGTTTAGTTTTATCCTTTTGTCAGCAAACATGAGGAATGGCAAGAGACAACCCATTTAAGAAGATTCAATTTTGGTTAAAACTATTCCAACATTATGAATATAAAAAAGGCTTCTCCCCTATGTGACGTCTCTGATGTTTATTAACAGTTGATTTCCAAGTAAAACATTTCCCACATTAAGAAAATGAAAACGGCTTCTCCCCTGTGTGACTGCTCTGATGGTGATCAAGAAGCGCTTTCTGGTTAAAACATTTCCCACATTCTAAACATGAAAAAGGCTTCTCTCCTGTGTGAGTTCTCTGGTGCTGAACATAACTTGATTTCCTGCTAAAACATTTCCCACATTCTGAGCATGAAAAAGGCTTCTCTCCTGTGTGAGTTCTATGGTGTTTATCCAGACTCCCTTTCTGGTTAAAACATTTCCCACATTCTAAACATGAAAAAGGCTTCTCCCCTGTGTGGATTCTCTGGTGTGTAACACAATCTGATTTATTGTTAAAACATTTCCCACATTCTACACATGAAAAAGGCTTCTCTCCTGTGTGGATTTTCTGGTGCTTAACACAAGCTGATTTACTGATAAAACATTTCCCACATTCTGAACATGAAACAGGCTTCTCCCCTGTGTGAGTTCTATGGTGCTTAACACAAACTGATTTATTGATAAAACATTTCCCACATTCTGAACATGAAAAAGGCTTCTCTCCTGTGTGAGTTCTCTGGTGCGTAACACAATCTGATTTAGTGTTAAAACATTTCCCACATTCTGAACAGGAAAAAGGCTTCTCTCCTGTGTGAGTTCTTTGGTGGGTTACAAAATATGATTTCTGTGCAAAACATTTCCCACATTCTGAACAGGAAAAAGGCTTCTCCCCTGTGTGAGTTCTCTGGTGGGTAACACAAACTGATTTATTGATAAAACATTTCCCACATTCTGAACAGGAAAAAGGCTTCTCCCCTGTGTGAGTTCTATGGTGTTCATCAAGATTCCCTTTATGATTATAACATTTCCCACATTCTGAACATGAAAAAGGCTTCTCCCCTGTGTGAGTTCGTTGGTGGGTAACAAAATATGATTTATGTGCAAAACATTTCCCACATTCTGAACAGGAAAAAGGCTTCTCTCCTGTGTGGATTCTCTGGTGCTTAACACAAACTGATTTATTGATAAAACATTTCCCACATTCTGAACATGAAACAGGCTTCTCCCCTGTGTGAGTTCTATGGTGTTTATCAAGATTCCCTTTAAGATTAAAACATTTCCCACATTCTGAACATGAAAAAGGCTTCTCTCCTGTGTGAATTCTCTGGTGGATAACAAAATGTGATTTACACGTAAAACATTTCCCACATTCTGAACATGAAAATGACTTCTTTGCTTTAGGAGCAGTTTGTTTTTTAATGCCTCTTTTGTGACTTTGGTTTCCCTTATTAGTCAGTAATGACTCAGAAGATGGGACCTGTTTCATAGGATCAGATGACAGATCTTTGCTGTGAATGGATGATGGTATATCTGGAGTAATAGCAATCACTTCAGTTGTATCTTGTAGGATCTCAAGATCATCAGATTTAAAAATTGAAGATGTCAGCTGTCCCTCTGATCTCCTGGTACAGTCATCTAACATAAAAAGCAATTTTTTTAAATAAAATATCCTTGAGTTTTATATTTTTCAACACTTCTACTTAAAAAATGGCAAGCAATGTAAAAAACTTTATTTACCAAGACAATGACAGTTCTCAGTCTAATTGAAAACCTTGTTGGATGAACCAGTAGTGTGCGGTGTTCAACTGTTTGTTCATTCTGCCTCCCAAATCTTCTATAATAATAAATGCGCTAAGCAGCTTCCGGGTTGTAACAACTTCCGTCCAGTTGTAACTGGTGACGTCACAGCACACCTCTTGCCATGTTAACCCTCAACACACCACTCCATCTCAACACACACCTCCTCAACACACACTCCTCTCACCTTTCACCATCTCCACTCACGTCCCCCCCTCTTTCACTCCACATATGACCCTTTCTCTCACTCCGTCTCTCATACTCACGCCGTCATCGCCGCTGCTCCATGATCCCCGACATCTTCCGCCGGCACCATCCTGGATCCAGACGTTGTCCACGCTGGCGACATGTTCTTGCGGCGACGCCATCTTGAGTATCGCGATATCCCGCGATGAGTGAGAGAAAGGGTTGTATGTGGAGTGAAAGAGGGGGGACGTGAGTGGAGATGGTGAAAGGTGAGAGGAGTGTGTGTTGAGGAGGTGTGTGTGTTGAGGGTTAACATGGCAAGAGGTGTGTCACTATCCTCCCGATGCGATAGCATCGGGCCTTAATCTAGTATATATATAATTGCCTTAAATTGTCTGTCGTCAACTTCCATCTGGATGTCCCCGAATCCCACAATCCACTGCGCAGCACCGGACGTACGCCGACCGCTATTTTGGTACACCCAAGTGATGCCGCTCAGATCCAGGACGCAGCTGCGATCCCGAACACCCCTGGGATCCCAGCTGCCGCTTGGATCCAGGATGCCACTGCGATCCCGACCGCCTCTGGGATCCCGACCGCTACTGGGATCCCGGCCACCGCTCGGATCCAGGTCGCCGCTGCGATCATGAGGCTGTGAAAGGGGTGTAACAAGGGGGTATAATGAGAGGGTGTAATGAGGGGGGAGTAATGAGAGAGATGCCGCCGCTAGACCCCTGCCTGGACCCACTGCCTGACTACATGCACCGGATCCCACCGCTGCTTGCCCGCCCACCTCCATGCAGTCACAGTCACCAGGAAAGACTGCGACTTGAGGCCTGTGCTGGAGATTGGGTGCAGCCACCCTCTGGTGGCGCCGCACACCATCTCCAGCACAGATCGCAAAACACAGTCTTTCCTGCCAGTTGTGACTGCATGGAAGTGGGTGGGCCGCCACCCCCAGCACCACAAAGCTGCCCCCATCGTGATGTTACTGCCCTCCCGATGCGATAGCATTGGGCACACATCTAGTATCAAATATAAAGAAACCAATCAATGTTATGTAGGCGAAAATAATACCAATTCTCATCTCACCAAAACAAGTCACCACTCAGGTCCATCATCTGTCAATGGAAAAGCAGAGGTTCCCGCACTATTAGTGGCTCAAAGGCTGCTGAAAAGCAACAAGGTTTCTATAAACCAATCCAGCAAAATCCGCTCTCACTTCGGAGTCTTGCAGTGTGCGCAAACAACATTTAGGCTGTGTGCACACGTTGCAGATTTTGCCGCAGATTTTTCCGCACAAAATCCGCAGCGTCTTTGATGCCTTTTTGCTGCGGTTTTTCAGGCGGATTTGTCTGCGTTTTTGTAAGCTAAATAAAGATATCTTATTTAACAAAAAAAAAAAAAGATTTGTGATGTCATTTCTGTCCAACCTCCTCATTTACATTTGTCCAACTCACACTCCATTACACACAGATACATAGATAATAGATAGAAGGATAGATAAATAGAGAAATAGATAGAAAGAAAGATAGATAGAAGGATAGATATGGGATAGATAGATATGGGATAGATAGATAGATAGATAGATAGATAGATAGATAGATAGATAGATAGATATGGGATAGATAGATAGATATGGGATAGATAGATATATAGATATGGGATAGATAGATAGATAGATATGGGATAGATAGATAGATAGATAGATAGAAGATAGCTAGATAATAGATAGAAGGATAGATAGATAGAGAGATAGATAGATAGATAGATAGATAGATAGATAGAAGGATAGATAGATAATAGATAGATGGTGACTTTTGTCCTCAACAGGATAAAATTTAGACTTAGCAGGTACGTTCAGGTGAAACCATTCATCTGTTTCTTCAGTATTTTCTGTGTTGGTTGGAGGGTTGGATTTATTTTCCTTAATAAAGAAATGTCTTTTAAGGTTTAATTTCCTTATGAAAATTTGTAAATCTAAAAATAAATTAAAATCCTTAGGTTTGTTGGAGAGACAGAAGGACAATCCTCTAGATAGGAGGGATTCCGCACTTTCAGAGAGTTTGTAGTCAGAAAGATTACAACTATTAGAAGTTAATTCATTAGCGATGGAGGGGTTAAGGTGGTATTTTTCCTCTTTTTCTCCCTCCCCTAGTTCCTCTGTAGTGCTTTTTATTTTTACGGTTTTGGGTACAAAAAATTGGTTCAGTTGGGAGTTTTTTATTGCCCGGGGTAAAAGAGGAACCGTCCCGGATTTAGAGGCATCTGAATGATCCACTACAATAGTGTCATTGGTGGGGCTGGTGGAGTGGAGGTATCAGGGTCGTCAGGACCTAATGAGATAGTGGTTAGTGAAGGTACCAACATGCTTGGAGTGGTATCATGAATGGAGAACTCAAGAAGTGAAAGAGGGAGAGAACTGGACAGATCCGAATTAGAGTTGGCTCCTTTGGTCCAGATTTATTATTACCTCTCAGTGTCTTCGGGGCAGCAGTGGTTTTATCTTTAAATTAGATTAATTTGTAATTTAATCTTTTCTTGATGTTTCTTGGCTTCGGATAGTGTTTGAGAATGATTTGCTACAATATTTGTGGTATGTCCTGACGAAGGGGTCACCTGAACCCCCGAAACCTGTAGAACCACGTTAACACCTCTACAATTTCTGGAATTCTTCTTGCAGCAGCGCGGGGATGATCCTTCCTTCCAATCTAAGTGTATAAGCACTGACAGTGTAGCAGGCATAGCCCGATGGGACTTGTAGTACACACAGCCCCGCAGACCGCCCAATGACCCCCGCACAGCCCCGACATATGCCTAATGACCCCCGCACAGCCCGGCAGACCGCCCAATGACCCCCGCACAGCCACGGCGTATGCCTAATGACCCACGCACAGCCCAGCAGACCGCCCGATAACCCCCGCACAGCCCCGGCATATGCCTAATGACCCCCGCACAGCCCGGCATATGCCTAATGACCCCCGCACAGCCCCGGCATATGCCTAATGACCCCCGCACAGCCCGGCAGACCGCCCAAAGACCCCCGCACAGCCCCGGCATATGCCTAATGACCCCTGCACAGCCCGGCAGACTGCCCAATGACCCCCGCACAGCCCCGACATATGCCTAATGACCCCCGCACAGCCCGGCAGACCGCCCAATGACCCCCGCACAGCCACGGCGTATGCCTAATGACCCACGCACAGCCAAGCAGACCGCCCGATGACCCCCGCACAGCCCCGACATATGCCTAATGACCCCCGCACAGCCCCGGCATGTGCCTATTGACCCCCGCACAGCCACGGCGTATGCCTAATGACCCACGCACAGCCCAGCAGACCGCCCAATGACCCCCGCACAGCCCCGACATATGCCTAAAACCCCCGCACAGCCCGGCAGACCGCCCAATGACCCCCGCACAGCCACAGCGTATGCCTATTGACCCCCGCACAGCCCCGGCATGTGCCTAATGACCCCCGCACAGCCCCGCAGACCGCCCAATGACCCCCGCACAGCCCCGACATATGCCTAATGACCCCCGCACAGCCCGGCAGACCGACCGATGACCCCCGCACAGCCCCGGCATATGCCTAATGACCCACGCACAGCCCAACAGACCGCCCGATGACCCCCGCACAGCCCCGACATATGCCTAATGACCCCCGCACAGCCCCAACATATGCCTAATGACCTCCGCACAGCCCGGCAGACCGCCTGATGACCCCCGCACACACAGGCCCATACACGCACACAGTCACCGCCCACACACATACACAAGCACACAGTCTCCGCCGACACGCCGCCCCCACTCTTCCCCCCCTCCCGATCTGCAGCGTTGCATCCACAGCAAAAACGCAGATCTTTTTTAGATCTGCGGTTTTGCTCCGGATATGCTCGACTTAATGCAAGTCAATGGGTGCAGAAACGCTGCAGATCCGCACAAAGAATTGACATGAACCCGCAGCGTTTCCACGCAGATTTTTCTGCAGCATGTGCACAGCGTTTTTCAATTTACATTCACTTTCATGGTACTGTACAACGCAGCTAACCTTATATAAGTCAGTTCAGATATGGTGTACCAAGATGGCGTCTGTGTCTTCAGACAACACCCTGGAAGGAATCCTTGGAATGCAGAAGCTGAGATACTGGATACCATATATGGAAGTGAAGCTGAAATGGACCTATCATAGACTGACACTGGCTACTCAGAAGATGGTGTGACACCCATCTCCTGTCTCTTTGTCTTGAGAATAAAATTCAGTTGTGTGCAAGCCTTTACTGAGAAAGGAGTAGACATCTAACTCTGTGTTCGGTGTGACTCTTTAAGCGCGCACTCGGCCTATATTGGGTCAGGTACAAGCAATCATATAGATCTCTCTTTAAGGGATCACCCTCACACTAATCCCAGGGGGTAGGAGGATCCTCCAGGTTGTAAGTTCTATAGAAAAGGCTTTCACTGCCCAAAGTCATTTGAACATTTTTGGTTGGAGGAGAATGTTGTGGTCTAGAGGCAAAATGGTGATCATGGTAATACAGCCGGACTACACCACCGATAAAGCAGCCACAGCCGGTGACTGAGAGGAATCTGTGACTTCTCTGCATTCAGTGGTTACTACTCACCTGGGTAGTCATATGTGGGAATATTCTCTTTACACCACTCATCACCCCTCACATATGTCTCTGTAGTATTAATATGGGTCAGATCTTCACCCTGAAACAAATATTGTAAAAGTCACAGACAGATGGAGAAGTCCCATCTATGATCAGCTCTAATCCTGCCATCTCCACCGTTCTCATTACACAAGTATAAAACATATAATACTGGTGGATAAAACAAGACTGAGCACAAGACCTTCACAGCCGTCTACACATCACAGAGGAGATCTCCTGACACCTTCTCTCCATCTACCTGAGGATCCTGAGGAGCACTGGGATCTTCTTGGTTACAGTCCTGTGGAAGAAGAGGACGGGGACATCTCTCTGGTGTTGTCCTCTTACTGGACAGATCTGGAGGAAACACATACAGGGACTGAATTCATTCTCTACATACAGATAATTATAGGCCGTGTGTATTTAGTCCTGTCTATTACCTGGTGATGTGAGGGGCTGGGGAACCTCCATTATGACGTTCTTGTACAGATCTCTGTGTCCTTCTAAATACTCCCACTCCTCCATGGAGAAATAGACAGCGACATCCTGACACCTTATAGGAACCTGACACATACAATGATACCGTCATCCCCCCGATCCCTTCATAGTGTTACTGTATAATGTCCCAGCATTCCCAGCAGTGTCACCTCTCCAGTCAGCAGCTCCATCATCTTGTAGATGAGTTCTAGGATCTTCTGGTCATTGATGTCCTCATGGATCAGGGGGTGAGGTGGAGGCCCCGTGATTGGGCTCAGGGGTCTTCCACATCCCTCAGACACAGGGTCCTGACAGCGATCACTAGAGGTCTTCTTCACCACTGTGTAATCCTGGTTATGGAGAGACACATTAATAAATCTCACTACAGACATTCCCAGAGTCCTCACCTCTCCAGTTCTGTCCATCTGTTATTCCCATAGATAAGAATGATGTAATGTGACGTCATCAGAATCTCTCACCTCTCCAGTGAGACGGAAGAGGATCTCTAGGGTGAGGTGTAACATCCTCTCCGCCATCTTGTCTCTGTCCATATCCATCCTTGATGGGTAAATCAGGAAAATTCTCTTGTGTAGAAGATCTTCACTGAGAGGATCCGATATTGTAGAGACCTGAATGAGAAGAAGATCTGATGTAACATCATAAGAATCCTGTGTAATAATACAATGAGAGCAGCAATCTGCAGAGTCGGGAGATATGACTCTGCCAAACATATATATATACACATACACACACATATATACAGAATATATCTATATATATAATTTCACCATCAAAGAAAGTAAGGACTGCAGCACTCACCGATCCATATTGAAAGTCCGTAGTTTATTTGTAGCAAAAGTTTAAAACTTCATGGCCGGGAGGCTGAAGAAAGGAGTGAGTAAACTCTGATGACGGCCTATCAGCGCTTCCACGGGTCAGCTATACATAATATATATATCTATTTATATAATCGTCTAACTCTGTCTGTCTGTAACGGAAATCCCGCGTCGCTGATTGGTCGTGGCCGGCAGGCCGCAACCAATTAGCGACAGGCGCAGTGCGCAGGCGCAGTCCGGAATTTGAAGGACACACGCCACCGCTACCGTCGGGAGATCAGCGGCGCTAGGAGTCGGGAGACTCCTCTGGACCGTGGGTACCATAAACCTGTAAAAATAGAATTAAAGCAAAAAATAGTGATATACTCACCCTCCGACGGCCCCCGGAGCTCTCCCGCCTCTAACCACACAGCCGGCATCTTCCGTTCCCAGTAATGCTTTGCGAGAAAGACCGCTGATGACGTCGCAATCTCGCAAGCATCGCGCTCTCACGAGAGTGACGTCATCTCCGGTAATTCGCGCTAAGCATAACTGGGAACGGAAAATGCCGGGAGCGTGGAGAGGAAAGAAAGAGTCCGGGGACCGTCGGAAGGTGAGAATAACCTTTTTTTAATTTTTTTTAATTCTTTTTTACATGCTATCTTTTACTATTGATGCTGCATAGGCATCATCAATAGTAAAAATCCACACTTGCGGACAAAAAAGAATATTACTCCTTCTTATCCAAAATGAAGCGAACCACAATTATATTAAAAACATGTAACTTTATTAAACAAAACAGAGATAATTGTCTGCTGTTTTTTTCCCCTTTTGGGGTAGGTTATCAGGAAACAATGAATATGTAGCCAATTTTAAATGTCTTTATTTTGTTTAATAAAGTTACATGTTTGTAATATAATTGTGGTTCGCTTCATTTTGGATAAGGAGTAATATTCTTTTTTACCCGCAAGTGTGGATTCATGTGTTGGAGTGCCTATTTAAATACTTGCAAAAAATTGTGGTTTCAATCAATAGTAAAAAGTTGATCACAATTGTCAAACACTATGCTTCACAAGTGTGAACGACCTGTCAATCACATTCCAAACGATGCTTCAAATCGTTTGGTATGCGCTCGAATTCCGCGTGTGAAAAATGCATGTTTTCTGCGGCAAAACGCATGCGAATTTGGCCATATTCTAGAATACCCGATGCGTTAGAATTGGGCCACCATTTAGTATATACATATATTCGTCTAATTCTGTCTGTAACGGAAATCCCGCGTCGCTGATTGGTCGCGCCCGGGGACGACACTGAAGGTGGAGGAAGATGGCGCCCGCAGCAGTCCTCCACAGGAACTTCACCAACGATGTGCCCTGCCTTAACTTGAGCAGAGGAGGGCGAAAAACCCCCGTTCGGCAAAGATCAAGCCTAAGGCAGGACGCAGATACTGTTCAGAAGGAAATCTCCACACCGGCCGAACATCGGGTAGCGGTGACGTCACCACAAAGGAAGAAGATGGCGCGTGCAGCAGGCAGAGAGGGAACCTTCACCAGCGGTGTGCCCATGGAAAACAAGGTCAGATGAGGGTCCAGCCCCCCAGGTCTGCAAGGGGCAATCCCAAAGTCGATTCCAGAAGCCTTTCCAAAGCAATTTTCTACACCGCCCGAACATTCATTGCATTATTCTTAAATCTTCATAAATAAACTACATACATATTCTAGAATACCCGATGCGTTAGAATCGGGCCACCATCTAGTATAGTATAATTATATATATATATATATATATACACACACACACACATTATAGCAGAGTCATATCTCCCGACTCCGGAGATTGCATGCTGTCGTTGTAGGCCCAGACCAGATGGTATGGAGATGAATGAGGGAGACCAAAGTTAAAAAATAGACTTTCCTTCACTTAACAAGAACTTGATGAGAAGTATATACATCAGATGGCAGGCACAACACTTTTGCTGATGTAATAGCAGAATATAGCCGATCATGCACAGCACAAAAGCCGGTGTTTCCCAAGCTGTGTGGCAGTGCGGTAAACACCGGTGTAGCGCTTCTGATTGGCGGTAAAATCATCCCCGCCGGTCACAGAGCCGTGGTTCCCACGTTGTCAGAACACAGCATAACCGCTCAGCTGTGATTGGAGATAAAAAGTTTACCTCCGGTCACTGGTGTCAGCTCTAATCCTGCCATCTCCACCGTTCTCATTACACAAGTATAAAACATATAATACTGGTGGATAAAACAAGACTGAGCACAAGACCTTCACAGCCGTCTACACATCATAGGGGAGACCTCCTGACACCTTCTCTCCATCTACCTGATGATCCTGAGGAGCACTGGGATCTTCTTGGTTACAGTCCTGTGGAAGAAGAGGACGGGGACATCTCTCTGGTGTTGTCCTCTTACTGGATAGATCTGGAGGAAACACATACAGGGACTGAATTCATTCTCTACATACAGATAATTATAGGCCGTGTGTATTTAGTCCTGTCTATTACCTGGAGATGTGAGGGGCTGGGGAACCTCCATTATGACGTCCTTGTATAGATCTCTGTGTCCTTCTATATACTCCCACTCCTCCATGGAGAAATAGACGGCGACATCGTGACACCTTATAGGAACCTGACACACACAATGATACTGTCATCCCCCCGATCCCTTCATAGTGTTACTGTATAATGTCGGTCTGTCATTCCAAGGATGTCGTTCTAAGGATAACATCTGAAATATGCCTGAAAATGACTCCCTTGCTCTAGATGCTTCATTATTATTATTACTATGCTTCACTATTACTATCACCTATCACTCAGACAATCGATCTGCTTCATCCACAGGTATGTGTTCTGGCTGCAATACCATCATCACCCATCTTTCCTGAACCCCAATCACCCCTGTATCTGTCTGATATCAATGGTATGTATCCCGGCTGCATTACCATCATCACCCATCGTTCCTGAACCCCAATCACCCCTGTATCTGTCTGCTATCACTGGTATGTGTTCAGGCTGCAATACCATCATCACCCAGCTTTCCTGAACCCCAATCACCCCTGTATCTGTCTGCTATCACTGGTATGTGTTCTGGCTGCAATACTATCTCCCTTTGCATTTCCTCTTGTGACTTTAATTAATCGTCTCCTGTGTCTGCATCCAGTCTCCCTGCTGCTCCTCCCTTTCTGATCACACCTGGGCCCTTTCATGTGCTGTTAAGTTAGTATAAATTCAGACTAAGAGGTCTGTCTGACCTCGGTCTGTCATTGCAAGGATGTTTTCTAAGGATAACATCTGAAATGAGCCTGAAGTGACCAGAAGGTACGACTAACTGCTGCATTTAGATGTACTAAATTTCTTTTGCCTTCTATATTACTCTCACCATGCTGACATACGCACTAACAGTTTTGGCTCCACTACTCCTCACTCTCCTTCGCTATCCGCAAACCCCAGCACCCGCTAACCAAATAATAATCTCTCCTTCCCTCTTGCCTCCCCACCTGACCTCCTCTGCTGACCTGCTCCTCGACCTCAGAGCTCTCCTAATAAAATACAAAACAAGCCACCCACCCTCCTTCTCACACATGCTCTCCCTCTCTCTGCTTCTCCTCACTGCTGGCGATATATCTCTCCACCCTGGACCCCCACAGCCCATACCTCCCATTATTACCCCCTTCTATCGTTCCCAAATCAACACAAACACCAGAAATCTTTCCCACCATCTTTCCCACCTCAAATCCATGCCCTTGACACCCACCACCCTGCTCCCACTCTTTGGATCACTCTGGAATGCCAGCTCCATCTGCAATAAACTCCATGTGATTCACAACCTCTTTACCTCTCGTAATTTTTCCTTCCTTGGCCTCACCGAAACATGGCTGACACCCTCCGACACCGCCTCCCCTGCTGTGCTAGGTTACGGCGGCCTCCACTTCACCTACACTCCTCGCCCTGGCAACAGACATGGCGGAGGAGTGGGCCTTCTCCTTTCTTCCAATTGCAGCTTCAACCCAATCCAACCTCTACCCTCCCTTATCCTCCCCTCTTTTGAAGTCCACTCTGTCCGCATCTACTCTCCCTCCAACCTCCAAGTGGCCGTCCTATACCGACCTCCAGGTCCGACCACTGCCTTCATTGACCAATTCTCCACCTGGTTCCTTCACTTTCTCTCTGCTGACATTCCCACCATCATCATGGGTGACTTCAACATCCCCATTGACACCCACCATTCAGCAGCCTCCAAACTCCTGTCCCTTACATCATCCTTTGGACTTACTCTGTGGTCCTCCTCCTCCACCCACACAGACGGACATACATTAGACCTGGTTTTCACCCGCCTCTGCTGTCTTTCTAACTTCACCACCTCCCCTCTATCTGACCACCATCTACGCACTTTCTCATCCCTGTCCTCCTCACCTGTCACCCATGTCCAGCAGCATGCGCACCCCCGCAGAAACCTCACACATCTAGACACTCACAAACTCTCTGACTCTATTCTACCACTGTCCTCCATATCTTCACTCCACGACACAGACACTGCCACTAGTTTCTACAATGCCACTCTTGCATCAGTCATCGACTCGGTCGCCCCTGTCATGCATAACAGAGTGCGACGAATCAATAGACAACCCTGGCACAATAACACCACTAAAAAGCTTCGGCAAGCATTCAGAATTGCAGAACGGCGCTGGAAGAAAACGCATTCGCAAGACGACTTCACTGCACTCAAACAAGCAACACTTGCATTCAAATCTGCCCTCACCTCTGCTAAACAGGCCTACTTTACATCCCTTGTATCTTCCTTATCCCACAACCCCAAACAGTTGTTCAGTACTTTTAACTCCCTCCTCCACCCACCACTGCCCCCTCCAACCTCCCTCATCTCTGCCGAGGACTTTGCGCACACTTCAAAAACAAGATGGCCCAAACACGGCATGTCTTTATTGCTCAACCACCACAACCCCTTTACACACCAGACCAAAGCCCAAACCCCATAACCTCCCTATATAACATCACTGAAGGGGAGCTTGCTCATCTCTCCAAATCACACCTCACCACTTGTGCACTTGATCCTATGCCATCTCACCTCCTCCACAACCTCGCCACCACTCTTATTCCATCCCTAAACCACCTCTTCAACCTATCATTTACTTCTGGTACCTTCCCTTCTGCTTTCAAACATGCCACAATCACGCCTATCCTTAAAAAGCCGACCCTCGACCCAATAGCCACATCTAGCTATCGCCCAATATCGCTGCTCCCATTAGCTTCTAAACTCCTGGAGCAGCATGTCCACGCTCACCTTTCCTCCCACCTCTCATCTAACTTGCTCTTTGACAATCTACAATCTGGCTTCCGCCCCCATCATTCCACTGAGACAGCCCTGACCAAAATTACCAACGACCTACTTACAGCAAAACCTAACGGACAATACTCTATACTCCTCCTTCTAGACCTGTCCTCTGCTTTCAACACAGTTGACCACTGCCTCCTACTACACATCCTCTCCTCCTTCGGCATCAAAGATCTCGCCCTATCCTGGATTTCCTCATACCTTTCCAACCGCACATTCAGCGTCTCCCACTCCCACACTACCTCCTCATCCCACCCTCTCTCTGTTGGAGTCCCCCAAGGCTCTGTTCTAGGACCCCTACTCTTCCCAATCTATACACTTGGCCTGGGGCAACTCATAAAGTCCCATGGATTCCAGTACCACCTTTATGCCGATGATACTCAGATCTACCTCTCTGGCCCAGACGTCACCTCTCTGCTCTCCAGAATCCCAGAGTATATATCAGCCATATCGTCCTTCTTCTCCTCTCGCTTCCTCAAACTCAATGTGGACAAATCTGAACTCATCATCTTTCCCCCATCTCACAGATCTTCCTTACCCGACATTTCTATAACAATTGACATCACGCTTTCCCCCCTACCGGAGGTCCACTGCCTGGGAGTAACCCTTGACTCTGCCCTGTCCTTCAAACCGCACATCCAAGCTCTCTCCACCTCCTGCCGCCTCCAGCTCAAAAATATTTCCAGAATCTGTCCCTTCCTCAACTCTCAATCTACTAAACTACTTGTGCATGCCCTCATCATCTCCCGCCTCGACTATTGCAACATCCTTTTCTGTGGCTTCCCTGCTAACACCCTTGCACCTCTCCAGTCCATCCTTAACTCTGCCGCCTGACTAATTCATCTCTCTCCTCGCTACTCCTCCGCTTCTCCCCTCTGCAAATCTCTTCACTGGCTCCCATTCCCTCAGCGTATCCAATTCAATTTACTAATACTGATCTACAAGGCCATCTATAACCTGTCTCCCCCATATGTCTCTGAACTAATCTCCTGATACCTTCCCTCAAGTAATCTCTGGTCCTCCCAAGACCTCCTTCTCTCCTCCACACTTATTCGCTCCTCACCCAACCGCCTCCAAGACTTCTCCCGAAGTGCCCCTATTCGCTGGAATTCTTTGCCCCAACACGTCCGGCTATCAACCACACTCGGATCCTTCAGACGGAACCTGAAAACCCAACTCTTCAAAAAAGCCTACAGCCTGCAATGACTCCACTACCTCCTAACCACTACCGCAGATATCACCTCAACCAACACCGGAACTGCTGCAACCCCCCAACCTACTGTCTCCTTCCCCACCATCCTGTAGCATGTAAGCCCGAAAGGGCAGGGTCCTCTCTCCCCTCTGTATCAGTCTGTCATTGTTAGTTTGTTTACTGTCGGTGATATCTGTAATTCTATGTAACCCCTTCTCATGTACAGCACCATGGAACCAATGGTGCTTTATAAATAAATAGTAATAATGTTCCAGCATTCCCAGCAATGTCACCTCTCCAATTAGCAGCTCAATCATCTTGTAGATGAGTTCTAGGATCTTCTGGTCATTGATGTCCTCATGGATCAGGGGGTGAGGTGGAGGTCCCGTGATTGGGCACAGGGGTCTTCCCCATCCCTCAGACACAGGGTCCTGACAGCGATCACTACAGGTCTTCTTCACCACTGTGTAATCCTGGTTATGGAGAGACACATTAATAAACCTCACTACAGACATTTCCAGAGTCCTCACCTCTCCAGTTCTGTCCATCTGTTATTCCCATAGATAAGAATGATGTAATGTGACGTCATCAAAATCTCTCACCTCTCCAGTGAGATGGAAGAGGATCTCTAGGGTGAGGTGTAACATCCTCTCCGCCATCTTGTCTCTGTCCATATCCATCCTTGATGGGTAAATCAGGAAAACTCTCTTCTGTAGAAGATCTTCACTGAGAGGATCCGATATTGTAGAGACCTGAATGAGAAGAAGATGATCCGATGTAACATCATAAGAATCCTGTGTAATAATACAATTACTGGAGATAATAAGGGAAACATATGAGGAGATTTATTATCTTACAGGGTTTAGTTTTCTTCCCTGACATCTACTAATAAAACCTATATATTTAGGCCACAGACAACAAGCAGTTTCCTCCTCGGAGTCGGCAGCTGAACGCGTTCCTCATAGACTCATCTTCCATAACGCTAATTCTCGTCTCATTACCGACACTGGAATCGGCATTAGCAATACTGCAGGAGAGATTCATTACACGCGACATGAGAAATAACTCCTTCATGATGAGGACGACATCTTCATCTCCTACTGCGGCTCTAGAGACAGATGTGGCCAGAGTCGGTCACTGCCTCCATCCCCACCGGCCGTCTATATGAAGGTTTCCCGTCTTCCCCGCACTGGAATCTTCTATCTATATGTAATATATGGGTACAACCTCAAGAACACAGTCCCAACTGCGAGGCCTAGTGGGGGAAACATCACACTTTGGGGGGCTTTTCTGTAAAGGGGACAGGACAACTGCAACGTATTGAAGAAAGGATGGATGGGGTCATGTACCGGGAGATTTTGGCCAACAACCTCCTTCTCTCAGTAACAGCATTGAAGATGGGTGGAGGCTGTGTCTTCGAACAGAACAACGACCCGAAACACAGAGACAGGGAAACTAAGGAAAGAATAACACAGGGACCGAAAGGGTTAATACGACTCACAGGAGGAACCGGCCCAGAAAGCAGAAGGTCCAGGAGCATCTGCCACATATATGGCTGCTCTGTGCGCACAGGACCTGTGATGAGGTCACAGGAGGGGAGGAGTCAGGGGTCACATGACCAGGGGCCTCAGTGTGTGCAGGACTCTGCTGTGCTGGTTGTCATGGTGCTGGATGAGGGGAAGTTTCTGTGTGGGGTCAGGAGGGGTTTACAGGGTGGATGTAGCAGAGCCGTGTGTGTACGAGGTGTACGGAGCGGAGCCGTGTGTGTACGAGGTGTACGGAGAGGAGCCGTGTGTGTACGAGGTGTACGGAGCGGAGCCGTGTGTGTACGAGGTGTACGGAGCGGAGCCGTGTGTGTACGAGGTGTACGGAGCGGAGCCGTGTGTGTACGAGGTGTACGGAGAGGAGCCGTGTGTGTACGAGGTGTACGGAGCGGAGCCGCGTGTGTACGAGGTGTACGGAGCGGAGCCGTGTGTACGAGGTGTACGGAGCGGAGCCGTGTGTGTACGAGGTGTACGGAGCGGAGCCCTGTGTGTACGAGGTGTACGGAGCGGAGCCGTGTGTGTACGAGGTGTACGGAGCGGAGCCCTGTGTGTACGAGGTGTACGGAGCGGAGCCGTGTGTGTACGAGGTGTACGGAGCGGAGCCGTGTGTGTACGAGGTTTACGGAGCGGAGCCGTGTGTGTACGAGGTGTACGGAGCGGAGCCATGTGTGTCCGAGGTGTACGGAGCGGAGCCGTGTGTGTCCGAGGTGTACGGAGCGGAGCCGTGTGTGTACGAGGTGTACAGAGGGGAGCCGTGTGTGTACGAGGTGTACGGAGCGGAGCCGCGTGTGTACGAGGTGTACGGAGCGGAGCCGCGTGTGTACGAGGTGTACGGAGCGGAGCCGTGTGTGTACGAGGTGTAAGGAGCGGAGCCGTGTGTGTACGAGGTGTACGGAGAGGAGCTGCGTGTGTACAAGGTGTACGGAGCGGAGCCGCGTGTGTACGAGGTGTACGGAGCGGAGCCGCGTGTGTACGAGGTGTACGGAGCGGAGCCGCGTGTGTACGAGGTGTACGGAGCGGAGCCGCGTGTGTACGAGGTGTACGGAGCGGAGCCGCGTGTGTACGAGGTGTACAGAGCGGAGCCGCGTGTGTACGAGGTGTACGGAGCGAAACAGCGTGTGCACAAGGTGTACGGAGCGGAGCTGCATGTGCACAAGGTGTACGGAGTGGAGCTGCGTGTGTACAAGGTGTACGGAGTGGAGCCGCGTCTGTATGAGGTGTACGGAGCGGAGCCATGTGTGTACGAGGTGTACGGAGTGGAGCCGTGTGTGTACGAGATGTACCGAGCAGAGCTGTGTGTGTACGAGGTGTACTCCCAGCTTCGGTCGCAGACGTCTCTGTGTATGCTGTATACACCCGTATACCCCAGCTTCGGTCTCAGACCCTTGTGTACACTGTATTAACCCATATACCCCCAGCTCCAGTCGCAGACGCCTCTGTGTATGCTGTATACACCCGTATACCCCAGCTTCGGTCTCAGACCCGTGTGTACACTGTATACACCCATATACCCCCAGCTTCGGTCACAGACCCCTCTGTGTATGCTGTATACACCCGTATAACCCCAGCTTCGGTCGCAGACCACTCTGTGTATGCTGTATACCCACAGCTTCAGTCTCAGACCCCTATTTGTATGCTGTATACACCCGTATACCCCCAGCTTCGGTCACAGACCCCTCTGTGTACGCTGTATGCCCCCAGCTTCAGTCTCAGACCTCTCAGTGTACGCTGTATACACCTGTATACCCCCAGCTTCAGTTGCAGACCCCTCTGTATGCTGTATACACCTGTATTCCCCCAGCTTCGGTCGCAGACCCCTCAGTGTGCTCTTTATACACCCGTATACCCCCAGCTTCGGTCGCAGACGCCTCTGTGTACACTGTATACACCCGTATACCCCCAGCTTCCGTCACAGACCCCGCGTCTCTCACACTGTGTACACCCGTATACCCCCAGCTTCAGTCTCAGACCCCTGTGTGTATGCTGTATACAACTGTATACCCCCAGCTTCTGTCACAGACCCCTCTGCGAACTCTGTATACACCCGTATACCACCAACTTCGGTCGCAGACCACTCTGTACGCTGTATACACCTGTATACCCCCAGCTTCGGTCACAGACCCCTGTGTTCACTGTATACACCTGTAAATCCCCAGCTTGGGTCGCAGACTCCTGTATACACTGTATACACCCGTATACCCCCAGGTTCGGTCGCATACCCCTGTATACGCTGTATACACCTGTATACCCCCAGCTTCGGTCACAGACCCGTGTTCACTGTATACACCTGCAAATCCCCAGCTTGGGTCGCAGACTCCTGTGTACACTGTATACACCCGTATACCCCCAGGTTCGATCGCATACCCCTGTGTACGCTGTATACACCTGTATACCCCCAGCTTTGGTCACAGACCCCCCTGTGTGTGCTGTATACACCCGTATACCCCCAGCTTCAGTCGCAGACCCCTCTGTGTACGCTGTATACACCTGTATACCCCCAGCTTCAGTCGCAGACCCCTCTGTGTACGCTGTATGCACCCGTATACCCCCAGCTTCGGTCATAGACCCTCCGTGTATGCTGTATACAACCGTATATCCCCAGCTTCGGTCGCAGACACCTCTGTGTACGCTGTATGTACCTGTATACTCCTATACTCCTAGCTTCGGTTGCAGACTCGGTCACAGACCCCTGTGTACGCTGTATACACCTGTATACCCCCAGCTTTGGTCACAGACCCCCTGTGTACGCTGTATACACCCGTATACCCCCAACTTCGGTCGCAGACCCCTGTGTTCACTGTATACACCGTATACCCCCAACTTCGGTCGCAGACCCCTGTGTACGCTGTATACACCCGTATACCCCCAGCTTCGGTCGCAGACCCCTGTGTACTCTGTATACACCCGTATACCCCCAGCTTCAGTCGCAAACCCCTGTGTATGCTGTATACACCCGTATACCCCCAGCTTTGGTCACAGACTCCTCTGTGTATGCTGTATACACCCGTATACCCCCAGCTTCAGTCGCAGACCCCTCTGTGTATACTGTATACACCCGTATACCCCCAGCTTCAGTCGCAGACCCCTCTGTGTATGCTGTATACACCCGTATAACCCCAGCTTTGGTCACAGACCCCTCTGTGTATGCTGTATACACCCGTATACCCCCAGCTTCGGTCACAGACCCTGCATATCTCACACTGTAGAACTGACGCCGGACACACACGGTAAAACTGCGGTCGTCGGTCTCTCATCTCTCGCACTTATACTGAAAACATAAGATGGAGTCAGACGAACCCTCCTACAAAACGTGAGAACAAAGTCATTACTACAGGACTGTGTGAGAAAGGGATTTATTCTACAGGAAACGCTGGGGCCACAAATGAGAATAACATAATGTCGTTCATCTTCTCTTTCACCATAGATAATGACAGTGAGGGCGACTTCCACTTGGCTGCAATGTGGATTTTAGTGGCCATACATAAGTAGTTTACTAGCTTCTGAAAGCTTTCTGGAAGCCGGGAAGGCCTGGTTCCCAGTAAAAGGGTAGAAGGTTCCAGAACAACCGGTCCACCATACATCTGTGCTATCAGACGCTTCACCTTCTCCCAAAGCCCAGAAACCACCATACAAGACCATCAAATATGTCTCATGTCACCAGATATTCCACAGCCCCTAAAACAGTCTCCTGAGATTTTAGGAAAAATGCTGTGAATTTTTTCCGGTACATAATAGACTCTGTGCAATAGTTTTAAGGAGGTCTCCATGAGGGAAGTCTGGTGACTACCTCATGATAGGGTGTCACAGCTACGATACCATTCATCAATTGACTGTTCAAACCCCAGATCCTCCTCCCACTATAACATATACTTCAATTTTTTATCATCTTGTGGAGAATTTATAGCATAGTAGATCAATGAGATCGTTCCCCTGCCCAAAGGGTCATTTACACATTTATTTTCAAAACTGTTTGCCCTGAGAGTAGTACCGCTCGGGAGGATCTGCTTTGCAAAGTAGAAAGATCTGGTTCAATCGCATTACCTCCCTAACTGGAGGTTCAAATGTTTGAACAAATTCCTGTCTATCAAGTAAGATATTAAATGGGGAACACAAATGTTTAAGTATATGAATACCTTTCAGCTTCCACCAAGAAAAAATTTGTGGCTCAAGGCCTGGCGGGAACATGGGGTTTTGTAATATAGCTGTCAGGGGAGAAGGGCTTGATTGTAAGTTATATTTAAACCGGACTTTCCTCCAAAGAAGCAACGAGTGGACTGTAAAAGGAGCCACATTCATTAACCCCCGTGGAAGTCGGTCTGTGGTCCACATTAGGCCTGATAAAGAGAATGGTTTGGAGAGAAATGATTCCAGAATAACCCATCTCGGACTATTAGGATATGAACACGCACTTATTAATGGAGCAATCTGTGCCGACTTGTAATAAAGTGTAAAATTAGGGAGGGATAAACCTCCTTCTTTTCTGTGAGGGAACATAAGTTTTTGCACAATTCTGAGTTGTTTTCCAAGCCAAAGAAACTTAGACATCGTGGAGTGTAAATGAGTGAACGTTCTGGCTGGTACCATAATTGGGAGGGACCTAAATAGATATAAGAAGCGAGGCAGTGACACCATTTTTAATGCCTGTATTCTGCCGGGCCAGGGTAACTCTGAGGAAGCCCATCTATCCAGGTCCCTCTGGAAGTTTTGGATCAGTGGAGTGTAATTCCACCTAAACAGAGGTGACCTGTTGGCTGTTAAGTTGATACCCAGATATGTTAGATAATGTTCTTTGTCTATAAACCCAAAATGGGAGGCTATATTAGTTTGCTCTTAGGAAAATTTACAAATAATGCTTCGGATTTATCAATGTTAATCTTTAACCCTGAGATCTTCTCAATTTCGTGAAGGAGGGAAACAAGTGAGGGAGTGTAGTGTGGGGACTTATTAATGTTAGCAGGAGATCATCCGCAAAGAGGCTGACGTTATATTGGTCTCCCATATTCTCAGGGCCCAGGATATTCTGATCTCTCCTTATTGCTTCCACAATGGGTTCCATTGCAAGTGCAAAAAGATCCGGAGATAGAGGACAGCCCTGCCTGGTACCCTCTGAATATTAATTGGAGGGGGGTGTGGTGACGGGAGTTTTACATAAGCGATAGGGCTATCATATAACAACTGGAGGCACTTTATAAGTTTAGGGGAGAATCCGACTTCCGATAGAACCGTAAAGAGATACGTCCAGGACACCGAATCGAAAGCCCTCTCAATATCTAATGCGAGCAGGAGAAGTCGCTTTCGCTGTAGGTTAGTTGTATGAATAATATTTAACGCTCTCCTAATATTATCTGGGGCCTGTCGCGCTGGTATAAAACCAACCTGATCCCGATGGATGAGGTGAGGGAGGATTTTGTTGGTCCTGTTAGTCACAATGGATGTAAAGATTTTGAAGTCAATGTATAAGAGGGATATAGGTCTATAATTTGTTGTGAGATGATCTTTCTTAGGATTAGGGATTACGGTTACATGCGCCACGTAGAACTCAGGGGGCAGCTGTGAGCCATTTAGTAGTGAATTACAGAGGTTTTTATATGTGGTGTCAGCACATCGCTGCATTTTTTATAATATATTGCTGTAAGACCATCCGGCCCCGGGGCCTTTCCTCTTTTTAGTTTTTTGGTTGTTGAAACTATTTCCTCCTCAGAGATGTGTAAATGGAGTTGTTGTGCCGCGGACTCAGTCAGGTTAGGTAGATGTAGTGTGTGAAGGAATGACTCCAGTAGTGAGGGGGGGGTGATTGTGGGGGGAATACAAACTCTGGGAGTATTCATTATAAGTGCTATACATGACATCGGGGTGGGCTGAGGTCTGACCCTTAGGGTCTTTTATAGAGGAGATTATATGCAGTGACTCTCTCATTCTGAGCTTACGAGCGGCATCTTATTAGGCTTATTGGCATGGTGATAAAACGCGGCTTTACTCCAAGTTAGCGCCTCTCCGTTCTGGTGGTGAGAATGGCGTCTAATTGTCATTTCATATCTTGTATTTGTGCAGATAAGTATAGGGGTGAAGAGCGCTGATTGGCCAATTCTAACTCCTGCAGTTTCTCCTCCAGTCTGGGCTGTAATTCAGACCTTTCTTCTTCCTGTCGGCCGATAACTTATCACAGAACCGGGAATAGATTTTCTGTGCGCGAGTCACATTGCTCCAAGTGAGGCCTCCTCCGCTGTGTGAGTTTAGGGGAAATTTGTTATATCTTCTCTTATAGCGGTTACATTAGAGATTTGGGCATTTTAGCTCCTGGTGTGGAGTCGATAGCACAATCATATGCCGCCATATAGTAGACGGCCGGTAACCGGTGAGAATTCCCTCCTGTGTGGGGTCTATTTCCCTCCAGAGAAATCACACGTTACATTCCACACATAACACTGTGTAGAGAAGGCGGCGCGGGGTAATTGTGCCAGTAGTGAGGGGCGAAAAATGGCGGGAATGTCACTGACTGAGGAGAAGGCTCCATGGAGGTCTACACTCCGGAGATCATGTGACCCCTGACTCCTCCCCTCCTGTGACCTCATCACAGGTCCTGTGCACAGAGCAGCCATATATGTGGAGTGCGGCTCTGCAGGTTAGTGATGGGCAGTCCAGCTCTTCTGGCTCCTTTCCCCACTTTTCTCCCTCCTGTCCCTTCACTATAAAGCCTGGGCCTCATTATACAGCTGTACAGGGGTCTAGTGAAGGCTTTTTAGCCCTTTCCTCAGACTGTAGCTCCTGGGGACAGGCCCTCACTCCTATCCCTTCACTATAAAGCCTGGGCCTCATTATACAGCTGTACAGGGGTCTAGTGAAGGCTTTTTAGCCCTTTCCTCAGACTGTAGCTCCTGGGAACAGGCCCTCACTCCTGTCCCCTCACTATAAAGCCTGGGCCTCATTATACAGCTGTACAGGGGTCTAGAGAAGGCTTTTTAGCCCTTTCCACAGTCTGTAGCTCCTGGGATCAGGCCCTCACTCCTGTCCCCTCACTATAAAGCCTGAGCCTCATTATACAGCTGTACAGGGGTCTAGTGAAGGCTTTTTAGCCCTTTCCTCAGACTGTAGCTCCTGGGGACAGGCCCTCACTCCTATCCCTTCACTATAAAGCCTGGGCCTCATTATACAGCTGTACAGGGGTCTAGTGAAGGCTTTTTAGCCCTTTCCTCAGACTGTAGCTCCTGGGAACAGGCCCTCACTCCTGTCCCCTCACTATAAAGCCTGGGCCTCATTATACAGCTGTACAGGGGTCTAGTGAAGGCTTTTTAGCCCTTTCCACAGTCTGTAGCTCCTGGGATCAGGCCCTCACTCCTGTCCCCTCACTATAAAGCCTGGGCCTCATTATACAGCTGTACAGGGGTCTAGTGAAGGCTTTTTAGCCCTTTCCTCAGTCTGTAGCTCCTGGGATCAGGCCCACACTCCTGTCCCTTCACTATAAAGCCTGGGCCTCATTATACAGCTGTACAGGGGTCTAGTGAAGGCTTTTTAGCCCTTTCCTCAGACTGTAGCTCCTGGGAACAGGCCCTCACTCCTGTCCCTTCACTATAAAGCCTGGGCCTCATTATACAGCTGTACAGGAGTCTAGTGAAGGCTTTTTAGCCCTTTCCTCAGACTGTAGCTCCTGGGAACAGGCCCTCACTCCTGTCCCTTCACTATAAAGCCTGGGCCTCATTATACAGCTGTACAGGGGTCTAGTGAAGGCTTTTTAGCCCTTTCCTCAGTGTGTAGCTCCTGGGAACAGGCCCTCCCTCTTGTCCCTTCACTATAAAGCCTGGGCCTCATTATACAGCTGTACAGGGGTCTAGTGAAGGCTTTTTAGCCCTTTCTTCAGACTGTAGCTCCTGGGAACAGGCCCTCACTCCAGTCCCTTCACTATAAAGCCTGTGCCTCATTATACGGCTGTACAGGGGTCTAGTGAAGGCTTTTTAGCCCTTTCCTCAGACTGTAGCTCCTGGGCACAAGCCCTCACTCCTCTCCCTTCACTATAAATCCTGGGCCTCATTATATAGCTGTACAGGGGTCTAGTGAAGGCTTTTTAGCCCTTTCCTCAGACTGTAGCTCCTGGGAACAGGCCCTCACTCCTGTCCCCTCACTATAAAGCCTGGGCCTCATTATACAGCTGTACAGGGGTCTAGTGAAGGCTTTTTAGCCCTTTCCACAGTCTGTAGCTCCTGGGATCAGGCCCTCACTCCTGTCCCCTCACTATAAAGCCTGGGCCTCATTATACAGCTGTACAGGGGTCTAGTGAAGGCTTTTTAGCCCTTTCCTCAGTCTGTAGCTCCTGGGATCAGGCCCACACTCCTGTCCCTTCACTATAAAGCCTGGGCCTCATTATACAGCTGTACAGGGGTCTAGTGAAGGCTTTTTAGCCCTTTCCTCAGACTGTAGCTCCTGGGAACAGGCCCTCACTCCTGTCCCTTCACTATAAAGCCTGGGCCTCATTATACAGCTGTACAGGAGTCTAGTGAAGGCTTTTTAGCCCTTTCCTCAGACTGTAGCTCCTGGGAACAGGCCCTCACTCCTGTCCCTTCACTATAAAGCCTGGGCCTCATTATACAGCTGTACAGGGGTCTAGTGAAGGCTTTTTAGCCCTTTCCTCAGTGTGTAGCTCCTGGGAACAGGCCCTCCCTCTTGTCCCTTCACTATAAAGCCTGGGCCTCATTATACAGCTGTACAGGGGTCTAGTGAAGGCTTTTTAGCCCTTTCTTCAGACTGTAGCTCCTGGGAACAGGCCCTCACTCCAGTCCCTTCACTATAAAGCCTGTGCCTCATTATACGGCTGTACAGGGGTCTAGTGAAGGCTTTTTAGCCCTTTCCTCAGACTGTAGCTCCTGGGCACAAGCCCTCACTCCTCTCCCTTCACTATAAATCCTGGGCCTCATTATATAGCTGTACAGGGGTCTAGTGAAGGCTTTTTAGCCCTTTCCTCAGACTGTAGCTCCTGGGATCAGGCTCTCACTCCTGTCCCTTCACTATAAAGCCTGGGCCTTATTATACAGCTGTACAGGGGTCTAGTGAAGGCTTTTTAGTCCTTTCCTCAGACTGTAGCTCCTGGAAAGAGGCCCTCACTCCTGTCCCTTCACGATAAAGCCTGGGCCTCATTATACAACTTTACAGGGGTCTAGTGAATGCTTTTTAGTCCTTTCCTCAGACTGTAGCTCCTGGAAACAGGCCCTCCTGTCCCTTTACTATAAAGCCTGGGCCTCATTATACAGCTGTACAGGCATCTAGTGAAGGCTTTTTAGCCCTTTCCTCAGACTGTAGCTCCTGGGAACAGGCCCTCACTCCTGTCCCTTCACTATAAAGCCTGGGCCTCATTATACAGCTGTACAGGGGTCTAGTGAAGGCTTTTTAGCCCTTCCCTCAGTGTGTAGCTCCTGGGAACAGGCCCTCACTCTTGTCCCTTCACTATAAAGCCTAGGCCTCATTATACAGCTGTACAGGGGTCTAGTGAAGGCTTTTTAGCCCTTCCTCAGACTGTAGCTCCTGGGAACAGGCCCTCACTCCTATCCCTTCACTATAAAGCCTGGGCCTCATTATACAGCTGTACAGGGGTCTAGTGAAGGCTTTTTAGCCCTTTCCTCAGACTGTAGCTCCTGGGAACAGGCCCTCACTCCTGTCCCCTCACTATAAAGCCTGGGCCTCATTATACAGCTGTACAGGGGTCTAGTGAAGGCTTTTTAGCCCTTTCCACAGTCTGTAGCTCCTGGGATCAGGCCCTCACTCCTGTCCCCTCACTATAAAGCCTGGGCCTCATTATACAGCTGTACAGGGGTCTAGTGAAGGCTTTTTAGCCCTTTCCTCAGTCTGTAGCTCCTGGGATCAGGCCCACACTCCTGTCCCTTCACTATAAAGCCTGGGCCTCATTATACAGCTGTACAGGGGTCTAGTGAAGGCTTTTTAGCCCTTTCCTCAGACTGTAGCTCCTGGGAACAGGCCCTCACTCCTGTCCCTTCACTATAAAGCCTGGGCCTCATTATACAGCTGTACAGGAGTCTAGTGAAGGCTTTTTAGCCCTTTCCTCAGACTGTAGCTCCTGGGAACAGGCCCTCACTCCTGTCCCTTCACTATAAAGCCTGGGCCTCATTATACAGCTGTACAGGGGTCTAGTGAAGGCTTTTTAGCCCTTTCCTCAGTGTGTAGCTCCTGGGAACAGGCCCTCCCTCTTGTCCCTTCACTATAAAGCCTAGGCCTCATTATACAGCTGTACAGGGGTCTAGTGAAGGCTTTTTAGCCCTTTCTTCAGACTGTAGCTCCTGGGAACAGGCCCTTACTCCAGTCCCTTCACTATAAAGCCTGTGCCTCATTATACGGCTGTACAGGGGTCTAGTGAAGGCTTTTTAGCCCTTTCCTCAGACTGTAGCTCCTGGGCACAAGCCCTCACTCCTCTCCCTTCACTATAAATCCTGGGCCTCATTATACAGCTGTACAGGGGTCTAGTGAAGGCTTTTTAGCCCTTTCCTCAGACTGTAGCTCCTGGGATCAGGCTCTCACTCCTGTCCCTTCACTATAAAGCCTGGGCCTTATTATACAGCTGTACAGGGGTCTAGTGAAGGCTTTTTAGTCCTTTCCTCAGACTGTAGCTCCTGGAAAGAGGCCCTCACTCCTGTCCCTTCACTATAAAGCCTGGGCCTCATTATACAGCTGTACAGGGGTCTAGTGAAGGCTTTTTAGTCCTTTCCTCAGACTGTAGCTCCTGGAAACAGGCCCTCACTCCTGTCCCTTTACTATAAAGCCTGGGCCTCATTATACAGCTGTACAGGCGTCTAGTGAAGGCTTTTTAGCCCTTTCCTCAGACTGTAGCTCCTGGGAACAGGCCCTCACTCCTGTCCCTTCACTATAAAGCCTGGGCCTCATTATACAGCTGTACAGGGGTCTAGTGAAGGCTTTTTAGCCCTTTCCTCAGACTGTAGCTCCTGGGATCAGGCTCTCACTCCTGTCCCTTCACTATAAAGCCTGGGCCTCATTATACAGCTGTACAGGGGTCTAATGAAGGCTTTTTAGTCCTTTCCTCAGACTGTAGCTCCTGGGAACAGGCCCTCACTCCTGTCCCTTCACTATAAAGCCTGGGCCTCATTATACAGCTGTACAGGGGTCTAGTGAAGGCTTTTTAGTCCTTCCCTCAGTGTGTAGCTCCTGGGAACAGGCCCTCACTCTTGTCCCTTCACTATAAAGCCTAGGCCTCATTATACAGCTGTACAGGGGTCTAGTGAAGGCTTTTTAGCCCTTCCTCAGACTGTAGCTCCTGGGAACAGGCCCTCACTCCTGTCCCTTCACTATAAAGCCTGGGCCTCATTATACAGCTGTACAGGGGTCTAGTGAAGGTTTTTTAGCCCTTTCCTCAGACTGTAGCTCCTGGGAACAGGCCCCCACTCCTGTCCCTTCACTATAAAGCCTGGACCTCATTATACAGCTGTACAGGGGTCTAGTGAAGGCTTTTTAGCCCTTTCCTCAGTCTGTAGCTCCTGGGAACAGGCCCTCACTCCTGTCCCTTCACTATAAAGCCTGGGCCTCATTATACAGCTGTACAGGGGTCTAGTGAAGGCTTTTTAGCCCTTTCCTCAGACTGTAGCTCCTGGGAACAGACCCTCACTCCTGTCCCGTCACTATAAAGCCTGTGCCTCATTATACAGCTGTACAGGGGTCTAGTGAAGGCTTTTTAGCCCTTTCCTCAGACTGTAGCTCCTGGGAACAGGCCCTCACTCCTGTCCCTTCACTATAAAGCCTGGGCCTCATTATACAGCTGTACAGGGGTCTAGTGAAGGCTTTTTAGCCCTTTCCTCAGACTGTAGCTCCTGGTCACCATGTGATCTCACCATAACCCTAACAAGCGAATTAAGGTGTGAAATCTTGATCAAAATTATCTCAGTACACAAATCTCCAAGGGTGCCCAAAGTTTTGCATCGCCCTTTTTCCTTTTTGCAATTATGAAATTGTCAAAAAGTCTCTCTATATATTTTTATTATTATTTTTGCCTAAAATACAAAGGCCATGTGTCATCTTAGAGGTTCGGCCTTTTAGAGATCATTTCATCTTCATCTTACTGCTGCTCACAATAACGGTCATTTTGACCAGGGGCGCCCACACTTTTACATGCCGCTGTCAATGCTTCATCCCGCTGGTGCTCAATATTTAATAGGGTCTCGCTATTAATCTTAATGAAAAGTTCGGTGAATTTCTTTGAGCTGTTATTACTAGAGATGAGCGAATATCGTCGGAGAAGTTGTTATTGGCTAATATCACTTACCGAATAGCTGCATCGGGACCCCGGATCCCTGGAGCGCTCCCGATAATCAGCTGCATGTGTCGCCCTCCATGCAGGTGCTGTGACTATCACACAGCGCGACACACGCAGCTGATTATCGGGAGCGCTCCAGCACACTGAGTCCTGCACACACTGAGGCCCCTGATCATGTGACCCCTGACTCCTCCCCTCCTGTGACCTCATCACAGGTCCTGTGCACAGAGCAGTCATATATGTGGCAGACACTCCTGGATCTTCTGCTTTCTGGGCCGGTTCCTCCTGTGAGTCCTATTAACCCTTTCGCTCCCTGTATTCTCCTTTCTGACAGGACAATATCTGAATTCGGACAGTGTGACAGGAATTTAAGCAATGTGGAAGGAAAAAATGACAATTTTACTTTTTTCCTCACAAAAATGTGACTTTAGCCCCAAAATTGTCAGCGTAACAAATCCTTATTTCCCCCACTGTAGTTTGTAGACTCCATATACAGATCCCTTTAGTGTGAAAAGAGCTGAATTCCCCACTTAAGTTATTGCATTTTGGAAATTGCCCCCACTGGGAATTTATCTCCAGGTAAAGGCACAATTGTGTCTCCATGGGGGTTGTGCTCACAGCCCAACATCGTGTGGCCTCCAAAGAAATGCCACCCCGCACCATTACTGACCACTGCCAAACCGGTCATGCTGAAGGATGTTGCAGGCAGCAGATCGCTCTCCACGGCGTCTCCAGACTCTGTCACGTCTGTCACATGTGCTCAGTGTGAACCTGCTTCCATCTGTGAAGAGCACAGGGCGCCAGTGGTGAATTTGCCAATCCTGGTATTTTGTGGCAAATGCCAAGCGTCCTGTACGGTGTTGGGCTGTGAGCACAACCCCCATCTGTGGGCGTCGGGCCCTCAGACCATCCTCATGGAGTCAGTTTCTAACCGTTTGTACAGACACATGCACATTTGTGGCCTGCTGAAGATCATTTTGCAGGGCTCTGGCAGTGCTCCTCCTGTTCCTCCTTGCATAAAGGTGGAGGTAGCGGTCCTGCTGCTGGGTTGGTGCCCTCCTACGGCCCCCTCCACATCTCCTGGTGTACTGGCCTATTCCTGGTAGCGCCTCCAGCCTCTGGACACTACGCTGACAGACACAGCAAACCTTCTTGCCACAGCTCGCATTGATGTGCCATCCTGGATGAGCTGCACTACCTGAGCCACTTGTGTGGGTTGTAGAGTCCGTCTCATGCTACCACGAGTGTGAAAGCACAACCAACATTCAAAAGTGACTAAAACATCATCCAGAAGCATTGGTACTGAGATGTGGTCTGTGGTCCCCACCTGCTGAACCACTCCTTTATTGAGGGTGTCTTGATAATTGCCAATAATTTCCATCTGTTGTCTATTCCATTTGCACAACAGCATGTGAAATTGATTGTCAATCAGTGTTGCTTCCTAAGTGAACAGTTTGATTTCACAGAAGTTTGATTTACTTGGAGTTATATTCTGTTATTTAAGTGTTCCCTTTATTTTTTTGAACTCTGTATATAGATAGATAGATTTTTTTTTCTTTACGTTGGAGGGTCCAATTCCAGCTATTGCTGTGGGATCTGTGATTTCTATCTACTCCACTGTGTACAGGATAATAGAGTATAATAAAGTAGTTATGGACGTGACGTAACTAACATTGTGCAGTGACTCTGCTTTCCATATAGTGATGGATATTTCTTGTTGATGAAACTGTGATATTTTTTCCACTTTAAACCTTTTTTAAACCCCTCTGATCAGTGCGATCATACAACATACAAGCCTCTGATGGCTCCGGTGATGCCCTGTACTACTGTAGTGCCGTGTATCATCACTGCCTGTCAGTGTAATACTAACGGCCCCATACACATGAGATCAGAGTTGGCTGAACGGTCATTTGGCAGACGGCTATCTCTCCCGACTCCCCCATACACACAAATATTCCAGCTTTCCTGTGGTCTGTATGAGAGAGTCGCCTCCAGACTCCTCTAGAGGAGGATTATCTACAGGAAGAACAGACGGATTATCCTCTGAAATTCAGGATGCCGGATCCTTCTCTGCCCTGACATCATCTGTCGGGAGGCCCCCAAATACATTATATGGTCGGCCAAACCCCCCGAAGTCAGTGCTTTCATGGAACTTTAGTCTAATGTGTATGGGGGCGTTATAACGTAACTTATTGGACGCTGCCTCTGGCCCGGCCTAATAGACCTTCATACATTGCAGCCCAGACCCCATTATTAGGCATGTAAGTATCGCAGTAACTAGGCCGCCCCATACTATCGAGTATTTGGAGGCGGGGGGCATTCAGCCGAACTCTGTCACACCTTCTTAAGGGGGTTTTACACTAAGCAATATTGCTAGCAATATCGCTAAAACGTCACCGATTTTGTGACGTTATAGCGATATTGCTAGCGATATCGCTATGTGTGATACTTACCAGCGACCGGCTCCCCCGCTGTCCATCGCTGATTGCGCGAGAATGTCCGGCTCCATTTCTCGTCGGGCGCTTCCTGCTGAGACTTCCTGCTGTGACGTCCAGCGACGCGTGGAGGCGGGCGGGAGGACGCAGGATCGCTGTATGTGAATGGTAAGTATCGTGCGCTGCGTCGCTGCTGCATCGCTGTGAGATCTTTCTGTATGAAAGCTCACTAGCAATCATTTAGCGATGCACCAGCGATCCTGACCGGGTCGGATCGCTGGTTGGATCGCTGGTGCATCGCTAAATGTAAAAGGGCCTTAAGATGCCATGTTTGCTTTTCAGGGTTTTTGTTGCAGCCTCATCTGTGCCGTCCCTGCGGTGTACATCTATGTTCTGGGGCCCAAAAAGATTAATTTCTTTTTAATAAATGTTTAACATGTTAAAAACTATAAAATGTGTTTTGCTTTTTACATATTTTTTTCTTCTTACAAGAATTGTTGGAGCCAATTTTCCTTAGAAACATTTAAATTTCGGCTTTTTCTGGAGTTTTTCTTGTAACATAGGAAAGCCTAAGGCCAGAAATAAACCCCATAAATCACTGTACATGGAGACTTTGGGATCAGATCATTTCTGTCCGCGTTGAATGTGGAAACAAAAAATCTTTTCTAAAAGCCTCAAACTTCTGTGTGTGACTCAGAGCTGAGATCTAACGGGATAGAAGATTCCAGTGCGGGGAAGACGGGAAACCTTCATATAGACGGCCGGTGGGGATGGAGGCAGTGACCGACTCTGGCCAAATCTGTCTCTAGAGCCGCAGTAGAAGATGAAGATGTCGTCCTCATCATGAAGGAGTTATTTCTCATGTCGCGTGTAATGAATATCTCCTGCAGTATTGCTAATGCCGATTCCAGTGTCGGTAATGAGACGAGAATTAACGTTATGGAAGATGAGTCTATGAGGAACATGTTCAGCTGCCGACTCCGAGGAGGAAACTGCTTGTTGTCTGTGGCCTAAATATATAGGTTTTATTAGTAGATGTCAGGGGAGAAAACTAAACCCTGTAAGATAATAAATCTCATATGTTTCCCTTATTATCTCCAGTACTTGTATTATTACACAGGATTCTTATGATGTTACATCGGATCATCTTCTTCTCATTCAGGTCTCTACAATATCGGATCCTCTCAGTGAAGATCTTCTACAAAAGAGAATTTTCCTGGTTTACCCATCAAGGATGTATATGGACAGAGACAAGATGGCGGAGAGGATATTACACCTCACCCTAGAGATCCTCCTCCGTCTCACTGGAGAGGTGAGAGATTCTGATGATGTCACATTACATCATTCTTATCTATGGGAATAACAGATGGACAGAACTGGAGAGGTGAGGACTCTGGAAATGTCTGTAGTGAGAGTTATTAATGTGTCTCTCCATTACCAGGATTACACAGTGGTGAAGAAGACCTCTAGTGATCGCTGTCAGGACCCTGTGTCTGAGGGATGGGGAAGACCCCTGAGCCAAATCACGGGGCCTCCACCTCACCCCCTGATCCATGAGGACATCAATGACCAGAAGATCCTAGAACTCATCTACAAGATGATTGAGCTGCTAACTGGAGAGGTGACATTACTGGGAATGCTGGGACATTATTACTATTTATTTATAAAGCACCATTGGTTCCATGGTGCTGTACATGAGAAGGGGTTACATAGAATTACAGATATCACCGACAGTAAACAAACTAACAATGACAGACTGATACAGAGGGGAGAGAGGACCCTGCCCTTTCGGGCTTACATGCTACAGGATGGTGGGGAAGGAGACAGTAGGTTGGGGGGTTGCAGCAGTTCCGGTGTTGGTTGAGGTGATATCTGCGGTAGTGGTTAAGAGGTAGTGGAGTCATTGCCGGCTGTAGGCTTTTTTGAAGAGGTGGGTTTTCAGGTTCCGTCTGAAGGATCCGAGTGTGGTTGATAGCCGGACGTGTTGGGGCAAAGAATTCCAGCGAATAGGGGCACTTCGGGAGAAGTCTTGGAGGCGGTTGGGTGAGGAGCGAATAAGTGTGGAGGAGAGAAGGAGGTCTTGGGAGGACCAGAGATTACGTGAGGGAAGGTATCAGAAGATTAGTTCAGAGACATATGGGGGAGACAGGTTATAGATGGCCTTGTAGGTCAGTATTAGTAAATTGAATTGGATACGCTGAGGGAATGGGAGCCAGTGAAGAGATTTGCAGAGGAGTAGCGAGGAGAGAGATGAATTAGTCAGGCGGCAGAGTTAAGGATGGACTGGAGAGATGCAAGGGTGTTAGCAGGGAAGCCACAGAAAAGGATGTTGCAATAGTCGAGGTGGGAGATGATGAGGGCATGCACAAGTAGTTTAGTAGATTGAGAGTTGAGGAAGGGACAGATTCTGGAAATATTTTTGAGCTGGAGGCGGCAGGAGGTGGAGAGAGCTTGGATGTGCGGTTTGAAGGACAGGGCAGAGTCAAGGGTTACTCCCAGGCAGTGGACCTCCGGTAGGGGGGAAAGCGTGATGTCAATTGTTATAGAAATGTCGGGTAAGGAAGATCTGTGAGATGGGGGAAAGATGATGAGTTCAGATTTGTCCACATTGAGTTTGAGGAAGCGAGAGGAGAAGAAGGAGGATATGGCTGATAGACACTCTGGGATTCTGGAGAGCAGAGAGGTGACGTCTGGGCCAGAGAGGTAGATCTGAGTATCATCGGCATAAAGGTGGTACTGGAATCCATGGGACTCCATGTTGCCCCAGGCCAAGTGTATAGATTGGGAAGAGTAGGGGTCCTAGAACAGAGCCTTGGGGGACTCCAACAGAGAGAGGGTGGGATGAGGAGGTAGTGTGGGAGTGGGAGACGCTGAATGTGCGGTTGGAAAGGTATGAGGAAATCCAGGATAGGGCGAGATCTTTGATGCCGAAGGAGGAGAGGATGTGTAGTAGGAGGCAGTGGTCAACTGTGTTGAAAGCAGAGGACAGGTCTAGAAGGAGGAGTATAGAGTGTTGTCCCATAGATTTGGCTGTAAGTAGGTAATTGGTAATTCTGGTCAGAGCTGTCTCAGTGGAATGATGGGGGCGGAAGCCAGATTGTAGATTGTCAAAGAGCAAGTTAGATGAGAGGAGGGAGGAAAGGTGAGCGTGGACATGCTGCTCCAGGAGTTTAGAAGCGAATGGGAGCAGCGATATTGGGCGATAGCTAGATGTGGCTATTGGGTCGAGGGTCGGCTTTTTAAGGATAGGCGTGATTGTGGCATGTTTGAAAGCAGAAGGGAAGGTACCAGAAGTAAATGATAGGTTGAAGAGGTGGTTTAGGGATGGAATAAGAGTGGTGGCGAGGTTGTGGAGGAGGTGAGATGGCATAGGATCAAGTGCACAAGTGGTGAGGCGTGATTTGGAGAGATGAGCAAGCTCCCCTTCAGTGATGTTATATAGGGAGGTTATGGGGTTTGGGCTTTGGTCTGGTGTGTAAAGGGGTTGTGGTGGTTGAGCAATAAAGACATGCCATGTTTGGGCCATCTTGTTTTTGAAGTGTGCGCAAAGTCCTCGGCAGAGATGAGGGAGGTTGGAGGGGGCAGTGGTGGGTGGAGGAGGGAGTTAAAAGTACTGAACAACTGTTTGGGGTTGTGGGATAAGGAAGATACAAGGGATGTAAAGTAGGCCTGTTTAGCAGAGGTGAGGGCAGATTTGAATGCAAGTGTTGCTTGTTTGAGTGCAGTGAAGTCGTCTTGCGAATGCGTTTTCTTCCAGCGCCGTTCTGCAATTCTGAATGCTTGCCGAAGCTTTTTAGTGGTGTTATTGTGCCAGGGTTGTCTATTGATTCGTCGCACTCTGTTATGCATGATAGGGGCGACCGAGTCGATGGCTGATGCAAGAGTGGCATTGTAGAAACTAGTGGCAGTGTCTGTGTCGTGGAGTGAAAATATGGAGGACAGTGGTAGAATAGAGTAAGAGAGTTTGTGAGTGTCTAGATGTGTGAGGTTTCTGCGGGGGTGCGCATACTGCTGGACATGGGTGACAGGTGAGGAGGACAGGGATGAGAAAGTGCGTAGATGGTGGTCAGATAGAGGGGAGGTGGTGAAGTTAGAAAGACAGCAGAGGCGGGTGAAAACCAGGTCTAATGTATGTCCGTCTGTGTGGGTGGCTGAGGAGGACCACAGAGTAAGTCCAAAGGATGATGTAAGGGACAGGAGTTTGGAGGCTGCTGAATGGTGGTTGTCAATGGGGATGTTGAAGTCACCCATGATGATGGTGGGAATGTCAGCAGAGAGAAAGTGAAGGAACCAGGTGGAGAATTGGTCAATGAAGGCAGTGGTCGGACCTGGAGATCGGTATAGGACGGCCACTTGGAGGTTGGAGGGAGAGTAGATGCGGACAGAGTGGACTTCAAAAGAGGGGAGGATAAGGGAGGGTAGAGGTTGGATTGGGTTGAAGCTGCAATTGGAAGAAAGGAGAAGGCCCACTCCCCCGTCATGTCTGTTGCCAGGGCGAGGAGTGTAGGTGAAGTGGAGGCCGCCGTAACCTAGCACAGCAGGGGAGGCAGTGTCGGAGGGTGTCAGCCATGTTTCGGTGAGGCCAAGGAAGGAAAAATTACGAGAGGTAAAGAGGTCGTGAATCACATGGAGTTTATTGCAGATGGAGCTGGCATTCCAGAGTGATCCAAAGAGTGGGAGCAGGGTGGTGGGTGTCAAGGGCATGGATTTGAGGTGGGAAAGATTTCTGGTGTTTGTGTTGATTTGGGAACGATAGAAGGGGGTAATAATGGGAGGTATGGGCTGTGGGGGTCCAGGGTTGAGAGATATATCGCCAGCAGTGAGGAGAAGCAGAGAGAGGGAGAGCATGTGGGAGAAGGAGGGTGGGTGGCTTGTTTTGTATTTTATTAGGAGAGCTCTGAGGTCAAGGAGCAGGTCAGCAGAGGAGGTCAGGTGGGGAGGCAAGAGGGAAGGAGAGATTATTATTTGGTTAGCGTGTGATGGGGTTTGCGGATAGCGAAGGAGAGTGAGGAGTAGTGGAGCCAAAACTGTTAGTGCGTATGTCAGCATGGTGAGAGTAATATAAAAGGCAAAAGAAATTTAGTACATCTAAATGCAGCAGTTAGTCATACCTTCTGGTCACTTCAGGCTCATTTCAGATGTTATCCTTAGAAAACATCCTTGCAATGACAGACCGAGGTCAGACAGACCTCTTAGTCTGAATTTATACTAACTTAACAGCACATGAAAGGGCCCAGGTGTGATCAGAAAGGGAGGAGCAGCAGGGAGACTGGATGCAGACACAGGAGACGATTAATTAAAGTCACAAGAGGAAATGCAAAGGGAGATAGTATTGCAGCCAGAACACATACCAGTGATAGCAGACAGATACAGGGGTGATTGGGGTTCAGGAAAGCTGGGTGATGATGGTATTGCAGCCTGAACACATACCAGTGATAGCAGACAGATACAGGGGTGATTGGGGTTCAGGAACGATGGATGATGATGGTATTGCAGCCGGGATACATACCATTGATATCAGACAGATACAGGGGTGATGATGGTATTGCAGCCGGGATACATACCATTGATAGCAGACAGATACAGGGGTGATTGTGGTTCAGGAAAGATGGGTGATGATGGTATTGCAGCCAGAACACATACCTGTGGATGAAGCAGATCAATTGTCAGAGTGATAGTAATAGTGAAGCATAGTAATAATAATAATGAAGCATCTAGAGCAAGGGAGTCATTTTCAGGCATATTTCAGATGTTATCCTTAGAACGACATCCTTGGAATGACAGACCGACATTATACAGTAACACTATGAAGAGATCGGGGGGGATTGACGGTATCATTGTGTGTGTCAGGTTCCTATAAGGTGTCACGATGTCGCTGTCTATTTCTCCATGGAGGAGTGGGAGTATATAGAAGGACACAGAGATCTATACAAGGACGTCATAATGGAGGTTCCCCAGCCCCTCACATCTCCAGGTAATAGACAGGACTAAATACACACCGCATATAATATATGTAGAGAATGAATTCAGTCCCTGCATGTGTTTCCTCCAGATCTATCCAGTAAGAGGACAACACCAGAGAGATGTCCCCGTCCTCTTCTTCCACAGGACTGTAACCAAGAAGATCCCAGTGCTCCTCAGGATCATCAGGTAGGAGGAGAGAAGGTGTCAGGAGATCTCCCCTATGATGTGTAGACGGCTGTGAAGGTCTTGTGCTCAGTCTTGTTTTATCCACCAGTATTATATGTTTTATACTTGTGTGATGAGAACGGTAGAGATGGCAGGATTAGAGCTGACACCAGTGACCGGAGGTAAACTTTTTACCTCCAATCACAGCTGAGCGGTTATGCTGTGTTCTGACAACGTGGGAACCACGGCTCTGTGACCGGCGGGGATGATTTTACCGCCAATCAGAAGCGCTACACCGGTGTTTACCGCACCTTCACACAGCTTGGGAAACACCGGCTTTTGTGCTGTGCATGATCGGCTATATTCTGCTATTAAATCAGCAAAAGTGTTGTGCCTGCCATCTGATGTATATACTTCTCATCAAGTTCTTGTTAAGTGAAGGAAAGTCTATTTTTTAACTTTGGTCTCCCTCATTCATCTCCATACTATCTGGTCTGGGCCTACAACGACAGCATGCAATCTCCGGAGTCGGGAGATATGACTCTGCTATAATGTATGTATATATATATATATATACACTCACTGGCCACTTTATTAGGTACACCTGTCCAACTGTGTGTTAAGACTTAATTTCTAATCAGCCAATCACATGGCGGCAACTCAGTGCATTTAGGCATGTAGACATGGTCAAGACAATCCCCTGCAGTTCAAACCGAGCATCAGTATGGGGAAGAAAGGTGATTTGAGTGCCTTTGAACGTGGCATGATTGTTGGTGCCAGAAGGGCTGGTCTGAGAAATTCAGAAACTGCTGATCTACTGGGATTTTCACGCACAACCATCTCTAGGGTTTACAGAGAATGGTCCGAAAAAAAAAAAAAATCCAGTGAGCGGCAGTTCTGTGGCCGGAAATGCCATGTTGATGCCAGAGGTCAGAGGAGAATGGGCAGACTGGTTCGAGCTGATAGAAAGGCAACAGTGACTCAAATTGCCACCCGTTACAACCAAGGTAGGCAGAAGAGCATCTCTGAACGCACAGTGCGTCGAACTTTGAGGCAGATGGGCTACAGCAGCAGAAGACCACACTGGGTACCACTCCTCTCAGCTAAGAACAGGAAACTGAGGCTAAAATTTGCACAAGCTCATCGAAATTGGACAGTAGAAGATTGGAAAAACGTTGCCTGGTCTGATGAGTCTCGATTTCTGCTGCGACATTCGGATGGTAGGGTCAGAATTTGGCGTAAACAACATGAAAGCATGGATCCATCCTGCCTTGTATCAATGGTTCAGGCTGGTGGTGGTGGTGTCATGGTGTGGGGAATTTTTTCTGGGCACTCTTTGGGCCCCTTGGTACCAATTGAGCATCGTTGCAACGCCACAGCCTACCTGAGTATTGTTGCTGACCATGTCCATCCCTTTATGACCACAATGTACCCAACATCTGATGGCTACTTTCAGCAGGATAATGCGCCATGTCATAAAGCTCGAATCATCTCAGATTGGTTTCTTGAACATGACAATGAGTTTACTGTACTCAAATGGCCTCCTCAGTCACCAGATCTCAATCCAATAGAGCATCTTTGGGATGTGGTGGAACGGGAGATTCGCATCAGGGATGTGCAGCCGACAAATCTGCGCCAACTGTGTGATGCCATCATGTCAATATGGTCCAAAATCTCTGAGGAATGCTTCCAGCACCTTGTTGAATCTCTGCCACGAAGAATTGAGGCAGTTCTGAAGGCAAAAGGGGGTCCAACCCCTTACTAGCATGGTGTACCTAATAAAGTGGCCAGTGAGTGTATATATATATATATATAATTATACTATACTAGATGGTGGCCCGATTCTAACGCATCGGGTATTCTAGAATATGTATGTAGTTTATTTATGAAGATTTAAGAATAATGCAATGAATGTTCGGGCGGTGTAGAAAATTGCTTTGGAAAGGCTTCTGGAATCGACTTTGGGATTGCCCCTTGCAGACCTGGGGGGCTGGACCCTCATCTGACCTTGTTTTCCATGGGCACACCGCTGGTGAAGGTTCCCTCTCTGCCTGCTGCACGCGCCATCTTCTTGCTTTGTGGTGACGTCACCGCTACCCGATGTTCGGCCGGTGTGGAGATTTCCTTCTGAACAGTATCTGCGTCCTGCCTTATGCTTGCCCTTTGCCGAACGGGGTTTTTTCACCCTCCTCTGCTCAAGTTAAGGCAGGGCACATCGTTGGTGAAGTTCCTGTGGAGGACTGCTGCGGGCGCCATCTTCCTCCACCTTCAGTGTCGTCCCCGGGCGCGACCAATCAGCGACGCGGGATTTCCGTTACAGACAGAATTAGACGAATATATATATATATACTAGATGGTGGCCCAATTCTAACGCATCGGGTATTCTAGAATATGGCCAAATTCGCATGCGTTTTGCCACAGAAAACATGCAGTTTTCACACGCGGAATTCAAGCGCATACCAAACGATTTGAAGCATCGCTTGGAATGTGATTGACAGGTTGGTCACACTTGTGAAGCATAGTGTTTTTGACAATTGTGATCAACTTTTTACTATTGATTGAAACCACAATTTTTTGCAAGTATTTAAATAGGCACTTCAACACATGAATCCACACTTGCGGGTAAAAAAGAATATTACTCCTTCTTATCCAAAATGAAGCGAACCACAATTATATTACAAACATGTAACTTTATTAAACAAAATAAAGACATTTAAAATTGGCTACATATTCATTGTTTCCTGATAACCTACCCCAAAAGGGGAAAAAAACAGCAGACAATTATCTCTGTTTTGTTTAATAAAGTTACATGTTTTTAATATAATTGTGGTTCGCTTCATTTTGGATAAGAAGGAGTAATATTCTTTTTTGTCCGCAAGTGTGGATTTTTACTATTGATGATGCCTATGCAGCATCAATAGTAAAAGATAGCATGTAAAAAAGACTAAAAAAAAATTAAAAAAAGGTTATTCTCACCTTCCGACGGTCCCCGGACTCTTTCTTTCCTCTCCACGCTCCCGGCATTTTCCGTTCCCAGTTATGCTTAGCGCGAATTACCGGAGATGACGTCACTCTCGTGAGAGCGCGATGCTTGCGAGATTGCGACGTCATCAGCGGTCTTTCTCGCAAAGCATTACTGGGAACGGAAGATGCCGGCTGCGTGGTTAGAGGCGGGAGAGCTCCGGGGGCCGTCGGAGGGTGAGTATATCACTATTTTTTGCTTTAATTCTATTTTTACAGGTTTATGGTACCCAGGGTCCAGAGGAGTCTCCCGACTCCTAGCGCCGCTGATCTCCCGACGGTAGCGGTGGCGTGTGTCCTTCAAATTCCGGACTGCGCCTGCGCACTGCGCCTGTCGCTGATTGGTTGCGGCCTGCCGGCCACGACCAATCAGCGACGCGGGATTTCCGTTACAGACAGACAGAGTTAGACGATTATATAAATAGATATATATATTATGTATAGCTGACCCGTGGAAGCGCTGATAGGCCGTCATCAGAGTTTACTCACTCCTTTCTTCAGCCTCCCGGCCATGAAGTTTTAAACTTTTGCTACAAATAAACTACGGACTTTCAATATGGATCGGTGAGTGCTGCAGTCCTTACTTTCTTTGATGGTGAAATTATATATATATAGATATATTCTGTATATATGTGTGTGTATGTGTATATATATATGTTTGGCAGAGTCATATCTCCCGACTCTGCAGATTGCTGCTCTCATTGTATTATTACACAGGATTCTTATGATGTTACATCGGATCATCTTCTTCTCATTCAGGTCTCTACAATATCGGATCCTCACAGTGAAGATCTTCTACAAAAGAGAATTTTCCTGATTTACCCATCAAGGATGGATATGGACAGAGACAAGATGGCGGAGAGGATGTTACACCTCACCCTAGAGATCCTCTTCCGTCTCACTGGAGAGGTGAGAGATTCTGATGACGTCACATTACATCATTCTTATCTATGGGAATAACAGATGGACAGAACTGGAGAGGTGAGGGCTCTGGAAATGTCTGTAGTGAGATTTATTAATGTGTCTCTCCATAACCAGGATTACACAGTGGTGAAGAAGACCTCTAGTGATCGCTGTCAGGACCCTGTGTCTGAGGGATGGGGAAGACCCCTGAGCCCAATCACGGGGCCTCCACCTCACCCCCTGATCCATGAGGACATCAATGACCAGAAGATCCTAGAACTCACCTACAAGATGACTGAGCTGCTGACTGGAGAGGTGACACTGCTGGGAATGCTGGGACATTATACAGTAACACTATGAAGGGATCGGGGGGATGACGGTATTATTGTATGTGTCAGGTTCCTATAAGGTGTCAGGATGTCGCTGTCTATTTCTCCATGGAGGAGTGGGAGTATTTAGAAGAACACAGAGATCTGTACAAGAACGTCATAATGGAGGTTCCCCAGCCCCTCACATCTCCAGGTAATAGACAGGACTAAATACACACGGCCTATAATTATCTGTATGTAGAGAATGAATTCAGTCCCTGTATGTGTTTCCTCCAGATCTATCCAGTAAGAGGACAGCACCAGAGAGATGTCCCCGTCCTCTTCTTCCACAGGACTGTAACCAAGAAGATCCCAGTGCTCCTCAGGATCATCAGGTAGATGTAGAGAAGGTGTCAGGAGATCTCCCCTATGATGTGTAGACGGTTGTGAAGGTCTTGTGCTCAGTCTTGTTTTATCCACCAGTATTATATGTTTTATACTTGTGTAATGAGAGCGGTGGAGATGGCAGGATTAGAGCTGATCATAGATGGGACTTCTCCATCTGTCAGTGACTTTTACAATATTTGTTTCAGGGTGAAGATCTGACCCATATTAATCCTACAGAGACATATGTGAGAGATGATGAGTGGTGTAAAGAGGAGATTCCCACATATGACTACCCAGGTGAGTAGTAACCACTGAATGCAGAGAAGTCACAGATTCCTCTCAGTCACCGGCTGTGGCTGCTTTATCGGTGGTGTAGTTCGGCCGTATTACCATGATCACCATTTTGCCTCTAGACCACAACATTCTCCTCCACCCAAAACTGTTCAAATGACTTTGGGCAGTGAAAGCCCTTTTCTATAGAACTTACAACCTGGAGGATCCACCTACCCCTTGGTATTAGTGTGAAGGTGATCCCTTAAAGCGAGATCTATATGATTACTTGTACCTAACCCAATATAGGCCGAGTGCGCACTTAAAGAGTCACACTGAACACAGAGTTAGATGTCTACTCCTTTCTCAGTAAAGGCTTGCACACAACTGAAGTTTATTCTCAAGACAAAGAGACAGGAGATGGGTGTCACACCATCTTCTGAGTAGCCAGTGTCAGTCTATGATAGGTCCATTTCAGCTTCACTTCCATATATGGTATCCAGTATCTCAGCTTCTGCATTCCAAGGATTCCTTCCAGGGTGTTGTCTGAAGACACAGACGCCATCTTGGTACACCATATCTGAACTGACTTATATAAGGTTAGCTGCGTTGTACAGTACCATGAAAGTGAATGTAAATTGAAAAACGCTGTGCACATGCTGCAGAAAAATCTGCGTGGAAACGCTGCGGGTTCATGTCAATTCTTTGTGCGGATCTGCAGCGTTTCTGCACCCACTGACTTGCATTAAGTCGGGCATATCCGGAGCAAAACCGCAGATCTAAAAAACATCTGCGTTTTTGCTGTGGATGAAACGCTGCAGATCGGGAGGGGGGGAAGAGTGGGGGCGGCGTGTCGGCGGAGACTGTGTGCTTGTGTATGTGTGTGGGCGGTGACTGTGTGCGTGTATGGGCCTGTGTGTGCGGGGGTCATCAGGCGGTCTGCCGGGCTGTGCGGAGGTCATTAGGCATATGTTGGGGCTGTGCGGGGGTCATTAGGCATATGTCGGGGCTGTGCGGGGGTCATTAGGCATATGTCGGGGCTGTGCGGGGGTCATCGGGCGGTCTGCTGGGCTGTGCGGGGGTCATTAGGCATATGCCGGGGCTGTGCGGGGGTCATCGGTCGGTCTGCCGGGCTGTGCGGGGGTCATTAGGCATATGTCGGGGCTGTGCGGGGGTCATCGGGCGGTCTGCGGGGCTGTGCGGGGGTCATTGGGCGGTCTGCGGGGCTGTGCGGGGGTCATTAGGCATATGTCGGGGCTGTGCGGGGGTCATCGGGCGGTCTGCTGGGCTGTGCGTGGGTCATTAGGCATACGCCGTGGCTGTGCGGGGGTCATTGGGCGGTCTGCCGGGCTGTGCGGAGGTCATTAGGCATATGTTGGGGCTGTGCGGAGGTCATTAGGCATATGTCGGGGCTGTGCGGGGGTCATTAGGCATATGTCAGGGCTGTGCGGGGGTCATCGGGCGGTCTGCTGGGCTGTGCGGGGGTCATTAGGCATATGCCGGGGCTGTGCGGGGGTCATCGGTCGGTCTGCCGGGCTGTGCGGGGGTCATTAGGCATATGTCGGGGCTGTGCGGGGGTCATTGGGCGGTCTGCGGGGCTGTGCGGGGGTCATTGGGCGGTCTGCGGGGCTGTGCGGGGGTCATTAGGCATATGTCGGGGCTGTGCGGGGGTCATCGGGCGGTCTGCTGGGCTGTGCGTGGGTCATTAGGCATACGCCGTGGCTGTGCGGGGGTCATTGGGCGGTCTGCCAGGCTGTGCGGGGGTCATTAGGCATATGTCGGGGCTGTGCGGGGGTCATTGGGCAGTCTGCCGGGCTGTGCAGGGGTCATTAGGCATATGCCGGGGCTGTGCGGGGGTCATTGGGCGGTCTGCCGGGCTGTGCGGGGGTCATTAGGCATATGCCGGGGCTGTGCGAGGGTCATTGGGCGGTCTGCGGGGCTGTGCGGGGGTCATTAGGCATATGCCGGGCTGTGCGGGGGTCATTAGGCATATGCCGGGGCTGTGCGGGGGTCATTAGACATATGCCGGGGCTGTGCGGGGGTCATTAGGCATACGCCGTGGCTGTGCGGGGGTCATTGGGCGGTCTGCCGTGCTGTGCGGGGGTCATTAGGCATATGTCGGGGCTGTGCGGGGGTCATTGGGCGGTCTGCGGGGCTGTGTGTACTACAAGTCCCATCGGGCTATGCCTGCTACACTGTCAGTGCTTATACACTTAGATTGGAAGGAAGGATCATCCCCGCGCTGCTGCAAGAAGAGTTCCAGAAATTGTAGAGGTGTTAACGTGGTTTATTCTACGTGTTTCGGGGTTCAGGTGACCCCTTCATCAGGACATACCACAAATATTGTACCAAATCATTCTCAAACACTATCCGAAGCCAAGAAACATCAAGAAAAGATTAAATTACAAATTAATCTAATTTAAAGATAAAACCACTGCTGCCCCGAAGACACTGAGAGGTAATAATAAATCTGGACCAAAGGAGCCAACTCTAATTCGGATCTGTCCAGTTCTCTCCCTCTTTCACTTCTTGAGTTCTCCATTCATGATACCACTCCAAGCATGTTGGTACCTTCACTAACCACTATCTCATTAGGTCCTGACGACCCTGATACCTCCACTCCACCAGCCCCACCAATGACACTATTGTAGTGGATCATTCAGATGCCTCTAAATCCGGGACGGTTCCTCTTTTACCCCGGGCAATAAAAAACTCCCAACTGAACCAATTTTTTGTACCCAAAACCGTAAAAATAAAAAGCACTACAGAGGAACTAGGGGAGGGAGAAAAAGAGGAAAAATACCACCTTAACCCCTCCATCGCTAATGAATTAACTTCTAATAGTTGTAATCTTTCTGACTACAAACTCTCTGAAAGTGCGGAATCCCTCCTATCTAGAGGATTGTCCTTCTGTCTCTCCAACTAACCTAAGGATTTTAGTTTATTTTTAGATTTACAAATTTTCATAAGGAAATTAAACCTTAAAAGACATTTCTTTATTAAGGAAAATAAATCCAACCCTCCAACCAACACAGAAAATACTGAAGAAACAGATGAATGGTTTCACCTGAACGTACCTGCTAAGTCTAAATTTTATCCTGTTGAGGACAAAAGTCACCATCTATCTATTATCTATCTATCCTTCTATCTATCTCTCTATCTATCTATCTCTCTATCTATCTATCATCTATCTATCTATCCCATATCTATCTATCCTTCTATCTATCTATCTATATATCTATCTATCTATCTATCTATCTATCTATCTATCTATCTATCCCATATCTATCTATCTATTATCTATCTATCTATCTATCCTATCTATATCCCATATCTATCCTTCTATCTATCTTTCTATCTATTTCTCTATTTATTTATCCTTCTATCTCTCTATCTATTTATCTATCCTTCTATCTATTATCTATGTATCTGTGTGTAATGGAGTGTGAGTTGGACAAATGTAAATGAGGAGGTTGGACAGAAATGACATCACAAATCTTTTTTTTTGTTAAATAAGATATCTTTATTTAGCTTACAAAAACGCAGACAAATCTGCCTGAAAAACCGCAGCAAAAAGGCATCAAAGACACTGTGGATTTTGTGCGGAAAAATCCGCGGCAAAATCTGCAACGTGTGCACACAGCCTAAATGTTGTTTGCGCACACTGCAAGACTCCGAAGTGAGAGCGGATTTTGCTGGATTGGTTTATAGAAACCTTGTTGCTTTTCAGCAGCCTTTGAGCCACTAATAGTGCGGGAACCTCTGTTTTTCCATTGACAGATGATGGACCTGAGTGGGGACTTGTTTTGGTGAGATGAGAATTGGTATTATTTTCGCCTACATAACATTGATTGGTTTCTTTTTATTTGATACTAGATGTGTGCCCAATGCTATCGCATCGGGAGGGCAGTAACATCACGATGGGGGCAGCTTTGTGGTGCTGGGGGTGGCGGCCCACCCACTTCCATGCAGTCACAACTGGCAGGAAAGACCTGTGTTTTGCGATCTGTGCTGGAGATGGTGTGCGGCGCCACCAGAAGGTGGCTGCACCCAATCTCCAGCACAGGCCTCAAGTCACAGTTTTTCCTGGTGACTGTGACTGCATGGAAGTGGGTGGGCAAGCAGCGGTGGGATCCGGCGCATGTAGTCAGGCAGTGGGTCCAGGCAGGGGTCTGGCGGCGGCATCTCTCTCATTACTCCCCCCTCATTACACCCTCTCATTATACCCCCTTTATTACACCCCTCTCTTTATACCCCCTTGTTACACCCCTTTCACAGCCTCATGATCGCAGCGGCGACCTGGATCCGAGCGGTGGCCGGGATCCCAGTAGCGGTCAGGATCCCAGCGGCGGTCGGGATCGCAGTGGCAGCCTGGATCCAAGCGGCAGCTGGGATCCCAGGGGTGTTCGGGTTCGCAGCTGCGTCCTGGATCTGAGCGGCATCACTTATGTGTACCAAAATAGCGGTCGGCGTACGTCCGGTGCGGCGCAGTGGATAGTGGGATTCAGGGACATCCAGATGGAAGTTGACGACAGACAATTTAAGGCAATTATATATATACTAGATTAAGGCCCGATGCTATCGCATCGGGAGGATAGTGACACACCTCTTGCCATGTTAACCCTCAACACACACACCTCCTCAACACACACTCCTCTCACCTTTCACCATCTCCACTCACGTCCCCCCTCTTTCACTCCACATACAACCCTTTCTCTCACTCATCGCGGGATATCGCGATACTCAAGATGGCGTCGCCGCAAGAACATGTCACCAGCGTGGACAACGTCTGGATCCAGGATGGTGCCGGCGGAAGAAGATGTCGGGGATCATGGAGCAGCGGCGATGACGGCGTGAGTATGAGAGACGGAGTGAGAGAGGGTCATATGTGGAGTGAAAGAGGGGGGGATGTGAGTGGAGATGGTGAAAGGTGAGAGGAGTGTGTGTTGAGGAGGTGTGTGTTGAGATGGAGTGGTGTGTTGAGGGTTAACATGGCAAGAGGTGTGCTGTGACGTCACCAGTTACAACTGGACGGAAGTTGTTACAACCCGGAAGCTGCTTAGCGCATTTATTATTATAGAAGATTTGGGAGGCAGAATGAACAAACAGTTGAACACCGCACACTACTGGCTCATCCAACAAGGTTTTCAATTAGACTGTGAACTGTCATTATCTTGGTAAATAAAGTTTTTTACATTGCTTGCCATTTTTTAAGTAGAAGTGTTGAAAAATATAAAACTCAAGGATATTTTATTTAAAAAAATTGCTTTTTATGTTAGATGACTGTACCAGGAGATCAGAGGGACAGCTGACATCTTCAATTTTTAAATCTGATGATCTTGAGATCCTACAAGATACAACTGAAGTGATTGCTATTACTCCAGATATATCATCATCCATTCACAGCAAAGATCTGTCATCTGATCCTATGAAACAGGTCCCATCTTCTGATTCATTACTGACTACTAAGGAAAATCAAAGTCACAAAAGAGGCAATAAAAAACAAACTGCTCCTAAAGCAAAGAAGTCATTTTCATGTTCAGAATGTGGGAAATGTTTTACATGTAAATCAAATGTTGTTAGACACCAGAGAACTCACACAGGGGAGAAGCCTTTTTCATGTTCAGAATGTGGGAAATGTTTTAATCTTAAAGGGAATCTTGATGAACACCATAGAACTCACACAGGGGAGAAGCCTGTTTCATGTTCAGAATGTGGGAAATGTTTTATCAATAAATCAGTTTGTGTTAAGCACCAGAGAATCCACACAGGAGAGAAGCCTTTTTCCTGTTCAGAATGTGGGAAATGTTTTGCACATAAATCATATTTTGTTACCCACCAACGAACTCACACAGCGGAGAAGCCTTTTTCATGTTCAGAATGTGGGAAATGTTTTAATCATAAAGGGAATCTTGATGAACACCATAGAACTCACACAGGGGAGAAGCCTTTTTCCTGTTCAGAATGTGGGAAATGTTTTATCAATAAATCAGTTTGTGTTACCCACCAGAGAACTCACACAGGGGAGAAGCCTTTTTCCTGTTCAGAATGTGGGAAATGTTTTGCACAGAAATCATATTTTGTAACCCACCAAAGAACTCACACAGGAGAGAAGCCTTTTTCCTGTTCAGAATGTGGGAAATGTTTTAACACTAAATCAGATTGTGTTACGCACCAGAGAACTCACACAGGAGAGAAGCCTTTTTCCTGTTCAGAATGTGGGAAATGTTTTATCAATAAATCAGTTTGTGTTACCCACCAGAGAACTCACACAGGGGAGAAGCCTTTTTCCTGTTCAGAATGTGGGAAATGTTTTATCAGTAAATCAGCTTGTGTTAAGCACCAGAAAATCCACACAGGAGAGAAGCCTTTTTCATGTGTAGAATGTGGGAAATGTTTTAACAATAAATCAGTTTGTGTTACCCACCAGAGAACTCACACAGGGGAGAAGCCTTTTTCCTGTTCAGAATGTGGGAAATGTTTTGCACAGAAATCATATTTTGTAACCCACCAAAGAACTCACACAGGAGAGAAGCCTTTTTCCTGTTCAGAATGTGGGAAATGTTTTAACACTAAATCAGATTGTGTTACGCACCAGAGAACTCACACAGGAGAGAAGCCTTTTTCCTGTTCAGAATGTGGGAAATGTTTTATCAATAAATCAGTTTGTGTTACCCACCAGAGAACTCACACAGGGGAGAAGCCTTTTTCCTGTTCAGAATGTGGGAAATGTTTTATCAGTAAATCAGCTTGTGTTAAGCACCAGAAAATCCACACAGGAGAGAAGCCTTTTTCATGTGTAGAATGTGGGAAATGTTTTAACAATAAATCAGATTGTGTTACGCACCAGAGAATCCACACAGGAGAGAAGCCTTTTTCATGTGTAGAATGTGGGAAATGTTTTAACAATAAATCAGATTGTGTTACGCACCAGAGAATCCACACAGGAGAGAAGCCTTTTTCATGTGTAGAATGTGGGAAATGTTTTAACAATAAATCATATTGTGTTACGCACCAGAGAATCCACACAGGAGAGAAGCCTTTTTCATGCTCAGAATGTGGGAAATGTTTTAGCAGGAAATCAAATTATGTTCAGCACCATAGAACTCACACAGGAGAGAAGCCTTTTTCATGCTCAGAATGTGGGAAATGTTTTAGCAGGAAATCAAGTTATGTTCAGCACCAGAGAACCCACGCAGAGGAGAAGCCTTTTTCCTGTTAATGTGGGAAATTTATTAACCAGAAAGCGCTTCTTGATTGCCATCAGAGCAGTCACACAGAGGAGAAGCCATTTTCATTTTCTTAATGTGGGAAATGTTTTACTTGGAAATCAACTGTTAATAAACATCAGAGACGTCACGTAGGGGAGAAGCCTTTTTTATATTCATAATGTTGGAATAGTTTTAACCAAAATTGAATCTTCTTAAATGGGTTGTCTCTTGTCATTCCTCATGTTTGCTGACAAAAGGATAAAACTAAACCTTATGAATTCCAAATGTAAAACTATACCCATAATTCACCCCCTGAAGATTAGTCAGAAGGTGACTAATAGAAAAAACATGTACCCCACATCTCAGTATATAGGGTGAGGTGACGTATACACACTCACTCTCCAAGCCTTTCATTTGTACGGGTTTCATCGTCCTCACCAAAGGCGACTCATCAAGAGACTATTTAATATTGACCTATATTCAAGCGAGACTAAACGAAAAAAAAAACTATAATCATGTATCATATTATCCGAAACAGTCAGAAAACTAGCCCCATATTGGCAGATCCCACACCTCAAACTATATACTGTGTAAGTTTATAAGCCCCTCCAGTGTCAGGAATAGATAGTATGACTTTGAATTTACCAAATGGCTGCAATGAAACAAAGAGTGAAAAATTTAAAGGGGTCTGAATACTTTCCATACCCACTGTATCAGTAAAAATAACTCCTCTTTATTAGGTAAAGTATAAAAGAATTGCACCATTTTCCGATATCCATCGCTTCTCCATTTCTCATGATCTCGGGTTGGGTGAAGGCTTATTTTTCGTGCCAAGCTGACTTTTTTAATGGATGCCATTTTGGTGCAGATACGATCGTTTGGTCTTTCCTTTACTGAATTTTAATGTTGTGGTGACCAAGAAAAGTAATTCTGGCGTTTTGACATTTTTTCTTGTTACGCCATTTAGCGATCGGGTTAATTCTTTTTTATAGTGATAGATCGGGCGATTCTGAACGCGGCTATAACAAATATATGTATGTTTGATTTTTTTAATTGTTTTATTTTGAAAGGGGTGAAAGGGGGGTGATTTGAACTTTTATATTTTTTTAATATTTTTAAAAACTTTTCTTTACTTTTGGCATTGTGAAGACATACAGCATTGTATCTTAATTAACCAGATGACTATTTTTAGCAAATGAAGAATAATAGAATGTTATCTGTATGTTGGCTTTAAATTTAAGTGTTGATTTCTAGTTGGACAAGAAAACAGACTTTTCCTTGTGTAAGCCGATAATATTGACTTTTATCGTTCCCTTATCCTTGATCACTAGTGATGTTTGCTGATATGCTAATTATACATTGTGTTATGGAGCCAGTTTGTTGACTTATAAAGCAGAGAGGGAAAAACTATGCAAATAGCTTAAATAATCAAGTAATGTAATAATCTCATCTCCATTCTTACCCTTTATGTAAATACTGAATGAGGGACACTTTTTAAGTCTAAAAATAGGTTACATGCCTCTGTATAAAGAGACTGAGAGAGAAACAGCCAGAGAGATTCTGCCAAGACATCCATACATCCAAAGGACAAGAGACAGGACAGCAGCCATATTATCACAAGGGACATGGATCTATCATTCTATAATAAACAACCTAGGGGTTTTCAGCCTCGGTTGGAAGAAAACAGTTCTGCTCCATTGACCATCACTGAACCATGGATACGTTCGGAGAAGCCAGATTGTGGTCTTTGGATCAACTGGCCTTGTACCTTGTATGGACTCAATGGACTGTCATCTTCCTACACTTGTCATTACCTCCTCTCTGTGTGTGTGCCACAGGTGGGGTAACGACCCTGGAAGATCTGTAGTCACAGCTGCCATTATCCCAGCGGGTCAGTGGAGGGTGAGACTCTGTAATGTGCCCCATCTTGGGTCCTGTGCTGGGACTGTTCTATGTGTTATCTGCCTGTTTTGTTGTACAATAAAGCATCGCCCACACTGTTTTACCCTCACCCTGTGTTGTCTGAGTAGCGTTTTGAACATGTTAAAAGGAGAGCAGGAGTTCAGCGGGACGATCCCTGATCCATGTGGTTTTGGCTAGCGGGCGGCGCTCATAGCATTCCGGCAGTGACAAGCATAGAGGTCTGCTGGAGACCTCTGGTTATCATGCCAACCCATTGGTGACGAGGTCACCGATGGGTGGGATTTCCGGAAATCTTGCTGGAAGTGCCACTGTCAGAGGCTCTTAGGGGCAAATGGCAGATGTTTAAAACAGCTGACGTGCCGTAAAAGATGTGAGCTCAGCTCCGGAGCCCACATCAAAGGGAGGAAGTACATTTACACCCAATGTCAGAAAGGGGATTGTTTTTACAGAGACAGAAGTGGTGATCAATCATGTATACATACAAATAATTACAGAAATACTCAGCTTCTAATGGTAAATAGTATAGAGTTACCACAAGAAAATATAATTTGTGTAAACCATGTGTAGATATAAAAATTCAGGCAAATGTCAAATGTAGCTCCACCTAGTGGCTATGTGCAGAAGTGCCATCATACAGTAACATGTATCCTAAGACAGTGTCACTATCAGGCTGTGTGCCCACATTAGCATTTAAAACCTGACACAAAACTGGACTCCTTCCCAGAAAACGCACGTTTTTGATGCAGTTTTTTCCGTGCGTCTTCTGGACTCAGGAAATGGCTAAAAACGCGAACTTATGCGGAAAATAATGTGCATGCTGCGTTTTTAGCCGCTAAGCGTTTCCTATGCGGAAAAAAATGCATCAATTGGCACAAAAAGGTCAAAATGCATTAAAATGAATGGGATGCTTATTTAAAGTGTTTGTGAAGCGTCTGATCCGGCAACAACACTTCAAAAACGCAACGTGGGCACAGCCTAAAGGTGCAAATGAGATTAAGTGCACCATATTTATTGAGTACTAGCTGAAGAGCCCGGCGCTGCCCGAGCATAGTAACCAACTGTGGTTAGTTATAGCAAATTATAATGATTATATTACACATAAAAACCGTGCATCTAATCCCATCCTGTGTGATACTGACTGCTGAGCTGTGCATCTAATCCTATCCTGTGTGATACTGACTGCTGAGCTGTGTATCTAATCCTATCCTGTGTGATACTGACTGCTGAGCCGTGTATCTAATCCTATCCTGTGTGATACTGTGTGCTGAGCCGTGCATCTAATCCTATCCTGTGTGATACTGACTGCTGAGCCGTGCATCTAATCCTATCCTGTGTGATACTGACTGCTGAGCCGTGCATCTAATCCTATCCTGTGTGATACTGACTGCTGAGCTGTGTATCTAATCCTATCCTGTGTGATACTGACTGCTGAGCCGTGTATCTAATCCTATCCTGTGTGATACTGACTGCTGAGCTGTGTATCTAATCCTATCCTGTGTGATACTGTGTGCTGAGCCGTGCATCTAATCCTATCCTGTGTGATACTGACTGCTGAGCCGTGCATCTAATCCTATCCTGTGTGATACTGACTGCTGAGCTGTGTATCTAATCCTATCGTGTGATACTGACTGCTGAGCCGTGTATCTAATCCTATCCTGTGTGATACTGACTGCTGAGCCATGTGTCTAATCCTATCCTGTGTGATACTGACTGCTGAGCCGTGTATCTAATCCTATCCTGTGTGATACTGACTGCTGAGCCGTGCATCTAATCCTATCCTGTGTGATACTGACTGCTGAGCCGTGCATCTAATCCTATCCTGTGTGATACTGACTGCTGAGCTGTGTATCTAATCCTCTCCTTTGTGATACTGCCTGCTGAGCCGTGTATTTAATCCTATCCTGTGTGATACTGACTGCTGAGCCGTGTATCTAATCCTATCCTGTGTGATACTGACTGCTGAGCCGTGTATCTAATCCTATCCTGTGTGATACTGCCTGCTGAGCAGTGTATCTAATCCTATCCTGTGTGATACTGACTGCTGAGCCGTGCATCTAATCCTATCCTGTGTGATACTGACTGCTCAGCTGTGCATCTAATCCTATCCTGTGTGATCCTGACTACTCAGCTGTGTATCTAATCCTATCCTGTGTGATACTGACTGCTGAGCTGTGTATCTAATCCTATCCTGTGTGATACTGTGTGCTGAGCCGTGTATCTAATCCTCTCCTGTGTGATACTGCCTGCTGAGCCGTGTATCTAATCCTATCCTGTGTGATACTGACTGCTGAGCTGTGTATCTAATCCTATCCTGTGTGATACTGACTGCTGAGCTGCGTATCTAATCCTATCCTGTGTGATACTGTGTGCTGAGCCGTGTATCTAATCCTATCCTGTGTGATACTGACTGCTGAGCCGTGTATCTAATCCTATCCTGTGTGATACTGACTGCTGAACCGTGTATCTAATCCTCTCCTGTGTGATACTGACTGCTGAGCTGTGTATCTAATCCTATCCTGTGTGATACTGTGTGCTGAGCCGTGTATCTAATCCTCTCCTGTGTGATACTGACTGCTGAGCTGTGTATCTAATCACATCCTCTGTGATACTGACTGCTGAGCTGTGTATCTAATCCCATCCTGTGTGATACTGACTGCTGAGCTGTGTATCTAATCCTATCCTGTGTGATACTGACTGCTGAGCTGTGTATCTAATCCCATCCTGTGTGATACTGACTGCTGAGCTGTGTATCTAATCCCATCCTGTGTGATACTGACTGCTGAGCTGTGTATCTAATCCTCTCCTGTGTGATACTGTGTGCTGAGCCGTGCATCTAATCCTATCCTGTGTGATACTGTCTGCTGAGCCGTGTATCTAATCCTATCCTGTGTGATACTGACTGCTGAGCCGTGTATCTAATCCTATCCTGTGTGATACTGACTGCTGAGCTGTGTATCTAATCCTCTCCTGTGTGATACTGACTGCTGAGCCATGTATCTAATCCTCTCCAGTGTGATACTGATTGCTGAGCCGTGTATCTAATCCTATCCTGTGTGATACTGACTTCTGAGCTGTGTATCTAATCCTCTCCTGTGTGATACTGACTGCTGAGCCGTGTATCTAATCCGATCCTTTGTGATACTGACTGCTGAGCCGTGCATCTAATCCTATCCTGTGTGATACTGACTGCTGAACCATGTATCTAATCCTATCCTGTGTGATACTGACTGCTGAGCTGCGTATCTAATCCTATCCTGTGTGATACTGTCTGCTGAGCCGTGTATCTAATCCTATACTGTGTGATACTGTCTGCTGAGCCGTGTATCTAATCCTATCCTGTGTGATACTGACTGCTGAGCTGTGTATCTAATCCCATCCTGTGTGATACTGTCAGCTGAGCCATGTATCTAATCCTATCCTGTGTGATACTGACTGCTGAGCTGTGTATCTAATCCTATCCTGTGTGATACTGACTGCTGAGCTGCGTATCTAATCCTATCCTGTGTAATGCTGTCTGCTGAGCCGTGTATCTATTCCTATCCTGTGTGATACTGACTGCTGAGCTGTGTATCTAATCCTATCCTGTGTGATACTGACTGCTGAGCTGTGTATCTAATCGTATCCTATGTGATACTGACTGCTGAGCCGTGTATCTAATCCTATCCTGTGTGATACTGACTGCTGAGCCGTGTATCTAATCCTATCCTGTGTGATACTGACTGCTGAGCCGTGTATCTAATCCTATCCTGTGTGATGCTGAGCTGTGTATCTAATCCTATCCTGTGTGATACTGACTGCTGAGCCGTGTATCTAATCCTATCCTGTGTGATGCTGACTGCTGAGCTGTGTATCTAATCCTATCCTGTGTGATGCTGACTGCTGAGCCGTGTATCTAATCCTCTCCTGTGTGATACTGACTGCTGAGCTGTGTAACTAATCGTATCCTATGTGATACTGACTGCTGAGCCGTGTATATAATCCTATCCTGTGTGATACTGTCTGCTGAGTCGTGTATCTAATCCTATCATGTGTGATACTTACTGCTGAGCTGTGTATCTAATCCTCTCCTGTGTGATACTGACTGCTGAGCCATGTATCTAATCCTCTCCTGTGTGATACTGACTGCTGAGCCATGTGTCTAATCCTATCATGTGTGTTACTGACTGCTCAGCCGTGTATCTAATCCTCTCCTGTGTGATACTGACTGCTGAGCCGTGTATCTAATCCTATCCTGTGTGATACTGACTGCTGAGCTGTGTATGTAATCCTCTCCTGTGTGATACTTACTGTTGAGCTGTGTATCTAATCCTCTCCTTTGTGATACTGACTGCTGAGCCATGTGTCTAATCCTCTCCTGTGTGATACTGACTGCTGAGCTCTGTATCTAATCCTATCCTGTGTGATACTGACTGCTGAGCTGTGTATCTAATCCCATCCTGTGTTATACTAACTGCTGAGCTGTGTATCTAATCCTATCCTGTGTGATACTGACTGCTGAGCTGTGTATCTAATCGTATCCTATGTGATACTGACTGCTGAGCCGTGTGTCTAATCCTATCATGTGTGTTACTGACTGCTCAGCCGTGTATCTAATCCTCTCCTGTGTGATACTGACTGCTGAGCTGTGTATCTAATCGTATCCTATGTGATACTGACTGCTGAGCCATGTGTCTAATCCTATCATGTGTGTTACTGACTGCTCAGCCGTGTATCTAATCCTATCCTGTGTGATACTGACTGCTGAGCTCTGTATCTAATCCTATCCTGTGTGATGCTGAGCTGTGTATCTAATCCTATCCTGTGTGATACTGACTGCTGAGCCGTGTATCTAATCCTATCCTGTGTGATGCTGACTGCTGAGCTGTGTATCTAATCCTATCCTGTGTGATGCTGACTGCTGAGCCGTGTATCTAATCCTCTCCTGTGTGATACTGACTGCTGAGCTGTGTAACTAATCGTATCCTATGTGATACTGACTGCTGAGCCGTGTATCTAATCCTATCCTGTGTGATACTGTCTGCTGAGTCGTGTATCTAATCCTATCATGTGTGATACTTACAGCTGAGCTGTGTATCTAATCCCATCCTGTGTGATACTGACTGCTGAGCTGTGTATCTAATCCCATCCTGTGTGATACTGTCTGCTGAGCCGTGTATCTAATCCAATCCTGTGTGATACTGACTGCTGAACTGTGTATCTAATCCTATCCTGTGTGATACTGACTGCTGAGCTGCGTATCTAATCCTATCCTGTGTGATACTGACTGCTGAGCCGTGTATCTAATCCTATCCTGTGTGATACTGACTGCTAAGCTGCGTATCTAATCCTATCCTGTGTGATACTGATTGCTGAGCCGTGTATCTATTCCTATCCTGTGTGATACTGACTGCTGAGCTGTGTATCTAATCGTATCCTATGTGATACTGACTGCTGAGCTGTGTATCTAATCCTATCCTGTGTGATACTGACTGCTGAGCCGTGTATCTAATCTTATCCTGTGTGATACTGACTGCTGAGCTGTGTATCTAATCCAATCCTGCGTGATACTGACTGCTGAGCTGTGTATCTAATCATATCCTGTGTGATACTGACTGCTGAGCTGTGTATCTAATCATATCCTGTGTGATACTGACTGCAGAGCCGTGTATCTAATCCTATCCTGTGTGATACTGACTGCTGAGCCGTGTATCTAATCCTATCCTGTGTGATACTGACTGCTGAGCTGTGTATCTAATCCAATCCTGCGTGATACTGACTGCTGAGCTGTGTATCTAATCATATCCTGTGTGATACTGACTGCTGAGCTGTGTATCTAATCCTATCCTGTGTGACACTGACTGCTGAGCCGTGTATCTAATCCTATCCTGTGTGATACTGACTGCTGAGCTGTGTAACTAATCGTATCCTATGTGATACTGACTGCTGAGCCGTGTATCTAATCCTATCCTGTGTGATACTGTCTGCTGAGTTGTGAATCTAATCCTATCCTGTGTGATACTGACTGCTGAGCCGTGTATCTAATCCTATCCTGTGTGATACTGACTGCTGAGCTGTGTATCTAATCCTATCCTGTGTGATACTGACTGCTCAGCCGTTTATCTAATCCTATCCTGTGTGATACTGACTGCTGAGCCGTGTATCTAATCCTATCCTGTGTGATACTGACTGCTGAGCTGTGTATCTAATCCTCTCCTGTGTGATACTTACTGCTGAGCTGTGTATCTAATCCTATCCTTTGTGATACTGACTGCTGAGCCATGTGTCTAATCCTCTCCTGTGTGATACTGACTGCTGAGCTCTGTATCTAATCCTATCCTGTGTGATACTGACTGCTGAGCTGTGTATCTAATCCTATCCTGTGTTATACTGACTGCTGAGCTGTGTATCTAAAACTATCCTGTGTGATACTGACTGCTGAGCTGTGTATCTAACCGTATCCTATGTGATACTGACTGCTGAGCCATGTGTCTAATCCTATCATGTGTGTTACTGACTGCTCAGCCGTGTATCTAATCCTCTCCTGTGTGATACTGACTGCTGAGCTGTGTATCTAATCGTATCCTATGTGATACTGACTGCTGAGCCATGTGTCTAATCCTATCATGTGTGTTACTGACTGCTCAGCCGTGTATCTAATCCTCTCCTGTGTGATACTGACTGCTGAGCCTTGTATCTAATCCTATCCTGTGTGATACTGACTGCTGAGCTGTGTATCTAATCCTCTCCTGTGTGATACTGACTGCTGAGCCATGTATCTAATCCTATCCTGTGTGATACTGACTGCTGAGCTGTGTATCTAATCCTCTCCTGTGTGATACTGACTGCTGAGCCATGTATCTAATCCTATCCTGTGTGATACTGACTGCTGAGCCATGTATCTAATCCTCTCCTGTGTGATACTGCTGAGCCATGTATCTAATCCTGTCCTGTGTGATACTGACTGCTGAGCCGTGTATCTAATCCTATCCTGTGTGATACTGACTGCTGAGCTGTGTATCTAATCCTCTCCTGTGTGATACTGACTGCTGAGCCGTGTATCTACTCCTATCCTTTGTGATACTGACTGCTGAGCCGTGTATCTAATCCTATCCTGTGTGATACTGACTGCTGAGCTGCGTATCTAATCCTATCCTGTGTGATACTGTCTGCTGAGCCGTGTATCTAATCCTATCCTGTGTGATACTATCTGCTGAGCCGTGTATCTAATCCTATCCTGTGTGATACTGACTGCTGAGCTGTGTATCTAATCCCATCCTGTGTGATACTGTCTGCTGAGCCATGTATCTAATCCTATCCTGTGTGATACTGACTGCTGAGCTGTGTATCTAATCCTATCCTGTGTGATACTGACTGCTGAGCTGCGTATCTAATCCTATCCTGTGTAATGTTGTCTGCTGAGCCGTGTATCTATTCCTATCCTGTGTGATACTGACTGCTGAGCTGTGTATCTAATCCTATCCTGTGTGATACTGACTGCTGAGCCGTGTATCTATTCCTATCCTGTTTGATACTGACTGCTGACCTGTGTATCTAATCGTATCCTATGTGATACTGACTGCTGAGCCGTGTATCTAATCCTATCCTGTGTGATCCTGACTGCTGAGCCGTGTATCTAATCCTATCCTGTGTGATACTGACTGCTGAGCCATGTATCTAATCCTCTCCTGTGTGATACTGACTGCTGAGCCATGTATCTAATCCTCTCCTGTGTGATACTGACTGCTGAGCCATGTGTCTAATCCTATCATGTGTGTTACTGACTGCTCAGCCGTGTATCTAATCCTCTCCTGTGTGATACTGACTGCTGAGCCGTGTATCTAATCCTATCCTGTGTGATACTGACTGCTGAGCTGTGTATGTAATCCTCTCCTGTGTGATACTTACTGTTGAGCTGTGTATCTAATCCTATCCTTTGTGATACTGACTGCTGAGTCATGTGTCTAATCCTCTCCTGTGTGATACTGACTGCTGAGCTCTGTATCTAATCCTATCCTGTGTGATACTGACTGCTGAGCTGTGTATCTAATCCCATCCTGTGTTATACTAACTGCTGAGCTGTGTATCTAATCCTATCCTGTGTGATACTGACTGCTGAGCTGTGTATCTAATCGCATCCTACGTGATACTGACTGCTGAGCCGTGTGTCTAATCCTATCATGTGTGTTACTGACTGCACAGCCGTGTATCTAATCCTCTCCTGTGTGATACTGACTGCTGAGCTGTGTATCTAATCGTATCCTATGTGATACTGACTGCTGAGCCATGTATCTAATCCTATCATGTGTGTTACTGACTGCTCAGCCGTGTATCTAATCCTATCCTGTGTGATACTGACTGCTGAGCCGTGTGTCTAATTCTCTCCTGTGTGATACTGACTGCTGAGCTCTGTATCTAATCCTATCCTGTGTGATACTGACTGCTGAGCCGTGTATCTAATCCTATCCTGTGTGATACTGTGTGCTGAGCCGTGCATCTAATCCTATCCTGTGTGATACTGACTGCTGAGCCGTGCATCTAATCCTATCCTGTGTGATACTGACTGCTGAGCCGTGCATCTAATCCTATCCTGTGTGATACTGACTGCTGAGCTGTGTATCTAATCCTATCCTGTGTGATACTGACTGCTGAGCCGTGTATCTAATCCTATCCTGTGTGATACTGACTGCTGAGCCGTGTATCTAATCCTATCCTGTGTGATACTGTGTGCTGAGCCGTGCATCTAATCCTATCCTGTGTGATACTGACTGCTGAGCCGTGCATTTAATCCTATCCTGTGTGATACTGACTGCTGAGCTGTGTATCTAATCCTATCGTGTGATACTGACTGCTGAGCCGTGTATCTAATCCTATCCTGTGTGATACTGACTGCTGAGCCATGTGTCTAATCCTATCCTGTGTGATACTGACTGCTGAGCCGTGTATCTAATCCTATCCTGTGTGATACTGACTGCTGAGCCGTGCATCTAATCCTATCCTGTGTGATACTGACTGCTGAGCCGTGCATCTAATCCTATCCTGTGTGATACTGACTGCTGAGCTGTGTATCTAATCCTCTCCTTTGTGATACTGCCTGCTGAGCCGTGTATTTAATCCTATCCTGTGTGATACTGACTGCTGAGCCGTGTATCTAATCCTATCCTGTGTGATACTGACTGCTGAGCCGTGTATCTAATCCTATCCTGTGTGATACTGCCTGCTGAGCAGTGTATCTAATCCTATCCTGTGTGATACTGACTGCTGAGCCGTGCATCTAATCCTATCCTGTGTGATACTGACTGCTCAGCTGTGCATCTAATCCTATCCTGTGTGATCCTGACTACTCAGCTGTGTATCTAATCCTATCCTGTGTGATACTGACTGCTGAGCTGTGTATCTAATCCTATCCTGTGTGATACTGTGTGCTGAGCCGTGTATCTAATCCTCTCCTGTGTGATACTGCCTGCTGAGCCGTGTATCTAATCCTATCCTGTGTGATACTGACTGCTGAGCTGTGTATCTAATCCTATCCTGTGTGATACTGACTGCTGAGCTGCGTATCTAATCCTATCCTGTGTGATACTGTGTGCTGAGCCGTGTATCTAATCCTATCCTGTGTGATACTGACTGCTGAGCCGTGTATCTAATCCTATCCTGTGTGATACTGACTGCTGAACCGTGTATCTAATCCTCTCCTGTGTGATACTGACTGCTGAGCTGTGTATCTAATCCTATCCTGTGTGATACTGTGTGCTGAGCCGTGTATCTAATCCTCTCCTGTGTGATACTGACTGCTGAGCTGTGTATCTAATCACATCCTCTGTGATACTGACTGCTGAGCTGTGTATCTAATCCCATCCTGTGTGATACTGACTGCTGAGCTGTGTATCTAATCCTATCCTGTGTGATACTGACTGCTGAGCTGTGTATCTAATCCCATCCTGTGTGATACTGACTGCTGAGCTGTGTATCTAATCCCATCCTGTGTGATACTGACTGCTGAGCTGTGTATCTAATCCTCTCCTGTGTGATACTGTGTGCTGAGCCGTGCATCTAATCCTATCCTGTGTGATACTGTCTGCTGAGCCGTGTATCTAATCCTATCCTGTGTGATACTGACTGCTGAGCCGTGTATCTAATCCTATCCTGTGTGATACTGACTGCTGAGCTGTGTATCTAATCCTCTCCTGTGTGATACTGACTGCTGAGCCATGTATCTAATCCTCTCCAGTGTGATACTGATTGCTGAGCCGTGTATCTAATCCTATCCTGTGTGATACTGACTTCTGAGCTGTGTATCTAATCCTCTCCTGTGTGATACTGACTGCTGAGCCGTGTATCTAATCCGATCCTTTGTGATACTGACTGCTGAGCCGTGCATCTAATCCTATCCTGTGTGATACTGACTGCTGAACCATGTATCTAATCCTATCCTGTGTGATACTGACTGCTGAGCTGCGTATCTAATCCTATCCTGTGTGATACTGTCTGCTGAGCCGTGTATCTAATCCTATACTGTGTGATACTGTCTGCTGAGCCGTGTATCTAATCCTATCCTGTGTGATACTGACTGCTGAGCTGTGTATCTAATCCCATCCTGTGTGATACTGTCAGCTGAGCCATGTATCTAATCCTATCCTGTGTGATACTGACTGCTGAGCTGTGTATCTAATCCTATCCTGTGTGATACTGACTGCTGAGCTGCGTATCTAATCCTATCCTGTGTAATGCTGTCTGCTGAGCCGTGTATCTATTCCTATCCTGTGTGATACTGACTGCTGAGCTGTGTATCTAATCCTATCCTGTGTGATACTGACTGCTGAGCTGTGTATCTAATCGTATCCTATGTGATACTGACTGCTGAGCCGTGTATCTAATCCTATCCTGTGTGATACTGACTGCTGAGCCGTGTATCTAATCCTATCCTGTGTGATACTGACTGCTGAGCCGTGTATCTAATCCTATCCTGTGTGATGCTGAGCTGTGTATCTAATCCTATCCTGTGTGATACTGACTGCTGAGCCGTGTATCTAATCCTATCCTGTGTGATGCTGACTGCTGAGCTGTGTATCTAATCCTATCCTGTGTGATGCTGACTGCTGAGCCGTGTATCTAATCCTCTCCTGTGTGATACTGACTGCTGAGCTGTGTAACTAATCGTATCCTATGTGATACTGACTGCTGAGCCGTGTATATAATCCTATCCTGTGTGATACTGTCTGCTGAGTCGTGTATCTAATCCTATCATGTGTGATACTTACTGCTGAGCTGTGTATCTAATCCTCTCCTGTGTGATACTGACTGCTGAGCCATGTATCTAATCCTCTCCTGTGTGATACTGACTGCTGAGCCATGTGTCTAATCCTATCATGTGTGTTACTGACTGCTCAGCCGTGTATCTAATCCTCTCCTGTGTGATACTGACTGCTGAGCCGTGTATCTAATCCTATCCTGTGTGATACTGACTGCTGAGCTGTGTATGTAATCCTCTCCTGTGTGATACTTACTGTTGAGCTGTGTATCTAATCCTCTCCTTTGTGATACTGACTGCTGAGCCATGTGTCTAATCCTCTCCTGTGTGATACTGACTGCTGAGCTCTGTATCTAATCCTATCCTGTGTGATACTGACTGCTGAGCTGTGTATCTAATCCCATCCTGTGTTATACTAACTGCTGAGCTGTGTATCTAATCCTATCCTGTGTGATACTGACTGCTGAGCTGTGTATCTAATCGTATCCTATGTGATACTGACTGCTGAGCCGTGTGTCTAATCTTATCATGTGTGTTACTGACTGCTCAGCCGTGTATCTAATCCTCTCCTGTGTGATACTGACTGCTGAGCTGTGTATCTAATCGTATCCTATGTGATACTGACTGCTGAGCCATGTGTCTAATCCTATCATGTGTGTTACTGACTGCTCAGCCGTGTATCTAATCCTATCCTGTGTGATACTGACTGCTGAGCTCTGTATCTAATCCTATCCTGTGTGATGCTGAGCTGTGTATCTAATCCTATCCTGTGTGATACTGACTGCTGAGCCGTGTATCTAATCCTATCCTGTGTGATGCTGACTGCTGAGCTGTGTATCTAATCCTATCCTGTGTGATGCTGACTGCTGAGCCGTGTATCTAATCCTCTCCTGTGTGATACTGACTGCTGAGCTGTGTAACTAATCGTATCCTATGTGATACTGACTGCTGAGCCGTGTATCTAATCCTATCCTGTGTGATACTGTCTGCTGAGTCGTGTATCTAATCCTATCATGTGTGATACTTACAGCTGAGCTGTGTATCTAATCCCATCCTGTGTGATACTGACTGCTGAGCTGTGTATCTAATCCCATCCTGTGTGATACTGTCTGCTGAGCCGTGTATCTAATCCAATCCTGTGTGATACTGACTGCTGAACTGTGTATCTAATCCTATCCTGTGTGATACTGACTGCTGAGCTGCGTATCTAATCCTATCCTGTGTGATACTGACTGCTGAGCCGTGTATCTAATCCTATCCTGTGTGATACTGACTGCTAAGCTGCGTATCTAATCCTATCCTGTGTGATACTGATTGCTGAGCCGTGTATCTATTCCTATCCTGTGTGATACTGACTGCTGAGCTGTGTATCTAATCGTATCCTATGTGATACTGACTGCTGAGCTGTGTATCTAATCCTATCCTGTGTGATACTGACTGCTGAGCCGTGTATCTAATCTTATCCTGTGTGATACTGACTGCTGAGCTGTGTATCTAATCCAATCCTGCGTGATACTGACTGCTGAGCTGTGTATCTAATCATATCCTGTGTGATACTGACTGCTGAGCTGTGTATCTAATCATATCCTGTGTGATACTGACTGCTGAGCCGTGTATCTAATCCTATCCTGTGTGATACTGACTGCTGAGCCGTGTATCTAATCCTATCCTGTGTGATACTGACTGCTGAGCTGTGTATCTAATCCAATCCTGCGTGATACTGACTGCTGAGCTGTGTATCTAATCATATCCTGTGTGATACTGACTGCTGAGCTGTGTATCTAATCCTATCCTGTGTGACACTGACTGCTGAGCCGTGTATCTAATCCTATCCTGTGTGATACTGACTGCTGAGCTGTGTAACTAATCGTATCCTATGTGATACTGACTGCTGAGCCGTGTATCTAATCCTATCCTGTGTGATACTGTCTGCTGAGTTGTGAATCTAATCCTATCCTGTGTGATACTGACTGCTGAGCCGTGTATCTAATCCTATCCTGTGTGATACTGACTGCTGAGCTGTGTATCTAATCCTATCCTGTGTGATACTGACTGCTCAGCCGTTTATCTAATCCTATCCTGTGTGATACTGACTGCTGAGCCGTGTATCTAATCCTATCCTGTGTGATACTGACTGCTGAGCTGTGTATCTAATCCTCTCCTGTGTGATACTTACTGCTGAGCTGTGTATCTAATCCTATCCTTTGTGATACTGACTGCTGAGCCATGTGTCTAATCCTCTCCTGTGTGATACTGACTGCTGAGCTCTGTATCTAATCCTATCCTGTGTGATACTGACTGCTGAGCTGTGTATCTAATCCTATCCTGTGTTATACTGACTGCTGAGCTGTGTATCTAAAACTATCCTGTGTGATACTGACTGCTGAGCTGTGTATCTAACCGTATCCTATGTGATACTGACTGCTGAGCCATGTGTCTAATCCTATCATGTGTGTTACTGACTGCTCAGCCGTGTATCTAATCCTCTCCTGTGTGATACTGACTGCTGAGCTGTGTATCTAATCGTATCCTATGTGATACTGACTGCTGAGCCATGTGTCTAATCCTATCATGTGTGTTACTGACTGCTCAGCCGTGTATCTAATCCTCTCCTGTGTGATACTGACTGCTGAGCCTTGTATCTAATCCTATCCTGTGTGATACTGACTGCTGAGCTGTGTATCTAATCCTCTCCTGTGTGATACTGACTGCTGAGCCATGTATCTAATCCTATCCTGTGTGATACTGACTGCTGAGCTGTGTATCTAATCCTCTCCTGTGTGATACTGACTGCTGAGCCATGTATCTAATCCTATCCTGTGTGATACTGACTGCTGAGCCATGTATCTAATCCTCTCCTGTGTGATACTGCTGAGCCATGTATCTAATCCTGTCCTGTGTGATACTGACTGCTGAGCCGTGTATCTAATCCTATCCTGTGTGATACTGACTGCTGAGCTGTGTATCTAATCCTCTCCTGTGTGATACTGACTGCTGAGCCGTGTATCTACTCCTATCCTTTGTGATACTGACTGCTGAGCCGTGTATCTAATCCTATCCTGTGTGATACTGACTGCTGAGCTGCGTATCTAATCCTATCCTGTGTGATACTGTCTGCTGAGCCGTGTATCTAATCCTATCCTGTGTGATACTATCTGCTGAGCCGTGTATCTAATCCTATCCTGTGTGATACTGACTGCTGAGCTGTGTATCTAATCCCATCCTGTGTGATACTGTCTGCTGAGCCATGTATCTAATCCTATCCTGTGTGATACTGACTGCTGAGCTGTGTATCTAATCCTATCCTGTGTGATACTGACTGCTGAGCTGCGTATCTAATCCTATCCTGTGTAATGTTGTCTGCTGAGCCGTGTATCTATTCCTATCCTGTGTGATACTGACTGCTGAGCTGTGTATCTAATCCTATCCTGTGTGATACTGACTGCTGAGCCGTGTATCTATTCCTATCCTGTTTGATACTGACTGCTGACCTGTCTATCTAATCGTATCCTATGTGATACTGACTGCTGAGCCGTGTATCTAATCCTATCCTGTGTGATCCTGACTGCTGAGCCGTGTATCTAATCCTATCCTGTGTGATACTGACTGCTGAGCCATGTATCTAATCCTCTCCTGTGTGATACTGACTGCTGAGCCATGTATCTAATCCTCTCCTGTGTGATACTGACTGCTGAGCCATGTGTCTAATCCTATCATGTGTGTTACTGACTGCTCAGCCGTGTATCTAATCCTCTCCTGTGTGATACTGACTGCTGAGCCGTGTATCTAATCCTATCCTGTGTGATACTGACTGCTGAGCTGTGTATGTAATCCTCTCCTGTGTGATACTTACTGTTGAGCTGTGTATCTAATCCTATCCTTTGTGATACTGACTGCTGAGTCATGTGTCTAATCCTCTCCTGTGTGATACTGACTGCTGAGCTCTGTATCTAATCCTATCCTGTGTGATACTGACTGCTGAGCTGTGTATCTAATCCCATCCTGTGTTATACTAACTGCTGAGCTGTGTATCTAATCCTATCCTGTGTGATACTGACTGCTGAGCTGTGTATCTAATCGCATCCTACGTGATACTGACTGCTGAGCCGTGTGTCTAATCCTATCATGTGTGTTACTGACTGCACAGCCGTGTATCTAATCCTCTCCTGTGTGATACTGACTGCTGAGCTGTGTATCTAATCGTATCCTATGTGATACTGACTGCTGAGCCATGTGTCTAATCCTATCATGTGTGTTACTGACTGCTCAGCCGTGTATCTAATCCTATCCTGTGTGATACTGACTGCTGAGCCGTGTGTCTAATTCTCTCCTGTGTGATACTGACTGCTGAGCTCTGTATCTAATCCTATCCTGTGTGATACTGACTGCTGAGCTGTGTATCTAATCCTATCCTGTATGATATTGTCTGCTGAGCCGTGTATCTAATCCTCTCCTGTGTGATACTGACTGCTGAGCTGTGTAACTAATCGTATCCTATGTGATACTGACTGCTGAGCCGTGTATCTAATCCTATCCTGTGTGATACTGTCTGCTGAGTCGTGTATCTAATCCTATCATGTGTGATACTTACAGCTGAGCTGTGTATCTAATCCCATCCTGTGTGATACTGACTGCTGAGCTGTGTATCTAATCCCATCCTGTGTGATACTGTCTGCTGAGCCGTGTATCTAATCCAATCCTGTGTGATACTGACTGCTGAACTGTGTATCTAATCCTATCCTGTGTGATACTGACTGCTGAGCTGCGTATCTAATCCTATCCTGTGTGATACTGACTGCTGAGCCGTGTATCTAATCCTATCCTGTGTGATACTGACTGCTAAGCTGCGTATCTAATCCTATCCTGTGTGATACTGATTGCTGAGCCGTGTATCTATTCCTATCCTGTGTGATACTGACTGCTGAGCTGTGTATCTAATCGTATCCTATGTGATACTGACTGCTGAGCTGTGTATCTAATCCTATCCTGTGTGATACTGACTGCTGAGCCGTGTATCTAATCTTATCCTGTGTGATACTGACTGCTGAGCTGTGTATCTAATCCAATCCTGCGTGATACTGACTGCTGAGCTGTGTATCTAATCATATCCTGTGTGATACTGACTGCTGAGCTGTGTATCTAATCATATCCTGTGTGATACTGACTGCTGAGCCGTGTATCTAATCCTATCCTGTGTGATACTGACTGCTGAGCCGTGTATCTAATCCTATCCTGTGTGATACTGACTGCTGAGCTGTGTATCTAATCCAATCCTGCGTGATACTGACTGCTGAGCTGTGTATCTAATCATATCCTGTGTGATACTGACTGCTGAGCTGTGTATCTAATCCTATCCTGTGTGACACTGACTGCTGAGCCGTGTATCTAATCCTATCCTGTGTGATACTGACTGCTGAGCTGTGTAACTAATCGTATCCTATGTGATACTGACTGCTGAGCCGTGTATCTAATCCTATCCTGTGTGATACTGTCTGCTGAGTTGTGAATCTAATCCTATCCTGTGTGATACTGACTGCTGAGCCGTGTATCTAATCCTATCCTGTGTGATACTGACTGCTGAGCTGTGTATCTAATCCTATCCTGTGTGATACTGACTGCTCAGCCGTTTATCTAATCCTATCCTGTGTGATACTGACTGCTGAGCCGTGTATCTAATCCTATCCTGTGTGATACTGACTGCTGAGCTGTGTATCTAATCCTCTCCTGTGTGATACTTACTGCTGAGCTGTGTATCTAATCCTATCCTTTGTGATACTGACTGCTGAGCCATGTGTCTAATCCTCTCCTGTGTGATACTGACTGCTGAGCTCTGTATCTAATCCTATCCTGTGTGATACTGACTGCTGAGCTGTGTATCTAATCCTATCCTGTGTTATACTGACTGCTGAGCTGTGTATCTAAAACTATCCTGTGTGATACTGACTGCTGAGCTGTGTATCTAACCGTATCCTATGTGATACTGACTGCTGAGCCATGTGTCTAATCCTATCATGTGTGTTACTGACTGCTCAGCCGTGTATCTAATCCTCTCCTGTGTGATACTGACTGCTGAGCTGTGTATCTAATCGTATCCTATGTGATACTGACTGCTGAGCCATGTGTCTAATCCTATCATGTGTGTTACTGACTGCTCAGCCGTGTATCTAATCCTCTCCTGTGTGATACTGACTGCTGAGCCTTGTATCTAATCCTATCCTGTGTGATACTGACTGCTGAGCTGTGTATCTAATCCTCTCCTGTGTGATACTGACTGCTGAGCCATGTATCTAATCCTATCCTGTGTGATACTGACTGCTGAGCTGTGTATCTAATCCTCTCCTGTGTGATACTGACTGCTGAGCCATGTATCTAATCCTATCCTGTGTGATACTGACTGCTGAGCCATGTATCTAATCCTCTCCTGTGTGATACTGCTGAGCCATGTATCTAATCCTGTCCTGTGTGATACTGACTGCTGAGCCGTGTATCTAATCCTATCCTGTGTGATACTGACTGCTGAGCTGTGTATCTAATCCTCTCCTGTGTGATACTGACTGCTGAGCCGTGTATCTACTCCTATCCTTTGTGATACTGACTGCTGAGCCGTGTATCTAATCCTATCCTGTGTGATACTGACTGCTGAGCTGCGTATCTAATCCTATCCTGTGTGATACTGTCTGCTGAGCCGTGTATCTAATCCTATCCTGTGTGATACTATCTGCTGAGCCGTGTATCTAATCCTATCCTGTGTGATACTGACTGCTGAGCTGTGTATCTAATCCCATCCTGTGTGATACTGTCTGCTGAGCCATGTATCTAATCCTATCCTGTGTGATACTGACTGCTGAGCTGTGTATCTAATCCTATCCTGTGTGATACTGACTGCTGAGCTGCGTATCTAATCCTATCCTGTGTAATGTTGTCTGCTGAGCCGTGTATCTATTCCTATCCTGTGTGATACTGACTGCTGAGCTGTGTATCTAATCCTATCCTGTGTGATACTGACTGCTGAGCCGTGTATCTATTCCTATCCTGTTTGATACTGACTGCTGACCTGTCTATCTAATCGTATCCTATGTGATACTGACTGCTGAGCCGTGTATCTAATCCTATCCTGTGTGATCCTGACTGCTGAGCCGTGTATCTAATCCTATCCTGTGTGATACTGACTGCTGAGCCATGTATCTAATCCTCTCCTGTGTGATACTGACTGCTGAGCCATGTATCTAATCCTCTCCTGTGTGATACTGACTGCTGAGCCATGTGTCTAATCCTATCATGTGTGTTACTGACTGCTCAGCCGTGTATCTAATCCTCTCCTGTGTGATACTGACTGCTGAGCCGTGTATCTAATCCTATCCTGTGTGATACTGACTGCTGAGCTGTGTATGTAATCCTCTCCTGTGTGATACTTACTGTTGAGCTGTGTATCTAATCCTATCCTTTGTGATACTGACTGCTGAGTCATGTGTCTAATCCTCTCCTGTGTGATACTGACTGCTGAGCTCTGTATCTAATCCTATCCTGTGTGATACTGACTGCTGAGCTGTGTATCTAATCCCATCCTGTGTTATACTAACTGCTGAGCTGTGTATCTAATCCTATCCTGTGTGATACTGACTGCTGAGCTGTGTATCTAATCGCATCCTACGTGATACTGACTGCTGAGCCGTGTGTCTAATCCTATCATGTGTGTTACTGACTGCACAGCCGTGTATCTAATCCTCTCCTGTGTGATACTGACTGCTGAGCTGTGTATCTAATCGTATCCTATGTGATACTGACTGCTGAGCCATGTGTCTAATCCTATCATGTGTGTTACTGACTGCTCAGCCGTGTATCTAATCCTATCCTGTGTGATACTGACTGCTGAGCCGTGTGTCTAATTCTCTCCTGTGTGATACTGACTGCTGAGCTCTGTATCTAATCCTATCCTGTGTGATACTGACTGCTGAGCTGTGTATCTAATCCTATCCTGTATGATATTGTCTGCTGAGCCGTGTGTCTAATCCTATCCTGTGTGATACTGACTGCTGAGATGTGTATCTAATCCCATCCTGTGTGATACTGACTGCTGAGCCATGTATCTAATCCTCTCCTGTGTGATACTGACTGCTGAGCCGTGTATCTAATCCTATCCTGTGTGATACTGACTGCTGAGCTGTGTATCTAATCCTCTCCTGTGTAATACTGACTGCTGAGCCGTATATCTAATTCTATCCTTTGTGATACTGACTGCTGAGCCGTGTGTCTAATCCTATCCTGTGTGATACTGACTGCTGAGCCGTGTATCTAATCCTATCCTGTGTGATACTGACTGCTGAGCCGTGTATCTTATCCTATCCTGTGTGATAGTTACTGCTGAGCTGTGTATCTAATCCTATCCTGTGTGATACTGACTGCTGAGCTGTGTATCTAATCCTCTCCTGTGTGATACTGACTGCTGAGCCGTGTGTCTAATCCTATTCTGTGTGATACTGACTGCTGAGCTGTGTATCTAATCCTATCCTGTGTGATACTGACTGCTGAGCCGTGTATCTAATCCTATCCTGTGTGATACTGACTGCTGAGCCGTGTATCTAATCCTATCCTGTGTGATAGTGACTGCTGAGCTGTGTATCTAATCCTCTCCTGTGTGATACTGACTGCTGAGCCGTGTGTCTAATCCTATCCTGTGTGATACTGACTGCTGAGCTGTGTATCTAATCCAATCCTGCGTGATACTGACTGCTGAGCTGTGTATCTAATCATATCCTGTGTGATACTGACTGCTGAGCCGTGTATCTAATCCTATCCTGTGTGATACTGACTGCTGAGCCGTGTATCTAATCCTATCCTGTGTGATACTGACTGCTGAGCTGTGTATCTAATCCAATCCTGCGTGATACTGACTGCTGAGCTGTGTATCTAATCATATCCTGTGTGATACTGACTGCTGAGCTGTGTATCTAATCCTATCCTGTGTGACACTGACTGCTGAGCCGTGTATCTAATCCTATCCTGTGTGATACTGACTGCTGAGCTGTGTATCTAATCCTATCCTGTGTGATACTGACTGCTGAGCCGTGTATCTATTCCTATCCTGTTTGATACTGACTGCTGACCTGTGTATCTAATCGTATCCTATGTGATACTGACTGCTGAGCCGTGTATCTAATCCTATCCTGTGTGATCCTGACTGCTGAGCCGTGTATCTAATCCTATCCTGTGTGATACTGACTGCTGAGCCATGTATCTAATCCTCTCCTGTGTGATACTGACTGCTGAGCCATGTATCTAATCCTCTCCTGTGTGATACTGACTGCTGAGCCATGTGTCTAATCCTATCATGTGTGTTACTGACTGCTCAGCCGTGTATCTAATCCTCTCCTGTGTGATACTGACTGCTGAGCCGTGTATCTAATCCTATCCTGTGTGATACTGACTGCTGAGCTGTGTATGTAATCCTCTCCTGTGTGATACTTACTGTTGAGCTGTGTATCTAATCCTATCCTTTGTGATACTGACTGCTGAGTCATGTGTCTAATCCTCTCCTGTGTGATACTGACTGCTGAGCTCTGTATCTAATCCTATCCTGTGTGATACTGACTGCTGAGCTGTGTATCTAATCCCATCCTGTGTTATACTAACTGCTGAGCTGTGTATCTAATCCTATCCTGTGTGATACTGACTGCTGAGCTGTGTATCTAATCGCATCCTACGTGATACTGACTGCTGAGCCGTGTGTCTAATCCTATCATGTGTGTTACTGACTGCACAGCCGTGTATCTAATCCTCTCCTGTGTGATACTGACTGCTGAGCTGTGTATCTAATCGTATCCTATGTGATACTGACTGCTGAGCCATGTGTCTAATCCTATCATGTGTGTTACTGACTGCTCAGCCGTGTATCTAATCCTATCCTGTGTGATACTGACTGCTGAGCCGTGTGTCTAATTCTCTCCTGTGTGATACTGACTGCTGAGCTCTGTATCTAATCCTATCCTGTGTGATACTGACTGCTGAGCTGTGTATCTAATCCTATCCTGTATGATATTGTCTGCTGAGCCGTGTGTCTAATCCTATCCTGTGTGATACTGACTGCTGAGATGTGTATCTAATCCCATCCTGTGTGATACTGACTGCTGAGCCATGTATCTAATCCTCTCCTGTGTGATACTGACTGCTGAGCCGTGTAACTAATCCTATCCTGTGTGATACTGACTGCTGAGCTGTGTATCTAATCCTCTCCTGTGTAATACTGACTGCTGAGCCGTATATCTAATTCTATCCTTTGTGATACTGACTGCTGAGCCGTGTGTCTAATCCTATCCTGTGTGATACTGACTGCTGAGCCGTGTATCTAATCCTATCCTGTGTGATACTGACTGCTGAGCCGTGTATCTTATCCTATCCTGTGTGATAGTTACTGCTGAGCTGTGTATCTAATCCTATCCTGTGTGATACTGACTGCTGAGCTGTGTATCTAATCCTCTCCTGTGTGATACTGACTGCTGAGCCGTGTGTCTAATCCTATTCTGTGTGATACTGACTGCTGAGCTGTGTATCTAATCCTATCCTGTGTGATACTGACTGCTGAGCCGTGTATCTAATCCTATCCTGTGTGATACTGACTGCTGAGCCGTGTATCTAATCCTATCCTGTGTGATAGTGACTGCTGAGCTGTGTATCTAATCCTCTCCTGTGTGATACTGACTGCTGAGCCGTGTGCCTAATCCTATCCTGTGTGATACTGACTGCTGAGCTGTGTATCTAATCCAATCCTGCGTGATACTGACTGCTGAGCTGTGTATCTAATCATATCCTGTGTGATACTGACTGCTGAGCCGTGTATCTAATCCTATCCTGTGTGATACTGACTGCTGAGCCGTGTATCTAATCCTATCCTGTGTGATACTGACTGCTGAGCTGTGTATCTAATCCAATCCTGCGTGATACTGACTGCTGAGCTGTGTATCTAATCATATCCTGTGTGATACTGACTGCTGAGCTGTGTATCTAATCCTATCCTGTGTGACACTGACTGCTGAGCCGTGTATCTAATCCTATCCTGTGTGATACTGACTGCTGAGCTGTGTATCTAATCCTGTCCTGTGTGATTCTGACTGCTGAGCTGTGTATCTAATCCTATCCTGTGTGATACTGACTGCTGAGCCGTGTATCTAATCCTATCCTGTGTGATACTGTGTGCTGAGCCGTGCATCTAATCCTATCCTGTGTGATACTGACTGCTGAGCCGTGCATCTAATCCTATCCTGTGTGATACTGACTGCTGAGCTGTGTATCTAATCCTATCCTGTGTGATACTGACTGCTGAGCCGTGTATCTAATCCTATCCTGTGTGATACTGTGTGCTGAGCCGTGCATCTAATCCTATCCTGTGTGATACTGACTGCTGAGCCGTGCATCTAATCCTATCCTGTGTGATACTGACTGCTGAGCTGTGCATCTAATCCTATCCTGTGTGATACTGACTGCTGAGCTGTGTATCTAATCCTATCCTGTGTGATACTGACTGCTGAGCTGTGTATCTAAAACTATCCTGTGTGATACTGACTGCTGAGCCGTGCATCTAATCCTATCCTGTGTGATACTGACTGCTGAGCTGTGTATCTAATCCTATCCTGTGTGATACTGTGTGCTGAGCCGTGCATCTAATCCTATCCTGTGTGATACTGACTGCTGAGCCGTGCATCTAATCCTATCCTGTGTGATACTGACTGCTGAGCTGTGTATCTAATCCTATCCTGTGTGATACTGTGTGCTGAGCTGTGCATCTAATCCTATCCTGTGTGATACTGACTGCTGAGCCGTGCATCTAATCCTATCCTGTGTGATACTGACTGCTGAGCTGTGCATCTAATCCTATCCTGTGTGATACTGACTGCTGAGCTGTGTATCTAATCCTATCCTGTGTTATACTGACTGCTGAGCTGTGTATCTAAAACTATCCTGTGTGATACTGACTGCTGAGCTGTGTATCTAACCGTATCCTATGTGATACTGACTGCTGAGCCATGTGTCTAATCCTATCATGTGTGTTACTGACTGCTCAGCCGTGTATCTAATCCTCTCCTGTGTGATACTGACTGCTGAGCTGTGTATCTAATCGTATCCTATGTGATACTGACTGCTGAGCCATGTGTCTAATCCTATCATGTGTGTTACTGACTGCTCAGCCGTGTATCTAATCCTCTCCTGTGTGATACTGACTGCTGAGCCTTGTATCTAATCCTATCCTGTGTGATACTGACTGCTGAGCTGTGTATCTAATCCTCTCCTGTGTGATACTGACTGCTGAGCCATGTATCTAATCCTATCCTGTGTGATACTGACTGCTGAGCTGTGTATCTAATCCTCTCCTGTGTGATACTGACTGCTGAGCCATGTATCTAATCCTATCCTGTGTGATACTGACTGCTGAGCCATGTATCTAATCCTCTCCTGTGTGATACTGCTGAGCCATGTATCTAATCCTGTCCTGTGTGATACTGACTGCTGAGCCGTGTATCTAATCCTATCCTGTGTGATACTGACTGCTGAGCTGTGTATCTAATCCTCTCCTGTGTGATACTGACTGCTGAGCCGTGTATCTACTCCTATCCTTTGTGATACTGACTGCTGAGCCGTGTATCTAATCCTATCCTGTGTGATACTGACTGCTGAGCTGCATATCTAATCCTATCCTGTGTGATACTGTCTGCTGAGCCGTGTATCTAATCCTATCCTGTGTGATACTATCTGCTGAGCCGTGTATCTAATCCTATCCTGTGTGATACTGACTGCTGAGCTGTGTATCTAATCCCATCCTGTGTGATACTGTCTGCTGAGCCATGTATCTAATCCTATCCTGTGTGATACTGACTGCTGAGCTGTGTATCTAATCCTATCGTGTGTGATACTGACTGCTGAGCTGCGTATCTAATCCTATCCTGTGTAATGTTGTCTGCTGAGCCGTGTATCTATTCCTATCCTGTGTGATACTGACTGCTGAGCTGTGTATCTAATCCTATCCTGTGTGATACTGACTGCTGAGCCGTGTATCTATTCCTATCCTGTTTGATACTGACTGCTGACCTGTGTATCTAATCGTATCCTATGTGATACTGACTGCTGAGCCGTGTATCTAATCCTATCCTGTGTGATCCTGACTGCTGAGCCGTGTATCTAATCCTATCCTGTGTGATACTGACTGCTGAGCCATGTATCTAATCCTCTCCTGTGTGATACTGACTGCTGAGCCATGTATCTAATCCTCTCCTGTGTGATACTGACTGCTGAGCCATGTGTCTAATCCTATCATGTGTGTTACTGACTGCTCAGCCGTGTATCTAATCCTCTCCTGTGTGATACTGACTGCTGAGCCGTGTATCTAATCCTATCCTGTGTGATACTGACTGCTGAGCTGTGTATGTAATCCTCTCCTGTGTGATACTTACTGTTGAGCTGTGTATCTAATCCTATCCTTTGTGATACTGACTGCTGAGTCATGTGTCTAATCCTCTCCTGTGTGATACTGACTGCTGAGCTCTGTATCTAATCCTATCCTGTGTGATACTGACTGCTGAGCTGTGTATCTAATCCCATCCTGTGTTATACTAACTGCTGAGCTGTGTATCTAATCCTATCCTGTGTGATACTGACTGCTGAGCTGTGTATCTAATCGCATCCTACGTGATACTGACTGCTGAGCCGTGTGTCTAATCCTATCATGTGTGTTACTGACTGCACAGCCGTGTATCTAATCCTCTCCTGTGTGATACTGACTGCTGAGCTGTGTATCTAATCGTATCCTATGTGATACTGACTGCTGAGCCATGTGTCTAATCCTATCATGTGTGTTACTGACTGCTCAGCCGTGTATCTAATCCTATCCTGTGTGATACTGACTGCTGAGCCGTGTGTCTAATTCTCTCCTGTGTGATACTGACTGCTGAGCTCTGTATCTAATCCTATCCTGTGTGATACTGACTGCTGAGCTGTGTATCTAATCCTATCCTGTATGATATTGTCTGCTGAGCCGTGTGTCTAATCCTATCCTGTGTGATACTGACTGCTGAGATGTGTATCTAATCCCATCCTGTGTGATACTGACTGCTGAGCCATGTATCTAATCCTCTCCTGTGTGATACTGACTGCTGAGCCGTGTATCTAATCCTATCCTGTGTGATACTGACTGCTGAGCTGTGTATCTAATCCTCTCCTGTGTAATACTGACTGCTGAGCCGTATATCTAATTCTATCCTTTGTGATACTGACTGCTGAGCCGTGTGTCTAATCCTATCCTGTGTGATACTGACTGCTGAGCCGTGTATCTAATCCTATCCTGTGTGATACTGACTGCTGAGCCGTGTATCTTATCCTATCCTGTGTGATAGTTACTGCTGAGCTGTGTATCTAATCCTATCCTGTGTGATACTGACTGCTGAGCTGTGTATCTAATCCTCTCCTGTGTGATACTGACTGCTGAGCCGTGTGTCTAATCCTATTCTGTGTGATACTGACTGCTGAGCTGTGTATCTAATCCTATCCTGTGTGATACTGACTGCTGAGCCGTGTATCTAATCCTATCCTGTGTGATACTGACTGCTGAGCCGTGTATCTAATCCTATCCTGTGTGATAGTGACTGCTGAGCTGTGTATCTAATCCTCTCCTGTGTGATACTGACTGCTGAGCCGTGTGTCTAATCCTATCCTGTGTGATACTGACTGCTGAGCTGTGTATCTAATCCAATCCTGCGTGATACTGACTGCTGAGCTGTGTATCTAATCATATCCTGTGTGATACTGACTGCTGAGCCGTGTATCTAATCCTATCCTGTGTGATACTGACTGCTGAGCCGTGTATCTAATCCTATCCTGTGTGATACTGACTGCTGAGCTGTGTATCTAATCCAATCCTGCGTGATACTGACTGCTGAGCTGTGTATCTAATCATATCCTGTGTGATACTGACTGCTGAGCTGTGTATCTAATCCTATCCTGTGTGACACTGACTGCTGAGCCGTGTATCTAATCCTATCCTGTGTGATACTGACTGCTGAGCTGTGTATCTAATCCTGTCCTGTGTGATTCTGACTGCTGAGCTGTGTATCTAATCCTATCCTGTGTGATACTGACTGCTGAGCCGTGTATCTAATCCTATCCTGTGTGATACTGTGTGCTGAGCCGTGCATCTAATCCTATCCTGTGTGATACTGACTGCTGAGCCGTGCATCTAATCCTATCCTGTGTGATACTGACTGCTGAGCTGTGTATCTAATCCTATCCTGTGTGATACTGACTGCTGAGCCGTGTATCTAATCCTATCCTGTGTGATACTGTGTGCTGAGCCGTGCATCTAATCCTATCCTGTGTGATACTGACTGCTGAGCCGTGCATCTAATCCTATCCTGTGTGATACTGACTGCTGAGCTGTGCATCTAATCCTATCCTGTGTGATACTGACTGCTGAGCTGTGTATCTAATCCTATCCTGTGTGATACTGACTGCTGAGCCGTGTATCTAATCCTATCCTGTGTGATACTGTGTGCTGAGCCGTGCATCTAATCCTATCCTGTGTGATACTGACTGCTGAGCCGTGCATCTAATCCTATCCTGTGTGATACTGACTGCTGAGCCGTGCATCTAATCCTATCCTGTGTGATACTGACTGCTGAGCTGTGTATCTAATCCTATCCTGTGTGATACTGACTGCTGAGCCATGTATCTAATCCTATCCTGTGTGATACTGACTGCTGAGCCGTGTATCTAATCCTATCCTGTGTGATACTGTGTGCTGAGCCGTGCATCTAATCCTATCCTGTGTGATACTGACTGCTGAGCCGTGCATCTAATCCTATCCTGTGTGATACTGACTGCTGAGCTGTGTATCTAATCCTATCGTGTGATACTGACTGCTGAGCCGTGTATCTAATCCTATCCTGTGTGATACTGACTGCTGAGCCATGTGTCTAATCCTATCCTGTGTGATACTGACTGCTGAGCCGTGTATCTAATCCTATCCTGTGTGATACTGACTGCTGAGCCGTGCATCTAATCCTATCCTGTGTGATACTGACTGCTGAGCCGTGCATCTAATCCTATCCTGTGTGATACTGACTGCTGAGCTGTGTATCTAATCCTCTCCTTTGTGATACTGCCTGCTGAGCCGTGTATTTAATCCTATCCTGTGTGATACTGACTGCTGAGCCGTGTATCTAATCCTATCCTGTGTGATACTGACTGCTGAGCCGTGTATCTAATCCTATCCTGTGTGATACTGCCTGCTGAGCAGTGTATCTAATCCTATCCTGTGTGATACTGACTGCTGAGCCGTGCATCTAATCCTATCCTGTGTGATACTGACTGCTCAGCTGTGCATCTAATCCTATCCTGTGTGATCCTGACTACTCAGCTGTGTATCTAATCCTATCCTGTGTGATACTGACTGCTGAGCTGTGTATCTAATCCTATCCTGTGTGATACTGTGTGCTGAGCCGTGTATCTAATCCTCTCCTGTGTGATACTGCCTGCTGAGCCGTGTATCTAATCCTATCCTGTGTGATACTGACTGCTGAGCTGTGTATCTAATCCTATCCTGTGTGATACTGACTGCTGAGCTGCGTATCTAATCCTATCCTGTGTGATACTGTGTGCTGAGCCGTGTATCTAATCCTATCCTGTGTGATACTGACTGCTGAGCCGTGTATCTAATCCTATCCTGTGTGATACTGACTGCTGAACCGTGTATCTAATCCTCTCCTGTGTGATACTGACTGCTGAGCTGTGTATCTAATCCTATCCTGTGTGATACTGTGTGCTGAGCCGTGTATCTAATCCTCTCCTGTGTGATACTGACTGCTGAGCTGTGTATCTAATCACATCCTCTGTGATACTGACTGCTGAGCTGTGTATCTAATCCCATCCTGTGTGATACTGACTGCTGAGCTGTGTATCTAATCCTATCCTGTGTGATACTGACTGCTGAGCTGTGTATCTAATCCCATCCTGTGTGATACTGACTGCTGAGCTGTGTATCTAATCCCATCCTGTGTGATACTGACTGCTGAGCTGTGTATCTAATCCTCTCCTGTGTGATACTGTGTGCTGAGCCGTGCATCTAATCCTATCCTGTGTGATACTGTCTGCTGAGCCGTGTATCTAATCCTATCCTGTGTGATACTGACTGCTGAGCCGTGTATCTAATCCTATCCTGTGTGATACTGACTGCTGAGCTGTGTATCTAATCCTCTCCTGTGTGATACTAACTGCTGAGCCATGTATCTAATCCTCTCCAGTGTGATACTGATTGCTGAGCCGTGTATCTAATCCTATCCTGTGTGATACTGACTTCTGAGCTGTGTATCTAATCCTCTCCTGTGTGATACTGACTGCTGAGCCGTGTATCTAATCCGATCCTTTGTGATACTGACTGCTGAGCCGTGCATCTAATCCTATCCTGTGTGATACTGACTGCTGAACCATGTATCTAATCCTATCCTGTGTGATACTGACTGCTGAGCTGCGTATCTAATCCTATCCTGTGTGATACTGTCTGCTGAGCCGTGTATCTAATCCTATACTGTGTGATACTGTCTGCTGAGCCGTGTATCTAATCCTATCCTGTGTGATACTGACTGCTGAGCTGTGTATCTAATCCCATCCTGTGTGATACTGTCAGCTGAGCCATGTATCTAATCCTATCCTGTGTGATACTGACTGCTGAGCTGTGTATCTAATCCTATCCTGTGTGATACTGACTGCTGAGCTGCGTATCTAATCCTATCCTGTGTAATGCTGTCTGCTGAGCCGTGTATCTATTCCTATCCTGTGTGATACTGACTGCTGAGCTGTGTATCTAATCCTATCCTGTGTGATACTGACTGCTGAGCTGTGTATCTAATCGTATCCTATGTGATACTGACTGCTGAGCCGTGTATCTAATCCTATCCTGTGTGATACTGACTGCTGAGCCGTGTATCTAATCCTATCCTGTGTGATACTGACTGCTGAGCCGTGTATCTAATCCTATCCTGTGTGATGCTGAGCTGTGTATCTAATCCTATCCTGTGTGATACTGACTGCTGAGCCGTGTATCTAATCCTATCCTGTGTGATGCTGACTGCTGAGCTGTGTATCTAATCCTATCCTGTGTGATGCTGACTGCTGAGCCGTGTATCTAATCCTCTCCTGTGTGATACTGACTGCTGAGCTGTGTAACTAATCGTATCCTATGTGATACTGACTGCTGAGCCGTGTATATAATCCTATCCTGTGTCGGGATCCCTCAGATTACTCTTTCATCTGAAGGACCGATGTTCTTAGGTGTGAAGCATCATATGTCTCTAATTAAATCAGCTCCATCGAGAAGAACTACACAGACACCAGCTGTATAATACCACTCAGGATGCCTCCAAGACGCCTCTGGCTTATCAGTTAGGCTTCCGTCTTTTATAGTAAAGAATTTAAACATTTTACAGACATGCGCAGTACAAATGATTTTACAACTTGTTTTAGACAAAGAAAGTCATTTAGGCGAAAAAGCAGAGGTATTTGACCTTGGTTCACAAGGGAGATGTCTGAGACATCTCCTCGAAGAACAGATAAGGTTTTAAACAAGAGAATGCAACATAGACAGAACTCAATTTAACTCCTTCAGTTCCTATCATTCCCCCCTTTGACATCTTCATTTTCCACAATCTGGAACACTGGATCCTGCAACAACAGCGGATAGTGGCTCGTTCACCAGGTACTATCCCAGGCCGACGGGTTGCCCAAGGGAGACAGGTCTTTTACCTTCTCCATCCCCCAGATACTGAAGCCACGTCCATCATTGCAAGAGTACGCTCCTTCATGCCAGAAATGAGATGTCAATCTAGGACTCAAAGGAATAATAGTTAAATTCTTGTTGTTTACAGTCAAACTTCCTTATCTATTTCTACATCTTTTCTTGCATACAGAGATACACCAAAAAAAAAGTTTCAATAGCACATATATTACAAAGATACAAACAACAATGATTTTGGACAGCAACGGTGGTGTTCAATATATCCAATATATCCCATATTTGGTCATCTAAGTAATCTGTAGCCCTGACTAATTTATCCCACATTTGAGTAATCATAGGATAAATAAAAATAGAGCTGACAATTTTATTGGCCACACTCATCTGCACTATATGTGGTCTCCCAGAGAGGCGAGGTGTATTGTCAGCAGCTCTTTTGTACAACGTGTGTTTAGGTATGCTCTGAGTATTCAACTGGTCATTCGGAATAACAAAGGTAGCTGGAGTCAAACGACCCAGAGTACAAGCACCTTTTACCCCTACTGGCAACCATTTATATGCATTGTCTCCACATACCCAGAACATGTCACTAGGTAGGTCCCATAGGGCTGAATGTTGTAATACCAGTCTATGAACTAAATCTATGAACGCAGATACATTCTGAAGCATACACCAATTTGGAAGTTGTCCTAAAGGGCTACAATACCCTACATCGGGATTTCCACAGGTGGGAGTTCCTTTCTCATATCCAGATGACTCGTTGCAAGGTATATTACCTGAAATATTAAAACAAGTTTCATTATTGCCCTGGGGAAATAAATTGGAATACTCCCAGGACGTATTATGCAACCTTCTTTCTAGCAGTATTGGTTTGAAGGCATCAGTAGAGTGGGAAGTTACATTAAAACTAACTTGTAGGCCATACATTGGAATTTGCCCCAGGTAGGTTAATCGAGTTCTATTCCTGGGTACCCAAGCCCCCCCTTTATATGCCAGATATTGAAGGTATGTGTTACTTCCTGAAAGATTACCCTGCCACCAAGGGTATCCTACCCATCCCACAATAGGTATTCCAACAGTTGTGTTCCATAACTTCACATTATTTGTGGCATTATTAGCAAGTGTATCAGAACAACTGGTCCAGGCAAATAATTCCTCGGGTGGCATAGGAATAACAAGGAACGGAATACTAGTGGCCGATATTGGTGAATGTGTGCAGATCCAGCAATCTGCTGGAGACTGAGTGTCTTTTGACCAATCATTTAGTATTTTTTCATGATGTTGTATAAACTTATTATTCAAGGACATTGGAGAATTTAGATTGTCCCACGCAGCTACCATTATTACAGATAATGCAACAAAACCAAACCAAAACATTATGCACTCTTATGCTTTGTTAATTCCTGTGGCTAGTTTGCAATGCGATGCATGGATCCAGGTTGGTCGTCCTTCCAACTTAACAGAAGTAGGCGTTGTCAGGAGTACTTGGTAAGGTCCTTGATATCGGGGTTCAAGGGTCTTTCTGGAGTGTTTCTTGACATATACGTAATCACCAGGTTGTAGACAGTGATTCCTTCCACACTATCTGGATCTGGAGTGGAAGAGAAAACTAGAGAATGCATTTGAGTTAAATGCTTTTGCAACTGGATTACATAACTTGTCAAATTATCCACATTGAGTGTTAAGACCTGTGGGTAGTACAACCCTGTGTTCGGTGGTCTTCCAAACAGTATCTCGAAGGGTGACAGTTTAGTTTTCCCCGTGGGTGTGTACCTTACTGAGAATAATGCTAATGGGAGACACTCTGGCCATGGTCTATGGGTCTGCTCCATGGTTTTCTGTATTTTCAATTTCAGTGTCCCGTTCATTCTTTCTACCTTCCCTGAACTCTGTGGGTGGTAGGGTGTATGAAATGCTTGTTCTACACCTATCATTTGCATTACATTTTGCATTACCTCAGCAGTAAAGTGTGTACCTCTGTCTGATTCAATTGTTTCAGGGACACCGAATCGTGGTACTAGTTCCATCACCAGTTTCTTTGCAGTGGCTCGAGCTGTAGCCGTTTTCACCGGGTAGGCCTCTGGCCATCCAGAGAAGAGATCTACACATACTAGGATATTTGCATACACTCCTACCTTGGTAGCTGTATGTCGTCAATCTGCCGTCTCTGAAACGGGTAGAGAGGCCTAGGTGTCGCTTTCTTAGGGACTTTCACTGTTTTACCTGGGTTGTGCTGTGCACAGATGAGGCATGATTGTACAAGTTTCGCGGCTGCGTAACTGAAACCAGGAGCGATCCAGAAGGCATCTACCATGGCACACATGTGACTTTTTGAGGTGTGATTGGGGCCATGTGCTGCTTGCGCCATGATTGGGAACAGGGACTTTGGTGGGCACATCTTATCCTTATTCTCCCATACTCCATTTGAGTTCAGCTCAGCTCCCAGTCTCCCCCGGTGTACCTTCTCTGTTTGGGCAGCCTTTTGCTGGAGGGATTTCAGGACATCTAGACCCAATGTGGCTGGAATACGCTGACTCCCCGCCACCGTCCACTGCTCTCTCTAGGCCGCCTTGTGCTATTTTAGCAGCCTCGTTCGCCCTTCTATTGCCCTCTACCTCCACGGAGTCACCTTTGTGTGTGCTTTTACCTTGACAATGCCAACCTGGACTGGTAACATCAATGCCTCCATCAATTGTTTCACCAGCTCTGCATTTTTAATGGGCTTCGAATCTGTGAAAATATTAGCGACTTTACCTGCAGCGGCTCTACACGCCTCAGTGAGTGCCTTCAACTCTGCCTCCTGCGCCGACATGTGAGGAGAGAGTGGTTCCGCTCGGATTACCTCATGTGAGGATACTACTGCATACCCAGTGTAGAATCGTCCATCCTGGTGGTATCTGGGGCCATCTACAAAAAAGAAACTCAAAGTCTGCATTAGGAACAGGTTTTTCATGAATGTGTGCAAACCCAACTGTCTCCTGACTCATCAGTTCTATGCAGACATGTTCATGCGTCATGTCAAAGTATCCTTCCTCACTTGCCAATACGGTCACCAATTCCCCCTTTTCTGAATCCACAGGCAGGAGGGTGGCTGGATTCAGAACGTTACATCTTTTGAGGAGTGACATACTCAGGAATTAGTAGAGCACACTCAAGTCGGAGCTGTCTGGCCATAGACAGATGTTTTGGTTGAACTTGTAGGAGTATGGCATGGATGTCATGTGGGGAATAGATTGTCAAAAGAAACGTCAGTGTCATCTCACATGCCTTCCCTATTACGTCTCCACTTTTTTCCTTGTGCTCCAGCATACATGACAGGTCGTTTTATTGTCCTTGTTTGCTCAATTTCTTTAGCTACCTTAAGGAGGTCTTTCGGATCTACATGTCTCCATTCAGGTCTGGCTGTCTGTACTGCGTCTCGTAAGTCTTTGTTCATACCGTCAATGAATGCATTCACCAGTATTCTAACATCAAGTGGGTTTATGCAAATGTACCCATGTCTGCCCATTTCAGCTGTAACCGTCCAAGGTATATCTCTACTCTCTCTCCTCTTTGCTGTGTCACATTAGTCAGGAGTACAGACTGCTCTGATTGTTCCACTGCAGCCCATTGTCTTAGTGACTCACAGTACGTCTCCCCAGATCGTGCAGATTTATCATCCATGCCCCAAGCCTGATTCTTTGTCACATCTGTGTGTCTTAATTATATGATCTAGTGCGTCACCTGCCTTTAAACTCACCAACCTCTCTAGGTCTGCCCAGGTACACTTATAGGTCTGCTGTACTTCCTTTATGTGTCTGTAAAACGGGAATGGTTGGTCTTCAGGGGCAGGCAGCTGCTTCAGCAAAGCTAGCTGGTCAGAGGGGCTCCAGGGATAATACACCTGTATCTTTCTTATTCTAGTCACACTTCTTGGTCCTGATGGGGTTGGCCGTCTGATGTCTACTGTCAGCTTACTCCTCAAGGGCCAATGTCCCCACTACCCACTATCCACACTATTATGTCAGCTTCTTATGATCTTGTCTGGATAGGATTTAGTGCAATTCTCTTAGGTCAGTAGCACAGGTCACACAAGTAGCTATTCAGTCTGGATTTGTCTGAGTCTGACCACAGTGTTTACAAGTCCATCTGTTTTGTCTGGGTCTCTGGTTACACTTTGTCAATCAAACATTCATAATACACCTTCCATACTGCTGCACATTCTCAAGCATCATTTATTCACTTGCTATTTTCTTCCCTTGTCTGTGCCTTTTTGTACATCCAAACATTCACACTCTGGTATTTTTGCCTTTTTCAATGTTTGTCCCACTTGTTTTACTGCTTCCTTCCTTCTCTGTCTCTTGTAATTTGACACAATTTGCTATACAAATCAATCACACAACTAGAAGCAGGTTCAAACACATTAATGACCAAGCAATCACTTACAATTCCCTTCTAAATTAGGCACCAAATCTTACTTTTAACTTCCAATCTTCAATTAAGTACTGTTGCTTTAAAATGCACAAATCTTTCAGCGTGTACCTTACGGATAGAATTACAGAGAATTTTGAGCACAGCTCACACTCAGCAGAGATAAGAGCGAAGGGAGAAGAAAAACTACGCAGCGGTATCATTCCCCCCTCCCATCAGAATGCAGCGTCGTCCTTCACAGAATTCTGTAGTTCTTTAGACTTATCAAAATCAATTTCTACAAAGAAACTCAAAATCACGGGATTTCACTGTAAGGGCAGATAACTGTATAATGAGATTAACCATGCCTTGCCCTTTTTCTGGCCAAATGCATTCAGGAAACTTTACAATGTAATGCCACATATAACACGAACTATATCATTACTCAATTCATTCAGTCTCAGATGTAGATTTGAAATATCTATAACGCATCTGTCCGGGATTCCACCACAACTAGAAAGGTCACAAATCTCTTGACACAAAAATGATGTGTGATGATTCATTCATACGTGCTCATTCACTGATTTTTTTTTACTCAATTACTCATCTTTCATCTTATTCAGAGGTTCTCATAGACATATATACAAGGATTCACACAGCCTGCCTATCTTGCACTTTGGATTTGATTAATACTTTTTCCAGGTTCTTTGCTGCACTACTTCCATATCTATCCTCAATTATATCACATAACCGATTTCCTTCTTCAGGTATCTTTCCCTGACTGTTCCCCATCTTATCTTTTATTCTTATCCTGTCTCTCTTGTTGTCTTCCTGTTAGTCCCCTGCCTTAGGTGGTGTATTGGGTAAGCTCAAGACTAGGCTCTACTATACCTCGTTACCTTCTTCCTAAGGTGCTAACAGGCTAAATGGAGTGTCTGTTCCTCGGTGTACTACGTGTTTCGTGTACTTATATGCTATGTAGCATCCGAACAGAAATACTCCCACAACACACAGGATTGTAAATAAAGTGTCCATCTACTGGGGTTCTTCAGTCATATCCTGTCACAGGCTCATTTCACGGTCCTGTGCTCATTCGGTCACACTCTTATCTGTCACAAGGTTTATTCGTAAAGGGTGTTGATTTAAGCTTAGGCGGTGACCTCCCCGAAAGGACGCTGTCACATGACCCAGTTAGGCAATATCACCACTCTTTGAACGAATACCTACTGTGCAGCTTATTTGTCTACTTTCCACAACCTTTCAAATCAAAGTAGCCATTCAACAACCTCCTCTATTCCTAGTACGGAACCGTCTATTGTGAAAAACTTGTCCGTCCGGGCTGCGCAGTATGAACTGTTCACCCAGCCTTATATTCCATAATGTCAGACCTCTCCCATTTTGATTTGCATCAGCTCTTTTTCTAAAAATAGCTGTGCACAGACAGAACCTACAGTAACCTCTCATTCGAGCAGAAATTACATATGCGTGTCACACCCGATTTCCTCAGAGTTCTTATATGGACCTGATTTTACGGCCCCCTCCTCTACTAGATTCCCCTTTATACGGACCTTAGTTATAATGATAGATTATGAAGAGCAGAGAAGAGAAAAATTGATCTCTTACCTGGCCAGGTGTTTAGGTCTGCTGTTCACAATTTCATCAGTAACTGGAGTGGTCTGTAGATCGGGTAGTCTTGGAGAGGTGCCTATATCAGGTCCCTGTTTTGGGCGCCAGGAAACTGTCGGGATCCCTCAGATTACTCTTTCATCTGAAGGACCGATGTTCTTAGGTGTGAAGCATCATATGTCTCTAATTAAATCAGCTCCATCGAGAAGAACTACACAGACACCAGCTGTATAATACCACTCAGGATGCCTCCAAGACGCCTCTGGCTTATCAGTTAGGCTTCCGTCTTTTATAGTAAAGAATTTAAACATTTTACAGACATGCGCAGTACAAATGATTTTACAACTTGTTTTAGACAAAGAAAGTCATTTAGGCGAAAAAGCAGAGGTATTTGACCTTGGTTCACAAGGGAGATGTCTGAGACATCTCCTCGAAGAACAGATAAGGTTTTAAACAAGAGAATGCAACATAGACAGAACTCAATTTAACTCCTTCAGTTCCTATCACCTGTGTGATACTGTCTGCTGAGTCGTGTATCTAATCCTATCATGTGTGATACTTACTGCTGAGCTGTGTATCTAATCCTCTCCTGTGTGATACTGACTGCTGAGCCATGTATCTAATCCTCTCCTGTGTGATACTGACTGCTGAGCCATGTGTCTAATCCTATCATGTGTGTTACTGACTGCTCAGCCGTGTATCTAATCCTCTCCTGTGTGATACTGACTGCTGAGCCGTGTATCTAATCCTATCCTGTGTGATACTGACTGCTGAGCTGTGTATGTAATCCTCTCCTGTGTGATACTTACTGTTGAGCTGTGTATCTAATCCTCTCCTTTGTGATACTGACTGCTGAGCCATGTGTCTAATCCTCTCCTGTGTGATACTGACTGCTGAGCTCTGTATCTAATCCTATCCTGTGTGATACTGACTGCTGAGCTGTGTATCTAATCCCATCCTGTGTTATACTAACTGCTGAGCTGTGTATCTAATCCTATCCTGTGTGATACTGACTGCTGAGCTGTGTATCTAATCGTATCCTATGTGATACTGACTGCTGAGCCGTGTGTCTAATCCTATCATGTGTGTTACTGACTGCTCAGCCGTGTATCTAATCCTCTCCTGTGTGATACTGACTGCTGAGCTGTGTATCTAATCGTATCCTATGTGATACTGACTGCTGAGCCATGTGTCTAATCCTATCATGTGTGTTACTGACTGCTCAGCCGTGTATCTAATCCTATCCTGTGTGATACTGACTGCTGAGCTCTGTATCTAATCCTATCCTGTGTGATGCTGAGCTGTGTATCTAATCCTATCCTGTGTGATACTGACTGCTGAGCCGTGTATCTAATCCTATCCTGTGTGATGCTGACTGCTGAGCTGTGTATCTAATCCTATCCTGTGTGATGCTGACTGCTGAGCCGTGTATCTAATCCTCTCCTGTGTGATACTGACTGCTGAGCTGTGTAACTAATCGTATCCTATGTGATACTGACTGCTGAGCCGTGTATCTAATCCTATCCTGTGTGATACTGTCTGCTGAGTCGTGTATCTAATCCTATCATGTGTGATACTTACAGCTGAGCTGTGTATCTAATCCCATCCTGTGTGATACTGACTGCTGAGCTGTGTATCTAATCCCATCCTGTGTGATACTGTCTGCTGAGCCGTGTATCTAATCCAATCCTGTGTGATACTGACTGCTGAACTGTGTATCTAATCCTATCCTGTGTGATACTGACTGCTGAGCTGCGTATCTAATCCTATCCTGTGTGATACTGCTGAGCCGTGTATCTAATCCTATCCTGTGTGATACTGACTGCTAAGCTGCGTATCTAATCCTATCCTGTGTGATACTGATTGCTGAGCCGTGTATCTATTCCTATCCTGTGTGATACTGACTGCTGAGCTGTGTATCTAATCGTATCCTATGTGATACTGACTGCTGAGCTGTGTATCTAATCCTACCCTGTGTGATACTGACTGCTGAGCCGTGTATCTAATCTTATCCTGTGTGATACTGACTGCTGAGCTGTGTATCTAATCCAATCCTGCGTGATACTGACTGCTGAGCTGTGTATCTAATCATATCCTGTGTGATACTGACTGCTGAGCTGTGTATCTAATCATATCCTGTGTGATACTGACTGCTGAGCCGTGTATCTAATCCTATCCTGTGTGATACTGACTGCTGAGCCGTGTATCTAATCCTATCCTGTGTGATACTGACTGCTGAGCTGTGTATCTAATCCAATCCTGCGTGATACTGACTGCTGAGCTGTGTATCTAATCATATCCTGTGTGATACTGACTGCTGAGCTGTGTATCTAATCCTATCCTGTGTGACACTGACTGCTGAGCCGTGTATCTAATCCTATCCTGTGTGATACTGACTGCTGAGCTGTGTAACTAATCGTATCCTATGTGATACTGACTGCTGAGCCGTGTATCTAATCCTATCCTGTGTGATACTGTCTGCTGAGTTGTGAATCTAATCCTATCCTGTGTGATACTGACTGCTGAGCCGTGTATCTAATCCTATCCTGTGTGATACTGACTGCTGAGCTGTGTATCTAATCCTATCCTGTGTGATACTGACTGCTCAGCCGTTTATCTAATCCTCTCCTGTGTGATACTGACTGCTGAGCCGTGTATCTAATCCTATCCTGTGTGATACTGACTGCTGAGCTGTGTATCTAATCCTCTCCTGTGTGATACTTACTGCTGAGCTGTGTATCTAATCCTATCCTTTGTGATACTGACTGCTGAGCCATGTGTCTAATCCTCTCCTGTGTGATACTGACTGCTGAGCTCTGTATCTAATCCTATCCTGTGTGATACTGACTGCTGAGCTGTGTATCTAATCCTATCCTGTGTGATACTGACTGCTGAGCTGTGTATCTAAAACTATCCTGTGTGATACTGACTGCTGAGCTGTGTATCTAACCGTATCCTATGTGATACTGACTGCTGAGCCATGTGTCTAATCCTATCATGTGTGTTACTGACTGCTCAGCCGTGTATCTAATCCTCTCCTGTGTGATACTGACTGCTGAGCTGTGTATCTAATCGTATCCTATGTGATACTGACTGCTGAGCCATGTGTCTAATCCTATCATGTGTGTTACTGACTGCTCAGCCGTGTATCTAATCCTCTCCTGTGTGATACTGACTGCTGAGCCTTGTATCTAATCCTATCCTGTGTGATACTGACTGCTGAGCTGTGTATCTAATCCTCTCCTGTGTGATACTGACTGCTGAGCCATGTATCTAATCCTATCCTGTGTGATACTGACTGCTGAGCTGTGTATCTAATCCTCTCCTGTGTGATACTGACTGCTGAGCCATGTATCTAATCCTATCCTGTGTGATACTGACTGCTGAGCCATGTATCTAATCCTCTCCTGTGTGATACTGCTGAGCCATGTATCTAATCCTGTCCTGTGTGATACTGACTGCTGATCCGTGTATCTAATCCTATCCTGTGTGATACTGACTGCTGAGCTGTGTATCTAATCCTCTCCTGTGTGATACTGACTGCTGAGCCGTGTATCTACTCCTATCCTTTGTGATACTGACTGCTGAGCCGTGTATCTAATCCTATCCTGTGTGATACTGACTGCTGAGCTGCGTATCTAATCCTATCCTGTGTGATACTGTCTGCTGAGCCGTGTATCTAATCCTATCCTGTGTGATACTATCTGCTGAGCCGTGTATCTAATCCTATCCTGTGTGATACTGACTGCTGAGCTGTGTATCTAATCCCATCCTGTGTGATACTGTCTGCTGAGCCATGTATCTAATCCTATCCTGTGTGATACTGACTGCTGAGCTGTGTATCTAATCCTATCCTGTGTGATACTGACTGCTGAGCTGCGTATCTAATCCTATCCTGTGTAATGTTGTCTGCTGAGCCGTGTATCTATTCCTATCCTGTGTGATACTGACTGCTGAGCTGTGTATCTAATCCTATCCTGTGTGATACTGACTGCTGAGCCGTGTATCTATTCCTATCCTGTTTGATACTGACTGCTGACCTGTGTATCTAATCGTATCCTATGTGATACTGACTGCTGAGCCGTGTATCTAATCCTATCCTGTGTGATCCTGACTGCTGAGCCGTGTATCTAATCCTATCCTGTGTGATACTGACTGCTGAGCCATGTATCTAATCCTCTCCTGTGTGATACTGACTGCTGAGCCATGTATCTAATCCTCTCCTGTGTGATACTGACTGCTGAGCCATGTGTCTAATCCTATCATGTGTGTTACTGACTGCTCAGCCGTGTATCTAATCCTCTCCTGTGTGATACTGACTGCTGAGCCGTGTATCTAATCCTATCCTGTGTGATACTGACTGCTGAGCTGTGTATGTAATCCTCTCCTGTGTGATACTTACTGTTGAGCTGTGTATCTAATCCTATCCTTTGTGATACTGACTGCTGAGTCATGTGTCTAATCCTCTCCTGTGTGATACTGACTGCTGAGCTCTGTATCTAATCCTATCCTGTGTGATACTGACTGCTGAGCTGTGTATCTAATCCCATCCTGTGTGATACTGACTGCTGAGCTGTGTATCTAATCGCATCCTACGTGATACTGACTGCTGAGCCGTGTGTCTAATCCTATCATGTGTGTTACTGACTGCACAGCCGTGTATCTAATCCTCTCCTGTGTGATACTGACTGCTGAGCTGTGTATCTAATCGTATCCTATGTGATACTGACTGCTGAGCCATGTGTCTAATCCTATCATGTGTGTTACTGACTGCTCAGCCGTGTATCTAATCCTATCCTGTGTGATACTGACTGCTGAGCCGTGTGTCTAATTCTCTCCTGTGTGATACTGACTGCTGAGCTCTGTATCTAATCCTATCCTGTGTGATACTGACTGCTGAGCTGTGTATCTAATCCTATCCTGTATGATATTGTCTGCTGAGCCGTGTGTCTAATCCTATCCTGTGTGATACTGACTGCTGAGATGTGTATCTAATCCCATCCTGTGTGATACTGACTGCTGAGCCATGTATCTAATCCTCTCCTGTGTGATACTGACTGCTGAGCCGTGTATCTAATCCTATCCTGTGTGATACTGACTGCTGAGCTGTGTATCTAATCCTCTCCTGTGTAATACTGACTGCTGAGCCGTATATCTAATTCTATCCTTTGTGATACTGACTGCTGAGCCGTGTGTCTAATCCTATCCTGTGTGATACTGACTGCTGAGCCGTGTATCTAATCCTATCCTGTGTGATACTGACTGCTGAGCCGTGTATCTTATCCTATCCTGTGTGATAGTTACTGCTGAGCTGTGTATCTAATCCTATCCTGTGTGATACTGACTGCTGAGCTGTGTATCTAATCCTCTCCTGTGTGATACTGACTGCTGAGCCGTGTGTCTAATCCTATTCTGTGTGATACTGACTGCTGAGCTGTGTATCTAATCCTATCCTGTGTGATACTGACTGCTGAGCCGTGTATCTAATCCTATCCTGTGTGATACTGACTGCTGAGCCGTGTATCTAATCCTATCCTGTGTGATAGTGACTGCTGAGCTGTGTATCTAATCCTCTCCTGTGTGATACTGACTGCTGAGCCGTGTGTCTAATCCTATCCTGTGTGATACTGACTGCTGAGCTGTGTATCTAATCCAATCCTGCGTGATACTGACTGCTGAGCTGTGTATCTAATCATATCCTGTGTGATACTGACTGCTGAGCTGTGTATCTAATCCTATCCTGTGTGATACTGACTGCTGAGCTGCGTATCTAATCCTATCCTGTGTAATGCTGTCTGCTGAGCCGTGTATCTATTCCTATCCTGTGTGATACTGACTGCTGAGCTGTGTATCTAATCCTATCCTGTGTGATACTGACTGCTGAGCTGTGTATCTAATCGTATCCTATGTGATACTGACTGCTGAGCCGTGTATCTAATCCTATCCTGTGTGATACTGACTGCTGAGCCGTGTATCTAATCCTATCCTGTGTGATACTGACTGCTGAGCCGTGTATCTAATCCTATCCTGTGTGATGCTGAGCTGTGTATCTAATCCTATCCTGTGTGATACTGACTGCTGAGCCGTGTATCTAATCCTATCCTGTGTGATGCTGACTGCTGAGCTGTGTATCTAATCCTATCCTGTGTGATGCTGACTGCTGAGCCGTGTATCTAATCCTCTCCTGTGTGATACTGACTGCTGAGCTGTGTAACTAATCGTATCCTATGTGATACTGACTGCTGAGCCGTGTATATAATCCTATCCTGTGTCGGGATCCCTCAGATTACTCTTTCATCTGAAGGACCGATGTTCTTAGGTGTGAAGCATCATATGTCTCTAATTAAATCAGCTCCATCGAGAAGAACTACACAGACACCAGCTGTATAATACCACTCAGGATGCCTCCAAGACGCCTCTGGCTTATCAGTTAGGCTTCCGTCTTTTATAGTAAAGAATTTAAACATTTTACAGACATGCGCAGTACAAATGATTTTACAACTTGTTTTAGACAAAGAAAGTCATTTAGGCGAAAAAGCAGAGGTATTTGACCTTGGTTCACAAGGGAGATGTCTGAGACATCTCCTCGAAGAACAGATAAGGTTTTAAACAAGAGAATGCAACATAGACAGAACTCAATTTAACTCCTTCAGTTCCTATCATTCCCCCCTTTGACATCTTCATTTTCCACAATCTGGAACACTGGATCCTGCAACAACAGCGGATAGTGGCTCGTTCACCAGGTACTATCCCAGGCCGACGGGTTGCCCAAGGGAGACAGGTCTTTTACCTTCTCCATCCCCCAGATACTGAAGCCACGTCCATCATTGCAAGAGTACGCTCCTTCATGCCAGAAATGAGATGTCAATCTAGGACTCAAAGGAATAATAGTTAAATTCTTGTTGTTTACAGTCAAACTTCCTTATCTATTTCTACATCTTTTCTTGCATACAGAGATACACCAAAAAAAAAGTTTCAATAGCACATATATTACAAAGATACAAACAACAATGATTTTGGACAGCAACGGTGGTGTTCAATATATCCAATATATCCCATATTTGGTCATCTAAGTAATCTGTAGCCCTGACTAATTTATCCCACATTTGAGTAATCATAGGATAAATAAAAATAGAGCTGACAATTTTATTGGCCACACTCATCTGCACTATATGTGGTCTCCCAGAGAGGCGAGGTGTATTGTCAGCAGCTCTTTTGTACAACGTGTGTTTAGGTATGCTCTGAGTATTCAACTGGTCATTCGGAATAACAAAGGTAGCTGGAGTCAAACGACCCAGAGTACAAGCACCTTTTACCCCTACTGGCAACCATTTATATGCATTGTCTCCACATACCCAGAACATGTCACTAGGTAGGTCCCATAGGGCTGAATGTTGTAATACCAGTCTATGAACTAAATCTATGAACGCAGATACATTCTGAAGCATACACCAATTTGGAAGTTGTCCTAAAGGGCTACAATACCCTACATCGGGATTTCCACAGGTGGGAGTTCCTTTCTCATATCCAGATGACTCGTTGCAAGGTATATTACCTGAAATATTAAAACAAGTTTCATTATTGCCCTGGGGAAATAAATTGGAATACTCCCAGGACGTATTATGCAACCTTCTTTCTAGCAGTATTGGTTTGAAGGCATCAGTAGAGTGGGAAGTTACATTAAAACTAACTTGTAGGCCATACATTGGAATTTGCCCCAGGTAGGTTAATCGAGTTCTATTCCTGGGTACCCAAGCCCCCCCTTTATATGCCAGATATTGAAGGTATGTGTTACTTCCTGAAAGATTACCCTGCCACCAAGGGTATCCTACCCATCCCACAATAGGTATTCCAACAGTTGTGTTCCATAACTTCACATTATTTGTGGCATTATTAGCAAGTGTATCAGAACAACTGGTCCAGGCAAATAATTCCTCGGGTGGCATAGGAATAACAAGGAACGGAATACTAGTGGCCGATATTGGTGAATGTGTGCAGATCCAGCAATCTGCTGGAGACTGAGTGTCTTTTGACCAATCATTTAGTATTTTTTCATGATGTTGTATAAACTTATTATTCAAGGACATTGGAGAATTTAGATTGTCCCACGCAGCTACCATTATTACAGATAATGCAACAAAACCAAACCAAAACATTATGCACTCTTATGCTTTGTTAATTCCTGTGGCTAGTTTGCAATGCGATGCATGGATCCAGGTTGGTCGTCCTTCCAACTTAACAGAAGTAGGCGTTGTCAGGAGTACTTGGTAAGGTCCTTGATATCGGGGTTCAAGGGTCTTTCTGGAGTGTTTCTTGACATATACGTAATCACCAGGTTGTAGACAGTGATTCCTTCCACACTATCTGGATCTGGAGTGGAAGAGAAAACTAGAGAATGCATTTGAGTTAAATGCTTTTGCAACTGGATTACATAACTTGTCAAATTATCCACATTGAGTGTTAAGACCTGTGGGTAGTACAACCCTGTGTTCGGTGGTCTTCCAAACAGTATCTCGAAGGGTGACAGTTTAGTTTTCCCCGTGGGTGTGTACCTTACTGAGAATAATGCTAATGGGAGACACTCTGGCCATGGTCTATGGGTCTGCTCCATGGTTTTCTGTATTTTCAATTTCAGTGTCCCGTTCATTCTTTCTACCTTCCCTGAACTCTGTGGGTGGTAGGGTGTATGAAATGCTTGTTCTACACCTATCATTTGCATTACATTTTGCATTACCTCAGCAGTAAAGTGTGTACCTCTGTCTGATTCAATTGTTTCAGGGACACCGAATCGTGGTACTAGTTCCATCACCAGTTTCTTTGCAGTGGCTCGAGCTGTAGCCGTTTTCACCGGGTAGGCCTCTGGCCATCCAGAGAAGAGATCTACACATACTAGGATATTTGCATACACTCCTACCTTGGTAGCTGTATGTCGTCAATCTGCCGTCTCTGAAACGGGTAGAGAGGCCTAGGTGTCGCTTTCTTAGGGACTTTCACTGTTTTACCTGGGTTGTGCTGTGCACAGATGAGGCATGATTGTACAAGTTTCGCGGCTGCGTAACTGAAACCAGGAGCGATCCAGAAGGCATCTACCATGGCACACATGTGACTTTTTGAGGTGTGATTGGGGCCATGTGCTGCTTGCGCCATGATTGGGAACAGGGACTTTGGTGGGCACATCTTATCCTTATTCTCCCATACTCCATTTGAGTTCAGCTCAGCTCCCAGTCTCCCCCGGTGTACCTTCTCTGTTTGGGCAGCCTTTTGCTGGAGGGATTTCAGGACATCTAGACCCAATGTGGCTGGAATACGCTGACTCCCCGCCACCGTCCACTGCTCTCTCTAGGCCGCCTTGTGCTATTTTAGCAGCCTCGTTCGCCCTTCTATTGCCCTCTACCTCCACGGAGTCACCTTTGTGTGTGCTTTTACCTTGACAATGCCAACCTGGACTGGTAACATCAATGCCTCCATCAATTGTTTCACCAGCTCTGCATTTTTAATGGGCTTCGAATCTGTGAAAATATTAGCGACTTTACCTGCAGCGGCTCTACACGCCTCAGTGAGTGCCTTCAACTCTGCCTCCTGCGCCGACATGTGAGGAGAGAGTGGTTCCGCTCGGATTACCTCATGTGAGGATACTACTGCATACCCAGTGTAGAATCGTCCATCCTGGTGGTATCTGGGGCCATCTACAAAAAAGAAACTCAAAGTCTGCATTAGGAACAGGTTTTTCATGAATGTGTGCAAACCCAACTGTCTCCTGACTCATCAGTTCTATGCAGACATGTTCATGCGTCATGTCAAAGTATCCTTCCTCACTTGCCAATACGGTCACCAATTCCCCCTTTTCTGAATCCACAGGCAGGAGGGTGGCTGGATTCAGAACGTTACATCTTTTGAGGAGTGACATACTCAGGAATTAGTAGAGCACACTCAAGTCGGAGCTGTCTGGCCATAGACAGATGTTTTGGTTGAACTTGTAGGAGTATGGCATGGATGTCATGTGGGGAATAGATTGTCAAAAGAAACGTCAGTGTCATCTCACATGCCTTCCCTATTACGTCTCCACTTTTTTCCTTGTGCTCCAGCATACATGACAGGTCGTTTTATTGTCCTTGTTTGCTCAATTTCTTTAGCTACCTTAAGGAGGTCTTTCGGATCTACATGTCTCCATTCAGGTCTGGCTGTCTGTACTGCGTCTCGTAAGTCTTTGTTCATACCGTCAATGAATGCATTCACCAGTATTCTAACATCAAGTGGGTTTATGCAAATGTACCCATGTCTGCCCATTTCAGCTGTAACCGTCCAAGGTATATCTCTACTCTCTCTCCTCTTTGCTGTGTCACATTAGTCAGGAGTACAGACTGCTCTGATTGTTCCACTGCAGCCCATTGTCTTAGTGACTCACAGTACGTCTCCCCAGATCGTGCAGATTTATCATCCATGCCCCAAGCCTGATTCTTTGTCACATCTGTGTGTCTTAATTATATGATCTAGTGCGTCACCTGCCTTTAAACTCACCAACCTCTCTAGGTCTGCCCAGGTACACTTATAGGTCTGCTGTACTTCCTTTATGTGTCTGTAAAACGGGAATGGTTGGTCTTCAGGGGCAGGCAGCTGCTTCAGCAAAGCTAGCTGGTCAGAGGGGCTCCAGGGATAATACACCTGTATCTTTCTTATTCTAGTCACACTTCTTGGTCCTGATGGGGTTGGCCGTCTGATGTCTACTGTCAGCTTACTCCTCAAGGGCCAATGTCCCCACTACCCACTATCCACACTATTATGTCAGCTTCTTATGATCTTGTCTGGATAGGATTTAGTGCAATTCTCTTAGGTCAGTAGCACAGGTCACACAAGTAGCTATTCAGTCTGGATTTGTCTGAGTCTGACCACAGTGTTTACAAGTCCATCTGTTTTGTCTGGGTCTCTGGTTACACTTTGTCAATCAAACATTCATAATACACCTTCCATACTGCTGCACATTCTCAAGCATCATTTATTCACTTGCTATTTTCTTCCCTTGTCTGTGCCTTTTTGTACATCCAAACATTCACACTCTGGTATTTTTGCCTTTTTCAATGTTTGTCCCACTTGTTTTACTGCTTCCTTCCTTCTCTGTCTCTTGTAATTTGACACAATTTGCTATACAAATCAATCACACAACTAGAAGCAGGTTCAAACACATTAATGACCAAGCAATCACTTACAATTCCCTTCTAAATTAGGCACCAAATCTTACTTTTAACTTCCAATCTTCAATTAAGTACTGTTGCTTTAAAATGCACAAATCTTTCAGCGTGTACCTTACGGATAGAATTACAGAGAATTTTGAGCACAGCTCACACTCAGCAGAGATAAGAGCGAAGGGAGAAGAAAAACTACGCAGCGGTATCATTCCCCCCTCCCATCAGAATGCAGCGTCGTCCTTCACAGAATTCTGTAGTTCTTTAGACTTATCAAAATCAATTTCTACAAAGAAACTCAAAATCACGGGATTTCACTGTAAGGGCAGATAACTGTATAATGAGATTAACCATGCCTTGCCCTTTTTCTGGCCAAATGCATTCAGGAAACTTTACAATGTAATGCCACATATAACACGAACTATATCATTACTCAATTCATTCAGTCTCAGATGTAGATTTGAAATATCTATAACGCATCTGTCCGGGATTCCACCACAACTAGAAAGGTCACAAATCTCTTGACACAAAAATGATGTGTGATGATTCATTCATACGTGCTCATTCACTGATTTTTTTTTACTCAATTACTCATCTTTCATCTTATTCAGAGGTTCTCATAGACATATATACAAGGATTCACACAGCCTGCCTATCTTGCACTTTGGATTTGATTAATACTTTTTCCAGGTTCTTTGCTGCACTACTTCCATATCTATCCTCAATTATATCACATAACCGATTTCCTTCTTCAGGTATCTTTCCCTGACTGTTCCCCATCTTATCTTTTATTCTTATCCTGTCTCTCTTGTTGTCTTCCTGTTAGTCCCCTGCCTTAGGTGGTGTATTGGGTAAGCTCAAGACTAGGCTCTACTATACCTCGTTACCTTCTTCCTAAGGTGCTAACAGGCTAAATGGAGTGTCTGTTCCTCGGTGTACTACGTGTTTCGTGTACTTATATGCTATGTAGCATCCGAACAGAAATACTCCCACAACACACAGGATTGTAAATAAAGTGTCCATCTACTGGGGTTCTTCAGTCATATCCTGTCACAGGCTCATTTCACGGTCCTGTGCTCATTCGGTCACACTCTTATCTGTCACAAGGTTTATTCGTAAAGGGTGTTGATTTAAGCTTAGGCGGTGACCTCCCCGAAAGGACGCTGTCACATGACCCAGTTAGGCAATATCACCACTCTTTGAACGAATACCTACTGTGCAGCTTATTTGTCTACTTTCCACAACCTTTCAAATCAAAGTAGCCATTCAACAACCTCCTCTATTCCTAGTATGGAACCGTCTATTGTGAAAAACTTGTCCGTCCGGGCTGCGCAGTATGAACTGTTCACCCAGCCTTATATTCCATAATGTCAGACCTCTCCCATTTTGATTTGCATCAGCTCTTTTTCTAAAAATAGCTGTGCACAGACAGAACCTACAGTAACCTCTCATTCGAGCAGAAATTACATATGCGTGTCACACCCGATTTCCTCAGAGTTCTTATATGGACCTGATTTTACGGCCCCCTCCTCTACTAGATTCCCCTTTATACGGACCTTAGTTATAATGATAGATTATGAAGAGCAGAGAAGAGAAAAATTGATCTCTTACCTGGCCAGGTGTTTAGGTCTGCTGTTCACAATTTCATCAGTAACTGGAGTGGTCTGTAGATCGGGTAGTCTTGGAGAGGTGCCTATATCAGGTCCCTGTTTTGGGCGCCAGGAAACTGTCGGGATCCCTCAGATTACTCTTTCATCTGAAGGACCGATGTTCTTAGGTGTGAAGCATCATATGTCTCTAATTAAATCAGCTCCATCGAGAAGAACTACACAGACACCAGCTGTATAATACCACTCAGGATGCCTCCAAGACGCCTCTGGCTTATCAGTTAGGCTTCCGTCTTTTATAGTAAAGAATTTAAACATTTTACAGACATGCGCAGTACAAATGATTTTACAACTTGTTTTAGACAAAGAAAGTCATTTAGGCGAAAAAGCAGAGGTATTTGACCTTGGTTCACAAGGGAGATGTCTGAGACATCTCCTCGAAGAACAGATAAGGTTTTAAACAAGAGAATGCAACATAGACAGAACTCAATTTAACTCCTTCAGTTCCTATCACCTGTGTGATACTGTCTGCTGAGTCGTGTATCTAATCCTATCATGTGTGATACTTACTGCTGAGCTGTGTATCTAATCCTCTCCTGTGTGATACTGACTGCTGAGCCATGTATCTAATCCTCTCCTGTGTGATACTGACTGCTGAGCCATGTGTCTAATCCTATCATGTGTGTTACTGACTGCTCAGCCGTGTATCTAATCCTCTCCTGTGTGATACTGACTGCTGAGCCGTGTATCTAATCCTATCCTGTGTGATACTGACTGCTGAGCTGTGTATGTAATCCTCTCCTGTGTGATACTTACTGTTGAGCTGTGTATCTAATCCTCTCCTTTGTGATACTGACTGCTGAGCCATGTGTCTAATCCTCTCCTGTGTGATACTGACTGCTGAGCTCTGTATCTAATCCTATCCTGTGTGATACTGACTGCTGAGCTGTGTATCTAATCCCATCCTGTGTTATACTAACTGCTGAGCTGTGTATCTAATCCTATCCTGTGTGATACTGACTGCTGAGCTGTGTATCTAATCGTATCCTATGTGATACTGACTGCTGAGCCGTGTGTCTAATCCTATCATGTGTGTTACTGACTGCTCAGCCGTGTATCTAATCCTCTCCTGTGTGATACTGACTGCTGAGCTGTGTATCTAATCGTATCCTATGTGATACTGACTGCTGAGCCATGTGTCTAATCCTATCATGTGTGTTACTGACTGCTCAGCCGTGTATCTAATCCTATCCTGTGTGATACTGACTGCTGAGCTCTGTATCTAATCCTATCCTGTGTGATGCTGAGCTGTGTATCTAATCCTATCCTGTGTGATACTGACTGCTGAGCCGTGTATCTAATCCTATCCTGTGTGATGCTGACTGCTGAGCTGTGTATCTAATCCTATCCTGTGTGATGCTGACTGCTGAGCCGTGTATCTAATCCTCTCCTGTGTGATACTGACTGCTGAGCTGTGTAACTAATCGTATCCTATGTGATACTGACTGCTGAGCCGTGTATCTAATCCTATCCTGTGTGATACTGTCTGCTGAGTCGTGTATCTAATCCTATCATGTGTGATACTTACAGCTGAGCTGTGTATCTAATCCCATCCTGTGTGATACTGACTGCTGAGCTGTGTATCTAATCCCATCCTGTGTGATACTGTCTGCTGAGCCGTGTATCTAATCCAATCCTGTGTGATACTGACTGCTGAACTGTGTATCTAATCCTATCCTGTGTGATACTGACTGCTGAGCTGCGTATCTAATCCTATCCTGTGTGATACTGCTGAGCCGTGTATCTAATCCTATCCTGTGTGATACTGACTGCTAAGCTGCGTATCTAATCCTATCCTGTGTGATACTGATTGCTGAGCCGTGTATCTATTCCTATCCTGTGTGATACTGACTGCTGAGCTGTGTATCTAATCGTATCCTATGTGATACTGACTGCTGAGCTGTGTATCTAATCCTACCCTGTGTGATACTGACTGCTGAGCCGTGTATCTAATCTTATCCTGTGTGATACTGACTGCTGAGCTGTGTATCTAATCCAATCCTGCGTGATACTGACTGCTGAGCTGTGTATCTAATCATATCCTGTGTGATACTGACTGCTGAGCTGTGTATCTAATCATATCCTGTGTGATACTGACTGCTGAGCCGTGTATCTAATCCTATCCTGTGTGATACTGACTGCTGAGCCGTGTATCTAATCCTATCCTGTGTGATACTGACTGCTGAGCTGTGTATCTAATCCAATCCTGCGTGATACTGACTGCTGAGCTGTGTATCTAATCATATCCTGTGTGATACTGACTGCTGAGCTGTGTATCTAATCCTATCCTGTGTGACACTGACTGCTGAGCCGTGTATCTAATCCTATCCTGTGTGATACTGACTGCTGAGCTGTGTAACTAATCGTATCCTATGTGATACTGACTGCTGAGCCGTGTATCTAATCCTATCCTGTGTGATACTGTCTGCTGAGTTGTGAATCTAATCCTATCCTGTGTGATACTGACTGCTGAGCCGTGTATCTAATCCTATCCTGTGTGATACTGACTGCTGAGCTGTGTATCTAATCCTATCCTGTGTGATACTGACTGCTCAGCCGTTTATCTAATCCTCTCCTGTGTGATACTGACTGCTGAGCCGTGTATCTAATCCTATCCTGTGTGATACTGACTGCTGAGCTGTGTATCTAATCCTCTCCTGTGTGATACTTACTGCTGAGCTGTGTATCTAATCCTATCCTTTGTGATACTGACTGCTGAGCCATGTGTCTAATCCTCTCCTGTGTGATACTGACTGCTGAGCTCTGTATCTAATCCTATCCTGTGTGATACTGACTGCTGAGCTGTGTATCTAATCCTATCCTGTGTGATACTGACTGCTGAGCTGTGTATCTAAAACTATCCTGTGTGATACTGACTGCTGAGCTGTGTATCTAACCGTATCCTATGTGATACTGACTGCTGAGCCATGTGTCTAATCCTATCATGTGTGTTACTGACTGCTCAGCCGTGTATCTAATCCTCTCCTGTGTGATACTGACTGCTGAGCTGTGTATCTAATCGTATCCTATGTGATACTGACTGCTGAGCCATGTGTCTAATCCTATCATGTGTGTTACTGACTGCTCAGCCGTGTATCTAATCCTCTCCTGTGTGATACTGACTGCTGAGCCTTGTATCTAATCCTATCCTGTGTGATACTGACTGCTGAGCTGTGTATCTAATCCTCTCCTGTGTGATACTGACTGCTGAGCCATGTATCTAATCCTATCCTGTGTGATACTGACTGCTGAGCTGTGTATCTAATCCTCTCCTGTGTGATACTGACTGCTGAGCCATGTATCTAATCCTATCCTGTGTGATACTGACTGCTGAGCCATGTATCTAATCCTCTCCTGTGTGATACTGCTGAGCCATGTATCTAATCCTGTCCTGTGTGATACTGACTGCTGATCCGTGTATCTAATCCTATCCTGTGTGATACTGACTGCTGAGCTGTGTATCTAATCCTCTCCTGTGTGATACTGACTGCTGAGCCGTGTATCTACTCCTATCCTTTGTGATACTGACTGCTGAGCCGTGTATCTAATCCTATCCTGTGTGATACTGACTGCTGAGCTGCGTATCTAATCCTATCCTGTGTGATACTGTCTGCTGAGCCGTGTATCTAATCCTATCCTGTGTGATACTATCTGCTGAGCCGTGTATCTAATCCTATCCTGTGTGATACTGACTGCTGAGCTGTGTATCTAATCCCATCCTGTGTGATACTGTCTGCTGAGCCATGTATCTAATCCTATCCTGTGTGATACTGACTGCTGAGCTGTGTATCTAATCCTATCCTGTGTGATACTGACTGCTGAGCTGCGTATCTAATCCTATCCTGTGTAATGTTGTCTGCTGAGCCGTGTATCTATTCCTATCCTGTGTGATACTGACTGCTGAGCTGTGTATCTAATCCTATCCTGTGTGATACTGACTGCTGAGCCGTGTATCTATTCCTATCCTGTTTGATACTGACTGCTGACCTGTGTATCTAATCGTATCCTATGTGATACTGACTGCTGAGCCGTGTATCTAATCCTATCCTGTGTGATCCTGACTGCTGAGCCGTGTATCTAATCCTATCCTGTGTGATACTGACTGCTGAGCCATGTATCTAATCCTCTCCTGTGTGATACTGACTGCTGAGCCATGTATCTAATCCTCTCCTGTGTGATACTGACTGCTGAGCCATGTGTCTAATCCTATCATGTGTGTTACTGACTGCTCAGCCGTGTATCTAATCCTCTCCTGTGTGATACTGACTGCTGAGCCGTGTATCTAATCCTATCCTGTGTGATACTGACTGCTGAGCTGTGTATGTAATCCTCTCCTGTGTGATACTTACTGTTGAGCTGTGTATCTAATCCTATCCTTTGTGATACTGACTGCTGAGTCATGTGTCTAATCCTCTCCTGTGTGATACTGACTGCTGAGCTCTGTATCTAATCCTATCCTGTGTGATACTGACTGCTGAGCTGTGTATCTAATCCCATCCTGTGTGATACTGACTGCTGAGCTGTGTATCTAATCGCATCCTACGTGATACTGACTGCTGAGCCGTGTGTCTAATCCTATCATGTGTGTTACTGACTGCACAGCCGTGTATCTAATCCTCTCCTGTGTGATACTGACTGCTGAGCTGTGTATCTAATCGTATCCTATGTGATACTGACTGCTGAGCCATGTGTCTAATCCTATCATGTGTGTTACTGACTGCTCAGCCGTGTATCTAATCCTATCCTGTGTGATACTGACTGCTGAGCCGTGTGTCTAATTCTCTCCTGTGTGATACTGACTGCTGAGCTCTGTATCTAATCCTATCCTGTGTGATACTGACTGCTGAGCTGTGTATCTAATCCTATCCTGTATGATATTGTCTGCTGAGCCGTGTGTCTAATCCTATCCTGTGTGATACTGACTGCTGAGATGTGTATCTAATCCCATCCTGTGTGATACTGACTGCTGAGCCATGTATCTAATCCTCTCCTGTGTGATACTGACTGCTGAGCCGTGTATCTAATCCTATCCTGTGTGATACTGACTGCTGAGCTGTGTATCTAATCCTCTCCTGTGTAATACTGACTGCTGAGCCGTATATCTAATTCTATCCTTTGTGATACTGACTGCTGAGCCGTGTGTCTAATCCTATCCTGTGTGATACTGACTGCTGAGCCGTGTATCTAATCCTATCCTGTGTGATACTGACTGCTGAGCCGTGTATCTTATCCTATCCTGTGTGATAGTTACTGCTGAGCTGTGTATCTAATCCTATCCTGTGTGATACTGACTGCTGAGCTGTGTATCTAATCCTCTCCTGTGTGATACTGACTGCTGAGCCGTGTGTCTAATCCTATTCTGTGTGATACTGACTGCTGAGCTGTGTATCTAATCCTATCCTGTGTGATACTGACTGCTGAGCCGTGTATCTAATCCTATCCTGTGTGATACTGACTGCTGAGCCGTGTATCTAATCCTATCCTGTGTGATAGTGACTGCTGAGCTGTGTATCTAATCCTCTCCTGTGTGATACTGACTGCTGAGCCGTGTGTCTAATCCTATCCTGTGTGATACTGACTGCTGAGCTGTGTATCTAATCCAATCCTGCGTGATACTGACTGCTGAGCTGTGTATCTAATCATATCCTGTGTGATACTGACTGCTGAGCCGTGTATCTAATCCTATCCTGTGTGATACTGACTGCTGAGCCGTGTATCTAATCCTATCCTGTGTGATACTGACTGCTGAGCTGTGTATCTAATCCTATCCTGTGTGATACTGACTGCTGAGCTGTGTATCTAATCCTATCCTGTGTGATACTGACTGCTGAGCCGTGTATCTTATCCTATCCTGTGTGATAGTGACTGCTGAGTTGTGTATCTAATCATATCCTGTGTGATACTGACTGCTGAGCTGTGTATCTAATCCTATCCTGTGTGACACTGACTGCTGAGCCGTGTATCTAATCCTATCCTGTGTGATACTGACTGCTGAGCTGTGTATCTAATCCTGTCCTGTGTGATTCTGACTGCTGAGCTGTGTATCTAATCCTCTCCTGTGTGATACTGACTGCTGAGCTGTGTAACTAATCGTATCCTATGTGACACTGACTGATGAGCCGTGTATCTAATCCTATCCTGTGTGATACTGTCTGCTGAGTTGTGAATCTAATCCTATCCTGTGTGATACTGACTGCTGAGCCGTGTATCTAATCCTATCCTGTGTGATACTGACTGCTGAGCTGTGTATCTAATCCTATCCTGTGTGATACTGACTGCTCAGCCGTTTATCTAATCCTCTCCTGTGTGATACTGACTGCTGAGCTGTGTATCTAATCCTATCCTGTGTGATACTGACTGCTGAGCTGTGTATCTAATCCTCTCCTGTGTGATACTTACTGCTGAGTTGTGTATCTAATCCTATCCTTTGTGATACTGACTGCTGAGCCATGTGTCTAATCCTCTCCTGTGTGATACTGACTGCTGAGCTCTGTATCTAATCCTATCCTGTGTGATACTGACTGCTGAGCTGTGTATCTAATCCTATCCTGTGTTATACTGACTGCTGAGCTGTGTATCTAATCCTATCTTGTGTGATACTGACTGCTGAGCTGTGTATCTAATCGTATCCTATGTGATACTGACTGCTGAGCCGTGTGTCTAATCCTCTCCTGTGTGATAGTGACTGCTGAGCTGTGTATCTAATCGTATCCTATGTGATACTGACTGCTGAGCCACGTGTCTAATCCTATCATGTGTGTTACTGACTGCTCAGCCGTGTATCTAATCCTGTCCTGTGTGATACTGACTGCTGAGCCGTGTATCTAATCCTATCCTGTGTGATACTGACTGCTGAGCTGTGTATCTTATCCTCTCCTGTGTGATACTGACTGCTGAGCCATGTATCTAATCCTATCCTGTGTGATACTGACTGCTGAGCTGTGTATCTAATCCTCTCCTGTGTGATACTGACTGCTGAGCCATGTATCTAATCCTATCCTGTGTGATACTGACTGCTGAGCCATGTATCTAATCCTCTCCTGTGTGATACTGCTGAGCCATGTATCTAATCCTGTCCTGTGTGATACTGACTGCTGAGCCGTGTATCTAATCCTATCCTGTGTGATACTGACTGCTGAGCTGTGTATCTAATCCTCTCCTGTGTGATACTGACTGCTGAGCCGTGTATCTAATCCTATCCTTTGTGATACTGACTGCTGAGCCGTGTATCTAATCCTATCCTGTGTGATACTGACTGCTGAACCATGTGTCTAATCCTATCCTGTGTGATACTGACTGCTGAGCTGCGTATCTAATCCTATCCTGTGTGATACTGTCTGCTGAGCCGTGTATCTAATCCTATCCTGTGTGATACTGTCTGCTGAGCCGTGTATCTAATCCTATCCTGTGTGATACTGACTGGTGAGCTGTGTATCTAATCCCATCCTATGTGATACTGTCTGCTGAGCCATGTATCTAATCCTATCCTGTGTGATACTGACTGCTGAGCTGTGTATCTAATCCTATCCTGTGTGATACTGACTGCTGAGCCGTGTATCTATTCCTATCCTGTTTGATACTGACTGCTGACCTGTGTATCTAATCGTATCCTATGTGATACTGACTGTTGAGCCGTGTATCTAATCCTATCCTGTGTGATACTGACTGCTGAGCTGTGTATCTAATCCTATCCTGTGTGATACTGACTGCTGAGCCATGTATCTAATCCTCTCCTGTGTGATACTGACTGCTGAGCCATGTATCTAATCCTCTCCTGTATGATACTGACTGCTGAGCCATGTGTCTAATCCTATCATGTGTGTTACTGACTGCTCAGCCGTGTATCTAATCCTCTCCTGTGTGATACTGACTGCTGAGCCGTGTATCTAATCCTATCCTGTGTGATACTGACTGCTGAGCTGTGTATGTAATCCTCTCCTGTGTGATACTTACTGTTGAGCTGTGTATCTAATCCTCTCCTTTGTGATACTGACTGCTGAGTCATGTGTCTAATCCTCTCCTGTGTGATACTGACTGCTGAGCTCTGTATCTAATCCTATCCTGTGTGATACTGACTGCTGAGCTGTGTATCTAATCCCATCCTGTGTTATACTGACTGCTGAGCTGTGTATCTAATCCTATCCTGTGTGATACTGACTGCTGAGCTGTGTATCTAATCGTATCCTATGTGATACTGACTGCTGAGCCGTGTGTCTAATCCTATCATGTGTGTTAGTGACTGCTCAGCCGTGTATCTAATCCTGTCCTGTGTGATACTGACTGCTGAGCTGCGTATCTAATCGTATCCTATGTGATACTGACTGCTGAGCCGTGTGTCTAATCCTATCATGTGTGTTACTGACTGCTCAGCCGTGTATCTAATCCTCTCCTGTGTGATACTGACTGCTGAGCCGTGTATCTAATCCTATCCTGTGTGATACTGACTGCTGAGCTGTGTATCTAATCCTATCCTGTGTGATACTGTCTGCTGAGCGGTGTATCTAATCCTATCCTGTGTGATACTGACTGCTGAGCCATGTGTCTAATCCTCTCCTGTGTGATACTGACTGCTGAGCTCTGAATCTAATCCTATCCTGTGTGATACTGACTGCTGAGCTGTGTATCTAATCCTTTCCTGTATGATACTGTCTGCTGAGCCGTGTGTCTAATCCTATCCTGTGTGATACTGACTGCTGAGCTGTGTATGTAATCCTCTCCTGTGTGATACTTACTGTTGAGCTGTGTATCTAATCCTCTCCTTTGTGATACTGACTGCTGAGTCATGTGTCTAATCCTCTCCTGTGTGATACTGACTGCTGAGCTCTGTATCTAATCCTATCCTGTGTGATACTGACTGCTGAGCTGTGTATCTAATCCCATCCTGTGTTATACTGACTGCTGAGCTGTGTATCTAATCCTATCCTGTGTGATACTGACTGCTGAGCTGTGTATCTAATCGTATCCTATGTGATACTGACTGCTGAGCCGTGTGTCTAATCCTATCATGTGTGTTAGTGACTGCTCAGCCGTGTATCTAATCCTGTCCTGTGTGATACTGACTGCTGAGCTGCGTATCTAATCGTATCCTATGTGATACTGACTGCTGAGCCGTGTGTCTAATCCTATCATGTGTGTTACTGACTGCTCAGCCGTGTATCTAATCCTCTCCTGTGTGATACTGACTGCTGAGCCGTGTATCTAATCCTATCCTGTGTGATACTGACTGCTGAGCTGTGTATCTAATCCTATCCTGTGTGATACTGTCTGCTGAGCGGTGTATCTAATCCTATCCTGTGTGATACTGACTGCTGAGCCATGTGTCTAATCCTCTCCTGTGTGATACTGACTGCTGAGCTCTGTATCTAATCCTATCCTGTGTGATACTGACTGCTGAGCTGTGTATCTAATCCTTTCCTGTATGATACTGTCTGCTGAGCCGTGTGTCTAATCCTATCCTGTGTGATACTGACTGCTGAGCTGTGTATCTAATCCTATCCTGTGTGATACTGACTGCTGAGCTGTGTATCTAATCCTATCCTGTGTGATACTGACTGCTGAGATGTGTATCTAATCCCATCCTGTGTGATACTGACTGCTGAGCCATGTATCTAATCCTCTCCTGTGTGATACTGACTGCTGAGCCGTGTATCTAATCCTATCCTGTGTGATACTGACTGCTGAGCTGTGTATCTAATCCTCTCCTGTGTAATACTGACTGCTGAGCCGTGTATCTAATTCTATCCTTTGTGATACTGACTGCTGAGCCGTGTGTCTAATCCTATCCTGTGTGATACTGACTGCTGAGCTGTGTATCTAATCCTATCCTGTGTGATACTGACTGCTGAGCCGTGTATCTTATCCTATCCTTTGTGATACTGACTGCTGAGCCGTGTGTCTAATCCTATCCTGTGTGATACTGACTGCTGAGCTGTGTATCTAATCCTATCCTGTGTGATACTGACTGCTGAGCTGTGTATCTAGTCCTCTCCTGTGTGATACTGACTGCTGAGCCGTGTGTCTATTCCTATTCTGTGTGATACTGACTGCTGAGCTGTGTATCTAATCCTATTCTGTGTGATACTGACTGCTGAGCCGTGTATCTAATCCTATCCTGTGTGATACTGACTGCTGAGCCGTGTATCTAATCCTATCCTGTGTGATAGTGACTGCTGAGCTGTGTATCTAATCCTCCCCTGTGTGATACTGACTGCTGAGCCGTGTGTCTAATCCTATCCTGTGTGATACTGACTGCTGAGCCTTGTATCTAATTCTATCCTGTGTGATACTGACTGCTGAGCTGTGTATCTAATCCTCTCATGTGTGATACTGACTGCTGAGCTCTGTATCTAATCCTCTCCTGTGTGATACTGACTGCTGAGCTGTGTATCTAATCCTCTCCTGTGTGATACTGACTGCTGAGCCGTGTGTCTAATCCTATCCTGTGTGATACTGACTGCTGAGCTGTGTATCTAATCCTATCCTATGTGATACTGACTGCTGAGCCGTGTATCTAATCCTATCCTGTGTGATACTGACTGCTGAGCCGTGTATCTAATCCTATCCTGTGTGATAGTGACTGCTGAGCTGTGTATCTAATCCTATCCTGAGTGATACTGACTGCTGAGCCGTTTATCTAATCCTATCCTGTGTGATACTGACTGCTGAGCTGTGTATCTAATCCTTTCCTGTGTGATACTGTCTGCTGAGCCGTGTATCTATTCCTATCCTGTGTGATACTGACTTCTCAGCCGTGTATCTATTCCTATCCTGTATGATACTGACTGCTGAACCGTGTATCTAATCCTATCCTGTGTGATACTGACTGCTGAGCCGTGTGTCTAATCCTATCCTGTGTGATACTGACTGCTCAGCTGTGTATCTAATCCTATCCTGTATGATACTGTCTGCTGAGCCGTGTGTCTAATCCTATCCTGTGTGATACTGTCTGCTGATCTGTGTATCTAATCCTATCCTGTGTGATACTGACTGCTGAGATGTGTATCTAATCCCATCCTGTGTGATACTGACTGCTGAGCCATGTATCTAATCCTCTCCTGTGTGATACTGTCTGCTGAGCCGTGTGTCTAATCCTATCCTGTTTGATACTGTCTGCTCAGCTGTGTATCTAATCCCATCCTGTGTGATACTGTCTGCTGAGCCATGTATCTAACCCTATCCTGTGTGATACTGACTGCTGAGCTGTGTATCTAATCCTCTCCTGTGTGATAGTGACTGCTGAGCTGTGTATCTAATCCTCTCCTGTGTGATACTGACTGCTGAGCCGTGTGTCTAATCCTATCCTGTGTGATACTGTCTGCTGAGCTGTGTATCTAATCCTATCCTGTGTGATACTGACTGCTGAGCTGTGTATCTAATCCTATCCTATGTGATACTGACTGCTGAGCCGTGTATCTAATCCTATCCTGTGTGATACTGACTGCTGAGCCGTGTATCTAATCCTATCCTGTGTGATAGTGACTGCTGAGCTGTGTATCTAATCCTATCCTGAGTGATACTGACTGCTGAGCCGTGTATCTAATCCTATCCTGTGTGATACTGACTGCTGAGCTGTGTATCTAATCCTCTCCTGTGTGATACTGTCTGCTGAGCTGTGTATCTAATCGTATCCTATGTGATACTGACTGCTGAGCCGTGTATCTAATCCTATCCTGTGTGATACTGACTGCTGAGCCGTGTATCTAATCCTATCCTGTGTGATACTGACTACTGAGCTGTGTATCTAATCCAATCCTGCGTGATACTGACTGCTGAGCTGTGTATCTAATCATATCCTGTGTGATACTGACTGCTGAGCTGTGTATCTAATCATATCCTGTGTGATACTGACTGCTGAGCCGTGTATCTAATCCTATCCTGTTTGATACTGACTGCTGAGCTGTGTATCTAATCCAATCCTGCGTGATACTGACTGCTGAGCTGTGTATCTAATCATATCCTGTTTGATACTGACTGCTGAGCTGTGTATCTAATCATATCCTGTGTGATACTGACTGCTGAGCCGTGTATCTAATCCTATCCTGTGTGATACTGACTGCTGAGCCGTGTATCTAATCCTATCCTGTGTGATACTGACTTCTGAGCTGTGTATCTAATCCAATCCTGCGTGATACTGACTGCTGAGCTGTGTATCTAATCATATCCTGTGTGATACTGACTGCTGAGCTGTGTATCTAATCCTATCCTGTGTGACACTGACTGCTGAGCCGTGTATCTAATCCTATCCTGTGTGATACTGACTGCTGAGCTGTGTATCTAATCCTGTCCTGTGTGATACTGACTGCTGAGCTCTGTATCTAATCCTCTCCTGTGTGATACTGACTGCTGAGCTGTGTAACTAATCGTATCCTATGTGATACTGACTGCTGAGCCGTGTATCTAATCCTATCCTGTGTGATACTGTCTGCTGAGTTGTGAATCTAATCCTATCCTGTGTGATACTGACTGCTGAGCCGTGTATCTAATCCTATCCTGTGTGATACTGACTGCTGAGCTGTGTATCTAATCCTATCCTGTGTGATACTGACTGCTCAGCCGTTTATCTAATCCTCTCCTGTGTGATACTGACTGCTGAGCCGTGTATCTAATCCTATCCTGTGTGATACTGACTGCTGAGCTGTGTATCTAATCCTCTCCTGTGTGATACTTACTTCTGAGCTGTGTATCTAATCCTATCCTTTGTGATACTGACTGCTGAGCCATGTGTCTAATCCTCTCCTGTGTGATACTGCTGAGCCATGTATCTAATCCTGTCCTGTGTGATACTGACTGCTGAGCCGTGTATCTAATCCTATCCTGTGTGATACTGACTGCTGAGCTGTGTATCTAATCCTATCCTGTGTTATACTGACTGCTGAGCTGTGTATCTAATCCTATCCTGTGTGATACTGACTGCTGAGCTGTGTATCTAACCGTATCCTATGTGATACTGACTGCTGAGCCATGTGTCTAATCCTATCATGTGTGTTACTGACTGCTCAGCCGTGTATCTAATCCTCTCCTGTGTGATACTGACTGCTGAGCTGTGTATCTAATCGTATCCTATGTGATACTGACTGCTGAGCCATGTGTCTAATCCTATCATGTGTGTTACTGACTGCTCAGCCGTGTATCTAATCCTTTCCTGTGTGATACTGACTGCTGAGCCGTGTATCTAATCCTATCCTGTGTGATACTGACTGCTGAGCTGTGTATCTAATCCTCTCCTGTGTGATACTGACTGCTGAGCCATGTATCTAATCCTATCCTGTGTGATACTGACTGCTGAGCTGTGTATCTAATCCTCTCCTGTGTGATACTGACTGCTGAGCCATGTATCTAATCCTATCCTGTGTGATACTGACTGCTGAGCCGTGTATCTAATCCTATCCTGTGTGATACTGACTGCTGAGCTGGGTATCTAATCCTCTCCTGTGAGATACTGACTGCTGAGCCGTGTATCTAATCCTATCCTGTGTGATACTGACTGCTGAGCCGTGTGTCTAATCCTATCCTGTGTGATACTGACTGCTGAGCTGTGTATCTAATCCTCTCCTGTGTGATACTGACTGCTGAGCCATGTATCTAATCCTATCCTGTGTGATACTGACTGCTGAGCCATGTGTCTAATACTATCCTGTGTGATACTGACTGCTGAGCCGTGTATCTAATCCTATCCTGTGTGATACTGACTGCTGAGCCGTGCATCTAATCCTATCCTGTGTGATACTGACTGCTGAGCCGTGCATCTAATCCTATCCTGTGTGATACTGACTGCTGAGCCATGTATCTAATCCTTTCCTGTGTGATACTGCCTGCTGAGCCGTGTATTTAATCCTATCCTGTGTGATACTGACTGCTGAGCCGTGTATCTAATCCTATCCTGTGTGATACTGACTGCTGAGCCGTGTATCTAATCCTATCCTGTGTGATACTGACTGCTGAGCCATGTATCTAATCCTTTCCTGTGTGATACTGCCTGCTGAGCCGTGTATTTAATCCTATCCTGTGTGATACTGACTGCTGAGCCGTGTATCTAATCCTATCCTGTGTGATACTGACTGCTGAGCCGTGTATCTAATCCTATCCTGTGTGATACTGCCTGCTGAGCAGTGTATCTAATCCTATCCTGTGTGATACTGACTGCTGAGCCGTGCATCTAATCCTATCCTGTGTGATACTGACTGCTCAGCTGTGCATCTAATCCTATCCTGTGTGATACTGACTACTCAGCTGTGTATCTAATCCTATCCTGTGTGATACTGACTGCTGAGCTGTGTATCTAATCCTATCCTGTGTAATACTGACTGCTGAGCTGCGTATCTAATCGTATCCTATGTGATACTGACTGCTGAGCCATGTGTCTAATCCTCTCCTGTGTGATACTGACTGCTGAGCTCTGTATCTAATCCTATCCTGTGTGATACTGACTGCTGAGCTGTGTATCTAATCCTATCCTGTATGATACTGTCTGCTGAGCCGTGTGTCTAATCCTATCCTGTGTGATACTGACTGCTGAGCCGTGTGTCTAATCCTCTCCTGTGTGATACTGACTGCTGAGCCGTGTATCTAATCCTATCCTGTGTGATACTGACTGCTGAGCTGTGTATCTAATCCTCTCCTGTGTAATACTGACTGCTGAGCCGTGTATCTAATTCTATCCTTTGTGATACTGACTGCTGAGCCGTGTGTCTAATCCTATCCTGTGTGATACTGACTGCTGAGCTGTGTATCTAATCCTATCCTGTGTGATACTGACTGCTGAGCCGTGTATCTTATCCTATCCTGTGTGATAGTGACTGCTGAGCTGTGTATCTAATCCTATCCTGTGTGATACTGACTGCTGAGCTGTGTATCTAATCCTCTCCTGTGTGATACTGACTGCTGAGCCGTGTGTCTAATCCTATTCTGTGTGATACTGACTGCTGAGCTGTGTATCTAATCCTATTCTGTGTGATACTGACTGCTGAGCCGTGTATCTAATCCTATCCTGTGTGATACTGACTGCTGAGCCGTGTATCTAATCCTATCCTGTGTGATAGTGACTGCTGAGCTGTGTATCTAATCCTCCCCTGTGTGATACTGACTGCTGAGCCGTGTGTCTAATCCTATCCTGTGTGATACTGACTGCTGAGCCTTGTATCTAATCCTATCCTGTGTGATACTGACTGCTGAGCTGTGTATCTAATCCTCTCCTGTGTGATACTGACTGCTGAGCTCTGTATCTAATCCTCTCCTGTGTGATACTGACTGCTGAGCTGTGTATCTAATCCTCTCCTGTGTGATACTGACTGCTGAGCCGTGTGTCTAATCCTATCCTGTGTGATACTGACTGCTGAGCTGTGTATCTAATCCTATCCTATGTGATACTGACTGCTGAGCCATGTATCTAATCCTATCCTGTGTGATACTGACTGCTGAGCCGTGTATCTAATCCTATCCTGTGTGATAGTGACTGCTGAGCTGTGTATCTAATCCTATCCTGAGTGATACTGACTGCTGAGCCGTGTATCTAATCCTATCCTGTGTGATAGTGACTGCTGAGCTGTGTATCTAATCCTCCCCTGTGTGATACTGACTGCTGAGCCGTGTGTCTAATCCTATCCTGTGTGATACTGACTGCTGAGCCTTGTATCTAATCCTATCCTGTGTGATACTGACTGCTGAGCTGTGTATCTAATCCTCTCATGTGTGATACTGACTGCTGAGCTCTGTATCTAATCCTCTCCTGTGTGATACTGACTGCTGAGCTGTGTATCTAATCCTCTCCTGTGTGATACTGACTGCTGAGCCGTGTGTCTAATCCTATCCTGTGTGATACTGACTGCTGAGCTGTGTATCTAATCCTATCCTATGTGATACTGACTGCTGAGCCGTGTATCTAATCCTATCCTGTGTGATACTGACTGCTGAGCCGTGTATCTAATCCTATCCTGTGTGATAGTGACTGCTGAGCTGTGTATCTAATCCTATCCTGAGTGATACTGACTGCTGAGCCGTTTATCTAATCCTATCCTGTTTGATACTGACTGCTGAGCTGTGTATCTAATCCTCTCCTGTGTGATACTGACTGCTGAGCCGTGTGTCTAATCCTATTCTGTGTGATACTGACTGCTGAGCTGTGTATCTAATCCTATTCTGTGTGATACTGACTGCTGAGCCGTGTATCTAATCCTATCCTATGTGATACTGACTGCTGAGCCGTGTATCTAATCCTATCCTGTGTGATAATGACTGCTGAGCTGTGTATCTAATCCTCCCCTGTGTGATACTGACTGCTGAGCCGTGTGTCTAATCCTATCCTGTGTGATACTGACTGCTGAGCCTTGTATCTAATCCTATCCTGTGTGATACTGACTGCTGAGCTGTGTATCTAATCCTCTCCTGTGTGATACTGACTGCTGAGCTCTGTATCTAATCCTCTCCTGTGTGATACTGACTGCTGAGCTGTGTATCTAATCCTCTCCTGTGTGATACTGACTGCTGAGCCGTGTGTCTAATCCTATCCTGTGTGATACTGACTGCTGAGCTGTGTATCTAATCCTATCCTATGTGATACTGACTGCTGAGCCGTGTATCTAATCCTATCCTGTGTGATACTGACTGCTGAGCCGTGTATCTAATCCTATCCATGTGATAGTGACTGCTGAGCTGTGTATCTAATCCTATCCTGAGTGATACTGACTGCTGAGCCGTGTATCTAATCCTATCCTGTGTGATAGTGACTGCTGAGCTGTGTATCTAATCCTCCCCTGTGTGATACTGACTGCTGAGCCGTGTGTCTAATCCTATCCTGTGTGATACTGACTGCTGAGCCTTGTATCTAATCCTATCCTGTGTGATACTGACTGCTGAGCTGTGTATCTAATCCTCTCCTGTGTGATACTGACTGCTGAGCTCTGTATCTAATCCTCTCCTGTGTGATACTGACTGCTGAGCTGTGTATCTAATCCTCTCCTGTGTGATACTGACTGCTGAGCCGTGTGTCTAATCCTATCCTGTGTGATACTGACTGCTGAGCTGTGTATCTAATCCTATCCTATGTGATACTGACTGCTGAGCCATGTATCTAATCCTATCCTGTGTGATACTGACTGCTGAGCCGTGTATCTAATCCTATCCTGTGTGATAGTGACTGCTGAGCTGTGTATCTAATCCTATCCTGAGTGATACTGACTGCTGAGCCGTGTATCTAATCCTATCCTGTGTGATAGTGACTGCTGAGCTGTGTATCTAATCCTCCCCTGTGTGATACTGACTGCTGAGCCGTGTGTCTAATCCTATCCTGTGTGATACTGACTGCTGAGCCTTGTATCTAATCCTATCCTGTGTGATACTGACTGCTGAGCTGTGTATCTAATCCTCTCATGTGTGATACTGACTGCTGAGCTCTGTATCTAATCCTCTCCTGTGTGATACTGACTGCTGAGCTGTGTATCTAATCCTCTCCTGTGTGATACTGACTGCTGAGCCGTGTGTCTAATCCTATCCTGTGTGATACTGACTGCTGAGCTGTGTATCTAATCCTATCCTATGTGATACTGACTGCTGAGCCGTGTATCTAATCCTATCCTGTGTGATACTGACTGCTGAGCCGTGTATCTAATCCTATCCTGTGTGATAGTGACTGCTGAGCTGTGTATCTAATCCTATCCTGAGTGATACTGACTGCTGAGCCGTTTATCTAATCCTATCCTGTGTGAAAATGACTGCTGAGCTGTGTATCTAATCCTCTCCTGTGTGATACTGACTGCTGAGCCGTGTGTCTAATCCTATTCTGTGTGATACTGACTGCTGAGCTGTGTATCTAATCCTATTCTGTGTGATACTGACTGCTGAGCCGTGTATCTAATCCTATCCTATGTGATACTGACTGCTGAGCCGTGTATCTAATCCTATCCTGTGTGATAGTGACTGCTGAGCTGTGTATCTAATCCTCCCCTGTGTGATACTGACTGCTGAGCCGTGTGTCTAATCCTATCCTGTGTGATACTGACTGCTGAGCCTTGTATCTAATCCTATCCTGTGTGATACTGACTGCTGAGCTGTGTATCTAATCCTCTCCTGTGTGATACTGACTGCTGAGCTCTGTATCTAATCCTCTCCTGTGTGATACTGACTGCTGAGCTGTGTATCTAATCCTCTCCTGTGTGATACTGACTGCTGAGCCGTGTGTCTAATCCTATCCTGTGTGATACTGACTGCTGAGCTGTGTATCTAATCCTATCCTATGTGATACTGACTGCTGAGCCGTGTATCTAATCCTATCCTGTGTGATACTGACTGCTGAGCCGTGTATCTAATCCTATCCATGTGATAGTGACTGCTGAGCTGTGTATCTAATCCTATCCTGAGTGATACTGACTGCTGAGCCGTGTATCTAATCCTATCCTGTGTGATAGTGACTGCTGAGCTGTGTATCTAATCCTCCCCTGTGTGATACTGACTGCTGAGCCGTGTGTCTAATCCTATCCTGTGTGATACTGACTGCTGAGCCTTGTATCTAATCCTATCCTGTGTGATACTGACTGCTGAGCTGTGTATCTAATCCTCTCATGTGTGATACTGACTGCTGAGCTCTGTATCTAATCCTCTCCTGTGTGATACTGACTGCTGAGCTGTGTATCTAATCCTTTCCTGTGTGATACTGACTGCTGAGCCGTGTGTCTAATCCTATCCTGTGTGATACTGACTGCTGAGCTGTGTATCTAATCCTATCCTATGTGATACTGTCTGCTGAGCCGTGTATCTATTCCTATCCTGTGTGATACTGACTGCTGAGCCGTGTATCTAATCCTATCCTGTGTGATACTGACTGCTGAGCCGTGTGTCTAATCCTATCCTGTGTGATACTGACTGCTCAGCAGTGTATCTATTCCTATCCTGTATGATACTGACTGCTGAACCGTGTATCTAATCCTATCCTGTGTAATACTGACTGCTGAGCCGTGTGTCTAATCCTATCCTGTGTGATACTGACTGCTCAGCTGTGTATCTAATCCTATCCTGTATGATACTGTCTGCTGAGCCGTGTGTCTAATCCTATCCTGTGTGATACTGACTGCTGATCTGTGTATCTAATCCTATCCTGTGTGATACTGACTGCTGAGATGTGTATCTAATCCCATCCTGTGTGATACTGACTGCTGAGCCATGTATCTAATCCTCTCCTGTGTGATACTGTCTGCTGAGCCATGTGTCTAATCCTATCCTGTGTGATACTGTCTGCTGAGCTGTGTATCTAATCCCATCCTGTGTGATACTGTCTGCTGAGCCATGTATCTAACCCTATCCTGTGTGATACTGACTGCTGAGCTGTGTATCTAATCCTCTCCTGTGTGATAGTGACTGCTGAGCTGTGTATCTAATCCTCTCCTGTGTGATACTGACTGCTGAGCCGTGTGTCTAATCCTATCCTGTGTGATACTGTCTGCTGAGCTGTGTATCTAATCCTATCCTGTGTGATACTGACTGCTGAGCTGTGTATCTAATCCTATCCTATGTGATACTGACTGCTGAGCCGTGTATCTAATCCTATCCTGTGTGATACTGACTGCTGAGCCGTGTACCTAATCCTATCCTGTGTGATAGTGACTGCTGAGCTGTGTATCTAATCCTATCCTGAGTGATACTGACTGCTGAGCCGTGTATCTAATCCTATCCTGTGTGATACTGACTGCTGAGCTGTGTATCTAATCCTCTCCTGTGTGATACTGTCTGCTGAGCTGTGTATCTAATCGTATCCTATGTGATACTGACTGCTGAGCCGAGTATCTAATCCTATCCTGTGTGATACTGACTGCTGAGCCGTGTATCTAATCCTATCCTGTGTGATACTGACTGCTGAGCTGTGTATCTAATCCAATCCTGCGTGATACTGACTGCTGAGCTGTGTATCTAATCATATCCTGTGTGATACTGACTGCTGAGCTGTGTATCTAATCATATCCTGTGTGATACTGACTGCTGAGCCGTGTATCTAATCCTATCCTGTTTGATACTGACTGCTGAGCTGTGTATCTATTCCAATCCTGCGTGATACTGACTGCTGAGCTGTGTATCTAATCATATCCTGTTTGATACTGACTGCTGAGCTGTGTATCTAATCATATCCTGTGTGATACTGACTGCTGAGCCGTGTATCTAATCCTATCCTGTGTGATACTGACTGCTGAGCCGTGTATCTAATCCTATCCTGTGTGATACTGACTTCTGAGCTGTGTATCTAATCCAATCCTGCGTGATACTGACTGCTGAGCTGTGTATCTAATCATATCCTGTGTGATACTGACTGCTGAGCTGTGTATCTAATCCTATCCTGTGTGACACTGACTGCTGAGCCGTATATCTAATCCTATCCTGTGTGATACTGACTGCTGAGCTGTGTATCTAATCCTGTCCTGTGTGATACTGACTGCTGAGCTCTGTATCTAATCCTCTCCTGTGTGATACTGACTGCTGAGCTGTGTAACTAATCGTATCCTATGTGATACTGACTGCTGAGCCGTGTATCTAATCCTATCCTGTGTGATACTGTCTGCTGAGTTGTGAATCTAATCCTATCCTGTGTGATACTGACTGCTGAGCCGTGTATCTAATCCTATCCTGTGTGATACTGACTGCTGAGCCGTGTATCTAATCCTATCCTGTGTGATACTGACTGCTCAGCCGTTTATCTAATCCTCTCCTGTGTGATACTGACTGCTGAGCCGTGTATCTAATCCTATCCTGTGTGATACTGACTGCTGAGCTGTGTATCTAATCCTCTCCTGTGTGATACTTACTTCTGAGCTGTGTATCTAATCCTATCCTTTGTGATACTGACTGCTGAGCCATGTGTCTAATCCTCTCCTGTGTGATACTGACTGCTGAGATCTGTATCTAATACTATCCTGTGTGATACTGACTGCTGAGCTGTGTATCTAATCCTATCCTGTGTTATACTGACTGCTGAGCTGTGTATCTAATCCTATCCTGTGTGATACTGACTGCTGAGCTGTGTATCTAACCGTATCCTATGTGATACTGACTGCTGAGCCATGTGTCTAATCCTATCATGTGTGTTACTGACTGCTCAGCCGTGTATCTAATCCTCTCCTGTGTGATACTGACTGCTGAGCTGTGTATCTAATCGTATCCTATGTGATACTGACTGCTGAGCCATGTGTCTAATCCTATCATGTGTGTTACTGACTGCTCAGCCGTGTATCTAATCCTCTCCTGTGTGATACTGACTGCTGAGCCGTGTATCTAATCCTATCCTGTGTGATACTGACTGCTGAGCTGTGTATCTAATCCTCTCCTGTGTGATACTGACTGCTGAGCCATGTATCTAATCCTATCCTGTGTGATACTGACTGCTGAGCTGTGTATCTAATCCTCTCCTGTGTGATACTGACTGCTGAGCCATGTATCTAATCCTATCCTGTGTGATACTGACTGCTGAGCCATGTATCTAATCCTCTCCTGTGTGATACTGCTGAGCCATGTATCTAATCCTGTCCTGTGTGATACTGACTGCTGAGCCGTGTATCTAATCCTATCCTGTGTGATACTGACTACTGAGCTGTGTATCTAATCCTCTCCTGTGTGATACTGACTGCTGAGCCGTGTATCTACTCCTATCCTTTGTGATACTGACTACTGAGCCGTGTATCTAATCCTATCCTGTGTGATACTGGCTGCTGAACCATGTATCTAATCCTATCCTGTGTGATACTGACTGCTGAGCTGCGTATCTAATCCTATCCTGTGTGATACTGTCTGCTGAGCCGTGTATCTAATCCTATCCTGTGTGATACTGTCTGCTGAGCCGTGTATCTAATCCTATCCTGTGTGATACTGACTGCTGAGCTGTGTATCTAATCCCATCCTGTGTGATACTGTCTGCTGAGCCATGTATCTAATCCTATCCTGTGTGATACTGACTGCTGAGCTGTGTATCTAATCCTATCCTGTGTGATACTGACTGCTGAGCAGCGTATCTAATCCTATCCTGTGTAATGTTGTCTGCTGAGCCGTGTATCTATTCCTATCCTGTGTGATACTGACTGCTGAGCTGTGTATCTAATCCTATCCTGTGTGATACTGACTGCTGAGCCGTGTATCTATTCCTATCCTGTTTGATACTGACTGCTGACCTGTGTATCTAATCGTATCCTATGTGATACTGACTGCTGAGCCGTGTATCTAATCCTATCCTGTGTGATCCTGACTGCTGAGCCGTGTATCTAATCCTATCCTGTGTGATACTGACTGCTGAGCCATGTATCTAATCCTCTCCTGTGTGATACTGACTGCTGAGCCATGTATCTAATCCTCTCCTGTGTGATACTGACTGCTGAGCCATGTGTCTAATCCTATCATGTGTGTTACTGACTGCTCAGCCGTGTATCTAATCCTCTCCTGTGTGATACTGACTGCTGAGCCGTGTATCTAATCCTATCCTGTGTGATACTGACTGCTGAGCTGTGTATGTAATCCTCTCCTGTGTGATACTTACTGTTGAGCTGTGTATCTAATCCTATCCTTTGTGATACTGACTGCTGAGCCGTGTATCTAATCCTCTCCTGTGTGATACTGACTGTTGAGCTGTGTATCTAATCCTCTCCTGTGTGATACTGACTGCTGAGCTCTATATCTAATCCTATCCTGTGTGATACTGACTGCTGAGCTGTGTATCTAATCCCATCCTGTGTTATACTAACTGCTGAGCTGTGTATCTAATCCTATCCTGTGTGATACTGACTGCTGAGCTGTGTATCTAATCGTATCCTATGTGATACTGACTGCTGAGCCGTGTGTCTAATCCTATCATGTGTGTTACTGACTGCACAGCCGTGTATCTAATCCTCTCCTGTGTGATACTGACTGCTGAGCTGTGTATCTAATCGTATCCTATGTGATACTGACTGCTGAGCCATGTATCTAATCCTATCCTGTGTGTTACTGACTGCTCAGCCGTGTATCTAATCCTATCCTGTGTGATACTGTCTGCTGAGCGGTGTATCTAATCCTATCCTGTGTGATACTGACTGCTGAGCCGTGTGTCTAATCCTCTCCTGTGTGATACTGACTGCTGAGCTCTGTATCTAATCCTATCCTGTGTGATACTGACTGCTGAGCTGTGTATCTAATCCTATCCTGTATGATATTGTCTGCTGAGCCGTGTGTCTAATCCTATCCTGTGTGATACTGACTGCTGAGATGTGTATCTAATCCCATCCTGTGTGATACTGACTGCTGAGCCATGTATCTAATCCTCTCCTGTGTGATACTGACTGCTGAGCCGTGTATCTAATCCTATCCTGTGTGATACTGACTGCTGAGCTGTGTATCTAATCCTCTCCTGTGTAATACTGACTGCTGAGCCGTGTATCTAATTCTATCCTTTGTGATACTGACTACTGAGCCGTGTGTCTAATCCTATCCTGTGTGATACTGACTGCTGAGCCGTGTATCTAATCCTATCCTGTGTGATACTGACTGCTGAGCCGTGTATCTTATCCTATCCTGTGTGATAGTTACTGCTGAGCTGTGTATCTAATCCTATCCTGTGTGATACTGACTGCTGAGCTGTGTATCTAATCCTCTCCTGTGTGATACTGACTGCTGAGCCGTGTGTCTAATCCTATTCTGTGTGATACTGACTGCTGAGCTGTGTATCTAATCCTATCCTGTGTGATACTGACTGCTGAGCCGTGTATCTAATCCTATCCTGTGTGATACTGACTGCTGAGCCGTGTATCTAATCCTATCCTGTGTGATAGTGACTGCTGAGCTGTGTATCTAATCCTCTCCTGTGTGATACTGACTGCTGAGCCGTGTGTCTAATCCTATCCTGTGTGATACTGACTGCTGAGCTGTGTATCTAATCCAATCCTGCGTGATACTGACTGCTGAGCTGTGTATCTAATCATATCCTGTGTGATACTGACTGCTGAGCCGTGTATCTAATCCTATCCTGTGTGATACTGACTGCTGAGCCGTGTATCTAATCCTATCCTGTGTGATACTGACTGCTGAGCTGTGTATCTAATCCAATCCTGCGTGATACTGACTGCTGAGCTGTGTATCTAATCATATCCTGTGTGATACTGACTGCTGAGCTGTGTATCTAATCCTATCCTGTGTGACACTGACTGCTGAGCCGTGTATCTAATCCTATCCTGTGTGATACTGACTGCTGAGCTGTGTATCTAATCCTGTCCTGTGTGATTCTGACTGCTGAGCTGTGTATCTAATCCTCTCCTGTGTGATACTGACTGCTGAGCTGTGTAACTAATCGTATCCTATGTGATACTGACTGATGAGCCGTGTATCTAATCCTATCCTGTGTGATACTGTCTGCTGAGTTGTGAATCTAATCCTATCCTGTGTGATACTGACTGCTGAGCCGTGTATCTAATCCTATCCTGTGTGATACTGACTGCTGAGCTGTGTATCTAATCCTATCCTGTGTGATACTGACTGCTCATCCGTTTATCTAATCCTCTCCTGTGTGATACTGACTGTTAAATATTAATAATCCGTTAATTTCTTATAAGACTCAGTTCTGTAGAATGCTTTAGCTTACATGACATAGGCTATTTTTAAGCTTGGCTCATGGTAGAAAGACAGCTCCATATATGTAGAGACCACGTGCTTTAGGAGACGTATATAATTCATGGCTAACTGTAGAGGTCGCTGTCTTCTTCCCTCACCATCATGAGAGACAGACACGAAGATGTCGCCTGTGTTGGGCCATGACATAACTCAACAGCTGGTATATTACTTGACGGCGATGTGAGAAGCCGAACTGAGACACAGCAGCCATTTGCTATTCAGGATCTCGGAGAGAAGAAGAATACATGTTGCTTTTGCCATGTGGGATCTCAGAGAATGAAGATGGAAAGCTTTTGCTATGAACAATGGACAATCTCTCACCTCTTTTTATTCACCTGAATTATTTTGTAATAACCTTTCTTTGATGGAAGATACCAAATAAACCACTATATTTTTATCTGGTAACTAGTCCTGAGTATTTTACAGGATATGCATTATTTTACATTGGAGAGCCAGCCAGATCTGAATTTTTGTACTTTTTTGCGGATTTCCCTCAACTTGCCCACACGGGGGATTGGACTTTGCTAACGTCAAATCATATGTGCAAGTTATCGGGAATTCCACTACTTACAAGAATCACATAGAACCTAGAAGTAAGAAGTACCAGATAGATTGAGAAGTACTACAAGTGCCAAAAGTACCAGACGTAAGCCAGACGTGTAAAGACAGGAACCCAGCGTTGTCCATCAAAGGGAACAAGCTGAGACATTTCAAGGTAAGAGAAATGGATGTAATTAATTGTCTTGCTAAGCAGAGTAAATTGAAATTTAAGTCTGTAGACAATTCTAATTCAGAAGTTTTATGGTTAAGTTTATATGCCGAGTGTGAACTCGAGAATCAGAGGTTAGATTCTAAGTTTTTCAATAGAGAAACAGAGAGATTAAAAAATATTCTACAGATGGTAGATATATTTCATAGATCTGTGTCAGAGAAATCCAAAAATGATTGTTGTGATGTTCTCGAGATTGGCTGTAAAGTTAGGGAGATTGACTGTAATCAAGTGTCTGTAGCGGCCATTGAAGGTGACCTTGCAGACGTGGAACAAGATGGAGAAGTAGGAGGAGACTTCAGAACTGACGTAGAGGATGTACAAAGGAAAGACGTACCACTAAAAATAGAAGACTCACAGGCCCAAATCCGAAGTAGCGTGAGGAAGGATTTGATAAAGATATGCCAAATAATTCCTGCTTATGACAACAAAATAGATGTTTGTAGAAACTCTGAGATTTATGAAAGTTGTTCTGATAACTTTGATTTATCTAACGAGGAGAAGAATCAGTTGTTCAAAATGTGGATCCCTGTAAATTTTGCTAGGAGATTGTCTTTAAAGTTATCTGGTGAGACACATGAGAATTTAACTGATAAGGACAGATTAAAAATTCTCATTTTTTGTTCATCAAATGAAAATCATCCAGATATTGATATTCTTCAAAAATTAAGGATTGGTCGGAAGGAATGTATTTTTACGTTCATGTCCATATATGAACGTTTGTATAGAATGCTGAGTGAGAATGTCAAAACACCGTCCCTCATAAGGAGTTTTGTAAGCAAATTTTGGTTTCTAAATCCTGCATCTCGTGTTATTGCGTCACAAAAAGATTCTTTGTTTGAATGTGCGCAATCCCTTGATTTTGCCAGAAAACACGAGAATCGTGAGAGGAAAGTAAATTGTGCTAATTTTGTAAAGACAGGCAGAGTAAAATCTTATCAGAAGCCTGTATTAGCAAAGCCTTCTAAAATGAGATTTCCCCAAAATCAAATCTACGAAGAAAGAAAAAGAAAATCACATGTTTGTTATAAACCATATGGAATGATGCAAAAGAACACCGAAAAGACACAAATGGAATTAAGAAAAATGATGAGTTCTGATTTTCTTTCTGTAACAAAGATGGCCGAATTTAACAGACAGAAACAGGTGGTGAGTGACATCATGGCCTGTAAACTGAATACTCTGCTCCAAGAATCTATCAGCTTTAAAATGGCAAGAACCTTTCAGGATATTTTTTGCAGAGAAATAAGTATGGGTGTAGGAATTGGTTAGAAAAAGTAATATATATTGTGTAACAGTGTTATACAATTAGTGAGTTATATGTAATTATTTTATAGAGTATAATCCTGTAGTTTTATGGTTTGTGGATATATACATAGTCATACAGTATATATAGAGTGTTTGTAGAAGTAGAAATAGTAGAACTGTATTTTTTAATGAAAATTAAAATCTACATCAGTAATAATATTTAGAATTATATGATATTAACCTTATTTTTTATGTTTCCTTAGAATTTTCATTTCAAAGCAGGACTTAATCGAGAAAAATTCTCTTCCAAGGATTTATGCCTTTATTTACACAGGAAGTTGCAATATTGCATGATTTTATATATCTAACCCTTAAAAGGAAATAACCAATTGCTTTTTAAAATGTTCTGGGTGTGTGCTTTTTGCTGCATGGCTTGAATGACAACCTCAACAGGTGAAAATTTCAACCTTGTTCTAATAATAAGTATACCAGACCAGTATACTATGTCCCTGTTCCTTAGGAAAAGAATTTCAAAGGGGGTCTCAACTTTTGCAAAGCAATGGAATTTTTTTTCCAGGCCTAAATGTCAAGTATACATATACATATATTTATGTCATGTGTATTTGGGGAATATTCAAAGAAATATTAAGAGACTAAATTGAAATAGTTTACAATGCATTGATAATTAGGATAATTTGGGTTAAAATACGTGTATTCATCACACTTTCATATGTGAGGTATAAAGTTAATATGTGACACTGTCTGAGTGACAGTGACTGAGTGTATGAGCAGCTGCTGAGCGAGTAATGTGATACGTTTGTGAGACCTCAGGATCCTGAATGCATGAGAGAAAGAAAAAAAAAAAAAACCCCAAAGCTTTTATCTTTAGGAAATTATTAGAATATTAAGATACATAATGAAATATTATCTATACAAACATATATTTCTATATTTCTATAGTAATTATTATTTCTTGATTTAGTTAATTGTGGATAAGTGCAATCGCACAACAAAATAGAAAATAGTTTAGGAAGAAAATCTATTCTTTCCTTATCAGCTTTAGCTCTTTTAAACAGGCACCAGCACAGAGCCTGGTATTCACCAGCTGCATCTGGGAATAGTGGACCTTCCTTCTCTGTCCAAGTGTGTTAATCTTAAACTACATTTGAATTAATTTTTCCAAAGGATAATTTTATGATATTCAAATTAATTTTGATGGTTACACATCTTCAGACAAATAATGGTATAAGCAAGTATAAATTCACATAATTTATACATTAATTATTTTTAATTTTGGTTTTGATAAATGAATTATTTCATGAAACAATATTTTTTGGTATTAAGGGGGAAATATGTTTTTGATCCTGACTACATAATCACATTTGATTAATACCTCTTCTTCACACATTTTAATAGGAAAAAAAAAAAAATATTAATAAGGTACAATGGTATAAGTATTGGGTATAATAATAAGTATTATAAAGAGTCATTTCTTTACACTAAGAGGAATTACATGCAAAGTTGCATGATTTGAATATTTTGATAACACAAGTTTATGACAATTATGAAATAATCCAGATCATGGAAATATTAAGGGTATATGTTACTGAAGACATAACTACTCTGCATCAACATAAAGGCCTTATTCTTATTCTTATTTTTCATTCTTATTTTTCATTATTTTTAATTCTTTCACCAATATTTAGTAAAGTAATATCTACTGAGAATATTGCTTCATTAAATATAGCAATTATATGGTTCTATTACTAAGGAAAATGTTTCACTTCTGAGTTATATGCAACAATTCTTTTATTCATTCATTCGCTCACTCATATATTCTTATTTTGGTTCATGGCTTTACATTCCTACATATTATTAGTATAATGAATATATTCCTTATTAATAAAGATGAAAACACTGGTTACATAAAACAGTGACACCTATGGGTTGAAAAAGGTAATTACACCTATGACATAAAAAAAAAAAAAATGTTCTATCACATGAAAAATGCGGATAATAATGTATTATCGTTTATTATTTCAAATATTGAAATCCATATATGGTACAAATTCTGATAATAATTATATGGATATTACTGATTGCTATGGTACGCTGTGATATTATAGGATAGGAAATTACCAGATTTGGTATAGAACAGGGAATGAAGACTTCAAGCAAGATACTGAAATTATGTTAATAAAGACTTTTCACATTTCTAAACTTCATTGATTTTTATCAGTTGCAAGAAGAAGAATGCCGCGATCCAGAAGTCCCAGAAGGTAACAAAGCTATGATTACTGAGTAATAGACTGTGTTAATTACAAATGCAGTATCCACCACTGACAGTCACAAGTGCAGTATCCACCACTGACAGTCACAAGTGCAGTATCCACCACCGACAGTCACAATTAAAGTGTCTAACCTGACAACCAGAGGACGATGATCCTATGATGCTGAGATGAACGGTGTTATCACGTTCTTATCAAGTTCCAGAGGTTTTCAATCACCTGAAAAGCTTCGATGAAAGCTGGTGAACAATGAAGGTAATTGTCAGGAAGCTACAACCCTGACATATGTCCTGTGCATTAGGACAAGGACTGGTTATGGTGCTATGTTTAGCAAGGAAGAGTCATTTTAACCCTTGCTTTGCTGACCAAAGACGTCACACCTGTTCAAAGACCAGTACCGATGGAGGATTCCAGAATATCCAAGGCGAGCCAATGTAAGCCCAGGTTTTTAAAGATAACACTGCACAGATATTAAAGCTGCATAGACTTTGTTTTCGTATTAACATTTGAAATTATGGACTTTGATTTGATACACAACACATCTATATGCTATAAGAAAACTGTATTTTTAAAAGAACCAAGAAGAAGACAGAAGACATCAAAATGAAGACCAGATGACACCAGATGATGATGACTGGACCTGAGATGCTTCAATTTAGACTTAGGGAAGTATAATTATACATATTTTATATGAATATTGTTCACGGCTTACCATAACATGAATTCACATCAATTATGTCATTGAGTACTTATAACGGTAATCTAATATTATTATTATTATTATTATTATTATTATTGATATTAAATTATTTTGTCAAAGAAGAAGAAAAGAAGAAAAAAGATCGTTATATTTGAGGGTTCCAATTAATGTCTGTCTCCCTCAAAAGGGGGAATTGTTAAATATTAATAATCCGTTAATTTCTTATAAGACCCAGTTCTGTAGAATGCTTTAGCTTACATGACATAGGCTATTTTTAAGCTTGGCTCATGGTAGAAAGACAGCTCCATATATGTAGAGACCACGTGCTTTAGGAGACGTATATAATTCATGGCTAACTGTAGAGGTCGCTCTCTTCTTCCCTCACCATCATGAGAGACAGACGCAAGATGACATGACATAACAGCTGGTATATTACTTGACGGCGATGAGAGAAGCCGAACTGAGACACAGCAGCCATTTGCTATTCAGGATCTCGGAGAGAAGAAGGATACATGTTGCTTTTGCCATTTGGGATCTCAGAGCATGATCTAATGGACAATTTCTCTTTCACCTATTTTTATTCACCTGTTTTTCTGTAATAACCTTTCTTTGATGGAAGAAACCAAATAAACCACTATATTTTTATCTGGTAACTAGTCCTGAGTATTTTACAGGATATGCATTATTTTACAGTTACTCATCTCAATCCAATTTTTATCACAGGGAGCGATGTAAACATGGTGCTGACTGGCTATCATGATCTGTCACGTATCTTTGGAGTGCAAAAGACAGAAGCCACAGGCCATAGGCGATTCTATTTGATTGGCATGAGAGGGCACATTTTGAAATGTGCGCCGGAATGTCACATGTTTGTGAGTAGGAAAACTGTGAAAGCTGATGATAAACCACCACTGCATGTAATTGTGAGTCGACGTCCATAAGAAATGGAAGCCACTGATCATCTGGAGCTAGAGCCCGGCCAGCAGGACAGGGCATAGCTACATCTTAACCATCATCGTTCAGTTCAATCAATTTGTAGTGGCAGTCCCAGTGAATGATTTGACAGCCCAGACTACACAGCGGAGGAGCAGGGAGAGGTAAACATTGCAAATGCTGGGGCCCTGCCCAAGCAAGGGGGGCACACTCGTGGGCGTCGGTACTGGCACTGGGCCCCTCATAGTACGGCGGTGTGTCTGACGGCGGGTGTGCACCACCACTGTCAGAGACACTTGATTGCACTATGAGGGACCCTATGCCAGTGCCCGCGCCCAAGAGTCGGCCTACCCACCTGTCCAGGGCAACGGCACTCGCACGGTTTTGTGCGCTAGGTGGTGACCCCAGCCATGGGGGGGCGCCCACTTAGGGAGGTTTACAAAGTGGCATATGTAGATGTGGGTCATTCAGCTTCTGCAAAAGGCGAAATAGGTCAAGTTCGCGGAATAGGAGGAGGACCAAAGCAAGCCATTTTTCTGGCAACCTATGTGTCATCAAGGGAAGGTGGGACAAAATCCTTGGAAACCCATGCATGGTTCATTTTAATGAAGGTTAGATCATCCACATTTTGGGTTGACAGACGGGTCCTTTTTTCTGTCAGGATTGATCCAGCTGCACTGAAGACTCTTTCCGATAGCACACTTGCAGCTGGGCAAGCGAGCTCCTGTAAGGCATATTGTGCCAATTCAGGCCAGGTGTCCAGTTTAGCGGCCCAATAATCAAAGGGGAATGACCTGTGCGGGAGAACATCGATATGGGAGGAAAAGTAGTTGTTAACCATAGTTGACAACTGCTGTCTCCTGTCACATTCCATCGATGCTGTATTAACAGTTGTGTGAGCGGTCCGTGAAAAATCAGTCCACAACATTGTCATGAAACTGCTGTGTGCACCACGAACACCTCTGCCAAGCTGCCCCTGGCCCGTACGGCTCGTGTGAGAACCATCACCGCTGCTGTGTGCTGGGAATGCCTCAACCAACCGGTTAACCAGAGTTGCTTGTTTAGTAGCCAATATTAGGTCAAGGTTCTCCTGTGGCATGATGTTTTGTAATTTGCCTTTATAGCGTGGATCCAGGATGCTGGCCAACCAGTAGTCGTCATCGTTCATCATTTTGGCAATGCGTGGGTCCTTTTTAGGATCTGCAAGGCATAATCTGACATGTGGGCCAATGTTCCCAGTGTCAATGATGCACTGCGAGTGCTGGGTGGAGGAGCACTTTCTGGCAAATCCATATCCCTCCAGTCACGCACAAACCCTGTACCAGACCTTGCCACGCCAACATTTTCACTTGCCCCACGAGATGCATTCTCCTCCCCTAAGTAATCATCCCCATCATCATCCTCCTCCTCCTCTTCTTCCTCCATCTCGTCCAGGAGAGGTCCCTGAGCAGACAATGGCTGAATGTCATCAAGGATTCCCTCCACCTCTTCCTCCTCATCAACATTGGCTGCAGACGCCTGCTCCTTAAGATGCGTCAAAGTTTGCATGAGCAGACGCATAAGTGGGATGCTCATGCTTAGGATGGCATCATCTGCGCTTACCAGCCATGTGCGTTCCTCAAAACACTGAAGGGCTTTACAGAGGTCTTTCAGCTTCGACCACTGCACACCTGTCAACTCCATGTCTGCTCTCAAAGTGCCTGGCCGTGTATCCTCCCACAAAGGGAAGGTGGAGCAATCGCTGCAGCTTCTGCATACGAATGGAGTGTACAGGCGACCGGCGGATGTGCGCTCACAGTCTTCGCACCTTCTGGAGCAGGGCTGTTAACTCTGGATAATTATTGAGGAAGCACTGCACCACCAGGTTCAAGGTGTGAGCCAAGCAAGGTATGTGGCTGAGTTTTGAAAGGGCTATGGCTGCCACAAAATTACGGCCGTTATCACTAACTACCTTGCCTGCCTCAAGATGTACACTGCCCAGCCATGACTCAGTTTGTCGCTGGAAGTACTAGGCCAGCACCTTGGCGGTGTGTCTGTCGCCCAAACACATCATCTGCAACACAGCCTGCTGACGCTTTCCACTAGCTGCTCGATAGGGGGGACACCTCGTGTGTAACAGTAGCAGCTGCAGATGGAGTGCTCGTACGACTGCGCTCTGTGGACGAGCTTTCGCTTCTGGAGGAGGAGGAGGAGGGCCGAACGCCTACAGTCAACTGTTTCCTATACCGTGGGCTAGGCAGCACTGTCCCACCACCGCTGTCCCCTGTGGGCCCTGCATCCACCACATTAACCCAGTGCGCAGTGATGGACACGTAACGGCCCTGGCCATGCCGACTGGACCATGCATCAGTTGTGAGGTGCACCTTTCCACTCACTGACTGCTTGAGTGCATGGACAATGCGGTCTTTCACATGATGGTGGAGGGCTGGGATGGCTTTGCGAGAGAAGAAGTGGCGACTGGGTAGGTCATAGCATGGTACTGCATAGGCCATGAGTTTGCGGAAAGCTGCGCTTTCCACCAACCGATAGGGCATCATCTCTAACGAGATTAGTTTGGCAATGTGGGCGTTCAAACCCAGTGTACGCGGATGAGAGACTGAGTACTTTCTTGACCTACTCATAGTGTCTGGGAGGGTGAGCTGGACTTGAGAGCTGCATATGGTGGAAGTAGCGGTGGACAGGGCGGACTGAAAGAGGGTTGATGATGGTTATGGAGTTGGTGTTCTTTCTGATGGCCTAGATTCAGTCTTTTGTTGATATAACAGTGGGATTCCCTGACTGCTGTGGCCTTGCAACGACACCTCAACATTTGCTGCTGTGCTAACCGGTGGGCTTACAGTGGGGGAAACAATGTAGCGTTGCTGACTACCTTCTTTGTGATCAGTTGCACATGTGGTACTTGAGGTTTGGTGTTGTGTCCACGCTTGCAAGTGCATGCTGGTTAAATGTCTAAGCATGCAACTGGTATTCAAATTTTTCAGATTTTTCCCTCGGCTAAGGGTCTTTGCGCCCTTCTTACAGATAACCTTGGCCTGATCATGAGGATATTGTTCAAAAAAGTGCCACACTGCACTCTTCCTACTTTGGCAGACATTTTGCGCCCTAGCACGCTGTGATATTTTGACCCTATGGACAAGCTGTCCAGCAACTCTTTTGATTTTTGGAACCTGTCTTTGGAGTGATCTGGGCCTGCCAGATAACAGCTGTTGCGATGTCGATGTCTGCTGTGGATGCTCCTCCTCCTCATCTGAGCTATTGGAAGCAGCACCCTCTTCCCCCAATGGATGCCAATCTGGGTCAACAACTGGGTCATCCATCACCTCCTCTTCAATGTCATGTGCACCTAACTCTGTGTCACCGTGTATGGTGGTATAGTGTGCGGGAAGGGGCACCTGAGTCTCATCAGGGTCAGAATCTGGCTCTGTACACTGCGAGGACAATGTAGTGCTCTGAGTGAATGTACCAGCAGAATCATCTATCAGTGGCTGTGCACCAGTGCACTCCATGTCAGATTCATCTTGGCCTGGGTAATTCACCATTTCACTTGATAATCCAGGCATGGTATGTGAAAACAGCTCCATGGAGTAATCATTAGTATGGCCTGCGTCATCCTTCAATCTTGGTTGGGGTGAAGGATACAAGGAAAGGTGTGGTTCATGAACATGAGCCTCCAATGACGACTCAGTGCTTTTATTTTTTACAACTTCAGAAGAGGAGGCGATAGAGCTGGAGGCTGAGTCAGCAATGTAAGACAAAACTTTTTCCTAAAGCTCTGGCTTTAAAAGCGGTTTGCCAACTCCTAGAAAACTAAGCCTTCGAGGCCTTGTGGAGCCAGATGATGACGCAGGCTTAACACCTCCTGCATTCGGTCCTATTTTGCTTTTGCCACTACCATCAGATCCACCACCAACACCATCATTACCAGCTGCCAACCCCCGCCCAATTCCACGGCCTCTTCCACCAGCCTTCCCCATTTTTGGTAGAAATGTAGATAAAATCCAACAAACTATATAGTAATGTAAAACAAGGTACAAGGTGTCTATAGGACAGGGGAGATTTTGAATTTCTTCACACAACATGTTAGGGCAAGTTAGGATAGGATATGGGTTGAACTAGATGGACTTAAAGTCTCCCTTCAACCTTAATAACTATGTTACTATGTTACTTGTGGACACTGGGCACTTTTGGATTGTGTGAGGCCCACTGAATATCACAGCGCTATGTCACAGGCTCGATGTCGCAGGTGTGAAAAATGTCACTAGAGGATAACAGAGATTTTGAATTTCTGCACACACTTGTGGACACTGGACACTTTTAGATTGTGGATTGTGTGAGGCCCACTGAATATCACAGCGCTATGTCACAGGCTCGATGTTGCAGGTGTGAAAAATGTCACTAGAGGATAACGGAGATTTTGAATTTCTGCACACTCTTGTGGACACTGGACACTTTTGGATTGTGTGAGGCCCACTGAATATCACAGCGCTATGTCACAGGCTCGATGTCGCAGGTGTGAAAAATGTCACTAGAGGATAACGGAGATTTTGAATTTCTGCACACACTTGTGGACACTGGACACTTTTAGATTGTGGATTGTGTGAGGCCCACTGAATATCACAGCGCTATGTCACAGGCTCGATGTTGCAGGTGTGAAAAATGTCACTAGAGGATAACGGAGATTTTGAATTTCTGCACACACTTGTGGACACTGGACACTTTTGGATTGTGTGAGGCCCACTGAATATCACATCGCTATGTCACAGGCTCGATGTCGCAGGTGTGAAAAATGTCACTAGAGGATAACGGAGATTTTGAATTTCTGCACACACTTGTGGACACTGGACACTTTTGGATTGTGTGAGGCCCACTGAATATCACAGCGCTATGTCACAGGCTCGATGTCGCAGGTGTGAAAAATGTCACTAGAGGATAACGGAGATTTTGAATTTCTGCACACACTTGTGGACACTGGACACTTTTGGATTGTGTGAGGCCCACTGAATATCACAGCGCTATGTCACAGGCTCGATGTCGCAGGTGTGAAAAATGTGACTAGAGGATAACGGAGATTTTGAATTTCTGCACACACTTGTGGACACTGGACACTTTTGGATTGTGTGAGGCCCACTGAATATCACAGCGCTATGTCACAGGCTTGATGTCGCAGGTGTGAAAAATGTGACTAGAGGATAACGGAGATTTTGAATTTCAGCACACACTTGTGGACACTGGACACTTTTGGATTGTGTGAGGCCCAGTGAATATCACAGCGCTATGTCACAGGCAGAAATTGGCTAGTGTATGAGAAACTACAAGGTGTATATAGAATTGGGCAGAATAGGAATCTCCCTAGAGTGTAGGTCTGTAAGAACGGAACAAGTCCTCGACTTATCCTTACAGAGCGACACACAGATAGCTTCACTGTGGCCGTGATAACAGCCGTTACACGGTACTGAGAGAGGAGCGTGCACGTACACGGCTGTCCGGTGTACGTAAAATTGTCAAGCTCCGTGTTTTTTAAGCATACGGACTGACACACGCTGTCTCTCTATAGTTTTGAATGTGATCAAACAGCAAATAAATTTTCTGCTTGAAAACTAGACAAAACTAGAAGGTGCAGGTCTGTAAGAATGGAACATGTCCTCGACTTATCCTTACAGAGCGACACACAGATAGCTTCACTGTGGCCGTGATAACAGCCGTTACACGGTACTGAGAGAGGAGCGTGCATGTACACGGCTGTCCGGTGTACATAAAATTGTCAAGCTCCGTGTTTTTTAAGTATACGGACTGACACACGCTGTCTCTCTATAGTTTTGAATGTGATCAAACAGCAAATATATTTAACTGTTTGAAAGCTCGACAAAACTAGAAGGTGCAGGTCTGTAAGAACGGAACATGTCCTCGACTTATCCTTACAGAGTGACACACAGATAGCTTCACTGTGGCTGTGATAACAGCTGTTACATGGTACTGTGTGAGGAGTGTACACCACTGTATGGTGTGAAAAAATGCACGCTCAGTACCTCACCAGGACAAAAAAAAAATTGGGATTGCTTTTAAAAAAGCAGATTGCAGAGCAGTGGGTAAACAGCAATGCAGCTGTCAGGAAGCCTTAGAAGGCAGCCTAACAACCAACACCGCTGATCCAGCAAAATATAGCCTCCACTTGCACTGCACACACAGTGACTGGTGTGTTGTACAGGCAAAATCGCTAGCAGCAGAAGCAGTTTTTGGTGTCTTCTTCCCTGCCTAACGCTCTGCCTACAAAATCATCATCAGCAGCTCTCCCTATTCTGAGATCAGCATGAGTAACATGGCGGTCGGCGTGCACGCCCTTTTATACCCCCTGTAACACCCACCAAAGCAAGCCAATCACTTGCATGCCCTTCTGAAAGATGGTGGTGACCCCTGCCTATGTCATCACGTTGCCCACAGTGTCCGTGGATCCTGATTGGCTGAAAAAGAGCGCAAAACAAACTTTTGAAACGCGACTTTGGCCCTTAAGTCGCCGACCTCGTGGCCGACCTCATCCTAGGGTCGGGTTTCGTTTCATGTAACACAACTTTGCCAAAAGTCGGCGACTTTTTAAATTTTTCAACCCATTTCGCTCAACTCTAGTCTTGACTATTCTCCCTGTCTATGCCCCCTGGTAACTTTGTCTCGCAGTTACCCTGCTAGGGGTTATCTTGCAGCTCCTAGCTCTGTGGAGTTTAGGCCACGCCCCTAGCAGTCACGTGCTTCAGGTCCTGCGGCTATGAAGTACACATCTACTTGACTGCTGCCTGCTCCACAGGTATCTTTGAGCACTGTTTGCTTTACTCAGGACATACGCACTGGCTCGTGAGCAAGTTCAGTGCGGTGTTCCTGACAACTTTGTATTTTTTTATAGCTCAGTCTTTATGACTCTGCTGTTGCTGTGAAGAGTGTGTATTCTGCCTGACTACATGGTCATGTGATCTTGGGAAGGAGGCTCCCTCACAAAGTCATGTGTCCCCGATGTCATCACAGGTCCTGAACACACAGGAGCAGGAGGACAGACAACATCCTGTTCATTGTGTGCTACTTGCTGAAGAGACTTTGGAGGAAGGCGTCAGCTTTCTTGTTTCAGGAAAAAGAAACTTTCTGAGATACAAAAATCCAGAGGCTTCTACTGCACCTAAAAGAAAGTGGTGACCTGCTGAAGGTGAGAGGAGGGGTCTGCACTTTACCCTTAGCACACACGCTAACAAAGAGTGTACAACCCTAATTGTAAATTGTAATCATTATTTTTTTTCATTTTAGTTTACTGACATCTAATGTTACAATGGCGCAGTCTACATCCAGGGGTTTGACTGACCAAGAAATTGAAGCAATCATTTTTGAAAGTGATGAAAACAGTGAACTTTCTTTGTCTGATGAAGAGTACATGCCACCAGATAATGTCTCTACTTCATCGTCCAGTGATTCTACAGATGATGAAGAAGTAGTGGATCCAGCAGAACGTATAAATAGAACATCCCAAACTAATGTTTTTTGGAACAGTACTGCGGGGGTTCTTGGAGGCAACCCATCACATAATATTGTAAGAGTTGCTCAAGGAGCTGTAGGAATTCCACAATTCTTGCCCAAAAGAGATGTTTTCTGTACATTTTTTTCAGATGATATTGTAGATGAGGTAGTTTTGTGTACTAACTTTGAAGGAAAACGTATCGCTTCAGGAAGAAAAAAAACATGGAAAAATATAACAAAAGAGGAACTGTATGCTTATGTTGCCCTTACTCTTCTGGCAGGGTGTACAAAACCGTACAATGTTCCTTCCAATCAGAGAATTATTCCTGAACCCTTTTTCAGATCCCCACTATAAAGCTACAATGTCAGTCCATAGATTTGAGAATATTCGGAGAAGCCTTCATTTTGTTGATAAGAGAACTCGTCCTGTGAGGTTGGAAACAGATAAATTAGCCCCTATTAGCTACATCTGAAATCTTTTTATCAAGAACTGTACAAAGCCTTACCATTCTAGTGACAGTGCAACTTCTTGCCTTTAGGGGAAAATAAATAACTTGATCCCAAGTACAGAATATATATTCTCTATGGCAATAAATACTGGTGTGACCCCAGGATATAAATGGGGAATAATTCCCTATGGAGCTCCCAAATAACTAAAACACACAAGAAAAAATGGAGCAAAAAATCCATAAATATAACAAGAACTAGGTATAAATCTTGCTTTACTGGTACAAAACAGTGTTAAAAAGACATCTTCACACAGTGTTACAAACTGAGACAGAGACTTAAGACACAGGTCAGAATGCACCAAAGTTGGACTACAACGACAAGAAGGACGAAATGATTGGAGAGTTTTCGTGCAAGAGGCAGACAAAATGTTGGCCTGTAGTCATTTTTTACATTATGCTTGGTGTGTCAGCCCTCAACACCTATATTGTTTATAGTGAAACTCATCTAGAATTCCATGCCAACAGGAAGGATAAGAGACGTCTATTATTGACGGAACTTTGCTATGAACTTTTAATGCCTACCATGATGGAGCGAAGCAACACGAAATGCTTGCCAAGGCAATCTACGGAAGCTATGATCCGATGTGGTATACATTTTCAGGAACATCCAGAGTCAAGAGAAAAAAAAAGAAAGCGTTGTTATATTTGTCCAGCAAAGAAGGAAAGGAAATAAGAGCGTGTCTGTACTACTTGTGGACAAAATGTCTGCAAGGAACATTCTTCCGAACAGATAACATGTGAAAATTGTTGGGGTCATCAGTAAAGTTGAAAAGGAAAGTTTGAACAGAAATATTCCTGCACCATTTGTACTACAACTTTTATATAAAAAACATTTAGACCAAAAAAATTGTTATTATAAAGAATTATATAGAATGCATATATTGGGTGTTTTAAGCCCGTGTACTTACTTTTTTGTTATTTTTTGCGCATAATTATAATGTTTTGAAATATTCACAATTTAGGCTGCATTCCCACTGGCGCTGGGGTCTGCCAGGAGGGGATCCGTAATGGATCTGACCTTCTGGTAACTCCAGTTAAGGCTTCTGGAATGCCAGGATTCCGCCAGCTTTAGCTGGGGTCACCAGGAGGTCAGATCCATTACGGATCCCCTCCTGGCGGACCCCAGCGCTAGTGGGAATGCATCCTTACTTTGCAATTTTCAAATAAACTTTGAAAAATATTTTTATTTGAGTTATTCCATGTTATTTGCACACAGGCCTAAAAGGCCCCAGATATGTGAAAGTGTAGATTTCTATGGTTATGCGTTCTAGGGTTAATCTTACCTACAATTGTGCACCTGCTCACTATCTTACTAGTTGCCAAAATGTAGTCTACACAGGGCCAATTTATTACATGGTTTGAGGAAATGTCCAATTATTCAAAGATTCTGGGCCGAGGTAATTAAATTCACGCAGAGAATCTGGAAGGGTGGGATACCCAAAAATGTACAGGCATGTGATATTCATTTCATTAGCCTGATAGGTGAATCAAATAATAACATATACAGTGCTCCCGATGCCGTACATATTGTTCTGCTCCCGATGCCGTACATATTATTCTGCTCCCGATGCCGTACATATTGTTCTGCTCCCGATGCCGTACATATTGTTCTGCTCCCGATGCCGTACATATTGTTCTGCTTCCGATGCCGTACATATTGTTCTGCTCCCGATGCCGCACATATTGTTCTGCTCCCGATGCCGTACATATTGTTCTGCTCCCGATGCCGTACATATTGTTCTGCTCCCGATGCCGTACATATTGTTCTGCTCCCGATGCCGTACATATTGTTCTGCTCCCGATGCCGTACATATTGTTCTGCTCCCGATGCCGTACATATTGTTCTGCTCCCGATGCCGTACATATTGTTCTGCTCCCGATGCCGCACATATTGTTCTGCTCCCGATGCCGTACATATTGTTCTGCTCCCGATGCCGTACATATTGTTCTGCTCCCGATGCCGTACATATTGTTCTGCTCCCGATGCCGTACATATTGTTCTGCTCCCGATGCCGCACATATTGTTCTGCTCCCGATGCCGTACATATTATTCTGCTCCCGATGCCGCACATATTGTTCTGCTCCCGATGCCGTACATATTGTTCTGCTCCCGATGCCGTACATATTGTTCTGCTCCCGATGCCGTACATATTGTTCTGCTCCCGATGCCGTACATATTGTTCTGCTCCCGATGCCGTACATATTGTTCTGCTCCCGATGCCGAACATATTGTTCTGCTCCCGATGCCGTACATATTGTTCTGCTCCCGATGCCGTACATATTGTTCTGCTTCCGATGCCGTACATATTGTTCTGCTCCCGATGCCGTACATATTGTTCTGCTCCCGATGCCGTACATATTGTTCTGCTCCCGATGCCGCACATATTGTTCTGCTTCCGATGCCGTACATATTGTTCTGCTCCCGATGCCGTACATATTGTTCTGCTCCCGATGCTGTACATATTGTTCTGCTCCCGATGCCGTACATATTGTTCTGCTCCCGATGCCGTACATATTGTTCTGCTCCCGATGCCGTACATATTGTTCTGCTTCCGATGCCGTACATATTGTTCTGCTCCCGATGCCGCACATATTGTTCTGCTCCCGATGCCATACATATTGTTCTGCTCCCGATGCCGTACATATTGTTCTGCTCCCGATGCCGTACATATTGTTCTCCTCCCGATGCCGTACATATTGTTCTGCTCCCGATGCCGCACATATTGTTCTGCTCCCGATGCCGAACATATTGTTCTGCTCCCGATGCCGTACATATTGTTCTGCTCCCGATGCCGTACATATTGTTCTGCTCCCGATGCCGTACATATTGTTCTGCTTCCGATGCCGTACATATTGTTCTGCTCCCGATGCCGTACATATTGTTCTGCTCCCGATGCCGTACATATTGTTCTGCTCCCGATGCCGTACATATTGTTCTGCTCCCGATGCCGTACATATTGTTCTGCTTCCGATGCCGTACATATTGTTCTGCTCCCGATGCCGTACATATTGTTCTGCTCCCGATGCCGTACATATTGTTTTGCTCCCGATGCCGTACATATTGTTCTGCTCCCGATGCCGTACATATTGTTCTGCTCCCGATGCCGTACATATTGTTCTGCTCCCGATGCCGTACATATTGTTCTGCTCCCGATGCCGTACATATTGTTCTGCTCCCGATGCCGTACATATTGTTCTGCTCCCGATGCCGTACATATTGTTCTGTTCCCGATGCCGTACATATCGTTCCTCTCCCGATGCCGTACATATCGTTCTGCTCCCGATGCCGCACATATTGTTCTGCTCCCGATGCCGTACATATTGTTCTGCTCCCGATGCCGTACATATTGTTCTGCTCCCGATGCCGTACATATTGTTCTGCTTCCGATGCCGCACATATTGTTCTGCTCCCGATGCCGTACATATTGCTCTGCTCCCGATGCCGTACATATTGTTCTGCTCCCGATGCCGTACATATTGTTCTGCTCCCGATGCCGCACATATTGTTCTGCTCCCGATGCCGTTCATATTGTTCTGCTCCCGATGCCGTACATATTGTTCTGCTCCCGATGCCGTACACATTGTTCTGCTCCCGATGCCGTACATATTGTTCTGCTTCCGATGCCGTACATATTGCTCTGCTGGCAGCTAAGAAATGTATCTTGAGACTCTGGGTGGAGAACATAGTAACATAGTAATATAGTTAGTAAGGCCAGAAAAAGGCATTAGTCCATCCAGTTCAGCCTATAAAATTCTGTCAGAATAAATCCCCAGATCTACGTCCTTCTACAGAACCTAATAACTGTAAGATACAATATTGTTATGCTCCAGGAAGACATCCAGGTCTCTCTTGAACCCTTCGACTGAGTTTGCCATCACCACCTCCTCAGGCAGGGAATTCGAGATTCTCACTGCCCTAACAGTAAAGAATCCTCTTCTATGTTGGTGGAAAAACCTTTTCTCTCCTCCAGATGCAGAGAATGCCCCTTGTGACCGTCACCTTCCTTGGTATAAACAGATCCTCGGAGAGATATTTGTATTGTCCCCTTATATACTTATACATGGTTATTAGATCGCCCCTCAGTCGTCTTTTTTCTAGACTAAATAATCCTAATTTTGCTAATCTCTCAGGGTATTGTAGTTACCCCATCCCCTTTATTAATTTTGTTGCCCTCCTTTGTACCTGCTCTAGTTCCATTATATCCTTCATGAGCACCGGTGCCCAAAACTGTACACAGTACTCCATGTGCGGTCTAACCAGAGATTTGTACAGAGGCAGTATAATGCTCTCATCATGTGTATCCAGACCTCTTTTAATGCACCCCATGATCCTGTTTGCCTTGGCAGCCGCTGCCTGGCACTGGCTGCTCCAGGTAAATTTATCATTAACTAGGATCCCCAAGTCCTTCTCCATGTCAGATTTACCCAGTGGTTTACCGTTCAGTGTGTAATGGTGAAATTGATTCCTTCTTCCCATGTGTATAACCTTACATTTATCATTGCTAAACTGCATCTGCCACCTTTCGGTCCAAGTTTCCGACTTATCCAGATCCATCTGTAGCAGAATACTATCTTCTCTTGTATTGACTGCTTTACATAGTTTTGCATCATCTGCAAATATTGATATTTTACTGTGTAAACCTTCTACCAGATCGTTAATAAATATGTTGAAGAGAATAGGTCCCACACCGACCCCTGCGGTACCGCACTGGTCACAGCGACCCAGTTAGAGAATATACCATTTATAACCACCCTCTGCTTTCTATCACTCAGCCAGTTACTTACCCATTTACACACATTTTCCCCCTGACCCGGCATTCTCATTCTGTGTACCAACCTCTTGTGTGGCACAGGATCAAACGCTTTGAAAAAATCAAGATACGCCACATTCAATGACTCACCTTGGTCCAGTCTATAGCTTACCTCTTCATAAAAACTGATTAGATTGGTTTGACATGAGCGATTCCTCAAAACCCCATGCTGATATGGCGTTACACAGTTATTCTCATTGAGATAATCCAGAATAACATCCCTCAGAAACCACCGAGTGTTCCAGAACTGATAGATACTGTAAAATCCCTAATGTTCATGGACAAAATAGGTACAGAATCCCAAAAAGAAAAGAATAATGGAACAGTTTTCAAAAATGGAGGACTTTTATTGAATGTAGCTATCCACAAGCAGAGATCAGGCAATTAATGGCGGCATGTAAAGGTACAATATGGCACAAGCTTGAGGAGGTAGCTGGTAACTTGGGGATCTTGAGGTCATAATATTTGTTTATAGTTTCATCTTTAGTTCTGTATAAGGTTCGAATGAAGTATTGTTGTAACCTTCAAAAGGTTAAATTGAAAGTGGATGAGAGCAAAATTGTATTGTCAGGATATATGCATAGAATGTATGGTTTCTGTGTATGTTTGATTGCATATTAATATGTCAAATCATCTAATAAAGAAGTTAAAAAAAACCTATTTGCATAGTTTTTCCCTCTGCTTCAGAGGTCAACAAACTGGCTCCATAACACAATGCATAATTCTATAAAACTCCCATATAATATTCCATCCTTGGACGCACGCCGTGTGCATCATGTTTTTGTACAATCTGTGAAAAATATATATAGGTTCTCCCCATCTGAGTTATTTTTGAAGGTCAACAAAATATGAATTTCCTGTAATTCATTTCTCACACTCGAAGTTTAATAATGACTTTTCCCTGTGTGGGATTTTTGATGTTTGATCCTGTTAAAAATAAAAATACTTACACAAACCTCCCATGCTGGCACCGTTTCAGTGATGTCGGCACTTGAATTCTTGGGGCTCTTTTGAGGCTTTTACGTCATGTGAGCCCTGTGCCCAAACAGCGCTGACGTCACTGTCCCCACCTTTGGAAAAATCAAGCATCATGAGGCCGTCAGAGAGCAGCCGCAGCCCTGGCTTCCTGTTCATGTTCAATATGTCCGAAGGAAGGAACAGTGAAGCTGCCTCTGATTGGCTGCAGGGCTCATGTGATGTGACAACCTCACATAAGCCCCGGAACAGTGAGTCTCAACACCACTGAAGCGGAGCCAGCACGCCAGCGGATTATGATATATGGTCCCCTCACCCCCATCTGGAGACACATGGCCCCCTCATCCCTACTCTTTTATACATGGATCCCTCATCACTATCCTGGCAGGAATGAGTATGCATGGCTCCATCCCTATCCTCGTATAATTGGCCCCCACCCCCATCCTGGTATGCAGAGCCCCATCCTTATCCTGGTATGCAGGGCCCCCATCCTGTCCTGGTTTGCAGGGCCCCATCCCTATTCTAGTATGATTGGCCCCATCCCGGTATGCATAGCCCCATCAGAATGTTAAAAATAATTTTAAAAAAATAGAGATATACTTACCCTCTGTCGGCCCCCGTAGTCCTCTCGGTCCTTAGTGATGCTGCTAGCAACTTCCGTTCCCAGGGATGCATTGCGCGAATGATGTCTGATGACGTAGCGGTCATGTCACCGTGATGTTGCAAAGGTCATTTGTGCAATGCATCCCTGGGAACGGAACTTGCTGGCACGCCGCTGAGGGCCGGGAGGACTCCGGGGGCTGACAGAGGGTAAGTATATCCCGATTTTTTATTTTACTTCTATTTTTCACAGGAATATGGTACCCAGGGCATGGAGGAGAGTCTCCTTTCCTCCAGACCCTGGGTACCATCCGCACATGAAGCGCTCACTTTACGCATGGTGGGCATAGCCACATGCGTAAAGTGAGCGTTTCAGTGCAATCCTATGGTGGCGCAATTGCCGCGATTCCACAAAATTAATGGACATGCTGCGGATTTTACCGCGATGTGATTCCGTAGAGAAAAAATATGCGGCATGGGCACAGCAATTGGTGATTCCCATAGGATTGCATGGGAATGCGTTTTTATAGCGTTTTTTAAGTTTTTCCGCCGAGGCAGAAACGCTTAAAAAATGCAACTTGGGCACACAGCCTCATGCTTGTAAGCAGCACATGGCAGGGACGTCATGCGTTGCTCATAAGCAGAGCACAGCTGCCGGAGTACTTACCGGGACTGTTCATTGGAGATAGCGGTGATTATTCATTGCTCTTCAGTAGCGCGCAGTGTCAGCCACTGGCTTCCTGCTGCTGCCGCCGGCGGTCACGCGTGCCGCTACTTAAGAGAAATGAATATTCATTGGATTCATTCATTCATCAGGAGACTATTTAATATTGAACTATATTCAAGCGAGACTAGACGAAGAAAACCCTGAAATCATGTATCATGTTAACCAAAACAGTCAGAAAACTAGCCCCATATTGGGCGACCTCAGACTATATACTGTGTAAGTTTATAAGCCCCTCCAGTGTCAGGAATAGATAGTATGTGACAATACAGTATATACCACTCAGGGAACACTTACCTTTCAGAGATAATTTCCATATTCATACTAAATAATGGCACAGATCTCCCAGACATTATGATTGCACATATCCCTAGTCTGTATAACGATATTGCACTCATTCCCTGACAGACCGCAGCATGGCCATTAGTTAGAAGCTGCTAATGATCTTTGGAGCAGGTAAGTTTTCCCTGAGTGGTCCATATTGGGCCGTCTGAAGACTGAGTTTAGTCTAGGACAATTTGTCTGCACTACTAATTAACAGCAGTTACATTACCAAACTAGGGCAGTCCCTATAGGAGAAAAACACAAGAATTATACTGTATTGTCACATTCTATCTATTCCTGACACTGGAGGAGCTTATAAACTTACACAGTATATAGTTTGAGGTCTGGGATCTGCCAATATGGGTCTAGTTTTCTGACTGTTTCGGATAACATGATACATGATTTTAGTTTTTTTTGTCTAGTCTCGCTTGAATGTAGGTCAATATTAAATAGTCTCCTGATGAGTCACCTTTGGTGAGGACGATGAAACCCGTAGAAATGAGAGGCTTGGAGAGTGAGTGTGTATACGTCACCTCACCCTATATACTGAACTGTGGGGTACATGTTTTTTCTATTAGTCACCTACTGACTAACCTTCAGGGGGTGAATTATGGGTATAGTTTTACATTTGGAATAAAGTTTAGTTTTATCCTTTTGTCAGCAAACATGAGGAATGACAAGAGACAACCCATTTAAGAAGATTCAGTTTTGGTTAAAATTATTCCAACACTATGAACATAAAAAAGGCTTCTCCCCATGTGAAGTCTCTGATGTTTATTAACAACTGATTTCCAAGTAAAACATTTTCCACATTAAGAAAATGAAAAAAGCTTCTCTGTGTGACTGCTCTGATGTCTAACAAGAAGCACTTTCTGGTTAAAACATTTCCCACATTAACAGGAAAAAGGCTTCTCCCCTGTGTGGGTTCTTTGATGGCTATCAAGACTTATTTTCCATTTAAAACATTTCCCACATTCTGAACATGAATATGGCTTCTCTGCTGTGTGGATTCTCTGGTGCTTAACACAATTTGATTTATTGTTAAAACATTTCCCACATTCTGAACAGGAAAAAGGCTTCTCCCCTGTGTGAGTTCTTTGGTGAGTAACAAAATGTGATTTACGTGCAAAACATTTCCCACATTCTGAACAAGAATAAGGCTTCTCCACTGTGTGAGTTCTATGGTGATTAACACAATCTGATTTATTGCTAAAACATTTCCCACATTCTGAACAGGAAAAAGGCTTCTCCCCTGTGTGAGTTCTCTGGTGATTAACAAAATGTGATTTCTGGTTAAAACATTTCCCACATTCTGAACAGGAAAAAGGCTTCTCCCCTGTGTGTGTTCTATGGTGAGTAACAAAATGTGATTTACGTGCAAAACATTTCTCACATTTTGAACAGGAAAAAGGCTTCTCCCCTGTGTGAATTCTCATGTGGTTAACAAAATGTGATTTCCATGTAAAATATTTCCCACAGTCTGAATATGAAAATGACTTCTTTCCTGTAGGAGCAGTTTGTTTTTTATTGCCTCTTTTGTGACTTTGATTTTCTTTAGTAGTCGGTAATGAATCTGAAGATGGGACCTGTTTCATAGGATCAGATAACAGATCTTTGCTGTGAATGGATGATGGTATATCTGGAGTAATATCAATCACTTCAGTTGTATCTTGTAGGATCTCAAGATCATCAGATTTAAAAATTGAAGATGTCAGCTGTCCCTCTGATCTCCTGGTACAGTCATCTGCTAAGATAAAATACAATTATTATTTTTAATAAAATATCCCAGTTTTATATTTTTGAACATTTCTGCTTACACTGTCCATAAAAATGGCAAGTTATGTAAAAAACTTTATTTATTTTTATCAAGACCATGACAGTTCACAGTCTAATAGAAAACCTTGTTGGATGAACCAGTAGTGTGCGGTGTTCAACTGTTTGTTCATTCTGCCTCCCAAATATTGAATAAAAAGAAACCAATCAATGTTATGTGGGCGAAAATAATACCAATTCTCATCTCACAAAAAACAAGTCCCCACTCAGGTCCATCATCTGTCAATGGAAAAACAGAGGTTCCCACACTATTAGTGGCTCAAAGGCTGTTGAAAAGCAACAAGGTTTCCATAAACCAATCCAGCAAAATCCGCTCTCACTTCGGAGTCTTGCAGTGTGCGCAAACAACATTTAGGATCCCTGTATTTAGTAATATTATAGTGAGAAGAATCTGCTTAATTTGCGGTGTGTGTCTCCTGGAGCACAATCTGGGCACTATGTGCTGGGTAAGAAAATGGCAAATGTGTGATTTTCACTCTCCAACATCCACTGCGTGTTAATTTCTGGAAAGTGGCTGTGGAGTCAAAATATTCACTCCTCCTACACACGTGGTCAAAGTTGTTGGTACTTCTCGCTTGATGACAGAAAAACCCACAATGGTCACAGAAATAACTTGAATCTGACAAAAGTAATAATAAATAAAAAATCTATCAAAATTAACAAATGAAAGTCAGACATTGCTTTTCAGCCATGCTTCCTCAGAATTTAAAAAAATAAAACTCATGAAATAGGCCTGGACAGAAATGATGGTTCCCTTAACTAAAATATTTTTTTGCACAACCTTTTGAGGCAATCACTGCAATCAAACGATTTCTGTAACTGCCAAGGAGACTTCTGCACCTCTCGACAGGTATTTTGGCCCACTCCTCAAGAGCAACTGTCTCATGTTTGAAGGTTGCATTTTCCAGACGGCATGTTTCAACTCTTTCCAAAGATGCTCAATAGGATTTAGGTCAGGGCTCATAGAAGACCACTTCAGAATAGTCCATTGTTTTCCTCTTAGCCATTCTTGCATGTTTTTAGCTGTCTGTTTTGTGTTGTTATCTTGTAGCAAGACCCATGACCTGCGACTGAGACCAAGCTTTCTGACACTGAGCAGCACATTTCTCTCTAGAATCCCTTGACAGTCTTGAGATTTCATTGTTCCCTGCACACATTCTAGAAACCCTGTGCCAGATGCAGCAAAGCAGCCCCAGAGCATAACAGAGCCTCCTCCATGTTTCACAGTAGGGACAGTCTTCTTTTCGTGATATGCTTCATTTTTCTGTCTGAGGACATAGAGCTGATGTGCTTTGCCAAAAAGTTCAATTTTTGTCTCATCTGTCCATAGGACATTCTCCCAGAAGCGTTGTGGCTTGTCAACATGTAGTTTGACAAATTCCAGTCTGGCTTTTTTATGATTATTTTCAACAATGGTGTCCTCCTTGGTCGTCTCCCATGAAGTCCACTTTGGCTCATATACTGATGGATGGTGCAATGTGAAATTGATGTTCATTGAGCTTGAAGTGCACCTTTAATATGTTTAGGAGTTTTTCTGGGTTCTTTTGTTACCATTCATATTATCCGTCTCTTTGATTTGTCATCAATTTTCCTCTTGCGGTCACGTCCAGGGATGTTGGCTACAGTCCCGTGGAGCTTACATTCCTGAATAATATGTGCAACTGTACTCACAAGAACATTAGCTGCTTAGAGATGGTCTTTTAACTTTTACCTGTAACATGTTTGTCTATAATTTTTTTTCTAATCTGAGACATCTCTTTCCTTCGCTTCCTCTGGTCCATGTTGAGTGTGATACACCCCATGTCACCAAACAGCACAGTGAGTATCTGTAGCCCTCTATACAGGCCATTCACTGATTCCAGGATTGTAGACACCTGTGATGCTAATTAGTGGACACACCATGATGTAACATGTCCCTTTTGTGACATTATTTTCAGGGGTTCCATCATTTCTGTCCAGGCCCATTTCATGTATTTTTTTTTTTTTTTTAAATCTGTAGAAGCATAGTGGAAAAGCAATGTCTGACTTTCATTTGTTCATTTTCATAGATTTTTTATTTATTATTACTTTTGTCAGATTCAAGTCATTTCTGTGACCATTGTGGGTTTTTCTGTCATTAAATGAGGGGTAACAACAATTTTGACCACATGTATATAGATTATAACCCTCAGTGAATTCATTTATAAAATGGAATCACTTTATGGGGATTTTGACTATTCTGTCAGGCTACTTTCACACTTGAGTTTTCTTGCTGCGCGTTTTTTGCGCATAAAAACGCATGGAAAAAACGCATACAAACGCATACAAACGCTGCATTTTTTTCAAGCATTTTTAAGCGCATGCAGGAAAAAACGCAGCGTTTGTATGCGTTTTTAGTGCGTTTTTAGTGCATATGCGTTTTTTCAAGATTGTTTGTCCACACCCAAAAAAAAAAAAAAAAACAATCTGCCAACACACCCGACCAATGGGACGTCAGTGGCGGTGTGGTAATATATAGACTCTGTCTACAGTATTCTTCACAATTGCTTGATTTTTCTCGTGTCAACATGGATCTGCGCTGGAAGAGTTTTCACTTCAACTTGGATTTGGACATCGCGATGGCTCAGGCGTATGCAGTTGCTTGCCATGAACAAAGGAAGAGAGAGAGGCAGTGAAGACGGCAGCGGTGGCGTATGTGGATACATCCGATTGTTGAACTCCGGGAGAGCCATGGCGCATACCACACCCTCTACAGTGAGCTACAGGCAAACCCGGAGAAATTAACAGATTATATCCGGATGTCCCAAGAAAGCTTCAGGGATTTGCTTGGTCGTGTCCAAGAATCCATACGGAGACAGGACACACAGTTCCGTCGTGCGATTCCTCCTGAGGAACGGCTACTGGTGACATTACGGTACGTAATATTTTTAAAAACCAAGTGGTTGGGTCTGATAGTTTTTTTTTTTACATGTACTATTCAAAATCTTGGCTAATTATTTTTCGTGAATGTACTAATATTTTATTTTATAGTTTTACAAAACCATATACAGAAATATTAATTTTAATTCTTTCTCTGTTTTGCAGATTCCTGGCGACTGGAGAAACCCTATCTTCACTCCACTTCCAGTACCGTATTGGAATCTCTACCTTGTCTGGAATTGTTGCGGACACCTGCCGGGCTCTCTGGAATGTTCTTTGTCCAGAATTTATGCCCCTGCCCACCACTGAAAAGTGGATGGAAATTGCTGACAAATTCTGGACAGGCTGCAATTTCCCCAACTGTTTGGGAGCTGTTGATGGTAAACACATCCGGATAATCAAGCCCAAAAGGACTGGATCTGAGTACTATAATTACAAAAAGTACTTTTCAATAGTACTCATGGCCATTTCGGAATCATAGAATCATAGAATCGTAGAGTTGGAAGGGACCTCCTGGGCCATTTGGTCCAACCCCTTGCTCAAAGCAGGATTCGCTAAATCATCCCAGTCAGATGTCTGTCCAGCCTCTGTTTGAAGACTTCCATTGAAGGAGAAGTCACCACTTCTCGTGGCAGCTTGTTCCACTCATTGATCACTCTAACTGTCAAAAAGTTTTTTCTAATATCTAATCTGTGTCTCCTCCCATTCAGTTTCATCCCATTGCTTCTAGTCTTTCCTTGTGCAAATGAGAATAAAGTTGATCCTTCTACAATGTGACAGCCCTTTAGATATTTGTAGACTGCTATTAAGTCTCCTCTCAGTTTTCTCTTTTGCAAACTAAACATTCCCAAATCCTGCAATCTTTCCTCATAAGACAGGGTTTGCAAACCGGTCACCATTCTGGTCGCTCTTTTCTGAACTTGCTCCAGTTTCTTGATGTCTTTTTTAAAATGTGGTGCCCAAAACTGGACACAATATTCCAGATGAGGTCTGACCAAAGAGGAGTAGAGGGAAATAATGATTTCACGTGATCTAGACTGTATGCTTCTGTTAATACATCCTAGAATTGTATTTGCCTTTTTTGCTGCTGCATCACACTGTTGACTCATATTCAGTTTGTGATCTATTAGTATACCCAAGTCTTTTTCACATGTGCTGTTGCTTAGCCCTATTCCTCCCATTCTGTATATGCTTTTTTCATTTTTATTGCCCAGATGTAGTACTTTGCATTTTAACCTATTAAAAACCATTCTGTTAGTTGCTGCCCACTTCTCCAGTTTATTTATATCTTTTTGAATCCTCTCTCTCTTCTCTAGTATTAGCTATCCCTCCTAGCTTTTTGTCATCAGCAAATCTAATCAGTTTACCCTCAATTCCTTCATCTAAATCATTGATAAAGATGTTGAACAATACAGGGCCCAGGACAGAGCCCTGTGGTACCCCACTTGAGACCTTCGTCCAACTGGATGTGCAGCCATTTACGACCACTCTTTTGGTCCGATCACTAAGCCAGTTATGAATCCACCTAACAGTTGCATTGTCCATTCCATACTTAGTCATTTTTTCAATAAGGATTGTGTGAGATACTTTGTCAAATGCTTTGCTGAAGTCAAGATATAATATATCTACAGCATTTCCTTGATCCATCCAATCAGTGATTCCGTTATAGAAGGAAATTAAGTTAGTCTGACATGACTTATTATTAGTTACAAACCCATGCTGACTCTGTTTAATCACTTCATTCTTATCCAGGTACTGACATACATGTTGTTTAATAATTTGTTCAAACATCTTTCCTGGTATAGAAGTCAGACTCACCGGCCTATAGTTGTCTGGGTCCACCTTCTTCCCCTTTTTGAAGATAGGAACAACATTTGCTCTTCTCCAGTCTTCTGGGACTTCTCCTGTTCTCCAAGAATTTTCAAAGATTATGGAGAGGGGTTCAAAAATTTCTTCTGCTATCTCCTTCAGTACTCTGGGGTGTAATTCATCTGGACCTGGAGACTTGAATTCATATAGGTTAGCTAAGTGTTTCCTCACTTTCTTTCTGTTTATAGATATCCTGGATTCTTCTATTCCCTTAATAGGACAGTGAAGAACAGTTGATGTTACATTTCCTTTCTGAGAAAAAACAGATGCAAAATAGGAATTTAAAATTTCGGCCTTCTCAACATCCTGTCTTACCATTTCATCATTTTCATCCTGTAAAAATCCTATAGCATCTTTGACTTTTCTGTTCCTTTTGACATATCCCCAAAATCCTTTATTATTGCTTTTGACATCTCTTGCAAGCCTCAATTCATTTTCAGCTTTAGATAATCTGATTTGTGCCCTGCAGGTTCTGCAGGCAGCATTATATTCTTCTTTAGATATGCCTCCCTCTTTCCATTTTATAAACATTTTTTTCTTCCTTTTTAGCATGTGCTTAAGTTCTGTGTTCATCCATCCTGGTTTCCTTAAATGCTTCCTATTCTTCCGTCTTTTCGGAATTGTTAACAATTGTGCTTTGAGAATTTCATTTTTCAAGATTTTCTGTATTGAGCTTATCTGTACATTCACCGTTTGTGTCCGAGGATCACCCTCTTCTGGTGAAGGAATGTAGTGAGGCTGATTTGGATGAAAGAAATCAAACACCTGATCAGGTGGATTGTGACTGGATAACAGGAACTTCAGATTAGATATAAGGCAGCCGACGCCCTTCTGAGTGGCTGGTGATATCTCTGCTGGATTCTTGGAGACCAGTCTGATTTCTGCTTCTCAAAGATAAGTTTTTGCTCTGCTATTGAACTTATTAGTTTTGGTTTTGTTTACCTTGTTTTTTGAGTTCAGCCATCCCCGGCTGGGGATGTGCTGTATTCTTATTCCTTGATCAGTGTTCTCTTTTGCTCTGCTTTCAGAATATTCTGAGTGCTGATATAGGGTTTGAAGTCTAGTGACTTCAGGATCCTTTTTGCTTATTAGTTGTGTTGGTAATATTTTTAGCAGGGCTTTCTCGGATTGCAGACAGCAGCTTTTCTGTCCTGACCTTTTTAGTTAGCTTGGGCCCCATCGTTTGCTCAACCTATCTTTCTATCTGTGTTAGAGTTTTCATCTCATTTCACCATCATTATATGTTGGGGGCTGCCTATTGCTTTGGGGTCTGCTCTGGGGCAGTCAGTTTTTCCCTTTTCTCTCTTTAGGCTTATTTAGATCTCCGGCTGTGACGAGGTGTCTAGGATCACCGTGGGAACGCTCCACGGCTACTGCTAGTTGTGTGATAGGATTAGGGGTCTGCAATCCGCTAGTTTCCAACCTCTCTGATTTTCTGGGCTGAGCTTGTGTTTTGTTTTTTCCTCCTCGGTGACTCAATCATAACAATTTCCCATCCTTCCTGGACATTTTTGTCTTTAAGGATATCCAGCCATTGGATCCCTCCAATTCTCTTTCTGAATCCCTTAAAATCTGCCTTTCTGAAATCTAACCTTGACGTCTGAGTCTTCACAGGTCTTCCTCCTCTAGTTATCCAAAATTCTAAAATAGCATGGTCACTACCTCCTAGGGTCCCAGCCACTTTTACCTCCTCAACCATTTCCTCCCTGTTTATAAGGATTAGATCCAAGGTAGCAGTTCCCCTTGTTTTCTCCCCTACCTTTTGGAAGATAAAGTTGTCAGCAAGAGAGGATAAGAATTTCCTTGACCTGTTAGTTTTGCCTGAGAGAGATTCCCAACAAATGTCTGGATAGTTGAAATCTCCCATGACAACTACGTCATATTTTTTGGAGAACTTGGCCATTTGATGCATAAAGAGTTCATCCATATCTTCAGCTTGCACAGGCGGCCTGTAGTAAATGCCTACAATGGTGTCCTTTCCATTGTTCTATCCTTGTATTCTTCCCTCTGAAGCTTCAATCTCTGTGCAGATATATGCGTTTCTAACATACAATGCAACACCTCCTCCTCGTTTATCAAGTCTGTTTCTTGCAAATAAGTTGTATCCTTCTAGTCTTGTATTCCAATCATGTGTATTGTCCCACCAAGTTTCAGTGATTCCAATGACATCATATTTCTTTTCCTGTGTTAGTAGTTCCAATTCTCCTTGTTTGTTGCCCATGCTATGTGCATTAGTATAGAAACATTATAGTTTGTGATTGAATCATAGAATCATAGAATCATAGAATCGTAGAGTTGGAAGGGACCTCCTGGGCCATCTGGTCCAACCCCCTGCTCAAAGCAGGATTCGCTAAATCATCCCAGTTAGATGTCTGTCCAGCCTCTGTTTGAAGACTTCCATTGAAGGAGAACTCACCACTTCTCGTGGCAGCCTGTTCCACTCATTGATCACTCTAACTGTCAAAAAGTTTTTTCTAATATCTAATCTGTGTCTCCTCCCATTCAGCTTCATCCCATTGCTTCTAGTCTTTCCTTGTGCAAATGAGAATAAAGTTGATCCTTCTACAATGTGACAGCCCTTTAGATATTTGTAGACAGCTATTAAGTCTCCTCTCAGTCTTCTCTTTTGCAAACTAAACATTCCCAAATCCTGCAACCTTTCCTCATAAGACAGGGTTTTTGATTGGTTTCTCTTTCTCCAATATTTTTATTAATTAGATTCTTTCGTCTTTGTTCTTCCTTTCCACTTCTAATAGCAGAGTTCTCAATAGCATTTGTCAGGTGTATGGCTTTTTCTGGTCTTTTGCTTCCCTTCCCATGTTGTTCTAGTTTAAAGCTCTCCTTACAAGTGTAGCAAGGCGACTTCCAAATACATGTTTTCCAGTCTTCGTAAGGTGCACCCCATCTCTAGCAAGTAGTCCATCGTAAAGGTAATTCACTCCGTGATCCATAAATTCAAATCGTTGCTGATGGCACCATCGACGTAGCCAGTTATTCACCTGCAGAATCTTATTCCACCTCCTTGTTCCATGGCCATCCACTGGGAGGATGGAAGAGAAGACCACCTGCGTTCCCAGTTCTTTCACTTTCTTGCCTAAGTCTTCAAAGTCTCTGCAGATGGTTTCCAGGTCATTTCTTGCCGTGTCATTTGTCCCCACATGTAGTAGCAGGAATGGGTAGTCATCTGTAGGTCTGAAGAGTCCTGATATCCTGTCAGACACATCTTTAATTTTTGCACCTGGAAGACATCCGGATGCCGGATGTATGTTTGTAGCAGTGGACATTGGAGCATTTGGCCATGGTAATGACTCACAGGCTTTTAAAAACTCAGACATGGGCCGGAGGTTGTATGGCAAACAATTTAATTTCCCTATGCCACGGCCTCTTCCTCACACCGAAGCTCCGCCACTGCCCTTTGTAATGGTTGGGGATGAGGCTTTTCAAATGTGCGCAAACCTATTGAAACCCTACTCCAGCCGGGACTTGGACCACACCAAAAAAATATTTAATTACAGGCTGACCAGGGCCAGAAGAACTGTCGAGTGTGCTTTTGGGATTCTTGTCTCAAGATGGCGAATTCTCGGCACAGCCATTAATCTTAAACTTGAAACAGTCGATGAGGTGGTGAAGGCCTGTGTGGTTCTACATAATTTTGTGATAGCTAAAGAGCACCCGACCTTTGAACTCCATGATGATGCTCCTAACCCATTGCCTGAATTCACTCAGCACACTCTCAGGTCATCCGTTGAAGTTGGCCAAATGAGGGACCAATTTGCGGTCTACTTTGTCTCTGATGTAGGACGGGTGCACTGGCAAGATGAAATGGTGTAAATGTTTTTGTTTGTTAATGTTAATAAAAAACCTGATTTGCTACCAGTACCGAGTGCACTATGCTTTTTACACTCCAATAAAATAAAAAAATTCCCATGTATACCTGTGAATTCATGATGTTCTCACACCTGGGCAGGTAAATACACATATGAGTTAAAATGCAGCATCGCTAGTCTGCGTGAAATATATTGGTACGTAAGCAAAGCTGCAGGTTAAATATGATATGTGTATTAACCAGGCCATGATTGATCAATATAACCAGGCCATGATTGATAGATAAATAGTTATGATTATGACATTTGAGCGACTTTGGTAGGAACGGGTTTCAGGAAACCAAATTTTTTTCAAATGAAACTTGTACAACTAGTGTTAAAAAAGGATTTGTTCAAAACCTAACCCGAATGCAAGTCAATGGGGAATAAAAGTCTGCATTGAGTGGATGAATGTAATCAGCTCAATTCCAACTTTTATTTCCCATTGTGGTAATGTTTCGCAATAAACTTGCCTTTTTTTGGCCCGAAAACCAGATCCTAGTCGTTAAAACTCTAGTTATAATACTAGGCCTTGGTATTTAACAATTATACTAGGCCTTGGTATGACTATACTAGGCCTTGGTATTTAACATATGATGTGTATTTTACCCATGAGTGGATTCAACACACAAGAGTATGTTGTTAATTACAAGGTATATCAATAATCCCCCTTGCCTAGAATCACAGTAAGTGAAATGAGGATGGTAAAAACAGCCAATCCTCCAAACATTTTTTATGACACCTTGCAAAGTTAAAGTCGCATTGTGTGTACGGTGCAGTGTGTGTGAGCGGCGCCAAAAACATTAATCAAACTTATGGTGAACCAGAAATTTTAATTTATTTTGAAACAGAAAAATTAAACAAAACTTTATTTTTTTTCTGCGTTTGGGGGTAGATGGTTGCAAGTTGGGGGTATGCAGGGAAGATGCAGAACTTACAGTTGAAGAAGGTGTTCTAGGGGAAGGGGCAACAAAACTTGTGGGGGAAGGGAGTCCAGTTATGGGACTTGAAGTAGAAAAGGTTGAGGAGATGATAGAGGTTCAGGTACATTGGTCCGAAGTGCTTGTTTACACAAACTTTTCTGCCTGGACCTATTTGGGCCCAATGCCCGCCTTGATTGTTGGCGCATTGAACTTAGAGCAAATAACGAATGTGGGTCCCCCATCTGCTGCTGTGGCTGCTGCTGCTGTGGCTGCTGCTGCAGCTGCTGATGCTCTGTGGTGGCAGTGGCAGTGCTCGTCCTTGCAGGAGGACTGGTGGCGGCAGTGATGGTCCAGGTTTGCGGAGTGGTGGTGGCAGGGCTACTACATGTTGTAGTGTTTGTGGCAGGGCTGTTCCACATTTGCGTAGTGGTGGCTGTGCTCCAAGCATGCATGGGGGTGGCGGTGGTGCTCCAGACAGGAGCAGCGCTTGCCATGGTGGTGTTGGTGAAGTGACCAGCTGCACTCAGACTTGTGGTGGTGTAACGGTGGGTGTCCTGGCTTTGAATAGAGGTGTCCGTGCAGTGGTATGCAGCACAAGTCGGTAGTGAGGTGAAGCGAGTCAATGGTGGCACAGGTGGAAATGACACCACTGACTGCTGCCCATACCGATTATGCTGCATAGCCTGCAAGAAAGCATTGTTGCAGGCCTGCAGCACAATCAGCTGTTGCTCAGGACTAAGGTGTTCCGCCATGCCCTTTTCAATCTTACTAAAAAAATGGTGCGCTGGTCTGTTGAGGTCGGCCTCCAGACGGTCAAGGCGCTGTTCGACAGAAAGGAAGCGGTGTTGCATGTGGTTAAAACCACGTTCCATGAGTGAAAAACCGCTTTCCTATCTGTCGGACAGCGACTTGAGGCTGGCATTAAAGGCCTCGCTCAAGTGCATAAACTCAGGCAAGACATTCCTGTCCAAGGCCCTCTGCCGCTGGCAGGTAGTGCCTGCATAACCAGTGGCAGAGACCTGGGACAGGGGAACACCTGATGGACCAGCTTCCTGGTCACTAGCTGTCTGTGTGGCTGACCTGCAAGGTGCTTCCTGGCTGTCGGATGGCTGGGACAGGTCAGAGGACGTCCGATGAAGGACCGCTCCAGGGCCAGGTTGCAGGGTGCTGCTCCAGGTGCTGTGGAAGAAAGGAAAATCATTACTATCATGCCTTTACAAGAAGCATCAGCTGTGGATTAGAAAAACACAGATTAATATAAATAAAAACCCAAAAATTATAATACTTACGATCTGGTGGCAAGGACCGGACTTAGGAACTGCAACGCGTGATAGTGATGGTATCTTGTTCTTGTCCTTGACGCAGATCCACTGCGAACCTGGCCCTCAGCACGAACATCACTGTTGAAGCGGTCCTTGATCGAGCGCCAACGTGTTCGGACTTTGTCCACTGTTGGAAAAACAAACCAACAACATGAACAATTGTGTTTCATGCACGACATATGCTATCACTAAACCCAACAGTGCCATCAAGGACAATAGTCACAGTGGCACAATACAGCAATACAATACCCAAAGCAGTCACTGTTGAGCCAGATGACACTGTTGGGTTTCCTGCTAGAATATATCTAGCCCGAAACCCAACAGTGCCATCAAGAACAATAGTCACAGCGGCAAAATACAGCAATACAATACCCAAAGCAGTCACTGTTGAGCCAGATGACACTGTTGGGTTTCCTGCTAGAATATATCTAGCCCAAAACCCAACAGTGCCATCAAGGACAATAGTCATAGCGGCACAATACAGCAATACAATACCCAAAGCAGTCACTGTTGAGCCAGATGACACTGTTGGGTTTCCTGCTAGAATATATCTAGCCCGAAACCCAACAGTGCCATCAAGGACAATAGTCACAGCGGCAAAATACAGCAATACAATACCCAAAGCAGTCACTGTTGAGCCAGATGACACTGTTGGGTTTCCTGCTAGAATATATCTAGCCCGAAACCCAACAGTGCCATCAAGGACAATAGTCACAGCGGCAAAATACAGCAATACAATACCCAAAGCAGTCACTGTTGAGCCAGATGACACTGTTGGGTTTCCTGCTAGAATATATCTAGCCCGAAACCCAACAGTGCCATCAAGGACAATAGTCACAGCGGCAAAATACAGCAATACAATACCCAAAGCAGTCACTGTTGAGCCAGATGACACTGTTGGGTTTCCTGCTAGAATATATCTAGCCCAAAACCCAACAGTGCCATCAAGGACAATAGTCATAGCGGCACAATACAGCAATACAATACCCAAAGCAGTCACTGTTGAGCCAGATGACACTGTTGGGTTTCCTGCTAGAATATATCTAGCCCGAAACCCAACAGTGCCATCAAGGACAATAGTCACAGCGGCAAAATACAGCAATACAATACCCAAAGCAGTCACTGTTGAGCCAGATGACACTGTTGGGTTTCCTGCTAGAATATATCTAGCCCGAAACCCAACAGTGCCATCAAGGACAATAGTCACAGCGGCAAAATACAGCAATACAATACCCAAAGCAGTCACTGTTGAGCCAGATGACACTGTTGGGTTTCCTGCTAGAATATATCTAGCCCGAAACCCAACAGTGCCATCAAGGACAATAGTCACAGCGGCACAATACAGCAATACAATACCCAAAGCAGTCACTGTTGAGCCAGATGACACTGTTGGGTTTCCTGCTAGAATATATCTAGCCCGAAACCCAACAGTGCCATCAAGGACAATAGTCACAGCGGCAAAATACAGCAATACAATACCCAAAGCAGTCACTGTTGAGCCAGATGACACTGTTGGGTTTCCTGCTAGAATATATCTAGCCCGAAACCCAACAGTGCCATCAAGGACAATAGTCACAGCGGCAAAATACAGCAATACAATACCCAAAGCAGTCACTGTTGAGCCAGATGACACTGTTGGGTTTCCTGCTAGAATATATCTAGCCCAAAACCCAACAGTGCCATCAAGGACAATAGTCACAGCGGCAAAATACAGCAATACAATACCCAAAGCAGTCACTGTTGAGCAAGATGACACTGTTGGGTTTCCTGCTAGAATATATCTAGCCCGAAACCCAACAGTGCCATCAAGGACAATAGTGTCATGTCGGACACTGTTCGCACCAGGGTGTCCGGCAGATAGCGGAAAAACCCCATCCTACCACATGGTTCTCAGCGGCGCTGGTTGGTCTTTCGATCCGGCTTGGATTGGGTTAACCAGGTTGTCATTCTGGCTGAGGGCTTAGCCACGCCCTCTGTCTTTAAATTGCCCTGTGTGACTATGGGCGTCGCCGACTATAGCTCTTGCCTTGTGCTAAGCGATACCGGTCTGGAGTGGTGGTCTAAGGAGCATACGGTTGCTGGTGTAGTATATTCCATTGTTGCCATTTTGCCTCCCTGTGTTGTATTATTTGGTTGCCCTTGCACATTACTGTATTCCCCTGTATGTACGCGGTGTGGTGCATTTCCGTTATCCCTGTCCATACTTATTTGTGGGGTCTGGTGTTTGGTCTCCTCACTGGGTGGAGGGTGGTGGGTTCAGCTTAGGGCTGGACAGGAGACAAGGACAGGGTGGAGGCACAGGCAGGCACACCTTCAGTGTAAACCCTGGGTTGAGGGACAGACAGGGTTTCCCCTAGTCTGAGGGACACCGCAGGGGCCCCGGGGTTTCAGCCTAAAGTTACCTAGGCTTCCCATGACATTATAGTCGGCCCAAAAAAAAAAAGAAAAAAAAAAGAGGATTATTTACCATGGATCCTATAGTCTCCATAACCAAGCAGCTGGAGGCTCTGTCCATTCAGGTCACTGAACTGAGGGGGGTGGTCCAGCAACAAGGCCTCTCAGTTCCTGCTGTGCAAACTGAGGCAGCAGTCAGGGCAGCTGAACCTAAGTTACCTCTCCCTGAATGATTCTCTGGTGATCGCTGTAAGTTCGTTGTATTTCGTGAATCCTGCAAATTGTATTTTCGCATGCGTCCTCTCTCCTCAGGAAATGAGGCTCAGCGTGTGGGCTTGGTAGTTTCCTTGCTGGGTGGTGACCCACAAGCATGGGCGTTTTCACTACCTTCTGATTCACCAGCATTTGAGTCTGCAGACCTTTTTTTTCTGCTCTGGGTTTAATCTATGACGATCCTGACAGACTGGTGTTAGCAGAGTTTAAAATACACTCTCTACTCCAGGGTGAGCGACTGGCGGAGGATTATTGTACGGAATTTCGTCGCTGGGCTGTGGACACTCAATGGAATGACCCTGCACTAAGGAGTCAATTTTTGCATGGGGTTTCTGGAAGGGTTAAACAAACTCTGCTAATGTATGAGACTCCCGCCTCTCTGGAGGCTGTTATGGTACTTGTTGTACGCATTGATCGCCGTTTTCGTCAGTGGTCGCAGGAGACATAGCCTGTGGGGGGAGGGGCAGTCTCTGGTGAGGTCGCCCCAGGTGAATCCGTGGAACCTATGCAGATTGCTGGTATATCACATACACATAATAACAAGCATAAATGTCCCTTGCCCAGAAAGGGGTCTGTTTTTTTTGTGGCAAAAAAGGACATTTTATTAATGCTTGCCCCCTGGTACCTAAGAAAGACATGCCGGCGGAAAACTGCTAGGCTCAGAGGGTTTGGAGGAGTCTAGTCTGAGCCTTTGCATATCCTCCGTGGTGGTCTCCCAGTGTATGCTCCCTGCCAAGGTAGTTATCGGGGGCCAAGAGCTGTCGATTACTGTATTTGTAGATAGTGGTTCAGCCGCTAATCTCATTGATGAAAAGTTTGCGCGTACTGCGGGATTTAAGGTGGAGACGCTGCCTAATCCTATCCGGGTGGTTACCATCAATGCCTCCCCTCTCTCACAAGGGGAGATTAAAGAGTTTGTGGCTGATGTAAAACTCCACATTGGGGTCCTACACTCTGAGCGGATAACACGTAAGGTGCTCAGTAATTTACCTGCTGATAGTTCTGGGGTTTCCATGGTTGTCTATGCACAATCCGGTGATTGATTGGAAAACCCAGGACATAATTCAGTGGAGCAGATACTGCTAGGAGAGTTGTCTGGCCACGTGTATCTCCGCTGTGACTCCCAGCATCCCGGAGCCACTGCTGGACTTTGCTGATGTATTTTCTGAAAGAGGTTGTTCAGAGCTGCCACCGCACCGACCCTATGACTGTGCTATTAGGTTAAAACCGGGGGCCAAGTTACCAAAAGCCAGGATGTTTAATATCTCAGGTCTTAAGAGGCAAGCTTTCAAAGAATACATTGCAGAAAGTCTAAGCAAAGGGCACATCAGGCCTTCATCATCTCCATTGGCGGCGGGGTTCTTCTTTGTCAAGAAGAAAGATGGCGGATTACGCCCGCGTCTGGATTTCAGGGAACTCAACCAGATTACGTTTCATGACCCCTACCCGATGCCACTGATACCCGATTTGTTCAACCAGGTATCTGGTGCCAAATGGTTTTCCAAGCTTGACCTCAGGGGGGCGTACAATCTCATAAGAGTCCGTCAAGGGGATGAATGGAAGACGGCATTTAATACCCCTGAGGGTCATTTTGAGAATTTGGTGATACCATTTGGGTTGACGAGCGCGCCAGCAGTATTTCAACATTTCATAAATGATGTCTTTTCTCATCTCTTGGGGAAATTTGTTATTATATACCTTGATGACAGTCTTATTTACTCACGCGACCGTGATGCACACATAGAGCATGTTAGGCAGGTGTTGAAGTTGCTCAGGGAAAACAAGCTCTATGCCAAGCTTGAGAAATGTGTATTTGTCATCCAAGAATTACCTTTTTTGGGTTATGTAATTTCCACCTCAGGGTTTAAAATGGACACCGCTAAGGTGCAAGCGGTGCTGCAGTGGGATCGGCCTGATAATCTCAAGGCGCTTCAGCGATTCCTGGGTTTTTCCAACTATTATAGGAAATTTATTAAGAATTTTTCTATGATTGCTAAACCGCTCACCGACATGACGAAAAAAGGTACCAATTTTTTTGACTGGTCTGAGGCTGCTGTGCGCGCGTTTGAATTCCTCAAAAACAGTTTTGCTTCAGCTCCCATCTTGGTTCAGCCTGATGTCTCCCTACCATTTACCGTGGAGGTGGATGCATCAGAGGTTGGTGTGTGGGCGGTACTGTCTCAGGGTCCATCCTTGGGCGAATTGCATCCGTGTGCCTACTTCTCCAAGAAACTGTCGCTGGCCGAGCGTAATTACGATTTTGGTAACAGGGAATTGTTGGCCATCAAGTTGGCATTTGAGGAATGGCGACACTTCTTGGAGGGGGCTGTCCATCATATTACTGTTATAACAGACCATAAGAATCTGCTTTATTTAGAGTCTGCTAAACGCCTGTCCCCCAGACAGGCTCGCTGGGCGTTATTCTTCACCCGGTTCAATTTTTTTGTGACACACCGACCAGGTTCTAAGAATACTAAGGCGGATACCTTGTCCAGATGTTTCCCGGGTGGAGAGCCACGTGAGGATCCGGTGCCTATCCTCCAAAAGGGAGTTGTGGTCTCGGCTCTCACGACAGAGGTTGAGGCAGAGATTGCTGATGCTCAGGAGGAGGTACCGCCAGATCTGCCTCCTAATAAATCGTTTGTGCCACTACACCTACGCTTAAAAGTGTTAGGGGAACATCACGATACTGTCCTGGCAGGTCACCCAGGAGTTAAGGGCACTCTGGAACTTGTATCACGTCGTTTTTGGTGGCCCAAAATCCGGCAGGACGTGGCCTCATATGTGTCAGCCTGTACCACGTGCGCACGGGCCAAGACACCACGCTCCCGTCCTGCTGGCACATTGCATCCTCTCTGTGTGCCCAGTAAGCCATGGACTGAGATTTCCATGGATTTCATTACGGATTTGCCCTCCTCGGCTGGGAACACGGTCATTCTGGTAATAGTTGATCGGTTCTCTAAAATGTCGCATTTCGTTTCTTTGCCATCTTTGCCCAATGCGAAGACCCTTGCTCAGGTATTTATTCGCGAGGTGGTCAGACTTCATGGTGTCCCGTCTGACATTGTATCTGATAGAGGTACACAATTTGTGGCAAAATTTTGGAGAGCTTTTTGTTCACGCCTAGGGATTAAATTGTCTCATTCATCGGCTTTCAGTCAAATGGGCATACTGAGCGTATGAACCAAAACCTAGAACAATACTTACGCTGTTTTGTGTCTGACAATCAGGAAGAGTGGTCGGCGTTTCTTCCTCTGGCTGAATTCGCGATAAACAATCATTATCAGGAATCGTCTGGGGAATCTCCTTTCTTTTGTGTTTATGGTCAACATCCCCAATTCTGTACCTTGCGCCAAGGGAGCTCTGCAGGTGTCCCTGAGGAGGACCAGTTGGGAGCACAATTGTCATCCGTTTGGAGGAGAGTAAAGCAGCGCTTGCTGAATGTAGGTTCTAGGTATAAACGTGTGGCTGACGGTAGACGTGTGCCTGGTCCGGACCTGTGTGTGGGTGATTGGGTGTGGTTGTCTACAAGGAACATCAAACTCAAAATACCATCGCTTAAGTTGGGGCCCAGGTTCATTGGTCCTTTTAGGATCATTCTCCGCAATTATTAACCCTGTGGCATTTCATTTAGAGTTACCTGCCGTATACAAGATACAATGTGTTTCACAAGGCGTTACTTAAGAAAGTCGTGGGTGCTGTTGATGTTTCTCCCGTGCCACCACCTCCCATCTTGGTGGATGGCACATTGGAGATTGAGGTGTCCAAGGTGGTTGACTCTCGGGTAGTGCGTCGCACTCTACAGTACTTGGTCCACTGGCGTGGCTATGGTCCTGAGAAGAGGACTTGGGTGCCGGCCTCGGACATACATGCGGACCGACTGATTACAGTGTTTCATCGCCGCCATCCGGACAAGCCGGGTCCTCGACATTGTGAGGTTCCTGGGGTCCCTCGTAGAAGGCGGGGTACTGTCATGTCGGATACTGTTCGCACCAGGGTGTCCGGCAGACAGCGGTAATACCCCATCCTACCACATGGTTCTCAGCGGCGCTGGTTGGTCTTCCGATCCGGCTTGGATTGGGTTAACCAGGTTGTCATTCTGGCTGAGGGCTTAGCCACGCCCTCTGTCTTTAAATTGCCCTGTGTGACTATGGGCGTCGCCTACTATAGCTCTTGCCATGTGCTAAGCGATACCGGTCTGGAGTGGTGGTCTAAGGAGCATACGGTTGCTGGAGTAGTATATTCCATTGTTGCCATTTTGCCTCCCTGTGTTGTATTATTTGGTTGCCCTTGCACATTACTGTATTCCCCTGTGTGTACGCGGTGTAGTGTATTTCCGTTATCCCTGTCCATACTTATTTGTGGGGTCTGGTGTTTGGTCTCCTCACTGGGTGGAGGGTGGTGGGTTCAGCTTAGGGCTGGACAGGAGACAAGGACAGGGTGGAGGCCCAGGCAGGCACACCTTCAGTATAAACCCTGGGTTGAGGGACAGACAGGGTTTCCCCTAGTCTGAGGGACACCGCAGGGGCCCCAGGGTTTCAGCCTAAAGTTACCTAGGCTTCCCATGACATTTAGTCACTGCAGCATAACAGAGCAGGTAAAACGCCCTTTTGGAGGCTGCAGTGGCGCTGTCCCAGCCATCCATCAATGCTGCGGCCACCTCATTCCATAGCCGCCGGGTCACCACATTGTCCTTGTACAGCCGGTCACAGCTGTCCCACAACGGACCACGCTCCTGGACCAGGCGGATAAGCTGCTCATTATCCAGGCAAACGTCTTCATCTCGTTGTGGAACCTAGACAAAACACATTCATTAGAATATTCGAATTTTGAGTGAATAAAAAGTTATAAAAGAGATACAGAAAAGAGGAAATATAGAAGATAAAAAATAAAGAACATCACAAATAATTTGATACTTACATTACGTATCACCACCGGGACTTGGCTTGGCTGCTCCTGCTGTTCTCCCTCAGTAGTCACGTCCGCAGAAGATGACGATGTCTGAAAAAAAAAAAAAAAACGTAAGAGATTTGGAGAAGCAGCAGATATACTTACCAAACGCACGAAAATAATCACCTCACGGTCTGCTTGCGCCAGTTCCTGCCGGGATGGGGAATATTCAGATTCCGAAGACATACTGCATGTAAAAATAATAAAACGCATTAGTACATATACAATTTAAAAGGACAGGCATACATTATTATATGTAATAATACTCACATTCTTGACGCTGAAGCTGGGATTGAAGATGGGTTCGTTTCTTGCAGAATTTCTGCTCTCCAGTGTGTCTGTATAGTTGTGGTACAGTGTTGGCAGACACCTCCTTTATATAGCCTTTTTTTAGGTTGGGAATTTTATAACTAGTCTAACTAGTGGACACCAAAAAAAACGCATGCGCCAAAAAAAGCATACATGCGCTTGCCAATGCGCACGTATGCTCATCCATAGGCCATAATGGTCAATTTTTGCGCAAAACGTGCGCATGCGTTTCTTTTTAAGCAGTTGGTCGGACCAAAAAATGCAACATGTTGCATCTTGAAATTAAAATCGCACACCCCAAAAAATGCAGCGCACAAAAAACGCATACGTGCGTATGCCAATGCGCACGTAAGCGCACCCATGTTAAATATAGGGGAAAAAACGCATGCGCACGTATGCGTTTTTTCCAGCGCAAAAAAACGCAAATGTGAAACCAGCCTCATTTAGTTATATTAGGGCTTCTGCATATAGTGTGTCTAATCTCATCTGGGATCTGTTCCTGCTGTCCAGCTGGAGTAATCTGCTCCCTACTTCAGCCAATTGGAAAGTACCACACCCTACTAAAGCCCAAAGCACATGGCCGGAATCTGCCAGATACAGCGTTGTTCTCCTCGGGTTCAGTCCTCTGTGCTCAGCTCCCGGCTTGTGTATTTGTTTTCTGCTGTGACCGTGGCCCGTTTACTGACAACTCTTGTGTCTTCTGATTCTGTATTCTGTCCTTCTGGGTCTGACCCAGCTACCTGACTATTCTTCTTGCCATCTAACACCACGGAATAGCAGGTAACACCATGGTCCAAGCCTAGGGGTCCCAGTGTAAGTCTAGGTCCATGTAACGGTGTTAAAGGGCAATGAGGAAAGCAATCCTTGGGATATGTAAAGCAGAGAAGGTAGTGCCAAGCATGTTCATGGTGGATATCTTTTGATGAGCGAGTATACTCATTGCTCGGATGTCCTCCAAGTATTTTGGTGTGCTCGGAGATTTAGTTTTTGTCGTCTCAGCTGCATGATTTGCGACTGCTAGACAGCTTGAATACATGTGGTAATGCCTGTTTGTTAGGGAATTCCCACATGTATTTGTCCTGTCTACAAGTCACAAATCATGCAGCTGAGATGACGAAAACTAGATCTCCAAGTACGCCAAAATACTTGGAGGACACCCGAGCAACGAGTATACTCGCTCATCACTAATTGTGTCTGCAAACTATTTCAGCAAGATCTTTATTCAAATAGCTAAATGGCGCTCCTTCCCTTCTGAACACTGTCAGCACATTCTACGTATGCTGTTATTTGGCTTTGTAGTTTATAGATCTGAGCAGGTAACGGTATCATATAAATCTTACTTTAACCCCTTCCTGACATCAGACGTACTATCCCGTCCATGGGACCCGGGCCCCTATGCCCATGGACGGGATAGTACGTCTACCGCGATCAGTGGCGCCCACGTGGTGAGCGCCACTAATCGCGGCCGGGTGTCAGCTGATTATCACAGCTGACACCCGGCACAATGTGTCAGGGGCGGTCACGGACCGTCCCCGACACATTAACCCCTTGCACACCGCGATCAAACATGATCGCGGTGTACCGGGGGTTAAAGGGAAGCATCAGCAGGGAGGGGGCTCCCTCCGTGCTTCCCTGAGCCCCCCACGGCAGCGCAATGTGCAGCGCTGCTGCGGGGGGCTCCTTTCCTGCAGGGCCCCGAATCCAAGATGGCGACGGAGGCCTTCGGGGGCCTGCAGGAAGCTGGCTTCCTCAGTGCCTGCAAAGCGCAGGCATGAGGAAGCCTTCTGCAGTGCCTGTGACAGATCGCTGATCTGTCACAGTGATCTGTGATGTGACAGATCAGCGATCTGTCACAGGACAGTGATGTCCCACCTGGGACTATTTAATAAAGTTAAAAAAAAATAAAAAAAAGTTTTAAAATAAATTTAAAAAAATCGCCAAATAAATTAGAAAAAAGAAAAAAATATTCCCCCAAATAAATCCATTTTTTGGAAATAATAAAAAAAAAACAATAAAAGTACACATATTAGGTATCGCCGCGTCCATAACGACCCGCCCTATAAAACTGTCCCATTAGTTAACCCCTTTAGCGAACCCCTTAAAAAATAAAAATAAAAACAAAGCAAAAAATAATTATTTATTTTCATACTGCCAAACAAAATGTGTAATAACGCGTGATCAAAAAGACGCATATAAATATCCATGGTACCGCTGAAAACGTCATCTTGTCCCGCAAAAAATGAGCTGCCACACAGCATCATCAGCGAAAAAATAAAAAAGTTATAGCTCGCAGAATAAAGCGATGCAAAAATAATTATTTTTTATATAAAATAGTTTTCATTGCGTAAAACCGACAAAACATAAAAAAAACGACCTAAATGAGGTATCGCTGTAACTGTACTGACCCGAAGAATAAAACCGCTTTATCAATTTTATCGCACGCGGAATGGTGTAAACGCACCCCCCCAAAAGAAATTCATGAAACGCTGGTTTTTGTTCATTCTGCGTCCCAAAAATCGGAATAAAAAGCGATCAAAAAATGTCACGTGCCCGAAAATGGTACCAATAAAAACGTCAACTCGTCCCGCAAAAAATAAGACCTCACATGACTCGGTGGGTCAAAAGACGGAAAAATTATAGCTCTCAATATGTGGTGATGCAAAAACTATTTTTTCAATAAAAAGCGTCTTATAGCATGCGACAGCTGCCAAAAATAAAAAACCGCCATAAATAGTAAATCAAACCCCCCGTTATCACCCCCTTAGTTAGGGAAAAATAATAAAATAAAAAAAATGTATTTATTTCCATTTTTCCATTAGGGTTAGGGTTAGGGCTAGGGTTAGGGCTAGGGTTAGGGTAGGGTTAGGGCTAGGGTTAGGGTTAAGGTTAGGGCTGAGATTAGGGTTAGGGGTGTGTTGGGGTTCGGGTTGGAGTTAGCATTGGGGATTTCCACTGTTTGGGCACATCAGGGGCTCTCCAAATGCAACATGGCGTCTGATCTCAATTCCAGCCAATTCTGAGTTGAAAAAGTCAAATGGTGCTCCTTCCCTTCCAAGCTCTGCCAAGCGCCCAAACAGTGTTTTACCCCCACATGTAGGGTATCAGCCTACTCAGGACAAATTACCCTTAGGAAAATAAAAAATTGGGGGCAAAAATATAATTTTTGTGGAAAAAAATGATTTTTATATTTTCACGTCCGAGCATTATAAACTTCTGTGAAGCACTTGGGGGTTCAAAGTGCTCACCACACATCTAGATAAGTTCCGTGGGGGGTCTAGTGTCCAAAATGGGGTCACTTGTGGGGAGTTTCAATAGTTTAGGTACATCAGGGGGTCTCCAAACACACATGACACCCGCAGACCATTCCATCAGTCTGCATTCCAAAACGTCACTACTTCCCTTCCGAGCCCTGACGTGTGCCCATACAGTAGTTTTCTCCCACATATGGGGTGTCAGCGTACTCAGGGCAAATTGGGCAACAACTTTTGGGGTTCAATTTCTCCTGTTACCCTTGGGAAAATAAAAAAATTGGGGACTAATTGATCATGTTTGTGGAAAAAATGCGATTTTTTTATTTTCATGCCCTGGCATTATAAACTTCTGTGAAGCCTTTGGGGGTTCAAAGTGCTCACCTCACATCTAGATAAGTTCCTTAGGGGGTCTAGTTTTCAAAATGGGGTCATTTGTGGGGGGTTTCCACTGTTTAGGTACATTAGGGGCTCTCCCAAGGCAACATGACACCCGCAGACCATTCCATCAAAGTCTGCATTCCAAAACGTCACTACTTCCCTTTCGAGCATCGACGTGTGCCCATACAGTAGTTTTCTCCCACATATGGGGTATCAGCATACTCAGGACAAATTGGACAACAACTTTTGGGGTCCAATTTCTCCTGGTACCCTTGGGAAAATAAAAAAATTGTGACTAATAGATCATGTTTGTGGAAAAAATACAAATTTTTTATTTTCACGCCCAGGCGTTATAAACTTCTGTGAAGCACTGGGGGGTTCAAAGTGCTCACCACACATCTAGATAAGTTCCTTGGGGGGTCTAGTTTACAAAATGGTGTCCGAGCTCTGCCATGCGCCCAAATAGTGGTTTACCCCCACATGTGGGGTATCAGCGTACTCAGGACAAATTGCACAATAACTTTTAGGGTCCTGTTACCCTTGGAAAAATAAGAATTGAGGGTGAAAAGATCATTTTTGTGGAAAAAATATGATTTTTTTAATTGTGCGGCTGTATGTTATAAACTTCTGTGAAGCCCTTGGGGGTTCAAAGTTCTCACCACACATCTAGATAAGTTCCTTAGGGGGTCTAGTTTCCAAAATGGTGTCATTGGTAGGGGGTTTCCACTGTTTTGGTACATCAGGGGTTTTCCAATCGCGACATGATGTCCGATCTCAATTCCAGCCAAAAACGTCAAATGGCGCTGCTTCCCTTCCGAGCTCTGCCATGCGCCCAAATAGTGGTTTACCCCCACATGTTGGGTATCAGCGTACTCAGGACAAATTGCACAATAACTTTTAGGGTCCTGTTACCCTTGGGAAAATAAAAATTGGGGTGAAAAGATCATTTTTGTGGAAAAAATGATTTTGTAATTGTACCGCTGTACGTTATAAACTTCTGTAAAGCCCTTGTGGGTTCAAAGTTCTCACCACATATGTAGATAAGTTCCTTGGGGGGTCTAGTTTCCAAAATGGGGTCACTTGTAGGGGGTTTCCACTGTTTAGGTTCATCAGGGACTCTCGAAACGTGACATGGCGTCCGATCTGAATTCCAGCCAATTTTGCATTGAAAAAGTCAAACGGCGCTCCTTCCATTCTGAGCTCTGCCATGCGCCGAAACAGTCGTCCCCCCCACATATCAGGTATCAGCGTACTCAGGACAAATTGCACAATAACTTTTGCAGTCCAATTTCTCCTGTTACCCTTGGTAAAATAAAAAAATTGAACCTGAAGTATTTTTTTTGTGAAAAAAAATTAGATGTTCATTTTTTTTTAAATATTCAAAAAAATTCCTGTGACACACCTAAAGGGTTAATAAACTTCTTGAATGTGGTTTTGAGCACTTTAAGGGGTGCAGTTTTTAGAATGGTATCACTTTTGGGTATTTTCTATCATATAGACCCCTCAAAGTGGCTTCAAATGTGATGTGGTCCTAAAAATAAAATGGTGTTGTAAAAATGAGAAATCGCTGGTCAACTTTTAACCCTTATAACTTCCTAACAAAAAAAAATTTTGGTTCCAAAATTGTGCTGATGTAAAGTAAACATGTGGGAAATGTTAGTTATCAAGTTTTTTGTGTGCAGTATCTCTGTGATTTAAGGGCATAAAAATTCAAAGTTGGAAAATTGCGAAATTTTCAAAATTTTCGCCAAATTTCCGTTTTTCTCACAAATAAACGCAAGTTATTTGAATGAAATTTTACCACTAACATGAAGTACAATATGTCACGAGAAAACAATGTCAGAATCACCGGGATCGATGGAAGCGTTCCAGAGTTATGACCTCATAAAGGTACAGTGGTCAGAATTGTAAAAATTGGCCCGGTCATGAACGTGCAAACCACCCTTGGGGGTGAAGGGGTTAAGGGATCACCCTCACACTAATACCAGGAGGTAGGTGGATCCTCCAGGTCGTAAGTTCTATAGAAAAGGGCTTTCAATGCCCAAAGTCATTTGAACAGTTTTGGGTGGAGGAGAATGTTGTGGTCTAGAGGCAAAATGGTGATCATGGTAATACGGCCGGACTACACCACCGATAAAGCAGCCACAGCCGGTGACTGAGAGGAATCTGTGACTTCTCTGGATTCATTGTTTACTACTCACCTGGGTAGTCATATGTGGGAATCTCCTCTTTACACCACTCATCATCTCTCACATATGTCTCTGTAGTATTAATATGGGTCAGATCTTTACCCTGAAACAAATATTGTAAAAGTCACAGACAGATGGAGAAGTCCCATCTATGATCAGCTCTAATCCTGCCATCTCCACCGTTCTCATTACACAAGTATAAAACATATAATACTGGTGGATAAAACAAGACTGAGCACAAGACCTTCACAGCCGTCTACACATCATAGGGGAGATCTCCTGACACCTTCTCTCCATCTACCTGATGATCCTGAGGAGCACTGGGATCTTCTTGGTTACAGTCCTGTGGAAGAAGAGGACAGGGACATCTCTCTGGTGTTGTCCTCTTACTGGATAGATCTGGAGGAAACACATACAGGGACTGAATTCATTCTCTACATACAGATAATTATAGGCCGTGTGTATTTAGTCCTGTCTATTACCTGGAGATGTGAGGGGCTGGGGAACCTCCATTATGATGTTCTTGTACAGATCTCTGTGTCCTTCTAAATACTCCCACTCCTCCATGGAGAAATAGACAGCGACATCCTGACACCTTATAGGCACCTGACACATACAATGATACCGTCATCCCCCCGATCCCTTCATAGTGTTACTGTATAATGTCCCAGCATTCCCAGCAGTGTCACCTCTCCAGTCAGTAGCTCAATCATCTTGTAGATGAGTTCTAGGATATTCTGGTCATTGATGTCCTCATGGATCAGGGGGAGAGGTGGAGGTTCCGTGATTGGGCTCAGGGGTCTTCCACATCCCTCAGACACAGGGTCCTGACAGCGATCACTAGAGGTCTTCTTCACCACTGTGTAATCCTGGTAATGGAGAGACACATTAATAAATCTCACTACAGATATTTCCAGAGTCCTCACCTCTCTAGTTCTGTCCATCTATGTTAAGGGCTGGCGGAACGGTATGGTGGTATGTGGTGCGTTAACATCCCGGGGTCCACCGTGCAGAGAAGGAAACCTGCTGCGCTGTAATGGCGGTGACTATGCGGCAAATAATAAAGAGACACACGAGGGTTAGCGTCACCTAGTGTGTACAGGAGCGAGTTCTGTTGATTCACAGAACAGCACAATGTAGGTGCCGAAGCCTGTTAAACTCACAGGGCTTGGCCGGATGAGCACTAGTATACAGACACAGGACTCCGCCCCAAGGACACGGGGTTAGAGCCCCTCTAGCGCTCGGTGCCACTGTAGTGGAGCCAGCAAGAGACCAAACGAGAGATAACGCACCAGTGTGCACTGCACCAGTCTGGCGGAAGCTACTAACCACCGAGAGTGGGGAGGTAAGCGATAGCTTTGCGCATGGTGCCGCACTGGCGGTTACTGCTACCTGGCGTGGTAGGACAGTGCCCTAGGCAGAGAGGCACAGTCGGAAGCTAGCAAGTGCAGAGGACTGGGATGCACTGTGGCATATAGCTTGGCCACTGACAGACCTGACTTCAACCACTAGACCCTAACAACATACACAATCAAGGGTAGGGGTTTCATGAGTCATTCGAAGTAACAAGCATCCGTCATCATACACACCATAAGGCACAAGAGTCTATACTAGCACATGGCCGAGTGGCCATGCGACTCTTTTATAGCGGTGACCTTCCCAGTAGTGGACAAATCAGAGCAGGAACGGGACCTGCGCATGTGACCTCTGACCTCCAATGAGAGGTCGTCCCACAGGCATGCTCAGTACCCAAAAGACAGGACTTAGTCCCAGAAGTGTCTCCTTGCTGCTGACTCAAGCATGGAGTTATAGCAGAGCCAGAAGGAGAAACCAGATGCCTAGCATCAGCCTGGGAAAGACGCCTGGACCGATGCCTCTGCTGAGCAGGAATCTCTGCGGCTGCAGAGGAATGGGAGACCGCAGAGGACATGGCTTGAGATTCCCCCTGTACAGTGGGAGAAATTCGGCACCTAACAATGTGTTATTCCCATAGATAAGAATAATGTAATGTGACGTCATCAGAATCTCTCACCTCTCCAGTGAGACGGAAGAGGATCTCTAGGGTGAGGTGTAACATCCTCTCCGCCATCTTGTCTCTGTCCATATCCATCCTTGATGGGTAAATCAGGAAAATTCTCTTCTGTAGAAGATCTTCACTGAGAGGATCCGATATTGTAGAGACCTGAATGAGAAGAAGATGATCTGATGTAACATCATAAGAATCCTGTGTAATAATACAATTACTGGTGATAATAAGGGAAACATATGAGGAGATTTATTATCTTACAGGGTTTAGTTTTCTTCCCTGACATCTACTAATAAAACCTATATATTTAGGCCACAGACAACAAGCAGTTTCCTCCTCAGAGTCGGCAGCTGAACACGTTCCTCATAGACTCATCTTCCATAACGCTAATTCTCGTCTCATTACCGGCACTGGAATCGGCATTAGCAATACTGCAGGAGATATTCATTACACGCGACATGAGAAATAACTCCTTCATGATGAGGACGACATCTTCATCTTCTACTACGGCTCTGGAGACAGATTTGGCCAGAGTCGGTCACTGCCTCCATCCCCACCGGCCGTCTATATGAAGGTTTCCCGTCTTCCCCGCACTGGAATCTTCTATCCCGTTAGATCTCAGCTCTGAGTCACACACAGAAGTTTGAGGCTTTTAGAAAAGATTTTTTATTTCCACAAACACAACAGACAGAAATGATCTGATCCCAAAGTCTCCATGTACAGTGATTTATGGGGTTTATTTCTGGCCTTAGTCTTTCCTTAGTCTTCAAGCAGAGGCTGGACAGACATCTGACTGGGATGATTTAGCGAATCCTGCTTTGAGCAGGGGGTTGGACCAGATGGCCCAGGAGGTCCCTTCCAATTCTATGATTCTATATTACAAGAAAAACTCCAGAAAAAGCCGAAATTAAAATGTTTCTAAAGAAAATTGGCTCCAACAATTCTTGTAAGAAGAAAAAAAGCAGAAGACACAATTTATAATTTTTAACATGTTAAACATTTATTAAAAAGAAATGAATCTTTTTGAGCCCCAGAACATAGATATACACCGCAGGGACGGCACAGATGAGGCTGCAACAAAAACCCTGACAGTTTAACCCCTTGCTGCTGTGAAAAGCAAACATGGCATCTAAGAAGGTGTGACAGAGTTTGGCTGAATGCCCCCCGCCTCCAAGTACTCGATAGTATGGGGCGGCCTAGTTACTACGATACTTACATGCCTAATAATGAGGTCTGGGCTGCAATGTATGAAGGTCTATTAGCCCAGGCCAGAGGCAGCGTCCAATAAGTTACCTTATAACGCCCCCATATACATTAGGCTAAAGTTCCATGAAAGCACTGATTTCGGGGGGTTTGGCCGACCATATAATGTATTTGGGGGCCTCCCGACAGATGATGTCAGGGCAGAGAAGGATCTGATATCCTGAATTTCAGAGGATAATCCGTTTGTTCTTCCTGTAGATAATCCTCCTCTAGAGGAGTCTGGAGGCGACTCTCTCATATAGACCACAGGAAAGCTGGAATATTTGTGTGTATGGCGGAGTCGGGAGAGATCGCCGTCTGCCAAATGACCGTTCAGCCAACTCTGATCTCATGTGTATGGGGCCGTTAGTATTACACTGACAGGCAGTGATGATACACGGCACTGGCACTACAGTAGTACAGGGCATCACCGGAGCCATCAGAGGCTTGTATGTTGTGTGATCGCACTGATCAGAGGGGTTTAAAAAAGGTTTAAAGTGGAAAAATATCACAGTTTCAGCAACAAGAAATATCCGTCACTATATGGAAAGCAGAGTCACTGCACAATGTTAGTTACGTCACGTCCATAACTACTTTATTATACTCTATTATCCTGTACACAGTGGAGTAGATAGAAATCACAGATCCCACAGCAATAGCTGGAATTGGACCCTCCAATGCAAAGAAAAAAAATCTATCTATCTATATACACTGTTCAAAAAAATAAAGGGAACACTTAAACAACAGAATATAACTCCAAGTAAATCAAACTTCTGTGAAATCAAACTGTCCACTTAGGAAGCAACACTGATTGTCAATCAATTTCACATGCTGTTGTGCAAATGGAATAGACAACAGATGGAAATTATTGGCAATTATCAAGACACCCTCAATAAAGGAGTGGGGAACACAGACCACATCTCAGTACCAATGCTTTCTGGCTGACATTTTGGTCACTTTTGAATGTTGGTTGTGCTTTCACACTTGTGGTAGCATGAGACTTACTCTACAACCGACACAAGTGGCTCAGGTAGTGCAGCTCATCCAGGATGGCACATCAATGTGAGCTGTGGCAAGAAGGTTTGAGGTGTCTGTCAGCGTAGTGTCCATAGGCTGGTGGTGCTACCAGGAGACAGGCCAGTACATGAGGAGATGTGGAGGGGGCTGTATGAGGGCAACAACCCAGCAGCAGGACCGCTACCTCCCCCTTTGTGCAAGGAGGAACAGGAGGAGCACTGCCAGAGCCCTGCAAAATGATCTTCAGCAGGCCACAAATGTTCATGTGTCTGCACAAATGTTTAGAAACTGACTCCATGAGGATGGTCTGAGGGCCCGACGTCCACAGATGGGGTTGTACTCACAGCCAAACACCGTACAGGACGCTTGGCATTTGCCACAGAACACCAGGATTGGCAAATTCACCACTGGCACCCTGTGCTCTTCACAGATGAAAGCAGGTTCACACTGAGCACATGTGACAGACGTGACAGAGTCTGGAGACACCGTGGAGAGTGATCTGCTGCCTGCAACATCCTTCAGCATGACCGGTTTGGCAGTGGTCAGTAATGGTGTGGGGTGGCATTTCTTTGGAGGCCACACGACTTTGGGCTGTGAGCACAACCCCCATGGAGACACAATTGTGCCTTTACCTGTAGATAAATTCCCAGTGGGGGCAATTTCCAAAATGCAATAACTTAAGTGGGGAATTCAGCTCTTTTCGCACTTAAGGGATCTGTATATGGAGTCTACAAACTACAGTGGGGAAATAAGGATTTGTTACGCTGACAATTGTGGGGCTAAAGTCACATTTTTGTGAGGAAATAAAGTAAAATTGTCATTTTTTCCTTCCACATTGCTGAAATTCCTGTCACACTGTCCGAATTCAGATATTGTCCTGGTCAGAAAGGAGAATACAGGGAGCGAAAGGGTTAATAGGACTCACAGGAGGAACCGGCCCAGAAAGCAGAAGATCCAGGAGTGTCCGCCACATATATGACTGCTCTGTGCACACAGGACCTGTGATGAGGTCACAGGAGGGGAGGAGTCAGGGGTCACATGATCAGGGGCCTCAGTGTGTGCAGGACTCAGTGTGCTGGAGCGCTCCCGATAATCAGCTGCGTGTGTCGCGCTGTGTGATAGTCACAGCACCTGCATGGAGGGCGACACATGCAGCTGATTATCGGGAGCGCTCCAGGGATCCGGGGTCCCGATGCAGCTATTCGGTAAGTGATATTAGCCAATAACAACTTCTCCGACGATATTCGCTCATCTCTAGTAATAACAGCTCAAAGAAATTCACCGAACTTTTCATTAAGTTTAATAGCGAGACCCTATTAAATATTGAGCACCAGCGGGACGAAGCATTGACAGCGGCATGTAAAAGTGTGGGCGCCCCGGGTCAAAATGACCGTTATTGTGAGCAGTAGTAAGATGAAGATGAAATGATCTCTAAAAGGCCGAACCTCTAAGAAGACACATGGCCTTTGTATTTTAGGCAACAATAATAATAAAACATATATATATATATAGACTTTTTTGCAATTTCATAATTTCAAAAAGAAAAAAGGGGCGATGCAAAACTTTGGGCACCCTGGGAGATTTGTGTACTGAGATAATTTTGACCAAGATTCCACATGTTAATTAGCTTGTTAGGATTACGGTGAGATCACATGGTGACCAGGAGCTACAGTCTGAGGAAAGGGCTAAAAAGCCTTCACTAGACCCCTGTTATGATTGGGTCACCGAGGAAGAAAGCAAGACCAAGCAAATCCACAGAAAACTAGAGAGGTTGGTAACTAAGCGGATTGCAGACCCCTGATCCTATCCACACAACTAGCAGTAGCCGTGGAGCGTACCTACGATGATTCTAGATGCCTCGACACAGCCAGAGAACTAAATAAGCCTAAAGCAAGAAAGGGGAAATCTAAACTGCCCCAGAGCAGACCCCAAAGGAATAGATAGCCCCCAAACATATATTGTCGGTGAGACAAGATGAAAACACAAACGCAGGTAGGAAAATAGGCTGAGCAAACGATGGGGCCGAAACTAACTAGACAGGACAGGAAAGGAAAGACACTGTCTGCAATCATGCAAAAAACCCTGCAAAAAATGCCCAACACGTCTGATAGAAAAAATACTGAAGTCACTAGACTTCGCCCACTATATAGCACTCTGGTATATTCTGAAAACAGAGCAAAGAGAGGTCAATCTAATAAGGGACAAAAACAAACTGGCACAAGCAGTAACATAATGAAGGAAATTCAGCACAGCCCCAGCCGAGACTGGCTGACCACACAAAACTGAAATAGACAAAACCAAATCAAATGTGAACAATAGCAAAAGAACACTTAGATTGAGCATGCAGGGACTGAGCTGGAAAGTTGGAAACTAAGACCTCAGGAGCAACCAGAGGTAGACCAGAAAGTGAATTCACAACAAACCCCTGTACAGCTGCATAATGAGGTCCAGGCTTTATAGTGAAGGGACAGGAGTGAGAGCCTGTGCCCAGGAGCTACAGTCTGAGGAAAGGGCTAAAAAGCCTTCACTAGACCCCTGTACAGCTGTATAATGAGGCCCAGGCTTTATAGTGAAGGGAGAGGAGTGAGGGCCTGTTCCCAGGAGCTACAGTCTGAGGAAAGGGATAAAAAGCCTTCACTAGACCCCTGTACAGCTGCATAATGAGGCCCAGGCTTTATAGTGAAGGGACAGGAGTGAGGGCCTGTGCTCAGGAGCTACAGACCGAGGAAAGGGCTAAAAAGCCTTCACTAGACCTCTGTACAGCTGTATAATGAGGCCCAGGCTTTATAGTGAAGGGACAGGAGTGAGGGCCTGTTCCCAGGAGCTAAAGTCTGAGGAAAGGGCTAAAAAGCTTTCACTAGACCCCTGTACAGCTGTATAATGAGGCCCAGGCTTTATAGTGAAGGGACAGGAGTGAGGGCCTGTTCCCAGGAGCTACAGTCTGAGGAAAGGGCTAAAAAGCCTTCACTAGACCCCTGTACAGCTGTATAATGAGGCCCAGGCTTTATAGTGAAGGGACTGGAGTGAGGGCCTGTGCTCAGGAGCTACAGTCTGAGGAAAGGGCTAAAAAGCCTTCACTAGACCCCTGTACAGCTGTATAATGAGGCCCAGGCTTTATAGTGAAGGGACAGGAGTGAGGGCCTGTTCCCAGGAGCTACAGTCTGAGGAAAGGGCTAAAAAGCCTTCACTAGACCCCTGTACAGCTGTATAATGAGGCCCAGGCTTTATAGTGAAGGGACAGGAGTGAGGGCCTGTTCCCAGGAGCTACAGACTGAGGAAAGGGCTAAAAAGCCTTCACTAGACCCCTGTACAGCTGTATAATGAGGCCCAGGCTTCATAGTGAAGGGACAGGAGTGAGGGCCTGTTCCCAGGAGCTACAGTCTGAGGAAAGGGCTAAAAAGCCTTCACTAGACCCCTGTACAGCTGTATAATGAGGCCCAGGCTTTATAGTGAAGGGACAGGAGTGAGGGCCTGATCCCAGGAGCTACAGTCTGAGGAAAGGGCTAAAAAGCCTTCACTAGACCCCTGTACAGCTGTATAATGAGGCCCAGGCTTTATAGTGAAGGGACAGGAGTGAGGACCTGTGCCCAGGAGCTACAGTCTGATGAAAGGGCTAAAAAGCCTTCACTAGATCCCTGTACAGCTGTATAATGAGGCCCAGACTTTATAGTGAAGGGACAGGAGTGAGGACCTGTGCCCAGGAGCTACAGTCTGAGGAAAGGGCTAAAAAGCCTTCACTAGACCCCTGTACAGCTGTATAATGAGGCCCAGGCTTCATAGTGAAGGGACAGGAGTGAGGGCCTGTTCCCAGGAGCTACAGTCTGAGGAAAGAGCTAAAAAGCCTTCACTAGACCCCTGCACAGCTGTATAATGAGGCCCAGGCTTTATAGTGAAGGGACAGGAGTGAGGGCCTGCTCCCAGGAGCTACAGTCTGAGGAAAGGGCTAAAAAGCCTTCACTAGACCCCTGTACAGCTGTATAGTGAGGCCCAGGCGTTATAGTGAAGGGACAGGAGTGAGGGTCTGTGCCCAGGAGCTACAGTCTGAAGAAAGGGCTAAAAAGCCTTCACTAGACCCCTGTACAGCTGTATAATGAGGCCCAGGCTTTATAGTGAGGGGACAGGAGTGAGGGCCTGTTCCCAGGAGCTACAGTCTGAGGAAATGGCTAAAAAGCCTTCACTAGACCCCTGTACAGCTGTATAATGAGGCCCAGGCTTTATAGTGAAGGGACAGGAGGGAGAAAAGTGGGGAAAGGAGCCAGAAGAGCCGGACTGCCCATCACTAACCTGCAGAGCCGCACTCCACATATATGGCTGCTCTGTGCACAGGACCTGTGATGAGGTCACAGGAGGGGAGGAGTCAGGGGTCACATGATCTCCGGAGTGCAGACCTCCATGGAGCCTTCTCCTCAGTCAGTGACATTCCCGCCATTATTCGCCCCTCACTACTGGCACAATTACCCCGCGCCGCCTTCTCTACACAGTGTTATGTGTGGAGTGTAACGTGTGATTTCTCTGGAGGGAAATAGACGCCACACAGGAGGGAATTCTCACCAGTTACCGGCCGTCTACTATATGGCGGCATATGATTGTGCTATCGACTCCACACCAGGAGCTAAAATGCCCAAATCTCGGTTATTTCCCCCCTTCCAGAGTCCGGCTGAGGCCGGGGTCACACTTGGGAGAAACTCGCCCGAGTCTCGCTCCTCAGTGTCCTTGTGGATTGGCCTCTGTAGGGGAAATGACACCGGCTGTCAGGGACAGGGGGTCCCAACATAAATCTGATATTCGTTGTAAGAAAACCCAACCTGATGCCGCCATTCGGGGTAACCAATGCTCCGGCAGTCTGTGACAATGTCAGTAATTGTATTTTTCTCAGTGATTGGTAGGTTTGTGGTAATTTTCCTGGATGATATAGTGATAGTGTTGAGCGATACCATCCGATATTCAGAAATATCGGATCGGATTGGATTGGCCCGATATCCCAAAAAGTATCGGTAACGCCAATTCCGATACCGGAAGTCCCATTCAAGTCAATGGGACAGAAATATCGGAATTAAAAAAAACCCTTTCTTGCCTTGTACATCCTGTTCGGGAGGGGGAAGAGTGTGGGCGGTGCATGGACGGACACTGTGCGTGTCTGTGTGTGCGGGCGGGGTCTGTGTGGGCCTCTCGGGGGTGTGTGCCGACTGTCGGGGGCCTGTGCCGGCTGCCGGTGGTCTGTATGTGCCTCTCGGGCAGAGGCGTATCTAGGCTTTCTGGCACCCGGGGCAAGAATTCGGTTCGGCTCCCCCCCCCGCCCAAGTACATATGCGACTTGCACACTTAGCCATGTACCTGCGAGCTGCTCTCCCTAATGCTCTCAATGTTCAGTAAAAAACTGAAAGCAGGAAGAGAAGCTCGTTGTCACAGGACCATAAGTATGAAAATCGCATATGAGTGAAGTGTCCGTGTGACGACTACTGGAACCTGCAGAGCTGAATCCTGACATTGCAGCTTCTGAATTCTCACAACGAATGCACTGCACACTTTTAGGATTCTCCCTGGCCGATGTACAGACATGTCAGCACAAGCATGTGATTTATATACTTCTGGCCACATTCCGACTAGACGTGCCCGGCCTCGCTCCGTTCATTTTCATTGAGTGAGGCCACACACGTCTAGTCAGCATGTGACTGCATGTATGTAAATTACCAGCATGAGAGAATCCTGACAGCGTTCAGTGAGCACTGTGAGAATTCAGAAGTCTGCAGTCACAAGGAATGACTGCAGACTCAGCACAAACCTGGACAACCCCTTTAATGTTCCTGACAAATAAAAACATGATAATTAGTCAGTATCACAAATAACATTTACATCCAGGTACCTTATAGATGACGTCGTCTCTGCAGTCAGTCACCTTTTCTTCTAGACCCCATGATGAGTTTTCTCATCCACATCTCTTTTCTGCAGACTTCCATCTTCTCCGGTCTTCTGCAGAAAATCTCCACACGACGCCCTTAAAGATAGAAGTGTCATTATAATGCTCCTAAATAAAAATGTCTGCAATATACTGTCACCTCACACTATTCCCCTCTAGCATCCCACCTGTTCACTATACTGTCTCCTCATATATTTACCCCCTCACTCGCTATACTGTCTGCTCACACATATCCCTGACTCCCCATACTGTGTCCATCCACATACATTAACCCATTCGCTCCCCATACTGTCTGCACCAATCCCCCATACTGTTTCCTCATACATACTCTTTATTTTGTGTCCTCAAATCTCCCCACACATTAAATCCCCCCATCCCCAATCCCCCACACACATTAAGTACCCCATCCCCATTCCAAATCCCCCCCACACATTAAATAACCCCCCATCCCCACTCCAAATCCCCCACACATTAACCCAATCCCCACTCATTAACCCCCACCCCCACTCCAAATACCCCCAAACATTAACCCCAACCCCACTCATTAACGCCCCCACACATTAACCCCCATCCCCATTAATTAACCCCCGCACACATTAACCCAATCCCCACTCATTAACCCCCACACACATTAACCCCCATCCCCACTCATTAACCCCCATCCCCACTCTAAATACCCCCACACATTAACCGCCATCCCCTCTACAAATCCCCCCCCATCTCCACTCATTAACTCCCCCTGATCTCCCATCTTTGGTGGTTCTTCAGCTCCACAGAGGAGCACACTTACCACCAGCGTTTGCTTTGGGCGCCGGGGAGTGACGTCAGCAGCGTGATCACATGACCTGATCACGCTGCTGACGTCGCTCTGGCCCGGCGGTCAGAGCTTCAATTGTACTGGTGTCTGTATAGACGCCAGTACAATTGTTCCCTGGGAGCCGGCACGGCCTCCTTCTCTGCCCCGGCTGTCAGCTTGACAGCTGACACAGAGAACCGCCGACTCTCAGGCGGGGGGCGGCAGAACGCAGCCGCCAAGGAGGACACTGCGGACCGCTGCATTAGGCGGCCCGACTCCGCCCCCCTGCTGGCTGCGCCCGGGGCAACTGCCCCGGCTGCCCCCCCTAGATACGCCCCTGCTCTCGGGGGTCTGTACAAGCCTGTCGGGGGCCTGTGCCGGCTGCCGGTGGTCTGTACAGGCCTCTCGGGGGTCTGTACAAGCCTGCCGGGGGCCTGTGACGGCTGCCGGTGGTCTGTACGGGCCTCTCGGGAGCCTGTGCCGGCTGTCGGTGGTCTGTGCCGGCTGCTGGGGGCCTGTGGCGATGGTCTGTACGGGCCTCTCGGGGGCCTGTGCCGACTGCCGGGGGCTTGTGCCGGCTGCCAGTGGTCTGTGCGGGCCTGCCGGGGGTCTTGTGTGTGTGCAGGCATCATCCGATGGGACTACAAGTCCCATCGGGCGATGCCTGCTACAATGACAGTGATTGACACATTAGCCAATGATGGGACAGTAGTAGTCCCATCATCCGTCTAATTTGTTGAATGTAAAAAAAAAAATACTACATACATACTACATATATACTACATTCATACAACATACATACATACATACTACATACATACTACATATATACTACATTCATACAACATACATACATACTACATACATGCTACATATATACTACATTCATACAACATGCATACATACTACATACATGCTACATATATACTACATTCATACAACATGCATACATACTACATACATACTACATATATACTACATTCATACAACATACATACATACTACATACATGCTACATATATACTACATTCATACAACATACATACATACATACTACATATATACTACATATATACTACATTCATACAACATACATACATACTACATACATGCTACATATATACAACATTCATACAACATACATACATACTACATACATGCTACATATATACTACATTCATACAACATGCATACATACTACATACATACTACATATATACTACATTCATACAACATACATACATACTACATACATGCTACATATATACTACATTCATACAACATACATACTGTACATACTACATACATGCTACATATATACTACATTCATACAACATACATATATACTACATACATACTACATATATACTACATTCATACAACATACATACATACTACATACTACATACATGCTACATATATACTACATTCATACAACATACATACTACATACTACGTACATGCTACATATATACTACATTCATACAACATACATATATACTACATACATACTACATGTATACTACATTCATACAACATACATATATACTACATACATGCTACATATATACTACATTCATACAACATACATACATATATACTACATACATGCTACATATATACTACATTCATACAACATACATACATACTATATACTACATACATGCTACATATATACTACATTCATACAACATACATATATACTGCATACATGCTACATATATACTACATTCATACAACATACATATATACTACATACATACATGTATACTACATTCATACAACATACATATATACTACATACTGTACATACTACATGTATACTACATTCATACAACATACATATATACTACATACATACTACATATATACTACATTCAAACAACATACATATATACTACATACATACTACATGTATATTACATTCATACAACATACATATATACTACATACATAATACATATATACTACATTCATACAACATACATATATACTACATACATACTACATGTATATTACATTCATACAACATACATATATACTACATACATAATACATATATACTACATTCATACAACATGCATATATACTACATACATACTACATATATACTACATTCATACAACATACATACATATATACTACATACATACTACATATATACTACATTCATACAACATACATACATACTACATACATGCTACATATATACTACATTCATACAACATACATACATACTACAGACATACTACATACATACAACATGCTACAGACATACAACATATATACTACATTCATACAACATACATAGATACTACATACATACATACATACTACATACATACATACATACATACTACATACATGCTTCATATATACTACATTCATACAACATACATGCATAGTACATACTACTACAGACATACAACTTACATACAACATACTACATACATACTACATACAATGCATTCATACATTCATACAATACATACATATAGACATACAGTACATATAACATAGAGTACATACTCACCATCACTTGTCGCTTTGATCCCCGAAGCCAGTGTCATCTATAAAAAATTAGAAAATAACAAACAACCGATATACTTCCTGATCCGCAGAAATCCACGAGTGTCCCACGCCGATTTCCCGTGGAGAACAGCAGCATCAGCTGATGCGACCGCTCTCTAGGGGCTTCAATTATCCAAGGATGGGAGGTAGGTATCCTTCCGCACTGTATTCCTCCGCCACTGTAAAAAAATAGTCCCTAGTCTCACTTTTGGCATTGCTGTGTGAGAAAGTTCCCAAGCAGCTTTTGCCATAAAGTGAGACCAGGGACTATTTTTTTTACAGTATGTATGTATGTTGCATGAATGTAGTATATATGTAGTATGTATGTAGTATATATGTATGTTGTATGAATTTAGTATATATGTAGTATGTATGTATGTTGTATGAATGTAGCATATATGTAGTATGTATGTATGTTGTATGAATGTAGTATATATGTAGTATGTATGTATGTTGTATGAATGTAGTATATATGTAGCATGTATGTAGTATGTATGTATGTTGTATGAATGTAGTATATATGTAGCATGTATGTAGTATGTAGTATATATGTATGCTGTATGAATGTAGTATATATGTAGTATGTATGTAGTATATATGTATGTTGTATGAATGTAGTATATATGTAGTATGTATGTAGTATGCATGTATGTTGTATGAATGTAGTATATATGTATGTTGTATGAATGTAGTATATATGTAGCATGTATGTAGTATGTAGTATGTATGTATGTTTTATGAATGTAGTATACATGTAGCATGTATGTAGTATATATGTATGCTGTATGAATGTAGTATATATGTAGTATGTTGTATGAATGTAGTATATATGTATGTTGTATGAATGTAGTATATATGTAGCATGTATGTAGTATGTAGTATGTATGTATGTTTTATGAATGTAGTATACATGTAGCATGTATGTAGTATATATGTATGCTGTATGAATGTAGTATATATGTAGCATGTATGTAGTATGCATGTATGTTGTATGAATGTAGTATATATGTATATATGTTGTATGAATGTAGTATATATGTAGCATGTATGTAGTATGTAGTATGTATGTATGTTGTATGAATGTAGTATATATGTAGCATGTATGTAGTATGTAGTATGTTGTATGAATGTAGTATATATGTAGCATGTATGTAGTATGTAGTATGTTGTATGAATGTAGTATATATGTAGCATGTATGTAGTATGTAGTATGTTGTATGAATGTAGTATATATGTAGTATGAATGTAGTATATATGTAGTATGTATGTATTATGTATGTATGTTGTATGAATGTAGTATATATGTAGCATGTATGTAGTATGTAGTATGTTGTATGAATGTAGTATATATGTAGCATGTATGTAGTATGTATGTATGTTGTATGAATGTAGTATATGTGTAGCATGTATGTAGTATGTAGTATGTTGTATGAATGTAGTATATATGTAGTATGAATGTAGTATATATGTAGTATGTATGTATTATGTATGTATGTTGTATGAATGTAGTATATATGTAGCATGTATGTAGTATGTATGTATGTTGTATGAATGTAGTATATATGTAGCATGTATGTAGTATGTAGTATGTTGTATGAATGTAGTATATATGTAGTATGAATGTAGTATATATGTAGTATGTATGTAGTATGTAGTATGTTGTATGAATGTAGTATATATGTAGCATGTATGTAGTATGTAGTATGTTGTATGAATGTAGTATATATGTAGTATGAATGTAGTATATATGTAGCATGTATGTATTATGTATGTATGTTGTATGAATGTAGTATATATGTAGCATGTATGTAGTATGTAGTATGTTGTATGAATGTAGTATATATGTAGTATATATGTATGTATGTATGTAGTATGAATGTAGTATATATGTAGTATGTATGTAGTATGTAGTATGTTGTATGAATGTAGTATATATGTAGCATGTATGTAGTATGTAGTATGTTGTATGAATGTAGTATATATGTAGTATGTATGTAGTATGTAGTATGTTGTATGAATGTAGTATATATGTAGTATATATGTATGTATGTATGTATGTAGTATGAATGTAGTATATATGTAGTATGTATGTAGTATGTAGTATGTTGTATGAATGTAGTATATATGTAGCATGTATGTAGTATGTAGTATGTTGTATGAATGTAGTATATATGAAGTATGTATGTAGTATGCATGTATGTTGTATGAATGTAGTATATATGTAGTATATATGTATGTTGTATGAATGTAGTATATATGTAGTATATATGTATGTTGTATGAATGTAGTATATATGTAGCATGTATGTAGTATGTAGTATGTTGTATGAATGTAGTATATATGTAGCATGTATGTAGTATGTATGTATGTTGTATGAATGTAGTATATATGTAGCATGTATGTAGTATGTAGTATGTTGTATGAATGTAGTATATATATAGCATGTATGTAGTATGTATGTATGTTGTATGAATGTAGTATATATGTAGCATGTATGTAGTATGTATGTATGTTGTATGAATGTAGTATATATGTAGTATATATGTCCCTGATGAAGAAGGCAGTTTGCGCCTTCGAAATGCGTTGGTTTGCTTTTTGGCCTGTTTACTGCCCCGTACAGGCTGTGACGTCAAACGCCCAGGTACTCTCGGGTGGCCGTTTCTAAGCGGGTTTCCAGGGAAGCCTTCGGCCAGGGCTTTCCCTTCCCGCTCCTTTCACTTCCTGCTCTCCCCTGTGCCTTGTGCACACGCTTCTTGTTTTGGCAGCACGCCATCTGTGCACGGACTTCCTAAGTCATTATCGTCCTGTACTGTGCTCCAGTCACTTCTGCCTGGTATGTAACCCCTGCTGTCTTTGTAATATATGTCCTTGTTTATTCCGAGACACACTCAGCTTTTTTTCCACAGTGTTGTTTCATGCACAAATCAGCATTGTTACCGCGACTGTGTGATTGACCCTCTGCAGCTCTCATGACGTTGGTATTGTCAAGTATTTACCTCGTGGGGATAACAAGCATCTTGACTTACCCCCAAAAACCCCACCGTGACCATAAAACCACCACCACCACCTCGGCGCCAACTAATACACAGACACCGGTATTTCTTTTGGAATTTTATGGCCACAGCAGCCTTTTATTATAACAACAAACAAACAATAAACACTGTATCATAAATAACATGAGTACAATGAATTTAACCCTGGAAGGAGAAGTCCTTGAAGCCACAAGATCATGGTGAAATAGTCCAAAATATTGTGAACAACCCCCGACCATTTGCTTCCAGCCGTTACCCCACAGGCTCGGGAGCACCAGCACACCAATAGATGTTGTCCACAAACTCCTTGGAGATCCGCCCTCTTCCGACGGAAAACTCCCCATCCACCTTTCACCAGATCACGACCAGCATACCTTTAAACAAAGGAGACCCTACCCACAGTCTCCAAAACCAATTTCCACCGACTTCAAGGACTCCCCCCTCCCCCAAAACCGCCATGACCCAAAATAGAATCACGCACCACTGTCCCAAAAGAAAAAAGGGAGGGTGGGACTGTTCTGGAGCTGGGAGAAACAGGAACAGAGGGCGGGCACCCCCCAGTCACCGTCTTAAATACCCCCTAGCTCCCCCTCCCCTTTAACCCTTCCCTCACTAAACTTACAACCCCCCGTCATGATGGCCTCTGCCCACGCCTCCTCCAGGGGGTCGGGAGGCTCACTCCGGCCATTTCTTCATCATCATCCCCTTTTTTTCTGGTGAGTGCATGCTTGTTTCCTTGATGATGAGTGTTTAGTGCTATTGTTTTATGTGTGATTATGTATAGTATTTATAGTTTGTATCTTTATTGAACTGGTACATGTTTACTTAGGTGCCTTTGTACATCATTTGTCCACTTTTGCTGCCTCTATTTAATCCTTTTAGTGCAGGTCTCTTTGTTTGTTTTGGATTAGTATATATGTATGTAGTATGTATGTAGTATGCATGTTGTATGTATGTAGTATGTATGTATGTTGTATGAATGTAGTATATATGTAGTATGTATGTTGTATGAATGTAGTATATATGTAGTATGTATGTATGTTGTATGTATGTAGTATGTATGTAGTATGTATGTATGTTGTATGAATGTAGTATATATGTAGTATGTTTGTATGTTGTATGAATGTAGTATACATGTATGTTGTATGAATGTAGTATATATGTAGTATGTTTGTATGTTGTATGAATGTAGTATACATGTATGTTGTATGAATGTAGTATATATGTAGTATGTATGTATGTTGTATGAATGTAGTATATACAGTATGTAGCATATATGTGGTTTATATGTAGTATGTATGTATGTTGTATGAATGTAGTATATATGTAATATATATGTATGTTGTATGAATGTAGTATATATGTAGCATGTATGTAGTATGTATGTATGTTGTATGAATGTAGTATATATGTAGTATGTATGTATGTTGTATGAATGTAGTATGCATGTAGTATGTATGTATGTTGTATGAATGTAGTATATGTGTAGCATGTATGTAGTATGTATGTATGTTGTATGAATGTAGTATACATGTAGTATATATGTATGTTGTATGAATGTAGTATATATGTAGTATGTATGTATGTTGTATGAATGTAGTATATATGTAGTATATATGTATGTTGTATGAATGTAGTATACAGTGGGGCAAAAAAGTATTTAGTCAGTCAGCAATAGTGCAAGTTCCACCACTTAAAAAGATGAGAGGCGTCTGTAATTTAGATCATAGGTAGACCTCAACTATGGGAGACAAACTGAGAAAAAAAAATCCAGAAAATCACATTGTCTGTTTTTTTTTCATTTTATTTGCATATTATGGTGGAAAATAAGTATTTGGTCAGAAACAAGCAATCAAGATTTCTGGCTCTCACAGACCTGTAACTTCTTCTTTAAGAGTCTCCTCTTTCCTCCACTCATTACCTGTAGTAATGGTACCTGTTTAAACTTGTTATCAGTATAAAAAGACACCTGTGCACATCCTCAAACAGTCTGACTCCAAACTCCACTATGGTGAAGACCAAAGAGCTGTCAAAGGACAACAGAAACAAAATTGTAGCCCTGCACCAGGCTGGGAAGACTGAATCTGCAATAGCCAACCAGCTTGGAGTGAAGAAATCAACTGTGGGAGCAATAATTAGAAAATGGAAGACATACAAGACCACTGATAATCTCCCTCGATCTGGTGCTCCACGCAAAATCCCACCCCGTGGGGTCAGAATGATCACTAGAACGGTGAGCAAAAATCCCAGAACCACGCGGGGGGACCTAGTGAATGAACTGCAGAGAGCTGGGACCAATGTAACAAGGCCTACCATAAGTAACACACTACGCCACCATGGACTCAGATCCTGCAGTGCCAGACGTGTCCCACTGCTTAAGCCTGTACATGTCCGGGCCCGTCTGAAGTTTGCTAGAGAGCATTTGGATGATCCAGAGGAGTTTTGGGAGAATGTCCTATGGTCTGATGAAACCAAACTGGAACTGTTTGGTAGAAACACAACTTGTCGTGTTTGGAGGAAAAAGAATACTGAGTTGCATCCATCAAACACCATACCTACTGTAAAGCATGGTGGTGGAAACATCATGCTTTGGGGCTGTTTCTCTGCAAAGGGGCCAGGACGACTGATCCGGGTACATGAAAGAATGAATTGGGCCATGTATCGTGAGATTTTGAGTGCAAACCTCCTTCCATCAGCAAGGGCATTGAAGATGAAACGTGGCTGGGTCTTTCAACATGACAATGATCCAAAGCACACCGCCAGGGCAACGAAGGAGTGGCTTCGTAAGAAGCATTTCAAGGTCCTGGAGTGGCCTAGCCAGTCTCCAGATCTCAACCCTATAGAAAACCTTTGGAGGGAGTTGAAAGTCTGTGTTGCCAAGCGAAAAGCCAAAAACATCACTGCTCTAGAGGAGATCTGCATGGAGGAATGGGCCAACATACCAACAACAGTGTGTGGCAACCTTGTGAAGACTTACAGAAAACGTTTGACCTCTGTCATTGCCAACAAAGGATATATCACAAAGTATTGAGATGAAATTTTGTTTCTGACCAAATACTTATTTTCCACTATAATATGCAAATAAAATGAAAAAAAAACAGACAATGTGATTTTCTGGATTTTTTTTCCTCAGTTTGTCTCCCATAGTTGAGGTCTACCTATGATGTAAATTACAGACGCCTCTCATCTTTTTAAGTGGTGGAACTTGCACTATTGCTGACTGACTAAATACTTTTTTGCCCCACTGTATATGTAGCATGTATGTAGTATGCATGTATGTTGTATGAATGCAGTATATATGTATGTTGTATGAATGTAGTATATATGTAGCATGTATGTAGTATGTATGTTGTATGAATGTAGTATATATGTAGTATGTAGCATGTATGTAGTATGTATGTATGTTGTATGAATGTAGTATATATGTAGTATGCATGTAGTATTTTTTTTTTTTTTACATTCAACACATTAGCCGGATGATGGGACTACTACTGTCCCATCATTGGCTAATATGTCAATCATTGTCATTGTAGCAGGCATCGCCCGATGGGATCGGGTCCCATCGGATGATGCCTGCACACACACAAGACCCCCGGCAGGCCCGCACAGACCACCGGCAGCCGGCACAGGCCCTCGGCAGCTGGCACAGACCACCGACAGCCGGCACAGGCCCCCGAGAGGCCCGTACAGACTACCGGCAGCCGGCACAGGCCCCCGGCAGCCGGCACAGACCACCGACAGCCGGCACAGGCCCCCTAGTGGCCCGTACAGACCACTGGCAGCCAGCACAGGCCCCCGAGAGACCCATACAGACCACCGGCAGCCGGCACAGGCCCCTGACAGGCCTGTACAGACCCCCGAGAGGCATGTACAGACCACCAGCAGCCGGCACAGACCCCCGAGAGGCCCGTACAGACTACCGGCAGCCGGCACAGGCCCTCGGCAGCTGGCACAGACCACCGACAACCGGCACAGGCCCCCGAGAGGCCCTACAGACTACCGGCAGCCGGCACAGGCCCCCGGCAGCCGGCACAGACCACCGACAGCCGGCACAGGCCCCCCAAGTGGCCCGTACAGACCACTGGCAGCCAGCACAGGCCCACGAGAGGCCCATACAGGCCACCGGCAGCCGGCACAGGCCCCCGACAGGCCTGTACAGACCCCCGAGAGGCATGTACAGACCACCGGCAGCCGGCACAGACCCCCGACAGTCGGCACAGACCCCCGCTGTAGGCGCAGACCCCCCGCAGTCAGCACAGACCGCGCATAATGGTGACATCATTTCAGCAGCCAATCACAGCCACAACAGTGGCTCATTGCATTATGGGGACTTCCGATACCGGTATCCGATATTGAAAAAATATTGGTACTCGGTATCAGAATTCCGATACAGCGAATATCGGCCGATACCCAATATTTGCAGTATCGGAATGCTCAACACTATATATTAAGTTACTTGCGTCCTCCGGAGGAGCATGCTGAGCATGTCAGACAGGTTCTCCAAGTTCTACGTGACAACTATTTATTTCGTAACCTGGAGAAATGTCAATTTGTGGTCCAGCAGGTCCAGTTCTCAGGACATTTGGCTTCTGCATGGGGGTCTCAGATGGACCCCATTATGGTTCAAGCAGTCCCTTCATTGGTTTGTACTATAAGCCGCACTGGACCATAAGACGCACCCCAAATTTTCAGAAGGATAATAGGGCAAAAGTTAATGTGTCAAATGGGGGTCTGTCCCACAGTCTGAATTCAGTAAACCCGGGGGGGGGGATCGGCAGCGCTGGTGGAGCCGGGTCACAGGAGCTCCCGATGTTGATCAAAGCCAATTTATAACCCTCCTGCCAATCTATACCGGACACAATTCTCTATAAATCTCCGGTGTCCTTGATGTGAGCAGGTGCTATTCTCAGTAATGGTCTCAGACACCGGTCTATAAATGTAGAGAAAGATTCTGTTACTGATCCGACCCCGCACACTATCGGGCGGCCTGGTGGGGGCGCTGCGTCTTTGTGGACTTTAGGAATATAACACCAATGCGGCTTGTGTGGAAATTCAGGGAAGAGTTTCTCTGATATTAGACAATCGTCCCTTCTCTATGTGAAATCTCAGAGAAGATCTTAGTTGTTCCTTCTCGTTATTTGTGGGATCAGCGCTTGTTTTTCTCTGTGCTGCTCTCTGATCGCTGTCTTTCTGCTCCTTACTATATTGTCCATTGCTACTAACACTACATTATTGCCTTTATCGGCTTCTCTAATAACAGGATCTTGGCAGTTTTTATCTCCTTCAGTGCTCGCTGTTCTTTTTTGTTACATTATCTGTTGTTTTTGTACAGCACTGCCTGTGTGTCTTTTACCCCTCTGTAAAAAACATAAAAACAATTAACCCGATCAGTAAACACCGGAAATAGAAAAAATGTGAGAATGACAAAATTACGTATTTATGGATGGCACAATTCCACAAAAAATGCTGTAACGAGCGATCACAATTGTACTAATAAAAACGTTATCTCGTCCTGCAGAAAATAATCCATCATACAGCTCCACCGGAGGAAAATAACAATGTTACGGGTCTCGGAAAATGGAGAAACTGCTCCAAAAATGTTTCTTTCCAAACCTCAGATTTTTTTTCTCCACTAAAAGAAGAATAAAAACTGGACATGTTCGGTGTTGCCGTAATCATAGTGATGAGGAGAATCATATTACACGGTCAATTATACCACAAAATGTACAAAAACAATTCACAAAAAACAATGTCAGAATTGTTTTTTCACAATTTCACCGCACTTGGAATTTTTCCCTCGTTTTTGAGTGCACTATGTGGTAAAATTAAGGGAGTCATTGAAAAGTACAACTCGCCCCACAAACATCAAGCCCTCATATGTCTATGTGGCCAGAGAGATAAAGAGTTATGGCTCTGGGAAGAGGGGAAGGAAAAAACAGAAACAAAAAAACGAAAATGGGCCGCAGCATGAAGGGGTTAATTGCGTCTTTCTGCCACTTACAGGGAAAGTTAGAAATTAGTTGTGTCAGGTCAGCGTTATGTTCATGGCTTCTGATTTAGAGGAGTTGACTATAAAACACATACCTGTGATTCCAGCTTCCTCCGTGTCTCTGGCACCGATAGGGTCCTGGTTACCAATAGGGGGCGACTGGAAAAGATCTGGTCACAATTAGAGACTAAATGGATCCGGCCATTAAATCCCTGACATCCCAATGGTGTAGATGACGTTCTCCGCTTCTCCCCTTTCCTATAGGGGGTTTGGTGGAATTCGTTCTCTACACTCTTTATTACATAGAACAGTTTTCTCTGATCTCAATGTGTCTTATTTGTTTCTTATTTCCCCATAATACAACGGTCACAAGATCGCCGATCTGCACGTTACTCTCCGATGGTGACGATCCTCTAGACATCCGGACAGTCAGGAGCATTGGATCCCATCTGTGTCTCCCCACTATTCTAACAATGGACGCTCTCTCCGCCATCATTTCCTCCTCTATACGGTTATTACGGGGAATGACGCTGTGATGACTTCTCTTCTGGGAGAGACACAGATCACAGGTGACTAATATTGCAGTGTGAAGAGACACTTATATTTCCGGTATTTTTCTGCCCTTACATTGTGGGTTATGAGGTGTTTGGGGCTTGTTTTTTGTTCCGCCCTTTTCCCTTTGTTGTTATCTTTCCAGTTGGTAATTGGGATTCTAATATAAGCCCATATATCCCGGGAAGTGTCAGGTGCTGGGATCTCATTATATTATTAATAACAATTTCATTCCCGATTATTCCCGTCATTTATTGCTCGTTACATTCTCTCTATAAAATAACAGATTCCTCTTTGTTACACGTCCTAATACTGATCATTTATATCTCTATATTGTAGAGGAAACATTTCTAGGAGTGTATACACTTCACCACAAACTCTTTCCATAGATTTTATTATCCATCACTGTTATTAACCCCTTAATGACCGCCGATACGCCTTTTAATGGCGGTAATTAAGGGTACTAAAACCACAGCGCCGTTAATTCACGGCGCTGTGATTTAAGTGAATAGCGCCCCCCAGTGTCGGATTTTCTCCGGGATCTCGGCTGCCAGGGGTAGCCGAGACCCCAGAGAACATGAATCGGTCGGTTTTTACCGACCCCCACTTTTGCGATCGCCGTTATTAACCCTATAACGGCGACCGCAAAAAAAAAAAAAGCCGCGATTTTACATTTAATTTCTCTCTCCTCTGATGTGATCGCACATCAGAGGAGAGAGAAATAGGGTCCCTGATCCCCCCCCGGTACCTCTCCGTGGCCCTCCATCCCCTCCCGGTGGTCCCACGTCCCGCCGGCATCCTCCGATGGGCGCCGCCATCTTGAAAATGGCGGGCGCATGCGCAGTGCGCCCGCCGGGAATCTGCCGGCTCCGGCTGGCAGATTCCATTCATTATATTGATCACTATGATAAACGATCATAGTGATCAAAATAAAAAAAAAGTACATAACCCCCCCGTTTATCACTCCCTTATAGAGGCCAATATAATGAAATAAAGAAAATATTTTTTTTTTCAGTTTTCCATTAGGGTTAGGGTTAGGGTTGGGCTAGGGTTAGGGTAGGGTTAGGGTAGGGTTAGGGTTGGGCTAGGGTTAGGGTTGGGCTAGAGTTAGGGTTAGGGTTGGGCTAGGGTTAGGGTTGGGCTAGGGTTAGGGCTAGGGTTAGGCTAGGGTTAGGGTTGTGCTAGGGCTAGAGTTAGGGCTCGGGTCACGACTAGGGTTAGAATTAGGGTTAGGGCGAACTAGAATTAGGGTTAGAATTAGGATTAGGGATTAGGGTTGGGATTAGGGTTAGGGTTGGGATTAGGGTTAGGGGTGTGTTGGGGTTAGGGTTGGAGCAAGAATTGAGGGGTTTCCACTATTTGCCAACTTTGGGGGTCTAAAAATTGGGGTCTAAAAAAATCACTTTTGTGGAAATAAAAAAAGACTTTTTATTTTCACGGCTCTGCGTTTATAAACTTTTGTGAAGCGCTTGGGGGTTCAAAGTGCTCACCACACATCTAGATAAGTTCCTTAGGGGGTCTAATTTCCAAAATGGGGTCACTTGTGGGGGGTTTCCACTGTTTAGGCCCATCAGGGGCTCTGCAAGCGCAACATGATGCCCGCAGACCATTGCATCAAAGTCTGCATTCCAAAATGGCACTCCTTCCCTTCCGAGCTCTCCCATGCGCCCAAACAGTGGTTCCCCCCCACATATGGGGTATCGGCGTACTCAGGACAAATCGCATAACAACTGTGCGGGTATGATTTCTCCTGCTACCCTTGTAAAAATAAAAATTTGGGGGCGAAAAGATCATTTTTGTGGAAAAAAAATGGATTTTTTATTTTCACGGCTCTACGTTATAAACTTCTGTGAAGCACTTGAAGGTTCAAAGTGCTCACCACACATCTAGATAAGTTCCTTAATGGGTCTAGTTTCCAAAATGGGGTCACTTGTGGGGGTTTCCACTGTTTAGGCCCATCAGGGTCTCTGCAAGCGCAACATGATGCCCGCAGACCATTCCATCAAAGTCTGCATTCCAAAATGGCACTCCTTCCCTTCCGAGCTCTCCCATGCGCCCAAACAGTGGTTCCCCCCCACATATGGGGTATCGGCGTACTCAGGACAAATCGCATAACAACTATGCGGGTATGATTTCTCCTGTTACTCTTGTAAAAAATAAAAATTTGGGGGCGAAAAGATCATCTTTGTGGAAAAAAATAGATTTCTTATTTTCACGGCTCTACGTTATAAACTTCTGTGAAGCCCTTGGGGGTTCAAAGTGCTCACCACACATCTAGATAAGTTCCTTAATGGGTCTAGTTTCCAAAATGGGGTCACTTGTTGGAGGTTTCCACTGTTAAGGCACATTAAGGGCTCTCCGAACGCAACATGGCATCCGATCTCAATTCCAGCCAATTCTGCGTTGAAAAAGTCAAACGGCGCTCCATCCCTTGCGAGCTCTGCCGTGTGCTGAAATAGTGGTTTACCCCCACATATAGGGTATCGGCGTATTCAGGAGAAATTGTACAACAAATTTTGTGGTTGATTTTCTCTTTTAACACTTGTCAAAATAAAAAAAATTGGTTCTGAAGTAAATTTTTTGCAAAAAAAAGTTAAATATTAATTTTTTCCTTCCACATTTCTTTAGTTCCTGTGAAGCACTTAAAGGGTTAATAAACTTCTTGAATGTGGTTTTGAGCACCTTGAGGGGTCTAGTGTTTAGAATGGTGCCACTTTTGGGTATTTTCTGTCATGTACACCCCTCAAAATGACTTTAAATATGATGTGGTCCCTAAAAAAAATGGTTTTGTAAATTTTGTTGTAAAAATGAGAAATCGCTGGTCAACTTTTAACCCTTATAACTTCCTAACAAAAAAAAATTTTGCTTCTTTTGCTTCCAAAATTGTGCTGATGTAAAGTAGACATGAGGGAAATGTTATTTATTAAGAAATTTGTGTGACACATCTCTCTGATTTGAGGGCATAAAAACTGTTTATGTGACCACCGCCGCCTCACACTCCAACGCGCGTTGCGCGTTGGAGTGTGAGGCGGCGGTGGTCACATACACAGTATGAATTCAGGTGGGTAGTTTTTGATTAACCCCACACTATCATGGCCTAATTACCTTACATTTAAAATGCACTATGCACTTTATGCTTTTTTATACTAATGATAAATTTGGCCATATAATAAATTGATTTTTGATAATATGATAAAAATTGATGGGATAAATTGACTATATGTAATATAACATTGTATGATATATTTAAAATCCCTCCTTTTTTTCCCTTTTGGGATATAAAATTATATATACGATCTTTTGATTGCCTGTTATTGCATTTTAATGCAATGTCGCGGCGACCAAAAAGACGTAATTCTGGCGTTTTGAATTTTTTTCTCGCTATGCCGTTTAGCAATCGGGTTAATGCTTCTTTTTATTGATAGATCGGGCGATTCTGAACACAGTGATACCTAATATGTGTATGTGGGATTTTTTTTTACTGTTTTATTTTGATTGGGGCAAAAGGGGAGTGATTTGAACTTTTATTTTTTTTATTTTATTATTTTTAAACATTTTTTTTACTTTTGGCATGCTTCAATAGCCTCCATAGGAGGCTTGAAGCATGCATAACCCGATCGGCTCTGCTACATATGGGCTTTGAGCAGATCGCCCATATGTAGCAGATTTACTGCTGTGCTTTGAGCACCGACCACCGGGCAGTGCTCAAAGCCATCTGCCTGGAACAACCATAGAGGTCTCTAAGAGGCAACGTGACGCTGACCCCCGATCACATGACAGGGGTCAGCGATGAGCTCACTTCCGGCCCAGCGGCCAGAAGTGCTATTCAAATGCCCGCTGTCAGCTTTAACAGCGGGATTTAACTAGTTAATAGGCGTGAGCGGACGATGATTCCATTCGCACCTAATGCGGGCACATGTCAGCTGCTCATAACAGCTGACATGTCGCGGCTTTGAGGTGGGCTCACCGCCGGAGCCCACCTTAAAGCATGGGACCTTACCGATGACTAACTATTACTTCATCGGTAAGGAAGGGTTAAACTATTTGCATAGTTTTTCCCTCTCTGCTTTAGAAGTCAAAAACCTGGCTCCATAACACAATGTATAATTAGCATATCAGCAAACATCACTAGTGATCAAGGATAAGCGCACAATAAAAGTCAATATTACCGGCGTACACAAACAAAAGTCTGTTTTCTTGACCAACTAGAAATTAAACCCTTAAATTTAAAACCAACATACAGATAACATTCTATTATTCTTCATTGCTAAAAAATTGTCGTCTGGTTCATTAAGATACAATGCTGTAATATTAAAAAAAAATGTAAAAGTTCAACTCACCTCCTTTAAAAATAAAACAATAAAAAAAACCCCATACACATATTTGTTACAGCCGCGTTCAGAATCGCCCGATCTATCACTATAAAAAAGAATTAGCCCGATCGCTAAATGGTGTAACGAGAAAAAATGTAAAAACTCCAGAATTACTTTTTTTAGTCGCTGCAACATTGCATTACAATGCAACAAAGGACGACCAAAAGATCGTATCTGCACCAAAATGGTCTCCATTAATAACGTCAGCGCATTATGCAAATCATCTCTTCAGAGAGGAAGAGGACTAGAACTCTAGTGCCACCTATTGGAAGTAGCAATCCTAAAAGTCAATGTTGACCCTTTAACGAGCCTCGTTACATGACAGGATAAAAGCCAAGCCAGAATCTTCCTATTCAGACCCCTTTAAATTTTTCACTCTTTGTTTCATTGAAGCCATTTGGTAAATTCAAACTGATGCTATCTATTCCTGACACTGGAGGGGCTTATAAACTTCCGAAGTATATAGTTTGAAGTTTGGGATCTGCCAATATGTGGCTAGTTTTCTGTTTCGGATAACATGATACTAGTTTTTTTTTTTCGTTTAGTCTCGCTTGAATATAGGTCAATATTAAATAGTCTCCTGATGAGTCATCTTTGGTGAGGACGATGAAACCAGTAGAAATGAGAGGCTTGGAGAGTGAGTGTGTATACGTCACCTCACCCTATATACTGAGACGTGGGGTACATGTTTTTCTATTAGTCACTTTCCGACTAACCTTCAGAGGGTTAATTTTGGGTATAGTTTTACATTTGGAATTAATAAAGTTTAGTTTTATCCTTTTGTCAGCAAACATTAGGAATAATAATACATTTTTATTTCTATAGCGCCGACATATTCCGCAGCACTTTACATTTCAGAGGGGATTTGTACAGACAATAGACATTACAGCATAGCAATAATCACATAGATCATAACAGATACCAAGAGGAATGAGGGCCCTGCTCGCAAGCTTACAGTCTATGAGGAAAGAGGGAGAGAGGAATGACAAGAGACAACCCCTTAAGAAGATTTAATTGTGGTTAAAACTATTCAAACATTATGAACAGAAAAAAGGCTTCTCCCCTGTGTGACGTCTCTGATGTTTATTAACAGTTGATTTAAAAGTAAAATATTTCCCACATTAAGAAAATGAAAAAATCTTCTCTGTGTGACTGCTCTGATGTCGATTAAGAAGCACATTAACAGGAAAAAGGCTTCTCCCCTGTGTGGATTCTCTGGTGCTTAACACAATTTGATTTAGGCCTCATACTCACTGGCGATGAAATCGGACGATTGCAATCCAATTTTTAATCGGATTGCAATCGGACCCATGTTAGTCAATGGGTGACATCTCACTTGCGATTTTTTTCTCAGTCAAAATCGGTCTGAGAAAAAAATCGCAGCATGCTGCGATTTGCTGCAATTTTCGCCAATACAAGTCAATGGGTGCGATTAAAAAAACGGACCAAAAATGGACCATCCATTTTCCATCCGTTTTTAATGGATACATCACCATTCTGTGGTATAGAACACTGTAAATGGTCCTGTAAATGACTGTAGAAAAAGAGTGGCTGGAAAAAAAAAAAAATCGCATGACACTGGCATAACACTCCACCCTTTTTTCCAGTCCAGAAATCAGACTGTTTTTTTAATCGCCAATGGGTATGAGGCCTTATTGGTAAAACATTTCCCACATTCTGAACAGGAAAAAGGCTTCTCCCCTGTGTGAGTTCTCTGGTGGGTAACAAATTGTGATTTCTGTGCAAAATATTTCCCACATTCTGAACATGGAAAAGGCTTCTCCCCTGTGTTCTTTGGTGGATAACAAAATATGATTTCTGTGCAAAATATTTCTTTGTATATTGTATGTGAGGGTGGCTCCTCTTGGTATGCACCTATTCACATTAGTTTGGATGTGCCAGTCAGTTTTTTGTCTCTTGTATGTTAGCTTACTGACCGAGCACTCCGCCCTCCACCAGGTGGTGATTTTAATTACAGCAGGTCCCTACTTACTCATAAATGCAGGCATTGCTGACAGAAGTGTCCACATTCACCCAGGAATTCAGACATCAGCCTTAGGCTGGAGTCACACACAACCAATAAAAAATCGGTCCCATTTTAACGGTCCGAAATCGCACAAAGGTATCTTAACCAGTGTTGCGTTTTTGATGCGATTTATCTTCATTGATGCGATTTTAATCGCATGTAAAGATCCTTTTGACATCCGTCTGGCGAGATTTTCTCGCAGGAAAGCAAAATGGACATATAATGGAGCCCAATGACAGGTTTCCCCACACAGAGAATGAATAGATATAGACACATTATATATATATATTATACATGTTATAGAGACACATTAATATCTATATTTCTAGTTCATACAGTTCTTAATTGCAGAATAGCCGCTGACACATTAGCCGGCTTTTGTATAACATTCTCCTGCCCGACATGAAATGACACATGGTTTACATATAGTTAACCATTTCATTTCATGTTTTGTTTTTTTTATGTCTATCACTATTAATTATATGAGGGCTTGTAGGTTAAATTTTGGGCTTGTAGGGGTTCATTTAAGGGGTTAATTCATTGTATTAAATTGCGGAGACTCCCGCTGACGTCACTGAGGCTGCAGAGAGTCCCCGTAATTTACAACAAATTAACCCCTTAAATGAACCCCTACAAGCCCAAAATTTAACCCACAAGCCCTCATATAATTAATAGTGAGACATAAAATAAAAAACATGAAATGAAATGGTTAACTATATGTAAACCATGCGTCATTTCATGTCGGGCAGGAGCAGAATTATACAAAAGCCGGCTAATGTGTCAGCGGCTATTCTGCAATTAAGAACTGTATGAACTAGAAATATAGATATTAATGTGTCTCTATAACATGTATAATATCTATATATATATTTATTTAATGTGTCTATATCTATTAATTCGTTGCTTTATTTAACTGAACACTGTGATTTTACTGTCTTTAGGGAAAAAAAATTGCCGGCTTTTGGTGCGATTTTTATCGCAGCTCACACATCGGTTCCGTTTTTACTCCCATTTTTTCTCGCCCCCATAGACATGCATTGTCGAATCCGATCCGAAAATCGGTGACAATCGCAGCATGCTGCGATTGTCTCGGTCAGAGGATCGGATGCGATAAAAAAATCGCATGATGGGAGCTGCCCCATAGAATAACATGGGTTCGAATGCAATGCGATTTTTTATCGCATTGCATTCGACCGTTTTAATCGCTAGTGTGACCCCGGCCTTAGAGAGGTATTCACACAGTGTAGGTACCCATCAGATTTGAGGCTGCCTTGACGATGGCTGGTGGGCAGATATTTGGCCAAATTTTATGCTAAGAGTCTCATATATTTTTTCTATAATTCTAAAGCTGTATTGCAAATCTAATTACATATATTCCACATTGACATGCCTTAGCATGATAGAGTGCAACCATTCTTTGTATATAGTTTTATCCTTTTGTCAGCAATCATGAGGAATGACAAGAGACAACCCATTTAAGAAGATTTAATTGTGGTTAAATCTAGTCAAACATTATGAACAGAAAAAAGTCTTCTCCCCTATGTGACGTCTCTGATGTTTATTAACAGTTGATTTAAAAGTAAAATATTTCCCACATTAAGAAAATGAAAATGGCTTCTCTGTGTGACTGCTCTGATGGCGATTAAGAAGCGCTTTCTGGTTAAATATTTCCCACATTAACAGGAAAAAGGTTTCTCCCCTGTGTGGGTTCTCTGGTGCTTAACACAATTTGATTTATTGGTAAAACATTTTCCACATTCTGAACAGGAAAAAGGCTTCTCCCCTGTGTGGGTTCTCTGGTGCTTTACACAATCTGATTTATTGTTAAAACATTTCCCACATTCTGAACAGAAAAAAGGCTTCTCCCCTGTGTGAGTTCTCTGGTGCTTTACACAATCTGATTTATTGTTAAAACATTTCCCACATTCTGAACAGAAAAAAGGCTTCTCCCCTGTGTGAGTTCTCTGGTGCTTAACGCAATATGATTTAGTGTTAAAACATTTCCCACATTCCGAACATGAAAAAGATTTCTCCCCTGTGTGAGTTCTCTGGTGGGTAGCAAAATCTGATTTATGTCCAAAACATTTCCCACATTCTGAACAGGAAAAAGGCTTCTCCCCTGTGTGAGTTCTCTGGTGGGTAACAAAATTTGATTTCTGTGCAAAATATTTCCCACATTCTGAACAGGAAAAAGGTTTCTCCCCTGTGTGAGTTCTGTGGTGGGTAACAAAATTTGATTTATGTGCAAAATATTTCCCACATTCTGAACAGGAAAAAGGCTTCTCCCCTGTGTGAGTTCTCTGGTGTATAACAAAATTAGATTTCTTGTTAAAGCATTTCCCACATTCTGAACATGAAAATGGCTTCTTTGCTTTAGGAGCAGTTTGTTTTTTATTGCCTCCTTTGTGACTTTGATTTCCCTTAGTAGTCAGTAATGAATCAGAAGGCGGGACCTGTTTCATAAGACCAGATAACAGATCTTTGCTGTGAATGGATGATGATATATCTGGACTAACAGCAATCCCTTCAGTTATATCTTGTAGGAGTTCAAGATCATCAGATTTAAAAATTAAAGATGTCAGCTGTCCCTCTGATCTTCTGGTACAGTCATCTGCTAAGATAAAAAACAATTATTTTTTAATAAAATATCCTTGAGTTTTATATTTTTGAACATTTCTACTTAAACTGTCCATAAAAACGGCAAGCTATGTAAAAAACTTTCATTATTTACCAAGACAATGACAGTTCACAGTCTAATAGAAAACCTTGTTGGATCAACCAGTAGTGTGTGGTGTTCAACTGTTTGTTCATTCTGCCTCCCAAATATCGAATAAAAAGAAACCAATCAATGTTATGTAGGCGAAAATAATACCAATTCTCATCTCATAAAAAACAAGTCCACACTCAGGTCCATCATCTGCCAATGGAAGAACAGAGGTTCCGACACTATTAGTGGCTCAAAGGCTGTTGAAAAGCAACAAGGTTTCTATAAACCAATCCAGCAAAATCCGCTCTCACTTCGGAGTCTTGCAGTGTGCGCAAACAACATTTAGGATCCCTGTATTTAGCAATATTATAGTGAGAAGAATCCACTTAATTTTTGGTGTGTGTCTCCTGGAGAACAATCTGGGCACTATGTGCTGGGTAATAAAATGGCAAATGTGTAATTTTCACTCTCCAACATCCACTGTGTGTTAATTTCCAGAAAGTGGCTGTGGAGTCAAAATATTCACTCCTCCTATAGATTATAACCCTCAGTGAATTAATTTATAACATGGAATCACTTTATGGGGATTTCTACTATTCTGGTTTTCTGTCATTTAGTTATATTAGGGCTTCTGCATATGGTGTGTCCAATCTCATCTGGGATCTGTTCCTGCTGTCCAGCTGGAGTAATCTGCTCCCTACTTCAGCCAAGTACCACACCCTACTAAAGCGCAAAGCACATGGCCGGAATCTGCCAGATACAGCGCTGTTCTCCTCTGGTTCAGTCCTCTGTGCTCAGCTTGCGGCTTGTGTATTTATCCTCTGTTGTGACCGTGGCCCGTTTACTGACTACTCTTGTGTCTTCTGATTCTGTATTCTGTCCTTCTGGTTCTGACCCGGCTACCTGTCTATTCTTCTTGGCATCTAACACCACAGAATAGCAGGTAACACCATGGTCCAAGCCTAGGGGTCCCAGTGTAAGTCCAGATCCACGTAATGGTGTTAAAGGGCGATGAGCAAGGCAATCCTTGGGATATGGAAAGCAGAGAAGAAAGTGCCAAGCATGTTCATGGTGGACATCTTTTGAGCTGCCAGGTGACCATGAACAGTGCTCCCGATACATTGTGTCTGCAAACTATTCCAGCTAGATCTGCATTCAAATAGCTAAATGGCGCTCCTTCCCTTCTGAACACTGCCATGTGCCCAGACAGTAGTGTACAACCGTATGTAGGGTATAGTGCGAAGCTGGAAAATAATTTGTAAGATCCATTTGTTTCCTATTATTCTTTGTGAAGAATTCCAAACTTACCACCACATAAAGTGACACACGTCAGATACTAATAATGGGGCCTGATTAGGAACTACTGAAATGATCAAACTCAACAGTCTTCATCAGTAATAAATGAGTAACTAGTGGTGAAACCTCTCTGGGGTAATTAGAGTATGGGTCTCGGAGACTTCACAATCTATACTATCCTAAGCTCCAATATTTCTGTCAGATGAGTTTCAAAAAGAAATATTAGGCAATTAAAGAGAACTGTGTATAAGGCCGGTTTCACTCGTCCTGATATTTCTGGTACCGGAGATGTCCATGTGTGTAACACTTGTGGCACATGTGTGTAACACTTGTGACATCCGTGTGCAGCATCAGTACCACATGGATGGCCACATGGAAGAAGCGGTACAGTAAGCGCTGTTCCCCGGTGGCGGGTGCTGAAGACGCTCTCATCATTCTCCCCTGCTCTGCCGGCAGGGAGAATGATGAGAGTTATATTAAAGTCAGAATGATGACAGCAGGTGGGGGCTTTTGGGACTATTACTCCCATCAACCTACACCTGCTGCTGCTAAGAACAGTGACAGCAGGAGCGGATGAAGGGAGTATTCCTCACCCACTGCCTGCACTATAACTAAATAAATGAATGAAAAAAACAGCGTGGGTTCCCCTGTATTTTCTATAACCAGTCTGACAAAACTCACAACTGGGGCTGTAACCCTCAACTGTCAGCTTCAGCAAGGCTGGTTATCAAGAATAGAGGGGTCCCAACACTGTTTTTTAATTTTTTTAATAATAATTTAAAAAATCAGCATGGGGTCCCCCCCATTTTTGACAACTAGCATTGCTAAAGCTGACAACTGGGGGCTGGTATTCTCAGGCTTGTAAGGGGCCATGGATATTGACCCTCCCAGGATAAAAAAGCAGCTTGCAGCTGCCCAGAAAAGGCACATCTATGAGATGCGCCAATTCTGGCATTTTGCCTGACTCTTCCCACTTGCCCTGTAGTGGTGGCAAGTGGGGTTCATATTTATGGGGTTGATGTCACCCTTGTATTGTCAGGTGACATCAAGCCCACGGCTTAGTAATGGAGAGGTGTCTAGAAGACACCTATCCATTACTAATCCTATAGTTATATGGTAAATAAAGACACAGCCAGAATAAAGTCTTTTATTAGAAATAAAACAAAACGCAGTTTTCATTTTTTATTTAAAAATAACACCGAGAATTCTCACAGTGATCTGCTGTGAAGTCACTTAGCTTGAACTGTGGTGACCTCATCACTGACTTTTTCCCTCGGTCCTGAGGTCACTGCAGTTCAGCCTGGCTGGAAACCTCGATGATGTCACCGCTAGGGATGGGGAATCCTGAAATACTCGGAATCGCTAGACTCTAACGAGTCTGACTCGGAAACTCGCTACTCGATGCGAGTCTAGCGAGTCCAATGTTAATGAATGGGGATGCGAGTATTGCAGCGATTCCTGTGCTGCCATCTTTTTTGTTCCGCTTACTTCCCGCATGTGGCAGTGCACACCATGCGGGAAGTAAGCAGAACATTTGCGGGCTTTGGGCACCATATCCCTGTAAAAAATAGAATTTAAAAATAAAAAATATTGTTCTTCTCACCCTCCGACGTCCCGCGCAGCCTTCCCGCCTCTCCACGCATCCGTTCCCAGTAGTCCTTTGCGAAAATGCCCGCGATGGCGTTCGTTCTCGCGGGATCGCGAAGTCTCGCGGTCATTCGCGCGATGTCATCGCGAATCACCGCGAGACATCGCGATCCCGCGAGAACGGACGCCATCTCGGGCATTTTCGCAAAGGATTACTGGGAACGGATGTGTGGAGAGGCGGGAAGGCTGCGCGGGACGTCGGAGGGTAAGAAAAACAATATTTTTTATTTTTTTTACATTTTATCTTTTATTACTGATGCTGCATAGGCGGCCTCAGTAGTAAAAAGTTGGTCACACTTGTCAAACACTATGTTTGACGAGTGTGAACAATCTGTCAATCAGTTCTCCAAGCGATGCTAGAGATCGCTTGGAAAACGCTAGCATTTGCATTGGACTCGTTACTGTGCGAGTAATCGCTTGGAAACTCGCAGAGTACCGACTCCTGCGAGTCCCCTACTACTCGCAGAGTAACGAGTCCTAACGAGTAGATTTGCCCATCCCTAGTCAGCGCTGGTCAATGATGCTGCGCTTGCAGCAGCTCATTCATCAGTGGTTCTCTGCCTGCATGGTTGCATCGTGGCACCGTCCAGGTTGAAAACTAATTATCCCCCAGACATGGATTACGGCGTGTGACAGAGCGACAGACAGGTATGGTATAGTGTTGATTTTTATTTTTATTACAGGAGAACGAGGTCTTCGGTGGAAATAGGCGTTAGGTGAGTATAACTGTGTTTGTTATTTTTAAATAAAAAAGGAAAACTGTTTTGTTTTATTTCTAATAACAGACTTTATTCTGGCTGTGTCTTTATTTACCACTAGCTGAAGGGCCCGGCGCTGCCCGGGCATAGTAACCAACTGTGGTTAGTTATCACAAATTATAATGATTATATTGCACATAAAAACATTTCACATCATATATTCAACACTACAGATTTGCAACACAAATTAACTAAGGCTATGTGCCCACGTAGCGTTTTAAAACGCACAGTGAAAATCGGACTCCTTCCCAGAAATTGCACGTTTTTTTTCAGCGCGATTTCACCGCGATTTTCGCGTGCGATTTTCTCAAGCACTTTCCAAGCGATTTGAAGCATCGCTTGGAAAGTGATTGACAGGTTGGTCACACATAGTGTTTGACAAGTGTGAGCAGCTTTTTACTATTGAGGCCGCCTATGCAGCATCAATAGTAAAAGACAGAATGTTAAAAATGATAAAAAAATAAAAAATCGGGGTATATTTACCTTCCGGCGTCCTGCGCTGCCATCCCGGGCCTCAGCGTTCCCAGTAATGCCTTGCGAGACCTGTGATGACGTTGGTCTCGCGTTACTATAGCGATCTCGCGAGACTACGTCATCACAGGACCTTGCCGCAAAGCATTACTGGGAACGCTTAGGCCGGGAATGCAGCGCGGGACGTCGGAAGGTAAATATACCCCAATTTTTTATTTTTTATTCTTTTTTTTTACAGGGGTATGGTACCCAGGGCCTGGAGGACAGTCTCCTCTCCGCCACACCGTGGGTACCAACCGCACATGAGACGCTTAACTTCCCGCATGGTGGGCATAGCCACATGCGGGAAGTAAGCGATTCTCATGCATTCCTATGGGTGCGGAATCGCGGCAATTCTTTGCGATTCCGCACAAAAGAATGAGCATGCTGCGATTTTTTTCCGCGATGCGATTCCGCCGCGGAAAAAAGCACAGCATGTGCGGAATGCCATAGGAATGCATGGGGGGCGTTCTGTACACGATTTTTAAATGTTTTCGCAGCGTTTTCGCGGCAAAAACGCTTAAAAATCACATCGTGGGCACACAGCCTAAACGATTACCCAAGTATTGATAGTATTTTAATTTCAACTCATTCAAGAGCCTTTTGATAAACATGTGTATCTGTGTATCTAATCCTATCCTGTGTGATACTGTCTGCTGAGCCGTGTATCTAATCCTATCCTGTGTGATACTGACTGCTGAGCCGTGTATCTAATCCTATCCTGTGTGATAATGTCTGCTGAGCCGTGTATCTAATCCTATCCTGTGTGATACTGACTGCTGAGCTGCGTATCTAATCCTCTCCTGTGTGATAATGTCTGCTGAGCTGTGTATCTAATCCTATCCTGTGTGATACTGTCTGCTGAGCCGTGTATCTAATCCTATCCTGTGTGATACTGACTGCTGAGCCGTGTATCTAATCCTATCCTGTGTGATAATGTCTGCTGAGCCGTGTATCTAATCCTATCCTGTGTGATACTGACTGCTGAGCTGCGTATCTAATCCTCTCCTGTGTGATACTGACTACTGAGCCATGTATCTAATCCTATCCTGTGTGATACTGACTGCTGAGTCGTGTAGCTAATCCTATCCTGCGTGATAATGTCTGCTGAGCCGTGTATCTAATCCTATCCTGTGTGATACTGACTGCTGAGCCGTGTATCTAACCCTATCCTGTGTGATAATGTCTGCTGAGCTGTGTAACTAATCGTCTCCTGTGTGATAATGTCTGCTGAGCTGTGTACCTAATCCTCTACTGTGTGATACTTTCTGCTCAGCTGTGTATCTAATCCTATCCTGTGTGATACTGACTGCTGAACAATGTATCTAATCCTATCCTGTGTGATACCGTCTACTGAGCCGTGTATCTAACCCTATTCTGTGTGATACTGTGTGCTGAGCTGCGTATCTAATCCTCTCCTGTGTGATACTGACTGCTGAGCTGTGTATCTAATCCTATCCTGTGTGATACTGACTGCTGAGCTGTGTAACTAATCGTCTCCTGTGTGATAATGTCTGCTGAGCTGTGTACCTAATCCTCTACTGTGTGATACTTTCTGCTCAGCTGTGTATCTAATCCTATCCTGTGTGATACTGACTGCTGAGCAATGTATCTAATGCTATCCTGTGTGATACCGTCTGCTGAGCCGTGTATCTAACCCTATTCTGTGTGATACTGTGTGCTGAGCTGCGTATCTAATCCTCTCCTGTGTGATACTGACTGCTGAGCTGTGTATCTAATCCTATGCTGTGTGATACTGACTGCTGAGCAGTGTATCTAATCCTATGCTGTGTGATTCTGACTGCTGAGCCGTGTATCTAATCCTATCCTGTGTGATACTGACTGCTGAGCCGTGTATCTAATCCTATCCTGTGTGATACCGTCTGCTGAGCCGTGTATCTAACCCTATCCTGTGTGTTACTGACTGCTCAGCCGTGTACTTAATCCTATCCTGTGTGATACTGACTGCTGAGCCATGTATCTCATCCTGTCCTGTGTGATACTGACTGCTGAGCCATGTATCTAATCATATTCTGTGTGATACTGTCTGCTGAGCCGTGTATCTAACCCTATCCTGTGTGATAATGTCTGCTGAGCTGTGTAACTAATCGTCTCCTGTGTGATAATGTCTGCTGAGCTGTGTACCTAATCCTCTACTGTGTGATACTTTCTGCTCAGCTGTGTATCTAATCCTATCCTGTGTGATACTGACTGCTGAACAATGTATCTAATCCTATCCTGTGTGATACTGTCTGCTGAGCTGTGTATCTAATCCTATCCTGTGTGATGCTGACTGCTGAGCCATGTGTCTAATCCTCTCCTGTGTGATACTGACTGCTGAGCTGTGTATCTAATCCTATCCTGTGTGATACTGTCTGCTGAGCCATGTGTCTATTCCTATCCTGTGTGATACTGACTGCTGAGCTGTGTATCTACTCCTATCCTCTGTGATACTGACTGCTGAGCTGTGTATCTAATCCTATCCTCTGGGATACTGAATACTGAGCCATGTGTCTAATCCTATCCTGTGTGATACTGACTGCTGAGCTGTGTATCTAATCCTATCCTGTGTGATACTGACTTCTGAGCCGTGTATCTAATCCTATCCTGTGTGATACTGACTGCTGAGCCGTGTATCTAATCCTATCCTGTGTGATACTGGGCTCCCACTGCAGTCTGTGTCAGAGGGAGGTCTGTGTTGGCACGGTAATAAATTGTGTTTTTTCCAGCTTTACAGAAGGACGATAACACCATAGAAATGATAAGAATAATAGGCAAAATTGTTTGGTGAATTGGAACGCGCAGGGTTAAAATTTCACCTCACAACATAGCCTATGACGCTCTTGGGATCCAGACGTGTGACTGTGCAAAATTTTGTGGCTGTAGCTGCGACGGTGCAGATGCCAATCCCGGACATACACACATACATACATACACACACACACACATTCAGCTTTATATATTAGATGTATAGACACCTTTCCATTACTAAGTCCTGGGCTTGATGTCACCTGACAATACAAAGGTGACATCAACCCCACAAATATGAACCCCACTTGTCACCACTACAGGGCCAGTGGGAAAAGTCGGGCAAAGTGTCGGAATTGGCGCATCTAATAGATGTGCCTTGCTTGGGCTGGTTAATGTTTAATCTTTATTTGTAGTTTTCAGTAAATGAGATTCTCATGCTTCGGGGTGGGATTGTGGGAGTGGATGTGGGTTGGGCTGTGGGCGGGGCCTTATGTGGTGCTATGCGTACATATTCATCTGTATTGGCTTATGACACTGATCCTTCAGTGACCTGCCCCCTATTTTACATAAAAAATTACATCCAGAAAAATGTCACCGGCGATGGCTCCTGCGCAGTAAAAACTATAAGAGATAGATGCTACTGGACAGGCGCCGCTGGTGTCCCTTGTAAAAAATTTTTTCTAGGCGTCACAATAGCCACAATATTATAGGCGTTGTCAACAATAATATCAACACTATTATATGCATTATGTAAAAATGGGGGGCAGATCAGTGAGAGGTCAGCGACCTGTCATAAGCCAATACAGATGAATATGTAATCAGAGCACCACATAAAGCCCCGCCCACAGCCCCGCCCACAGCCCCACCCCAGAGCACGAGAATCTCATTAACTGAAAACTACAAATACAGATTACACAACAACCACAAGACGGATTTCATCACCAGGTATCACTGTAATCAGTATAACGGCGCTGACCTGACAGTGTCTGGAGGTTACTGAGCACAATCCTGCTGACAGGGGCACTTTAAATTTAGATCTCAGACATTTGGAAGAGGCAATGGAGAGATTTTTTGAAGACTATCAGGGAGTTACAGACTCACATTAGGCAGGAAGGCCGATCCCACCACAATCAAACTATCATACAGAAGGAACAGGTAGAAAAAGACAGAATAAAAAAAATGTTACATCCCCAACAACAACGTATGTACGAGGGAAGAACACTAAACTGGAGCTGCCCTCATTTATGGTGGACCATTGGAGCCACTATGAGTCCTGACCGGAAGAGTAGAGAAAGTATTAGCGCCCCCATTACAGGAGAGATTGTGCAGTAATCTGAATTCCTTAGGATGGAAAACATAATGGAATTCATGACGTTTAGTAAATCTATGAAACCAGGGCTGGAGCCAACACATCTCCTGCAGGCAGGAATAAATGTATATTACAGCCATCAGCCACGCACAGCTTAGAGATCTATCATGGCACAGGTGGAATGTTTGTCCTGGAGATTATCACAATCCTCCTTGAAATTACCGTATTTGTGGACTATAAGACGCACCTAGGTTTTAGAGGAAATTAGGGGAAAAAAATGAAGCAAAACATGTGGTCAATTCTGTACTTAATATCTCCTATCCTGGTGTATATGGCCCTCTCATCCCTATCCTGGTATACACTCACTGGCCACTTTATTAGGTACACCTGTCCAACTGTGTGTTAAGACTTAATTTCTAATCAGCCAATCACATGGCGGCAACTCAGTGCATTTAGGCATGTAGACATGGTCAAGACAATCTCCTGCAGTTCAAACCGAGCATCAGTATGGGGAAGAAAGGTGATTTGAGTGCCTTTGAACGTGGCATGATTGTTGGTGCCAGAAGGGCTGGTCTGAGTATTTCAGAAACTGCTGATCTACTGGGATTTTCACGCACAACCATCTCTAGGGTTTACAGAGAATGGTCCGAAAAAGAAAAAAAATCCAGTGAGCGGCAGTTCTGTGGCCGGAAATGCCTTGTTGATGCCAGAGGTCAGAGGAGAATGGGCAGACTGGTTCGAGCTGATAGAAAGGCAACAGTGACTCAAATTGCCACCCGTTACAACCAAGGTAGGCAGAAGAGCATCTCTGAACGCACAGTGCGTCGAACTTTGAGGCAGATGGGCTACAGCAGCAGAAGACCACACTGGGTACCACTCCTCTCAGCTAAGAACAGGAAACTGAGGCTACAATTTGCACAAGCTCATCGAAATTGGACAGTAGAAGATTGGAAAAACGTTGCCTGGTCTGATGAGTCACGATTTCTGCTGCGACATTCGGATGGTAGGGTCAGAATTTGGCGTAAACAACATGAAAGCATGGATCCATCCTGCCTTGTATCAACGGTTCAGGCTGGTGGTGGTGGTGTCATGGTGTGGGGAATTTTTTCTTGGCACTCTTTGGGCCCCTTGGTACCAATTGAGCATCGTTGCAACGCCACAGCCTACCTGAGTATTGTTGCTGACCATGTCCATCCCTTTATGACCACAATGTACCCAACATCTGATGGCTACTTTCAGCAGGATAATGCGCCATGTCATAAAGCTCGAATCATCTCAGATTGGTTTCTTGAACATGGCAATGAGTTCACTGTACTCAAATGGCCTCCTCAGTCACCAGATCTCAATCCAATAGAGCATCTTTGGGATGTGGTGGAACGGGAGATTCGCATCAGGGATGTGCAGCCGACAAATCTGCGCCAACTGTGTGATGCCATCATGTCAATATGGTCCAAAATCTCGGAGGAATGCTTCCAGCACCTTGTTGAATCTCTGCCACGAAGAATTGAGGCAGTTCTGAAGGCAAAAGGGGGTCCAACCCGTTACTAGCATGGTGTACCTAATAAAGTGGCCAGTGAGTGTATATGGCCCCCTCATCCCCATTCTGATACACATGGCCCCCTCATCCCTACCCTGGTATGCATGGCCCCCTCATCCCTCTCCTGATATGCATGGCCCCCTCATTCCCATCCTGGTATGCATGGTTCCATCCTTATCCTGGTGTCACGATCCATTTTTCAGGTCATCGGGGGTTAATATTAGTTTTTACAGCTGGTGTTACTGCATGTTTAGTTGGTCTTCTGGTGAGTTTTTCGCCCTGGTGGCCGCTGGTGTTACTGCATTGTGATTAATTACCTATGCAGGCGGAAACCACTCCCACCGTCCTACATAAGCTCACCAGGTGCACCAACTGTTGGTGATATTGTTTCTCCTTGGAGACCAACCAAGCTGGAGTTCAGGAGCTGACAGAGTCCTGTGGATCTTCAGTTGTCTGCTGTTTTCAAGTGGCTAACTCTGCTGTCCTAGAGCATTGCAGGAGAGGGACAGGTCGGAGACTTGGGCCTCACTACCATTAAGCGTACCCCCAAGTTAAGGAAAGTCAGAGCACCCCCTTAGTCTTAGAGGCAGTTCAGGGGCCGTGGTTCCATATCCCCTGTTTTCCCCTTACTGCCCCGTGACACCTGGAATGAAGGGACACAATCTTGTCCTGGTATGCATGGCCCCATCCCTATCCTTGTATGCAGGGCCCCATCCCTATCCTGGTATGAATGGCCCCATCCTTATTCTGGTGTGCATGGCCCCATCCTTATCTTGGTATGCAGGGCCTCCATCTTGTCCTAGTATGCATGGTCCCATATCTCATCCTAGTATGCATTGCAACTCATCCTTATCCTGGTATGCATGGCCCCATCTCGTCCTGGTATGCAGGGCCCCATCTCGTCCTGGTATGCAGGGACCCATCTCGTACTTGTATGCATGGTCCCATCTCGTCCCGGTATGCAGGGCCCCATCTCGTCCTGGTATGCAGGGCCCCATCTCGTCCTGGTATGCAGGGCCCCATCTCGTCTTGGTATGCATGGCCCCATCTCATCCTGGTATGCAGGGCCCCATCTCGTCCTGGTATGCAGGGCCCCATCTCGTCCTGGTATGCAGGGCCCCATCTCGTCCTGGTATGCATGGCCCCATCTTGTCCCGGTATGCAGGGCCCCATCTCATCCTGGTATGCAGGGCCCCATCTCGTCCTGGTACGCAGGACCCCATCCTTATAAGTGGCCCCCACCCCCATGCCTATCCTGATATGTGTGGCCCCATCAAAAAACATAAAAAAAAAACATTATACTTTCCTACCCGGCGCTCCCTTGCAGCATCCTGCTCCGGTGCCAGCAACTGCATTATGCTTGTAAGCAGCGCTGAGAATAGTGAGTATTCATGAAAATTCAAGTCTCTTAAGTAGCGGCACACGTGACCGCCGGTAGCAGCAGGAAGCCAGTGGCTGACACTGCGTGCTACTGAAGAGCAATGAATACTCACTGCCCTTTGTGTGCACAGTCCTGGCAGCTGTTCTCTGCTTGTGAGCAGCGCGTGACGTCCCTGCCATGTGCTACTTACAAGCATATAGCGGTTTCTGGCACCGGAGCAGGACGCTGTGAGGGAGCGTGGGGTAAGTGTAATGATTTGTTTTTAAATGTTTTCTGATGGGGCCATGCATACAAAGATTTGGATGGGGATGGGGGTGTGGGCCAATTATAAGGATGGGGCCATGCATACCAGGACTGGGGTTGGGGGCTAATCATATCAAGATACTATTATTAAAGATAAATGAATATTCATTGCCCTCCAAGCCCATGGGCGTGGAATGCAGTGAATATTCATTTCTAGTGTTGAGCATTCCGATACCGCAAGTATCGGGTATCGGCCGATATTAGTGGTATCGGAATTCCGATACTGACTTCCGATACTTTTGTCATATCGGATACCGGAATCGGAAGTTCCCATCATGCTATGAGCCTGCTTGCTTTGATTAAGCCAATGGGAATCCTCCGAAGTGTGGGCACATCCTGTTAGGCATGTAGGCATGTTAACTATTGGCATGGCTGTGATTGGCTGCCGAAATGATGTCATGATGCACTATAAAAGCCACCGCAGCCGCCATTTCTGGTTCACTCTGCTGTGAATTCAGTTAGGGACAGGCTGCTGTAGAAGACTGTGAGGGACAGTTAGAAATAGCGATTCCACCAAACATCTAGTGCTTTACCCAGGCTACATAAACCACCACTGTAGCCTTCTTTGCCCTAGCAGCAGTGTTCACAGCTGTCTGCAAGGGCTGTGTGAGTGCAGCTCACGCTGTGGAGTGGGTCCTGCAGCCACGTCAGGCTGTAGGCCACCCAGTGTGATCACTGCTGCCTCATACATCTTTTATTTTTTGAGCTGCATTTTTTACATAATTTCAATCTAGTGTGCTTCCATCCGTATCCATATACGTTGGTTGCAAACACTAGTAGTAGACAGCGGAGCCTTTCTGCAGCCTTTCAGTGCTAGTGTCCACTTTGCTGCACTGTTCACGGCTGTCTGAGAGGTCTCTGACTGTGTGTGAGTGCCGCTCACGCTGAGTAGTGTGTCCTGAAGCTACGTCTGGCTGTAGGACGCTCAGCGTGCGTCAGTGCCTCACACATATTTTTATTTGAGTGCAGCTCATTTTTTCTTCTATTAGTGTGCATCCATCCGTCTCCATCTACGGTGGTTGCAAACACTATATAGGAGTACACAGCGGAGCCTTTCTGCAGCCTGTCAGTGCCAGTGCCCACTTAGCTGCACTGTTGACGGCTGTCTGAGAGGTCTCTGACTGTGTGTGAGTGCAGCTCATGCTGAGTAGAGTGTCCTGCAGCTACGTCTGGTTGTAGGACTCTCAACGTGCGTCACTGCCTCACACATATTTGTCTTTGAGTGCAGCTCATTTTTTCTTCTCCTATTAGTGTGCATCCATCCGTATCCATCAACATTGGTTGGTTGCAAACACTATATAGGAGTAGATAGAGGAGCCTTTTTTTCTGGCTTGTGCCCTGCCGGCGCAGCCAGATTAGTATTACCCAATTTTTTTGCAGCCTCATCTTTTGCATTGTAGGTTACCTGCCTGCATTGTAATAGCTCCAAAAAGTTGGTGATACTGTCAGTTTCAATTCTTTGTTCACATACTTTGAGTTTGTTTCCAACAAAGAAACCACAAAAAAAGTTCACCAAACACTACATTTGGAACTTGTGTAGGCCACATCAGCTCCTATTAAAGTGTAGTCCACACACACACACTTCATAAAATTAGTGTTTCTTGTACCTGTAACCAGCTGTTCAGGAATAAGCACACTAAGGCCCCCCATTGTACTTTTCTGCCTATCTTAAGCAGTCTGGCAAGATGAAGAAGGCAGGGAGTAAGGCGCGTGGGCGTGGAGTTTCAGCAGGGAGAGGACGTGGGGATTCTGCAGGGAGAGGACGTGGGGATTCTGCAGGTAGAGGACGTGGGGATTCTGGGCCTGCTGCGTGCACCAGTGGATCAGCATCCCCCAGTTTTAGCAGGCAACAGTCCTTTATGCGCAGCTTTGTAGGACCTCAACGTACCCCACTGCTGCGGGAGGAACAAATTGAAGCCGTTGTCGGATGGATGGCAGCTAACGCATCGACTTCAATTATTTCCACAGCCTCTCAGGACCAGAGCACCGAAGAGCGACCATCTGTCTCTTCACCACCTGCCAAAGTGCCCAGGCAGTCAGAGAGACATGGACAGGAGCCATCACAGTCTCTACTTCTGTTCTCGGAATCTGTTAGCTTGGAAAGAGGGGGCCAGCCAAGCAGCATTCCTGAATGTGAAGAAGAGGGAGTATGCAGTGATGCGCAACTTCTTTGTCCCTCTGAATCTGAAGAGGCGAGTGGGCCAGTGCCTATGGTCAGCACACCTCAGTACGCATCAGATGATGACGAGACTCAGTTGCCACTTTCTGGTGCGTACGGTGCTGGCGAGACAACCCCGGAGAAGCAGCTGTTTGAAGAGGGGAGGGAAGATGATGAGGTCCTTGACCCATCATGGCGTGAGGAACAGGAAGGTGGTGGGAGCAGCTCGGAGGAAGAGATTCCCCTACCGGCCAAAACAGGAGGCAGAGGGAGGGGGAAGACTTGGTTGCCTGTACCCTCCACTTCGGCACCCGTTAGGAGCATTCCTCATTCCAAAGGCAAAACGGGCGCTCCCAAGACTTGCAGTGTGTGGTCCATTTTTGACACAGTTGCAGATGACATTTGCTTTGTCAAATGCAAGCTGTGTCATCAGATAGTCAAAAGAGGGAGAAATGTCAGCAACCTCAATACCACAAATATGTGGAAACATGTGCGCACCAAGCACGAGTTGGAGTTGCAGAGACACCCTGAAGACGTAGGCCAACGTACAGCATCACCTACCACCTCTTCAGTTCGTGTTGGGGCCTCTTCCTCCAGCTCACACACTGCTGGTTCGGCTTCCTCACAGGATCGCCAAGGAAGAACCTGTGCCACTGTTGTCCGGAGACCCTGTCAGATTCCACCCATAGCAGCACGTTCCCATCCATCACAGCCATCGGTAGCACAGGCATGGGATAAAAGGCGCCCTTACTCGGCAAACCATCCCCGAGCACAGTCTCTGAATGCTGGCATTGCCAAACTTCTGGCAGTTGAAATGCTGTCATTCAGGCTGGAGGACACTGACACCTTCCGGGACTTAATGGCATTGGCAGTCCCCCAATACAACGTGCCCAGCCGCTTTTTTTTCAGCAGGCGAGTCGTCCCTGCCCTGCAGAAACATGTTGAGGGCAAAATAAAACATGCGCTACTAAACGCCGTTAGTAGCAAGGTCCACCTGACCACCAATGCGTGGACCAGTAACCATGGACAGGGACGATACCTTTCCCTCACTTCCCACTGGGTCAATGTTGTGGAGCCGGGTACAGATCTGGAGAGTGGCGCTGTACGTGTTCTTCCAACGCCACGGATTGCAGGACTCCAGTCTGTACACATAGACTCCTCCTCCTACTCAAGTTCCTCAGAAACAGCAGAGCAGGAGCCTGTTACGACCGATATGAGCACAGCCGTGGCCAAACGTCAACAGGCTGTACTCAAATTAATTTCTTTGGGGAATCGAAGCCACACAGCGCAGGAGCTCTGGAATGCTATCAAGCTGGAGAGCGATGTGTGGTTTGGGCCAGCGAATCTCCAGCCGGGCTTGGTAGTGTGTGACAATGGCCGAAATCTGGTGGCAGCTCTTGGCCTAGGCAACCTCACACACATCCCATGTCTGGCACATGTGCTTAACTTGGTCGTGCAGAGCTTTCTGAGGGACTATCCGGATCTTGATGCACTGTTGCACAAGGTCCGCATAGAGTGCGCTCACTTGCGGCGTTCCAGCACGGCAAGATCGCGTCTCGCTGCTCTGCAGCGACGATTTGGCCTTCAGAAACATCGCATCATATGTGACCTACCCACCCGGTGGAATTCAACGTTACATATGTTGGAGCGGTTGTGTGAGCAGCAGTCATGGAGTACCAGCTGCATCAGGCGCAAACAAGTCGCACTGTGCGCCGTTCACACTTCAGCACCATTGAGTGGGCCTCTATGAAGGACATCTGCCTCGTTTTGCGTGCCTTCGATGAATCCACGCGGATGGCGAGTGCAGATGATGCACTAGTCAGCATGACTGTCCCCCTTATCTGCCTGCTTCAACAAACACTGCAAGCACTAAGGGATGAGGTTTCGGAAGAGGTGGAGGATGAGGAGTCCCAAATGCCATCTGCTTCTGGACAGTCTGCGCTACGTGTTTCCTCACAAAGGCCTAGGCAGGGGACACTTTGTGAGGAGGATGAGGAGGAGTCGATGGAGGAGGAAGACATCTCTCCAGAGGAGGGAGGTACACAAACCTCTACTCAGTATGTACAGCGAGGGTGGGGTGATGCAGAGCAGGCCGAGGTCACGCCTCAAACAGGGGACAGCGGTTCTTTGGCAGTTGGGAGTCTGCAGCACATGGTTGATTTCATGCTGCAGTGCCTGAGAAACGACCGCCGCATCGCCCACATTCTCGTCTCGGCTGATTATTGGGTGTACACCCTCCTAGATCCTCGCTACCGGGACAGCGTACAAAGGCTCATACCAACGTTGAACCGGGAGCGTAAACTGCGGGAGTACGAAGAGTCACTGGTGCAGTCCATAATGTTTTCCATTCCACCCGACAGCATTGTTGCTACTGCTTTACAAAGCAGCTCTGTGCGTCGAGGCAGTGGAGGAAACTCTGCACAAAGAGGGAGCAGAGGCAGCGCCGCAGCACAAGGCAAGACCACTATGGCCCAAATGTGGCAAAGTTTTGTGTGTCCACCACAATTGTCTACACCATCAGCGACGCCTCGAGTCAGCAGGAGGCAACGCTTCCGTCAGATGGTGTCAGACTACATGTCTTGCCCTGTCACTGTACTCCCAGATGGCTCTTCCCCCTTCAAGTTTTGGGTCTCTAAGCTGGATACATGGCCAGAGCTTAGCCAGTATGCATTGGAGGTGCTGGCTTGCCCTGCTGCCAGTGTATTATCGGAACGTGTCTTTAGTGCCGCAGGTGGTGTACTAACAGACCGTCGCACGCGACTATCTTCCGATAATGTTGACCGGCTGACTTTTCTGAAAATGAACAAGGCCTGGATCTCCAAAGACTTTGCCATTCCTCTTACAGACTAAATTAGTGGTTGTCAACTGTATCCAGGTCTGCTGGTGTGTTCATTTTTCTACCACCTGAACTACAATCCCTGTGCTTCAACACAGCCAGTTGTCACTCAGATGTGTCGTCTGCACAGAGAAACACACTAGCTCCTGTGTTAGTGGGGTTCAGTAACGCCAGCTGATCCCCTGCTGTGTGGACGGCAAAGTCACCAGCTCCATCAACATTCAAACCACTACTGATTTTTAACCGTGCCCAACTTAGGTCTCTGGCTCCACTGTCTCTACTATTTCCCCTGGCCTCCAACCCCGCCATCTACATCTCTGAAGTGGCGTCAGCACAATCTACACTTGTTCCTGTGGCTCAGTCCCATCAGTTTATCCCCTGATGTGTGTCCGGCAAGGTCTCCTGCTCTGTCCACATTCCCATAACCAGTAGTGGGAATGAGAACAGAGCTGGCGAACTTGCCGGACAAACATCAGGGGATCAACTGACGGGACTGAGCACCAGTAACACAGGAACAAGTGTAGATTGTGCTGACGCCACTTCAGAGATGTAGCTGGTGGGGTTGGAGGCCAGGGTAAATAGTAGAGACAGTGGAGCCAGAGGCCTAAGTGGAGCATGGTTAGAATCAGTAGTAGTCAACAACCTCCATAAAAACCACTGCCCATTGGCCTCTGCATGCGGCATGCGTAATCCTGGGCTCCAACAGTGTCAGTTGGTGTTCAGAAGTGTCGTCTCCACAGAGCCAAACACATTCGTTCAAGTGTTAGTGGGGTTCAGCACTGCCAGCTGTTCCCCTGCTGTGGAGATGGCAAGTCTCCTGCTGCCTTCACCTGCCAAAAGCAACAGGCCCCAGCCTGCTCCTCGCCTAATCCTGGGCTCCAACAGCGTCAGTTGGTGTTCAGAAGTGTCGTCTCCACAGAGCCAAACACATTCGTTCAAGTGTTAGTGGGGTTCAGCACTGCCAGCTGTTCCCCTGCTGTGGAGATGGCAAGTCTCCTGCTGCCTTCACCTGCCAAAAGCAACAGGCCCCAGCCTGCTCCTCGCCTAATCCTGGGCTCCAACAGCGTCAGTTGGTGTTCAGAAGTGTCGTCTCCACAGAGCCAAACACATTCGTTCAAGTGTTAGTGGGGTTCAGCACTGCCAGCTGTTCCCCTGCTGTGGAGATGGCAAGTCTCCTGCTGCCTTCACCTGCCAAAAGCAACAGGCCCCAGCCTGCTCCTCGCCTAATCCTGGGCTCCAACAGCGTCAGTTGGTGTTCAGAAGTGTCGTCTCCACAGAGCCAAACACATTCGTTCAAGTGTTAGTGGGGTTCAGCACTGCCAGCTGTTCCCCTGCTGTGGAGATGGCAGTCTCTCCTGCTGTCTCCGCATTCCAAAGACAGTAGGCCTCTGCCTACACCCTCCTATTTCCTGGGCTTCAACACAGCCAGTTGTAGCTCGGAAGTGCCGTCCACACGGAAAGAGACACTTGCTGCCGTGTCTCAGTGGGGTTCAGTAACGCTAGCTGATCCCCTGCTGTGTGGATGGCAAAGTCTCCTGCTGCCTACACAGTCCTACTACTACTGATTTTTAGCCGTGCTCCACTTAGGCCTGTGGCTTCACTGATTTTCGTATTTCCCCTGTCCTCCAACCCCGCCAGTTACAGCTCCGAAGTGGCGTCTGCACAATCCACACTTGTTCCTGTGTTACAGGTGTTCAGTCTGGTCAGTTAATCCCCTGATGTGTGTCCGGCAATGTCGCCTGCTCTGGGAATGTGGACAGAGCAGGCGACATTGCCGGACACACATCAGGGGATTAACTGACCGGACTGAACACCTGTAACACAGGAACAAGTGTGGATTGTGCAGACGCCACTTCGGAGCTGTAACTGGCGGGGTTGGAGGACAGGGGAAATACGAAAATCAGTGAAGCCACAGGCCTAAGTGGAGCTTGGTTAAAATTAGTAGAAGTCTACAACCGATCTTAAAATTTCTTCAATGCAGCCTCAGCCTGCTCCGTGCTTGTCCCTGGGCTTCAACACAGCCAGTTGTAGCTCGGAAGTGCCGTCGACACGGAAAGAGACACTTGCTGCCGTGTCTCAGTGGGGTTCAGTAACGTCAGCTGTTCCCCTGCTGTGTGGATGGCAGTCTCTCCTGCTGTCTCCGCATTCCAAAGACAGTAGACCTCTGCCTACACCCTCCTATTTCCTGGGCTTCAACACAGCCAGTTGTAGCTCGGAAGTGCCGTCCACACGGAAAGAGACACTTGCTCCCGTGTCTCAGTGGGGTTCAGTAACGTCAGCTGATCCCCTGCTGTGTGGATGGCAGTCTCTCCTGCTGTCACCACATTCCAAGGACAGTAGGCCTCTGCCTACACCCTCCTATTTCCTGGGCTTCAACACAGCCAGTTGTAGCTCGGAAGTGCCGTCCACACGGAAAGAGACACTTGCTCCCGTGTCTCAGTGAGGTTCAGTAACGTCAGCTGACCCCCTGCTGTGTGGATGGCAGTCTCTCCTGCTGTCACCACATTCCAAAGACAGTAGGCCTCTGCCTACACCCTCCTATTTCCTGGGCTTCAACACAGCCAGTTGTAGCTCAGAAGTGCCGTCCACACGGAAAGAGACACTTGCTCCCGTGTCTCAGTGGGGTTCAGTAACGTCAGCTGATCCCCTGCTGTGTGGATGGCAGTCTCTCCTGCTGTCACCACATTCCAAAGAGAGTAGGCCTCTGCCTACACCCTCCTATTTCCTGGGCTTCAACACAGCCAGTTGTAGCTCAGAAGTGCCGTCCACACGGAAAGAGACACTTGCTCCCGTGTCTCAGTGGGGTTCAGTAACGTCAGCTGATCCCCTGCTGTGTGGATGGCAGTCTCTCCTGCTGTCACCACATTCCAAAGACAGTAGGCCTCGGCCTACACCCTCCTATTTCCTGGGCTTCAACACAGCCAGTTGTAGCTCAGAAGTGCCGTCCACACGGAAAGAGACACTTGCTCCCGTGTCTCAGTGGGGTTCAGTAACGTCAGCTGATCCCCTGCTGTGTGGATGGCAGTCTCTCCTGCTGTCACCACATTCCAAAGACAGTAGGCCTCTGCCTACACCCTCCTATTTCCTGGGCTTCAACACAGCCAGTTGTAGCTCAGAAGTGCCATCCACACGGAAAGAGACACTTGCTCCCGTGTCTCAGTGGGGTTCAGTAACGTCAGCTGATCCCCTGCTGTGTGGATGGCAGTCTCTCCTGCTGTCACCACATTCCAAAGACAGTAGGCCTCTGCCTACACCCTCCTATTTCCTGGGCTTCAACACAGCCAGTTGTAGCTCAGAAGTGCCGTCCACACGGAAAGAGACACTTGCTGCCGTGTTTCAGTGGGGTTCAGTAACGCCAGCTGTTCCCCTGCTGTGTGGATGGCAGTCTCTCCTGCTGTCTCCGCATTCCAAAGACAGTAGGCCTCTGCCTACACCCTCCTATTTCCTGGGCTTCAACACAGCCAGTTGTAGCTCAGAAGTGCCGTCCACACGGAAAGAGACACTTGCTCCCGTGTCTCAGTGGGGTTCAGTAACGTCAGCTGATCCCCTGCTGTGTGGATGGCAGTCTCTCCTGCTGTCACCACATTCCAAAGACAGTAGGCCTCTGCCTACACCCTCCTATTTCCTGGGCTTCAACACAGCCAGTTGTAGCTCAGAAGTGCCGTCCACACGGAAAGAGACACTTGCTCCCGTGTCTCAGTGGGGTTCAGTAACGTCAGCTGATCCCCTGCTGTGTGGATGGCAGTCTCTCCTGCTGTCACCACATTCCAAAGACAGTAGGCCTCTGCCTACACCCTCCTATTTCCTGGGCTTCAACACAGCCAGTTGTAGCTCAGAAGTGCCGTCCACACGGAAAGAGACACTTGCTGCCGTGTCTCAGTGGGGTTCAGTAACGCCAGCTGTTCCCCTGCTGTGTGGATGGCAGTCTCTCCTGCTGTCTCCGCATTCCAAAGACAGTAGGCCTCTGCCTACACCCTCCTATTTCCTGGGCTTCAACACAGCCAGTTGTAGCTCAGAAGTGCCGTCCACACGGAAAGAGACACTTGCTCCCGTGTCTCAGTGGGGTTCAGTAACGTCAGCTGATCCCCTGCTGTGTGGATGGCAGTCTCTCCTGCTGTCACCACATTCCAAAGACAGTAGGCCTCTGCCTACACCCTCCTATTTCCTGGGCTTCAACACAGCCAGTTGTAGCTCAGAAGTGCCGTCCACACAGAAAGAGACACTTGCTCCCGTGTCTCAGTGGGGTTCAGTAACGTCAGCTGATCCCCTGCTGTGTGGATGGCAGTCTCTCCTGCTGTCACCACATTCCAAGGACAGTAGGCCTCTGCCTACACCCTCCTATTTCCTGGGCTTCAACACAGCCAGTTGTAGCTCGGAAGTGCCGTCCACACGGAAAGAGACACTTGCTCCCGTGTCTCAGTGGGGTTCAGTAACGTCAGCTGATCCCCTGCTGTGTGGATGGCAAAGTCTCCTGCTGCCTACACAGTCGTACTACTACTGATTTTTAACCGTGCTCCAATTAGGCCTGTGGCTCCACTGTCTCTCGTATTTCCCCTGTCCTCCAACCCTGCCAGTTACAGCTCCGAAGTGGCGTCTGCACAATCCACACTTGTTCCTGTGTTACAGGTGTTCAGTCCGGTCAGTTAATCCCCTGATGTGTGTCCGGCAATGTCGCCTGCTCTGTCCACATTCCCATAACTAGCTATGGGAATGTGGACAGAGCAGGCGACATTGCCGGACACACATCAGGGGATTAACTGACCGGACTGAACACCTGTAACACAGGAACAAGTGTGGATTGTGCAGATGCCACTTCGGAGCTGTAACTAGCGGGGTTGGAGGACAGGGGAAATACGAATATCAGTGAAGCCACAGGCCTAAGTGGAGCTTGGTTAAAATTAGTAGAAGTCTACAACCGATCTTAAAATTTCTTCAATGCAGCCTCAGCCTGCTCCGTGCTTGTCCCTGGGCTTCAACACAGCCAGTTGTTGCTCGGAAGTGCCGTCTTCACAGAGTAAAACACTAGCTCCTGTGTTTGTGGGGTTCAGTAACGTCAGCTGTTCCCCTGCTGTTTTGATGGCAATCTGTCCTGCTGCCTCCCAATTGACAGCACATCAGGCCTCAGCCTGCTAAGTGCTTGTCCCTGGGCTCCAACATCGCCAGTTGCTGCTCATAACTGACTTTGGCACGGGTACTCCCTCCTGCCCAGCTTGGTTCGAGCCCTGCCTGCTGTTTCCGGGAAGTGTCAATGTCAGTTTGCCACCCCAAGTTGCCATGTCGTGTTGCGGTTGGGTTAGCCGAGGCTAGGGTGCCAGCAGTTTAGGTGCTTCCTATGTGGACTGCGGGTTCTGGTAAGAAAGGCTTTTTCCGTAGTGCCAGTAGGACAAGCACCCCCTGTAGGACTGTGTGATTCGGTAACTGCGGCCAGCCAACTTTGCTTTTCAGGGGTAACTTCAGCTGCCCCTCCGGGTTCCAGCACCGTCAGCTGGTTCTCGTCAGATCCTTTGGCCTAGGTGCCTCCATCTCGGTATCCGAGTTCCGGCAACGTCTGCTGGTCCTTGGTAGTGCTTTGTAGCACAGGTACCTCCTGCTTAGTAACCGGGTTCCAGCACCGTCAGCTGGTCCTCGGTTGTGCCATTGGCTCTTATTCCTTCTGCTGCCCCTCCGAGTGCCAGCACTGTCAGCTGGTCCTCGCTATTTCCATTTGCTCTTGCAGCTTATGCTACCCCTCCGGGTTCCAGCACCGTCAGCTGGTTCTCGTCAGAGCCTTTGGCCTAGGTGCCTCCATCTCGGTATCCGAGTTCCGGCAACGTCTGCTGGTCCTTGGTAGTGCTTTGTAGCACAGGTACCTCCTGCTTAGTAACCGGGTTCCAGCACCGTCAGCTGGTCCTCGGTTGTGCCATTGGCTCTTATTCCTTCTGCTGCCCCTCCGGGTGCCAGCACTGTCAGCTGGTCCTCGCTATTTCCATTTGCTCTTGCAGCTTATGCTACCCCTCCGGGTTCCAGCACCGTCAGCTGGTTCTCGTCAGAGCCTTTGGCCTAGGTGCCTCCATCTCGGTATCCGAGTTCCGGCAACGTCTGCTGGACCTTGGTAGTGCTTTGTAGCACAGGTACCTCCTGCTTAGTAACCGGGTTCCAGCACCGTCAGCTGGTCCTCGGTAGTGCCATTGGCTCTTGTTCCTTCTGCTGCCCCTATGGGTGCCAGTACCGTCAGCTGGTTCAAGAGGACATAGAACAGGAAGACAACCACCAAGATGCAGAACAACAAGAGAGAGAAGACAAAGAAGCATAAAAAAACAAAGCAGAAGAACATTAAGCATAAGACTAATACTCTGAGCAAATGATATTATCTTATTTATAAGCAGAAGAAGACTAAGCAGTGTATGGGAGTGAGTCCGTTCCTCCTCGTGGTGCCCCTGGAAAAGGCCTGCTGCTGCAGGCCAAACTGAACGCGGACAAATCCTGTTGTAAATCTTTTGTGACAGGCAGAACGGAAGGTGTAAACTTCTAACTTTTCTAGATAACAACTACAGGAATGCCTGACACAAACAAGAATATGATGAAGAAGAATAGGAAGAAGATGAAGAAGTTGAATATGTAGAATAATAATTGCTGAATAAGAAGAATATGAAGAATGTAAGAAAAGGAAGAAGAAGAAGAATGTAAAAAAAGGAAGTAGAAGAATTTAAAAAAAGGAAGAAGAAGAAGAATGTAAAAAAAGGAATAAGAAGAAGAATGTAAAAAAAGGAAGTAGAAGAATGTAAAAAAAGGAAGAAGAAGAAGAAGAAGAAGAATGTAAAAAAAGGAATAAGAAGAAGAAGAAGAAGAAGGTAAAAAAAGGAAGAAGAAGAAAGAAGAAAGAAGAAGACATACATGTCTGGCAAAATATAAATGAGGCTAACATAGTCAATATCTTTGTAACTCCTAACGTCTTTAAAAAAAAAGTTTAATTCCTGCTATTCCATTTGATTGGGCTTTAATGTCTCCTCCACCTCCCACAATACATTCTACATTATTCTTAGTTGTTTTTCTTCATGTAGAATTAACCTACAAGGAAAAAAAGGGTTTTTTTTAATTCCGATATTTTGGCCCCATTGACTTGCATTGGTTCCCGGTATCGGAATCGGCGATACCGATACTTTTTTTTTAAGATCGGCCGATCCATTCCGATCCGATATTTTCAAGTATCGGCTGGTATCGCTCAACTCTATTCATTTCGCTTTAGCAGCGGGAACAGGAGTTAGCCGCAGTCACCGGCTCCAGCCTCGTGTAACCCGCTGCTCCGCCGATGCTGTTCCCCCACCTCCCCACCACAGCCAGAGCCGGTACATCCGGACTATAAGACGCACCCCCCATTTTCCTCCACATTTTTGAAAGAAAAAAGTGCGTCTTATAGTTTGAAAAATACAGTAGTGTTAATACAAATTGAAAAGTCAGGATAAAGGGAAACTCTGCTGTTATTATACAGAAATTCACACTTGGCCTCACTGCACATTTACTGTTGTCGCTTATAAAAGGGAAGTTTGGCCAGAAAGACTGGACCTGGTCTTGTAGGGACCATGAGACATTCAGCAGCACAGAAGGGAGAGAAGATTGACCCGACAAGATTTCAGGGATCTAGGAAGCCAACAGCATCATTACCCTCCGCTTTCTCTTACAGGCCCAGCATAAGATTTTTCTTCAAGTGATTTTCTATCTTGTCAGCACATTCTACGTACGCTGTCATTTGGCTTTATAGTTACAGATCTGGGCAGGTAACGGTCAGCGTCTCCTAATCCCAGGGGGTAGGTGGATCCTCCAGGTTGTAAGTTCTATAGAAAAGGGCTTTCAATGCCCAAAATCATTAGAACAGTTTTGGGTGGAGGAGAATATTGTGGTCTAGAGGGAAAATGGTGATCATGGTAATACGGCCGGACTACACCACCGATAAAGCAGCCACAGCCGGTGACTGAGAGGAATCTGTGACTTCTCTGCATTCAGTGGTTACTACTCACCTGGGTAGTCATATGTGGGAATCTCCTCTTTACACCACTCATCTTCTCTCACATATGTCTCTGTAGGATTAATATGGGTCAGATCTTCACCCTGAAACAAATACTGTAAAAGTCACAGACAGATGGAGAAGTCCCATCTATGATCAGCTCTAATCCTGCCATATCCACCGCTCTCATTACACAAGTATAAAACATATAATACTGGTGGATAAAACAAGACTGAGCACAAGACCTTCACAGCCATCTACACATCATAGGGGAGATCTCCTGACACCTTCTCTCCATCTACCTGATGATCCTGAGGAGCACTGGGATCTTCTTGGTTACAGTCCTGTGGAAGAAGAGGATGGGGACATCTCTCTGGTGTTGTCCTCTTACTGGATAGATCTGGAGGTAACACATACAGGGACTGAATTCATTCTCTACATACAGATAATTATAGGCCGTGTGTATTTAGTCCTGTCTATTACCTGGTGATGTGAGGGGCTGGGGAACCTCCATTATGACGTCCTTGTACAGATCTCTGTGTCCTTCTAAATACTCCCACTCCTCCATGGAGAAATAGACAGCGACATCCTGACACCTTATAGGAACCTGACACACACAATGATACCATCATCCCCCCGATCCCATCATAGTGTTACTGTATAATGTCCCAGCATTCCCAGCAGTGTCACCTTTCCAGTCAGCAGCTCAATCATCTTGTAGATGAGTTCTAGGATCTTCTGGTCATTGATGTCCTCATGGATCAGGGGGTGAGGTGGAGGCCCCGTGATTGGGCTCAGGGGTCTTCCCCATCCCTCAGACACAGGGTCCTGACAGCGATCACTAGAGGTCTTCTTCACCATTGTGTAATCCTGGTTATGGAGAGACACATCAATAAATCTCACTACAGACATTTCCAGAGTCCTCACCTCTCCAGTTCTGTCCATCTGTTATTCCCATAGATAAGAATGATGTAATGTGACGTCATCAGAATCTCTCACCTCTCCAGTGAGACGGAAGAGGATCTCTAGGGTGAGGTGTAACATCCTCTCCGCCATCTTGTCTCTGTCCATATCCATCCTTGATGGGTAAATCAGGAAAATTCTCTTTTGTAGAAGATCTTCACTGAGAGGATCTGATATTGTAGAGACCTGAATGAGAAGAAGATGATCCGATGTAACACCATAAGAATCCTGTGTAATAATACACTTACTGGAGATAATAGGGGAAACATATGAGGAGATTTATTATCTTACAGGGTTTAGTTTTCTTCCCTGACATCTACTAATAAAACCTATATATTTAGGCCACAGACAACAAGCAGTTTCCTCCTCGGAGTCGGCAGCTGAACACGTTCCTCATAGACTCATCTTCCATAACACTAATTCTCGTCTCATTACCGACACTGGAATCGGCATTAGCAATACTGCAGGAGATATTCATTACACGCGACATGAGAAATAACTCCTTCATGATGAGGACGACATCTTCATCTTCTACTGCGGCTCTAGAGACAGATGTGGCCAGAGTCGGTCACTGCCTCCATCCCCACCGGCCGTCTATATGAAGGTTTCCCGTCTTCCCCGCACTGGAATCTTCTCTCACGTTAGATCTCAGCTCTGAGTCACACACAGAAGTTTGAGGCTTTTAGAAAAGATTTTTTGTTTCCACAATCACAACGGACAGAAAAGATCTGATCCCAAAGTCTCCATGTACAGTGATTTATGGGGATTATTTCTGGCCTTAGGCTTTCCTAATTAGCAAACGACATAATTCCTTATGGAAACATATTATATAGACACAGAGGATGTCCCCAGAAGTTCCATAGGATTCGGGAAAGGTGGTGTAACTCACCCATGTCACACTTGGCTCCTAATGCCATGGTCTCCTCCATCTCGGATACAATCCCTGATGTATATCCCTTCCAGAGTATGAAAGTGGTGATATGTGTGGACTTGAGAATATGTGTCTATTATAACCTGACCTGGTACGAGCTCATAACTCTGATAACGGACCTGTTGGTGAGGAGGAGCAATGCTTTATAGAGCACATTATGGTGAATGCTGTGTCTCATTCGTTTTGTTTATTTCTGAAAGTGTGATATTATATCTCTGTCCCTGTGGACGGTGATTATACGGATTATTCTGATCTTACACTGCATTGTCATATGTTTGTCATCTTATTTTGTGGAATCTTTCAATAAAAAGAGTTTAAAAAAAATAAATAATCCGTCACTATATGGAAAACAGAGTTACTGCACAATGTCAGTTATGTCTCGTCCTTAACGATTTTATTGTACCCCATTATCCTATACACTGTGGAGAAGATAGAAATCATAGGTCTGACAGCAATAGCTGGAATTGGAGCCCTCAACTTAAAATGAAAAAATATATATAATATATATAATATATATACACACACACTCACAGGGTCGGACTGGCCTGGCGGGGTATCGGGGAAATCCCCGGTGGACCATTGGCTGTGGGAAGAAAAGGAGGAGAAGAAGAAGAGAAGAAGAGAGAAAGAAAAAAAAGTCTGCGGTTTTTAGGGGCGTGGGCCTTTTAAAAGCGCAGGCAGAGTACGTGCAGGGGTGCGCGCATGCAGGGGTCATTACCTGAACCGCTGCGGCGCATGTCCCAATCAATACTGAAGAGTGTGCGCTTGCCGTCACTGGCATATGACATCACCGTTACACGCCACAAGCGATGTGCGCACACATTCACTGCCGGCCTCTGCTATGTCGGAGGCCATTTTACTAAGTGCACTGCGGACCTGCAGAGGAGGAGGACGCCGCACAGTGCTGGAAGCGCAGGAAGGTAAGAGGAATCTTTTTTTTGTCCTCTCTCTCTGTACATGAAGCCAGGACAAGGAGCCAGGATGGATACACATGGGGGCCAGGATGGGTATACATGGGGGGCCAGGATGGATACACATGGGGGGGCCAGGATGGGTACACATGGGGGGCCAGGATGGATACACATGGGGGGCCAGGATGGATACACATGGGGGCCAGGATGGATACACATGAGGGGCCAGGATGGATACACATGGGGGGACAGGATGGATACACATGAGGGGCCAGATGGATACACATGTGGGGCCAGGATGGATACACATGAGGGGCCAGGATGGGTACACATGGGGGGGCCAGGATGGATACACATGGGGGGCCAGGATGGGTACACATGGGGGACCAGGATGGATACACATGGGGGGGCCAGGATGGATACACATGAGGGGCCAGGATGGATACACATGAGGGGCCAGGATGGATACACATGAGGGGCCAGGATGGATACACATGAGGGGCCAGGATGGATACACATGGGGGGGGCCAGGATGGATACACATGGGGGGCCAGGATGGATACACATGGGGGGCCAGGATGGATACACATGGGGGGCCAGGATGGATACACATGGGGGGCCAGGATGGGTACACATGGGGGACCAGGATGGATACACATGGGGGGGCCAGGATGGATACACATGAGGGGCCAGGATGGATACACATGAGGGGCCAGGATGGATACACATGAGGGGCCAGGATGGATACACATGAGGGGCCAGGATGGATACACATGAGGGGCCAGGATGGGTACACATGGGGGGCCAGGATGGATACACATGAGGGGCCAGGATGGATACACATGGGGGGGCCAGGATGGATACACATGAGCGGCCAGGATGGATACACATGGGGGGGCCAGGATGGATACACATGAGTGGCCAGGATGGATACACATGAGCGGCCAGGATGGATACACATGGGGGGCCAGGATGGATACACATGGGGGGCCAGGATGGATACAAATGGGGGGACCAGGATGGGTACACATGGGGGGCCAGGATGGATACACATGGGGGGCCAGGATGGATACACATGGGGGGGCCAGGATGGATACACATGGGGGGGCCAGGATGGATACACATGGGGGGGCCAGGATGGATACACATGGGGGGCCAGGATGGATACACATGGGGGTGCCAGGATGGATAAACATGGGGGCCAGGATGGATACACATGGGGGCCAGGATGGATACACATGGGGGGCCAGGATGGAGACACATAGGGGTTAGGCTGGATGCATATGGGGGCCAGGATAGAGGCACATGGGGGACCAGGATGGAGACATATGGGGACAGGAAGGATACACATTGGGGTCCAGGATGGATATATGGGGAAGGGCAAGGATGGACATATATGGGGGCAGATTGCATATATGGGGATATGGGGGAAGAACAAAAGACCAGGAAGCATATATATATGGGGTCCAGGTTGGACATATATGGTGGATAAGGATGGATATATGGGGGAGCCAGGAAAAGGGACCAGGAAGGATATATGGTGGCTCAGGAAAGATATATAGGGGCAGGATAAGACACATATGAGGGCCAGTATGTATAGCTGGTGGAGCAGGATGGATATCTGGGGGCCAGGCTGGACAAGGGACATAGGGGACCAGGCTGGGGCATATCATAAAATAAAGAGGGCCAGGCTGGGTGAGATTATTAAATAAAGGGGGCCAGGATGAGGGACTAAATTACTGTTTGAGGGGCAGAATGAGGAACACGCTATATTAGTGCAATCATATAATCCCTTTAAAAACATGAAACTTTAATAAATTGAGGTAAAAAACACCCCCCTAGTGCAATAACACAATTAACAAACTATACAATAATAACCTACGATAGCCCTACGCTAGCCTGCTATCCCTTCCTGACAGTGGAGGTTGGCACCCTAAAAGATACGATTTGGCACCCCCACTCCGCGGCGGCTCTCCCAGACTTGCCCTAAATGACCCTTATAAACTACAGGTGGGAAAACAAAAAGCAAATAAAAGAGATGAAAAAGATAGTGCTTAATAAAATACACAGGCTGTTAATGTACAATATATAAAAGACAGGCTGTTACCGTATTTTTCGTTTTATAAGACGCTCCGGATTATAGGACGCACCACAAATTTTGAGGAGAAAAATAGGAAAAAATGTTTTTTTAATAAAATGGTGGTGCCTCCAGGTGTCTTATTGCTTATCGTGGGTGGTGGCTGCGGTGAAGTGGGGTCCCAGGGTCGCTGCTGGAGGAGGCAGGAGTGGGGTGATACTGCAGACCACAGGAAGGGATGAGAGGGTGCTCCGATGTGCAGTGCGCTGCCAGGGGGGCTCGTGCTGCTACCAGGGGGGCTCGTGCTGCTACCAGGGGGGCTCACGCTGCTGCCAGGGGGGGCTTGCGCTGCTGCCAGGGGGGCTCATGCTGCTACCAGGGGGCTCATGCTGCTGCCAGGGGGGCTGTACTGCTGCCAGGGGGGCTGTGCTGCTACCAGGGTGGGCTTGCGCTGATGCCAGGGGGGCTGTACTGCTGCCAGGGGGGCTCATGCTGCTACCAGGGGGGCTCATGCTGCTACCAAGGGGGGCTTGCGCTGCTGCCAGGGGGGTCTGTTCAGCAGCCCGGGGCTATGCCCACATTTACCGGGTGTCCGTCGGCGCTGTGGGTGTCTCCGGGTGCCCAGCCGTGTCTTCACGTGCCCAGCGGTGTCTCCGGTTCCAATCCCGGGGCTCTGGCGACATTTTGCGACAGGCCAGAGCCCCGGGGCTCCCTCTCGGTTCCCTCTGTTTTGGGCTCCGGCAATATGGCGGCCGCCGCCGGGGACGGCGCATGCGCTGATGATGATCTCGGGACTGAGATCTCAAGAGATGAGATTTCAGAGAGATGCACTTACAAAGCGGAAAATACGGTACATGTAAAGTAAACATAGAGTAACGTCTTGTATAACCAGTAGATAGTAGCACATCTTGTCTTTTTGGGTATTAATAGACCCCAGAAAATATAGATTCCATAAGCTACCAGTAGATAGTGGCAACCTTGTCTTTTTGGGTATTAATAGACTACAGAAAACATAGATTCCATATGCATTATCAGATAAAGCCAAAAAAAGAAAAAATCTCTCTGCAGTAAAATCAGACAAGCACAGACAAGAGGTAAAAAATAGCGTGGTTCAATAAAGGAACACCAGAATTATATCCATATTGGTTCCGATAGAAGGCAATGGATGATATCAATTGCCAGAAAAAAAATCAAAGAAACAGCTGGGGGTTAACCCAAACTTAGCTTCCAGCCTCGATGCGTTTCCCCGTTCACGGTTCATCAGGAGGCACTATAAGGAACTGTAATGATCCCAGTGCAGGTTTTGACCTGCACGTCAGGGGTTAATGTCTGGAGCCCAGTGCAGGCTTTGACCTGCATGCCTGGGGTTAATTATTGTGGCCTCTGTTTGGTTCAGGGAGAGTTTCTTCTACCCCTGAGAAACTCCAATCCCCGTCAGTTATACTTTTGCCTTTGGCCGAGTGTGTTGACCCCTGTGTGCCTGTTCGTTGTCTTATAGCTTGCTTATATGGTTCTGACCCGGTTCTGTCCCCGTTGTGAGTTTGCCTGTTGATTCTGTACTGCGCTACCCTCTCTGTGTATGACTCATTGCCTGTGACCTGACTATTCTCTGCTCGCCCCTCTTGTACTTTGCAGCTATCTCCGTGTATGACTTATTGGCTACGTCTTGACTTTCCGTTCTGTCTAATCCTCTGGTATTGTCGTGCTATCTCGTGCTTTGACCCCGGCTTGATCTGTTATCGCCCCTGTCTATGCCCCTTGGTAACTTTGTCCCGTAGTTACCCTGCTATGAGTTTTCCTGCAGCTCCTAGCTCTCTGAGGTTTAGGCCACGCCCCCAGCAGTCACGTGCTTCAGGTCCTGCTGTTCTGAAGTACGCACCTTCTCTGCTGCTGCCGGCTCCACAGGTATCTCTGAGCACAGTTTGCTTTACTCAGGACACGCGCACTGGCTCAGTGAGCAAGTTCAGTGCGGTGTTCCTGACAGGAACCAGCCAATTCATGGATATGAGGTGTCCAGATAGAAAGGCAAACCTGTCCAAATGCCATAAAGGACTAGTTTATATATCCTAACATGGAGTCCAAGGACCAATCATGTCCAGCCAAGACAAACACACCCACATTTCCCAGGTCGCACCAGGTCATAGATAGTCTCCTTAATGAATTTGAACAAAGAAAAAAATGAAAAAAACCCACACATCAAACCCTATTTCCAGCGGTATAAATCAAAAAGGGGATAGAATGAATTTCCAGCGGTATAAATCAAAAAGGGGATAGAATGATATTATGTACAAAGCAGGAGACATAGAATGAATGAAATACCTGAAATCCACGCTGAAGGTTTCACAATCAAGTCACTGTGATGTTTCCATAAACGGTCATAAAATATAACATGTCTCGACAGTTATAGACGTGCGCTCCTGATGATTACAATACAAGCTGAGCGTACGAACATGGTCGCCCCCAATGTCCTGTGGCGCTCCTCTGGGCAGGCGCAGACAGGCGTCTCATACTTGATGATTGCAGGCGTGCGCTCCGGTGTGGAACGCCAGCCACTTTCTGTATACTAGGAGATGGCAGGTTTTTGGACATGCGCAATGAAGGTTTTAGGCGGCGAACCAGGATGGATATTTGGGGGAGCCAGGAAAAGGGACCAGGAAGGATATAAGGGGGCAGGATAAGACACATATGAGGGCCAGTATGTATAGCTGGGGGTGCAGGATGGATATCTGGGGGCCAGGCTGGACAAGGGACATAGGAGGCCAGACTGGGGCACATCATAAAATAAAGGGGGCCAGGCTGGGCAAGATTATTAAATAAAGGGGGCCAGGATGAGGGACTAAATTACTGTTTAGGGCCAGAATGAGGAACACGCTATATTAATTTATGGTGACAAGTGGGAAACATAATTTCTTTACGGTCCAATTAGGGACATTATTACTACTATAATATAATTTACTTTTTAGGAAACACATTGGAGATCCGCACGACGGAGGCAAGCGCAAGCAAAAGGCAACAGGATTAACCACCTCTAAGATTTTGTAAGGACCAATAAACTTGGGACTCAACTTAGCAGAAGGAACCTTCAAACTTATATTCTTGGTCCTTAACCGTACCTTATCGCCCTCCTGGAATGCCAGCGCCACCAACAACAAACACCACACAGAATCACGGCCCCCACAGCACCTCACACAGTATTATGGCCACCACACCCTGCTACAGAAAATAAGGATCCCCAGTCACTATGGAGGCATTTACAGTCCACCACAACCCCTTACTCAGCATAATGGCCCGTACCAGCCACACATTCAGATTCCTCTTGATAAAGCGGCCTGAGGCGCCGCGAAACACGCGTCGGGGGTGGCACAGCCTGGTTCTCCCTTCCTCCCTGTCTCGGTAAGCTCCCCTGTGGTCTGTCTTTGATATTATTTGGTTGCATCTTGCAGCGGGTCACTATACTACACTAGCGCCCTCTCTCACTTCATCTTTTGATGTTTAATTCTGGATTTACTGTTTGGGCGCTTCTATCATACTATTACTTGCAGGACATGGGCCCATATGGGGAAGCACACTGGGGCTACCTTTCCACCTTGGTGGAGGAGTAGGGTATTTTGGGTTGATACCATCTATTTTGTCTGACTAGCATATTGTTACATATGTATTATCTGTAGTACTTTATTCTAAGAAAATGTGACTATTTTATATGCTATTTATCGCATGCTCTTATTCTGTCTCCTGGTTTTCACAGTGTATTTTGAGCTTGTGCAATTGGCGCTGGTGTTTGGGTTGCTCTTTCCCATCTCCATTATGCCACATTATGTCCAAGGGATTTTTGTTGCCAGCCACACATTCAGTATGAGAGTCCCAACAGCTCTTCCCTTAATATTAAGCCTCCACAATTCCTGATTTAAAAGCACACACACTATTCCCCCAACCCTGTTCCCGAGGTGCGCTGCTCCGGTCTGTGCGGTGTGAGTACTGAGGCTCCATACTACAGGTGTGATGTAGTGACGTCATTGTGCCTGCAGTGCACGGAGTCTCAGACTCACAGGTGAAGGCTGAATGGTGGATCAGGAGCTTTGGACTCCCTGACTCACTATTCTATTCAATGGTATCACCGTCATGGGAGTGTGGATATCGCTGAAACTGTGATGATGGGAAGGAGAGGGCGACCAATACCAAACCCCACGAGCCCTGTCAATGTATGGGCATCATAGCAACCGAGTGGGCTACCTTTATGGATGATACACTCCTGCCTATCCAACTATTGTATGGTAAATATCTCATAGGTCCGGGGTTCATTAGTATCTGCACCAAGAATGAGGCGAAGTGACTCTACGGAATCACTGGGAAGAGGGAGAGTTTCAGGAAGGAAGAGTCTAGGTGGTGCACCAGGTCTGGTGACCTTGTTGACCCAGCTTCCTGTTATTATAAAGGCCATAGCCTCAAAGGAAAGGGGTGCGAGGAGGAATCTGAGGTACCGGCCATGGTAAAGTGCCCGAGGCAGCTGGTTGTGGGGCAGAACCCTGCTTACAGGGGCATAATGGGGGCATTACACTGTGTGGAGCCAAGAAAGGGGCCCTGTACTATGGGAACACTCCGTCTCCTCACTGCCTGTCCTCCATAGTGGGGTCGTATGTATCTATTACAGGAAACAGAAACGTGAGGATTCTTATACAGAGTCTCAGTGCAGAAGGGGTTAATGTCCCCCACGCTCAGTAATGGGGAATCTCCACATACCTCCACCTGCAGAGCCGCACTCCACATATATGGCTGCTCTGTGCACAGGACCTGTGATGAGGTCACAGGAGGGGAGGAGTCAGGGGTCACATGATCTCCGGAGTGCAGACCTCCATGGAGGCTTCTCCTCAGCCAGTGACATTCCCGCCATTATTCGCCCCTCACTACTGGCACAATTACCCCGCGCAGTGGTGTGGGGGGCGGTCCGCCCCAGGCGGCACGTGTGTGGGGGCGGGGGTGGCGTAGCGGGGGGTGGTCCGCCCCAGGCGGCACGTGTGTGGGGGCGGGGGTGGTGTAGCGGGGGGTGGTCCGCCCCAGGCGGCACGTGTGTGGGGGCGGGGGTGGCGTAGCGGGGGGTGGTCCGCCCCAGGCGGCACGTGTGTGGGGGCGGGGGTGGCGTAGCGGGGGGCGGTCCGCCCCAGGCGGCACGTGTGTGGGGGCGGGGGTGGCGTAGCGGGGGGCGGTCCGCCCCAGGCGGCACGTGTGTGGGGGCGGGGGTGGCGTAGCGGGGGGCGGTCCGCCCCAGGCGGCACGTGTGTGGGGGCGGGGGTGGCGTAGCGGGGGGCGGTCCGCCCCAGGCGGCACGTGTGTGGGGGCGGCGCAGCAGCAGCAATTCAATTCCTCTCCTCTGACTGGGAGAACCGCGCGGACTCCGCGGAGGCCCAGTGCAGGCGCTTTCTACCTTCTACGCCACTGCCTTGCTGGACTCGGAGCCCCGGCTGCTTTCCGCTCCTGAGCCGGTGCTGGGCGGAGGTGTTCGGTCGGAGCTGCCAGAAGAACACGTGGCGTGTGGCTGAGGTGACGCAGGAGGAGCGGATCCCGGGACACAGGAGCCGGTGAGTGAGGGGGACGGCGGGAAGCGCTGCCCAGCCTGCCCATGATGTCTGTGAGGGGAGGGAGACACCGCGGTATGTGATTGCCCCTTGAATTTCATTCCATCATGTAATGTTATGCTACAGGGGGCGGCATCTAGGTAATTACTCCCTCTCCCCCATTTACTAATGCTAAAGTTGAGGCTCCCTAATCCTTGGAGTTGGATTGCCTACATCTTCATATAGCTGATATTATGCAAAAGAGTTGGGCTCTGTAGGGAGAGGACATGGGGGCTGTGCAGAGGAGGACATGGGGGGGCTCTGTAGGGAGAGCACATGGGGGGCTGTGCAGAGGAGGACATGGGGGGGCTCTGTAGGGAGAGGACATGGGGGCTGTGCAGAGGAGGACATGGGGGGGCTCTGTAGGGAGAGGACATGAGGGGCTGTGCAGAGGAGGACATGGGGGGGCTCTGTAGGGAGAGGACATGGGGGGGCTCTGTAGGGAGAGGACATGAGGGCTGTGCAGAGGAGGACATGGGGGGGCTCTGTAGGGAGAGGACATGGGGGGCTCTGTAGGGAGAGGACATGAGGGCTGTGCAGAGGAGGACATGGGGGGGCTCTGTAGGGAGAGGACATGAGGGCTGTGCAGAGGAGGACATGGGGGGGCTCTGTAGGGAGAGGACATGGGGGGCTCTGTAGGGAGAGGACATGAGGGCTGTGCAGAGGAGGACATGGGGGGGCTCTGTAGGGAGAGGACATGAGGGCTGTGCAGAGGAGGACATGGGGGGGCTCTGTAGGGAGAGGACATGGGGGGCTGTGCAGAGGAGGACATGGGGGGGCTCTGTAGGGAGAGGACATGAGGGCTGTGCAGAGGAGGACATGGGGGGGCTCTGTAGGGAGAGGACATGAGGGCTGTAGGGAGAGGACATGGGGGGCTCTGTAGGGAGAGGACATGAGGGCTGTGCAGAGGAGGACATGGGGGGGCTCTGTAGGGAGAGGACATGAGGGCTGTGCAGAGGAGGACATGGGGGGGCTCTGTAGGGAGAGGACATGGGGGCTGTGCAGAGGAGGACATGGGGGGGCTCTGTAGGGAGAGGACATGGGGGCTGTGCAGAGGAGGACATGGGGGGGCTCTGTAGGGAGAGGACATGAGGGCTGTGCAGAGGAGGACATGGGGGGGCTCTGTAGGGAGAGGACATGGGGGCTGTGCAGAGGAGGACATGGGGGGGCTCTGTAGGGAGAGGACATGAGGGCTGTGCAGAGGAGGACATGGGGGGGCTCTGTAGGGAGAGGACATGAGGGCTGTAGGGAGAGGACATGGGGGGGCTCTGTAGGGAGAGGACATGAGGGCTGTGCAGAGGAGGACATGGGGGGGCTCTGTAGGGAGAGGACATGGGGGGCTGTAGGGAGAGGACATGGGGGGCTCTGTAGGGAGAGGACATGGGGGGCTGTAGGGAGAGGACATGGGGGGCTCTGTAGGGAGAGGACATGGGGGGCTGTGCAGAGGAGGACATGGGGGGCTCTGTAGGGAGAGGACATGGGGGGGCTGTGCAGAGGAGGACATGGGGGGCTCTGTAGGGAGAGGACATGGGGGGGCTCTGTAGGGAGAGGACATGGGGGGCTGTGCAGAGGAGGACATGGGGGGGCTCTGTAGGGAGAGGACATGAGGGCTGTGCAGAGGAGGACATGGGGGGGCTCTGTAGGGAGAGGACATGAGGGCTGTGCAGAGGAGGACATGGGGGGGCTCTGTAGGGAGAGGACATGAGGGCTGTGCAGAGGAGGACATGGGGGGGCTCTGTAGGGAGAGGACATGGGGGGGCTCTGTAGGGAGAGGACATGAGGGCTGTGCAGAGGAGGACATGGGGGGGCTCTGTAGGGAGAGGACATGGGGGGGCTCTGTAGGGAGAGGACATGAGGGCTGTGCAGAGGAGGACATGGGGGGGCTCTGTAGGGAGAGGACATGATTGCTGTGCAGAGGAGGACATGGGGGGGCTCTGTAGGGAGAGGACATGGGGGGGCTCTGTAGGGAGAGGACATGGGGGGGCTCTGTAGGGAGAGGACATGGGGGGGCTCTGTAGGGAGAGGACATGAGGGCTGTGCAGAGGAGGACATGGGGGGGCTCTGTAGGGAGAGGACATGAGGGCTGTGCAGAGGAGGACATGGGGGGCTCTGTAGGGAGAGGACATGGGGGGCTGTGCAGAGGAGGACATGGGGGGCTCTGTAGGGAGAGGACATGAGGGCTGTGCAGAGGAGCACATGGGGGGCTCTGTAGGGAGAGGACATGGGGGGCTGTGCAGAGGAGGACATGGGGGGGCTCTGTAGGGAGAGGACATGGGGGGCTGTGCAGAGGAGGACATGGGGGGGCTCTGTAGGGAGAGGACATGGGGGGGCTGTGCAGAGGAGGACATGGGGGGGCTCTGTAGGGAGAGGACATGGGGGGGCTGTGCAGAGGAGGACATGGGGGGGCTCTGTAGGGAGAGGACATGGGGGGCTGTGCAGAGGAGGACATGGGGGGGCTCTGTAGGGAGAGGACATGGGGGGCTGTGCAGAGGAGGACATGGGAGGGCTCTGTAGGGAGAGGACATGGGGGCTGTGCAGAGGAGGACATGGGGGGGCTCTGTAGGGAGAGGACATGGGGGGGGCTGTGCAGAGGAGGACATGGGGGGGGGGGGGGCTGTGCAGAGGAGGACATGGGGGGGCTGTGCAGAGGAGGACATGGGGGGGCTCTGTAGGGAGAGGACATGGGGGGGCTCTGTAGGGAGAGGACATGGGGGGGCTGTGCAGGGGAGGACATGGGGGGGGGCTGTGCAGGGGAGGACATGGGGGGGGGGCTGTGCAGGGAGAGGACATGGGGGGGCTGTGCAGGGAGAGGACATGGGGGGGCTGTGCAGAGGAGGACATGGGGGGGCTCTGTAGGGAGAGGACATGGGGGGGCTCTGTAGGGAGAGGACATGGGGGGGCTCTGTAGGAGGGACATGGGGGACTGTGCAGGGGGGTACATGGGGAAGCTGTGCAGGGGAGGACATGGGGGGCTGTGCTGGGGGGTACATGGGGAGGCTGTGTAGGGGAGGACATGGAGGGGCTGTGCAGGGGGGTACACGGGGGAGGGGGGCTGTGCAAGGGGAGAACATGAGGGCTCTGTAGGGGGTGTACTGTGGGTCTGTGCAGGGGGAAGACACGTGGGTCTCCTTACACTGTTTTATGGTGCAGCTCTCGGCAGGGCAGTGGTGGAGGTTCAGTAGGGTCATCACGCTAATACATACACATATATATATATAGAGAGAGAGAGAACTGCAAGAAGATGAAAGTCTAGAAATTTAGAAATAATAACAGCAGAGTTAGTAGTAGACTAAAAATTAGATCTTTGAGTGTAGTGTGGGCTCTTCGGATTCTTCCGGATTATCAGCGACCAAAGGGGCGGCAAATTTTTCGACCGCCCCGGGCGCCACAAACAGTTGCTATGCCACTGACCCCACGCCGCCTTCTCTACACAGTGTTATGTGTGGAATGTAACGTGTGGTTTCTCTGGAGGGAAATAGACCCCACACAGGAGGGAATTCTCACCAGTTACCGGCCGTCTACTATATGGCGGCATATGATTGTGCTATCGGCTCCACACCAGGAGCTAAAATGCCCAAATCTCTAATATAACCGCTATAAGAGAAGATATAACAAATTTCCCCTAAACTCACACAGCGGAGGAGGCCTCACTTGGAGCAATGTGACTCGCGCACAGAAAATCTATTCCCGGTTCTGTGATAAGTTAGCGGCCGACAGGAAGAAGAAAGGTCTGAATTACAGCCCAGACTGGAGGAGAAACTGCAGGAGTTAGAATTGGCCAATCAGCGCTCTTCACCCCTATACTTATCTACACAAATACAAGATATGAAATGACAATTAGACGCCATTCTCACCACCAGAACGGAGAGGCGCTAACTTGGAGTAAAGCCGCGTTTTATCCAGGGCTGTGGAGTCGGTAAGCCAAACCTGCGACTCCGACTCCTCAATTTCCCTTACTCCGACTCCAACTCCGACTCCCACACATATTGCTTATATTTAAGTGAAAAATTTATTGTAGTACAATGTGAACCTCAGACATTTAATCATTTTTATGATCCAATAATCAAGATATTTAGATAGACCAGAATATATATTGGTGTACTACCCGGTTTTCATTCTTTTTGGTACAGATACGATATGGATAGACAGATATGGATAAATGGATAGATAGAGCAGATTTCTAATCTGCTTTTGCTATTGAAAACATTATCTATGAGCTCAAAAACCTTTCAGGTGATGCGGTTTTTTAAAAAGATGATCAGCTTTTGCAGCGGAAAAACGTATCCTCAAAAAACACAGGAAAAACGCTGTGTGTGAATGTAGCCTTAGATCAGTAATAGAACAGCCATTTATAGTACATTTCATAACTTTCCCAAACTCCTATTAAAAAATATTCAGCACATCCTGCATTGAATTACTGTACCCAATTTATTATATATTTTAGGAGTCGGTCCATTTTATACCAACTCCAACTCCGACTCCACGAAAATGAGCACCGACTCCACGACTCCGACTCCACAGCCCTGGTTTTATCACCATGCCAATAAGCCTAATAAGATGCCGCTCGTAAGCTCAGAATGAGAGAGTCACTGCATATAATCTCCTCTATAAAAGACCCTAAGGGTCAGACCTCAGCCCACCCCGATGTCATGTATAGCACTTATAATGAATACCCCCAGAGTTTGTATTCGCCCCCACAATCACCCCCCCCCACTACTGGAGTCATTCCTTCACACACTACATCTACCTAACCTGACTGAGTCCGCGGCACAACAACTCCATTTACACATCTCTGAGGAGGAAATAGTTTCAACAACCAAAAAACTAAAAAGAGGAAAGGCCCCGGGGCCGGATGGTCTTACAGCAATATATTATAAAAAATGCAGCGATGTGCTGACACCACCTATAAAAACCTCTGTAATTCACTACTAAATGGCTCACAGCTGCCCCCTGAGTTCTACGTGGCGCATGTAACCGTAATCCCTAATCCTAAGAAAGATCATCTCACCACAAATTATAGACCTATATCCCTCTTATACATTGACTTCAAAATCTTTACATCCATTGTGACTAACGGGATCAATAAAATCCTCCCTCACCTCATCCATCGGGATCAGGTTGGTTTTATACCAGCGCGACAGGCCCCAGATAATATTAGGAGAGCGTTAAATATTATTCATACAACTAACCTACAGCGAAAGCGACTTCTCCTGCTTGCATTAGATACTGAGAGGGCTTTCGATTCGGCGTCCTGGACATATCTCTTTACGGTTCTATCGGAAGTCGGATTCTCCCCTAAACTTATAAAGTGCCTCCAATTGTTATATGATAGCCCTATCGCTTATGTAAAACTCCCGTCACCACACCCCCCTCCAATTAATATTCAGAGGGTACCAGGCAGGGCTGTCCTCTATCTCCGGATCTTTTTGCACTTGCAATGGAACCCATTGTGGAAGCAATAAGGAGAGATCAGAATATCCTGGGCCCTGAGAATATGGGAGACCAATATAAAGTCAGCCTCTTTGCGGATGATCTCCTGCTAACATTAATAAGTCCCCACACTACACTCCCTCACTTGTTTTCTCTCCTTCACAAATTTGAGAAGATCTCAGGGTTAAAGATTAACATTGATAAATCCGAAGCATTATTTGTAAATTTTCCTAAGAGCAAACTAATATAGCCTCCCATTTTGGGTTTATAGACAAAGAACATTATCTAACATATCTGGGTATCAACTTAACAGCCAACAGGTCACCTCTGTTTAGGTGGAATTACACTCCACTGATCCACAACTTCCAGAGGGACCTGGATAGATGGGCTTCCTCAAAGTTATCCTGGCTCGGCAGAATACAGGCATTAAAAATGGTGTCACGGCCTCACTTCTTATATCTATTTAGGTCCCTCCCAATTATGGTACCAGCCAGAACGATCACTCATTCACACTCTATGATGTCTAAGTTTCTTTGGCTCAGAAAACAACCCAGAATTGTGCAAAAACTTATGTTCCGTCACAGAAAAGAAGGGGGTTTATCCCTCCCTAATTTTACACTTTATTACAAGTCGGCACAGATTGCTCCATTAATAAGTGCGTGTTCATATCCCAATAGTCCGAGATGGGTTATTCTGGAATCATTTCTCTCCAAACCATTCTCTTTATCAGGCCTAATGTGGATCACAGACCGACTTCCACGGGGGTTAATGAATGTGGCTCCTTTTACAGTCCACTCGTTGCTTCTTTGGAGGAAAGTCCGGTTTAAATATAACTTACAATCAAGCCCTTCTCCCCTGACTGCTATATTACAAAACCCCATGTTCCCGCCAGGCCTTGAGCCACAAATGTTTTCTTGGTGGAAGCTGAAAGGTATTCATATACTTAAACATTTGTGTCCCCATTTAATATCTTACTTGACAGACAGGAATTTGTTCAAACATTTGAACCTCCAGTTAGGGAGGTAATGCGACTGAACCAGATCTTCCACTTTGCAAAGCAGATCCTCCCGAGCGGTACTACTCTCAGGGCAACCAGTTTTGAAAATAAATGTCTAAATGACCCTTTGGGCAGGGGAACGATCTCTCATTGACAGTAGTGTAGCTACCGGGGGGGGGGGCAGAGGGGGCGGTGGCCCCGGGCCCCGTGCTCTGATGGGGCCCACCCGAGCTATGCTATGTAACTATATCGGCGTGCAGATCGTGCCGATACAATTCCATGCTGCAGCAGGGAGTGAGTCATGTGACCGCTCTTCTGCAGAGGAGAGGGGGAGGTCACTCACCCAATCCTGGCTGAGCGCGCTCTCCTTGAAAGCTCCCTGCTGCAGAGAAGTCATCAGCTCCAGCAGCAGCCTGGACGCAGGGGGCTCTGCCTCTGCCTGTGAGCTGAGTTCACTGTCTGCTCTGCACTTGATTGCTTCTGACTGAGAGGAGCCTGACAGCTGAGGAGCGTGCTGCTCCAGGACCGGTGGACACTGCACACAGCATGGGGATTGATGAGTATCTATGGTAATTACTATTTGAAGTGTCTAATCTGTTGCTTTGGATATATACATACAACTTACTGCTATTTGGGTGTAATATTCATTACATGACGCTCTCCTTACGTGTTACATAGTTTTCAGGCACTTTGCAGCGGTCACTGATGCGCTATATGGCGATGCTTTGTCTTGGCCTGGGAATTTACTGCACTTTGGGACTGAGAGAAAACCAGGAAAAGTGCAAACTAGAGATCGCACTGCTAGCTGCAGGCATTGAGCTGTGCAGAGAGAGCGGCGCATCCTCCCTGGCAGAGGGAGGGTTAAACCAGTGTATCACCTTATCTCGCTGTTTGTGCTGGCGTGTAATTATTAACCTACCCATTACCAGGCTGACAACGAGTCCTGGAGGATTAGGGGATGTGCACACGTTGTGGATTACTCTGCGGATTTTTCCGCGCGGATTTGGCCAAATCCACAGGTAAATCCACAGGTTAAATGACCGGCGTTTTACCTGCGGATTTAGTGCAGATTTTGTGCGGATTTCCCCTGCGTTTTTACACCTGCAGATTCCTATAATGGAGCAGGTGACAAAACGCTGCGGATTCCGCACAAAGAATGGACATGCTGCAGATTTAAATCCGCAGAAAATCCGCAGCGTGTGCACTGTGTTCTTCATTTCTCATAGACTGTACTGTACAACGCAGCAGGAACTGCTGCAGATCCGCAGGACCAAATCCACTGCGGATCCGCAGCAGAATCCGCAACGTCTGCACACAGCCTAACTAGTGTTTGCTGCTCCTACTGGGAAGTGAAGTCTGGCACTTGTAGTGCCACAGCAGCAGTTAGTGCTTGATGACAAATAGCTGTGGAATAGTGTTTCTATGCAGCGATTGTTAGTGGCATGGACATGTTACTAGTGTGATATACCGTATTAGTATCAGTAATGCAGGTGACTTATCGTTAATCCTACAATGTGGTGAGCTACAGGGGGAGGGAGGTCACCCCGGGACCAGCGCTCTGAGGGGACCCAACCACAGCATGCCGCTAGTGTTACATTCTGCGGCCGATCAGGCAGAATCGATCTCCCTGCTCTGCCACCCGGCCCCTATGGGGCCCCTGAGCAGGCGTTAGGGCCCTGCGCCAGCAGTGGGTCCCCACCTGTCATTGCAAAATCAACTGTGTTGGCTGGAGGCCATTTCAGCTGACTCCATTGATGAGAGAAGGAGCATTACACTTCCTCTCCCATCATCCCCCTCTCATCAGCTTCTGATGTCACTAAAGCCAACACTGACAGGGGGTCGCAATGACGTCACTACTCGGAGCCTACAGTCCGGAGATGTGCGGGAGCTCGCAGCAGTGAAGAAACCAGGAGGAAAGGTGAGTTTTGGAATTATTTTTTATGAGGCTGCCTATGGGGTGCATTATATAAAGGGCTGCATTATTCTATAGGGTCTGCCTATGGGGAGTGCATTATACTATACTGAGGACTATAGTGAACTTGTCTGGCACATTATACTATATGGAGGCTATCTAGCGGGCCATCATACAGTGTGGAGATTACAGTGTTGGAGCTATCAAACAATTTGGGGAATACTAAGCGGTCAGTGTATATACAGTGAGGGGGGATTAGACTGTGTATAAGAGCATCATACTGTGTATAGGGGAGCATCATACTGTGTATAGGGGAGCATCATACAGTGTATAGGGGAGCATCATACAGTGTATAGGGGAGCATCATACAGTGTATAGGGGAGCATCATACAGTGTATAGGGGAGCATCATACAGTGTATAGGGGAGCATCATACAGTGTATAGGGGAGCATCATACAGTGTATAGGGGAGCATCATACAGTGTATAGGGAGACTCATGACATTATTAAATGTAAAGTGGGCACTTATTGTTATAGGGAACTCAGGTAACTGTGACTGTCAAAGGGGCACAAATGGCGCTATTACTTTCTAGGGGACAAAATATGGGCACTGTTTTCGAGAGTTGCTTTAGAATTTAGAGGGCACAGAGAACCACACAGCAGGTCCAGTTAAAGGGACACATACAGCAGCAGCGGCTCAGCATTGGGGTATCATCAGGGTAAGGAGTTTGTGCAGGTAGGGAGTAGTCCCATTGGTGACAGTGCTGAAAATTTGAGACATGAAATGAATCTTTGTTGTAATCTCTGCAGACGAGTCCTTCCTGGAAGAAGTTGTCATGTTGGTCTGGGCCAGATGGAAAAGTGAACGATTCCATCAGAAAGAACGTCAGCTGTAAGTTACCATCTGTAACTGTGCTGTGATCTCTTATACAGTATGTTGTGTAGGACGGGTATCTACCACTCACTATATGGCGGTAATATCAATATTGGTCTTTATTTAGAAATTATATTCAGCAACAGCGCCGTCCTCTGCTGAGGTTCTCCTCCACTATTACTGGGCATCACCGAGTTGTAATCAAGGTTACCTGGTTGGGAGCTCACTCAGAAGTTTCGCCCCCCCGAACCAAAACCCTAGCTACGCCTCTACTCATTGATCTACTATGCTATAAATTCTCCACAAAATGATAAAAAATTGAAGTATGCAGTATGTTACAGTGGGAGGAGGATTTGGGGTTTGAACAGTCAATTGATGAATGGTATCCTTTGCTGTGACACCATATCATGAGGTAGTCACCAGACTTCCCTTGTGGAGACCTCCTTAAAACTATTGCACAGAGTCTATTATGTACCGGAAAAAATTCACAGCATTTTTCCTAAAATCTCGGGAGACTGTTTTAGGGGCTGTGGAATATCTGGTGACATGAGACATATTTGGTGGTCTTGTACGGTGGTTTCTGGGCTTTGGGAGAAGGTGAAGCGTCTGATAGCACAGATGTATGGTGGACCGGTTAATCTGGAACCTTCTACCCTTTTACTGGGAACCAGGCCTTCCCAGCTTCCAAAAAGCTTTCAGAAGCTAGTAAACTACTTATGTATGGCCACTAAAATCCACATTGCGGCAAAGTGGAAGTTGCCCTCACTGCCAAGATCTATGGTGAAAGAGAAGATGAACAACATTAGAATCGTAGAGTTGGAAGGGACCTCCTGGGCCATCTGGTCCAACCCCCTGCTCAAAGCAGGATTCGCTAAATCATCCCAGTCAGATGTCTGTCCAGCCTCTGTTTGAAGACTTCCATTGAAGGAGAACTCACCACTTCTCGTGGCAGTTTGTTCCACTCATTGATCACTCTAACTGTCAAAAAGTTTTTTCTAATATCTAATCTGTGTCTCCTCCCATTCAGTTTCATCCCATTGCTTCTAGTCTTTCCTTGTGCAAATGAGAATAAGGTTGATCCTTCTACAATGTGACAGCCCTTTAGATATTTGTAGACAGCTATTAAGTCTCCTCTCAGTCTTCTCTTTTGCAAACTAAACATTCCCAAATCCTGCAACCTTTCCTCATAAGACAGGGTTTGCAGACCGATCACCATTCTGGTCGCTCTTTTCTGAACTTGCTCCAGATTGTTGATGTCTTTTTTAAAATGTGGTGCCCAAAACTGGACACAATATTCCAGATGAGGTCTGACCAAAGAGGAGTAGAGGGAAATAATGACTTCACGTGATCTAGACTGTATGCTTCTGTTAATACATCCTAGAATTGCATTTGCCTTTTTTGCTGCTGCATCACACTGTTGACTCATATTCAGTCTGTGATCTATTAGTATACCCAAGTCTTTTTCACATGTGCTCTTGCTTAGCCCTATTCCTCCCATTCTGTATATGCTTTTTTCATTTTTATTGCCCAGATGTAGCACTTTGCATTTTTCCCTGTTAAAAATGTTATTCTCATTTGTGGCCCCAGCTTTTCTTGTAGAATAAATCCCTTTCTCACACAGTCCTGTAGTAATGACTTTGTTCTCACGTTTTGTAGGAGGGTTCGTCTGACTCCATCTTATGTTATCAGTATAAGTGCGAGAGATGAGAGACTGACGACCACAGTTTTACCGTGTGTGTCCGGCGTCAGTTCTACAGTGTGAGAGATGCAGGGTCTGTGACCGAAGCTGGGGGTATACGGGTGTATACAGCATACACAGAGGGGTCTGTGACCGAAGCTGGGGGTGTACGGGTGTATACAGCATACACAGGGGTCTGCGACCAAAGCTGGGGGTATACGGGTGTATACAGAGTACACAGGGATCTGTGACCGAAGCTGGGGGTATACAGGTGTATACAGTGTACACAGGGGTCTGTTACGAAAGCTGGGGATATACGAGTGTATACAGCATACACAGAGGGGTCTATGACTGAAGCTGGGGGTATACGGGTGTATACAGCGTACACAGGGGGGTCTGCGACCGAACCTGGGGGTATACGGGTGTATACAGCGCAAACAGGGGTCTGCGACCAAAACTGGGGATATACGGGTGCATACAGTGAACACGGGGCTGTGACCGAATCTGGGGGTATACGGTGTATGCAGCGTACACAGAGGGGTCTGCGACCGAAGCTGGGGGTATACGGGTGTAGACAGCATACACAAAAGGGTCCATGACTGAAGCTGGGGGTATACGGGTGTATACAGCGTACACAGGGGGTCTGTGACCAAAGCTGGGGGTATACAGGTGTATACAACGTACACAGGGGTCTGTTACCGAAGCTGGGGGTATACGGGTGTATACAGCGTACACAGGGGTCTGTTACCGAAGCTGGGGGTATACGGGTGTATACAACGTACACAGGGGTCTGTTACCGAAGCTGGGGGTATACGGGTGTATACAGCATACACAGAAGAGTCTATGACTGAAGCTGGGGGTATACGGGTGTATACAGTGTACACAGGGGTCTGTTACCAAAGCTGGGGTATACAGGTGTATACAGTGTACACAGGGGTCTGTTACCAAAGCTGGGGATATACGGGTGTATACAGCATACACAGAGGGGTCTGCGACTGAAGTTGGGGGTATACAGGTGTATATAGTGTGAGGGACGCGGGGTCTGTGACTGAAGCTTGGGGTAAACAGGTGTATACGGTATACACAGGGGTCTGCGACTGAAGCTGGGGGTATACGGGTGTATACAGCGTACACAGAGGTGTCTGCGACCGAACCTGGGGGTATATGGGTGTATACAGCAAACAGAGGGGTCTACAACCGAACCTGGGGGTATACAGAGAACACAGAGGGGTCCACACAAACACGGCTTCGCTCCGTACACCTCGTACACACACGGCTCCGCTCCGTACACCTCGTACACACAGGACTCCGCTCCGTACACCTCGTACACACGCGGCTCCGCTCCGTACACCTCGTACACACAGGGCTCCGCTCCGTACACCTCGTACACACACGGCTCCGCTCCGTACACCTCGTACACACGCGGCTCCGCTCCGTACACCTCGTACACACGCGGCTCCGCTCCGTACACCTCGTACACACGCGGCTCCGCTCCGTACACCTCGTACACACGCGGCTCTGCTACATCCACCCTGTAAACCCCTCCTGACCCCACACATAAACTTCCCCTCATCCAGCACCATGACAACCAGCACAGCAGAGTCCTGCCCACACTGAGGCCCCTGATCATGTGACCCCTGACTCCTCCCCTCCTGTGACCTCATCACAGGTCCTGTGCGCACAGAGCAACTGTAGAAATCTCCGGCCTCGGGGGTCTCACCAGACTTCGCTCTTTTCTTGCAGGGGCCGCAGTGGATTTCATCCTGGATCCATAGAGCTGAATAGAGGAGCGATGTTCCTTCACTCTGATAGGAATTGATGGTGACGTTTGTCCAACGTCCACGTTACCGGGTAAATCCCCCCCAGGACTGCAGCCGGTAAAGACCCCGATATCCACAGGTGTCCCCTCTAATTGGGGGAAAGGGATAGAAAAGCCTCTTATCCCGAGGGGAAACCCTGTACATGGAGACATCGGCCTCAGATCTCTCCTGTCCTGTTCTTCCAGAAAAGCCTCAAACTTCTGTGTGTGACTCAGAGCTGAGATCTAACGGGAGAGAAGATTCCAGTGCGGGGAAGACGGGAAACCTTCATATAGACGGCCGGTGGGGATGGAGGCAGTGACCGACTCTGGCCAAATCTGTCTCTAGAGCCGCAGTAGAAGATGAAGATGTCGTCCTCATCATGAAGGAGTTATTTCTCATGTCGCGTGTAATGAATCTCTCCTGCAGTATTGCTAATGCCGATTCCAGTGTCGGTAATGAGACGAGAATTAGCGTTATGGAAGATGAGTCTATGAGGAACGTGTTCAGCTGCCGACTCCGAGGAGGAAACTGCTTGTTGTCTGTGGCCTAAATATATAGGTTTTATTAGTAGATGTCAGGGAAGAAAACTAAACCCTGTAAGATAATAAATCTCCTCATATGTTTCCCTTATTATCTCCAGTAATTGTATTATTACACAGGATTCTTATGGTGTTACATCGGATCATCTTCTCATTCAGGTCTCTACAATATCGGATCCTCTCAGTGAAGATCTTCTACAGAAGATAATTTTCCTGATTTACCCATCAAGGATGGATATGGACAGAGACAAGATGGCGGAGAGGATGTTACACCTCACCCTAGAGATCCTCTTCCGTCTCACTGGAGAGGTGAGAGATTCTGATGACGTCACATTACATCATTCTTATCTATGGGAATAACAGATGGACAGAACTGGAGAGGTGAGGACTCTGGAAATGTCTGTAGTGAGATTTATTAATGTGTCTCTCCATAACCAGGATTACACAGTGGTGAAGAAGACCTCTAGTGATCGCTGTCAGGACCCTGTGTCTGAGGGATGGGGAATACCCCTGAGCCCAATCACAGGGCCTCCACCTCACCCCCTGAGCCATGAGGACATCAATGACCAGAAGATCCTAGAACTCATCTACAAGATGATTGAGCTGCTGACTGGAGAGGTGACACTGCTGGGAATGCTGGGACATTATGCAGTAACACTATGAAGGGATCGGGGGATGATGGTATCATTGTATGTGTCAGGTTCCTATAAGGTGTCAGGATGTCGCTGTCTATTTCTCCATGGAGGAGTGGGAGTATTTAGAAGGACACAGAGATCTGTACAAGAACGTCATAATGGAGGTTCCCCAGCCACTCACATCTCCAGGTAATAGACAGGACTAAATACACACGGCCTATAATTATCTGTATGTAGAGAATGAATTCAGTCCCTGTATGTGTTTCCTCCAGATCTATCCAGTAAGAGGACAACACCAGAGAGATGTCCCCGTCCTCTTCTTCCACAGGACTGTAACCAAGAAGATCCCAGTGCTCCTCAGGATCATCAGGTAGATGGAGAGAAGGTGTCAGGAGATCTCCCCTATGATGTGTAGACGGCTGAGAAGGTCTTGTGCTCAGTCTTGTTTTAACCACCAGTATTATATGTTTTATACTTGTGTAATGAGAGCGGTGGAGATGGCAGGATTAGAGCTGATCATAGATGGGACTTCCCCATCTGTCAGTGACTTTCACAATATTTGTTTTCAGGGAGAAGATCTGACCCATATTAACACTACAGAGACATATGTGAGGGGTGATGAGTGTTGTAAAGAGGAGATTCCCACCTATGACTACCCGGGTGAGTAGTAACCACTGAATGCAGAGAAGTCACAGATTCCTCTGTCACCGGCTGTGGCTGCTTTATCGGTGGTGTAGTCCGGCCGTATTACCATGATCACCATTTTGCCTCTAGACCGCAACATTCTCCTCCACCCAAAAGTGTTCAAATGACTTTGGGCATTGAAAGCTCTTTTCTATAGAACTTACAACCTGGAGGATCCACCTACCCCCTGGGATTAGAAGATACTGACCATTACCTGCCCAGATCTGTAACTATAAAGCCAAATGACAGCGTACATAGAATGTGCTGACAGGTTAGAAAATCACTTGAAGAAAAATCTTATGCTGGGCCTGTAAGAGAAAGCGGAGGGTAATGATGCTGTTGGCTTCCTAGATCCCTGAGATCTTATTGGATGAATCTTCTCTCCCTTCTGTGCTGCTGAATGTCTCATGGTCCCTACAAGACCAGGTCCAGTCTTTCTGACCAAACTTCCCTTTTATGAGCGACAACAGTAAATGTGCAGTGAGGCCGAGTGTGAATTTCTCTACAATAACAGCAGTTTCCCTTTATCCTGACTTTTCAATTTGTGTTAAAACTACCATATTTTTCGCACTATAAGACACACTGTTTTCCTTCAAAAATGTGGAGGAAAATGGAGGGTGCGTCTTATAGTCCGGATGTACCGGCTCTGGCTGTGGTGGGGAGGTGGGGGAACGGCATCGGCGGAGCAGCAGGTCACAGGAGGCTGGAGCCGGTGGCTGCAGCTAACTTCTGTTCCTGCTGCTAAAGAGAAATGAATATTCACTGCATTACACGCCCATGGGCTTAGAGGGCAATGAATATTCATTTCTCTTTAATAATAGTATCTTGATATGATTAGCCTCCAACCCCGGTCCTGCTATACATGGCCCCATCCATATAATTGGCCCCCATCCACATCCTGGTATGCATGGTCCCATCAGAAAACATTAAAAAAACAAACCATTACACTTACCTACCCCGCGCTCCCTCGCAGCGTCCTGCTCCGGTGCCAGCAACTGCTATATGCTTGTAAGCAGCACATGGCAGGGACGTCACGCACTGCTCACAAGCAGAGCACAGCTGCCAGGACTGTGCACGCAAAGGGCAGTGAGTATTCATTGCTCTTCAGTATTGTGCAGTGTCAGCCACCAGCTTCCTGCTGCTACCGGCGGTCACGTGTGCCGCTACTTAAGAGAAATAAATATTCATGAATACTCACTGTTCTCAGCGCTGCTTACAAGCATATAGCAGTTGCTGGCACCGGAGCAGGATGCTGCGAGGGAGCACCGGGTAGGTAAGTGTAATGGTTTGTTTTTTTTAATGGATGGGGTCCTGCATACCAGGATAAGGATGGGGACCCAGTATACCAGGACAGGGATGAGGTGGCATGCATGCCAGGATAGGGATGAGAGATCCATGCATACTAGGGTAGGGATGAGGGATCCATGCATACCAGGATAGGGATGAGGGATCTATGTATATCAAGATATGGATGAGGGATCCATGTATACTTGGATAGGGATGAGGGATCCATGCATACCAGGATAGGGATGAGGGATCCATGCATACCAGCGTAGGGATGAGGGATCCATGCATACCATAAAAGGGATGAGGGATCCATGCATACCAGAATAGGGATGAGGTATCTATGCATACCAGGGTAGGGATGAGGGATCCATGTATACTAGGATAGGGATGAGGGATCCATGCATACCAGGATAGGGATGAGGGATCTACGCATACCAGGGTAGGGATGAGGGATCCATGCATACCAGGGTAGGGATGAGGGATCTATGCATGCCAGGGTAGGGATGAGGGATCAATGTATACTAGGATAGGGATGAGGGATCCATTCATACCAGGATAGGGATGAGGGATCCATGCATACCAGGGTAGGGATGAGGGATCCATGCATACCAGGGTAGGGATGAGGGATCCATGCATACCAGGGTAGGGATGAGGGATCCATGTATACCAGTGTAGGGATGAGGGATCCATGCATACCAGGGTAGGGATGAGGGATCCATGCATACCAGGGTAGGGATGAGGGATCCATGCATACCAGGGTAGGGATGAGGGATCCATGCATGCCAGGGTAGGGATGAGGGATCAATGTATACTAGGATAGGGATGAGGGATCCATTCATACCAGGATAGGGATGAGGGATCCATGCATACCAGGGTAGGGATGAGGGATCCATGCATACCAGGGTAGGGATGAGGGATCCATGCATACCAGGGTAGGGATGAGGGATCCATGTATACCAGTGTAGGGATGAGGGATCCGTGTATACCAGTGTAGGGATGAGGGATCCATGCATACCAGGGTAGGGATGAGGGATCCATGCATACCAGGGTAGGGATGAGGGATCCATGCATGTCAGGGTAGGGATGAGGGATCCATGCATGTCAGGGTAGGGATGAGGGATCCATGCATACCAGGGTAGGGATGAGGGATCCATGCATGCCAGGGTAGGGATGAAGGATCCATGCATACCAGGGTAGGGATGAGGGATCCATGCATACCAGGGTAGGGATGAGGGATCCATGTATACCAGGGTAGGGATGAGGGATCCATGTATACCAGGGTAGGGATGAGGGATCCATGTATACCAGGGTAGGGATGAGGGATCCATGCATACCAGGATAGGGATGAGGGATCCATGCATACCAGTGTAGGGATGAGGGGGCCATATATACCAGGATAGGGATGAGGGATCCATGCATACCAGGATAGGGATGAGGGGGGCATATATACCAGGATAGGGATGAGGGGGCCATATATACCAGGATAGGGGATATTAAGTACAGAATTGACCACATTTTTTTGCTTCAATTTTTTTTCCTAATTTCTTCCTCTAAAACCTAGGTGTGTCTTATGGTCCAAAAAATACGGTAATTTCAAGGAGGATTGTGATAAACTACAGGAAAAACATAATGATAATATTAAAGTAATTGTTATTAAATTATAAAAACTGAATTAATATGCAGCTGAATCAAACTGGAGCACGTATGGAAAATATATGAAAAATGTATTACAGTAAATAAAGCCACAATATTCACAATAGAATAGAAAAATCCTAATACACACTGTCAGTATAAAAGCAGATTATATCAACTGCCCATATATATACTGTATATATAATCACAAAAACGGAAAGTGCTGCATTGTACAAGTGTGAAGAGTGTTATAACCAAAGTGCTCTAGTGCCAAAGGTGCTATACAGAAACCAGCGCCACAATCGCTGTGTGATAAAGTGCTAATAGTGCAGACACATCATGGGGCAAATAACTACAATGTGCCTGTAATAAGTATCCGGTGCAAAGTGCTGCAGCAAAAGTACCCGAGGATAAAGTGCATGTGCTTGTATCACCGAGATACACAGTGTGCTGCCAGGGTCCCATGGACCTGATCCTTATTACAGGCACATTGTAGTTATATGCCCCATGATGTGTCTGCACTATTAGCACTTTATCACACAGCGATTGTGGCACTGGTTTCTGTATAGCACCTTTGGCACTAGAGCACTTTGGTTATAACACTCTTCACATTTGCACAATGCAGCACTTTCCGTTTTTGTGATTTCATATATATTTTTGATATTTGATTCCCTCCATATTAACAATGATAGGGGCAGTTTATATAATGTGCTTTATACTGACAGTGTGTATTAGGATTTTTCTATTCTATTGTGAATATTGTGGCTTTATTTACTGTAATACATTTTTCATATATTTTCCAAACGTGCTCCAGTTTGATCCAGCTGCATATTAATTCAGATTTTATTTATTATTATTCAATAACAATTATTTTACTATTATTAGCATTGTTGCTCTGTCTTTTTAGCACTTTTTTTTTAGGACTTCATTTCTGATTGTGCTGGACAATTTATTTTTATACAATTGATTTCACCTTTGCTAAAGTACAAACATTCCACCTGTGCCCTGATAGATCTCTATGCTGTGCGTGGCTGAGGGCTGTAATATACATTTATTCCCGCCTGCAGGAGATGTGTTGGCTCCAGCCCTGGTGTCATGGAGTCACTCCACGTCATACATTACATTGTTTTCCATCCTAAGGAATTCAGATTACTGCACAATCTCTCCTGTGGGCGGGGCTGTGGGCGGGGCTTTCTGTGGTTCTCCGATTACATATTCATCTGTATTGGCTTATGACAGGTCGCTGACCCCTCACTGACCTGCCCCCATTATTACATAATGCATATAATAGCATTGATATTATTGGTGATAATGCCTATAATATTGTGGCTATTGTGAGGCTTAGAGAAAAAAAATTTACAAATGACACTGGCAGCGCCTGTCCAGTAGCATCTATCTCTTACTTATAGATAGTACTATGCAGGCGCCGCCATCGCTGGTGACATTTTTCTGGATGTAATTTTTTTATGTAAAATAGGGGGCAGGTCACTGATGGATCAGTGTCATAAGCCAATACAGATTAATATGTACGCAGAACACCACATAAGGCCCCGCCCACAGCCCAACCCACAGCCCCGCCCCAGAGCACGAGAATCTCATTAACTGAAAACTACAAATACAGATTAAACAATAACCAGCCCGCAGCTGCCCAGAAAACCCAGAAATTCTGACGCTTTGCCCGGCTCTTCACACTTGCCCTGTGTTTTGTTTCATTTCTAATAAAAGACTTTATTCTGGCTGTGTCTTTATTTACCATATAACTATAGGATTAGTAATAGAAAGTCTTATAGACACCTTTCCATTACTAATCCATGGGCTTGATGTCACCTGACAATACAAGGGTGACATCAACCCCACAAATATGAACCCCATTTGCCATCACTACAGGGCAAGTAGGAAGAACCGGGCAAAGCCCCCAGTTGTCAGCTTCAGCAAGGCTGGTTGTCAACAATGGGGGGGACCCCACATGGTTTTTTAAAATTATTTATTTAAATAATTAAAAAAAACAGTGTGAGGACCCCTCTATTCTTGATAACCAGCCTTGCTGAAGCTGACAGCTGAGGGTTGCAGTCCCCAGTTGTGATCTGGACCCATGGAAGCGTGTTTAATGCGAAACGGCAGTAGTCCTGTTTCTTGCCTGCATGCCTGCACTTATCCTGCCCTCACAAACCTTGTCCATGTATGCTTTTCGGAAATAAAGGAGGTTTTTTATGATACGGTAAATGGAGTGTGCTGCTTTTTTCCTTATTTTTTGGTTTATAGAAACCTTGTTGCTTTTCAGCAGCCTTTGAGCCACTAATAGTGTGGGAACCTCTGTATTTCCATTGACAGATGATGGACCTGAGTGGGGACTTGTTTTTTCTGAGATGAGAATTGGTATTATTTTTGCCTACATAACATCGATTGGTTTTTTTTCTATTCGATATTTGGGAGGCAGAATGAACCAACAGTTGAACACCACACACTACTGGTTCATCCAACAAGGTTTTCTATTAGACTGTGAACTGTCATTGTCTTGGATAAATAATTAAAAGTTTTTTTACATAGCTTGCCATTTTTATGGACAGTTTAAGTAGAAATGTTCAAAAATTTAAAACTCAAGGATATTTTATTTAAAAGTAATAGTTTATTATCTTAGCAGATGACTGTACCAGGAGATCAGAGGGACAGCTGACATCTTCAATTTTTAAATCAGATGATCTTGAGATCCTACAAGATACAACTGAAGTGACTCCAGATATACCATCATCCATTCACAGCCAAGATCTGTCATCTGATCCTATGAAACACGTCCCATCTTCTGATTCATTACCGACTATAAAAGAAAATCAATGTTACAAAAGAGGCATTAAAAAACAATCTGCTTCTAAAGCAAATAAGTCATTTTCATGTTCAGAATGTGGGAAATATTTTACACGGAAATCACATTTTGTTAACCACCAGAGAACTCACACAGGGGAGAAACCTTTTTCATGTTCAGAATGTGGGAAATATTTTACACGGAAATCACATTTTGTTAACCACCAGAGAACTCACACAGGGGAGAAACCTTTTTCATGTTCGGAATGTGGGAAATATTTTGCACATAAATCAAATTTTGTTACCCACCAGAGAACTCACACAGGGGAGAAGCCATTTTTCTGTTCAGAATGTGGGAAATATTTTGCACAGAAATCAAATTTTGTTACCCACCAGAGAACTCACACAGGGAAGAAGCCTTTTCCATGTTCAGAATGTGAGAAATATTTTAGCAATAAATCAGATTGTGTTAGGCACCAGAGAACTCACACAGGGGAGAAGCCTTTTTCATGTTCAGAATGTGGGAAGTGTTTTGCACATAAATCAAAATTAGTTACCCACCAAAGAACTCACACAGGGGAGAAGCCTTTTTCCTGTTCAGAATGTGGGAAATCGTTTGCACAAAAATCACAATTGATTACCCACAAGAGAACTCACACAGGGGAGAAGCCTTTTTCATGTTCAGAATGTGGGAAATGTTTTAACAATGATTTACATTGTGTTAAGCACCAGAGAATCCACACAGGGGAGAAGCCTTTTTCATATTCAGAATGTGGGAAATGTTTTGCACATAAATGACATTTTGTTATGCACCAAAGAACTCACACAGGGGAGAAGCCTTTTGCATGTTCAGAATGTGGGAAATGTTTTAACAATAAATCAAATTGTGTTCAGCACCAGAGAACTCACATAGGAGAGAAGCCTTTTTCATGTTCAGAATGTAGGAAATGTTTTAGCAAGAAATCAAATTGTGTTAAGCACCAGAGAACTCACACAGGGGAGAAGCCTTTTTCATGTTCAGAATGTGGGAAATATTTTAACCAGAAAGTGCTTCTTGATCGCCATCAGAGCAGTCACACAGAGGAGAAGCCATTTTCTTAATGTGGGAAATATATTTACTTGGAAATCAACTGTTAATAAACATCAGAGACGTCACATAGGGGAGAAGCCTTTTTTATGTTCATAATGTTGGAATAGTTTTTACCACAACTGAATCTTCATAAATGGGTTGTCTCTTGTCATTCCTCATGTTTGCTGACAAAAGGATAAAACTAAACTTTATTAATTCCAAATGTAAATCTATACCCATAATTCACCCCCTGAAGGTTAGTCAGTAGGTGACTAATAGAAAAAACATATACCACACATCTCGGTATATAGGGTGAGGTGAAGTTTACACACTCACTCTCCAAGCCTCTCATTTCTATGGGTTTCATCATTCTCACTAAAGACGACTCATCAAGAGAATATTTAATATTGACCTATATTCAAGAGACTAAACGAAAAAAAAAAGCTAAAATCATGTATCATGTTATTCGAAACTGTCAGAAAACTAGCCCCATATTGACAGATCCCAGACCTCAAACTATATACTTCTGAAGTGTATAAGCCAATCCAGTGTCAGGAATAGATAGTATGAATTTGAATTTACCAAGTGGCTGCAATGAAACAAAGAGTGAAAAATTTAAAGGGGTCTGAATACTTTCCATACCCACTGTATCAGTAAAAATAACTCCTCTTTATTAGGTAAAGTATAAAAGAATTGCTCCATTTTCCGATACCCGTCGTGTCTCCATTTTTCATGATCTCGGGTTGGGTGAAGGCTTATTTTTTGTGTGCCGAGCTGACGTTATTAATGGAAACCATTTTGGTGCAGATACGATCTTTTGGTCGTCCTTTATTGCATTTTAATGCAATGTTGTGGCGACCAAAAAAAAGTAATTCTGGCGTTTTGACATTTTTTCTCGTTACACCATTTAGCGATCGGGTTAATTCTTTTTTATATTTTTAGATCGGGCGATTCTGAATGCCGCTATAACAAATATGTGTATGTTTGATTTTTGTTATTGTTTTATTTTGAAAGGGGCGAAAGGGGGGTGACTTGAACTTTTATCTTTTTTTTATATTTTTAGAAACATTTTTTTTTTTTACTTTTGGCATTGTGAAAACATACAGCATTGTATCTTAAATAACCAGATGACTATTTTTTAGCAAATGAAGAATAATAGAATGTTATCTGTATGTTGGCTTTAAATTTAAGTGTTGATTTCTAGTTGGTCAAAAAAACAGACTTTTGTTTGTGTAAGCCGGTAATAGTGACTTTTATTGTGCGCTTATCCTTGCTCATGTAACTGGACACTTTGGGTGCACACCAAGTAAAGAAAGTGTGGACCCGTAGAAGCGCAAAATGGCCGTCGTCACTCGCATACTCCATCTCCCTGAGGACACGCTGTGAACGGCTTGATCAATAAAGAACAGACTTTTTACACTGGTGAGTGCCACCTCATCTTTTCTTCATGTTCTATGTGTTATCTGCCTGTTCTGTGGTACAATAAAGCATTGATCACACTGTTTTACCCTCACCCTGTGTTGTCTGAGTATCGTTTTGCCCATGTTAATAGCAGAGCGGGAGTTCGGCGGGATGATCCCTGGTTCATGCAGTTTTGCCTAGCGGGCGGCGCTCACAGCATTACGGAAGTCAGAAGCATAGAGGTCTGCTGGAGACCTCTGGTTTTCATGCCAACCCATCGGTGACCCATGATCATGTGATGAGGTCATCGATGGGTGGGATTTCCGGCATGCTTGCTGGAAGTGAGCTTTAAATGCCGCTGTTAGGGGCAAATGGCAGCTGTTCAGTACAGCTGACATGTGCCGTAAAGGATGTAAGCTCACCGCCGGAGCCCACATCAAAGGGAGGAAGTACATTTACACCCGATGTCAGAAAGGATTAAAGGGGATTGTTTTTACAGAGACAGAAGTAATCAATCATGTATACATACAGATAATTACAAAAATACACAGCTTCTAATGGTAAATAGTATAGAGTTACCACAAGAAAATATAATTTTTGTAAATCATGTGTAGATATAAAAATTCAGGCAAATGTCAAATGTTGTAGCGCCATCTCGTGGCTATGTGCAAAAGTGCCATCATAGAGTAACATGTATCCTAAGAGAGTGTCACTATCAAGGTGGGGATGAGATAAGTGCACCGTATTTATTGAGTGTAAGATAAATCCATACATAGATGTATTGGCAACAAAAATCTCTTGGACATAATGTGCCGTAATGGAGATGGGGAAGAGCAACCCAAACACCAGCGCCAATTGCACAAGCTCAAAATACACTGTGAAAACCAGGAGACAGAATAAGAGCATGCGATAAATGGCATATAAAAGAGTCACATTTTATTAGAATAAAGTACTACAGATAATACACATGTAACAATGTGCTAGTCTGACAGAATAGACGGTATCAACCCAGAATACCCTACTCCTCCTTCACCTCTGGATATTTACTCTTGGACTTACTGTTTGGGGGCTTCTATGATACTATTACTTGCAGGACATGGGCCCATATGGGGATGCAGCACACTGGGGCTACCTTTCCACCTTGGTGGAGGAGTAGGGTATTTTGGGTTGATACCGTCTATTCTGTCTGACTAGCACATTGTTACATATGTATTATCTGTAGTACTTTATTCTAATAAAATGTGACTATTTCATATGCCATTTATCGCATGCTCTTATTCTTTCTCCTGGTTTTCATACATACAGTGGGGCAAAAAAGTATTTAGTCAGTCAGCAATAGTGCAAGTTCCACCACTTAAAAAGATGAAAGGCGTCTGTAATTTACATCATAGGTAGACCTCAACTATGGGAGACAAACTGAGAAAAAAAAATCCAGAAAATCACATTGTCTGTTTTTCTTTCATTTTATTTGCATATTATGGTGGAAAATAAGTATTTGGTCAGAAACAAGCAATCAAGATTTCTGGCTCTCACAGACCTGTAACTTCTTCTTTAAGAGTCTCATCTTTCCTCCACTCATTACCTGTAGTAATGGCACCTGTTTAAACTTGTTATCAGTATAAAAAGACACCTGTGCACACCCTCAAACAGTCTGACTCCAAACTCCACAATGGTGAAGACCAAAGAGCTGTCAAAGGACACCAGAAACAAAATTGTAGCCCTGCACCAGGCTGGGAAGACTGAATCTGCAATAGCCAACCAGCTTGGAGTGAAGAAATCAACTGTGGGAGCAATAATTAGAAAATGGAAGACATACAAGACCACTGATAATCTCCCTCGATCTGGTGCTCCACGCAAAATCCCACCCCGTGGGGTCAGAATGATCACAAGAACGGTGAGCAAAAATCCCAGAACCACGCGGGGGGACCTAGTGAATGAACTGCAGAGAGCTGGGACCAATGTAACAAGGCCTACCATAAGTAACACACTACGCCACCATGGACTCAGATCCTGCAGTGCCAGACGTGTCCCACTGCTTAAGCCTGTACATGTCCGGGCCCGTCTGAAGTTTGCTAGAGAGCATTTGGATGATCCAGAGGAGTTTTGGGAGAATGTCCTATGGTCTGATGAAACCAAACTGGAACTGTTTGGTAGAAACACAACTTGTCGTGTTTGGAGGAAAAAGAATAGTGAGTTGCATCCATCAAACACCATACCTACTGTAAAGCATGGTGGTGGAAACATCATGCTTTGGGGCTGTTTCTCTGCAAAGGGGCCAGGACGACTGATCCGGGTACATGAAAGAATGAATGGGGCCATGTATCGTGAGATTTTGAGCGCAAACCTCCTTCCATCAGCAAGGGCATTGAAGATGAAACGTGGCTGGGTCTTTCAACATGACAATGATCCAAAGCACACCACCAGGGCAATGAAGGAGTGGCTTCGTAAGAAGCATTTCAAGGTCCTGGAGTGGCCTAGCCAGTCTCCAGATCTCAACCCTATAGAAAACCTTTGGAGGGAGTTGAAAGTCCGTGTTGCCAAGCGAAAAGCCAAAAACATCACTGCTCTAGAGGAGATCTGCATGGAGGAATGGGCCAACATACCAACAACATTGTGTGTCAACCTTGTGAAGACTTACAGAAAACGTTTGACCTCTGTCATTGCCAACAAAGGATATATCACAAAGTATTGAGATGAAATTTTGTTTCTGACCAAATACTTATTTTCCACCATAATATGCAAATAAAATGAAAAAAAAACAGACAATGTGATTTTCTGGATTTTTTTTTCTCAGTTTGTCTCCCATAGTTGAGGTCTACCTATGATGTAAATTACAGACGCCTCTCATCTTTTTAAGTGGTGGAACTTGCACTATTGCTGACTGACTAAATACTTTTTTGCCCCACTGTAGATATATGTAAACGGATTGTAGATGTATCACTGGATATCAGTTTATAAGGGGAATAGATGCTGTGCACTTATAGATGAATAGCTTATATAATAAGGACACGGGGTCGTGTCTGGATGAGGAGCTGAGGGGGCACGGGGAACAAACCCGCAATTCCACTCACCACGACCTCAGACGGGGTCCGGGCACTGATGGGGCGCAGCGCCGGGCAGGATACCGTTCTTTGTGCCGGCGCCTGGGAAAATCCAAGATGGCCACCGCAGCACTCACCATGCAGCCAGCGGCAATATGAAGAACTGTGGGGGGTCTGATCTCCTGACACCAGGTCAGACCTCACCGGATAGGAGCATGAGTGCAGCGGAGCAGGCACAGGAGAGATCAGGCAGCTCTTCACCCAGGAGCCCGGAGAAGCAAAGCAACAAAACGCAAGTATAAGTGTGGCGCCCCTGAGGGCTCAGTTGCCACAGAGGTACTGCACCTCCTACTGAGGTGTGGTACCCCACTATCCAGGTAAGTTGGAGGCTCCTGACCACACTCCAACACCTGCATCCCACACCACAAAGTAGTGTAGCAAAGTCACATTGTGGCTCCCTGCTTGAAGTGTAGCAGAGCACCTTTGGTGGCTCCCTGCTTGGAACACGAAACGTGCTGGGAGGCGGGTGGAGTTAGAATACATAAAATGTTAAGAATCTGGGTTCTATGCTGCCTATGCAGGAATCCAGGTTCTCACATTTGTCTCCAGAGGCTAAGTCCTTTTTTCCAACTTCTGAGCATGCCCACGGGACGAGCTCCCATTGGAGTTCAGGAGTCAGGTGCTCAGGTCCTGCTCCTGATTCCATTGGCTTAGCTCAGGGCTCTGGAGATTTCTAGCAGGTCCCGTACGCTATAAAAAGTGCGCATGGCCGCTATGCCATGCGCTAGTATTTTTATACTGCTGCTGTGTGTATGGTGACGGATGCTTGGACTGGTCACTGACTCATTATGAAACCCCTTCCCTCGGTTATTACGTCTGTGTGAGTGAGTGGTATTCTGTCAGCACCTGCGCCAACGCGCACAAGCTCCATCTTCCAGCAGCTTAGCGTCCTGCATCGCGCTTGCGATATTTGCGGTTGCAGCCTTTCCAGGCGTGCGCAGTTGCGACGCCGAGCACACGTGTACACGGTAAGTCCGCTCGGTTGTAGTGACTATCCTTAACTACTCCGGTTTCCGGCTACCGCACGTGTGCTGCTGAGATCCTGTGCTGTAAACAGGCTCAGTGACACTATTTTGTGTTATTTTTCCCTGCAGCTCTGTGTACTTTAACAGGGCTTGCCTTATTGCATCTGGGTGAGTTAGAACCCTGTGCATATTAGTGCTCTGTCTCTCCCAGCAGCGGTTTTGCCATCCACCGCACGGTGGACCCCGAGTGGCGAAGGCACTTTAATTATTTATTTTTTTTAGTGCCTTCCGCCACTCCTAACATAAAAAGAGCGGCAAGGTTTAGGATTTCGGGCAGTCAAGCAGTCAGTCGGTGAGTTAGAGAGAGAGTGAGTCAGGAGATCCCTGAGAGAGGGATGGAGGAAGGAAGTGCTGCAGCAGATGACAGTGATCTGGGTCTGCTGGCACGGGAAAGGAAAGAAAGATAGACAGACATTGAAGAGAAACCTGATCTTCTATAAGAAGGAAAGACTAGTACGGAACGTAGGAGTAAAAGGGAACAGAGGACGTGGGTTAGGAGAGAACGATGCCTAGAAGTTCTAAGCGCAAGGCCGAGGCCCGGTCCCTGAGGTTGTATGGATACTAAGGGTCCTACAGCAGACACCGGAGGAGTAGTGGGCTGTAAATGCACTACTCCCATCTAAGACTTGAGGGCACAACAGCAACTTGGATAGTGAGCCGGGACTTAGGAGTAAGGAGTCCCCGAAGCAGGCTACAGCTGTCTGCCATATAAGTATAGTTCTTGGGAACATCTGACAGGAGGAACTCCAGCGTAACTCAGTACTGGGAGTACTTCACTCAAAGGCGCTATAGAGGAGACGTTCAGAAAGGTACATGTTGGTGGAGTGTTGGAATGGAGCATTTCAACCTGTAGGTTGACTGAGCCCCTGACCTGGAGGACACAGCATGGAGGCAGGCACCTGTACGTACTACAGACTGTGAGTAAAGCTTTGGAACTACAAGCCCTTGTGTCCTCCACTCATTCCGGCGCCAACATCCTCAACACTGCTACATTTCTGCACCATCCACGTCTCCCTACTATTATCTCCTTTTTACAGTGCCCTGGGACTACAGCTCCACCTGTGGGGAGATTTAACATCTTTGCTGCACCACACCACCAATCCCAGAGGATCTGCATGCAGCATCGGCCTAACAACTCAGTTGCCGAACACCACAGGTGGCATCACGAAATATTTATCTAATCCACTGCATTTCCACAATTCAATCTCCCCTATTACTTGGGAGCCCAGGGCCACGGACCAGGTCACTGCTGCTGTGACACATCCTGCTGATACCGGCCCAGTACCGAGTACCCCACAGTCCTGGGAGGGCGACCCATATGCACCTGACCTGACACAGGGCACCTCTCCACCCCAACTCTATGATGTCTGGTGGGTTCTACATGCCTCCAAGCGGTATTACACCTTCTACTCACACTACCATAGAAGTTATTCCAGAACTGATCTAATGGTCACAGATAAATGGTTATTACTAGAGTTGAGCGAAACGGGTCGAAAAAATTCAAAAGTTGCCGACTTTTGGCAAAGTCGGGTTTCATGAAACGAAACCCGACCCTAGGATGAGGTCGGCCACGAGGTCGGCGACTTACGCGCCAAAGTCGCGTTTCAAAAGTTTGTTTTGCGTTCTTTTTCAGCCAATCAGGATCCACGGACACTGTGGGCAACGTGATGACATAGGCACGGGTCACCACCATGTTTCAGAAGGGCATGCAAGTGATTGGCTTGCTTTGGTGGGCGTCACAGGGTGTATAAAAGGGCGTGCACGCCGACCGCCATCTTACTTCTGCCGATCTTAGTATAGGGAGAGGTTGCTGCTGATTCTGTAGGGAGAGCGTTAGGCAGGGAAGAAGACAAAAAAACTGCTTCTGCTGCTAGCGATTTGGCCTGCACAACACACCAGTCACTGTGTGTGCAGTGCAAGGGGAGGCTATATAGTGGTGTATCAGTGGTGTTGGTTGTTGGGCTGCCTTTTAAGGCTTCCTGACAGGCTGGCATTGCTGTTTACCCACTGCTCCGCAAACTGCTTTTTTAAAAGCAATCCCAATTTTTTTTTTTTTTGTACTGCTGAGAAGAAAAAAAAACTGCTTCTGCTGCTAGCAATTTGGCCTGCACAACACACCAGTCACTGTGTGTGCAGTGCAAGGGGAGGCTATATAGTGGTGTATCAGTGGTGTTGGTTGTTGGGCTGCCTTCTAAGGCTTCCTGACAGGCTGGCATTGCTGTTTACCCACTGCTCCGTAAACTGCTTTTTTAAAAGCAATCCAATCTCCCTTATCCTCTAGTCACTTTTGTCACAGCTGTGCCATCGAGCCTGTCACATAGCGCTCAGATATTCATTGGGCCTCACACAATCCAAAAGTGTCCAGTGTCCAAATGTGTGTGCAGAGATTCAAAATCTCCCTTATCCTCTAGTCACTTTTGTCACAGCTGTGCCATCGAGCCTGTCACATAGCGCTCAGATATCAGTGGGCCTCACACAATCCAAAAGTGTCCACTGTCCACAAGTGTGTGCAGAAATTCAAAATCTCCCTAATCCTCTAGTCACTTTTGTCACAGCTGTGCCATCGAGCCTGTCACATAGCGCTCAGATATCAGTGGGCCTCACACAATCCAAAAGTGTCCAGTGTCCAAAAGTGTGTGCAGATATTCAAAATCTCCCTTATCCTCTAGTCACTTTTGTCACAGCAGTGCCATCGAGCCTGTCACATAGCGCTCAGATATCAGTGGGCCTCACACAATCCAAAAGTGTCCACTGTCCACAAGTGTGTGCAGAAATTCAAAATCTCACTTATCCTCTAGTCACTTTTGTCACAGCTGTGCCATCGAGCCTGTCACATAGCGCTCAGATATCAGTGGGCCTCACACAATCCAAAAGTGTCCACTGTCCACAAGTGTGTGCAGAAATTCAAAATCTCCCTTATCCTCTAGTCACTTTTGTCACAGCTGTGCCATCGAGCCTGTCACATAGCGCTCAGATATCAGTGGGCCTCACACAATCCAAAAGTGTCCACTGTCCACAAGTGTGTGCAGAAATTCAAAATCTCCCTTATCCTCTAGTCACTTTTGTCACAGCTGTGCCATCGAGCCTGTCACATAGCGCTCAGATACCAGTGGGCCTCACACAATCCAAAAGTGTCCAGTGTCCAAAAGTGTGTGCAGATATTCAAAATCTCCCTTATCCTCTAGTCACTTTTGTCACAGCAGTGCCATCGAGCCTGTCACATAGCGCTCAGATACCAGTGGGCCTCACACAATCCAAAAGTGTCCAGTGTCCAAAAGTGTGTGCAGATATTCAAAATCTCCCATATCCTCTAGTCACTTTTGTCACAGCAGTGCCATCGAGCCTGTCACATAGCGCTCAGATATCAGTGGGCCTCACACAATCCAAAAGTGTCCACTGTCCACAAGTGTGTGCAGAAATTCAAAATCTCCCCTGTCCTATAGACACCTTGTACCTTGTTTTACATTACTATATAGTTTGTTGGATTTTGTCTACATTTCTACCAAAAATGAGGAAGGCTGGTGGAAGAGGCCGTGGAATTGGGCGGGGGTTGGCAGCTGGTAATGATGGTGTTGGTGGTGGATCTGATGGTAGTGGCAAGAGCAAAACAGGACCGAATGCAGGAGGTGCTGACCCTGCGTCATCGTCTGGCTACATAAGGCCTCGAACGCTTAGTTTTCTAGGAGTTGGCAAACCGCTTTTAAAGCCAGAGCATCAGGAAAAAGTTTTGTCTTACATTGCTGACTCAGCCTCCAGCTCTATCGCCTCCTCTTCTTCAGTTGTAAAAAGTAAAAGCACTGAGTCGTCATTGGAGGCTCATGATCATGAACCACACCTTTCCTTGTGTCATTCACCCCAACCAAGATTGAAGGATGACGCAGGCCATACTACTGATTACTCCATGGAGCTGTTTTCACATACCATGCCTGGATTATCAAGTGAAATGGTGAATTACCCAGGCCAAGATGAATCTGACATGGAGTGCACTGATGCACAGCCGCTGATGGATGATTCTGCTGGTACATTCACTCAGAGCACTACATTGTCCTCGCAGTGTACAGAGCCAGATTCTGACCCTGATGAGACTCAGGTGCCCCTTCCCGCACACTATACCACCATACACGGTGACACAGAGGAAGGTGCACATGACATAGAAGAGGAGGTGATGGATGACCCAGTTGTTGACCCAGATTGGCATCCATTGGGGGAAGAGGGTGCTGCTTCCAATAGCTCAGATGAGGAGCATCCACAGCAGACATCGACATCGCAACAGCTGTTATCTGGCAGGCCCGGAGCACTCCAAAGACAGGTTCCAAACATCAAAAGAGTTGCTGGACAGCTTGTCCAGAGGGTCAAAAGATCACAGCGTGCTAGGCCGCAAAATGTCTGCCAAAGTAGGAAGAGTGCAGTGTGGCACTTTTTTGAACAAAATCCTCATGATCAGGCCAAGGTTATCTGTAAGAAGTGCGCAAAGACCTTTAGCCGAGGGAAAAATCTGAAAAATTTGAATACCAGTTGCATGCTTAGACATTTAACCAGCATGCACTTGCAAGCGTGGACACAACACCAAACCTCAAGTACCACATGTGCAACTGATCACAACGAAGGTAGTCAGCAACGCTACATTGTTTCCCCCACTGTAAGCCCACCGGTTAGCACAGCAGCAAATGTTGAGGTGTCGTTGCAAGACCACAGCAGTCAGGGAATCCCACTGTTATATCAACGAAAGACTGATTCTAGGCCATCAGAAAGAACACCAACTCCATCACCATCATCAACCCTCTCTCAGTCCGCCCTGTCCACCGCTACTTCCACCATATGCAGCTCTCAAGTCCAGCTCACCCTCCCAGACACTATGAGTAGGTCAAGAAAGTACTCAGTCTCTCATCCGCGTACACTGGGTTTGAACGCCCACATTGCCAAACTAATCTCGTTTGAGATGATGCCCTTTCGGTTGGTGGAAAGCACAGCTTTCCGCGAACTCATGGCCTATGCAGTACCACGTTATGACCTACCCAGTCGCCACTTCTTCTCTAGCAAAGCCATCCCAGCCCTCCACCATCATGTGAAAGACCGCATTGTCCATGCACTCAAGCAGTCAGTGAGCGGAAAGGTGCACCTCACAACTGATGCATGGTCCAGTCGGCATGGCCAGGGCCGTTACGTGTCCATCACTGCGCACTGGGTTAATGTGGTGGATGCAGGGTCCACAGGGGACAGCGGTGGTGGGACAGTGCTGCCTAGCCCACGGTATAGGAAACAGTTGGCTGTAGGCGTTCGACCCTCCTCCTCCTCCTCCACCTCCTCCAGAAGCGAAAGCTCGTCCACAGAGCGCAGTCGTACGAGCACTCCATCTGCAGCTGCCACTGTTGCACACGATGTGTCCCCCTATCGAGCAGCTAGTGGAAAGCGTCAGCAGGCTGTGTTGCAGATGATGTGTTTGGGCGACAGACACACCGCCGAGGTGCTGGCCGAGTACTTGAAGCGACAAACTGAGTCATGGCTGGGCAGTGTACATCTTGAGGCAGGCAAGGTAGTTAGTGATAACGGCCGTAATTTTGTGGCAGCCATAGCCCTTTCAAAACTCAGCCACATACCTTGCTTGGCTCACACCTTGAACCTGGTGGTGCAGTGCTTCCTCAAAAATTATCCGGAGTTAACAGCCCTGCTCCAAAAGGTGCGAAGACTGTGCGCGCACATCCGCCGGTCGCCTGTACACTCCGTTCGTATGCAGAAGCTGCAGCGATTGCTCCACCTTCCCAACCACCGCCTCATTATCGACATTGCAACAAGGTGGAACTCCACCCTGCACATGGTGGAGCGGCTGTGCGAGCAGAGGCAGGCCATAATGCATTTGTGGGAGGATACACGGCCAGGCACTTTGAGAGCAGAAATGGAGTTGACAGGTGTGCAGTGGTCGAAGCTGAAAGACCTTTGTAAAGTCCTTCAGTGTTTTGAGGAATGCACACGGCTGGTAAGCGCAGACGACGCCATCCTAAGCATGAGCATCCCACTTATGCGTCTGCTCATGCAAACTTTGACGCACCTTAAGGAGCAGGCATCTGCAGCCAATGTTGATGAGGAGGAAGAGGAGGAGGGAATCCTTGATGACATTCAGCCATTGTCTGCTCAGGGACCTCTCCTGGACGAGGTGGAGGAAGAAGAGGAGGAGGAGGAGGATGATGGGGATGATTACTTAGGGGAGGAGGATGCATCTCATGGGGCAAGTGAAAATGTTGGCGTGGCAAGGTCTGGTACAGGGTTTGTGCGTGACTGGAGGGATGTGGATTTGCCAGAAAGTGCTCCTCCACCCAGCACTCGCAGTGCATCATTGACACCGGGAACATTGGCCCACATGTCAGATTATGCCTTGCAGATCCTAAAAAGGGACCCCCGCATTGCCAAAATGATGAACGATGACGACTACTGGTTGGCCAGCATCCTGGATCCACGCTATAAAGGCAAATTACAAAACATCATGCCACAGGAGAACCTTGACCTAATATTGGCTAATAAACAAGCAACTCTGGTAAATCGGTTGCTTGAGGCATTCCCAGCACACAGCAGCGGTGATGGTTCTCACACGAGCCGTACGGGCCGGGGGCAGCTTGGCAGAGGTGTTCGTGGTGCACACAGCAGAAGTGGCGTTGGAGACAGGGGTTTCATGACAATGTTGTGGACTGATTTTTCAAATACCGCTCACACAACTGGTAATACTGCATCGATGGAAAGTGACAGGAGACAGCAGTTGTCAACTATGGTAACAAACTACTTTTCCTCCCATATCGATGTTCTCCCACACAGGTCATTCCCCTTTGACTATTGGGCCGCTAAACTGGACACCTGGCCTGAATTGGCCCAATATGCCTTACAGGAGCTCGCTTGCTCAGCTGCAAGTGTGCTATCGGAAAGAGTCTTCAGTGCAGCTGGATCAATCCTGACAGAAAAAAGGACCCGTCTGTCAACCCAAAATGTGGATGATCTAACCTTCATTAAAATGAACCACGCATGGGTTTCCAAGGATTTTGTCCCACCTTCCCCTGATGACACATAGGGTGACAGAAAAATGGCTTGCTTTGGTCCACCTCTTCCTGGTACTTCACCTATTTCGCCTTTTGCATCAGCTGAATGTCCAACATCAACATATGCCACTTTCTAAAACTCCCTAACTGTGCTGCCTCCCCCCCCCATGGCCGGGGTCACCACCTACTGCATGACACCGTGCGAGTGCCATTGCCCTGGACAGGTGGGTAGGCCGACTCTTGGGCGCGGGCACTGGCACAGGGTCCCTCATACTGCAATCAAGTGTCTCTGACGGTGGTGGTGCACACCCGCCGTCAGACACACCGCTGTACTATGAGGGGCCCAGTGCCAGTACCGACGCCCACGAGTGGGCCCCCCTTGCTTGGGCAGGGCCCCAGCATTTGCAATCTTTACCTCTCCCTGCTCCTCCGCTGTGTAATCTGGGCTGTCAAATCCATACTGTGCCTGACACCGTCTGAGCCTGCCTCCTGAGACATATATTTTGAATGTGTACGCTATCCATACATGTTATCCAGGGATACGGTACCCTTTCTAACCTTTGTGCAATCACGTGCAATCCATACTGGGCCTAACACCGTCTGAGCCTGCCTCATGCTGTATAGACATATATTTTGAATGTGTACGCTATCCATACATGTTATCCAGGGATACGGTACCCTTTCTAACCTTTGTGCAATCACGTGCAATCCATACTGGGCCTAACACCGTCTGAGCCTGCCTCCTGAGACATATATTTTGAATGTGTACGCTATCCATACATGTTATCCAGGGATACGGTACCCTTTCTAACCTTTGTGCAATCACGTGCAATCCATACTGGGCCTAACACCGTCTGAGCCTGCCACATGCTGTATAGACATATATTTTGAATGTGTACGCTATCCATACATGTTATCCGGGGATACGGTACCCTTTCTAACCTTTGTGCAATCACGTGCAATCCATACTGGGCCTAACACCGTCTGAGCCTGCCTCATGCTGTATAGACATATATTTTGAATGTGTACGCTATCCATACATGTTATCCAGGGATACGGTACCCTTTCTAACCTTTGTGCAATCACGTGCAATCCATACTGGGCCTAACACCGTCTGAGCCTGCCTCATGCTGTATAGACATATATTTTGAATGTGTACGCTATCCATACATGTTATCCGGGGATACGGTACCCTTTCTAACCTTTGTGCAATCACGTGCAATCCATACTGGGCCTAACACCGTCTGAGCCTGCCTCCTGAGACATATATTTTGAATGTGTACGCTATCCATACATGTTATCTGGGGATACGGTACCCTTTCTCACCTTTGTGCAATCACGTGTAATCCATACTGGGCGTGAGAACGGCTGGCGAGCTGTTAAGCAAGCTACAGCACCTGTCCAGACAAGTACAGGGATTCCCTAGCAAGGAGACTTATTTGATTGTTTTCAATGTTGGGACAGCAATTTTTGGGGAGCACTATACTCTGGAGAATGATAGATGGGGCCCACCATACACTGGAACATTCCAAAGGTGGACATCAGACACTGGAGCAGCATTTACAGGGCCCATTATACACTAGAGCATTAGAAATGGGGCCCATTATGTTTGGAGCATTATTTGGGCCCATAAGACAGTGGAGCTTCATCCATGGGGACCAACATTTACTGTAGCATTATGTGGAGCTCATCATATACTGTTTCAAACATTATATGGGACCAATGATTCTGTATGGAGAAATAGATGGGCCTCGTCATGAGATGTAAAAAGTGAGGTATTTTTCATTGTACTATACCGCTATTTCTCTGCCGTATCGGAGCATGATGAGTTGTGGTATGTGTTAAAGGGGCGCTCTTTTGCCCAGGGCACATTAAAACCTGGAGCCAGCCCTCCCCCCCCACAGTTTGTAGCCAAATAACCCCCATTTTTCAGTGCGTAACTTGTATTATGAAGTTAATTAAGGTTGACAAGCTTAAGAAAGAAGAATTGATGCTTTTGGCATTCAAATGGGCACTGTAGGTGTGTTTCCTGTCCTCCTCTCACTGCCGACTTTTATTACCCATTGACTTACATTGGGTTTCGTTTTTCGGGACGACCCCGACTTTTCCCTATAATCGGACGATCTTGCTTGACCCGACTTTTGGAAAAGTCGGGTTTCACGAAACGAAACGCGACCCTAAAAAACCAAAAGTCGCTCAACTCTAGTTATTACAGGACATCCAAAAGGCCATGATAGGGAACATAACCTGGTCGGACCACGCCCCAGTCTCCGGTCAAATTACAGAGGGACACAACTATCCGACATATTCCCCATGGAGAGTAAATAACTACCGAATCACATCCCATAAAATTAGGCCCCAATTGCAGGAAGCATTATCAGAATATTTCACAATTAATATCACACCTGATGTGTCCGTATCTACAGTATGGTGCGCCCACAAGGCCAACATCCAGGGTAAAATAGTGTCCCAGAATAAAAAACCAACACTACACCAAATAGAGGAAATTAATCAAAACAAAGCGCACTAGAAGAGGCACACAAACGTAGTCACACAAACACAATCCTCCAAACATTACAGAAACTAAGGTATGAACTATACCAAGAGGAATTGGAAACATGTGACCCAGAGAAGCAGAGGATCGGGAGGCAGTCAGCACCCATACTGCTCAGGAACCAGTACCAGGCTCTTACGCAGGAGAATGATGAAGAAATACATCAGGATAAGACTCTGCCCACAAACAGCAACCTTGTACTCCTTCAGAATCCTCCTGGATGGAGAAAGAAAAATGTTGTGAAGAAAAAACGGAGAGTGGTGGTCATGGGGGATTCCCTGTTGAGAGTAAGAATACAAGGACTTACTTACTGTTTGGGTAAGAATACAAGGACAGAACAATGGAAAGGACACCATTGTAGGCATTTACTACAGGCCGCCTGTGCAAGCTGAAGATATGGATGAACTCTTTATGCATCAAATGGCCAAGTTCTCCAAAAAATATGACATAGTTGTCATGGGAGATTTCAACTATCCTGACATTTGTTGGGAATCTCTCTCAGGCAAAACTAACAGGTCAAGGAAATTCTTATCCTCTCTTGCTGACAACTTTATCTTCCAAAAGGTAGGGGAGAAAACAAGGGGATCTGCTACCTTGGATCTAATCCTTATAAACAGGGAGGAAATGGTTGAGGAGGTAAAAGTGTCTGGTACCCTAGGAGGTAGCGACCGTGCTATTTTAGAATTTTGGATAACTAGAGGAGTAAGACCTGTGAAGACTCAGATGTCAAGGTTAGATTTCAGAAAGGCAGATTTTAAGGGATTCAGAAAGAGAATTGGAGGGATCCAATGGCTGGATATCCTTAAGGACAAAACTGTCCAGGAAGGATGGGAAATCTTTAAAAATGAAATTCTCAAGCACAATTGTTAACAATTCCAAAAAGAGGGAAGAATAGGAAGCATTTAAGGAAACCAGGATGGATGAACACAGAACTTAAGCACATGCTAAAAAGGAGGAATGAAATGTTTATAAAATGGAAAGAGGGAGGCACAGCTAAAGAATAATATAATGCTGTTTGCAGAACTTGCAGGGCACAAATCAGATTAACTAAAGCTGACAATGAACTGAGGCTTGCAAGAGACGTCAAAAGCAATAATAAAGGATTTTGGGGATATGTCAAAAGTAAAAGAAAAGTCAAAGATGCTATAGGATTTTTACCAGATGAAAATGATGAAATGGTAAGAAAGGATGTTGAGAAGGCCAAACTTTTAAATTCCTATTTTGCATCTGTTTTCTCTCAGAAAGGGAATAGAGGAATCCAGGATATCTATAAACAGAAAGATAGTGAGGAAACACTTAGCTAACCTAAATGAATTCAAGTCTCCAGGTCTAGATGAACTATACCCCAGAGTACTGAAGGAGATAGCAGAAGAAATTTTTGAACTCCTCTCCATAATATTTGAAAATTCTTGGAGTACAGGAGAAGTCCCAGAAGACTGGAGAAGAGCAAATGTTCCAATCTTCAAAAAGGGGAAGAAGGTGGACCCAGGCAACTATAGGCCGGTGAGTCTGACTTCTATACCAGGAAAGATCTTTGAACAAATTATTAAACAACATGTATGTCAGTACCTGGATAAGAATGAAGTGATTAAACAGAGTCAGCATGGGTTTGTAACTAATAAATCATGCCAGACTAACTTAATTTCCGTCTATGACAGAATCACTGATTGGGTGGATCAGGGAAATGCTGTAGATATAGTATATCTTGACTTCAGCAAAGCATTTGACAAAGTATCTCACACAATCCTTATCAAACAAAAATGACTTGGTATGAAATGGACAAGGCAACTGTAAGGTGGATTTAAAACTGGCTTAGTGATTGGACCCAAAGAGTGGTCGTAAATGGCTGCACATCCAGTTGGAAGAATGTCTCAAGTGGGGTACCACAGGGCTCTGTCCTGGGCCCTGTATTGTTCAACACCTTTATCAATGATTTAGATGAAAGAATTGAGGGTAAACTGATTAAATTTGCTGATGACACAAAGCTAGGAGGGATAGCTAATACTAGAGAAGAGAGAGAAAGGATTCAAAATGATATAAATAAACTGGAGAAGTGGGCAGCAACTAACAGAATGGTTTTTAACAGGGAAAAATGCAAAGTACTACATCTGGGCAATAAAAATGAAAAAAGCATATACAGAATGGGATGAATAGGGCTAAGCAACAGCACATGTGAAAAAGACTTGGGTATACTAATAGATCACAGACTCAATATGAGTCAACAGTGTGATGCAGCAGCAAAAAAGGCAAACGCAATTCTAGGATGTATTAACAGAAGCATACAGTCTAGATCACGTAAAGTCATTATTGTCCTCTACTCCTCTTTGGTCAGACCTCATCTGGAATACTGTGTCCAGGTTTGGGTGCCACATTTTAAAAAAGGCATCAACAAACTGGAGCAAGTTCAGAAAAGAGCGACCAGAATGATGACCGGTCTGCAAAACCTGTCTTATGAGGAAAGGTTGCAGGATTTGGGAATGTTTAGCTTGCAAAAGAGAAGACTGAGAGGAGACTTAATAGCTGTCTACAAATATCTCAAGGGCTGTCACATTGTAGAAGGATCATCTTTATTCTCATTTGTACAAGGAAAGACTAGAAGCAATGGGATGAAACTGAATGGGAGGAGACACAGATTAGATATTAGAAAAAACTTTTTGACAGAGTGATCAATGAGTGGCACAAGCTCCCACGAGAGGTGGTGAGTTCTCTTTCAACAGAAGTCTTCAAACAGAGGCTGGACAGACATCTGTCTGGCATGATTTAGCGAATCCTGCTTTGAGCAGGGGGTTGGACCAGATGGCCCAGGAGGTCTCTTCCTACTCTACGATTCTATGATTTCTTCAAGATGGTGCACCTGGTGCCACTCTCGCGGCTACCTTCTGCACAAGGCCTGGCAGCATTGTTCATTAAACTTGTCTTTCGCTTGCATGGAATGCCAGACAAGATAGTCAGTGACTGGGGTCCCCAGTTTGCGTCTCGATTTTGGAGAGAGCTCTGTAGTCTGCTCAGCATTGAGCTAAATCTCTCCTCGGCCTGTCATCCCGAGATGAACGGGTTGGTAGAGAGAACCAACCAGACCATGGTCACATACCTACGAAATTTTGTCTCGGTCAGGCAAGATGACTGGGCATCCCTGCTACCATGGGCAGAGTTTGCTTTGAGCAATACTGTGGCCGATTCCACCGGCTAGACCCTATTCCTACTTAATTATGGACAGCTTCCGCGCATCCCTGCCCCTATGCCCATGTTGTCCACCAATTCCAGGGTGGCAGACTGGGTGGTGGAGGCTCGTGACATTTGGGATTGCACTCAGGATGCCATCCGGGCCTCCAAGGAGAGAATGAGGGTCTCCGCCGACATGCACCGGCGTCCTGCTCCGACCTTTGCTCCTGGCGACTTAGTATGCTGGTCAGCAGCGAGCTACTCCAGGGACTAAGTCCTCCTTTCGGTCCACTGAGCATGCCCGTTGGATGATCTCTCATTGGAGATAGGAGGTCACATGCTTAGGTCCAGCTCCTGCTCTGATTCGACCATCAGGAAGGTCCCGGAAGGTCGTGGCTATAAAAGCCTCGCATGGCTGCCCCGCTATGTGCTATGATAGAGATTAATTCTTATTGTTATAGTGGTGTGTGTGATGATGGCTGTATGAGACAGGTGAATGACTCATTATGACTCCCCTCCCTCGGTTGTGTATGAGTTAGGGTCACAGAGTTAGAGTCAGCACCTAGTACTGGTACTGCCTAGCGCCACAGTGCATTCAGTCTCTCATCCGTTAGCGCCAGTCAGCACAGGCATCACAGTACCGCATGTGTAGCAGCGTCCGTCCGTACGGCGCCGTGCATAGATAGTGTGCTTTCCAGCACCAAGCTCAGGCTGGTTAGTGGCGACTGTAAGTGCAGATGCAGTACATGCTCAGAGCGGCAGTCTAATGTGTGCTGCACCCTGTGATGGTTAACAGGGCACAGCGTTCCAGGGGGAACCTTCCCTGGCTCCGCAGTAGCGGTTCCGGGGTAATGGGTCTAGAGGGGCACGCTCCTCGTGTCTCGGAAGCAGTGTCCTTTGCCCTCACCCTAGCGCTCCTCTAGCCATAGTACACATAGTACTGACACTATTAGTCACTGACATCTATAACTCTAATGGTTCTGCAATGGTTTATTGTATGTGAACTATGTCTCCTATCCTGTCGGGTTCTGTCATGATTTTACAGAATTATCGGCGATTCTGCCATCTATATCTGTATGAACTATAAAGACCTATAATATTTCAGGCCATGGATCCGTCAAATGTCCATTCTGCAGTAAAATCTCGCCACACGGACACTTTGATGTGAGGAGATCGCATCCTCGCTCTGCACACGGAGGACACACGGATCACTGATCAGGGAACATTTCTGTGATTCTCGGTCCTGAAACACCGATTGTTGTATACATTATGTGTGACCCCGGCCTCAGCCGGACTCTGGAAGGGGGGAAATAACCGAGATTTGGGCATTTTAGCTCCTGGTGTGGAGTCGATAGCACAATCATATGCCGCCATATAGTAGACGGCCGGTAACTGGTGAGAATCCCCTCATGTGTGGGGTCTATTTCCCTCCAGAGAAATCACACGTTACATTCCACACATAACACTGTGTAGAGAAGGCGGCGCGGGGTAATTGTGCCAGTAGTGAGGGGCGAATAATGGCGGGAATGTCACTGAGGAGAAGGCTCCATGGAGGTCTGCACTCCGGAGATCATGTGACCCCTGACTCCTCCCCTCCTGTGACCTCATCACAGGTCCTGTGCACAGAGCAGTCATATATGTGGAGTGCGGCTCTGCAGGTGGAGGTATGTGGAGATTCCCCATTACTGAGCGCGGGGGACATTAACCCCTTCTGCACTGAGACTCTTTATAAGAATCATCACATTTCTGTTTCCTGTAATAGATACATACGACCCCACTATGGAGGACAGGCAGTGAGGAGATGGAGTGTTCCCATAGTACAGGGCCCCTTTCTTGGCCCCACACAGTGTAATGCCGCCCCCATTATGCCCCTGTAAGCAGAGTTCTGCCCCACAACCAGCTGCCTCGGGCACTTTACCATGGCCGGTACCTCAGATTCCTCCCCGCACCCCTTTTCTTTGCTTGGCACCAAATCTGTGTCATGCTGCCGCCTCTCCCTGTAACACCTCTCTTTATAGTATAATACACTCCCCATAGGCAGAGTCTATAGTGTAATGCATCCCCATAGGCAGCCTCTATAGTATAATGCATCCCCATAGGCAGCCTCTATAGTGTAATGCATCCCCATAGGCAGACTCTATAGTGTAATGCACCCCCATAGGCAGCCTCTATAATGTAATGCACTCCCCATAGGCAGACTCTATAGAGTAATGCATCCCCATAGGCAGCCTCTATAGTGTAATGCACCCCCATAGGCAGAGTCTATAGTGTAATGCACCCCCATAGGCAGCCTCTATAGTGTAATGCATCCCCATAGGCAGCCTCTATAGTGTAATGCACCCCCATAGGCAGCCTCTATAGTGTAATGCACCCCCATAGGCAGCCTCTATAATGTAATGCACTCCCCATAGGCAGCCTCTATAGTGTAATGCATCCCCATAGGCAGCCTCTATAGTGTAATGCACCCCCATAGGCAGACTCTATAGAGTAATGCATCCCCATAGGCAGCCTCTATAGTATAATGCATCCCCATAGGCAGCCTCTATAGTGTAATGCACCCCCATAGGCAGACTCTATAGAGTAATGCATCCCCATAGGCAGCCTCTATAGTGTAATGCATCCCCATAGGCAGCCTCTATAGTGTAATGCTTCCCCATAGGCAGCCTCTATAATGTAATGCTTCCCCATAGGCAGCCTCTATAGTGTAATGCATCCCCATAGGCAGAGTCTATAGTGTAATACTTCCCATAGGCAGCCTGTATAGCGTAATGCATCCCCATAGGCAGCCTCTATAATTTAATGCATCCCCATAGGCAGCCTCTATAGCGTAATGCTTCCCCATACGCAGCCTCTATAGTGTAATGCATCCCCATAGGCAGCCTCTATAGTATAATGCATCCCCATAGGCAGCCTCTATAGCGTAATGCATCTCCATAGGCTGCCTCTATAGTGTAATGCTTCCCCATAGGCAGCCTCTATAGTGTAATGTATCCCCATAGGCAGAGTCTATAGTGTAATGCACTCCCCATAGGCAGCCTCTATAGTGTAATGCACCCTCATAGGCAGCCTCTATAGTGTAATGCACCCTCATAGGCAGCCTCTATATTGTAATGCATCCCCATAGGCAGCCTCTATAGTATAATGCATCCCCATAGGCAGGCTCTATAGTATAATGCACCCCCATAGGCAGCCTCTATAGTGTAATGCATCCCCATAGGCAGCCTCTATAATGTAATGCATCCCCATAGGCAGCCTCTATAGTATAATGCATCCCCATAGGCAGCCTCTATAGTGTAATGCATCCCCATAGGCAGCCTCTATAGTGTAATGCACCCTCATAGGCAGCCTCTATAATGTAATGCATCCCCATAGGCAGACTCTATAGTGTAATGCATCCCCATAGGCAGCCTCTATAGTATAATGCACCCCCATAGGCAGACTCTATAGTGTAATGCTTCCCCATAGGCAGGCTCTATAGTATAATGCACCCCCATAGGCAGCCTCTATAGTATAATGCACCCCCATAGGCAGCCTCTATAGTATAATGCACCCTCATAGGCAGCCTATATAGTGTAATGCACCCCCATAGGCAGAGTCTATATGGAAAGCTGTAAATCTGTCCCCAATTGCCTCTGCATGGCATAAAAATGACCTCTCATTATACTCACCAATGGCGCTCACCAAGGCATAGCTGGTCTTGACTTAAGATCGCCATTCTCCATAACTGCATCATCTGGATGACACGTCCTTAGTCATCCACACAGTGTCACCCATTGTGCTCCTGTGCAGGCGCACTTTTCTCTGGGCTGCTGAAAGCAAAGCTAAGTACTGTAGTGCGTATGTGCTGGGAAAGGCTAAAGGGCGCTGATGACTTGGAAGTAAAGCCGGCGCATGCGCACTACAATACTGTGCTCTGACTTCAGTAGGGCAAAGATAAGTGCGCCTGCACAGGAGTGCGCTAGAGGACACTGAATGCATGATGTAGGACGCATCTTCCACACGAAGCGGGACAGCGATCACAAGAAGAGGGTAGGCACCGGATCAAGACTAGAGACGCCCAGACCGTGCCGTCTGTGAGTATAATGAAAGCTCTTTTTTGTGCCTTGCATAGAGGATTGGGGACGTATAGAGGGCATTCTAGAACACTGTATGTGAGGGCGATGCTGCCCGGACCTTATATGGGGACAGCATGCTGAAAGGCTCCCTTTAATCTGTAAGACCTGTAGCCACCGCCTTTTAGCCACATTTAAAAAGCCATCCTGCAAGATTCCAGCCGCTCGCAAACTTAAGAAAATAATCATTCTCCTTCTCGTAAGCTAATCGGCAGCGTCCAGTCGGATGAGTGTCTATGGTCCCTGCTCAGCGCCTCCTCTGACCCCACAATTGCCATCCTCCTGCCTTTACTGACGTGGCTGACGCCTCCTATGTCATCCGGTCTGTTGCGCTGCGCAGCTCCTGTTCCCTCCTGTGCAGGTGCGAGAGCTGGACAGACAGTGGATGACACAGGAGACGTCAGCCATGTCAATCAAGTCAGGAGAGATGGTGAATCAGGCCCATAGTGAGCAACAAAAACCGCTGTGCACATGCTGTGGAAAATTCAGCGCGGAAGCACAGCGGTTTATTTTCTGCAGCATGTCAATTCTTTGTGCGGATTCCGCAGCGTTTTTACACCTATTCCATTATAGGAATCCGCAGGTGTAAAAACGCAGAGCAAATCCGCACTAAATCCGCAGGAAACCCGCAGGTAAAACACAGGTCGCTTTACCTGCGGATTCTGCAGAGTCCGTGCAGAAAAATCCACAATGGAATAAGCAACGTGTGCACTACTTTAAATTAACCCCCAATGTATCCCCCCGGGGCCCCTAATGAATTTTGTAAATACCTCATGTTGCCTATACTGCCTGTGAGTGGTGTTATCGCTGGCCGCTCACAGGCAGCACGTAACCCAGCGCTGACGTCACAAGTGAGGCGTGACTCAGCGCTGGGTCCCGCAGTGGCTGCTGGGTTGTGGGCGGGGTTACCCCCGGGGTCACACCCAGCATCCACTGCGCACTTTATCAATGAATGGGCGCTTGGTGGATGCCGGGTGTGACGCGGGGGGATATCCCCGCCCACAGCCTGGCAGCCAGCACGGAAGGAGGAAGATGGACCCCCGGCTGCTGCCAGCACTAGTCGGGACGTCAGTGGAAGCAAGAGCTGGCTGCAGCCAGGGGTCATGTGCTGCCTGTGAGCGGCCAGCGATGGCGGCGCTCACAGGCAGTATAGGCAACATGAGGTATTTACAAAATTCATTAGGGGCGCCAGGGGGATACATTGGGGGGTTAATTTAAAGTAGTGAACAACCCCTTTAAGAACCTTCATTGCTTTATATATCTGTATGTATATATTCGACCAACAGATTAGACATATCAAATAGTAAATGACATGTGCCAAGATACTCATCAGTCCTCATGCTGTGTCCAGTGTGTCCCTGGTCCTCAGTGCTGCTCCTAGCCTCCTTGGCTGTCAGGCTCCTTCCAGGCAGAAGAGTGCAGACAGTGAGCTCAGCTCACAGTCAGAGGCAGAGCAAGCCCCGCTGCGTCCAGGCGTTTGGGGCTGATGACTTCTCTGCATCAGGGAGCTTTGAAGGAGAGCGCGCTCATCCTGGATTGGGTGAGTGACCTTCCTTCCCCCTCTCCTCCACAGACTGAAGAGCGGTCACATGACTCACTCCCTGCACTCTGATACATGTGAAGTACAAACGCCAGCCCTGACAGTAGCTCCAGGTGGGCCCGCTCTCAAGCACAGTGTTACATCGCATCATCTTCTTCTCATTCAGGTCTCTACAATATCGGATCCTCTCAGTGAAGATCTTCTACAGAAGAGAATTTTCCTGATTTACCCATCAAGGATGGATATGGACATAGACAAGATGGCGGAGAGGATGTTACACCTCACCCTAGAGATCCTCTTCCGTCTCACTGGAGAGGTGAGAGATTCTGATGACGTCACATTACATCATTCTTATCTATGGGAATAACAGATGGACAGAACTGGAGAGGTGAGGACTCTGGAAATGTCTGTAGTGAGATTTATTAATGTGTCTCTCCATAACCAGGATTACACAGTGGTGAAGAAGACCTCTAGTGATCGCTGTCAGGACCCTGTGTCTGAGGGATGGGGAAGACCCCTGAGCCCAATCACGGGGCCTCCACCTCACCCCCTGATCCATGAGGACATCAATGACCAGAAGATCCTAGAACTCATCTACAAGATGATTGAGCTGCTGACTGGAGAGGTGACAATGCTGGGACATTATACAGTAACACTATGAAGGGATCGGGGGGATGACAGTATCATTGTATGTGTCAGGTTCCTATAAGGTGTCAGGATGTCGCTGTCTATTTCTCCATGGAGGAGTGGGAGTATTTAGAAGGACACAGAGATCTGTACAAGGACGTCATAATGGAGGTTCCCCAGCCCCTCACATCTCCAGGTAATAGACAGGACTAAATACACACGGCCTATAATTATCTGTATGTAGAGAATGAATTCAGCCCTGTATGTGTTTCCTCCAGATCTATCCAGTAAGAGGACAACACCAGAGAGATGTCCCCGTCCTCTTCTTCCACAGGACTGTAACCAAGAAGATCCCAGTGTTCCTCAGGATCATCAGGTAGATGGAGAGAAGGTGTCAGGAGATCTCCCCGATGATGTGTAGACGGCTGTGAAGGTCTTGTGCTCAGTCTTGTTTTATCCACCAGTATTATATGTTTTATACTTGTGTAATGAGAACGGTGGAGATGGCAGGATTAGAGCTGATCATAGATGGGACTTCTCCATCTGTCTGTGACTTTTACAATATTTGTTTCAGGGTGAAGATCTGACCCATATTAATACTACAGAGACATATGTGAGGGGTGATGAGTGGTGTAAAGAGGAGATTCCCACATATGACTACCCAGGTGAGTAGTAACCACTGAATGCAGAGAAGTCACAGATTCCTCTCAGTCACCGGCTGTGGCTGCTTTATCGGTGGTGTAGTCCGGCTGTATTACCATAATCACCATTTTGCCTCTAGACCACAACATTCTCCTCCACCTAAAACTGTTCAAATGACTTTGGGCATTGAAAGCCCTTTTCTATAGACCTTACGACCAGGAGGATCCACCTACCCCCTGGGATTAGGAGACGCTGACCGTTACCTGCCCAGTTCTGTAAACTACAGTCAAATGACAGCGTACGCAGAATGTGCTGAAAAGTTAGAAAATCACTTGAAGAAAAATATTATGCTGGGCCTGTAAGAGAAAGCGGAGGGTAATGATGCTGTTGGCTTCCTAGATCCCTGAGATCTTATCGGATAAATCTTCTCTCCCTTCTGTGCTGCTGAATGTCTCATGGTCCCTACAAGACCAGGTCCAGTCTTTCGGGCCAAACTTCCCTTTTATGAGCGACAACAGTAAATGTGCAGTGAGGCCAAGTGTGGATTTCTGTACAATAACAGCAGAGTTTCCCTTTTTCCTGACTTTTCAATTTGTGTTAAAACGACCATATTTTTTGGACTATAAGACACACTTTTTTCCTTCAAAAATGTGGAGGAAAATGGGGGGGTGTCTTATAGTCCAGATGTACCGGCTCTGGCTGAGTTGGGGGAACGGCATCGGCGGAGCAGCGGGTCACACGAGGCTGGAGCCGATGGCTGCGGCTAACTCCTGTTCCCGCTGCTAAAGAGAAATGAATATTCACTGCATTCTACGCCAATGGGCTTGGAGGGCAATGAATATTCATTTCTCTTTAATAATAGTATCTTGATATGATTGGCCCCCAACCCCGGTCCTGGTATGCATGGCCCCATCCTTATAATTGGCCCACACCACCATCCCCATCCCTATCCTGGTATGCATGGCCCCTTCAGAAAACATTAAAAACAAACCATTACACTTACCTACCCCGCGCTCCCTCGCAGCGTCCTGCTCTGGTGCCAGCACTGCTATATGCTTGTAAGCAGTGCATGGCAGGAACGTCATGTGCTGCTCACAAGCAGAGCACAGCTGCCAGGACTGTGCACGCAAAGGGCAGTGAGTATTCTTTGCCCTTCAGTAGCGCGCAGTGTCAGCCACCGGCTTCCTGCTGCTACCTGCGGTCACGTGTGCCGCTACTTAAGAGAAATGAATATTTGTGAATACTCACTGTTATCAGTGCTACTTACAAGCATAAAGCAGTTGCTGGCACCGGAGCAGGACGCTGCAAGGGAGCCCCGGGTAGGTAAGTGTAATGTTTTTTGTTTTTTTTATGTTTTCTGTTGTGGCCATGCATACCAGGATAGGAATGTGGGTGGGGGCCACTTATAAGGATGGGGCCCTGCATACCAGGATGAGATGGGGCCCTGCATACCAGGACGAGATGGGGCCATGCATACCAGGACGAGATGGGGCCCTGAATACCAGGATAGGGATAGGACCATGCATACCAGGATAGAGATGAGACCATCCATACTAGGATGAGATAGGGACCCTGCATACCAGGGTAGGGATGGGCCATGCATACCAGGATAAGGATGAGGTGGCCATGCATACCGGGATAGGGATGGGGGGGGGGGATGAGGCCACAATTTTAAGCGTGCCCTGAAAACGCATTTATTCAGACTGGCCTACCGCCTCAACACATTAACCTAATCCCTGTGTGGCACAGCCAAAAGTTTTTTACCATAACCAGGTTCCCCGCATCATGTTCCCACATGCTTTATGCATCCATTAGCCCTCTGTGTCTGTACTGTTACACACTTAACATTATGGCTGGTCCATACAATCAGGGCAATTGTTACCACCCACCTTTCGTGTCTACCCTTTTTTTTCCTCATAGATTGTAAGCTTGCGAGCAGGGCCCTCATTCCTCTTGGTATCTGTTATGATCTATGTGATTATTGTTATGCTGTAATGTCTATCGTCTGTACAGGTCCCCTCTGAAATGTAAAGTGCTGTTGAATATGTCGGCGCTATAGAAATAAAATGTATCATTATTATTATTATGAGGGGGCCATGTGTATCAGAATGGGGAGGAGGGGGCCATATATACCAGGGTAGGGATGAGGCCATGCATACCAGGATAGGGATGAGGGGGCCATGTGTTTCAGAATGAGGATGAGGGGGCCATATATACCAGGATAGGGGATATTAAGTACAGAATTGACCACATTTTTTGCTTCAATTTTTTTCCTAATTTCATTCTCTAAAACCTAGGTGCGTCTTATAGTCCAAAAAATACAGTAATTTCAAGGAGGATTGTGATAATCTCCAGGACAAACATTACGCCTGTGCCATGATAGATCTCTAAGCTGTGCGTGGCTGATGGCTGTAATATACATTTATTCCCGCCTGCAGGAGATGTGTTGGCTCCAGCCCTGGTGTCATAGATTTACTAAACGTCATGAATTCCAATATGTTTTTGTCATGATCCAGGACGGGATTTCGCTTTGACCCGTCCTGGTTAGACTATGGGTTAATTGTGCTGCCTCTCTCTGGCAGCAGGAGGCTATTTAGTGCTCACTGGACCTGGGTCCGGTGTCAGTTATACTCCTGCCCTCGGCTGAGTTAAGTGACCTCTTGTATACGTGTGCCTTGTGCCTGATATCTTGCTTGCTTGTTCGGTTGTGATCTGGTTCTGTCCCTGTTACGAGTTCTGCCTGACCCTCTTGTACTGCGCTACCTCTTGTGTATGACTCTCTGCTTGTGACCCGACTTCTCTCTGCTCGTCCCCTTGGTACCACGTCGCCCTCTTGTGTATGACCTTTGGCTCTGTCTGACTACCCGTCTGTTCGTCCCTCCTGTACCTCGTTCGCCCGTACTGTGTGTGACCTCTGTTTTGCCTGACTCTGAGTTGTTGTGTGGTGTCCTGTCCTCTCTGAATACAGGACGCTAAGCCCCGCCCCCTTGCAGTCACATGACCATAGGTCCCGTGCACATTATTCAGTTTTAGTGTCCGCAGGTCTTTTGCCTCTTTACCTTCCAGCGCTGACTGGACCCTGACACTATTATCCTGAAGCACGCATGGTCACCTTTGCTGCACACTCCACAGGTATCTTTTAGCACTGCTTCTGTTCTCAGGACACGCACACTGGCTCTATGAGCAAGTGCAGTGCGGTGTCTCTGACATTATAACTGACCCATACCATTTTTTTTTTTCTCTGCTCCCATTCACCTGTGTGTGTGATGGATCCTGTGCACGCTCTTTCTGAGCAGTTTAAGCATCTGACGCAGATGTCTCAGAAACTCTTTGGAGAACAAAGAGTCCTGGCTCAGTCTCAGCAGCTGATCGCTGACACTGTGCAGGGGGTTCTTTCATGGGGGGCTCAGGATGTTACATTAATTTCCCCTGAGTCTCCAGTGAAGTTACCAGATACCTTTTCTGGAGATAAAAATGACTTCAGAGTTTTCAAGGAGGGCTGTAAGCTTTTTTTTTCCTTAAGACCACACTCTTCTGGGGATGAAAGTCAGAGAGTGAGGGTCATTATGTCTCTGTTAAGGGGAGCCCCCCAAGCTTGGGCTTTCTCCCTTCCTACCACGGCCCCTGAGCGTATGACTGTGGATGCATTTTTTGAGGCCCTGGGGCATATTTATGATGAGCCTGATCGGGTGCGTATGGCTGAGGACAGGCTGATGAATGTTTGCCAGGGGAAACACTCAGCCGAGTGGTTTTGCTCAGAGTTCAGACGCTGGGCTGCTGAGGTCTGCTGGAACGACGCTGCTCTCCGGGGGTTGTTCCGTAGAGGCCTGTCTGAGCATCTGAAAGACGCCTTGGCTCTCCACCCCCCACCTGATGCCCTGGAGGAAGCTATGACACAGGCCGTCCGAATGGATCGCAGGTTACGGGCAAGGGGAGTGATACAAACCGAGACAACATTATTCTCCCAAGGAAGGGGAGCCAGTTCTTCACTGAAAATCACGGCGATGGGAACCATCAACCATAAGGAGGAAGAAAGGAGGCAACGGCACGTGAGAAAATGCTGTGTTCACAGTGGCGAGTCTGGACATTGGAAAAAGGATTGCCCCTCCCGGCCACTAACCAGCAAGCGACTGAGCCCGGGTGATTATCGTGGAGGTCACCCAGGCTCTCAGTTACCCTTTTCTGCATTTTCTAAAATGTCATTTCAAGTGGAACTTTGTTGTGGGGGTGTCTCCACATCCACAACTGCCTTCGTGGATTGCGGTTCATCATTGAACTTTATTGACTCTGACTTGGTGGCCAGGTGTAAGTTAGGGACAGTTAGGTTGGAGACTCCGATTCACCTTGTTGCTATTGACAAAACACCACTGGTTAAGAATGACATTGTGTTTTGTACTGAAGAGTTTCTCCTTAAAGTGAGTTCCTTACACCAGGAACGTATTTCGTGTTTTGTAATGAACAACCTGCCTGCGGGACTGGTGTTGGGGTTCCCCTGGTTACAGCTGCATAATCCTGTGATTAATTGGGAATCTCGGGACATTGTTAAATGGGGTCCCTATTGCTCTGAGAAATGTCTTGTTTCTGTGTCTGTGTCGTCCATGGGTCTAGAAGGCATTCCGGAGTGCCTGATAGATTATACTGACGTTTTCTCCGAAAATGAGGCTGAGGTTTTACCACCACACCGCCCATTTGATTGTGCCATTGACCTGGTTCCAGGTGCCAAATTGCCCAAAGCCCGCCTGTATAACCTCTCGGGTCCGGAACGGGCTGCGATGAAGGAATATATTTCTGAGAGCCTCCGTAAGGGACATATTCGTCCTTCTGTTTCTCCTGTGGCGGAAGGGTTCTTTTTTGTAAAAAAAAAGACGGTGGTTTGCGCCCATGCCTCGATTTTCGTGAGTTAAATAAAATAACTGTGAGGAATACTTATCCCCTTCCACTTATTCCTGATTTATACAATCAGCTGTCCGGAGCTAAGTGGTTTTCGAAATTAGACCTACGGGGAGCGTATAACCTTATCCGAGTCCGGGATGGAGATGAATGGAAGACCGCCTTTCTCACTACTGAAGGGTTGTTTGAAAATTTGGTCATGCCCTTCGGCCTGACCAACGCTCCAGCGGTCTTCCAAAATTTCATAAATCATGTGTTCTCCGATTTGATTGGACGTTTTATGGTGGTGTATTTGGATGACATTTTAATCTACTCACCTGATAAACAGACTCACATTGGTCATGTTCGGGCAGTTCTCCAAAGGCTCAGGGAGAACTGTCTGTTTGCTAAACTTGAAAAATGTTTATTTTTTGTTCAGGAACTGTCCTTTCTGGGGTTCATCGTGTCTGCTGAAGAGTATCGCATGGATCCTAATAAGGTGCAGGCCATCCTCGAGTGGGTTCAACCGTGTGATTTGAAGGGTCTGCAACGTTTCCTTGGGTTCGCTAATTATTATCGGAAATTTATAAGGGGGTTCTCACAGGTGGTTAAACCCCTCACAGACATGACTCAAAAGGGGGCCGATATCAAGAATTGGTCTACCGCAGCGGTAGCGGCATTTCAGTTTTTGAAAAAATGTTTCATGTCGGCCCCGGTTCTTATCCAACCGGACCCCTCTGAACCATTTATTGTTGAGGTAGACGCCTCAGAGGTGGGGGTGGGGGCGGTATTGTCCCAGGGACCCGCCACTTTGACCAATTTAAGACCTTGCGCCTTTTTCTCAAAGAAGTTCTCTCCGGCAGAGAGAAACTATGATGTGGGGAATCGGGAACTTCTGGCCGTAAAATTGGCTTTTGCAGAATGGAGGCATTTTTTGGAGGGGGCTGTCCATCCTATAACGGTAATCACGGACCACAAAAACCTAGCTTACATTGAGTCTGCTAAAAGGTTGACTCCCAGACAGGCTAGATGGTCACTTTTTTTTTTCTCGATTTAACTTCTCGATCACTTTCCGACCAGGATCCAAGAATATCAGAGCGGATGCGTTGTCACGCAGTCTAGATCCGGTGTCCCCCCCGGAACCTCCATCCTCCATTCTTCAGCCTGGGGTGGTGGTGGCAGACGTTTCTAATGTGTTGGAACGAGAGAAGCCCAGGCTCTTGCACCTCCAGCTAAGCCGGTGGATAAACTTTATGTGCCAGCTCAGTTTCGTCTCAAGGTCCTCCAGGAGTTCCATGACTCAGTTCTGGGTGGACATCCAGGGATCTCAGCGACCCGGAAGGCCATTGCTAGAATGTTCTGGTGGTCTTCTTTAGCCTCTGATGTTGGGGAGTATGTGTCTGCGTGTGAGGTTTGTGCCCGTGCGAAAACTCCCCATAACCGGCCGGCCGGGGAATTGGTACCATTGCCAATTCCTGAGAGACCATGGACTCATCTGTCCATGGATTTCATCACCAACCTTCCTGCTTCCAAGGGTAATACCGTGGTCTGGGTCGTAGTGGACAGGTTTAGTAAACAGGCACATTTTGTACCTTTGGCAGCTCTACCTAATGCGGAAACATTGTCCAGATTGTTTGTGGAGCATGTGGTGCGGTTGCATGGGGTACCCCTGAATGTGGTGTCTGATAGGGGAGTGCAATTTGTGTCCAGATTTTGGAGAGCTTTTTGTAGGAGGTTGGGTATTGGTCTGTCCTTTTCATCCGCCTACCATCCAGAGACTAATGGGCAGACTGAGCGGACCAATCAGTCTCTGGAGCAAATTCTGCGTTGTTTGACCTCAGCCCGACAGGATGATTGGTGTTCTGTGTTACCATTGGCTGAGTTTGCTTTTAACAACCGCACTAACCAGTCTACGGGTACATCTCCTTTTTTTGCAATTATGGGTTTTATCCTCATTTTGGAGAATTTTCCCGCTTGAATTCTGGGTGTCCTGGGGCGGACGAGTCGATCCAGCGGTTGGGGGAGGTATGGCGGGAGGTCCAGAATAACATTACGAAGGCCCAGGACAAATTTAAATTTTTTGCGGACAAAAAACGATCCGTGGGTCCAGTGTTTCAGGTCGGAGATAAGGTATGGTTATCCACCAAAAATATAAGGCTCAAGGTCCCCTCTGCGAAGCTTGGACCCAAGTTTATAGGTCCCTATGTAATTACCGAAGCAGTTAACCCGGTGGCTTTTCGGTTGAGTCTTCCGCCATCTCTAAGGATCCCTAATGTTTTCCATAAGGCCCTTTTGAAACCTGTGAGGTCCAGTGGGGAGGGATCATCATCTTCCCCGACACCGGTTCTGGTAGATGGGCAGGCTGAGTACGAGGTGGAACGAATTGTCGACTCCAGGTTGGTCCGTCGCGCCCTTCAGTATTTGATACATTGGAAGGGCTACGGTCCTGAGGAACGCTCGTGGGTTCCTGCTCGATCAGTTCATGCGGATCGGTTGATCCGAGCCTTTCACGCCAAGTACCCTGAGAGACCTGGGGGTCCGGTGGCCCCCCATTGAGAGGAGGGTACTGTCATGATCCAGGACGGGATTTCGCTTTGACCCGCCTGGTTAGACTATGGGTTAATTGTGCTGCCTCTCTCTGGCAGCAGGAGGCTATTTAGTGTTCACTGGACCTGGGTCTGGTGTCAGTTATACTCCTGCCCTCGGCTGAGTTAAGTGACCTCTTGTATACGTGTGCCTTGTGCCTGATATCTTGCTTGTTTGTTCGGTTGTGATCTGGTTCTGTCCCTGTTACGAGTTCTGCCTGACCCTCTTGTACTGCGCTACCTCTCGTGTATGACTCTCTGCTTGTGACCCGACTTCTCTCTGCTCGTCCCCTTGGTACCACGTCGCCCTCTTGTGTATGACCCTTGGCTCTGTCTGACTACCCGTCTGTTCGTCTCTCCTGTACCTCGTTTGCCCGTACTGTGTGTGACCTCTGTTTTGCCTGACTCTGAGTTGTTGTGTGGTGTCCTGTCCTCTCTGAATACAGGACACTAAGCCCCGCCCCCTTCCAGTCACATGACCATAGGTCCCGTGCACATTATTCAGTTTTAGTGTCCGCAGGTCTTTTGCCTCTTTACCTTCCAGCGCTGACTGGACCCTGACACTATTATCCTGAAGCACGCATGGTCACCTCTGCTGCACACTCCACAGGTATCTTTTAGCACTGCTTCTGTTCTCAGGACACGCGCACTGGCTCTATGAGCGAGTGCAGTGCGGTGTCTCTGACAGTTTTCCAGCCTAAGGAATTCAGATTACTGCACAATCTCTCCTGAAATGGGGGCGCTAATACTTTCTCTACTCTTCTGCTCAGGATCCATAGTAGCTCCAATGGTCCACCATAAATGAGTGCAACTCCAGTTTAGCGTTCTCCCCTCGTACATACGTTGTTGTTGGGGATGTAACATATTTTTTTATTCTGTCTTTTTTTAACCTGTTCATTCTGTATGATGGTTTGATTGTGGTGGGATCGGCCTTCCTGCCTAATGTGAGTCAGTAACTCCCTGATGATCTTCAAAAAATCTCTCCATTGCCTCTTCCAAATGCCTAAGAGCTAAATTTAAAGTGCCCCTGTCAGCAGGATTGTGCTCAGTAACCTACAGACACTGTCAGGTCAGCACCGTTATACTGATTACAATGATACCTGGTGATGAAATCCGTCTTGTGGTTGTTGTTTAATCTGTATTTGTAGTTTTCAGTTAATGAGATTCTCGTGCTCTGGGGCGGGGCTCTGGGCGGGGCTTTATGTGGTGCTCTGATTACATATTCCTCTGTATTGGCTTATGACAGGTCGCTGATCCCTCACTGACCTGCCCCCATTATTACATAATGCATATAATAGTGTTGGTATTATTGGTGATAATGCCTATAATATTGTGGCTATTGTGAGGCTTAGAAAAAAATTACATCCAGCAAAATGTCACCGGTGATGGCGACGCCTGCACAGTAGCATCTATAAGTAAGAGACAGAGGCTACTGTGCAGGCGCCGCTGGTGACATTTTACTGGATGTAATTTTTTTTCTAAGCCTCACAATAGCCACAATATTATAGGCATTATCACCAATAATATCAATGCTATTATATGCATTATGTAATAATGGGGGCAGGTCAGTGAGGGATCAGCAACCTGTCATAAGCCAGTACAGATGAATATGTAATCAGACCACATAAAGCCCCGCCCACATGCCACCACAGCCCCGCCCCAGAGCATGAGAATCTCATTAACGGAAAGCTACAAATAAAGATTTCATCACCAGGTATCAAAGTAAGACACCTATCCATAACTAATCCTATAGTTATATGATAAATAAAGATGCAGCAAGAATAAAGTCTTTTATTAGAAATAAAGCAAAACACAGGGAAAGTGGGAAGAGCCGGGCAAAGCACCAGAATTGGCGCATCTAATAGATGTGCCTTTTCTGGGCAGCTGCAGGCTGCTGTTTTTAGGCTGGGGGGTCAATATCCATGGCCCTTTACAAGCCTGAGAATACCAGCCCCCAACTGTCAGCCTTAGCAAGGCTGGTTGTCAAAAATGGGGGGACTCCATGCCATGTTTTTAAATTATTTCTTTATATAATTAAAAAAAACAGTGTGAGGACCCCTGTATTCTTGATAACCAGCCTTGCTGAAGCTGACAGATGAGGGTTGCAGCCCCCAGTTGTGAGTTTTGCCAGACTGGTTATAGAAAATGCAGGGGAACCACACCATTTTTTTCATTCATTTATTTAGTTATAACGCAGGCAGTGGCTGAGGAATACTCCAATCATCCGCTCCTGCTGTCACTGTTCTTGGCAGCAGCAGGTGTAGGTTGATGGGAGTAATAGTCCCAAACGCCCGCACCTACTATTATCATTCTCACTTTAATATAACTCTCATCATTCTCCCCGCCGGCAGAGCAGAGGAGAATGATGAGAGCGTCTTCAGCACCCGCCACCGGGGAACAGCGATTAATGTAGCGCTTCTTCCCTGCCGGCCGTCCATGTGGTACGGATGCTGACATAGTTGTCACACGTGTGCCACGAGTATTACACACATGGACATCTCCGGTACCGGAAATATCAGGACGTGTGAAACCGGCCTTATACACAGTTCTCTTTAAATGCCTAATATTTCTTCTTGAAACTCATCTGACAGAAAATATTGGACCTTACGATAGTATAGATTGTGAAGTCTCCGAGACCCATACGTTAATTACCCCAGAGAGGTTTCACCACTAGCTGCTCATTTATTACTGATGGAGACTGTGGAGTTTGATCATTTCAGTAGTTCCTAATCAGGCCCCATTATTAATATCTGACGTGTGTCACTTTATGTGGTGGTAAGTTTGGAATTATTCACAAAGGATAATAGGAAACAAATGGATCTTACAAATTATTTTCCAGCTTCGCACTATACCCTATATACGTTTGTACTCTACTGTCTGGGCACATGGCAGTGTTCAGAAGGGAAGGAGCGCCATTTAGCTATTTGAATGCAGATCTAGGTGGAATAGTTTGCAGACACAATGTATCGGGAGCACTGTTCATGGTCACTTGGCAGCTCAAATGAAGTCCACCATGAACATGCTTGGCTCTATCTTCTCTGCTTTCCATATCCCAAGGATTGCCTTGCTCATCGCCCTTTAACACCATTACATGGAATCTGGACTTACACTGGGACCCCTAGGCTTGGACCATGGTGTTACCTGCTATTCTGTGGTATTAGATGGCAAGAAGAATAGTCAGGTAGCTGGGTCAGAACCAGAAGGACAGAATCAGAAGACACAAGAGTAGTCAGTAAACTGGCCACGGTCACAACAGGACACAAATACACAAGCCGCAAGCTGAGCACAGAGGACTGAACCAGAGGAGAACAGCGCTGTATCTGGCAGATTCCGGCCATGTGCTTTGCGCTTTAGTAGGGTGTGGTACTTTCCAATTGGCTGAAGTAGGGAGCAGATTACTCCAGCTGGACAGCAGGAACAGATCCCAGATGAGATTGGACACACCATATGCAGAAGCCCTAATATAACTAAATGACAGAAAACCAGAATAGTAGAAATCCCCATAAAGTGATCCCATTTTATAAATGAATTCACTGAGGGTTATAATCCTTAGGAGGAGTGAATATTTTGACTCCACAGCCACTTTCCGGAAATTAACACACAGTGGATGTTGGAGAGTGAAAATTACACATTTGCCATTTTCTTACCCAGCACATAGTGCCCACATTGTGCTCCAGGAGACACCGCAAATTAAGTGGATTCTTCTCATTATAATATTGCTAAATACAGGGATCCTAAATGTTGTTTGCGCACACTGCAAGACTCCGAAGTGAGAGCGGATTTTGCTGGATTGGTTTATGGAAACCTTGTTGCTTTTCAACAGCCTTTGAGCCACTAATAGTGCGGGAACCTCTGTTTTTCCATTGACAGATGATGGACCTGAGTGGGAACTTGTTTTTTGTGAGATGAGACTTGGTATTATTTTCGCCTACATAACATTGATTGGTTTCTTTTTATTTGATATTTGGGAGGCAGAATAAACAAACAGTTGAACACCGCACACTACTGGTTCATCCAACAAGGTTTCTATTAGACTGTGAACTGTCATTGTCTTGGTAAATAATTTAAGCTTTTACATAGCTTGCCATTTTTATGGACAGTTTAAGTAGAAATGCTCAAAAATATAAAACTCAAGGATATTTTATTAAAAAATAATTGTTTTTATCTTAGGAGATGACTGTACCAGGAGATCAAAGAGACAGCTGACATCTTCAATTTTTAAATCTGATGATCTTGAGATCCTACAAGATACAACTGAAGTGATTGCTATTACTCCAGATATATCATCATCCATTCACAGCAAAGATCTGTCATCTGATCCTATGAAACAGGTCCCATCTTCTGATTCATTACTGACTACTAAGGAAAATCAAAGTCACAAAAGAGGCAATAAAAACCAAACTGCTCCTAAAGCAAAGAAGTCATTTTCATGTTCAGAATGTGGGAAATGTTTTACATGGAAATCACATTTTGTTACTCACCAGAGAATTCACACAGGAGCGAAACCTTTTTACTGTTCAGAATGTGGGAAAAATTTTGCACAGAAATCACATTTTGTTAGACACCAGAGAATTCACACAGGGGAGAAGCCTTTTTGCTGTTCAGAATGTGGGAAATATTTTGCACAGAAATCACATTTTGTTAGACACCAGAGAAATCACACGGGGGAAAAGCCTTTTTCCTGTTCAGAATGTGGGAAATGTTTTAACAATAAATCAGATTGTGTTAAGCACCAGAGAATCCACACAGGAGAGAAGCCTTTTTCATGTTCAGAATGTGGGAAATGTTTTGGACAGAAATCAAGTTTTCTTTCCCACAAGAGAACTCACACAGGGGAGAAGCCTTTTTCATGTTCAGAATGTGGGAAATGTTTTGGACAGAAATCAAGTTTTCTTTCCCACAAGAGAACTCACACAGGGGAGAAGCCTTTTTCATGTTCAGAATGTGGGAAATGTTTTGGACAGAAATCAAGTTTTCTTTCCCACAAGAGAACTCACACAGGGGAGAAGCCTTTTTCATGTTCAGAATGTGGGAAATGTTTTGGACAGAAATCAAGTTTTCTTTCCCACAAGAGAACTCACACAGGGGAGAAGCCTTTTTCATGTTCAGAATGTGGGAAATGTTTTGGACAGAAATCAAGTTTTCTTTCCCACAAGAGAACTCACACAGGGGAGAAGCCTTTTTCATGTTCAGAATGTGGGAAATGTTTTGGACAGAAATCAAGTTTTCTTTCCCACAAGAGAACTCACACAGGGGAGAAGCCTTTTTCATGTTCAGAATGTGGGAAATGTTTTAGCACTATATCAAATTGTGTTAAGCACCAGAGAACTCACACAGGAGAGAAGCCTTTTTCATGTTTAAAATGTGGGAAATATTTTGCACAGAAATCATGTTTTCTTACCCACCAGAGAACTCACACAAGGGAGAAGCCTTCTTCCAGTTCAGAATGTGGGAAATATTTTAACCATAAAGCGCATCTTGAACGCCATCAGAGTAGTCACACAGAGGAGAAGCCATTTTCATTTTCTTAATATGGGAAATATTTTACTTGGAAATCAACTCTTAATAAACATCAGAGATATCACATAGGGGAGAAGCCTTTTTTATGTTCATAGTGTTGGAATAGTTTTAACGAAAATTGCACCTTCTTAAATGGGTTGTCTCTTGTCATTCCTCATGTTTGCTGACGAAAGGAAAAAACTAAACCTTATTAATTGCAAATGTAAAACTATACCCATAATTCGCCCCCTGAAGGTTAGTTGGAAAGTGACTAATAGAAAAAACATGTACCCCACATCTCAGTATATAGGGTGAGGTGATGTTTACACACTCACTCTCCAAGCCTCTCATTTCTACGGGTTTCATCGTCCTCACCAAAGGCGACTCATCAGGAGACTATTTAACATTGACCTATATTCAAGCAAGACTAAACGAAAAAAGGAAAAAACTAAAATCATGTATCATGTTATTCGAAACAGTCAGAAAACTAGCCACATATTGGCAGATCGCAGACCTCAAACTATATACTTCTGAAGTTTATAAGCCCCTCCAGTGTCAGGAATAGATGGTATGAATTTGAATTTACCAAATGGCTGCAATGAAACAAAGAGTGAAAAATTTAAAGGGGTCTGAATACTTTCCGTCCCACTGTATCAGTAAAAATAACTCCTCTTTATTAGGTTAAGTATAAAAGAATTGCACCATTTTCTGATACCCGTCACGTCTCCATTTTTTGTGATCTCGGGTTGGGTGAAGACTAGTGTTGAGCATTCCGATACCGCAAGTATCGGGTATCGGCCGATACTTGCTGTATCGGAATTCCGATACCGACTTCCAATATTTTTTCAATATCGGAAGTCGGCATCGGAATCGGAAGTTCAAAGTTGATTGACAGCCTGACGTCATCATGATGCGCGGTGTGTGCGCATCATGATGCGCCGTCATTTCGGGCCTTCCGGGGGTCTCTGCCGGCCTGCCGGGGGGCTGTGTGGACTGCCCGGGGTCTGTACCGGCCTGCCGGTAATCTGTGCACCCTGTGGGGGTCTGTACCGGCCTGCCGGGGGGCTGTGCCGGCCTGCCGGTGGTCTGTGCACCCTGTGGGGGTCTGTACCGGCCTGCCGGGGGGCTGTGCCGGCCTGCCGGTGGTCTGTGCACCCTGTGGGGGTCTGTACCGGCCTGCCGGGGGGCTGTGCCGGCCTGCCGGGGGGCTGTGCTGATGTCCGGGGGTCTGTGCAAGCATCGTCCGATGGGACTACAAGTCCCATCTGGCGATGCCTGCTACCATGACAGTGATTGACACATTAGCCAATGATGGGACAGTAGTAGTCCCATCATCCGGCTAATGTGTTAAATGTTAAAAAAAAAAATAAAAAAATACTACATACATACTACATACATACTACATGCATGCTACATACATACTACATGCTACATACATACTACATGCTACATACATACTACATGCTACATACTACATATATACTACATGCATGCTACATACATACTACATGCTACATACATACTACATATATACTACATGCATGCTACATACATACTACATGCTACATACATACTACATGCTACATACATACTACATATATACTACATACATACTACATACATGCTACATACATACTGCATGCTACATACTACATACATACTACATACATACTACATGCATGCTACATACATACTACATATATACTACATGCATGCTACATACATACTACATGCTACATACATACTACATATATACTACATGCATGCTACATACATACTACATGCTACATACATACTACATATATACTACATACATACTACATATATACTACATACATGCTACATACATGCTACATACATACTGCATGCTACATACATACTACATACATACTACATACATAATACATGCATGCTACATACATACTACATACATACTACATACATACTACATGCATGCTACATACATACTACATGCATGCTACATGCATGCTACATACATACTACATGCTACATACATACCACATACATACTACATACATACTACATACATACTACATGCTACATACATACTACATATATACTACATGCATGCTACATACATACTACATGCTACATACATACCACATACATACTACATACATGCTACATACATACTACATATATACTACATGCATGCTACATACATACTACATATATACTACATGCATGCTACATACATATTGCATGCTACATGCATGCTACATACATACTACATACATACTACATGCTACATACATACCACATATATACTACATACATACAATACATTCATACAATACATACATAGACATACAGTACATATAACATAGAGTAACATACTTACCAATACTTGTCACATTGTTCCCCGAAGCCATTGTCTTTTCCGGAATAAATATTAACGTAACAAACCACAAAAATACTCACCCACGATCCGAAGCAGTCCACGAGTGTGTCCCACGACGATCTTGGGTAGAGAACTGCAGCATCAGATGATGCTGCCGTTCTCTACGGGCTGCAGGAATCCAATGACGGAAGGTAGGTATCCTTCCGCACTGTATTCCTCCGCCACTTAAAAAAAAAGTCCCTAGTCTCACTTTATGCCATTGCTGCGTGGGAAATTCCCACACAGCAATGGCATAAAGTGAGACTAGGGACTTTTTTTTTTTTTAAGTGGCGGAGGAATACAGTGCGGAAGGATACCTACCTTCCGTCATTGGATTCCTGCATCCCGTAGAGAACGGCAGCATCAGCTGATGCTGCAGTTCTCTACCCAAGATCGTCGTGGGACACACTTGTGGACTGCTTCGGATCATGGGTGAGTATTTTTGTGGTTTGTTATGTTAATATTTATTCCGGAAAAGACAATGGCTTCGGGGAACAATGTGACAAGTATTGGCAAGTATGTTACTCTATGTTATATGTACTGTATGTCTATGTATGTATTGTATGAATGTATTGTATGTATGTAGTATATATGTGGTATGTATGTAGCATGTAGTATGTATGTAGTATGTATGTAGCATGCATGTAGCATGCAGTATGTATGTAGCATGCATGTAGTATATATGTAGTATGTATGTGGTATGTATGTAGCATGTAGTATGTATGTAGCATGCATGTAGTATGTATGTAGCATGCATGTAGTATATATGTAGTATGTATGTATCATGTAGTATATATGTAGCATGCATGTAGTATATATGTAGTATGTATGTAGCATGTAGTATGTATGTAGCATGCATGTAGTATATATGTAGTATGTATGTAGCATGTATGTAGCATGCATGTAGTATATATGTAGTATGTATGTAGCATATAGTATGTATGTAGCATGCATGTAGTATATATGTAGTATGTATGTAGCATGTAGTATGTATGTAGCATGCATGTAGTATGTATGTAGCATGTAGTATGTATGTAGCATGCATGTAGTATATATGTAGTATGTATGTAGCATGTAGTATGTATGTAGCATGCATGTAGTATGTATGTAGCATGCATGTAGTATGTATGTGGTATGTATGTAGCATGTAGTATGTATGTAGCATGCATGTAGTATATATGTGTTATGTATGTAGCATGTAGCATGCATGTAGCATGCATGTAGTATGTATGTAGTATGTATGTGGTATGTATGTAGCATGCATGTAGTATGTATGTAGTATATATGTGGTATGTATGTAGCATGTAGTATGTATGTAGCATGCAGTATGTATGTAGCATGCATGTAGTATATATGTAGTATGTATGTAGTATATATGTAGTATGTATGTTGCATGTAGTATATATGTAGTATGAATGTAGCATGTATGTAGTATGTAGTATGAATGTAGCATGTATGTAGTATGCATGTTGTATGTATGTAGCATGTAATTTTTTATTTTTTTTTTTTTTTTTTATTTTTTTTTTACATTCAACACATTAGCCGGATGATGGGACTACTACTGTCCCATCATTGGCTAATGTGTCAATCACTGTCATGGTAGCAGGCATCGCCCGATGGGACTTGTAGTCCCATCGGACGATGCCTGCACAGACCCCCGAAGCCTGCACAGACCACCGGCAGGCCGGCACAGCCCCCCGGAGCCTGCACATCCCCCCGGCAGGCCGGCACAGCCCCCCGGAGCCTGCACAGCCCCCCGGCAGGCCGGCACAGCCCACCGGAGCCTGCACAGCCCCCCGGCAGGCCGGCACAGACCACCGGAGCCTGCACAGACCCCCTGGCAGGCCGGCACAGCCCCCCGAAAGGCCCGTACAGACCCCAGAGAGGCTGTACAAGGCAAAAACAGGGTTTTTCTTATTCCGATACCGGAAGTCCCATAGACTTGAATGGTACTTCCGGTATCGGAATCGGCGATACCGATACTTTTTTTAAAGATCGGCCGATCCATTCCGATCCGATACTTTGACGTATCGGACGGTATCGCTCAACTCTAGTGAAGACTTATTTTTTGTGTGCCGAGCTGATGATTTTAATGAATACCATTTTGGTGCAGATACGATCTTTTGGTCATCCTTTATTGCATTTCAATGCAATGTTGTGGTGACCAAAAAAAAGTAATTCTGGCGTTTTTACTTTTTTTCTCGTTACGCCATTTAGCGATCGGGTTAATTCTTTTTTATATTGATAGATCAGGCGATTATGAACGCCGCTATAACAAATATGTGTATGTTTGATTTTTTATTTTATTTTGAAAGGGGCAAAAGGGGGTAATTTGAACTTTTATTTTTTTTTATATTTTTAAAAACATTTCTTTTTTTACTTTTGGCATTGTAAAGACATACAGCATTGTATCTTAATTAACCAGATGACTATTTTTTAGCAAACAAAGAATAATAGAATGTTATCTGTATGTTGGCTTTAAATTTAAGTGTTGATTTCTAGTTGGTCAAGAAAATAGACTTTTGTTTGTGTAAGCCTGGAATATTGACTTTTATTGTGCGATTATCCTTGATCACTGGTGATGTTTGCTGATATGCTAATTATACATTGTGTTATGGAGCCAGTTTGTTTACTTCTAAAGCAGAGAGGGAAAAACTATGCAAATAGTTTAAATAATCAAGTAATGCTATAATAATCTCATCTCCATTCTTACCCTTTATATAAATACTGAATGAGGGATACTTGTTAAGTCTAAAAATAGGTTACATGCCTCTGTATAAAGAGACTGAGAGAGAGAAATAGCCAGAGAGATTCTGCCAAGACATCTATTCATCCTAAGGACAAGAGACAGGACAGCAGCCACAACATCATCACAAGGGACATGGATCTATCATTCTATAGGAAACAACCTAGGGGTTTTCGGCCTCGGTTGGAAGAATACAGATCTGCTCCATTGACTATCACTGAACCATGGATACGTTTGCAGATGCCAGATTGTGATCTTTGGATCAACCGGCCTTGTACCTTGTATGGACTCAATGGACTGTCATCTTCCTACACTTGTTGTTACCTCCTCTCTGTGTGCATGCCACAGGTGGAGTATCCGACCCTGGAATATGAAGCCAAGTTATGATCCTCGGTTCAGCTGGCCTTGTATGGACTGTCATCTTCCTACACTTGTTGTTACCTCCTCTCTGTGTGTGCGTGCCACAAATGGGGTAGTGACCCTGGAAGATCTGAAGTCACAGAAGCTATTTTCCTGGTGGGTCAATGGAAGGGTGAGACTCTGTAATGTGCCCCATCTTGGGTATTTTTCTGAAACTGTTCTATGTGTTATCTGCCTGTTTTGTGGTACAATAAAGCATTGCCACACTGTTTTACCCTCACCCTGTGTTGTCTGAGTGAGTAGCATTTTGCCCATGCTAATAGAAGAGCTGGAGTTCGGCAGGATGATCCCTAGTTCATGTGTTTTTGGCTAGCGGACGGTGCTCATAGCATTCCGGCAGTGACAAGCATAGAGGTCTGCTGGAAACCTCTGGTTGTCATGCCAACCCATCCGTGACCTATGATAATGTGACGGGGTCACCGATGGGCGGATTTCCGGCGCGCTTGCTGGAAGTGCGCATTAAATGCTGCTGTCAGAGGCTGTTAGGGGCAAATGGCAACTGTTCAAGACAGCTGACGTACCGGAAAAGATGTAAGCTCACCGCCGGAGCCCACATCAAAGAGAGGAAGTACATTTACGCCTGATGTCGGAAAGGGGTTAAAGGGGATTGTTTTTACAGAGAAAGAAGTGGTAATCAATCATGTATACAACTTATAATGTTAAATAGTATAGAGGTAAGACAAGAAAATATAATTTGTGTAAACCATGTGTAGATATAAAAATTCAGCCAAATGTCAAATGTTGAAACACAACAAGAAAACACAAAAAGACAAATTTGCAAAAATACTCTGCAGTAAAAAATATGACAGTAATCAGCAAGTGCTGGATAACAAATACAGGGTATTCAGTCGATACATTTTTTGCAAAAAGTGTATAGCAAGCTGCTCCACCACGTCATGGTAACCCTTCATGGAGCAGTACCTATCTAATGTATTTAAAACCTGAACATGTTAACAGTGTCTAAATGAACAGGATACAGACAGGCACCCCCCGGTATGGGCTCATGGTGCAAGGCAGGTCATTTATGTACATGTCACACAAGAGAGGGGTGGGGTCTCCCAAACCATGCTAAGCAAGGAGAAAACGGATTAAAAACATATGTGACATGCACAAGTGTGAACAAGTCGGTCAGACAGTGTTCACGCCACTCACTGGCTGAAACACAAGAAAATACAAAATGACAAATTTGCAAAAATACTCTGCAGTAAAAAATATGACAGTAATCAACAAGTGCTGGATAACAAATACAGGGTATTTAGTCGATACATTTATTGTAAAAAGTGTATAGCAAGCTGCTCCACCACGTCACGGTAACCCTTCATGGAGCAGTCCCTATCTAATGTATTTAAAACCTGAACATGTTAACAGTGTCTAAATGAACAGGATACAGACAGGCGCCCCCCAGTATGGGCTCGTGGTGCAAGGCAGCTCATTTATGTGCATGTCACACAAGAGAGGGGTGGGGTCTCCCAAACCATGCTAAGCAAGGAAAAAACGGATAGAAAACATATGTGACATGCACAAGTGTGAACCAGTCGGTCAGACAGTGTTCACGCCACCCACTGGCTTAAACACAAGAAAACACAAAATGACAAATTTGCAAAAATACTCTGCAGTAAAAAATATGACCGTAATCAGCAAGTGCTGGATAACAAATACAGGGTATTTAGTCGATACATTTTTTGCAAAAAAATTTGTCATTTTGTGTTTTCTTGTTGTGTTTCAGCCAGTGGGTGGCGTGAACACTGTCTGACCGATTTGTTCACACTTGTGCATGTCACATATGTTTTTAATCCGATTTTTTCCTTGCTTAGCATGGTTTGGGAGACCCCACCCCTCTCTTGTGTAACATGCACATAAATGAGCTGCCTTGCACCATGAGCCCATACTGGGGGGCGCCTGTCTGTATCCTGTTCATTTAGACACTGTTTACATGTTCAGGTTTTAAATACATTAGATAGGGACTACTCCGTGAAGGGTTACCGTGACATGGTGGAGCAGCTTGCTATACACTTTTTGCAAGACATGTATCGACTAAATACCCTGTATTTGTTATCCAGCACTTGCTGATTACTGTGATATTTTTTACTGCAGAGTATTTTTGCAAATTTGTCATTTTGTGTTTTCTTATGTTTCAGCCAGTGGGTGGCGTGAACACTGTCTGACCGACTTGTTCACACTTGTGCATGTCACATATGTTTTTAAATGTCAAATGTTGTAGCTCCATCTAGTGGCTATGTGCAAAAGTGCCACCATAGAGTCAAATGTATCCTAAGAGAGCGTCACTATCAAAGTGGAAATGAGATTAAGTGCACCGTATTTATTGAGTATAAGATAAATCCATGCATAGATATATGTAAACGGATTGTAGATATATCACTTGGTATCAGTTTAAAAGGTGAATAGATACTGTGCACTTATAAATGAATAGCTTATATAATGAGGACACAGGGGGCGTGTCTGGATGAGGAGCTGAGCGGGCGCAGGCAACACTAGCTGCATGCCCCAGTAGCAACAAACGGTCAGGGAAACCTGCAATTCCACTCACCACGACCTCAGACGGGGTCCGGGCACTGATGGGGCATGCAATGAGGAGCAGGGGAGCAGTGCTGGTCAGGATACCGGTCTTTGTGCCAGCGCCCAAGAAAATCCAAGATGGCCACCGCAGCAGTCACCATGCGGCCAGCGGCTGTGTGGAGCACTCTGAGGGGTCTGATCTCCTGACACTGGGTCAGACCTCACCGGAGAGGGGTGTAATGTACTGTAAAGATGTTTCTAGAAACTTCTAGAAGTCTCCCCTTTTCTTATCAGGACATTGCAGCCTGCTGTGTAGCTGCAAACCCCCCTTCTCTTCCCCCCCACACACACCAGTGTCTTCATGTGCACAGCTCTGTGAAACCTGAAACCGTCCATTTCCTGTGAGCTAGGAATGTTAATTAGCTAAGTGAAAAGATGGTCCTTTGTTTAAAACCAAAGGCTGGTTACACGTATAGGAAATATTAAAAGAAGCCTAGCTCGTACTCCGCTCATGACAGAGATATAATAGTGATATTTCTGTTATCTGAGTGGACCCGGCTTCGCTACGGTGCCTCTGGTGAAGTTCTCGGACCTCCAGAAACCGAGATATGGATTGCTCCCAAATGGAATGTTGTAATTATTGCATGCTTGGAGTTGTTTCACTCTATTCGATGAGCTACAACCAATGATACCATATATGTGTTTGTGCAGGCTCCCCTCGCTAAGATATGATCCTCATAAGTTTTGTAGCCAAATCATAACTTGAAGAGAGGGAGGTTGGTCCTCTCCAGACCGCCCCTTTCATGAGGTCACAAACTCTAGTCTATATGCATTCCCTACCATATCCCAGGCCAGTTGGAGCTGAGTTTTGATGCTGAACAGACCTAACCCCCATGTCTTGGGATGTTTGGTTGCCGCCCCTCCCCCAAGCCACATGGGATGCCTAAAGAGTCATAAGCAACTGTGAGTGTACTTTCTGTTTTCATCCATTTTTGTTTTATACTTGTATTGTACATATTTTATGTCTCAATTTTATAACAACTTTTATCTATATAATCACTGCCCTCATTTTGGGGAATAAATGATATAATAATTCAGTCTGTCTTCATGCTCTAAGAAACGATCTATACGCCTTGTTTAGATAATCGCTACTAATTCAAGGGGTTTGCCGCGGACCCTCTTAATGAACTCTTTGATTAAATAAACCGTGGATGGTGGCAGCGTGGTGTGTGTGATTGATTAGGCTAGTTGGCAGGACAGAAGGGTCTTATATTGCTAAAGGGGGCCTGCGGCCACAGCATTGATAATTCCCTTACTGCGGTAGCCTAATTGCCCGTGCACAACAAGCAGCCCGTCCGGTGACTAATTATCCTAGGTGCAGTTCCCTGACTGTCCTGAGGGTAAGGTGACGCCGGAGAGCTGCGAGTTCCAAAGTGGAACTGAGAAAGTGGGACATACATAAATCCCCGCAGTTCTTGGAAGGTTGTTAGCAGTGGTGGGGCACCCAAAATAAACCCCCCTGCGGCAAATTGTTAGAGCAAGGTTAGCTTGCTGCATTTTTGTCACATGGTGCCAGTGGTGGGATAACTAAGATAAGCCCCCACTGTGCCTGTGATAGCTGTGTGCCGCGTCCCTCCGTCCGCTGATACACCCGTGTCAGTGGTGAGATTGTGACATATCGGTGACACAGGGTCCGCTGTCCGTCACGCTTTGGTGGCAGCGGGTCTCTCGTTCGTCACATATTCGTGGAAGCAGTGGGATTGTGACATATTGGTGAAACAGGGTCCGCTGTCCGTCACGCTTTGGTGGCAGCGGGTCTCCCGTTCGTCACAAGGGGCATGAGTGCAGTGGAGCAGACACAGGATAGATCGGGCAGCTCTTCATCCAGGAGCCTGGAGAAGCAGAGCAACAAATTGCAAGTATATGCACCTGACACGGCACCCCTCCACCCCATCACTGAGGCCACACTGAAGTCCCTGCTAGGAGATCTAAAGCAGGCTATACATAGTGACATTACCTCAGCCCTCACTGCACTACAGAAAGACATCGGGCACATAGGGGACAGAACAGTCCGTACTGAGGAGAAGCTGGAGGAATTCACCACAGCCCACAACGACTTAGTGGACTCTCATTATGAGGCAGATGAGCAGATCACCACCCTAAAACTAAAGCTGGCGGATTTGGAGGACCGCTCCAGGCGCAACAATCTGCGCTTTAGGGGATACCAGAAAGCGTTGCTGTGGGTGCGTTGTAGGAGTTCCTAACAGATTTCTTTACCGCACTAGTCCCTGAGGCGGAGCAGCGAGACCTCATAATAGAGCGCACAGGATCCCCAAACCCAAAAGTGCCCCGCCTCTGCGCCCAGGGATGTAATTGCCAGGCTTTATTTTTATCATTTTAAAGAAGCCATTAGCAAAGCTGCAGCGAGTGGACCGGAGCTCCCAGAGGTTCAAGAGCATCATGGTGTTCACCGACCTATCTGCCGTGACTCTGAACAGAAGGCGGGAGTTCTCCACAACCACCAAGATCCTACAGGACAACGGGATCACATACAAGTGGGGCTACCCGGTGATCGTCACCAAGAGTGGAGCCACGCAGCTCCTGACTTCCCCCCGAGAGGCCATTCCTCTTCTGCAGAAATGGTCGCTGGCGTCAGTGGACGAGGATACCAGCTCCCCGCTGAAGAAGATGCCGCCCACCCTGATGAAGGTGTGGACATGAACAAGAGAAGAGAATACAAGACTACTTTTCACCATGGTCTGCGGAGGCACGAGAGGAGAGTTTTTTCTTTCTCTTCACCCCCCACTATATACTGGATAGAGGAGCATATCAGCCCCCAATGCCCCCCATTATATACTGGATAGAGGAGCATATCAGCCCCCAATGCCCCCACTATATACTGGATAGAGGAGCATATCAGCCCCCAATGCCCCCACTATATACTGGATAGAGGAGTATATCAGCCCCCAATACCCCCACTATATACTGGATAGAGGAGTATATCAGCCCCCAAAACCCCCCACTATATACTGGATAGCGGAGCATATCCAGGAGGTTCACTTAGAACCAAACTCTATTTTTGAAGCTGTTACAGTTTTTTCACAAAATTAAAGTTTGTTTTTTGTTATTCCCACATTTTTCCTAATTGTCTAGTGGTGACACATAGATTGTATCTGTAATCTGTACATGGTTCTTCACATTTCTAGCATTAATGTAAAGGGACTGAATAGTCAATTCAGAAGATCCCTTCTATGGAAAGAGGCCAAATCCCTAAAAGCAGATGTATTGTGCATTCAGGACACCCACCAATATAGCACTGACGCCCCCAGACTGCAGAATAGAAATTTCCCAAATGTCTTTCATTCACATGCAATTGACAAAAAAAGAGGAGTAGTAATCGCGATAAAGAACACCGTCGCCTTCCAGCTAATCACCAGCGTAGTGGACGACGAGGGCAGATATGTCATCCTAGTCTGCACCATAAATAACAAGACCTACACAATTGTCTCTATTTATGCCCCTAACTCCAAGCAGATTTCATTTCTTAAAGGTACCCTGGCGGTAGTAGCAAAGGTTAAAAAAGGCGCCTTGTTAGTCTGTGGGGACTTTACCATCACCCCCTGTCCTAACATTGATAAATCGGTACCCCCTCAGAAGAAAGAAAACACCCAATCACTCTCTCAGACCTTCCTAGCGGAAGAACTCTACGATGTCTGGCGGGCACTACATGCCTACGAGCGGGATTACACCTTCTACTCACACTCCCATAGAGGTGACTCCAGAACTGATCTAATGGTCACAGATAAATGGTTATTACAGGCCATGATAGGGAACATAACCTGGTCGGACCATGCCCCGGTCTCCGGTCAAATTACAGAGGGATACAACTATCCAACATATTCCCCATGGAGAGTAAATAACTACGTAATCACATCCCATAAAATTAGGCCCCAATTGCAGGAATCATTATCAGAATAGTTCACAATTAATAACAAACTCGATGTGTCCGTATCTACAGTATGGTGCGCCCACAAGGCCAACATCCAGGGTAAAATAGCGTCCCAGAATAAAAAACCAACACTACACCAAATAGAGGAAATGAATCAAAACATAGCCGCACTAGAAGAGGCTCACAAACGTAGCCCCACAAACACAATCCTCCAAACATTACAGAAACTAAGGTATGAACTACACCTACTGCTCCAACCCAAATACGAGCACAATCTACGGAAAAGTAATGCCAAATATTACTGTCAGGGAAGCAAAGCGGGCAAAATTTTAGCATAAGTGAAGAGTCTCCGCGAGCTCAACGATCACTGGATTTTGGCCGTTGCAGCTGAAAGGAGGAAATCGGTAAATTTTGGCTCATTTTTCATCGCTTTGAAATCTCTAACAATAACAATATGGAAGAGGCCAGGAGCCATTTGGTGAGCTGCATTTCTTGCTACATGTTCACAGACTTACCAGTAGAAAACCCAAACTTCACACGCCACAAATGCAAGCTTGTGTCCCTGTTGGAGGAAAAGTTGCAAAATCTCGAGGAGAGGATAGCTACAATGAATATCATTAAGGAAGGTGAAGAGTTCTTAGACAGAGCAGAATTATCTCTTCATGTTACAGAAAGAGAAGAAATTCAAAGTGCACCTGAAGAAACAGAGGAATGGAAACATGTGACCCATAGAAGCAGGAGGATCGGGAGGCAGTCAGCACCCATACTGCTCAGGAACCAGTACCAGGCTCTTACGCAGGAGAATGATGAAGAAATACATCAGGATAAGACTTTGCCCACAAACAGCAACCTTGTACTCCTTCAGAATCCTCCTGGATGGAGAAAGAAAAATGTTGTGAAGAAGAAACGGAGAGTGGTGGTCATGGGGGATTCCCTGTTGAGAGTAAGAATACAAGGACTTACTTACTGTTTGGGTAAGAATACAAGGACAGAACAATGGAAAGGGCATCATTGTAGGCATTTACTACAGGCCGCCTGTGCAAGCTGAAGATATGGATGACCTCTTTATGCATCAAATGGCCAAGTTCTCCAAAAATATGACATAGTTGTCATGGGAGATTTCAACTATCCAGACATTTGTTGGGAATCTCTCTCAGGCAAAACTAACAGGTCAAGGAAATTCTTATCCTCTCTTGCTGACAACTTTATCTTCCAAAAGGTAAAGGAGAAAACAAGGGGAACTGCTACCTTGGATCTAATCCTTATAAACAGGGAGGAAATGGTTGAGGAGGTAAAAGTGGCTGGGACCCTAGGAGGTAGCGACCATGCTATTTTAGAATTTTGGATAACTAGAGGAGGAAGACCTGTGAAGACTCAGATGTCAAGGTTAGATTTCAGAAAGGCAGATTTTAAAGGATTCAGAAAGAGAATTGGAGGAATCCATTGGCTGGATATCCTTAAGGACAAAACTGTCCAGGAAGGATGGGAAATCTTGAAAAATGAAATTCTCAAAGCACAATTGTTAACAATTCCAAAAAGAGGGAAGAATAGGAAGCATTTAAGGAAGTCAGGATGGATATACACAGAACTTAAGAACATGCTATAAAGGAAGAATGAAATGTTTATAAAATGGAAAGAGGGAGTCATATCTAAAGAAGAATATAATGCTGTCTGCAGAACTTGCAGGGCACAAATCAGATTATCTAAAGCTGACAATGAATTGAGGCTTGCAAGAGATGTCAAAAGCAATAATAAAGGATTTTGGGGACATCTCAAAAGTAAAAGAAAAGTCAAAGATGCTATAGGATTTTTACCGGATGAAAATGATGAAATGGTAAGAAAGGATGTTGAGAAGGCCGAACTTTTAAATTCCTATTTTGCATTCGTTTTCTCTCAGAAAGGAAATGTAACATCAACTGTTTTTCACTGTCCTATTAAGGGAATAGAGGAATCCAGGATACCTATAAACAGGAAGATGGTGAGGAAACAGCTAACCTAAATGAATTCAAGTCTCCAGGTCAAGATGAACTACACCACAGAGTACTGAAGGAGATAGCAGAAGAAATTTTTGAACCCCTCTCCATAATATTTGAAAATTCTTGGAGTAAAGGAGAAGTCCCAGAAGACTGGAGAAGAGCAAATGTTCCTATCTTCAAAAAGGGAAGAAGGTGGACCCAGGCAACTATAGGCCGGTGAGTCTGACTTCTATACCAGGAAAGATCTTTGAATAAATTATTAAACAACATGTATGTAAGTACCTGGATAAGAATGAAATGATTAAACAGAGTCAGCATGGGTTTGTAACTAATAAGTCATGTCAGACTAACTTAATTTCCTTCTATGACAGAATCACTGATTGGGTGGATCAGGCAAATGCTGTAGATATAGTATATCTTGACTTCAGCAAAGCATTTGACAAAGTATCTCATACAATCCTTATTGAAAAAAATGACTTGGTATGGAATGGAAAAGGCAACTGTTAGGTGGATTCATAACTGGCTTAGTGATCGGACCCAAGAGTGGTCGTAAATGGCTGCACATCCAGTTGGAAGAATGTCTCAAGTGGGGTCCCACAGGGCTCTGTCCTGGGCCCTGTATTGTTCAACATCTTTATCAACGATTTAGATGAAGGAATTGAGGGTAAACTGATTAAATTTGCTGATGACACAAAGCTAGGAGGGATAGATAATACTAGAGAAGAGAGAGAGAGGATTCAAAAAGATATAAATAAACTGGAGAAGTGGGCAGCAACTAACAGAATGGTTTTTATCAGGGAAAAATGCAAAGTGCTACATCTGGGCAATAAAAATGAAAAAAGCATATATAGAATGGGAGGAATAGGGCTAAGCAACAGCACATGTGAAAAAGACTTGGGTATACTAATAGATCACAGACTGAATATGAGTCAACAGTGTGATGCAGCAGCAAAAGAGGCAAATGTAATTCTAGGATGTATTAACAGAAGCATACAGTCTAGATCACGTGAAGTCATTATTTCCCTCTACTCCTCTTTGGTCAGACCTCTTCTGGAATATTGTGTCTACTTTTGGGCACCACATTTTAAAAAAGACATCAACAAACTGGAGCAAGTTCAGAAAAGAGCGACCAGAATGGTGACCGGTCTGCAAACCCTGTCTTATGAGGAAAGGTTGCAGGATTTGGGAATGTTTAGTTTGCAAAAGAGAAGTCTGAGAGGAGACTTAATAGCTGTCTACAAATATCTAAAGGGCTGTCACATTGTAGAAGGATCAACTTTATTCTCATTTGCACAAGGAAAGACTAGAAGCAATGGGATGAAACTGAATGGGAGGAGACACAGATTAGATATTAGAAAAAACTTTTTGACAGTTAGAGTGATCAATGAGTGGAACAAGCTGCCACGAGAAGTGGTGAGTTCTCCTTCAATGGAAGTCTTCAAACAGAGGCTGGACAGACATCTGACTGGGATGATTTAGTGAATCCTGCTTTGAGCAGGGGGTTGGACCAGATGGCCCAGGAGGTCCCTTCCAACTCTACGATTCTATGATTCTATGATTCATATTGCATGGTCAGTTTTACCACAAAATGTACACCGTAAAAACAATTCACAAAAAACAATGTCAGAATTGCTTTTTTCAGAATTTCACCACACTTGGAATTTTTTCCTTGTTTTTGAGTACACTATGTGGTAAAATTAAGGGAGTCATTGAAAAGTACAACTCACCCCGCAAACATCAAGCCCTCATATGTCTATGTGGCCAGAGAGATAAAGGGTTATGGCTCTGGGAAGAAGGGAAGGAAAAATGGAAACAAAAAAACAAAAATGGGCCGCAGCATGAAGGGGTTAATTGCGTCTTTCTGCCACTTAAAGGGAAAGTTAGAAATTAGTTGTGTCAGGTCAGCGTTATGTTCATGGCTTCTGATTTAGAGGAGTTGACTATAAAGAAACATACTTGTGATTCCAGCTTACTCCGTGTCTCTGCCATCAATAGGGTCCTGGTTACCAATAGGGGGCGACTGGAAAAAGATCTGGTCACTAGCGATGGGCGATCCCGAACTGTAAAGTTCCGACCCTGTACCAAACACACAGTGCTCGGTCATAAGGTCCTGAACATGGTTTTCCATGGGAAACCCATGTTACAGTTCGGGTCCAGAGCCTGTAATAGCATAAAATTAATAATAAATATTATACTTACCTGTCCGGCGATGTGTCCTCCCATCCCGCTGACTCCCGGCCACATCTGCTTCCGGGGCCGCGCATTACCTTCCGGCGGTATCCACGGCACTCGGCAGTCTTTGGCTTTTTCCTGCAGTGTTCGTGTGGTGATGTCAGGGTTCATCCCAGTTCATGGGTCGGGCCATGACCTGGGGTGAACCCTGATGTAACCGCATGAACACTGCCAACGCCGGCTGAAAATTGCCGAACGGTGGAGTAAATAACCCGGAAGTTAATGAGCGGCCCCGGTAGTAGATGCGGCCGGGATACAGCGGGATGGGAGGACGCGTCACTGGACCAGTAACTATAATTATAATGTTTATTATTAATTTTATGCTTTGTTTTACAGCCCCCCGCCCCATCCCATATCTGTAAAGTCCAAGCTCGGGGTTCGGATGCAAGTTCTCGTCATCTCCGGCCCCAAGCTCAAAGTTTACAAAAAAACTCGGGTGAACCCACCGATCCTGATCATCGGGGATACGCCCATCACTACTGGTCACAATTAGAGACTAAATGGATCCGGCGATTAAATCCCTGACATCCCAATGGTGTAGATGAAGTTCTCAGCTTCTCCCCTTTCCTATAGGGGGTTTGGTGGAATTCGTTCTCTACACTCTTTATTACATAGAACAGTTTTCTCTGATCTCAATGTGTCTTATTTGTTTCTTATCTCCCCATAATACACCGGTCACAAGATCGCCGATCTGCACTTTACTCTCCGATGGTGACGATCCTCTAGACATCCGGACAGTCAGGAGCATTGGATCCCATCTGTGTCTCCCCACTATTCTAACAATGGACGCTCTCTCCGCCATCATTTCCTCCTCTATACGGTTATTACGGGGAATGACGCTGTGATGACTTCTCTTCTGGGAGAGACACAGATCACAGGTGACTAATATTGCAGTGTGAATAGAAACTTATATTTCCGGTATTTTTCTGCCCTTACATTGTGGGTTATGAGGTGTTTGGGGCTTGTTTTTTGTTCCGCCCTTTTCCCTTTGTTTTATCTTTCCAGTTGGTAATTGGGATTCTAATATAAGCCCATATATCCCGGGAAGTGTCAGGTGCTGGGATCTCATTATATTATTAATAACAATTTCATTCCCGATTATTCCCGTCATTTATTGCTCATTACATTCTCTCTATATAATAACAGATTCCTCTTTGTTACACGTCCTAATACTGATCATTTATATCTCTATACTGTAGAGGAAACATTTCTAGGAGTGTATACACTTCACCACAAACACTTCCCATAGATTTTATTATCATCACTGTTATTAAGCTGCTTTTCTCTTTATATCTTTACCATATCACTTTTTATTCTCTTTTCTTACCCGTTGCACAGTTGCACTCTCACTTGTCACTTGGTGGGGTCACATTTGGCTCTTTTCACCTGCATTGTTCTGTTTCCGGACCCCCCTCACTATCACTTTACCTGATTGATCGCTACCAGATGGCTCTATGCAGCATTATTCATCTTGGTCTTACCAACAGGTTTTCATCCTGATCCTCCTGCTTCACTGGGGAAGATGTGACCGGGGAACAGCCCCAATTCCTTTAGGAACACCCCCACTTTACCCCAGAGTTACTCCCCTTGCCTGGATTAGTGCAGGACCTTGGTGTGTTGGAAACACTTATCCGTATCCTCTGAGGAAGCTGACGGGGCGAAACGCCCGTAAGAGGGAACAGTGGTGAATCTGCCATCTTTCTCTGTACACTCCCGGCATGTCGTCTGTAGGATCTGTAATCCCCATCTCTTGTTAGGATGGCTCCTCCTTTACACTATATGGGCTGTGCTGTATTCCTGGGATATCCCATATAGCACTGGCTGCACTTTATATCTCCTATTTGTACTCCAGGGATGTAATGCGCTGTCAGCTCTTTATTCTCTCACTATTTATACCCTTTGCTCTGTGTCCTCTCATTATATAAGCTATTCATCTATAAGTGCACAGGATCTATTCCCCTTATACACTGATATCCAGTGATAGATCTACAATCCGGTTACATATATCTATGTATGGATTTATCTTACACTCAGTAAATACGATGCACTTATCTCATCTCCACCTTGATAGTGACACTCTCTTAGGATACATGTTACTCTATGATGGCACTTCTGCACATGGCCACTAGATGGAGCTACATTTGACATTTGCCTGAATTTTTATCTCTACACATGATTTACACAAATTATATTTTCTTGTGGTAACTCTATACTATTTACCATTAGAAGCTGTGTATTTCTGTAATTATTTGTATGTATACATGATTGATTACTAGAGTTGAGCGACTTTTGGTTTTTTAGGGTCGCGTTTCGTTTCGTGAAACCCGACTTTTCCAAAAGTCGGGTCGAGCAAGATCGTCCGATTATAGGGAAAAGTCGGGGTCGTCCCGAAACACGAAACCCAATGTAAGTCAATGGGGAATAAAAGTCGGCAGTGAGAGGAGGACAGGAAACACACCTACAGTGCCCATTTGAATGCCAAAAGCATCAATTCTTGTTACTTAAGCTTGTCAACCTTAATTAACTTCATAATACAAGTTACGCACTGAAAAATGGGGGTTATTTGGCTACAAACTGGGGGGGGGAGGGCTGGCTCCAGGTTTTCATGTGCCCTGGGCGAAAGAGCGCCCCTTTAACACATACCACAACTCATCATGCTCCGATACGGCAGAGAAATAGCGGTATAGTACAATGAAAAATACCTCACTTTTTACATCTCATGACGAGGCCCATCTATTTCTCCATACAGAATCATTGGTCCCATATAATGTTTGAAACAGTATATGATGAGCTCCACATAATGCTACAGTATATGTTGGTCCCCATGGATGAAGCTCCAGTGTCTTATGGGCCCAAATAATGCTCCAAACATAATGGGCCCCATTTCTAATGCTCTAGTGTATAATGGGCCCTGTAAATGCTGCTCCAGTGTCTGATGTCCACCTTTGGAATGTTCCAGTGTATGGTGGGCCCCATCTATCATTCTCCAGAGTATAGTGCTCCCCAAAAATTGCTGTCCCAACATTGAAAACAATCAAATAAGTCTCCTCGCTAGGGAATCCCTGTACTTGTCTGGACAGGTGCTGTAGCTTGCTTAACAGCTCGCCAGCCGTTCTCACGCCCAGTATGGATTGCACGTGATTGCACAAAGGTTAGAAAGGGTACCGTATCCCTGGATAACATGTATGGATAGCGTACACATTCAAAATATATGTCTCAGGAGGCAGGCTCAGACGGTGTTAGGCCCAGTATGGATTGCACGTCATTGCACAAAGGTTAGAAAGGGTACCGTATCCCCGGATAACATGTATGGATAGCGTACACATTCAAAATATATGTCTATACAGCATGAGGCAGGCTCAGACGGTGTTAGGCCCAGTATGGATTGCACGTGATTGCACAAAGGTTAGAAAGGGTACCGTATCCCCGGATAACATGTATGGATAGCGTACACATTCAAAATATATGTCTATACAGCATGAGGCAGGCTCAGACGGTGTTAGGCCCAGTATGGATTGCATGTGATTGCACAAAGGTTAGAAAGGGTACCGTATCCCTGGATAACATGTATGGATAGCGTACACATTCAAAATATATGTCTATACAGCATGAGGCAGGCTCAGACGGTGTTAGGCCCAGTATGGATTGCACGTGATTGCACAAAGGTTAGAAAGGGTACCGTATCCCTGGATAACATGTATGGATAGCGTACACATTCAAAATATATGTCTATACAGCATGAGGCAGGCTCAGACGGTGTTAGGCCCAGTATGGATTGCACGTAATTGCACAAAGGTTAGAAAGGGTACCGTATCCCCGGATAACATGTATGGATAGCGTACACATTCAAAATATATGTCTCAGGAGGCAGGCTCAGACGGTGTCAGGCACAGTATGGATTTGACGGCCCAGATTACACAGCGGAGGAGCAGGGAGAGGTAAAGATTGCAAATGCTGGGGCCCTGCCCAAGCAAGGGGGGCCCACTCGTGGACGTCGGTACTGGCACTGGGCCACTCATAGTACAGCGGTGTGTCTGACGGCGGGTGTGCACCACCACCGTCAGAGACACTTGATTGCACTATGAGGGACCCTGTGCCAGTGCCCGCGCCCAAGAGTCGGCCTACCCACCTGTCCAGGGCAACGGCACTCGCACGGTGTCGTGCGGTAGGTGGTGACCCCGGCCATGGGGGGGAGGCAGCACAGTTAGGGAGTTTTAGAAAGTGGCATATGTTGATGTTGGACATTCAGCTGATGCAAAAGGCGAAATAGGTGAAGTACCAGGAAGAGGTGGACCAAAGCAAGCCATTTTTCTGTCACCCTATGTGTCATCAGGGGAAGGTGGGACAAAATCCTTGGAAACCCATGCGTGGTTCATTTTAATGAAGGTTAGATCATCCACATTTTGGGTTGACAGACGGGTCCTTTTTTCTGTCAGGATTGATCCAGCTGCACTGAAGACTCTTTCCGATAGCACACTTGCAGCTGGGCAAGCGAGCTCCTGTAAGGCATATTGGGCCAATTCAGGCCAGGTGTCCAGTTTAGCGGCCCAATAGTCAAAGGGGAATGACCTGTGTGGGAGAACATCGATATGGGAGGAAAAGTAGTTTGTAACCATAGTTGACAACTGCTGTCTCCTGTCACTTTCCATCGATGCAGTATTACCAGTTGTGTGAGCGGTATTTGAAAAATCAGTCCACAACATTGTCATGAAACCCCTGTCTCCACTTCTGCTGTGTGCACCACGAACACCTCTGCCAAGCTGCCCCCGGCCCGTACGGCTCGTGTGAGAACCATCACCGCTGCTGTGTGCTGGGAATGCCTCAAGCAACCGATTTACCAGAGTTGCTTGTTTATTAGCCAATATTAGGTCAAGGTTCTCCTGTGGCATGATGTTTTGTAATTTGCCTTTATAGCGTGGATCCAGGATGCTGGCCAACCAGTAGTCGTCATCGTTCATCATTTTGGCAATGCGGGGGTCCCTTTTTAGGATCCGCAAGGCATAATCTGACATGTGGGCCAATGTTCCCAGTGTCAATGATGCACTGCGAGTGCTGGGTGGAGGAGCACTTTCTGGCAAATCCACATCCCTCCAGTCACGCACAAACCCTGTACCAGACCTTGCCACGCCAACATTTTCACTTGCCCCACGAGATGCATCCTCCTCCCCTAAGTAATCATCCCCATCATCCTCCTCCTCCTCCTCTTCTTCCTCCACCTCGTCCAGGAGAGGTCCCTGAGCAGACAATGGCTGAATGTCATCAAGGATTCCCTCCTCCTCTTCCTCCTCATCAACATTGGCTGCAGACGCCTGCTCCTTAAGGTGCGTCAAAGTTTGCATGAGCAGACGCATAAGTGGGATGCTCATGCTTAGGATGGCGTCGTCTGCGCTTACCAGCCGTGTGCATTCCTCAAAACACTGAAGGACTTTACAAAGGTCTTTCAGCTTCGACCACTGCACGCCTGTCAACTCCATGTCTGCTCTCAAAGTGCCTGGCCGTGTATCCTCCCACAAATGCATTATGGCCTGCCTCTGCTCGCACAGCCGCTCCACCATGTGCAGGGTGGAGTTCCACCTTGTTGCAATGTCGATAATGAGGCGGTGGTTGGGAAGGTGGAGCAATCGCTGCAGCTTCTGCATACGAACGGAGTGTACAGGCGACCGGCGGATGTGCGCGCACAGTATGTGGCTGAGTTTTGAAAGGGCTATGGCTGCCACAAAATTACGGCCGTTATCACTAACTACCTTGCCTGCCTCAAGATGTACACTGCCCAGCCATGACTCAGTTTGTCGCTTCAAGTACTCGGCCAGCACCTCGGCGGTGTGTCTGTCGCCCAAACACATCATCTGCAACACAGCCTGCTGACGCTTTCCACTAGCTGCTCGATAGGGGGACACATCATGTGCAACAGTGGCAGCTGCAGATGGAGTGCTCGTACGACTGCGCTCTGTGGATGAGCTTTCGCTTCTGGAGGAGGAGGAGGAGGAGGAGGGTCGAACGCCTACAGCCAACTGTTTCCTATACCGTGGGCTAGGCAGCACTGTCCCACCACCGCTGTCCCCTGTGGACCCTGCATCCACCACATTAACCCAGTGCGCAGTGATGGACACGTAACGGCCCTGGCCATGCCGACTGGACCATGCATCAGTTGTGAGGTGCACCTTTCCGCTCACTGACTGCTTGAGTGCATGGACAATGCGGTCTTTCACATGATGGTGGAGGGCTGGGATGGCTTTGCGAGAGAAGAAGTGGCGACTGGGTAGGTCATAGCGTGGTACTGCATAGGCCATGAGTTCGTGGAAAGCTGTGCTTTCCACCAACCGAAAGGGCATCATCTCAAACGAGATTAGTTTGGCAATGTGGGCGTTCAAACCCAGTGTACGCGGATGAGAGACTGAGTACTTTCTTGACCTACTCATAGTGTCTGGGAGGGTGAGCTGGACTTGAGAGCTGCATATGGTGGAAGTAGCGGTGGACAGGGTGGACTGAGAGAGGGTTGATGATGGTGATGGAGTTGGTGTTCTTTCTGATGGCCTAGAATCAGTCTTTCGTTGATATAACAGTGGGATTCCCTGACTGCTGTGGTCTTGCAACGACACCTCAACATTTGCTGCTGTGCTAACCGGTGGGCTTACAGTGGGGGAAACAATGTAGCGTTGCTGACTACCTTCGTTGTGATCAGTTGCACATGTGGCACTTGAGGTTTCGTGTTGTGTCCACGCTTGCAAGTGCATGCTGGTTAAATGTCTAAGCATGCAACTGGTATTCAAATTTTTCAGATTTTTCCCTCGGCTAAAGGTCTTTGCGCACTTCTTACAGATAACCTTGGCCTGATCATGAGGATTTTGTTCAAAAAAGTGCCACACTGCACTCTTCCTACTTTGGCAGACATTTTGCGGCCTAGCACGCTGTGATCTTTTGACCCTCTGGACAAGCTGTCCAGCAACTCTTTTGATGTTTGGAACCTGTCTTTGGAGTGCTCCGGGCCTGCCAGATAACAGCTGTTGCGATGTCGATGTCTGCTGTGGATGCTCCTCATCTGAGCTATTGGAAGCAGCACCCTCTTCCCCCAATGGATGCCAATCTGGGTCAACAACTGGGTCATCTATCACCTCCTTTTCAATGTCATGTGCACCTTCCTCTGTGTCACCGTGTATGGTGGTATAGTGTGCGGGAAGGGGCACCTGAGTCTCATCAGGGTCAAAATCTGGCTCTGTACACTGCGAGGACAATGTAGTGCTCTGAGTGAATGTACCAGCAGAATCATCCATCAGCGGCTGTGCATCAGTGCACTCCATGTCAGATTCATCTTGGCCTGGGTAATTCACCATTTCACTTGATAATCCAGGCATGGTATGTGAAAACAGCTCCATGGAGTAATCAGTAGTATGGCCTGCGTCATCCTTCAATCTTGGTTGGGGTGAAGGACACAAGGAAAGGTGTGGTTCATGAACATGAGCCTCCAATGACGACTCAGTGCTTTTACTTTTTACAACTGAAGAAGAGGAGGCGATAGAGCTAGAGGCTGAGTCAGCAATGTAAGACAAAACTTTTTCCTGATGCTCTGCCTTTAAAAGCGGTTTGCCAACTCCTAGAAAACTAAGCGTTCGAGGCCTTATGTAGCCAGACGATGACGCAGGGTCAGCACCTCCTGATTTCGGTCCTATTTTGCTCTTGCCACTACCATCAGATCCACCACCAATACCATCATTACCAGCTGCCAACCCCCGCCCAATTCCACGGCCTCTTCCACCAGCCTTCCTCATTTTTGGTAGAAATGTAGACAAAATCCAACAAACTATATAGTAATGTAAAACAAGGTACAAGGTGTCTATAGGACAGGGGAGATTTAGAATTTCTGCACACACTTGTGGACAGTGGACACTTTTGGATTGTGTGAGGCCCACTGATATCTGAGCGCTATGTGACACGCTCGATGGCACAGCTGCCTGTTACCAAAGTGACGAGAGGATAATGGAGATTTTGAATCTCTGCGCACACTTTTGGACACTGGACACTTGTGGATTGTGTGAGGCCCACTGATATCTGAGCGCTATGTGACAGGCTCGATGGCACAGCTGCCTGTGACCAAAGTGACGAGAGGATAATGGAGATTTTGAATCTCTGCGCACACTTTTGGACACTGGACACTTGTGGATTGTGTGAGGCCCACTGATATCTGAGCACTATGTGACAGGCTCGATGGCACAGCTGCCTGTGACAAAAGTGACGAGAGGATAATGGAGATTTTGAATCTCTGCGCACACTTTTGGACACTGGACACTTGTGGATTGTGTGAGGCCCACTGATATCTGAGCGCTATGTGACAGGCTCGATGGCACAGCTGCCTGTGACAAAAGTGACGAGAGGATAATGGAGATTTTGAATCTCTGCGCACACTTTTGGACACTGGACACTTGTGGATTGTGTGAGGCCCACTGATATCTGAGCGCTATGTGACAGGCTCGATGGCACAGCTGCCTGTGACAAAAGTGACGAGAGGATAATGGAGATTTTGAATCTCTGCGCACACTTTTGGACACTGGACACTTGTGGATTGTGTGAGGCCCACTGATATCTGAGCGCTATGTGACACGCTCGATGGCACAGCTGCCTGTGACCAAAGTGACGAGCGGATAATGGAGATTTTGAATCTCTGCGCACACTTTTGGACACTGGACACTTGTGGATTGTGTGAGGCCCACTGATATCTGAGCGCTATGTGACACGCTCGATGGCACAGCTGCCTGTGACCAAAGTGACGAGAGGATAATGGAGATTTTGAATCTCTGCGCACACTTTTGGACACTTGTGGATTGTGTGAGGCCCACTGATATCTGAGGGCTATGTGACACGCTCGATGGCACAGCTGCCTGTGACCAAAGTGACGAGAGGATAATGGAGATTTTGAATCTCTGCGCACACTTTTGGACACTGGACACTTGTGGATTGTGTGAGGCCCACTGATATCTGAGCGCTATGTGACACGCTCGATGGCACAGCTGCCTGTGACCAAAGTGACGAGAGGATAATGGAGATTTTGAATCTCTGCGCACACTTTTGGACACTGGACACTTGTGGATTGTGTGAGGCCCACTGATATCTGAGCGCTATGTGACACGCTCGATGGCACAGCTGCCTGTGACCAAAGTGACGAGAGGATAATGGAGATTTTGAATCTCTGCGCACACTTTTGGACACTGGACACTTGTGGATTGTGTGAGGCCCACTGATATCTGAGCACTATGTGACACGCTCGATGGCACAGCTGCCTGTGACCAAAGGGACGAGAGGATAATGGAGATTTTGAATCTCTGTGCACACTTTTGGACACTGGACACTTGTGGATTGTGTGAGGCCCACTGATATCTGAGCGCTATGTGACAGGCTCGATGGCACAGCTGTGACCAAAGTGACGAGAGGATAATGGAGATTTTGAATCTCTGCGCACACTTTTGGACACTGGACACTTGTGGATTGTGAGGCCCACTGATATCTGAGCGCTATGTGACACGCTCGATTGCACAGCTGCCTGTGACCAAAGTGACGAGAGGATAATGGAGATTTTGAATCTCTGCGCACACTTTTGGACACTGGACACTTGTGGATTGTGTGAGGCCCACTGATATCTGAGCGCTATGTGACACGCTCGATGGCACAGCTGCCTGTGACCATAGTGACGAGAGGATAATGGAGATTTTGAATCTCTGCGCACACTTTTGGACACTGGACACTTGTGGATTGTGTGAGGCCCACTGATATCTGAGCGCTATGTGACACGCTTGATGGCACAGCTGCCTGTGACCAAAGTGACGAGAGGATAATGGAGATTTTGAATCTCTGCGCACACTTTTGGACACTGGACACTTGTGGATTGTGTGAGGCCCACTGATATCTGAGCGCTATGTGACAGGCTCCATGGCACAGCTGCCTGTGACAAAAGTGACGAGAGGATAATGGAGATTTTGAATCTCTGCGCACACTTTTGGACACTGGACACTTGTGGATTGTGTGAGGCCCACTGATATCTGAGCGCTATGTGACAGGCTCGATGGCACAGCTGCCTGTGACCAAAGTGACGAGAGGATAATGGAGATTTTGAATCTCTGCGCACACTTTTGGACACTGGACACTTGTGGATTGTGTGAGGCCCACTGATATCTGAGCGCTATGTGACACGCTCGATGGCACAGCTGCCTGTGACCAAAGTGACGAGAGGATAATGGAGATTTTGAATCTCTGCGCACACTTTTGGACACTGGACACTTGTGGATTGTGTGAGGCCCACTGATATCTGAGCGCTATGTGACACGCTCGATGGCACAGCTGCCTGTGACCAAAGTGACGAGAGGATAATGGAGATTTTGAATCTCTGCGCACACTTTTGGACACTGGACACTTGTGGATTGTGTGAGGCCCACTGATATCTGAGCGCTATGTGACACGCTCGATGGCACAGCTGCCTGTGACCAAAGTGACGAGAGGATAATGGAGATTTTGAATCTCTGTGCACACTTTTGGACACTGGACACTTGTGGATTGTGTGAGGCCCACTGATATCTGAGCGCTATGTGACAGGCTCGATGGCACAGCTGTGACCAAAGTGACGAGAGGATAATGGAGATTTTGAATCTCTGCGCACACTTTTGGACACTGGACACTTGTGGATTGTGAGGCCCACTGATATCTGAGCGCTATGTGACACGCTCGATTGCACAGCTGCCTGTGACCAAAGTGACGAGAGGATAATGGAGATTTTGAATCTCTGCGCACACTTTTGGACACTGGACACTTGTGGATTGTGTGAGGCCCACTGATATCTGAGCGCTATGTGACACGCTCGATGGCACAGCTGCCTGTGACCAAAGTGACGAGAGGATAATGGAGATTTTGAATCTCTGCGCACACTTTTGGACACTGGACACTTGTGGATTGTGTGAGGCCCACTGATATCTGAGCGCTATGTGACACGCTTGATGGCACAGCTGCCTGTGACCAAAGTGACGAGAGGATAATGGAGATTTTAAATCTCTGCGCACACTTTTGGACACTGGACACTTGTGGATTGTGTGAGGCCCACTGATATCTGAGCGCTATGTGACAGGCTCGATGGCACAGCTGCCTGTGACAAAAGTGACGAGAGGATAATGGAGATTTTGAATCTCTGCGCACACTTTTGGACACTGGACACTTGTGGATTGTGTGAGGCCCACTGATATCTGAGCGCTATGTGACAGGCTCGATGGCACAGCTGCCTGTGACAAAAGTGACGAGAGGATAATGGAGATTTTGAATCTCTGCGCACACTTTTGGACACTGGACACTTGTGGATTGTGTGAGGCCCACTGATATCTGAGCGCTATGTGACAGGCTCGATGGCACAGCTGCCTGTGACAAAAGTGACGAGAGGATAATGGAGATTTTGAATCTCTGCGCACACTTTTGGACACTGGACACTTGTGGATTGTGTGAGGCCCATTGATATCTGAGCGCTATGTGACAGGCTCGATGGCACAGCTGCCTGTGACCAAAGTGACGAGAGGATAATGGAGATTTTGAATCTCTGCGCACACTTTTGGACACTGGACACTTGTGGATTGTGTGAGGCCCACTGATATCTGAGCGCTAAGTGACACGCTCGATGGCACAGCTGCCTGTGACCAAAGTGACGAGAGGATAATGGAGATTTTGAATCTCTGCGCACACTTTTGGACACTGGACACTTGTGGATTGTGTGAGGCCCACTGATATCTGAGCGCTATGTGACACGCTCGATGGCACAGCTGCCTGTGACCAAAGTGACGAGAGGATAATGGAGATTTTGAATCTCTGCGCACACTTTTGGACACTGGACACTTGTGGATTGTGTGAGGCCCACTGATATCTGAGCGCTATGTGACACGCTCGATGGCACAGCTGCCTGTGACCAAAGTGACGAGAGGATAATGGAGATTTTGAATCTCTGCGCACACTTTTGGACACTGGACACTTGTGGTTTGTGTGAGGCCCACTGATATCTGAGCGCTATGTGACACGCTCGATGGCACAGCTGCCTGTGACCAAAGTGACGAGAGGATAATGGAGATTTTGAATCTCTGCGCACACTTTTGGACACTGGACACTTGTGGATTGTGTGAGGCCCACTGATATCTGAGCGCTATGTGACACGCTCGATGGCACAGCTGCCTGTGACCAAAGTGACGAGAGGATAATGGAGATTTTGAATCTCTGCGCACACTTTTGGACACTGGACACTTGTGGATTGTGTGAGGCCCACTGATATCTGAGTGCTATGTGACAGGCTCGATGGCACAGCTGTGACCAAAGTGACGAGAGGATAATGGAGATTTTGAATCTCTGCGCACACTTTTGGACACTGGACACTTGTGGATTATGTGAGGCCCACTGATATCTCAGCGCTATGTGACACGCTCGATGGCACAGCTGCCTGTGACCAAAGTGACGAGAGGATAATGGAGATTTTGAATCTCTGCGCACACTTTTGGACACTGGACACTTGTGGATTGTGTGAGGCCCACTGATATCTGAGCGCTATGTGACACGCTCGATGGCACAGCTGCCTGTGACCAAAGTGACGAGAGGATAATGGAAATTTTGAATCTCTGCGCACACTTTTGGACACTGGACACTTGTGGATTGTGTGAGGCCCACTGATATCTGAGCGCTATGTGACACGCTCGATGGCACAGCTGCCTGTGACCAAATTGACGAGAGGATAATGGAGATTTTGAATCTCTGCGCACACTTTTGGACACTGGACACTTGTGGATTGTGTGAGGCCCACTGATATCTGAGCGCTATGTGACACGCTCGATGGCACAGCTGCCTGTGACCAAAGTGACGAGCGGATAATGGAGATTTTGAATCTCTGCGCACACTTTTGGACACTGGACACTTGTGGATTGTGTGAGGCCCACTGATATCTGAGCGCTATGTGACACGCTCGATGGCACAGCTGTGACAAAAGTGACTAGAGGATAAGGGAGATTGGATTGCTTTTAAAAAAGCAGTTTGCGGAGCAGTGGGTAAACAGCAATGCCAGCGTGTCAGGAAGCCTTAAAAGGCAGCCCAACAACCAACACCACTGATACACCACAATGTAGCCTCCCCTTGCACTGCACACACAGTGACTGGTGTGTTGTGCAGGCCAAATCGCTAGCAGCAGAAGCAGTTTTTTTGTCTTCTTCCCAGCCTAACGCTCTCCCTACAGAATCAGCAGCAACCTCTCCCTATACTAAGATCGGCAGAAGTAAGATGGCGGTCGGCGTGCACGCCCTTTTATACCCCCTGTGACGCCCACCAAAGCAAGCCAATCACTTGCATGCCCTTCTGAAAGATGGTGGTGACCCGTGCCTAGGTCATCACGTTGCCCACAGTGTCCGTGGATCCTGATTGGCTGAAAAAGAGCGCAAAACAAACTTTTGAAACGCGACTTTGGCGCGTAAGTCGCCGACCTCGTGGCCGACCTCATCCTAGGGTCGGGTTTCGTTTCATGAAACCCGACTTTGCTAAAAGTCGGCGACTTTTGAATTTTTTCGACCCGTTTCGCTCAACTCTATTGATTACCAATTCTGTCTCCGTAAAAACAATCCCCTTTAACCCCTTTCTGACATTGGGTGTAAATGTACTTCCTCCCTTTGATGTGGGCTCCGGCGGTGAGCCGACATCTTTTCCGGCACATCAGCTGTTTTGAACAGCTGCCATTTGCCCCGAACAGCCTCTGACAGCGGCATTTAATACGCACTTGCAGCAAGTGCGCCGGAAATCCCACCATCAGTGACCCCGTCACAGGATCATGGATCACCGATGGGTTGGCATGACAACCAGAAGTCTCCAGCAGACCTCTATGCTTGTCACTGCCGGAATGCTATGAACTCCACTCACTAGCCAAAACCGCATGGACCAGGGATCATCCCGCCGATCTCCCGCTCTCCTTTTAACTTGGGCAAAACGCTACTCAGACAACACAGGGTGAGGGTAAGACAGTGTGGACAATGCTTTACTGTACCACAGAACAGGCAGATAACACATAGAACATGAAGAAAAGATGAGGTGGCACTCACCAGTGTAAAAAGTCTGTTCTTTATTGATCAAGCAGTTCACAGCATGTCCTCAGGGAGATGGAGTATGCGAGTGATGACGGCCATTTTGCGCTTCTGCGGGTCCACACTTTCTTTACTTGGTGTGCACCCGAAGTGTCCAGTTACATGAGCTCATCATGGCTAACTGAGCAGTATCGCACCTAGCCTTGATTTCCCTGCCGTGCAGTTTATCTCTTTGTATGCTAACACATAGAACAGTCCCAGAAAAATACTCAAGATGGGGAACATTACAGAGTCTCACCCTTCCACTGACCCGCTGGGATAATAGCAGCTGTGACTACAGATCTTCCAGGGTCGCAACTCCACCTGTGGCGCACACACACAGGGGGTAATGACAAGCATAGGAAATTGACAGTCCATACAAGGCCAGTTGATCTGAGGATCACAATCTGTCTCCAAACGTATCCATGGTTCAGCAATGGTCAATGGAGCAGATCAGTATTCTTCCAACCGGCTGACACAAACAAAAATCTGTTTTCTTGACCAACCAGAAATCAACACTTACATTTAAAGCCAACATACAGACAACATTCTATTATTCTTCGTTTGCTAAAAAATATTCATCTGGTTAGTTAAGATACAATGCTGTAAGTCTTCACAATGCCAAAAGTAAAAAAAAAGTTTTTAAAAATGTTAAAAAAATATAAAAGTTCAAATCACCCCTCTTTCAAAATACAGCAATAAAAAAATCAAACATACACATACTTGTTATAGCCGCGTTCAGAATCGCCCGATCTATCACTATAAAAAAGAATTAACCCGATCGCTAAATGGCATAACGAGAAAAAAGGTCAAAACGCCAGAATTACTTTTTTTGGTTGCCGCAACGTTGCATTAAAATGCAATAACGGCCGATCACAAGATCGTATCTGCATCAAAATGGTCTCCATTAAAAACATCAGCTCGGCAAGTAAAAAATAAGCCCTCACCCAATGCGAGATCATAAAAAATGGAGACGCGACGGGTATCGGAAAATGGTGCAATTCTTTTATACTTTACCTAATAAAGAGGAGTTATTTTTACAGTGGGTATGGAAAGTATTCACACCCCTTTATATTTTTCACTCTTTGTTTCATTGCCGCCATTTGGTAAATTCAAAATCATACTATCTATTCCTGACACTGGAGGGGCTTATAAGCTTCCGAAGTATATAGTTTGAGTTGTGGGATCTGTCAATATGGGGCTAGTTTTCTGACTGTTTCGAATAACATGATACATGATACATGATTTTAGTTTTTTTTTGTCTAGTCTCGCTTGAATATAGGTCAATATTAAATAGTCTCCTGATGAGTCGCCTTTGGTGAGGACGATGAAGCCCGTAGAAATGAGAGGCTTGGAGAGTGAGTGTGTATACGTCACCTCATCCTATATACTGAACTGTGGGGTATATGTTATTTTCTATTAGTCACCTTCTGACTAACCTTCAGGGGGTGAATTATGGGTATAGTTTTACATTTGGAATTAATAAAGTTTAGTTTTATGTCAGCAAACATGAGGAATGACAAGAGACAACCCATTTAAGAAGATTCAGTTTGGGTTAAAACTACTCCGACACTATTAATATAAAAAAGTCCTCTCCCCTATGTGACGACTCTGATGTTTATTAACAGATGATTTCCAAGTAAAATATTTCCCACATTAAGAAAATTAAAAAGGCTTCACTTCTGTGTGCCTGCTCTGATGGCGATCAAGGAGCGCTTTGTGGTTAAAATATTTCCCACATTAACAGGAAAAAGGCTTCTCCCCTGTGTGAGTTCTTTGGTGGATAACAAAATGTGATTTACGTGCAAAACATTTCCCACATTCTGAACAAGAAAAAGGCTTCTCCCCTGTGTGGATTCTCTGGTGATTAACACAATCTGATTTATTGTTAAAACATTTCCCACATTCTGAACAGGAAAAAGGCTTCTCCCCTGTGTGAGTTCTCTGGTGGGTAACAAAAGTTGATTTCTTTGCAAAACATTTCCCACATTCTGAACAGGAAAAAGGCTTCTCCCCTGGATGAGCTCTCTGGTAGTTAATTAAATTTGATTTCTGTGCAAAATATTTCCCACCTTCTGAACAGGAAAAAGGTTTCGCTCCGGCGTGAGTTCTCTGGTGAGTAACAAAATGTGATTTCCATGTAAAATACTTCCCACATTCTGAACATGAATATGGCTTCTTTGCTTTAGGAGAAGTATGCTTTTTATTGCCTCTTTTGTTACTTAGATTTTCCTTAGTAGTCAGTAATGAATCAGAAGATGGGACCTGTTTCATAGGATCAGATGAGAGATCTTTGCTGTGAATGGATAATGATATATCTGGAGTAATAGCAATCACTTCAGTTCTATCTCGTAGGATCTCAAGATCATCAGATTTAAAAGTTGAAGATGTCAGCTGTCCCTCTGATCTCCTGGTACAGTCATCTGCTAAGATAAAAAAACAATTATTTTTTAATAAAATATCCTTGAGTTTTATATATTTGAACATTTCTACTTAAACTGTCCATAAAAATGGCAAGCTATGTAAAAAACTTTATTTACCAAGACAATGACAGTTCACAGTCTAATAGAAAACCTTGTTGGATGAACAGGGTCGGACTGGGATGCCTAGGGACCACCCTATGGCTACCATAAACAGTTTTATTACGTGTTCATTTTTTGGCCTCTCCCACTAAAACGTGTGCCTTTTTGCAAGCTGTACAGTGTGCAAAAGAGAACGCTCTCAGCCTCCAATATATCATACAGACCGCACTCTCAGCCTCCTATATATCGTACAGACCGCACTCTCAGCCTCCTATATATCATACAGACTGCACTCTCAGCCTCCTATATATCATACAGACTGCACTCTCAGCCTCCTATATATCGTACAGACCGCACTCTCAGTCTCCTATATATCGTAAAGACCGCACTCTCAGCCTCCTATATATCATACAGACCGCACTCTCAGCCTCCTATATATCATACAGACCGCACTCTCAGCCTCCTATATATCGTAAAGACCGCACCCTCAGCCTCCAATATATCGTACAGACCGCACTCTCAGCCTCCTATATATCATACAGACCGCACTCTCAGCCTCCAATATATCGTAAAGACCGCACCCTCAGCCTACAATATATCATACAGACCGCACTCTCAGCCTCCTATATATCATACAGACCGCACTCTCAGCCTCCAATATATCGTAAAGACCGCACTCTCAGCCTCCAATATATCATACAGACCGCACTCTCAGCCTCCTATATATCATACAGACCGCACTCTCAGCCTCCTATATATCATACAGACCGCACTCTCAGCCTCCTATATATCGTAAAGACCGCACCCTCAGCCTCCAATATATCGTACAGACCGCACTCTCAGCCTCCTATATATCATACAGACCGCACTCTCAGCCTCCAATATATCGTAAAGACCGCACCCTCAGCCTACAATATATCATACAGACCGCACTCTCAGCCTCCAATATATCGTAAAGACCGCACCCTCAGCCTCCAATATATCATACAGACCGCACTCTCAGCCTCCAATATATCGTACAGACCGCACTCTCAGCCTCCTATATATCATACAGACCGCACTCTCAGCCTCCTATATATCGTACAGACCGCACTCTCAGCCTCCAATATATCATACAGACCGCACTCTCAGCCTCCAATATATCGTAAAGACCGCACCCTCAGCCTCCAATATATCATACAGACCGCACTCTCAGCCTCCAATATATCGTACAGACCGCACTCTCAGCCTCCAATATATCATACAGACCGCACTCTCAGCCTCCTATATATCGTAAAGACCGCACCCTCAGCCTCCAATATATCATACAGACCGCGCTCTCAGCCTCCTCTATATCGTACAGACCGCACTCTCAGCCTCCTATATATCGTACAGACCTCACTCTCAGCCTCCAATATATCATAAAGACCGCACTCTCAGCCTCCTATATATCGTACAGACCGCACTCTCAGCCTCCAATATATCATACAGACCACACTCTCAGCCTCCTATATATCATACAGACCGCACTCTCAGCCTCCTATATATCGTACAGACCGCACTCTCAGCCTCCTATATATCGTACAGACCGCACTCTCAGCCTCCTATATATCATACAGACCGCACTCTCAGCCTCCTATATATCGTACAGGCCGCACTCTCAGCCTCCAATATATCGTACAGACCGCACTCTCAGCCTCCTATATATCGTACAGACCGCACTCTCAGCCTCCAATATATCATAAAGACCGCACTCTCAGCCTCCTATATATCATACAGACCGCACCCTCAGCCTCCAATATATCATACAGACCGCACTCTCAGCCTCCTATATATCGTACAGACCGCACTCTCAGCCTCCAATATATCGTACAGACCGCACTCAGCCTCCTTTCTATTGTACAGACTGCACTCTCAGCCTCCAATATATCGTACAGACCGCACTCTCAGCCTTCTATATATCGTACAGACCGCACTCTCAGCCTCCCATATATCATAGAGACCGCACTCTCAGCCTCCTATATATCGTACAGGCCGCACTCTCAGCCTCCTATATATCGTACAGACCGAACTCTCAGCCTCCAATATATCATACAGACCACACTCTCAGCCTCCTATATATCGTACAGACCGCACTCTCAGCCTCCTATATATCGTACAGACCGCACTCTCAGCCTCCTATATATCGTACAGACCGCACTCTCAACCTCCTATATATCATACAGACCGCACTCTCAGCCTCCTATATATCGTACAGGCCGCACTCTCAGCCTCCTATATATCGTACAGACCGCACTCTCAGCCTCCTATATATCGTACAGACCGCACTCTCAGCCTCCAATATATCATAAAGACCGCACTCTCAGCCTCCTATATATCGTACAGACCGCACTCTCAGCCTCCAATATATCGTACAGACCGCACTCAGCCTCCTTTCTATTGTACAGACTGCACTCTCAGCCTCCAATATATCGTACAGACCGCACTCTCAGCCTTCTATATATCGTACAGACCGCACTCTCAGCCTCCCATATATCATACAGACCGCACTCTCAGCCTCCTATATATCGTACAGGCCGCACTCTCAGCCTCCTATATATCGTACAGACCGCACTCTCAGCCTCCTATATATCGTACAGACCGCACTCTCAGCCTCCTATATATCATACAGACCGCACTCTCAGCCTCCTATATATCGTACAGGCCGCACTCTCAGCCTCCTATATATCGTACAGACCGCACTCTCAGCCTCCTATATATCGTACAGACCGCACTCTCAGCCTCCAATATATCGTAAAGACCGCACTCTCAGCCTCCTATATATCGTACAGACCGCACTCTCAGCCTCCAATATATCGTACAGACCGCACTCAGCCTCCTTTCTATTGTACAGACTGCACTCTCAGCCTCCAATATATCGTACAGACCGCACTCTCAGCCTCCTATATATCGTACAGACCGCACTCTCAGCCTCCTATATATCGTACAGACCGCACTCTCAGCCTCCCATATATCATACAGACCGCACTCTCAGCCTCCTATTTATCATAAAGACCGCACTCTCAGCCTCCTATATATTGTACAGACCGCACTCTCAGCCTCCTATATATCGTACAGACCGCACTCTCAGCCTCCCATATATCATAAAGACCGCACTCTCAGCCTCCCATATATCGTACAGACCGCACTCTCAGCCTCCTATATATCGTACAGACCGCACTCTCAGCCTCCTATATATCGTACAGACCGCACTCTCAGCCTCCTATATATCGTACAGACCGCACTCTCAGCCTCCTATACGCACTCTCAGCCTCCAATATATCGTAAAGACCGCACTCTCAGCCTCCTATATATCGTACAGACCGCACTCTCAGCCTCCAATATATCGTACAGACCGCACTCAGCCTACTTTCTATTGTACAGACCGCACTCTCAGCCTCCTATATATCGTACAGACCGCACTCTCAGCCTCCCATATATCGTACAGACCGCACTCTCAGCCTCCTATATATCGTACAGACCGCACTCTCAGCCTCCAATATATCATACAGACCGCACTCTCAGCCTCCAATATATCATAAAGACCGCACTCTCAGCCTCCAATATATCGTACAGGCCGCACTCTCAGCCTCCAATATATCGTACAGACCGCACTCTCAGCCTCCTATATATCGTACAGACCGCACTCTCAGCCTCCTATATATCGTACAGACCGCACTCTCAGCCTCCTATATATCGTACAGACTGCACTCTCAGCCTCCTATATATCATACAGACCGCACTCTCAGCCTCCCATATATCGTACAGACCGCACTCAGCCTCCTTTCTATTGTACAGACCGCACTCTCAGCCTCCTATATATCGTACAGACTGCACTCTCAGCCTCCTATATATCGAACAGACCGCACTCTCTGCCTCCTATATATCATACAGACCGCACTCAGCCTCCTTTCTATTGTACAGACCGCACTCTCAGCCTCCTATATATCGTACAGACCGCACTCTCAGCCTCCTATATATCGTACAGACCGCACTCTCAGCCTCCTATATATCGTACAGACCGCACTCTCAGCCTCCTATATATCGTACAGACCGCACTCTCAGCCTCCAATATATCGTACAGACTGCACTCTCAGCCTCCTATATATCATACAGACCGCACTCTCAGCCTCCCATATATCGTACAGACCGCACTCAGCCTCCTTTCTATTGTACAGACCGCACTCTCAGCCTCCTATATATCGTACAGACTGCACTCTCAGCCTCCTATATATCGAACAGACCGCACTCTCAGCCTCCTATATATCATACAGACCGCACTCAGCCTCCTTTCTATTGTACAGACCGCACTCTCAGCCTCCTATATATCGTACAGACCGCACTCTCAGCCTCCTATATATCGAACAGACCGCACTCTCAGCCTCCTATATATCGTACAGACCGCACTCAGCCTCCTTTCTATCGTACAGACCGCACTCTCAGCCTCCTATATATCGTACAGACTGCACTCTCAGCCTCCTATATATCGTACAGACCGCAGTTTCAGCCTCCTATATATCATACAGAATGCACTCTCAGCCTCCTATATATCGTACAGACTGTACTCAGCCTCCTTTCTATTGTACAGACCGCACTCTCAGCCTCCTATATATCGTACAGACCGCACTTTCAGCCTCCTATATATCATACAGAACGCACTCTCAGCCTCCTATATATCGTAAAGACCGCACTCAGCCTCCTTTCTATTGTACAGACCGCACTCTCAGCCTCCTATATATCGTACAGACCGCACTCAGCCTCCTTTCTATCGGACAGACCGCACTCTCAGCCTCCTATATATCGTACAGACTGCACTCTCAGCCTCCTATATATCGTACAGACCGCACTTTCAGCCTCCTATATATCATACAGAACGCACTCTCAGCCTCCTATATATTGTACAGACTGTACTCAGCCTCCTTTCTATTGTACAGACCGCACTCTCAGCCTCCTATATATCGTACAGACCGCACTCAGCCTCCTTTCTATCGTACAGACCGCACTCTCAGCCTCCTATATATCGTACAGACTGCACTCTCAGCCTCCTATATATCGTACAGACCGCACTTTCAGCCTCCTATATATCATACAGAACGAACTCTCAGCCTCCTATATATCGTACAGACTGTACTCAGCCTCCTTTCTATTGTACAGACCGCACTCTCAGCCTCCTATATATCATACAGACTGCACTCTCAGCCTCCTATATATCATACAGACCGCACTCTCAGCCTCCTATATATCATACAGACCGCACTCTCAGCCTCCCATATATCGTACAGACCGCACTCTCAGCCTCCTATATATCGTACAGACCACACTCTCAGCCTCCTATATATCGTACAGACCGCACTCTCAGCCTCCTATATATCGTACAGACCGCACTCTCAGCCTCCAATATATCGTAAAGACCGCACTCTCAGCCTCCTATATATCGTAAAGACCGCACTCTCAGCCTCCTATATATCATACAGACTGCACTCTCAGCCTCCTATATATCATACAGACCGCACTCTCAGCCTCCCATATATCATACAGACCGCACTCTCAGCCTCCTCTATATCGTACAGACCGCACTCTCAGCCTCCTATATATCGTACAGACCGCACTCTCAGCCTCCTATATATCGTACAGACCGCACTCTCAGCCTCCAATATATCGTAAAGACCGCACTCTCAGCCTCCTATATATCGTAAAGACCGCACTCTCAGCCTCCTTTCTATTGTACAGACCGCACTCTCAGCCTCCTATATATCGTACAGACCGCACTCTCAGCCTCCTATATATCGAACAGACCGCACTCTCAGCCTCCTATATATCGTACAGACCGCACTCAGCCTCCTTTCTATTGTACAGACCGCACTCTCAGCCTCCTATATATCGTACAGACTGCACTCTCAGCCTCCTATATATCGTACAGACCGCACTTTCAGCCTCCTATATATCATACAGAACGCACTCTCAGCCTCCTATATATCGTACAGACCGCACTCAGCCTCCTTTCTATTGTACAGACCGCACTCTCAGCCTCCTATATATCATACAGACCGCACTCTCAGCCTCCTATATATCGTACAGACCGCACTTTCAGCCTCCTATATATCATACAGACCGCACTCTCAGCCTCCTATATATCATACAGACTGTACTCTTGGCATCCTATATCACATACAGACTCAGTCTCCTATAATAGATACTTTCTATAAGTGTGGTATGTACAGTAAATAGGATGCCGATATTGCGGTATGTACGGAATATTAACCTCGTATATGACATACAGGCTGTCGGCCTCTTATTAGGCCTCCTAGGAGACATACAGACTGTCGGCCTCCAATAAGACATACAGACTGTCGGCCTCCTATTAGGCCCCTTATAAGACATACAGACTGTCGGCCTCCTATGAGACATACAGACTGTCGTCTCCTATTAGGCCCCCTATAAGACATACAGACTGTCGGCCCCCTATAAGACATACAGACTGTCGCCATCTTAGATACTGTACAGACTGCACTCTCTGCCTATATACGGCATACAGGAGGATGATAGTGTGGTCTGTACAGTCGGTATACAGGCCTCATATGACATATTAGGCCATATAAGAGTGTGGTGTGTGTGTATCCTATATAGGAGGCACTGGCAGAGATTGTGATCGGTAATGCTGCATCATGTCATGTGTTTGAGCAGGGCCGGTTTTAGGAAAAAAGTGGGACCCTAGGCAAAGTTTAAAATGGGGCCCCAAATGCTAACATATTGCACATCACACAGAAGCAGTTCGATTGTATTTACATGTGCTGAGTTAAGGCCGCTAAATGAGTGTGATCGACAATATTATATTATATTCAACACTTGTTTCCCGGCCTCTTTTCACCGTCTGAGAAAGAATGATGGGGATAGAACAATCACTAATGGATCAATCTGTCCCCATACAGTATCATGTTATCAGCAGCACATCTACAGTTTACACCCCATAGTCCTCCATATAATATAATGTACCCCATAGTCCTCCATATAGTATAATACACCCCCTATAGTCCTCCATATAGTATAATATACTCCCCATAGTCCTCCATATAGTATAATACACTGCCAGTCATCCATGTAGTACAATTCACTTCCCATAGTATAATGCACCCCATAGTTCTTCATATAGTATAATGTATTCCCCATAGTCCTTGATACAGTATAATGCAGCCACCCCATAGAGCATAATGCAGCCACCCCATAGAGCATAATGCAGCCACCCCAAAGAGCATAATGCAGCCACCCCAAAGAGTATAATGCAGCCCCGCCATACAATATAATGTAACCCCCATAGAATAAAATGCAGCCCCACTCTTACAGTTTAATGCAGCCTCCCCTTAGAGCATAATGTAGCCACCCCAAAGAATATAATGTAACTCCCCATAGAATATAATATAGCCCCCTAATATAGTATAATGCAGCCGCTCCATAGAATATATGGCAGCCCCTAATATAGTATAATGTAGCCCCTCCATAGAATACAATTTAGCCCTCCTCATATAGTATAATACAGCCCCAATAGAATATAATGTAGCCCCCTCAAAAAGTATAATAGAGCCCCCATACAATATAATCTAGCCCCACATAGACTATAATGCAGCCCCCCATAGAATACAATGTAGCCTCCTCATATAGTATAATGTAGCCCACTCAGAGTATGATGCGATCACCCCAATAGAATATAATATAATACAGCCCCCCATAGAATATAATGTAGCCCCGAATAGAATAGACTACAGCCCACCTCCCCATAGAATATAATGTATCCCCCTATATTATATAACACAGCCTCCCCCAGAATATAATGTATAATGTACCCATCATGGTATATAACACAGCCACATAATATATAGCACAGCCACAAAGTATATAACACAGCCCCACAAAGTATATAACACAGCCCCAAGTGGTATATAGCACAGCACCACATGGTATATGGCACAACCCCACATGGTATATAGTACAGCCCCACATGGTATACAGCACTGCACCACATGGTATACAGCACAGCCCCCATTGGTATACAGCACAGCCCAGATGGTATACAACACAGCACCATGGTATATAGCACAGCCTCACATTGGTATACATCACAGCCCCCCACTGGTATACAGCACAGTCCCATATGGTATACAGCACAACACCATGGTATACAGCACCAAATGGTACACAGCACCAAATGGTATACAGCACTGCCCCATGGTATGCACCAGCTCTCCCTCCCCCCCCCCCCGAGAATGGCCCCACAGTCACTGTTACATTTAAAAAACCAAAACACTCAACTCCTCGTGCCCGCACTGCTCCGGTATCCTGCTCTGCCTGGCACACAGTGAGTGCGCAATGAAGTGTCAGAGGCAGAGCAGGGAATGATCATCCATCATTGCTATGAACTGTACCGGCATCTATGATGCCGGTGTAGTTCAATGCGGAGGCGGGGGTAGTCGGCATGGGGGCTTTTATAGAACATAATACACATCCCTTTTATTTTTTCCTTTCTTTTCCATGACCCAGAAGTCCCCCATCCAGTTCCGGGTCAGCGGCTGCGGTGTATCGCGCATGCACCCCCTGCACTTCCCCTACCACCTGTACCTCAGCCTGTGTGCCCCGGAAGTCCAACCTTCACTTTCGGGGCAGAAGAATCTGTGTCAGTCGGCGCATGTGCCGACTCGGCTTCATGCACCGGGCTGCATCCAGGATGCAGGCCTTACCGGAACGCTGCCCCCCACGCAACTGCTATGCTGGTCGGGGCCCGTGAAGCCCAGCTCCATCCCCGGGTCACCATTGGAACCCGTAAGGAAGCTGCAGCCGACGGCGCGTCTCCCGAGTGAGACGGGGCGGCCCTCCCCGGACCCAGCCATCGTGCCATCCACTAGATGAGGAGGGAGCCGTCAAATGGAAACTCCTCCAATGCTGCATCTGGACCACAGCCCCTGCCTTTCCCACAGACCCCGCGGCATGCATTGGCCCAGGTATGTGTTCTTGTAGGAGATTATTCCTGCGGATGCCGTAGGAACAGGAAACCAACTGAGGAGGAGAGGCAGACCTCCCCTTTTATTTTCTGTAGGTTTCCTGTTCCTATGGGGTGGATCCCTCTCTCCAGTGGGTGCTGTCATGGCGAAGGGTAAAATTAGGGGTAGTAGTCCGGTGGCTCTGGCTGACGGGATGATGTGGGATATTAGGGGTAGTAGTCCGGTGGCTCTGGCTGATGGGATGATGTGGGATATTAGGGGTAGAAGTCCGGTGGCTCTGGCTGATGGGATGATGTGGGATATTAGTGGTAGTAGTCCGGTGGCTCTGGCTGACGGGATGATGTGGGATATTAGGGGTAGTAGTCCGGTGGCTCTGGCTGACGGGATGATGTGGGATATTAGGGGTAGTAGTCCGATGGCTCTGGCTGACGGGATGATGTGGGATATTAGGGGTAGTAGTCCGGTGGCTCTGGCTGACGGGATGATGTGGGATATTAGGGGTAGTAGTCCGGTGGCTCTGGCTGACGGGATGATGTGGGATATTAGGGGTAGTAGTCCGGTGGCTCTGGCTGCCGGGATGATGTGGGATATTAGGGGTAGTAGTCCGATGGCTCTGGCTGACGGGATGATGTGGGATATTAGGGGTAGTAGTCCGGTGGCTCTGGATGATGGGATGATGTGGGATATTAGGGGTAGTAGTCCGGTGGCTCTGGCTGATGGGATGATGTGGGATATTAGTGGTAGTAGTCCGGTGGCTCTGGCTGATGGGATGATGTGGGATATTAGGGGTAGTAGTCCGGTGGCTCTGGCTGCCGGGATGATGTGGGATATTAGGGGTAGTAGTCCGGTGGCTCTGGCTGCCGGGATGATGTGGGATATTAGGGGTAGTAGTCCGATGGCTCTGGCTGACGGGATGATGTGGGGTATTAGGGGTAGTAGTCCGGTGGCTCTGGCTGACGGGATGTGGGATATTAGGGGTAGTAGTCCGGTGGCTCTGGCTGACGGGATGATGTGGGATATTAGTGGTAGTAGTCCGGTGGCTCTGGCTGACGGGATGATGTGGGATATTAGGGGTAGTAGTCTGGTGGCTCTGGCTGATGTGGGATATTAGGGGTAGTAGTCCGGTGGCTCTGCCTGACGGGATGATGTGGGATATTAGTGGTAGTAGTCCGGTGGCTCTGGCTGATGGGATGATGTGGGATATTAGGGGTAGTAGTCCGGTGGCTCTGGCTGATGGGATGATGTGGGATATTAGGGGTAGTAGTCCGGTGGTTCTGGCTGACGGGATGATGTGGGATATTAGGGGTAGTAGTCCGGTGGCTCTGGCTGATGGGATGATGTGGGATATTAGGGGTAGTAGTCCGGTGGCTCTGGCTGACGGGATGATGTGGGATATTAGTGGTAGTAGTCCGGTGGCTCTGGCTGACGGGATGATGTGGGATATTAGGGGTAGTAGTCCGGTGGCTCTGGCTGACGGGATGATGTGGGGTATTAGGGGTAGTAGTCCGGTGGCTCTGGCTGACGGGATGATGTGGGATATTAGGGGTAGTAGTCCGGTGGCTCTGGCTGACGGGATGATGTGGGATATTAGAGGTAGTAGTCCGGTGGCTCTGGCTGACGGGATGATGTGGGATATTAGGGGTAGTAGTCCGGTGGCTCTGGCTGACGGGATGATGTGGGATATTAGGGGTAGTAGTCCGGTGGCTCTGGCTGACGGGATGATGTGGGATATTAGGGGTAGTAGTCCGGTGGCTCTGGCTGACGGGATGATGTGGGATATTAGGGGTAGTAGTCCGGTGGCTCTGGCTGACGAGATGATGTGGGATATTAGGGGTAGTAGTCCGGTGGCTCTGGCTGACGGGATGATGTGGGGTATTAGGGGTAGAAGTCCGGTGGCTCTGGCTGACAGGATGATGTGGGGTATTAGGGGTAGTAGTCCGGTGGCTCTGACTGATGAGATGATGTGGGATATTAGGGGTAGTAGTCCGGTGGCTCTGGCTGACGGGATGATGTGGGATATTAGGGGTAGTAGTCCGGTGGCTCTGGCTGACGGGATGATGTGGGATATTAGGGGTAGTAGTCCGGTGGCTCTGGCTGATGGGATGATGTGGGATATTAGGGGTAGTAGTCCGGTGGCTCTGGCTGACGGGATGATGTGGGATATTAGGGGTAGTAGTCTGGTGGCTCTGACTGATGAGATGATGTGGGATATTAGGGGTAGTAGTCCGGTGGCTCTGGCTGACGGGATGATGTGGGATATTAGGGGTAGTAGTCCGGTGGCTCTGGCTGACGGGATGATGTGGGATATTAGGGGTAGGAGTCCGGTGGCTCTGGCTGCCGGGATGATATGGGATATTAGGGGTAGTAGTAGAAGTCCGGTGGCTCTGGCTGCCGGGATGATGTGGGATATTAGGGGTAGTAGTCCGGTGGCTCTGGCTGACGGGATGATATGGGGTATTAGGGGTAGTAGTCCGGTGGCTCGGGATTATGGGATGATGTGGGATATTAGTGGTAGTAGTCCGGTGGCTCTGGCTGACGGGATGATATGGGATATTAGGGGTAGTAGTCTGGTGGCTCTGACTGATGGGACGATGTGGGATATTATAGTGAATGTGGCTATGAGGAGTGGGCAGGGCTATACACTCAGATTATGCATAATATATATATATACATATATATACAAACACACACAGTACAGACCAAAAGTTTGGACACACCTTCTCATTCAAAGAGTTTTCTTTATTTTCATGACTATGAATATTGTAGCTTCACTCTGAAGGCATCAAAACTATGAATTAACACGTGGAATTTTATAAGTAACAAAAAAGTGTGAAACAACTGAAAATACGTCTTATATTCTAGGTTCTTCAAAGTAGCCACCTTTTGCTTTGATTTCTGCTTTGCACACTCTTGGCATTCTCTTGATGAGCTTCAAGAGGTAGTCACCGGAAATGGTTTTCACTCACAGGTGTGCCCTGAGGTTGGGACCATCAGTTGTGTTGTGCAGAAGTCTGGTGGATGCACAGCTGATAGTCCTACTGAATAGACTGTTAGAATTTGTATTATGGCAAGAAAAAAAGCAGCTGACAGTCTATTCAGTAGGAATTAAAAATAAACCAATAAATTTCGTTCAACTTCACAATTGTGTCCCACTTGTTGTTGATTCTTCACCAAAAATTTACATTTGGTATCTTTATGTTTGAAGCATGATACAGTACAGACCAAAAGTGTGTGTGTATATATTGTGCGTGCATGTATATATAAGTATATATATATATATATATGTATATATATACATATGTGTGTGTATGTATATAATATATGTATATATATTATATTATATTGTGCGTGTACAGTATGTGGGGAAAGCTTGAAAAGTTCCAGGGGGCCAAATACTTTCGCAAGGCACTGTAAGGGTACTGTTACAGTTAGCGACGCTCCAGCGATCCCGAGAACGATACGACCTGGTAAGGATCACTGGTGCGTCGCTACATGGTCGCTAGTAAGCTGTCAAATAGGCAGATCTATTCAGCGACGCAGCAACGATCCGGCGATCTGTATAGCGACCTTGGCGGTCGTTGGGACCTTGTCACACACCAACTATTCTAAACGATTCCAGCCTGCGCCCCTGAGTTCTGCGTCGCCAACAAGGTCGCTCGTCGGCGTCAAACACAGCGATGCATGCTGGCCAGTGGGACGCCGACAACGAAAAATGGTCCAGGATGTTTGAGCACGATCAGCGATATCAGGCGGGGGGGCGGTCGCCGCTATGTGTCACACGTAGGGAGATCGCTGGGGCGTCACAAAATCTGTGATGTTCCAGCGATCTCGCTAACAATCTTATTATGTGAGACAAGGCCTTAACTACAATGGACCTGTAATAAGTGTCCGGTACATGGGACCCTGGCTGGTTATCTAGGTGATACAGATTCTCCATTAAATGTCACCTGCTTAACCCAGCAGGAAGTACGGCGGCGTCTAAACATCACTAAAATGTACAAGTCCCCGGGCCCGGATGGGATACACCCCCGAGGACAGCAGGAATTAAGCACAGTCATAGATAGACCATTATTCCTAATCTTTACAGATTCCATAATGACAGGGTCTGTACCACAGGACTGGCGTATAGCAAATGTGGGGCCAATATTCAAAAAGGGGACAAAAACTGAACTAGGGGCCGTTTATATAATCTGCTTTATACTGACAGTGTGTATTAGGATTTTCTATTCTATTGTGAATATTGTGGCTTTATTTACTGTAATACATTTTTCATATATTTTCCACACGTGCTCCAGTTTGATCCAGCTGCACATTAATCCAGTTATTATAATTCAATAACAATTATTTTAATATTATCATTATAAGGTTTTTCCTGTAGTTTATTACAATCTGCCTTGAAATTACTATATTTTTTGGACTATAACACACACCTAAGGTTTTATTGGAAATTAGGAAAAAAAATTGAAGCAAAAAATGTGGCCAATTCTGTACTTAATATCCCCTAACCTGCTATATATGGCCCCCTCATCCCCATCCTGATACACATGGCACCTCATCTCTACCCTGGTATGCGTGGATCCCTCATCCCTACCCTGGTATCCATGGATCCCTCATCCCAAGCCTGATACACATAGCCCCCTCATCTCTATCCTGGTATGCATGGCCCCATCTTGTAATAGTATGCATGGTCCCATCCCTATCCTAGTATGCATGGCACCTCATTCCTATCCTCTTATGTATGGCCCCATCCCTATCCTGGTATGCATGGTCCCATCTCCTCCTAGTATGCAGGGCCTCATCCTTATCCTGGTATGCAGTGCAGGGCCCCATCTCGTCCTGGTATGCAGGGCCTCATCCTTATAAGTGGCCACCACCCCCATCCCCATCCTGGTATACATAACTCCATCAGAAAACATTAAAAAACAAACCATTACACTTACCTACCCGGCGTTCCCTTGCAGCCTCCTGCTCCGGTGCCAGCAACTGCTTTATGCTTGTAAGCAGCGCTGAGAACAGTGAGTATTCATGAATATTCATTTCTCTTAAGTAGCGGCACACGTGACCGCCGGTAGCAGCAGGAAGCCGGTGGCTGACACTGTGCGCTACTGAAGAGCAATGAATACTCACTGCCCTTTGCGTGCACAGTCCTGGCAGCTGTGCTCTGCTTGTGAGCAGCGCGTGACGTCCCTGCCATGCGCTGCTTACAAGCATATAGCAGTTGCTGGCACCGGAGCAGGGTGCTGCGAGGGAGCGCGGGGTAGGTAAGTGTAATGGTTTGCTTTTTTAATGTTTTCTGATGGGGCCATGCATACCAGGATGTGGATATGGATGGGGGTCAATTATAAGGATGGGGCCATGCATACCAGGACGGGGTTGGGAGCTAGTCATATCAAGATACTATTATTAAAGAGAAATGAATATTCATTGCCCTCCAAGTCCATGGGAGTGGAATGCAGTGAATATTAATTTCTGTTTAGCAGCGGGAACAGGAGTTAGCCGCAGCCACCGGCTCCAGCCTCATGTGACCCGCTGCTCCGCCGATGCCATTTCCCCACCTCCCCTCTACAGCCGGAGCCGGTACATCCGAACTATAAGACACCCCCCCATTTTACTCCACATTTTTTAAGGAAAAAAGTGCGTCTTATAGTCCGAAAAATACAGTAGTTTTAATACAAACTGAAAAGTCAGGATAAAGGGAAACTCTGCTGTTATTGTACAGAAATTCACACTTGGCCTCACTGCACATTTAGGGTACGTGCAGACTTTGCGATTTTTGATGCATTTCCGCAGCTTTTTTGAACGCGCAGAATTGCATCATATCCGCAGTGCAGAGTGCACACAACGTAAATCAATGGGAAATCCAAAAATGCTGTGCACACGCTGCGGAAAAAAACGCGTGGATTTGCAGCGTTTTATTTTCTGCAGCATGTCAATTCTTTGTGCGGATCTGCAGCGTTTTTGCACCCATTGACTTGCATTGAGTCGTGCATTTCCGCAGCAAAACCGCAGGTCTAAAAAAGATCTGCAGTATTGCTGCTGATGAAACGCTGCTGATCGGAAGCAGGGAAGTGTGTGGGCGGTGACTGTGTGCGTGTCTGCCGGGGGTGTGCAGGGGGTCTGCATGTGTGTGTGTGTATGCAGGCATCGTCCGATGGGACTACAAGTCTCATCGGGCGATGCCTGCTACAGTGACAGTGAGTGAAACATTAGCCAATGATGGGACAGTAGTAGTCCCATCATCCGGCTAATGTGTTGAATGTAAAAAAAAACACACATATATAGTTCATACTCACCATCTACACATAATCCCCGAAGCCCTCGCTCACCTGAAAAAAATATTAAAATAATCATAGAATCATAGAATCATAGAGTTGGAAGGGACCTCCTGGGCCATCTGGTCCAACCCCCTGCTCAAAGCAGGATTCGCTATATCATCCCAGTCAGATGTCTGTCCAGCCTCTGTTTGAAGACTTCCATTGAAGGAGAACTCACCACTTCTCGTGGCAGCCTGTTCCACTCATTGATCACTCTAACTGTCAAAAAGTTTTTTCTAATATCTAATCTGTGTCTCCTCCCCTTCAGTTTCATCCCATTGCTTCTAGTCTTTCCTTGTGCAAATGAGAATAAAGTTGATCCTTCTACAATGTGACAGCCCTTTAGATATTTGTAGACAGCTATTAAGTCTCCTCTCAGTCTTCTCTTTTGCAAACTAAACATTCCCAAATCCTGCAACCTTTCCTCATAAGACAGGGTTTGCAGACCGGTCACCATTCTGGTCGCTCTTTTCTGAACTTGCTCCAGTTTGTTGATGTCTTTTTTAAAATGTGGTGCCCAAAACTGGACACAATATTCCAGATGAGGTCTGACCAAAGAGGAGTAGAGGGAAATAATGACTTCACGTGATCTAGACTGTATGCTTCTGTTAATGCATCCTAGAATTGCATTTGCCTTTTTTGCTGCTGCATCACACTGTTGACTCATATTCAGTCTGTGATCTATTAGTATACCCAAGTCTTTTTCACATGTGCTGTCACTTAGCCCTATTCCTCCCATTCTGTATATGCTTTTTTCATTTTTATTGCCCAGATGTAGTACTTTGCATTTCTCCCTGTTAAAAACCATTCTGTTAGTTGCTGCCCACTTCTCCAGTTTATTTAAATCTTTTTGAATCCTCTCTCTCTCTTCTCTAGTATTAGCTATCCCTCCTAGCTTTGTGTCATCAGCAAATTTAATCAGTTTACCCTCAATTCCTTCATCTAAATCGTTGATAAAGATGTTGAACAATACAGGGCCCAGGACAGAGCCCTGTGGTACCCCACTTGAGACATTCTTCCAACTGGATGTGCAGCCATTTACGACCACTCTTTGGGTCCGATCACTAAGCCAGTTATGAATCCACCTAACAGTTGCCTTGTCCATTCCATACTTAGTCATTTTTTCAATAAGGATTTTATGAGAGACTTTGTCAAATGCTTTGCTGAAGTCAAGATATACTATATCTACAGCATTTCCTTGATCCACCCAATCAGTGATACCGTCATAGAAGGAAATTAAGTTAGTCTGACATGACTTATTAGTTACAAACCCATGCTGACTCTGTTTAATCACTTCATTCTTATCCAGGTATTGACATACATGTTGTTTAATAATTTGTTCAAAGATCTTTCCTGGTATAGAAGTCAGACTCACCGGCCTATAGTTGCCTGGGTCCACCTTCTTCCCCTTTTTGAAGATAGGAACAACATTTGCTCTTCTCCAGTCTTCTGGCACTTCTCCTGTTCTCCAAGAATTTTCAAAGATTATGGAGAGGGGTTCAAAAATTTCTTCTGCTATCTCCTTCAGTACTCTGGGGTGTAATTCATCTGGTCCTGGAGACTTGAATTCATTTAGGTTAGCTAAGTGTTTCCTCACTATCTTTCTGTTTATAGATATCCTGGATTCTTCTATTCCCTTAATAGGACAGTGAATAACAGTTGATGTTACATTTCCTTTCTCAGAGAAAACAGATGCAAAATAGGAATTTAAAAGTTCAGCCTTCTCAACATCCTGTCTTACCATTTCATCATTTTCATCCTGTAAAAATCCTATAGCATCTTTGACCTTTCTTTTACTTTTGACATATCCCCAAAATCCTTTATTATTGCTTTTGACATCTCTTGCAAGCCTCAATTCATTTTCAGCTTTAGATAATCTGATTTGTGCCCTGCAAGTTCTGCAAACAACATTATATTCTTCTTTAGATATGCCTCCCTCTTTCCATTTTATAAACTTTTTTTCTTCCTTTTTAGCATGTGCTTAAGTTCTGTGTTCATCCATCCTGGTTTCCTTAAATGCTTCCTATTCTTCCCTCTTTTCGGAATTGTTAACAACTGTGCTTTGAGAATTTCATTTTTCAAGATTTCCCATCCTTCCTGGACATTTTTGTCTTTAAGGATATCCAGCCATTGGATCCCTTCAATTCTCTTTCTGAATCCCTTAAAATCTGCCTTTCTGAAATCTAACCTTGACGTCTGAGTCTTCACAGGTCTTCCGCCTCTAGTTATCCAAAATTCTAAAATAGCATGGTCGCTACCTCCTAGGGTCCCAGCCACTTTTACCTCCTCAACCATTTCCTCCCTGTTTATAAGGATTAGATCCAAGGCAGCAGTTCCCCTTGTTTTCTCCCCTACCTTTTGGAAGATAAAGTTGTCAGCAAGAGAGGATAAGAATTTCCTTGACCTGTTAGTTTTGCCTGAGAGAGATTTCCAACAAATGTCTGGATAGTTGAAATCTCCCATGACAACTATGTCATATTTTTTGGAGAACTTGGCCATTTGATGCATAAAGAGTTCATCCATATCTTCAGCTTGCACAGGCGGCCTGTAGTAAATGCCTACAATGGTGTCCTTTCCATTGTTCTGTCCTTGTATTCTTACCCACTATAAACACTATACTCCCTGTGTGCAACGTAATCCAATTAATATGATTATCCCAGGACGATCTCCTGTGGAGAGCTGCCACATCAGCTGATGCGACTACTCTCCAGGGGATCCAGTGATACAATGACAGAGATAATCCTCCGCATTGTATCACTCCGCCGCCGACAGGTCCCTGGAGTTCACTTGTCAATTTGCGGCACTACAGCCGTAAAATGCGAGGCTTATTTCCAATGACACACTGCTGGAGGGCTTTCGCCTGTCAGTGTGTCATCGGAGGCCTATAGAGTGGTCATATCTGCTGATGTGACAGCTCTATAGTGGAGATCGTCGTGGGACAATCGTTATTAATGGGATTATGTTGGACAGGGAGTATATTGTTGGTTTGTTTTTTTAATTTTTTTGCTGGTGATCGATGGCGTCGAATGGATTTAGGCGTACAATAAAAATTATGAAAAACTGTCATGTTTTATTTCATTAAAATACTTTATTCTTATGTGTGCTTTTTAACCCTTTCTTACTATAAGATTAATAATGAATAGGCGTTTTATTGGATGGATCTATCTATAATGGATAGGCGTCTTATTGGATGGATTCATCTATCCATTATAGATCCATCCATGGATGGATCCATCCATCTATCCATCACAGATCCATCCATAGATATGGATTTATCAATCTATCTATAGATATATCCATCTGTCCCATATTTATCTGTGTGTGTAATGGAGTGTGGGTTGGACAAATGTAAAAGAGAAGGTTGGGCCAGAAATGACATCACAAATCTTCTTTTTTTTTGTTAATTAACATATCTTTATTTAGCTTACAAAAACGCATACAAATCCACATCAAAAACATGCGGATTTTTACCTGCCTTTTCTGGCAAGAGATGCAGATTCTGTGCAAAAAATTCTGCAGTTAAATCTGCAACGTGTGCACATACCCTTAGAGTTGTCGCTCATAAAAGCAAAGTTTGACCAGAAAGACTTGTAAGGACCTGGTCTTTTAGGGACCATGAGACATTCAGCAGCACAGAAGGGAGAGAAGATTCAACCAATAAGATCTCAGGGATCTAGGAACCCAACAGCATCATTACCCTCCGCTTTCTCTTACAGGCCCAGCATAATAATTTTTCTACAAGTGATTTTCTATCTTGTCAGCACATTCTACGTACGCTGTCATTTGGCTTTGATGACTACAGGTCTGGGCAGGTAACGATCAGCGTCTCATAATCTGGGGGTAGGTGGATCTACCAGGTTGTAAGTTCTATAGAAAATGGCTTTCAAGGCCCAAAGTCATTTGAACAGTTTTGGGTGGAGGAGAATATTGTGGTCTAGCGGCAAAATGGTGATCATGGTAATACGGCCGAACTACACCACCGATAAAGCAGCCACAGCCGGTGACTGAGAGGAATCTGTGACTTCTCTGCATTCAGTGGTTACTACTCACCTGGGTAGTCATATGTGGGAATCTCCTCTTTACACCACTCATCATCTCTCACATAAGTCTCTGTAGTATTAATATGGGTCAGATCTTCACCCTGAAACAAATATTGCAAAAGTCACAGACAGATGGAGAAGTCTCTAACCTCTAATTCTGCCATCTCCACCGTTCTCATTACACAAGTATAAAACATATACCGTATATACTCGAATATAAGCCGAGATTTTCAGCCCTTTTTTTGGTCTGAAAGTCCCCTCTCGGCTTATATTCGAGTCATATATGCCAGGGAGTCGGAGGGGGAGCGGGAGTGTCAGGTCATACTTACCCGTTCTGGCGCCGTCTCTGCAGCCCCCCCTGCTTGTCCCACAGTCTCCCTTCCTTCCTTCAGTGGTCACATGGTACCATTCATTAAACTCATGAATATGCGCATATTCATGAGTGTAATGAGCGGTACCACATGATGAGGTCACAGAAGGGGAGGAGTCAGGGGTCACATGATCTCCGGAGTGAAGACGCTCCATGGAGCCTTCTCCTCAGTCAGTGACATTCCCGCCATTATTCGCCCCTCACTACTGGCACAAGTACCCTGCGCCGCCTTTTCTACACAGTGTTATGTGTGGAATATTACGTGATTTCTCTGGAGACAAATAGACCCCACACGAGGGAATTATCACCAGTTACCGGCCGTCTACTATATGGCTAAAATGCCCAAATCTCGGTTATTTCCCCCCTCCCAGAGTCCAGCTGAGGCCGGGGTCACACTTGGGAGAAACTCGCCCGAGTCTCGCCTCAGTGCCCTTGTGGATTAGCCTCTGTAGGGGAAATGACACAGGCTGTCAGGGACAGGGGGCCCCAACATAAATCCAATATTCGTTGTAAGAAATCCCAACCTGATGCTGCCATTCGGGGTAACCAATGCTCCGGCAGTCTGTGACAATGTCAGTAATTATATTTTTCTCACTGATTGGTAGATTTGTGGTAATTTTCCTGGATGATATAGTGAGTTACTCCCGTCCTCTGGAGGAGCATGCTGAGCATGTCAGACAGGTTCTACAGGTTCTACGTGACAACTATTTATTTGGTATCCTGGAGAAATGACAATTTGTGGTCCAGCAGGTCCAGATCTCAGGACATGTGGCTTCTGCATTGGGGTCTCAGATGGACCCCGTTACGGTCCCAGCAGTCCCTTCATTGGTTTTAACCAAGTAACCTGAAAGTGTTACAGAGATTTTTTGTAGTCGAGATACTGAGGAACAAACAAGTGAAAAATAGGGTCTTACCTGATAACCAGATGTAATGAGAGTAGGGGAGTGTTACACTCACCTGATGGAGTGGCGCCTTTACACCATGCTCAATGCATAAATCAGCTGCTGCAGGACCCGGGGCCAAAGACCGAGCAGAAGAGCTCATCCGGGTATAATGTGTCTGTACCTGCGCTGCTGATGGAGACGATCGGAGATGGAGATTTTCATTAAAAATGTTTATTTACTTATATTCCGCAGCACTTTACAGGTTGCACACATTATCATCGCTGTCTCCGATGGGGCTCACAATCTAAATTCCCTATCAGTATGTCTTTGGAATGAAAAAACGCCAACAAATCACAAAATGTCAAAGTTCATGAGAAAGTCCGTCACACAAAGATAAATTATAGTTCATGAGAAAACAGAACACACTTACATACAATAATTATATTATAAAGCGCCTATGAATGAAGTGAGGTCACCTAAAAGAATGAATAAAAATATACTGTATCTTTCGGACTATAAGCCACACTGGACCATAAGACGCACCCCAAAGTTTCAGGAGGAAAATAGGGCAAAAGTTAATGTGTCAAATGGGGGTCTGTCCCACAGTCCAAATTCAGTAAACCCGGGGGGGGGGATCGGCAGCGCTGGTGGAGCCGGGTCACAGGAGGAGTTCGGTGATCCGGCGATGATCTGACTGATCCCAGGCTGGTGCAGCAGGAGCCTCTGTAACATCTGTAATCTCACTGAGGCCATTTGGAGTAAGGGGGTTTAGTTTATAAATCCAGAAGATTTCTTCCCGATGTAGTTGTCCAATGCGATTCTGACCCTGTGGGGGAATCTCCTCTGTGGGGAATATTCTCAGTTGTGTGGAATCTTTCTTGTGTTTGATGGTGCAGTGACGTGAAAGCCCATGTTGGAGAAAACCCTATGGAGTATTGGAACGGTGAGAGTTCAGCCTTTTGTGGAGGGGTTGGGTCGTCCTTCCCACATATAATTTCTGGTATGAGCATATAATCACGTATGTAACATAACTGGTGGAACATGACATGGGAGTTTAGATTGGGAAAATTTCACCAGTAGAAATAAGGGTGAATTCAGAGAGACCATGGCAGATCGAGTCACAACAGAGGCAAGTTTTCAGATTGCATGTAATGAGTTTATTCGGTACAGGCGATTTTTAGCAAATCTTCCTTCTTCTCTTTTATGTTTCTTGGTGCTAGGACATTTTTCAATGATGGAAGTCTTCAAAATGTCAAAAAGGGATTGCTGGGTAATGTTTTTCCCACTCCAGCTGTCTGACAGGCTCATGATGCTCCTGCAGAGGACGTGAGTAACTCAATATATCATCCAGGTAAACTACCGCAAATCTACCCATCGGGGAGAAAAAAATGACATTTTCAAAGACTGCCGGAGCATTGTTTATTCTGAATGGCATCACCAAATTTTCAGTATGACCCTCCCGTGTATTGAATGCGGCCTTCCATTCATCACCATTGTGTATACGTATAAGAGTAATCATAAGAAATTGAAAGAATTGTCACCCAGATCCTTCTTACAATTTTATTCCATGGTGAAACGAGACATGAAACCATATTAGAGTGCGGCGTGCAGGTAGCAGGGAGCTATACAGATGAGAGAGCCTGACGGACTATGGCCGTTTCGCACTTGCTTAGCGCTTCTACCGGTCCATGCTTGTCAGGGGGTAACACCACTTCCTCTTAACAAGGGTTAGGGAATGGTTAACTGAGAAGTGCAAAACATTTATAGTGAGTACAGTGAAATGATTAATACAAAAAATTAAAAGAAATATAACATAGATCATAGCCACACAGACATATTCAATGTATCATTGAGGCGAAGGGGAATTTGTGCATCGCTATCCAAAATCCATTTTGCTTCTTTTTAGTAGCCCCACGGCTCCTAGATACCCGCTGTTTACCCTGGAAACCAGCGTGCACGCTCGTTTCCAAGGTAAACAGCGGGTATCCAAGAGCCGCGGGGCTCCTAGTTACCTGACGTTTACATTAGAAACCAGCGTCGCTGATCGCTGGTCTCTCGCTGCCACATGCAGCGATGCGCGCTGGGCAGCGGGAGACCAGCGTTCAAAAAAATGGCCCGGGACATTCGACGACGATCAGCGATAACCAGCAGGGGGGCCGGTCAATGATCCCCGTCACACACAGCGATCTTGCTGGAGAGATCGCTGATGTGTCACAAAATCAGCGATCTCGCTAGCAAGATCGCTGTGTGTGACGGGGCCTTAAGTCTGGGATGAGGGGAAGCGGGTAAGTGTTCCTAACCGTTATCTTGTTAAGTTCCCGAAAGTCAAGGCACGGCCGCAAACCACCATCTTTCTTCTTCACAAAGAAGAACCCTGCTGCCACGGGTGAAACAGAAGGCCTGATATGCCCTTTGCGGAGACTCTCAGCTATGTACTCCTTCACGGCTTGGCACTCTGGCCCAGACAAATTGAACAACCGAGCCTTAGGTAACTTGGCTCCAGGTAGTAAATCAATGGCACAATCGTATGGTCTATGTGGTGACAGCGCCTCAGCCTTGCTTTTGGAAAACACATCTTCGAAATCCTTCAGGTATTCCGTAATACCTTCCAGACCGACAGATGACACAGATACGGATTTAACAAAGTTAACAAGAGGTCTCAGGTTATAACATTTATCCTTGCATCCTCATTGAGTGAGCTCCCCCGTTACCCAATCAATGGTAGGATTATGGCATTGAAGCAAAGGCATCCCCAGTACCAGTCCCACAGGCAAGTTATCTAACACAAGACAACTTAGTTTTTCCACATGAGTGGGACCCACTTTCAGAGAAAAAAGTTCAGACCTGAAACAGATACCATACTGGGTAAGATGGGACGAGTCAATTGTCACAAGTTTAACAGGATCCTGCTGACTGTCCCTATCTTATTAAGAGTCATAATATAGGTATCAATCAGGTTAACAACAGAACCACAGTCAACAAAGGCGGTAGTCTGAACAGGACCATCATCAAGTTCCAGTTCCAACTGAAGCACAATTTTTGCAAGTGAGGAAAAGTGTACCTGATTGTCTTTGTAGCCTTCTCGACTACTACCCAGACTTAGTCATTTCCCGCCACCTTGGAGGACGACGGACAGGAAGGGCAGTCCTTCTTCCAATATCCAGATTCCCCACAATAGAAGCACAACTGCTTCTCCCGGCGGCATCTTCTTTCCTTCTCCTCACAGGTGACAGCGCTCACCTCCATAGCCACAGGAGAAGTCCGGGTATCACCTCGACTGGAGAATAACGATGTTTTGAGTTGCATAACGTCTCTTGACCGCAGTCTGCAATCCATACAAACAGCTTGGGTCATGGCATCCTCCAGGGAGTCAGGTGGAGGATGAAGTGCCAGGGCATCCTTCTACGGAACAACCCCCAAAGGGCGGCATCACTTCAAGAAATCTCAGCTGCCCAACGTCTAAATTCAGAACAGAACCAGTCAGCCGAGTGCTTCTGTGGCACCCCCTGGAGTATGGTCGCCACAGTGGCATTACCTTCCTCCTAGGGAGTGTGATGTCTTGCTTGGAAGCAATGAAGGATCTCTCTAGCAGGTAAATCCAGCACACAGCACAGTTCCCACTCCAGGCCAGCAGAGGGAGCTCTGAACCCAAACTGCTGAGGAGCTGCTCTCTGTGGCCAGGAAAGGGAAGTTAGTGAGTTTGTGTGGAGATGGCGAAGTGTGTGGATGTGGGAGAGATGAGCTGGAGGATTGAGCGGAATTCAGGCTCACTTCTAGCTGTAGCGCATGGTCCGGAGTCTGGTCTCCGAGGTTGTATGGATGCTGATGTTCCTGCAACAGAAACCAGAGGAACAGGAGGCTGTAAATGCTCTGTTCCCACATAAGACTCGGAGGCACAGCAGCAACGAGTGTGAGCCAGAGAAGGAGGAGGCTACGGCTGTCTGCCATACAAGGGTGTTGTGAGTTCATTTTCCCCTTCACCACTGAGGCCCAATGAACTCCCTCTTCTGGTAAAGAAAGGTAGAGCCTGATTATCAAGCACCTGAGCCTAATGATGATGACTGGCTGAGTGGAGTTACTGACTGGATATAAGGCCGCCGACGCCCTTCTGCCCTGCAGGTGATTTCTCTGAGGGATTCTTGGAGACCAGTCTGAATTCCTGCTCTTCTAAAGCTAAGTTTTTTGCGCTGCTTTTTTCATTTGTGCTTTGACTTTGTTTTCCTTTTTTTTCTGGATTTCTGCCATTCCCTGCTGGGGTGAGCTGAATTCCTTTAGCTCTGTCTTCAGAAAATACCTGAGTGCTGATATAGTTTTTTGAAGCCTAGCTGCTTCAGGGTCTTTTTCCATATCAGCCTGTTGGCTTATGTCTTTGATAGGGTTTTGGCAGATTGCAGACAGCAACCTTCCTTTCCTGTCCTGTTTAGTTAGCTTGGGCCCCATCGTTTGCTCAGCCTATCTTTCTATCTGTGTGAGTGTTTTTTCATCTTGCTTCACCGTCATATGTTGGGGGCTGCCTTTTACTTTGGGGTCTGCTCTGGGGCAGTTTAGATTTCCATTTCTGTCTTTAGGCTATTTAGCTCTCCGGCTGTGATCGAGGGGTCTAGGGCACCGTAGGAACCCCCCACGGCTACTGCTAGTTGTGTTGATAGGTTCAGGGGTCTGCAATCTGATAGTTGCCAACTTCTCTGGCTTTCTGGACTTAGCTTCTATTTTTGTGTCTGCCTCCTACGGTGACTCTTTCATAACACAAGGGGAGTTCTAAAAGAGAGCAAGCAAGGGGAACTTCAGTGTAACTCAGTACTGCAAGTACCTCAGATAAGCGCTAGGAAGGAGACTACACAACCCATCTGCATAAAGAGATTCCTAAGTTGCTTCCAGGCTGATTAACTCCTGTTCCATCTGTAATCTGGATCCTCGACTGCACTTACAAAGCAAAGTAAAGGTAAAGGAAACAGCACCCTGTTGTGCCATTGCCTCCTTCCTGCAACCACTTCAGCACTGCTACATCTCTGTGCCTAACACTGTACTCTCTCCCTCAACACCTATTACCACTGCCCTGGGACTACAGCTCTACCTGTGGGGAGCTCTTACACCTTGCTGCCTTATACCATCAGTCCCAGAGGATCTGCCTGCAGTGTCGGCTTAACCCCTTCATTGCCGAGCACCACAGGTGGCGTCACGCATCATCCACCTATAAACTTTATTCAGCGACATTTCACCCCTTTTGCATGGACTCCTAGGGCCACAGACCGGGTCACCGCCACCGTGACACATCCCTCTGAGACACCGGCCCAGTACCGAGTAACCCCACTGCCCTGGCAGGCGATCCATTTTGGCGTCACGATCAGGATTTACGAAGTCCGGTGCTACCGGGTCCTGTGTGCCAGAGACTGTATTGTGTGCCATAGACTTATTTTGCAATTGCCGCCATTATCCCGCCATTTGGCGTGTGCGGGAAGCCAAAGGGGTGTGCCTTCATGGGTGGAGCCTGCAAGAGAGCACGAAAAGTGAAGTGCTGCGTGGGAAGAGACCAGCGGGCGGGAAGTGAGGAACTGAGGCCTGCAGTCCTGGCATCCCCGATCATCCAGCCTCTGGAGCAGCAACTGGTAAGCCAGTGAAACACGGGGCCTGGCAAACGTTAACTAGGGGGGGAAGAGAATGTCTGAGGCAAGAGAAGATGCAGCGGTGGACGCCACCGCACCCCCCAACGCGCCTCAAGATGCAGGGGCCAGCGCAGCTGCGGCTCCAATGGCACCGCAGAATCCAGCAGCCAGCGCCGCCTCCAGAGCACCTCAAGAACCAGCGCAGCAGTCCCCATAATGCCGCTGTCCATGCCCTATATATCGGGAGTGGCCTGGTTACCGCAGTACTCAGGGGAGTCACATACCCTGAGTGAATTCAAAGAGAGACTGTGCAGATTGACTCAGTGTGAAAGATGGAGACAGGTTGTTAAAGGACCAATTTACTGAGGGACTCCTATCCAGTACCCAGAGCACAGCTGCGCATCATAGCCCTACAAACCCCTGATCTAGACTTTGCAGACTTTAAAGACAGGGCTAACCGGGTGCTGAATGAACCAAATGTCAGCTGTCCAGCACCCCCCAGGCGCCCAGCAATCACATACCACCAAGAAGCAACATCTTTCCCTCGGAGGCTGACGCACAGACTTTGGATAATGATCCATCTACAGAACTGCGCCTTCAGGTCCAAGAGCTGACCAAAAATATGGCTGCACTCACCAAAACTGTGCAGTCCATGCAGATGTCCTCAAAGGAGAAGATCCAGCTGGCCTCCACTCCAGAGGATGTCCCGTGGCTACGGAAGAAGAGGATCCTGCCACTCCGAGGGGAGTGACAACGATCGCTATGACCAGGATGGACGTCCCATCTGTCGTCACTGCTGCAAGGCAGGCCACATCGCAAGATTCTGATATTTAAATGAGCAACCCCTGGGGCAGAGGGCCAACCCCCCAGGAGTAGGACCACAAGGCCCAAAGAACTGGCGAGCCAAGTATGTTGGAGGGCGACCGGTCCTCCCAGTGGTGATTGACAGCATCCTGTGGAAAGAGCTGAAAACTGCTGTTCACAAACGATCTCCATCCAACCTCACTGAGCTCGAGCTGTTTGCCAAGGAAGAATGGGCAAGAATTTCAGTCTCTCCATGCACAAAACTGATAGAGACATACCCCAAGCGACTTGCAGCTGTAATCGCAGCAAGTATTAAGCTAAAGGGGCAGAATAATATTGCACGCCCCACTTTTCAGTTTTTGACTTTCCACAAAAATTTAAAATAACCAATAAATTTCATTCAACTTCACAATTGTGTCCCACTTGTTGATTATTCACCAAAAATTTACATTTGGTATCTTTATGTTTGAAGCATGATATGTGGGAAAAGGTTGGAAAGTTCCAGGGGCCGATTACTTTCGCAAGGCACTGTGTTTGTGTTACTGACATGTATATATATTTATGTATTCTATGTGTACATATCTATCTATTCTTTTCTGAGCTGTCAGTGTGATTTTACAATAGCTGGACATGAATTGCCGGCTTTTCAAAGGACAGCGGTGCGTATAAATCGGACAGCATTCGCATGGTCCGAGTGCTGTCCGATTTATTTATCGCACCCATTGACTTCTATTGCAGGATGCGATCCGATTTGTGATTACAATTGCAGCATGCTGCGATTTTTTTCTCCAGCCTGATCTTGATCCGATCTGAGCTGGAAAAATACGCAGATGAGCACACCATCATAGAGTAACATTGGTACAAATTCAATTTGATTTTTTTATTGGATTGAATTTGTCCGATTTCACAAGTGAGCATGAGCCCTTATCGCACCCCACCAGGCCAAGACTTATGTTCAGCGGCCCCAACCACTCATCCGTCTCTTGTTTAGTCACTGTCCACAGCTCCTGCACAGTAACGTCCCTGCCGTGCTTACTGTTCCGCCTATCGGTAGTTATCTGGACCTTGCCACTGATGGTGTTGCACACCTGATTTTGGCTGCAACATGTGTGTGCTGGACAGTGATGGCCCCGCTTGAAAAATTAGTGGTGGATGGGAACCACGCACTGCACAACAGCCACCACCATCACTTCTTTAAAAGTTTTTCTCCATTAGATGGAATGGCAGCATTTCAAAGGCCAGGAATCTGTACATGCTGTTATTCAGGACCAGGGCCAGTGGGCGAGTAGTTTCCTCTTTCTGTCTAGGTTTTGGTTGACGGAGAGCTGAACACTTCCATGGGACGGGGTGCAGATACTCGGTGACATTGCTGGTGGTGGTGCTGTTGTAAGGACGAAGACCGGGCTGTGGGTACCTGTACCGAGCCTGGTCCAGAACTGTTGAGGATGCCTCCCATGTTGCATGCGGCAGTAATGCGGCGCTGGACCGACCTCATGACCCAGCATAAAAGGAAAAGCGTGTGCTGCAGCAGTCAGTTTGGCGATAACCAGCAGCAGCGCACAGCTGAGAGAGCAGCACGCTCCATCCACCGAGCATCGGCGCTGCGGCAGGCTGCGTTCGCTGTCCACAGCGGGACCACGGGAGATAAAGGTGCCTTGGGCCCCATGACAGAAACAGAGAAAGGTGCTGTGCACTCCATGACTGTGAGTACCGCACACGTGCAGAGCAGAGAATGCCGAGCACCGGACATACGGTTGCGGCCTCCCTGCCAGTTGATGCACGGCCATTTACGCTTCACTCTGGGAGCGCTGCGGTTTTGTTTTGGCTGCATGTGTTTATGGACTAGAGGCTCAGCGGAAGGTGCCGGAGACCGACCGCTGCCACCAGAAGACGGACCATCGTTTAATGGACCCCATGGACTATGGAGTTTTGGAGATGTAAGATGGGGACATTGTGGACTGAGGACATTACATGTTGGCCATCTACATGGATTTGTTGTACAACGCTGGATGCCAGCAAGAGCGAGACCCAGAATGTGAAGAGTCACATATTACACAGAACAGGCAGGAAATAAGGGAAGCAGAACTATCAATATGGGAGAGTGATAAACAGTGGTAGCCATAAATATTGGGAAAGTTCATAGATAAGGAGGGGGAGGTTTTAGGGTCTGTGCACACGTTGCGGATTTCCTGCGGATCCGCAAGTGGTTTACAGTACAATGTTATTCTATGGAGAAAAAACCGCTGTGCACATGCTGCGGAAAAATCTGCACGGAACCGCAGGATGTCAATTCTTTGTGCGGATTCCGCAGCGTTTTTACACCCATTCCATTATAGGAATCCACAGCTGTAAAAACGCAGAGCAAATCCACACTAAATCCGCACGGATTTTGACCTGCGGATTCTGCCAAAAGATGTAGATTCCCCACGGAAAATTCTGCAACGTGTGCACATCCCCTTGTTGTCCTGTGATTTTAGGTCTGATCCAGGGTTGTGGTCTTCAGGAGGTCTGAGGAGCACATTCCTTCATTGATGTAGCAAGACATAAATCCACGCAACACATTCATTCCAGCTCTGTCACAGGTCGTCAGAATTTTGTAAGCCGTTAGTATCCAAAAAATAAAACGTGAATATTGCCTAACATTACAAAGATATTTTTCCTCTGGAAAATCTACCATCGCCTGTCCCATCAGTGGTGACAGCAGCAGTCTGACCCTCAGCGAGGAGCAGCTTAAGAAAGAAAAAACAATTATGGACAAAAAAAATACAAAACATACAGCTGATCCGGCTGTACGGGCTCCACGGAAGTGCGGGTCTGATCTACTGGTGAGGACTTCCCGGCAGGTAGTTCCCCCAATAAACCGCACGGTGTGGACACAGCCCGATACAGATCCAACTGCGGTTACTGGATTTTTCGGAGAAAAATAAGGAAAAAATATTTTTTAATAAAATGGTGGTGCTTCTTAAAATCCATGCGTCTTATTGCTTATTGGGGGGTGGTGGCTGCGGTGAAGCGGTGTCCCAGGGTCGCTGCTGGAGGAGGCAGAAGTGGGGTGATTCTGCAGATCGCAGGCAGGGATGAGGGGGTGCTCTGATGTGCGGGGGTCTCCGGTGGTTGCTGGCCGCTGCTGCTGGTGTCTCCGATGCACAGCAGTGCTGCGTGGGAGTCCAGCGCTGCCCGGAGATCTGCCAACACTTTGCGACATGCCAGAGCCCCGATACCTCCACGCGTTTCCTTGTGCGTGGGCAGTGGACTCCGATAATTTGTACGCCGCCGCAGTGGCGGCGCATGCGCAGACGGTGATCTCGGGACCAATATCTTGAGAGAGGAGATTTCAGCGCTGAGATCTCATCTCTCGAGATCTTGGTCCCGAGATCATTTTCTGCGCATGCGCCGCCGGCCATAATCCCGGAGTCTACAGCACACGCACAGGGAAACATAGAAGGCTCTGGGGCTCTGGCATGTCGCAAAATGTCGGCAGAACCCCGCCCAGCGCCAGACACCCATGCAGTACTGCTAGGCACCGGAGACACCCGCAGCAGCAGCCAGCAACCGCCAGGCACCCGGACACCCCCCTCATCCCAGCCTGTGGCCAACACCCACAGCTTTGTAAGACGCACCCCCATTTTCCCCCCAAATTTTGGGTGAAAAAAGTGCGTCTTACCAAGACTAATGTCACACCGAGCTTTATCATTCTAGAAATGAAAATTCAACTCGTATCTGTCACACTATTTTATTACAAGTCAAATAGTTAGAACTGAAATATATAAATATATGCATACATACAAATGAATGATAATGAGTTTTAGAAATCAAAACAATGAATTAACCCCTTTACCCCCAAGGGTGGTTTGCACATTCATGACCGGGCCAATTTTTACAATTCTGACCACTGTCCCTTTATGAGGTAATAACTCTGGAACGCTTCCATGGATCCCGGTGATTCTGACATTGTTTTCTCGTGACATATTGTACTTCATGTTAGTGGTAACATTTCTTTGATATGAAATTTGGTGAAAATTTTGAAAATTTCGCAATTTTCCAACTTGGAATTTTCTTAATAAGTAACATTTCCCACATGTTTACTTTACATCAGCACAATTTTGGAACCAAAAATGTTTTTTGTTAGGAAGTTATAAGGGTTAAAAGTTGACCAGCAATTTTTCACTTTTACAACACCATTTTATTTTTAGGGACCACATCACATTTGAAGTCACTTTGAGGAGTCTATATGATAGAATGGTGTCACTTTGGGGTATTTTCTAAAAACTGCACCCATCAACATGCTCAAAACCACATTCAAGAAGATCATTAACCCTTCAGGTCCTTCACAGGAATTTTTTGAATGTTTTAAAAAAAAACAAAAAAAAAACAAAAAAAAAAAACAAAACACACGTTTAACTTTTTCACAAAAAAAAAATTACTTTAGGTCCAATTTTTTTTTATTTTCCCAAGGGTAACAGGAGAAATAGGACTGCAAAAGTTATTGGGCAATTTGTCCTGAGTACGCTGATACCTGATATGTGGGGGGAACTACAGTTTCGGCGCATGGCAGAGCTCGGAAGGGAAGGAGCGCCGTTTGACTTTCTCAATGCAAAATTGGATGGAATTGAGATGGGGCGTCATGTCACATTTGGAGAGCCCCTGATGTGCCTAAACAGTGCAAACTCCCCACAAGTGACCCCATTTTGGAAATTAGACCCCCCAAGGAACTTATCTAGATGTGTGGTGAGAACTTTGAACCTCCAAGTGCTTCACAGAAGTTTATAACGCCCGGGTGTGAAAATAAAATTATATTTTTTTCCACAAAAATGATATTTATGCCCCTAATTTTGTATTTTTCCAAGGGTAACAGGAGAAATTGGACCCCAAATGTTATTGTCCAATTTGTCCCGAGTAGACTGGCACCCCATATGTAGGGGTAAACCACTGTTTGGGCGCATGGCAGAGGACGGAAGGGAAGGAGCACCATTTCAGTTTTTCAGCGACGAATTGGCTGGAATTGAGATCAGACGCCATGTTGCGTTTGGAGAGCCCCTGATGTGCCCAAACAGTGGAAACCCCCCAATTATAACTCCAACCCTAACCCCAACACACCCCTAACCCTAATCTCAGCCCTAACCCTAACCGGAAAATGGAAATAAATACATTTTTTTAATATTATTTTTCCCTAACTAAGGGGGTGATAACGGGGGTTTGATTTACCATTTATGGCGGTTTTTATGTTTGGCGGCTGTCACACGCTAAAAGACGCTTTTTATTGTAAAAATAGTTTTTGCATCACATATTGAGAGCTATAATTTTCCCTATTTTGACCTACTGAGTCATGTGAGGTCTTATTTTTTGCAGAACGAGTTGACGTTTTTATTGGTACCATTTTCGGGGACATGACATCTTTTGATCGCTTTTTATTCTGATTTTTGGGACCCAGAATGAATAAAAACCAGCATTTCATGAATTTCTTTTCGGGGGGTGCGTTTACACCGTTCCGCGTGTGGTAAAATTGATAAAGCGTTTTTTTCTTCGGGTCAGTACGATTACAGCGATTCCTCATTTGTCTTTTCTTATGTTTTGGCGATTTTATGTAATAAAACAAATTTTATATAAAAAAATAATTGTTTTTGCATCGCTTTGTTCTGCGAGCTATAATTTTATCATTTTTTCGCTGATGATGCTGTATGGCGGCTCGTTTTTTTGCGGGACAAGATGACGTTTTCAGCGGTACCATGTTTATTCATATCCGTTTTTTTATCACGCGTTATTGAACTGTTTGTTCAGCGGTATGATGATAAAGCATTGTTTTTTTTTTTTAAAGGGGTTTACCAAGGGGGTTAACTAGTGGGACAGTTTTATAGGGCGGGTCGTTACGGATGCAGCGATACTAAATGTGTGTATTTTTATTGCTTTTTTTTCCAAAAAATGAATTAGGGATTTTTTTTTTATTTAGCGATTTTTTAATAAATTTTACATTTTTTTTATTTTATTACATTGTCCCGGGGGGGGGGGACATCACTGTCATGTGTCTGATCGCTGATCTGACGGGTTGCACAGCACTGTCAGATCAGCGATATGACAGGCACTGCTGGCTTCCTCCGTGCCTGCACTCCGCAGGCACTGAGGAAGCCGCCTCCCTGCAGGCCCCCGCGGCCATATCGGATCTGGAGGCCTGCAGGGAGGACCCTCGGAGTGACGCAGCACATCACATCGCTCCGGGGTATCAGGGAAGCACGGATAGAGCCCTCTCCCTGCACGCTTCTCTCCTATGTCCCAGTACACTGCGATCATAGTGTGCCAGGGGTTAATGTGCCAGGGGCGGTCCGTGACCACCCCTGACACATAGTGCAGAGTGTCAGCTGTGATAATCAACTGACACCCGGCTGCCATAAGCGGCGCTCCCCCCGTGAGTGCTGCTGATCGCGTTAGATGTACTATTCCATCCTTGGGACTTACTGTAGGTCCCAGGTCAGATGGACGGAATAGTACATCTAATGTAGGAAAGGGGTTAAGGCACATTAGAGATTAATGAGAAAAAAAAAAACACATTTTGTACCAAAGTCCCCTGTTCTTTAGCTGCAAAAAAATGTATTGAGGTACATAACACAAAATTCCTCTCTCGTTGAATCCACTATAGGACACGAGCATGGGTAAAGGGAAGAGGACCTATTGTGAATTCTCTCTCTGGCTTCCCTCTGGTGATTACTGAAGATAGTGGAGCTGGTCAGATTGACAGAGGGGTTGCGCGTTCTTTTTCTGGACTCCCTCTGGTGGTTACTGAAGGTAGTGGAGCTGATCTGATTGACAGAGGCTTGTCACCTGATAATGAGGAAGACGACTGGAGATCTGGGGTTTCTGATTGGAATTTAAGACAGCTGACTCCCTCTATCCCTGCTGGTGATTTTCTTCCTGTGCCTCCTGAGGTCTGATGTCTCCTGCTCTTTCCCTGCATGTTCAGCCAAGTGGTTTATTTGCTATTCTGTTTACATTTGATCTGGTTTTGTCTATCTCAGTTTTGTGTGGGTCAGCCAGCTCCGGCTGGGGCTGTGCTAAATCACCACCCATATGTTACTGCATGTGCCAGTTTGTTTTGTCCCCTTTTATATTGGTCTCTTTTTGCTTTGCTTTCAGAATATACCAGAGTGCTGATATACTGGGGGCGAAGTTGTGCGACTTCAGTGTTTTTGTGCATTAGACGTGTTGAACCTTTTGCAGGGTTTTTTGCGTGATTTCAGACAGTGTCTTTCCTTTCCTGTCCTGTCTAGTCAGTGTGGGCTGTTGTGAGCTCATTTTCGTGTTTGCCTCTGACTTCTGGTGAGGGTTATGCAGCTGGCTGTGCTGACAGAGGAGTAGTGAGTTCTCTATCTGGACTCCCTCTGTTGGTGAAGGGAGGTAATGAAGCTGATCTAAATGGCAGAGACCGGCCACCTGAGGAAGAGGACTGTGATTGGATGTCAGGAGTTTCTGATTGGATTTAAGGCAGCCGACTCCCTAGTTTCTTGCTGGTGATTTCTCCTGACTGTGGCTTTTGGTTTCCAGTTTGGTTCCTGCCTTCTTAAAGCTAAGTTTTCTCTGCTATTGTTCATATGAGTTTTTGTCTGGTTTGCTTGGTTTTTGTGTTCAGCCAGCCCTGGCTGGGATTGGGCTGAATCCCCATTTTGTCTCTGATCAGTTGATCTCTTTTGCTCTGTCTTCAGAATATACCTGACTGCTGATATAGGGGGCCTTTTTTTTAATCAGACGTGTTGGACATTTTTTGGCAGGGTTTTTTGCGTGATTGCAGACAGCAGCTTTTCTTTCCTGGCCTTTCTAGTTAGTGAGGGCCCCATTGTTTGCTCAGCCTTTCTATCTGTGCTTGTGTTTTCATCTTGTTTCACCTTCAATACATGTTGGGGGCTGTCTATTGCTTTGGGGTCTGCTCTGGGGCAGTTTAGATTTTCCCTTTCTTTAGGCTTATTTAGTTCTCCGGCCGTGACGAGGCGTCTAGGACTACCGTAGGCACGCTCCACGGCTACTGCAAGTTGTGTGGATAGGATCAGGGGTCTGCAATCCGCTAGTTACCAACCTCTCCGGTTTTCTGGGCTTAGCTTGCTTTTTGTTTTTTCCTCCTCGGTGACTCATTCATAACAGTGGGCCCCATCATTTGCAGTCTATTTTTCTGCCTGCATTTGTGTTTTCATCTTGTCTCATCAACAATATATGTTTGGGGGCTAGCTATTCCTTTGGGGTCTGCTCCAGGGCTGTTTAGATTTCCCCTTTCTTGCTTTAGGCTTAGTTAGCTCTCCGGCTGTGCCGAGGCGTCTAGGATCATTGTACGTACGCTCCACGGCTACTGCTAGTTGTGTGGATAGGATCAGGGGTCTGCAATCCGCTTAGTTACCAACCTCTCTGGTTTTCTGTGGCTTAGCCTGGGCCTGCTATCCTCCTCGGTGACCCATTCATAACAGAATCACCAGCCTAACTGTAGAATCTAGGGTACTCTAAAGAAGGAAAGAATTTAAAAGAAAAAAAAAAAAAAAAAAAAAAAAAAAAAAAAATGTGTCAGAATTTTTTTTCCATATATTTTTTTCCTTTTTTTTTTCCTGGGGCCGTAGGAGGATATTTTCTGTCTAAATGGAGACTAAACAATTGTCCTATCGTGTGGAGCAGCTCGCTGCTGAAGTGCGGGGAATTTCTGCCTATCTCGCTCAATCTTCTGCTGTTGAACCAAAAATCCCTACTCCTGATGTGTTTTCTGGGGATCGGTCTAAATTTCTGAATTTTAAGAATAATTGTAAATCATTTCTTGCCTTGAAGCCTAACTACTCGGGGAGCTCGGTGCAGCAGGTTAAAATTGTCATCGCCATGCTGCGCGGCGATGCCTAGGATTGGGCTTTTTCTCTGACACCTGGAGATCCTATTCTGGCTAATGTGGATGCATTTTTTCAAGCCTTGGAATTGTTGTATGATGAACCTAATGCTATTGATCAAGCTGAGAAAACCTTATTGGCATTGAACCAGGGTCAGGATTCTGCAGAGTTATATTGTCAAAAATTCCGAAAGTGGGCGGTCCTTACTAAATGGAATGACGATGCCCTAGCAGCTCTTTTTCAGAAGGGTTGGGCAGAAACCATAAAATATGTTATGGTGGGATTTCCTGTCCCCTCTGGTCTTGACTCCATGTCATTGGCCATTCAAATTGATCGGCGTTTACGTGAACGTAAAACTACACGAGAGGCGTTGCCGCCTTTCGAACAAACTTCTGAACCCATGCAATGTGATAGGGTTTTGTCTAGGGCGCAACGTCTGGAGTTTAGAAGGCGTAATAAGTTGTGTTTTTTCTGCGGGGACGCCTCTCGTACTATTGCTGTCTGCCCTAAACGAGAAAAGCGTTTTGCTCACACATTTGCGGTGGGCAGTGCACAACCTAAGTTCCTTTTGGCGATAACCCTGATCTGCTCCTTGTCTACATTTTCCGCTAAGGCTTTTGTAGATTCAAGAGCAGCTTTGAATCTGCTGGATTTAGACTTTGCTAAACGTTGTGGTTTTCCCATGATACCCCTGTGGACTCCTATCCCTTTGAGGGGTATTGATGCTACTCCTTTGGCGGAGAATAAACCCCAGTTTTGGACCCAGGTGATAATGCGGGTCGTCCCAGACCACCAAGAAAATTGTAAATTTTTGGTGTTGCACAATATGCATGATACTATTGTTCTGGGTTTCCCTTGGTTGCAAACTCATAATCCTGTTTTAGATCGGAAATCTGTGTCTGTGGTGAGTTGGGGTTGTCAATGTGTTCTTAGTGACACTCCTGTTTAGTGACACTCCTGTTTTCTCCACCTCTCCCCAGTCTCATGATATTCCTATTTGGCTGATTTTTCTGATGTATTCAGTGAGAGTAAGTCTGCATGTTTGCCTCATCACAGGAGTTATGCCCGGGTGTAAATTTCCCAAGGGTCGGCTTTTCAACTTATCGGTACCCGAACATGATGCTATTCGATCTTATATCAAGGAGTCGTTGGAGAAGGGTCATATTAGACCATCCTCTTCACCCTTAGGTGCTGGCTTTTTTTTGTGGCCAAGAAAGATGGTTCATTAAGGCCATGTATGGACTATCGTTCCCTTAACAAAATCACTGTTAAATATCAGTATCCGTTACCCCTGATTTCTGATTTATTTTCCAGAGTTAAAGTGCCTGTTGGTTTGCCAAGCTTGACCTCAGGGGGCGTATAATCTTATTCGCATAAAGCACAGGGATGAATGGAAGACAGCATTTAATACTCCGGAGGGACATTTTGAGTACCTGGTGATGCCTTTTGGGCTAATGCCCCTTCTGTCTTCCAGTCTTTTATGAACGATATTTTCCGGGACCTTGTGGATAAGTTTTTGATCATTTGTCTGGATGATATTTTGATCTTTTCCAGTGATTGGGATTCTGATGTGGAACATGTCCGGATGGTGTTCCGGTTTTGAGGGAAAAATTTTCTGTATGTTAAGGGATCGAAGTGCCTCTTTGGTGTACAGAGGATTTCATTTTTAGGATTCATTTTGTACCCGTCGGCTATTGAAATGGACCCGGCCAAGATACAGGCCATTTATGATTGGGTTCAGCCCACTTCTTTGAAGGCTCTCCAGAATTTTTTGGGTTTTGCTAATTTCTACCGTAAATTTATAAGTAATTTTTCTGGTATTGTTAAACCACTGACTGATTTGACCAAAAAGGGCGCTGATGTGGTGAACTGGTCTCCAGAGGCAGTTTTGGCATTTCAGGAGCGTAAGCGGAGATTCACTTCGGCTCCGATTCTACGGCAACCTGATGCCTCACTCCCATTTCAGGTGGAGGTAGATGCTTCTGAGATTGGTGCAGGAGCCGTTTTGTCCCAAAGAGATCCGGTGACTTCTAAGATGAATCCCTGTGCCTTCTTTTCTCAAAAATTCTCCCCATCTGAACGTAACTATGACGTGGGGAATCAGGAATTGTTGGCCATGAAATGGGCATTTCAAGAGTGGAGACATTGGCTGGAGGGAGCGAGACATCAAGTTATGGTCCTCACCGATTACAAGAATTTGATTTATCTTGAATCAGCCAAACGCTTGAATCCTAGACAGGCTAGGTGGGCCTTGTTTTTCACGCGTTTTAATTTTGTGGTCTCTTTTCTTCCAGGCACTATGAATGTTAAGGCGGACGACCTTTCTAGGAGTTTCTTTGCAGATTCTTTTGATGTGACCAAGCCTACTACCATTCTAAATGAGGGTGTAGTTCTTTCCGCCATCTCACCCGATTTGAGACGTGCCCTGGAGGAATTTCAGGAGGACAAACCTGAACGTTGCCCTATGGGGAAATTGTATGTCCCTGACCAGTGGAGGAAAAGAGTAATGTCTGAAATTCATTGCTCCGCATTGGCTGGTCATCCAGGTATTTTTGGTACCAGAGATTTGGTGAGTCGGTCTTTTTGGTGACTTGCCTTATCTCGTGATGTTAGGAATTTTTGTGCAGTCCTGTGGGACTTGTTCTCGGTCCAAGCCCTGTTCTCGTGGGTTGTTGATGCCCCTGCCGGTGCCCAGGAGGCCATGGACTCATATCTCAATGGATTTTATTTCTAATCTTCCTGTCTCTCAGAGAATGACTTATCTGGGTCATCTGTGATAGATTTTCTAAGATGGTCCATCTTGTACCACTCCCAAAGTTGCCATCTTCTTCTGAGTTGGTGCCCTGGTTTTTACAACAGGTGGGTTCGGTTGCACGGGATTTCTGAGAACATTGTGTCGGACAGAGGAGTCCAGTTTGTTTCCAGATTTTGGAGAGCTTTTTGTTCCAAACTGGGAATTCAGTTATCTTTCTCCTCTGCATTTCATCCTCAGACCAATGGCAAACTGATAGAACAAACCAGACTTTGGAATCCTATTTGAGATGTTTCCTATCTGCTGATCAGGATGACTGGGTCTCATTTTTGCCCTTGGCCGAATTTGCGCTAAACAATAGGGCTAGTTCTGCCACTTTGATGTCGCCTTTTTCTGTAACTTTGGGTTTCATCCTCAATTTTCTTCAGGGCAGGTGGAATCTTCGGCCAAGTGTGGATTCTGTGGTAGAGAGAATTCAGCAGATTTTGGACCAAGTGGTGGATAAGTTGTCCCACTCAAGAAAAATGCCAACGGTTTTCCAACCGGCATAGGACCATTGGTCGCAGGTTTAAAGTGGGTGATATGGTTTGGCTGTCTTCAAAGAATATTCCTATGAAGGTTGCATCTCCAAAATTCAAGTCAAGATTTATTGGACCTTATAAGATTTTGGAAATCCTTAATCCCGTTTGGCTCTTCCAGTTACGTTTAAGATTCATAACGTGTTCCATAAATCCTTGTTGAAGAGGTTTGTAGAGCCAGTAGTTTCAATGGTGGCACCTCCTGACCCTGTGTTGGTTAAAGGTAATTTGGAGTATGAGGTAGAGAAAATATTGGATTCTCGTTTGCTAGACGGAGACTCCAGTACCTGGTCAAATGGAAGGGTTATGGCCAGGAGGATAATTCTTGGGTCTCTGCTTCTGACATTCATGCCGAAGACAGCTGACTCCCTCTATCCCTGCTGGTGATTTTCTTCCTGTGCCTCCTGAGGTCTGATGGCTCCTGCTCTTTCCCTGCATGTTCAGCTAAGTGGTTCATTTGCTATTGTTTGCATTTGATCTGGTTTTGTTTATCTCTGCTTTATGCGGGTCAGATAGCTCTGCCTGGTGCTGTATCACTGCCCATATGTTACTGCATGTGCCAATTTGTTCTGTCCCCTTTTATATTGGTCTCTTTTTGCTTTGCTTCCAGAATATACCAGAGTGCTGATATAGTGGGGGGCGAAGTTGTGCGACTTCTGTGTTTTTGTGCATCAGACGTGTTGGATTTTTGCAGGGTTTTTTGCGTGATTGCAGACAGTGCCTTTCCTTTCCTGTCCTGTCTAGTCAGTGTGGGCCCCATCGTTTGCTCAGTCTATTTTTCTGCCTGCGTTTGTGTTTTCATCTTGTCTCACTGACAGTATATGTTTGGGGGCTAGCTATTCCTTTGAGGTCTGCTCCGGGGCAGTTTAGATTTCCCCTTTCTTGCTTTAGGCTTAGTTAGCTCTCCGGCTGTGCCGAGGCGTCTAGGATCATCGTAGGTACGCTCCACGGCTACTGCTAGTTGTGTGGATAGGATCAGGGGTTTGCATCCGCTTAGTTACCAACCTCTCTGGTTTTCTGTGGCTTAGCCTGGGCCTGCTATCCTCCTCGGTGACCAAATTTTATCAGGGACCTAGGTGGGCCCTGTGCCATATATAACAAGTCCTAGGATGACGCAAAAAAAACCCCATAAAACAAAGCCCCAAAAAAATAGAGAGAAGCATGACAGTACAGAGAGTATGTACAGCAGATAAGGTAAAGGTGAGAAATAAATATTGGACAAAGGAAATGAAAAGGTGGTAGACCCCCACAGGACCAACCCTAGCAAGCCACGAGAAGTGGAAAGAGGGGACGGGAACTTCGGAGATCTTAGACTCATCTATCTGACATCGGAGGGGCGCTGGGTCACACCAATTTTGGCAGAACACGGATGGTGGAGGCACCAGCACTCCACTTGGTGGAGAGATGGCGAATGATGAATTGCCATCCAAAGAGGTCACTACTGTGGAGGGCAAGGTGAAAAGAGACAGAGGAAACTCCCAACACCTAGAAGAAAACAAAGAAATTTATGTAAGAAAAATCCTGCCTAAATTGTACAAAAAGCCATGGCCGCCCCTCCCAATAAATGCCCATCAGCAACAATGTACAAACTGAACATGAGGTTATTACTTTACATTCTGATAAGCCTGTATGAAGCCCACTACCACGTCACAGTTACCAAAACATGGGGGCCCTAGCTTTAAGGGGAAACTGTGATCCCATTTTAAGCCTATAAGCTGCGGCCACCGCCATCAGGGGCTTATCTACAACATTCTGTAATGCCGGGGGCGCTGCCACTGTAACCAAGGTCGCACCTTTAAAAGATTCTGTAATGCTGTAGATAAGCCCCGGATGTAACCTGAAAGAGAAGAAAAAAAGAGTCAGATTATACTCACCCCGGGATCCGATCCGATGGGTGTTGCGGTTCGGTCCGGGTCCTCCCATCTTCATGTGATGCCGTCCTCCTTCTTACTTCTGCAGCAGCGCAGGCCCTCTCTGACATTTCCCAGCGCCTGCGCACTGCAGTAATTTACTCTGCCCTCAACAGGGCAGAGCAGTACGCCTGCGCAGGAGCCGTACGCCTGCGCAGGAGCCGCAGCAGAAGTAAGAAGGGGAACGTCATAACATGAATATGGGAGGACCCGGACCGGACCGCGACACTAACCGCCCCCGGTGAGTATAATATAACTTGTTTTTCTTATCTTTCAGGTTACATCCGGGGCTTATCTACAGCATTACAGAATCTTTTAAAGGTGCGACCTTGGTTACAGCGGCAGCGCCCCCGGCAGGGAGAGCGGCAGCGCACTTCCTTCCCTAGGCAGACTCCTAGCACGCAGTCCCATGCAAGCAATATTACCCCGTTCTCCCCAGGTAGACCCCCCTCCAGCATGTGCATGCAGCCCCATGCAAGCAACATCCCCCTTCTCCCCAGGCAGCCCCCCCTTCAGCATCCAGCCTCATGCAAGCATCACCCACTTCTCCACATTAAGACACCCCCCTCCAGCATCCAGCCCCATGCAACCAACATCACCACTTCCTACCCAGGCAGACCCCCCCTCCAGCATGCACATACAGCCCCATGGAACAAACATCAACCCCTTCTCCCCAGGCAGACCCACCTCCAGAATGCAGCCCCATGCAAGCAACATCACCCCCTTCTCCCCAGGCAGACCCACCTCCAGAATGCAGCCCCATGCAAGCAACATCACCCCCTTCTCCCCAGGCAGAACCCTCCTCCAGCAACATTACCCCCTTCTCACCAGGCAGACCCTCCTCCAGCATGCACATGCAGCCCCATGCAAGCAACATCACCCCCTTCTCCCCAAGCAGCCCCCCCTCCAGCATGCACACGCAGCCCCATGAAAGCAACATCACCCCCTTCTCCCCAGGCAGACCCTCCTCCAGCATGCACACGCAGCCCCATGCAAGCAACATCACCTCCTTCTCCCCAGGCAGACCCCCCCTCCAGCATGCACATGCAGCCCCATGCAAGAAACATCACCTCCTTCTCCCCAGGCAGACCCTCCTCCAGCATGCACATGCAGCCCCATGCAAGCAGCCCCCCCTCCAGCATGCACACGCAGCCCCATACAAGCAACATCACCCCCTTCTCCCCAGGCAGACCCCCCTCCAGCATGCACATGCAGCCCCATGCAAACATCACCTCCTTCTCCCCAAGCAGCCCCCCTCCAGCATGCACACGCAGCCCCATGCAAACAACATCACCTCCTTCTCCCCAGGCAGACCCCCCCTCCAGCATGCACACGCAGCCCCATGCAAGCAACATCACCTCCTTCTCCCCAGGCAGACCCCCCCTCCAGCATGCACATGCAGCCCCATGCAAGAAACATCACCTCCTTCTCCCCAGGCAGACCCTCCTCCAGCATGCACATGCAGCCCCATGCAAGCAGCCCCCCCTCCAGCATGCACACGCAGCCCCATACAAGCAACATCACCCCCTTCTCCCCAGGCAGACCCCCCTCCAGCATGCACATGCAGCCCCATGCAAACATCACCTCCTTCTCCCCAAGCAGCCCCCCTCCAGCATGCACACGCAGCCCCATGCAAACAACATCACCTCCTTCTCCCCAGGCAGACCCCCCCTCCAGCATGCACACGCAGCCCCATGCAAGCAACATCACCTCCTTCTCCCCAGGCAGACCCCCCCTCCAGCATGCACATGCAGCCCCATGCAAGAAACATCACCTCCTTCTCCCCAGGCAGACCCTCCTCCAGCATGCACATGCAGCCCCATGCAAGCAGCCCCCCCTCCAGCATGCACACGCAGCCCCATACAAGCAACATCACCCCCTACTCCCCAGGCAGCCCCCCCTCCAGCATGCACATGCAGCCCCATGCAAACATCACCTCCATCTCCCCAAGCAGCCCCCCTCCAGCATGCACACGCAGCCCCATGCAAGCAACATCACCTCCTTCTCCCCAAGCAGCCCACCCTCCAGCATGCATACGCAGCCCCATGCAAGCAACATCACCTCCTTCTCCCTAAGCAGCCCCCCCTCCAGCATGCATACGCAGCCCCATGCAAGCAACATCACCTCCTTCTCCCCAAGCAGCCCCCCTCCAGCATGCACACGCAGCCCCATGCAAGAAACATCACCCCCTTCTCCCCAAGCAGCCCCCCCTCCAGCATGCACACGCAGCCCCATGCAAGCAACATCACCCCCTTCTCCCCAGGCAGACCCCCCTCCAGCATGCACACGCAGCCCCATGCAAGCAACATCACCTCCTTCTCCCCAGGCAGACCCCCCCTCCAGCATGCACACGCAGCCCCATGCAAGCAACATCACCCCCTTCTCCCCAGGCAGACCCCCCTCCAGCATGCACACGCAGCCCCATGCAAGCAACATCACCCCCTTCTCCCCAGGCAGACCCCCCTCCAGCATGCACATGCAGCCCCATGCAAGCATCACCCCCTTCTCCCCAGGCAGACCCCCCTCCAGCATACACACGCAGCCCCATGCAAGCAACATCATCCCCTTCTCCCCAGGCAGACCCCCCCAGCATGCACATGCAGCCCCATGCAAGCAACATCACCCCCTTCTCCCCAAGCAGCCCCCCCTCCAGCATGCACACGCAGCCCCATGCAAGCAACATCACCCTCTTCTCCCCAGGCAGACCCCCCTCCAGCATGCACACGCAGCCCCATGCAAGCAACATCACCCCCTTCTTCCCAGGCAGACCCCCCTTCAGCATGCAGCACCATGCAAACAACATCACCCCCTTCTCCCCAGGCAAACCCCCCTCCAGCATGCACATGCAGCCCCATGCAAGCATCACCCCCTTCTCCCCAGGCAGACCCCCTCCAGCATGCACATGCAGCCCCATGCAAGCAACATCGCCCTTTTCCCCCTAGGCAGACCCCCCTCCAGCATGCACACGCAGCCCCATGCAAGCAACATCACCCCCTTCTTCCCAGGCAGACCCCCCTCCAGCATGCACACGCAGCCCCATGCAAGCAACATCACCTCCTTCTCCCCAAGCAGCCCCCCCTCCAGCATGCACATGCAGCCCCATGCAAGAAACATCACCCCCTTCTCCCCAGGCAGCCCCCCCTCCAGCATGCACATGCAGCCCCATACAAGCAACATCACCTCCTTCTCCCCAAGCAGCCCCCCCTCCAGCATGCACATGCAGCCCCATGCAAGAAACATCACCCCCTTCTCCCCAGGCAGACCCCCCTCCAGCATGCACACGCAGCCCCATGCAAGCAACATCACCCCCTTCTCCCCAGGCAGACCCCCCTCCAGCATGCACACGCAGCGCCATGCAAACAACATCACCCCCTTCTCCCCAGGCAAACCCCCCTCCAGCATGCACATGCAGCCCCATACAAGCAACATCGCCCCCTTCTCCCCAGGCAGCCCCCCTCCAGCATGCATACGCAGCCCCATGCAAGCAACATCACCCCCTTCTCCCCAGGCAGACCCCCCTCCAGCATGCACACGCAGCCCCATGCAAGCAACATCACCCCCTTCTTCCCAGGCAGACCCCCCTCCAGCATGCACATGCAGCCCCATGCAAGCAACATCACCCCCTTCTCCCCAGGCAGACCCCCCTCCAGCATGCACATGCAGCCCCATGCAAGCAACATCGCCACCTTCTCCCCAGGCAGACCCCCCTCCAGCATGCACATGCAGCCCCATGCAAGCAACATCACCTCCTTCTCCCCAAGCAGCCCCCCCTCCAGCATGCACACGCAGCCCCATGCAAGCAACATCGCCCCCTTCTCCCCAGGCAGCCCCCCTCCAGCATGCACACGCAGCCCCATGCAAGCAACATCACCCCCTTCTCCCCAGGCAGACCCCCCTCCAGCATGCACACGCAGCCCCATGCAAGCAACATCACCCCCTTCTTCCCAGGCAGACCCCCCTCCAGCATGCACATGCAGCCCCATGCAAGCAACATCACCCCCTTCTTCCCAGGCAGACCCCCCCTCCAGCATGCACATGCAGCCCCATGCAAGCAACATCGCCACCTTCTCCCCAGGCAGACCCCCCTCCAGCATGCACATGCAGCCCCATGCAAGCAACATCACCCCCTTCTCCCCAGGCAGACCCCCCTCCAGCATGCACATGCAGCCCCATGCAAGCAACATCGCCACCTTCTCCCCAGGCAGACCCCCCTCCAGCATGCACATGCAGCCCCATGCAAGCAACATCACCCCCTTCTCCCCAGGCAGACCCCCCTCCAGCATGCACATGCAGCCCCATGCAAGCAACATCACCTCCTTCTCCCCAAGCAGCCCCCCCTCCAGCATGCACACGCAGCCCCATGCAAGAAACATCACCTCCTTCTCCCCAGGCAGACCCCCCTCCAGCATGCACATGCAGCCCCATGCAAGCAACATCACCCCCTTCTCCCCAAGCAGGCCCCCCTCCAGCATGCACACGCAGCCCCATGCAAGCAACATCACCCCCTTCTCCCCAGGCAGACCCCCCTCCAGCATGCACACGCAGCCCCATGCAAGCAACATCACCCCCCCCTCTCCCCAGGCAGACCCCCCTCCAGCATGCAGCCCCATGCAAGCAACATCACCCCCTCCCAGCTCGTGCATGAACATCCACTTACCTGCCATGACACCGGCAGCTTCCTGTCTGCTGCTCTGCTCTATGGAGGAGGAGGCCCCGCCCCTTCTGGTCACATGGACATGACGTCAGCACAGCTCCAAGCCGACTTGGATTTAGCCTCTACCTTTTTTTTTAACAGCTGTAACCGGAAGTAGAAGCGGCTCACTTCCGGTATTACAGATCATCGATGTTGTGGAGCGACAGGAGAGCAGTGTGGAGAGCGCGCAGCAGAGGAGCCCGGAGGAGGGAGCGGCGACACCCCGCAGAGGACAGAAGGGAGGCGGTGTGTGGAGAGAGAGTGTGGGGGGAGCAGAGGCTGAGCATGGGGGGGCAGAGCCAGAGCTGGTGCGTGGCGGACGGGGGCAGAGCCACAGCTGGAGTTTGGCGGACGGGGGTAGAGCCACAGCTGGAGTGTGGCGGACGGGAGCAGAGCCGGAGCTGGAGTGTGGCGGACGGGGGCAGAGCTGGTGCGTGGCGGACGGGAGCAGAGCCGGAGCTGGTGCGTGGCGAACGGGGGCAGAGCTAGAGTGTGGCGGACGGGGGCAGAGCTGGAGTGTGGTGGACGGGGGCAGTGCCAGAGCTGGTGCGTGGCTGATGGGGGCAGAGCCACAGCTGGAGTGTGGCGGACGGGGGCAGAGCTGGTGCGTGGCGGACGGGAGCAGAGCCGGAGCTGGTGCGTGGCGGACGGGAGCAGAGCCGGAGCTGGTGCGTGGCGGACGGGAGCAGAGCCGGAGCTGGTGCGTGGCGGACGGGGGCAGAGCTAGAGTGTGGCGGACGGGGGCAGAGCTGGAGTGTGGTGGACGGGGGCAGTGCCAGAGCTGGTGCGTGGCGGACGGGAGCAGAGCCGGAGCTGGAGTGTGGCGGACGGGGGCAGAGCTGGAGTGTGGTGGACGGGGGCAGTGCCAGAGCTGGTGCGTGGCGGACGGGAGCAGAGCCGGAGCTGGTGCGTAGCGGACGGGAGCAGAGCCGGAGCTGGAGTGTGGCGGATGGGGGCAGAGCCGGAGCTGGAGTGTGGCGGATGGGGGCAGAGCCGGAGCTGGAGTGTGGCGGATGGGGGCAGAGCTGGAGTGTGGCGGATGGGGGCAGGGCCACAGCTGGAGTGTGGCGGATGGGGGCAGAGCCACAGCTGGAGTGTGGCGGACGGGGGCAGAGCTGGTGCGTGGCGGACGGGAGCAGAGCAGGAGCTGGTGCGTGGCGGACGGGGGCAGAGCTAGAGTGTGGCGGATGGGAGCAGAGCCGGAGCTGGTGCGTGGCGGACGGGGGCAGAGCTAGAGTGTGGCGGACGGGGGCAGAGCTGGAGTGTGGTGGACGGGGGCAGTGCCAGAGCTGGTGCGTGGCGGACGGGAGCAGAGCCGGAGCTGGTGCGTGGCGGACGGGGGCAGAGCTAGAGTGTGGCGGACGGGAGCAGAGCCGGAGCTGGTGCGTGGCGGACGGGGGCAGAGCTAGAGAGTGGCGGACGGGGCCAGAGCTGGAGTGTGGCGGACGGGGGCAGTGCCAGAGCTGGTGCGTGGCGGACGGGAGCAGAGCCGGAGCTGGTGCGTAGCGGACGGGAGCAGAGCCGGAGCTGGAGTGTGGCGGACGGGGGCAGAGCCACAGCTGGAGTGTGGCGGACGGGGGCAGAGCCACAGCTGGAGTGTGGCGGACTGGGGCAGAGCTGGAGTGTGGCGGACGGGGGCAGAGCTGGAGTGTGGCGGACGGGGGCAGAGCTGGTGCGTGGTGGACGGGGGCAGAGCCAGAGCTGGTGCGTGGTGGACGGGGGCAGAGCCAGAGCTGGTGCGTGGTGGACGGGGGCAGAGCCACAGCTGGAGTGTGGCGGACGGGGGCAGAGCTGGAGTGTGGTGGACGGGGCCAGAGCTGGTGCGTGGCGGACGGGAGCAGAGCTGGAGCTGGTGCGTGGCGGACGGGGGCAGAGCTGGAGTGTGGTGGACGGGGGCAGAGCCGGAGCTGGTGCGTGGCGGATGGGAGTAGAGCCGGAGCTGGTGCGTGGCGGACGGGGGCAGAGCCGGAGCTGGTGCGTGGCGGACGGGGGCAGAGCCGGAGCTGGTGCGTGGCGGACGGGGGCAGAGCTGGAGTGTGGTGGACGGGGGCAGAGCCGGAGCTGGTGTGTGGCGGATGGGAGTAGAGCCGGAGCTGGTGCGTGGCGGATGGGAGTAGAGCCGGAGCTGGTGCGTGGCGGATGGGAGTAGAGCCGGAGCTGGTGCGTGGCGGATGGGAGTAGAGCCGGAGCTGGTGCGTGGCGGACGGGGGCAGAGCTGGAGTGTGGCGGACGGGGGCAGAGCTGGAGTGTGGCGGACGGGGGCAGAGCTGGAGTGTGGCGGACGGGGGCAGAGCTGGAGTGTGGCGGACGGGGGCAGAGCTGGAGTGTGGCGGACGGGGGCAGAGCTGGAGTGTGGCGGACGGGGGCAGAGCCACAGCTGGAGCGTGGCGGACAGGGGCAGAGCTGGAGTGTGGTGGACGGGAGCAGAGCCGGAGCTGGTGCGTGGCGGACGGGGGCAGAGCTGGAGTGTGGTGGACGGGGGCAGAGCCGGAGCTGGTGCGTGGCGGACGGGGGCAGAGCTGGAGTGTGGTGGACGGCAGGGCTGTGGAGTCGGTAAGCCAAACCTGCGACTCCAACTCCTCAATTTCCCTTACACCGACTCCACCTCCCACATATATTGCTTATATTTAAGTGAAAAATGTAGTACAATGTGAACATCAGACATTTAATCATTTCTGTGATCCAATAATCAAGATATTTAGATAGAACAGAATATCTATTTATTGGAATACAACTTTAGAACACAAAAAACTGTAATAAATTGTAAATATGTAATACACTGTACAATATCGATTACACACAGTACAGACCAAAGTTTGGTCACACCTTCTCATTCAAAGAGTTTTCTTTATTTCATGACTATGAAAATTGTAGATTCACTCTGAAGGCATCAAAACTATGAATTAACACATGTGGAATTATATAATTAAGAAAAAAGTGTGAAACAACTGAAAATATGTCTTATATTCTAGGTTCTTCTGCTTTGCACACTCTTGGCATTCTCTTGATGAGCTTCAAGAGGTAGTCACCGGAAATGGTTTTCACTTCACAGGTGTGCCCTGTCAGGTTTAATAAGTGGGATTTCTTGCCTTATAGTCCTACTGAATAGACTGTTAGAATTTGTATTATGGCAAGAAAAAAGCAGCTGAGTAAAGAAAAACGAGTGGCCATCATTACTTTAAGAAATGAAGGTCAGTCAGTCCAAAAAATTGGGAAAACTTTGAAAGTGTCCCCAAGTGCACTGGCAAAAACCATCAAGCGCTACAAAGAAACTGGCTCACATGAGGACCGCCCCAGGAAAGGAAGACCAAGAGTCTTTTGGTCTGTACTGTGTGTGTATATGTGTGTATGTATATATATATATATATATACATACATACACACACACTATGACTTATCTCGGCTAAGATAAAGCCTAGATCCTCAGGCTACATTCACACTATGGGCGTAGCCAGGATCAAACCTGGGGGGGGGGGCAGAACCTCATACTGTTCCGCAGAATTTCATACTGCACACCTCAGCTGCTGCAGAACCTCATACTGCACACCCCTACACTTGAAAATAAAGCCTGCACCTTAAGAAGATGTGTTGATGAATGCAGTCTATTTATTCCAACTATCAATTGATGTTGATGTGTTACTGAAGACGAGCAATGCCTGTCCTGGGCGTCCTTTTGGGCAGCTATGAGGTGGACCTGACTGGTGCTAAAAAAAAGGAGTGTTAGTCTGTGTGCTATCCGGCTTTCATTCTTTTTGGTACAGATATGATATGGATAGACAGATATGGATGAATGGATAGAGCAGATTTCTAATCTGCTTTTGCTATTGAAAACATTATCTATGAGCTCAAAAACCTTTCAGGTGATGCGGTTTATTAAAAAGCTGATCTGCTTTGGCAACTGAAAAACGTATCCTCAAAAAACAGGGAAAACGTTGTGTGTGAATGTAGCCTTAGATCAGGAATAGAACAGCCATTTATAGGACATTTCATAACTTTCCCAAATTCCTATGAAAAAATATTCAGCACATTCTGCATTAAACTACTGTACCCAATTTATTATATATTTTAGGAGTCGGAGTCAGTCCATTTTATACCGACTCCACCAAAATGAGCACTGACTCCGACTCCACAGCCCTGGTGGACGGGGGCAGAGCCGGAGCTGGTGCGTGGCGGACGGGGGCAGAGCCGGAGCTGGTGCGTGGCGGACGGGGGCAGAGCAATGTCTAGTAGAAGACTGTGAAAAATGAGGATGAATGAACTCATGGAGATCAACATCCAACACTGCGGAGACACCATCACATGTTTCTCAACGCAGTGATTCTAGAGCAATGCCCCCATCCCTTATGGGAAATATGTAAAAACATGCAAAACACAAGCCGTGGAGACACCATCACATGTTTCTCAATGCAAGCAATGACTAGCCAGGTCTTTCCTCGGGAAGGAACTACCACGGGAAGGGCAGTCTCCAATGAAGGAAACCACCTATGCCTCTAGACATTGCTCCTACTGGCCATTTTCCTACTCCACACTGATGAGGGGCAATACCCCGAAACAGCTGTCTGTGGATGGATACCATGTTTTGGCATAGGTCGTTTCCTACTCCTTGAGTAGGCTTGCACCGGTTGTTCGAGGCTCTTGCAGGGCAACCAGCATGATGGATTCTTCTTGGGTCAGAGGTGGAGAAAATGTCATGTCAATTTGTCTCATCAGGTGGGGTGGGCTGGTCTCCACCATAAACTGAAACAGGATGGGGTGTCCTGGCTGTGTCCACACGCTCAGGGGCTTGTAAAGCCCCCATCACATATAGCGATCTCGCTAGCGAGATCGCTGCTGAGTCACAAGTTTTGTGACGCAACAGCCATCTCACCAGCGAGATCGTTGTGTGTGACAGCTATCAGTGACTGGCCCCCTGCCGGGTATCGCTGATCGTTGTTGAAACATCTGGACATTTTTGGGGTCGCTGGTCTCCCGCTGGCCAGCACGCATCGCTGCGTGTGACAGGCGGGAGACCAGCGAACTGGAGCTGGTAACCAAGGTACACATCAGGTTTCTAAGGGGCGCGCCCCTTAGAAGCCCGAAGTGTACCTTGGTTACCAGCTCCCTGCATCAGCACGCTGGTAACTAAGATATAATGCGGGTAAACTAAGCGACATGCGTCGCTTGTTACCCGCGTGTCGCTGATACTGATCGCTGGTGAAGCTGCCTGTTTGACAGCTCACCAGCGATCATGTAGCGACACACCAGCGATCCTGACAAGGTGATATCGTTGTCGGGATCGCTGGTGAGTCGCTATGTGTGACGGGGCCCTAAGCTGGGAATGTCTGACTTGACCTTCAATCCCCACACAAGACATAGTGTTCTGATAGGCAGGTGGGGTCGGGGAGTTCCACATGCCTCATCACACTTCTGACTGCACCAGTGTCCACAAGGAAAGATATGACAACCCCTGGAGATTTGAGGTATTGGGTCCGCTGATGGAGTTTTACATGTCAGGAGCGTGATGTCTTGCGGACCTGGCTTGCCTCTGTCCTATAGACAGGGTTCTTCACTGTTTCCTGTGTTTCTTGCTTGGCCTATTCCCCTGCGTGATGTCCTGGGCTGCCGGGGTGCTGTGCACTGGTTCTGGAAATGACCAAGGTTGCCACAGTTGTAACACCTGATGGGTCTCCCGTCCCTGCAGGGTGGGTGCTCTTCCACATCGGTGGCCACCATAGGAGGGGCTGTCTTGCGCACTCCTGGGTGGGACTGAATTCTTCTGGCTACTACGAGCAGGGCATCTACGGCTATTGACCTGTACTCAGGCCTGATCACTATCAGCAGCTTCTTGATTGGTTCTCTTAGTCCATGCCTAAAGGCCTCTGCCAACATTTGTCTGTGTATCTGATCATGAATAGTGAAGCCTAAGTCTTGGAATATTTGCCTCACTCTGCCATGAAACTTGTCTACAGACTCTGTCTCGGCCTGGCTCATGTTATGTAGGCTAAGTGCTTGTCTGGCTTTGGCCCACTCTCTGAGCTGCTCAATTAGCTTTGATCCTGACTCCCAGGAATGCACATCTAATTCTGATGGAAGCTTGAAGTGTTCCTTCATGATTGGCCAGAGTGTTTCACCTGCTTTTAATTCCATTATGGACCAGAGATCAATTCAGATTGCAGATATGTTTGCTGGCTCTGCTGCATTCTTCAGTAAAATGGCATGGGGTCCATATCTAGGTTTGGCAGATTTTTCAGAATACTGAACACCTGACTAGGGGTGAAGGGCACATAATGTAAGAGTTCTGGCTCTATCTGCCCCTGCCTTCTTGGTGTCTGTGGGTTTCTTCGCCTAGTACTGGGCAGCATGTATGATGTCCCCTCTTCATATTCATCAGAGGAGAAACTGTGACATTGTGTGGGTGATCCCCCCCTTCTGAGGTTGCAGGTCTGCCTGGCACTTAGGATCCTCATTGTAAGACCCAGCAGCTGCAGACGCTGATGACTCACACCTCCCTTCTGCTAGCTGTTGTATTGGGGGGGCACCTGTGGTGTTATGTGTAGGGAGTGTTTCACTTTCTTCTCCTGGTATCATAGCTGGCTCTTTAGAGAGGGTGCCCTGTGGAGATAAGGACACCTCATTTTCTGGATTTGGCACTGGCCTAGCTGGTGACAATGAACTGAGAGGTGGGAGAGAGGGTGAGGAGCAGGGAGGGGTAAAGTAGAGAGTGGAAAGGTGGGGAGATGATAGAAGAGGAGGGGAAAGAGAAGACGAGGGGGATGAGGGAGGAGGAAAGACAGAGGGAAAAGATGAGGGAGGAGGAAATATAGGAGGAAAAATAGATGAGGGAGGAGTGGAGATGGAGGGAGGAGAGAGATGGGAGGAGAGGGAAGGAGGAGCGCACTCCTTCCCCTTTTCTGCAGTCAGAGAAGGCATGCTTGGACTTGTGCCTTCTCCCAGGGGGGGGGGGAGCGGGGTGCCTCACAGACGGCACAGCTTAGAGTTCCGCTGAAAACACTTTTTTCTCTCTTGTACACGTAAAAATAATCCTTTCCTGTTCACCTAACTCTCAGTACTTCTATGCTGTAAATCCGCTGACACTTTATAAAACGCGGACTTCAATTCAGCTCAACTAACTAACTTCCCTTTTTTCTTCTCAATACATTATGCCATGCTGCAGCTTAAAAGCTGCCCCTGTAAATCTACATAACTTTCTGAATAACACTGTCTATTCCAAAAACTTCAAAAAAAGTGATTAAAACTTCAAAAACTTCACAACCCTTTTTAAACTTGCTTAAAAAGGAAAGAAAAAAGCAAAAAAAAACAAAATATTTATAAAAACTTCAAAAGAAAATGGAAAACTAATAAAAACTCAGAAAATGGAGAAAAAAGAAAACAAAAAGAATAATCAGGAAGTTGGTAAAACTTGGAAAGAACACTCCAAAAATAAATAAAAAAATCCAAAATTCAGTAAAACTTCCAACAATAAAATGTCCGTGCACAAATGGAGGATACACACACTTCCCCTTTCCTCTGCCTGCGTCTCTCAGTAAAATCTTTTGAGAACAATGGAAACAAAAAAAGCAAACTGAGACAATGGTATATATTCAACAACCCAGCATTCCCAAAAATTCTCACACTACAGTAAAAAACTTCCACCAAATGCAAGATAAAACAAGGGAAAAGCAGAGTACAGAACAAATGTGACAATATGAAAAATATCAGAGACGCACCCTACGGGCAAAAGAGGAAGTGTAAAAGAAAAGGAAAAAAACTTTCTGCTTCAGATCTTCGTTGATGCACATATAGACGTCTGGGATGAAATCGAGGCCCTCTTTAGTGACACGTAGCACAAGCAGCTCTGGTAACCAACAACTGCCAATCACACTTGGTGTACTGCGCTCGGTCACCCGGGAATGTTAACACACTGTACCGGTCGTCCCGCCGGTAACAGGAGTCCGTGATAACTCCCACAAAATTGCCACCATCTGTACCTGGCCGGCCTCTCCTGTCCTTCCGATGTACAGGTGAATCGGTGGCAACCTGTCAAGTGATTTGGCTTGCGATATCTCCCCCAAGCTAAACACCACCACGTGCCTGGCGATCTGGGTGCTCCTGTCCCTTCCGATGCATGGGTGTATATGTGATAGCTTGATAGGAGACTCGACTAGTGATATCTCTCTAAGCCCCCACAACCCATACCTGGATAGGCCTCTCCTGTCCTCCCTGTGTACAGGTTTATTTGTGAGGACTTAGCAGAGGAAGTTGAATCTCTCAGATATCGGTTTCCCAGCAACCACATGCACAATCAATCACCGTTCCACCAGCTCTCTCCCGGATCTAGACACAAACAGGACCCAAAGCAGACACCTTGGCTTATCCCAGGGTTTGGATAAGGGTGTGGACTTTTACACTACCTGGGAATGCGGTGGTGACCACACCTGCCCGGCTAGAGGTACAGACCCGGACTGGGCACAGGGGACATTCAGGTAAGATAACCAGATTTTCTTACCTTACTTATGGAGTTGCGCAAATCTCCGTCCCCATGAGCCAAGGCCTTAGTCGGCACCTCCGTCTCTCTGGTCAGCAGGGTCCCCGTGCGTTTCGTCCACAGCCCCGCGTCTCTGCGCCAGATGATATGGAAATTTAGATATATCTCTGTGTGTGCTGCGGCCTGTCCTAATTAGAACAGAGTCTCATTGAGCGCTCAACAAAAAAGACACCCTAAACACCTTGTTAGCAGTATCTCCAGCAGGACTCTGCTGGTTTATTGCACATACGTGTATATGGTTTTATAATTACATACAGAAAGGAGTGGTTAGTCAATTAACATAAGGCTTGTGTTTTAATGCTATTGGCTATTTGAGTAAATGAACTTATATGGCAGTGTCCGACATGACGGTGATTTAGCATCATTTGATTTACTCTTATGCATTGTCTTGCAATGTCAGCAAACCTCCGATATCAGCTAGTGCATCTGGTCCAACTTCCTCCTTTCCCATGGCTGGCTGATATATCACAAGACAATGCTACCACGAGACTATGCTGGTTCTCCAGACTGGCTCATGGGGTTAGTAGGTCATTTTCAGCAATTGATTATAAGGTTCAAGATAGCTATGAAAATGTGTCTATCAGTATATAAGGATATATGAAAGTGAGATCTGTATGAAATGTATATATTTCCATCACAGCTGGAGTGTGGTGGACGGGAGATAAAACAACCTTTAGTAAGATAGTAGGATAAAAACAATTTTGTGTCCCCCAGAGTGAGTGAATATAAATGTTTGGGTGAAGTCACAAATAAAGGGGTGTGAGGAGCACAGCCCGATCAGGAGGAATGATTCCCACTTGCAATGGCTGAACTGTAATCAGCAAGTCCCAGAATCTCACGTTGTGGATCTGGGAGAATCCCACAGAACCCTGCAAACAGCGACTGACAGATTCTGGCTGCATATAACAGTAATGACTGGAATCTGGATGACATTAATAGAGTTACCACCCGGAATATGCCAGAGCAATAAGTGAGGAAAGGCACAAGCTCAGCCATTCATGAAGGGGGTGCGGGAGGAAAAGGAGATCCTGGGTCCAGGATGCTCCATATAGGACAAGGGGAAGAAAATGCCCTACAAGACCCTAAAGGGCTAACAATAGTCTATCCCCAAGACTCCCCCCTGACCTTCCACAGCTCCCCCTGTGCTAAACAAGCCCTGCACACCCCCATGGAAGGGGACTTATCCTTGTGATAGGAGGTGAGGGGCCATAGTGCTGAGCTAAAGGGGGGGGGGGGAGAGTATGAAATACATACCATGGTACTTCCGGTGGTCGAAACGCACGCCAGGGTGCCATAAAGGTGCGTGAGCCGCAAGGAAAAAATCTGCGACACTCAAATGAAGGCGAACTACTAATTGTGTCCCATGAGGCAGAGGCGTGCACTCCACAACCTAGTGTTTCCAGTAAGTGGAACGCACGCCAAAATAACTTGTGGTTTCTTGAACCACATAGAAGTAGAATATGCAACCGATTTGGCTTGATGACGCGCGGTCCACAGCCTTTTATTTCCGGCATGTGGAACGCACGCCAAAGCCACATGCGGCTTGTGGAACGCACGCCAAAGCCACATGCGGCTTGTGGAACGCACGCCAAAGCCACATGCGGCATGTGGAACGCACGCCAAAGCCGCATGTGGAACGCACGCCAAAGCCACATGCGGCATGTGGAACGCACGCCAAAGCCACATGCGGCATGTGGAACGCACGCCAAAGCCACATGCGGCATGTGGAACGCACGCCAAAGCCACATGCGGCATGTGGAACGCACGCCAATCCCACATGCGGCATGTGGAACGCACGCCAATCCCACATGCGGCATGTGGAACGCACGCCAATCCCACATGCGGCATGTGGAACGCACGCCAATCCCACATGCGGCATGTGGAACGCACGCCAAAGCCACATGCGGCTTGTGGAACGCACGCCAAAGCCACATGCGGCTTGTGGAACGCATGCCAAAGCCACATGCGGCTTGTGGAACGCACGCCAAAGCCGCATGTGGAACGCACGCCAAAGCCACATGCGGCATGTGGAACGCACGCCAAAGCCACATGCGGCATGTGGAACGCACGCCAAAGCCACATGCGGCATGTGGAACGCACGCCAATGCGGCATGTGGAACGCACGCCAATGCGGCATGTGGAACGCACGCCAATGCGGTATGTGGAACGCTGTAAAATAATGTGAGTCTTGTAAAATACTCAGGACTAGTTACCAGATAAAAATATAGTGGTTTATTTGGATTCTTCCATCAAAGAAAAGATTATTACAGAAAAACATAAAAATAGGAGAAAGAGAGATTGTCCATTAGTTCATAGCTAAGCTTGTAACCTTCTTTCCTGGAACTCTGAAAAGACATGTGTCCTGTAGTGCGTAGCTTCTCTGGATGTGAGTTGGATTAACATACCAGCTGTTCAGTTATGTCCGTGCAGAGATGACATCTTGCGTCTGTGTCTCATGATGGTGAGGGAAGGAGCGAGCGACCTCTAGAGTGAGCTATGAATTATATACGTCTCCTAAAGCACGTGATCCAGGTATATATGGAGTTGTCCTGTACCATGAGCCAAACTTACAAAAATAGCCTATGTCATGTCAGCTAAAGCAATGTACAGAACTGAGTCTTATACGAAATTAACGGATTATTAATATTTAACAATTCCCCCTTTTGAGGGAGACAGACATTAATTGGAACCCTCAAAATATAACAAGATCTTCTTTCTTTTTTCCTTCTGTGACAAAATAATATCAATAACATCAGATTATTGTTATACGCACTTAATGATGTGAATTCATGTTATGGTAAGCCGTGAACAATATTCATATAAAATATGTATAATTATACTTCCCTAAGTCTAAATTGAAGCATCTCAGGTCCAGTCATCATCATCTGATGTCATCTGGTCTTCATTTTGATGTCTTCTGTCTTCTTCTTGGTTCTTTTAAAAACACAGTTTTTCTCTAGCATATAGATGTTGTAGAAATCGTGTTGTGTATAAAATCAAAGTCCATAAATTCAAATGTTGATAAGGAAACAAAGTCTATAGATGAAATGCAGCTTTAATATCTGTGCAATCTCACCTTTAAAAAAACCTGGGCTTACATTGGCTCGCCTTGGATATTCTGGAATCCTCCATCGGCACTGGTCTTTGAACAGGTGTGACATCTTTGGTCAGCAAAGCAAGGGTTAAAATGACTCTTCCTTGCTAAACATAGCACCATAACCAGTCCTTGTCCTAATGCACAGGACATATGTCAGGGTTGTAGCTTCCTGACAATTACCTTCATTGTTCACCAGCCTTCATCGAAGCTTTACAGGTGATTGGAAACCTCTGGAACTTGGTAAGAACGTGATAACACAGTTCACATCAGCATCATAGGAGCATCGTCCTCTGGTTGTCAGGTTAGACACTTTAATTGTGGCTGTCAGTGGTGGATTCTGCACTTGTGACTGTCAGTGGTGGATACTGCACTTGTGACTGTCAGTGGTGGATGCTGCACTTGTGACTGTCAGTGGTGGATACTGCACTTGTGACTGTCAGTGGTGGATACTGCACTTGTGACTGTCAGTGGTGGATACTGCACTTGTGACTGTCAGTGGTGGATACTGCACTTGTGGCTGTCAGTGGTGGATACTGCACTTGTGGCTGTCAGTGGTGGATACTGCACTTGTGGCTGTCAGTGGTGGATACTGCACTTGTGGCTGTCAGTGGTGGATACTGCACTTGTGGCTGTCAGTGGTGGATACTGCACTTGTGATTGTCAGTGGTGGATACTGCACTTGTGATTGTCAGTGGTGGATACTGCACTTGTGACTGTCAGTGGTGGATACTGCACTTGTGGCTGTCAGTGGTGGATACTACACTTGTGGCTGTCAGTGGTGGATACTACACTTGTGGCTGTCAGTGGTGGATACTGCACTTGTGGCTGTCAGTGGTGGATACTGCACTTGTGGCTGTCAGTGGTGGATACTGCACTTGTGACTGTCGGTGGTGGATACTGCACTTGTGACTGTCGGTGGTGGATACTGCACTTGTGACTGTCGGTGGTGGATTCTGCACTTGTGACTGTCGGTGGTGGATTCTGCACTTGTGGCTGTCGGTGGTGGATACTGCACTTGTGACTGTCGGTGGTGGATACTGCACTTGTGACTGTCGGTGGTGGATACTGCACTTGTGATTGTCAGTGGTGGATACTGCACTTGTGACTGTCAGTGGTGGATACTGCACTTGTGGCTGTCAGTGGTGGATACTGCACTTGTGGCTGTCAGTGGTGGATACTGCACTTGTCACTGTCAGTGGTGGATTCTGCACTTGTCACTGTCAGTGGTGGATTCTGCACTTGTCGCTGTCAGTGGTGGATAAAGCACTTGTGGCTGTCAGTGGTGGATACTGCACTTGTGACTGTCAGTAGTGGATTCTGCACTTGTGACTGTCAGTAGTGGATTCTGCACTTGTGACTGTCAGTAGTGGATTCTGCACTTGTGACTGTCAGTAGTGGATTCTGCACTTGTGACTGTCAGTGGTGGATACTGCACTTGTGACTGTCAGTGGTGGATACTGCACTTGTAATTAACACAGTCTATTACTCAGTAATCATAGCTTTGTTACCTTCTGGGACTTCTGGATAGCGGCATTCTTCTTCTTGCAACTGATAAGAATCAATAAAGTTTAGAAATATGAAAAGTCTTTATTAACGTAATTTCAGTATCTTGCTTGAAGTCTTCATTCCCTATTCTATACCAAATCTGGTAATTTTCCTATCCCATAATATCACAGCGTACCATAGCAATCAGTAATATCCATATAATTATCAGAATTTGTACCGTATATGGATTTCAATGTTTGAAATAATAAACCAATAATAAGTGATAATACATTATTATCCATATTCTTCATGTGATAGAACATTTTTTATGTCATTGGTAGAGTTGAGCGACTTTTGGTTTTTTAGGGTCGCGTTTCGTGAAACCCGACTTTTCCAAAAGTCGGGTCGAGCAAGATCGTCCGATTATAGGGAAAAGTCGGGGTCGTCCCGAAACACGAAACCCAATGTAAGTCAATGGGGAATAAAAGTCGGCAGTGAGAGGAGGACAGGAAACACACCTACAGTGCCCATTTGAATGCCAAAAGCATCAATTCTTCTTTCTTAAGCTTGTCAACCTTAATTAACTTCAAATTACAAGTTACGCACTGAAAAATGGGGGTTATTTGGCTACAAACTGTGGGGGGGAGGGCTGGCTCCAGGTTTTCATGTGCCCTGGGCGAAAGAGCGCCCCTTTAACACATACCACAACTCATCATGCTCCGATACGGCAGAGAAATAGCGGTATAGTACAATGAAAAATACCTCACTTTTTACATCTCATGACGAGGCCCATCTATTTCTCCATACAGAATCATTGGTCCCATATAATGTTTGAAACAGTATATGATGAGCTCCACATAATGCTACAGTATATGTTGGTCCCCATGGATGAAGCTCCACTGTCTTATGGGCCCAAATAATGCTCCAAACATAATGGGCCCCATTTCTAATGCTCTAGTGTATAATGGGCCCTGTAAATGCTGCTCCAGTGTCTGATGTCCACCTTTGGAATGTTCCAGTGTATGGTGGGCCCCATCTATCATTCTCCAGAGTATAGTGCTCCCCAAAAATTGCTGTCCCAACATTGAAAACAATCAAATAAGTCTCCTCGCTAGGGAATCCCTGTACTTGTCTGGACAGGTGCTGTAGCTTGCTTAACAGCTCGCCAGCCGTTCTCACGCCCAGTATGGATTGCACGTGATTGCACAAAGGTTAGAAAGGGTACCGTATCCCTGGATAACATGTATGGATAGCGTACACATTCAAAATATATGTCTATACAGCATGAGGCAGGCTCAGACGTTGTTAGGCCCAGTATGGATTGCACGTCATTGCACAAAGGTTAGAACGGGTACCGTATCCCCGGATAACATGTATGGATAGCGTACACATTCAAAATATATGTCTATACAGCCTGAGGCAGGCTCAGACGGTGTTAGGCCCAGTATGGATTGCACGTCATTGCACAAAGGTTAGAAAGGGTACCGTATCCCTGGATAACATGTATGGATAGCGTACACATTCAAAATATATGTCTATACAGCATGAGGCAGGCTCAGACGTTGTTAGGCCCAGTATGGATTGCACGTCATTGCACAAAGGTTAGAAAGGGTACCGTATCCCTGGATAACATGTATGGATAGCGTACACATTCAAAATATATGTCTATACAGCATGAGGCAGGCTCAGACGGTGTTAGGCCCAGTATGGATTGCACGTCATTGCACAAAGGTTAGAAAGGGTACCGTATCCCCGGATAACATGTATGGATAGCGTACACATTCAAAATATATGTCTATACAGCATGAGGCAGGCTCAGACGGTGTTAGGCCCAGTATGGATTGCACGTCATTGCACAAAGGTTAGAAAGGGTACCGTATCCCCGGATAACATGTATGGATAGCGTACACATTCAAAATATATGTCTATACAGCATGAGGCAGGCTCAGACGGTGTTAGGCCCAGTATGTATTGCATGTCATTGCACAAAGGTTAGAAAGGGTACCGTATCCCCGGATAACATGTATGGATAGCGTACACATTCAAAATATGTCTATACAGCATGAGGCAGGCTCAGACGGTGTTAGGCCCAGTATGGATTGCACGTCATTGCACAAAGGTTAGAAAGGGTACCGTATCCCCGGATAACATGTATGGATAGCGTACACATTCAAAATATATGTCTATACAGCATGAGGCAGGCTCAGACGGTGTTAGGCCCAGTATGGATTGCACGTCATTGCACAAAGGTTAGAAAGGGTACCGTATCCCCGGATAACATGTATGGATAGCGTACACATTCAAAATATATGTCTCAGGAGGCAGGCTCAGACGGTGTCAGGCACAGTATGGATTTGACGGCCCAGATTACACAGAGGAGGAGCAGGGAGAGGTAAAGATTGCAAATGCTGGGGCCCTGCCCAAGCAAGGGGGGCCCACTCGTGGGCGTCGGTACTGGCACTGGGCCCCTCATAGTACAGCGGTGTGTCTGACGGCGGGTGTGCACCACCGCCGTCAGAGACACTTGATTGCACTATGAGGGACCCTGTGCCAGTGCCCGCGCCCAAGAGTCGGCCTACCCACCTGTCCAGGGCAACGGCACTCGCACGGTGTCGTGCGGTAGGTGGTGACCCCGGTCATGGGGGGGGAGGCAGCACAGTTAGGGAGTTTTAGAAAGTGGCATATGTTGATGTTGGACATTCAGCTGATGCAAAAGGCGAAATAGGTGAAGTACCAGGAAGAGGTGGACCAAAGCAAGCCATTTTTCTGTCACCCTATGTGTCATCAGGGGAAGGTGGGACAAAATCCTTGGAAACCCATGCGTGGTTCATTTTAATGAAGGTTAGATCATCCACATTTTGGGTTGACAGACGGGTCCTTTTTTCTGTAAGGATTGATCCAGCTGCACTGAAGACTCTTTCCGATAGCACACTTGCAGCTGGGCAAGCGAGCTCCAGTAAGGCATATTGGGCCAATTCAGGCCAGGTGTCCAGTTTAGCGGCCCAATAGTCAAAGGGGAATGACCTGTGTGGGAGAACATCGATATGGGAGGAAAAGTAGTTTGTAACCATAGTTGACAACTGCTGTCTCCTGTCTCTTTCCATCGATGCAGTATTACCAGTTGTGTGAGCGGTATTTGAAAAATCAGTCCACAACATTGTCATGAAACCCCTGTCTCCAACTCCACTTCTGCTGTGTGCACCACGAACACCTCTGCCAAGCTGCCCCCGGCCCGTACGGCTCGTGTGAGAACCATCACCGCTGCTGTGTGCTGGGAATGCCTCAAGCAACCGATTTACCAGAGATGCTTGTTTATTAGCCAATATTAGGTCAAGGTTCTCCTGTGGCATGATGTTTTGTAATTTGCTTTTATAGCGTGGATCCAGGATGCTGGCCAACCAGTAGTCGTCATCGTTCATCATTTTGGCAATGCGGGGGTCCCTTTTTAGGATCCGCAAGGCATAATCTGACATGTGGGCCAATGTTCCCGGTGTCAATGATGCACTGCGAGTGCTGGGTGGAGGAGCACTTTCTGGCAAATCCACATCCCTCCAGTCACGCACAAACCCTGTACCAGACCTTGCCACGCCAACATTTTCACTTGCCCCACGAGATGCATCCTCCTCCCCTAAGTAATCATCCCCATCATCCTCCTCCTCTTCTTCCTCCACTTCGTCCAGGAGAGGTCCCTGAGCAGACAATGGCTGAATGTCATCAAGGATTCCCTCCTCCTCTTCCTCCTCATCAACATTGGCTGCAGACGCCTGCTCCTTAAGGTGCGTCAAAGTTTGCATGAGCAGACGCATAAGTGGGATGCTCATGCTTAGGATGGCATCGTCTGCGCTTACCAGCCGTGTGCATTCCTCAAAACACTGAAGGACTTTACAAAGGTCTTTCAGCTTCGACCACTGCACGCCTGTCAACTCCATGTCTGCTCTCAAAGTGCCTGGCCGTGTATCCTCCCACAAATGCATTATGGCCTGCCTCTGCTCGCACAGCCGCTCCACCATGTGCAGGGTGGAGTTCCACCTTGTTGCAATGTCGATAATGAGGCGGTGGTTGGGAAGGTGGAGCAATCGCTGCAGCTTCTGCATACGAACGGAGTGTACAGGCGACCGGCGGGTGTGCGCGCACAGTCTTCGCACCTTCTGGAGCAGGGCTGTTAACTCCGGATAATTTTTGAGGAAGCACTGCACCACCAGGTTCAAGGTGTGAGCCAAGCAAGGTATGTGGCTGAGTTTTGAAAGGGCTATGGCTGCCACAAAATTACGGCCGTTATCACTAACTACCTTGCCTGCCTCAAGATGTACACTGCCCAGCCATGACTCAGTTTGTCGCTTCAAGTACTCGGCCAGCACCTCGGCGGTGTGTCTGTCGCCCAAACACATCATCTGCAACACAGCCTGCTGACGCTTTCCACTAGCTGCTCGATAGGGGGACACATCGTGTGCAACAGTGGCAGCTGCAGATGGAGTGCTCGTACGACTGCGCTCTGTGGACAAGCTTTCGCTTCTGGAGGAGGAGGAGGAGGAGGGTCGAACGCCTACAGCCAACTGTTTCCTATACCGTGGGCTAGGCAGCACTGTCCCACCACCGCTGTCCCCTGTGGACCCTGCATCCACCACATTAACCCAGTGCGCAGTGATGGACACGTAACGGCCCTGGCCATGCCGACTGGACCATGCATCAGTTGTGAGGTGCACCTTTCCGCTCACTGACTGCTTGAGTCCATGGACAATGCGGTCTTTCACATGATGGTGGAGGGCTGGGATGGCTTTGCGAGGGAAGTGGCGACTGGGTAGGTCATAGCGTGGTACTGCATAGGCCATGAGTTCGCGGAAAGCTGTGCTTTCCACCAACTGAAAGGGCATCATCTCAAACGAGATTAGTTTGGCAATGTGGGCGTTCAAACCCAGTGTACGCGGATGAGAGACTGAGTACTTTCTTGACCTACTCATAGTGTCTGGGAGGGTGAGCTGGACTTGAGAACTGCATATGGTGGAAGTAGCGGTGGACAGGGCGGACTGAGAGAGGGTTGATGATGGTGATGGAGTTGGTGTTCTTTCTGATGGCCTAGAATCAGTCTTTCGTTGATATAACAGTGGGATTCCCTGACTGCTGTGGCCTTGCAACGACACCTCAACATTTGCTGCTGTGCTAACCGGTGGGCTTACAGTGGGGGAAACAATGTAGCGTTGCTGACTACCTTCGTTGTGATCAGTTGCACATGTGGCACTTGAGGTTTGGTGGTGTGTCCACGCTTGCAAGTGCATGCTGGTTAAATGTCTAAGCATGCAACTGGTATTCAAATTTTTCAGATTTTTCCCTCGGCTAAAGGTCTTTGCGCACTTCTTACAGATAACCTTGGCCTGATCATGAGGATTTTGTTCAAAAAAGTGCCACACTGCACTCTTCCTACTTTGGCAGACATTTTGCGGCCTAGCACGCTGTGATCTTTTGACCCTCTGGACAAGCTGTCCAGCAACTCTTTTGATGTTTGGAACCTGTCTTTGGAGTGCTCCGGGCCTGCCAGATAACAGCTGTTGCGATGTCGATGTCTGCTGTGGATGCTCCTCATCTGAGCTATTGGAAGCAGCACCCTCTTCCCCCAATGGATGCCAATCTGGGTCAACAACTGGGTCATCCATCACCTCCTCTTCTATGTCATGTGCACCTTTCTCTGTGTCACCGTGTATGGTGGTATAGTGTGCGGGAAGGGGCACCTGAGTCTCATCAGGGTCAAAATCTGGCTCTGTACACTGCGAGGACAATGTAGTGCTCTGAGTGAATGTACCAGCAGAATCATCCATCAGCGGCTGTGCATCAGTGCACTCCATGTCAGATTCATCTTGGCCTGGGTAATTCACCATTTCACTTGATAATCCAGGCATGGTATGTGAAAACAGCTCCATGGAGTAATCAGTAGTATGGCCTGCGTCATCCTTCAATCTTGGTTGGGGTGAAGGACACAAGGAAAGGTGTGGTTCATGAACATGAGCCTCCAATGACGACTCAGTGCTTTTACTTTTTACAACTGAAGAAGAGGAGGCGATAGAGCTGGAGGCTGAGTCAGCAATGTAAGACAAAACTTTTTCCTGATGCTCTGCCTTTAAAAGCGGTTTGCCAACTCCTAGAAAACTAAGCGTTCGTGGCCTTATGTAGCCAGACGATGACGCAGGGTCAGCACCTCCTGCATTCGGTCCTATTTTGCTCTTGCCACTACCATCAGATCCACCACCAACACCATCATTACCAGCTGCCAACCCCCGCCCAATTCCACGGCCTCTTCCACCAGCCTTCCTCATTTTTGGTAGAAATGTAGACAAAATCCAACAAACTATATAGTAATGTAAAACAAGGTAAAAGGTGTCTATAGGACAGGGGAGATTTAGAATTTCTGCACACACTTGTGGACAGTAGACACTTTTGGATTGTGTGAGGCCCACTGATATCTGAGCGCTATGTGACACGCTCGATGGCACAGCTGCCTGTGACCAAAGTGACGAGAGGATAATGGAGATTTTGAATCTCTGCGTACACTTTTGGACACTGGACACTTGTAGATTGTGTGAGGCCCACTGATATCTGAGCGCTATGTGACACGCTCGATGGCACAGCTGCCTGTGACCAAAGTGACGAGAGGATAATGGAGATTTTGAATCTCTGCGTACACTTTTGGACACTGGACACTTGTAGATTGTGTGAGGCCCACTGATATCTGAGCGCTATGTGACACGCTCGATGGCACAGCTGCCTGTGACCAAAGTGACGAGAGGATAATGGAGATTTTGAATCTCTGCGTACACTTTTGGACACTGGACACTTGTAGATTGTGTGAGGCCCACTGATATCTGAGCGCTATGTGACACGCTCGATGGCACAGCTGCCTGTGACCAAAGTGACGAGAGGATAATGGAGATTTTGAATCTCTGCGTACACTTTTGGACACTTGTAGATTGTGTGAGGCCCACTGATATCTGAGCGCTATGTGACACGCTCGATGGCACAGCTGCCTGTGACCAAAGTGACGAGAGGATAATGGAGATTTTGAATCTCTGCGTACACTTTTGGACACTGGACACTTGTGGATTGTGTGAGGCCCACTGATATCTGAGCGCTATGTGACACGCTCGATGGCACAGCTGCCTGTGACCAAAGTGACGAGAGGATAATGGAGATTTTGAATCTCTGCGTACACTTTTGGACACTGGACACTTGTAGATTGTGTGAGGCCCACTGATATCTGAGCGCTATGTGACACGCTCGATGGCACAGCTGCCTGTGACCAAAGTGACGAGAGGATAATGGAGATTTTGAATCTCTGCGTACACTTTTGGACACTGGACACTTGTAGATTGTGTGAGGCCCACTGATATCTGAGCGCTATGTGACACGCTCGATGGCACAGCTGCCTGTGACCAAAGTGACGAGAGGATAATGGAGATTTTGAATCTCTGCGTACACTTTTGGACACTTGTAGATTGTGTGAGGCCCACTGATATCTGAGCGCTATGTGACACGCTCGATGGCACAGCTGCCTGTGACCAAAGTGACGAGAGGATAATGGAGATTTTGAATCTCTGCGTACACTTTTGGACACTGGACACTTGTGGATTGTGTGAGGCCCACTGATATCTGAGCGCTATGTGACACGCTCGATGGCACAGCTGCCTGTGACCAAAGTGACGAGAGGATAATGGAGATTTTGAATCTCTGCCTACACTTTTGGACACTGGACACTTGTGGATTGTGTGAGGCCCACTGATATCTGAGCGCTATGTGACACGCTCGATGGCACAGCTGCCTGTGACCAAAGTGACGAGAGGATAATGGAGATTTTGATTCTCTGCGTACACTTTTGGACACTGGACACTTGTAGATTGTGTGAGGCCCACTGATATCTGAGCGCTATGTGACACGCTCGATGGCACAGCTGCCTGTGACCAAAGTGACGAGAGGATAATGGAGATTTTGAATCTCTGCGTACACTTTTGGACACTGGACACTTGTGGATTGTGTGAGGCCCACTGATATCTGAGCGCTATGTGACACGCTCGATGGCACAGCTGCCTGTGACCAAAGTGACGAGAGGATAATGGAGATTTTGATTCTCTGCGTACTCTTTTGGACACTGGACACTTGTAGATTGTGTGAGGCCCACTGATATCTGAGCGCTATGTGACACGCTCGATGGCACAGCTGCCTGTGACCAAAGTGACGAGAGGATAATGGAGATTTTGAATCTCTGCGTACACTTTTGGACACTGGACACTTGTGGATTGTGTGAGGCCCACTGATATCTGAGCGCTATGTGACACGCTCGATGGCACAGCTGCCTGTGACCAAAGTGACGAGAGGATTATGGAGATTTTGAATCTCTGCGTACACTTTTGGACACTGGACACTTGTGGATTGTGTGAGGCCCACTGATATCTGAGCGCTATGTGACACGCTCGATGGCACAGCTGCCTGTGACCAAAATGACGAGAGGATAATGGAGATTTTGAATCTCTGCGTACACTTTTGGACACTGGACACTTGTGGATTTTGTGAGGCCCACTGATATCTGAGCGCTATGTGACACGCTCGATGGCACAGCTGCCTGTGACCAAAATGACGAGAGGATAATGGAGATTTTGAATCTCTGCGTACACTTTTGGACACTGGACACTTGTGGATTTTGTGAGGCCCACTGATATCTGAGCGCTATGTGACACGCTCGATGGCACAGCTGTGACAAAAGTGACTAGAGGATAGGGGAGATTGGATTGCTTTTAAAAAAGCAGTTTGCGGAGCAGTGGGTAAACAGCAATGCCAGCGTGTCAGGAAGCCTTAGAAGGCAGCCCAACAACCAACACCACTGATACACCACAATATAGCCTCCCCTTGCACTGCACACACAGTGACTTGTGTGTTGTGCAGGCCAAATCGCTAGCAGCAGAAGCAGTTCTTTTGTCTTCCCTGCCTAACGCTCTCCCTACAGAATCAGCAGCAACCTCTCCCTATACTAAGATCGGCAGAAGTAAGATGGCGGTCGGCGTGCACGCCCTTTTATACCCCCTGTGACGCCCACCAAAGCAAGCCAATCACTTGCATGCTCTTCTGAAAGATGGTGGTGACCCGTGCCTAGGTCATCACGTTGCCCACAGTGTCCGTGGATCCTGATTGGCTGAAAAAGAGCGCAAAACAAACTTTTGAAACGCGACTTTGGCGCGTAAGTCGCCGACCTCGTGGCCGACCTCATCCTAGGGTCGGATTTCGTTTCATGAAACCCGACTTTGCCAAAAGTCGGTGACTTTTGAATTTTTTCGACCCGTTTCGCTCAACTCTAGTCATAGGTGTAATTACCTTTTCCAACCCATAGGTGTCACTGTGTTTTATGTAACCAGTGTTTTCATCTTTATTAATAAGGAATATATTTATTATACTAATAATATGTAGGAATGTAAAGCCATGAACCAAAATAAGAATATATGAGTGGATGAATGAATGAATAAAAGAATTGTTGCATATAACTCAGAACTGAAACATTTTCCTTTGTAATGAAACCGTAGCATTGCTATATTTAATGAAGCAAAATTCTATAGTAGATATTACTTTACTATTGATGAAAGAAAAAATAAAAATGTAAGAATTAAAATAAAAAATAGAATAAAAAATTAAATTAAAAATAAGAATAAAAATAAGGCCTTTATGTTGATGCAGAGTAGTTATGTCCTCAGTAATATATACCCTTAATATTTCCATGATCTGGATTATTTCATAATTGTCATAAACTTGTATTACCAAAACATTCAAATTATGCAACTTTGCATGTAATACTCCTCAGAAATGACTCTTTATAATACTCAATGTTATTATACCCAATACTTATACCATTGTACCTTATTAATATTTCTTTTTTATTAAAATGTGTGAAGAAGAGGTATTAATCAAATGTGATGATGTAGTCAGGATCAAAAACACTTTTTCCCCATTAATACCGAAAAATATTGTTTTATGAAATAATTCATTTATCAAAACCAAAATTAAAAATAATTAATTTATAAATTGTGTAAATATTATACTTGCTTATACCATTATTTGTCTGAAGATGTGTAACCATTAAAACTAATTTGAATATTATAAAATTATCCTTTGGAAAAATTAATTTAAATGTAGATTTTCTTCATAAACCATTTTGATGTGCGATTGCACTTAGCGCTTATCACAATTAACTAAATCAAGAAATTACTATAGAAATATATGTTGTGTAGATAATATTTCATTATATCTTAATATTCTAGTAATTTAACTGATCTGCATATTTCTCCTAAAGACAGGTTTTTTGTTTTTTTTTGTTTTTTTTTTAATGCATTCAGAATCCTGAGGCCTCACACACACCAAACGTATCACATTACTCGCTCAGCAGCTGCTCCTACACTCAGTCACTGTCACTCAGACTGTGTCACATATTATCCCACATACAGAGGTGTGATGAATACACGTATTTTAACCCAAATTATCCTAATTATCAATGCATTGTAAACTATTTAAATTTAGTCTTAATATTTCTTTGAATATTCCCCAAATACAAATGATATAAAAATATATTGTATAGCTATACTTGACATTTAGGCTGAGTTCACACGTGGCGTTTTTTTCGCGTTTCCGCGGCGGTTTTAACCGCGCGATTTTGCCGCGAAAAATAAGCATCCCATGCATTCCTATGGGATTCCGCAATGCTGTGCTAATGCTGCGGTTTTTACCGCGGCGGAATCGCTTCGCGGTAAAAACCGCAGCATGCTCATTAATTTTGCGGAATCGCAGCGATCCCGCACCCATAGGAATGCATTGTTCCGCTTACTTCCCGCAAGTGGCTGTGCACACCATGCGAAAAGTAAGCAGAGCAATTGCGGATGGTACCCACGGTCCGGAGGAGATGAGACTGTCCTCCGGGCTTTGGGTACCATATCCCTGTAAAAAATAGAATTAAAATAAAAAAATATTGTTATTCTTACCTTCCGGCGTCCCGCACAGCATTCCCGCCTCTCTCCACGCTTCCGTTCCCAGTAATCCTTTGCGAAAATGCCCGCGATGGCGTCCGTTCTCGCGGGATCGCGAAGTCTCGCGGTAATTCGCGATGACATCGCGCGAATGACCGCGAGACTTCGCAATCCCGCGAGAACGGACGTCATCGCGGGCATTTTCGCAAAGGATTACTGGGAACGGCTGCGCGGGAAGACGGAAGGTGAGAATAACACCATTTTTTATTTTTTTTAACATTCTATCTTTTACTACTGATGCTGCATAGGCGGCCTCAGTAGTAAAAAGTTGGTCACACTCGTCAAACACTATGTTTGACGAGTGTGACCAACCTGTCAATCAGTTCTCCAAGCGATGCTACAGATCGCTTGGAAAACGCTAGCGTTTTGCAAGCTAATTACGCTTGCAAAATGCTAGTTTTTCCGCGGGAAAATCGCGGGAATTTAAAATGCGACTTTCCCGCGGAATGGAATTCTGGAATTCTCGCGGTAATTTCCGCGAGAGTTCCGGTACGTGTGCACTTAGGCTTAAGCATGGAAAAAAATTCCATTGGTTTGCAAAAGTTGAGACCCTCCTTAAAAATTATTTTCCTAAAGAACAGGGACATAGTATACTGGTATACTTATTATTAGAACAAGGTTCAAATTTCATATACTGTGGTAGTCATTCATAGAATCATAGAATCGTAGAGTTGGAAGGGACCTCCTGGGCCATCTGGTCCAACCCCCTGCTCAAAGCAGGATTCGCTAAATCATCCCAGTCAGATGTCTGTCCAGCCTCTGTTTGAAGACTTCCATTGAAGGAGAACTCACCACTTCTCGTGGCAGCCTGTTCCACTCATTGATCACTCTAACTGTCAAAAAGTTTTTTCTAATATCTAATCTGTGTCTCCTCCCATTCAGTTTCATCCCATTGCTTCTAGTCTTTCCTTGTGCAAATAAGAATAAAGTTGATCCTTCTACAATGTGACAGCCCTTTAGATATTTGTAGACAGCTATTAAGTCTCCTCTCAGTCTTCTCTTTTGCAAACTAAACATTCCCAAATCCTGCAACCTTTCCTCATAAGACAGGGTTTGCAGACCGGTCACCATTCTGGTCGCTCTTTTCTGAACTTGCTCCAGTTTGTTGATGTCTTTTTTAAAATGTGGTGCCCAAAACTGGACACAATATTCCAGATGAGGTCTGACCAAAGAGGAGTAGAGGGAAATAATGACTTCACGTGATCTAGACTGTATGCTTCTGTTAATACATCCTAGAATTGCATTTGCCTTTTTTGCTGCTGCATCACACTGTTGACTCATATTCAGTCTGTGATCTATTAGTATACCCAAGTCTTTTTCACATGTGCTGTCACTTAGCCCTATTCCTCCCACTCTATATATGCTTTTTTCATTTTTATTGCCCAGATGTAGTACTTTGCATTTCTCCCTGTTAAAAACCATTCTGTTAGTTGCTGCCCACTTCTCCAGTTTATTTAAATCTTTTTGAATCCTCTCTCTCTCTTCTCTAGTATTAGCTATCCCTCCTAGCTTTGTGTCATCAGCAAATTTAATCAGTTTACCCTCAATTCCTTCATCTAAATCGTTGATAAAGATGTTGAACAATACAGGGCCCAGGACAGAGCCCTGTGGTACCCCACTTGAGACATTCTTCCAACTGGATGTGCAGCCATTTACGACCACTTTTTGGGTCCGATCACTAAGCCAGTTATGAATCCACCTAACAGTTGCCTTGTCCATTCCATACTTAGTCATTTTTTCAATAAGGATTGTATGAGAGACTTTGTCAAATGCTTTGCTGAAGTCAAGATATACTATATCTACAGCATTTCCTTGATCCACCCAATCAGTGATACCGTCATAGAAGGAAATTAAGTTAGTCTGACATGACTTATTAGTTACAAACCCATGCTGACTCTGTTTAATCACTTCATTCTTATCCAGGTATTGACATGCATGTTGTTTAATAATTTGTTCAAAGATCTTTCCTGGTATAGAAGTCAGACTCACCGGCCTATAGTTGCCTGGGTCCACCTTCTTCCCCTTTTTGAAGATAGGAGCAACATTTGCTCTTCTCCAGTCTTCTGGCACTTCTCCTGTTCTCCAAGAATTTTCAAAGATTATGGAGAGGGGTTCAAAAATTTCTTCTGCTATCTCCTTCAGTACTCTGGGGTGTAATTCATCTGGACCTGGAGACTTGAATTCATTTAGGTTAGCTAAGTGTTTCCTCACTATCTTTCTGTTTATAGATATCCTGGATTCTTCTATTCCCTTAATAGGACAGTGAATAACAGTTGATGTTACATTTCCTTTCTGAGAGAAAGCAGATGCAAAATAGGAATTTAAAAGTTCAGCCTTCTCAACATCCTGTCTTACCATTTCATCATTTTCATCCTGTAAAAATCCTATAGCATCTTTGACTTTTCTTTTACTTTTGACATATCCCCAAAATCCTTTATTATTGTTTTTGACATCTCTTGCAAGCCTCAATTCATTTTCAGCTTTAGCTAATCTGATTTGTGCCCTGCAGGTTCTGCAGACAGCATTATATTCTTCTTTAGATATGCCTCCCTCTTTCCATTTTATAAACATTTTTTTCTTCCTTTTTAGCATGTGCTTAAGTTCTGTGTTCATCCATCCTGGTTTCCTTAAATGCTTCCTATTCTTCCCTCTTTTCGGAATTGTTAACAACTGTGCTTTGAGAATTTCATTTTTCAAGATTTCCCATCCCTCCTGGACATTTTTGTCTTTTAGGATATCCAGCCATTGGATCCCTCCAATTCTCTTTCTGAATCCCTTAAAATCTGCCTTTCTGAAATCTAACCTTGACGTCTGAGTCTTCACAGGTCTTCCGCCTCTAGTTATCCAAAATTCTAAAATAGCATGGTCACTACCTCCTAGGGTCCCAGCCACTTTTACCTCCTCAACCATTTCCTCCCTGTTTATAAGGATTAGATCCAAGGTAGCAGTTCCCCTTGTTTTCTCCCCTACCTTTTGGAAGATAAAGTTGTCAGCAAGAGAGGATAAGAATTTCCTTGACCTGTTAGTTTTGCCTGAGAGAGATTCCCAACAAATGTCTGGATAGTTGAAATCTCCCATGACAACTATGTCATATTTTTTGGAGAACTTGGCCATTTGATGCATAAAGAGTTCATCCATATCTTCAGCTTGCACAGGCGGCCTGTAGTAAATGCCTACAATGGTGTCCTTTCCATTGTTCTGTCCTTGTATTCTTACCCAAACAGTTTCCACAGAACTCCCAGTCTCTGAAGCTTCAATCTCTGTGCAGATATACGTGTTTCTAACATACAATGCGACACCTCCTCGTTTATCAAGTCTGTTTCTTACAAATAAGTTGTATCCTTCTAGTCTTGTATTCCAATCATGTGTATTGTCCCACCAAGTTTCAGTGATTCCAATGACATCATATTTCTTTTCCTGTGTTAGTAGTTCCAATTCTCCTTGTTTGTTGCCCATGCTTTGTGCATTAGTATAGAAGCATTTTAGTTTGTGATTGGTTTCTCTTTCTCCAATATTTTTATTAATTAGATTCTTTCGTCTTTGTTCTTCCTTTCCACTTCTAATAGCAGAGTTCTCAATAGCATTTGTCAGGTGTATGGCTTTTTCTGGTCTTTTGCTTCCCTTCCCATGTTGTTCTAGTATAAAGCTCTCCTTACAAGTGTAGCAAGGCGACTTCCAAATACATGTTTTTCAGTCTTCGTAAGGTGCACCCCATCTCTAGCAAGTAGTCCATCGTATAAGTAGTTCACTCCGTGATCCAGAAATCCAAATCGTTGCTGACGGCACCATCGACGTAGCCAGTTGTTCACCTGTAGAATCTTATTCCACCTCCTTGTTCCATGGCCATCCACTGGGAGGATGGAAGAGAAGACCACCTGCGCTCCCAGTTCTTTCACTTTCTTGCCTAAGTCTTCAAAGTCTCTGCAGATGGTTTCCAGGTCGTTTCTTGCGGTGTCATTTGTCCCCACATGTAGTAGCAGGAATGGGTAGTCATCTGTAGGTCTGAAGAGTCCTGATATCCTGTCAGACACATCTTTAATTTTTGCACCTGGAAGACAGCACATTTCTCTTGAAGTTATATCCGGTCTGCAGATAGCGGCCTCTGTTCCTCTCAACAGGGAATCCCCCATGACCACCACTCTCCGTTTCTTCTTCACAACATTTTTCTTTCTCCATCCAGGAGGACTCTGAAGGCGTACAAGGTTGCTGTTTGTGGGCAAAGTCTTATCCTGATGTATTTCTTCATCGTTTTCCTGCGTGAGAGCCTGGTACTGGTTTCTGAGCAGTATGGGTGCTGACTGCCTCCTGATCCTCCTGCTTCTCTGGGTCACATGTCTCCATTCCTCTGTTTCTTCAGGTGCACTTCGAATTTCTTCTCTTTCTTCTTCTTCTCAAGTCATGCAGTAAAGGAACACACACAGAACACATTTTAAAATGCAGTTAGTTATTTCCTTTTAAGTGTTAAATATAAAATCATGCAATTATTGCAACTTCCTGTGTAAATAAAGGCATAAATCCTTGTAAGAGAATTTTTCCGATTAAGTCCTGCTTTGAAATGAAAATTCTAAGGAAAAATAAAAGAGAAGGTTAATATCATATTCATAATTCTAAATATTATTACTGATGTAGATTTTAATTTTCACTAAAAAATACAGTTCTACAATCTCTACTCCTACAAACACTCTATATATACTGTATGAATATGTATATACAAAACTATAGAACTACAGGATTATACTCTATAAAATAATTACATATAACTAATTGTATAATTCTTTTGCACAATATATATATAATTACTTTTTCTAGCCAATTCCTACACCCACTCTTTCCCTGTAAAAGATGTCTTTAAATATTCTTGCTACTTTGAAGTTAACGGATTTTCTGAGCTGCTCCGATGGACCCTTCAGCTCAAAGTCAATGATGTCACTCACCACCTGCTTCTGTCTGTCACATTCGGCCATCTTTTTTACAGAAAGAAGATCAAAACTCATCATTTTTCTTAATTTAATCTGTGTCTTTTCGGTGATCCTTTGCATCATTCCATAAGGCTTATAACAAACGTGATTTTCTTCGTTCTTCATAAATTTGATTTTGGGGAAAACTCATTTTAGAAGGCTTTGCCAATACAGGCTTCTGATAAGATTTTACTCTGCCTGTCTTCACAAAATTAGCACTATTTACTTTCCTTTCACGATTCTCGTGTCTTCTGACAAAATCAAGGGATTGTGCACATTCAAACAATGAATCTTTTTGTGACGCAATAACACGAGATGCAGGTTTTAAAAACCAAAATTTGCTTACAAAACTCCTTATGAGGGACGGTGTTTTGACATTCTCACTCAGCATTTTGTACAGACGTTCATATATAGACATAAACGTGAAAGTACATTCCTTCCGACCAATCCTTAATTTTTGAAGAATATCAATATCTGGATGATTTTCATTTGATGAACAAAAAATTAGACTTTGTAATCTGTCTTTATCATTTAAGTTCTCATGTGTTTCACCAGATAACTTTAAAGTCAATCTCCTAGCAAAGGTTACAGGGATCCACATTTTGGACAACTGATTCTTCTCCTCGTTAGATAAATCAAATTTGTCAACACAGCTTTCAAAAACCTCAGAGTTTCTACAAACATGGATTTTGTTATCATATGCAGGAATGATTTTCCATATTTTTAGCAAACTTTTCCTTACTTTACTTCGGAGTTGGGCCTGTGAGTCGTCTATTTTTAGTGGTCCGTCTTTCCCTTGAACGTCCTCTACGTCAATTCTGAAGTCTCCTCCTACTTCTCCATCTTGTTCCACGTCTGCAAGGTCACCTTCAATGGCTGCTGCTACTATTTGCCTTTCATCTTGTAACTGCTTTTCCACATTACAATGTATCTCGGGAACATCACTATTTTCCTTTACACAATCATTTTTGGATTTCTCTGACACAGATCTATGAAATATATCTACCATCTGTAGAATATTTTTTAATCTCTCTCTTTCTCTATTGAAAAACTTAGAATCTAACTTCTGATTCTCCAGTTCACACTCTGCATATAAGCTAAGCCATAATACTTCTGGATTAGACTTGTCTACAGACTTAAATTTCAATTTACTCTGCTTAGCATAAGAATTAATGACATCCATTTTATTTCTCTTACCTTGAAATGTCTCAGCTTGTTCCTTTGATGGACAACGCTGGGCTCTTGTCTTCACACGTCTGGCTTCAGCACGTCTGGCACTTTGGCACTTGTAGTACTTCTCAATCTATCTGGCAATTCTTAGTCCTCACTTCTAGGTTCTGTCTGATTCTTGTGAGTAGTGGAGTTCCTGATAACTTGCACATATGACTGACGTTAGCAAAGTTCAATCCCCCTTTTGGGCAAGTTGAGGGAAATCCGCAAAAAAAATACAAAAATTCAGATGTGGCTGGCTCTCCAATGTAAAATAATGTGAGTCTTGTAAAATACTCAGGACTAGTTACCAGATAAAAATGTAGTGGTTTATTTGGTTTCTTCCATCAAAGAAAAGATTATTACAGAAAAACATAAAAATAGGAGAAAGAGAGATTGTCCATTAGTTCATAGCTAAGCTTGTAACCTTCTTTCCTGGAACTCTGAAAAGACATGTGTCCTGTAGTGCGTAGCTTCTCTGGATGTGAGTTGGATTAACATACCAGCTGTTCAGTTATGTCCGTGCAGAGATGACATCTTGCGTCTGTGTCTCATGTTGGTGAGGGAAGGAGCGAGCGACCTCTAGAGTGAGCCATGAATTATATACGTCTCCTAAAGCACGTGATCCAGGTATATATGGAGTTGTCCTGTACCATGAGCCAAACTTACAAAAATAGCCTATGTCGTGTCAGCTAAAGCAATGTACAGAACTGAGTCTTATACAAAATTAACGGATTATTAATATTTAAAAAACGCACGCCAATGCCACATGCGGCATGTGGAACGCACGCCAAGGCCACATGCGGCATGTGGAACGCACGCCAATGCCACATGCGGCTTTGATGGCATCTTCCCTTTAAACTGCCATGGTTTTTGTTGCAGCCGCTCCTGTGCCGTCCCTGCGGTGTTCATATATGTTATGGTTCCAAAAAGAATTAATTTGTAAAAAAAAATGTTTCACTTGTTAAAAAATAGTAAAATGTGTCTTCTGCTTTGTTTTTCTTTTTACAAGAATTGTTGGAGCCAATTTTTCATTAGAAACGTTTTAATATCGGCTTTTTCTGGTGTTTTTCTTGTAATATAGGAAAGCCTAAGGCCAGAAATAATCCCCATAAATCACTGTACATGGAGACTTTGGGATCAGATCATTTCTGTCCGCGTTGATTGTGTAAACAAAAAATCTTTTCGAAAAGCCTCAAACTTCTGTGTGTGACTCAGAGCTGAGATCTAACGTGATAGAAGATTCCAGTGCGGGGAAGACGGGAAACCTTCATATAGACGGCCGGTGGGGATGGAGGCAGTGACCGACTCTGGTCAAATCTGTCTCTAGAGCCGTAATAGGAGATGAAGATGTCGTCCCCATCATGAAGGAGTTATTTCTCATGTCGCGTGTAATGAATATCTCCTGCAATATTGCTAATGCCGATTCCAGTGCCGGTAATGAGACGAGAATTAGCGTTATGGAAGATGAGTCTATGAGGAACATGTTCAGCTGCCGACTCCGAGGTGGAAACTGCTTGTTGTCTGTGGCCTAAATATATAGGTTTTATTAGTAGATGTCAGGGAAGAAAACTAAACCCTGTAAAATAATAAATCTCATATGTTTCCCTTATTATCTCCAGTAATTGTATTATTACACAGGATTCTTATGATGTTACATCGGATCATCTTCTCATTCAGGTCTCTACAATATCGGATCCTCTCAGTGAAGATCTTCTACAAAAGAGAATTTTCCTGATTTACCCATCAAGGACGGATATGGACAGAGACAAGATGGCGGAGAGGATATTACACCTCACCCTAGAGATCCTCTTCCGTCTCACTGGAGAGGTGAGAGATTCTGATGATGTCACATTACATCATTCTTATCTATGGGAATAACAGATGGACAGAACTGGAGAGGTGAGGACTCTGGAAATGTCTGGAGTGAGATTTATTAATGTGTCCTCCATAACCAGGATTACACAGTGGTGAAGAAGACCTCTAGTGATCGCTGTCCGGACCCTGTGTCTGAGGGATGGGGAAGACCCCTGAGCCCAATCACGGGGCCTCCACCTCACCCCCTGATCCATGAGGACATCAATGACCAGAAGATCCTAGAACTCATCTACAAGATGACTGAGCTGCTGACTGGAGAGGTGACACTGCTGGGAATGCTGGGACATTATACAGTAACGCTATGAAGGGATCGGGGGATGACGGTATATCATTGTATGTGTCAGGTTCCTATAAGGTGTCAGGATGTCTCTGTCTATTTCTCCATGGAGGAGTGGGAGTATTTAGAAGAACACAGCGATCTGTACAAGAACGTCATAATGGAGGTTCCCCAGCCCCTCACATCTCCAGGTAATAGACAGGACTAAATACACACGGCCTATAATTATCTGTATGTAGAGAATGAATTCAGTCCCTGTATGTGTTTCCTCCAGATCTATCCAGTAAGAGGACAACACCAGAGAGATGTCCCCGTCCTCGTCTTCCACAGGACTGTAACCAAGAAGATCCCAGTGCTCCTCAGGATCATCAGGTAGATGGAGAGAAGGTGTCAGGAGATCTCCCCTATGATGTGTAGACGGCTGTGAAGGTCTTGTGCTCAGTCTTGTTTTATCCACCAGTATTATATGTTTTATACTTGTGTAATGAGAGCGGTGGAGATGGCAGGATTAGAGCTGATCATAGATGGGACGTCTCCATCTGTCTGTGACTTTTACAATATTTGTTTCAGGGTGAAGATCTGACCCATATTAATACTACAGAGACACATGTGAGAGATGATGAGCGGTGTAAAGAGGAGATTCCCACATATGACTACCCAGGTGAGTAGTAACCACTGAATGCAGAGAAGTCACAGATTCCTCTCAGTCACCGGCTGTCGCTGCTTTATCGGTGGTGTAGTCCGGCCGTATTACCATGATCACCATTTTGCCTCTAGACCTCAACATTCTCCTCCACCCAAAACTGTTCAAATGACTTTGGGCATTGAAAGCCCTTTTCTATAGAACTTACAACCTGGAGGATCCACATAACTCCTGGGATTAGTGTGAGGGTGATCCCTTAAAGCGAGATCTATATGATTGCTTGTACCTGACCCAATATAGGCCGAGTGCACACTTCAAGAGTCACACCGAACACAGAGTTAGATGTCTACTCCTTTCTCAGCAAAGGCTTGCACACAACTGAAGTTTATTCTTATGACAAAGTGACAGGAAATGGGTGTCACACAATCTCCTGAGTAGCCAGTGTCAGTCTATGATAGGTCCATTTCAACTTCACTTCCATATATGGTATCCAGTATCTCAGCTTCTGCATTCCAAGGATTCCTTCCAGGATGTTGTCTGAAGACACAGACGCCATCTTGGTATACCATATCTGAACTGACTTATATAAGGTTTAATAATTGATTTCATTATCCATTCTCTCCTTCACATTAGGAGACGCTGACCATTACCTGCCCAGATCTGTAACTATAAAGCCAAATGACAGCGTACGTAGAATGTGCTGACAAGATAGAAAATCACTTGTAGAAAAATCTTATGCTGGGCCTGTAAGAGAAAGCGGAGGGTAATGATGCTGTTGGCTTCCTAGATCCCTGAGATCTTATCGGACGAATCTTCTCTCCCTTCTGTGCTGCTGAATGTCTCATGGTCCCTACAAGACAAGGTCCAGTCTTTCTGACCAAACTTCCCTTTTATGAGCGACAACAGTAAATGTGCAGTGAGGCCAAGTGTGAATTTCTGTCCAGTAACAGCAGAGTTTCCCTTTATCCTGACTTTTCAATTTGTATTAAAACCAACTAACTTCAGGAGGATTGTGATAAACTACAGGACAAACATTCCACCTGTGCCATGATAGATCTCTAAGCTGTGCGTGGCCGATGGCTGTAATATACATTTATTCCCGCCTGCAGGAGATGTGTTGGCTCCAGCCCTGATTTCATGGATTCCCTCCACGTCATAAATTACATTGTTTTTGATCCTAAGGAATTCAGATTACTGCACAATCTCTCCTGAAATGGGGAGCAATATTATTATCTCTAATCTTCTGGTCAGGATTCATAGTAGCTCCAATAATCCACCATAAATGAGGGCAACTCTGGTTTACTGTTTAATCTCTATTTGTAGCTTTCAGTTAATGAGATTCTCGTGCTCTGGGGCGGGGCTGTGGGCGTGCCTGTGGGTGGGGCTGTGGGCGGGCCTTTATGTGGTGCTCTGATTACATATTCATCTGTATTGGCTTATGACAGGTCACTGATCCCTCACTGACCTGCCCCCCATTTTTATATAATAATAATCCTTATATAGCGCCAGCATATTCCTCAGCGCTTTACAGTTTAACAGTTTCAAAACACAAGTCATAAGTAATGTTAACAATACAATAATTAAAGCAAAATAAGCCGACCCTGCTGGTGAGAGCTTACAATCTACAATGAGGTGGGGGAGATACAGAGTACAGGTGTGTATTTACAATGATGGTCCAGCCATCTTGAGGGAGTGAGGGATAGATGGAGATAGATACACACGCACACTTACACATACAATGACTTTGATTAGTGAACGTGATAGGCCGCTCTGAAAAAATGTGTTTTAAAGGAACGCCTGAGACTATGCAAATTGTGGATAGTCATTTCTTGGGGTAGAGCATTCCAAAAGATTGGCGCAGCGCGGGAGAAGTCTTGGAGTCAGGAGTGGGAGGTACTGATTAGTGCAGATGCTAGTCGAAAGTCGTTTGCAGAGCGCAACAGTCAGGCCGATAGACAGAAATGAGGGAGGAGATGTAGGGGGGTGCTGCACTGTGGAGAGCTTTGTGGGTGAGAACAAGTACTTTGAATTGGATCCTATAATGAATGGGCAGCCAGTGTAAGGATTGGCAAAGAGCGGACGTGTCCGAGTACCGATTAGCCAGATGGATGACCCTGGCTGCTGAATTAAGGATGGACTGGAGAGGGGATAGTGGAGTAACGGAGAGGCCAATTAATAGAGCATTGCAGTAATAATAATCTTTATTTTTTATATAGCGCTAACATATTCCAGTTTGCACACATCATCACTGTCCCCAATGGGGCTCACAATCTAAATTCCCTATCTTTGGAATGTGGGAGGAAACCGGAGTACCTGGAGGAAACCCACGCAAACACGGGGAGAACATAGAAACTCCTTGCAGATGTTGTCCTTGGTGGGATTCGAACCCAGGACTACAGCGCTGCAAGGCTGCAGTGCTATCCACTGAGCCACCATGCTGCCCATAATCCAGGCGGGAGTGGATCAATGCTACAGTGAGGGTTTTTGTTGTTTCCATGGTGATAAGGCAGATTCTAGAGATGTTCTTTAGGTGTAAGCGGCAATAGCGGGCATGAGATTGTATATGGGATGTGAAGGAGAGATTGGTGTCAAACATAACACCCAGACAGCGCGCCTGCTGCCGTGGCGTTATTATGGTGCCACCCACGAGAGGGAAATGTCAGATTTAGGGAGGTTAGTAGACGGCAGGAGTAGAAGAATTTCAGTTTTTGAGAGGTTGAGTTTCAGATAGAGAGCGGACATGATGTTGGAGACTGCGGACAAACAGTCACTGGCGTTCTGTAGTACAGCGGGGCTAAGGTGGGGGGATGACATGTATAATTGTGTGTGTCATCAGCATAAAGATGTTACTGAAAGACAAATCTGATGGTTTGTCCAATTGGGGCGGTGTAGCGAGAGAAGAGGGCCAAGGACTGAGCCCTGAGGTACCCCGACATTGAGAGGAAGAGGAGATGACGTGGAGCCAGAGAACAAAACTCTGAAGGAGCAGTCGGAAAGATAGGAAGAGAACGAGGAGAGAGCAGTGTCCTTAATGCCCAGTGATTGGAGCCTAGAGAGTAGGAGACGGTGGTCAGCAGTGTCGAAAGATGCAGAAAGGTCGAGAAGAATGAGCAGAGAGTGGTGACCATTACGTTTTGCTGTCAGAAGGTCATTGGTCATTTTGAGTGCAGTTTAAGTCAAATGTAGGGGCGGAAGCCGGACTGTGAAGAGTCTAGGAGGAAGTGAGTGGAAAGGTAATGGGTAAGCCGGGAGTAGACTAGGCGCTGCAAAAGTTTAGAGATGAAGGGGAGATTGCAGACTGGTCTGTAGTTAGTGCAGGATGGGTTGAGAGCGGGTTTCTTTAGTAATGGAGTAACGATGGCTTGTTTGAAGGAGGATGGGAAAATGCCCGAGGAGAGGTTAAAGATTGTAGTTAGGTGAGTTGTGATGACTGGAGAGAGAGACTGGAGGAGATGTGAGGGAATGGGGTCGGTCGTGCATGTAGTCGGACGAGAAGAAGACAGGAGTCTGGAGACTTCTTCTGTGATGGGCTCAAATGTGGAAAGTGAGCCATGGGAATCACAGCACTTGGTGGTTGGGTGCAGATTTCCTGACGGATATTATCTATTTTTTCTGTAAAGTGGGAGGCCAGGTCATCAGCACAAATGTCTGTGATAGGGGCTTGTGCTTTTGACCTGAGGAGGGAGTGAAAGGTGTCAAAAAGTTTCTTGGGGTTGTTGGCTAGTGAGGAGATCAGGGTGGTGAAGTAGTTCTGTTTGGCGAGGTGAAGGGCAGCGTTATAGGTTCTTAACATAAATTTGAAGTGGATGAAGTCTTCTGGTGTGCAGGTTTTTCTCCATAGGTGTTCAGCACTCCTAGAGCATCGCTGGAGAAGTTGAGTTTGTGATGTGAGCCAGGGTTGTTTTACTCTGTGTTTGGAGGTTCTGAGGGTGAGGGGAGCTACTTGGTCAAGGGTGCTTCTAAGAGTGTCGTTGTAGTGATGAACAGCCAGATCAGTACAGGAAAAAGAGGAGATTGGGGACAGTGATGAGTGTAGTCTCTTATAGACGCTACTACGCAGGCGCCGCCATCGCCGGTGACAATTTGCTGGATGTAATTTTTTTCTAAGCCTCCCAATAGCCACAATATTATAGGCATTATCACCAATAATATCAATGCTATTATATGCGTTATGTAATAATGGGGGGCAGGTCAGTGAGGGATCAGCGACCTGTCATAAGCCAATACAGATGAACATGTAATCAGAGCACCACATAAGTCTCATTGACAGTTACAGGAATCGTTTGATTGCAGTGATTGCCTCAAAAGGTTGTGCAACAAAATATTAACCCTTTCACGCCAGAGCCTGTTTTTGCCTTTGTGACCAATTTTTTCAGCTCTGACCAGTGTCACTCTATGAGGTCATAACTCTAAAATGCTTCAACGAATCCTGGTGATTGTGAGAATGTTTTCTTGTGACATATTGTACTTTATGGTAGTGGTAACATTTATGTAATATGACTTGCGTTTATTTGTTAAAAAAAGGAAATTTCACAAATGTTGAAAATTTTGCAATGTTCACTTTTTTTTAATGCTCTTAAATCAGAGAGTCATATCGCACAAAATAGTTAATAAATTAACATTTCCCACATGCCTACCATCAGCACAATTTTGGAAACAATTTTTTTTTTTGTTAGGAAGTTATAAGAGTCAAAAGTTGACCAGCGATTTCTCATTTTTACAACAAAATTTACAAAACCATTTTTTTAGGGACCACCTCACATTTGAAGTGAGTTTGGGGGGTCAATATGACAGAAAATACCCAAAAGTGTCACCATTCTAAAAACTGCACCCCTCAAGGTGCTCAAAACCACATTCAAGAAGGTTATTAACCCTTCAGGTGCTTCACAGGAATGAATGGAATGTGGAAGGAAAAAATAAACATTTCTATAACAAGAAATTTCCTTTAGACCTAATTTTTTTTACTTTCGCAAGGGTAACAGGAGAAAATGGATTATACATTTTGTTTTGCAATTTCTCCTGAGCATGCCGATGATACCCCATATGTGGGGGAAATCTACTGTTTGGGCACACACGGCAGGGTTGAGAAGGGAAGGAGCGATATTTAACTTTTTGAATGTAAAATATGCTGGAATAATTAGTGGTTGCCATGTCGTGTTTGGAGAGCCCCTGATGTGCCTAAACAGTGGAAACCCACAACAAGTGACCCCATTTTGGAAACTAGACCCCCCCCCCAAGGAAATGTGTGATGGGCGTTTTGAGCTTCCAAGGGCTTCTTAGAAGTTAATTACGTAGAGCCGTGAAAATAAAAAGTCTTTTTTTTTCCACAAAAAATGATCTTTTCGCCCTCCGTTTTTTTTTTCCAAAGGGTAACAGGAGAAATTGGACCCCAAAAGTTGTAGTGCAATTTGTCATTGGTGTGCTCCAATTCAAGAGCACTAGGGACAGCGCTAGTACTTGGCATTCCCTTAGTTGGAGACATTTCTCCAGAAGCGCTATTTGTCCTTCTTGTTGTACTGGTCCCTGTGTGTGAGGATGGATCAGAATCAATGCTCATTTCTGAGCTGCTACTAAAGCCCTCAAAATCCACATCGCCATCTGACACTGCACTTTCTTCACTGTCAGAACATAAAAGTGCATAAGCCTCCTCTGCACTATAATACTGATGGACCATTTTAACCATTTAACCCTAACAGTAACCCTAACTTTAGTCTAACTTTAGCCTAACAGTAACCCTAACAATAACCCTTACTTTAGCCTAACAGTAACCCTAACTTTTGCATTAACTGCAACCTGCCTTATCTGTTTTTCTGTTGACAGATGAAGTGAATGCCATTACTCCAGATATATCATCATCCATTCACAGCAAAGATCTGTCATCTGATCCTATGAAACAGGTCCCATCTTCTGATTCATTACTGACTACTAAGGAAAATCAAAGTCGCAAAAGAGGCATTAAAAAACAAACTGCTCCTAAAGCAAAGAAGCCATTCTCATGTTCACAATGTGGGAAATGTTTTAACCACAAAGGGACTTTTATTAGACACCATAGAACTCACACAGGGGAGAAGCCTTTTTCCTGTTCAGAATGTGGGAAATGTTTTAACCAGAAAGGGAATCTTGATGAACACCAAAGAACTCACAAAGGAGAGAAGCCTTTTTCATGTTCAGAATGTGGGAAATGTTTTACTCAGAATTCAAGTCTTGTTAAACATCAGAGAATTCACACAGCAGAGAAGCCATATTCATGTTCAGAATGTGGGAAATGTTTTACTCAGAATTCAAGTCTTGTTACGCATGAGAGAATTCACACAGGGGAGAAGCCTTTTTCCTGTTCAGAATGTGGGAAATGTTTTAACCAGAAAGGGAATCTTGATGCACACCAAAAAACCCACACAGCAGAGAAGCCATATTCATGTTCAGAATGTGGGAAATGTTTTACTCAGAATTCAAGTCTTGTTACGCATGAGAGAATTCACACAGGGGAGAAGCCTTTTTCCTGTTCAGAATGTGGGAAATGTTTTAACAATAAATCAGATTGTGTTAAGCACCAAAAAACCCACACAGGAGAGAAGCCATATTCATGTTCAGAATGTGGGAAATGTTTTATCCGAAAATCACAATTGGTTAATCACCATGGAACTCACACAGGGGAGAAGCCTTTTTCCTGTTAATGTGGGAAATATTTTTACCAGAAAGCGCTTCTTGATCGCCATCAGAGCAGTCACACAGAGGAGAAACCTTTTTCACTTTCTTAATGTGGGAAATGTTTTACTTGGAAATCAACTGTTAATAAACATCAGAGATGTCACATAGGGGAGAAGCCTTTTTTATGTTCATAATGTTGGAATAGTTTTAGCCAAAATTGAATCTTCTTAAATGGGTTGTCTCCTGTCATTCCTCATGTTTGCTGACAAAAGGATAAAACTAAGTTTTATTAATTCCAAATATAAAACTATACCCATAATTCATCCCCTGAAGGTTAGTCAATAGGTGACTAATAGAAAAAACATGTACCCCACAGTTCAGTACAGTACATAGGGTGAGGTGATGTATACACTCACTCTCCAAGCCTCTCATTTCTATGGGTTTCATCGTCCTCACCAAAGACGACTCATCAGGAGACTATTTAATATTGATCTATATTCAAACGAGACTAGACAAAAAAAAACTAAAATCATTTATCATGTTATCCAAAACAGTCAGAAAACTAGCCCCATATTGGCAGATCCCAGACCTCAGACTATATACTGTGTAAGTTTATAAGCCAGTCCAGTGTCAGGAATAGATAGTATGTGACAATACAGTATAATTCTTGTGTTTTTCTCCTATAGGGACTGCCCTAGTTTGGTAATGTAACTGCTGTTAATTAGTAGTGCAGACAAATTGTCCAGACTAAACTCAGTCTTCAGACGGCCCAATATGTACCACTCAGGGAAAACTTACCTGCTCCAAAGATCATTAGCAGCTTCTAACTAATGGCCATGCTGCAGTCTGTCGGGAAATGAGTGCAATATCGTTATAAAGACTAGGGATATGTGCAATCATAATGTCTGGGAGATCTGTGCCATTATTTAGTATGAATATGGAAATTATCTCTGAAAGGTAAGTGCTCCCTGAGCGGTATATACGGTATTTTCACATACTATCTATTCCTGACACTGGAGTGACTTATAAACTTACAAAGTATATAGTTTGAGTTCTGGGATCTGCCAATATGGGGCTAGTTTTCTGACTGTTTCGGATAACATGATACATGATTTTAGGGTTTTCTTCATCTAGTCCCGCTTGAATATAGTTCAATATCAAATAGTCTCCTGATGAATGAATGAATGAATGAATCCAATGAATATTCATTTCTCTTAAGTAGTGGCACACATGACCGCCAGCAGCAGCAGGAAGCCGGTGGCTGACACTGCGCACTACTGAAGAGTAATGAATACTCACCGCTATCTCTGATGAACAGTCCCGGTGAGCACTCCGGCAGCTGTGCAAATAACGCTATAACAACGCATTCCCATGCAATCCTATGGGAATCCGCAATTGCTGTGCCCATGCCGTGGATTTTTCCGCTGTAGAATCGCATCGCAGTAAAATCCGCACCATGTCCATTAATTTTGCGGAATCTCGGCGATTCCGCTGCTATAGCATTGCATTGAAACGCTCACTTTACACATGTGGCTATGCCCACTATACGTAAAGTGAGTGCTTCATGTGCGGATGGTACCCAGGGTCTGGAGGAGACTTTCCTCCATGCCCTGTGTACCATATTTCTGTACAAAATAGAATTAAAATTAAAAAAATGGATATATCTACCCTCTGTCGGCCCCCAGCGATGCTGCCAGCAACTTCCGTTCCCAGGGATGCATTGCGCGAATGACCTTTGTGACGTCACGGTTGTCATCAGAGGTCATTCGCGCAATGCATCTCTGTGAACAGAAGTTGCTGGCAGCGTCGCTAAGGACCTGGAGGACTTTGGGGGATGACAGGGTAAGTATACACATATTTTTTTATTTTTAACATTCTATATTTTACTACTGATGCTGCATAGGCAGCATCAATAGTAAAAAGTTGGTCGCACTATGCTTGACAAGTGGGACCAACCTGTATCACTTTTTCAAGCGATGCTTCAAATCGGTTGGAAAGGGCTAGCATTATGGAAGCTAAAAACGCTTGCAAAATGCTTGTGTTTTGCCGGAAAACGCTTGCAAATTCCGCATGCATTTTACCCACGGCAGGGAGTTGTGGAAATGCTGCAGACAATTTTGCAGCATTTCTGCAGCGTGGGCACATAGCCTAAAACAATTGCTGGCATCGGAGCAGGATGCTGTGAGGGAGCCCTGGGTAGGTAAGTGTAATTTTTTTTTTTAATATTTTCTGATGGGGCCATGCATAACAGGACCGGGATGGGGCCCTGCATACTAGGATGAGATGGAGGCCCTGCATACCAGGATAAGGATGGGGCACTGTATACCAGGATAGGGATGTGACCACGCATACTAGCATAGGGATGAGGGTGATCATTTCTGCCAGGATAGGGATGAGTGATCCATGCATACTAAGTAAGGATGAGATGGCCATGTGTATCAAGATGGGGGTGAGGGGACCATACATACCAGGATAGGGGATATTAAGTACAGAATTGACCACACTTTTTGCGTTAATTTTTTTCCTAATTTCCTGCTCTAAAACCTAGGTGCATCTTTTAGTCCAAAAAATACGGTATATATATTTTTTTTTTTCAAAGGACTCATTCTTCATGTTTGGCCTCATTAAAATAAAAACACTCATACTCCGCTGGCGTGCCGGCTCCACTTCAGCGGTGTCGAGACTCACTGTCCCGGGGCATATGTGAGGTTGTCACATCACACGAGCCCTGCACCCAATCAGCAGCAGCTTTCACTGTTCCTTCACACGTATTGAACATCAACAGGAGGCCAGGGCTGCGGCTGCTCTCTGACGGCCTCATGATGCTTGATTTGTCTGAAGGTGGGGACAGTGACGTCAGCGCTGATTGGGCACAGGGCTCACATGATGTAAAAACCTCAAAAGAGCCCCAAGAACACAAGTGCCGACACCACTGCGACGGTGCCAGCATGGGAGGTTTGGGTAAGTGTTTTTATTGTAACAGGACCAAACATGAGGAATGAGAAGGGGTTGTCCAACTAGTTGTCAACCTCTTTATCAAAAATCCCACACAGGGAAAAGTCATTATTATACCTAGAGCGTGAGAAATGAATTACAGGAAAATCATTTTTTGTTGACCTTCAAAAATAACTCCGACGAGGAGAACCTATATATATTATTCACAAATTGTACAAGAACATGATGCACGCGGCGTGCGTTCAAGGATGGAATATTGTATGGAAGTTTTATAGGATAAATTCAAGGATGAATATTATATGGGAGTTTATTCGGACTCCCATGACAGCACCACGAGAGAGGGGATCCGCCCTTCGGGAACAGGAAACCTACAGATACATAAGGGCGGCACCTCTCCCACGCATCAGTTGGTTTCCTGTTCCTGAGGGGACGGGATCCTACAGACCGGATCCCAGGCCGGCCGGCCGGTACAGGTAGCGAGGGGGTCTCCTACCTCGGCCTGGTGCGGAGCTCCTGGAGGACGCCACTGTGGCTCAGGATGGGTGGCACGGTGGTGGTGGATACAGCAGGGAGCGGCTTCCGGAGGAGGTCCGTCTCCATATGTGCGCCGCCGCCGGTAAGTATGCCCCCTGGGGGCTCCCAGCTCCGGCGGTGCGATCGCGGTGGATTGAGGGGGGCCGGCGCAGCTGCAGGGTGCTGGGGCCGGGGAGTGCTCCATGGTGGAGCGCCCGGGCGTCCCGCGTGACTTCAGGTCACGTCGGAATCGTGGTGACGTCAAGGGGCGGAGCCTCGGGGCGCTTCCGGGTCGGCGGCGCCACTGCGCAGGCGCGGGGACCCAAGATGGCGGCGCCCATCGGGAGGACGCCGGTAAGCGCCGGTTCCCCTGCCCAAAGCGGCGCCAGCTGGGGAGGGGGGCCCTATTAGGGGGGAGGGCACGGCAAGAGGAAATCTGTCCGGAGGAGGGGTATATAGGCAGGACCCTAGATGGGTGCCTTGCCTTGGCCACATTATTGCAAGCCAGTAATGGAGAGCAATCAGGAGCAGCAGCAACGGCGGCAACAGCGACAATCTAAACTGCTGCCCCTGGATGACCTTAGGCAGGTCAAACAGAAGAAGAAAGAGGCCCGTGACAGTAAGGAGCATCCGGGACGAAGTGACCAGTCCAGTCATAAAAGCTCCTCTAGGCGGTCAGGAGCAGCGACTGAGAAAAATCCCCCTCATTCTCCGGTACTTGATTGTGGCACTGGTAAGTGATCTTCGTGAATGTTCACTCAGTGACGGGGCCTCCTTCTGTGTTTTATTCTAGGGGAAGAAAGCTACGAGTAAAACCAGACACAGGGAATGCGCACTCTGTGCATGCCCGTTACCAGATTCATGCCCCAAAAAGTTATGTCCCCCCTGTATCCAGCAGACAGTGGCGTAGGAGTCGCCCGCAGTAGCGGCATGTTTAAGGGATATAGTAAGGGCAGAGATGAAGGAAACCCTAAAATCCCTGTCCCAACCAGAGAGTGTAAGGGGTGAGGACCTGGTGGAGTCGGATTCCTCGACAGAGTGGAGGAGAAGTAAGGGCTCCCATATTTCATTTCCCTCGTCCTCAGAAGAAGAGGACTCTGGTCGGTTTTGCCTGCCGCTCGACCGAGTAGACAAATTGGTACAAGCGGTCAGAGGAACAATGGAGGTGGAGGAGCCGAAGCCTCAATTCAATTATCCATGCAGGATGTGATGTTTGGGGGGCTGGAGCAGAGGAAGCGTAGGGTCTTCCCACTAAGCGAAAAGATCCAGGATCTCATCCGCAGAGAGTGGAAAAAGCCAGATAAAAGAGGGTCGCTACCACCAGCCCTCAAGCTTAGATATCCCTTTGACGATTCAGCAATGAATACTTGGGACAAGGCCCCCAAATTAGATGCAGCTATTGCGAAAGCATCGAAAAGATCCTCGCTACCCTTTGATGACATGGGGTCCCTTAAAGATCCTCTAGACAGGAAGGCAGATACCTTCCTTAAAAATACCTGGGAAATGGCAGCCGGTTCCTTAAGACCAGCAGTAGCATCGACTTGCACGGCCAGGTCCATGGTGGTCTGGTTGGACCAGATAGAGTCGCAGTTAAAACAAGGAACATCTAGACAGGAAATCCTTGGGGCCCTACCAATAATCCAGGATGGCGCAGCCTTCCTAGCAGATGCCTCGGCTGATGCAGTCAGAATGGCCGCCAGGGCAGCAGGACTCTCTAATGCGGCTCGGAGAGCCCTGTGGCTGAAGTACTGGCCGGGAGATATTCAGTCCAGGGCGAAACTCTATACTATCCCGTGTGAGGGGGAATATTTATTCAGAGCAGTCCTGGACGAACTACTGGAGAAGGCCGGGGATGATAAAAAGAAATTCCCAAATCTTTTGTCCCCATCTTACCGACGTCTGTTTAATAGAAGGAGATTCGGTCAAGGGAGAAGGTGTAACCCTTCACCTAATAGAGACCGTCCCAGATGGGAGGATAGAAGAAGAGGTACGGGCTTCATGTTCAGACGCTCGTCGAGAGAGCGAAAAAGACAGAACCAATGACTAGCAATTCCCGTGGGGGGTAGACTGTCATCCTTCCTCCCAGCATGGCTACAGGTCACCAATAGTGACTGGGTGCGGAATGTGATATCCGCCGGACTCAGATTGGAGTTCACTCAAGTCCCACGGGATACCTTTAAACCAACACCCTTAACCTTCTGATAGAGGTTCCAGAGTCTGAGAGAGGAAGAGGATTCTACTCTCCCTTATTTCCTAATCCAAGAGCCGGATAAAACATTCAGAACGATTATTTGCGTTTCCTTAAAGAATTTTTGGTTAAACGCACCTTTAAAATGGAATCCATTAGTTCTACAATAAAGATGCTGTTTGAAGGGTGGTTTATGGCGGTAGTGGACTTAAAAGACGCATACTATCATGTGCCCATCCACGCAGATTTCCAGCATTTCCTGAGAGTGGCGGTATCAATAGACGGTATAATCCGTCATTATCAATATAGAGCCCTTCCCTTTGGTCTCTCAGCAGCTCCCCGGGTATTTACAAAAATAGTGGCCGAAGTTATGGCTCATTTATGGGAAGTTGACATCTTAATTATCCCATACTTGGATGATTTTTTGATTGTGGGAAATTCAGTGGACCATTGTCTATCTCAGATAAAAAAAGCTAAGTCCAGATTAGAGAACCTCGGATGGATAATAAATTACGAGAAGTCCCGATTTCAGCCCTTAAAGGTCCAGAAGTTTCTAGGCTTGCTGTTAAATTCAGAAACTCAGCAGTGTCTGTTACCCGTAGATAAATTACAGCAGCAGGTTCTTCGGGCAATCGATAGACCCTCCATGACCTCCAGGCAGGCCATGTTCCTGTTAGGCTCCCTAACCTCATGTATCCCAGCGGTCAAGTGGGCACAATTCCACACTAGGGCCCTTCAGAATGACGTCCTGGTTAATAGCAGAACCTTAGAGGGCTTCTTGCAGGGTCAGGTATTGCTAAGCCCCTCAACTATTACATCTCTTAGGTGTTGGCTCGATGTCGGAAATTTAGCCTCGGGGGTGCCCTGGGTGATACAGATAACCCGCGTAATAACCACAGACGCTAGTCCTTGGGGTTGGGGGGCCCATATGGGGGACATAGTGGTACAGGGACAGTGGGACTCCGATGCTGAGATCTAATCTAACCAGAGGGAGCTGCTGGCGATTGAATTGGCCATTAAAAAACTCATTATGTATCTACAGGGCCATCATGTGAGGGTACTCTCGGACAACCAGCTAGCGGTAGCCTATGTCAACCACCAAGGTGGAACCCGCTCCAACGCCCTGATGCCGATAACGGAACGTCTCCTTCAGATAGCAGAGAAAAATTTTCTATCTTTAACCGCGCTCCACATCAGCGGAAAAGAAAGCATGAAGGCAGACTTTCTAAGCTGCAGGGCCCTAAGGCAGGGAGAATGGGCCTTAAACTCAGACATCTACAACCAGATTGTCCGCAAATGGGGTCAACCGGAGGTGGACCTCTTTGCCACCAAGGAAAACAGGAAGGAAAAACTTTGTTCCCTAAATCCCAGGGAAAATCCACTGGCCGTGGACGCCCTCCTAATAAAATGGGACTTCTCGCTGGCTTATGCGTTTCCGCCTTTGAATCTTCTACCTCTGGTAGTGAGGAAGATCAGGGAAGACAGGGCAAGAGTCATATTGATTGCCCCCTTCTGGCCCAGAAGGACCTGGTTTGCATGGTTGAGGACCATGTCAGTAAGCGATCCTTGAGTACTGCCGAACCTTCCAGATCTCCTCTACCAGGGGCCAGTCAACCACCCACAAGTAGCGGGACTCCGTTTGACGGCATGGTGTTTGAGAGGACACTATTGAGGGATAGAGGGTTCTCAAAAAATGTAATCGATACACTCCTAAAAAGTAGGAAACAAACCACCACAGGTATATATGCTAGAACCTGGAGGCGATTCCTGTTCACCTGTGAGTTTAATATCAGGGATGGAATACCCGTAAAACAGATTCTAGAATTCCTCCAGAGGGGTCTCGAGTTGGGCCTTTTCACTAGTACATTGAAAGTACAAGTTTCAGCTTTAGGGGCCCTATTTGCATGCGACATTGCCGGTAACCATTGGGTAGCGAGATTCATTAAGGCAGTTACCAGATCGAGACCCATACTCAAAGATAGGTGTATGCCTTGGGTCTTAAATTTAGTCTTGACAGCCATGACAGAAACCGTTTGAACCTCTGGATTCTGCTTCACTAAAAATGATATCACTTAAGACAGCCTTTTTGGTAGCAATAACATCTGCATGTAGAATAAGCGACATACAGGCACTTTCCAGATTGCCCCCTTACACAGAATTCTTACAGGATAGAGTAATCCTAAGGCCAGACCCGGCATACCTTCCCAAGGTAGCATCTCATTTTCATAGGACACAAGAGATAGTTCTGCCTTCCTTCCTCCCTAATCCAACCAATCCTAAAGAACAAAAACTTCAGGCTCTAGATGTTAAGAGATGCCTACTTAAATATTTAGCAGCCACAGATCCTTGGAGGAAGGAGAACGCATTATTTTTATCCTTCCAAGGTCCCAGGAAAGGGTATAGAGTGTCAAAGCGCACGTTAGCAAGGTGGATTAGGGAGGCTATCTCTCTTGTCTACACAGCAGGTGGTGGTCCGGCTCCACAGAACCTGAGGGCGCATTCCACTCGTGCCATGGCATCATCCTGGGCAGAGAGATCGGGAGTATCAATTGACCAGATATGTAAGGCGGCCACCTGGTCATCTCCTTCCACCTTTTTTAACCACTATCGGTTAGACATGGGTGCCTCCTTAGATCTCACCTTTGGGCTAAGGGTGCTGCAGGCTGTAGTCCCTCCCTAAATTAGTTTACATCTCTGTAATTCTCTCGTGGTGCTGTCATGGGAGTCCGAATAAAGTATTAAGTTACGTAACGGTATTTTTCGGAAGCCCATGACAGCACCCTTAGTTCCCTCCCTTGTTCACGTATAAGGGTGCACCCCTTTAGAAGATGGTTTTCGCGAGTTCGCCTTATGTGGGAGATGGTTTAAAGAATTGTAAATAGGATAGATAGGTTGTATATATTGTGTATATGCGGTGTACTAACCATGGTAGCCTCTCAAGCTCTGTAATCCAACTGATGCGTGGGAGAGGTGCCGCCCTTTTGTATCTGTAGGTTTCCTGTTCCCGAAGGGCGGATCCCCTCTCTCGTGGTGCTGTCATGGACTTCCGAAAAATACCGTTACCGGTACGTAACTTAATACTTTTATAGCATAAATGAAATACCAACAGAAAATAAGCGACCCAAAACAAATATTTTTCAGTAAAAATAACTCCTCTTTATTAGTTAAAGTATAAAAGAATTGCGCCATTTTCCGATACTTGTCGCGTCTTCATTTTTCATGATTTTGGGTTGGGTGAGGGCTTATTTTTTGTGTGCTGAGCTGACGCTTTTAATGAATACCATTTTGGTGCAAATACGATCTTTTGATCGCCCGTTATTGCATTTTAATGCAATGTTGCGGCGATCAAAAAAACATAATTCTGGTGTTTTGGCTTTTTCTCATTATGCCGTTTAGCGATTGGTTTAATATGTGCATGTTTTATTTTCTTTGTATTGTTTTATTTTGAATGGGGTGGAGGGGTGATTTGAACTTTTATATATTTTTTTCTATATTTCAAAATACTTTTTTGCAACTTTTGGCATTGCGAAGACATACAGCATTGTATCTTAATTAACCAGATGACTATTTTTAGCAAAAGAAGAATAGTAGAATGTTATCTGTATGTTGGCTTTCAAATGTAAGTGTAGATTTCTGGTTGGTCAAGAAAACAGACTTTTGTTTGTGTAAGCCCGTAATATTGACTTTTATTGTGCGCTTATCCTTGATCACTAGTGATGATTGCTGATATGCTAATTTATACATTGTGTTATGGAGCCAGTTTGTTGACTTCTAAAGCAGAGAGGGAAAAACTATGCAAATAGTTTAAATAATCAAGTAATGCTACTTGATCTCATCTCCATTCTTACCCTTCATGTAAATACTCAGACCCAAAGAGTGGTCGTAAATGGCTGCACATCCAGTTGGAAGAATGTCTCAAGTGGGGTACCACAGGGCTCTGTCCTGGGCCCTGTATTGTTCAACATCTTTATCAACGATTTAGATGAAGGAATTGAGGGTAAACTGATTAAATTTGCTGATGACACAAAGCTAGGAGGGATAGCTAATACTAGAGAAGAGAGAGAGAGGATTCAAAAAGATTTAAATAAACTGGAGAAGTGGGCAGCAACTAACAGAATGGTTTTTAACAGGGAGAAATGCAAAGTACTACATCTGGGCAATAAAAATGAAAAAAGCATATATAGAATGGGAGGAATAGGGCTAAGTGACAGCACATGTGAAAAAGACTTGGGTATACTAATAGATCACAGACTGAATATGAGTCAACAGTGTGATGCAGCAGCAAAAAAGGCAAATGCAATTCTAGGATGTATTAACAGAAGCATACAGTCTAGATCACGTGAAGTCATTATTTCCCTCTACTCCTCTTTGGTCAGACCTCATCTGGAATATTGTGTCCAGTTTTGGGCACCACATTTTAAAAAAGACATCAACAAACTGGAGCAAGTTCAGAAAAGAGCGACCAGAATGGTGACCGGTCTGCAAACCCTGTCTTATGAGGAAAGGTTGCAGGATTTGGGAATGTTTAGTTTGCAAAAGAGAAGACTGAGAGGAGACTTAATAGCTGTCTACAAATATCTAAAGGGCTGTCACATTGTAGAAGGATCAACTTTATTCTCATTTGCACAAGGAAAGACTAGAAGCAATGGGATGAAACTGAATGGGAGGAGACACAGATTAGATATTAGAAAAAACTTTTTGACAGAGTGATCAATGAGTGGAACAGGCTGCCACGAGAAGTGGTGAGTTCTCCTTCAATGGAAGTCTTCAAACAGAGGCTGGACAGACATCTGACTGGGATGATTTAGCGAATCCTGCTTTGAGCAGGGGGTTGGACCAGATGGCCCAGGAGGTCCCTTCCAACTCTACGATTCTATGATTCTATACTGAATGAGGGACACTTGTTAAGTCTAAAAATAGGTTACATGCCTCTGTATAAAGAGACTGAGAGAGAGAAACAGCCAGAGATTCTGCCAAGACATCCATACATCTTAAAAGGACCAGAGACAGGACAGCAGCCATTTTACAGCATGACTCCATTACGAGGGACACAGATGTATCATTCTATAGGAAACAACCTAGGGGTTTTCGGCCTGAGTTGGAAGAATACAGATCTCCATTGACCATCACTGAACCTTGGATACATTTGGAGAAGCCAGATTGTGATCCTCAAATCAACTGGCCTTGTATGGACTGTCATCTTCCTACGCTTGTCATTACCTCCTCTTTGTGTGCGTGCCACAGGTGAGGTAGTGACCCTAGAAGATCTGTAGTCACAGCTGCTACCACCCTGGCGAGTCAGTGGAAGGGTGAGACTCAGTAATGTGCATCATCTTGGGTACTGTGCTGGGACTGTTCTATGTGTTATCTGCCTGTTTTGTGGTACAATAAAGCATTGCCACTCTGTTTTACCCTCACCCTGTGTTGCCTGAATAACATTTTGCCCATGTTATAAGGAGAGCGGGAGTTCGGCAGGACGATCCATGGTCCATGCGTTTTCGGCTAGTGGGGGCGCTCATAGCAATTCGGCAGTGACAACCATAGACTTCTGCTGGAGGCCAACGCATCGGTGACCCACAATCATGATGGGGTCACTGAAGGGCGGGATTTCCGGCACGCTTGCTGACGTGCCAGAAAAGATGTGGGCTCAGCGCTGGAGCCCACATCAAATGGAGGGAGTTTGACAATGGCGTACATTTACGCCTGATGTCAGAGAGGGGTTAAAGGGGATTGTTTGGTAATCATGTATACTTACAAGTAATTACAAAAATAACAGCTTCTAATGTTAAATAGTATATAGTTAGGACAAGAAAATATTTGTGTAAACCATGTGTAGATATAAAAATACAGGCAAATGGAGCTCCATCTAGTGACTGTGCAAAAGTCCCATCATAGAGTAAAATGTATCCTAAGAGAGTGTCACTGTCAAGGTGGAAATGAGATTAATGAGAAGGTGACGATCTGATCGCATGCCTTGTAATTTATGCTGGCTTTTAACCTCACTTGTATGGACTAAGTGAAGAATTATATTTCACTATATCGTGGAGCTGGACATTTATCTTCATTACTTTATATGGAGGTTGTGCGTGGCATATACAGGGGTGAGCTGGTATATGGAGGTTGTGCGTGGCATATACAGGTGTGAGCTGGCATATGGAGGTTGTGCGTGGCATATACAGCAGTGAGCTGGCATATGGAGGTTGTGTATGTGAAGCAATGGCTGGGGAGACTACGGTACACAAGATGATGTGCAAACAACACGGTTAATTTATGGACAGGCAAGGAATGAAGTGATAGAGACGTGTAAGCAGAGGTATGCAATGACACAAGACAATTTACAAGAGTGATAATTTTTTGCTGGGCCATCAAATAGCATGGTGCTCCAACTAATACAGAACAATATATTTTCCAACAGGCAAAACACTGTAAACGCAGTATGATGCTACTTTAACTATAGCCTCACTGGCCTCTGCTACGCAGGCCACAGCTGCCGTGCTCTGTCTATTGCAGCCTATCCTAAGCCCTAACGTATACACACAAGGGGTTACACACAAGGGGTTAAAACTCGCAGTAACGTTGAAGCCTCAGTCTAGTCTCGGGGTCCCCCAGCAATACTGTAAGATGGTGCGCACGTCTTTCTGGAAACTCTGAAACGTGGTCTTCTACTTGCTTGAGGGTCCTGGAGATGCTCCTTGAAAATGACATTCCTTTCTTGTATTTCTTCGTGGCTCCTCACAGGACAGCCACCTTTGTTATCCCCAGAAGAGTCTACACAATCTCATAAGTTTAGTCAGACACAGTCTGAGCGTCTTTTCACAGATCCAGGAACGCCAGCTTCCTGCAGCAGCTTCAGCTCAGCACACATGTACAGGAAAAGAGCCCTCCCCTCTCCAGTGCTGGCAGAACAGCACACACAGTCTTTTGCATGGGAGACAGAATGTACCTGTTATGAATGGGTCACCGAGGAGGAAAACAAGACCAAGCTAAGTCACAGAAAACCAGAGAGGTTGGTAACTACACGGATTGCAGAACCCTGAGCCTAACCACACAACTAACAGCAGCCGTGGAGCATACCTACGATGATTCTAGACGCCTCGTCACAGCTGGAGGACTAAATAAGCCAAAAACAAGAAAAGGGGAAATCTAAACTGCCCCAGAGCAGGCCCCAAAGGAATAGACAGCCCCCACACATGTATTGACGGTGAGACAAGATGAAAGCACAAACAGGTAGGAAAATAGGCTGAGCAAATGATGGGGCCCACACTAACTAGAAAGGAAAGGAAAGATACATTCATGCAAAAAAAAACCTGCAAAAATGTCGAATACTTCTGATAGCAAAAAATACCCTGAAGTCACTAGACTTCTCCCACTATATCAGCACTCTGGCATATTCTGAGAACAGAGCAAAAAGAGGCCAATCTAATAAGTGACAAAAAGCAAACTGGCACATACAGTGACAAAAGAATGGAACTTCAGCACAGCCCCAGCCGGGGCTGGCTGACCACACAAAAAACTGAATAGACCAAACCAAAACAAATGTGAACATTAGCAGAGAACACTTAGCTTGAGAAGGCAGGAACTGAACTGGAAACCAAGACCTTAGGAGGCAGGAAAAAAATCACCAGCATGGGAATAGGGAGTCGGCTGTCTTAAATCCAGTCTGAGACTCCAGATGTCCAATCCTCATCCTCATTATCAGGTGGCAGGTCTCTTAATTAGATCAGCTTCATTACCTCCTGCCACCACCAGAGGGAGCCCGGAAAGAGAACTCACAACTCCTCTGTCAGCACAACCAGCTCCCTCACCAGAAACCAGAGGCAGACCAGAAAATGAGTTTGCAACTGTACCCCCCCTTGAGGAGGGGTCACCGAACCCTCATCGATGCCACCAGGCCGTTCAGGATGGGCCCCGGTGAAAAGCACGAACCAACCTATTGGCATCAATGTCAGAGGCAGAGACCCAAGAATTATCCTCCTGGCCATAACCCTTCCATTTGACCAAATACTGGAGTCTCCGTCTAACCAAACGAGAATTCAATATTTTCTCTACCTCATATTCCACATTGCCTTTAACCAATACAGGGTCAGGAGGCGCCGCCACAGGAACTACTGGCTCAACAAACCTCTTCAACAGAGACTTATGAAACACGTTATGGATTTTAAACGCAACTGGAAGAAACAGGATTAAGAATCTCCAAGATCTTATAAGGTTCAATAAATCTTGGCTTGAACTTTGGAGACGCAACCTTCATAGAGATATTCTTTGACGACAACCAAACCATATCGCCCACTTTAAATCGGGGACCAATGGTCCTATGCCGGTTGGAAAACCACTGGGTCTTTTCCTGAGAGTGACAACTTATCCACCACTTGGTCCCAAATCTGCTGCATTCTCTCTACCACAGTGTCCACACCTGGGCAGGTTGAAGATTCCACTTGCCCTGAAGAAAATCGAGGGTGAAACCCAAAGTTACAGAAAAAGCGCGACATCAAAGTGGCAGAACTAGCTCTATTGTTTAGCACAAATTCGGCCAAGGGCAAAAATGAGACCCAGTCATCCTGATCAGCAGATATAAATCATCTCAAATAGGACTTCAAAGTCTGGTTTGTTCTCTCAGTCTGTCCATTGGTCTGAGGATGAAATGCAGAGGAGAAAGATAACTGAATTCCCAGATTGGAACAAAAGGCTTTCCAGAATCTGGAAACAAACTGGACTCCTGTCCGACACAATGTTCTCAGGAATCCCATGCAACCGAACCACCTGTTGTAAAAACAAGGGCACCAACTCTGAGGAAGATGGCAACTTTGGGGGTGGTACAAGATGGACCATCTTTAAAAATCTATCACAAATCACCCAGATAACAGTCATTCTGTGACAGACAGGAAGTTCAGAAATAAAATCCATTGAGATATGGGTCCATGGCCTCTTGGGCACCGGCAGGGGCATCAACAACCCCCTAGAACGAGAACACGGTTTAGACCGAGAACAAATCCCACAGGACTGCACAAAATTCCTGACATCACGAGATAAGGCAGGCCACCAAAAAGACCGACTCACCAAATCTCTGGTACCAAAAATACCTGGATGACCAGCCAATGTGGAGCAATGAACTTCAGACATCACTCTCTTCCTCCACTGGTCAGGAACATACAATTTTCCCATAGGACAATGCTCAGGTTAATCCTCCTGAAATTCCTCCAGGGCGCATCTCAAATTGGGCAAAATGGTAGAAAGAACTACCCCCTCACCTAGTATGGTAGTAGGCTCAGTCACAATAAGAGAATCAGCAAAGAAACTCCTAGAAAGGGCGTCTGCCTTAATATTCTTAGTGCCCGGAAGAAAAGAGACCACAAAATTAAAACGCGCAAAAAACAAGGCCCACCTAGCCTGTCTAGGATTCAAGCGTTTGGCCGACACCAGATAAATCAAATTCTTGTGGTCAGTGAGGACCACAACTTAATGTCTAGCTCCCTCCAACCAATGTCTCCGCTCTTCAAATGCCCATTTCATGGCCAACAATTCCCGATTCCCCACATCATAGTTACGTTCAGATGGGGAGAACTTTCTAGAAAAAAAGGCACAATGATTCATTTTATAAGTCACAGGATCTTTTGGGGACAAAACAGCTCCTGCACCAATCTCAGAAGCATCTACCTCCACCTGAAATGAAAGTGAGACATCAGGTTGCCGTAAAACCGGAGCCGAAGTGAATCTCCGCTTAAGCTCCTGAAATGCCGAGACAGCCTCTGGAGACCAATTCAGCACATCAGCGCCCTTCTTGGTCAAATCAGTCAGTGGTTTCACAATACCAGAAAAATTAGCTATAAATTTACGATAAAAATTAGCAAAATCCAAAAACTTCTGGAGAGCCTTCAAAGAAGTGGGCTGAACCCAATCATAAATGGCCTGTACCTTGGCCGGGTCCATTTCAATAGCCGACTGAGACAAAATAAATCCCAATAATGAAATCCTCTGTACACCAGAGGCATTTCGATCCCTTAACAAGCAGGGAATTCTCCCTCATAATCCGGAACACAGTCCAGACATGTTCCACATGAGAATCCCAATCACTGGAAAAGATCAAAATATCCAGATAGATAATCAAAAACTTATCCACAAAGTCACGGAAAATATCATTCATAAAGGATTGGAAGACAGAAGGGGCACTAGTGAGCCCAAAAGGCATCACCAGGTACTCAAAATGTCCCTCCGGAGTATTAAACGCCGTCTTCCATTCATCACCATGCTTGATGCGAGTAAGATTATACGCCCCCCTGAGGTCAAGCTTAGTAAATCAGCAGGCACTTTTAACTCTGGAGAATAAATCAGAAATCAAGGGTAACGGATACTGATATTTAACCATCATCTTGTTAAGGGAACGATAGTCAATACAAGGTCTTAATGAACCATCTTTCTTAGGCTGGTTTCACATTCACGTTAAAACAACGCTGCGCACTGCGTCGGTAAGCCCCGCCCCGATCCGGCTCCCTGCCCGCCCCATCCGGGATCACCGCCTACTATCGCATTTGCACGCATGCGATCGGCGCACCCTATCTTTAGCATAGGGTGCGCAGATCATGCGCTGCCAGTGTGAAAGTAGCGTGCTGCGCACTTTTGACGGTGCGCCGTGTGCGCCGAAATGCAGCATGTTGCATTTTGGCGCGCACAGCGCACCGTCAAAAAAGCGCAGCACGCTACTTTCACACTGGCAGCGCATGATCTGCGCACCCTATGCTAAAGATAGGGTGCGCCGATCGCATGCGTGCAAATGCGATAGTAGGCGGTGATCCTGGATGGGGCGGGCAGGGAGACGGGGCGGGGCTTACCGACGCAGTGCGCAGCGTTTTAACGCGAATGTGAAACCAGCCTCAGCCACAAAAAATACCCAGCAACTAAGGGTGAAGAGGATGGTCTAATATGACCCTTCTCCAACGACTCCTTAATATAGGATTGCATAGCATCATGTTCGGGTACTGATAAGTTGAAAAGCTGACCCTTGGGAAATTTACACCCAGGCATCAACTCAATTGCACAGGCATAACTCCTATGAGGAGGCAAAGACGCAGACTTACTCTCACTAAATACATCAGAAAAATCAGCCAAATAATCAGGAATATCATGAGACTGAGGAGAGGTGGAGAAAACAGGAATGTCCCTAAGGACACAGTGACAACCCTAACTCACCACAGACAGATTTCCAATCCAAAACTGGATTATGAGTTTGCCACCAGGGAAACCCAGAACAATAGTATCATGCAAATTGTGCAGCACCAAAAATTTACAATTTTCTTGGTGGTCTGGGGCAACTCGCATTATCACCTGGGTCCAGAACTGGGGTTTATTCTCCGCCAGAGGAGTAGCATCAATACCCCTCAAAGGAATAGGCGTCCACAGAGGTATCATGGGAAAACCACAACGTTTAGCAAAGTCCAAAACCATCAGATTCAAAGCAGCTCCTGAATCTACAAAAGCCTTAGCGGAAAATGTGGATAAGGAGCAGATCAGAGTAATTGCCAAAAGAAACTTGGGTTGTACACCGCCCACCAGAAATGTGTGTGCAAAACGTTTCTCTCGTTTAGGGCAGACAGAAATAGTACGAGAGGCGTCTCCACAGAAAAAACAGCTTATTATGCCTTCTAAACTCCTGACGTTGCGCCCTAGACAAAACCCTATCACATCGCATAGGTTCAGAAGCTTGTTCAAAAGGTGGCAGCGCCTCCCATGTAGTTTTACATTCACGTAAACGCCGATCAACTGGAATGGCTAATGACATAGACTCATCAAGACCAGAGGGAACAGGAAATCCCACCATAACATGTTTTACGGTCTCTGATAAACCCTTCCGAAAGAGAGCTGCCAATGCACCATCATTGCATGTAGTAAGGATCGCCCACTTTCGGAATTTTTGACCATATAACTCTACAGTAGAGTTGAGCGAAACGGGTCGAAAAAATTCAAAAGTCGCCGACTTTCGCCAAAGTCGGGTTTCATGAAACGAAACCCGACCTCAGCGTGAGGTCGGCCACGAGGTCGGCGACTTTAGCGCCAAAGTCACGTTTCAAAACATGCTTCAGCGCCCTTTTTCAGCCAATGAGGAAGAGCGGACACTGTGGGCAACGTGATGACATAGGCAGTGGTCCCCACCATCTTTGAGAAGGGCATGCAAGTGATTGGCTTGCTTTGGGGGGCATCACAGGGGGTATAAAAGGGCGTGCACGCCGACCGCCATCTTACTTCTGCTGATCTCAGTATAGGGAGAGATGCTGCAGATTCTGTAGGGAGAGCGTTAGGCAGGGAAGAAGAAAAAAAAATCAGCTGCTGCTGCTAGCGATTTTGCCTGTACAACACACCAGTCACTGTGCAGTGCAAGGGGAGGCTATATTTTGGTGCATCATCTCTGTTGGTTATTAGGCTGCCTTTTAAGGCTACCTGGTAGCTGCATTGCTATGTGCCCACTGCTGAGCAAACTGCTTTTTTCAAAGCAATCCAGATTTTGTTTTGTCCTTGTGAGTTACTGAGCGTTCATTTTTCACACACTGTACAGCGGTGTACGCTCCTCTCTCAGTACCGTGTAACGGCTGTTATCACGGCCACAGTGAAGCTATCTGTGTGTGACTCTGTAAGGATAAGTCGAGGAGTTGTTCCATTCTTACAGACCTCCACATTATAGTTTTGTCTGTTTTTCAAACAGTGTAGTCTATTTGCTGTTTGATTACATTCAAAACTATAGAGCGACAGCGTGTGTCAGTCCGTATACTAAAAAAACACGGAGCTTGACAATTTAACATACACCGGACAGCGGTGTACGTGCACGCTGCTCTCAGTACCGTGTAACGGCTGTTGTCATGGCCACAGTGAAGCTAAGGGTGTGACTCTGTAAGGATAAGTCAAGGAGTTGTTCCGTTCTTACAGACTTACACTCTAGGGAGATTCCAATCCTGCCCTGTTGTGAGTTCATTTTTCCCTTCAACACTGAGGCCCGATGAACTCCCTCTTCTGGTAAGGAAAGGTAGTGAGCCTGATTATCAGGCATCTGAGCCTAATGATGATGACTGGCTGAGTGGAGTTACTGACTGGATATAAGGCTGTCGACGCCCTCCTGTCCTGCGGGTGATTTCTCTGTGGGATCCTTGGAGACCAGTCTGAACTCCTGCTCTTCTAAAGCTAAGTTTTCTGCTCTACTTTTTGCATTTGTGCTTTGACTTCGTTTTTGCTTTGTTTTTCTGGATTTCTGCCATTCCCTGCTGGGGTGAGCTGAATTCCTTTAGCTCTGTCCTCTGAAAATACCTGAGTGCTGATTTAGTTTTTGAAGCCTAGCTGCTTCAGGGCCTTTTTCCATATCAGCTGGTTGGCTTATGTCTTTTACAGGGTTTTGGCAGATTGCAGATAGCAACCTTCCTTTCCTGTCCTGTTTAGATTAGTTTGGGCCCCATCTTTTGCTCAGCCTATCTTTCTATCTGTGTGAGTGTTTTTTCATCTTGCTTCACCGTCATTATATGTTGGGGGCTGCCTTTTGCTTTGGGGTCTGCTCTGGGGCAGTTTAGATTTCCTTTTCTGTCTTTAGGCTATTTAGCTCTCCGACTGTGATCGAGGGGTCTAGGGCATCGTAGGAACCCCCCACGGCTACTGCTAGTTGTGTTGATAGGTTCAGGGGTCTGCAATCTGATAGTTGCCAACTTCTCTGGTTTTCTGGACGTAGCTCCTATTTTTGTGTCTGCCTCCTACGGTAACTCTATCATAACACTGCCCTGTCCTATATAACATTTTTCACACCTGCCAAATTCATCCTGTCATACAGCGGTGTGATATACACTGGGCCTGACACAATACGTCAGTGTCCAGAAGTGTGTAAGGACATTCCATTTCTCCCATCCTATATAACATTTTTCACACCTGCCAAATTCATCCTGTCATACAGCGGTGTGATATACACTGGGCCTGACACAATACATCAGTGTCCAGAAGTGTGTAAGGACATTCCATTTCTCACGTCCTATATAACATTTTTCACACCTGACAAATTCATCCTGTCATACAGCGGTGTGATATACACTGGGCCTGACATAATACATCAGTGTCCAGAAATGTGTAAGGACATTCCATTTCTCCCGTCCTATATAACCTTTTTCACACCTGCCAAATTCATCCTGTCATACAGCGGTGTGATATACACTGGCCTGACACAATACATCAGTGTCCAGAAGTGTGTAAGGACAATCCATTTCTGCCGTCCTATGTCACATTTTCACACCAGCCTAATTCAGTCTGTCATACAGCGGTGTGATATACATTGGACCTCACACAATACATCAGTGTCCAGAAGTGTGTAAGGACAATCCATTTCTCCCGTCATATATCACATTTTTCACACCAGCCAAATTCAGCCTGTCATACAGCGGTGTGATATACATTGGGCCTCACACAATACATCAGTGTCCAGAAGTATGTAAGGACATTCCATTTCTCCCGTCATATATCACATTTTACACACCAGCCTAATTCAGTCTGTCATACAGCGATGTGATATACATTGGGCCTTACACAATACATCAGTGTCCAGAAGTGGTAGGAGAATTAAATTCTCCCCTGTCCTATATACACCTTGTACCTTGTTTTACAGTTACATATCGTTGGTGGAATTGTGGGTACATTTTTCAAAAAAATGAGGAAGTGTGGTGTAAGAGGCCGTGTTAGTGGGCTGGGGTTGCCAGCTGTTAATGATGGTGTTGGTGTTGGATCTGCTGGTAGTGGCAAAAGCGAAATAACACCTAATGCAGGAGGTGTTAAGCCTGCGTCATCATCTGGCTCCACAAGGCCTCGAAGGCTCCCTTTTCTGGGAGTAGGTAAACCGCTTTTAAAGCCAGAGCTTCAGGAACAAGTTTTGGCCTACATTCCTGACTCGGCCTCCAGCTCTATCGCCTCCTCTTCTGAACTTGTAAAAAATAAAAGCACTGAGTCGTCTTTGGAGGCTCATGGTCATGAACCACACCTTTCTTTGTGTCCTTCACCCCAACCAAAATTGAAGGATGCGGCAGGCCACACAACAGATTACTCCATGGAGCTGTTTTCACATACCATGCCTGGGTTATCAAGTGAAATGGTGAATTACCCAGGCCAAGATGAATCTGACATGGAGTGCACTGATGCACAGCCACTGATAGATGATTCTGCTGGTACAGTCACTCAGAGCACGACATTGTCCTCGCAGTGTACTGAGCCAGATTCTGACCCTGATGAAACTCAGGTGCCCCTTCCCGCATACTATACCACCGTACACGGTGACACAGAGGAAGGTGCACATGATATTGAAGAGGAGGTGATGGATGACCCAGTTGTTGACCCAGATTGGCATCCATTGGGGGAAGAGGGTGCCGCTGCCAATAGCTCGGAAGAGGAGGAGCATCCGCAGCAGGCATCGACATCGCAACAGCTGTTATCTGGCAGGCACGGAGCAGTCCAAAAACGGGTTACAAAAAGCCAAAAAGTTGCTGGACTGCTTGGCCAGACGGTCAAAATAGCACAGCGTGCAAGGACGCAAAATGTCTTCCATAGTAGGAAGAGTGCAGTGTGGCACTTTTTTGAACAAGATCCTAATGATAAGGCCAAGGTTATCTGTAAGAAGTGCGCAAAGACCTTTAGCCGAGGGAAAAATCTGAAAAATTTGAATACAGTTGCATGCTGAGACATTTAACCACCATGCACTTGCAAGCGTGGATGGAACACCAAACCTCAAGTACCACATGTGCAAATGCTCCCAAAGAAGGTAGTCAGCAACGCTACATTGTTTCCCCCACTGTAAGCCCACCAGTTAGCACAGCAGCAAATGTTGAGGTGTCGTTGCAAGGCCAAAGCTGTCAGGGAATCACAATGTTATATCAACGAAAGACTGAATCTAGGCCATCAGAAAGAACACCAACTCGATCACCATCATCAACCCTCTCTCAGTCCGCCCTGTCCACCGCTAGTTCCACCATAGGCATCTCTCAAGTCCAGCTCACCCTGCCAGAGACTATGAGTAGGACAAGAAAGTACTCATCCTCTCATCCACGTACACTGGGTTTAAACGCCCACATTGCCAAACTAATCTCGTTGGAGATGATGCCCTATCGGTTGGTGGAAAGCGCAGCTTTCCGCGAACTCATGGCCTACGCAGTACCACGCTATGAACTACCCAGTCGCCACTTCTTTTATTGCAAAGCCATCCCAGCCCTCCACCTTCATGTGAAGGACTGCACTCAAGCAATCAGTGAGTGGAAAGGTGCACCTCACAACTGATGCATGGTCCAGTCGGCATGGCCAGGGCCGTTACGTGTCCATCACTGCGCACTGGGTTAATGTGGTGGATGCAGGGTCCACAGGGGACAGCGGTGGTGGGACAGTGCTGCCTAGCCCACGGTATAGGAAACAGTTGGCTGTAGGCATTCGACCCTCCTCCTCCTACTCCTCTAGAAGCAAAAGCTCGTCCCCAGAGCGCAGTCGCAGCAGCACTCCATCCGCAGCTGCCTGTGTTGCACACGAGGTGTCCCCCTATCGATCAGCTAGTGGAAAGCGTCTGCAGGCTGTGTTGAAGATGATGTGTTTGGGCGACAGACACACCGCGGAGGTACTGGCCGACTACTTTCAGCAACAAACTGAGTCATGGCTGGGCAGTCTACATCTTGAGGCAGGCAAGGTAGTCAGCGATAACGGCCGTAATTTTGTGGCTGCCATAGCCCTTTCAAAACTCAGACACAGACACATACCTTGCTTGGCTCACACCTTGAACCTGCTGGTGCAGTGCTTCCTCAATAATTATCCAGAGTTAACAGGCCTGCTCCAGAAGGTTCGAAAACTGTGCTCGCACATCCGCCAGTCGCCCGTACACTCCAGTCGTATGCAGAAGCTGTAGCGCTTGCTACACCTTCCCAAGCACCGGCTAATTATCGACGTTGCAACAAGGTGGAACTCCACCCTGCACATGGTTGAGCGGCTGTGTGAACAGAGGCAGGCCATAATGCGTTTGTGGGAGGATACCCGGACAGGCACTTTGAGGGCAGACATGGAGTTGACAGGTGTGCAGTGGTCAAAGCTGAAAGACCTCTGTAAAGTCCTTCAGTGTTTTGAGGAATGCACACGGCTGGTAAGCGCAGACGATGCCATCATAAGCATGAGCATCCCACTTATGTGTCTGCTCATGCAAACTTTGACGCACATTAAGGAGCAGGCATCTGCAGCCGAGGTTGCCGAAGAGGAGGAGGAAATCCTTGATGACAGTCAGCCATTGTCTGCTCCGGGACCTGTCCTGGACGAGGTGGAGGAAGAAGAGGAGGAGGAGGAGGGTGATGATGGGGATGATTATTTAGGGGAGGAGGATGCTTCTCGTGTGCCCAGAGAAAATGTTGGCATGGCAAGGTCTGGTACAGGGTTTGTGCGTGACTGGAGGGATGTGGATTTGCCAGAAAGTGCTCCTCCACCAAGCAGTCGCACTGCATCATTGACACCGGGAACATTGGCCCACATGTCAGATTATGCCTTGCAGATCCTAAAAAGGGACCCCCGCATTGCCAAAATGATGAACGATGACTACTACTGGTTGGCCAGCATCCTGGATCCATGCTATAAAGGCAAATTCCAAAACATCATGCCACAGGAGAACCTTGATCTAATATTGGCTAACAAACAAGCTACTCTGGAAAACCGGTTGGTTGAGGCATTCCCAGCACACAGCAGCGGTGATGGTTCTCACACGAGTCGTAGGGGCCAGGGGCAGCTTGGAAGAGGTGTTCGTGGTGCACACATCAGAAGTGGCATTGGAGACAGGGGTTTCATGACCATGTTGTGGACTGATTTTTCAAGTCCTGCTCACATGACTGGTAATACTGCATCGATGGAAAGTGACAGGAGACAGCACTTGTCAACTATGGTTACAAACTACTTTTCTTCCCATATCGATGTTCTCCCGCACAGGTCATTCCCCTTTGACTATTGGGCCGCTAAACTGGACACCTGGCCTGAATTGGCACAATATGCGCTACAGGAGCTTGCTTGCCCAGCTGCAAGTGTGCTATCGGAAAGAGTCTTCAGTGCTGCTGGATCAATCCTGACAGAAAAATGTACCCGTCTGTCGACCCAAAATGTGGATGATCTAACCTTCATTAAAATGAACCATGCATGGGTTTCCAAGAATTTTGTCCCGCCTTCCCCTGATGACACATAGGTTGAAAGAAAAATGGCTTGCTTTGGTCCTCCTCTTCCTGGGACTTGAACAGTTTCGCCTTTTGCATCAGCTGAATGTCCAACATCAACATATGCCACTTTCTAAAACTCCCTAACTGTGCTGCCTCCCCCCCTATGGCCAGGGTCACCACCTAGCGCACGAAACCGTGCAAGTGCCGTTGCCCTGGACAGGTGGGTAGGCCGACTCTTGGGCGCGGGCACTGGCACAGGGTCCCTCATAGTGCAATCAAGTGTCTCTGACGGTGGTGGTGCACACCCGCCGTCAGACACACCACCGTACTATGAGGGGCCCAGTGCCAGTACCGACGCCCACGAGTGGGCCCCCCTTGCTTGGGCAGGGCCCCAGCATTTGCAATCTTTACCTCTCCCTGCTCCTCCGCTGTGTAGTCTGGGCCGTCAAATCCATACTGGGCCTGACACCGTCTGAGCCTGCCTCCTGATCTATAGACATATATTTTGAATGTGTACACTATGCTATCCATACATGTTATCCGGTGATACGGTACCCTTTCTCACCCTTGTGCAATCACGTGTAATCCATACTGGGCCTGACACCGTCTGAGCCTGCCTCCTGATCTATAGACATATATTTTGAATGTGTACACTATGCTATCCATACATTTTATCCGGTGATATGGTACCCTTTCTCACCTTTGTGCAATCACGTGTAATCCATACTGGGCCTGAAACCGTCTGAGCCTGCCTCCTGATCTATAGACATATTTTGAATGTGTACACTATGCTATCCATACATTTTATCCGGTGATACAGTACCCTTTCTCACCTTTGTGCAATCACGTGTAATCCATACTGGGCCTGACACCGTCTGAGCCTGCCTCCTGATCTATAGACATATATTTTGAATGTGTACACTATGCTATCCATACATGTTATCCGGTGATACGGTACCCTTTCTCACCTTTGTGCAATCACGTGTAATCCATACTGGGCCTGAGAACGGCTGGCGAGCTGTTAAGCAAGCTACAGCACCTGTGGTTTGCACACGTAAGTTTTTCATTTTTTCAGGAATGATGGTTAGGCCTAATTCCGGAACTGCGGTTGACCTGCACTTACTGGGAAATCATCGTTCGCGGGTAATAATTGTAATCCCAGATCCCCATCACTAACGGTGTTCAGCGGGTTAGCTGCACCTGTAAGCGACAAATGCTGGCCCTTTCAGTGTAGCGCACATGCAGCCACGGACATGTAAGGGCATGACACACCAGTTATTGGCCAATCTCACGTGCCAGAGCCTCGCGTGTCCCTCTAGTAAGCCGGACTCGGACCGCGGGTCATGACGGAGTCTTGTTCGTTAACAGAATTAAGCTTGCAATGTGTGCATCTTTTTTGTTGCTGGATGGTTGAGGTTGCCCGTGTTGAGTCAAATAATGCCGCAGGCTCCACTCCTGGTGGTGCCCTTTTGGACATTCCTTTAAGGTTCAGCTTTGCAACCATACTGCCCACGTAAAACAAACACTTTGCCTTCATGAACACTGTTTGGAGGGTCGTGACTCGTGGGAATAACGCCGCCCAATCAGTTAACCTGCTAGAGAGATCCTTCTTTGCTCCCAAGCATGACATCACACTCCCTAGGGAGAAGGTAATGCCATTGTGGCGACCGTACTCCTGGGGGCGACACAAGTGCACTGATGCCCAGCCACTGCTCGATGAATCTGCTGGTACATTGACCCAGACCACTACATTCCCCTCGCACTCTACACGGCCTGAATCTGACCCTGATGAAACTCAGGTTACCCTTCCCATATACTGTTCCATCTTACACGGTGACAAAGAGGAAGCTGCAGATGAAAGTGCAGGTTCGGCCCACCCGCCGTCAGACACACCACCGTACTATCAGGGGCCCTGTGCCAGTGCCGTCGCCAACGAGTGGGCCCCCCCTGCTTGCTCAGGATCACAGCACTTGCAAGGTTGAAATACTGTGCAGTGAGATGGAAGATGGGGACGACGAGGAGTCCAGACTAGTACAGGGATTCCCTAGCGAGGAGACTTATTTCATTGTTTTCAATGTTGGGACAGCAATTTTTGGGGAGCACTATACTCTGGAGAATGATAGATGGGGCCCACCATACACTGGAACATTCCAAAGGTGGACATCAGACACTGGAGCAGCATTTACAGGGCCCATTATACACTAGAGCATTAGAAATGGGGCCCATTATGTATGGAGCATTATTTGGGCCCATAAGACAGTGGAGCTTCATCCATGGGGACCAACATATACTGTAGCATTATGTGGAGCTCATCATATACTGTTTCAAACATTATATGGGACCAATGATTCTGTATGGAGAAATAGATGGGCCTCGTCATGAGATGTAAAAAGTGAAGCATTTTTCTTTGTAGTATACCACTATTTCTCTGCCGTATCGGAGCAGCATGAGTTGTGGTAGAATTATAGACTCATAGAATCGTAGAGTTGGAAGGGACCTCCTGGGCCATCTGGTCCAACCCCCTGCTCAAAGCAGGATTCGCTAAATCATCCCAATCAGATGTCTGTTCAGCCTCTGTTTGAAGACTTCCATTGAAGGAGAACTCACCACTTCTCGTGGCAGCTTGTTCCACTCATTGATCACTCTGTCAAAAAGTTTTTTCTAATATCTAATCTGTGTCTCCTCCCATTCAGTTTCATCCCATTGCTTCTAGTCTTTCCTTGTGCAAATGAGAATAAAGTTGATCCTTCTACAATATGACAGCCGTTTAGATATTTGTAGATAGCTATAAAGTCTCCTCTCAGTCTTCTCTTTTGCAAACTAAACAATCCCAAATCCTGCAACCTTTCCTCATAAGACAGGGTTTGCAGACCGGTCACCATTCTGGTTGCTCTTTTCTGAACTTGCTCCAGTTTGTTGATGTCTTTTTTAAAATGTGGTGCCCAAAACTGGACACAATATTCCAGAAGAGGTCTGACCAAAGAGGAGTAGAGGGAAATAATGACTTCACGTGATCTAGACTGTATGCTTCTGTTAATACATCCTAGAATTGCATTTGCCTTTTTTGCTGCTGCATCACACTGTTGACTCGTATTCAGTCTGTGAACTATTAGTATACCCAAGCCTTTTTCACATGTGCTGTTGCTTAGGCCTATTCCTCCCATTCTGTATATGCTTTTTTCATTTTTATAGCCCAGATGTAGTACTTTGCATTTTTCCCTGTTAAAAACCATTCTGTTAGTTGCTGCCCACTTCTCCAGTTTATTTATATCTTTTTGAATCCTCTCTCTCTCTTCTCTAGTATTAGCTATCCCTCCTAGCTTTGTGTCATCAGCAAATTTAATCAGTTTACCCTCAATTCCTTCATCTAAATCGTTGATAAAGATGTTGAACAATACAGGGCCCAGGACAGAGCCCTGTGGTACCCCACTTGAGACATTCTTCCAACTGGATGTGCAGCCATTTATGACCACTCTTTGGGTCCAATCACTAAGCCAGTTATGAATCCACCTAACAGTTGCCTTGTCCATTCCATACTTAGTCATTTTTTCAATAAGGATTGTATGAGAGACTTTGTCAAATGCTTTGCTGAAGTCAAGATATACTATATTTACAGCATTTCCTTGATCCACCCAATCAGTGATTCTGTCATAGAAGGGAATTAAGTTAGTCTGACATGACTTATTAGTTACAAACCCATGCTGACTCTGTTTAATCACTTCATTCTTATCCAGGTACTGACATACATGTTGTTTAATAATTTGTTCAAAGATCTTTCCTGGTATAGAAGTCAGACTCACCGGCCTATAGTTGCCTGGGTCCACCTTCTTCCCCTTTTTGAAGATAGGAACAACATTTGCTCTTCTCCAGTCTTCTGGGACTTCTCCTGTTCTCCAAGAATTTTCAAAGATTATGGAGAGGGGTTCTAAAATTTCTTCTGCTATCTCCTTCAGTACTCTGGGGTGTAATTCATCTGGACCTAGAGACTTGAATTCATTTAGGTTAGCTAAGTGTTTCCTCACTATCTTTCTGTTTATAGATATCCTGGATTCTTCTACTCCCTTAATAGGAGAGTGAAGAGCAGTTGATGTTACATTTCCTTTCTGAGAGAAAACAGATGCAAAATAGGTATTTAAAAGTTCGGCCTTCTCAGCATCCTGTCTTACCATTTCATCATTTTCATCCTGTAAAAATCCTATAGCATCTTTGACTTTTTTCTTTTACTTTTGACATATCCCCAAAATCTTTTATTATTGCTTTTGACATCTCTTGCAAGCCTCAATTCATTGTCAGCTTTAGCTAATCTGATTTGTGCCCTGCAGGTTCTGCAGACAGCATTATATTCTTCTTTAGATATGCCTCCCTCTTTCCATTTTATAAACATTTCTTTCTTCCTTTTTAGCATGTGCTTAAGTTCTGTGTTCATCCATCCTGGCTTCCTTAAATGCTTCCTATTTTTCCCTCTTTTCGGAATTGTTAACATTTGTGCTTTGAGAATTTCATTTTTCAAGATTTCCCATCCTTCCTGGACATTTTTGTCTTTAAGGATATCCAGCCATTGGATCCCTCCAATTCTCTTTCTGAATCCCTTAAAATCTGCCTTTCTGAAATCTAACCTTGACGTCTGAGACTTCACAGGTCTTCCTCCTCTAGTTATCCAAAATTCTAAAATAGCATGGTCGCTACCTCCTAGGGTCCCAGCCACTTTTACCTCCTCAACCATTTCCTCCCTGTTTGTAAGGATAAGATCCAAGGTATTTGTTAAAGGGGCGCTCTTTCGCCAAGGGCACATGAAAACCTGGAGCCAGCCCTACCCCCCCACAACTTTAGCCAAATAACCCCCATTTTTCATTGCGTAACTAGTATTATGAAGTAAATAAAGGGTGACAAGCTTCAGTAATAAGAATTTATGCTTTTGGCATTCAAATGGGCACTGTAAGTGTGTTTCCTGTCCTCCTCTCACTGCCGACTTTTCTTCCCCATTGACTTACATTGGGTTTCGTGTTTCAGTCGGACCCCCGACTTTTCCCTATAGTCGGCCGATTTCGTTCGACCCGACTTTTGTGAAAGTCGGGTTTCGCGAAACCCAACTCGACCCGAAAAAAGGCAAAGTCGCTCATCTCTACTCTGCAGAATCCTGACCCTGGTTCAATGCCAATAGGGTTTTTTCAGCTTGATCAATAGCATTAGGTTCATCATACAACAACCCCAAGGCTTGAAAAAATGTGTCCACATTAGTCAGAATAGGATTTTCAGGTGTCAGAGAAAAAGCCCAATCCTGGGGATCGCCTCACAGCGAGGAGATGACAATTTTAACCTGCTGCACTGAGCTCCCCGATGAGTTAGGCTTCAAGGCAAGAAATAATTTACAATTCTTCTTAAAATTCAAAAATTTAGACCGATCCCCAGTAAACACATCAGGAGTAGGGATTTTTGGTCCAACAGCATGTGACTGAGTGAGATAGGTGGAAATTCCCCGCACTTCAGCAGCGAGCTGCTCCACACGATCAGACAATTGCTTAATCTCCATTAGAGAAAAAATCCTCCTACGGCCCCAGAGAAAAAGAGGAAAAAATACACATGGCCAATCCCTGATTGTAGGCTGGCTATCTCATTTGGTATTATTGCACCTGTGCAGTTGCCATTTTACTTGGGTCCGCTGCACCCTGGTGAGTGCAGATGTATTTAGGCCTGTCTGGTTTTCTGTTGATTTTTTTGGAGGATTTTTTCCTCTTTTTGAGGTTTTCATGTTATAGTAGGACTGGCAAGTGTAAGGAACTTTGACGCAGTTTGCCAGCTTCCGTATTATGGCCATAATATCAACCAATACCTTATATATATTGATATGTTTTTGTGCACTGCATATTTTTTCAGGGTGCAGTTGGACCCAAATGGTTCTGCTTACTGTGGCCTCTTTTCACACGGGATACATTCTAGTTGGCACTGGGCAGCCCCCCTATATGGTGTTACTAAGAGGCTGTGAACCAGAAGCTCTGCATTCCCTGTGTGAAAACTGCCACATGTGGATTATTTTTTTGCACTGGTGTACCACATGATCAATCCCTGATTGTAGGCTGGCTATTTCATTTTTTTATAATTGCACCTGTGCAGTTGCCATTTTACTTGGGTCCGCTGCACCCTGGTGAGTGCAGATGTATTTAGGCCTGTCTGGTTTTCTCTTGATTTTTTTGGAGGATTTTTTCTTTTTGAAGTTTTCATCCCACATACAGCCTGAGTCAGCTCCTGTAGGCGGTCCCGGAATTCCAGCACATACGGCACAATAGGTATCCCTTCTCTGGTTCCCTCCCCTTACCAGTGTTCTCGCACTAAGTCTAGGGGTCCCCTTACCCGCCTCCCGTATAACAGTTCGAAAGGGGAGAACTCCGTGGATTCTTGGGGCACCTCCCGATAGGCAAACAGGAGGTGTGGCAAGAATTTCTCCCAGTCCCTGTAGGTCCTGGTAAAAGTCCCAATGAGTTGTTTTAATGTTCCGTTAAAACGTTCACACAACCCATTGGTTTGCGGGTGGTACGGGGAGCTTCTAATGGACTTTACGCTGCACAGCTTCCACAGTTGGTTGGTCACCTCTGCTGTAAACTGGGTACCCTGGTCCGAGATAACCTCCCGGGGAAATCCAACCCATGAGAAAACCTGGAGCAGGGCAGCCGGCACTGTCTCTGCCAGTATGTTAGGTAATGCAACCGCCTCTGGATACCGTGTGGCATAATCTACCACTGTCAATATATACTTTTTCCCTGACGGACTGGGTTTGGCTAACGGCCCTATCAGATCGACTGCTACTCGGCTAAATGGCTCCTCCACAATGGGGAGGGGGTGTAGTTTGGCCTTGCAGTGATCTCCCCTCTTGCCAATGCGCTGGCAACTGTCAGGTCTGGCAGTACTGTCGAATATCATAGGTTACCCTCGGCCAAAAGAAGTTTTGTGTCAGACGATGCCTGGTGTGACTGACGCCGAGGTGCCCGGCCAAGGGTATGTCATGAGAGATTCGCAGTAGCTCCTGCCTATACTTGGGAACTACTAGCTGTCGTTTTATAGTGAGGCTCATCCCTGTGTGGCGCTGCTCTGTAACCCGGTAGAGGAGTCCCTGATGCCATACAAACTGTTCCCCTTCCAGTACTCCTCTCCCCTCCTGTGCCTTCCCACAATACCCCTGTAATGAGGGATCCTCAAGTACCTCCATTTTAAACTCAGCTGGGGTGGCCCAAGAAATGTGTCTGGCTATGGGAATACGTGTAGGGCTGGGGAGTCTTACCTGGGCCTTCTCTGAGTGTGATTCCGCCTCCGCAGCTCGAGCTTGTCTCTGGGTGGTCACAGGATAGGTCTCAGCCAGAGGGGTGACCGAGAATGCTGACAAGATGGGCCACAAGTCATTTCCCAGCAAGACGTCTGCAAGCAGATCCTCCATCAGGCCGACCTCAACAAGGCCATCCCCGACTCCCCAGTTCAGGTGAATCCTGGCAGTGGGCAGTTGATGTATGGCTCCCCCTGCTACACAGACGGCCACTGTCCGGTTCGTCTTCTCTTGGTCCCGGATGAGATGAGGCTTCACAAGGGTCAACGTTGCTCCGGAATCTCTTAGTCCCTGCATACTTTTCCCATTAACCCACACCGCCTGTTGATGCTGTTCTCGATTATCTGCCTGGGCTGCCTGCAAGGGGTCTACTTCATTCAGCACTTCCTCCATCTCTTTCATCCTCAGATTAGTCATAGCCCTCAATGCCGGATCAGCTTCGCCCTGGTAGTAGTGTACAGCGGCCCAGTTGACAGTAGCCATTCCCGCCTTTGGCCACTGCATATGCTGAGTCCGGTTGGGACATTGTCTTTACAGGTGGCCCAGCTGATGGCAGGTGTGGCATCACACCCCAGGGGGACTCTGGTAAGCCGGGGTTTTAGCTCGTCCCCCGACAATCTTCTGTGGTTTAGGAGCCTCCAGACCCATGGGAGGGCCCCTAGTGACAGTCTTTGATCCTGACAACTGAGACCTCCTGGCATCATGCTGTTCATCAGCCGTCTGTCCCGAAGCCATTCTTGTGTCTCGGGGTTTACTCCAGTAAAGAATTGCTCTAACAAGAAGACCTGGAGGACGTCCTCCTTAGTGGTTGCTTGGCTCCCTTGTACCCACTGTAGCAGTGACCACCCTAGTTTACAGGCCCATTTAGCATGGGTATCTCTTACCTGTTTTATAAGTCCGTGGAACTTTTGGCGGCATGCCTCAGGTGTCAGCGCATACCGGGCCAAGATCACTTCCTTGACCCGCTCATAGTCCATACAGTTCTCATCAGGTACCGTGCGATAGGCGTCCGCTGCCCGACCTGTCAGCTTGCTGGCCAGAACCTGAACCCAATCCTCCGGCTTCACTTGATGAAGGGCACACTGCCGCTCAAAGTCCTGCAGAAAGCCATCAATGTCTTCCTCCCCCAACTATCGAAAGGCATTATACTGGATTTTTTTGTGGCTTACTGCTGACGGTACCTGGGCGGAGGCCAGAGCTCCCCCTGCTCACTGACTCTTCTCTCTCCGCTCTGCCATCTCCATCTTGGCTAGCTCCATCTTGGCTAGCTCTACTTTGGTCTGCTCTGCCGTCTCCATCTTGGCTAGCTCTATCCTGGTCCGCTCTGCCATCTTTTCCTTCAGATCAGTACGCACATCAGCCATCACCTCTCGTATGATCTCTACTGCAGGGTTCGGGCCATAGAACGCCAGTCTGCTCTTTACCTCCCTCTGGAATTCAGTCTCTTCCACGTTCACATTGGGGGGCGCTGCACTGTCGTGTTCCATGATGGCTGCTATCAAATCCGCTTTTGTTTTGTTGCTGGTGATTAATCCTCGAGCTTCCACCAGGTCTTTTAATGTATTCCTCTTTAACTTCTGGTAGTTGTTTTCCATTCAGTCCTTTACTCTTATAGACGGGGTATCATATCCCGCCGCTGCCATCAGTGTAACGAGGGTCTTCTGTGCTGTAATGCCTCTTACATTACCACTCCGTTTCTCAGGAGGTTCACTCTGCTTTTCCCCACTTCTGAATGAAGGACGCTGGTTCGAAAGGCTTTGTAACATGGGAACATATAAAAGATCACTGCTACTCCATGTATTTCCAGTGTGACAACATTTTACTCATCGGTCTCAGAATATATATACATACAGAGGGCAGGACAATCAATGTGTGTCATGCCAGTAAGTAACAGGCTCCAATTAAGACGCCACACGTACATTACAATAGCCGTGGGATTTACAAAGCTGGGAGGAGGTTAGAAGTGAGACATCTTGTTTACCTCTGCCCAGGGGGTCGCAGCCGGTCGGTTGCTGCATTAAGGGCATACATCTCCTATTCGGTGTGCTGGGGGGTTCTGTAACATATATAGAACAAACACAGTATCCAAGTTAAAAACAATTAAAATTGCAAGAAAAGCAAACAAGTGATATCATGAAATAATGATGTAATGACTCTCCCACACAGAAAAGCCTGTATAAGAATGATAATGTGAATACAGGACAACCTGCAAGAGTTAGTAATAAATATAGTTACCATACAATGGCATCCATGTTAATAGTAAAAAGGGCCTGCACCTGACACCTAAGTAGCTATTGACAGCACCATGCAGAGAATGCTATGCATATGTAGAGACACAAAAGACCTGGTAGACAAAAAATGAGTTAATAAGTAGAGTTGAGCGAAACGGGTCGGCCAAATTCAGAATCCGCCAACTTTTGCGAAAGTCGGGTTTCGCCGATCGAAACCTGACCATAGCGTGAGGTCGCCAACTTGAGCGCCAAAGTCGCGTTTCTCACAATCCTTCCAGCGCCTATTCTCAGCCAGTCATGAAGGATGCATACTGTGGGCAACGCGATTACGTCGGCAGCGGCCCCCACCATGTTACAGAACGGCATTCAAGTGATTGGCTGGCTTTGTGTGGGGTCACAGTGCCAATAAAAAGCCATGACCGCCATCTAACTTCTGCTGATCTTAGGGATAGGTTGCTGCTGATTGTTCTCAATAGGAAGAGTGTTTAGGCAGGGAAAAAGTATAAAAAATTGCTTGTGCTGATAGCGAATGTCACTGCAAAACACAATTGTATAGTGTGCAGTGACCGGGGAGGATATATTTGGGTGCAGCAGCTCTGTTGGTTATTAGGCTGCCTTATAAGGCTCCCTGATAGCTGCATTGCTGTTTGCATACTGCTGTGCAGACTGCTTTTTTAAAAGCAAAAATCCTTTTATTCCTTTTTTTCTGCACAGTAGACACTGAGCGTAAATTTATTCACAAACCGTCTAGAGGTGAACGCTCCTCACACACTACCATGTACCGGCTAGTATCACGGACAAATAGAATCATAGAATCGTAGAGTTGGAAGGGACCTCCTGGGCCATCTGGTCCAACCCCCTGCTCAAAGCAGGATTCGCTAAATCATCCCAGTCAGATGTCTGTCCAGCCTCTGTTTGAAGACTTCCATTGAAGGAGAACTCACCACTTCTCGTTGTCGAGTTAGTCCATCGGCGTTACCGTTTTGTTTGCCGGGTCTGTAGTGGATGGTGAAGTCCAGAGGTTGTAGGGCTAAACTCCACCGCAGCAATCTGCCGTTGTCTCCAGAGACCCGATTAAGGCAGACTAGGGGATTATGGTCCATTAGTAGGGAAAACTGTTGTCCATACAAATATGGTTGCAACTTTTTGAGTGCCCATACTACCGCCAGGCACTCCTTCTCGATGGCCGCATAGCTTACTTCACGGGGCAGTAGTTTCCGACTCAGGTAAGCTACTGGGTGTTCTTGGCCGTCCGGCCCGATTTGGCTCAGTACTGCCCCCAATCCAAACATAGAAGCGTCTGTGTGAACAAGGAGACGTTTAGTTGGATCGGGTCCGGCCAGTACAGGGGTATTGGTGAGGGCGTTCTTTAGTTGGCGGAAAGCTTCCTCACACTCTGGGGTCCAGGTTACCTGGCGGGGTTGGTTCTTACGGGTCTGATCAGTGAGGGGCTTGGCTACGCTGCTGTAATTGGGAACGAATTTCCTGTAATAACCTGCTGTCCCTAGAAACGCCATGACCTGGGTTTTAGTGCGTGGGGTGGGCCATTTGGCTATGGCCTCAATCTTGGCTGGTTCTGGTCGCTGTTTCCCACTTCCCACCCAATGCCCTAAATACTAAACCTCTGCTTTGCCCACGTGACACTTGTTTGGGTTCAGGGTGATTCCGGCCTGGTGGATCCTGTCCAATACTGTCTCTAAGTGATTTAGATGCTCTTCCCATGTCGCACTGTAGATCATCCCAGACAGATGTCTGTCCAGCCTCTGCTTGAAGACTTCCATTGAAGGAGAACTCACCACTTCTCGTGGCAGCCTGTTCCACTCATTGATCACTCTGTCAAAAAGTTTTTTCTAATATCTAATCTGTGTCTCCTCCCATTCAGGTTCATCCCATTGCTTCTAGTCTTTCCTTGTGCAAATGAGAATAAAGATGATCCTTCTACAATGTGACAGCCCTTGAGATATTTGTAGACAGCTATTAAGTCTCCTCTCAGTCTTCTTTTTTGCAAACTATTGCAAAAAAAAGGGGGAGACAAAAAAGCGCAATAGGGTCTTATCCACGTTACAAAAGACAGTATATCATGAAATATGGTCACCTGGTTAGGATGAGATAAGAGCGTGTAGGTAGCGGCTGCTGCTGATCCACAGGTCTTCAGCGACCAAAGAAATGATGAATCCAAAGGGAGTTTGTAGCTATATTCCGCGCTGCCGCTTTAGACAAATTCCAGGAGAATGCTGTATGATTGCAGTGGTTTTATTCTACGCGTTTCAGGGGTCTCATGCCCCCTTCATCAGGAAATACCACAAATACATACAGGTATCACAGACATAAATAGGTTTGAAAGGATGCTGGATTTCAAAAAAATGAGTGCCAACAAGTCAGATGGTGCAGTGTCAAAGTTCAATGACACCACATGATTAACAGTTCACCTAAGATATATTACAAAAGAATACGTATTTTAAAAGATTTTTTTGATTAAATTTTCATTTACAAAACAGATAATAAAGTCAAATTTACGATTTTAACAAAAAAAAAAAGGGGGAAAGGGGAGTTTATTCCTGTTTAGAGGTGGATACCTTACAAGTGGACTATCGTATGGAAACAGCAAACCGCTTTTTTTCATTGAAAGCATTGCAATCTTTATACAAAAAGGGGAAAAAAGTAAAAACATAATTTTAATTCTTTACCAATAAAAAATATATAATTTTAGTTAAATTCTAAAAAATTAAATATAAAGTTATTTTTTAGTATAGAGGAAATGGGTTTAAAAAATAATAAAGGAAGCTAAAAGCAGCAACACACGAGAAGCTGCACAGCAGCCAGCGCTGCTCAGAATGAGAACACAGAAAAAAGAGACAGCATGGATTCATTACTTCACTGATACAAAGATCATGGGCAAATTTTAGATTTAACATGAAGCACATAAAAAAAGGGGGTTAATATCAGATGCAGCAACACACAGGACGCTGTGCAGGAGCCAACTACTGCTCAAAGTAAAAACGCAGGATAAAGCGGCAGAGTGAACGGGTGGCTTCATTAATAGATCGCAGGCAGCTTTTGTGTTCACCTTGTGACACATAAGTCTTTTCACTGTGAGGGAGTGGCAGTAACATTCTTGTACTGCTCACTAATCTCTATGGCTAGGCAATATATGCATGGGAGCTGAGTTAAAGGAGAAATGAGATACTATTATCAGCCGGGGTCATTCTTTCATGTCAGACTAGTAGAATTAGTAGCGCTTACCCAGGCTTAATTAAAGAAGAAAAAAAAAAAAACTCTTCAAAAAATTCTTCAAAAAATGCAACTAACAGAGATAATGTTTAAGACAGAGGTATGAAAGTGATTGCTCCCAAGGGCAAAAGGAGCTAAACCTGATAGGAGGCTATACAGGATTTTCATATATATAACACTCTTTTAGAGCTAACGCACAAGCAATATTTAAGCAAACACATAAATATTTTTTTTCATTAGACCAAGGAGGCACAGTATTGTAAAATTAATTATAAATATAAATATAAAATTGCAATTACATTAAGTGCAAAAAAAATATAAAAAATATATAAAAACCACAAGGCGGGGACTGCATAACTAGGTTAACATTATCAACAAGGGAAACTGACACAAATAGTGCATATAAAATTTTAAATTTAAATAGAACAAAGAGAAATTATCGCAAAGAACTCAGAAGCCATCTGTACACATGAGGGTTTTTGGTTTTTTTTTGAATATGGGTGTGAACAAATTCCACTGTCTAGGTAAAAACCTCAGTTATTTCATTTAAACCCTGTGGTTTCAGACTCCCTAATTTGTAGATCCAATAGGCTTCCTTTCTATTTAATTTCGTAGATCTGTTCGGTGCACTTTTAGGTATATGATCGATAGGGCTAATTTTTAATAATTTCGAATTCTTATCATGTACCAAGGCGTAATGTCTGGACAGCCCATGAGTAAGCAGGCCTTTTTTAATATTATGCCGATGGGAGTTCAATCTGAGGTGTAGGGGTTGTGTGGTCCTCCCCACATATTGCTTACCACAGGGACATTCAATGACATAAATGACAAAGTCAGAGTTACAATTTAGAACAAAAGGGATCATAAATTTCTCTTTAGTAGAAAATGAAATTATATAATCAGCTTTATGATTTATATTAGACCAGCACAAGCAGTTCCTCGTGCCACATTTAAAGATTCCTTTAGTTGAATTCAGGGTGTAACCGCTAATGGGGCTAGCATGAGCTCTCAGGCGGCTAGGGGCTATTAGATCCTTGATTGTGGGGGCTCTACGGAATGTAATCCCGGGATTCCTAGGAAGGATATTGTTCAGAATGGGATCGTTCAGTAATATATGCCAATTTTTATGAAAAATTCTACGGATTTCATTATGTTCAATCCTTCCTAGGAATCCCGGGATTACATTCCGTAGAGCCCCCACAATCAAGGATCTAATAGCCCCTAGCCGCCTGAGAGCTCATGCTAGCCCCATTAGCGGTTACACCCTGAATTCAACTAAAGGAATCTTTAAATGTGGCACGAGGAACTGCTTGTGCTGGTCTAATATAAATCATAAAGCTGATTATATAATTTCATTTTCTACTAAAGAGAAATTTATGATCCCTTTTGTTCTAAATTGTAACTCTGACTTTGTCATTTATGTCATTGAATGTCCCTGTGGTAAGCAATATGTAGGGAGGACCACACAACCCCTACACCTCAGACTGAACTCCCATCGGCATAATATTAAAAAAGGCCTGCTTACTCATGGGCTGTCCAGACATTACGCTTTGGTACATGATAAGAATTCGAAATTATTAAAAATTAGCCCTATCGATCATATACCTAAAAGTGCACCGAACAGATCAACGAAATTAAATAGAAAGGAAGCCTATTGGATCTACAAATTAGGGAGTCTGAAACCACAGGGTTTAAATGAAATAACTGAGGTTTTTACCTAGACAGTGGAATTTGTTCACACCCATATTCAAAAAAAACCCTCATGTGGACAGATGGCTTCTGAGTTCTTTGTGATAATTTCTCTTTGTTCTATTTAAATTTAAAATTTTATATGCACTATTTGTGTCAGTTTCCCTTGTTGATAATGTTAACCTAGTTATGCAGTCCCCGCCTTGTGGTTTTTATATATTTTTTATATATTTTTTTGCACTTAATGTAATTGCAATTTTATATTTATATTTATAATTAATTTTACAATACTGTGCCTCCTTGGTCTAATGAAAAAAAATATTTATGTATTTGCTTAAATATTGCTTGTGCGTTAGCTCTAAAAGAGTGTTATATATATATGAAAATCCTGTATAGCCTCCTATCAGGTTTAGCTCCTTTTGCCCTTGGGAGCAATCACTTTCATACCTCTGTCTTAAACATTATCTCTGTTAGTTGCATTTTTTGAAGAATTTTTTGAAGAGTTTTTTTTTTTTTCTTCTTTAATTAAGCCCGGGTAAGCGCTACTAATTCTACTAGTCTGACATGAAAGAATGACCCCGGCTGATAATAGTATCTCATTTCTCCTTTAACTCAGCTCCCATGCATATATTGCCTAGCCATAGAGATTAGTGAACAGTACAAGAATGTTACTGCCACTCCCTCACAGTGAAAAGACTTATGTGTCACAGGGTGAACACAAAAGCTGCCTGCGATCTATTAATGAAGCCACCCGTTCACTCTGCCGCTTTATCCTGCGTTTTTACTTTGAGCAGTAGTTGGCTCCTGCACAGCGTCCTGTGTGTTGCTGCATCTGACATTAACCCCATTTTTTTATGTGCTTCATGTTAAATCTAAAATTTGCCCATGATCTTTGTATCAGTGAAGTAATGAATCCATGCTGTCTGCGTTCTCATTCTGAGCAGCGCTGACTGCTGTGCAGCTTCTCGTGTGTTGCTGCTTTTAGCTTCCTTTATTATTTTTTAAACCCATTTCCTCTATACTAAAATATAACTTTATATTTAATTTTTTAGAATTTAACTAAAATTATATATTTTTTATTGGTAAAGAATTAAAATTATGTTTTTACTTTTTTCCCCTTTTTGTATAAAGATTGCAATGCTTTCAATGAAAAAAGCGGTTTGCTGTTTCCATACGATAGTCCACTTGTAAGGTATCCACCTCTAAACAGGAATTAACTCCCCTTTCCCCCTTTTTTTTTTTTTTGTTAAAATCGTAAATTTGACTTTATTATCTGTTTTGTAAATGAAAATTTAATCAAAAAAATCTTTTAAAATACGTATTCTTTTGTAATATATCTTAGGTGAACTGTTAATCATGTGGTGTCATTGAACTTTGACACTGCACCATCTGACTTGCTGGCACTCATTTTTTTGAAATCCAGCATCCTTTCAAACCTATTTATGTCTGTGATACCTGTATGTATTTGTGGTATTTCCTGATGAAGGGGGCATGAGACCCCTGAAACGCGTAGAATAAAACCACTGCAATCATACAGCATTCTCCTGGAATCTGTCTAAAGCGGCAGCGCGGAATATAGCTACAAACTCCCTTTGGATTCATCATTTCTTTGGTCGCTGAAGACCTGTGGATCTGCAGCAGCCGCTACCTACACGCTCTTATCTCATCCTAACCAGGTGAGCATATTTCATGATATACTGTCTTGTAACGTGGATAAGACCCTATTGCGCTTTTTTGTCTCCCCCCCTTTTTTGCAATAGTTTGCAAAAAAGAAGACTGAGAGGAGACTTAATAGCTGTCTACAAATATCTCAAGGGCTGTCACATTGTAGAAGGATCATCTTTATTCTCATTTGCACAAGGAAAGACTAGAAGCAATGGGATGAACCTGAATGGGAGGAGACACAGATTAGATATTAGAAAAAACTTTTTGACAGTTAGAGTGATCAATGAGTGGAACAGGCTGCCACGAGAAGTGGTGAGTTCTCCTTCAATGGAAGTCTTCAAGCAGAGGCTGGACAGACATCTGTCTGGGATGATCTACAGTGCGACATGGGAAGAGCATCTAAATCCCCTAGAGACAGTATTGGACAGGATCCACCAGGCCGGAATCACCCTGAACCCAAACAAGTGTCACGTGGGCAAAGCAGAGGTTTAGTATTTAGGGCATTGGATGGGAAGTGGGAAACAGCGACCAGAACCAGCCAAGATTGAGGCCATAACCAAATGGCCCACCCCACGCACTAAAACCCAGGTCATGGCGTTTCTAGGGACAGCAGGTTATTACAGGAAATTCGTTCCCAATTACAGCAGCGTAGCCAAGCCCCTCACTGATCAGACCCGTAAGAACCAACCCTGCCAGGTAACCTGGACCCCAGAGTGTGAGGAAGCTTTCCGCCAACTAAAGAACGCCCTCACCAATACCCCTGTACTGGCCGGACCCGATCCAACTAAACGTTTCCTTGTTCACACAGACGCTTCTATGTTTGGATTGGGGGCAGTACTGAGCCAAGTCGGGCCGGACGGCCAAGAACACCCAGTAGCTTACCTGAGTCGGAAACTACTGCCCCGTGAAGTAAGCTATGCGGCCATCGAGAAGGAGTGCCTGGCGGTAGTATGGGCACTCAAAAAGTTGCAACCGTATTTGTATGGACAACAGTTTTCCCTACTAATGGACCATAATCCCCTAGTCTGCCTTAATCGGGTCTCTGGAGACAACGGCAGATTGCTGCGGTGGAGTTTAGCCCTACAACCTCTGGACTTCACCATCCACTACAGACCCGGCAAACAAAACGGTAACGCCGATGGACTAACTCGACAACGAGAAGTGGTGAGTTCTCCTTCAATGGAAGTCTTCAAACAGAGGCTGGACAGACATCTGACTGGGATGATTTAGCGAATCCTGCTTTGAGCAGGGGGTTGGACCAGATGGCCCAGGAGGTCCCTTCCAACTCTACGATTCTATGATTATATTTGTCCGTGATACCAGCCGGTACACGGTAGTGTGTGAGGAGCGTTCACCTCTAGACGGTTTGTGAATAAATTTACGCTCCGTGTCTACTGTGCAGAAAAAAAGGAATAAAAGGATTTTTGATTTTAAAAAAGAAGTCTGCACAGCAGTATGCAAACAGCAATGCAGCTATCAGGGAGCCTTATAAGGCAGCCTAATCACCAACAGAGCTGCTGCACCCAAATATATCCTCCCCGGTCACTGCACACTATACAATTGTGTTTTGCAGTGACATTCGCTATCAGCACAAGCAATTTTTTATACTTTTTCCCTGCCTAAACACTCTTCCTATTGAGAACAATCAGCAGCAACCTATCCCTAAGATCAGCAGAAGTTAGATGGCGGTCATGGCTTTTTATTGGCACTGTGACCCCACACAAAGCCAGCCAATCACTTGAATGCCGTTCTGTAACATGGTGGGGGCCGCTGCCGACATAATCGCGTTGCCCACAGTATGCATCCTTCATGACTGGCTGAGAATAGGCACTGGAAGGATTGTGAGAAACGCGACTTTGGCGCTCAAGTTGGCGACCTCACGCTATGGTCAGGTTTCGATCGGCGAAACCCGACTTTAGCAAAAGTCGGCGGATTCTGAATTTGGCCGACCCGTTTCGCTCAACTCTACTTAGTAACTCATTTTTTGTCTACCAGGTCTTTTGTGTCTCTACATATGCATAGCATTCTCTGCATGGTGCTGTCAATAGCTACTTAGGTGTCAGGTGCAGGCCCTTTTTACTATTAACATGGATGCCATTGTATGGTAACTATATTTATTACTAACTCTTGCAGGTTGTCCTGTATTCACATTATCATTCTTATACAGGCTTTTCTGTGTGGGAGAGTCATTACATCATTATTTCATGACATCACTTGGTTGCTTTTCTTGCAATTTTAATTGTTTTTAACTTGGATACTGTGTTTGTTCTATATATGTTACAGAACCCCCCAGCACACCGAATAGGAGATGTATGCCCTTAATGCAGCAACCGACCGGCTGCGACCCCCTGGGCAGAGGTAAACAAGATGTCTCACTTCTAACCTCCTCCCACCTTTGTAAATCCCACGGCTATTGTAATGTACGTGTGGCGTCTTAATTGGAGCCTGTTATATACTGGCATGACACACATTGATTGTCCTGCCCTCTGTATGTATATATATTCTGAGACCGATGAGTAAAATGTTGTCACACTGGAAATACATGGAGTAGCAGTGATCTTTTATATGTTCCCATGTTACAAAGCCTTTCGAACCAGCGTCCTTCATTCAGAAGTGGGGAAAAGCAGAGTGAACCTCCTGAGAAACGGAGTGGTAATGTAAGAGGCATTACAGCACAGAAGACCCTCGTTACACTGATGGCAGCGGCGGGATATGATACCCCGTCTATAAGAGTAAAGGACTGAATGGAAAACAACTACCAGAAGTTAAAGAGGAATACATTAAAAGACCTGGTGGAAGCTCGAGGATTAATCGCCAGCAACAAAACAAAAGTGGATTTGATAGCAGCCATCATGGAACACGACAAATGAAATGAAAAATAAAAATGAAATTCTCAAAGCACAAATGTTAACAATTCCGAAAAGAGGGAAGAATAGGAAGCATTTAAGGAAGCCAGGATGGATGAACACAGAACTTAAGCACATGCTAAAAAGGAAGAAAGAAATGTTTATAAAATGGAAAGAGGGAGGCATATCTAAAGAAGAATATAATGCTGTCTGCAGAACCTGCAGGGCACAAATCAGATTATCTAAAGCTGACAATGAATTGAGGCTTGCAAGAGATGTCAAAAGCAATAATAAAGGATTTTGGGGATATGTCAAAAGTAAAAGAAAAGTCAAAGATGCTATAGGATTTTTACAGGATGAAAATGATGAAATGGTAAGACAGGATGCTGAGAAGGCCGAACTTTTAAATTCCTATTTTGCATCTGTTTTCTCTCAGAAAGGAAATGTAACATCAACTGCTCTTCACTCTCCTATTAAGGGAATAGAAGAATCCAGGATATCTATAAACAGAAAGATAGTGAGGAAACACTTAGCTAACCTAAATTAATTCAAGTCTCCAGGTCCAGATGAATTACACCCCAGAGTACTGAAGGAGATAGCAGAAGAAATTTTAGAACCCCTCTCCATAATCTTTGAAAATTCTTGGAGAACAGGAGAAGTCCCAGAAGACTGGAGAAGAGCAAATGTTGTTCCTATCTTCAAAAAGAGGAAGAAGGTGGACCCAGGCAACTATAGGCCGGTGAGTCTGACTTCTATACCAGGAAAGATCTTTGAACAAATTATTAAACAACATGTATGTCAGTACCTGGATAAGAATGAAGTGATTAAACAGAGTCAGCATGGGTTTGTAACTAATAAGTCATGTCAGACTAACTTAATTTCCTTCTATGACGGAATCACTGATTGGGTGGATCAAGGAAATGCTGTAAATATAGTATATCTTGACTTCAGCAAAGCATTTGACAAAGTATCTCATACAATCCTTATTGAAAAAATGACTAAGTATGGAATGGACAAGGCAACTGTTAGGTGGATTCATAACTGGCTTAGTGATTGGACTCAAAGAGTGGTCATAAATGGCTGCACATCCAGTTGGAAGAATGTCTCAAGTGGGGTACCACAGGGCTCTGTCCTGGGCCCTGTATTGTTCAACATCTTTATCAACGATTTAGATGAAGGAATTGAGGGTAAACTGATTAAATTTGCTGATGACACAAAGCTAGGAGGGATAGCTAATACTAGAGAAGAGAGAGAGAGGATTCAAAAAGATATAAATAAACTGGAGAAGTGGGCAGCAACTAACAGAATGGTTTTTAACAGGGAAAAATGCAAAGTACTATATCTGGGCAATAAAAATGAAAAAAGCATATACAGAATGGGAGGAACAGGCCTAAGCAACAGCACATATGAAAAAGACTTGGGTATACTAATAGTTCACAGACTGAATATGAGTCAACAGTGTGATGCAGCAGCAAAAAAGGCAAATGCAATTCTAGGATGTATTAACAGAAGCATACAGTCTAGATCACGTGAAGTCATTATTTCCCTCTACTCCTCTTTGGTCAGACCTCATCTGGAATATTGTGTCCAGTTTTGGGCACCACATTTTAAAAAAGACATCAACAAACTGGAGCAAGTTCACAAAAGAGCAACCAGAATGGTGACCGGTCTGCAAACCCTGTCTTATGAGGAAAGGTTGCAGGATTTGGGATTGTTTAGTTTGCAAAAGAGAAGACTGAGAGGAGACTTAATAGCTATCTACAAATATCTAAACGGCTGTCATATTGTAGAAGGATCAACTTTATTCTCATTTGCACAAGGAAAGACTAGAAGCAATGGGATGAAACTGAATGGGAGGAGACACAGATTAGATATTAGAAAAAACTTTTTGACAGTTAGAGTGATCAATGAGTGGAACAAGCTGCCACGAGAAGTGGTGAGTTCTCCTTCAATGGAAGTCTTCAAACAGAGGCTGAACAGACATCTGATTGGGATGATTTAGCGAATCCTGCTTTGAGCAGGGGGTTGGACCAGATGGCCCAGGAGGTCCCTTCCAACTCTACGATTCTATGAGTCTATGATTCTACCACAACTCATGCTGCTCCGATACGGCAGAGAAATAGTGGTATACTACAAAGAAAAATACTTCACTTTTTACATCTCATGACGAGGCCCATCTATTTCTCCATACAGAATCATTGGTCCCATATAATGTTTGAAACAGTATATGATGAGCTCCACATAATGCTACAGTATATGTTGGTCCCCATGGATGAAGCTCCACTGTCTTATGGGCCCAAATAATGCTCCATACATAATGGGCCCCATTTCTAATGCTCTAGTGTATAATGGGCCCTGTAAATGCTGCTCCAGTGTCTGATGTCCACCTTTGGAATGTTCCAGTGTATGGTGGGCCCCATCTATCATTCTCCAGAGTATAGTGCTCCCCAAAAATTGCTGTCCCAACATTGAAAACAATGAAATAAGTCTCCTCGCTAGGGAATCCCTGTACTAGTCTGGACTCCTCGTCGTCCCCATCTTCCATCTCACTGCACAGTATTTCAACCTTGCAAGTGCTGTGATCCTGAGCAAGCAGGGGGGCCCACTCGTTGGCGACAGCACTGGCACAGGGCCCCTGATAGTACGGTGGTGTGTCTGACGGTGGGTGGGCCGAACCTGCACTTTCATCTGCAGCTTCCTCTTTGTCACCGTGTAAGATGGAACAGTATATGGGAAGGGTAACCTGAGTTTCATCAGGGTCAGATTCAGGCCGTGTAGAGTGCGAGGGGAATGTAGTGGTCTGGGTCAATGTACCAGCAGATTCATCGAGCAGTGGCTGGGCATCAGTGCACTTGTGTCTACCCCAGGAGTACGGTTGCCACAGTGGTATTACCTTCCTCCTAGGGAGTGTGATGTCATGCTTGGGAGCAACGAAGGATCTCTCTAGCAGGTTAACTGATTGGGCGGCGTTATTCCCACGAGTCACGACCCTCCAAACAGCGTTTATGAATGCAAAGTGTTTGTTTTACGTGGGCAGTATGGTTGCAAAGCTGAACCTTAAAGGAATGTCCAAAAGGGCACCACCAGGAGTGGAGCCTGCGGCATTATTTGACTCAACACGGGCAACCTCAACCATCCAGCAACAAAAAAGATGCACACATTGCAAGCTTAATTCTGTTAACGAACAAGACTCCGTCATGCCCCGCGGTCCGAGTCCGGCTTACTAGAGGGACACGCGAGGCTCTGGCACGTGAGATTGGCCAACAACTGGTGTGTCATGCCCTTACATGTCCGTGGCTGCATGTGCGCTACACTGAAAGGGCCAGCATTTGTCGCTTACAGGTGCAGCTAACCCGCTGAACACCGTTAGTGATGGGGATCTGGGATTACAATTATTACCCGCGAACGATGATTTCCCAGTAAGTGCAGGTCAACCGCAGTTCCGGAATTAGGCCTAACCATCATTCCTGAAAAAATGAAAAACTTACGTGTGCAAACCACAGGTGCTGTAGCTTGCTTAACAGCTCGCGAGCCGTTCTCAGGCCCAGTATGGATTACACGTGATTTCACAAAGGTGAGAAAGGGTACCGTATCACCGGATAACATGTATGGATAGCATAGTGTACACATTCAAAATATATGTCTATAGATCAGGAGGCAGGCTCAGACGGTGTCAGGCCCAGTATGGATTACACGTGATTGCACAAAGGTGAGAAAGGGTACTGTATCACCGGATAAAATGTATGGATAGCATAGTGTACACATTCAAAATATATGTCTATAGATCAGGAGGCAGGCTCAGACGGTGTCAGGCCCAGTATGGATTACACGTGATTGCACAAGGGTGAGAAAGGGTACCGTATCACCGGATAACATGTATGGATAGCATAGTGTACACATTCAAAATATATGTCTATAGATCAGGAGGCAGGCTCAGACGGTGTCAGGCCCAGTATGGATTTGACGGCCCAGACTACACAGTGGAGGAGCAGGGAGAGGTAAAGATTGCAAATGCTGGGGCCCTGCCCAAGCAAGGGGGGCCCACTCGTGGGCGTCGGTACTGGCACTGGGCCCCTCATAGTACGGTGGTGTGTCTGACGGCGGGTGTGCACCACCACCGTCAGAGACACTTGATTGCACTATGAGGTACCCTGTGCCAGTGCCCGTGCCCAAGAGTCGGCCTACCCACCTGTCCAGGGCAACGGCACTTGCACGGTTTCGTGCGCTAGGTGGTGACCCCGGCCATAGGGGGGGAGGCAGCACAGTTAGGGAGTTTTAGAAAGTGGCATATGTTGATGTTGGACATTCAGCTGATGCAAAAGGCGAAACTGTTCAAGTCCCAGGAAGAGGAGGACCAAAGCAAGCCATTTTTCTGTCAACCTATGTGTCATCAGGGGAAGGCGGGACAAAATTCTTGGAAACCCATGCATGGTTCATTTTAATGAAGGTTAGATCATCCACATTTTGGGTCGACAGACGGGTACATTTTTCTGTCAGGATTGATCCAGCAGCACTGAAGACTCTTTCTGATAGCACACTTGTAGCTGGGCAAGCAAGCTCCTGTAGCGCATATTGTGCCAATTCAGGCCAGGTGTCCAGTTTAGCGGCCCAATAGTCAAAGGGGAATGACCTGTGCGGGAGAACATCGATATGGGAAGAAAAGTAGTTTGCAACCATAGTTGACAAGTGCTGTCTCCTGTCACTTTCCATCGATGCAGTATTACCAGTCATGTGAGCGGGACTTGATCAGTCCACAACATGGTCATGAAACCCCTGTCTCCAATGCCACTTCTGATGTGTGCACCACGAACACCTCTTCCAAGCTGCCCCTGGCCCCTACGACTCATGTGAGAACCATCACCGCTGCTGTGTGCTGGGAATGCCTCAACCAACCGGTTTACCAGAGTAGCTTGTTTGTTAGCCAATATTAGATCAAGGTTCTCCTGTGGCATGATGTTTTGGAATTTGCCTTTATAGCATGGATCCAGGATGCTGGCCAACCAGTAGTCGTCATCGTTCATCATTTTGGCAATGCGGGGGTCCCTTTTTAGGATCTGCAAGGCATAATCTGACATGTGGGCCAATGTTCCCGGTGTCAATGATGCAGTGCGACTGCTTGGTGGAGGAGCACTTTCTGGCAAATCCACATCCCTCCAGTCACGCACAAACCCTGTACCAGACCTTGCCATGCCAACATTTTCTCTGGGCACACGAGAAGCATCCTCCTCCCCTAAATAATCATCCCCATCATCACCCTCCTCCTCCTCTTCCTCTTCTTCCTCCACCTCGTCCAGGACAGGTCCCGGAGCAGACAATGGCTGACTGTCATCAAGGATTTCCTCCTCCTCTTCGGCAACCTCGGCTGCAGATGCCTGCTCCTTAATGTGCATCAAAGTTTGCATGAGCAGACACATAAGTGGGATGCTCATGCTTATGATGGCGTCGTCTGCGCTTACCAGCCGTGTGCATTCCTCAAAACACTGAAGGACTTTACAGAGGTCTTTCAGCTTTGACCACTGCACACCTGTCAACTCCATGTCTGCCCTCAAAGTGCCTGTCCGGGTATCCTCCCACAAATGCATTATGGCCTGCCTCTGTTCACACAGCCGCTCAACCATGTGCAGGGTGGAGTTCCACCTTGTTGCAACGTCGATAATTAGCCGGTGCGTGGGAAGGTGTAGCAATCGCTGCAGCTTCTGCATACGACTGGAGTGTACGGGCGACCGGCGGATGTGCGAGCACAGTTTTCGAACCTTCTGGAGCAGGCCTGTTAACTCTGGATAATTATTGAGGAAGCACTGCACGAGCAGGTTCAAGGTGTGAGCCAAGCAAGGTATGTGTCTGAGTTTTGAAAGGGCTATGGCAGCCATAAAATTACGGCCGTTATCGCTGACTACCTTGCCTGCCTCAAGATGTAGACTGCCCAGCCATGACTCAGTTTGTTGCTGAAAGTAGTCGGCCAGTACCTCCGCGGTGTGTCTGTCGCCCAAACACATCATCTTCAACACAGCCTGCTGACGCTTTCCACTAGCTGATCGATAGGGGGACACCTCGTGTGCAACACAGGCAGCTGCGGATGGAGTGCTGCTGCGACTGCGCTCTGGGGACGAGCTTTTGCGTCTAGAGGAGTAGGAGGAGGAGGGTCGAACGCCTACAGCCAACTGTTTCCTATACCGTGGGCTAGGCAGCACTGTCCCACCACCGCTGTCCCCTGTGGACCCTGCTTCCACCACATTAACCCAGTGCGCAGTGATGGACACGTAACGGCCCTGGCCATGCCGACTGGACCATGCATCAGTTGTGAGGTGCACCTTTCCACTCACTGATTGCTTGAGTGCGGTCCTTCACATGAAGGTGGAGGGCTGGGATGGCTTTGCGATAAAAGAAGTGGCGACTGGGTAGTTCATAGCGTGGTACTGCGTAGGCCATGAGTTCGCGGAAAGCTGCGCTTTCCACCAACCGATAGGGCATCATCTCCAACGAGATTAGTTTGGCAATGTGGGCGTTTAAACCCAGTGTACGCGGATGAGAGGATGAGTACTTTCTTGTCCTACTCATAGTCTCTGGCAGGGTGAGCTGGACTTGAGAGATGCCTATGGTGGAACTAGCGGTGGACAGGGCGGACTGAGAGAGGGTTGATGATGGTGATGGAGTTGGTGTTCTTTCTGATGGCCTAGATTCAGTCTTTCGTTGATATAACATTGTGATTCCCTGACAGCTTTGGCCTTGCAACGACACCTCAACATTTGCTGCTGTGCTAACCGGTGGGCTTACAGTGGGGGAAACAATGTAGCGTTGCTGACTACCTTCTTTGGGAGCATTTGCACATGTGGTACTTGAGGTTTGGTGTTCCATCCACGCTTGCAAGTGCATGGTGGTTAAATGTATAAGCATGCAACTGGTATTCAAATTTTTCAGATTTTTCCCTCGGCTAAAGGTCTTTGCGCACTTCTTACAGATAACCTTGGCCTGATCATTAGGATTTTGTTCAAAAAAGTGCCACACTGCACTCTTCCTACTATGGAAGACATTTTGCGTCCTTGCACGCTGTGCTATTTTGACCGTCTGGCCAAGCAGTCCAGCAACTTTTTGGCTTTTTGTAACCCGTTTTTGGACTGCTCCGTGCCTGCCAGATAACAGCTGTTGCGATGTCGATGCCTGCTGCGGATGCTCCTCCTCTTCCGACCTATTGGCAGCGGCACCCTCTTCCCCCAATGGATGCCAATCTGGGTCAACAACTGGGTCATCCATCACCTCCTCTTCAATATCATGTGCACCTTCCTCTGTGTCACCGTGTACGGTGGTATAGTATGCGGGAAGGGGCACCTGAGTTTCATCAGGGTCAGAATCTGGCTCAGTACACTGCGAGGACAATGTCGTGCTCTGAGTGACTGTACCAGCAGAATCATCTATCAGTGGCTGTGCATCAGTGCACTCCATGTCAGATTCATCTTGGCCTGGGTAATTCACCATTTCACTTGATAACCCAGGCATGGTATGTGAAAACAGCTCCATGGAGTAATCTGTTGTGTGGCCTGCCGCATCCTTCAATTTTGGTTGGGGTGAAGGACACAAAGAAAGGTGTGGTTCATGACCATGAGCCTCCAAAGACGACTCAGTGCTTTTATTTTTTACAAGTTCAGAAGAGGAGGCGATAGAGCTGGAGGCCGAGTCAGCAATGTAGGCCAAAACTTGTTCCTGAAGCTCTGGCTTTAAAAGCGGTTTACCTACTCCCAGAAAAGGGAGCCTTCGAGGCCTTGTGGAGCCAGACGATGACGCAGGCTTAACACCTCCTGCATTAGGTGTTATTTTGCTTTTGCCACTACCAGCAGATCCAACACCAACACCATCATTAACAGCTGGCAACCCCCGCCCACTAACACGGCCTCTTACACCACACTTCCTCATTTTTTTGAAAAATGTACCCACAATTCCACCAATGATATGGAACTGTAAAACAAGGTACAAGGTGTATATAGGACAGGGGAGAATTTAATTCTCCTACCACTTCTGGACACTGATGTATTGCGTGAGGCCCAATGTATATCACACCGCTGTATGATAGACTGAATTAGGCTGGTGTGTAAAATGTGATATATGACTGGAGAAATGGAATGTCCTTACATACTTCTGGACACTGATGTATTGTGTGAGGCCCAATGTATATCACACCGCTGTATGACAGGCTGAATTTGGCTGGTGTGAAAAATGTGATATATGACGGGAGAAATGGATTGTCCTTACACACTTCTGGACACTGATGTATTGTGTGAGGCCCAATGTTTATCACACCGCTGTATGACAGACTGAATTAGGCTGTTGTGAAAATGTGACATAGGATGGCAGAAATGGATTGTCCTTACACACTTCTGGACACTGATGTATTGTGTCAGGCCAGTGTATATCACACCGCTGTATGACAGGATGAATTTGGCAGGTGTGAAAAAGGTTATATAGGACGGGAGAAATGGAATGTCCTTACACATTTCTGGACACTGATGTATTATGTCAGGCCCAGTGTATATCACACCGCTGTATGACAGGATGAATTTGGCAGGTGTGAAAAATGTTATATAGGACGGGAGAAATGGAATGTCCTTACACACTTCTGGACACTGATGTATTGTGTCAGGCCCAGTGTATATCATCATCACACCGCTGTATGACAGGATGAATTTGGCAGGTGTGAAAAATGTTATATAGGACGGGAGAAATGGAATGTCCTTACACACTTCTGGACACTGATGTATTGTGTCAGGCCCAGTGTATATCACACCGCTGTATGACAGGATGAATTTGGCAGGTGTGAAAAATGTTATATAGGACAGGGCAGTGTTATGATAGAGTTACCGTAGGAGGCAGACACAAAAATAGGAGCTACGTCCAGAAAACCAGAGAAGTTGGCAACTATCAGATTGCAGACCCCTGAACCTATCAACACAACTAGCAGTAGCCGTGGGGGGTTCCTACGATGCCCTAGACCCCTCGATCACAGCCAGAGAGCTAAATAGCCTAAAGACAGAAAAGGAAATCTAAACTGCCCCAGAGCAGACCCCAAAGCAAAAGGCAGCCCCCAACATATAATGACGGTGAAGCAAGATGAAAAAACACTCACACAGATAGAAAGATAGGCTGAGCAAAAGATGGGGCCCAAACTAATCTAAACAGGACAGGAAAGGAAGGTTGCTATCTGCAATCTGCCAAAACCCTGTAAAAGACATAAGCCAACCAGCTGATATGGAAAAAGGCCCTGAAGCAGCTAGGCTTCAAAAACTAAATCAGCACTCAGGTATTTTCAGAGGACAGAGCTAAAGGAATTCAGCTCACCCCAGCAGGGAATGGCAGAAATCCAGAAAAACAAAGCAAAAACGAAGTCAAAGCACAAATGCAAAAAGTAGAGCAGAAAACTTAGCTTTAGAAGAGCAGGAGTTCAGACTGGTCTCCAAGGATCCCACAGAGAAATCACCCACAGGACAGGAGGGCGTCGACAGCCTTATATCCAGTCAGTAACTCCACTCAGCCAGTCATCATCATTAGGCTCAGATGCCTGATAATCAGGCTCACTACCTTTCCTTACCAGAAGAGGGAGTTCATCGGGCCTCAGTGTTGAAGGGAAAAATGAACTCACAACAGGGCAGGATTGGAATCTCCCTAGAGTGTAGGTCTGTAAGAACAGAACAACTCCTCGACTTATCCTTACAGAGTCACACCCTTAGCTTCACTGTGGCCATGATAACAGCCGTTACACGGTACTGAGAGAGCAGCGTGCACGTACACCGCTGTCCGGTGTGTTCAATTGTCAAGCTCCGTGTTTTTTTAGTATACGGACTGACACACGCTGTCGCTCTATAGTTTTGAATGTAATCAAACAGCAAATAGACTACACTGTTTGAAAAACAGACAAAACTATAATGTGGAGGTCTGTAAGAATGGAACAACTCCTCGACTTATCCTTACAGAGTCACACACAGATAGCTTCACTGTGGCCGTGATAACAGCCATTACACGGTACTGAGAGAGGAGCGTACACCACTGTACGGTGTGTGAAAAATGAACGCTCAGTAACTCACAAGGACAAAACAAAATCTGGATTGCTTTGAAAAAAGCAGTTTGCTCAGCAGTGGGCACATAGCAATGCAGCTACCAGGTAGCCTTAAAAGGCAGCCTAATAACCAACAGAGATGATGCACCAAAATATAGCCTCCCCTTACAGTGACTGGTGTGTTGTACAGGCAAAATCGCTAGCAGCAGCTGATTTTTTTTCTTCTTCCCTGCCTAACGCTCTCCCTACAGAATCTGCAGCAGCAGCATCTCTCCCTATACTGAGATCAGCAGAAGTAAGATGGCGGTCGGCGTGCACACCCTTTTATACCCCCTGTGATGCCCCCCAAAGCAAGCCAATCACTTGCATGCCCTTCTCAAAGATGGTGGGGACCGCTGCCTATGTCATCACGTTGCCCACAGTGTCCGCTCTTCCTCATTGGCTGAAAAAGGGTGCTGAAGCATGTTTTGAAACGCGACTTTGGCGCTAAAGTCGCCGACCTCGTGGCCGACCTCACGCTGAGGTCGGGTTTCGTTTCATGAAACCCGACTTTGGCGAAAGTCGGCGACTTTTGAATTTTTTCGACCCGTTTCGCTCAACTCTACTGCAGAGTTATATGGTCAAAAATTCCGAAAGTGGGCGATCCTTACTACATGCAATGATGGTGCATTGGCAGCTCTCTTTCGGAAGGGTTTATCAGAGACCGTAAAACATGTTATGGTGGGATTTCCTGTTCCCTCTGGTCTTGATGAGTCTATGTCATTAGCCATTCCAGTTGATCGGCGTTTACGTGAATGTAAAACTACACGGGAGGCGCTGCCACCTTTTGAACAAGCGTCTGAACCTATGCGATGTGATAGGGTTTTGTCTAGGGCGCAACGTCAGGAGTTTAGAAGGCATAATAAGTAGAGTTGAGCGAAACGGGTCGAAAAAATTCAAAAGTCGCTGACTTTTGGCAAAGTCGGGTTTCATGAAACGAAACCCGACCCTAGGATGAGGTCGGCCACGAGGTCGGCGACTTACGCGCCAAAGTCGCGTTTCAAAAGTTTGTTTTGCGCTCTTTTTCAGCCAATCAGGATCCACGGACACTGTGGGCAACGTGATGACCTAGGCACGGGTCACCACCATCTTTCAGAAGGGCATGCAAGTGATTGGCTTGCTTTGGTGGGCGTCACAGGGGGTATAAAAGGGCGTGCACGCCGACCGCCATCTTACTTCTGCCGATCTTAGTATAGGGAGAGGTTGCTGCTGATTCTGTAGGGAGAGCGTTAGGCAGGGAAGAAGACAAAAAAACTGCTTCTGCTGCTAGCGATTTGGCCTGCACAACACACAAGTCACTGTGTGTGCAGTGCAAGGGGAGGCTATATTGTGGTGTATCAGTGGTGTTGGTTGTTGGGCTGCCTTTTAAGGCTTCCTGACACGCTGGCATTGCTGTTTACCCACTGCTTCGCAAACTGCTTTTTTAAAAGCAATCCAATCTCCCTTATCCTCTAGTCACTTTTGTCACAGCTGTGCCATCGAGCGTGTCACATAGCGCTCAGATATCAGTGGGCCTCACACAATCCACAAGTGTCCAGTGTCCAAAAGTGTGCGCAGAGATTCAAAATCTCCATTATCCTCTCGTCACTTTGGTCACAGGCAGCTGTGCCATCGAGCGTGTCACATAGCGCTCAGATATCAGTGGGCCTCACACAATCCACAAGTGTCCAGTGTCCAAAAGTGTGCGCAGAGATTCAAAATCTCCATTATCCTCTCGTCACTTTGGTCACAGGCAGCTGTGCCATCGAGCGTGTCACATAGCGCTCAGATATCAGTGGGCCTCACACAATCCACAAGTGTCCAGTGTCCAAAAGTGTGCGCAGAGATTCAAAATCTCCATTATCCTCTCGTCACTTTGGTCACAGGCAGCTGTGCCATCGAGCGTGTCACATAGCGCTCAGATATCAGTGGGCCTCACACAATCCAGAAGTGTCCAGTGTCCAAAAGTGTGCGCAGAGATTCAAAATCTCCATTATCCTCTCGTCACTTTGGTCACAGGCAGCTGTGCCATCGAGCGTGTCACATAGCGCTCAGATATCAGTGGGCCTCACACAATCCACAAGTGTCCAGTGTCCAAAAGTGTGCGCAGAGATTCAAAATCTCCATTATCCTCTCGTCACTTTGGTCACAGGCAGCTGTGCCATCGAGCGTGTCACAACGCTCAGATATCAGTGGGCCTCACACAATCCAAAAGTGTCCACTGTCCACAAGTGTGTGCAGAAATTCTAAATCTCCCCTGTCCTATAGACACCTTGTACCTTGTTTTACATTACTATATAGTTTGTTGGATTTTGTCTACATTTCTACCAAAAATGAGGAAGGTTGGTGGAAGAGGCCGTGGAATTGGGCGGGGGTTGGCAGCTGGTAATGATGGTGTTGGTGGTGGATCTGATGGTAGTGGCAAGAGCAAAATAGGACCGAATGCAGGAGGTGCTGACCCTGCGTCATCGTCTGGCTACATAAGGCCTCGAACGCTTAGTTTTCTAGGAATTGGCAAACCGCTTTTAAAGGCAGAGCATCAGGAAAAAGTTTTGTCTTACATTGCTGAAAAGTAAAAGCACTGAGTCGTCATTGGAGGCTCATGTTCATGAACCACACCTTTCCTTGTGTCCTTCACCCCAACCAAGATTGAAGGATGACGCAGGCCATACTACTGATTACTCCATGGAGCTGTTTTCACATACCATGCCTGGATTATCAAGTGAAATGGTGAATTACCCAGGCCAAGATGAATCTGACATGGAGTGCACTGATGCACAGCCGCTGATGGATAATTCTGCTGGTACATTCACTCAGAGCACGACATTGTCCTCGCAGTGTACAGAGCCAGATTTTGACCCTGATGAGACTCAGGTGCCCCTTCCCGCACACTATACCACCATACACGGTGACACAGAGAAAGGTGCACATGACATAGAAGAGGAGGTGATGGATGACCCAGTTGTTGACCCAGATTGGCATCCATTGGGGGAAGAGGGTGCTGCTTCCAATAGCTCAGATGAGGAGCATCCACAGCAGACATCGACATCGCAACAGCTGTTATCTGGCAGGCCCGGAGCACTCCAAAGACAGGTTCCAAACATCAAAAGAGTTGCTGGACAGCTTGTCCAGAGGGTCAAAAGATCACAGCGTGCTAGGCCGCAAAATGTCTGCCAAAGTAGGAAGAGTGCAGTGTGGCACTTTTTTGAACAAAATCCTCATGATCAGGCCAAGGTTATCTGTAAGAAGTGCGCAAAGACCTTTAGCCGAGGGAAAAATCTGAAAAATTTGAATACCAGTTGCATGCTTAGACATTTAACCAGCATGCACTTGCAAGCGTGGACACAACACCAAACCTCAAGTGCCACATGTGCAACTGATCACAACGAAGGTAGTCAGCAACGCCACATTGCTTCCCCCACTGTAAGCCCACCGGTTAGCACAGCAGCAAATGTTGAGGTATCGTTGCAAGACAACAGCAGTCAGGGAATCCCACTGTTATATCAATGAAAGACTGATTCTAGGCCATCAGAAAGAACACCAACTCCATCACCATCATCAACCCTCTCTCAGTCCGCCCTGTCCACCGCTACTTCCACCATATGCAGCTCTCAAGTCCAGCTCACCCTCCCAGACACTATGAGTAGGTCAAGAAAGTACTCAGTCTCTCATCCGCGTACACTGGGTTTGAACGCCCACATTGCCAAACTAATCTCGTTTGAGATGATGCCCTTTCGGTTGGTGGAAAGCACAGCTTTCCGCGAACTCATGGCCTATGCAGTACCACGCTATGACCTACCCAGTCGCCACTTCTTCTCTCGCAAAGCCATCCCAGCCCTCCACCATCATGTGAAAGACCGAATTGTCCATGCACTCAAGCAGTCAGTGAGCGGAAAGGTGCACCTCACAACTGATGCATGGTCCAGTCGGCATGGCCAGGGCCGTTACGTGTCCATCACTGCGCACTGGGTTAATGTGGTGGATGCAGGGTCCACAGGGGACAGCGGTGGTGGGACAGTGCTGCCTAGCCCACGGTATAGGAAACAGTTGGCTGTAGGCGTTCGACCCTCCTCCTCCTCCAGAAGCGAAAGCTCGTCCACAGAGCGCAGTCGTACGAGCACTCCATCTGCAGCTGCCACTGTTGCACACGATGTGTCCCCCTATCGAGCAGCTAGTGGAAAGCGTCAGCAGGCTGTGTTGCAGATGATGTGTTTGGGCGACAGACACACCACCGAGGTGCTGGCAGAGTACTTGAAGCGACAAACTGAGTCATGGCTGGACAGTGTACATCTTGAGGCAGGCAAGGTAGTTAGTGATAACGGCCGTAATTTTGTGGCAGCCATAGCCCTTTCAAAACTCAGCCACATACCTTGCTTGGCTCACACCTTGAACCTGGTGGTGCAGTGCTTCCTCAAAAATTATCCGGAGTTAACAGCCCTGCTCCAGAAGGTGCGAAGACTGTGCGCGCACATCCGCCGGTCGCCTGTACACTCCGTATGCAGAAGCTGCAGCGATTGCTCCACCTTCCCAACCACCGCCTCATTATCGACATTGCAACAAGGTGGAACTCCACCCTGCACATGGTGGAGCGGCTGTGCGAGCAGAGGCAGGCCATAATGCATTTGTGGGAGGATACACGGCCAGGCACTTTGAGAGCAGACATGGAGTTGACAGGCGTGCAGTGGTCGAAGCTGAAAGACCTTTGTAAAGTCCTTCAGTGTTTTGAGGAATGCACACGGCTGGTAAGCGCAGACGACGCCATCCTAAGCATGAGCATCCCACTTATGCGTCTGCTCATGCAAACTTTGACGCACCTTAAGGAGCAGGCGTCTGCAGCCAATGTTGATGAGGAGGAAGAGGAGGAGGGAATCCTTGATGACATTCAGCCATTGTCTGCTCAGGGACCTCTCCTGGACGAGGTGGAGGAAGAAGAGGAGGAGGAGGAGGATGATGGGGATGATTACTTAGGGGAGGAGGATGCATCTCGTGGGGCAAGTGAAAATGTTGGCGTGGCAAGGTCTGGTACAGGGTTTGTGCGTGACTGGAGGGATGTGGATTTGCCAGAAAGTGCTCCTCCACCCAGCACTCGCAGTGCATCATTGACACCGGGAACATTGGCCCACATGTCAGATTATGCCTTGCGGATCCTAAAAAGGGACCCCCGCATTGCCAAAATGATGAACGATGACGACTACTGGTTGGCCAGCATCCTGGATCCACGCTATAAAGGCAAATTACAAAACATCATGCCACAGGAGAACCTTGACCTAATATTGGCTAATAAACAAGCAACTCTGGTAAATCGGTTGCTTGAGGCATTCCCAGCACACAGCAGCGGTGATGGTTCTCACACGAGCCGTACGGGCCAGGGGCAGCTTGGCAGAGGTGTTCGTGGTGCACACAGCAGAAGTGGCATTGGAGACAGGGGTTTCATGACAATGTTGTGGACTGATTTTTCAAATACCGCTCACACAACTGGTAATACTGCATCGATGGAAAGTGACAGGAGACAGCAGTTGTCAACTATGGTTACAAACTACTTTTCCTCCCATATCGATGTTCTCCCACACAGGTCATTCCCCTTTGACTATTGGGCCGCTAAACTGGACACCTGGCCTGAATTGGCCCAATATGCCTTACAGGAGCTCACTTGCCCAGCTGCAAGTGTGCTATCGGAAAGAGTCTTCAGTGCAGCTGGATCAATCCTGACAGAAAAAAGGACCCGTCTATCAACCCAAAATGTGGATGATCTAACCTTCATTAAAATGAACCACGCATGGGTTTCCAAGGATTTTGTCCCACCTTCCCCTGATGACACATAGGGTGACAGAAAAATGGCTTGCTTTGGTCCACCTCTTCCTGGTACTTCACCTATTTCGCCTTTTGCATCAGCTGAATGTCCAACATCAACATATGCCACTTTCTAAAACTCCCTAACTGTGCTGCCTACCCCCCATGGCCGGGGTCACCACCTACCGCACGACACCGTGCGAGTGCCGTTGCCCTGGACAGGTGGGTAGGCCGACTCTTGGGCGCGGGCACTGGCACAGGGTCCCTCATAGTGCAATCAAGTGTCTCTGACGGTGGTGGTGCACACCCGCCGTCAGACACACCGCTGTACTATGAGGGGCCCAGTGCCAGTACCGACGCCCACGAGTGGGCCCCCCTTGCTTGGGCAGGGCCCCAGCATTTGCAATCTTTACCTCTCCCTGCTCCTCCGCTGTGTAATCTGGGCCGTCAAATCCATACTGTGCCTGACACCGTCTGAGCCTGCCACCTGAGACATATATTTTGAATGTGTACGCTATCCATACATGTTATCCGGGGATACGGTACCCTTTCTAACCTTTGTGCAATCACGTGCAATCCATACTGGGCCTAACACCGTCTGAGCCTGCCTCATGCTGTATAGACATATATTTTGAATGTGTACGCTATCCATACATGTTATCCAGGGATACGGTACCCTTTCTAACCTTTGTGAAATCACGTGCAATCCATACTAGGCCTAACACCGTCTGAGCCTGCCTCATGCTGTATAGACATATATTTTGAATCTGTACGCTATCCATACATGTTATCCGGGGATACGGTACCCCTTCTAACCTTTGTGCAATGACGTGCAATCCATACTGGGCCTAACACCGTCTGAGCCTGCCTCATGCTGTATAGACATATATTTTGAATCTGTACGCTATCCATACATGTTATCCGGGGATACGGTACCCTTTCTAACCTTTGTGCAATCACGTGCAATCCATACTGGGCCTAACACCGTCTGAGCCTGCCTCATGCTGTATAGACATATATTTTCAATGTGTACGCTATCCATACATGTTATCCGGGGATACGGTACCCTTTCTAACCTTTGTGCAATCACGTGCAATCCATACTGGGCCTAACACCGTCTGAGCCTGCCTCATGCTGTATAGACATATATTTTGAATGTGTACGCTATCCATACATGTTATCCAGGGATACGGTACCCTTTCTAACCTTTGTGCAATCACGTGCAATCCATACTGGGCCTAACACCGTCTGAGCCTGCCTCATGCTGTATAGACATATATTTTGAATGTGTACGCTATCCATACATGTTATCCAGGGATACGGTACCCTTTCTAACCTTTGTGCAATCACGTGCAATCCATACTGGGCCTAACACCGTCTGAGCCTGCCTCATGCTGTATAGACATATATTTTGAATGTGTACGCTATCCATACATGTTATCCAGGGATACGGTACCCTTTCTAACCTTTGTGCAATCACGTGCAATCCATACTGGGCCTAACACCGTCTGAGCCTGCTTCATGCTGTATAGACATATATTTTGAATGTGTACGCTATCCATACATGTTATCCGGGGATACGGTACCCTTTCTAACCTTTGTGCAATCCCGTGCAATCCATACTGGGCCTAACACCGTCTGAGCCTGCCTCATGCTGTATAGACATATATTTTGAATGTGTACGCTATCCATACATGTTATCCAGGGATACGGTACCCTTTCTAACCTTTGTGCAATCACGTGCAATCCATACTGGGCCTAACACCGTCTGAGCCTGCCTCATGCTGTATAGACATATTTTGAATGTGTACGCTATCCATACATGTTATCCAGGGATACGGTACCCTTTCTAACCTTTGTGCAATCACGTGCAATCCATACTGGGCCTAACACCGTCTGAGCCTGCCTCATGCTGTATAGACATATATTTTGAATGTGTACGCTATCCATACATGTTATCCGGGGATACGGTACCCTTTCTAACCTTTGTGCAATCACGTGCAATCCATACTGGGCCGAACACCGTCTGAGCCTGCCTCATGCTGTATAGACATATATTTTGAATGTGTACGCTATCCATACATGTTATCCAGGGATACGGTACCCTTTCTAACCTTTGTGCAATCACGTGCAATCCATACTGGGCCTGACACCGTCTGAGCCTGCCTCCTGAGACATATATTTTGAATGTGTACGCTATCCATACATGTTATCCAGGGATACGGTACCCTTTCTAACCTTTGTGCAATCACGTGCAATCCATACTTGGCCTGACACCGTCTGAGCCTGCCTCCTGAGACATATATTTTGAATGTGTACGCTATCCATACATGTTATCCAGGGATACGGTACCCTTTCTAACCTTTGTGCAATCACGTGCAATCCATACTGGGCGTGAGAACGGCTGGCGAGCTGTTAAGCAAGCTACAGCACCTGTCCAGACAAGTACAGGGATTCCCTAGCGAGGAGACTTATTTGATTGTTTTCAATGTTGGGACAGCAATTTTTGGGGAGCACTATACTCTGGAGAATGATAGATGGGGCCCACCATACACTGGAACATTCCAAAGGTGGACATCAGACACTGGAGCAGCATTTACAGGGCCCATTATACACTAGAGCATTAGAAATGGGGCCCATTATGTTTGGAGCATTATTTGGGCCCATAAGACAGTGGAGCTTCATCCATGGGGACCAACATATACTGTAGCATTATGTGGAGCTCATCATATACTGTTTCAAACATTATATGGGACCAATGATTCTGTATGGAGAAATAGATGGGCCTCGTCCTGAGATGTAAAAAGTGAGGTATTTTTCATTGTACTATACCGCTATTTATCTGCCGTATCGGAGCATGATGAGTTGTGGTATGTGTTAAAGGGGCGCTCTTTCGCCCAGGGCACATGAAAACCTGCAGCCAGCCCTCCCCCCCCCACAACTTTAGCCAAATAACCCCCATTTTTCAGTGCGTAACTTGTATTATGAAGTTAATTAAGGTTGACAAGCTTAAGTAAGAAGAATTGATGCTTTTGGCATTCAAATGGGCACTGTAGGTGTGTTTCCTGTCCTCCTCTCACTGCCGACTTTTATTCCCCATTGACTTACATTGGGTTTCGTGTTTCGGGACGACCCCGACTTTTCCCTATAATCGGACGATCTTGCTCGACCCGACTTTTGGAAAAGTCGGGTTTCACGAAACGAAACGCGACCCTAAAAAACCAAAAAGTCGCTCAACTCTAATAATAAGCTGTGTTTTTTTCTGTGGAGACGCCTCTCGTACTATTTCTGTCTGCCCTAAACGAGAGAAACGTTTTGCACACACATTTCTGGTGGGCGGTGTACAACCTAAGTTTCTTTTGGCAATTACTCTGATCTGCTCCTTATCCACATTTTCCGCTAAGGCTTTTGTAGATTCAGGAGCTGCTTTGAATCTGATGGTTTTGGACTTTGCTAAACGTTGTGGTTTTCCCATGATACCTCTGTGGACGCCTATTCCTTTGAGGGGTATTGATGCTACTCCTCTGGCGGAGAATAAACCCCAGTTCTGGACCCAGGTGATAATGCGAGTTGCCCCAGACCACCAAGAAAATTGTAAATTTTTGGTGCTGCACAATTTGCATGATACTATTGTTCTGGGTTTCCCTGGTGGCAAACTCATAATCCAGTTTTGGATTGGAAATCTGTGTCTGTGGTGAGTTGGGGTTGTCACTGTGTCCTTAGGGACATTCCTGTTTTCTCCACCTCTCCTCAGTCTCATGATATTCCTGATTATTTGGCTGATTTTTCTGATGTATTTAGTGAGAGTAAGTCTGCGTCTTTGCCTCCTCATAGGAGTTATGCCTGTGCAATTGAGTTGATGCCTGGGTGTAAATTTCCCAAGGGTCAGCTTTTCAACTTATCAGTACCCGAACATGATGCTATGCAATCCTATATTAAGGAGTCGTTGGAGAAGGGTCATATTAGACCATCCTCTTCACCCTTAGTTGCTGGGTATTTTTTGTGGCTGAGGCTGGTTTCACATTCGCGTTAAAACGCTGCGCACTGCGTCGGTAAGCCCCGCCCCGGCTCCCTGCCCGCCCCATCCAGGATCACCGCCTACTATCGCATTTGCACGCATGCAATCGGCGCACCCTATCTTTAGCATAGGGTGCGCAGATCATGTGCTGCCAGTGTGAAAGTAGCGTGCTGCGCTTTTTTGACGGTGCGCTGTGCGCGCCAAAATGCAACATGCTGCATTTCGGCGCGCACAGCGCACCGTCAAAAGTGCGCAGCACGCTACTTTCACACTGGCAGCGCATGATCTGCGCACCCTATGCTAAAGATAGGGTGCGCCGATCGCATGCGTGCAAATGCGATAGTAGGCGGTGATCCCGGATGGGGCGGGCAGGGAGCCGGATCGGGGCGGGGCTTACCAACGCAGTGCGCAGCGTTGTTTTAACGCGAATGTGAAACCAGCCTAAGAAAGATGGTTCATTAAGACCTTGTATTGACTATCGTTCCCTCAACAAGATGATGGTTAAATATCAGTATCCGTTACCCTTGATTTCTGATTTATTCTCCAGAGTTAAAAGTGCCTGCTGGTTTACTAAGCTTGACCTCAGGGGGGCGTATAATCTTACTCGCATCAAGCACGGGGATGAATGGAAGACGGCGTTTAATACTCCGGAGGGACATTTTGAGTACCTGGTGATGCCTTTTGGGCTCACTAGTGCCCCTTCTGTCTTCCAATCCTTTATGAATGATATTTTCCGTGACTTTGTGGATAAGTTTTTGATTATCTATCTGGATGTTTTGATCTTTTCCAGTGATTGGGATTCTCATGTGGAACATGTCTGGACTGTGTTCCGGATTATGAGGGAGAATTCCCTGCTTTTTAAGGGATCAAAATGCCTCTTTGGTGTACAGAGGATTTCATTATTGGGATTTATTTTGTCTCAGTCGACTATTGAAGTGGACCCGGCCAAGGTACAGGCCATTTATGATTGGGTTCAGCCCACTTCTTTGAAGGCTCTCCAGAAGTTTTTGGGTTTTGCTAATTTTTATCGTAAATTTATAGCTAATTTTTCTGGTATTGTGAAACCACTGACTGATTTGACCAAGAAGGGCGCTGATGTGCTGAATTGGTCTCCAGAGGCTGTCTCGGCATTTCAGGAGCTTAAGCGGAGATTCACTTCGGCTCCAGTTTTACGGCAACCTGATGTCTCACTTCCATTTCAGGTGGAGGTAGATGCTTCTGAGATTGGTGCAGGAGCTGTTTTGTCCCCAAAAGATCCTGTGACTTCTAAAATGAATCCCTGTGCCTTCTTTTCTCGAAAGTTCTCCCCATCTGAATGTAACTATGATGTGGGGAATCGGGAATTGTTGGCCATGAAATGGGCATTTGAAGAGCGGAGACATTGGTTGGAGGGAGCTAGACATTAAGTTGTGGTCCTCACTGACCACAAGAATTTGATTTATCTGGTGTCGGCCAAACGCTTGAATCCTAGACAGGCTAGGTGTGGGCCTTGTTTTTTGCGCGTTTTAATTTTGTGGTCTCTTTTCTTCCGGGCACTAAGAATATTAAGGCAGACGCCCTTTCTAGGAGTTTCTTTGCTGATTCTCTTATTGTGACCGAGCCTACTACCATACTAGGTGAGGGGGTAGTTCTTTCTACCATTTTGCCCGATTTGAGATGCGCCCTGGAGGAATTTCAGGAGGATTAACCTGAGCGTTGTCCTATGGGAAAATTGTATGTTCCTGACCAGTGGAGGAAGAGTGTGATGTCTGAAGTTCATTGCTCCACATTGGCTGGTCATCCAGGTATTTTTGGTACCAGAGATTTGGTGAGTCGGTCTTTTTGGTGGCCTGCCTTATCTCGTGATGTCAGGAATTTTGTGCATTCCTGTGGGATTTGTTCTCGGTCTAAACCGTGTTCTCGTTCTAGGGGGTTGTTGATGCCCCTGCCGGTGCCCAAGAGGCCATGGACCCATATCTCAATGGATTTTATTTCTGAACTTCCTGTCTGTCACAGAATGACTGTTATCTGGGTGATTTGTGATAGATTTTTAAAGATGGTCCATCTTGTACCACCCCCAAAGTTGCCATCTTCCTCAGAGTTGGTGCCCTTGTTTTTACAACAGGTGGTTCGGTTGCATGGGATTCCTGAGAACATTGTGTCGGACAGGAGTCCAGTTTGTTTCCAGATTCTGGAAAGCCTTTTGTTCCAATCTGGGAATTCAGTTATCTTTCTCCTCTGCGTTTCATCCTCAGACCAATGGACAGACTGAGAACAAACCAGACTTTGGAGTCCTATTTGAGATGATTTAAATCTGCTGATCAGGATGACTGGGTCTCATTTTTGCCCTTGGCCGAATTTGCGCTAAACAGTAGAGCTAGTTCTGCCACTTTGATGTCGCGCTTTTTCTGTAACTTTGGGTTTCACCCTCGATTTTCTTCAGGGCAAGTGGAATCTTCAACCTGCCCAGGTGTGGACACTGTGGTAGAGAGAATGCAGCAGATTTGGGACCAAGTGGTGGATAAGTTGTCACTCTCTCAGGAAAAGGCCCAGTGGTTTTCCAACCGGCATAGGACCATTGGTCCCCAGTTTAAGGTTGGTGATATGGTGTGGTTATCATCAAAGAATATCTCTATGAAGGTTGCGTCTCCAAAGTTCAAGCCAAGATTTATTGATCCTTATAAGATCTTGGAGATTCTTAATCCTGTTTCTTCCAGTTGCGTTTAAAATCCATAACGTGTTTCATAAGTCTCTGTTGAAGAGGTTTGTTGAGCCAGTAGTTCCTGTGGCGGCGCCTCCTGACCCTGTATTGGTTAAAGGCAATGTGGAATATGAGGTAGAGAAAATATTGAATTCTCGTTTGGTTAGACGGAGACTCCAGTATTTGGTCAAATGGAAGGGTTATGGCCAGGAGGATAATTCTTGGGTCTCTGCCTCTGACATTGATGCCAATAGATTGGTTCGTGCTTTTCACCGGGGCCCATCCTGAATGGCCTGGTGGCATCGATGAGGGTTCGGTGAGCCCTCCTCAAGGGGGGGTACAGTTGCAAACTCATTTTCTGGTCTGCCTCTGGTTTCTGGTGAGGGAGCTGGTTGTGCTGACAGAGGAGTTGTGAGTTCTCTTTCTGGGCTCCCTCTGGTGGTGGCAGGAGGTAATGAAGCTGATCTAATTAAGAGACCTGACACCTGATAATGAGGATGAGGATTGGACATCTGGAGTCTCAGACTGGATTTAAGACAGCCGACTCCCTATTCCCATGCTGGTGATTTTTTTCCTGCCTCCTGAGGTCTTGGTTTCCAGTTCAGTTCCTGCCTTCTCAAGCTAAGTGTTCTCTGCTAATGTTCACATTTGTTTTGGTTTGGTCTATTCAGTTTTTTGTGTGGTCAGCCAGCCCCGGCTGGGGCTGTGCTGAAGTTCCATTCTTTTGTCACTGTATGTGCCAGTTTGCTTTTTGTCCCGTATTAGATTGGCCTCTTTTTGCTCTGTTCTCACAATATGCCAGAGTGCTGATATAGTGGGAGAAGTCTAGTGACTTCAGGGTAATTTTTGCTATCAGAAGTATTCGACATTTTTGCAGGTTTTTTTTGGCATGAATGTATCTTTCCTTTCCTTTCTAGTTAGTGTGGGCCCCATCATTTGCTCAGCCTATTTTCCTACCTGTTTGTGCTTTCATCTTGTCTCACCGTCAATACATGTGTGGGGGCTGTCTATTCCTTTGGGGCCTGCTCTGGGGCAGTTTAGATTTCCCCTTTTCTTGTTTTTGGCTTATTTAGTCCTCCGGCTGTGATGAGGCATCTAGAATCATCGTAGGTATGCTCCACGGCTGCTGTTAGTTGTGTGGTTAGGCTCAGGGTTCTGCAATCCGTGTAGTTACCAACCTCTCTGGTTTTCTGTGACTTAGCTTGGTCTTGTTTTCCTCCTCGGTGACCCATTCATAACAGGTACATTCTGTCTCCCATGCAAAAGACTGTGTGTGCTGTTCTGCCAGCGCTGGAGAGGGGAGGGCTGTTTTCCTGTACATGTGTGCTGAGCTGAAGCTGCTGCAGGAAGCTGGCATGCCTGGATCTGTGAAAAGACGCGCAGACTGTGTCTGACTAAACTTATGAGATTGTGTAGACTCTTCTGGGGATAACAAAGGTGGCTGTCCTGTGTTATTGTGAGGAGCCACGAAGAAATACAAGAAAGGAATGTCATTTTCAAGGAGCATCTCCAGGACCCTCAAGCAAGTAGACTACGTTTCAGAGTTTCCAGAAAGACGTGCGCACCATCTTACAGTACTGCTGGGGGACCCCGAGACTTGACTGAGGCTTCAACGTTACTGCGAGTTTTAACCCCTTGTGTGTAACCCCTTGTGTGTATATGTTAGGGCTTAGGATAGGCTGCAATAGACAGAGCACGGCAGCTGTGGCCTGCGTAGCAGAGGCCAGTGAGGCTATAGTTAAAGTAGCATCATACTGCGTTTACTGTGTTTTGCCTGTTGGAAAATATATTGTTCTGTAATAATTGGAGCACCATGCTATTTGATGGCCCAGCAAAAAATTATCACTCTTGTAAATTGTCTTGTGTCATTGCATACCTCTGCTTACACGTCTCTATCACTTCATTCCTTGCCTGTCCATAAATTAAGTGTTGTTTGCACATCATCTTGTGTACCGTAGTCTCCCCAGCCATTGCTTCACATACACAACCTCCATATGCCAGCTCACTGCTGTATATGCCACGCACAACCTCCATATGCCAGCTCACACCTGTATATGCCACGCACAACCTCCATATACCAGCTCACCCCTGTATATGCCACGCACAACCTCCATATAAAGTAATGAAGATAAATGTCCAGCTCCACGATATAGTGAAATATAATTCTTTATTCACTTAGTCCATACAAGTGAGGTTAAAAGCCAGCATAAATTACAAGGCTTGCGATCAGATCGTCACCTTCTCATTAATCTCATTTCCACCTTGACAGTGACACTCTCTTAGGATACATTTTACTCTATGATGGCACTTTTGCACAGTCACTAGATGGAGCTCCATTTGCCTGTATTTTTATATCTACACATGGTTTACACAAATAATATTTTCTTGTCCTAACTATATACTATTTAACATTAGAAGCTGTTATTTTTGTAATTACTTGTAAGTATACATGTTTACCAAACAATCCCCTTTAACCCCTCTCTGACATCAGGCGTAAATGTACGCCATTGTCAAACTCCCTTCATTTGATGTGGGCTCCAGCGCTGAGCCCACATCTTTTCTGGCACGTCAGCAAGCGTGCCGGAAATCCCGCCCTTCAGTGACCCCGTCATGATTGTGGGTCACCGATGCGTTGGCCTCCAGCAGAAGTCTATGGTTGTCACTGCCGAATTGCTATGAGCGCCCCCACTAGCCGAAAACGCATGGACCATGGATCGTCCTGCCGAACTCCCGCTCTCCTTATAACATGGGCAAAATGTTATTCAGGCAACACAGGGTGAGGGTAAAACAGAGTGGCAATGCTTTATTGTACCACAAAACAGGCAGATAACACATAGAACAGTCCCAGCACAGTACCCAAGATGATGCACATTACTGAGTCTCACCCTTCCACTGACTTGCCATGGTGGTAGCAGCTGTGACTACAGATCTTCCAGGGTCACTACCTCACCTGTGGCACGCACACAAAGAGGAGGTAATGACAAGCGTAGGAAGACGACAGTCCATACAAGGCCAGTTGATTTGAGGATCACAATCTGGCTTCTCCAAATGTATCCAAGGTTCAGTGATGGTCAATGGAGATCTGTATTCTTCCAACTCAGGCTGAAAACCCCTAGGTTGTTTCCTATAGAATGATACATCCGTGTCCCTCGTAATGGAGTCATGCTGTAAAATGGCTGCTGTCCTGTCTCTGGTCCTTTTAAGATGTATGGATGTCTTGGCAGAATCTCTGGCTGTTTCTCTCTCTCAGTCTCTTTATACAGAGGCATGTAACCTATTTTTAGACTTAACAAGTGTCCCTCATTCAGTATTTACATGAAGGGTAAGAATGGAGATGAGATCAAGTAGCATTACTTGATTATTTAAACTATTTGCATAGTTTTTCCCTCTCTGCTTTAGAAGTCAACAAACTGGCTCCATAACACAATGTATAAATTAGCATATCAGCAATCATCACTAGTGATCAAGGATAAGCGCACAATAAAAGTCAATATTACGGGCTTACACAAACAAAAGTCTGTTTTCTTGACCAACCAGAAATCTACACTTACATTTGAAAGCCAACATACAGATAACATTCTACTATTCTTCTTTTGATAAAAATAGTCATCTGGTTAATTAAGATACAATGCTGTATGTCTTCGCAATGCCAAAAGTTGCAAAAAAGTATTTCGAAATATAGAAAAAAATATATAAAAGTTCAAATCACCCCTCCACCCCATTCAAAATAAAACAATACAAAGAAAATAAAACATGCACATATTAAACCAATCGCTAAACGGCATAATGAGAAAAAGCCAAAACACCAGAATTATGTTTTTTTGATCGCCGCAACATTGCATTAAAATGCAATAACGGGCGATCAAAAGATCTTATTTGCACCAAAATGGTATTCATTAAAAGCGTCAGCTCGGCACACAAAAAATAAGCCCTCACCCAACCCAAAATCATGAAAAATGAAGACGCGACAAGTATCGGAAAATGGCGCAATTCTTTTATACTTTACCTAATAAAGAGGAGTTATTTTTACTGAAAAATATTTGTTTTGGGTCGTTTATTTTCTGTTGGTATTTCATTTATGCTATAAAAGTATTAAGTTACGTACCGGTAACGGTATTTTTCAGAAGCTCATGACAGCACCACGAGAGAGGGGATCTGCCCTTCGGGAACACGAAACCTACAGATACAAAAGGGCGGCACCTCTCCCACGCATCAGTCGGATTACAGAGCTTGAGAGGCTACCATGGTTAGTACACCGCATATACACAATATATACAATGACACAAAGCTAGGAGGGATAGCTAATACTAGAGAAGAGAGAGAGAGGATTCAAAAAGATTTAAATAAACTGGAGAAGTGGGCAGCAACTAACAGAATGGTTTTTAACAGGGAGAAATGCAAAGTACTACATCTGGGCAATAAAAATGGAAAAAGCATATATAGAATGGGAGGAATAGGGCTAAGTGACAGCACATGTGAAAAAGACTTGGGTATACTAATAGATCACAGACTGAATATGAGTCAACAGTGTGATGCAGCAGCAAAAAAGGCAAATGCAATTCTAGGATGTATTAACAGAAGCATACAGTCTAGATCACGTGAAGTCATTATTTCCCTCTACTCCTCTTTGGTCAGACCTCATCTGGAATATTGTGTCCAGTTTTGGGCACCACATTTTAAAAAAGACATCAACAAACTGGAGCAAGTTCAGAAAAGAGCGACCAGAATGGTGACCGGTCTGCAAACCCTGTCTTATGAGGAAAGGTTGCAGGATTTGGGAATGTTTAGTTTGCAAAAGAGAAGACTGAGAGGAGACTTAATAGCTGTCTACAAATATCTAAAGGGCTGTCACATTGTAGAAGGATCAACTTTATTCTCATTTGCACAAGGAAAGACTAGAAGCAATGGGATGAAACTGAATGGGAGGAGACACAGATTAGATATTAGAAAAAACTTTTTGACAGTTAGAGTGATCAATGAGTGGAACAGGCTGCCACGAGAAGTGGTGAGTTCTCCTTCAATGGAAGTCTTCAAACAGAGGCTGGACAGACATCTGACTGGGATGATTTAGCGAATCCTGCTTTGAGCAGGGGATTGGACCAGATGGCCCAGGAGGTCCCTTCCAACTCTACGATTCTATGATTCTAACCTATCTATCCTATTTACAATTCTTTAAACCATCTCCCACATAAGGTGAACTCGCGAAAACCATCCTCTAAAGGGGTGCACCCTTATACGTGAACAAGGAGGGAACTAAGGGTGCTGTCATGGGCTTCCGAAAAATACCGTTACGTAACTTAATACTTTATTCGGACTCCCATGACAGCACCACGAGAGAATTACAGAGATGTAAACTAATTTAGGGAGGGACTACAGCCTGCAGCACCCTTAGCCCGAAGGTGAGATCTAAGGAGGCACCCATGTCTAACCGATAGTGGTTAAAAAAGGTGGAAGATGACCAGGTGGCCGCCTTACATATCTGGTCAATTGATACTCCCGATCTCTCTGCCCAGGATGATGCCATGGCACGAGTGGAATGCGCCCTCAGGTTCTGTGGAACCGGACCGCCACCTGCTGTGTAGGCAAGAGAGATAGCCTCCCTAATCCACCTTGCTAACGTGCGCTTTGACACTCTATACCCTTTCCTGGGACCTTGGAAGGATAAAAATAATGCGTTCTCCTTCCTCCAAGGATCTGTGGCTGCTAAATATTTAAGTAGGCATCTCTTAACATCTAGAGCCTGAAGTTTTTGTTCTTTAGGATTGGTTGGATTAGGGAGGAAGGAAGGCAGAACTATCTCTAGTGTCCTATGAAAATGAGATGCTACCTTGGGAAGGTATGTCGGGTCTGGCCTTAGGATTACTCTATCCTGTAAGAATTCTGTGTAAGGGGGCAATCTGGAAAGTGCCTGTATGTCGATTATTCTACGTGCAGATGTTATTGCTACCAAAAAGGCTGTCTTAAGTGATATCATTTTTAGTGAAGCAGAATCCAGAGGTTCAAACGGTTTCTCTGTCATGGCTGTCAAGACTAAATTTAAGTCCCAAGGCATACACCTATCTTTGAGTATGGGTCTCGATCTGGTAACTGCCTTAATGAATCTCGCTACCCAATGGTTACCGGCAATGTCGCATGCAAATAGGGCCCCTAAAGCTGAAACTTGTACTTTCAATGTACTAGTGAAAAGGCCCAACTCGAGACCCCTCTGGAGGAATTCTAGAATCTGTTTTACGGGTATTCCATCCCTGATATTAAACTCACAGGTGAACAGGAATCGCCTCCAGGTTCTAGCATATATACCTGTGGTGGTTTGTTTCCTACTTTTTAGGAGTGTATCGATTACATTTTTTGAGAACCCTCTATCCCTCAATAGTGTCCTCTCAAACACCATGCCGTCAAACGGAGTCCCGCTACTTGTGGGTGGTTGACTGGCCCCTGGTAGAGGAGATCTGGAAGGTTCGGCAGTACTCAAGGATCGCTTACTGACATGGTCCTCAACCATGCAAACCAGGTCCTTCTGGGCCAGAAGGGGGCAATCAATATGACTCTTGCCCTGTCTTCCCTGATCTTCCTCACTACCAGAGGTAGAAGATTCAAAGGCGGAAACGCATAAGCAAGCGAGAAGTCCCATTTTATTAGGAGGGCGTCCACGGCCAGTGGATTTTCCCTGGGATTTAGGGAACAAAGTTTTTCCTTCCTGTTTTCCTTGGTGGCAAAGAGGTCCACCTCCGGTTGACCCCATTTGCGGACAATCTGGTTGTAGATGTCTGAGTTTAAGGCCCATTCTCCCTGCCTTAGGGCCCTGCAGCTTAGAAAGTCTGCCTTCATGCTTTCTTTTCCGCTGATGTGGAGCGCGGTTAAAGATAGAAAATTTTTCTCTGCTATCTGAAGGAGACGTTCCGTTATCCGCATCAGGGCGTTGGAGCGGGTTCCACCTTGGTGGTTGACATAGGCTACCGCTACCTGGTTGTCCGAGAGTACCCTCACATGATGGCCCTGTAGATACATAATGAGTTTTTTAATGGCCAATTCAATCGCCAGCAGCTCCCTCTGGTTAGATTAGATCTCAGCATCAGAGTCCCACTGTCCCTGTACCACTATGTCCCCCATATGGGCCCCCCAACCCCAAGGATTAGCGTCTGTGGTTATTACGCGGGTTATCTGTATCACCCAGGGCACCCCCGAAGCTAAATTTCCAACATCGAGCCACCACCTAAGAGATGTAATAGTTGAGGGGCTTAGCAATACCTGACCCTGCAAGAAGCCCTCTAAGGTTCTGCTATTAACCAGGACGTCGTTCTGAAGGGCCCTAGTGTGGAATTGTGCCCACTTGACCGCTGGGATACATGAGGTTAGGGAGCCTAACAGGAACATGGCCTGCCTGGGGGTCATGGAGGGTCTATCGATTGCCCGAAGAACCTGCTGCTGTAATTTATCTACGGGTAACAGACACTGCTGAGTTTCTGAATTTAACAGCAAGCCTAGAAACTTCTGGACCTTTAAGGGCTGAAATCGGGACTTCTCGTAATTTATTATCCATCCGAGGTTCTCTAATCTGGACTTAGCTTTTTTTTATCTGAGATAGACAATGGTCCACTGAATTTCCCACAATCAAAAAATCATCCAAGTATGGGATAATTAAGATGTCAACTTCCCGTAAATGAGCCATAACTTCGGCCACTATTTTTGTAAATACCCGGGGAGCTGCTGAGAGACCAAAGGGAAGGGCTCTATATTGATAATGACGGATTATACCGTCTATTGATACCGCCACTCTCAGGAACTGCTGGAAATCTGCGTGGATGGGCACATGATAGTATGCGTCTTTTAAGTCCACTACCGCCATAAACCACCCTTCAAACAGCATCTTTATTGTAGAACTAATGGATTCCATTTTAAAGGTGCGTTTAACCAAAAATTCTTTAAGGAAACGCAAATAATCGTTGTGAATGTTTTATCCGGCTCTTGGATTAGGAAGTAAGGGAGAGTAGAATCCTCTTCCTCTCTCAGACTCTGGAACCTCTATCAGAACGTTAAGGGTGTTGGTTTAAAGGTATCCCGTGGGACTTGAGTGAACTCCAACCTGAGTCCGGTGGATATCACATTCCGCACCCAGTCACTATTAGTGACCTGTAGCCATGCTGGGAGGAAGGATGACAGTCTACCCCCCACGGGAATTGCTAGTCATTGGTTCTGTCTTTTTCGCTCTCTCGACGAGCGTCTGAACATGAAGCCCGTACCTCTTCTCCTTCTATCCTCCCATCTGGGACGGTCTCTATTAGGTGAAGGGTTACGCCTTCTCCCTTGACCGAATCTCCTTCTATTAAACGGACGTCGGTAAGATGGGGACAAAAGATTTGGGAATTTCTTTTTATCATCCCCGGCCTTCTCCAGTAGTTCGTCCAGGACTGCTCTGAATAAATATTCCCCCTCACACGGGATAGTAGAGTTTCGCCCTGGACTGAATATCTCCCGGCCAGTACTTCAGCCACAGGGCTCTCCGAGCCGCATTAGAGAGTCCTGCTGCCCTGGCGGCCATTCTGACTGCATCAGCCGAGGCATCTGCTAGGAAGGCTGCGCCATCCTGGATTATTGGTAGGGCCCCAAGGATTTCCTGTCTAGATGTTCCTTGTTTTAACTGCGACTCTAACTGGTCCAACCAGACCATCATGGACCTGGCCGTGCAAGTCGATGCTACTGCTGGTCTTAAGGAACCGGCTGCCATTTCCCAGGTATTTTTAAGGAAGGTATCTGCCTTCCTGTCTAGAGGATCTTTAAGGGACCCCATGTCATCAAAGGGTAGCGAGGATCTTTTTGATGCTTTCACAATAGCTGCATCTAATTTGGGGGCCTTGTCCCAAGTATTCATTGCTGAATCGTCAAAGGGATATCTAAGCTTGAGGGCTGGTGGTAGCGACCCTCTTTTATCTGGCTTTTTCCACTCTCTGCGGATGAGATCCTGGATCTTTTCGTTTAGTGGGAAGACCCTACGCTTCCTCTGCTCCAGCCCCCCCAAACATCACATCCTGCATGGATAATTGAGGCTTCGGCTCCTCCACCTCCATTGTTCCTCTGACCGCTTTTACCAATTTGTCTACTCGGTCGAGCGGCAGGCAAAACCGACCAGAGTCCTCTTCTTCTGAGGACGAGGGAAATGAAATATGGGAGCCCTTACTTCTCCTCCACTCTGTCGAGGAATCCGACTCCACCAGGTCCTCACCCCTTACACTCTCTGGTTGGGACAGGGATTTTAGGGTTTCCTTCATCTCTGCCCTTACTATATCCCTTAAACACGCCGCTACTGCGGGCGACTCCTACGCCACTGTCTGCTGGATACAGGGGGGACATAACTTTTTGGGGCATGAATCTGGTAACGGGCATGCACAGAGTGCGCATTCCCTGTGTCTGGTTTTACTCGTAGCTTTCTTCCCCTAGAATAAAACACAGAAGGAGGCCCCGTCACTGAGTGAACATTCACGAAGATCACTTACCAGTGCCACAATCAAGTACCGGAGAATGAGGGGGATTTTTCTCAGTCGCTGCTCCTGACCGCCTAGAGGAGCTTTTATGACTGGACTGGTCACTTCGTCCTGGATGCTCCTTACTGTCACGAGCCTCTTTCTTCTTCTGTTTGACCTGCCTAAGATCATCCAGGGGCGGCAGTGAAGATTGTCGCTGTTGCCGCCGTTGCTGCTGCTTTTGCTGCTGCTCCTGATTGCGCTCCATTACTAGCTTGCAATAATGTGGCCAAGGCAAGGCACCCATCTAGGGTCCTGCCTATATACCCCTCCTCCGGACAGATTTCCTCTTGCCGTGCCCTCCCCCCCAATAGGGCCCCCCTCCCCAGCTGGCGCCGCTTTGGGCAGGGGAACCGGCGCTTACCGGCGTCCTCCCGATGGGCGCCGCCATCTTGGGTCCCCGCGCCTACGCAGTGGCGCCGCTGACCCGGAAGCGCCCCGAGGCTCCGCCCCGACGTTACAGCGACTCCGACGTGACCTGAAGTCACGCGGGGCGCTCCACCATGGAGCACTCCCCGGCCCCAGCGCCCTGCAGCTGCGCCGGCCCCCCTCAATCCACCGCGATCGCGCCGCCGGAGCTGGGAGCCCCCGGGGGGCATACTTACCGGCGGCGGCGCACATATGGAGACGGACCTCCTCCGGATGCCGCTCCCTGCTGTATCCACTACCGCCGTGCCACCCATCCTGGGCCACAGTGGCGTCCTCCAGGAGCTCCGCACCAGGCCGAGGTAGGAGACCCCCCTCGCTACCTGTACCGGCCGGCCGGCCTGGGATCTGGTCTGTAGGATCCCGTCCCCTCAGGAACAGGAAACCAACTGATGCGTGGGAGAGGTGCCGCCCTTTTGTATCTGTAGGTTTCCTGTTCCCGAAGGGCGGATCCCCTCTCTCGTGGTGCTGTCATGGGAGTCCGAATAAACTCCCATATAATATTCATCCTTGAATTTATCCTATAAAACTTCCATACAATATTCCATCCTTGAACGCACGCCGCGTGCATCATGTTCTTGTACAATTTGTGAATAATATATATAGGTTCTCCTCGTCGGAGTTATTTTTGAAGGTCAACAAAAAATGATTTTCCTGTAATTCATTTCTCACGCTCTAGGTATAATAATGACTTTTCCCTGTGTGGGATTTTTGATAAAGAGGTTGACAACTAGTTGGACAACCCCTTCTCATTCCTCATGTTTGGTCCTGTTACAATAAAAACACTTACACAAACCTCCCATGCTGGCACCGTCTCAGTGGTGTCGGCACTTGTGTTCTTGGGGCTCTTTTGAGGTTTTTACATCATGTGAGCCCTGTGCCCAATCAGCGCTGACGTCACTGTCCCCACCTTCAGACAAATCAAGCATCATGAGGCCGTCAGAGAGCAGCCGCAGCCCTGGCCTCCTGTTGATGTTCAATACGTGTGAAGGAACAGTGAAAGCTGCTGCTGATTGGGTGCAGGGCTCGTGTGATGTGACAACCTCACATAAGCCCCGGGACAGTGAGTCTCGACACCGCTGAAGTGGAGCCGGCACGCCAGCGGAGTATGAGTGTTTTTATTTTAATGAGGCCAAACATGAGGAATGAGTCCTTTGAAAAAAAAAAAATATATACCGTATTTTTTGGACTAAAAGATGCACCTAGGTTTTAGAGCAGGAAATTAGGAAAAAAATTAACGCAAAAAGTGTGGTCAATTCTGTACTTAATATCCCCTATCCTGGTATGTATGGTCCCCTCACCCCCATCCTGATACACATGGCCATCTCATCCTTACTTAGTATGCATGGATCACTCATCCCTATCCTGGCAGAAATGATCACCCTCATCCCTATGCTAGTATGCGTGGTCACATCCCTATCCTGGTATACAGTGCCCCATCCTTATCCTGGTATGCAGGGCCCCCATCTCGTCCTATTATGCATGGCCCCATCAGAAAATATTAAAAAAAAAAATTACACTTACCTACCCAGGGCTCCCTCACAGCATCCTGCTCCGATGCCAGCAATTGTTTTAGGCTATGTGCCCACGCTGCAGAAATGCTGCAAAATTGTCTGCAGCATTTCCACAACTCCCTGCCGTGGGTAAAATGCATGCGGAATTTGCAAGCGTTTTCCGGCAAAACACAAGCATTTTGCAAGCGTTTTTAGCTTCCATAATGCTAGCGCTTTCCAACCGATTTGAAGCATCGCTTGAAATAGTGATACAGGTTGGTCCCACTTGTCAAGCATAGTGCTTGACAAGTGCGACCAACTTTTTACTATTGATGCTGCCTATGCAGCATCAGTAGTAAAAGATAGAATGTTAAAAATAAAAAAATGTGTATACTTACCCTGTCAGCCCCCAAAGTCCTCCAGGTCCTTAGCGACGCTGCCAGCAACTTCCGTTCACAGAGATGCATTGCGCGAATGACCTCTGATGACGTAGCTGTCACGCAACCGTGACGTCACAAAGCTCATTCGCGCAATGCATCCCTGGGAACGGAAGTTGCTGGCAGCATCGCTGGGGGCCGACAGAGGGTAGATATCCATTTTTTTAATTTTAATTCTATTTTGTACAGAAATATGGTACACAGGGCATGGAGGAAAGTCTCCTCCAGACCCTGGGTACCATCCGCACATGAAGCACTCACTTTACGTATAGTGGGCATAGCCACATGTGTAAAGTGAGCGTTTCAATGCAATCCTATAGCAGCGGAATCGCCGAGATTCCGCAAAATGGACATGGTGCGGATTTTACTGCGATGCGATTCTACAGCGGAAAAATCCACGGCATGGGCACAGCAATTGCGGATTCCCATAGGATTGCATGGGAATGCGTTGTTATAGCGTTATTTGCACAGCTGCCGGAGTGCTCACCGGGACTGTTCATCAGAGATAGCGGTGAGTATTCATTACTCTTCAGTAGCGCGCAGTGTCAGCCACCGGCTTCCTGCTGCTGCTGGCGGTCACGTGTGCCGCTACTTAAGAGAAATGAATATTCATTGGATTCATTCATTCATCAGGAGACTATTTGATATTGAACTATATTCAAGCGGGACTAGATGAAGAAAACCCTAAAATCATGTATCATGTTATCCGAAACAGTCAGAAAACTAGCCCCATATTGGCAGATCCCAGAACTCAAACTATATACTTTGTAAGTTTATAAGCCCCTCCAGTGTCAGGAATAGATAGTATGTGACAATACAGTATATACCGCTCAGGGAACACTTACCTTTCAGAGATAATTTCCATATTCATACTAAATAATGGCACAGATCCCCCAGACATTATGATTGCACATATCCCTAGTCTTTATAACGATATTGCACTCATTCCCTGACAGACCGCAGCATGGCCATTAGTTAGAAGCTGCTAATGATCTTTGGAGCAGGTAAGTTTTCCCTGAGTGGTACGTATTGGGCCGTCTGAAGACTGAGTTTAGTCTAGGACAATTTGTCTGCACTACTAATTAACAGCAGTTACATTACCAAACTAGGGAAGTCCCTATAGGAGAAAAACACAAGAATTATACTGTATTTTCACATACTATCTATTCCTGACACTGGAGTGACTTATAAACTTACAAAGTATATAGTTTGAGTTCTGGGATCTGCCAATATGGGGCTAGTTTTCTGACTGTTTTGGATAACATGATAAATGATTTTAGGTTTTTTTTTGTCTAGTCTCGTTTGAATATAGGTCAATATTAAATAGTCTCCTGATGAGTCGTCTTTGGTGAGGACGATGAAACCCATAGAAATGAGAGGCTTGGAGAGTGAGTGTGTATACATCACCTCACCCTATGTACTGTACTGAACTGTGGGGTACATGTTTTTTCTATTAGTCACCTATTGACTAACCTTCAGGGGATGAATTATGGGTATAGTTTTATATTTGGAATTAATAAAACTTAGTTTTATCCTTTTGTCAGCAAACATGAGGAATGACAAGAGACAACCCATTTAAGAAGATTCAATTTTGGCTAAAACTATTCCAACAATATGAACATAAAAAAGTCTTCTCCCCTATGTGACATCTCTGATGTTTATTAACAGTTGATTTCCAAGTAAAACATTTCCCACATTAAGAAAATAAAAAAGGTTTCTCCTCTGTGTGACTGCTCTGACGTCTAACAAGAAGCACTTTCTGGTTAAAATATTTCCCACATTAGCAGGAAAAAGGCTTCTCTCCTGTGTGAGTTCCATGGTGATTAACCAATTGTGATTTCTGGTTAAAACATTTCCCACATTCTGAACAGGAAAAAGGCTTCTGTCCTGTGTGGACTCTCTGGTGCTTAACACAATCTGATTTATTGTTAAAACATTTCCCACATTCTGAACAGGAAAAAGGCTTCTCCCCTGTATGAGTTCTATGGTGATCAACCAATTGTGATTTCCGGTTAAAACATTTCCCACATTCTGAACATGAATATGGCTTCTCTGCTGTGTGAATTCTATGATGTGTAACAAGACTTGAATTCTGAGTAAAACATTTCCCACATTCTAAACATGAAAAAGGCTTCTCTCCTTTGTGAGTTCTTTGGTGTTCATCAAGATTCCTTTTCTGGTTAAAACATTTCCCACATTCTGAACAGGAAAAAGGCTTCTCCCCTGTATGAGTTCTATGGTGATCAACCAAATGTGATTTCCGGTTAAAACATTTCCCACATTCTGAACATGAATATGGCTTCTCTGCTGTGTGAATTCTCTGATGTGTAACAAGATTTGAATTCTGAGTAAAACATTTCCCACATTCTAAACATGAAAAAGGCTTCTCTCCTTTGTGAGTTCCTTGGTGTTCATCAAGATTCCTTTTCTGGTTAAAACATTTCCCACATTCTGAACAGGAAAAAGGCTTCTCCCCTGTGTGAGTTCTGTGGTGACTAATAAGAGTCCCTTTGTGGTTAAAACATTTCCCACATTCTGAACAGGAAAAAGGCTTCTCCCCTGTATGAGTTCTATGGTGATCAACCAAATGTGATTTCCGGTTAAAACATTTCCCACATTCTGAACATGAATATGGCTTCTCTGCTGTGTGAATTCTCTGATGTGTAACAAGACTTGAATTCTGAGTAAAACATTTCCCACATTCTAAACATGAAAAAGGCTTCTCTCCTTTGTGAGTTCTTTGGTGTTCATCAAGATTCCTTTTCTAGTTAAAACATTTCCCACATTCTGAACAGGAAAAAGGCTTCTCCCCTGTGTGAGTTCTGTGGTGACTAATAAGAGTCCCTTTGTGGTTAAAACATTTCCCACATTCTGAACAGGAAAAAGGCTTCTCCCCTGTGTGAGTTCTATGGTGACTAATAAGAGTCCCTTTGTGGTTAAAACATTTCCCACATTCTGAACAGGAAAAAGGCTTCTTCCCTGTGTGAGTTCTATGGTGATTAACCAATTGTGATTTCCATTTAAAACATTTCCCACATTCTGAACATGAATATGGCTTCTCTTCTCTGTGAATTCTCTGATGTGCAATAAGAGTTGAATTCTGAGTAAAACATTTCCCACATTCTGAACATGAATGTGGCTTCTCACCTGTGTGAGTTCTATGGTGATCAACCAATTGTGATTTCCGGTTAAAACATTTCCCACATTCTGAACATGAATATGGCCTCTCTTCTCTGTGAATTCTCTGATGTGTAACAAGACTTGAATTCTGAGTAAAACATTTCCCACATTCTAAACATGAAAAAGGCTTCTCTCCTGTGTGGGTTTTTTGGTGTGCATCAAGATTCCCTTTGTGGTTAAAATATTTCCCACATTCTGAACAGAAAAAAGGCTTCTCCCCTGTGTGAGTTCTATGGTGACTAATAAGATTCCTTTTGTGGTTAAAACATTTCCCACATTCTGAACATGAAAATGGCTTCTTTGCTTTAGGAGCAGTTTGTGTTTTAATGCCTCTTTTGTGACTTTGATTTTCCTTAGTAGTCAGTAATGAATCAGAAGATGGGACCTGTTTCATAGGATCAGATGACAGATCTTTGCTGTGAATGGATGATGATATATCTGGAGTAATGGCATTCACTTCATCTGTCAATAGAAAAACAGATTAGGCAGGTTACAGTTAATACAATAGTTAGGGTTACTGTTAGGCTAAAGTAAGGGTTTTTGTTAGGGTTACTGTTAGGCTAAAGTCAGACTAAAGTTAGGGTTACTGTTTGGGTTAAATGGTTAAAATGGTCCGTCAGTATTATAGTGCAGAGGAGGCTTATGCACTTTTATGTTCTGACAGTGAAGAAAGTGCAGTGTCAGATGGCGATGTGGATTTCGAGGGCTTTAGTAGCAGCGACAGTGATAGCTCAGAAATGAGCAGTGATTCTGGTCCATCCTCACACACAAGGACCAGTACAACAAGAAGGACAAATAGCGCTTCTGGAGAAATGTCTCCAACTCAGGGAACAATGCCCAGTACTAGCGCTGTCCCTAGTGCTCTTGAATTGGCGCACACCAATGACAAATTGCACTACAGCTTTTGGGGTCCAATTTCTCCTGTTACCCTTTGGAAAAAAAAATGGAGGGCGAAAAGATCATTTTTTGTGGAAAAAACATGACTTTTTATTTTCACGGCTCTACGTAATTAACTTCTAAGAAGCACTTGGAAGCTCAAAATGCCCATCACACATTTCCTTGGGGGGGGGGGTCTAGTTTCCAAAATGGGGTCACTTGTGGGTTTCCACTGTTTAGGCACATCAGGGGCTCTCCAAACACGACATGGCAACCACTAATTATCCCAGCATATTTTACATTCAAAAAGTTAAATGGCGCGCCTTCCCTTCTCAGCCATGCAGTGTGCCCAAACAGTAGATTTCCCCCACATATGGGGTATCATCGGCATGCTCAGGAGATATTGCAAAACAAAATGTATAATCCATTTTCTCCTGTTACCCTTGCGAAAATAAAAAAAACTAGGTCTAAAGGAAAATTTCTTGTTATAGAAATGTTTATTTTTTCCTTCCACATTCCATTCATTCCTGTGAAGCACCTGAAGGGTTAATAACCTTCTTGAATGTGGTTTTGAGCACCTTGAGGGGTGCAGTTTTTTTTTTGAATGGTGACACTTTTGGGTATTTTCTGTCATATTGACCAGGGCTGTGGAGTCGGAGTCGTGGAGTCGGAGTTAGTTTTGGTTGGAGTCGGTAGAAATGTACCGACTCCAGCTTTAAAAAAAATGTATTAATATTTCATAATTGAACTTTCATATGAATTTTATAAATGTTACTCAAATATATATGTTCTATCAAACTATGAACAACAGTGATAAGCAGTTCTGCTGGAAATAGAGACATTTCTTACTTCTTGTGTGTCACTGTTCTCCACTGCCCTTATCTAATCTTATACTTGGTTAACCTCATGCTGCCCCAACCCCCCTACTTACAATGTATGAAACTGAAAGTGAAAATGTGTTGCAAATTCTTAGTAGTAAAGCTCCTCCTCTAGACTAGATCATACTAGGTGTGCGTCTTCCAAGCATCTCACAGCTGCCTGCTACTCAGAAGAGGAAGACTGTAAGAAGTATTATCCTTTCAACAAACTTTGCATCAGTTAACTGTGAGTACATGAGGAATAATAACAGTATTACTGACCACTATATCAGTTGTACGACCTGGCAATAATTTTGTACAATTGTTTTTAGGAAAAACAATTGTCATTTGGATTGTGAATGCAACATTAAAAACCTGAGAATGTCAAAGAAGCATCACATTAAATCAGCTGTATTTGAACATTTCACCATCACTCAAGATAGAAAACATTATGTCTGTCTGTGTATGACAAATGATCCAGACGAAAACAAATGCTGTGAAGCCAAGATGAGTGCATATTCAGGCAAAGATAAAAATGCTCCTACCAGAGCTTCTAATCTAAAGAGACATTTACAGCGCTTTCATCCAGAAGTACTGAAAGCAGTGGATGAGAAAGACTGCAGCCAAACCAATGAACCAGTGCCCAGCTCTTCCAGCCAAACAAAGGAGCAGAGAACTTTGCAGCCATCAGTTGCAAGATATTTTGTCAGTGACAAAGTTACTGTGACAATGACAGTAGATACATTTAAAAAACAGATCATAGAGCTTGTTGTAAAGGATAGTGTGCCTATTTCATTATTTTCACGACCAGCTTTTATGTGTCTGAATGGGGAAATGGCCCGCAAGCTTGGCGTTTCTCTGGAGAGAGAATTAGAAAATTAGTAATCGAAGCTTTTAAACAAAAGGAAGAACTTAAAAAAACTCTCAAGGGACGCTTTCTGTTTCTTAAAATGGATGCCTGCACACGTCACAGAGTGAACTATTTTGCCATCAATGTCCGATTTGTTTGTGACAAAAATGAAATAGTTACCAAGACATTGGCCTTAAAAGACACCAAAGCTCATCACACCAGTGAGTTTCTCCAGGTCTTGGTGGAAAAGGTTCTGCAAGACTATGAACTTAAAAAAGAGCAAGTTCTTTCTGTCGTAACTGACAATGCTTCAAATATGATAAGTACTATTAAGCTAATGAATGAGAGTAATGATGGTGACCAGCAGCTAGAAGAACATTCTGGGTCCACAGACACAGAAATGTTTGAAATGGAGGAACACAGTATTGTAACTAAGGAGCAAACTGAAGTTGCTTCAGATGAACAGCAACATGATAGTTTAGATGATCTTGTTGAAACTGTGTCAATATGTTCTTTCATTCATCACATGCGGTGTTGTGCATACGCTACAGCTGGCTATAAGAGACAGTCTGCAAGAAGGACATGCTGCTGCACTGATTGGCAAGGTGAGAAAATTGGCTACTGTTGCCAGAACCCCTAAAGTTGACTCAATTTTGAAGAGACGTGCTGGAAAAGGGGCAATTATTGATCAAGCCACACGATGAGGCAGTACTTACTTAATGATTCAGCGCTTGGTTGAACTGAAAACCTTTCTTGTAGACATGGCTAACCCTTAACTGACGCTAAATGAAAGTCAGTGGAATCATGTGACTGAGCTGGAAAAATTGCTAGAGCACCCATTTACAGTGACTAAAAAATTACAAGCAGAGGACTTAACTCCAGGTATTTTCTTAAAGGAGTGGAAGAACCTGATGTTTCGCCTGTCCCAAAGAGGAGGGTTAATTGCAAGTGGCATTGCTACATCAATGAAACGGAGAGAGGAGCTACTATTACAAAATAACATTCTTTTGGCAGCTGTTTATGTAGACCCAATGCATCGGATTCTTCTAGATGATCAACAGCTAAGTAAAGGAAAAGAAGCTCTGTTTGAAATAGCAGTAAGGATGAAAGGGTTGCAGAACAGTCAGGAGGAACAAGAAGAATTTGGTCGTCCTGCCACATCTTCACCCTCATCATCAACTGATGAAGAATTTAATTTTGAAAAATATTTGGATCACAAGGACCGTGCAAAGCGTTCCCGCATAGAAGAAGAGTCATCCCCATCAAGGAACACAGCCAGTACATTTCAGCAGAATTTTTCATGTGCACTAAAAGAAATTGAGAAATTTGACCGTTCATCAAAAATAACAGTGCAACAAGCGATTCCTCTGTATCCTGACATTGTCAGAGATGTTGCCCGAGTGGTTACTGCTTTGCCACCAACACAAGTTAGTGTACAGAGGTTGTTCTCTGCTCTCAAAATAATTAGATCAGATTTGAGGGCATCCATGAAGGAGGATCTGACAGAGGCAATACTTTTTCTGAGGACAAATTTATAGATTTCTTCGTATTAACTGCATAAAAGTGTTTATTGCATATTTACTTACAGTTTAGAAAAGTTTATAAAAGTTATTTGCTATATTCTAATTGTATTCTAATAAATTTAGTTTTTGCTCTAAGTGGTCTGATTACTTATATGATGGTGAGAAACTGAATAAGCACGATGTTTAATATTTTACAACAGTAAATTTGTTGTTATGAATTGGCCATTTATGAAGGAGTCGGAGTCGGAGCCTGATAAAATCCAGGAGTCGGAGTCGCAACTGTGGCTTACCGACTCCACAGCCCTGATATTGACCCCCAAACTCACTTCAAATGTGAGGTGGTTCCTAAAAAAATGGTTTTATAAATTTCATATCAAATAAATGTTACCACTATCATAAAGTACAATATGTCACAAGAAAACAATCTCACAATCACCAGGATTCCTTGAAGCATTTTAGAGTTATGACCTCATAGAGTGACACAGGTCAGAGCTGAAATAATTGGTCACAAAGGCAAAAACAGGTTCTGGCGTGAAAGGATTAATATTTTGTTGCACAACCTTTTGAGGCAATCACTGCGATCAAACGATTCCTGTAACTGTCAATGAGACTTATGTGGTGCTCTGATTACATGTTCATCTGTATTGGCTTATGACAGGTCGCTGATCCCTCACTGACCTGCCCCCATTATTACATAATGCATATAATAGCATTGATATTATTGGTGATAATGCCTATTATATTGTGGCTATTGTGAGGCATAGAAAAAAATTACATCCAGCAAATTGTCACCGGCGATGGCGGCGCCTGCGTAGTAGCATCTATTAGAGACTACACTCATCACTGTCCCCAATCTCCTCTTTTTCCTGTACGGATTTGGCTGTTCATCACTACAATGACACTCTTAGAAGCACCCTTGACCAAGTAGCTCCCCTCACCCTCAGAACCTCCAAGCACAGAGTGAAACAGCCCTGGCTCACATCGCAAACTCAACTTCTCCAGCGATGCTCTAGGAGTGCTGAACGCCTATGGAGAAAAACCTGCACACCAGAAGACTTCATCCACTTCAAATTTATGTTAAGAACCTATAACGCTGCCCTTCACCTCGCCAAACAGAGCTACTTCACCACCCTGATCTCCTCACTAGCCAACAACCCCAAGAAACTTTTTGACACCTTTCACTCCCTCCTCAGGCCGAAAGCACAAGCCCCTATCACAGACATTTGTGCTGATGACCTGGCCTCCCACTTTACAGAAAAAATAGATAATATCCGTCAGGAAATCTGCACCCAACCACCAAGTGCTGTGATTCCCATGGCTCACTTTCCACATTTGATCCCATCACAGAAGAAGTCTCCAGACTCCTGTCTTCTTCTCGTCCGACTACATGCACGACCGACCCCATTCCCTCTCTCTCCAGTCATCACAACTCACCTAACTACAATCTTTAACCTCTCCTCGGGCATCTTCCCATTCTCCTTCAAACAAGCCATCGTTACTCCATTACTAAAGAAACCCGCTCTCGACTGGGGCGTGGCCTGGCGCGGATGTGAGAGGACGTGAGGCTGAGGAGCTCCACTGTCATTCTGAAGAATAATCCTTAATAGGCCGACATAACAGAGACCCGTGCACACTTACTGCTGTGGTGGGTGCCCGAGGGCCGAGTGGAGACACCGGGAGTGAAGAAGAGTGCGGAGATGGGGAGGAGGAGGCAGAAAGACGTCGGGGAGGACGGCAGTGTGGCTGCACAAGATGGCGCCGGGAGAGTGGAGGAGGCACAGAGACTGACTGAGAACTATGGCAGAAGGTCACAAATTATCCAGAAGCTGCAGCGCTTTGCAAGGGAAGATGAGGGGGGCACCGGAGAAGGTACTGTGCTGGAGGGAGAGAGAATGAGCAACGAAGCTGCAGGAGAGGCTGAAAGCAGGGAGGAGGGGGGAGGGGGAGTCACTGTCTCTGAGTGTGCATCTGAAGAGGAGGATAGTGAAGCTGATGAGGAGGGCCCTGAAGGGGAACCAACTTTAAAAGATGTCTTTCTGGTGGTATTGTTCTGTAAAAAAACACTGACTAAGTTGAGCAGCCGGGTTGATAATATTAAGGAAGAAATTATTGGAATTAAAGAGGCACTAAACAAGGCGGATGCTAGGATGGGTGCTGTGGAAGAGAGAGTGAGCACCACTGAGGACACTGTAAATAAAATGCAGAAAACTCAGAACCAGCACACGCAAAAGATTTCAGAAGTGCACTTAAAACCAGATGATCTAGAAAATAGATCTAGGAGAAACAATCTTAGATTTGTGGGATTCCCGGAAAAAGTAGAGGGTAACGACCCCACTGACTTTACTGAGCAATGGATCCTATCTAAAATTGGCAGAGACACACTCTCCAGTGTGTTTGCGGTAGAGAGAGCACACCGCGTTCCCCTGCGACCCCCCGTACAATGTTGGCCAGGATACTTAACTGCAGAGATAGAGAGACTATCCTCCGGGAGGCTAGGAAGAAGGAGGACCTCATATTTAATGGACGCCGTATTGAAATATATCCAGACTATTCAGCAGAGGTTCAGAAAATGCGGATGAAATTTGGCGAGGTCAAGAAAGGACTGAGAGTGCTGGGAGTGAAGTACTCTATGTTACAGTATATCCCGCCAAACTGAGAGTAGCAGCTTTGGGGTCTGTTCAGTTTTTTCCAACCCCAGAGGAGGCCGTCAAGTGGATGGAAATCAACCACTCCAAACTAAGGGCTGAGAAAGAAGGAAAAGGCTGAAGAAGAAGAATTTTTCGGACATTTTTTCTCTATTTTTGAATCTGTGCCCCGCGACGCCTGGGTACTCAGATCTATTTTTGGGTCGTAGATCCTGGGTTTTTTTTTTTTCTTTTATGTTTATTGAATTATCCATGTTAGAAAAAGTTATGTGGCCTATTGGGCATGTTTGTATGTGACGGTGGGAGCGATGTACGCCCAAGTGAAGGAGGTTCAGTGGCTATTCGAGGGCTCACAGTAGCTAGGTGCCAGTTGCACCCTCTCTCGTTGGAGAGAGAGAATCTGTTATATGGGGAAGGAGGGGAGAGGGGGGGCGGGGGGGATATGTTGTGGGAGAGTTTTCATACTGCAATGTGATAAAGGGACTACAAGAGACCGACTAGAACTGATGTTCATAGGACATAATGAGTGGTGATACAAGAATTCTAAGTTGGAATGTGAGGGGGGTTTCAGATCCAAGTAAAAGAGCGGCAGTCATGGCAGAAATTAGAAAGTACAATCCAGCTATTACGTGTTTACTAGAAACTCACTTGATTAAAGGAAAAGAAAAATGGCTGGAGAAAAAATGGATTACCCGGGCCTATCACTCTATGTATTCGGCCTACGCGAGGGGAGTCTCTGTACTGATACATTCTCATGCTCACTACGAGGAAATTGAATCTTACGTAGATAGGGATGTGCAGTTTGTTTCCCTGAGATGCCGAATTTCTGGTGTATGTGTGATTATAGTGGCACTTTATATTCCACCCCCATATTCGAAAAAGAAACTACAAGAGATTTTTGAGTGGACAGGTAGGGGAGGGGAATGTCCGGTGTTAATATTAGGGGACGTTAACAATGTCATGAACGAGTATTGGGATCGTGTGGGAATCGGGGGAATTAACCCCAGGAAGGATAGGATGACTCCATTCGGGACATATGTTAGTGAGATGGGTATGATAGACTTATGGAGAGTGCGGAATGAGGGGAACAAATGCTTTTCGTGTTATTCGTCCTCGTATCATGCCTTATCGCGCATAGACTTAGCATTAGGTAACAGGGGCATGGACGGAATAGTTGGGACGGTGGAATATTTACAGAGAGTTATCTCCGACCATAAGGCAATTGAAGTTAGTTTGAGACTGGGAGTGGGAAAAAGGAGGAGAGTAGGGGGGACAACACATCCGGAATGGCTCAAATGTCTTAATATGGAAATTATTAAAAAAGATCTTATTGAATTCTTCCAATTAAATGAAGGTTCTGCTGACTCACTTATAGTGTGGGATACCATGAAAGCATATTTAAGGGGACTATTCATACGAGATATTTCGAGACGTAAGACACAAACGAGACAGGTAAACCAAGAGACTACAGACAGATTGAGCAGGGCAGAGGAGGAAATGATATGTAGGCCCAGTATCGCCACTAAAAAGGCATTAAAAGAAGCACAAGAAGAAGTAAATAAGTTATATTTACAAGGGATAGACAAGAAAAGGGCATTCCAGAGAGCACTGTTCTATGACGAAGGGGAAAAGGTGGGACACTTACTGTCAGTGATATCTGCGGCGCAGAAAGGGTCCACACAGATATATAAAATTGTCAAGGAGGATGGGGTAACTCATAACGCCACCTCTGGGATATTGGAATGTTTCCGGGAATACTATGTAAAATTATATACCTCAGAATTGGGGGTTAGAGAACAAGAAATGGATAGATACTTACAAGAGATAGAGATACCTAAGTTAGATGATACTGATAAACAGAATCTGGAAGAATTATTTACTGTAGAGGAAGTGGAGAAGGCTATTCTGTCATTGGCAAATAATAGGTCACCTGGCTCTGACGGTATCCCGGGAGAAGCATATAAGGAACTAATAGAGGTCGTAGCACCTAAACTTAAGGAGGTATTTGAAGATGCAGCGGAGAGAGGGGCTTTGCCGAGGTCTATGAGGGAGGCCGTAATTGTGGTTATTCCTAAGGAGGGGAAAGATGCCTCATCCGTTGAATCCTATAGACCCATCTCGTTATTGACGTCAGACGTTAAAATATTAGCTAAAATGTTGGCGATAAGAATGTCTGGGGTTGTTCAAAAATTGATACATCCAGACCAATCGGGTTTTTTACAAAATAGATCTACCGCCATTAACCTACGTAGACTCTTTCTTAATGTACAACTCCCGGCAGATAATGTAGGGGAAAGGGTGGTGGCCTCGCTGGATGCACGAAAGGCATTTGATAGGGTAGAGTGGAATTATCTATGGGCAGTATTGAAGTTAATGGGATTCGGACATAGATTTATTTCCTGGATTAAATTATTATACGCGGATCCAAAGGGGTACATTAGGATTAACGGGGAGACCTCGGAGTCGTTTGGGTTGTTCAGAGGAACTCGTCAGGGATGCCCCTTATCGCCGTTGCTATTTGCTACTCTGCAAGGAGTTTGTATGTTCTCCCCGTGTTTGCGTGGGTTTCCTCCCACATTCCAAAGATAGAGAATTTACATTGTGAGCCCCATTGGGGACAGTGATGATAATGTGTGCAAACTGTAAAGCGCTGCGGAATATGTTAGCGCTATATAAAAATAAAGATTATTATTACTGCAATGCTCTATTAATTGGCCTCTCAGTTACTCGACTATCCCCTCTCCAGTCCATCCTCAATGCAGCAGCCAGGGTCATCCATCTGGCTAATCGGTACTCGCCCGCTCTTCGCCAATCCTTACATTGGCTGCCCATTCATTATAGGATCCAATTCAAAGTACTTGTTCTCACCCACAAAGCTCTCCACAGTGCGGCACTCCCCTACATATCCTCCCTAATTTCTGTCTATCGGCCTGACTGTTGCGCTCTGCAAACGACTTTCGACTAGCATCTGCACTAATCAGTACCTCCCACTCCTGACTCCAACACTTCTCCCGCGCTGCGCCAATCTTTTGGAATGCTCTACCCCAAGAAATGACTATCCACAATTTGCATAGTCTCAGGCGTTCCTTTAAAACACATTTGTTCAGAGCGGCCTATCACGTTCACTACTCAAAGTCATTGTATGTGTAAGTGTGCGTGTGTATCCCATTCACTATCTCCATCCATTCCTCACTCCCACAAGATGGTTGGACCATCATTGTAAATACACCATTGTAAATACACACCAGTACTTTGTATCTCCCCCACCTCATTGTAGATTGTAAGCTCTCACCAGCAGGGGTGCCTTATTTTGCTTTAATTATTGTATTGTTAACATTGTTACTTATGACTTGTGTTTTGAAACTGTTAAACTGTAAAGTGCTGAGGAATATGTTGGCGCTATATAAAGATTATTATATAAAAATGGGGGGCAGGTCAGTGAGGGATCAGTGACCTGTCATAAGCCAATACAGATGAATATGTAATCAGAGCACCACATGAAGCCCCGCCCACAGCCCCACCACAGAGCACGAGAATTTAATTAACTGAAAGCTACAAATACAGATTAAACAGTAAACCAGAGTTGCCCTCATTTATGGTGGACCATTGGAGCTACTATGGATCCTGAGCAGAAGATTAGAGAAAATAATATTGCTCCCCATTTCAGGAGAGATTGTGCAGTAATCTGAATTCCTTAGGATCAAAAACAATGTAATGTATGACGTGGAGTGAATCCATGACACCAGGGCTGGAGCCAACACATCTCCTGCAGGCGGGAATAAATGTATATTACAGCCATCGGCCACGCACAGCTTAGAGATCTATCATGGCACAGGTGGAATGTTTGTCCTGTAGATTATCACAATCCTCCCTGAAGTTAGTTGGTTTTAATACAAACTGAAATGTCAGGATAAAGGGAAACTCTGCTGTTATTGGACAGAAATCCACACTTGGCCTCACTGCACATTTACTGGTGTCGCTCATAAAAGGGAAGTTTGGCCAGAAAGACTGGACCTGGTCTTGTAGGGACCATGAGACATTCAGCAGCACAGAAGGGAGAGAAGATTCATCCGATAAGATCTCAGTGATCTAGGAAGCCAGCAGCATCATTACCCTCCGCTTTCTCTTACAGGCCCAGCATAAGATTTTTCTTCAAGTGATTTTCTATCTTGTCAGCACATTCTACGTACGCTGTCATTTGGCTTTATAGTTACAGATCTGGGCAGGTAACGGTCACCGTCTCCTAATGTGAAGGAGAGAATGGCTAATGAAATCAATTATTAACCCTTATACAAGTCAGTTCACATATGGTGTACCAAGATGGCGTCTGTGTCTTCAGACAACACCCTGGAAGGAATCCTTAGAATGCAGAAGCTGAGATACTGGATACCATATATGGAAGTGAAGCTGAAATGGACCTATCATAGACTGACACTGGCTCCTCAGAAGATTGTGCGACACCCATTTCCTGTCTCTCTGTCATAAGAATAAACTTCAGTTGTGTAGAAGCCTTTGCTGAGAAAGGAGTAGACATCTAAATCTGTGTTCGGTGTGACTCTTGAAGCGCACACTCAGCCTATATTGGGTCAGGTACAAGCAATCATATAGATCTCGCTTTAAGGGATCACCTTCACACTAATCCCAGGGGGTAGGATGATCCTCCAGGTTGTAAGTTCTATTGAAAAGGGCTTTCAATGCCCAAAGTCATTTGAACAGTTTTGGGTGAATGTTGTGGTCTAGAGGCAAAATGGTGATCATGGTAATACGGCCGGACTACACCACCGATAAAGCAGCCACAGCCGGTGACTGAGAGGAATCTGTGACGTCTCTGCATTCAGTGGTTACTACTCACCTGGGTAGTCATATGTGGGAATCTCCTCTTTACACCACTCATCTTCTCTCACATATGTCTCTGTAGTATTAATATGGGTCAGATCTTCACACTGAAACAAATATTGTAAAAGTCACAGACAGATGGAGAAGTCCCATCTATGATCAGCTCTAATCCTGCCATCTCCACCGTTCTCATTACACAAGTATAAAACATATAATACTGGAGGATAAAACAAGACTGAGCACAAGACCTTCACAGCCGTCTACACATCATAGGGGAGATCTCCTGACACCTTCTCTCCATCTACCTGATGATCCTGAGGAGCACTGGGATCTTCTTGGTTACAGTCCTGTGGAAGAAGAGGACGGGGACATCTCTCTGGTGTTGTTCTCTTACTGGATAGATCTGGAGGAAACACATACAGGGACTGAATTCATTCTCTACATACAGATAATTATAGGCCGTGTGTATTTAGTCCTGTCTATTACCTGGAGATGTGAGGGGCTGGGGAACCTCCATTATGACGTTCTTGTACAGATAGCTGTGTCCTTCTAAATACTCCCACTCCTCCATGGAGAAATAGACAGCGACATCCTGACACCTTACAGGAACCTGACACATACAATGATACCGTCATCCCCCCGATCCCTTCATAGTGTTACTGTATAATGTCCCAGCATTCCCAGCAGTGTCACCTCTCCAGTCAGCAGCTCAATCATCTTGTAGAGGAGTTCTAGGATCTTCTGGTCATTGATGGCCTCATGGATCAGGGGGTGAGGTGGAGGCCCCGTGATTGGGCTCAGGGGTCTTCCCCATCCCTCAGACACAGGGTCCTGACAGCGATCACTAGAGGTCTTCTTCACCACTGTGTAATCCTGGTAATGGAGGGACACATTAATAAATCTCACTACAGACATTTCCAGAGTCCTCACCTCTCCAGTTCTGTCCATCTGTTATTCCCATAGATGAGAATAATGTAATGTGACGTCATCAGAATCTCTCACCTCTCCAGTGAGACGGAAGAGGATCTCTAGGGTGAGGTGTAACATCCTCTCCGCCATCTTGTCTCTGTCCATATCCATCCTTGATGGGTAAATCAGGAAAATTCTCTTCTGTAGAAGATCTTCCCTGAGAGGATCCGATATTGTAGAGACCTGAATGAGAAGAAGATGATCCAATGTAACATCATAATAATCCTGTGTAATAATACAATTACTGGAGATAATAAGGGAAACATATGAGGAGATTTATTATCTTACAGGGTTTAGTTTTCTTCCCTGACATCTACTAATAAAACCTATATATTTAGGCCAGAGACAACAAGCAGTTTCCTCCTCGGAGTCGGCAGCTGAACACGTTCCTCATAGACTCATCTTCCATAACGCTAATTCTCGTCTCATTACCGACACTGGAATCGGCATTAGCAATACTGCAGGAGATATTCATTACACGCGACATGAGAAATAACTCCTTCATGATGAGGACGACATCTTCATCTTCTACTGCGGCTCTAGAAACAGATTTGGCCAGTCGGTCACTGACTCCATCCCCACCGGCCGTCTATATGAAGGTTTCCCGTCTTCCCCGCACTGGAATCTTCTATCACGTTAGATCTCAGCTCTGAGTCACACACAGAAGTTTGAGGCTTTTAGAAAAGATTTTTTTGTTTCCACAAACACAACGGACAGAAATGATCTGATCCCAAAGTCTCCATGTACAGTGATTTATGGGGTTTATTTCTGGCCTTAGACTTTCCTATATAACAAGAAAAACTCAAGAAAAAGCCGACATTAAAACGTTTCTAATGAAAAATTGGCTCCAATAATTCTTGTAAAAAGAAAAACAAAGCAGAAGACACGTTTTACTATTTTTTAACAAGTGAAACATTTTTTTTTTTTACAAATTAACTCTTTTTGGAACCATAAGGCTGAGTTCACACGTGGCGTTTTTCCGCGTTTCCGCGGCGGTTTTAACCGCGCGATTTTGCCGCAAAAACGCGAAAAATAAGCATCCCATGCATTCCTATGGGATTCCGCAATGCTGTGCTAATGCTGCGGTTTTTACCGCGGCGGAATCGCTTTGCGGTAAAAACCGCAGCATGCTCATTAATTTGCGGAATCGCGGCGATCCCGCACCCATAGGAATGCATTGTTCCGCTTATTTCCCGCATGTGGCTGTGCACACCATGCGGAAAGTAAGCAGAACAATTACGGATGGTACCCATGGTCCGGAGGAGAGGAGACTGTCCTCCGGGCTTTGGGTACCATATCCCTGTAAAAAATAGAATTTAAAATAAAAAATATTGTTATTCTCACCCTCCGACGTCCCACGCAGCCTTCCCGCTTCTCTTCACGCTCTCGTTCCCAGTAGTCCTTTGCGAAAATGCTCGCGATGACGTCCGTTCTCGCGGGATCGCGAAGTCTCGCGGTCATTCGCGCGACGTCATCGCGAATTACCGCGAGACGTCGCGATCCCGCGAGAACTGACGTCATCGCGGGCATTTTCGCAAAGGATTACTGGGAACGGATGCGCGGGACGTCGGAGGGTGAGAATAACACCGTTTTTTATTTTTTTTTTACATTCTATATTTTACTACTGATGCCGCATAGGCAGCCTCAGTAGTAAAAAGTTGGTCACACTCATCAAACACTATGTTTGATGAGTGTGACCAACCTGTCAATCAGTTCTCCAAGCGATGCTACAGATCGCTTGGAAAACGCTAGCTTTTTTCAAGCTAATTACGCTTGCAAACTGCTAGTTTTTCCGCGGGAAAATCGCGGGAATTTAAAATGTGATTTTCCCGCGGACTGGAATTCCGGAATTCTCGCGGTAATTTCCGCGAGAGTTCCGGTACGTGTGCACTTAGCCTAACAGATGTACACCGCAGGGACGGCACAGGAGCGGCTGCAAAAAAAACCCAAGGCAGTTTAAAGGGAAGATGCCATCAAAGCCGGATGTGGCGTTGGCGTGCGTTCCACATGCCGCATTGGCGTGCGTTCCACATGCCGCATGTGGCATTAGCGTGCGTTCCACATGCCGGAAATAAAAGGCTGTGGACCGCGCGTCATCAAGCCAAATCGGTTGCATATTCTACTTCTATGTGGTTCAAGAAACCACAAGTTATTTTGGCTTGCGTTCCACTTACTGGAAACACTAGGTTGTGGAGTGCACGCCTCTGCCTCATGGGACACAATTAGTAGTCTGCCTTCATTTGAGTGTCGCAGATTTTTTCCTTGCGGCTCACGCACCTTTATGGCATCCTGGCGTGCGTTTCAACCACCGGAAGTACTATGGTATGTATTTCATACCCCCCCTTTAGCTCAGCACTATGGCACCTCACCTCCTATCACAAGGATAAAGGGGGTTTTACACTAAGCGATATCGCTAGCAATATCGCTAAAACGTCACTGATTTTGTGACGTTATAGCGATATTGCTAGTGATATCGCTATGTGTGATACTTACCAACGACCGGCTCCCCCGCTGTCCATCGCTGATCGCGCGAGAATGTCCGGCTCCATTTCTCGTCGCCTGCTTCCTGCTGAGACTTCCTGCTGTGACGTCCAGCGACGCGTGGAGGCGGGCAGGAGGACGCAGGATCGCTGTGTGAATGGTAAGTATCGTGCGCTGCGTCGCTGCTGCATCGCTGTGAGATCTTTCTGTATGAAAGCTCACTAGCGATCATTTAGCGATGCACCAGCGATCCTGACCGGGTCGGATCGCTGGTTGGATCGCTGGTGCATCGCTAAATGTAAAAGGGCCTTAAGTCCCCTGATGACTCAGCTTGGAAGAAACGCTTTGGGCCCTTCCATGGGGGGTGCAGGGCTTGTTTAGCACAGGGGGAGCTGTGGACGGTCAGGGGGGAGTCTTGGGGATAGATTACTGTTAGCCATTTAGGGTCTTGTAGGGCATTTTCTTCCCCTTGTCCTATATGGAGCATCCTGGACCCAGGATCTCCTTTTCCTCCCGCACCCCCTTCATGAATTGCTGAGCTTGTGCCTTTCCTCACTTATTGCTCTGGCATATTTCGGGTGGTAACTCTATTAATGTCATCCAGATTCCAGTCATTACTGTTATATGCAGCCAGAATCTGTCAGTCGTTGTTTGCGGGGTTCTGTGGGATTCTCCCAGATCCACAACGTGAGATTCTGGGACTTGCTGATTGCAGTTCAGCCATTGCAAGTGGGAATCATTCCTCCTGATCGGGCTGTGCTCCTCACGCCCCTTTATTTGTGACTTCACCCAAACATTTATATTCACTCACTCTGGGGGACACAAAGTTGTTTTTATCCTACTATCTTACTAAAGGTTATGTTTTATCTCCTGTCCACCACACTCCAGCTGTGATGGAAATATATACATTTCATACAGATCTCACTTGCATATATCCTTATATACTGATAGACACATTTTCATAGCTATCTTGAACCTTATAATCAATTGCTGAAAATGACCTACTAACCCCATGAGCCAGTCTGGAGAACCAGCATAGTCTCGTGGTAGCATTGTCTTGTGATATATCAGCCAGCCATGGGAAAGGAGGAAGTTGGACCAGATGCACTAGCTGATATCGGAGGTTTGCTGACATTGCAAGACAATGCATAAGAGTAAACCATATGATGCTAAATCACCCTCATGTCGGACACTGCCATATAAGTTCATTTACTCAAATAGCCAATAGCATTAAAACACAAGCCTTATGTTAATTGACTAACCACTCCTTTCTGTATGTAATGAAAAAACCATATATGTGCAATAAACCAGCAGACTGGAGATACTGCTAACAAGGTGTTTCGGGTGTCTTTTCTGTTGAGCGCTCAATGAGACTGTTCTAATTAGGACAGGCCGCAGCACACAGAGATATATCTATCCAAATTTCCATATCATCTGGCGCAGAGACGCGGGGCTGTGGACAAAACGCACGGGGACCCTGTTGACCAGAGAGACGGAGGTGCCGACTAAGGCCTTGACTCATGGGGACGGAGATTTGCGCAACTCCATAAGGTAAGAAAATCTGGTTATCTTACATGAATGTCCCCTGTGCCCAGTCCGGGTCTGTACCTCTAGCGGGTCAGGTGTGGTCACCACCGCATTCCCAGGTAGTGTAAAAGTCCACACCCTTATCCAAACCCTGGGATAAGCCAAGGTGTCTGCTTTGTGTCCTGTTTGTGTCTAGATCCGGGAGAAAGCTGGTGGAACGGTGATTGATTGTGCATGTGGTTGCTGGGAAACCGATATCTGAGAGATTCAACTTCCCCTGCTAAGTCCTCACAAATAAACCTGTACACAGGGAGGACAGGAGAGGCCTATCCAGGTATGAGTTGTGGGGGCTTAGAGAGATATCACTAGTCGAGTCTCCTATCAAGCTATCACATATACACCCATGCATCGGAAGGGACAGGAGCACCCAGATCGCCAGGCACGTGGTGGTGTTTAGTTTGGGGGAGATATCGCAAGCCAAATCACTTGACAGGTTGCCACCGATTCACCTGTACATCGGAAGGACAGGAGAGGCCGGCCAGGTACAGATGGTGGCAATTTTGTGGGAGTTATCACTGATTCCTGTTACCGGCGGGACGAGTGTGTTAACATTCCCGGGTGACCGAGCGCAGTACACCCAGTGTGATTGGCAGTTGTCGGTTACCAGAGCTGCTTGTGCTACGTGTCACTAAAGAGGGCCTCGATTTCTCCCCGGACGTCTACATGTGCATCAACCTATAAATTCACTGCTGTTCTCCATGAAGATCTGAAGCAGAAAGTTTTTTTCCTTTCCTTTTACACTTCCTCTTTTGCCCGTGGGGTGCGTCTCTGATATTTTTCATATTGTCACATTTGTTCTGTACTCTGCTTTTCCCTTGTTTTATCTTGCATTTGGTGGAAGTTTTTTTTACTGTAGTGTGAGAATTTTTGGGAATGCTGGGTTGTTGAATATATACCATTGTCTCAGTTTGCTCTTTTGTTTCCATTGTTCTCAGAAGATTTTACTGAGAGACGCAGGCAGAGGAAAGGGGAAGTGTGTGTATCCTCCATTTGTGCACGGACATTTTATTGTTGGAAGTTTTACTGAATTTTGGATTTTTTATTTCTTTTTGGAGTGTTCTTTCCAAGTTTTACCAACTTCCTGATTATTCTGTTTTCTTTTTTCTCCATTTTCTGAGTTTTTATTAGTTTTCCATTTCCTTTTGAAGTTTTTATAAATATTTTGGGTTTTTTTTTTTGCTTTTTTCCTTTCCTTTTTAAGCAAGTTTAAAAAGGGTTATGAAGTTTTAATCACCTTTTTTTTAAGTTTTTGGAATAGACATAGTAAGTGTTATTCAGAAAGTTAAGTATGTAGATTTACAGGGGCAGCTTTTAAGCTGCAGCATGGCATAATGTATTGAGAAGAAAAAAGGGAAGTTAGTTAGTTGAGCTGAATTGAAGTCCGCGTTTTATAAAGTGGCAGCGGATTTACAGCATAGAAGTACTGAGAGTTAGGTGAACAGGAAAGGATTATTTTTACGTGTACAAGAGAGAAAAAAGTGTTTTCAGCGGAATTCTAAGCTGTGCCGTCTGTGAGGCACCCCGCTCCCCCCCCCCCGGGAGAAGGCACAAGTCCAAGCATGCCTTCTCTGACTGCAGAAAAGGGGAAGGAGTCCGCTGCTCCTTCCCTCTCCACTCCTCCCTCTCTTACCTCCCCTCCCTCATCTATTTTTCCTCCTCCCTCATCTTTTCCCTGTCTTTCATCCTCCTTCATCCCCCTCGTCTTCTCTCTCCCCTCCTCTTCTATCACCTTCCTCCTCTCCTCCCTCTTTCTTTTTTCATCTCCCCACCTTTCCACTCTCTCCTCTACCCCTCCCTGCTCCTCACCCTCTCTCCCACCTCTCAGTTCATTGTCACCAGCTGGGCCAGTGTCAAATCCAGAAAATGAGGTGTCCTTATCGCCACAGGGCACCCTCTCTAAAGAGCCAGCTGATACCAGGATAAGATAGTGAAACACTCCCTACACATAACACCACAGGTGCCCCCCCAATACAACAGCTAGCAGAAGGGAGGTGCAAGTCATCAGCGTCTGCAGCTGCTGGGTCTTACAATGAGGATCCTAAGTGCCAGGCAGACCTGCAACCTCAGAAGGGGGGAGCACCCACACAATGTCACAGTTTCTCCTCTGATGAATATGAAGAGGGGACATCATACATGCTGCCCAGTACTAGGTGAAGAAACCCACAGACACCAAGTAGGCAGGGGCAGATAGAGCCAGAACTCTTACACTATGTGCCCTTCACCCCTAGTCAGGTGTTCAGTATTCTGAAAAATCTGCCAGACCCAGATATGGACCCCATGCCATTTTACTGAAGAATGCAGCAGAGCCAGCAAACATATCTGCAATCTGGATTGATCTCTGGTCCATAATGGAATTAAAAGCAGGTGAAACACTCTGGCCAATCATGAAGGAACACTTCAAGCTTCCATCAGAATTAGATGTGCACTCCTGGAAGTCAGGATCAAAGCTAATTGAGCAGCTCAGAGAGTAGGCCAAAGCCAGACAAGCACTCAGCCTACATAACATGAGCCAGGCCGAGACAGAGTCTGTAGACAAGTTTCATGGCAGAGCGAGGCAAGTATTCCAAGACTTAGGCTTCACTATTCATGATCAGATACACAGACAAATGTTGGCAGAGGCTTTTAGCCTTGGACGAAGAGAACCAATCAAGAAGCTGCTGATAGTGACCAGGCCTGAGTACAGGTCAATAGCCGTAGATGCCCTGCTCGCAGTAGCCAGAAGAATTCAGTCCCACCCAGGAGTGCGGAAGACAGCCCCTCCTATGGTGGCCACCGATGTGGAAGAGCACCCACCCTGCAGGGACGGGAGACCCATCAGGTGTTACAACTGTGGCAACCTTGGTCATTTCCGGAACCAGTGCACAGCACCCCGGCAGCCCAGGACATCACGCAGGGGAATAGGCCAAGCAAGAAACACAGAAAACAGTGAAGAACCCTGTCTATAGGACAGAGGCAAGCCAGGTCCACAAGACATCACGCACCTGACATGTAAAACTCCATCAGCGGACCCAATACCTCAAATCTCCAGGGGTTGTCATATCTTTCCTTGTGGACACTGGTGCAGTCTGATGAGGCATGTGGAACTCCCCGACCCCACCAGAACACTGTCTTGTGTGGGGATTGAAGGTCAAGTCAGACATTCCCAGCTTAGGGCCCCGTCACACATAGCGACTCACCAGCGATCCCGACAACGATATCACCTTGTCAGGATCGCTGGTGTGTCGCTACATGATCGCTGGTGAGCTGTCAGGCAGCTTCACCAGCGATCAGTACCAGCGACACGCGGGTAACAAGCGACGCACGTGGCTTAGTTACCCGCATTGTATCTTAGTTACCAGCGTGCTGATGCAGGCAGCGGGTAACCAAGGTTGTGACTCAGCAGCGATCTCGCTATGTGTGATGGGGGCTTTACAAGCCCCTGAGCGTGTGGACACAGCCAGGACACTCCATCCTGTTTCAGTTTATGGTGGAGACCAGCCCACCCCACCTGATGAGACAAATTGACATGACATTTTCTCCACCTCTGACCCAAGAAGAATCCATCTTGCTGGTTGCCCTTCAAGAGCCTCGAACAACCGGTGCAAGCATACTCAAGGAGGTGCTCGATATAGTACCCAATAGCCTGTGGCCCAAGGGAGACTTCAAGTTGCGCCAGGGTGGGTGTCACTCAAGTCTGGAACCCCGTACCCTCTGCCCCCGTCCGCCACGCGCCAGCTCCGGCCCTGCCCCCGTCCGCCACGCGCCAGCTCCGGCCCTGCCCCCGTCCGCCACGCGCCAGCTCCGGCCCCCAACGCGCCAGCTCCGGCCCTGCCCCCGTCCGCCACGCGCCAGCTCCGGCCCTGCCTCCGTCCGCCACGCGCCAGCTCCGGCCCTGCCCCCGTCCGCCACGCGCCAGCTCCGGCCCTGCCCCCGTCCGCCACGCGCCAGCTCCGGCCCTGCCCCCGTCCGCCACGCGCCAGCTCCGGCCCCCAACGCGCCAGCTCCGGCCCTGCCCCCGTCCGCCACGCGCCAGCTCCGGCCCTGCCCCCGTCCGCCACGCGCCAGCTCCGGCCCTGCCCCCGTCCGCCACGCGCCAGCTCCGGCCCTGCCCCCGTCCGCCACGCGCCAGCTCCGGCCCTGCCCCCGTCCGCCCCCCGCCAGCTCCGGCCCTGCCCCCGTCCGCCCCCCGCCAGCTCCGGCTCTACCCCCGTCCCCAACGCGCCAGCTCCGGCTCTGCCCCCCCACACACCGTCTCCCTTCTGTCCTCTGCGGGGTGTCGGCCGCTCCCTCCTCCGATGACAGCTCTGCTCCTGTCGCTCCACAAGATCGATACCGGAAGTGAGCCGCTTCTACTTCCGGTTGCAGCTGTTTAAAAAAAAAAAAAAAAGGTAGAGGGCGGCTAAATCCAAGTCGCCATGGAGCTGTGCTGACGTCATGCCCATGTGACCAGAAGGGGCGGGGCCTACTCCTCCTCCATAGAGCAGAGCAGCAGACAGGAAGCTGCCGGTGTCATGGCAGGTAAATGGATGTTCATGCACGAGCTGGAGGAGGGGTGATGTTTGCTTGCATGGGGCTGCGTGTGCATGCTGGAGGGGGGTCTGCCTGGGGAGAAGGAGGTGATGTTGCTTGCATGGGGCTGCGTGTGCCTGCTGGAGGGGGGTCTGCCTGTGGAGAAGGGGGTGATGTTGCTTGCATGGGGCTGCTTGGGGAGAAAGGGGTGATGTTTGCTTGCATGGGGCTGCATGTTCATGCTGGAGGGGGGGTCTGCCTGTGGAGAAGGGGGTGATGTTGCTTGCATGGGGCTTCATGCTGGAGGGGGGGTCTGCCTGAGGAGAAGGGGGTGATGTTGCTTGCATGGGGCTGCGTGTGCATGCTGGAGGGGGGGCTGCTTGGGGAGAAGGGGGTGATGTTTCTTGCATGGGGCTGCGTGTGCATGCTGGAGGGGGGGGGTCTGCCTGGGGAGAAGGGGGTGATGTTGCTTGCATGGGGCTGCGTGTGCATGCTGGAGGGGGGGCTGCTTGGGGAGAAGGGGGTGATGTTTCTTGCATGGGGCTGCGTGTGCATGCTGGAGGGGGGCTGCTTGGGGAGAAGGTGGTGATGTTGCTTGCATGGGGCTGCGTGTGCATTTTGGAGGGGGCGTCTGACTGGGGAGAAGGGGGTTATGTTGCTTTCATGGGGCTGCGTGTGTATGCAGGAGCGGGGGGGGGGGTTGCCTGGGGAGAAGGAGGTGATGTTGCTTGCATGGGGCTACATGTGCATGCTGGAGGGGGGTCTGCCTGGGGAGCAGGGGGTGATGGTTACATGGGGCTGGATGCTGGAGGGGGGTCTTACTGTAGAGCAGGGTGTGATGCTTGCATGGGGCTGGACTGGATGCTGGAGGGGGGGTTTGCCTGGGGAGAAGGGGGTGATGTTGCTTGCATGGGGCTGCATGTGCATGCTGGAGGGTGTCTGCCTGGGAGAAAGAGGTGATGTTGCTTGCATGGGGCTGCGTGTGCATGCTGGAGGGAGTCTGCCTGGGGAGAAGGAGGTGATGTTGCTTGCATGGGGCTGCGTGTGCATGCTGGAGGGGGGTCTGCCTGGGGAGAAGGGGGTGATGTTGCTTGTATGGGGCTGCTTGGGGAGAAAGGGGTGATGTTGCTTGCATGGGGCTGCATGTTCATGCTGGAGGGGGGGTCTGCCTGTGGAGAAGGAGGTGATGTTGCTTGCATGGGGCTGCGTGTGCCTGCTGGAGGGGGGTCTGCCTGTGGAGAAGGGGGTGATGTTGCTTGCATGGGGCTTCATGCTGGAGGGGGGGTCTGCCTGAGGAGAAGGGGGTGATGTTGCTTGCATGGGGCTGCATGTGCGTGCTGGAGGGGGGGGTCTGCCTGGGGAGAAGGGGGTGATGTTGCTTGCATGGGGCTGCGTGTGCATGCTGGAGGGGGGGCTGCTTGGGGAGAAGGGGGTGATGTTTCTTGCATGGGGCTGCGTGTGCATGCTGGAGGGGGGGCTGCTTGGGGAGAAGGGGGTGATGTTGCTTGCATGGGGCTGCGTGTGCATTTTGGAGGGGGCGTCTGACTGGGGAGAAGGGGGTTATGTTGCTTTCATGGGGCTGCGTGTGCATGCAGGAGCGGGGGGGGGGGGGTTGCCTGGGGAGAAGGAGGTGATGTTGCTTGCATGGGGCTACATGTGCATGCTGGAGGGGGGTCTGCCTGGGGAGCAGGGGGTGATGGTTACATGGGGCTGGATGCTGGAGGGGGGTCTTACTGTAGAGCAGGGTGTGATGCTTGCATGGGGCTGGACTGGATGCTGGAGGGGGGGTTTGCCTGGGGAGAAGGGGGTGATGTTGCTTGCATGGGGCTGCATGTGCATGCTGGAGGGTGTCTGCCTGGGAGAAAGAGGTGATGTTGCTTGCATGGGGCTGCGTGTGCATGCTGGAGGGAGTCTGCCTGGGGAGAAGGAGGTGATGTTGCTTGCATGGGGCTGCGTGTGCATGCTGGAGGGGGGGTCTGCCTGGGGAGAAGGGGGTGATGTTGCTTTCATGGGGCTGCGTGTGCATGCAGGAGCGGGGGGGTGCCTGGGGAGAAGGGGGTGATGTTGCTTGCATGGGGCTGCATGTGCATGCAGGAGCGGGGGGGTTGCCTGGGGAGAAGGGGGTGATGTTGCTTGCATGGGGCTGCATGTGCATGCAGGAGCGGGGGGGGTCTGCCTGGGGAGCAGGGGGTGATGTTGCTTGCATGGGGCTGCTTGGGGAGAAGGGGGTGATGTTGCTTGCATGGAGCTGCGTGTGCATGCTGGAGGGGGGTCTGCCTGGGGAGAAGGGGGTGATGTTGCTTGCATGGGGCTGCTTGGGGAGAAGGGGGTGATGTTGCTTGCATGGGGCTGCATGTTCATGCTGGAGGGGGGGTCTGCCTGTGGAGAAGGAGGTGATGTTGCTTGCATGGGGCTGCGTGTGCATGCTGGAGGGGGGTCTGCCTGTGGAGAAGGGGGTGATGTTGCTTGCATGGGGCTGCGTGTGCATGCTGGAGGGTGGGCTGCCTGGGGAGAAGGGGGTGATGTTGCTTGCATGGGGCTTCATGCTGGAGGGGGGGTCTGCCTGAGGAGAAGGGGGTGATGTTGCTTGCATGGGGCTGCATGTGCATGCTGGAGGGGGGGGGGTCTGCCTGGGGAGAAGGGGGTGATGTTGCTTGCATGGGGCTGCGTGTGCATGCTGGAGGGGGGCTGCTTGGGGAGAAGGGGGTGATGTTTCTTGCATGGGGCTGCGTGTGCATGCTGGAGGGTGGGCTGCTTGGGGAGAAGGGGGTGATGTTGCTTGCATGGGGCTGCGTGTGCATTTTGGAGGGGGCGTCTGACTGGGGAGAAGGGGGTTATGTTGCTTTCATGGGGCTGCGTGTGTATGCAGGAGCGGGGGGGGGGTTGCCTGGGGAGAAGGAGGTGATGTTGCTTGCATGGGGCTACATGTGCATGCTGGAGGGGGGTCTGCCTGGGGAGCAGGGGGTGATGGTTACATGGGGCTGGATGCTGGAGGGGGGTCTTACTGTAGAGCAGGGTGTGATGCTTGCATGGGGCTGGACTGGATGCTGGAGGGGGGGTTTGCCTGGGGAGAAGGGGGTGATGTTGCTTGCATGGGGCTGCATGTGCATGCTGGAGGGTGTCTGCCTGGGAGAAAGAGGTGATGTTGCTTGCATGGGGCTGCGTGTGCATGCTGGAGGGAGTCTGCCTGGGGAGAAGGAGGTGATGTTGCTTGCATGGGGCTGTGTGTGCATGCTGGAGGGGGGGTCTGCCTGGGGAGAAGGGGGTGATGTTGCTTTCATGGGGCTGCGTGTGCATGCAGGAGCGGGGGGGTGCCTGGGGAGAAGGGGGTGATGTTGCTTGCATGGGGCTGCATGTGCATGCAGGAGCAGGGGGGTTGCCTGGGGAGAAGGGGGTGATGTTGCTTGCATGGGGCTGCATGTGCATGCAGGAGCGGGGGGGTCTGCCTGGGGAGCAGGGGGTGATGTTGGTTACATGGGGCTGGATGCTGGAGGGGGTCTTACTGTAGAGCAGGGCGTGATGCTCGCATGGGGCTGGATGCTGGAGGGGGGTCTGCCTGGGGAGAAGGAGGTGATGTTGCTTGCATGGGGCTACATGTGCATGCTGGAGGGGGGTCTGCCTGGGGAGCAGGGGGTGATGGTTACATGGGGCTGGATGCTGGAGGGGGGTCTTACTGTAGAGCAGGGTGTGATGCTTGCATGGGGCTGGACTGGATGCTGGAGGGGGGGTTTGCCTGGGGAGAAGGGGGTGATGTTGCTTGCATGGGGCTGCATGTGCATGCTGGAGGGTGTCTGCCTGGGAGAAAGAGGTGATGTTGCTTGCATGGGGCTGCGTGTGCATGCTGGAGGGAGTCTGCCTGGGGAGAAGGAGGTGATGTTGCTTGCATGGGGCTGCGTGTGCATGCTGGAGGGGGGGTCTGCCTGGGGAGAAGGGGGTGATGTTGCTTTCATGGGGCTGCATGTGCATGCAGGAGCGGGGGGGTTGCCTGGGGAGAAGGGGGTGATGTTGCTTGCATGGGGCTGCATGTGCATGCAGGAGCGGGGGGGGGTCTGCCTGGGGAGCAGGGGGTGATGGTTACATGGGGCTGGATGCTGGAGGGGGTCTTACTGTAGAGCAGGGCGTGATGCTTGCATGGGGCTGGATGCTGGAGGGGGGTCTGCCTGGGGAGAAGGGGGTGATGTTGCTTGCATGGGGCTGTGTGCGCATGCTGGAGGGGGGTATGCCTGTGGAGAAGGGGGTGATGTTGCTTGGATGGGGCTGCGTGTGCATGCTGAAGGGGGGGGTCTGCCTCGGGAGAAGGGGGTGATGTTGCTTGCATGGGGCTGCGTGTGCATGCTGAAGGGGGAGTCTGCCTCGGGAGAAGGGGGTAATGTTGCTTGCATGGGGCTGCATGTTCATGCTGGAGAGGGGGGTCTGCCTGGGGTGAAGGGGGTGAATGCTGGAGGTTGGTCTGCCTGGGGAGCAGGGGGTGATGCTTGCATGGGGCTGCATGTGCATGCTTGAGGGGGTCTGCCTGGTGAGAAAGGGGTGATGTTGCTGGAGGTGGGTCTGCCTGGGGAGAAGGGGTTGATGTTGGTTGCATGGGGCTGCATGTGCATGCTGGAGGGGGGTCTGCCTGGGTAGAAGGTGGTGATGTTGGTCGCATGGGGCTGGATGCTGGAGGGGGGTGTCTGCCTGGGGAGAAGGGAGTGATGCTTACATGAGGCTGGATGCTGAAGGGGGGGGTCTGCCTGGGGAGAAGGGGGATGTTGCTTGCATGGGGCTGGAGGGGGGGGGTCTGCCTGGGGAGAAGGGGGTGATGTTGCTTGCATGGGGCTGCATGCGCATGCTGGAAGGGTGTCTACCTCGGGAGAAGGGGGTAATATTGCTTGCATGGGACTGCGTGCTTGGAGTCTGCCTAGGGAAGGAAGTGCGCTACCGCTCTTCCTGCCAGGGGCGCTGCCACTGTAACCAAGGTCGCACCTTTAAAAGATTCTGTAATGCTGTAGATAAGCCCCGGATGTAACCTGAAAGATAAGAAAAACAAGTTATATTATACTCACCGGGGGCGGTTAGTGTCGCGGTCCGGTCCGGGTCCTCTCATCTTCATGTGATCACGTTCCCCTTCTTACTTCTGCTGCGGCTCCTGCGCAGGCGTACTGCTCTGCCCTGTTGAGGGCAGAGTAAATTACTGCAGTGCGCAGGCGCTGGGAAAGGTGTGAGAGGGCCTGCGCTGCTGCAGCAGTAAGAAGGAGGACGGCATCACATGAAGATGGGAGGACCCGGACCGAACCGCCACACCCATCGGACCGGATCCCGGGGTGAGTATAATCTGACTTTTTTTCTTATCTTTCAGGTTACATCCGGGGCTCATCTACAGCATTACAGAATGCATTACAGAATGTTGTAGATAAGCCCCTGATGCCGGTGGCCGCAGCTTATAGGCCAAAAATGGGAACACAGATTCCCTTCAAAGCTAGGGCCCCCTGTTTTGGTAACTGTGACGTGGTAGTGGGCTTCATACAGGCTTATCAGAATGTAAAGTAATAACCTCATGTTCAGGTTGTACATTGTTGCTGATGGGCATTAGATCACGGTGTGAATATTGGGAGGGGCGGCCATGGCTTTTTGTACAATTTAGGCAGGATTTTTCTTATATAAATTTCTTTGTTTTCTTCTAGGTGTTGGGGGTTTCCTCCATCTTCTTTCACCGTGCCCTCCACAGTAGTGACCTCTTTAGATGGCAATTCATCATGTGCCCTCTCTCCACCAAGTGGAGTGCTGGTGCCTCCACCATCCGTGTTCTGCCAAAATTGGTGTGACCCAGCACCCCTCCGATGTCAGATAGATGAGTCTAAGATCTCCGAAGTTCCCGTCCCCTCTTTCCACTTCTTGTGGCTTGCTAGGGTTGGTCCTTTGGGGGTCTACCACCTTTTCATTTCCTTTGTCCAATATTTATTTCTCACCTTTACCTTATCTGCTGTACATACTCTCTGTACTGTCATGCTTCTCTCTATTTTTTCGGGGCTTTGTTTTATGGGGTTTTTTTGGGGTCATCCTAGGACTTGTTATATATGGCACAGGGCCCACCTAGGTCCTTGATAAAATTTAGTCACCGAGGAGGATAGCAGGCCCAGGCTAAGCCACAGAAAACCAGAGAGGTTGGTAACTAAGCGGATGCAAACCCCTGATCCTGTCCACACAACTAGCAGTAGCCGTGGGGCGTACCTACGATGATCCTAGATGCCTCGGCACAGCCGGAGAGCTAACTAAGCCTAAAGCAAGAAAGGGGAAATCTAAACTGCCCCAGAGCAGACCTCAAAGGAATAGCTAGCCCCCAAACATATACTGTTGGTGAGACAAGATGAAAACACAAACGCAGGCAGAAAAATAGACTGAGCAAACGATGGGGCCCACACTGACTAGACAGGAAAGGAAAGACACTGTCTGCAATCACGCAAAAAACCCTGCAAAAATCCGACACGTCTGATGCACAAAAACACTGAAGTCGCACAACTTCGCCCAGCACTCTGGTATATTCTGAAAGCAAAGCAAAAAGAGACCAATATAAAAGGGGACAAAACAAACTGGCACGTGCAGTAACATATGGGCGGTGACACAGCCCCAGGCAGAGCTAGCTGACCCGCATAAAGCAGAGACAAAACGAGATCAAATGCAAACAGAATAGCAAATGTTCCACTTAGCTGAACATGCAGGGAAAGAGCAGGAGCCATCAGACCTCAGGAGGCACAGGAAGAAAATCACCAGCAGGGATAGAGGGAGTCAGCTGTCTTAAATCCTAATCAGAAACCCCAGATCTCCAATCGTCTTCCTCATTATCAGGTGGCAAGCCTCTGTCAATCAGATCAGCTCCACTACCTCCAGTAACCACCAGAGGGAGCCCAGAAAGAGAACTCTCAATCTGACCCGCTCCACTATCTTCAGTAATCACCAGAGAGAGAATTCACAACAGTACCCCCCCTTGAGGAGGAGTCACCGAACCCTCATCCACGCCACCCGGCCGGTCAGGATGGGCCCGGTGAAAAGCACAAACCAATCTTTCGGCATGAATGTCAGAAGCAGAGACCCAATAATTATCCTCCTGGCCATAACCCTTTCATTTGACCAGGTACTGGAGTCTCCGTCTAGCAAACGAGAATCCAATATTTTCTCTACCTCATACTCCAAATTACCTTTAACCAATACAGGGTCAGGAGGTGCCACCATTGGAACTACTGGCTCTACAAACCTCTTCAACAAGGATTTATGGAACACGTTATGAATCTTAAACGTAACTGGAAGAGCCAAACGGGATTAAGGATTTCCAAAATCTTATAAGGTCCAATGAATCTTGGCTTGAATTTTGGAGACGCAACCTTCATAGGAATATTCTTTGAAGACAACTAAACCATATCACCCACTTTAAACCTGGGACCAAAAGTCCTATGCCAGTTGGAAAACCGTTGGCCTTTTTCTTGAGTGGGACAACTTATCCACCACTTGGTCCCAAATCTGCTGCATTCTCTCTACCACAGAATCCACACTTGGCCGAAGATTCCACCTGCCCTGACGAAAATCGAGGATGAAACCCAAAGTTACAGAAAAAGGGCGACATCAAAGTGGCAGTACTAGCCCTATTGTTTAGCGCAAATTCGGCCAAGCGCAAAAATGAGACCCAGTCATCCTGATCAGCATATAGGAAACATCTCAAATAGGATTCCAAAGTCTGGTTTGTGTTCTCAGTTTGCCCATTGGTCTGAGGATGAAATGCAGAGGAAAAAGATAACTGAATTCCCAGTTTGGAACAAAAAGCTCTCCAAAATCTGGAAACAAACTGGACTCCTCTGTCCGACACAATGTTCTCAGAAATCCTGTGCAACCGAACCCACCTGTTGTAAAAACAAGGGCACCAACTCAGAAGAAGATGGCAACTTTGGGAGTGGTACAAGATGGACCATCTTAGAAAATCTATCACAGATGACCCAGATAACAGTCATTCTCTGAGAGACAGGAAGATTAGAAATAATATCCATTGAGATATGAGTCCATGGCCTCCTGGGCACCGGCAGGGGCATCAACAACCCACTAGAATGAGAACAGGTCTTGGACCGAGAACAAGTCACACAGGACTGCACAAAATTCCTGACTTCACGAGATAAGGTAGGTCACCAAAAAGACCGACTCACCAAATCTCTGGTACCAAAAATACCTGAATGACCAGCCAATGCGGAGCAATGAATTTCAGACATTACTCTTTTCCTCCACTGGTCAGGGACATACAATTTCCCCATAGGGCAACGTTCAGGTTTGTTCTCCTGAAATTCCTCCAGGGCACGTCTCAAATCGGGTGAGATGGCGGAAAGAACTACACCCTCATTTAGAATGGTAGTAGGCTCGGTCACATCAAAAGAATCTGCAAAGAAACTCCTAGAAAGGTCGTCCGCTTTAACATTCTTAGTGCCCGGAAGAAAAGAGACCACAAAATTAAAACGCGTGAAAAACAAGGCCCACCTAGCCTGTCTAGGATTCAAGCGTTTGGCTGATTCAAGATAAATCAAATTCTTGTGGTCAGTGAGGACCACAACTTGATGTCTAGCTCCCTCCAGCCAATGTCTCCACTCTTGAAATGCCCATTTCATGGCCAACAATTTCCGATTCCCCACGTCATAGTTGCGTTCAGATGGGGAGAACTTTCGAGAAAATAAGGCACAGGGATTCATCTTAGAAGTCACCGGATCTCTTTGGGACAAAACGGCTCCTGCACCAATCTCAGAAGCATCTACCTCCACCTGAAATGGGAGTGAGGCATCAGGTTGCCGTAGAACTGGAGCCGAAGTGAATCTCCGCTTAAGCTTCTGAAATGCCAAAACTGCCTCTGGAGACCAATTCACCACATCAGCGCCCTTTTTGGTCAAATCAGTCAGTGGTTTAACAATACCAGAAAAATTACTTATAAATTTACGGTAGAAATTAGCAAAACCCAAAAACTTCAGGAGAGCCTTCAAAGAAGTAGGCTGAACGCAATCATAAATGGCCTGTATCTTGGCCGGGTCCATTTCAATAGCAGACTGGTACAAAATGAATCCCAAAAATGAAATCCTCTGTACACCAAAGAGGCACTTTGATCCCTTAACATACAGAGAATTTTCCCTCAAAATCCGGAACACCATCTGGACATGTTCCACATGAGAATCCCAATCACTGGAAAAGATCAAAATATCATTCAGACAAATGATCAAAAACTTATCCACAAGGTCCCGGAAAATATCATTCATAAAAGACTGGAAGACAGAAGGGGCATTAGCCCAAAAGGCATCACCAGGTACTCAAAATGTCCCTCTGGAGTATTAAATGCTGTCTTCCATTCATCCCCGTGCTTTATGCGAATAAGATTATACGCCCCCCTGAGGTCAAGCTTGGCAAACCAACAGGCACTTTAACTCTGGAAAATAAATCAGAAATCAGGGGTAACGGGTACTGATATTTAAAAGTGATCTTGTTAAGGGAACGATAGTCCATACATGGCCTTAATGAACCATCTTTCTTGGCCACAAAAAAAAGCCAGCACCTAAAGGTGAAGAGGATGGTCTAATATGACCCTTCTCCAACGACTCCTTGATATAAGATCGTATAGCATCATGTTCGGGTACCGATAGTTGAAAAGCCGACCCTTGGGAAATTTAGACCCGGGCATTAACTCAATTGCACAGTCATAACTCCTGTGAGGAGGCAAACACGCAGACTTAAGGCCCTTTTACATTTAGCGATGCACCAGCGATCCGACCCGGTCAGGATCGCTGGTGCATCGCTAAATGATCGCTAGTGAGCTTTCATACAGAAAGATCTCACAGCGATGCAGCAGCGACGCAGCGCACGATACTTACCATTCACACACAGCGATCCTGCGTCCTCCCGCCCGCCTCCACGCGTCGCTGGACGTCACAGCAGGAAGCCCAGCAGGAAGCGCCCGACGAGAAATGGAGCCGGACATTCTCGCGCGATCAGCGATGAGCAGCGGGGGAGCCGGTCGCTGGTAAGTATCACACATAGCGATATCGCTAGCAATATCGCTAGCAATATCGCTATAACGTCACAAAACCAGTGACAATTTAGCGATATTGCTAGCGATATTGCTTAGTGTAAAACCCCCTTTACTCTCACTGAATACATCAGAAAAATCAGCCAAATAGGAATATCATGAGACTGGGGAGAGGTGGAGAAAACAGGAGTGTCACTAAGAACACATTGACAACCCCAACTCACCACAGACACAGATTTCCAATCTAAAACAGGATTATGAGTTTGCAACCAAGGGAAACCCAGAACAATAGTGTCATGCAAATTGTGCAACACCAAAAATTTTCAATTTTCTTGGTGGTCTGGGATGACCCGCATTATCACCTGGGTCCAAAACTGAGGTTTATTCTCCGCCAAAGGAGTAGCATCAATACCCCTCAAAGGGATAGGAGTCCACAGGGGTATCATGGGAAAACCACAACGCTTAGCAAAGTCTAAATCCAGCAGATTCAAAGCTGCTCCTGAATCTACAAAAGCCTTAGCGGAAAATGTAGACAAGGAGCTGATCAGGGTAATCGCCAAAAGGAACTTAGGTTGTACACTGCCCACCGCAAATGTGTGAGCAAAACGCTTTTCTCGTTTAGGGCAGACAGCAATAGTATGAGAGGCGTGACCGCAGAAAAAACACAACTTATTACACCTTCTAAACTCCTGACGTTGCGCCCTAGGCAAAACCCTATCACATTGCATGGGTTCAGAAGTTCGTTCGAAAGGCGGCAACGCCTCTCGTGTAGTTTTATGTTCACGTAAATGCCGATCAATTTGAATGGCCAATGACATGGAGTCAAGACCAGAGGGGACAGGAAATCCCACCATAACATCTTTTACGGTTTCTGCCAAACCCTTCCGAAAGAGAGCCGCTAGGGCATCGTCATTCCATTTAGTAAGGACCGCCCACTTTTGGAATTTTTGACAATATAACTCTGCAGAATCCTGACCCTGGTTCAATGCCAATAAGGTTTTCTCAGCTTGATCAACAGCATTAGGTTCATCATACAACAACTCCAAGGCTTGAAAAAATGTATCCACATTAGCCAGAATAGGATCTCCAGGTGTCAGAAAAAGCCCAATCCTAGGGATCGCCGCGCAGCAGGGAGATGACAATTTTAACCTGCTGCACCGAGCTCCCCGAGGAGTTAGGCTTCAAGGCAAGAAATAATTTACAATTATTTTTAAAATTCAGAAATTTAGACCGCTCCCCAGAAAACACATCAGGAGTAGGGATTTTTGGTTCAACAGCAGAAGATTGAGCGAGATAGGCAGAAATTCCCCGCACTTCAGCAGCGAGCCTCTCAACATGATAGGACAATTGCTTAGTCTCCATTGAGACAAAAAATATCCTCTTACGGCCCAGAAAAAAAGGAAAAAATATATGAAAAAAAAATTCTGACACTTTTTTTTTTAATTCTTTCCTTCTTTAGAGTACCATAGAGTCTACAGTTAGGCTGGTGATTCTGTTATGAATGGGTCACCGAGGAGGATAGCAGGCCCAGGCTAAACCACAGAAAACCAGAGAGGTTGGTAACTAAGCGGATTGCAGACCCCTGATCCTATCCACACAACTAGCAGTAGCCGTGGAGCGTACCTACGATGATCCTAGACGCCTCAGCACAGCCGGAGAGCTAACTAAGCCTAAAGCAAGAAAGGGGAAATCTAAACTGCCCTGGAGCAGACCCCAAAGGAATAGCTAGCCCCCAAACATATATTGTTGATGACACAAGATGAAAACACAAACGCAGGCAGAAAAATAGACTGTGCAAACGATGGGGCCCACACTGACTAGACAGGAAAGACCCTGTCTGAAATCACGCAAAAAACCCTGCAAAAAGTCCAACACTTCTGATGCACAAAAACACTGAAGTCGCACAACTTCGCCCCCACTATATCAGCACTCTGGTATATTCTGAAAGCAAAGCAAAAGAGACCTGGCACATGCAGTAACATATGGGCGGTGATTCAGCACAGCCCCAGCCGGAGCTGGCTGACCCACACAAAACTGAGATAGACAAAACCAGATCCAATGTAAACAGAATAGCATATAAACCACTTGGCTGAACATGCAGGGAAAGAGCAGGAGACATCAGACCTCAGGAGGCACAGGAAGAAAATCACCAGCAGGGATAGAGGGAGTCAGCTATCTTAAATCCCAATCAGAAACTCCAGATCTCTAGTCGTCTTCCTCATTATCAGGTGGCAAGCCTCTGTCAATCAGATCAGCTCCACTACCTCCAGAAACCACCAGAGGGAATCCAGAAAGAACTCGCAACCCCTCTGTCAATCTGACCAGCTCCACTATCTTCAGTAATCACCAGAGGGAAGCCAGAGAGAGAATTCACAACAGGTCCTCTTCCCTTTACCCATCCTCATGTCCTATAGTGGATTCAATGAGAGAGGAATTTTGTGTTAAGTACCTCAATACATTTTTTGCAGCTAAAGAACAGGGGACTTTTGTACAAAACGTTTTTTTTTTCTCATTAATCTCTAATGTGCCTTAACCCCTTTCCTACATTAGATGTACTATTCCGTCCATCTGACCTGGGACTTACAGTAAGTCCCAAGGATGGAATAGTACATTTAACGCGATCAGCAGCACTCACGGGGGGAGCGCCGTTTATGGCGGCCGGGTGTCAGCTGATTATCACAGCTGACACTCGGCACTGTGTCAGGGGTGGTCACGGACCGCCTCCGGCACATTAACCCCTGGCACACTGTGATTAAACATGATCGCAGTTTACTGGGACATAGGAGAGAAGCGTGCAGGGAGAGGGCTCCATCCGTGCTTCCCTGAGACCCCCGGAGCGATGCTATGTTCTGCGTCGCTCCGAGGGTCCTCCTCCCTGCAAGCCTCCAGATCCGATATGGCCGCGGGGGCCTGCAGGGAGGCGGCTTCCTCAGTGCCTGCGGAGTGCAGGCACGGAGGAAGCCTGCAGCAGTGCCTGTCAGATCAGTGATCAGACACATGACAGTGATGTCCCCCCGGGACAATGTAATAAAGTTAAAAAAAAAAAAAGTGTAAAATTAATTTATAAAAAAAAAATCCCTAATAAATTCACTTTTTGGGAAAAAAAAGCAATAAAAATACACACATTTAGTATCGCTGCGTCCGTAACGACCCGCCCTATAAAACTGTCCCCCTAGTTAACCCCCTTGGTAAACCCCTTTAAAAAAAAAAGAAACAAAGCAAAAAAACAATGCTTTATCATCATACCACTGAACAAACAGTTCAATAACGTGCGATAAAAAAAGTATATGAATAAACATGGTACCGCTGAAAACGTCATCTTGTTCCGCAAAAAACGAGCCGCCATACGGCGTCATCAGCGAAAAAATAATAAAATTATAGCTCGCAGAATAAAGCGATGCAAAAACAATTATTTTTTTATATAAAATTGGTTTTATTACATAAAAGCGCCAAAACATAAAAAAAGACAAATGAGGTATCGCTGTAATCGTACTGACCCGAAGAAAAAAACGCTTTATCAATTTTACCGCACGTGGAACGGTGTAAACGCACCCCCCCAAAAGAAATTCATGAAATGCTGGTTTTTGTTCATTCTGGGTCCCAAAAATCAGAATAAAAAGCGATCAAAAGATGTCACATGCCCGAACATGATACCAATAAAAACGTCAACTCGTCCCGCAAAAAATAAGACCTCACATGACTCAGTGGGTCAAAATATGGAAAAATGATAGCTCTCAAAATGTGGTGATGCAAAAACTATTTTTACAATAAAAAGCGTCTTTTAGCGTGCGACAGCTGCCAAAAATAAAAACCGCCATAAATAGTAAATCAAACCCCCCGCTATCACCCCCTTAGGGAAAAATAATATTAAAAAATGTATTTCCATTTTCCGGTTAGAGCTGGGGTTAGGGGTGTGTTGGGGTTAGGGTTGGAGTTAGAATTGGGGGTTTCCACTGTTTGGGCACATTAGGGGCTCTCCAAACGCAACATGGCGTCTGATCTCAATTGCAGCCAATTCTTCCCTGAAAAAGTCAAATGGTGCTCCTTCCCTTCCGAGCTCTGCCATGCGCACAAACAGTGGTTTACCCCTACATATGGGGTACCAGTCTACTCGGGACAAATTGGACAACAACTTTTGGGGTCCAGTTTCTCCTGTTACCCTTGGAAAAATAAAAATATTGGGGACTAAAAGATCATGTTTGTGGAAAAAATATAATTTTTTTATTTTCACACCCAGGTGTTATAAACTTCTGTGAAGCACTTGGGGGTTCAAAGGGCTCACCAGACATCTAAATAAGTTCCTTGGGGGGTCTAGTTTCCAAAATACTGTCATTTGTGGGGGTTTCCACTGTTTAGGCACAAAAGAGGCTCTCCAAATGCAACATGGGGTCCGATCTCCATTCCAGCCAAAAAAAGTCAAATGGAGCTGCTTCCCTTCTGAACTCTGCCATGCGCCCAAATAGTGGTTTACCCCCACATATGGGGTATCAGCATACTCAGGGCAAATTGCACAATAACTATTGGTGTCCTGTTTCCTTTGGGAAAATAAAAATTGGGGGTGAAAAGAATTTTAATTTTATGGCTGTACGTTATAAACTTATGTGAAGCCCATGGGGGTTCAAAGTTCTCACCACACATCTAGATAAGTTCCTTGGGGGGTCTAGTTTCCAAAATGGGGTCACTTGTGGGGCGTTCGCACTTTTTAGGCACATCAGGGGCTCTCCAAATGTGACATGGCGCCCCATCTCAATTCCATCCAATTTTGCGTTGAGAAAGTCAAACGGTGCTCCTTGCCTTCTGAGTTCTGCCATGCGCCAAAACAGTGGTTCCCCCCCACATATCACTTATCAGCGTACTCAGGACAAATTGCCCAATAACTTTTGCAGTCCAATTTCTCCTGTTACCCTTGGGAAAATTAAAAAAATTGGACCTAAAGTAATTTTTTTTGTGAAAAAGTTAAATGTTTTTTTGTTTTTTTTTTTAAACATTCAAAAAATTCCTGTGAAGCACCTGAAGGGTTAATGATCTTCTTGAAGGTGGTTTTGAGCACCTTGATGGGTGCAGTTTTTAGAAAATACCCAAAAGTGACACCATTCTATCATATAGACCCCTCAAAGTGACATCAAATGTGATGTGGTCCCTAAAAATAAAATGGTGTTGTAAAAGTGAAAAATCGCTGGTCAACTTTTAACCCTTATAACTTCATAACAAAAAACATTTTTGGTTCCAAAATTGTGCTGATGTAAAGTAAACATGTGGGAAATGTTACTTATTAAGAAAATTCCAAGTTGGAAAATTGCGAAATTTTCACCAAATTTCATATCAAAGAGATTTTGCCACTAACATGAAGTACAATGTCAGAATCACCGGGATCCATGGAAGCGTTCCAGAGTTATTACCTCATAAAGGGACAGTGGTCAGAATTGTAAAAATTGGCCCGGGCATTAACATGTAAACCACCCTTGGGGGTAAAGGGGTTAATTCATTGTTTTGATTTCTAAAAAACTCATTATCATTCATTTGTATGTATGCATAGATTTAAATATTTTAGTTCTAACTATTTGACTTGTAATAAAATAGTGTGACAGATACGAGTTGAATTTTCATTTCTAGAATGATAAAGCTCGGTGTGACATTAGTCTTTGTAAGATGCACTTTTTCCCCAAAAAAATTTTGGGAAAAATGGGGGTGCGTCTTACAAAGCGTACATGCTTTACCGATGCTGTGGGTGTTGGCCGCAAGCTGGGATGAGGGGGGTGTCCGGGTGCCTGGCGGTTGCTGGATGCTGCTGTGGGTGTCTCCGGTGCCTAGCGGTACTGCGTGGGTGTCCGGTGTTCTGCCGACATTTTGCGACATGCCAGAGCCCCAGTACTTCCATGTTTCCCTGTGCGTGTGCTGTGTACTCCGGGAATATAGCCGGCGGCGGCGCATGCGCAGAAAATGATCTCAGGACCAAGATCTCGAGAGATGAGCTCTCAGCGCTGAAATCTCTCTCAAGATATTGGTCCCGAGATCACCGTCTGCGCATGCGCCGCCACTGCGGCGGCATACAAATTATCGGAGTCCACTGCCCACGCACAGGGAAACGTGGAAGTATCGGGGCTCTGGCATGTCGCAAAGTGTTGGCAGAACTCCGGGCAACGCTGGACTCCCACGCAGCACCGCTGGGCACTGGAGAGACCAGCAGCAGTGGCCAGCAACCACCGGAGACCCCCGCACCAGCGCCGCACATCGGAGCACCCCCTCATCCCTGCCTGCGATCTGCAGAATCACCCCACTCCTGCCTCCTCCAGCAGTGACCCTGGGACACCGCTTCATCGCAGCCACCACCCCCCGATAAGCAATAAGACGCATGGATTTTAAGAAGCACCACCATTTTATTAAAAAATATTTTTTCCTTATTTTTCTCCGAAAAATCCAGTAACCGCAGTTGGATCTGTATCGGGCTGTGTCCACACCTTGCGGTTTATTGGGGGAACTACCTGCAGGGAAGTCCTCACCAGTAGACCAGACCCGCACTTCCATGGAGCCCGTACAGCCGGACCAGCTGTATGTTTTGTATTTTTTTGTCCATAATTGTTTTTTCTTTCTTAAGCTGCTCCTCTCTGAGGGTCTGACTGCTGCTGTCACCACTGATGGGACAGGCGATGGTAGATTTTCCAGAGGAAAAATATCTTTGTAATGTTAGGCAATATTCACGGTTTATTTTTTAGATACTAATGGCTTACAAAATTCTGACGACCTGTGACAGCTGGAATGAATGTGTCGCGTGGATTTATGTCTTGCTCCATCAATGAAGGAATGTGCTCCTCAGACCTCCTGAAGACCACAACCCTGGATCAGACCTAACATCACAGGACAACAATGGGATGTGCACACGTTGCGGAATTTTCCGTGGGGAATCTGCATCTTTTGGCAGCATCCGCAGGTCAAAATCCTTGCGTTTTTTATGCTGATTTAGTGCGGATTTGGCCTGCGTTTTTACAGCTGTGGATTCCTATAATGGAATGGGTGTAAAAACGCTGCGGAATCCGCACAAATAATTGACATCCTGCGGTTCCGCGCAGATTTTTCCGCAGCATGTGCACAGCGGGTTTTTTTTTTCTCCGTAGAACAACATTGTACTGTAAACCACTTGTGGATCTGCAGGAAATCCGCAACGTGTGCACAGACCCTAAAACCTCCCCCTCCTTATCTATGAACTGCCCCAATATTTCTAGCCACAGCTGTGTATCACTCTCCCATATTGATAGTTCTGCTTCCCTTATTTCCTGCCTGTTCTGTGTAATATGTGACTCTTCACATTCTGGGTCTCGCTCTTGCTGGCATAATAATCAGCTGAATGCGATTCTCTGCATATTGGCCTGCACTCGGAGCAATGTTCTTCTATCAGGCCGGGCAGATCGGGGGGTTTTCTCATCTGGACTCGCAATGTGACTGAACTCAGATGGGTCTGAGCAGAAAACATTGGCTGCCATCCGGCCCATCAGTGCGACATTTATAAAGATACAATTCTGTAGTATGGAAAGTGGTTCTGTAAAAGATTAATAGCTCATGATTAACAAAAACTGGGCTAGCACAATAATGAGAAGTGAGAACAATTCCTCCCTGTGGAGATCTGAGGTTGTGGGGTGTAATAATCACCGAGGCAGGTCACCGATGCAACTATTCTTATTCCATAAATCCAGCGTTGTACAACAAATCCATGTAGATGGCCGACATGTAATGTCCTCAGTCCACAATGTCCCCATCTTACATCTCCAAAACTCCATAGTCCATGGGGTCCATTAAACGATGGTCCGTCTTCTGGTGGCAGCGGTCGGTCTCCGGCACCTTCCGCTGAGCCTCTAGTCCATAAACACATGCAGCCGAAACAAAACCGCAGCGCTCCCAGAGTGAAGCGTAAAAGGCCGTGCAGCAAGTGGCAGGGAAGGCCGCAAGCGACTGTCCGGTGCTCGGCTTTCCCTGCTCTGCACGTGTGCGGTACTCACAGTCACGGTGTGCACAGCACCTTTCTCTGTTTCTGTCATGGGGCCCAAGGCACCTTTATCTCCCGCGGTCCCGCTGTGGACAGCGAACGCAGCCTGCCGCAGCGCCGATACTCGGTAGACGGAGTGAGCTGCTCTCAGCTGTGCGCTGCTGCTGGTTATCGCCAAACTGACTGCTGTAGCGCGCGCTTTTCCTTTTATCCTGGGTCATGAGGTCGGTCCAGCTCCTCATTACGGCCCCATGCAACATGGGAGGCAGCCTCAACAGTTCTGGACCAGGCTCGGTACAGGTACCTGCAGCCCAGTCTTCGTCCGTACAACAGCACCACCACCAGCAGTGTCACCGAGCATCTGCACCCCGTCCCATGGAAGTGTCCAGCTCTCCGTCACCCAAACCCTAGACAGAAAGAGGAAATACACTACTCACCCACTGGCCCTGAATAACAGCATGTACAGATTCCTGGCCTTTGAAACGCTGCCATTCCATCTAATGGAGAAAAACAGTTTTAAAAAAGTGATTGTGGTGGCTGTTGTGCAGTACGTGGTTCCCATGCACCACTAATTTTTCAAGCGGGGCCATCAGTGTCCAGCACACACATGTTGCAGCCAAAATCAGGTGTGCAACACCATCAGTGGCAAGGTCCAGATAACTACCGATAGGCGGAACAGTAAGCACGGGCAGGGACGTTACTGCGCAGGAGCTGTGGACAGTGACTAAACAAGAGACCGATGAGTGGTTGGGGCTGCTGAACATAAGTCTTGGCCTGGTGGGGTGCGATAAGGGCTCATGCTCACTTGCGGTGAAATCGGACAAATTCAATCCAATAAAAAAATCAAATTGAATTTGTACCAATGTTACTCTATGATGGTGTGCTCATCTGCGTATTTTTCCAGCTCAGATCGGATCAAGATCAGGCTGGAGAAAAAAATCGCAGCATGCTGCAATTGTAATCACAAATCGGATCGCATCCTGCAATAGAAGTCAATGGGTACGATAAAAAAATCGGACAGCACTCGGACCATGCGAATGCTGTCCGATTTATACGCACCGCTGTCCTTTGAAAAGCCGGCAATTCATGTCCAGCTATTGTAAAATCACACTGACAGCTCAGAAAAGAATAGATAGAATAGATACAGTATATACACATAGAATACCGTATTTTTCCGACCATAAGACGCACTTTTTTCCCCCAAAATTTTGGGGGAAAGTGGGGGGTGCGTCTTATGGTCGCAATACAAGAAACTAACCTAGCTGGTGGCAGCGGGCGGGGCTCTGCGGTGCGGTGGTGGCAGCGGGCAGTGCTCCGGTGCAGGGGTGGCGGCTCCGCCGGCATTTCTTCGCACCCCGGAGGCCCCCGCAGATCCCTTGCTGGCCGCCGCCATGTTGCCCCTGCACCGGAGCACTGCCCGCTGCCACCACCGCACCGCCGAGGGCCACGCGCTGCCACCACTGCACCGCAGAGCCCACCTGCCCCTACCCCAGCACAGAGCCGCCCGCTGCCACCACCACAGAGCCCACCTGCCCCAGCACAGCTGCCCCAGCCCAGCTGCCCCAGCACAGAGCCGCCCGCTGCCACCACCACCACAGAGCCCACCTGCCCCAGCAGTTGCCCCAGCGCAGCTGCCCCTACCCCAGCACAGCTGCCCCAGCACAGAGCCGCCCGCTGCCACCTCCGCAGAGCCCACCTGCCCCAGCAGTTGCCCCAGCACAGCTGCCCCTACCCCAGCACAGAGCCGCCCGCTGCCACCACCGCAGAGCCCACCTGCCCCAGCACAGCTGCCCCAGCACAACCAACCTGCCCCAGCACAGAGCCGCCACCGCACGAGCCTGGACCACTGAGTGACCCCTGTGACTACTTCTCCACCTGTGCCGGATCCCTTCCCAGGTAAGCTGAATTCGGACTGTAAGACGGACCCCCATTTGACACATTATTATTTTTTTCCCTATTTTCCTTCTGAAAATTGGGGTGCGTCTTATGGTCCGGTGCGTCTTATAGTCCGAAAAATACGGTACATAAATATATATACATGTCAGTGACACAAACACAGTGCCTTGCGAAAGTATTCGGCCCTCCGGAACTTTTCAACCTTTTCCCACATATCATGCTTCAAACATAAAGATACCAAATGTAAATTTTTGGTGAAGAATCAACAAGTGGGACACAATTGTGAAGTAGAATGAAATTTATTGGTTATTTTAAATTTTTGTGGAAAGTCGAAAAGTGGGGCGTGCAATATTATTCAGCCCCTTTAGCTTAATACTTTGTCGCGCCACCTTTTGCTGCGATTACAGCTGCAAGTCGCTTGGGGTATGTCTCTATCAGTTTTGTACATCGAGAGACTGAAATTCTTGCCCATTCTTGCTTGGCAAACAGCTCGAGCTCAGTGAGGTTGGATGGAGATCGTTTGTGAATAGCAGTTTTCAGCTCTTTCCACAGGATGCCGTCAATCACCACTGGGAGGACCGGTCGCCCTCCAACATACTTGGCTCGCCACTTCTTTGGGCCTTGTGGTCCTACTCCTGGGGGGATGGTCCTCTGCCCCAGGGGTTGCTCATTTAAATAACAGAATCTTGCGATGTGGCCTGCCTTGCAGCAGTGACGACAGATGGGACGTCCATCCTGGTCATAGCGATCGTTGTCACTCCCCTCGGAGTGGCAGGATCCTCTTCTTCCGTAGCCACGGGACATCCTCTGGAGTGGAGGCCAGCTGGATCTTCTCCTTTGAGGACATCTGTATGGACTGCACAGTTTTGGCGAGTGCAGCCATATTTTTGGTCAGCTCTTGGACCTGAAGGCGCAGTTCTGTAGATGGATCATTATCCAAAGTCTGTGCGTCAGCCTCCGAGGGAAAGATGCTGCTTCTTGGTGGTATGTGATTGCTGGGCGCCTAGGGGGTGCTGGATGGCTGACATTTGGTTCATTCAGCACCCGGTTAGCCCTGTCTTTAAAGTCTGCAAAGTCTAGATCAGGGGTTTGTAGGGCTATGATGCGCAGCTGTGCTCTGGGTGCTGGATAGGAGTCCCTCAGTAAATTGGTCCTTTAACAACCTGTCTCCATCTTTCACACTGTCTGAGTCAATCTGCTTTATGGCTCGCAGCGCCTCCTGCAAGTTAAGAGCATAGTCCCATATACTGTCCTGCACTCTTTGCTTACACCCAAAGAATCTCATTTTTATTTCAGCTGCAAAGCAGGTGTCAAAGGTGCTTCTTAGCTTAGCCAGAATCTTTTTAACAGGCTCTTTATCAGTGTCCTGCCAGGACTTTACTTCTCTTTGCGCTGCACCAGTTAGCTGCCCAATAAGGATGTTCACTTTTTGGTTTTCAGACAGAGGATACACCTCAAACAAGCTGCACAGTCTCTTTGAATTCACTCAGGGTATGTGACTCCCCTGAGTACTGCGGTAACCAGGCCACTCCCGGTATATAGGGCATGGACAGCGGCATTATGGGGACTGCTGCGCTGGTTCTTGAGGTGCTCTGGAGGCGGTGCTGGATTCTGCGGTGCCATTGAAGCCGCAGCTGCGCTGGCCCCTGCACCTTGCGGCGCTGTGGGGGGTGCAGTGGCGTCCACCGCTGCATCTTCTCTTCCCCCCTAGTTAACGTTTGCCAGGCCCCGTGTTTCACTGGCTTACCGTTTGCCGCTCCAGAGGCTGGATGATCGGGGATGCCAGGACTGCAGGCCTCAGTTCCTCACATCCCGCCCGCTGGTCTCTTCCCACGCAGCACTTCACTTTTCGCGCTCTCTTGCAGGCTCCACCCATGAAGGCACACCCCTTTGGCTTCCCGCACACGCCAAATGGGGTAATGGCGGCAATTGCAAAATAAGTCTATGGCACACAATACAGTCTCTGGCACACAGGACCTGGTAGCACTGGACTTCGTAAATCCTGTTCGTGACGCCAAAATGGATCGCCTGCCAGGGCAGTGGGGTTACTCGGTACCGGGCCGGTGTCTCAGAGGGACGTGTCACGGTGGCGGTGACCCGGTCTGTGGCCCTAGGAGTCCATGCAAAAGGGGTGAAATGTGGCTGAATAAAGTTTATAGGTGGATGATACGTGACGCCACCTGTGGTGCTCGGCAATGAAGGGGCTAAGCCGACACTGCAGGCAGATCCTCTGGGACAGATGGTATAAGGCAGCAACGTGTAAGAGCTCCCCACAGGTAGAGCTGTAGTCCCAGGGCAGTGGTAATAGGTGTTGAGGGAGAGGGTGCAGTGTTAGGCACAGAGATGTAGCAGTGCTGAAGGGGTTGCAGGAAGGAGGCAATGGCACAACAGGGTGCTGTTTCCTTTACCTTTACTTTGCTTTGTAAGTGCAGTCGAGGATCCAGATTACAGATGGAACAGGAGTTAATCAGCCTGGAAGCAACTTAGGAATCTCTTTATGCAGATGGGTTGTGTAGTCTCCTTCCTAGCGCTTATCTGAGGTACTTGCAGTACTGAGTTACACTGAAGTTCCCCTTGCTTGCTCTCTTTTAGAACTACCCTTGTATGGCAGACAGCCGTAGCCTCCTCTGTTGTGAGTTCATTCTCCCCTTCGTCACTGAGGTCTGGTGAACTCCCTTATCTGGTAAAGGAAGGTAATGAGCCTGATTATCAGGCACCTGAGTCTAATGATGATGACTGGCTGAGTGGAGTCACGGACTGGATATAAGGCTGCCGATGCCCTTCTGCCCTGCGGGTGATTTCTCTGTGGACTTCTAGGAAACCAGTCAGATTCCTGCTCCTCTAAAGCTAAGTTTTCTGCTTTGCCTTTTAGCATTTGTGTTTTGTTTTTGTTTGCCTTGCTTTTCTGGATTCTGCCATTCCCTGCTGGGGTGAGCTGATTCTTCTTTTGCCTGTTGCTCTGTCTTCAGAATATTCCTGAGTACTGACATAGTCTTTTTGAAGCCTAGCGTCTTCAGGGCCTTTTTCACTGTCAGTCTGTTGGCTCTTATTTTCATAGGGTTTTTCACGGATTGCAGACAGCAGCCTTCCTGTCCTTTCCTATCTAGTTAGCTTGGGCCCCGTCTTTGCTCAGTCTATCTTTCTGTCTGTGTTGTGTTCTTTCTTCTTGCTTCACCGTCATTATATGTGGGGGGCTTCCTTTTGCTTTGGGGTCTGCTCTGGGGCAGTTTAGATTTCCCTTTCTGTCTTTAGGCTATTTAATTCTCCGGCTGTGATCGAGGGGTCTAGGGCATCGTAGGAACCCCCCACGGCTACTGCTAGTTGTGTTGATAGGTTCAGGGGTCTGCAATCCGATAGCTTCCAACCTCTCTGGTTTTCTGGACTTAGCTGCATTTCTGTTTTTGCCTCCTACGGTGACTCAATCATAACACTCCTCCTTCTATGGCTCACACTCGTTGCTGCTGTGCCTCCGAGTCTTATGTGGGAACAGAGCATTTACAGCCTCCTGTTCCTCCGGTTTCTGTTGCAGGAACATCAGCATCCATACAACCTCGGAGACCAGACTCCGGACCATGCGCTACAGCTAGAAGTGAGCCTGAATTCCGCTCAATCCTCCAGCTCATCTCTCCCACATCCACACACTTTGCCATCTCCACACGAACTCACTAACTTCCCTTTCCTGGCCACAGAGAGCAGCTCCTCAGCAGTTTGGGTTCAGAGCTCCCTGTGCTGGCCTGGAGTGGGAACTGTGCTGTGTGCTGGATTTACCTGCTAGAGAGATCCTCCATTGCTTCCAAGCAAGACATCACACTCCCTAGGAGGAAGGTAATGCCACTGTGGCGACCATACTCCAGGGGGTGCCACAGAAGCACTCGGCTGAGTGGTTCTGTTCTGAATTTAGACGTTGGGCAGCTGGGATTTCTTGGAGTGATGCCGCCCTTTGGGGGTTGTTCCGTAGAGGCCTGTGTGAATGTCTGAAGGATGCCCTGCACTTCATCCTCCACCTGACTCCCTGGAGGATGCCATGACCCAAGCTGTTTGTATGGATAGCAGACTGTGGTCAAGAGGCGTTATGCAACTCAAAACATCGTTATTCTCCAGTCGAGGTGATACCCGGACTCCTCCTGTGGCTATGGAGGTGAGTGCTGTCACCTGTGAGGAGAAGGAAATAAGATGCCGCCGGGAGAAGCAGTTGTGCTTCTATTGTTGGGAATCTGGATATTGGAAGAAGGACTGCCCTTCCTGTCCGTCGTCCTCCAAGGTGGCGGGAAATGACTAAGTCTGGGTAGTAGTCGAAGAGGCTACCAAGACATTCAGGTACACTTTTCCTCACTTGCAAAAATTGTGCTTCAGTTGAAACTGGAACTTGATGGTCCTGTTCAGACTACCGCCTTTGTTGACTGTGGTTCTGTTGTTAACCTGATTGATACCCATATTATGACTCTTAATAAGATAGGGACAGTCAGCAGGATCCTGTTAAACTTGTGACAATTGACTCGTCCCTTCTTACCCAGTATGGTATCTGTTTCAGGTCTGAACTTTTTTCTCTGAAAGTGGGTCCCACTCATGTGGAAAAACTAAGTTGTCTTGTGTTAGATAACTTGCCTGTGGGACTGGTACTGGGGATGCCTTTGCTTCAACGCCATAATCCTACCATTGATTGGGTAACGGGGGAGCTCACTCAATGGGGATGCAAGGATAAATGTTATAACCTGAGACCTCTTGTTAACTCTGTTAAATCCGTATCTGTGTCATCTGTCGGTCTGGAAGGTATTACGGAATACCTGAAGAATTTCGAAGATGTGTTTTCCAAAAGCAAAGCTGAGGCGCTGTCACCACATAGACCATACGATTGTGCCATTGATTTACTACCTGGAGCCAAGTTACCTAAGGCTCGGTTGTTCAATTTGTCTGGGCCAGAGTGCCAAGCCGTGAAGGAGTACATAGCTGAGAGTCTCCGCAAAGGGCATATCAGGCCTTCTGTTTCACCCGTGACAGCAGGGTTCTTTGTGAAGAAGAAAGATGGTGGTTTGCAGCCGTGCCTTGACTTTCAGGAACTTAACAAGATAACGGTTAGGAACACTTACCCGCTTCCCCTCATCCCAGACTTAAGGCTCCGTCACACACAGCGATCTTGCTAGCGAGATCGCTGATTTTGTGACACATCAGTGATCTCTCCAGCAAGATCGCTGTGTGTGACGGGGATCAGCGACCGGCCCCCCTGCTCGTTATCGCTGATCGTCGTCGAATGTCCCGGGCCATTTTTTGAATGCTGGTCTCCCGCTGCCCAGCGCGCATCGCTGCATGTGGCAGCGAGAGACCAGCGATCAGTGACGCTGGTTTCTAATGTAAACGTCAGGTAACTAGGAGCCCAACGGCTCTTGGATACCGGCTGTTTACCTTGGAAATGAGCGTGCACGCTGGTTTCCAGGGTAAACAGCGGGTATGTAGGAGCCGTGGGGCTACTAAAAAGAGAAGCAGCATGGATTGTGGATTGCGATGCACAAGTTCCCCTTGGCCTCAATGATAAATTGAATATGTCCGTGTGGCTATGATCTATATTTCTTTTAATTTTTTATATTAGTCATTTCTCTGTACTCGCTGTAAATGTTTTGCACTTCTCAGTTAACCATTCCCTAACCCTTGTTAAAACGAAGTGGTGTAACCCCCTGACAAGCATGGACCGGCAGAAGTGCTAAGCAAGAGCGAAACGGCCATAGTCCGTCAGGCTCTCTAATCTGTATAGCTCCCTGCTACCTGCACGCCACACTCTAATATGGTTTCATGTCTCGTTTCACCATGGAATAAAATTGCAAGAAGGATCTGGGTGACAATTCTTTCAATTTCTTATGATTACTCTTATACGTATACGCAATGGTGATGAATGGAAGGCCGCATTCAATACACCGGAGGGTCATACTGAAAATTTGGTGATGCCATTCAGAATAAACAATGCTCCGGCAGTCTTTGAAAATGTCATTTTTTTTTTTCTCACCGATGGGTAGATTTGCGGTAGTTTACCTGGATGATATATTGAGTTACTCACGTCCTCTGCAGGAGCATCAAGAGCATGTCAGACAGCTGGAGTGGGAAAAACATTACCCAGCAATCCCTTTTTGACATTTTGAAGACCTCCATAATTGAAAAATGTCCTAGCACCAAGAAACACAAAAGAGAAGAAGGAAGATTTGCTAAAAATTGCCTGTCTCCCGAATAAACTCATTACATGCAATCTGAAAACTTGCCTCTGCTGTGACTCGATCTGCCATGGTCTCTCTGAATTCACCCTTATTTCTACTGGTGAAATTTTCCCGATCAAAACTCCCATGTCATGTTCCACCAGTTATGTTACACACGTGATTATATGCTCATACCAGACATTATATGTGGGAAGGACGACCCAACCCCTCCACAAAAGGCTGAACTCACACCGTTCCAATACTCCATAGGGTTTTCTCCAACATGGGCTTTCACGTCACTGCACCATCAAACACAAGAAAGATTCCACACAACTGAGAATATTCCCCACAGAGGAGATTCCCCCACAGGGTCAGAATCGCATTGGATATCTACATCGGGAAGAAATCTTCTGGATTTATAAACTAAACCCCCTTACTCCAAATGGCCTCAGTGAGATTACAGATGTTACAGAGGCTCCTGCTGCACCAGCCTGGGATAAGTCAGATCATCAACGAACACCTCCTGTGACCCGGCTCCACCAGCGCTGCCGATCCCCCCCCCCGGGTTTACTGAATTCAGACTGTGGGACAGACCCCCATTTGACACATTAACTTTTGCCCTATTATCCTTCTGAAAATTTGGGGTGCGTCTTATAGTCTAGTGCGGCTTATAGTCCGAAAGATACAGTATATCTTTATTCATTCTTTTAGGTGACCGCACTTCATTCATAGGCACTTTATAATATAATTATTGTATGTAAGTGTGTTCTGTTTTCTCATGAACTATAATTTATCTTTGTGTGACGGACTTTCTCATGAACTTTGACATTTTGTGATTTGTTGGCATTTTTTCATTTCAAAGACATACTGATAGGGAATTTAGATTGTGAGCCCCATCGGGGACAGCGATGATAATGTGTGCAACCTGTAAAGCGCTGCGGAATATAAGTAAATAAACATTTTTAATGAAAATCTCCATCTCCGATCGTCTCCATCAGCAGCGCAGGTACAGACACATTATACCCGGATCAGCTCTTCTACTCGGTCTTTGGCCCCGGGTCCTGCAGCAGCTGATTTATGCATTGAGCATAGTGTAAAGGAGCCGCTCCATTAGGTGAGTGTAATACTCCCCTACTCTCATTATATCTGGTTATCAGGTAAGACCCTATTTTTCGCTTGTTTGTTCCTCAGTATCTCGACTACAAGAAATCTCTGTAACACTTTCAGGTTACTTGGATAAAACCAATGAAGGGACTGCTGGGACCGTAACGGGGTCCATCTGAACCCCCAATGCAGAAGCCACATGTCCTGAGAACTGGACCTGCTGGACCACAAATTGTCATTTCTCCAGGTTACCAAATAAATAGTTGTCACGTAGAACCCGGAGAACCTGTCTGACATGCTCAGCATGCTCCTCCAGAGGACGGGAGTAACTCACTATATCATCCAGGAAAATTACCACAAATCTACCAATCAGTGAGAAAAAATAATTACTGACATTGTCACAGACTGCCGGAGCATTGGTTACCCCGAATGGCGGCATCAGGTTGGGTTTTCTTACCACGAATATTGGATTTATGTTGGGGCCCCCTGTCCCTGACAGCCGGTGTCGTTTCCCCTACAGAGGCTAATCCACAAGGGCCCTGAGGAGCGAGACTCGGGCGAGTTTCTCCCAAGTGTGACCCCGGCCTCAGCCGGACTCTGGAAGGAGGAAATAACCGAGATTTGGGCATTTCAGCTCCTGGTGTGGAGTCGATAGCACAATCATATGCCGACATATAGTAGACGGCCGGTAACTGGTGAGAATTCCCTCATGTGTGGGGTCTATTTCCCTCCAGAGAAATCACACGTTATATTCCACACATAACAATGTGTAGAGAAGGCGGCGCGGGGTAATTGTGCCAGTAGTGAGGGGCGAATAATGGCGGGAATGTCACTGACTGAGGAGAAGGCTCCATGGAGGTCTTCACTCCAGAGATCATGAGACCCCTGACTCCTCCCCTCCTGTGACCTCATCACAGGTCCTGTGCACAGAGCAGCCATATATGTGGAGTGCGGCTCTGCAGGTTAGTGGTGGGCGGTCCGGCTCTTCTGGCTCCTTTATCCACTTTTCTCCCTCCTGTCCCTTCACTATAAAGCCTGGGCCTCATTATACAGCTGTACAGTGGTCTAGTGAAGGCTTTTTAGCCCTTTCCTCAGACTGTAGCTCCTGGGATCAGGCCCTCACTCCTGTCCCTTCACTATAAAGCCTGGGCCTCATTATACAGCTGTACAGGGGTCTAGTGAAGGCTTTTTAGCCCTTTCCTCTGACTGTAGCTCCTGGGATCAGGCCCTCACTCCTGTCCCTTCACTATAAAGCCTGGGCCTCATTATAGAGCTGTACAGGGGTCTAGTGAAGGCTTTTTAACCCTTTCCTCAGACAGTAGCTCCTGGGATCAGGCCCTCACTCCTGTCCCTTCACTATAAAGCCTGGGCCTCATTATACAGCTGTACAGGGGTCTAGTGAAGGCTTTTTAACCCTTTCCTCAGTCTGTAGCTCCTGGGCACAGGCCCTCACTCCTGTCCCTTCACTATAAAGCCTGGGCCTCATTATACAGCTGTACAGGGGTCTAGTGAAGGCTTTTTAGCCCTCAGACTGTAGCTCCTGGGAACAGGCCCTCACTCCTGTCCCTTCACTATAAAGCTTGGGCCTCACTATACAGCTGTACAGGGTTCTAGTGAAGGCTTTTTAGCCCTTTCCTCAGTCTGTAGCTCCTGGGAAAAGACCCTCACTCCTGTCCCTTCACTATAAAGCCTGGGCCTCACTATACAGCTGTACAGGGTTCTAGTGAAGGCTTTTTAGCCCTTTCCTCAGTCTGTAGCTCCTGGGAACAGACCCTCACTCCTGTCCCCTCACTATAAAGCCTGGGCCTCATTATACAGCTGTACAGGGGTCTAGTGAAGGATTTTTAGCCCTTTCCTCAGGCTGTAGCTCCTGGGAACAGGCCCTCACTCCTGTCCCTTCACTATAAAGCTTGGGCCTCACTATACAGCTGTACAGGGGTCTAGTGAAGGCTTTTTAGCTTTCCTCAGACTGTAGCTCCTGGGATCAGGCCCTCCTGTCCCTTCACTATAAAGCCTGGGCCTCATTATACAGCTGTACAGGGGTCTAGTGAAGGCTTTTTAGCCCTTTCCTCAGACAGTAGCTCCTGGGAACAGGCTCTCACTCCTGTCCCTTCACTATAAAGCCTGGGCCCCATTATACAGCTGTACAGGGGTCTAGTGAAGGCTTTTTTAGATCTTTCCTCTGTAGCTCCTGGGAACAGGCCCTCCTGTCCCTTCACTATAAAGCCTGGGCCCCATTATACAGCTGTACAGGGGTCTAGTGAAGGCTTTTTAGCCCTTTCCTCAGACAGTAGCTCCTGGGAACAGGCCCTCACTCCTGTCCCTTCACTATAAAGCCAGGACCTCATTATACAGCTGTACAGGGGTCTAGTGAAGGCTTTTTAGCCCTTTCCTCAGACTGTAGCTCCTGGGCACAGGCCCTCACTCCTGTCCCTTCACTATAAAGCCTGGGCCTCATTATACAGCTGTACAGGGGTCTAGTGAAGCCTTTTTAGCCCTTTCCTCAGACTGTAGCTCCTGGGCACAGGCCCTCACTCCTGTCCCTTCACTATAAAGCCTGGGCCTCATTATACAGCTGTACAGGGGTCTAGTGAAGGCTCTTTAGCCCTTTCCTCAGACTGTAGCTCCTGGGCACAGGCCCTCACTCCAGTCCCATCACTATAAAGCCTGGGCCTCATTATACAGCTGTACAGGGGTCTAGTGAAGGCTCTTTAGCCCTTTCCTCAGACTGTAGCTCCTGGGCACATGCCCTCACTCCAGTCCCTTCACTATAAAGCCTGGGCCTCATTATACAGCTGTACAGGGGTCTAGTGAAGGCTTTTTAGCTCTTTCCTCAGTCTGTAATTCCTGGGCACAGGCCCTCACTCCTGTCCCTTCACTATAAAGACTGGGCCTCATTATACAGCTGTACAGGGGTCTAGTGAAGGCTTTTTAGCCCTTTCCTCAGTCTGTAGCTCCTGGGCACAGGCCCTCACTCCTGTCCCTTCACTATAAAGCCTGGGCCTCATTATACAGCTGTACAGGGGTCTAGTGAAGGCTCTTTAGCCCTTTCCTCAGACTGTAGCTCCTGGGCACAGGCCCTCACTCCAGTCCCTTCACTATAAAGCCTGGGCCTCATTATACAGCTGTACAGGGGTCTAGTGAAGGCTTTTTAGCCCTTTCCTCAGTCAGTAGCTCCTGGGATCAGGCCCTCACTCCAGTCCCTTCACTATAAAGCCTGGACCTCATTATACAGCTGTACAGGGGTCTAGTGAAGACTTTTTAGCCCTTTCCTCAGACTGTAGCTCCTGGGATCAGGCTCTCACTCCAGTCCCTTCACTATAAAGCCTGGGCCTCATTATACAGCTGTACAGGGGTCTAGTGAAGGCTTTTTAGCCCTTTCCTTAGACTGTAGCTCCTGGGCACAGGCCCTCACTCCTGTCCCTTCACTATAAAGCCTGGGCCTCATTATACAGCTGTACAGGGGTCTAGTGAAGGCTTTTTAGCCCTTTGCTCAGACTGTAGCTTCTGGGCACAGGCCCTCACTCCTCTCCCTTCACTATAAAGCCTGGGCCTCATTATACAGCAGTACCGGGGTCTAGTGAAGGCTTTTTAGCCCTTTCCTCAGACTGTAGCTCCTGGGAACAGGCCCTGACTCCTGCCCCTTCACTATAAAGCCTGGACCTCATTATACAGCTGTACAGGGGTCTAGTGAAGGCTTTTTAGCCCTTTCCTCAGACTGTAGCTCCTGGGAACAGGCCCTCACTCCTGTCCCTTCACTATAAAGCTTGGGCCTCACTATACAGCTGTACAGGGGTCTAGTGAAGGCTTTTTAGCTTTCCTCAGACTGTTGCTCCTGGGATCAGGCACTCACTCCTGTCCCTTCACTATAAAGCCTGGGCCTCATTATACAGCTGTACAGGGGTCTATTGAAGGCTTTTTAGCCTTTTCCTCAGACAGTAGCTCCTGGGCACAGGCCCTCACTCCTGTCCCTTCACTATAAAGCCTGGGCCTCATTATACAGCTGTACAGGGGTCTAGTGAAGCCTTTTTAGCCCTTTCCTCAGACTGTAGCTCCTGGGCACAGGCCCTCACTCCTGTCCCTTCACTATAAAGCCTGGGCCCCATTATACAGCTGTACAGGGGTCTAGTGAAGGCTTTTTAGCCCTTTCCTCAGACTGTAGCTCCTGGGCACAGGCCCTCACTCCTGTCCCTTCACTATAAAGCCTGGGCCTCATTATACAGCTGTACAGGGGTCTAATGAAGGCTTTTTAGCCCTTTCCTCAGACTGTAGCTCCTGGTCACCATGTGATCTCACCATAACCCTAACAAGCTAATTAAGGTGTGAAATCTTCGTCAAAATTATCTTAGTACACAAATCTCCCAGGGTGCCCAAAGTTTTGCATCGCCCCTTTCTCCTTTTTGCAATTATGAAATTGTAAAAAAGTCTATATATATTTTTTTATTATTATTTTTGCCTAAAATACAAAGGCCATGTGTGATCTTAGAGGTTCGGCCTTTTAGAGATCATTTCATCTTCATCTTACTACTGCTCACAATAACGGTCATTTTGACCCGGGGCGCCCACACTTTTACATGCCGCTGTCAATGCTTCATCCCGCTGGTGCTCAATATTTAATAGGGTCTCACTATTAAACTTAATGAAAAGTTTGGTGAATGTCTTTGAGCTGTTATTACTAGAGATGAGCGAATATCGTCGGAGAAGTTGTTATTGGCTAATATCACTTACCGAATAGCTGCATCGGGACCCCGGATCCCTGGAGCGCTCCCGATAATCAGCTGCATGTGTCGCCCTCCATGCAGGTGCTGTGACTAGCGGAGCTAGGACCGCTCGGATCACAGAGATATGGTTATTATATATCTATGTTATAGGGCTTTCGCAGGGCAGGCTCTTAAAGGTTTACTTCTAACTCCTGATTTCAAATAAAGAGTTTTTTCCCCCGCACTTTTTTCCTTTCAGTTGAGGCTGAGAGAAGCCAAATGGTGTAACAGCAGGGGGCTTCCTATTCCTAGTGTGAACACAGGCTGCAAAGGAGGGGGGGTGACACTGCTCTGTGTGTGTGAAGGGAGGAGGGGTGAAGCTGCAGTGCCAGCAGCCTGGATTGTCCTATAGTGCTGGATCTTTCTGGAAAGTTACAACAGAAAACATCATATTTTTGTAGGCAAAACCCCGTACCTCACAGACATTGTATATCACAAACATATCCTACACAAGGATGACCGGTTAAAAACACTATTCAAAGACCCCCCCTTGCTATGTTACAGACAACCTCCCAATCTAAGAAACATCATTATCCGAAGTTCAATGCCCTCAGATTCACCAAGAGGAACATATCCTTGCAATGGGAGAAGATGCAAAACCTGCATTCATATAGAGACCAAAGACAAAATCCGAATTCCCAACACAGCAGGACTATAAGATCCCAGGGACATTCACATGTTCCTCTTCCAATGTGGTGTATTTAATTCTATGCAATATATGTCCTGTGGGTGGCCTCTATGTTGGAGAAACAGGACAGAGACTGAGAGCAAGGATGAGGTCTCATCCTCATACAATTACAGACAAAAAAACCCATTTACCTGTGGCCAAACATTTCTGTGGTCCAGGACACAACATAAACAATATGAAAGTTGTCATTTTAAAAGGCAATTTTAAATCACAGAAACACAGGAGAGTGTGGGAGCAGAAATTCATTAAAATCTTTGATTCTATTCACACAGGACTCAATTTGTCAGAAGGTTTTATGGCCTATTACCATATCTGAGCTACTTGCTTCAAACAGCCCTTTGATCTCACAGAATTTTCACACCTCTGATGTAATCTTACCTAATTAAGGATTTTCCCTTCAAGCTCAGTATTTGTTTATTGAGATTGTATTGTCTATTTAAATGTCCATGTATCACACCAGCATGTGCTTTAAACTGTATATAAAAAAGGTTTCTTCAAATATTTTGTTATATCAGCCTGAGGAAGGGACGTAAGCAGTCCCGAAAGCTTGCTTTGTAACAACATTCACTATTTGTTAGCCATTAAAAGGTATCATACCCACAAGATTCCTATTTTGTTTCTCTCACTGAGAGCACTTTATACAGTCATATGTAAAAGTTTGGGCACCCCTATTAATGTTAACCTTTTTTCTTAATAGCAATTTTGGTTTTTGCAACAGCTATTTCAGTTTCATATATCTAATAACTGATGGACTCAGTTATATTTCTGGATTCAAATGAGGTTTATTGTACTAACAGAAAATGTGCAATCTGCATTTAAACAAAATTTGACCGGTGCAAAAGTATGGGCACCCTTATCATTTTCTTGATTTGAACACTCCTAACTACTTTTTACTGACTTCCTGAAGCACTAAATTTGTTTTGTAACCTCATTGAGCTTTGAACTTCATAGCCAGGTGTATCAAATCATGAGAAAAGGTATTTAAAGTGGCCACTTGCAAGTAGTTCTCCTATTTGATTCTCCTATGAAGAGTGGCATCATGGGCTCCTCAAAACAACTCTCAAATGATCTGAAAACAAAGATTATTCAACATAGCTTTTCAGGGGAAGGATACAAAAAGTTGTCTCAGAGATTTAACCTGTCAGTTTCCACTGTGAGGAACATAGTAAGGAAATGGAAGAACACAGGTACAGTTCTTGTTAAGCCCAGAAGTGGCAGGCCAAGAAAAATATCAGAAAGGCAGAGAAGAAGAATGCTGAGAACAGTCAAGGACAATCCACAGACCACCTCCAAAGACCTGCAGCATCATCTTCCTGCAGATGGTGTCACTGTGCATCGGTCAACAATACAGCGCACTTTGCACAAGGAGAAGCTGTATGGGAGAGTGATGCGAAAGAAGCCGTTTCTGCAAGCACGCCACAAACAGAGTCACCTGAGGTATGCAAAAGCACATTAGAACAAGCCAGTTACATTTTGGAAGAAGGTCCTGTGGACTGATGAAAGAAAGATTGAGTTGTTTGGTCATACAAAAAGGCGTTATGCATGCGCTGTATTGTTGACCGATGCACAGTGACACCATCTGCAGGAAGATGATGCTGCAGGTCTTTGGAGGTGGTCTGTGGATTGTCCTTGACTGTTCTCACCATTCTTCTTCTCTGCCTTTCTGATATTTTTCTTGGCCTGCCACTTCTGGGCTTAACAAGAACTGTACCTGTGTTCTTCCATTTCCTTACTATGTTCCTCACAGTGGAAACTGACAGGTTAAATCTCTGAGACAACTTTTTGTATCCTTCCCCTGAAAAGCTATGTTGAATAATCTTTGTTTTCAGATCATTTGAGAGTTGTTTTGAGGAGCCCATGATGCCACTCTTCATAGGAGAATCAAATAGGAGAACTACTTGCAAGTGGCCACTTTAAATACCTTTTCTCATGATTTGATACACCTGGCTATGAAGTTCAAAGCTCAATGAGGTTACAAAACCAATTTAGTGCTTCAGAAAGTCAGTAAAAAGTAGTTAGGAGTGTTCAAATCAAGAAAATGATAAGGGTGCCCATACTTTTGCACCGGTCAAATTTTGGTTAAATGCAGATTGCACATTTTCTGTTAGTACAATAAACCTCATTTGAATCCAGAAATATAACTGAGTCCATCAGTTATTAGATATATGAAACTGAAATAGCTGTTGCAAAAACCAAAATTGTTATAAAGAAAAAAGGTTAACATTAATAGGGGTGCCCAAACTTTTACATATGACTGTATATTTTTTCTACTGGCTAACATGGTACCAAACCACTTTTTTCGCTTTTCAAAATAATGTACATATTTTATTAAAATTTCATACAAAACATTATTATGCCATGGATCATCCTTGGTAGCTGAGCCTGATTGGATATACAGGTAATACTGTTCACATGCCCATACACTATATTAGCATAATAGCAATCACTTATAGATGTGGGTTGGTCTTTGTCTATTAATTATTGTTGTCCATGTTATTTGGCTCTATCCATAGCACTGAGATATTTTCTCCCCTTGTGATATATACAGCATAGCTCTCATGGTTGCTTTTCCAAGGGGGTGGTGTGTCCTTTAAATCAACAGCTGCATATTTTGCACATTTCTTATCCATCATTCCCTCATGTTCTTTCCCCTGTGTCTTTTTTTTAGCATAATAATGTTTTGTATGAAATTTTAAAGAATAAAATATGTGCATTATTTTGAAAAAACTCTTTGGACTAGTACACTTTTTTTCGTTTTTTCTTGCAGCCACCCCACAGAGTATAATGCAGCCCCCTCATAGAGTATGATGCAATCACCGCTCATAGAATATAAATATAATACTGTCCCCCAAAGAATATAATGTAGCCCCGAATAGAATATAATACAGCCCACCTCCCCATAGAATATAATGTAGCCCCATCAACGAGTATGATGCAATCCTCCCTCATAAAATCTAATACAGCCCCCCATAGAATATAATACAGCCCACCTCCCCATAGAATATAATGTAGCTCCATCAACGAGTATGATGCAATCCTCCCTCATAAAATCTAATACAGCCCCCATAGAATATAATACAGCCCACCTCCCCATAGAATATAATGTAGCCCCATCAACGAGTATGATGCAATCCTCCCTCATAAAATCTAATACAGTCCCCATAGAATATAATGTAGCCCCCCATAGAATATAATACAGCCCTCCTCCCCATAGTATATAATGCAGCCCCCCATAGTATAAAATATACCGCCCATAGTATATAACACAGCCTCCCTCATAGAATATAATATACCCCACAATAGTATATAACCCAGCCCACATATATAACCCAGCCCACATAGTGTATGGCACAGCCCTCATAGTATATAGCACAGTCCTAAAAGTACATAGCACTGCCCGCATAGTATATAGCACCGCCCGCATAGTATATAGCACAGCCCTCATAGTATATAGCACAGCCCGCATAGTTTATATAGCACAGCCCACATCTCCCCGCAAGAATGGCCTCACAGTCAAGTATTCACTTTTATAGTAAAAAAACCCCACTATCCTCACCTCTCCTCGTGCCTGCGCTGCTCCTGGCTCCTGTCTCAGCAGCTGCCTCTGCACTGCCTGCACCCGCAGTGTCAGAGGCAGGGAATGATGGGAGAGTGAGCATCAGCTGCCGCTCTCTCCCCCATCATTGCTTTGAACTGTACCGGCAGACGCTGGTATATTTCAATGTGGCGGTGGGTCAGCGCTGGTGGGCCCCCCTGCCTCACGGGCCTCAAAGCGGCTATGTGATGTGCCGCTAGCTGGGGACCCCTGGGGGAACGGGGGCCCTAGGCAGCGGCCTGGTCTGCCTGCCCCTAACGCCGGCCCTGGTTATAAGATACGTGGGGTTCCCGATCAGTTCGAAACCGCCGACCATAGACAAATGTCGGCGCAGCACAAAGCCCTGCTAGCGCTGATGTTTATCTACCGCTGGCAGTCATGAAGCGGTTAAGTTAAGGGTACCATAGTTTCTGTCCAGGCCTATTACATGAGATTAATTTTTTTTTTCATTCTGTGGAAGCATGGCTGAAAAGCCATGTCTGACATTCATTTCTTCATTTTCATAGATTTTTTGATTTATTATTACTTTTGTCAGATTCAAGTTATTTCTGTGACCATTGTGGGTTTTTCTGTCATTAAACGAGGGGTACCAACAATTTTGACCATGTGTGTAGGAGGAGTGAATAATTTGACTCCTCAGTCTCTTTCCAGAAATTAACACGCAGTGGATGTTGGAGTGAAAATTACACATTTGCCATTTTCTTACCCAGCACATAGTGCCCAGATTGTGCTCCAGGAGACACACACCGCAAATTAAGTGGATTCTTCTCACTATAATATTGCTAAATACAGGGATCCTAAATGTTGTTTGCGCACACTGCAAGACTCCGAAGTGAGAGCGGATTTTGCTGGATTGGTTTATAGAAACCTTGTTGCTTTTCAACAGCCTTTGAGCCACTAATAGTGTGGGAACCTCTGTTTTTCCACTGACAGATGATGGACCTGAGTGGGGACTTGTTTTTGTGAGATGAGAATTGGTATTATTTTCACCTACATGACATTGATTGGTTTCTTTTTATTCGATATTTGGGAGGCAGAATGAACAAACAGTTGAACACCACACACTACTGGCTCATCCAGCAAGGTTTTCTATTAGACTGTGAACTGTCATTGTCTTGGTAAATAAAGTTTTTTACATAGCTTGCCATTTTTATGGACAGTTTAAGTAGAAATGTTCAAAAATATAAAACTCAAGGATATTTTATTAAAAAATAATTTTTTCATCTTTGCAGATGACTGTACCAGGACATCAGAGGGACAGCTGACATCTTCAGCTTCTCAATCTGATGATCTTGAGATCCTACAGGATACAACTGAAGTGATTGCTGTTACTCCAGATATAGCATCAGCCATTCACAGCAAAGATCTGTCATCTGATCCTATGAAACAGGTCCCATCTTCTGATTCATTACCGACTACTAAGGAAAATGAAAGTCACAAAAGAGGCATTAAAAAACAAACTGCTCCTAAAGGAAAGAAGTCATTTTCCTGTTCAGAATGGGGGAATTGTTATGCACATAAATCACTGCTTGTTACTCACCATAGAAATCACACAGGGGAGAAGCCTTTTTCATGTTCAGAATGTGGGAAATCTTTTAAACAGAAATGGAGTCTTGTTACACACCAGAGAATTCACTCAGGGGAGAAGCTTTTTTCCTGTTTAGAATGTGGGAAATGTTTTACCCGGAAAGCGCAACTGATTAGTCACCAGAGAATTCACACAGGGGAGAAGCTTTTTTCCTGTTTAGAATGTGGGAAATGTTTTACCCGGAAAGCGCAACTGATTAGTCACCAGAGAATTCACACAGGGGAGAAGCCTTTTTCCTGTTCAGAATGTGGGAAATGTTTTAACCAGAAAGTGAATCTGATTAGTCACCAGAGAACTCACACAGGGGAGAAGCCTTTTTCATGTTTAGAATGTGGGAAATGTTTTAACAATAAATCACATTTTCTTATCCGCCAAAGAACTCACACAGGGGAGAAGCCTTTTTCATGTTTAGAATGTGGGAAATGTTTTACCCGGAAAGCGCATCTGATTAGTCACCAGAGAACTCACACAGGGGAGAAACTTTTTTCCTTTTAATGTGGGAATATTGTAACCAGAAAGTTCTTCTTGATCGCCATCAGATGAAAAGCTTTTTCATTTTCTTAATGTGGGAAATATTTTACTTGCAAATCAACTGTTAATAAACATCAGAGACGTCACATAGGGGAGAAGCCTTTTTTATGTTCATAATGTTGGAATAATTTTAGCCAAAATTGAATCTTCTTAAATGGGTTGTCTCGTGTCAATCCTCATGTTTGCTGACAAAAGGATAAAACTAAACTTTATTAATTCCAAATGTAAAACTATACCTATAATTCCCCCCCTGAAGGTTAGTCAATAGGTGACTAATAGAAAATAACATGTACCCCACAGTTCAGTATTTAGGGTGAGGTGATGTATACACACTCTCCAAGCCTCTCATTTCTATGGGTTTCATCGTCCTCACCAAAGGCGACTCATCAGGAGACTCTTTAATATTGATCTATATTCAAGCGATATTAGACAAAAAAAGCTAAAATCATGTATCATTTTATCCAAAACAGTCAGAAAACTAGCCCCATATTGGCAGATCCCAGACTTCAAACTATATACACTCACTGGCCACTTTATTAGGTACACCTGTCCAACTGTGTGTTAAGACTTAATTTCTAATCAGCCAATCACATGGCGGCAACTCAGTGCATTTAGGCATGTAGACATGGTCAAGACAATCTCCTGCAGTTCAAACCGAGCATCAGTATGGGGAAGAAAGGTGATTTGAGTGCCTTTGAACGTGGCATGATTGTTGGTGCCAGAAGGGCTGGTCTGAGTATTTCAGAAACTGCTGATCTACTGGGATTTTCACGCACAACCACCTCTAGGGTTTACAGAGAATGGTCCGAAAAAGAAAAAAAATCCAGTGAGCGGCAGTTCTGTGGCCGGAAATGCCTTGTTGATGCCAGAGGTCAGAGGAGAATGGGCATACTGGTTCGAGCTGATAGAAAGGCAACAGTGACTCAAATTGCCACCCGTTACAACCAAGGTAGGCAGAAGAGCATCTCTGAACGCACAGTGCGTCGAACTTTGAGGCAGATGGGCTACAGCAGCAGAAGACCACACTGGGTACCACTCCTCTCAGCTAAGAACAGGAAACTGAGGCTACAATTTGCACAAGCTCATCGAAATTGGACAGTAGAAGATTGGAAAAACGTTGCCTGGTCTGATGAGTCTCGATTTCTGCTGCGACATTCGGATGGTAGGGTCAGAATTTGGCGTAAACAACATGAAAGCATGGATCCATCCTGCCTTGTATCAACGGTTCAGGCTGGTGGTGGTGGTGTCATGGTGTGGGGAATTTTTTCTGGGCACTCTTTGGGCCCCTTGGTACCAATTGAGCATCGTTGCAATGCCACAGCCTACCTGAGTATTGTTGCTGACCATGTCCATCCCTTTATGACCACAATGTACCCAACATCTGATGGCTACTTTCAGCAGGATAATGCGCCATGTCATAAAGCTCGAATCATCTCAGATTGGTTTCTTGACCATGACAATGAGTTCACTGTACTCAAATGGCCTCCTCAGTCACCAGATCTCAATCCAATAGAGCATCTTTGGGATGTGGTGGAACGGGAGATTCGCATCAGGGATGTGCAGCCGACAAATCTGCGCCAACTGTGTGATGCCATCATGTCAATATGGTCCAAAATCTCTGAGGAATGCTTCCAGCACCTTGTTGAATCTCTGCCACGAAGAATTGAGGCAGTTCTGAAGGCAAAAGGGGGTCCAACCCCTTACTAGCATGGTGTACCTAATAAAGTGGCCAGTGAGTGTACATCGTAACAAGAAACGAGGAAAGGATTCGGCACACCAACCATGTAAAAATAAAAGAAAACCTTTATTGCAGCATGTGAAACTGGTTTAAAAACATTGGAAACACTTAACACGTTACAAGAGCCCTTACTCATAGGATATGAAAAAAACAAACTGACATAAGCATTATATACAACAGAAAAGCAATCAAAATCATGTGAATAATGGCATTAATTATGCACCAGTTGTGAATCAATGAACTTGGGAATGGAAAGACACAATACAATAGTCAATGGACCCAACACTGTTCCTGTCTTAAATAACGTGAAAAACAAAAACTGATGATATAAAAATTATTAACATGATAATTGTACAGCCATGAAAAGAAAATGTAAAATAATATGGCAGGAAAATTAATAAATATAAAACAAATCGTGTCTCAAATTCATGCCTCTGGGGTGTTTAGTGTCAAGCTTTAAGATCCAATAGGCTTCACGTATAGTCAGAAGTTTGTGTTTATTGCCTCCTCTGGTCGGATTATAAACCTTCGCAAACGCATAAAAGGTAAAATTAGAACCATCTCCTCTGTGAACATTAACAAAGTGCTTGGCAGCCCCCGAATAAGCCACATTCTTATTGGGAAGATTGGTCAAGTGCTCGGCAATACGTTTGTTTTTATTTTCCGCGTATGTAATTTATCCCAAACAATGTGCATGAAATACAATAAATTACGGATTGGGGGTCACAATTGATAAATGAGGTAATGTCATACGATTTGCCGTCTGATGATTGAAAAACCTTTTTTCTGTCTATCGCATGCGTGCAAACATTGCACCTACTAACTACCAGCACATTTATAGAAACCAGAAATGGACGACCAAGATTTAGGAGTAGACATTGGCTTTAAAAGAGTAGGGGAAAGAGCATTAGCTAAAGTGCAACCCCGTCTGGCCATGGACCGCAGCCTGTACTGATAATATGCCGCAATTTGTCGTCCTGATATTGGTAAATATTTCTTAATTATAGATATTCAATTATATTGGGGCTGTAAGGTGCAGAAAAGGTGATAATAGAGTCGGAATGAAAATGAATAACGGATGATGTTTTAGTCGGTTCTAATGCGCTGGGTTTATTGGAAGCGTTATTAAATGCACGCTTGATGTTCAGGTTACTATAACCCCTGTGAAGTAGACGTTTACTGATAATTTCACTCTCCTTATAGAACAAACACTGATCACAGCATATACGCTCCGCTCCGTTACATTCACCGTAAGGGATCGCCTTAGTTGTATGATGGGGATGAGAAGATGAAGAAAGTACCAGAGAATTACCAGAATTCTCCTTCCTATGGATAGTGGTGTGAATACAATGGAGGGTGGGATCGCCCATAAGAAAAATGTCCAAGAGGCAGATTTGGGTATTTATATTACTGACAGTAAAAGAAAGATTCAAAATATTAGAATTCAGACACTTATGAAGGGAAGACAAATCAGATGGGAACCTCGCCGAATGAGCAGTAAATCATCCACATACCTACCAGAAAAAACAAGATTTATACAAAAAGGATTGGAATCAGAAAATAAATATAATTCCTCCCACCAAGCCATATAGAGAAAGGCTAATGTTGGGGAGAATTTTGAGCCCATTGGGACACCAAGGACCTGCAACAAAAAAAATCATTGTTAAACAGGAAAAAATTATGTTTTAACAAATATGTAAGAGAATCAATGATAAATGACTTAAGACGATCAGAATCATTGCTGTAACAATCTAAATGGTGAATAATCGCACGTACAGCCAAATTGTGGGGAACAGAAGAATATAGGATAACAACGTCACATGTAAAAAATTGAAAATCCTCTTGCCAATGAAAATGCTCAAAAACCTGCAAGACCGACAAGGTATCCTGGAAATCCCCGGAATTCTGGACACAAGAACTCAAATTCTCATGTAAAGATCCAATTCTAGAAATGATAGGACGTAAAGGTGGTGGAAAGACATTTTTATGACTCTTGGGTAGACCATGAAAACCAGGAATAATCTCATGATCTGGTAATAGCCATTTGCTGACTTTAGAATTTATGATGCCGGCACGTGTGGCTTTTCCACACTACAACCCCCTTTGTCAGATTGACGTATCACAATGTTGGAGTTGCACTGTATTTCCTCAACAGCATTAGATTAATAGACAAATTATTAACATGATTTATGTCAATTTCGGCATCCAGTGCTTTCGGTTCTTTTTCAACCAATGATTGGAAAACATCAAGAGAAGGAACCCTTGATTGTAAAGGGTAACTAGATGTGTATTTCCTGAAGGAAGTACAGATAGTGGTTTGAAATCGTACCCGGCTGCCCCTTTAAGAGAGACTTGCCTGCTGCCCCTGCAAGACTTTCAACTCAGGATCCGTTTTAACTATGAGTGCCTCTCAGGGGCCACTTTGGCCTCAGGGTCTGATTTGGTGGGTGGGGCCCCAGGATCTTATTCCTTGGCCTGGGCTCCTCAGGGCTTGAATTGTTGGCTGGGATCCCTCATGCTCCGATTTGGAGGCCGGGGTCGATCAGCCTCCGATTTGGAGGCCGGGGTGGCTCAGCCTCCGATCTGGAGGCCAGGGTCGATCAGCCTTCGATTTGGAGGCCGGGGTCGATCAGCCTCCGATTTCGAAGCCGGGGTCGATCAGCCTCCGATTTGGAGGCCGGGGTGGCCCAGTCTCCGATTTGGAGGCCGGGGTGGCTCAGTCTCCGATTTGGAGGCCGGGGTGGCTCAGTCTCCGATTTGGATGCCGGGATGACCCGGGGTCGATCAGCCTCCGATTTGGAGGCCGGGGTCGATCAGCCTCCGATTTGGAGGCCGGGGTTGATCAGCCTCCGACTTGAAGGCCGGGGTGGCTCAGCCTCCGATTTGGAGCCTGGGGTCACTCAGCTTTCGATTTGGCGTGTCGGCCCTTTAAGACTGATTTCGGTGCGCCGGCCCTTTAACAATCACTTTGGCGCGTCGGCCCTTTAAGAGCTAGTTTGGCTCACTGGGCTTCTTCTAAATAAACTCTGGCGGAAATTCTCTCTCAGGGGCATGCGTCATGTGATGAAGCTAGATTTGCATTAGAGCTGTGGGTTTCGCTTTAAGAGCTGATATTATGTGGCAGAAGCTCTGTCCTCGGGGCGTCATGTGACGTTCGTAGGCGTTGGCATAGTAACTGGGTGTGCCTGCGCATATCAATGAGCTTAACTGCCATTTCAATCGCCTCTGGGCACGTTTTGCCATTTCCCATTGAAAAGCATTGGAGACAGTGCATTCCAATGACAGGAAAAAAAATTTTCAAACGCAAATTGCGCAAAAACTACAAATCTGATCGACACGAAAAATACTTAGCACACCTCTCATGGACGCTGGCTTCGAAACGACACCTCAACGGAGTCTGTGCGTGTAGCGGTTCGGGCCGCATTAATTGCGGAAATCAACTGAATAATAATAACTAGATGTGTATTTCCTGAAGGAAGTACAGATAGTGGTTTGAAATGGTGCCCGGGCTGCCCCTTTAAGAGAGACTTGCCTGCTGCCCCTGCAAGACTTTAAACTCAGGATCCATTTTAACTGTATGTGCCTCTCAGGGGCCACTTTGGCCTCAGGGTGTGATTTGGTGGGTGGGGCCCCTCAGGATCTGATTCCTTGGCCTGGGCTCCTCAGGGCTTGAATTGTTGGCTGGGATCCCTCAGGCTCCTATTTTGTGGGTGTGGCCCCTCAGGGTCCGATTTTGTGGGTGTGGCCTCTCAGGGTCCGATTTTGTGGGTGGGGCCCCTCAGGGTCCGATTTTGTGGCCGGGGCCCCGCAGGGTCCGATTTTGTGGCCGGGGCCCCTCAGGGTCTGATTTTGTGGGTGGGGCCCCTCAGGGTCCAATTTTGTGGCCGGGGCCCTCAGGGTCCAATTTTGTGGGTGGGGCCCTTCAGGGCCCGATTTTGTGGCCGGGGCTCCTCAGGGTCCGATTTTGTGGTTGGGGCCCCTCAGGTTCTGATTTTGTGGGTGGGGCCACTCTGGGTCTGATTTGGTAGGCGGGGCCCCTCAGGGTCTAATTTTCTGGCCGGGGCCACTCAGGGTCCGATTTTGTGGGCTGGGCCCCTCAGGGTCCGATTTTGTGGTTGGGAGCCCTCAGGGTCCGATTTTGTGGTTGGGGCCCATCAGGGTCTGATTTTGTGGCCGAAGCCCCTCAGGGTCCGATTTTGTGGTTGGGGCCCCTCAGGTTCCGATTTTGTGGGTTGGGCCACTCTGGGTCTGATTTGGTAGGCGGGGCCCCTCAGGGTCTGATTTTCTGGCCGGGGCCACTCAGGGTCCGATTTTGTGGGTTGGGCCACTCTGGGTCTGATTTGGTGGGCAGGTCCGCTCTGAGTCCGATTTTGTGGGTGGAGCCCCTCAGGGTCTGGTTTGGTGGGCGGGACCACTCTGGGTCTGATTTGGTGGGTAGGGCCCCTCAGGGTCCGATTTGGTGGGCGGGGCCACTCTGTGTCCGATTTGGTGGGCGGGGCCACTCTAGGTCTGATTTGGTGGGCGAGGTCACTATGGGTCTGATTTGGTGGGCGGGGCCACTCTGGGTCCGATTTGGAGACCAGGGTGGTTCAGTTTCCGTTTTGTAGGCCAGGGTCGATCAGCCTCCGATTTGTAGGCCAGGGTCAATCGATTTGGAGCCTGGGGTCACTCAGCCTTTGATTTGGCGTGCCGGCCCTTTAAGACTCATTTTGGTGCGCCGGCCCTTTAAGAATCACTTAGGCGCGTCTGCCGTTTAAGAGCCAGTTTGGCGCACTGGGCTTCTAAATTCTCTTTGCCGCACATTCTCTCTCAGGGGCATGCGTCATGTGATGAAGCTAGATTTGCATTTGTGCTCTGGGTTTCGCTTTAAGAGCTGATATTATCTGCCAGAAACTCTGCCTTGGAGGGGTCATGAAAAGTTTGTAGGCATTGGCATAGTAACTGGATGTGCCTGCGCATATCAATGAGCTTAACTGCTATTTGAATCGCCTCACGACTGCCCCATGTTTTCCCTATGGCAAAATTTTCCATTTGAAATGCATTGAGACAGTGCATTCCAATGACAGGAAAATGTTTTTTCAAGCGCAAATTGCACAAAAACTATAAATCTGATCGACACGAAAAGTACTTAGCACACCTCTCGTGAACGCTGGCTTCGAAACGACACCTCAACGGAGTCTGTGCGTGTAGCGGTTCGGGCTGCATTAATTGCGGAAATCAACTGAATAGTAATAATAATACTAGATGTGTATTTCCTGAAGGAAGTACAGATAGTGGTTTGAAATGGTGCCCGGGTTGCCCCTTTAAGAGAGACTTGCCTGCTGCCCCTGCAAGACTTTCAACTCAGGATCCGTTTTAACTGTGAGTGCATCTCAGGCGCCACTTTGGCCTCAGGGTCCGATTTTGTGGGTGGGGCCCCTCAGGGTCCGATTTAGTGGCCAGGGCCCCTCAGGGTCCGATTTGGTGGGTGGGGCCCCTCAGGGTCCGATTTAGCGGCCGGGGCCCCTCAGGGTCTGATTTGGTGGGTGGGGACCCTCAGGGTCCGATTTTGTTGTCGGGGCCCCAGAGGTTCCAATTTGGTGGTTGGAGCCCCTCAGGGTCTGACTTTGTGACCAGGGCCCCTAAGGGTCCGATTTTGTGATTGGGGACCCTCATGGTCCGATTTTGTGGCCGGGGCCCCTCAGGGTCCAATTTGGTAGGTAGGGCCCCTCAGGGTTCGATTTTGTGGGTGCGTCCCCTCAGGGTCCGATTTGGTGGATGGGGCCCCTCTGGGTCCGATTTTGTGGCCGGGGCCCCACAGGGTCCGATTTTATGGGTTTAGCCCCTCAGGGTCCGATTTGGTGGCTGGGGCCCCTCAGGGTCCGATTTGGTGGGCGGGGACACTCAGGGTCCGATTTGGTGGGCTGGGCCCCTCAGGGTCCGATTTGGTGAGCGAGGCCCCTCAGAGTTCAATTTGGTGAGCGGGGCCCCTCGGGGTCCGATTTGGTCAGCATCGCCCCATAGGATCAGATTTGGTGGGCGGGGCCCCCCAGGGTCTGATTTTGTGGTTGGGGCCCCTCAGGGTCCGATTTTGTGGGTGGAGCCCCTTAGGGTCCGATTTTGTGTCCGGGGCCCCTCAGGGTCCGATTTTGTGTCCAGGGCCCCTCAGAGTCCGATTTTGTGGTTGAGGCCTTTCAGAATCCGATTTGGTGGGCAGGGCCCCTCAGGCTCCGATTTGGTGAGCGGGGCCCCTCAGGGTTCGATTTGGTGAGCGAGGCCTCTCAGAGTTCAATTTGGTGAGCGGGGCACCTCAGGGTCCGATTTTGTGGTTGGGGCCTTTCAGAATCCGATTTGGTGGGTGGAGCCGCTCAGGGTCCGATTTGGTGAGCGGGGCCCCTCAGAGTTCAATTTGGTGAGCGGGGCCCCTCAGGGTCCGATTTGGTGGGCGGGGCCCATCAGGGTCCGATTTGGTTTGTGGGGACCCTCAGGGTCCGATTTGGTGGGCAGGGCCCCTCAGGGTCTGATTTGCTGGGCGGGGTCCCTCAGGGTCCTATTTGGTGGGCGTGGCCCCTCAGAGTCCGATTTGGTGGGCGGGGCCACTCAGGGTCTGATTTGGTGGGCGGGGCCACTCAGGGTCCGATTTGGTGGGCGGGATCTCTCAGAGTCCGATTTGGTGGGCGGGGCCCCTCAGGGTCCGATTTGGTGGGCGGGGCCCCTCAGGGTCCGATTTGGTGGGCGGGGCCCCTCAGGGTCCGATTTGGTGGGCGGGGCCCCTCAGGGTCCGATTTGGTGGGCGGGGCCCCTCAGGGTCCGATTTGGTGAGCGGGGCCCCTCAGAGTTCAATTTGGTGAGCGGGGCCCCTCATGGTCCGATTTGGTGAGCGGGGCCCCTCTGTGTCCGATTTGGTGGGCGGGGCCCCTCAGGGTCTGATTTGGTGGGTGGGGCCCCTCAGGGTCCGATTTGGTGGGCGGGGGCACACTTTGCCGCACATTCTCTCTCAGGGGCATGCGTCATGTGATGAAGCTAGATTTGCATTTGTGCTGTGGGTTTCGCTTTAAGAGCTGATATGTGGCAGAAGCTCTGTCCTGGGGGCGTCATGTGACGTTCGTAGGCGTTGGCATAGTAACTGGGTGTTCCTGCGCATATCAATGAGCTTAACTGCCATTTCAATCGCCTCAGGGCACGTTTTGCCATTTCCCATTCAAATGCATTGAGACAGTGCATTCCAATGACGGGAAAAAAAATTTCAAATGCAAAATTGCGCAAAAACTACAAATCCGATCGACACGAAAAATACTTAGCACACCACTCGTGGACGCTGGCTTCAAAACAACACCTCAACGGAGTCTGTGCGTATAGCGGTTCAGGCTGCATTAATTGCGGAAATCAACTGAATAGTAATAATAATACTAGATGTGTATTTCCTGAAGGAAGTACAGATAGTGGTTTGAAATGGTGCCCGGGCTGCCCCTTTAAGAGAGACTTGCCTGCTGCCCCTGCAAGACTTTCAACTCAGGATACGATTTAACTGTGGGTGCCTCTCAGGGGCCACTTTGGCCTCAGGGTCTGATTTTGTGGGTGGGGCCCCTCAGGGCCTGATTTTGTGGGTGGGGCCCCTCAGGGTCCGAATTTGTGGGTGGGGCCCCTCAGGGTCTGATTTTGTGGCCGGGGCCACTCAGGGTCCGATTTGGTGGCCGGGGCCCCTCTGGGTCCGATTTGGTGGCCGGGGCCCCTCAGGGTCTGATTTGGTGGGTGGGGCCCCTCAAGGTCCGATTTTGTGGCTGGGGCCCTTCAGGGTCCGATTTTGTGGCCGGGGCCACTCAGGATCCGACTTTTGTGGCCGGAACCCCTCAGGGTCCAATTTTGTGGGTGGGGCCCCTCAGGGTCCGATTTTGTGGCCGGGGCCCGTCAGGGTCCGATTTTGTGGGTGGGGCCCTCAGGGTCCGATTTGGTGGGTGGGGCCCCTCAGGGTCCGATTTTGTGGCCGGGGCCCATCAGGGTCCAATTTTGTGGGTGGGGCCCTCAGGGTCCGATTTGGTGGGTGGGGCCCCTCAGGGTCCAATTTGGTGGGCGGGGCCCCTCAGAGTCCAATTTGGTGGGCAGGGCCCCTCAGGGTCAGATTTTGTGGCCGGGGCCCCTCAGGGTCCGATTTTGTGTCAGGGGCCCCTCAGGGTCCGATTTTGTGGTTGGGGCCCCTCAGGGTCCGATTTTGTGGCCGCGGCCCCTCAGGGTCTGATTTTGTGGCCGCGGCCCCTCAGGGTCTGATTTTGTGGCAGGGGCCCCTCTGGGTCCGATTTTGTGGGTGGGGCCCCTCAGGGTCTGATTTGGTGGGTGGGGCCCCTCAAGGTCCGATTTTGTGGCTGGGGCCCTTCAGGGTCCGATTTTGTGGCCGGGGCCACTCAGGATCCGACTTTTGTGGCCGGAACCCCTCAGGGTCCAATTTTGTGGGTGGGGCCCCTCAGGGTCCGATTTTGTGGCCGGGGCCCGTCAGGGTCCGATTTTGTGGGTGGGGCCCTCAGGGTCCGATTTGGTGGGTGGGGCCCCTCAGGGTCCAATTTGGTGGGCGGGGCCCCTCAGGGTCCAATTTGGTGGGCAGGGCCCCTCAGGGTCCGATTTTGTGGCCGGGGCCCCTCAGGGTCCGATTTTGTGTCAGGGGCCCCTCAGGGTCCGATTTTGTGGTTGGGGCCCCTCAGGGTCCGATTTTGTGGCCGCGGCCCCTCAGGGTCTGATTTTGTGGCCGCGGCCCCTCAGGGTCTGATTTTGTGGCAGGGGCCCCTTTGGGTCCGATTTTGTGGGTGGGGCCCCTCTGGGTCCAATTTGGTGGGCGGGACCACTCTGGGTCCAATTTGGTGGGCGGGGCCTCTCAGGGTCCGATTTTGTGGTTGGGTCCCCACAGGGTCCGATTTTGTGGTTGGGGCCTCTCAGAGTCCGATTTTGTGGCCGGGGCCTATCAGGGTCCAATTTTGTGACTGGGGCCCATCATCCGATTTTGTGGCCGCGGCCCCTCAGGGTCTGATTTTGTGGCAGGGGCCCCTCTGGGTCTGATTTTGTGGGCGGAGCCCCTCTGGGTCCAATTTGGTGGGCGGGACCACTCTGGGTCCAATTTGGTGGGCGGGACCACTCTGGGTCCAATTTAGTGGGCGGGGCCTCTCAGGGTCCGATTTGGTGGGCGGGGCCCCACAGGGTCCGATTTGGTGGGCAGGGCCTCTCTGGGTCTTATTTGGTGGGTGGGGCCACTCTGGGTAAGATTTGGAGGCTGGGGTTGCTCAGCCTCCAATTTGGAGACCGGGGTCGTTGAGCTTCCTTTTTGGAGGCCGAGGTCAAAGAGCCTCCGATTTGGAGGCCGGGGTCGATGAGCTTCCGATTTGGAGGCCGGGGTCGATGAGCCTCCGATTTGGAGGCCGGGGTGGCTCAGCCTCCGATTTGGAGGCCGGGGTGGCTCAGCCTCCGATTTGGAGGCCGGGGTGGCTCAGCCTCCGATTTGGTGGCCGGGGTGGCTCAGCCTCCGATTTGGAGGCCAGGGTGGCTCAGCCTCTGATTTGGAGGCCGTGGTGGCTCAGCCTCCGATTTGGAGGCCGGGGTGGCTCAGCCTCCGATTTGGAGGCCGGGGTGGCTCAGCCTCCGATTTGGAGGCCGGGGTGGCTCAGCCTCCGATTTGGAGGCCGGGGTGGCTCAGCCTCCGATTTGGAGGCCGGGGTGGCTCAGCCTCCGATTTGGAGGCCGGGGTGGCTCAGCCTCCGATTTGGAGGCCGGGGTGGCTCAGCCTCCGATTTGGAGGCCGGGGTGGCTCAGCCTCCGATTTGGAAGCCGGGGTGGCTCAGCCTCCGATTTGGAGGCCGGGGTGGCTCAGCGTCCGATTTGGAGGCCGGGGTGGCTCAGCCTCCGATTTGGAGGCCGGGGTGGCTCAGCCTCCGATTTGGAAGCCGGGGTGGCTCAGCCTCCGATTTGGAGGCCGGGGTGGCTCAGCCTCCGATTTGGAGGCCGGGGTGGCTCAGCCTCCGATTTGGAGGCCGGGGTGGCTCAGCCTCCGATTTGGAGGCCGGGGTGGCTCAGCCTCCGATTTGGAGGCCGGGGTGGCTCAGCCTCTGATTTGGAAGTCTGGGTCGATCAGCCTCCGATTTGGAGGCCGAGGTGGATCAGGCTCCGATTTGGAGGCCGGGGTGGATCAGGCTCCGATTTGGAGGCCGGGGTGGATCAGCCTCCGATTTGGAGGCCGGGGTGGATCAGCCTCCGATTTGGAGGCCGGGGTGGCTCAGCCTCCGATTTGGAGGCCGGGGTGGCTCAGCGTCCGATTTGGAGGCCGGGGTGGCTCAGCCTCCGATTTGGAGGCCGGGGTGGCTCAGCCTCCGATTTGGAGGCCGGGGTGGCTCAGTCTCCGATTTGGTGTGTCGGCCCTTTAAGACTCATTTGGGTGCGCTGGCCCTTTAACAATCACTTTGGCGCGTTGGCCCTTTAAGAGCTAGTTTGGCTGACTGGGCTTCTTTTAAATCCACTTTGGCGCACACATTCTCTCTCAGGGGCATGTGTCATGTGATGAAGCTAGATTTGCATTTGTGCTGTGGGTTTCGCTTTAAGAGCTGATATTATGTGGCAGAGGCTCTGTGCTGGGGTTCAAGTGAAGTTCGTAGGCGTTGGCATAGTAACTGGGTCTGCCTGCGCATATCAATGAGCTCAACTGTCATTTCAATCGCCTCAGGGCACGTTTTGCCACTTCCTATTGAAAAGCATTGGAGACAGTGCATTCCAATGACGGGAAAAAAAAATTTCAAACGCAAATTGCACAAAAACTACAAATCCGATCGACACGAAAAATACTTAGCACACCTCTCAAGGACGCTGGCTTCGAAACGACACCTCAACGGAGTCTGTGCGTGTAGCGGTTCGGGCCGCATTAATTGCGGAAATCAACTTAATAATAATAATAAGAAGAAGAATAAGTTAGCAGCGTTCGGATTACAATATAGTGGTTTTTTCAAACCACTATAACTAGATGTGTATTTCCTGAAGGAAGTACAGATAGTGGTTTGAAATGGTGCCCGGGCTGCCCCTTTAAGAGAGACTTGCCTGCTGCCCCTGCAAGACTTTCAACTCAGGATACGATTTAACTGTGGGTGCCTCTCAGGGGCCACTTTGGCCTCATGGTCTGATTTTGTGGGTGGGGCCCCTCAGGGCCTGATTTTGTGGGTGGGGCCCCTCAGGGTCCGATTTTTTTGGGTGGGGCCTCTCAGGGTCCGATTTTGTGGCCGGGGCCACTCAGGGTCCGATTTGGTGGCCGGGGCCCCTCAGAGTCCGATTTGGTGGCCGGGGCCCCTCAGGGTCTGATTTGGTGGGTGGGGCCCCTCAAGGTCCGATTTTGTGGCTGGGGCCCCTCAGGGTCCGATTTTGTGGCCGGGGCCAATCAGGATCCGATTTTTGTGGCCGGAACCCCTCAGGGTCCAATTTTGCAGGTGGGGCCCCTCAGGGTCCGATTTTGTGGCCGGGGCCCGTCAGGGTCCGGTTTTGTGGGTGGGACCTCTCAGGGTCCGATTTGGTGGGCGGGGCCCCTCAGGGTCCAATTTGGTGTGCAGGTCCCCTCAGGGTCCGATTTTGTGGGTTGGGCCCCTCAGGGTCCGATTTTGTGGCCGGGGGCCCCTCAGTGTCCAATTTTGTGTCAGGGGCCCCTCAGGGTCCGATTTTGTGGTTGGGTCACATCAGGGTCCGATTTTGTGGCCGCGGCTCCTCAGGGTCTGATTTTGTGGCCACGGCCCCTCAGGGTCCGATTTTGTGGCAGGGGCCCCTCTGGGTCCGATTTTGTGGGTGGGGCCCCTCTGGGTCCAATTTGGTGGGCGGGACCACTCTGGGTCCAATTTGGTGGGCGGGGCCTCTCAGGGTCCGATTTTGTGGTTGGGTCCCCTCAGGGTCCGATTTTGTGGTTGGGGCCCCTCAGGGTCGGATTTTGTGGCCGGGGCCTATCAGGGTCCAATTTTGTGACTGGGGCCCATCAGGGTCCGATTTTGTGGCCGCGGCCCCTCAGGGTCTGATTTTGTGGCAGGGGCCCCTCTGGGTCTGATTTTGTGGGCGGAGCCCCTCTGGGTCCAATTTGGTGGGCGGGACCACTCTGGGTCCAATTTGGTGGGCGGGACCACTCTGGGTCCGATTTGGTGGGCGGGGCCCCACAGGGTCCGATTTGGTGGGCGGGGCCACTCTGGGTAAGATTTGGAGGCTGGGGTCGCTCAGCCTCCAATTTGGAGGCCGTGGTCGTTGAGTTTCCGATTTGGAGGCCGAGGTCAAAAAGCCTCTGATTTGGAGGCCGGGGTCGATGAGACTCCGATTTGGAGGCCGGGGTGGCTCAGCCTCCGATTTGGTGGCCGGGGTGGCTCAGCCTCCGATTTGGAGGCCGGGGTGGCTCAGCCTCCGATTTGGAGGCCGGGGTGGCTCAGCCTCCGATTTGGAGGCCGGGGTGGCTCAGCCTCCGATTTGGAGGCCGGGGTGGCTCAGCCTCCGATTTGGAGGCCGGGGTGGCTCAGCCTCCGATTTGGAGGCCGGGGTGGATCGGCCTCCGATTTGGAGGCCGGGGTGGATCGGCCTCCGATTTGGAGGCCGGGGTGGCTCGGCCTCCGATTTGGAGGCCGGGGTGGCTCTGCCTCCGATTTGGAGGCCGGGGTGGCTCAGCCTCCGATTTGGAGGCCGGGGTGGCTCAGCCTCCGATTTGGAGGCCGGGGTGGCTCAGCCTCCGATTTGGAGGCCGGGGTGGCTCAGCCTCCGATTTGGAGGCCGGGGTGGCTCAGCCTCCGATTTGGAGGCCGGGGTGGCTCAGCCTCCTATTTGGAGGCCGGGGTGGCTCAGCCTCCGATTTGGAGGCCGGGGTGGCTCCGCCTCCTATTTGGAGGCTGGGGTGGCTCAGCCTCCGAATTGGAGGCCGGGGTGGATCGGCCTCCGATTTGGAGGCCGGGGTGGATCGGCCTCCGATTTGGAGGCCGGGGTGGCTCAGCCTCCGATTTGGAGGCCGGGGTGGCTCAGCCTCCGATTTGGAGGCCGGGGTGGCTCAGCCTCCGATTTGGAGGCCGGGGTGGCTCAGCCTCCGATTTGGAGGCCGGGGTGGCTCAGCCTCCGATTTGGAGGCCGGGGTGGCTCAGCCTCCTATTTGGAGGCCGGGGTGGCTCAGCCTCCGATTTGGAGGCCGGGGTGGCTCCGCCTCCTATTTGGAGGCTGGGGTGGCTCAGCCTCCGAATTGGAGGCCGGGGTGGATCGGCCTCCGATTTGGAGGCCGGGGTGGATCGGCCTCCGATTTGGAGGCCGGGGTGGCTCGGCCTCCGATTTGGAGGCCGGGGTGGCTCTGCCTCCGATTTGGAGGCCGGGGTGGCTCAGCCTCCGATTTGGAGGCCGGGGTGGCTCAGCCTACGATTTGGAGGCCGGGGTGGCTCAGCCTCGGATTTGGAGGCCGGGGTGGCTCATTGTCCGATTTGGAGGCCGGGGTGGCTCATTGTCCGATTTGGAGGCCGGGGTGGCTCAGCCTCCGATTTGGAGGCCGGGGTGGCTCAGCCTCCGATTTGGAGGCCGGGGTGGCTCAGCCTCCGATTTGGAGGCCGGGGTGGATCAGCCTCCGATTTGGAGGCCGGGGTGGCTCAGCCTCCTATTTGGAGGCCGGGGTGGCTCAGCCTCCGATTTGGAGGCCGGGGTGGCTCAGCCTCCGATTTGGAGGCCGGGGTGGATCAGCCTCCGATTTGGAGGCCGGGGTGGCTCAGCCTCCTATTTGGAGGCCGGGGTGGCTCAGCCTCCGATTTGGAGGCCGGGGTGGCTCAGCCTCCGATTTGGAGGCCGGGGCGGCTCAGCCTCCGATTTGGAGGCCGGCGTGGCTCATTGTCCGATTTGGAGGCCGGGGTGGCTCAGCCTCCGATTTGGAGGCCGGGGTGGCTCAGCCTCCGATTTGGAGGCCGGGGTGGATCAGCCTCCGATTTGGAGGCCGGGGTGGATCAGCCTCCGATTTGGAGGCCGGGGTGGCTCAGCCTCCGATTTGGAGGCCGGGGTGGATCAGCCTCCGATTTGGAGGCCGGGGTGGCTCAGCCTCCGATTTGGAGGCCGGGGTCGATCAGCCTCCGATTTGGAGGCCGGGGTGGCTCAGCCTCCGATTTGGAGGCCAGGGTGGCTCAGCCTCCTATTTGGAGGCTGGGGTGGATCAGCCTCCGATTTGGAGGCCGGGGTGGCTCAGCCTCTGATTTGGAGGCCTGGGTCGATCAGCCTCCGATTTGGAGGCCGGGGTGGATCAGGCTCCGATTTGAAGGCCGGGGTGGATCAGGCTCCGATTTGGAGGCCGGGGTGGCTCATTGTCTGATTTGGAGGCCGGGGTGGCTCAGCCTCTGATTTGGAGGCCGGGGTGGCTCAGTCTCCGATTTGGTGTGTCGGCCCTTTAAGACTCATTTGGGTGCGCTGGCCCTTTAACAATCACTTTGGCGCGTTGGCCCTTTAAGAGCTAGTTTGGCTGACTGGGCTTCTTTTAAATCCACTTTGGCGCACACATTCTCTCTCAGGGGCATGTGTCATGTGATGAAGCTAGATTTGCATTTGTGCTGTGGGTTTCGCTTTAAGAGCTGATATTATGTGGCATAGGCTCTGTGCTGGGGTTCAAGTGACGTTCGTAGGCGTTGGCATAGTAACTGGGTGTGCCTGCGCATATCAATGAGCTCAACTGCCATTTCAATCGCCTCAGGGCACGTTTTGCCATTTCCTATTGAAAAGCATTGGAGACAGTGCATTCCAATGACGGGAAAAAAAAATTTCAAACGCAAATTGCGCAAAAACTACAAATCCGATCGACACGAAAAATACTTAGCACACCTCTCATGGACGCTGGCTTCGAAACGACACCTCAACGGCGTCTGTGCGTGTAGCGGTTCGGGCCGCATTAATTGCGGAAATCAACTTAATAATAATAAGAAGAAGAAGAATAAGTTAGCAGCGTTCGGATTACAATATAGTGGTTTTTTCAAACCACTATAACTAGATGTGTATTTCCTGAAGGAAGTACAGATAGTGGTTTGAAATGGTGCCCGGGCTGCCCCTTTAAGAGAGACTTGCCTGCTGCCCCTGCAAGACTTTCAACTCAGGATACGATTTAACTGTGGGTGCCTCTCAGGGGCCACTTTGGCCTCAGGGTCTGATTTTGTGGGTGGGGCCCCTCAGGGCCTGATTTTGTGGCCGGGGCCCGTCAGGGTCCGATTTTGTGGGTGGGGCCTCTCAGGGTCCGATTTGGTGGGCGGGGCCCCTCAGGGTCCAATTTGGTGGGCAGGGCCCCTCAGGGTCCGATTTTGTGGGTTGGGCCCCTCAGGGTCCGATTTTGTGGCCGGGGCCCCTCAGGGTCCGATTTTGTGTCAGGGGCCCCTCAGGGTCTGATTTTGTGGTTGGGTCCCCTCAGGGTCCGATTTTGTGGTTGGGGCCCCTCAGGGTCCGATTTTGTGGCCGCGGCCCCTCAGGGTCTGATTTTGTGACCACGGCCCCTCAGGGTCCGATTTTGTGGTTGGGGCCCCTCAGGGTCCGATTTTGTGGCCGCGGCCCCTCAGGGTCTGATTTTGTGGCCACGGCCCCTCAGGGTCCGATTTTGTGGCAGGGGCCCCTCTGGGTCCGATTTTGTGGGTGGGGCCCCTCTGGGTCCAATTTGGTGGGCGGGACCACTCTGGGTCCAATTTGGTGGGCGGGGCCTCTCAGGGTCCGATTTTGTGGTTGGGGCCCCTCAGGGTCCGATTTTGTGGCCGAGGCCCATCAGGGTCCAATTTTGTGACTGGGGCCCATCAGGGTCCGATTTTGTGGCCGTGGCCCCTCAGGGTCTGATTTTGTGGCAGGGGCCCCTCAGGGTCTGATTTTGTGGCAGGGGCCCCTCTGGGTCTGATTTTGTGGGCGGAGCCCCTCTGGGTCCAATTTGGTGGGCGGGACCACTCTGGGTCCAATTTGGTGGGCGGGGCCTCTCAGGGTCCGATTTGGTGGGCGGGGCCCCACAGGGTCCGATATGGTGGGCGGGGCCCCTCAGGGTCCGATTTGGTGGGCAGGGCCTCTCTGGGTCTGATTTGGTGGGTGGGGCCACTCTGGGTAAGATTTGGAGGCTGGGGTCGCTCAGCCTCCAATTTGGAGGCCGGGGTCGTTGAGCTTCCGATTTGGAGGCCGAGGTCAAAGAGCCTCCGATTTGGAGGCCGGGGTCGATGAGCTTCCGATTTGTAGGCCGGGGTCAATGAGCCTCCGATTTGGAGGCCGGGGTGGCTCAGCCTCCGATTTGGAGGCCGAGGTGGCTCAGCCTCCGATTTGGAGGCCGGGGTGGCTCAGCCTCCGATTTGGAGGCCGGGGTGGCTCAGCCTCCGATTTGGAGGCCGGGGTGCCTCAGCCTCTGATTTGGAGGCCGGGGTGGCTCAGCCTCCGATTTGGAGGCCGGGGTGGCTCAGCCTCCGATTTGGAGGCCGGGGTGGCTCAGCCTCCGATTTGGAGGCCGGGGTGGCTCAGCCTCCGATTTGGAGGCCGGGGTGGCTCAGCCTCCGATTTGGAGGCCGGGGTGGCTCAGCCTCCTATTTGGAGGCCGGGGTGGCTCAGCCTCTGATTTGGAGGCCGGGGTCGATCAGCCTCCGATTTGGAGGCCGGGGTCGATCAGCCTCCGATTTGGAGGCCGGGGTGGATCAGCCTCCGATTTGGAGGCCGGGGTGGATCAGCCTCCGATTTGGAGGCCGGGGTGGCTCAGTCTCTGATTTGGTGTGTCGGCCCTTTAAGACTCATTTGGGTGCGCTGGCCCTTTAACAATCACTTTGGCGTGTTGGCCCTTTAAGAGCTAGTTTGGCTCACTGGGCTTCTTTTAAATCCACTTTGGCGCACACATTCTCTCTCAGGGGCATGTGTCATGTGATGAAGCTAGATTTGCATTTGTGCTGTGAGTTTCGCTTTAAGAGCTGATATTATGTGGCAGAGGCTCTGTGCTGGGGTTCAAGTGAAGTTCGTAGGCGTTGGCATAGTAACTGGGTCTGCCTGCGCATATCAATGAGCTCAACTGTCATTTCAATCGCCTCAGGGCACGTTTTGCCATTTCCCATTGAAAAGCATTGGAGACAGTGCATTCCAATGACGGGAAAAAAAAATTTCAAACGCAAATTGCGCAAAAACTACAAATCCGATAGACACGAAAAATACTTAGCACACCTCTCGTGGACGCTGGCTTCGAAACAACACCTCAACGGCGTCTGTGCGTGTAGCGGTTCGGGCTGTATTAATTGCGGAAATCAACTTAATAATAATAAGAAGAAGAATAAGTTAGCAGCGTTCGGATTACAATATTGTGTTTTTTTCAAACCACTATAACTAGATGTGTATTTCCTGAAGGAAGTACAGATAGTGGTTTGAAATGGTGCCTGGGCTGCCCCTTTAAGAGAGACTTGCCTGCTGCCCCTGCAAGATTTTCAACTCAGGATCCGTTTTAACTGTGCGTGCTTCTCAGGGGCCACTTTGGCCTCGGGGTCTGATTTGGTGGGTGGGGCGCCTCAGGATCCGATTCGGTGGCCTGGGCTCCTCAGGATTTGAATTAGTGGCTGGGATTCCTCAGGGTCTGATTTTGTGGGTGTGGCCCCTCAGGGTCCGATTTTATGGGTGGGGCCCCTCAGGGTCCGATTTTGTGGGTGGGGCCCCTCATGGTCTGATTTTGTGGGTGGGGCCCCTCAGGGTACGATTTTGTGGCCGGGGCCCCTCAGGGACCGATTTTGTGGCCGTGGCCCCTCAGGGTCTGATTTTATGGCCGGGGCCCCTCAGGGACTGATTTTGTGGGTGGGGCCCCTCAGGGTCTGATTTTGTGGCCGGGGCCCCTCAGGGTCCGATTTTGTGGCCGAGTCCCCTCAGGGTCCGATTTTGTGGCCAGGGCCCCTCAGGGTCCGATTTTGAGGGCGGGGCCCCTCAGGGTCCGATTTGGTGGGCGGGGCCCCTCAGGGTCCGATTTGATGGGCGGGGCCCCTCAGGGTCCGATTTGGTGGGCGGGGCCCCTCAGGGTCCAATTTTGTGGGTGGGGCCCCTCTGGGTTCGATTTTGTGGCCGGGGTCTCTCAGGGTCCGATTTTGAGGCCGGGGCCCCTCAGGGTCCGATTTTGTGGCCGGGGCCCCTCAGGGTCCGATTTTGTGGTTGGGGCCCCTCAGGGTCTGATTTTGTGGTTTGGGCCCCTCAGGGTCCGATTTTGTGGCCGGGGCCCCTCAGGGTCCGATTTTGTGGTTGAGGCCCCTCAGGGTCTGATTTTGTGGCCGGGGCCCCTCAGGGTCCGATTTTGTGGCCGGGGCCCCTCAGGGTCCGATTTTGTGGCCGGGGCCCCTCAGGTTCCGATTTTGTGGCCGGGTCCACTCAGGGTCCGATTTTGTGGGTGGGGCCCCTTAGGGTCTGATTTTGTGGGTGGAGCCCCCTGGGTCCATTTTGGTGGGTGGGGCCACTCTGGGTCCGATTTGGTGGGCGGGGACCCTCAGGGTCTGATTTGGTGAGCGGGGCCCCTCGGGGTCTGATTTGGTGGGCGGGGCTCCTCGGGGTCCGATTTGGTGGGCGTGGCCTCTCGGTCCGATTTAGTGGGCAGTGCCCCTCAGGGTCCGATTTGGTGGGTGGGGCCCCTCAGGGTCCGATTTGGTGGGCGGGGCCGCTCAGGGTCCGATTTGGTGGGCAGGGGCCACTCTGAGTCTGATTTGGTGGGCGGGGCCCCTCAGTGTCCGATTTGGTGGGCTGTGCCACTCTGGGTCCGTTTTTGGTGGGCGGGGCCACTCTGGGTCCGATTTGGAGGCCAGGGTGGCTCAGCCTCCGATTTGGAGGCCGGGGTGGCTCAGCCTCCGATTTGGAGCCTGGGGTCACTCAGCTTTCGATTTGGCGCGTCGGCCCTTTAAGACTCATTTCGGTGCGCCGGCCCTTTAAGAATCACTTTGGCGCTTCGGCCCTTTAAGAGCCAGTTTGGCTCACTGGGCTTCTAAATACACTTTGGTGCACATTCTCTCTCAGGGGCATGCGTCATATGATGAAGCTAGATTTGCATTTGTGCTGTGGGTTTCGCTTTAAGAGCTGATATTATGTGGCAGAAGCTGTGTCCTTGGGGCGTCATGTGACGTTCGTAGGCGTTGGCATAGTAACTGGGTCTGCCTGTGCATATCAATGAGCTCAACTGCCATTTCAATCGCCTCAGGGCACGTTTTGCCATTTCCCATTCAAATGCATTGGAGACAGTGCATTCCAATGACGGGAAAAAAAATTTTCAAACGCAAATTGCGCAAAAACTACAAATCCGATCGACACGAAAAATACTTAGCACACCTCTCGTGGACGCTGGCTTCGAAACGACACCTCAACGGAGTCTGTGCGTGTAGCGGTTCGGGTCGCATTAATTGCGGAAATCAACTGGAAAATAAGAAGAATAAGAAGAAGATGAAGAATAAGTTAGCAGCGTTCGGATTACAATATAGTGGTTTTTTCAAACCACTATAACTAGATGTGTATTTCCTGAAGGAAGTACAGATAGTGGTTTGAAATGGTGCCCGGGCTGCCCCTTTAAGAGAGACTTGCCTGCTGCCCCTGCAAGACTTTCAACTCAGGATACATTTTAACTGTGAGTGCCTCTCAGGGGCCACTTTGGCCTCAGGGTCTGATTTGGTGGGTGGGGCCCCTCAGGATCTGATTCCTTGGACTGGGCTCCTCAGGGCTTGAATTGTTGGCCGGGATCCCTTAGGCTCCTCTTTTGAGGGTGTGGCCCCTCAGGGTCCGATTTTGAGGGTGTGGCCCCTCAGTGTCCGATTTTGTGGGTGGGGCCCCTCAGGGTCCGATTTTGTGGCCGGGGCCCCTCAGGGTCCGATTTTGTGGGCGGGGCCCTTCAGGGCCCGATTTTGTAGCCGGGGCTCATCAGGGTCCAATTTTGTGGTTGAGGCCCCTCAGGGTCCGATTTTGTGGGTGGGGCCACTCTGGGTCCGATTTGGTGGGTGGGGCCACTCTGGGTCTGTTTTGGTGGGTGGGGCTCCTCAGGGTCCGATTTGGTGGGCGGGGCCCCTCAGGGTTCAATTTGGTGGGTGGGGCCCCTCAGGGTCTGATTTGGTGGGCGGGGCCACTCTGGGTCCGATTTGGTGGGTGGGGTCACTCTGGGTCTGTTTTGGTGGGCGGGGCCCCTCAGGGTCCGATTTGGTGGGCGGGGCCCCTCAGGGTTCAATTTGGTGGGCGGGGCCCCTCAGGGTCTGATTTGGTTGGCGGGGCCCCTCAGGGTCCGATTTTTTGGCCGGGGCCCCTCAGGGTCCGATTTTGTGGGTTGGGCCCCTCAGGGTCCAATTTTGTGGCCGGGGCCCCTCAGGGTCCGATTTTGTGTCAGGGGCCCCTCAGGGTCCGATTTTGTGGTTGGGACCCCTCAGGGTCCGATTTTGTGGTTGGGGCCCCTCAGGGTCCGATTTTGTGGCCAGGGCCCATCAGGGTCCGATTTTGTGACTGAGGCCCATCAGGGTCTGATTTTGTGGCTGAGGCCCCTCAGGGTCCGATTTTATTGGGGCCCTCAGGGTCTGATTTTGTGGCAGGGGCCCCTCAGGGTCCGATTTTGTGGGTGGGGCACCTTAGGGTCTGATTTTGTGGGCGGAGCTCCTCTGGGTCCAATTTGGTGGGCAGGACCACTCTGGGTCCGATTTGGTGGGCGGGACCACTCTCGGTCCAATTTGGTGGGCGGGGCCTCTCAGGGTCCGATTTGGTGGGCGGGGCCACTCTGGGTCCGATTTTGTGGGCGTGGCCCCACAGGGTACGATTTGGTGGGCGGGGCCCCTCAGGGTCCAGTTTGGTGGGCAGGGCCTCTCTGGCTCCGATTTGGTGGGTGGAGCCACTCTGGGTAAGATTTGGAGGCTGGGGTCGCTCAGCCTCCTATTTGGAGGCCGGGGTCGTTGAGCTTCTGATTTGGAGGCCGGGGTCGTTGAGCTTCCGATTTGGAGGCCGAGGTCAAAGAGCCTCCGATTTGGAGGCCGGGGTCGATGAGCCTCCGATATAGAGGCCGGGGTCATTGAGCCTCCGATTTGGAGGCCGGGGTCGTTGAGCCTCCGATTTGGAGGACGGGGTAGTTAAGCCTCCGATTTGGAGGCCGGGATAGTTAAGCCTCCGATTTGGAGGCCGGGGTCGATGAGCCTCCGATTTGGAGGCCGGGGTCGCTCAGCCTCCGATTTGGACCCCAGGGTCGATCAGCCTCCGATTTGAAGGCTGGGGTCGCTCAGCCTCTGATTCGGAGGCTGGGGTCGCTCAGCCTCCGATTTGGAGGCCCTGGTGGCTCAGCCTCCGATTTGCAAGCCGGGGTGGCTCAGCCTCCGATTTGGAGGCTGGGTGGCTCAGCCTCCGACTTGGAGGCAGGGGTGGCTCAGCCTTCGATTTGGAGGCCGGGGTGGCTCAGCCTCCGATTTGGAGGCCGGGGTGGCTCAGCCTCCGAATTGGAGGCCGGGGTGGCTCAGCCTTTGATCTGGAGGCCGGGGTGGCTCAGCCTCCTATTTGGAGGCCGGAGTGGCTCAGCCTCCTATTTGGAGGCAGGGGTGGCTCAGCCTCCATTTTAGAGGCCGGGGTCGATCAGCCTCCGATTTGGAGGCCGGAGTGACTCAGCCTCCGATTTGGAGGCCGGGGTGGCTCAGCCTCCGATTTGGAGACCGCGGTGGCTCAGCCTCCGATTTGGAGGCCGTGGTGGATCTGCCTCCGATTTGGAGGCCGGGGTGGATCAGCCTCCGATTTGGAGGTCGGGGACGATCAGCCTCCGATTTGGAGGCCGGGGTGGCTCAGCCTCCGATTTGGAGCCTGGGGTCACTCAGCTTTCGATTTGATGTGTCGGCCCTTTAAGACTCATTTCCGTGCGCCGGCCCTTTAACAATCACATTGGCGCGTTGGCCCTTTAAGAGCTATTTTGGCTCACTGGGCTTCTTCTAAATCAACTTTGGCGCACATTCTCTCTCAGGGGCATGTGTCATGTGATGAAGCTAGATTTGCATTTGTGCTGTGGGTTTCGCTTTAAGAGCTGATATTATGTGGCAGAAGCTCTGTCCTGGGGGCGTCATGTGATGTTCGTAGGCGTTGGCATAGTAACTGGGTCTGCCTGCGCATATCAATGAAAAAATGAGGATGAGTGACCTCATGGAGATCAACATCCAACACTGCGGAGACACCATCACATGTTTCTCAATGCAAGCAATGACTAGCCAGGTCTTTCATCGGGAAGGAACAACCACGGGAAGGGCAGTCTCCAATGAAGGAAACCACCTATGCCAAAACATAGTATCCATCCACAGACAGCTGTTTCGGGGTATCGTTGGCATAGTAACTGGGTGTGCCTGCGCATATCAATGAGCTTAACTGCCATTTCAATCGCCTCAGGGCACGTTTTGCTATTTCCCATTGAAAAGCATTGGAGACAGTGCATTCCAATGACAGGAAAAAAAATTTTCAAACGCAAATTGCGCAAAAACTACAAATCCGATCAACACGAAAAATACTTAGCACACCTCACATGGACGCTGGCTTCGAAACGACACCTCAACGGAGTCTGTGCGTGTAGCGGTTCGAGCCGCATTAATTGCGGAAATCAACTGGAAAATAATAATAATAAGAAGAAGAAGTTAGCAGCGTTCGGATTACAGTATAGTGGTTTTTTCAAACCACTATAATAAGTCAAATTCTGAGTAGAAACAAAAATGTCATTGTCTTGAACAGAACATGGATTGCATTTTGGATCCTGAAGAGATGATAATGTACAAATGGCTTTCTGTTCCTCAAGTGAAAATAATGCGGTAGTCAAAGGTGATGAAGCGGGTTCAAATGTTGGTCAATTACATTGCCGATCCACAGAGAAAAAGTGTCTTTTGACGGTTAACAACCTCGTAAGTTTATTAACATCTTTGATGGTCTGGAATAAGTTGAACTTTTTGCTCGGTACAGAATTCAGTCCTTTTGATAAAACTTCCATTTGTGCTTGAGATAAAACCACAGGGGCCAGAATCAGGACATAAGAAAAACTATCAATGGCTTTTACTAAGTTGTTTTCCTGTGCCTCGTAGGATAGCGTCTCCATGGACGGTTTTCTCTGTCTCCGTCCTCCTCTCCTACGCAAATTGCGTTTTTTGTTGCAACAGTGGAAAAATTACGAGGGTCACGTGTATCCACAGCCCTCCTACGTGAGGAATGGCCAGTGTCCTAATCCGAGCTATTGTATTCAGATGAAGAAAAATAGACCGTTTTATTGTGTTTATAACCAGGTTTGGAAGCGTTCACATTATTTCTCAAGATGGATTTTTTAGAGGAACCATGAAAAGAAGATTTATTCCAACTATATACTTTGTTGTTTTTATAGTTCATAGTGTCTCTGGAAAACGTAGATTTTTTATGTCAGGATCCTGACAGCGCCGGCATGCAGCCTCCGCTGAGCAGGGACTCACCCACACTGTAGGGGGCCCGGGGTCAGGTACAGCTGGAAAGTACAGATGCACAGGACCTGTGGATGCTGAAGTTTGCAAGCATTCACAGGACCTATGGTCATGTGACTGCAAGGGGGCGGGGCTTAGCATCCTGATTTCAGAGATGGCAGGACATTATCCAAAAACTCAGAGTCAGTCAAAACGAAGGTCATACACAGTACGGGCAAGCGAGGTACAGGAGGGATATTCAGGAGGGAGGTCAGACAAAGCCAAGGGTCATACACAGCACAGGCAAAGCAGGTACAGAGTCAGCAAACCAGAGACATAAACCATAACAGAGCAGGGTCAGAATACCAGGCAGACGGACAATGATTGACAATGAGTGACGCACGGACAAAGCAGGGTCGGGCACACTCACATAGGAGTATAAGTGACAGGGGATGGCTCTCCCCTGAAGCTATAAAAACCCTCCCCAGATCAACAGAGAGGCTCTCAGAGTTAACTCCTTCACCACCTACCCAAAACACACCATGACATTTTAGTCTTGATTATATTGTCTTCCAATGAATTTATATTATCAGTGATTTTTTTCATGAAAATGTCAAATCAGGTCGTGAGTTAAATTTCTTTACCGTATATACTCGTGTATAAGCTGAGATTTTCAACCCATTTTTTAGGCTGAAAGTGCTCCTCTCGGCTTATTCTCGAGTCATTGTCTCAGGAGGTAGGCGTTGGAGGGGGAGCACAGGAGTCGGCAGCTGTCAGATCATACTCACCCCTTCCTGGCACGGTCTCTGCACTTCCCTGCTTCTCAGATGGTTTCCGGTGCCGCAGATCTTCCTGTGTTCAGCTGTCACGTGGTACAGCAAGATTAAGTGGCGCGTGGAGGTGAAACAGGGACAGGTGAATATCACAGGTGTCGGGGCCCTGAGCAAGCGGCGACACTGGCACCTGGCCCCCATAGCGTGTCAGTATCCGCACCTGCTCATGACACCGTCACCTGGCCAACAGCGGCGAGAGGTGAGTATGTCATTTTTTTTTAAATCACAGCAGCATATGGTGCATATATATATCTATGGAGCATCTTATGGGGCCATCAACATTTATGCAGCATTATATGGGGCATATATATCTATAGAGCATCTTATGGGGCCATCAACCTTTATGGAGCAGCATATGGAGCAGCATATGGGGCATAATATTCTATGGAGCATCTATTGGGGCCATCAACCTTTATGGAGCAGCATATGGGGCATATTATTCTATGGAGCATCTTATGGGGCCATCAGCCTTTATGGAGCAGCTCTCCTCAACCACGACTATAAACTCTTGGTGAGGATCCTGGCGAACTGACTGCAGATGCTGCTACATGGCCTCCTATGTGAGGCTAAGACAGGATTTAATCAGGGATGCAGCAGCGTGGCAAATATTCGCATTTCAAACCTTTCAAACCTTTGCGGGCATTAAGGTTCCCGTGTCAATTTACTAATGGCTCACTGAAATGCTTGGGAATACAGGTGACAAAACACCCAGCTAAATTATAGAAAACTAATATTGATACATATCTTAAAAACTTAGAATCTACCTTAGTGAAATGGAAAGATTTTAACTTGTCATATCTAGGCAGAGCCAACTTAATTTAGATGACGGAATTCCCACGTCTCCTCTACCTCTTCCATACTATCCCAATTAACTATCTGTATCGCTCATTCATCTGGGAGGGAAAAATGCCCCGTATAGCCTTCAAAATACTCCAATGATTGCGGTGAAACGGGGGGATAAATTTCCCTGACATTTGACACTATACCTTAGCATCCCTGTACCGGGTGGTGGTGGACTGGCTGAGAGGAATGTCTTATTATGCCCAATATGACCTGGAGCGGTCTTACCCCGGCACTGGCTCTCCCTACCCTTCTACATCTCCCTTATACGGAATTGCTGACTGAAGTATAAGGGAGGGACAGGACTGTAGTCGTGACCTGTATTCCGGTGACAGCTGTGTCCAGTCCTTTCCCTACATGAAACAATACTATTCTCGGCATACCTGCATCTCCAGATTCAGGTTCACCCAGGCACTTCCCAGGCCATAGCAGTCTCTCTTCTAGGCGACCCCCATCAATGGAGACACAGTCCGAGACAACTTTAACACTTTCTCTACTTAGAATTTTGCACGTTACATTCACAGTTGGTACATCATAACATTTTCTTGCTTCCTGATCTTTCCTTTGCTTGTTGTCACTTCTGTGCAGTAAACGCCCGGACTGGACCGTACTAGACTGCTTCCCAGTTCCTTCCAGGCCTGACCTCACTATAATGACATTTCCTTCAGCCTGTTTCACCCCAGACATGAATTCATCAATCACTATGTTTGGTGGCCCCTAGTGAAGCATCCGGCCCGTCTGTACTGATCTTGTCGAAGCTCCAACTCCTTTCATCTCCTTAGTCCAGCCAACTTATGCCCTAAAAGCATTGGCCCAGGCGGTAAAATGCCACATCTTCCTTTTCCGATTCTGACCCACTGCTTAGGCATGCAGTGGCCGTGGGTAACGTGGACAATAACGACTTAATTTTATGTGACTGCCGAGCTGTCCGGCCCTATAGCCCATGTGGACACTTGGGCACCCTGGCCCCATCTGACTAAACCACTCTTCATCACTAACCTTAACTCTCAGCAGCCCCTCCTACAAATAACCCTCTAAGAACCTCCTATCAGGCCCCACTAGTATACCCCCTCTAGTGGTCCGCAACATAATTACAACTACCTGGTCTATAGGGGAAACTATATAGTAAGAGTGTCCTTCTCTAATATCCCAAGAAGGATACACTACCTATCCCTGACTGTACATATACAAAGAACACATAATATGTAAGCATTATAATACAGGAATGCAAGTCAATATATACAGTTTTCTATACAATGGTAACACATTCAAGTGGCAATACCATAAGCAATGAGCAGTAATACATAGTTATACATGTAGCAGTATCGCAGGCAATTATCATAAAACACGTCTGTAAACATTTAGAACTGGAAGACAATCAGAGGGAAGGGGAGCATGAAAGACATCATATCTTACACTCGTGAGAGCTAACCCACTTTTAATGTCCACATGGAGGGTATGGCGGAAACTACGTTGACATTTCCAGCTCTCTCCCTGAATGTCTCTTCTTCCACTTATTGGTAACCCCCACTTTCAGGACGGGCACTCTCACCCTGTCTTCTACCAGTGGTACTCCCAAGGTATAACATCTATTAAGCACTTAGTCCACCCCGAGGAACGACGGATTTACTCAATAGAGGAGTTGAAATGTAAATATCCCACTGCCATATTCCCTCCCTTCCAATACTTGCAAGGTAAAAGCTATGGAACAAAAGTATTAGCACATCTTTCTGAATATGAATGGAGACCATCCGTGCTTAGAAGGCTCACGAAATATAATTCTCCATCTGTCCAAATAGCCACTAATTACAAATTCATCCATATAGCTCTGGATTATGCACAATTCCAATTTCCAGTAACAAAATGGCAGACTGAAGACCCCAGCATGTCCTGTGACACTATTCTGAAAGCTCTAGACCCAGCCTACAAATTCCTCCCCTCAGCCCGTTTCCTAGAAATGAGATTGAAAATCTGTCACGGCTCTTACCTGACTCTGCGAAAAGGTCATAGAATGGGGTTGTACACAACTTCTAAATGTTTTATATGCCATTCCCTAGAAGCCAACCTGTTTCATTGCTTGTGGGCATGCCCGGTCATTAGACTATTTTGGGAAAGAGTACGGCAATACACTGCCACACATCTGACAAACTTTGTTCCTGATGAACCCTTATGGGCCATATTTGGATACCTAAAACCAGATAATTACACCTGTTCTCCAGGGGCCCATAAACTACTGCATTTGGTGGCGGCTGCCAGGACTAAGGCCATTTTACAGACATGGATCCACGACCATGCCCCTCCTTTCAATATCTTTCTAGAGAAGCTGTCGCTCTTGCTTCAAATGGACTGGGTTGAGGCCTCTTTACATAAAGAGGGAAGGGTGCAGGCCTTTTTCAAAACTTGGGAAAGCTTCATCTCTCTGCTCCCACAGCACATCCAGAGCGATATTAAGACCTGTTTTCAGCCAACAGTCTGGTACCAGGAGCAACTACTACTGGGGGAGACACCTGTCCATTGATGTCTCTGGGTGAACCGCTGCAGAGAGACACTTCGGGGTGTTTGGGGTGTACTTTAGTGTCAGTGGGTCCTGAACTTAAGATTAGACACATGTGCTGGGTGTCTGATGGGTAAACATTATGCTTGTTTTTGACATGCCCCCCGCTTCCTTCTCCCTTTTTTCCCATCCCCGGTTTTTCAGGTTTGTCTTGATCTATTGTTCTGTGTACCGATGCGATCTCTAATGAGGTTTCATTACATATGCCTCAAACATTATCTGCATGGATATATGTAGGAAAGATTTTTTTTCAATAAAAACAAAGTTAAAAAGACACAGCTGGATCCCAATGAAGGAGTAGAACCATCTCAAGGAGGATCACAGGGAAATGGACAGCATGAAACTTACATATGAGTGTCTGAGCAAAGGGTCTGAATACTTATGACCATGTGATAGTTCAGTTTTTCTTTTTTAATACATTAATAAAAATTTCTACATTTCAGTCAAGATGAGGTGCAGAGTGTACATTAATGAGAAAATTATGAAATTTTTTGAAATTGCCAAATGGCTGCAATGAAACAAAGTGAAAAATGTAAAGGGGTCTGAATACTTTCCGTACCACTATATATGTAGGGTGTATTTAGGTCATTGAGTGTAAACCGGCAGTGAGTGGGGCCGCCATATCGCAATCTTAGGGTGCCAACCTCGGCGGCAAGGCGGGCTGAGTGATAGGCCGTAATATGGCTAGATAACTTCTCCTCACTGTACCTCTGATATGATAAGCCCCCCTTTTTAAAGTATTAAAATTGTTGTAAGTAGTAGGAGGGTCTCTTTTTAGCTATTTTTTCATCTTCCCACTCTTCCATTATCATGGCTCTTATGTGTTTGTTAGCTGGAAAGACTCTGTTTCTCTGGGTTCACAGCCCCTAAACATTTCATCCTGTATTGAGTGAGCCATTTGTGCTTCCTCAGTTTTCATTGTACTCGTTCTGTATCGTCGGATGAAAAATAATCTTTATTCCTTTCCTCTGGGAGAACCTGAGGCATTTCCTCTCCACCCTCCAGATATTGGTACCGATCATAAGAACCTTCATCTTTCTCTGATGATACTTCCATTTCCCACCTTTCTCTCTTATGATGGGACATGACCTGTACTGTCTGAGGGGGAACTGGACTGGAAACTGTGCTTAGCGCGTCTTCCCTAATTATAGACCTCATGTCAGCCATGAATGAGGTCTGCTCCTTCTTTAGGATCTTTGTAATACATTCAGCACACAGCTGGTTCTTATGTGTCACAAGTAACTTAGCCAAGACACCTAACTACTTTGGCACGAAGGGTAATAAATGGTGATTTTTTCTCCTTGTCGTTAATGTATAGCTTGCCCAAATATGGAGGTGAGATTGACATTTAGCTTGAGAAATGGAAGTGTCAAGTACAACATTATCCATCACAGAACATGTGACACAGAGTTTGTCATTTACTTTGCCACTTGTCCTTGCAAGCTAATATATAGGACTCACGTGTCATGACTCTGGACAGGATGGTTCCGCCTCCATCCTGGTCAGGTCAGGGTTAATTTTAGTCTGCCTCTCTTTGGTTTTGGGGCGGCTATTTAATCTTGGCAGTTCCTGGATTTAGTGTCGGTGATACTTCTGTATACCTTGTTTGTGGTCGCTGACCCAGGTGACTCATCGTAAAGGTATGCCTTTGTCCCCTGACTTTTGCCTCTGTATTCTGCTTTGTACTTCTCTGTCTCTCCTGTTTATCTGATCCCCTTGGCTTGTCTCCGTTTACTCTTTGTCTTGTCGCTAGGTACTGCGCGCTCATCTGGCTTTTGACCCTCGGCTCTCTTTGACCAGGTTTACTGTCTTTGTCCTGTGCTCTGCATGCTCAGTTTCTTTCCCTGCACTCACGTGTGGTGTCTCTTCCCCCTGGTCACGTGATCGCTTAGTGCTGGGTCCTGTGCTTGCTGCCCTAGCCTCAGGTCCTTGTGTGCTGCATGCCTTCTGCCTGCACTCCCCGCGCTCATTCATGTGCCCCCTGATAGCGCTCCCTAGGCAGTGCCTGTGACACCTTAGAAAACCTAGAGACCGAATAAGGTCAGCTTCTTACTGCGCTAAAGCAGTCCGTTCAACGCATAGCGTTGATGGGCTGCGTTAACACTATAGCATAACGCGATCGCGTTATGCTATACCGCTAGTGCAGATGCTTCATATGCGCTAACGGTGACGGAAGCTCAGATGCTGCAGCACGTGTCCGAGGGTCCATCACAGAATAATGGCACATCGCTAGCGCATGCTGATTATGGCATGAGTTGGCGATGCGCCCAATAATGGGGGTTAATGGCAGCGTTAACAGATTGCGTTACACTGTGTTATGCCTCGGTGTAACGCAATACGTTAAACGGATTGCCATAACGCAGTGTGACCCAGCCTAAGTGAACATGTCTTGAGCATCAACAATTCTAAAAATATTGAAGACATGACTCAAATAAAACCCTTGCCGAGACATTTCAAGACAAAACATAACTGTGATTCCAGCTTACTACGTGTCTCTGGCATCAATAGGGTCCTGGTTACCAAAAGGGGTGGCGAATGGAAAAAGATCTGGTCACTAGGGATGGGCGAACCCAAACTGTAAAGTTCTGGACCCGTACCGAACACATAGTGCTCGGTCACAAAGTTCTGAACATGGGTTTCCATGGGATACCTGTGTTACAGTTGGGGTCCAAAGCCTGTAATAGCATAAAATTAATAATAAATATTATACTTACCTGTCCTGGGTCGCATCCTCCAATCCTGCTGTCTCCTGGCCGCATCTGCTTCTGGGGCCGCGCATTAACTGGGGTGAACCCTGACGTCACCACACGAACGCCACTGACACTGGCTGAAAATTTCCGAGCAGTGGAGTGAATAAGCCGGAAGTTAATGAGCGGCCCCGGAAGTAGATGCAGCCGGGAGACAAGGCGGGAGGACGCGTCACTGGACTAGTAAGTATAATTATAATGTTTATTATTAATTTTATGCTTTTACAGCCCCCCCACCCCATATCTGTAAAGTCCAAGCTCTGGGTTTGGACGCAAGTTCGCGTCATCTCCGGCCCCGAGCTTGAACTTTACAAAAAATCTCGGGCGAACCCAGCGATCCCGATCATCGGGGGGGGGGGGGGGGGGGGGGGGGTTCGCCCATCACTACTGGTCACAATTAGAAACTAAATGGATCTGGCAATTACCTTATATCCCAATGGTGTAAATGAAGTTCTCAGCATCTCCCCTTTCCTATAGGGGGTTTGGTAGAATTTGTTCTCTACACTCTTTTTTAAATAAAACAGTTTTATCTGATTTCCATGTGTCTTATTTGTTTTTCATTTCCCTTTTATTTAAAAGGTTTCCTCATAAAACAACAGTCACAAGATAGCCTATCTGCACTTTACTCTCCTATGGTGAAGATCCTCTAGACATCCGGTGTCACGATATCACCGCTGCCACCAATATGTCACGATCCCACTGCTGACACCGATATGTCACGGACGGGGGAATGCGACGCACTGTCGACACATGGCTATCACAGGCACAGTGGGGGCTTATCTTAGTTAACCCACCACTGGCACCATGTGACAAAAATACAGCAAGCTAGTCTTGCCCTAACAATTTATCGCAGGGGGGTTATTTTGGATGCCCCAACACTGCTAACAACCTTCCAAGAACTGCGGGGATTTATGTATATCCCACTTTCTCAGTTCCACTTTGGAACTTGCAGCTCTCCGGCGCCCCCCTTATTCTCAGGTCAGTCAGGGAACTACACCTAGGATAATTAGTCGCCGGACTGGCTGCTTGTTGTGCACAGGCGATTAGACTGCTGCAGTAAGGGGATTATCAGTGCTCTGGCCTCAGTCACCCAATCAGCATATAAGACCCTTGCGTACTGCCAGCTAGCCCAACCAACCAAACACACCACGCCACCACCAGCCCCTGGTTTCTCTGCTTAAGTTATAGACTTAATAGAGGGGTTCGAAGCCAACCCAATTCGGTAGCATAATTATCTAAAGGCACGTGTTCGTTTCTTAGAGCATGAAGACAGACTGATAATTTTATGATTTATTCCCCAAAGGCGGGCAGTGATTACATAGATAAAAAGTTGTTACAAAGTTGAAACATTAGATATGTACATTGCAAATATAAAATAACAGGGATGAAAAGCAGAAATTAAAACTTACAGTTGCTCAATTATCTTTAGGCAAATCATGTGGCTGGGAGATGGGCAGGCAGCCAGCCAGACATCTCCCAACATCTGGTGGGTCCTTTCAGCATGAAAACTCCAGCTTAACTGACTGGTTTGTTTACTGGCATGCCTTATGGCGTCTGCTGTGTGACATCACAGAAGGGGTTGCTGGAGACGTTTGGCCCCCCTTTCTCTAAGTTACAATCTAACTGTAAAATTTATACTAACTATATCTCGATGAGGCAAGCTCACATAAACACGCAGATGGCATCGTTTTTCCCCATTTATCGAATACAATAAAACAAAACCAAACATGCAGTAGTTAGGACACAACATTTGGGAGTAATCCATATCTCCGTTTATGAGAGTGCTAGAACTTCGCAAGAGCCACCGTAGCGAAGCCGGGTCCGCGCAGATCACAGAAATGTCTGTTTCATTTTTCTGTTGCGACCGGAGCCTGCGCTAGGCTTATTTTAATATCTCTCATTCATAAGCTTGCCCCGTATGGTTTAAACAAAGACTTCCTTTCCTGGCTGTGGAGGGAGGGGGGAAGAGAGAGAGAGACAGCTGCTTGCAACAGGAAATGTCTGGTGTCCTATTACTAATGCAGACACAGAGCTGTAAGTGAGTAAGGGGGGTTTTCAGCTGACAGGTAGATTTTCTCATCAGTAGAGTAGCAATGGGAGATACTAGAATGTTCCGTAAAATCATATCTACTTAGCATTACATCCGGACAGTCAGGAACATTGGATACCATCTGTGTCTACCCACTATTCTAACAATGAACGGTCTCTCCACATTCATTTACTCCTCTATACGGTTATTACTGGGAATGACACTATGATGACTTTTCTTCTGGGAGACACAGATCACATGTGACTGATATTGCAGTGTGAATATAAACTTATATTTTTTCTGTATTTTTCTGACCTTACATTGTGGGTTATGAGGTGTTTTGGGCTTGTTTTTTTGTATCCTTTATTTTTAACTTTCCAGTTGGTTAATTGGGATTCCAATATAAGCCCATATATCCTGGGAAGTGTCAGGTTCTGGGATTTAATTATATTTTTTAATAACAATTTCATTCACGATTATTCACTTAACTTATTGTTCATTACATTTTCTCAAAATAACATATTTCTCTTTTTTTACACATCCTAATACTGATTTATTTATATTTCAAAGAAAACATTTCTATGAGTGTATACACTTCACAACAAACACTTTTCCATATATTTTATTATCCATCACTGTTTCTTAAGCTGCTTTTATCGTTATAACTTTACCATATCACTTTTTATTCTCTTTTCTTATCCGTTGCACTTTCACTGGCCACTTGGTGGTGTCACATTTGGCTCTTTTCACATGCATTGTTTTGTTTCCTGACACCACTCACTGTCACCCCTAGATTGTTTCCTATAGAATTATAGATCCGTGTCCCTCGTGATGTAAAAACTGTATGAAGTATATAGTTTGAAGTCTGGGATCTGCATATATGTGGCTAGTTTTGTTTCGGATAACATGATACATGATTTTAGTTTTTTTTGTCTAGTCTCGCTTGAATATAGATCAATATTAATTAGTCTCCTGATGACGCCTTTGGTGAGGACGATGAAACCCGTAGAAATGAAAGGCTTGGAGAGTGAGTGTGTATACATCACCTCACCCTATATACTGAGATGTGGGGTACATGTTTTTTCTATTAGTCACCTACTGACTAACCTTCAGGGGGTGAATTATGGGTATAGTTTTACATTTGGAATTAATAAGGTTTATATTTATCCTTTTGTCAGCAAACATGAGGAATGACAAGAGACAACCCATTTAAGAAGATTTAATTTTGGTTAAAACTATTCCAACATTATGAACATAAAAAGTCTTCTCCCCTTTGTTATGTCTCTGATGTTTATTAACAGTTGATTTCCAAGTAAAATATTTCCCACATTAAGAAAATAAAAAAGGCTTCTCATCTGTGTGACTGCTCTGATGGCGATGAAGAAGCGCTTTCTGGTTAAAATGTTTCCCACATTCTGAACATGAAAATGGCTTCTCCCCTGTGTGAGTTCTCTGGTGCTTAACAAAATTTGATTTATTGTTAAAGCATTTCCCACATTCTGAACATGAAAAAGGCTTCTCTCCTGTGTGAGTTATTTGGTGGATAAAAAAATGTGATTTATGTACAAAACATTTCCCACATTCTGAACATGAATATAGTTTCTCCCCTGTGTGAGTTCTCTGGTGCTTAACACAATGTGATTTATTGTTAAAACATTTCCCACATTCTGAACATGAAAAAGCCTTCTCCCCTGTGTGAGTTCTCTTGTGGGTAACCAATTGTGATTTCTGTGCAAAAGATTTCCCACATTCTGAACAGGAAAAAGGCTTCTCCACTGTGTGAGTTCTCTGGTGCTTAACATAATCTGATTTCTTGTTAAAACATTTCCCACATTCTGAACATGAAAATGTCTTCTTTCCTTTAGGAGCAGTTTGTTTTTTAATGCCTCTTTTGTGACTTTGATTTTCCTTAATAGTCAGTAATGAATCAGAAGATGGGACCTGTTTCATAGGATCAGATGACAGATCTTTGCTGTGAATGGATGATGATATATCTGGAGTAATAGCAATCACTTCAGTTGTATCTTGTAGGATCTCAAGATTATCAGATTTAAAAATTGAAGATGTCAGCTGTCCCTCTGATCTCCTGCTACAGTCATCTGCGAAGATAAAAAAAAAAAAAAAAATTTAATAAAATATTAAGGTTTATATTTTTGAACATTTCTACTTAAACTGTACATAAAAATGGCAACCTATGTAAAAAACTTTAATTATTTACCAAGACAATGACAGTTCACAGTCTAATAGAAAACCTTGTTGGATGAACCAGCAGTGTGTGGTGTTCAACTGTTTGTTCATTCTGCCTCCCAAATATCAAATAAAAAGAAACCAATCAATGTTATGTAGGTGAAAATAATACCAATTCTCATCTCACAAAAAACAAGTCCCCACTCAGGTCCATCATCTGTAAACACTATTAGTGGCTCAAAGGCTGTTGAAAAGCAACAAGGTTTCCATAAACCAATCCAGTTATATCCGCTTTCACTTCGGAGTCTTGCAATGTGCGCAAACAACATTTAGGATTAGAGTTGAGCGAAACGGGTCGAAAAATTTCAAAAGTCGCCGACTTTGGGCAAAGTCGGGTTTCATGAAACGAAACCCGACCCTAGGATGAGGTCGGCCACGAGGTCGGCGACTTGCGTGCCAAAGTCGCGTTTCAAAAGTTTGTTTTGCGCTCTTTTTCAGCCAATCAGGATCCACGGACACTGTGGGCAACGTGATGACATAGGCACGGGTCACCACCATCTTTCAGAAGGGCATGCAAGTGATTGGCTTGCTTTGGTGGGCGTCACAGGGGGTATAAAAGGGCGTGCACGCCGACCGCCATCTTACTTCTGCCGATCTCAGTATAGGGAGAGGTTGCTGCTGATTCTGTAGGGAGAGTGTTAGGCAGGGAAGAAAAAAAAACTGCTTCTGCTGCTAGCGATTGTGCCTGTACAACACACCAGTCACTGTGTGTGCAGTGCAAGGGGAGGCTATATTGTGGTGTATCAGTGGTGTTGGTTGTTGGGCTGCCTTCTAAGGCTTCCTGACAGCTGGCGTTGCTGTTTACCCACTGCTCTGCAAACTGCTTTTTAAAAGCAATCCCAATTTTTTTTTTTGTCCTGCTGAGGTACTGAGCTGCAAACTGCTTTTTTAAAAGCAATCCCAATTTGTTTTTTTTTGTCCTGCTGAGGTACTGAGCGTGCATTTTTTCACACCATACAGCGGTGTACGCTCCTCACACAGTACCGTGTAACGGCTGTTATCACAGCCACAGTGAAGCTATCTGTGTCACTCTGTGAGAATAAGTCGAGGACATGTTCCGTTCTTACAGACCTGTACTCTAGGGAGATTCCTACTCTGCCCAATTCTACATACACCTTGTAGTTTGTGATACACTAGCCAATTTCTGCCTGTGACATAGCACTCAGATATTCAGTGGGCCTCACACAATCCAAAAGTGTCCAGTGTCAACAAGTGTCTGCAGAAATTCAAAATCTCACTTATCCTCTGGTCATTTGGTCACAGCTGTGCCATCGAGCCTGTCACATAGCGCTCAGATATTCAGTGGGCCTCACACAATCCAAAAGTGTCCACAAGTGTCTGCAGAAATTCAAAATCTCACTTATCCTCTAGTCACTTTGGTCACAGCTGTGCCATCGAGCCTGTGACATAGCGCTCAGATATTCAGTGGGCCTCACACAATCCAAAAGTGTCCAGTGTCCACAAGTGTCTGCAGAAATTCAAAATCTCACTTATCCTCTAGTCACTTTGGTCACAGCTGTGCCATCGAGCCTGTCACATAGCGCTCAGATATTCAGTGGGCCTCACACAATCCAAAAGTGTCCAGTGTCCACAAGTGTCTGCAGAAATTCAAAATCTCACTTATCCTCTAGTCACTTTGGTCACAGCTGTGCCATCGAGCCTGTCACATAGGGCTCAGATATTCAGTGGGCCTCACACAATCCAAAAGTGTCCAGTGTCCACAAGTGTCTGCAGAAATTCAAAATCTCACTTATCCTCTAGTCACTTTGGTCACAGCTGTGCCATCGAGCCTGTCACATAGCGCTCAGATATTCAGTGGGCCTCACAATCCAAAAGTGTCCAGTGTCCACAAGTGTCTGCAGAAATTCAAAATCTCACTTATCCTCTAGTCACTTTGGTCACAGCTGTGCCATCGAGCCTGTGACATAGCGCTCAGATATTCAGTGGGCCTCACACAATCCAAAAGTGTCCAGTGTCCACAAGTGTCTGCAGAAATTCAAAATCTCACTTATCCTCTAGTCACTTTGGTCACAGCTGTGCCATCGAGCCTGTCACATAGCGCTCAGATATTCAGTGGGCCTCACACAATCCAAAAGTGTCCAGTGTCCACAAGTGTCTGCAGAAATTCAAAATCTCACTTATCCTCTAGTCACTTTGGTCACAGCTGTGCCATCGAGCCTGTCACATAGCGCTCAGATATTCAGTGGGCCTCACACAATCCAAAAGTGTCCAGTGTCCACAAGTGTCTGCAGAAATTCAAAATCTCACTTATCCTCTAGTCACTTTGGTCACAGCTGTGCCATCGAGCCTGTCACATAGCGCTCAGATATTCAGTGGGCCTCACACAATCCAAAAGTGTCCAGTGTCCACTAGTGTGAGCAGAAATTCAAAATCTCCCCTGTCCTATAGACACCTTGTACCTTGTTTTACATTACTATATAGTTTGTTGGATTTTGTCTACATTTTTACCAAAAATGAGGAAGGCTGGTGGAAGAGGCCGTGGAATTGGGCGGGGGTTGGCAGCTGGTAATGATGGTGTTGGTGGTGGATCTGATGGTAGTGGCAAGAGCAAAATAGGACCAAATGCAGGTGTTGAGCCTGCGTCATTGTCTGGCTCCATAAGGCTTCGAAGGCTTAGTTTTCTAGGAGTTGGCAAACCGCTTTTAAAGCCAGAGCATCAGGAAAAAGTTTTGTCTTACATTGCTGACTCAGCCTCCAGCTCTATCGCCTCCTCTTCTTCAGTTGTAAAAAGTAAAAGCACTGAGTCGTCATTGGAGGCTCATGTTCATGAAACACACCTTTCCTTGTGTCCTTCACCCCAACCAAGATTGAAGGATGACGCAGGCCATACTACTGATTACTCCATGGAGCTGTTTTCACATACCATGCCTGGATTATCAAGTCAAATGGTGAATTACCCAGGCCAAGATGAATCTGACATGGAGTGCACTGATGCACAGCCGCTGATGGATGATTCTGCTGGTACATTCACTCAGAGCACTACATTGTCCTCGCAGTGTACAGAGCCAGATTCTGACCCTGATGAGACTCAGGTGCCCCTTCCCGCACACTATACCACCATACACGGTGACACAGAGGAAGGTGCACATGACATTGAAAAGGAGGTGATAGATGACCCAGTTGTTGACCCAGATTGGCATCCATTGGGGGAAGAGGGTGCTGCTTCCAATAGCTCAGATGAGGAGCATCCACAGCAGACATCGACATCGCAACAGCTGTTATCTGGCAGGCCCGGAGCACTCCAAAGACAGGTTCCAAAAATCAAAAGAGTTGCTGGACAGCTTGTCCAGAGGGTCAAAAGATCACAGCGTGCTAGGCCGCAAAATGTCTGCCAAAGTAGGAAGAGTGCAGTGTGGCACTTTTTTGAACAAAATCCTCATGATCAGGCCAAGGTTATCTGTAAGAAGTGCGCAAAGACCTTTAGCCGAGGGAAAAATCTGAAAAATTTGAATACCAGTTGCATGCTTAGACATTTAACCAGCATGCACTTGCAAGCGTGGACACAACACCAAACCTCAAGTGCCACATGTGCAACTGATCACAACGAAGGTAGTCAGCAACGCTACATTGTTTCCCCCACTGTAAGCCCACCGGTTAGCACAGCAGCAAATGTTGAGGTGTCGTTGCAAGGCCACAGCAGTCAGGGAATCCCACTGTTATATCAACGAAAGACTGATTCTAGGCCATCAGAAAGAACACCAACTCCATCACCATCATCAACCCTCTCTCAGTCCGCCCTGTCCACCGCTACTTCCACCATATGCAGCTCTCAAGTCCAGCTCACCCTCCCAGACACTATGAATAGGTCAAGAAAGTACTCAGTCTCTCATCAACGTACACTGGGTTTGAACGCCCACATTGCCAAACTAATCTCGTTTGAGATGATGCCCTTTCGGTTGGTGGAAAGCGCAGATTTCCGCGAACTCATGGCCTATGCAGTACCACGCTATGACCTACCCAGTCGCCACTTCTTCTCTCGCAAAGCCATCCCAGCCCTCCACCATCATGTGAAAGACCGCATTGTCCATGCACTCAAGCAGTCAGTGAGCGGAAAGGTGCACCTCACAACTGATGCATGGTCCAGTCGGCATGGCCAGGGCCGTTACGTGTCCATCACTGCGCACTGGGTTAATGTGGTGGATGCAGGGTCCACAGGGGACAGCGGTGGTGGGACAGTGCTGCCTAGCCCACGGTATAGGAAACAGTTGGCTGTAGGCGTTCGACCCTCCTCCTCCAGAAGCGAAAACTCGTCCAGAGCGCAGTCGTACGAGCACTCCATCTGCAGCTGCCACTGTTGCACACGAGGTGTCCCCCTATCGAGCAGCTAGTGGAAAGCGTCAGCAGGCTGTGTTGCAGATGATGTGTTTGGGCGACAGACACACCGCCGAGGTGCTGGCCGAGTACTTTCAGCGACAAACTGAGTCATGGCTGGGCAGTGTACATCTTGAGGCAGGCAAGGTAGTTAGTGATAACGGCCGTAATTTTGTGGCAGCCATAGCCCTTTCAAAACTCAGCCACATACCTTGCTTGGCTCACACCTTGAACCTGGTGGTGCAGTGCTTCCTCAAAAATTATCCGGAGTTAACAGCCCTGCTCCAGAAGGTGCGAAGACTGTGCGCGCACATCCGCCGGTCGCCTGTACACTCCGTTCGTATGCAGAAGCTGCAGCGATTGCTCCACCTTCCCAACCACCGCCTCATTATCGACATTGCAACAAGGTGGAACTCCACCCTGCACATGGTGGAGCGGCTGTGCGAGCAGAGGCAGGCCATAATGCATTTGTGGGAGGATACACGGCCAGGCACTTTGAGAGCAGACATGGAGTTGACAGGTGTGCAGTGGTCGAAGCTGAAAGACCTCTGTAAAGTCCTTCAGTGTTTTGAGGAATGCACACGGCTGGTAAGCGCAGACGACGCCATCCTAAGCATGAGCATCCCACTTATGCGTCTGCTCATGCAAACTTTGACGCACCTTAAGGAGCAGGCTTCTGCAGCCAATGTTGATGAGGAGGAAGAGGAGGAGGGAATCCTTGATGACATTCAGCCATTGTCTGCTCAGGGACCTCTCCTGGACGAGGTGGAGGAAGAAGAGGAGGAGGAGGATGATGGGGATGATTACTTAGGGGAGGAGGATGCATCTCGTGGGGCAAGTGAAAATGTTGGCGTGGCAAGGTCTGGTACAGGGTTTGTGCATGACTGGAGGGATGTGGATTTGCCAGAAAGTGCTCCTCCAACCAGCACTCGCAGTGCATCATTGACACCGGGAACATTGGCCCACATGTCAGACTATGCCTTGCAGATCCTAAAAAGGGACCCCCGCATTGCCAAAATGATGAACGATGACGACTACTGGTTGGCCAGCATCCTGGATCCACGCTATAAAGGCAAATTACAAAACATCATGCCACAGGAGAACCTTGACCTAATATTGGCTAATAAACAAGCAACTCTGGTAAATCGGTTGCTTGAGGCATTCCCAGCACACAGCAGCGGTGATGGTTCTCACACGAGCCGTACGGGCCGGGGTCAGCTTGGCAGAGGTGTTCGTGGTGCACACAGCAGAAGTGGCGTTGGAGACAGGGGTTTCATGACAATGTTGTGGACTGATTTTTCAAGTACCGCTCACACAACTGGTAATACTGCATCGATGGAAAGTGACAGGAGACAGCAGTTGTCAACTATGGTTACAAACTACTTTTCCTCCCATATCGATGTTCTCCCACACAGGTCATTCCCCTTTGACTATTGGGCTGCTAAACTGGACACCTGGCCATGAATTGGCACAATATGCCTTACAGGAGCTCGCTTGCCCAGCTGCAAGTGTGCTATCGGAAAGAGTCTTCAGTGCAGCTGGATCAATCCTGACAGAAAAAAGGACCCGTCTGTCAACCCAAAATGTGGATGATCTAACCTTCATTAAAATGAACCACGCATGGGTTTCCAAGGATTTTGTCCCACCTTCCCCTGATGACACATAGGGTGACAGAAAAATGGCTTGCTTTGGTCCACCTATTCCTGGGTCTTGACCTATTTCACCTTTTGCATCAGCTGAATGTCCAACATCAACATATGCCACTTTCTAAAACTCCCTAACTGTGCTGCCTCCCCCCCCATGGCCGGGGTCACCACCTAGCGCATGACACCGTGCGAGTGCCGTTGCCCTGGACAGGTGGGTAGGCCGAATCTTGGGCGCGGGCACTGGCACAGGGTCCCTCATAGTGCAATCAAGTGTCTCTGACGGTGGTGGTGCACACCCGCCGTCAGACACACCGCCGTACTATGAGGGGCCCAGTGCCAGTACCGACGCCCACGAGTGGGCCCCCCTTGCTTGGGCGGGGCCCCAGCATTTGCAATCTTTACCTCTCCCTGCTCCTCCGCTGTGTAGTCTGGGCCGTCAAATCCATACTGGGCCTGACACCGTTTGAGCCTGCCTCCTGATGTATAGACATATATTTTGAATGTGTACGCTATCCATACATGTTATCTGGGGATACGGTACCCTTTCTAACCTTTGTGCAATCACGTGCAATCCATACTGGGCCTAACACCGTCTGAGCCTGCCTCCTGATGTATAGACATATATTTTGAATGTGTACGCTATCCATACATGTTATCTGGGGATACGGTACCCTTTCTCACCTTTGTGCAATCACGTGCAATCCATACTGGGCCTAACACCGTCTGAGCCTGCCTCATGATGTATAGACATATATTTTGAATGTGTACGCTATCCATACATGTTATCTGGGTATACGGTACCCTTTCTCACCTTTGTGCAATCAAGTGCAATCCATACTGGGCCTAACACCGTCTGAGCCTGCCTCCTAATGTATAGACATATATTTTGAATGTGTATGCTATCCATACATGTTATCTGGGGATACGGTACCCTTTCTCACCTTTGTGCAATCCATACTGGGCCTAACACCGTCTGAGCCTGCCTCATGATGTATAGACATATATTTTGAATGTGTACGCTATCCATACATGTTATCTGAGGATACGGTACCCTTTCTAACCTTTGTGCAATCACGTGCAATCCATACTGGGCCTAACACCGTCTGAGCCTGCCTCCTGATGTATAGACATATATTTTGAATGTGTACGCTATCCATATATGTTATCTGGGGATACGGTACCCTTTCTCACCTTTGTGCACTCACGTGCAATCCATACTGGGCCTAACATCGTCTGAGCCTGCCTCCTGATGTATAGACATATATTTTGAATGTGTACGCTATCCATACATGTTATCTGAGGATACGGAACCCTTTCTCACCTTTGTGCAATCACGTGCAATCCATACTGGGCCTGACACCGTCTGAGCCTGCCTCCTGATGTATAGACATATTTTGAATGTGTATGCTATCCATACATGTTATCTGGGGATACGGTACCCTTTCTCACCTTTGTGCAATCACGTGCAATCCATACTGGGCCTAACACCGTCTGAGCCTGCCTCCTGATGTATAGACATATATTTTGAATGTGTACGCTATCCATACATGTTATCTGGGGATACGGTACCCTTTCTCACCTTTGTGCAATCACGTGCAATCCATACTGGGCCTAACACCGTCTGAGCCTGCCTCCTGATGTATATACATATATTTTGAATGTGTACGCTATCCATACATGTTATCTGGGGATACGGTACCCTTTCTCACCTTTGTGCAATCACGTGCAATCCATACTGGGCCTAACACCGTCTGAGCCTGCCTCCTGATGTATAGACATATATTTTGAATGTGTACGCTATCCATACATGTTATCCGGGGATATGGTACCCTTTCTAACCTTTGTGCAATCACATGCAATCCATACTGGGCGTGAGAACGGCTGGCGAGCTGTTAAGCAAGCTACAGCACCTGTGGTTTGCACACGTAAGTTTTTCATTTTTTCAGGAATGACGGTTAGGCCTAATTCCGGAACTGCAGTTGACCTGCACTTACTGGGAAATCATTGTTCGCGGGTAATAATTGTAATCACAGATCCCCATCACTAACGTTGTTCAGCGGGTTATCTGCACCTGTAAGCGACAAACGCTGGCCTTTTCAGTGTAGCGCACATGCAGCCACGGACATGTAAGGGCATGACACACCAGTTATTGGCCAATCTCATGTGCCAGAGCCTCACGTGTCCCTCTAGTAAGCCGGACTTGGACCGCGGGGCATGACGGAGTCTCGTTCGTTAACGGAATTAAGCTTGCAATGTGTGCATCTGTTCTGTAGCTGGCATGGTTGAGGTTTCCCAGGTGGAGTCGAATTTAACTGTAGGCTCCACTCCTGGTGGTGCCCTTCTGGACATTCCTTTAAGGTTCAGCTTTGCAACCATACTGCCCACGTAAAACAAACACTTTGCCTTCATGAACGCTGTTTGGAGGGTCATGACTCGTGGGAATAACGCCGCCCAATCAGTTAACCTGCTAGAGAGATCGTTCGTTGCTCCCAAGCATGACATCACACTCCCTAGGAAGAAGGTAATGCCACTGTGGCGACCGTACTCCTGGGGGCGACACAAGTGCACTGATGCCCAGCCACTGCTCGATGAATCTGCTGGTACATTGACCCAGACCACTACATTCCCCTCGCACGCTACACGGCCTGAATCTGACCCTGATGAAACTCAGGTTACCCTTCCCATATACAGTTCCATCTTACACGGTGACAAAGAGGAAGCTGAAGATGAAAGTGCAGGTTCGGCCCACCCGCCATCAGACACACCACCGTACTATCAGGGGCTCTGTGCCAGTGCCGTCGCCAACGAGTGGGCCCCCCCTGCTTGCTCAGGATCACAGCACTTGCAAAGTTGAAATACTGTGCAGTGAGATGGAAGATGGGGATGACGAGGAGTCCAGACAAGTACAGGGATTCCCTAGCGAGGAGACTTATTTGATTGTTTTCAATGTTGGGACAGCAATTTTTGGGGAGCACTATACTCTGGAGAATGATAGATGGGGCCCACCATACACTGGAACATTCCAAAGGTGGACATCAGACACTGGAGCAGCATTTACAGGGCCCATTATACACTAGAGCATTAGAAATGGGGCCCATTATGTTTGGAGCATTATTTGGGCCCATAAGACAGTGGAGCTTCATCCATGGGGACCAACATATACTGTAGCATTATGTGGAGCTCATCATATACTGTTTCAAACATTATATGGGACCAATGATTCTGTATGGAGAAATAGATGGGCCTCGTCATGAGATGTAAAAAGTGAAGTATTTTTCATTGTACTATATACCGCTATTTCTCTGCCGTATCGGAGCATGATGAGTTGTGGTATGTGTTAAAGGGGCGCTCTTTTGCCCAGGGCACATTAAAACCTGGAGCCAGCCCTCCCCCCCCACAGTTTGTAGCCAAATAACCCCCATTTTTCAGTGCATAACTTGTATTATGAAGTTAATTAAGGTTGACAAGCTTAAGTAAGAAGAATTGATGCTTTTGGCATTCAAATGGGCACTGTTGGTGTGTTTCCTGTACTCCTCTCACTGCCGACTTTTATTCCCCATTGACTTACATTGGGTTTCGTGTTTCGGGACGACCCCGACTTTTCCCTATCATCGGACGATCTTGCTCGACCCGACTTTTGGAAAAGTCGGGTTTCACGAAACGAAACGCGACCCTAAAAAACCAAAAGTCGCTCAACTCTATTTAGGATCCCTGTATTTAGTAATATTATAGTGAGAAGAATCCACTTAATTTGCGGTGTGTGTCTCCTGGAGCACAATCTGGGCACTATGTGGTGGGTAATAAAATGGAAAATGTGTAATTTTCACTCTCCAACATCCACTGCGTGTTAATTTGCAGAAAGTGGCTGTGGAGTCAAAATATTCACTCCTCCTAAGGATTATAACCCTCAGTGAATTAATTTATAAAATAGAATCACTTTATGGGGATTTCGATTGTTCTGGTTTTCTGTCATTTAGTTATGTTAGGTCTAGTGTTGAGCATTCCGATACTACAAATATCGGGTATCGGCTGATATTCGCTTTATCGGAGTTCCGATATTTTTACACTATCGAATACCGGAATCGGAAGTTCCCATAATACATGAGCCAGTTGTGTTAGCCATGTTAACTAATGGCATGGCTGTGATTGACTGCTGAAATGATGTCATCATGATGCGCGGTTTGTGCGGGCCTGCCGGGGGTCTGTGCGGGCCTGCCGGGGGTTGTGTGTGTGTGCAGGCATCATCCGATGGGACTGCAAGTCCCATCGGGCTATGCCTGCTACAATGACAGTGATTGACACATTAGCCAATGATGAGACAGTAGTAGTCCCATCATCCGGCTAATGTGTTGAATGTAAAAAAAAAAAAAAAACTATACATACTACATACATACAACATGCATACATACTACATTCATACATACTATATATACTACATTCATACAACATACATACTTACTACATATATACTACATTCATACAACATACATACTACATATATACACAACATTCATACAACATACATACTACATTCATACAACATACTACATATATACTACATTCATACATACTACATATATACACACAACATTCATACAACATACATACATACATACTACATTCATACAACATACATACTACATATATACTACATTCATACAACCATACATACTACATTCATACAACATACATACTACATAATACATACTTACTACATATATACTTCATTCATACAACATACAATACATACATATAGACATACAGTACATATAACATAGAGTACATACTCACCATCACTTGTCACTTTGATCCCCGAAGCCAGTGTCATCTGTAAAAAATATTAAAATAACAAACAACCAATATACTCTGTGATCCGCAGAAATCCACTAGTGTCCCACGACGATCTCCTGCAGTGCATCACTGAGAGGTTACTATAGTTCACTAGTCTCACTTTATGGCAAAAGCTGCGTGGGAACTTTCTCACACAGCAATGCCAAAAGTGAGACTAGGGACTATTTTTTTTACAGTGGCGGAGGAATGCCTACCTCCCGTCATTGTATTCCTGGAGCCCCTAGAGGGCAGTCGCATCAGCTGATGCTGCTGCTCTCCACGGGAGATCGTCGTGGGACACTCGTGGATTTCTGCGGACCAGGGAGTATATTGGTTGTTTGTTATTTTAATATTTTTTATAGATGACACTGGCTTCGGGGATCAAAGTGACAAGTGATGGTGAGTATGTACTCTGTTATACAGTTCACTGCGCACGGTAGACACAGGAACACTCAGGTCTTTGGAGATGGACTTGTAGCCTTGAGATTGCTCATGCTTCCTCACAATTTGGTTTCTCAAGTCCTCAGACAGTTCTTTGGTCTTCTTTCTTTTCTCCATGCTCAATGTACACACAAGGACACAGGACAGAGGTTGAGTCAACTTTAATCCATGTCAACTGGCTGCAAGTGTGATTTAGTTATTGCCAACACCTGTTAGGTGCCACAGGTAAGTTACAGGTGCTGTTAATTACACAAATTAGAGAAGCATCACATGATTTTTCGAACAGTGCCAATACTTTTGTCCACCCTCTTTTTTATGTTTGGTGTGGAATTATATCCAATTTGGCTTTAGGACAATTCTTTTTGTGTTTTTTCATTTAAGACAAATTAAATGAAGATAATAATAACAAAGAATTTGTGTTTGCAATCATTTTCAGGAAGAAACTGAGTATTTGACAGAATTGCAGGGGTGTCAATACTTTTGGCCACAACTGTAAAAGTGGTACTGCCATTTAGCGAGGTGCCGTGTGCCCAGTGACCGCCAGAGAGCGAGTCACCGTGCACTCCTTGACCATGAGTACAGCACACATGCGCAGTAGAGAGAGCCAGTTCATGCCACATGTTCAGTGTGTCTGTCTTCTAAAGCTAAGTTTTGCTCTGTTATTGTTCTATGAGATTTTGTCTGATTTGCTTAGTTTTGTGTTCAGGCAGCCCCGACTGGGGCTTTGCTGAATTTCCATTTTTGTCCCTGATCGGTTAAATCTCTTTTGCTCTGTCTTCAGAATATATCGGAGTGCTGATATAGGGATTTTGAAGTCTAGTGACTTCAGGGCCGTTTTTCCTATCAGACGTGTTGGGACATTTTTTGGTAGGGTTTTTGTGGATTGCAGCCAGCATCTTTTCTGTCCTTTCCTATCTAGTTAGTTGGGCCCCATCGTTTGCTCTGCCTTTCTTTCTGTCTGTGTTTTCACCGACAATACATGTTGGGGGCTGTCTATTGCTTTGGGGTCTGCTCTGGGGCAGTTTAGATTTCCCCTTTCTTTCTTTAGGCTTATTTAGTTCTTCGGCTGTGAAGAGGCGTCTAGGACCACCGTAGGAACGCTCCACGGCTACTGTTAGTTGTGAATAGGATCAGGGGTCTGCAATCCGCTAGCTACCAACCTCTCCGGTTTTCTGGACATAGCTTGCATTTTTGTTTTTTCCTCCGGTGACTCATTCATAACACATAAGTATCCATACAACCTCGGAGACCGGGCCCCGGCCTTGCGCTGAGAACCTATAGGCAGGGTTCCTCTTCCAACCCACAACTCCTCTCTGTTCTCTACTCCTTCGTTCCGTACTGTTCTTTCTCTCTCTAATGGAAGCTTAGGTTGCAGTTCTACATCTTTCTCCTTGTTCCTTTCCCATGCCAGCTGTCTCAGATCACTAAGGCAGCTGCAGCACTCCTCCTTCCTTCCCTCTTGGACCCATCCTCAGACTCTCCTGACTGACTGTCCTTCTTCTTTTGCCTGACCTCCCGCCAGACTGACCTGTAATCCTACAGTTTCCCACTCTTTTATGTATCTCAACTCCACCCACCTCCCAGCACATCTCGTGTTATAAAGCCAGGAACCACGAAAGGTGCTCTGCTACCCTCTAAGCATGAAGCCGCAATGTGGTCCTGCTGAACTATCCTGTGTGTGGGATGCAGATGTTGGAGTGAGGAAAGGAGTTCCCAACTTACCTAGGCGGTGGGGCACTACACCTTAGGAGAAGGTGCAGTACCTCTGTGGCAACAGCCTCAGGGGCGCCACACTTGCGTTCCATGGACTGGGGTGTGGACAACTGAACGCTGCGGTGGGACAAGGATGTGGACGTGCTTGTTAATGGTGCTAGTTGAGTTTTTGTGCAACTACAGATGCAGTGAAATTTAGAATTAGCCTGCACACTGTGAGAATTAAAGTGAGGGGCTGGGGTAATGGACCATATAGGCCCTAGACCAGGATAAGGCCGGGGACACACATGCAAGAAACTCATGATTCTCGTGCGAGTCTCTCGCATGAACACCGGGCACTGCCGCCGACACTCGGACCAGAGTGTGCAGTATGTATTTCTATGCAGCCGCAAGCTCTGGTCCGAATGCCAGCGGCAGTGCCGGGTGTTCATGCATAAATAGAAAAGATTTATTGGGGTTTTCACAAGGGAGCGATAATTTACAATGTGAGGAAGCAACTACAGTTGTTGATGTTTTCACCCCGCCGGGGTCTTAATCATAATGTTGCTCCATCATAATTAATTATTATTTTTATCATTCTATTTTATGTTTTGATTATTTTTTGTTTTTTTTGTATATAGCATTGCAATTTACCCCTTGGGGCTGTGGTACTACCTTATATACACCGACCCGTGTATAAGCCGACCCCCCTAATTTTGTCACAAAAAAACTTATTGACTCGCGTATAAGCCGAGGGTGCACAGTGAGTGGCCCCAGATAATGCTGCACAGTGAGTGGCCCTAGTTATGCTGCACAGTGAGTGGCCCCAGATAATGCTGCACAGTGAGTGGCCCCAGATAATGCTGCACAGTGAGTGGCCCCAGATAATGCTGCACAGTGAGTGGCCCCAGATAATGCTACACAGTGAGTGGCCCCAGATAATGCTACACAGTGAGTGGCCCCAGATAATGCTGCACAGTGAGTGGCCCCAGATAATGCTGCACAGTGAGTGGCCCCAGATAATGCTACACAGTGAGCGGTCCCAGATAATGCTGCACAGTGTGTGGCCCCAGATAATGCTGCACAGTGAGTGGCCCCAGATAATGCTGCACAGTGAGTGGCCCCAGATAATGCTGCACAGTGAGTGGCCCCAGATAATGATACACAGTGAGTGGCCCCAGATAATGCTGCACAGTGAGTGGACCCAGATAATGCTGCACAGTGAGAGGCCCATATAATGCTGCACAGTGAGTGGCCCCAGATAATGAGGACGGCGAGTGGCCCCAGATATTGCTACACAGTGAGTGGCCACAGATAATGCTGCACAGTGAGTGGCCCCAGATAATGCTGCACAGTGAGTGGCCCCAGATAATGCTGCACAGTGAGTGGCCCCAGTTATGCTGCACAGTGAGTGGCCCCAGATAATGCTGAACAGTGAGTGGCCCCAGATAATGCTACACAGTGAGTGGCCCCAGATAATGCTGCACAATGAGTGGCCCCAGTTATGCTGCACAGTGAGTGACCACAGATAATGCTGCACAGTGAGTGGCCCCAGTTATCTGCACAGTGAGTGGCCCCAGTTATGCTGCACAGTGAGTGGCCCCAGATAATGCTGCACAGTGAGTGGCCCCAGATAATGCTGTACAGTGACTGGCCCCAGATAATGCTGTACAGTGACTGGCCCCAGATAATGCTGCACAGTGACTGGCCCCAGATAATGCTGCACAGTGACTGGCCCCAGAAAATGCTGCACAGTGAGTGGCCCCAGATAATGCTGCACAGTGGGTGGCCCCAGATAATGCTGCACAGTGAGTGGCCACAGTTATGTTGCACAGTGAGTGGCCCCAGCTTTGCTGCACAGTGAGTGGCCCCAGTTATCTGCTGCCGCTGCCTCCGATACAAGAAAAAAAAACTGTATAGTCACCTACATAGTTACTACAGCCTGAGCCAAGTACTGCTGACTATCCAACAAGTTTGGGCATGTCAACTGAATGCAGGGAAAAAGAAACTAAACCAAAACTGAAACCAAGCTAGAAGTGTGGAATTAAAGGGGCAGTATGAACAAAATGTGGAGGCTATTAATAGTTTATACAATTAAGACATGCTGCTTTTAAACACCTACCTATTGCCATATAGTAAAACAAAAAAGATTTTTACTTACTTTGGGGTCCCCCCCTCACCCTGGCGTTAGATCGTTGCCCCTACTTTCGTCCGTGTAACTATGGGCGCACATGCACACTGCTCTCACTTCTCATTTTAATCGTGATTTATATTAAAAAAAAACCTTTTGATTTAAATCAGTGATTTAAATCATGATTAAAATCATGATTTAAATCGATCCGATTTAAATAGAAAAAAATCTTTTGATTTAAATCGTGATTTAAATCATGATTTAAATCGGCGTGATTTAAATCAATCCACCCTGAGCAGCACCCTTGTTCGTTGGGTGAATTGACCTTTTAAGGGAGCCCGACGTACTCACTAAATTGTCCCTATCCCTAAGTTTTTTTGGATGCAGATTGCTCTCACACGAGTGTTTTTTTGATTTGGAAAAGAAAGAAATGAGGATGGAGAATCAAAACTTTAAGGCTAAAAAATATACTCACACATATATACACCAACTGTATAGACACACATATAAATATTTATGGTGTATACATTAGGCTATAAGACCTGGAGACTGTTATTACACATGCTGCCACTAGGTTTATTTTCTTTTCTTTAAAAAAAAACAAAAAAAAAAAAACTGTCGCTGTCAGGAGTGGGATTCGAACCCACGCCTCCACGTGGTGACTGCAGACGCTGAACACGCTCCCTGGTGCACAACAGCTTGCACCTCCAGGGACCAGTACTGCTGCTGTCAAGGAGTGGGATTTGAACCCACGCCTCCACATGTGGTGACTGCAGACGCTTAACACGCTCCCTGGTGCACAACAGCTTGCACCTCCAGGGACCAGTACTGCTGCTGTCAGGAGTGGGATTCGAACCCACGCCTCCACGGGAGACTGCAACCTGAACACTGCCTTAGACCACTAGGCCATCCTGACTGCTGACATTGACATGCTCCCTGGTGACACAAGAGTTTGCACCACCAGGGACTTCAGTACAGATCTGCTGTCCAAATCAGACATTGGGGCCCCTGGTGGGACTTCTGGCAAAGCCAGAGGGGACATTGGGATGTCATTTGAAAGCTAATTACCAGACTGAGGTGAGGGAGCAGTTCTTGGGGCTGTGTGGTGCTCTGTTGGGCATTTGTGCACCCTCAAGCCTGCACCACAAGGACCACTTTTATCCATGGACAGCCAGGCTCTGACCCCCTGAATTCAAATTCCATTTGGAGCAGGGGGACAAGTGATGTTGCTGTATGTAGGTGGCCTCCTGGATGATGTTCCTGCCAAGCTTGATTTGCCTGACCCCTTCTGCAGAGTAGTTAAGGGGATTGAGAACCCCCAAGACTGCCCCAGACTGAAAATGTCTTTTCAAATCTGCTGTCCAAATCAGACATTGGGGCCTCTGGTAAAGCCAGAGGGGACATTGGGATGTCATTTGAAAGCTAATTACCAGCTTCTTTTTCATTACTTTAGTTCTGCAGACAGATGGTAAACGCCATTGTCTGTAAAGACCCCGTTACACACTGCGATATCGCTAGCAATATTTTTGAACCCCTCTCCATAATCTTTGAAAATTCTTGGAGAACAGGAGAAGTGCCAGAAGACTGGAGAAGAGCAAATGTTGTTCCTATCTTCAAAAAGGGGAAGAAGGTGGACCCAGGCAACTATAGGCCGGTGAGTCTGACTTCTATACCAGGAAAGATCTTTGAACAAATTATTAAACAACATGTATGTCAATACCTGGATAAGAATGAAGTGATTAAACAGAGTCAGCATGGGTTTCTAACTAATAAGTCATGTCAGACTAACTTAATTTCCTTCTATGACGGTATCACTGATTGGGTGGATCAAGGAAATGCTGTAGATATAGTATATCTTGACTTCAGCAAAGCATTTGACAAAGTCTCTCATACAATCCTTATTGAAAAAATGACTAAGTATGGAATGGACAAGGCAACTGTTAGGTGGATTCATAACTGGCTTAGTGATCGGACCCAAAGAGTGGTCGTAAATGGCTGCACATCCAGTTGGAAGAATGTCTCAAGTGGGGTACCACAGGGCTCTGTCCTGGGCCCTGTATTGTTCAACATCTTTATCAACGATTTAGATGAAGGAATTGAGGGTAAACTGATTAAATTTGCTGATGACACAAAGCTAGGAGGGATAGCTAATACTAGAGAAGAGAGAGAGGATTCAAAAAGATTTAAATAAACTGGAGAAGTGGGCAGCAACTAACAGAATGGTTTTTAACAGGGAGAAATGCAAAGTACTACATCTGGGCAATAAAAATGAAAAAAGCATATATAGAATGGGAGGAATAGGGCTAAGTGACAGCACATGTGAAAAAGACTTGGGTATACTAATAGATCACAGACTGAATATGAGTCAACAGTGTGATGCAGCAGCAAAAAAGGCAAATGCAATTCTAGGATGTATTAACAGAAGCATACAGTCTAGATCACGTGAAGTCATTATTTCCCTCTACTCCTCTTTGGTCAGACCTCATCTGGAATATTGTGTCCAGTTTTGGGCACCACATTTTAAAAAAGACATCAACAAACTGGAGCAAGTTCAGAAAAGAGCGACCAGAATGGTGACCGGTCTGCAAACCCTGTCTTATGAGGAAAGGTTGCAGGATTTGGGAATGTTTAGTTTGCAAAAGAGAAGACTGAGAGGAGACTTAATAGCTGTCTACAAATATCTAAAGGGCTGTCACATTTTAGAAGGATCAACTTTATTCTCATTTGCACAAGGAAAGACTAGAAGCAATGGGATGAAACTGAATGGGAAGAGACACAGATTAGATATTAGAAAAAACTTTTTGACAGTTAGAGTGATCAATGAGTGGAACAGGCTGCCACGAGAAGTGGTGAGTTCTCCTTCAATGGAAGTCTTCAAACAGAGGCTGGACAGACATCTGACTGGGATGATTTAGCGAATCCTGCTTTGAGCAGGGGGTTGGACCAGATGGCCCAGGAGGTCCCTTCCAACTCTACGATTCTATATTGCTGTAAAGTCACCGATTTTGTGACGTTGCAGCGATATTGCTAGCGATATCCCTGCATGTGATACTTACCTCCGACCGGCTCCCCCGCTGGTTATCACTGATCGCGCGAGAAGCTCCTGGTCCATTCCTCGTCGGCCACTTCCTGCTGGGCTTCCTGTGGCGCCCAGGGCGGGAGGACGCAGGATCGCCGCGTCTGACAGGTAAGTAGCGATCCCCGTCCCCAGCAATGTCGCTGGTGAGATCTGCCTGTGTAGCAGCTCACTAGCGACCACCTAGCGATGCACCAGCGATCCTGACCGCGTCATATCTCTAGTCGGGATCGCTGGTGCATCGCTAGGTGTAACGGTACCCTAAGTGTTACAATGAGTCACTTCTAACTGGCTAGATAGAAAAGTTGCAGACTCTGTAATCTCAGGATAAATTACCGTATTTTTCGGACTATAAGATGCAACGGACCATAAGAACACCCCAATTTTCAGTAGGAAAATAGGGGGAAAAAAAATAATGTGTCAAATGGGGGTCCGTCTTACAGTCCGAATTCAGCTTACCTGGGAAGGGATCTGGCACAGGTGAAGTAGTCACAGGGGTCATTCAGTGGTCCAGGCTCGTGCGGTGGCGGCTCTGTGCTAGGGCAGGTTGGTTGTGCTGGGGCAGCTGCGCTGGGGGAGAGGCAGCTGCGCTGAGGCAGGGGCAGCAGCAGCGCTGAGGCAGGGGCAGCAGCAGCGCTGAGGCAGGGGCAGCAGCAGCGCTGAGGCAGGGGCAGCAGCAGCGCTGAGGCAGGGGCAGCAGCAGCGCTGGGGCAGGGGCAGCAGCAGCGCTGGGGCAGGGGCAGCTGTGCTGGGGCAGGTGGGCTCTGTGGTGGTGGCAGCGGGCGGCGCTCTGCGGTGCGGTGGTGGCAGCGGGCTGTGCTCCGGCACAGGGACGGCGGCTCCGCCGCGATTTCTTCGCAGCCCGGAGGCCCCCGCACTTACCTTGCTGGCCGCCGCCATGTTGCAGTGGCCTCCGGGAGCATGGACGCCGGAAAGAATCTGCCGCAGACCTCAAAATTTGAAATCTCATTTTCAAAAGTGAGAGCCGGCTAATGGTGCCAAAAATGAGAGCAATAGCTTTAACAACCGGTTCCACCGAACCGGGGAGAACCCGCTGAATCCCACCCCTGGCTGCGCCCCGAGGGCTCATAGTGCTGCGCTGTGTGGAGTGGGATTCGAACCCACGCCTCCACGTGGTGACTGCAGACGCTGAACACGCTCCCTGGTGCACAACAGCTTGCACCTCCAGGGACCAGTACTGCTGCTGTCAGGAGTGGGATTCGAACCCACGCCTCTACGGGAGACTGCCCCGAGGGCTCATAGTGCTGCGCTGTGTGGTGCGGGGTGGGCAGGGTCAGCGCTGCGCCCCCAGGGCTCATAGTGCTCCGCTGTGTGGTGCGGGGTGGGTGGGGTCAGCGCTGCGCCCCCAGGGCTTATAGCGCTGCGCTGTGTGGTGCGGCGTGGGCGGGGTCAGCGCTGCACCCCCAGGGCTCATAGTGCTCCGCTGTGTGGTGCGGGGTCATCTCCCATCTCCTCCCTGGCTCTGTGCTGCTGTGTAAGATCGCTTAGTGGTGGGGGAGGGGCGGCAGTGACTGGCCGGTGGGCAGGGTCACTGTGCTATGGGAACCAAGATCCGGCCTGCATAGAAGGTGGAAGAGGGAGGAGTCGTGTGACACGCCGAGCTGCCTGTGACTCATCCCCTGGCTCGGGGGGCGGAGACAGCGCCGTGCAGCACACAAACAGTCTCTCCCTGGCTTGCAGTACAGTGAGGCTGGGGGATGGGCGGCCGGGCTCTGTGTCACGTGGCTCCGAGCCCACCCCCTGCTTTCTCGGTCTAACTGCAGCAACAATGACGTCACCTGAGCGCCAGATTTGAACCTTGGAGCTGCCGGCCGGTAACTGTATGCCTGTATGGGGTCAGCTGTGGGGGGAGGCAGGGGGTCCCTGCAGAGTGTATGGGGTCAGCTGTGGGGGGCACTGCGGGTAGACAGGGGGTCCCTGCAGAGTGTATGGGGTCAGCTGTGGGGGGCACTGCGGGTAGACAGGGGGTCCCTGCAGAGTGTATGGGGTCAGCTGTGGGGGGCACTGCGGGTAGACAGGGGGTCCCTGCAGAGTGTATGGGGTCAGCTGTGGGGGGTACTACGGGGGAGACAGGGGGTCCCTGCAGAGTGTTTGGGGTCAGCTGTGGGGGGCACTGCGTGGGAGACAGGGGGTCCCTGCAGGGGGAGGTGAGGACAGTGTATGGGCACAGCTGTGGGGGGCATGGCGGGGTACAGGCGTTCCCTGTGGGGTAGGGGAGGGTTAGGGGGGCTGTGTTGTCACTCTGCTGTGAACACTAATTATGAATGCAATATTTCCCTTATTAATTATTGTTTTTTTATTTCTCTGTCTCTCAGTAGGTAACACTTGGGGCAGTCGCCCGCTCTCTGTGTGTCTGCTGGCAATATACGCTCGTAGAAAAAGGGGTTAATGTACCAGTACAATTCATAGGACTTAATTTTTATTCTATGTCAAAATTCAATAATTTCCTTTTCCCTTTTTTTTCCAATAGGTAACAAGGCATCGTGGACACTAAACTGGCTCAAGAACTGGCGGGACAAGGACACCAAGTTTGCCTAATGGACGACATCGCTATGGAGGAACACAGCTCTCCGGCCACCATCATCATGTGGAGCAGCTAAGCCTCTTCATCCTCGGTTTGGGTAAGTGACAATCCATGTATGTATGGTCTAAGGAGCGGTCATGGCACATGTACATACATGTATGTGTAAACATGTATATACAGTCAGCTGTCATGGCACTCGGGAAGTCACACCAGGGGGCTGTGTGGCCCTGTAGGCCTCTACACCACCACACAGCCTCCCGCAACCCGCTCTACAGCACCACACAGCCTCCCGCAGCCCCGTCTACACCACCACACTTCCTCCTCCAGCCTCTGTCTCCCCCCTCCAGTCCCTGACGCCCCCCCCTCCAGCCTCCTTCCTAATTTAGAGCTTTTGGTTTTTTTTATCAGCATAAATTGTCATTTAAGAAACGATTGTCCATTCAAGAAGAGATTTGTGTTGGCAGATTATCCTAGGAAAGCGTGTTAGATGATAATCGTGCTGCCCATCTCACCCGACGAGCAAGCAGCACCAGGGTGGATAAAAATCTTGAATTTTTTAAAAAAATCAAAAAAATCAGATTTTTTTGATTTAAATCATTTGATTGCAGTTTTCATAATGTGATTTCAAACGGCAAACAAGTCCTTGGATATCCTTTTGACAGTATTTGCACTTTGCTCTTGCACCTTTCTTTCCAAGATCTGCTGCTGGCATCTCAACAAAATGAACCCAAATAGGGTCTCTCTTACGACCTGCTGCCATGGCTCACACAGATCACTTATGAAGTTTGATTGTTACTACAGCCTGAGCCAAGCACTGCTGATGTTACTACAGCCTGAGCCAAGTACTGCTGACTATCCAACAAGTTTGGGCATGTCAACTGAATGCAGGGAAAAAGAAACTAAACCAAAACTGAAACCAAGCTAGAAGTGTGGAATTAAAGGGGCAGTATGAACAAAATGTGGAGGCTATTAATAGTTTATACAATTAAGACATGCTGCTTTTAAACACCTACCTATTGCCATATAGTAAAACAAAAAAGATTTTTACTTACTTTGGGGTCCCCCCCTCACCCTGGCGTTAGATCGTTGCCCCTACTTTCGTCCGTGTAACTATGGGCGCACATGCACACTGCTCTCACTTCTCATTTTAATCGTGATTTATATTAAAAAAAAAACCTTTTGATTTAAATCAGTGATTTAAATCATGATTAAAATCATGATTTAAATCGATCCGATTTAAATAGAAAAAAATCTTTTGATTTAAATCGTGATTTAAATCATGATTTAAATCGGCGTGATTTAAATCAATCCACCCTGAGCAGCACCCTTGTTCGTTGGGTGAATTGACCTTTTAAGGGAGCCCGACGTACTCACTAAATTGTCCCTATCCCTAAGTTTTTTTGGATGCAGATTGCTCTCACACGAGTGTTTTTTTGATTTGGAAAAGAAAGAAATGAGGATGGAGAATCAAAACTTTAAGGCTAAAAAATATACTCACACATATATACACCAACTGTATAGACACACATATAAATATTTATGGTGTATACATTAGGCTATAAGACCTGGAGACTGTTATTACACATGCTGCCACTAGGTTTCTTTTCTTTAAAAAAAAACAAAAAAAAAAAAACTGTCGCTGTCAGGAGTGGGATTCGAACCCACGCCTCCACGTGGTGACTGCAGACGCTGAACACGCTCCCTGGTGCACAACAGCTTGCACCTCCAGGGACCAGTACTGCTGCTGTCAAGGAGTGGGATTTGAACCCACGCCTCCACATGTGGTGACTGCAGACGGTTAACACGCTCCCTGGTGCGCAACAGCTTGCACCTCCAGGGACCAGTACTGCTGCTGTCAGGAGTGGGATTCGAACCCACGCCTCCACGGGAGACTGTTATTACACATGCTGCCACTAGGTTTATTTTCTTTTCTTTAAAAAAAAACAAAAAAAAAAAACTGTCGCTGTCAGGAGTGGGATTCGAACCCACGCCTCCACGTGGTGACTGCAGACGCTGAACACGCTCCCTGGTGCACAACAGCTTGCACCTCCAGGGACCAGTACTGCTGCTGTCAAGGAGTGGGATTTGAACCCACGCCTCCACATGTGGTGACTGCAGACGCTTAACACGCTCCCTGGTGCACAACAGCTTGCACCTCCAGGGACCAGTACTGCTGCTGTCAGGAGTGGGATTCGAACCCACGCCTCCACGGGAGACTGCAACCTGAACACAGTGCCTTAGACCACTAGGCCATCCTGACTGCTGACATTGACATGCTCCCTGGTGACACAAGAGTTTGCACCACCAGGGACTTCAGTACAGATCTGCTGTCCAAATCAGACATTGGGGCCCCTGGTGGGACTTCTGGCAAAGCCAGAGGGGACATTGGGATGTCATTTGAAAGCTAATTACCAGACTGAGGTGAGGGAGCAGTTCTTGGGGCTGTGTGGTGCTCTGTTGGGCATTTGTGCACCCTCAAGCCTGCACCACAAGGACCACTTTTATCCATGGACAGCCAGGCTCTGACCCCCTGAATTCAAATTCCATTTGGAGCAGGGGGACAAGTGATGTTGCTGTATGTAGGTGGCCTCCTGGATGATGTTCCTGCCAAGCTTGATTTGCCTGACCCCTTCTGCAGAGTAGTTAAGGGGATTGAGAACCCCCAAGACTGCCCCAGACTGAAAATGTCTTTTCAAATCTGCTGTCCAAATCAGACATTGGGGCCTCTGGTAAAGCCAGAGGGGACATTGGGATGTCATTTGAAAGCTAATTACCAGCTTCTTTTTCATTACTTTAGTTCTGCAGACAGATGGTAAACGCCATTGTCTGTAAAGACCCCGTTACACACTGCGATATCGCTAGCAATATTTTTTAACCCCTCTCCATAATCTTTGAAAATTCTTGGAGAACAGGAGAAGTGCCAGAAGACTGGAGAAGAGCAAATGTTGTTCCTATCTTCAAAAAGGGGAAGAAGGTGGACCCAGGCAACTATAGGCCGGTGAGTCTGACTTCTATACCAGGAAAGATCTTTGAACAAATTATTAAACAACATGTATGTCAATACCTGGATAAGAATGAAGTGATTAAACAGAGTCAGCATGGGTTTCTAACTAATAAGTCATGTCAGACTAACTTAATTTCCTTCTATGACGGTATCACTGATTGGGTGGATCAAGGAAATGCTGTAGATATAGTATATCTTGACTTCAGCAAAGCATTTGACAAAGTCTCTCATACAATCCTTATTGAAAAAATGACTAAGTATGGAATGGACAAGGCAACTGTTAGGTGGATTCATAACTGGCTTAGTGATCGGACCCAAAGAGTGGTCGTAAATGGCTGCACATCCAGTTGGAAGAATGTCTCAAGTGGGGTACCACAGGGCTCTGTCCTGGGCCCTGTATTGTTCAACATCTTTATCAACGATTTAGATGAAGGAATTGAGGGTAAACTGATTAAATTTGCTGATGACACAAAGCTAGGAGGGATAGCTAATACTAGAGAAGAGAGAGAGAGGATTCAAAAAGATTTAAATAAACTGGAGAAGTGGGCAGCAACTAACAGAATGGTTTTTAACAGGGAGAAATGCAAAGTACTACATCTGGGCAATAAAAATGAAAAAAGCATATATAGAATGGGAGGAATAGGGCTAAGTGACAGCACATGTGAAAAAGACTTGGGTATACTAATAGATCACAGACTGAATATGAGTCAACAGTGTGATGCAGCAGCAAAAAAGGCAAATGCAATTCTAGGATGTATTAACAGAAGCATACAGTCTAGATCACGTGAAGTCATTATTTCCCTCTACTCCTCTTTGGTCAGACCTCATCTGGAATATTGTGTCCAGTTTTGGGCACCACATTTTAAAAAAGACATCAACAAACTGGAGCAAGTTCAGAAAAGAGCGACCAGAATGGTGACCGGTCTGCAAACCCTGTCTTATGAGGAAAGGTTGCAGGATTTGGGAATGTTTAGTTTGCAAAAGAGAAGACTGAGAGGAGACTTAATAGCTGTCTACAAATATCTAAAGGGCTGTCACATTGTAGAAGGATCAACTTTATTCTCATTTGCACAAGGAAAGACTAGAAGCAATGGGATGAAACTGAATGGGAAGAGACACAGATTAGATATTAGAAAAAACTTTTTGACAGTTAGAGTGATCAATGAGTGGAACAGGCTGCCACGAGAAGTGGTGAGTTCTCCTTCAATGGAAGTCTTCAAACAGAGGCTGGACAGACATCTGACTGGGATGATTTAGCGAATCCTGCTTTGAGCAGGGGGTTGGACCAGATGGCCCAGGAGGTCCCTTCCAACTCTACGATTCTATGATTCTATATTGCTGTAAAGTCACCGATTTTGTGACGTTGCAGCGATATTGCTAGCGATATCCCTGCATGTGATACTTACCTCCGACCGGCTCCCCCGCTGGTTATCACTGATCGCGCGAGAAGCTCCTGGTCCATTCCTCGTCGGCCACTTCCTGCTGGGCTTCCTGTGGCGCCCAGGGCGGGAGGACGCAGGATCGCCGCGTCTGACAGGTAAGTAGCGATCCCCGTCCCCAGCAATGTCGCTGGTGAGATCTGCCTGTGTAGCAGCTCACTAGCGACCACCTAGCGATGCACCAGCGATCCTGACCGCGTCATATCGCTAGTCGGGATCGCTGGTGCATCGCTAGGTGTAACGGTACCCTAAGTGTTACAATGAGTCACTTCTAACTGGCTAGATAGAAAAGTTGCAGACTCTGTAATCTCAGGATAAATTACCGTATTTTTCGGACTATAAGATGCAACGGACCATAAGAACACCCCAATTTTCAGTAGGAAAATAGGGGGAAAAAAAATAATGTGTCAAATGGGGGTCCGTCTTACAGTCCGAATTCAGCTTACCTGGGAAGGGATCTGGCACAGGTGAAGTAGTCACAGGGGTCATTCAGTGGTCCAGGCTCGTGCGGTGGCGGCTCTGTGCTAGGGCAGGTTGGTTGTGCTGGGGCAGCAGCAGCGCTGAGGCAGGGGGGGCAGCAGCAGCGCTGAGGCAGGGGGGGCAGCAGCAGCGCTGAGGCAGGGGGGGCAGCAGCAGCGCTGAGGCAGGGGGGGCAGCAGCAGCGCTGAGGCAGGGGGGGCAGCAGCAGCGCTGAGGCAGGGGCAGCAGCAGCGCTGAGGCAGGGGCAGCAGCAGCGCTGAGGCAGGGGCAGCAGCAGCGCTGAGGCAGGGGCAGCAGCAGCGCTGAGGCAGGGGCAGCAGCAGCGCTGAGGCAGGGGCAGCAGCAGCGCTGAGGCAGGGGGCGGCGCTCTGCGGTGCGGTGGTGGCAGCGGGCTGTGCTCCGGTACAGGGACGGCGGCTCCGCGGCGATTTCTTCGCAGCCCGGAAGCCCCCGCACTTCCCTTGCTGGCCGCCGCCATGTTGCATTGGCCTCTGGGAGCAAGAACGCCGGAAAGAATCTGCCGCAGACCTCAAAATTTGAAATCTCATTTTCAAAAGTGAGAGCCGGCTAATGGTGCCAAAAATGAGAGCAATAGCTTTAACAACCGGTTCCACCGAACCGGGGAGAACCCGCTGAATCCCACCCCTGGCTGCGCCCCGAGGGCTCATAGTGCTGCGCTGTGTGGAGTGGGATTCGAACCCACGCCTCCACGTGGTGACTGCAGACGCTGAACACGCTCCCTGGTGCACAACAGCTTGCACCTCCAGGGACCAGTACTGCTGCTGTCAGGAGTGGGATTCGAACCCACGCCTCTACGGGAGACTGCCCCGAAGGCTCATAGTGCTGCGCTGTGTGGTGCGGGGTGGGCAGGGTCAGCGCTGCGCCCCCAGGGCTCATAGTGCTCCGCTGTGTGGTGCGGGGTGGGTGGGGTCAGCGCTGCGCCCCCAGGGCTTATAGCGCTGCGCTGTGTGGTGCGGCGTGGGCGGGGTCAGCGCTGCACCCCCAGGGCTCATAGTGCTCCGCTGTGTGGTGCGGGGTCATCTCCCATCTCCTCCCCGACTCTGTGCTGCTGTGTAAGATCGCTTAGTGGTGGGGGAGGGGCGGCAGTGACTGGCCGGTGGGCAGGGTCACTGTACTATGGGGACCAAGATCCGGCCTGCATAGAAGGTGGAAGAGGGAGGAGTCGTGTGACACGCCGAGCTGCCTGTGACTCATCCCCTGGCTCGGGGGGGCGGAGTCAGCGCCGTGCAGCACACAAACAGTCTCTCCCTGGCTTGCAGTACAGTGAGGCTGGGGGATGGGCGGCCGGGCTCTGTGTCACGTGGCTCCGAGCCCACCCCGCTTTCTCGGTCTAACTGCAGCAACAATGACGTCACCTGAGCGCCAGATTTGAACCTTGGAGCTGCCGGCCGGTAACTGTATGCCTGTATGGGGTCAGCTGTGGGGGGAGGCAGGGGGTCCCTGCAGAGTGTATGGGGTCAGCTGTGGGGGGCACTGCGGGTAGACAGGGGGTCCCTGCAGAGTGTATGGGGTCAGCTGTGGGGGGCACTACGGGGGAGACAGGGGGTCCCTGCAGAGTGTATGGGGTCAGCTGTGGGGGGCACTGCGTGGGAGACAGGGGGTCCCTGCAGAGTGTTTGGGGTCAGCTGTGGGGGGCACTGCGTGGGAGACAGGTGGTCCCTGCAGGGGGAGGTGAGGACAGTGTATGGGCACAGCTGTGGGGGGGCATGGCGGGGTACAGGCGTTCCCTGTGGGGTAGGGGAGGGTTAGGGGGGCTGTGTTGTCACTCTGCTGTGAACACTAATTATGAATGCAATATTTCCCTTATTAATTATTGTTTTTTTATTTCTCTGTCTCTCAGTAGGTAACACTTGGGGCAGTCGCCCGCTCTCTGTGTGTCTGCTGGCAATATACGCTCGTAGAAAAAGGGGTTAATGTACCAGTACAATTCATAGGACTTTATTTTTATTCTATGTCAAAATTCAATAATTTCCTTTTCCCTTTTTTTTCCAATAGGTAACAAGGCATCGTGGACATTAAACTGGCTCAAGAACTGGCGGGACAAGGACACCAAGTTTGCCTAATGGACGACATCGCTATGGAGGAACACAGCTCTCCGGCCACCATCATCATGTGGAGCAGCTAAGCCTCTTCATCCTCGGTTTGGGTAAGTGACAATCCATGTATGTATGGTCTAAGGAGCGGTCATGGCACATGTACATACATGTATGTGTAAACATGTATATACAGTCAGCTGTCATGGCACTCGGGAAGTCACACCAGGGGGCTGTGTGGCCCTGTAGGCCTCTACACCACCACACAGCCTCCCGCAACCCGCTCTACAGCACCACACAGCCTCTCGCAGCCCCGTCTACACCACCACACTTCCTCCTCCAGCCTCTGTCTCCCCCCTCCAGTCCCTGACGCCCCCCCCTCCAGCCTCCTTCCTAATTTAGAGCTTTTGGTTTTTTTTATCAGCATAAATTGTCATTTAAGAAACGATTGTCCATTCAAGAAGAGATTTGTGTTGGCAGATTATCCTAGGAAAGCGTGTTAGATGATAATAATCGTGCTGCCCATCTCACCCGACGAGCAAGCAGCACCAGGGTGGATAAAAATCTTGAATTTTTTAAAAAAAAATCAAAAAAATCAGATTTTTTTGATTTAAATCAGATTTTTTTGATTTAAATCAGATTTTTTTGATTTAAATCAGATTTTTTTGATTTAAATCATTTGATTGCAGTTTTCATAATGTGATTTCAAACGGCAAACAAGTCCTTGGATATCCTTTTGACAGTATTTGCACTTTGCTCTTGCACCTTTCTTTCCAAGATCTGCTGCTGGCATCTCAACAAAATGAACCCAAATAGGGTCTCTCTTACGACCTGCTGCCATGGCTCACACAGATCACTTATGAAGTTTGATTGTTACTACAGCCTGAGCCAAGCACTGCTGATGTTACTACAGCCTGAGCCAAGTACTGCTGACTATCCAACAAGTTTGGGCATGTCAACTGAATGCAGGGAAAAAGAAACTAAACCAAAACTGAAACCAAGCTAGAAGTGTGGAATTAAAGGGGCAGTATGAACAAAATGTGGAGGCTATTAATAGTTTATACAATTAAGACATGCTGCTTTTAAACACCTACCTATTGCCATATAGTAAAACAAAAAAGATTTTTACTTACTTTGGGGTCCCCCCCTCACCCTGGCGTTAGATCGTTGCCCCTACTTTCGTCCGTGTAACTATGGGCGCACATGCACACTGCTCTCACTTCTCATTTTAATCGTGATTTATATTAAAAAAAAACCTTTTGATTTAAATCAGTGATTTAAATCATGATTAAAATCATGATTTAAATCGATCCGATTTAAATAGAAAAAAATCTTTTGATTTAAATCGTGATTTAAATCATGATTTAAATCGGCGTGATTTAAATCAATCCACCCTGAGCAGCACCCTTGTTCGTTGGGTGAATTGACCTTTTAAGGGAGCCCGACGTACTCACTAAATTGTCCCTATCCCTAAGTTTTTTTGGATGCAGATTGCTCTCACACGAGTGTTTTTTTGATTTGGAAAAGAAAGAAATGAGGATGGAGAATCAAAACTTTAAGGCTAAAAAATATACTCACACATATATACACCAACTGTATAGACACACATATAAATATTTATGGTGTATACATTAGGCTATAAGACCTGGAGACTGTTATTACACATGCTGCCACTAGGTTTCTTTTCTTTAAAAAAAAACAAAAAAAAAAAAACTGTCGCTGTCAGGAGTGGGATTCGAACCCACGCCTCCACGTGGTGACTGCAGACGCTGAACACGCTCCCTGGTGCACAACAGCTTGCACCTCCAGGGACCAGTACTGCTGCTGTCAAGGAGTGGGATTTGAACCCACGCCTCCACATGTGGTGACTGCAGACGCTTAACACGCTCCCTGGTGCGCAACAGCTTGCACCTCCAGGGACCAGTACTGCTGCTGTCAGGAGTGGGATTCGAACCCACGCCTCCACGGGAGACTGTTATTACACATGCTGCCACTAGGTTTATTTTCTTTTCTTTAAAAAAAAAAACTGTCGCTGTCAGGAGTGGGATTCGAACCCACGCCTCCACGTGGTGACTGCAGACGCTGAACACGCTCCCTGGTGCACAACAGCTTGCACCTCCAGGGACCAGTACTGCTGCTGTCAAGGAGTGGGATTTGAACCCACGCCTCCACATGTGGTGACTGCAGACGCTTAACACGCTCCCTGGTGCACAACAGCTTGCACCTCCAGGGACCAGTACTGCTGCTGTCAGGAGTGGGATTCGAACCCACGCCTCCACGGGAGACTGCAACCTGAACACAGTGCCTTAGACCACTAGGCCATCCTGACTGCTGACATTGACATGCTCCCTGGTGACACAAGAGTTTGCACCACCAGGGACTTCAGTACAGATCTGCTGTCCAAATCAGACATTGGGGCCCCTGGTGGGACTTCTGGCAAAGCCAGAGGGGACATTGGGATGTCATTTGAAAGCTAATTACCAGACTGAGGTGAGGGAGCAGTTCTTGGGGCTGTGTGGTGCTCTGTTGGGCATTTGTGCACCCTCAAGCCTGCACCACAAGGACCACTTTTATCCATGGACAGCCAGGCTCTGACCCCCTGAATTCAAATTCCATTTGGAGCAGGGGGACAAGTGATGTTGCTGTATGTAGGTGGCCTCCTGGATGATGTTCCTGCCAAGCTTGATTTGCCTGACCCCTTCTGCAGAGTAGTTAAGGGGATTGAGAACCCCCAAGACTGCCCCAGACTGAAAATGTCTTTTCAAATCTGCTGTCCAAATCAGACATTGGGGCCTCTGGTAAAGCCAGAGGGGACATTGGGATGTCATTTGAAAGCTAATTACCAGCTTCTTTTTCATTACTTTAGTTCTGCAGACAGATGGTAAACGCCATTGTCTGTAAAGACCCCGTTACACACTGCGATATCGCTAGCAATATTTTTGAACCCCTCTCCATAATCTTTGAAAATTCTTGGAGAACAGGAGAAGTGCCAGAAGACTGGAGAAGAGCAAATGTTGTTCCTATCTTCAAAAAGGGGAAGAAGGTGGACCCAGGCAACTATAGGCCGGTGAGTCTGACTTCTATACCAGGAAAGATCTTTGAACAAATTATTAAACAACATGTATGTCAATACCTGGATAAGAATGAAGTGATTAAACAGAGTCAGCATGGGTTTCTAAATAATAAGTCATGTCAGACTAACTTAATTTCCTTCTATGACGGTATCACTGATTGGGTGGATCAAGGAAATGCTGTAGATATAGTATATCTTGACTTCAGCAAAGCATTTGACAAAGTCTCTCATACAATCCTTATTGAAAAAATGACTAAGTATGGAATGGACAAGGCAACTGTTAGGTGGATTCATAACTGGCTTAGTGATCGGACCCAAAGAGTGGTCGTAAATGGCTGCACATCCAGTTGGAAGAATGTCTCAAGTGGGGTACCACAGGGCTCTGTCCTGGGCCCTGTATTGTTCAACATCTTTATCAACGATTTAGATGAAGGAATTGAGGGGAAACTGATTAAATTTGCTGATGACACAAAGCTAGGAGGGATAGCTAATACTAGAGAAGAGAGAGAGAGGATTCAAAAAGATTTAAATAAACTGGAGAAGTGGGCAGCAACTAACAGAATGGTTTTTAACAGGGAGAAATGCAAAGTACTACATCTGGGCAATAAAAATGAAAAAAGCATATATAGAATGGGAGGAATAGGGTTAAGTGACAGCACATGTGAAAAAGACTTGGGTATACTAATAGATCACAGACTGAATATGAGTCAACAGTGTGATGCAGCAGCAAAAAAGGCAAATGCAATTCTAGGATGTATTAACAGAAGCATACAGTCTAGATCACGTGAAGTCATTATTTCCCTCTACTCCTCTTTGGTCAGACCTCATCTGGAATATTGTGTCCAGTTTTGGGCACCACATTTTAAAAAAGACATCAACAAACTGGAGCAAGTTCAGAAAAGAGCGACCAGAATGGTGACCGGTCTGCAAACCCTGTCTTATGAGGAAAGGTTGCAGGATTTGGGAATGTTTAGTTTGCAAAAGAGAAGACTGAGAGGAGACTTAATAGCTGTCTACAAATATCTAAAGGGCTGTCACATTGTAGAAGGATCAACTTTATTCTCATTTGCACAAGGAAAGACTAGAAGCAATGGGATGAAACTGAATGAGAAGAGACACAGATTAGATATTAGAAAAAACTTTTTGACAGTTAGAGTGATCAATGAGTGGAACAGGCTGCCACGAGAAGTGGTGAGTTCTCCTTCAATGGAAGTCTTCAAACAGAGGCTGGACAGACATCTGACTGGGATGATTTAGCGAATCCTGCTTTGAGCAGGGGGTTGGACCAGATGGCCCAGGAGGTCCCTTCCAACTCTACGATTCTATGATTCTATATTGCTGTAAAGTCACCGATTTTGTGACGTTGCAGCGATATTGCTAGCGATATCCCTGCATGTGATACTTACCTCCGACCGGCTCCCCCGCTGGTTATCACTGATCGCGCGAGAAGCTCCTGGTCCATTCCTCGTCGGCCACTTCCTGCTGGGCTTCCTGTGGCGCCCAGGGCGGGAGGACGCAGGATCGCCGCGTCTGACAGGTAAGTAGCGATCCCCGTCCCCAGCAATGTCGCTGGTGAGATCTGCCTGTGTAGCAGCTCACTAGCGACCACCTAGCGATGCACCAGCGATCCTGACCGCGTCATATCGCTAGTCGGGATCGCTGGTGCATCGCTAGGTGTAACGGTACCCTAAGTGTTACAATGAGTCACTTCTAACTGGCTAGATAGAAAAGTTGCAGACTCTGTAATCTCAGGATAAATTACCGTATTTTTCGGACTATAAGATGCAACGGACCATAAGAACACCCCAATTTTCAGTAGGAAAATAGGGGGAAAAAAAATAATGTGTCAAATGGGGGTCCGTCTTACAGTCCGAATTCAGCTTACCTGGGAAGGGATCTGGCACAGGTGAAGTAGTCACAGGGGTCATTCAGTGGTCCAGGCTCGTGCGGTGGCGGCTCTGTGCTAGGGCAGGTTGGTTGTGCTGGGGCAGCTGCGCTGGGGGAGAGGCAGCAGCGCTGAGGCAGGGGCAGCAGCAGCAGCGCTGGGGCAGGGGCAGCAGCAGCAGCGCTGGGGCAGGGGCAGCAGCAGCAGCGCTGAGGCAGGGGCAGCAGCAGCAGCGCTGAGGCAGGGGCAGCAGCAGCAGCGCTGAGGCAGGGGCAGCAGCAGCGCTGAGGCAGGGGCAGCAGCGCTGAGGCAGGGGCAGCAGCGCTGAGGCAGGGGCAGCAGCGCTGAGGCAGGGGCAGCAGCGCTGAGGCAGGGGCAGCAGCAGCAGCGCTGAGGCAGGGGGAGCAGCAGCAGCGCTGAGGCAGGGGCAGCAGCAGCAGCGCTGAGGCAGGGGCAGCAGCAGCAGCGCTGAGGCAGGGGCAGCAGCAGCAGCGCTGAGGCAGGGGCAGCAGCAGCAGCGCTGAGGCAGGGGCAGCAGCAGCAGCGCTGAGGCAGGGGCAGCAGCAGCAGCGCTGAGGCAGGGGCAGCAGCAGCGCTGAGGCAGGGGCAGCAGCAGCGCTGAGGCAGGGGCAGCAGCAGCGCTGAGGCAGGGGCAGCAGCAGCGCTGAGGCAGGGGCAGCAGCTGCGCTGGGGCAGGGGCAGCAGCTGCGCTGGGGCAGGTGGGCTCTGTGGTGGTGGCAGCGGGCGGCGCTCTGCGGTGCGGTGGTGGCAGCGGGCTGTGCTCCGGTACAGGGACGGCGGCTCCGCCGCGATTTCTTCGCAGCCCGGAGGCCCCCGCACTTCCCTTGCTGGCCGCCGCCATGTTGCAGTGGCCTCCGGGAGCATGGACGCCGGAAAGAATCTGCCGCAGACCTCAAAATTTGAAATCTCATTTTCAAAAGTGAGAGCCGGCTAATGGTGCCAAAAATGAGAGCAATAGCTTTAACAACCGGTTCCACCGAACCGGGGAGAACCCGCTGAATCCCACCCCTGGCTGCGCCCCGAGGGCTCATAGTGCTGCGCTGTGTGGAGTGGGATTCGAACCCACGCCTCCACGTGGTGACTGCAGACGCTGAACACGCTCCCTGGTGCGCAACAGCTTGCACCTCCAGGGACCAGTACTGCTGCTGTCAGGAGTGGGATTCGAACCCACGCCTCTACGGGAGACTGCCCCGAGGGCTCATAGTGCTGCGCTGTGTGGTGCGGGGTGGGCAGGGTCAGCGCTGCGCCCCCAGGGCTCATAGTGCTCCGCTGTGTGGTGCGGTGTGGGTGGGGTCAGCGCTGCGCCCCCAGGGCTTATAGCGCTGCGCGGTGCGGCGTGGGCGGGGTCAGCGCTGCACCCCCAGGGCTCATAGTGCTCCGCTGTGTGGTGCGGGGTCATCTCCCATCTCCTCCCTGGCTCTGTGCTGCTGTGTAAGATCGCTTAGTGGTGGGGGAGGGGCGGCAGTGACTGGCCGGTGGGCAGGGTCACTGTGCTATGGGAACCAAGATCCGGCCTGCATAGAAGGTGGAAGAGGGAGGAGTCGTGTGACACGCCGAGCTGCCTGTGACTCATCCCCTGGCTCGGGGGGCGGAGTCAGCGCCGTGCAGCACACAAACAGTCTCTCCCTGGCTTGCAGTACAGTGAGGCTGGGGGATGGGCGGCCGGGCTCTGTGTCACGTGGCTCCGAGCCCACCCCCTGCTTTCTCGGTCTAACTGCAGCAACAATGACGTCACCTGAGCGCCAGATTTGAACCTTGGAGCTGCCGGCCGGTAACTGTATGCCTGTATGGGGTCAGCTGTGGGGGGAGGCAGGGGGTCCCTGCAGAGTGTATGGGGTCAGCTGTGGGGGGCACTGCGGGTAGACAGGGGGTCCCTGCAGAGTGTATGGGATCAGCTGTGGGGGGCACTACGGGGGAGACAGGGGGTCCCTGCAGAGTGTATGGGGTCAGCTGTGGGGGGCACTGCGTGGGAGACAGGGGGTCCCTGCAGAGTGTTTGGGGTCAGCTGTGGGGGGCACTGCGTGGGAGACAGGTGGTCCCTGCAGGGGGAGGTGAGGACAGTGTATGGGCACAGCTGTGGGGGGCATGGCGGGGTACAGGCGTTCCCTGTGGGGTAGGGGAGGGTTAGGGGGGCTGTGTTGTCACTCTGCTGTGAACACTAATTATGAATGCAATATTTCCCTTATTAATTATTGTTTTTTTATTTCTCTGTCTCTCAGTAGGTAACACTTGGGGCAGTCTCCCGCTCTCTGTGTGTCTGCTGGCAATATACGCTCGTAGAAAAAGGGGTTAATGTACCAGTACAATTCATAGGACTTTATTTTTATTCTATGTCAAAATTCAATAATTTCCTTTTCCCTTTTTTTTCCAATAGGTAACAAGGCATCGTGGACACTAAACTGGCTCAAGAACTGGCGGGACAAGGACACCAAGTTTGCCTAATGGACGACATCGCTATGGAGGAACACAGCTCTCCGGCCACCATCATCATGTGGAGCAGCTAAGCCTCTTCATCCTCGGTTTGGGTAAGTGACAATCCATGTATGTATGGTCTAAGGAGCGGTCATGGCACATGTACATACATGTATGTGTAAACATGTATATACAGTCAGCTGTCATGGCACTCGGGAAGTCACACCAGGGGGCTGTGTGGCCCTGTAGGCCTCTACACCACCACACAGCCTCCCGCAACCCGCTCTACAGCACCACACAGCCTCCCGCAGCCCCGTCTACACCACCACACTTCCTCCTCCAGCCTCTGTCTCCCCCCTCCAGTCCCTGACGCCCCCCCCTCCAGCCTCCATCCTAATTTAGAGCTTTTGGGTTTTTTTATCAGCATAAATTGTCATTTAAGAAACGATTGTCCATTCAAGAAGAGATTTGTGTTGGCAGATTATCCTAGGAAAGCGTGTTAGATGATAATAATCGTGCTGCCCATCTCACCCGACGAGCAAGCAGCACCCTTGTTCGTTGGGTGAATTGACCTTTTAAGGGAGCCCGACGTACTCACTAAATTGTCCCTATCCCTAAGTTTTTTTGGATGCAGATTGCTCTCACACGAGTGTTTTTTTGATTTGGAAAAGAAAGAAATGAGGATGGAGAATCAAAACTTTAAGGCTAAAAAATATACTCACACATATATACACCAACTGTATAGACACACATATAAATATTTATGGTGTATACATTAGGCTATAAGACCTGGAGACTGTTATTACACATGCTGCCACTAGGTTTCTTTTCTTTTCTTTAAAAAAAAAAAGATGCAACGGACCATAAGAACACCCCAATTTTCAGTAGGAAAATAGGGGGAAAAAAAATAATGTGTCAAATGGGGGTCCGTCTTACAGTCCGAATTCAGCTTACCTGGGAAGGGATCTGGCACAGGTGAAGTAGTCACAGGGGTCATTCAGTGGTCCAGGCTCGTGCGGTGGCGGCTCTGTGCTAGGGCAGGTTGGTTGTGCTGGGGCAGCTGCGCTGGGGGAGAGGCAGCTGCGCTGGGGGAGAGGCAGCTGCGCTGGGGCAGCTGCGCTGAGGCAGGGGCAGCAGCAGCGCTGGGGCAGGGGCAGCTGGGCAGGGGCAGCTGTGCTGGGGCAGGTGGGCTCTGTGGTGGTGGCAGCGGGCGGCGCTCTGCGGTGCGGTGGTGGCAGCGGGCTGTGCTCCGGTACAGGGACGGCGGCTCCGTCGCGATTTCTTCGCAGCCCGGAGGCTGTGGGGGGGAGACAGGGGGTCCCTGCAGAGTGTATGGGGTCAGCTGTGGGGGGCACTGCGGGTAGACAGGGGGTCCCTGCAGAGTGTATGGGGTCAGCTGTGGGGGGCACTACGGAGGAGACAGGGGGTCCCTGCAGAGTGTATGGGGTCAGCTGTGGGGGGCACTGCGTGGGAGACAGGGGGTCCCTGCAGAGTGTTTGGGGTCAGCTGTGGGGGGCACTGCGTGGGAGACAGGTGGTCCCTGCAGGGGGAGGTGAGGACAGTGTATGGGCACAGCTGTGGGGGGCATGGCGGGGTACAGGCGTTCCCTGTGGGGTAGGGGAGGGTTAGGGGGGCTGTGTTGTCACTCTGCTGTGAACACTAATTATGAATGCAATATTTCCCTTATTAATTATTGTTTTTTTATTTCTCTGTCTCTCAGTAGGTAACACTTGGGGCAGTCGCCCGCTCTCTGTGTGTCTGCTGGCAATATACGCTCGTAGAAAAAGGGGTTAATGTACCAGTACAATTCATAGGACTTTATTTTTATTCTATGTCAAAATTCAATAATTTCCTTTTCCCTTTTTTTTCCAATAGGTAACAAGGCATCGTGGACACTAAACTGGCTCAAGAACTGGCGGGACAAGGACACCAAGTTTGCCTAATGGACGACATCGCTATGGAGGAACACAGCTCTCCGGCCACCATCATCATGTGGAGCAGCTAAGCCTCTTCATCCTCGGTTTGGGTAAGTGACAATCCATGTATGTATGGTCTAAGGAGCGGTCATGGCACATGTACATACATGTATGTGTAAACATGTATATACAGTCAGCTGTCATGGCACTCGGGAAGTCACACCAGGGGGCTGTGTGGCCCTGTAGGCCTCTACACCACCACACAGCCTCCCGCAACCCGCTCTACAGCACCACACAGCCTCCCGCAGCCCCGTCTACACCACCACACTTCCTCCTCCAGCCTCTGTCTCCCCCCTCCAGTCCCTGACGCCCCCCCCTCCAGCCTCCTTCCTAATTTAGAGCTTTTGGTTTTTTTTATCAGCATAAATTGTCATTTAAGAAACGATTGTCCATTCAAGAAGAGATTTGTGTTGGCAGATTATCCTAGGAAAGCGTGTTAGATGATAATAATCGTGCTGCCCATCTCACCCGACGAGCAAGCAGCACCAGGGTGGATAAAAATCTTGAATTTTTTAAAAAAATCAAAAAAATCAGATTTTTTTGATTTAAATCAGATTTTTTTGATTTAAATCATTTGATTGCAGTTTTCATAATGTGATTTCAAACGGTAAACAAGTCCTTGGATATCCTTTTGACAGTATTTGCACTTTGCTCTTGCACCTTTCTTTCCAAGATCTGCTGCTGGCATCTCAACAAAATGAACCCAAATAGGGTCTCTCTTACGACCTGCTGCCATGGCTCACACAGATCACTTATGAAGTTTGATTGTTACTACAGCCTGAGCCAAGCACTGCTGATGTTACTACAGCCTGAGCCAAGTACTGCTGACTATCCAACAAGTTTGGGCATGTCAACTGAATGCAGGGAAAAAGAAACTAAACCAAAACTGAAACCAAGCTAGAAGTGTGGAATTAAAGGGGCAGTATGAACAAAATGTGGAGGCTATTAATAGTTTATACAATTAAGACATGCTGCTTTTAAACACCTACCTATTGCCATATAGTAAAACAAAAAAGATTTTTACTTACTTTGGGGTCGCCCCCTCACCCTGGCGTTAGATCGTTGCCCCTACTTTCGTCCGTGTAACTATGGGCGCACATGCACACTGCTCTCACTTCTCATTTTAATCGTGATTTATATTAAAAAAAAACCTTTTGATTTAAATCAGTGATTTAAATCATGATTAAAATCATGATTTAAATCGATCCGATTTAAATAGAAAAAAATCTTTTGATTTAAATCGTGATTTAAATCGGCGTGATTTAAATCAATCCACCCTGAGCAGCACCCTTGTTCGTTGGGTGAATTGACCTTTTAAGGGAGCCCGACGTACTCACTAAATTGTCCCTATCCCTAAGTTTTTTTGGACGCAGATTGCTCTCACACAAGTGTTTTTTTGATTTGGAAAAGAAAGAAATGAGGATGGAGAATCAAAACTTTAAGGCTAAAAAATATACTCACACATATATACACCAACTGTATAGACACACATATAAATATTTATGGTGTATACATTAGGCTATAAGACCTGGAGAGTGTTATTACACATGCTGCCACTAGGTTTATTTTCTTTTCTTAAAACAAAAAAAAAAAACTGTCGCTGTCAGGAGTGGGATTCGAACCCACGCCTCCACGTGGTGACTGCAGACGCTGAACACGCTCCCTGGTGCACAACAGCTTGCACCTCCAGGGACCAGTACTGCTGCTGTCAAGGAGTGGGATTTGAACCCACGCCTCCACATGTGGTGACTGCAGACGCTTAACACGCTCCCTGGTGCACAACAGCTTGCACCTCCAGGGACCAGTACTGCTGCTGTCAGGAGTGGGATTCGAACCCACGCCTCCACGGGAGACTGCAACCTGAACACAGTGCCTTAGACCACTAGGCCATCCTGACTGCTGACATTGACATGCTCCCTGGTGACACAAGAGTTTGCACCACCAGGGACTTCAGTACAGATCTGCTGTCCAAATCAGACATTGGGGCCCCTGGTGGGACTTGTGGCAAAGCCAGAGGGGACATTGGGATGTCATTTGAAAGCTAATTACCAGACTGAGGTGAGGGAGCAGTTCTTGGGGCTGTGTGGTGCTCTGTTGGGCATTTGTGCACCCTCAAGCCTGCACCACAAGGACCACTTTTATCCATGGACAGCCAGGCTCTGACCCCCTGAATTCAAATTCCATTTGAATTCAAATACAACACAAAAAACACAAAAAGTTGTGCATACAACTTATACCACAATGAACAGATTACTAATAAAACAATCCACCAGGAGTTAACAGTGGACATGTGGAGCTTTCATGTAGCCTCACTGTGCCCAGTAACATTGGCTGGTCACCCTACATGAGAAAAAATTGTAATATTCCAATATTCAAAACTCTGTCCCTGTCTAATTTCTTTGTAACAAGACATCAGATGATCGTAGATAAAGGCATTTTATTCAACTTTTCACAAAGTTAACAGAGAGGCTGTAAAAACATCAAGAGACATTTTTTGGCTTAAAAAAAAAAAAAAAATTTACACTGATGAATGAGCTGGTAAGTTTTTTTGGATGTACAGTGGTCAGATGGATTTGAGAAGGACGTTCTCTCGGCAGACGGGTGCCTGTTATACCCTATAGAATATATTCAGTGTACACGTCCTGGTGTGAAAAGAACCTAATATATATATATTTTTTTTTTTTTACTCCAAAAACAGAAAAAAAAAACAGAGTGAAGGCCATCAGTTTCCACCAGACACAAACAAACCTAAGTTTGCTTCGGCCAGAAATCACTCGAAATAAAAGGGTTTCCAGGACCTTCAGGCCCCTGAAGCTTAAAACTAGCGAAGAGACTGGGGGGGGTGAAAACTAAAATTATATATATACACACACCACCTGCCCAGACTGGACTGATGACGACCCGACCAGAACCCATGTGAGGCCTAGTCGGCCCCGGTAACTGAAAAGGCCACTACTGTTATGCTTTTAATCCTTTCCCAGTCATATAAAAGAATTTAAAAAAAAATGGCCGGAGAGTTGCTATATGGCGCAAGTTCCCACCCAAAAAAAGTTTCTAACACATTCAGTTACAAATGTGTAATTTTCCTACATCTGAGGGGGAAAAGGCCACCATGGAGGTGTGTGTAAGAAGGTATGGCCGCTCCCAGGGTCCTCCATCACATACAGAGGCCTAGAGACATTACCGGCCTCACACGGCCCCGAACTACGCGCACAGACTGAAGAAGAAGGGGCTCCGCCATTACCGGAGGAGATTGTGCGCCTCCATGCTGCGGTTCTGGAGCACACCACGGCCACACGGAGCGGGGTGGACGGCATTATGGTATCAGGCCGCCGAGATCTCCCCCTCACGAAAACCTCCTGACTCGGCGGAGACACGGTGAGGAGGACCGCAGCCGCTGCTACAGATGGCGGCACTTCCGCCTGTGCTCCGCCACCACAGGAACTAAAATGGCGGCCGGGCGGGGAAGTGACGTGTGGTGAGGAGACGTGGGAGGCCGGACTGAGTCATGGAGGAGGCGACGGTGGTGTCGTAATGTTTGCTGTGGAGAGAGCGCAGCAGAGGAGCGGAGCTGTCAGCGGGGAAGAGCGCGGCACAACACAAAGCCCGGAGGAGGGAGCGGCGACACCCCGCAGAGGACAGAAGGGAGACGGTGTGTGGGGGGAGAGAGTGGGGGGAGCAGAGGCTGAGCATGGGGGGGAGGAGCAGAGGCTGAGCATGGGGGGGGAGCAGAGGCTGAGCATGGGGGGGGAGCAGAGGCTGAGCATGGGGGGGGGAGCAGAGGCTGAGCATGGGGGGGAGCAGAGGCTGAGCATGGGGGGGGGAGCAGAGGCTGAGCATGGGGGGGGGGAGCAGAGGCTGAGCATGGGGGGGGGAGCAGAGGCTGAGCATGGGGGGGGGGGGAGCAGAGGCTGAGCATGGGGGGGGAGCAGAGGCTGAGCATGGGGGGGGGAGCAGAGGCTGAGCATGGGGGGAAACAGAGGCTGAGCATGGGGGGGAGCAGAGGATGGTGCTTGGGGGGCGGAGCCGGAGCTGGAGTGTGGTGAACGGGAGATAAAACATAACCTTAGTATGTAGGGCTGTGGAGTCGGAGTCGGAGCTCATTTTGGTGGAGTCGGAGTTGGTATAAAATGGACCGATTCCGACTCCTAAAATATATAATAAATTGGGTACAGTAGTTCAATGCAGAATGTGCTGAATATTTTTTCATAGGAATTTGGGAAAGTTAGGAAATGTCCTATAAATGGCTGTTCTATTCCTGATGTAAGGCTACATTCACACACAGCGTTTTTGCTGCGTTTTTTGAGGATACGTTTTTCAGTTGCAAAAGCAGATCAGCTTTTTAAAAACTGCATCACCTGAAAGGTTTTTGAGCTCATAGATAATGTTTTCAATATCAGAGCAGATTTCTAATCTGCTTTTATTTATATATCTGTCTATCCATATCATATCTGTACCAAAAAGAATGAAAGCCGGATAGCACACAGACTAACACTCCTTTTTTTTAGCACCAGTCAGGTCCACCTCATAGCTGCCCAAAAGGACGCCCAGGACAGGCATTGCTCGTCTTCAGTAACATCAACTGATAGTTGGAATAAATATACTGCATTCACCACCACATCTTCTTAAGGTGCAGGCTTTATTTTCAAGTGTAGGGGTGTGCAGTATGAGGTTCTGCCCCCCCCCAGGTTTGATCCTGGCTACGCCCATGATGTGGATGTAGCCTGAGGATCTAGGCTTTGTCTTAGCCGAGATAAGTCATTGTGTGTGTGTGTGTGTATATATATATATATATATATATATATATATATATATATATATACACATACACATACACACACACACTACAGACCAAAGGTTTGGACACACCTCAATCAAAGCGTATTCTTTATTTTCATGACTATGGTTTAATAAGTGGGATTTCTTGCCTTATAAATGGGGTTGGGACCATCAGTTGTGCAGAAGTCTGGTGGATACACAGCTGATAGTCCTACTGAATAGACTGTTAGAATTTGTATTATGGTAAGAAAAAAGCAGCTGAGTAAAGAAAAACGAGTGGCCATCATTACTTTAAGAAATGAAGGTCTGTCAGTCCGAAAAATTGGGAAAACTTTGAAAGTGTCCCCATGTGCAGTGGCAAAAACCATCAAGCGCTACAAAGAAACTGGCTCACATGAGGACCGCTCCAGGAAAGGAAGACCAAGAGTCACCTCTGCTGCGGAGGATAAGTTCATCCGAGTCACCAGCCTCAGAAATCGCAGGTTAACAGCAGCTCAGATCAGAGACCAGGTCAATGCCACACAGAGTTCTAGCAGCAGACACATCTCTACAACAACTGCTAAGAGGAGACTTTGTGCAGCAGGCCTTCATGGTAAAATAGCTGCTAGGAAACCACTGCTAAGGACAGGCAACAAGCAGAAGAGACTTGTTTGGGCTAAAGAACTCAAGGAATGGACATTAGACCAGTGGAAATCTGTGCTTTGGTCTGATGAGTCCAAATTTGAGATCTTTGGTTCCAACCACCTTGTCTTTGTGCGACGCAGAAAAGGTGAACGGATGGACTCTACATACCTGGTTCCCACCGTGAAGCATGGAGGAGATGGTGTGGGGGTGCTTTACTGGTGACACTGTTGGGGATTTATTCAAAATTGAAGGCATACTGAACCAGCATGGCCACCACAGCATCTTGCAGCGGCATGCTATTCCATCCGGTTTGTGTTTAGCTGGACCATCATTTATTTTTCAACAGGACAATGACCTCAAACACACCTCCAGGCTGTGTAAGGGCTATTTGACCAAGAAGGAGAGTGATCGGGTGCTACGCCAGATGACCTGGCCTCCACAGTCACCAGACCTGAACCCAATCGAGATGGTTTGGGGTGAGCTGGACCGCAGAGTGAAGGCCAAAGGGCCAACAAGTGCTAAGCATCTCTGGGAACTCCTTCAAGACTGTTGGAAGACCATTTCCAGTGACTACCTCTTGAAGCTCATCAACAGAATGCCAAGAGTGTGCAAAGCAGTAATCAAAGCAAAAGGTGGCTACTTTGAAGAACCTAGAATATAAGACACATTTTCAGTTGTTTCACACTTTTTTGTTAATTATATAATTCCACATGTGTTAATTCATAGCTTTGATGCCTTCAGAGTGAATCTACAATTTTCATAGTCATGAAAATAAAGCAAACTCTTTGAATGAGAAGGTGTGTCCAAACTTTGGTCTGTACAGCCATGGCTAAAAATTTTGAGAATGACACAAATAATAATTTTTACAAAGTCTACTGCTTCATTTTTTCTAATGGCAATTTGCATATACTCCAGAATGTTATAAAGAGTGATCAGCTTAACAGCAATTACTTGCAAAGTCAATATTTGCCTAGAAAATTAACTTTATCCCCCAAAACACATTTCAACATCATTGCAGCCCTGCCTTAAAAGGACCAGCTAACATCGTTTCAGTGATTGCTCCATTAACACAGGTGTGGGTGTTGATGAGGACAGGGCTGGAGATCAATCTGTCATGATTAAGTAAGAATGACACCACTGGACACTTTAAAAGGAGGCTGGTGCTTGGCATCATTGTTTCTCTTCTGTTAACCATGGTTATCTCTAAAGAAACACGTGCAGTCATCATTGCACTGCACAAAAATGGCCTAACAGGGAAGAGTATCGCAGCTAGAAAGAATGCACCTCAGTCAACAATCTATCGCATCATCAAGAACTTCAAGGAGAGAGGTTCCCTTGTTGCCAAAAAGGCTCCAGGGCGCCCAAGAAAGACCAGCAAGCGCCAGGACCGTCTCTTAAAAGTGCTTCAGCTGTGGGATCGGACTACCAGCAGTGCAGAGCTTGCTCAGGAATGGCAGCAGGCAGGTGTGAGTGCTTCTGCACACGCTGTGAGGCGGAGACTCTTGGAGCAAGGCCTGGTCTCAAGGAGGACAGCAAAGAAGCCACTTCTCTCCAGAAAAAACATCATGGACAGACTGATATTCTGCAAGAGGTACAGGGAGTGGACTGCTGAGGACTGGGGTAAAGTCATTTTCTCTGATGAATCCCCTTTTCGATTGTTTGGGACATCTGGAAAACGGCTTATTCGGAGAAGACCAGGTGAGCGCTACCACCAGTCTTGTCTCATGCCAACTGTCAAGCATCCTGAAACCAGGGCCGCCATCAGGGCATGACAGGCCTTACATGTGTATGGGGCCCGGTGATTAGGGGGGCCCGACCATGCTGGCAGCCCGATCCGCGCTGGGGCCCCCCTACATTTTATACAGGCTTCTGCAGCTATATTTTAAATTCAGACTCAGCGCCTGCCGGGCCCCTCGGGCAGGCCCCCCCCCCGCACCATGGTCCAGCCAGCGCCGAAATCCCCCCCTGCACAATGGTCCAGCCACAGCTCCGCCCTCACCTGACGTCACACACTGCTCTGCTCCTCCACTTCCTCATTCAGTCAGTGTGCCACGTGGGACTGGGAGAGGGAGGGAGCCTCGCCGTTGGAGCACAGCCAGATAACAAGGTAAGAATTTTTTTTTTTTTTTTTTGAGAGCGGCTATCCAGGGAGCCTGGGGCAGAATGCTGGACATGGGGCATAATGCTGGACACTGGGGGCAGAATGCTGGACGCTGGGGACAGAATGCTGGACGCTGGTGGCAGAATGCTGGATATGAGGGCAGACTGTGAGACGGGGCAGAATGCTGGACATGGGGCAGAAGAATGCTGGACGCTGGGGCAGAATTCTGGACATGGGGCAGAAGAATGCTGGACGCTGGGGCAGAATTCTGGACATGGGGCAGAAGAATGCTGGACGCTGGGGCAGAATTCTGGACATGGGGCAGAATGCTCGAAGCTGGGGCAGAATGCTGGAGACTGAGGCAGAATGCTGGACATGGGGGCAGGCTGTGAGCTGGGGCAGAATGTTGGATACAGATACTGCACAGTACCACTCATCCTGTATATATATACACTGCACAGTACCACTCCTGTATATGTATATACTGCACAGTACCACTCCTCCTGTATATATACACTGCATAGTACCACTCCTGTATATGTATATACTGCACAGTACCACTCCTGTATATGTATATACTGCACAGTACCACTCCTCCTATATATACACTGCACAGTACCCCTCCTCCTGTATATATACACTGCACAGTACCCCTCCTCCTGTATATATACACTGCACAGTATCACTCCTCCTGTATATATACACTGCACAGTACCCCTCCTGTATATATACCCTGCACAGCACCACTCCTATATATACACTGCACAGTACCCCTCCTCCTGCATATATGCACTGCACAGTACTACTGTCCTGTATATATACACTGCACAGTACCACTCCTGTTCTGCATATATGCACTGCACAGTACCACTCCTGTCCTGTATATATACACTGCACAGTACCACTCCTGTGTATATACACTGCACAGTCCCACTCCTGTATATATACACTGCACAGTACCACTCCTGTATATGTATATACACAGCACCACTCCTGTCTATATACACTGCACAGTCCCACTCCTGTATATATACACTGCACAGTACCACTCCTGTCCTGCATATACACACTGCACAGTAACACTCCTGTACATATACACTGCACAGTACCACTCCTGTATATACACTGCACAGTACCACTCCTGTCCTGTATATATACACTGCACAGCACCACTCCTCCTGTCCTGTATATATGCACTGCACAGTACCACTCCTGTCCTGTATATATGCACTGCACAGCACCACTCCTGTCCTGTATATATATACACTGCACAGCACCACTCCTCCTGTCCTGTATATATACACTGCACAGTACCACTCCTCCTGTCCTGTATATATACCCTGCACAGCACCACTCCTGTCCTGTATATATACACTGCACAGTACCACTCCTCCTGCATATATGCACTGCACAGTACCACTCCTGTCCTGTATATATACACTGCACAGTACCACTCCTCCTTTCCTGTATATATACACTGCACAGTACCACTCCTCCTGTCCTGTATATATACCCTGCACAGCACCACTCCTGTCCTGTATATACACTGCACAGTACCACTCCTCCTGCATATATGCACTGCACAGTACCACTCCTGTCCTGTATATATGCACTGCACAGTACCACTCCTGTCCTGAATATATGCACTGCACAGTACCACTCCTGTCCTGTATATATACACACTGCACAGTACCACTCCTGTCTATATACACTGCACAGTTCCACTCCTGTATATATACAATGCACAGTACCACTCCTGTCCTGCATATACACACTGCACAGTACCACTCCTCCTGTATATATACACTGCACAGTACCACTCCTGTATATAGAAAGTACCAAACAAAGAAGCAGTCAAAAAATCCATAAAACTATGATATTTATTAAAGATAATTTAAAACATTAATAGATATGGACACACAGTGTTTGGACAGGGAAAAGGAACAGCATATAAATGAACACAATGGTCATGAAGGGCCAACGAAGCTGCAAACACCCCGCCAGGATAGTAAAATGCAGAGCTAGATGGTATAGCTAATAAGAGTTAAGGGGTTATATAAAGTATAATAAGACAAATCATACAGCAAGTGCTACAATCCTTCATAAGAAGTATACCCTGACAAAGTGCAAATGCGCACGTGCAAAATTGATGTATAATACACGTCATACTAATGACCTAATAAACTGCATTACTATACCTGAAGTACGGGGGGAAGCAGCAAGGTCGGTCCTATCCCCGACGCGCGTTTCGGAGCTAGAAAAACAACTTCCTCAGGGAAGCACCACTCCTCCTGTCCTGTATATATACACTGCACAGTACCACTCCTGTCCTGTATATATAAACTGCACAGCACCACTCCTCCTGTCCTGTATATATACACTGCACAGTACCACTCCTGTCCTGTATATATAAACTGCACAGCACCACTCCTCCTGTCCTGTATATATGCACTGCACAGTACCACTCCTCCTGTATATATAAACTGCACAGTACCACTCCTGTCCTGCATATACACACAGCACAGTACCACTCCTCCTGTATATATACACTGCACAGTACCACTCCTCCTGTCCTGTATATATGCACTGCACAGTACCACTCCTGTATATATACACTGCACAGTACCACTCCTGTCCTGCATATACACACAGCACAGTACCACTCCTCCTGTATATATACACTGCACAGTACCACTCCTCCTGTCCTGTATATATGCACTGCACAGTACCACTCCTCCTGTATATATACACTGCACAGTCCCACTCCTGTATATATACACTGCACAGTACCACTCCTGTCCTGTATATATACACTGCACAGTACCACTCCTCCTGTATATATACACTGCACAGCACCACTCCTCCTATATACACTGCACAGTACCCCTCCTCCTGTATATATACACTGCACAGTACCACTCGTGTCTTGTATATATACACTGCACAGCACCACTCCTCCTGTCCTGCATATATGCACTGCACAGTACCACTCATGCCATGTATATATATACACTGCACAGTACCACTCCTGTCTATATACACTGCACAGTCCCACTCCTGTCCTGCATATACACACTGCACAGTACCACTCCTGCATATATACATTGCACAGCACCACTCCTGTATATACACTGCACAGTACCACTCCTGTCCTGTATATATACACTGCACAGTACCACTCCTGTCCTGTATATATACACTGCACAGCACCACTCCTCCTGTCCTGCATATATGCACTGCACACTACCACTCATGTCCTGTCTATATACACTGCACAGTACCACTCTTGTCTATATACACTGCACAGTCCCACTCCTGTCTATATACACTGCACAGTACCACTCCTGTCCTGCATATATACACTGCACAGCACCACTCCTGTCCTGTATATATACACTCCACAGTACCACTCCTCCTGTATATATACACTGCACAGTACCACTCCTCCTGTATATATACACTGCACAGTACCACTCCTCCTGTATATATACACTGCACAGTACCACTCCTGTCCTGTATATATGCACTGCACAGTGCCACTCCTGTCCTGTATATATACACTGCACAGTACCACTCCTGTCCTGCATATATGCATTGCACAGTACCACTCCTGTCCTGTATATATACACACTGCACAGTACCACTCCTGTCTATATACACTGCACAGTTCCACTCCTGTATATATACACTGCACAGTACCACTCCTGTCCTGCATATACACACTGCACAGTACCACTCCTCCTGTATTTATACACTGCACAGTACCACTCCTGTATATACACTGCACAGTACCACTCCTGTCCTGTATATATACACTCCACAGCACCACTCCTCCTGTCCTGTATATATACACTGCACAGCACCACTCCTCCTGTCCTGTATATATACACTGCACAGCACCACTCCTCCTGTCCTGTATATATACACTGCACAGCACCACTCCTCCTGTCCTGTATATATACACTGCACAGCACCACTCCTGTCCTGTATATACACACTGCACAGTACCACTCCTGTCCTGCATATACACACAGCACAGTACCACTTTTCCTGTATATATACACAGCACAGTACCACTTTTCCTGTATATATACACTGCACAGTACCACTCCTGTCCTGTATATATACACTCCACAGCACCACTCCTCCTGTCCTGTATATATACACTGCACAGTACCACTCCTCCTGTCCTGTATATATGCACTGCACAGTACCACTCCTCCTGTCTATACACACTGCACAGTCCCACTCCTGTATATATGCACTGCACAGTACCACTCCTGTCCTGTATATATACACTGCACAGTACCACTCCTCCTGTATATATACACTGCACAGCACCACTACTCCTGTATATACACTGCACAGTACCCCTCCTGTATATATACACTGCACAGTACCACTCGTGTCCTGTATATATACACTGCACAGCACCACTCCTCCTGTCCTGCATATATGCACTGCACTATCCACTCATGCCCTGTATATATACACTGCACAGTACCACTCCTGTCTATATACACTGCACAGTCCCACTCCTGTATATATACACTGCACAGTCCCACTCCTGTCCTGCATATACACACTGCACAGTACCACTCCTGCATATATACATTGCACAGCACCACTCCTGTATATACACTGCACAGTACCACTCCTGTCCTGTATATATACACTGCACAGTACCACTCCTGTGCTGTATATATACACTGCACAGCACCACTCCTCCTGTCCTGCATATATGCACTGCACAGTACCACTCCTGTCTATATACACTGCACAGTCCCACTCCTGTATATATACACTGCACAGTCCCACTCCTGTCCTGCATATACACACTGCACAGTACCACTCCTGCATATATACATTGCACAGCACCACTCCTGTATATACACTGCACAGTACCACTCCTGTCCTGTATATATACACTGCACAGTACCACTCCTGTCCTGTATATATACACTGCACAGCACCACTCCTCCTGCCCTGCATATATGCACTGCACAGTACCACTCATGTCCTGTCTATATACACTGCACAGTACCACTCCTGTCTATATACACTGCACAGTCCCACTCCTGTATATATACACTGCACAGTACCACTCCTGTCCTGCATATATACACTGCACAGCACCACTCCTCCTGTGATGTATATATACACTGCACAGCACCACTCCTGTCCTGTATATATACACTCCACAGTACCACTCCTCCTGTATATATACACTGCACAGTACCACTCCTCCTGTATATATACACTGCACAGTACCACTCCTCCTGTCCTGTATATATGCACTGCACAGTACCACTCCTCCTGTATATATACACTGCACAGTACCACTCCTCCTGTCCTGTATATATACACTGCACAGCACCACTCCTCCTGGCCTGTAAATATGCACTGCACAGTACCACTCCTGTCCTGCATATATACACTGCACAGCACCACTCCTGTGATGTATATATACACTGCACAGCACCACTCCTGTCCTGTATATATACACTCCACAGTACCACTCCTCCTGTATATATACACTGCACAGTACCACTCCTCCTGTATATATACACTGCACAGTACCACTCCTCCTGTATATATACACTGCACAGTACCACTCCTCCTGTATATATACACTGCACAGTACCACTCCTCCTGTCCTGTATATATACACTGCACAGCACCACTCCTCCTGGCCTGTAAATATGCACTGCACAGTACCACTCCTGTCCTGTATATTTACACTGCACAGCACCACTCCTGTCCTGTATATATACACTGCACAGTACCACTCCTGTCCTGCATATACACACTGCACAGTACCACTCCTCCTGTCCTGTATATATATGCACTGCACAGTACCACTCCTCCTGTATATATACACTGCACAGTACCACTCCTGTATATACACTGCACAGTACCACTCCTGTATATACACTCCACAGCACCACTCCTCCTGTCCTGTATACATACACTGCACAGCACCACTCCTTCTGTCCTGTATATATACACTGCACAGTACCACTCCTGTCCTGTATATATACACTGCACAGCACTACTCCTCCTGTCCTGTATATATACACTGCACAGCACCACTCCTGTCCTGTATATACACACTGCACAGTACCACTCCTGTCCTGCATATACATACAGCACAGTACCACTCCTCCTGTATATATACACTGCACAGTACCACTCCTCCTGTCCTGTACATATGCACTGCACAGTACCACTCCTCCTGTATATATACACTGCACAGTACCACTCCTGTCTTTACACACTGCACAGTCCCACTCCTGTATATATACACTGCACAGTACCACTCCTGTCCTGTATATATACACTGCACAGTACCACTCCTCCTGTATATATACACTGCACAGCACCACTCCTATATATACACTGCACAGTACCCCTCCTCCTGTATACACTGCACAGTACCACTCGTGTCCTGTATATATACACTGCACAGCACCACTCCTCCTGTGATGTATATATACACTGCACAGCACCACTCCTGTCCTGTATATATACACTCCACAGTACCACTCCTCCTGTATATATACACTCCACAGTACCACTCCTCCTGTATATATACACTGCACAGTACCACTCCTCCTGTATATATACACTGCACAGTACCACTCCTCCTGTCCTGTATATATGCACTGCACAGTACCACTCCTCCTGTATATATACACTGCACAGTACCACTCCTCCTGTCCTGTATATATACACTGCACAGCACCACTCATCCTGGCCTGTAAATATGCACGGCACAGTCCAACTCCTGTCCTGTATATTTACACTGCACAGCACCACTCCTGTCTATATATACACTGCACAGTACCACTCCTGTCCTGCATATACACACTGCACAGTACCACTCCTCCTGTCCTGTATATATATGCACTGCACAGTACCACTCCTCCTGTATATATACACTGCACAGTACCACTCCTGTATATACACTGCACAGTACCACTCCTGTATATATACACTCCACAGCACCACTTCTCCTGTCCTGTATACATACACTGCACAGCACCACTCCTCCTGTCCTGTATATATACACTGCACAGTACCACTCCTGTCCTGTATATATACACTGCACAGCACTACTCCTCCTGTCCTGTATATATACACTGCACAGCACCACTCCTGTCCTGTATATACACACTGCACAGTACCACTCCTGTCCTGCATATACATACAGCACAGTACCACTCCTCCTGTATATATACACTGCACAGTACCACTCCTCCTGTCCTGTATATATGCACTGCACAGTACCACTCCTCCTGTATATATACACTGCACAGTACCACTCGTGTCTTTACACACTGTACAGTCCCACTCCTGTATATATACACTGCACAGTACCACTCCTGTCCTGTATATATACACTGCACAGTACCACTCCTCCTGTATATATACACTGCACAGCACCACTCCTATATATACACTGCACAGTACCCCTCCTCCTGTATACACTGCACAGTACCACTCGTGTCCTGTATATATACACTGCACAGCACCACTCCTCCTGTCCTGCATATATGCACTGCACAGTACCACTCATGCCCTGTATATATATACACTGCACAGTACCACTCCTGTCTATATACACTGCACAGTCCCACTCCTGTATATATTCACTGCACAGTCCCACTCCTGTCCTGCATATACACACTGCACAGTACCACTCCTGCATATATACATTGCACAGCACCACTCCTGTCCTGTATATATACACTGCACAGTACCACTCCTGTCCTGTATATATACACTGAACAGCACCACTCCTGTCTATATACACTGCACAGTACCACTCCTGTCTATATACACTGCACAGTACCACTCCTGTCCTGTATATATACACTGCACAGTACCACTCCTGTCCTGTATATATACACTGAACAGAACCACTCCTCCTGTCCTGTATATATGCACTGCACAGTACCACTCCTGTCCTGTATATATACACTGCACAGTACCACTCCTGTCCTGCATATGTACACTGCACAGTACCACTCCTCCTTTATCTATACACTGCACAGCGCCACTCCTGTATATATACACTGCACAGTACCACTCCTGTCCTGTATATATGCACTGCACCTCTCCTCCTGTCCCGTATATATGCACCGCACAGTACCACTCCTATATATATACACTGCACAGTACCACTACTCCTGTCCTGTGTATATACGCTGCACAGTACCAATCCTGTATATATACACTGCACAGTACCACTCCTGTATATATACACTCCACAGTACCACTCCAGTCCTGTATATATGCACTGCACAGTACCAATCCTGTATATATACACTGCACGACATCACTCCTCCTTTCCTGTATATATACACTGCACAGTACCAATCCTGTATATATACACTGCACAACATCACTCCTCCTTTCCTGTATATATACACTGCACAGTACCACTCCTATATATACACTGCACAGTACCCCTCCTGCATATATGCACTGCACAGTACCACTCCTGTCCTGTATATATACACTGCACAGTACCACTCCTGTCCTGTATATATACACTGCACAGTACCACTCCTGTCCTGCATATATGCACTGCACAGTACCACTCCTGTCCTGTATATATACACTGCACAGTACCACTCCTGTTTATATACACGGCACAGTCCCACTCCTGTATATATACACTGCACAGCACCACTCCTCCTATCCTGTATATATACACTGCACAGTACCACTCGTGTCCTGTATATAAACACTGCATAGTGCCACTCCTATCCTGCATATACACACTGCACAGTACAACTCCTCCTGTATATATACACTGCACAGTACCACTCCTCCTGTCCTGTATATATGCACTGCACAGTACCACTCCTCCTGTATATATACACTGCACAGTACCACTCCTCCTGTCCTGTGTATATATACACTGCACAGCACCACTCCTCCTGGCCTGTATATATGCACTGCACAGTACCACTCCTGTATATTTACACTGCACAGCACCACTCCTGTCCTGTATATATACACTGCACAGTACCACTCCTGTCCTGCATATACACACTGCACAGTACCAATCCTCCTGTCCTGTATATATATGCACTGCACAGTACCACTCCTCCTGTATATATATACACTGCGCAGTACCACTCCTGTATATACACTGCACAGTACCACTCCTGTCCTGTATATATACACTCCACAGCACCACTCCTCCTGTCCTGTATACATACACTGCACATCACCACTCCTCCTGTCCTGTATATATACACTGCACAGTACCACTCCTGTCCTGTATATATACACTGCACAGCACTACTCCTCCTGTCCTGTATATATACACTGCACAGCACCACTCCTGTCCTGTATATACACACTGCACAGTACCACTCCTGTCCTGCATATACACACAGCACAGTACCACTCCTCCTGTATATATACACTGCACAGTACCACTCCTCCTGTCCTGTATATATGCACTGCACAGTACCACTCCTGTATATATACACTGCACAGCACCACTCCTCCTATATATACACTGCACAGTACCCCATCCTCCTGTATATATACACTGCACAGTACCACTCGTGTCCTGTATATATACACTGCACAGCACCACTCCTCCTGTCCTGCATATATGCACTGCACTGTACCACTCATGCCCTGTATATATATATACACTGCACAGTACCACTCCTGTCTATATACACTGCACAGTCCCACTCCTGTATATATACACTGCACAGTCCCACTCCTGTCCTGCATATGCACACTGCACAGTACCACTCCTGCATATATACATTGCACAGCACCACTCCTGTATATACACTGCACAGTACCACTCCTGTCCTGTATATATACACTGCACAGTACCACTCCTGTCCTGTATATATACACTGCACAGCACCATTCCTCCTGTCCTGCATATATGCACTGCACAGTACCACTCATGTCCTGTATATATACACTGCACAGTACCACTCCTGTCTATATACACTGCACAGTCCCACTCCTGTATATATACACTGCACAGTACCACTCCTGTCCTCCATATATACACTGCACAGCACCACTCCTCCTGTGATGTATATATACACTGCACAGCACCACTCCTGTCCTGTATATATACACTCCACAGTACCACTCCTGTCCTGTATATATACACTGCACAGTACCACTCCTGTCCTGTATATATACACTGCACAGTACCACTCCTGTTTATATACACTGCACAGCACCACTCCTGTCCTGTATATATGCACTGCACAGTACCACTCCTGTCCTGCATATGTACACTGCACAGTACCACTCCTCCTTTATCTATACACTGCACAGCGCCACTCCTGTATATATACACTGCACAGTACCACTCCTGTCCTGTATATATGCACTGCACAGTACCTCTCCTCCTGTCCCGTATATATGCACCGCACAGTACCACTCCTATATATATACACTGCACAGTACCACTACTCCTGTCCTGTGTATATACGCTGCACAGTACCAATCCTGTATATATACACTGCACAGTACCACTCCAGTCCTGTATATATGCACTGCACAGTACCAATCCTGTATATATACACTGCACGACATCACTCCTCCTTTCCTGTATATATACACTGCACAGTACCACTCCTATATATACACTGCACAGTACCACTCCTGTATATATACACTCCACAGTACCACTCCAGTCCTGTATATATACACTGCACAGTACCAATCCTGTATATATACACTGCACGACATCACTCCTCCTTTCCTGTATATATACACTGCACAGTACCACTCCTCCTGTATATATACACTGCACAGTACCACTCCTCCTGTCCTGTATATATGCACTGCACAGTACCACTCCTCCTGTATATATACACTGCACATTACCACTCCTCCTGTCCTGTATATATACACTGCACAGCACCACTCCTCCTGGCCTGTATATATGCACTGCACAGTACCACTCCTGTCCTGTATATTTACACTGCACAGCACCACTCCTGTCCTGTATATATACACTGCACAGTACCACTCCTGTCCTGCATATACACACTGCACAGTACCACTCCTCCTGCCCTGTATATATATGCACTGCACAGTACCACTCCTCCTGTATATATACACTGCACAGTACCACTCCTCCTGTATATATACACTGCACAGTACCACTCCTGTATATATACACTGCACATTACCGCTCCTCCTGTATATATACACTGCACAGTACCACTCCTGTATATATACATTGCACAGTACCACTACTCCTGTCCTGTATATATACGCTGCACAGTGCCACTCCTCCTGTCCTGTATATATACGCTGCACAGTACCACTCCAGTCCTGTATATATATACACTGCACAGTACCACTCCTCCTGTATATATATACACTGCACAGTACCACTCCTCCTGTATATATATACACTGCACAGTACCACTCCTCCTGTCCTGTATATATACACTGCACAGTACCGCTCCTCCTGTATATATACACTGCACAGTACCACTCCTCCTGTATATATATACTCTGCACAGTACCACTCCTGTATATATACATTGCACAGTACCACTACTCCTGTCCTGTATATATACGCTGCACAGTACCACTCCTCCTGTCCTGTATATATACGCTGCACAGTACCACTCCTCCTGTCCTGTATATATACACTGCACAGTACCACTCCAGTCCTGTATATATTCACTGCACAGTACCACTCCTCCTGTATATACACACTGCACAGTACCACTCCTCCTGTATATATATACACTGCACAGTACCACTCCTCCTGTATATATACACTGCACAGTACCACTCCTGTATATATACACTGCACAGTACCACTCCTCCTGTATATATATATATATACTGCGCAGTACCACTCCTTCTGTCCTGTATATATACACTGCACAGTACCACTCCTGTGTATATATATATATATATATACACTTCACAGTACCACTCCTCCTGTCCTGTATATATACACTGCACAGTACCACTCCAGTCCTGTATATATTCACTGCACAGTACCACTCCTCCTGTATATACACACTGCACAGTACCACTCCTCCTGTATATATACACACTGCACAGTACAACTCCTCCTGTCCTGTATATATACACTGCACAGTACCACTCCTGTATATGTATATACCGCACAGTACCACTCCTCCTTTATATATACTCTGCACAGTACCACTCCTCCTGTGTATATACACTGCACAGTACCACTCCTGTATATGTATATACTGCACAGTACCACTCCTCCTGTATATATACACACTGCAGAGTACCACTCCTGTATATGTATGTACTGCACAGTACCACTCCTCCTGTATAGATACACTGCACAGTACCACTCCTATATATGTATATACTGCACAGTACCACTCATCCTGTATATATATACACTGCACAGTACCACTCCTGTATATGTATATACTGCACAGTACCACTCCTCCTGTATATATACACTGCACAGCACCACTCCTATATATGTATATACTGCACAGTACCACTCATTCTGTATATATACACTGCACAGTACCACTCCTGTATATGTATACACTGCACAGTACCACTCCTCCTGTATATATACACTGCACAGTACCACTCCTCCTGTATATATACACTGCACAGTACCACTCCTGTATATGTATATACTGCACAGTACCACTCCTGTATATATACACTGCACAGTACCACTCCTGTATATGTATATACTGCACAGTACCACTCCTCCTGTATATATACACTGCACAGTACCACTCCTGTATATGTATATACTGCACAGTACCTCTCCTCCTGTATGACTGTGTTGACATAGGGCTAAACAACCCCTTGGCGCATTTCCTCAGCCCCACTTAACCATACAAATCAAAACTCAGAGACCAAGTGATGGGTGAAGGTCGGTCACAGCTTTATTAAATGTTTTCTTACCAACCATTTGAAAAGGCACTTAGCTTTCTTAAAAACGCGCTCGCTGCCTAATGCCCTACTCCATATTCGCAGGCAAGTCAGCCAGCAAGCCGTAACTTATGTGCCATTACTTCTCCACCGCCACGGAGGATCCTGTTTCTCAAACAGGACTCCGACCCCCACCCATCAGTAGCAATGCCTGCTCTATGCCATCTTGGAGACCGGATAAGATATCGAGCCCGATATCGTTCAAGTGCACCCCGTCAGGTCTCAATAAAGCAGCATTATCCCCTTCCAGTTGTCTGTGTCTAACAACCAAACCTCTCACGCACCATCTTAGAAATACAGGCGTGTATGGTCCTCCTAGTGCGCTCAACGGCAATACCATCCCTAGCTCCTTGCCACACCGCCCTCGGGACAATCTCAGACCAGACTAGCACCAATTCCTGAAAAAAAAACCATGGAAACGTTCCATATCAGCCCGCATCATTGTGAGAAGCTCTGCCACCTGTACGATCATAGATCATTCCCCCCGCGTGCAGAATCCAAAATTATAGGACCCCTGGCTCCTCTTGCAATCGATACCACTTCCGGTAGAACTTGCGGCCATTGCAAGCCCCTGATGCCTCTCCACATGAAGGCCACGTCACGGAAACCTAGATGCCTCCCCCCAGGGCGGCACTCAGCTCGCTGTGCTGCTCAAAATATGTAGGAGTGTCCTAGTAACCAGACAGTCGGTCTAACGGCATCATAGGCTTGCCACGTAGACGAAGTCACCGACGAACGAACCAGCGACATCAAATGCTCGCGACCATCTCCTACAGATGCACCCGGGTCCGCTGATGGAGGAGGGACTCCATCCCCAGCATATTTATCGGGCAACGGGAGGCGGGTAACTGTCGGCGCAAGGGTGGACATGGACATACGCCCTACCGCGTCCGTAAGTGCCTGGACGGCAGCATCTGTGGCCTGCGCAGCTGCGAGAGACCTCTCAAGGGTAGCAAGACGAGCCTCGAGCTGACGCACAAGCTGTAACAGCTGCTTCTGATCTGCCATCTCTAGCCAGACCCTGGCGCTAGTATTATGTTACGGCGGCGGTACACGCTTAAAAAAATATAAATAAACGTGTTCGCCGCCCGGGGTCCACCGTGCACCAGGTGATATAACCGCTGCTAGAGAGGCAGAGCACTATGGCGGTAATGTGCACGGGGTTAACTGCACTCTAAGTGCACAGAAGAGAGCTCTGTTATGCTCACAGAGCTGCAGGGAAAAGAATAAAGTGACACGCTACGTCTGTTCGGGGACACAGAATAACAGCGAAACTGTCACGGTAAAAATAGTCACAGAAGTAGCCTTAGGCAGCAGGACTACTCCCTCTAGACCTACCGTGAAATCAGACAGGAGGCGTCGCAACTGCACAGTACCACTCCTGTCCTGTATATATACACTGCACAGTACCACTCCTGTCCTGCATATATGCACTGCACAGCACCACTCCTGTTCTGCATATATGCACTGCACAGTACCACTCCTGACGTAGTATGCAACCATCCGCCCCAAGTCAGTCCCCAATAAAACATCAGTGGGCAGGTTTTCAGACACTCCCACCTCCCTCAACCCGCTCCCAGCACCCCAATCGAGATAAACTCGTGCCACTGGCAAAGGACAACGGGTGCCTCCAATCCCGGTGACAGTCAGGGTTTTCCCCTCAACAAACTCTTCAGGGGCCGCCAGTCCAGGACGGATGAGGGTTCGTTCAGCCCCGGTGTCCTTGAGGCCTGTAGCAAGACGGGCCCCCACCTGAACAAGTTGAACGTTGTCGTCAGCCCTCCCAACCACACCTCCCACCAAAAGAACAGAGGCGTTGGGCCCGGGGGCCTTGGCTGGGGGGTTCTTCGGCCTGTTCGGACAGGCGTAAAAGAAGTGACCAGGCCGCTGGCAGTGGTGACACAGGCGACTGTCAGTAGCCGGCCTGTTGTTGGCAACAGGGACAGGGCCTCCGGAGGGACGGCTAGCTGGGGCATTGGGGTTGGTTGCTGGCTTACCCCCTTTCCAGCTGGTGGCGACTGGCCACCGCGTCTCGGGCTTCCGGTTGGCCTCTTGGTTGTCGGCGATCTGCGCCACTTTGTCCGCGTTCGTTGGTTCGCGGTCCAGGATGAACTGTCGGACCTCAGCTGGGCAGAGATGCAGGAACTGGTCTTTGATCATCAGGTCCCGTAGCTGCTCAAAGGTTTCAACGGACAGTCCATGGATCCACTGGTCAAAGTGGGTCCTGAGTCCTTGCACCACATCACTGTAGCTATCATGTGGGCCACGTTGGAGGTGTCGGAACTTCTTTCGGTATACCTCAGGTGTCAGCCGATATTTGGCGATCAGCGCCTCTTTTATGGCGCGATAGTCATCATCATGCGCTTGCGGAAGAGAAGCAAACGCCTCCAGAGCTTTGCCTTTTAGCCCTGGGGTCAAGTACCTGGCCCATTGGTCTTCGGGCAGTCGGTACTGTCTGCAGGCTTTCTCAAAGGCTCGCAGAAACGTGTCCAAGTCCCCGTCCTTTTCCATCACGGGAAAATGCTCTGTCCGGGGTTTAGGAGTCTGGACGCTGCTGGGCTCACTGGTTCGGGCTGTGGGGGCATTCCACCCCCGCTGGAGCATCTCCAGCTCATGGGCCCTCTGAGCTTCTGCATGGCGCTCAGCTCTCTCAGCCTGGGATTGACGCTCACGTTCGGCTCTCTCAGCCTGGGCTTGACGCTCGGCCTGGGCCTCCTGCCGATATTGCCGTATCAGTGTCAGACGACCCTCACTGTCTTCGGCAGGGAGTTCGTCCAAGGCCATTTGCAGATAGGGGTCCACCCCGTTATGGTTGAATGTGGGGCCAGCGCTCATGAGTGGAGCCTCTGCTGCAGCCCCATTGTTACTTGAGCCCGCTTCTGCGTTCGCTGGGCTCTGGTCGTTTTCCCGTTGCACCAGAGCCGCGATCATTTGGGCTTTGTTTTTTGTTCGTGGTGTCGATCCGCCACACCCCGCAGAGGGCAATAAGAGATGCCTTGTTATGCTGCTTATACCACTCTGCTCCCATCGTAGCCATGGTTGCCAAATAAAAGACAGAAAAGAAAAACGGAGAAAAAGGGAGGGAATACTTGCAAGTACACACTAATGTCTCAGGACTAGTAACCACTGAGTCTGTTCTCCAAAACCTATGATGCAGGATTCCCGCAGGAACCGTGCAGGTCTTTAGTGAGAGGAATGATTGCTCAAACCAAATCACTAATGCTCTAGGATTATCCCACCGCTCTGCCACCAATATGTGACGAACAGCCCACCGCCGTTCATCCACTTACGGGCGACACTAACGGGGGTCCCGCTGCCACCAAAACGCGACGGACAGCGGACCCTGTGTCACCACTGTCACAATCCCACCACTGACACCGGTGTATCAGCGGACGGAGGGGCGTGACACAATGCCGGCACACGGCTATCACAGGCGCAGTGGGGCTTATCTTAGTTATCCCAACACTGGCACCATGTGACCAAAAATATCCAGCAAGCTAATCTCGCTCTACAATTTGCCGCAGGGGGAGTTTAATTTGGATGCCCCACCACTGCTATCAATCTTCCAAGTACTGCGGGGATTTATGTATATCCCACTTTCTCAGTTCCACTTTTGAACTTGCAGCTCTCCGGCGCCCCCCTTACCCTCAGGTCAGTCAGGGAACTGCACCTAGGATAATTGGTCGCCGGACGGGCTGCCTGTTGTGAACCGGCAATTAGGCTTCTGCAGTAAGGGAATTATGAATGCTGGTGCCGCAGACCCTTATTCAGCTCTATAAGACCCTTCTAGACTGCCAGCAAGCCGCAATAGCCGTGCACAACGCGCTGCCACCAGTCACGGTTACTTAATTCACAGTGTTAAATTAAGAGGGTCCGTGGCAAACCCCTTGAATTAGTAGCCATTATCTATCAAAGGCGTATAGTTCGAGTCTTAGAGCATAGAGACAGATCTAAATAATTATTTCATTTATTTTCCGAAAGAGGACAGTGATTACAGATAAAAGTTGCTATAAAATTGAGACATAAAATATGTACAGTACAGGTATAAAATAAAAGTGGAGAAAACAAAGAGATTATACTCACGGTTCCATATTGTTGTTAGGCAGACCATGCGGCTAAGGTGGGTGGAGGCGGAGCTGCACTTCTCCGCTCATCTGGGTCTTTCTAGCACGACGACTTGAGCTGTTCTGCTCTGGTTTTGTCCAGGAAATGCTTTAAAGACTTGCTATGTGACATCACGGAGAGATGCATGCTGGGTTAATCCCACCTCTCTCTTTTGGATGTAGAATTACACTAGAAAACTTATACTAATCATAACTCCGTGGGGGCAGCCCGCACAGACACATATAGGGCATCATTGGTTGTGATTTGTTGAGTACAACAATTCAAGACCAAATATGCAGTAGTTCTGATACACCGTTTAGCTGGAACACATATCTCAGGTTCTGAAAGGATTACGCTTCGCCAGAACCACGGCAGCGACGCTGTGACCGCCCGGATTACAAAAATGTGATTTTCATATCTCTAGGGTATTTGGTTCTTATGGTATAGTCTCTCATAGTTTTATTCGTTTCAAACAAAGAAGTTTTTCCCGCTCTGAAGAGGAGAGAAGGAAACAAATGGTTGTAACAGCAGGGGGGTCTCCTATTCCTAGTGCGAACACAGGCTGTAGAGGAGGGGGGGTGGCACTGCTCTGTGTGTGTGTGAAGGGAGGAGGGATGAAGCTGCAGAGCTAGCAGCCTGGATTGTCATATCTGCCGGATCTTTCTGGAAAGTTACAACAGAAAACATCATATTTTGTGGACAAAACCCCATACCTCACAGACATTGTACATCACAAGTACCACTCCTGTCCTGTATATATACACTGCACAGCACCACGCCTCCTGTCCTGTATATATGCACTGCACAGTACCACTCCTGTCCTGTATATATGCACTGTACAGCAACACTCCTGTCCTGTATATATACATTGCACAGCACCACTCCTCCTGTCCTGTATATATACACTGCACAGCACCACTCCTCCTGTCCTGTATATATACACTGCACAGCACCACTCCTGTCCTGTACATATACACTGCACAGTACCACTCCTCCTGTCCTGTATATATATGCACTGCACAGTACCACTCCTCCTGTATATATACACTGCACAGTACCACTCCTGTCCTGTATATATACACTCCACAGTACCACTCCTCCTGTATATATACACTGCACAGTACCACTCCTGTATATATACACTGCACAGTACCACTCCTCCTGTCCTGTATATATAAACTGCACAGTACCACTCCTCCTGTATATATACACTGCACAGTACCACTCCTGTATATATACTGCACAGTACCACTCCTCCTGTCCTGTATATATACACTGCACAGTACCACTCCTCCTGTCCTGTATATATACACTGCACAGTACCACTCCTGTCCTGTATATATGCACTGCACAGTACCACTCCTGTCCTGTATATATACACTGCACAGTACCACTCCTGTCCTGTATATATACACTGCACAGTACCACTCCTGTCCTGTATATATACACTGCACAGTACCACTCCTGTCCTGTATATATACACTGCACAGTACCGATCCTCCTGTATATATACACTGCACAGTACCACTCCTGTCCTGTATATATACACTGCACAGTACCGATCCTCCTGTATATATGCACTGCACAGTACCACTCCTGTCCTGTATATATACACTGCACAGTACCACTCCTGTCCTGTATATATACACTGCACAGTACCACTCCTGTCCTGCATATGTACACTGCACAGTACCACTCCTGTCCTGCATATGTACACTGCACAGTACCACTCCTCCTTTATCTATACACTGCACAGCGTCACTCCTGTATATATACACTGCACAGTACCACTCCTGTCCTGTATATATGCACTGCACAGTACCTCTCCTCCTGTCCCGTATATATGCACCGCACAGTACCACTCCTATATATATACACTGCACAGTACCACTACTCCTGTCCTGTGTATATACGCTGCACAGTACCAATCCTGTATATATACACTGCACAATACCACTCCTGTATACATACACTCCACAGTACCACTCCAGTCCTGTATATATGCACTGCACAGTACCAATCCTGTATATATACACTGCACGATATCACTCCTCCTTTCCTGTATATATACACTGCACAGTACCACTCCTATATATACACTGCACAGTACCCCTCCTCCTGCATATATGCACTGCACAATACCACTCCTGTCCTGTATATATGCACTGCACAGTACCACTCCTGTCCTGCATATATGCACTGCACAGTACCACTCCTGTCCTGCATATATGCACTGCACAGTACCACTCCTGTCCTGCATATATATACACTGCACAGTACCACTCCTGTCTATATACACTGCAAGTCCCACTCCTGTATATATACACTGCACAGTACCACTCCTGTCCTGCATATACACACTGCACAGTACCACTCCTCCTGTAAATATATACTGCACAGTACCACTCCTGTGTATATACACTGCACAGTACCACTCCTGTCCTGTATATATACATTGCACAGCACCACTCCTCCTGTCCTGTATATATACACTGCACAGCACCACTCCTCCTGTCCTGTATATATACACTGCACAGTACCACTTGTGTCCTGTATATACACACTGCATAGTACCACTCCTATCCTGCATATACACACTGCACAGTACCACTCCTCCTGTATATATACACTGCACAGTACCACTCCTCCTGTCCTGTATATATGCACTGCACAGTACCACTCCTACTGTATATATACTGCTCAGTACCACTCCTGTCCTGTATATATACACTGCACAGTACCACTCCTCCTGTATATATACACTGCACAGTACCACTCCTCCTGTCCTGTATATATACACTGCACAGTACCACTCCTCCTGTCCTGTATATATACACTGCACAGCACCACTCCTCCTGGCCTGTATATATGCACTGCACAGTACCACTCCTGTCCTGCATATATGCACTGCACAGTACCACTCCTGTCCTGCATATATGCACTGCACAGTAACACTCCTGTCCTGCATATGTACACTGCACAGTACCACTCCTCCTTTATCTATACACTGCACAGCACCACTCCTGTATATATACACTGCACAGTACCACTCCTGTCCTGTATATATGCACTGCACAGTACCTCTCCTCCTGTCCCGTATATATGCACCGCACAGTACCACTCCTATATATACACTGCACAGTACCACTACTCCTGTCCTGTGTATATACGCTGCACAGTACCAATCCTGTATATATACACTGCACAGTACCACTCCTGTATATATACACTGCACAGTACCACTCCAGTCCTGTATATATGCACTGCACTGTACCACTCCTCCTGTATGTATACACTGCGCAATACCAATCCTGTATATATACACTGCACAACATCACTCCTCCTTTCCTGTATATATACACAGCACAGTACCACTCCTGTCCTGTATATATACACTGCACAGTACCACTCCTCCTGTATATATACACTGCACAGTACCACTCCTCCTGTCCTGTATATATACGCTGCACAGTACCACTCCTGTATTTATACACTGCACAATACCACTCCTGTATATATACACTGCACAGTACCACTCCTCCTGTATATACACACTGCACAGTACCACTCCTGTATATATACACTGCACAGTACCACTACTCCTGTCCTGTATATGTACGCTGCACAGTACCACTCCTCCTGTCCTGTATATATACACTGCACAGTACCACTCCAGTCCTGTATATATTCACTGCACAGTACCACTCCTCCTGTATATACACACTGCACAGTACCACTCCTCCTGTGTATATACACTGCACAGTACCACTCCTTCTGTCCTGTATATATACACTGCACAGTACAACTCCTCCTTTCCTGTATATATACTGCACAGTACCACTCCTGTATATGTATATACTGCACAGTACCACTCCTCCTTTATATAAACTCTGCACAGTACCACTCCTGTATATATACACTGCACAGTACCACTCCTGTATATGTATATACTGCACAGTACCACTCCTCCTGTATATATACACACTGCACAGTACCACTCCTGTATATGTATATACTGCACAGTACCACTCCTCCTGTATATATACACTGCACAGTACCACTCCTATATATGTATATACTGCACAGTACCACTCATCCTGTGTATATATATATATACACTGCACAGTACCACTCCTGTATATGTATATACTGCACAGTACCACTCCTCCTGTATATATAGACTGCACAGTACCACTCCTGTATATGTATATACTGCACATTACCACTCCTGTATAAATACACTGCACAGTACCACTCCTATATATGTATATACTGCACAGTACCACTCATCCTGTGTATATATATATACACTGCACAGTACCACTCCTGTATATGTATATACTGCACAGTACCACTCCTCCTGTATATATACACTGCACAGTACCACTCCTCCTGTATATATATACTGCACAGTACCACTCCTGTATATGTATATACTGCACAGTACCACTCATCCTGTATATATATACACTGCACAGTACCACTCCTGTATATGTATATACTGCACAGTACCTCTCCTCCTGTATGAATGTGTTGACATAGGGCTAAACAACCCCTTGGCGCATTTCCTCAGCCCCACTTAACCATACAAATCAAAACTCAGAGACCAAGTGATGGGGGAAGGTCGGTCACAGCTTTATTAAATGTTTTCTTACCAACCATTTGAAAAGGCACTTAGCTTTCTTAAAAACGCGCTCGCTGCCTAATGCCCTACTCCATATTCGCAGGCAAGTCAGCCAGCAAGCCATAACTTATGTGCCATTACTTCTCCACCGCCACGGAGGATCCTGTTTCTCAAACAGGACTCCGACCCCCACCCATCAGTAGCAATGCCTGCTCTATGCCATCTTGGAGACCGGATAAGCTATCGAGCCCGATATCGTTCAAGTGCACCCCGTCAGGTCTCAATAAAGCAGCATTATCCCCTTCTAGTTGTCTGTGTCTAACAACCAAACCTCTCACGCACCATCTTAGAAATACAGGCGTGTATGGTCCTCCTAGTGCGCTCAACGGCAATACCATCCCTAGCTCCTTGCCACACCGCCCTCGGGACAATCTCAGACCAGACTAGCACCAATTCCTGAAAAAAAAAACATGGAAACGTTCCATATCAGCCCGCATCATTGTGAGAAGCTCTGCCACCTTGTATGAACATAGAACATTCCCCCCCCCCGCGTGCAGAATCCAAAATCATAGGACCCCTGGCTCCTCTTGCAATCGATACCACTTCCGGTAGAACTTGCGGCCATTGCAAGCCCCTGATGCCTCTCCACATGAAGGCCACGTCACGGAAACCTAGATGCCTCCCGCCAGGGCGGCACTCAGCTCGCTGCGCTGCCCAAAATATGTAGGAGTGTCCTAGTAACCAGACAGTCGGTCTAACGGCATCATAGGCTTGCCACGTAGACGAAGTCACCGACGAACGAACCAGCGACATCAACTGCTCGCGACCATCTCCTACAGATGCACCCGGGTCCACTGATGGAGGAGGGACTCCATCCCCAGCATATTTATCGGGCAACGGGAGGCGGGTAACTGTCGGCGCAAGGGCGGACATGGACATACGCCCTACCGCGTCCATAAGTGCCTGGACGGCAGCATCTAGACCCTGGCGCTAGTATTATGTTACGGCGGCGGTACACGCTTAAAAAAATATAAATAAACGTGTTCGCCGCCCGGGGTCCACCGTGTGGCAGGTGATATAACCGCTGCTAGAGAGGCAGAGCACTATGGCGGTAATGTGCACGGGGTTAACTGCACCCTAAGTGCACAGAAGAGAGCTCTGTTATGCTCACAGAGCTGCAGGGAAAAGAATAAAGTGACACGCTACGTCTGTTCGGGGACACAGAATAACAGCGAAACTGTCACGGTAAAAATAGTCACAGAAGTAGCCTTAGGCAGCAGGACTACTCCCTCTAGACCTACCGTGAAATCAGACAGGAGGCGTCGCAACTGCAGACGCGGAAAACTGCAATCGCAGCGCGGTGTGAATGGAGCCACAGAGAAGACACCGCAATCTAGCTGGCGCGATGCAGGACGCTAGCTGCTGAAAACGTATAGCTGGAGCGCGCTGGCGCTAGCGCTGCTACTGGCAGCTGCCCAATCACTCACACAATCGTAATATCAGAGGGAAGGGGTTTCAGAATAAGTCAGTCACCAGTCCAAGCATCCATCACCATACATACAGCAGCAGTATGAAAATACTAGCGCATGGCATAGCGGCCATGCGCACTTTTTATAGCGTACGGGACCTGCCAGAAATCTCCAGAGCCCTGAGCTAAGCCAATGGAATCAGGAGCAGGACCTGAGCACCTGACTCCTGAACTCCAATGGGAGCTCATTCCAGGAGCATGCTCAGAAGCTGGCTGAAAGGACTTAGCCTCTGGAGACAAATGTGAGGATCTGGATCTCTGCATAAGTATGGTAGGACACAGATTCCTAACAAAGTCCCCCTCTCGACTTATATTCGAGTCATATACAACAGGGGGTCAGAGGGAAGGGGGGGCGGGGGTGTCAGGTCATACTTGCCTGTCCTGGCACGATCTCTGCAGCCCCCAGCTTCTCCGCGATCTCCCTTCCTTCCTTCAGCGGTCACGTGGTACCGCTCATTACACTCATGAATATGAGCATATTTATGAGTGTAATGAGCGGTACCATGTGACTGCTGAAGGCAGGAAGGGAGACCGCGGGAGAACGAGGCTGCGCCAGGATGGGTAAGTGTAGCAATATTCACCTGTCCCCGTTCCATCGCTGCTTGCTGTCTGAAATAAAAACACATGTGACATGCACAATGTGAACAAGTCTGTTGGACCATGTTCACACCACATGTGTGTTTTTAATCCAGTTTTTTTCGTGCTTATGCATGATTTGAGAGACCCCACCCCTCTCTTGTGTGACATGCACATAAGGAGCTGTCTTGCATCACATGCCCATACCAGAAAGTGCCTGTCTTAATCCTGCTCATTTAGACACTGTTCATATGTTCAGGTATTAAATACATTAGATAGGGACTGCTTCAATACGGGTTACCTTGACGTTGGTGAGGCAGCTTGGTATACATTTTTTTGCAAAAAAAGTATCGACTAAATACCCTGTGTTTGTTATTACCTTTTATCAGCACTTGCTGACTGTTATATGTCTTATTGCAAGGTATTTTTGCACATTTGTCATTCTGTGCTTTTTTGTTTGTGTTGTTGCTGTCTGGCACGTCATGTCAGTGATATTCAGACAGCAGAGGGCACGGTGAAGTGGTTAGTGCGCGCCGCGCCCCCTGCAGTCTGAACATCACTGACAGATGACGTGCCAAACAGCAGCAATCAGCGATGGACCCTGGACAGGTGAATATCTCAGGTGCCAGCAGTGACACCAGCACCTGGCCCCCAGCGACAGAGAGGTGAGTATGTCATTTTTTTTTATTTTTAAATGCAGCAGCGACAGCTCATGGGGGCATAATCTATGGAGCATCTTATGGGGGGCAGCATATGGGGGTAAAATCTATGGAGCATCTTATGGGGGCAGCATATGGGGGTAAAATCTATGGAGCATCTTATGGGGGCAGCATATGGGGGTAAAATCTATGGAGCACCTTATGGGGGCAGCATATGGGGGTAAAATCTATGGAGCATTTTATGGGGGCAGCATATGGGGGTAAAATCTATGGAGCATCTTATGGGGGCAGCATATGGGGGTAAAATCTATGGAGCATCATATGGGGGTAAAGTCTATGGAGCATCTTATAGGGGCAGCATATGGGGTTAAAATCTATGGAGCATCTTATGGGGGCAGCATATGGGGGTAAAATCTATAGAGCATCTTATGGGGGGCAGCATATGGGGGTAAAATCTATAGAGCATCTGGTGAGGATCCAGCGGTCATGGTGCACATTGGCACAATTGACAAAGTTAGAGGTAGGTGGAAGGTCCTTAAAGATGATTTCAGGGAATTAGGCTGTAAGCTTAAAGCAAGGACCTCCAAGGTGGTATTTTCGGAAATACTTCCTGTACCACGTGCCACGCCAGAGAGGCAACGGGAGATTAGGGAGGTTAATAAGTGGCTCAGGAGTTGGTAAAGGAAGGAGGGGTTTGGGTTCCTGCAGAACTGGGTACAGGTTCTACGCTAGGGACGGGCTGCACCTCAATGGGGAGGGTGTAGCTGTGCTGGGGGAGAAAATGGCTAGAAGGTTGGAGGAGTGTTTAAATTAGGGATGGGGGGAGGGTATTCCTTTTATAGGAGGGGAAGACAGTGCAGATAGAGACCTGGGCACAAATAATGAAATTGGGGTGGGGGTGGCATGGGGGGTGGGGTTAGAACAGTTAATTAAGAAAGAATAGAGGTACAGAGAGATACATAAAGTGCATGTATACTAATGCCAGAAGCCTCACCAACAACATGGAGGAATTGGAGTTAATGTTGTTGGAACATGATTCTGACATGGTGGTGATATCTGAGACATGACTGGACGAGAGCCATGACTGGGCTGTTAATTTACAGGGCTATAGTCTGTTCAGAAATGACCGAACAAATAAGCGAGGGGGAGGCGTGTGTTTATATGTAAAATCATCCTTAAAACCCATCCTGCGTGATAATATATATGAATCTAATGAAAATGTAGTCTCTGTGGGTGGAGATAAGGGGAGGGGGGAAAAATAATAAATTACTGATAGGGGTTTGTTATAAGTCTCCAAAAATAATGGAAGCAACAGAGAATATCCTCATAAAGCAAATAGATGAAGCTGCGACTCAAGGAGAAGTCATTATTATGGGGGACTTCAACTACCCTGAAATACATTGGGGAACAGAAACCTGCAGTTCCAGCAAAGGTAATAGGTGTCTGACCACTTTGAGAGACAATTACCTTTCACAACTGGTTCAGGACCCAACAAGAGGGGGGCACTGCTAGACCTAATATTACCCCACAGGCCAGACCGCAGATCAGATATAAGGGTTGGGGGTCACTGGGGGAATAGTCATAGAATCGTAGAGTTGGAAGGGACCTCCTGGGCCATCTGGTCCAACCCCCTGCTCAAAGCAGGATTCGCTAAATCATCCCAGTCAGATGTCTGTCCAGCCTCTGTTTGAAGACTTACATTGAAGGAGAACTCGCCACTTCTCGTGGCAGCTTGTTCCACTCATCGATCACTCTAACTGTCAAAAAGTTTTTTCTAATATCTAATCTGTGTCTCCTCCCATTCAGTTTCATCCCATTGCTTCTAGTCTTTCCTTGTGCAAATGAGAATAAAGTTGATCCTTCTACAATGTGACAGCCCTTTAGATATTTGTAGACAGTTATTAAGTCTCCTCTCAGTCTTCTCTTTTGCAAACTAAACATATCCAAATCCTGCAACCTTTCCTCATAAGACAGGGTTTGCAGACCGGTCACCATTCTGGTCGCTCTTTTCTGAACTTGCTCCAGTTTGTTGATGTCTTTTTTAAAATGTGGTGCCCAAAACTGGACACAATATTCCAGATGAGTTTTCATGTATCCTTTAATAAGATGTGTAGTAGAGGGGTTACAAGGACACTAAACTTCAGGAAAGCAAATTTCCAACGGATGAGAGATGATGATCTTGGTGCAATTAACTGGGACGATGTCCTAAGACATAAAAATACACAAAGAAAATGGGAGACGTTTATTATCCTCCTGAATAGGAGCTGTGCACAATATATACCGTATGAGAATAAACATGATAGAAATAGGAGGAAACCACTATGGCTAAATAGATCTGTAAGGGGCGCAATAAGAGATAAAAATAAAGCATTTAAAGTATTAAAGCAAGTAGGTAGTGATAAGGCATTAAATAAATACAGAAGATTAAATAAATTCTGTAAAGCAAATCAAGGCAGCAAAGATTGAGACAGAGAGACTCATTGCCAGAGAAAGTAAAAATGATCCCAAAATATTCTTTAACTACATAAATAGTAAGAAACTAAAAAATGATAGTGTTGGCCCCCTTAAAAATAGTCTGGGTGAAATGGTGGATGAGGATGAGGAAAAAGCCAATATGCTAAATGACTTTTTTCCAACAGTATTTACACAAGAAAATCCCATGACGGTTAACATGATCAGGGATAGAAATTCTCCATTAAATGTCACCTGCTTAACCCAGCAGGAAGTACGGCGGCGTCTAAAAATCACTAAAATTGACAAATCCCCGGGCCCGGTTGGGATACACCCCCGAGTACTGCAGGAATTAAGCACAGTCATAGATAGACCATTATTTTTAATCTTTAAAGATTCCATAATAACAGGGTCTGTACCACAGGACTGGCGTATAGCAAATGTGGTGCCAATATTCAAAAAGGGGACAAAAACTGAACTTGGAAATTATAGGCCTGTAAGTTTAACCTCGACTGTGGGTAAAATCCTGGAGGGTTTTCTAAGAGATACTATACTGGAGTATCTGGAGAAGAATAACCTCATGACCCAATAGCAACATGGGTTTACAAGGGACCGTTCCTGTCAGACTAATCTGATAAGCTTTTATGAAGAGGTAAGTTCCGGACTGGACCAAGGGAATGCAGTGGACGTGGTGTACATGGACTTTTCAAAAGCTTTTGATACGGTGCCACACAAAAGGTTGATACATAAAATGAGAACAATGGGGATAGGGGAAAATATGTGTAAGTGGGTTAAGAGCTGGCTCAGGGATAGGAAACAAAGGGTGGTTATTAATGGAGCACACTCGGACTGGGTCACGGTTAGCAGTGGGGTAACATTTATTAATGACCTTGTAGGGGGCATAGAGAGTAGAATTTCAATATTTGCAGATGATACTAAACTCTGCAGGGTAATCAATACAGAGGAGGACAATTTTATATTACAGGCGTAAACTAGAAGCTTGGGCTGATAAATGGCAAATGAGCTTTAATGGGGATAAATGTAAGGTCATGCACTTGGGTAGAACGAACAAGATGTATAATTATGTGCTTAATTGTAAAACACTGGGCAAAACAGTCACTGAAAAAGACCTGGGTGTATGGGTGGACGACAAACTCACATTTAGTGGCCAGTGTCAGGCAGCTGCTGCAAAGGCAAATAAAATAATGGGATGTATTAAAGGAGGCATAGATGCTCATGTGGAGAACATAATTTTACCTCTATATAAGTCACTAGTGCGACCACACTTAGAATACTGTGTACAGTTCTGGTCTCCGGTGTATAAGAAATACATAGCTGAACTGGAGCGGGTGCAGAGAAGAGCGACCAAGGTTATTAGGGAACTGGGGGGTCTGCAATACCAAGACAGGTTATTACACTTGGGGTTATTTAGTTTGGAAAATCGAAGGCTTCGGGATGCTCTTATTACAATGTATAAATAAATGCGGGGACAATACCAAGAGCTTTCTAATGATCTTTTTACTCTTAGACCGGGGACAAGGGGGCATCCTCTACGTCTGGAGGAAAGAAGGTTTAAGCATACTCATAGACGCGGATTCTTTACTGTAAGAGCAGTGAGACTATGGAACTCTCTGCCATATGATGTTGTATTCCCTACTAAAATTTAAGAAGGGACTGGATGCCTTTCTTGAAAAGTATAATATTACAGGGTATATACACTAGTTTCCTTAATATGGCGTTGATCCAAGGAGCAAGTCTGATTGCTGTATGTGGAGTCGGGAAGGAATTTTTTTCCCCAATGTGAAGCTTACTGTTTGCCACATGGGTTTGTTTTGCCTTCCTCTGGATCAACATGTTAGGGCGAGTTAGGACAGGATATGGGATGAACTAGATGGACTTAAAGTCTCCCTTCAACCTTAATAACTATGTTACCAGTTCAGGGACATACTCAGGCCAGCGGGCCTTTCGGTCGCTTCCAGGGTACGCAGAATTTGAATTAGTGTCCGATTAAATCGTTCGCGGGATCCGTTCCCCTGCGGGTGATATGGTGTAGTCCGAGACTTATCGATACCGTAGAGATGATGCAGTTCTTCCATGACTCTTCCTAGGAAGCACGTTCCCTGATCCCAATGTATTTGTTGCGGGCAGCCGTACACTTGGATGAAGTTTTTACAAATCGCATAGGCGGCCGACTCTGCAGTTTGGTCTCGGGAAAATAAGATAAAAATACTCTGGAGGTTTCAGTTAATTTTATCTCCACCTTCTCATCCAAAATAAAGAGATTAAGGATATCATTCATAAACATTGGGGGATCTTGCTAAATGACCACATATGCAAGAAATGTTTACCCCTGACCCCATTGGCGACATTCAAGAGAGCACCTTCCTTAAAAAGTATATTGGCCCCCAGTAGACTTAGGAAAAAGAAATCGGCTATAAAGGGATTTAATACCTTCTCTAGGATAATGTCTGTGGGTTTGTATAGGTGCAATAAAAAAAACTGTTTGTAGATTAATCATAAAGCGTCCACCTTTTTTTCCCATAATGATAAAGGGACAATTTTTAACATCATGTACAGGCTAGATTGCCAGTCAAGTTTTGTACTCTACCTTGTAGAGTGTATATGCGGTAAACAGTATATAGGTAGAACTATCTAACCCCTACACAAAAGGATTAATGACACAACATTAAAATAAGTTTTTTAAAACATGGGTAATTGAGGCATGTTAGTGCTATGTATAGGGGTCATGTCGAATTGAAGGTTACCCCTATAGACCATATTCCCATTGATACTCTGAACAGGGTTCAAGCCTTGAATAAACGTGAAATTTTTTTGGATTTATAAATTAGGCACGATAAATCCTGGAGGGCTAAATGAGATTTCTGACTTGTTTTAATAAATAATTTTTTGTTTTTTCTTAATTCAACTAAATTCTTTTCTACCTCCTTGGTCCCGCCCCCCCCTGGGTGGTCACCCTGGGAATAGGTCTTGGTGTGACCTTTGGCCCTTGAACCTTGGTGTCTGTTTTGGGGTTTTCCCGCCTGTGTCGTCCCCTTTCCCTGTCACTTGCAGGTGTGTTTAGTTCGTCATCATCATGTTCTTTCAATTTCACATTTAAAAGTTTTTTTGGTTCTCCTCGTTTTCTAGGTAGGTGCCCTCTTCAAACTGATCCCTTCCGTTGTTATCTTTACCTTTTTCCCCTTTTCTTTATCCTTTTCGCCGTTGGTCCTATTACTCCCTGCGCCGGTCCAGCTGGTAATGAAATTTTTCTTCGTCATATGGGTGTTCTAATAGATATCACTTTTTTGGTGGTGTCAAATCAGAAGAAGTTCTGGTGGAGCCACAGGTTAGCGGTGTCATCAGTGTAGATTGGAGTGTGGGCTATCTTATATAAGTTCAACCCCCCCAATGTTCTTTAACCTAGATGATGTAATCATGGTGCTGAAGCTTTAAAGTAACCTGATAGCACACTACCAGCAGGGCAAGCGAGCTCCTGTAAGGCCCAGTAGTCAAAGGGGAATGACCTGTGAGGGAGAACATCGATAGGGGAAGAGAGGTAATTTTGAACCATAGTTGACAACTGCTGTCTCCTGTCTGTTGCAATCGATTCAGTATTACCAGTCGTGTGAGCGGTCCTCGAGAAATCAGTCCACAACATGGTCATGAAACCCCTGTCTCCAACGCCAGATCGGCTGTGTGGACCACGAACACCTCTTCCATTTGGCCCAGTATGGCTCGTGGTAGAACCTGCACCGCTGCTGTGTGCTGGGAATGCCTCTAACAAACGGTTTACCAGAGTTGCTTGTTTGTTCGCCAATATTAGCTCTAGGTTCTCCTGTGGCATGATGTTCTGTCATTTGCCTTTATAGCGTGGATCGAGGATGCTGTCCAACCAGTAGTCGTCATCCTTCATAATTTTGGCAATGCGGGGGTCACTTTTTAGGATCTGCAATACATAATCACACATGTGGGCCAATGTTCCAGGTGTCAATGATACACTGCCAGTGGTGGGTGGAGGAGCACTTTCTGCCAAATCCACATCCCTCCAGTCACGCACAAACCCTGTACCTGACCTTGGCAAGTCAACATTTTCTCTTGCCCCCGAGAAGCATCCTCCCCAAAATAATCCTTCCCCTAATCCTCTCTTCCTCCACCTCATCCAGGACAGTTCCCTGGGCAGACAATGGCTGACTGTCATCAAGGCTTCCCTCCTCTTTGTCCTCCGCTGCAGATGCCTGATCCTTAATGTGTGTCAAAGTTTGCATGAGCAGACACATAAGTGGGATGCTCATGCTTATGATGGCGTCGTCTGCGCTTACCAGCCGTGTGCATTCCTCAAAACACTGAAGGACTTTACAGAGGTCTTTCAGCTTGCACACCCGACAACTCCATGTCTGCCTTCAAACTGCCTGCCCGTGTATCCTCCCACAAATGCATTACAGCCTGCCTCTGTTCGCACAGCCTCTCAACCATGTGCATATCTATAACTCTCTCCCAGTATGTATTTGACCGTAATCCAAGCAGTAAATATATGGTACTGTATCAGAAACGTACAGCTGAATATGGTGTAGGGGAAAATGTAAATCTCTGTATATGTATTTCTGGAATCACACACACATGCTGTCTTAGTATGGATTTGACCGTAATCCAAACAGCAGATATACGGTACTGTATCAGAAGCAGACAGCTCTATACGGTGTATGTATGGAAAAATGTAAATCTCCGTCTATTTTTTTCCAGAGTCACACACACATAGCATGTATTTGTCCGTGATACCAGCCGGTACACAGTAGTGTGTGAGGAGCGTACACCTCTATACGGTGTGGGAAAAAATAAATGCTCGGTAACTGTGCAGAAAAAAAGAATAAAAGTAGGAGTGCTGTGTAAAAAGCAGTCTGCACAGCATTGTGCACACAGTAATGCAGCTATCAGGTAGCCTAATAAGGCAGCCTAATAACCAGCACTGCTGCACACAAAAAAATCCTCTCCTGTCACTGCACACTAACTGTACAGGACAATTGCTATCAGCACAAGCACAGAATGTTTTTTCTTCCCTGCCTATCTGTTTGCTTTCCTGCCTAACACTCTCCCTATTGAGAAACAGCGGCAGCAACCTCTCCCTATGCTAAGATCGGCAGAAGTCTAATGGCGGTCTGCGGTCAGGGCTTTTATAGGCACTGTGACGCCACACAAAGCAAGCTAATCACTGCAATGCCCTTCTCTAAGATGGTGGTGGCCGCTGCCCATGTCATCGCGTTGCCCACAGTGTGCGTCCTTGCTCATTGGCAGAGAAAAGGCACCTGAAAGCATTATGGGAAACGCAACTTTGGCGTTTGGGTCGGCGACTGCATGGCCGACCTCACGCTATGGTTGGGTTTCGCTCGGCAAAACCCGACTTTGTCGAAAGTGGGTGACTTTTGAATTTGACCAACCCATTTCACTCAACTCTACTGGGGAGGTTTTTCTTCAGCAGGGGCAGGGAAACTGGTCAGAGATGATGGTAAGATGGATGGAGCTAAATACAGGACAATCCTGGTGGAAAACCTGTTACAGGCTGCAGAAGACTTGAGACTGGGGCATAGATTCACCTTCCGACAGGACAATGACCCTAAACATCCTGTCAAAGCTACAATGGATGGTTTAGATCAAAGAATATTTCAGCATCATCGGCCCAGTCACTGTCCAGACCCAAATCCCAGTGAGCATCCATGACAAGATATGAAAATTGTTCTCAGGCATCTCCATGCAATCTCACTAAGCAAGTGTGCAAAGAAGAAAAGGCACAACTGTCACCTCTAGATGAGCAAAGCCATGTGTAGACACCGACCCCAAAAGACCTGCAGCAGTAATTACAATGAAATGTGGCCCTAAAAAGTATTGACTCAGGGGCTGAACACAATTGCACGCTACAATTTACAGTGGGGAAAAAAAGTATTTAGTCAGTCAGCAATAGTGCAAGTTCCACCACTTAAAAAGATGAGAGGCGTCTGTAATTTACATCATAGGTAGACCTCAACTATGGGAGACAAACTGAGAAAAAAAAATCCAGAAAATCACATTGTCTGTTTTTTTTTCATTTTATTTGCATATTATGGTGGAAAATAAGTATTTGGTCAGAAACGAAATTTCATCTCAATACTTTGTGATATATCCTTTGTTGGCAATGACAGAGGTCAAACGTTTTCTGTAAGTCTTCACAAGGTTGCCACACACTGTTGTTGGTATGTTGGCCCATTCCTCCATGCAGATCTACTCTAGAGCAGTGATGTTTTTGGCTTTTCGCTTGGCAACACGGACTTTCAACTCCCTCCAAAGGTTTTCTATAGGGTTGAGATCTGGAGACTGGCTAGGCCACTCCAGGACCTTGAAATGCTTCTTACGAAGCCACTCCGTTGCCCTGGCGGTGTGCTTTGGATCATTGTCATGTTGAAAGACCCAACCACGTTTCATCTTCAATGCCCTTGCTGATGGAAGGAGGTTTGCACTCAAAATCTCACGATACATGGCCCAATTCATTCTTTCATGTACCCGGATCAGTCGTCCTGGCCCCTTTGCAGAGAAACAGCCCCAAAGCATGATGTTTCCACCACCATGCTTTACAGTAGGTATGGTGTTTGATGGATGCAACTCAGTATTCTTTTTCCTCCAAACACGACAAGTTGTGTTTCTACCAAACAGTTCCAGTTTGGTTTCATCAGACCATAGGACATTCTCCCAAAACTCCTCTGGATCATCCAAATGCTCTCTAGCAAACTTCAGACGGGCCCGGACATGTACAGGCTTAAGCAGTGGGACACGTCTGGCACTGCAGGATCTGAGTCCATGGTGGCGTAGTGTGTTACTTATGGTAGGCCTTGTTACATTGGTCCCAGCTCTCTGCAGTTCATTCACTAGGTCCCCCCGCGTGGTTCTGGGATTTTTGCTCACCGTTCTTGTGATCATTCTGACCCCACGGGGTGGGATTTTGCGTGGAGCACCAGATCGAGGGAGATTATCAGTGGTCTTGTATGTCTTCCATTTTCTAATTATTGCTCCCACAGTTGATTTCTTCACTCCAAGCTGGTTGGCTATTGCAGATTCAGTCTTCCCAGCCTGGTGCAGGGCTACAATTTTGTTTCTGGTGTCCTTTGACAGCTCTTTGGTCTTCACCATAGTGGAGTTTGGAGTCAGACTGTTTGAGGATGTGCACAGGTGTCTTTTTATACTGATAACAAGTTTAAACAGGTGCCATTACTACAGGTAATGAGTGGAGGAAAGAGGAGACTCTTAAAGAAGAAGTTACAAGTCTGTGTGAGCCAGAAATCTTGATTGCTTGTTTCTGACCAAATACTTATTTTCCACCATAATATGCAAATAAAATGAAAAAAAAAACAATGTGATTTTCTGGATTTTTTTTTTCTCAGTTTGTCTCCCATAGTTGAGGTCTACCTATGATGTAAATTACAGACGCCTCTCATCTTTTTAAGTGGTGGAACTTGCACTATTGCTGACTGACTAAATACTTTTTTTCCCCACTGTATATATTTTATGATATTTAGAAAACCATGTATCATTTCCTTTTACATGTCACAAACTTGCTACTGTGTTGATTTATCACTGAAAATCCCATTAAAGAAACATTTATGTTTGTGGGTGTAATGTAAAAAATGTTTTGAGGGTATGAAGATTTTATCCAGGCGTTGTATATTACAAAGTAAACACTCCTTGATATTAAAATTGCCATTTTGGGTATCAAATTAGGCAGAAAACCGGAGTCAGGCTATAATTTAAATCCACCCTCCCTCGTTTTATCTTAACCCCGTCACCCCTGGACAATTTTCCGATTTTGCCTTTGTTCCACAACTTTTTTATTTTTCCATCAGTATGGCTTTTTTTCTTTTAAATTCGTTTATTGAACCAAAGGCAGGGTATACAGTATGCAAACTGACAGCAATGACAATATCATGTAACACACATACATATCACAGAGGATCAATGTCAAACAGCATGTGTACACCAACTGTGCATTGAATAAAACATACTGTCAATTGCCTTACATTAGTCTGTATTATTATTCAAATAATAAAGCCTGCCTACTTCTAAAACATTACTACTACTACAAAACAACTATTTGCAGTCTATGTCTATATGTTTAGCTCTTTATCATGCGATATCTCCGTCCTACAACCTGAGGTGAGAGGAGTTCCACCTCTCCCATATCTTCTCAAATTTACCCGGGCACCCTCTGTTTTGGTAAAGCGTACGCTCATATGGGATAATCGAGTTCACCAATTCTTTCCAGGCCCTAAGGGAGGAATCCGAACCCCCCCATCCACCGCAGTGCCAACACCTTCCGTGCCATGAACAATGTCTCCCGTAAGAAAATCCCCGTATAGTGTCCCCATGTCTCATCATCCCACACCCCAAACAGACAAACCAATGGCTCAAGGGGAACAGGAATCTGTGCCAGGGAGGTTAATAATAACGTCACCTCTTTCCAGTAGTGTACTATAATCGGACATTGCCAAATCATGTGCACAAAATCTGCATCGGATGCATGGCATCTCAGACACTCCGAAGATTGGAAATGGCCCATCTTAAAAAGTCGAGTCGGATTCAAACATGATTGGTTTATGATATAAAGTTGTATCATTCTATTGTTAATTGACGGAGACTCCTTAGTTGGTGACTCCAGAATTTCCTCCCACTCCTCTCCCTGAGTATCAGGGATGAGCCTTTCCCATTTCCCCCTAACCAAGCATACGGCAGATTCCGTCCCCACCGATAGCATGTGTGTGTACAGAGAGGAGATGAGACCCTGGGGACCCTGTGATTTGAGAATGCCTATCAAGGGTAGAGACGAAATAGCATTATTCATACTGACATGTCTCATGTGCGATTGAAAGGCTGATCTTATTTGCAAATATCGGAAGAATTGTGACCTCGGGACATTGCACTTAGCTTGTAATTGTTCAAAAGATAATAGTGTACCGCATTCATATAAGTATGGCTTTTATTTGGTGGGGACGAGTTATACTTTTGAATGACACCATTCCATGTGTGGTGAAATTGCAAAAATTTGCAATTCCACTTTTTTCTACTAATAGCAAAGAGACAACTGATGCCAATATGTATTTCTCAGACTAATAGAAAACACAGCGTCTTATAGCACAGTACTAGCACAGATATGACTTATAGAGTACACACAATGGCTTTTAGCACAGTATTAGCACAGATATGGCTTACAGAGTACACACAGCAGCTTTTAGCACAGTACCAGCACAGATATGACTTGCAGAGTACACACAGCAACTTATAGCACAGTACTAGCACAGATATGGCTTACAGAGTACACACAGCAGCTTTTAGCACAGTACTAACACAGATATGACTTACAGAGTACACACAGCAACTTATAGCACAGTACTAGCACAGATATGGCTTACAGAGTACACACACCAACTTATAGCACAGTACTAGCACAGATATGGCTTACAGAGTACACACAGCTTTGTGTTTGTAGAGTGCGCAGTTACAATCTCCCTCATTCCAGATGCGTCCTATCCCTACACTAACGAGAACATAATGCCGGTTATCGAAAACAGTGAGGACCCCTTGTCTTTTTTTCATATGGTGCTGTGATGGGGCTGGAAGTGCTCAGACAGAAAAAGCTTGTTGACTGGCTGCACTCCCAGACCCAAACAGTAACATGGACTTCCTTGAGAAGTCCTTGTTCGGGGTCCATGCCCACACTCTAGATGTCTGGTATGGATCCCGAACTTTAGCGTTCGGATTCGGCCATCTCTATGTACAACCCCTTCTATGCTGCTTTCTCTACCAATGAGAAAGGAGGCTGACAGCAGAGAAAGCCATCAGTGCTGAGTAGGATTTCTGACGGACTATAATTGTTGCAGATCAGTCAGCCAGATGAAGGGCTTACAGACAGAAGCAAAATGGTAGAATATTTCTAATGAAAAACAGTTTAAAAAGTTGCTTCACTTTGCATTTAGCAAGAAAATAATCTATAACCTTTAAGTTTTGCATCCACTAATTGTAAGATTTTTCAGCAAGAGTGATTAAACCCACCATAGAGCTTTCTGTCGAGTGTTCTTGGAAGGTTTGTTGTGCAACAATTGCATCTAACCTCTCACCAATCTGGTCATATTTATAATAATGACCCATGATGCTAAAATGCCATTGATGTAGGCTCACAAAATAGCTTTACAGTTTTGAGTTTCTTATAATTGCCACATAAAGCCCTAAGATTTCTACCCCTTCTAATACACCCCGATGCTGCTGCCAGACCCCTTCTTAAAGGGAACCAGTCCTCTTACTCATGCTGCCCAGTCCGCAGGCAGCATGGATCATAGAAAAATCAAAAAAGGCTATGTAAGAGCCAAGGAGAGCACTAGGAATAATCTACTCTCATCCCACAAAAAGATATGTGGTGATAAGTAGATACGGTATATATCCATGTACAATCATCAATGGGATGCTAGGAGCAGGATTTTTCAGAAACACTGGCCAGTGCTCAGGACTAAGGCCACATTATCCAAACATCTCTCTCAATCGCCATTAATGACAGCCAGGGCTGCCACTAGGAATTTCGGGGCCCCATACAGGCAAAATTTTCGGGGCCCCCTTGAGACTCCACCCAGGCTCCACCCCTCAAACTGTCCACAGTCCCACTGCTCTCCCTTGGAAAAACTCGACTTCTCACCAATCACACATTAACAGTTCCCATCTCCAGATCACACACACAGCCAGCAGCTCTTGTTTTGGCTAAAAGATTTTTTTAAATTTACCACCACAACAAGGTGGACTCTTTTGGCCTGGCCCTACTGTACTCTAACCTATTAAATATTTGTTAAAATATTCAAATACAATTTTGGTATATTTATTTTTCAGTTTTTAAAATGACCAATAATATCATATCCAAACTGACAAATACCACCACACCATGTCCAGACTACATATTACCATCACACAGTGACCTATAATACCACATACAAGGAACAAATACAGCCACACCAGACCACATATTACCACCACAGTGACAGAATAATAGCACATACAAGGGACAACTACCACCGCACCATGCCCAAACCACATATTACCACCACATGTTGACTGAATACTACAATATTGATCATTAATAAAAAAAAATACTATCACCATAAGTGTCATTATGCACAGGAGATCTGTACTTAGTATGCAGTGTCTGTGTACAGGTAATACAGTGATCACCAGTAACATTACACACAGGAGCTTTTTATATAGTGCCAGTGTACAGGTAATACAGTGATCACCGGTGACCTTATGCACAGGACCTCTGTATATAGTGCCAGTGTACAGGTAATACAGTGATCACTGGTGACATTGTTCACAGGAACTCTGTATATAGTGTATAGTGTCAATGCACAGATAATACAGTGATCACTGGTGACATTGTACAAAGGCACTCTGTATATAGTGTATAGTGTCAGTGTACAGGTAACACACTGACTCACCAGTGATGTCTCTAGGTTAAGTCTTTCATCCAGCACAGACCGCCATCATGTATTCCAGCCAGGACTTGTCTCTGCAGGAAATAACACAGTTATCTAGAGCTCCACTTGCAGAACACATTACTTAATTTTTTTCCCAACTTTTACACTACACCAGATCAAGAAAAAAAAGGCAACATAGTGTCGCTCTGCACAGTAACAGGACCTTCCCCCATTTAAAACTGTCCTCAAAAAAATAAAATACATCACTGCAGTAATAATATCTCTTAATTAGGCCCTATGGTAATAATATCCCCCATCCTGTCCCCCGTGTGTCTCATTCCTGGCTCCAGCAATATTTTCTCTCATCCTGCCCTCATGAGTATCCATTCTACCCCCATATGATCTCCCCATTCTGTCCCATCTGTCTACATTGTATCCATCCTGCCCCATGATCTTGCACCATGTGTCTCCCTTCATGCCATGTGTCTCGCATCCTGCCCCTTTCTGTGTCTCACATTCTGCCCCCTCCTAGAATCATAGAATCATAGAATCGTAGAGTTGGAAGGGACCTCCTGGGCCATCTGGTCCAACCCCCTGCTCAAAGCAGGATTCGCTAAATCATCCCAGTCAGATGTCTGTCCAGCCTCTGTTTGAAGACTTCCATTGAAGGAGAACTCACCACTTCTCGTGGCAGCCTGTTCCACTCATTGATCACTCTAACTGTTAAAAAGTTTTTTCTAATATCTAATCTGTGTCTCCTCCCATTCAGTTTCATCCCATTGCTTCTAGTCTTTCCTTGTGCAAATGAGAATAAAGTTGATCCTTCTACAGTGTGACAGCCCTTTAGATATTTATAGACAGCTATTAAGTCTCCTCTCAGTCTTCTCTTTTGCAAACTAAACATTCCCAAATCCTGCAACCTTTCCTCATAAGACAGGGTTTGCAGACCGGTCACCATTCTGGTCGCTCTTTTCTGAACTTGCTCCAGTTTGTTGATGTCTTTTTTAAAATGTGGTGCCCAAAACTGGACACAATATTCCAGATGAGGTCTGACCAAAGAGGAGTAGAGGGAAATAATGACTTCACGTGATCTAGACTGTATGCTTCTGTTAATACATCCTAGAATTGCATTTGCCTTTTTTGCTGCTGCATCACACTGTTGACTCATATTCAGTCTGTGATCTATTAGTATACCCAAGTCTTTTTCACATGTGCTGTCACTTAGCCCTATTCCTCCCATTCTGTATATGCTTTTTTCATTTTTATTGCCCAGATGTAGTACTTTGCATTTCTCCCTGTTAAAAACCATTCTGTTAGTTGCTGCCCACTTCTCCAGTTTATTTATATCTTTTTGAATCCTCTCTCTTCTCTAGTGTTAGCTATCCCTCCTAGCTTTGTGTCATCAGCAAATTTAATCAGTTTACCCTCAATTCCTTCATCTAAATCGTTGATAAAGATGTTGAACAATACAGGGCCCAGGACAGAGCCCTGTGGTACCCCACTTGAGACATTCTTCCAACTGGATGTGCAGCCATTTACGACCACTCTTTGGGTCCGATCACTAAGCCAGTTATGAATCCACCTAACAGTTGCCTTGTCCATTCCATACTTAGTCATTTTTTCAATAAGGATTGTATGAGAGACTTTGTCAAATGCTTTGCTGAAGTCAAGATATACTATACAGCATTTCCTTGATCCACCCAATCAGTGATTCCGTCATAGAAGGAAATTAAGTTAGTCTGACATGACTTATTAGTTACAAACCCATGCTGACTCTGTTTAATCACCACATTCTTATCCAGGTACTGACATACATGTTGTTTAATAATTTGTTCAAAGATCTTTCCTGGTATAGAAGTCAGACTCACCGGCCTATAGTTGCCTGGGTCCACCTTCTTCCCCTTTTTGAAGATAGGAGCAACATTTGCTCTTCTCCAGTCTTCTGGCACTTCTCCTGTTCTCCAAGAATTTTCAAAGATTATGGAGAGGGGTTCAAAAATTTCTTCTGCTATCCCCTTCAGTACTCTGGGGTGTAATTCATCTGGACCTGGAGACTTGAATTCATTTAGGTTAGCTAAGTGTTTCCTCACTATCTTTCTGCTTATAGATATCCTGGATTCTTCTGGATTCCTGTGTCTCAATGTCACATTCTGCCTCATGCCTCACATTCTGCCCCCTCCTGTGTCTCACTGTCACATTCTGCCCCCTTGTCCATTCTGCCCCCTCCTGTGTCTCACTGTCACATTATACCCCCTCCTGTGTCTTACTGTCACATTCTGCCCCTGTGCCTCATATTCTGCCCCCTCCTTGCACAAGGAAAGACTAGAAGCAATGGGATGAAACAATGGGAGGAGACACAGATTAGATATTAGAAAAAACTTTTTGACAGAGTGATCAATGAGTGGAACAAGCTGCCACGAGAAGTGGTGAGTTCTCCTTCAATGGATGTCTTCAAACAGAGGCTGGACAGACATCTGACTGGGATGATTTAGCGAATCCTGCTTTGAGCAGGGGGTTGGACCAGATGGCCCAGGAGGTCCCTTCCAACTCTACGATTCTATGATTCTATGATTCTATGATTCTATGTCTCACTGTCACATTCTGCCCCATGTCCATTCTGCCCCCTCCTGTGTCTCAGTCACATTCTGCCCCCTCCTGTGTCTTACTGTCACATTCTGCCCCTGTGCCTCACATTCTGCCCCCTACTTTGTCTCACTGTCACATTCTGCCCCGTATCCATTCTGCCCCATCCTGTGTCTCACAGTCACATTCTTCCCCGCATCCATTCTGCCTCCTCCTTTGTCTCACTGTCACATTCTGCCCCGTATCCATTCTGCCCCCTCCTGTGTCTCACTGTCACATTCTGCCCCCGTGTCTCACATTCTGCCCCCATGTCTCACATTCTGCCCCTCCTGTGTCTCACTGTCACATTCTTCCCCATGTCAATTCTGCCCCTCCTTTGTCTCAATGTCACATTCTGCCCCATATCCATTCTGCCCCCCTCCTGTGTCTCACTGTCATAATCTGCCCCCATGTCTCACATTCTGCCCCGTGTCCATTCTGCCCCCATGTCTCACATTCTGCCCCATGTCCATTCTGCCCCCATGTCTTACATTCTGCCCCCATGTCTCACATACTGCCCTCTTGTCTCGAATTCTGTCCCGCGTCTCACATTCTGCCCCATGTCTCACACTCTGCCCCATGTCTTGCATTCTGCCCCCATGTCTTGCATTCTGCCCCCATGTCTCGCATTCTGCCCCATGTCTTGCATTCTGCCCCCATGTCTCACATTCTGCCCCATGTCCATTCTGCTTCCATGTCTTGCATTCTGACCCCATGTCTTGCATTCTGCCCCCGTGTCTCACATTCTGACCCATGTCTTGCATTCTGCCCCCATGTCTCGCATTCTGCCCCCATGTCTCGCATTCTGCCCCCGTGTCTCACAGTCTGCCCCGGCCCCCCCCAGATTGCCGCTTTCAATTAAAAAATAAAAAGTCCTTCTTACCTGCCCGCACTCCTGCGGCAAAGCCCCCTCCACGCAGCTGAAGCAGGCACTCACCATGCGCGCTGCGGCTGATGTCAGCTGCCAGCCTCCAATTGGCTGGCGACTGTGAACTATTGACGTGCGGGCCTGGTTTAGCCTGCCGGTAAGGCCCGGTGAACAGATGAGACGGGGCCCGATGTGGGCACCCTCTGCCCACCAGGCCCCATATGCCAGTCAGGGCAGTAATGCCCTGATGGCAGCCCTGATGACAGCTAGAAGAAATAAAACCCTGAAAGATTTTCTAGTTAATATCCATTGTGTGCCGAAATCCCATGAACTTTTTAAGGCGGGGAGAAAAAAATGTGGAGGTAACCCTTGCGGTGACTGCGACGCCTGTAAGAACGTACTGCGCGCCTCATCCTTTACACCATCAGATGGCCTTAGAGAGTACAAAATATTAATATTATTATTATTTATATAGCACCATTGATTCCACAGTGCTGTACATGAGAAGGGGTTACAGATAAAAGATTATATCACATGTCACACAACGCACGTAGTATATCATGTAAGATGGTCTATATTGGATTCACATCTCACGAACTGCGTGTCAGGACTCGAGAACATGTGAGGGACATCATGTCCACGCAAAATGCCGAGGATACAGGTACTCTAAACAATCCTCATTCACTTCAAATTGTACCATAAATGTACAATGAAGGTCAAGGGTATTGACAGAGTTTATACCAGAATAAGGGGTGGAGATATCAGTCACCAGTTGGCGCAAAGGGAATGTAGGTGGATTACAGTCCTTCAAAGGAAATGTAGGGGGATTACAGACCTTCAAAGGGAATGTAGGGGGATTACAGTCCTTCAAAGGGAATGTAGGTGGCTTACAGTCCTTCAAAGGGAACGTAGGTGGATTACAGTCTTTCATAGAATCGTAGAGTTGGAAGGGATTTCCTGAGCCATCTGGTCCAACCCCCTGCTCAAAGCAGGATTCGCTAAATCATCCCAGACAGATGTCTGTCCAGCCTCTGTTTGAAGACTTCTATTGAAGGAGAACTCACCACCTCTCGTGGCAGTCTGTTCCACTCATTGATCACTCTAACTGTCAAAGTTTTTTATAATATATAATCTGTGTCTCCTCCCATTCAGTTTCATCCCATTGCTTCAAAGGGAATGTAGGTGGATTACAGTCCTTTAAAGGGAATGTAGGTGGATTACAGTCTTACAAAAGGAATGTAGTTGGATTACAGTCCTTCAAAGGGAATGTAGGTGGATTACAGTCCTTCAAAAGGATTGTGGATGGATTACAGTCCTTCAAAGTCCTTCATAGGGAATGTAGGTGTATTTCAGTCCTTCAAAGGGAATATAGGTGGATTTCAGTCCTTCAAAGGGAATGTAGGTGGATTACAGTCCTTCATAGGGAATGTAGGTGGATTTCAGTCCTTCAAAGGGAATATAGGTGGATTACAGTCCTTCAAAGGGAATATAGGTGGATTACAGTCCATCATAGGGAATGTAGGTGGATTACAGTCTATCAAAGAATCATAGAATCGTAGAGTTGGAAGGGATCTCCTGGGCCATCTGGTCCAACCCCCTGCTCAAAGCAGGATTCGCTAAATCATCCCAGACAGATGTCTGTCCAGCCTCTGTTTGAAGACTTTTATTGAAAGAGAACTCACCACCTCTCGTGGCAGTCTGTTCCACTCATTGATCACTCTAACTGTCAAAAAGTTTTTTCTAATATCTAATCTGTGTCTCCTCCCATTCAATTTCATCCCATTGCTTCAAAGGGAATGCAGAAGGATTATAGTCCTTAAAAATGAACGTAGGTGGATTACAGTCCTTTAAAGGGAATGTAGGTGGATTACAGTCATACAAAGGGAATGTAGGTGGATTACAGTCCTTCAAAGTCCTTCATAGGGAATGTAGGTGGATTACAGTCCTTCATAGGGAACGTAGGTGGATTACAGTCCTTCATAGGGAATGTAGGTGGATTTCAGTCCTTCAAAGGGAAAGAAGGTGGATTACTGTCCTTCAAAGGGAATGTAGGTGAATTACAGTCCTTCATAGGGAATGTAGGTGGATTACAGTCCTTCATAAGGAATGTAGATGGATTTCAGTCCTTCAATGGGAATGTAGGTGGATTACTGTCCTTCAAAGGGAATATAGATGGATTACTGTCCTTCAAAGGGAATATAGGTGGATTACAGTCCTTCAAAGGGAATGTAGGTGGATTACAGTCCTTCAAAGGGAATATAGGTGGTTTACAGTCCTTCAAAGGGAATATAGGTGGATTACAGTCCTTCAAAGGGAATGTAGGTGGATTACAGTCCTTCAAAGGGAATATAGGTGGTTTACAGTCCTTCATAGGGAATATAGGTGGATTTCAGTCCTTCAAAGGGAATGTAGGTGGATTGCAGTCCTTCAAAGGGAATATAGGTGGATTTCAGTCCTTCAAAGGGAATATAGGTGGATTACAGTCCTTCAAAGGGAATGTAGGTGGATTACAGTCCTTCAAAGGGAATGTAGGTGGATTACAGTCCTTCAAAGGGAATATAGGTGAATTACAGTCCTTCAAATGGAATGTAGGTGGATTACAGTCCTTCAAAGGGAATATAGGTGGTCTACAGTCCTTCAAAGGGAATATAGGTGGATTACAGTCCTTCAAAGGGAATATAGGTGGATTACAGTCCATCATAGGGAATGTAGGTGGATTACAGTCTTTCAAAGAATCATAGAATCATAGCATTGGAAGGGATCTCCTGGGCCATCTGGTCCAACCCCCTGCTCAAAGCAGGATTCGCTAAATCATCCCAGACAGATGTCTGTCCAGCCTCTGTTTGAAGACTTTTATTGAAAGAGAACTCACCACCTCTCGTGGCAGTCTGTTCCACTCATTGATCACTCTAACTGTCAAAAAGTTTTTTCTAATATCTAATCTGTGTCTCCTCCCATTCAATTTCATCCCATTGTTCCAAAGGGAATGCAGGGGGATTATAGTCCTTCAAAAAGAGCGTAGGTGGATTACAGTCCTTTAAAGGGAATGTAGGTGGATTACAGTCATACAAAGGGAATGTAGGTGGATTACAGTCTATCAAAGAATCATAGAATCGTAGAGTTGGAAGGGATCTCCTGGGCCATCTGGTCCAACCCCCTGCTCAAAGCAGGATTCGCTAAATCATCCCAGACAGATGTCTGTCCAGCCTCTGTTTGAAGACTTTTATTGAAAGAGAACTCACCACCTCTCGTGGCAGTCTGTTCCACTCATTGATCACTCTAACTGTCAAAAAGTTTTTTCTAATATCTAATCTGTGTCTCCTCCCATTCAATTTCATCCCATTGCTTCAAAGGGAATGCAGAAGGATTATAGTCCTTAAAAATGAACGTAGGTGGATTACAGTCCTTTAAAGGGAATGTAGGTGGATTACAGTCATACAAAGGGAATGTAGGTGGATTACAGTCCTTCAAAGTCCTTCATAGGGAATGTAGGTGGATTACAGTCCTTCATAGGGAACGTAGGTGGATTACAGTCCTTCATAGGGAATGTAGGTGGATTTCAGTCCTTCAAAGGGAAAGAAGGTGGATTACTGTCCTTCAAAGGGAATGTAGGTGAATGACAGTCCTTCATAGGGAATGTAGGTGGATTACAGTCCTTCATAAGGAATGTAGATGGATTTCAGTCCTTCAATGGGAATATAGGTGGATTACAGTCCTTCAAAGGGAATGTAGGTGGATTACAGTCCTTCAAAGGGAATATAGGTGGTTTACAGTCCTTCAAAGGGAATATAGGTGGATTACAGTCCTTCAAAGGGAATGTAGGTGGATTACAGTCCTTCAAAGGGAATATAGGTGGTTTACAGTCCTTCATAGGGAATATAGGTGGATTTCAGTCCTTCAAAGGGAATGTAGGTGGATTGCAGTCCTTCAAAGGGAATATAGGTGGATTTCAGTCCTTCAAAGGGAATATAGGTGGATTACAGTCCTTCAAAGGGAATGTAGGTGGATTACAGTCCTTCAAAGGGAATGTAGGTGGATTAGAGTCCTTCAAAGGGAATGCAATGTAGGCGAGTTACAGTCCTTCCAAAGGAATGTAGGTGGAATACAGTCATTCAAAGGTAATGTAGGTGGACTACAGTCCTTCATAGGGTACGTAGGTGGATTACAGTCCTTCATATGGAATATAGGTGGATTACAGTCCTTCATAGAGAATATAGGTGGATTACAGTCCTTCATAGGGAATGTAGGTGGATTACAGTCCTTCAAAGGGAATGTAAGTGAATCACAGTCCATCAAAGGTAATGTAGGTGGACTACAGTCCTTCATAGGGTACGTAGGTGAATTACAGTCCTTCATATGGAATATAGGTGGATTACAGTCCTTCATAGGGAATGTAGGTGGATTACAGTCCTTCAAAGGGAATGTAGGTGGATTACAGTCCTTCATAGGGAATGTAAGTGAATCACAGTCCATCAAAGAGAATGTCGGTGGATTACAGTGCTTCATAGGGAATTTAGGTGGATTGCAGTCCTTGAAACCATGCAGAAAAGGATTTCCAGTTTGTCAAGGAGCGCTTCCAGCTGATTCATTAATTACTCCGAATATTTCAAGGAATATCCAGTTTATTGTTAGACATACAACGCGTTTCGGCTATACATAAATTTAGCCTTCATCACCCTCTCACCCTTGTCTCGTAGACTCCATTGTCTTCAAAGACGATATTGATTTAGTCCTTGATACCATGACACCATCAGGTTTAAATGAACATTTGAGTTTTGTCCCATATTTCTAAATATGTTGTCTCTTATTTAGATTTTAATTTGTGTTTATTTCCATTAAATGTTATTTGTTTCTAACCCCTGATGATTCCTGAATCCCTTGGTGATATATTACATCATATATGGCATCATTATATCAATGATCGCATCAGAAAATGATCCTTTTGGTGGATAGGATCCTCCATCCACAACCTTGTGCTGCCGAGATGACAATCTATAGTTGGTATTTGCAATACAATTTTCTTCTTGGACTTGCTTTTCAAATGTGGGAATGAACTATGAAGCATTTGCTTGTTGTGGGGTAGCGTTCCCTTTACCCGCACATTATGATCTTATTAGTCACTATATTTGATCATAATAATAAAAAATGTTTTCCACTTGTAGACTCAGTGCATTAGGATTGAAACGGAACTCTGTCACTACTGATTAGCACTTTTAGGGGCAGCTATTAATTCACATTTACTTATTATATCTAGACATTATCGGGTTTGTCTCTCATCTAGTTCCTTTTTCATGTTTTTATTGAATTGATAAATAGGTACACTGTCACTTTAACTTGCACATAGCACTTTATACAGGTTCCGCTTCATAATTCATATTTAATCATTCTTATTTATGCAATATAGGTCTTATTGGCTGCTATGTATAGCAGTATTTGGTGACTGTATTCCTGCCCTTTCATTAGCCCACAATAAACATGGTAACAGGTTAGTGCACATGCCTGATGTGCAGTGAGACTAGAAACATTGCTGACGGCATCATTCATATGATACGGTGAGGTTATGTGACATCACAGGGGATTTCCTCTTACATGTTGAAGCCTCAAAGATGCACCATGACAGCTCTCATCATGAAAGCCTATGAGCTTGATCAAGACAAATCCTGGGCTCCTCACATCTGTTGATCTTACAGGTTGGATGAGAGGTTCTCATAAGTCAGTGCCAGGAACAGAAGGATCACGTGACTGTTACTTCTGTCTAACCAATGTCCCAGGTTTTCCTACAAAAGAACAAGAAGTCCATGGAATATCCTAATCTGCCTTCAGCTATGAGACCAGTGCCACATGATGACCCTCGTCCAGTAGCAAAGCCTCTAGAGACAAGGAGCCTAGTGGAGGCATCCAATGAAGATGTTGCTGTCCATGGGTCAGCGATGGGGAACAATGCTGATTCAGACATTGAGCCATGTATGTCTGGTGAGCCTCATCTTATATCACAGCCAGAACTTAATGACTTGTTCCAGAACTTATGTTTGCCAAAACCAAATGCAGTTACTGGCTTCAAGACTTCAAGGATGGCATTTGCTGTCACCCGCTACAAAAGTTTCTGTCTTTCGAAGCCGCTAAGATGTCATAACACAGTTTTTAGAACTGGTTGACAACCTGAGCTTTTGCACCGACATTGGTGGGTTGTTTGCAGCTTTGGATTGCTCGCATGAGTCAAGACAGTGGTGTCTCCTAATTGACTCATCAGTGTAAAGACTCCAGGCTGTCTTGTTACACAATGGTAATGTTCACCGTCCAATACCAATACTAATCAATAATTCAATATTCAAATGTTCCCAAGAATAACCGACGCTGAGATTAAGGAAGGCATTTTTGTTGGTCCACAAATCTGACACATCATGAATGACAAGCAATTCAAGGAGCTGCTGGCGGGGAATGAGAAAATTGCTTGGAAATCATTCAAGGATGATTCCCAGAATATTTTTCTCAACAACCCAACCCCAAATTACATCAAACTGTCATCAACCTTCTGGAAGCTTACAAAGCGATGAAGTGCAACATGTCATTGAACATTCATTTCTTGCATTCACATTTGGAATTCTTCCCTGTAAATCTTGGTGCCATTAGTAATGACCATGGCGAATGGTTTCCCAAAGATATTGCTACTATGAAAAAGCGTTATCAAGTGTCCTGGACTCCATCAATGCTGGCTGACTATTGCCGGACACTAATACGGGACGCACCAGACGGTGACTACAAATGACCTAATGCTTCATAATCCGTAAAACGTCATCTCATGTTTCACAACGTTTCTAAGTAACATAGTAACATAGTTTTGAAGGCTGAAGGAAGACCTTATGTCCATCTAGTTCAGCCTATTTTTAGTGCAGCTGTTCTGCATTGTTGATCCAGGGGAAGGCAAAAAACCCACAGAGTAGAAGCCAATTTTCTCCATAGGGAAAAAAATTCCTTCCCCTAAGCTGGGTCAACCATCTACCTATAATATTCTGTTATTCGTAACCTTCTATACTGTTACTCACAAGAAAAGCCTCCATTCCTTTCTTAAATTCATTCAGTGAGTTGGCCATCACCACTTCCTCAGTAAGAGAATTCCAGAGCCTCACTGCTCTTACCGTGAAGAACCCTCTTCTATGCTGGTGCAGAAATTGTCTTTCCTCCAAACGAAGAGAATGCCCCCTTGTTCTTGTCACAGTCCTTGGTACAAACAGTTCATTGGAGAGATCTCTGTATTGCCCTCTGATATACTTGTACATATATATTAGGTCTCCCCTAAGTCTTCTCTTTTCTAGAATAAATAGACCTAATTTTGATAACCTTTCTGGGTATTGTAGTGAACCAACCCCATTTATCATTTTAGCAGCCCGCCTTTGAACCCTTTCAAGTTCAGTAAAGTGATGCAGACGATCTGAAATTATATTTCTGCTGGGCTCTAATGGGTTTATTATAATCACGTCACATTTTCAAGGAAGCAAAACTTTGGAAAAAATGTGTTGCCCAGTGTAACATGGAGATTTGTCATTTCCTAATGATATCATTGCATTACATATTTAGGATTGGTACAATCTAATATATTATATTTATTCAGATTTTTTTATTCAGATTTTAGGAACAAATGTGCTGGCAAATCCTGATAATGGAAAATCGTAGCCCCCGGAGATCCATGAGTCTGTCAGTGTGAGTATCACAGATGGAGATGTCTGTGTGTAATGACTCTATAGAATAGGTGACTCTCACTTTTTGTATTGAAGAACTGAAATCAATTCCCTTTTGATGATCTTCTAATGATGTGAGAGGCTCCTGTATAGAGACTCTCCTTTTTTCCATGATCGGGGCTCTTGTTTAGGAATCTAATGTACGGAGTGTGACCTGGTCAATTTCTTATGGACTAATATGTAGACTCATTTTATAGTACTGACCTAGAAAACAAGGATTCTGAAATCTCAGCGTTTTTTTAAATCAGTGGTTTGTCAAGTGTTTCAGGAGTTTTGCAGCAAATTTTACTTATTCAAGTGAATTAAAAAATGCATGTAAAAGCACAGCAAATACTTGTATTCAGCATGGGAAAAAAACAGACAGAGCCAGAAAACAGTCACATGCCATACGGACCATCAGAGTGACAAAGTGATGCTAGCCAATTGTGACATCACTGGCGATGCTAGCCCATTATGACATCACTGGTGATGCTAGCCCATTATGACATCACTGGTGATGCTAGCCCATTATGATATCACTGGTGATGCTAGCCTATTATGACATCACAGGTGATGCTAGCCCATTGTGACATCACTGGCGATGCTAGCCCATTATGACATCACAGGTGATGCTAGCCCATTGTGACATCACTGGCGATGCTAGCCCATTATGACATCACTGGTGATGCTAGCCCATTGTGATATCACTGGTGATGCTAGCCCATTGTGATATCACTGGTGATGCTAGCCCATTATGACATCACTGGTGATGCTAGCCCATTATGATATCACTGGTGATGCTAGCCCATTATGATATCACTGGTGATGCTAGCCCATTATGACATCACTAGTGATGCTAGCCCATTATGACATCACAGGTGATTCTTGGCCATTGTGACATCACAGCTCAGTCCCTACTTATAGAATGTTCACAGGGTCACTGGTGCCATTTATGGTTCTATAGTGACTGAGAGCGTTTGCAATTTTTCACTATGTCTGGATTATGTCTGAGCGATTTTCAGGTAGATGCTCTGTTGGAGACTCTTACCAACAATCTCCCTAACACTGAGCTTCTACCACCCGATGGCGTCCTCTGCTTCACTCACCGGCTGGTGGTGGAGCTAGTCAATGACTGCCTGACCAAAAACAATGAAGATAAACTAACATCAGAGTATCTGACGGATTTAAGTCACAACATCAGAACATTACTACAGCAGGTAAGTGGCGGACACTCGGCACAAATCTTCTCCATAGTCATAGATAATAATGGTGGGAGAGAAGCTTCTTCTTTCCTTCCATATAAAACACAACGAGTCCCTAGATATGGAGTCGTTGTATCTGCAGAGAGGAGCAGAGGACAAATACAATGGCCGCCTCCATTGTTTCCTTTCTTATCTCTGATTTTTTCTTTTTGCGTCTTTTCTTCTTTATAGGCTGAAAATAGATCTCAATATGGAGATTTGGCTTTTGTTAAGGAACTGGCCGAAGAAGTCCTGCATGTATTAGAAGGTCCGGCCTGCTCGCCGGAACGCCCGGTAAGGAGCCATCATCTTCTCTATCACACGTCCTTGTTTTCTGATCTTCTCCAGATCACCAATCAGATATCAGAAGATCTGGTGTCACATAATCCACATAAGTGAGAGACGTTTCTAAGAAAAGTTCTCATGATGGCGCGTGATTTGTAGAGTTACAGTTGGTGCATCAGTAAATGTTGGTTTACTCCTTCCTGATTCATGTATTTGGTGATTTAGTGAAATCTTCCACATATTAATTAACTGTATTATATCTATCAGGAAACACCAGAAGGCGACGACGAATATGGGGCGACTGTGACCACGGAAACCCCTGACTCTAATAGGAGTCAGCCGAAGCTGAGCAGCGATCTGATCACAGGTGAACCGATCACATAACCTCCTACAAGGAATCTCCAGATATTACACAGCAGGGAATAATGGCAGATCACTCTCTACTCCATGTAATGGGACCTGTCAGCACATGTTACATATAGGAGTGGTGGGATGACGGTGTAGGACGTTCCCCTATTATATACAGATATTACACAGCAGGGAATAATGGCAGATCACTCTCTACTCCATGTAATGGGACCTGTCAGCACATGTTACATATAGGAGTGGTGGGATGACGGTGTAGGACGTTCCCCTATTATATACAGATATTACACAGCAGGGAATAATGGCAGATCACTCTCTACTCCATGTAATGGGACCTGTCAGCACATATTACATATAGGAGTGGTGGGATGACGGTGTAGGACGTTCCCCCTATTATATCCAGATATTACACAGCAGGGAATAATGGCAGATCACTCTCTACTCCATGTAATGGACCTGTCAGCACATATTACATATAGGAGTGGTGGGATGACGGTGTAGGACGTTCCCCTATTATATCCAGATATTACACAGCAGGGAATAATGGCAGATCACTCTCTACTCCATGTAATGGAACCTGTCAGCACATATTACATATAGGAGTGGTGGGATGACGGTGTAGGACGTTCCCCTATTATATCCAGATATTACACAGCAGGGAATAATGGCAGATCACTCTCTACTCCATGGAATGGGACCTGTCAGCACATGTTACATATAGGAGTGGTGGGATGACGGTGTAGGATGTTCCCCTATTATATACAGATATTACACAGCAGGGAATAATGACAGATCACTCCCTACTCCATGTAATGGACCTGTCAGCACATGTTACATATAGGAGTGGTGGGATGACGGTGTAGGACGTTCCCCTATTATATACAGATATTACACAGCAGGGAATAATGGCAGATCACTCTCTACTCCATGGAATGGGACCTGTCAGCACATGTTACATATAGGAGTGTGCAGCGAGGGTGGGGGTCCTCATTCATGTGATGATTGGGGGTCCGCCACCACTTACCTTACATTAATCTATGGATGCACCATACGTCCGTATTATTCCCGTTTACAGACGTCTTGTTATTTCTCCCTTATGTTGCAGTATTATGTATGTAGGATTGATATCGACTAATATATTTTATTTCTTCATCACTTTATCACTATTTTAGTACCATCAGCGCTGGCGAATCCCAACAGTGGAATCTGTGGGATCCCGGAGATCCAAGAATCTGCCGGTGTAAGTATTATAGAGCCATAGGGGTGTCTGTGTATCACCAGATCATGGGGTGTGAGTGACCCGTCCAGTATTATCCCCATATAACCATGGGACGGCTCTGTTCTAAGCGTAGATGACTCTATGGTGTTAGAGAATAGTATTTATAGTAAATGGAATCTGTCACCAGGTTTATGCTGCTGACAGATTCATCCTGAGATGTTTTCCTGCAGCTTCTAGATCTTAGTATTATTTCTTATTCTTTTTTAGGACTTGATAAAATCATTGATCCCGGCAGGAGAACCGCGTATGAGCGACTATGAAACATCTAAACTGATCGGCAGAGGAGGTTTTGGGTGAGATTTCTGTTCCCATAATCCCCATTTCTCAGGGTTCCCTATGACAATGCTTCGGCCTCTGTGCTCTGCCAGTCAGTGTTGTCATAGGGAAACGATTGGAGTCCACATCTCCAGGTCACTATTCAGCTCAGTTATATACAGCTGAGCGAACTGTTCTGTAACCAATCAGTCTGTAAGGAAAGGGATGATATAATAGACGACACTCCCCGGTCCTAGACCTCCTCTGCTCTTCTGCTTCCGCCTACACCAGTTTCCCTGTCCTCCGCATCGATCTTAGGTTTTTTGGGGCCCCATTATGGAGCTGATAAGAGTAATTGGTTGCACACGGTCACGTGAGGGGTGACACGATACTGACGGTAATGACATCTGCACCCCCACCCTCCACCATAACCATGTGAGTCCGATCACCGGCCCCAGCAGCAGAAGGAAGAACAGCCAAAGACCGGCACAGAGGACGGAGCACTGCAATGATGGATGGGCAGGGACGAGGACAAGTGGGTCTAATGTGTTTAATTAAATTTTAACCTCTTCCTGCCCCTCCATTTATTCTGCCTCGGGCTGTGGAGAAAGCCAAAAACCAACTTCTTACGACTATTGGAGCATTTTCAATTTTATCCAATTTTTATTTTTACTGAATCCTATCTATTGGTGGGTTATAGGGAATCTGCCCAAGATGAATTTCAGTAGATTCTCTCATCTACAATGTGACCTGGTGAGGGCAGACGTGGCGTGGTGCAGACCTCCCATCATCTATGGAGTGTTATTTCATGGGTTCTAGATGTGGATTTCTAGCTGGTATTAAACATTAGTATAAAAGATCATGGAATGACTTGTGTATATAGACTGTTAATAAGGCTTTATTATAAACCATGGATTCTCCTTCTCTTCAGGGCCGTCTACCTAGTGCGCCACAAAGAATCACAACAGACCTTTGCCATGAAGAAAGTGACCAAGAGGAGCCTGAAAACTCCTATTAGAGTGGACATGGCCTTTCTGGAGCGGGACATCCTAACATTCGCAGACTGTCCCTTTGTGGCCTCCATGCTCTGCTCTTTCCCTACGAGATCTGACCTGTGTATGGTCATGGAGTATGTAGGAGGTAGGACCCACACCTTGTGTTATATTCAGCCCATGTCTGCTGACATCTTATCACCTCTCACATCATTAAGACTTATCCCCATGGACGGTTACATCCCCACAGAGCATTTACTATAGGTTATCTCTTACCATGGTGCCCGGAAAGTCATTGATGTGTGGGATCTCCCTGTCGGTCCGCACTGAGCACGTCAATATCTCCAGCTGTAGACGAGATGTGACATCACTTTATGTCATTAGTTACTTGGACAACAATTTCATCATGACCTCAGACTAATATTCTGTACATTCTGTGCTTATATATTTTCTCCTGCCCCAATGTTTCTGCTCACTTCTCTTTATAGATCATGGTGTTCTGCTATATAAACCCCTCACCGGTCATATTTCCTTTCTTCTATAGGTGGAGACTGTCGGACCCTTCTAAACATGATGGGTCATTTCCCTGTCCCGTTGGCCCGCTTGTACTTTGCAGAAGCGGTCCTTGGTGTGGAATACCTGCATAGTTACGGTGTGGTGCACAGAGACCTGAAGCCGGAGAAGTAAGTGCATACCTGTAGTATAACAAAGGGGGGAAGTTATCCCTTATCATCTCACGGACAATAAAGCTAAAATCATCTTCTCTTTCACAGCTTCCTGATAACATCTGCTGGACATATTAAAATTAGCGACTTTGGACTTTCAAAAGTTGGTGTCATGATACCACACACCAACATCTACAAGCAATCAGCAGAGGACATCTCCAGAGAGTTCCAGGATGAGGAGGTCAGCATTACACACAGGAACTTAGCTTGTTCTGTACAAATCTCATAACTCTATTTTCTCTTCCCCACATTCTTCATTTTTAGACAGCTTTTCCACTGATATTTTATCTTCTCTAATTCTGTTATTATGTCAAGAACTTGTCATAATAATCGTTTCATCGATTCTCATCTCTATCTTCTGTTGGTTTCCAGGTGTGCGGCACCCCGTGGTACACAGCCCCTGAGGTCATCCTGAAGAAAGGCTACGGAAGACCTATTGACTGGTGGTCAATGGGCATCATATTATATGAATTTGTCCACGGCTATACACCATTTGATGGGGATTTCCAAACTGGGCTGAATAAAAATATTGTCGGTGGTAAGTAGAATAATCCCATCATTGCTTTGCCTGGCTACATGGCTTTAGTTATTTCCTTTGCTTTACCTTATAGTCCAATACAGAGGATTTATTTTCTGTAACTTTCTATATAACAGGAGATATAATTTGGGATACTTATCAAGCTACTCTATCCGATGATCAGGACCCCATCACTCAGCTGCAGGACCTCATCACTCAGCTGCTCAGTATAAATCCTGTGGATAGCCTTCTGCAGGACCTCATCAGTCAGCTGCTCAGAGCAAATCCTGTGGATAGACTTGGGACAGGTAACAGATACAATAATATCAATGTTCACTTGTTACACCGATGACGTATCACTCATGTCCATGAGGATCATTACTTCTCTATCAGCTTCATCATTTATAGTTCTCCCTACTAAGATTTTCATTCTATTTCCTACATGTCTGCTCAGTTGTGTAATTAGTTCTAATTAAGATAAACTGTTCAGATATGAAGCTGTCTCTGACAATGTCCGAATCACTTTTGTTTTCCTTTATCCAGGAGGAGCTTTTGAGATCAGGGGTCATCCATTTCTTGTTGACTTAGACTTTGATTCCCTTCTAAGTCAAAAGCTAGTGTACGTTCCTCAGCTTGTGGACACCAGCTTATTTACCAGTAAGTAGAAGGAGCCATCATCTAGACTAAGTGTCTGTTTGTCTCGTCTTCCTTATTTTGTGACAATTGGTTCCCATTAATAAATGGTGACTCTATTATACTGACAATCTCTAATAACACTTCATTACCTATGTCTTGCAGACCTTTGGGATATGAAGAAACATCTGGTCTCAGAGGATGAGAAGGCCACAAGTGAGGACAATGAGAGCCTTGACTTTAAAAATTTTACATCATCTTCTGAAAGGCTTTTTAAAGTATGTGATTAATAAATCAAAAATATGTATAAAAAGACCTATGAAGGTAGACATACAATTATTTCATATCTTATTGCTTCCGCATGTAGCTCCTTACCACCGCTAACAGAATGAAGATTAATGAGAATCCCAAGTCTTCTCCAGATTGTACCCTAGAATCCAGCACAAATATCTCAGAAATGTGAGTAGATTATGGGGCTATTACTGGGATCTCTAGGCTGATTATGTGCACACCAAATATGGGACATAAATATCATAATATCAAATGCAACATCCACCATCCCATGGTTAGCAGTCAATGTGCTTTTGGCCTTAGTAATTGCTGGTGATAACAGCCTATGATCGAGGCCAGTCATGCATTTTTAGAACTGCCCACTCTGAAGGAGAGATGTATTATTATATGCCAAATATTCATGGTAGTTGTTTTCCACTCCACTCGATAAAAGTTAGTTTTGAGCAGAAGACCTTCCCCGCTATGGCAGTCATATGTCCTATTAGGCCTTATTGTCGGTGTTCTTATAGTGAGACAACCCCTTTTATAATGCGTTTACTTGTGATTTACATGTTTTTCTTCTTCCAAACAGGCAGAAAGAATCTGTTCCCTTATCTGATAGCGACAACGCTATTTGTTTCTTGCCATTCTTGTTCCAACTGTCAGGTATGTCCATGTCTACAGCACCTACAATGGGAATGTTGACTTCAAGGCTCCAATATTTCCACATGGTTTTTCTGTAATAGGTCTCTTAAGTTTTCCATGTTTCATGTATAAATGGTGACCATGTTATACTGACAACCTCTAATAACACTTCATTACCTATGTCTTCTAGATCATTCTGAGATGAAGAAACATCTGGACTCAGAGGATGAGGAGGATCCCGAGTCCCCTCCAGAGTGTGCACCAAAATCTAGCACAAATGTCTCAGAAAAGTAAGTAGCTTATGGGGTCATTACTGGGAGCTCATCACCAAATATAGGATATAAATACCATAATATCACATGCAGCATCCACCATCCCATGATTAGCGGTCATTGTGCATTTGGTCTTAGTAACTTCTTCTGATAACAGCCCATAATTGTGGATGGTTATGCATTTTTAGTGCTGCCCCCAACACTGTAGGAGAGATGTCAAATAATAAGCCAGATATTCTTGGTACTTGCTTTCTGCTCCACTCCATAAAAGTTAGTTTTGAGCAGAAGACCTTCCCCACTATGGCAGTCATATGTCCTATTAGGCCTTATAGTCGGTGTTCTTATAGTGAGACAACCCCTTTTATAATGCGTTTACTTGTGATTTACTTGTTTTTCTTCTTCCATACAGGCAGAAAGAATCTGTCCTCATATTTGATAGTGATGATTCTGCTTTTCTCTTGCCATCCTTGTCCCATCTATCAGGTATGTCCATGTCTACAGCACCAACAATGTGAATGTTGACTTCAAGGCTCAAATATCTCCACATGGTTTTTATGTTTTCCATGTTTCATGTATAAATGGTGACTATGTTATACTAACAACCTCTAATAACACTTCATTACCTATGTCTTGTAGATCATTCTGAGATAAAGAAACATCTGGACTTAGAGGATGAGGAGGATCCCGAGTCCCTTCCAGAGTGTGCACCAAAATCCAGCACAAACGTTTCAGAAAAGTAAGTAGCTTATGGGGTCATTACTGGGAGCTCATCACCAAATATAGGATATAAATACCATAATATCACATGCAGCATCCACCATCCCTTGGTTAGCGGTCATTGTGCATTTGGCATTAGTAACTTCTGGTGATAACAGCCCATAATTGTGGATGGTTATGCATTTTTAGTGCTGCCCCCCAACACTATAGGAGAGATGGCATATAATATGCCAGATATTCATGGTAGTTGTTTTCTGCTCTGCTCTATAAAAGTTAATTTTGAGCAGAAGACCTTCCCCACTATGGCAGTCATATGTCCTATTAGGCCTTATAGTCGGTGTTCTTATAGTGAGACAACCCCTTTTATAATGCGTTTACTTGTGATTTACTTGTTTTTCTTCTTCCATACAGGCAGAAAGAATCTGTCCTCATATTTGATAGTGATGATTCTGCTTTTCGCTTGCCATCCTTGTCCCATCTATCAGGTATGTCCATGTCTACAGCACCAACAATGTGAATGTTGACTTCAAGGCTCAAATATCTCCACATGGTTTTTATGTTTTCCATGTTTCATGTATAAATGGTGACTATGTTATACTGACAACCTCTAATAACACTTCATTACCTATGTCTTGTAGATCATTCTGAGATAAAGAAACATCTGGACTTAGAGGATGAGGAGGATCCCGAGTCCCCTCCAGAGTGTGCACCAAAATCCAGCACAAACGTTTCAGAAAAGTAAGTAGATTATGGGGTCATTACTGGGAGCTCATCACCAAATATAGGCCATAAATACCATAATATCACATGCAGCATCCACCATCCCTTGGTTAGCGGTCATTGTGCATTTGGCATTAGTAACTTCTGGTGATAACAGCCCATAATTGTGGATGGTTATGCATTTTTAGTGCTGCCCCCCAACACTGTAGGAGAGATGGCATATAATATGCCAGATATTCATGGTAGTTGTTTTCTGCTCTGCTCTATAAAAGTTAATTTTGAGCAGAAGACCTTCCCCACTATGGCAGTCATATGTCCTATTAGGCCTTATAGTCGGTGTTCTTATAGTGAGACAACCCCTTTTATAATGCGTTTACTTGTGATTTACTTGTTTTTCTTCTTCCATACAGGCAGAAAGAATCTGTCCTCATATTTGATAGTGACGATTCTGCTTTTCTCTTGCCATCCTTGTCCCAACTATCAGGTATGTCTATGTCTACAGCACCAACAATGTGAATGTTGACTTCAAGGCTCAAATATCTCCACATGGTTTTTATGTTTTCCATGTTTCATGTATAAATGGTGACTACGTTATACTGACAAACTCAAATAACACTTCATTACCTATGTCTTGTAGATCATTCTGAGATAAAGAAACATCTGGACTCAGAGGATGAGGAGGATCCCGAGTCCCCTCCAGAGTGTGCACCAAAATCCAACACAAACGTTTCAGAAAAGTAAGTAGATTATGGGGTCATTAGTGGGAGCTCATCACCAAATATAGGACATAAATACCAGAATATCACACGCAGCACCCACCATCCCATGGTTAGCGGTCATTGTGCATTTGGCTTCAGAAACCATTGGTGATAACAGCCCATATCTGCCGCCGGTCGTGCATTTTTCGTGCTGCCTACACTGTAGGAGAGATGTAGTATTACATGCCACACATTCTTAGGAGAAGGTAGCGTTGAGCAGAAGACCTTCCCTACTATGGCAGTCATATCTCCCATTAGGCCTTATAGTTGGTGTTCTGATAGACAACCCCTTTTATAATGTGTTTACTTGTGATTTATGAGTTTTTTTCTTCCTAACAGGCAGAAAGGATCTGTCCCCGTATCTGATGGAGACGACGACGCTATTACCATCTTACCATCCTCGTCCCCACTATCAGGTATGTCCATGTCTACAGCAAAAACAATGTGAATGTTGACTTCAAGGCTCCAATATCTCCACATGGTTTTTCTGTAATAGGTCTCCTTTGTTATTTATGTTGCCCATGGGCCCATACTGCATCTCTATTTCACTAATTTTGCACAGGAGCTTTTTCATGGATTCTGTGAGATGCGTTGTGGGATCCAATAACCTACATCATCATAAGGCGACATTGTCTCCTATAGTAGAATATCGCTCATCAGTGATGCACCACATGGCGGCACACAGGACGCTTACTGCTCTATATCAGTGACACATCTAATGCCCCTCAGATGGGATTATGTACATTATATAGGACTTATTCTGCCCTATTATGATATAATACCAGATTATCAGGACTATAGGAGACAGGACTAGAACAATCCTACTATATACAGGAGACAAAGCAGATCCCATTAGGATATGGCGTTACTGAGGTTTTATTTTTTACTTTCTGATCAGATTTTCCAGCTCAGACAGAAAGAATATCTGCAACAAATCTGAGTAATAAAGAAGAAAAATCAGAAAAAGGAAAAAAGGGGAAAAAGAGACGAGGTAAGTGTGAGAATCGGCTCCATGTTGTGTGATGTCAGTGAGAATCACTCATGTGGAGCAGATGTCATCTGTCAGTGATGGGATTATCACATGTATGATGGCTGACAATGACCCCTGACCTCTGTGTGATAATATTCCTCTGCCGTCCGGCCACAGTGACCGCACAGTAGGATCATGTCCGATGGCGTCCCATCACTTACATTATATTCACTTCTCTTCTCATAGGTTCCATCTTCCGCCGGATCTTATCATCCTGCCGGCGTGGATTATCCAGGGCTGCTCGAGTATTTGCTTGTTGTCACTGTTGCCCTAGAACATCTGAAAGACAGGAAACCTAAGCATCCAGCGCCCTGAAGCCCAGCAGATCCACCATCACTGCTGGGCACAAAAGCGGGACTAACTCCTAGCCGCGGTCTACGGACCAAACATTGGGCATGGGCAGGGCCTTGGGGGCAGATCCCAAGTGCGCTCAACCATGTGAAATTGGAATCATGGAAAAGTTGACAGTGATTTCTCATCTTTACAACAAAATTTACAAAACCATTTTTTTTAGCGACCACCTGTCCCTCTGATTTCCCTTTGAGGGGTTTCTATGGCAGAAAATACCCAAAAGTGACACCATTCTAAAAACTGCACCCCTCAAGGTGCTCTAAACTACATTCAAGAAGATTATTAACCCTTCAGGTGCTTCACAGGAACTAAAGCAACGTGGAAGGAAAAATGGACACTTTAATTTTTCCAACAAAAATGTTCTTTTAGCATCAATTTTTTCATTTTCACATGGGCAACAGGATAAAATGGTTCGCAAAATTTGTTGAGCAATTTCTCCTGAGTAAACCGATACCTCATATGTGGTCATAAACCACTGTTTGGGCGCACGGCAGGGCTCGGAAGGGAAGGAGCGCTATTTGACTTTTTGAATGGAAAATATGCTGGAATATTTAGCGGTTGCCATGTCGCGTTTGGAGAGCCCCTGTGTACCTAAACATTGGAGCTCCCCCTCAAGTGACCCCATTTTGGAAACTAGACCCCCAAGGAACTTATCCTGATGCATATGAGCACTTTGAACCCCCGGGTGCTTCACAAATTGATCCATAAAAATGGAAAAGTACTTTTTTTTCACAAAAATTTTCTGTCAGAGACACCGCAGTGAACTTGCTCACTGAGCCAGTGCGCGTGTCCTGAGTAAAGCGAACAGTGCTCAAAGATACCTGTGGAGCGGGCAGCAACCGAGTAGATGTGTACTTCACACCCGCAGGACCTGAAGCACGTGACTGCTAGGGGCGTGGCCTAAACTCCACAGAGCTAGGAGCTGCAAGACAATTCCTAGCAGAGTAACTGCGAGACAAAGTTACCAATGGGCATAGACAGTGAGAATAGTCAGGACGTAGCCAATGAGTCACACACAGATATAGCTGCAAGGTACCAGAGGGGCGAGCAGAGAGTAGTCAGGTCACAGGCAATGAGTCATACACAGATAGTTGCAAGGTACAAGAGGGGCGAGCAGAGAGTAGTCAAGTCACAGGCAATGAGTCATACACAGATAATAACGCAGTACAAAATCAACAGGCAAACTCACAACGGGAAACAGAATCGGATCAGAACCATATAAACAAGCTATAGCAACAAACAGGCACACGGGGGTCAGTACACTCGGCCAAAGGCAAAAGTATAAATGGCAGGGATTGAAGCTACCCAGAGGTTTATGAAGCTCTCCCAGAACCAGAAAGAGGCCACAATCATTAACCCCAAGTGTGCAGGTCAAAACCTGCACAGAGCTCCAGACATTAACCCCCGGTGTGCAGCTCAAAAACCTGCACTGGGATCATGACAGTACCCCCCTCTCAACGGGGGGCCTCTGGACCCCCAGGCTTCCCCGGGTACTTGGCATGAAACGCCTGAACCAGGCGATCTGTATGTACCGAGCGAGCAGGGACCCATGAGCGCTCTTCTGGTCCATATCCCTTCCAGTGGACCAGGTACTGCAAAGAGCGGCGCACTCGCCGAGAGTCCACAATATGTCCGACCTCATACTCCAATTGACCCTCCACCAGCACTGGAGGAACAACAGTCTCGAGTTCTCTTTGACAGATCCTGCTGGTTTCAACAGAGACTTATGGAACACATTAGATATTTTTAAGGAGGCGGGGAGACGCAACCTATATGCCACAGGGTTGACTATCTCCATAATCTCGTACGGACCAATGAACTTTGGTCCCAACTTAACTGATGGTACCTTTAAGTTGATGTTACGCGTGGAGAGCCAAACCTTCTCTCCCACCTGAAACATGTCTCCCGAGGCTCTCTTTTTGTCCGCAAAATATTTGTATCTCCCCTGGGCTCGAGAGATATTACGCCGGACTTCAGCCCAGAGGTTTTTTAACCGTTGAACGGACCCCTCTGCTCCTGGACAACCGGAATCCACCCGAGAAAACTCCCCAAAATGCGGATTAAAGCCATAGTTAATCAGGAATGGGGACATGTTGGTGGACTGACTCACCCGGTTGTTAAAAGCAAATTCAGCCAACGGTAACGCATCACACCAATCCTCCTGTCTGGCAGAGGTCAGACACCTGAGAATTTGTTCCAGGGATTGATTGGTGCGTTCTGTCTGACCATTACTCTCCGGGTGATATGCCGACGAGAAGGAGAGTGAGATGCCCAATTTCATACAGAACGCCCTCCAAAATTTGGCCACAAACTGCACACCTCTGTCAGACACAACATTCAGGGGTACCCCATGCAATCGGACCACATGCTGCACAAACAATCTTGACAACGTTTCTGCTGAAGGTAATGCTGCCAAGGGAATGAAATGGGCCTGTTTAGAAAACCTATCCACCACCACCCAGATCACGGTATTGCCCCTGGAAGGTGGAAGGCCGGTAATAAAATCCATGGAAAGATGAGTCCATGGCCTATCAGGAACCGGTAAAGGTATGAGTTCCCCAGCCGGTCGGTTATGCGAGCTTTTGGAACGGGCACATATGTCACAAGCAGAAACAAATTCCTTGACATCGGACCTTAATGAAGGCTTGATACCTGGATGAGCACTCAGCCTAGAATCATGAAACTCCTGCAGAAGTCTAGGCCGCAATGAATCTGGAACAAACAGTTTATCGCTTGGCCTGGTTGCCGGAGCTAGGGCTTGAGCCCTTAGGATTTCTTGTTCTAACTCAGTTGAGACCCCCGCCACTACCACCCCTGGGGGAAGAATGGAGGACGGCGGCTCAGGGGGAGATACTGGATCAAAACTTCTGGACAGGGCATCCGCTTTAACATTTTTGGACCCCGGTCGAAAAGAAATTGAGAACTGAAATCGTGAAAAAAAAAGTGACAAACGGGCCTGTCTAGGAGTAAGCCTCTTAGCAGATTCAAGGTATGCCAAATTTTTGTGATCCGTGACAACCGTGATAGGGTGAGCTGCCCCTTTCAAAAAGTGCCTCCATTCCTCAAACGCCAGCTTGACCGCAAGAAGTTCTCTATTGCCTACATCATAGTTTTTCTCAGCTGAAGAGAACTTCTTGGAGAAGAAGGCACAGGGTTTGAGATTGGTAAGGGTGGCCGGACCCTGGGACAGCACAGCCCCCACCCCCACTTCAGAAGCATCCACCTCCACAATGAATGGTTTGGACGGGTCAGGTTGCACCAACACCGGGGCAGACATGAAACATTTCTTAATCGCTGAGAAGGATTCCTTAGCGAGTACAGACCAATTTTTTACATCAGCTCCCTTCTGGGTAAGATCTGTGAGTGGTTTCACCACTTGTGAGAAACCTTTAATGAATCTCCGATAATAGTTCGCAAATCCTAAGAAGTGCTGGAGCCCCTTGAGATCTCGAGGCTGAACCCAGTCAGCGATCGCCAGCACCTTCTTAGGATCCATACGAAACCCCTCAGAGGACACAATCAACCCCAAAAAAGACAGCTCCTGTACAAAAAATGAACATTTTTCCAATTTGGCGAACAATTGGTTCTCCCTGAGTCTCTGGAGAACTGTCTTTAGATGTTGCAAGTGAGATTGACTGTCCGGGGAATACACCAAAATATCATCCAAATAAATAATAACAAAACGGCCTATCAGATCAGAAAACACAACGTTGATGAAATTTTGGAAAATAGCGGGTGCATTAGTTAACTCAAATGGCATTACCAGGTTCTCAAAGAGTCCTTCTGATGTGAGGAATTTCGTTTTCCACTCGTCCCCTTCCCGAACCCTTATCAGATTGTAGGCCCCCCGCAGATCTAACTTGGAGAACCATTGGGCCCCAGCTAACTGGTTACATAAGTCTGGGATGAGGGGAAGCGGGTAAGAGTTCCTAACCGTTATCTTGTTCAGTTCCCGAAAGTCGAGGCACGGCCGCAAACCACCATCTTTTTTCTTCACAAAGAAGAACCCTGCTGCCACAGGTGACACAGAAGGCCTGATATGCCCTTTGCGGAGACTCTCAGCTATGTACTCCTTCATGGCTTGGCGCTCTGGCCCAGACAAATTGAACAATCGAGCCTTAGGTAACTTGGCTCCGGGTACTAAATCAATGGCACAATCATAGGGTCTATGTGGTGGCAGCGCCTCAGCCTCACTTTCGGAAAAAACGTCTTCGAAATCTTTCAGGTACTCCGGAATACCTTCCAGATCGACAGACGACACAGACACGGATTTAACAGCGTTAACAAGATGTCCCCGGTTACCACATTTATTATTGCATCCCCATTGAGTGATTTCCCCTGTAACCCAATCAATGGTAGGATTATGGCGTTGAAGCCAAGGCATCCCCAGTACCAGTTCTGCAGGCAAGTTATCTAGCACCAGACAACTTAGTTTCTCCACATGAGTGGAACCCACTTTTAGAGAAAAAAGTTCAGACCTGCAACAGATACCATCTTGGGTAAGAGGAGATGAGTCAATTGCCACAAGTTTAACAGGATCATGAAGCCTGACTGTCCCTATCTTATTAAGTGTCATAACCTTGGTATCAATCAGGTTCACAGCCGATCCGCAGTCAATAAAAGCAGTAGTCTGAACAGGACCATAACCAAGTTCCAGTTCCACCTGCAGCACCATCTTTGCACATGAGGAAAATTGTACCTGAAGGTCTGGGTAGCCTCCTCAATTACAACCCAGACCTAGTCGTTTCCCGCCATCTTGGAGGATGACGGACAGGAGGGGCAGTCCTTCTTCCAATGTCCAGATTTCCCATAATAGAAGCACAACTGTTTTTCCCGGCGGCGTCTTCTTTCCTTTCCCTCACAGGTGACAGTGCTCACCTCCATAGCCATAGGAAGAGCCTGGGTCTCATCTCCACTGAAGAATAAGGGCGATTCCCGTTGCATAATGCCTCTAGCCCGCAGCCTGCGATCCATGCGAACCGCTTGGACCATGGCATCCTCCAGGGAGTCAGGCGGAGGATGGAGTGCCAAAGCATCCTTCAGACGTTCACACAGGCCTCTGTGGAACAGCCCCCGAAGGGCGGCATCACTCCAGGAAATCTCCGCTGCCCAACGTCTGAATTCAGTACAGAACCATTCGGCCGAGTGCTCCCCCTGACAGACACTCATTACTTTGTCCTCAGCCAACCGCACTCTATCAGGCTCATCATAAATAAGCCCTAAGGCTTCAAAAAATGCATCCACAGACATTCTCTCAGGGGCAGAAGAGGAAAGTGAGAATGCCCAGGCTTGTGGGGACCCCCTAAGCAGGGACATCACCACTCCCACCCTCTGTTTCTCATCCCCAGAGGAGCGGGGTCTCAAAGAAAAAAAAAGCTTACAGCCCTCCTTAAATGCCCTGAAATCATCCTTTTTACCAGAAAATATATCTGGCAATTTAACCGGGGATTCAGGTGGGACTAAAATGACATCTCTATTCCCCACCTGCTGGAAGCCTGCGGAAAGTACCCCCTGAACTGAGTCCTCAACCCGCCGTTGGGACTGGGCCAGAGCTTGGTGTTCCAAACTAAGCTTCTGCAGTGACTGAGTCAAGCTTTTCACCTGCTCAGATAAAGCACACATTGGGTCCATGCTGCAGAAGTGAGGAGAGAAAAAAAAATTGTAGGCCAGTTATAATGTCAGAGACACCGCACTGAACTTGCTCACTGAGCCAGTGCGCGTGTCCTGAGTAAAGCGAACAGTGCTCAAAGATACCTGTGGAGCGGGCAGCAACCGAGTAGATGTGTACTTCACACCCGCAGGACCTGAAGCACGTGACTGCTAGGGGCGTGGCCTAAACTCCACAGAGCTAGGAGCTGCAAGACAATTCCTAGCAGAGTAACTGTGAGACAAAGTTACCAAGGGGCATAGACAGTGAGAATAGTCAGGACGTAGCCAATGAGTCACACACAGATATAGCTGCAAGGTACCAGAGGAGCGAGCAGAGAGTAGTCAGGTCACAGGCAATGAGTCATACACAGATAGTTGCAAGGTACAAGAGGGGCGAGCAGAGAGTAGTCAAGTCACAGGCAATGAGTCATACACATAGATAATAACTCAGTACAAAATCAACAGGCAAACTCACAACGGGAAACAGAATCGGGTCAGAACCATATAAACAAGCTATAGCAACAAACAGGCACACGGGGGTCAGTACACTCGGCCAAAGGCAAAAGTATAACTGGCAGGGATTGAAGCTACCCAGGGGTTTATGAAGCTCTCCCAGAACCAGAAAGAGGCCACAATCATTAACCCCAAGTGTGCAGGTCAAAACCTGCACAGAGCTCCAGACATTAACCCCTGGTGTGCAGCTCAAAAACCTGCACTGGGATCATGACATTTTCTTTTAGCATCAATTTTTTCATTTTCACATGGATCCTAAAATTTGTTGGGCAATTTCTCATGAGTACACCGATACCTCATGTCATGTTTGCAGAGCCCTTGATGTGCCTAAACAGTGGAAACCCCCCACAAGTGACACCATTTTGGAAACTAGACCCTCCAAGGAACTTATCTAGATGTGTGGTGAGAACTTTGAACCCCTAAGTGCTTCACAGAAGTTTATAACAAAGAGTCATTGTTACAGAACCCCCCCAGCACACCGAATAGGAGATGTATGCCCTTAATGCAGCAACCGACCTGCTGCCACCCCCTGGGCAGAAGTAAGCAAGATATGCCACTTCTGACCTCCCCCCACCTTTGTAAATCCCACGGCTATTGTAATGTACGTCTGGCGTCTTAATTGGAGCCTGTTATCTACTGGCCTGACACACATTCATTGTCCTGCCCTCTGTATGTATATATATTCTGAGACCGATGAGTAAAATGTGTCACACTGGAAATACATGGAGTAGCAGTGATCTTTTATATGTTCCCATGTTACAAAGCCATTCGAACCAGCGTCCTTTATTCGGCAGTGAGGAAAACCAGAGTGGACCTCCTGAGAAACGGGGTGGTAATGTAAGAGGTATTACAGCATAGAAGACCCCTTTACACTGGTGGCAGCAGCGGAATATGATATCCCGTCTATAGGAGTAAAGGACTGAATGGAAAACAAATACCAGAAGTTAAAGAGGAATACATTAAAAGACCTGGTGGAAGCTCGAGGGTTAATCGCCAGCAACAAAACAAGAGCAGATTTGATAGCAGCCATCATGGAACACGACAGTGCAGCGCCCCCCAATGTGAACGTGGAAGAGACTGAATTCCAGAGGGAGGTAAAGAACAGACTGGTGTTCTATGGCCCAAACCCTGCAGTAGAGATCGTACGAGAGGTGATGGCTGATGTGCGTACTGATCTGAAGGAAAAGATGGCAGAGCGGACCAGGATAGAGCTAGCCAAGATGGAGATGGCAGAGCGGACCAAAGTGGAGCTAGCCAAGATGGAGATGGCAGAATGGACCAAAGTAGAGCTAGCCAAGACAGAGCTAGCCAAGATGGAGATGGCAGAGCAGAGAGAGGAGAGTCAGTGAGCAGGGGGAGCTCTGGCCTCCGCCCAGGTACCGTCAGCAGTAAGCCACAAAAAAATCCAGTATAATGCCTTCCGACAGTTGGGGGAGGCAGAGGAAGACATTGATGACTTTCTACAGGACTTTGAGCGGCAGTGTGCCCTTCATCAAGTGAAGCCGGAGGATTGGGTTCAGGTTCTGGCTAGCAAGCTGACAGGCCAGGCAGCGGACGCCTATCGCACAGTACCTGATGAGAACTGTATGGACTATGAAAGGGTCAAAGAAGTGATCTTGGCCCGGTATGTGCTGGCAACAGAGGCATACCGCCAAAAGTTATAAAACAGGTAACAGATACCCACGCTGAATGGGTCTGTAAACTACTGCGGTCACTGCTACAGTGGGTACAAGGGAGCCAAGCAACCACTAAGGCTACTTTCACATGTCCGTCGGTGGCATTCCAGCTCCGTGCGGCAAAAAGATGGAGTGCCGGATCCAGCAGTGAACTGAGGGACCGGAAGTATATGCGGCGCATCTTACGGCGCCTGACACGGCTATGTTGCGGAGTCGCCGGGGAAGAAAAGGATCCACGAGCCAGTGAACAGGGTATGAAAGAGAGAGAACGGGGTATGAAAGAGAGAGAGAACGGGGTATGAAAGAGAGAGAGAACGGGGTATGAAAGAGAGAGAAAGAGCGGGGTATGAAAGAGAGAGAGAACGGGCATGCGCACAGGGTAAAACCGTGCATGCGGTGGCCGGATCAGATAGAAGCCTGATCCGGCGGCCGGAATGTACCATTGAGAAACATTGTCCCGCAGAGCCGGAAGGGCCGCATACGTCCATGTCCGGCTTTTTTCGCCGGACAAAAAAACGCTGCAGCACCTGTCCTGTCCGGCCGCCGGACAGAGGAATTCAGCCGGATCCAGTAAAAACCGGAACAAACGGAAGCACATGCGGCGCGATCCGGCGCATGTGCTTCTCAATGACAAAAAAACGCATCCGGCGGTAAAAAAAAACGGATCCGTTTTTTTACACACATGCCGGATTGTGCCTGACGGCACAAACCGGATGTGTGAAAGAGGCCTTAGGAGGTCGTCCTCCAGCTCTTCTTGTTAGAGTGATTCTTTACTGGACTGAACTCAGAGACACAAGAATCGCTTCGGGACAGACAGCCAATGACTCTTGAGGAGGCCGCTCATCTGGCTGATGAACATCATGATGCCAGGAGGTCTCAGTTCAAAGGATCAAAGACTGTCACTAGGGGCCCTCCCATGAGTCTGGAGGCCCCTAAACCACAGAAGATCGTCGGGGACCAGCTAAAACTCCGGCTTACCAGAGTCCCCCTGGGCCACCTGCAAAGACAATGTCCCAATCGGACTCAGCGTACCAAGTGTCCAAAGGCGGGAATGGCTACTGTCAACCGGGCCACTGTACACAACTACCAGGGCGAAGCTAACCCGGCATTGGGGGCTATGACTAATCCGGGGATGGAAGAGTTGGAGGAAGTGCTGCATGAAGTAGACCCCGTGCAGGCAGCCCAGGCAGATAATCGACAACAGCATCGACAGACGGTGTGGGTTAATGGGTAATGTATGCAGGGACCAAGAGATTCCGGAGCAACTTTGACCCTTGTGAAGCCTCATTTCGTCCGGGACCAAGAGAAGACAAACCGGACAGTGGCCGTCCGTGTAGCAGGGGGAGCCATACATCAACTGCCCACTGCCAGGATTCACCTGAACTGGGGAGTCGGGGATGGCCTTGTTGAGGTCGGCCTGATGAAGGATTTGCCTGCAGTCGTCTTACTGGGAAATGACTTGGGGCCCATGTTGTCTGCATTCTCAGTCATCCTCTGGCTGAGACCTATCCTGTGACCATCCAGAGACAAGCTCAAGCTGCGGAGGTGGAATCACACTCAGAGGAGGCCCAGGTAAGACACCCCAGCCCTACACGTATCCCCATAGCCAGACACATTTCTTGGGCCACCCCAGCTGAGTTTAAAAAGGAGGTACTTGAGGATCCCTCATTACAGGGGTATCGTGGGAAGGCACAGGAGGGGAGAGGAGTACTGGAAGTGAAACAGTTTATATGGCATCAGGGACTCCTCTACCGGGTTACAGAGCAGTGCCACACAGGGACGAGCCCCACTATAAAACGACAGCTGGTAGTTCCCAAGAAGTATAGGCAGGAGCTACTGCGAATCTCTCATGACATACCCTTGGCTGGGAACCTCGGCGTTAGTCACACCAGGCATCGTCTGACACAAAACTTCTTGTGGCCGTGGGTAACCTATGATGTTCGTCAGTACTGCCAGACCTGTGACAGTTGCCAGCGCATTGGCAAAAGGGGAGATCACTGCAAGGCCACACTACACCCCCTCCCCATTGTGGAGGAGCCATTTTTGCTGAGTAGCGGTCAATCTGATAGGGCCGTTAGCCAAACCCAGTCTGTCAGGGAAAAAGTATATATTGACAGTGGTAGATTATGCCACACGGTATCCAGAGGCGGTTGCATTACCTAACATACTGGCAGAGACAGTGGCGGCTGCCCTGCTCCAGGTTTTCTCACGGGTTGGATTTCCCCGGGAGGTTATCTCGGACCAGGGTACCCAGTTTACAGCAGAGGTGACCAACCAACTATGGAAGCTGTGCAGCGTAAAGTCCATTAGAAGCGCCCCGTATCACCCGCAAACCAATGGGTTGTGTGAACGTTTTAACGGAAGATTAAAACAACTCATTGGGACTTTTACCAGGACCTACAGGGACTGGGAGAAATTCTTGCCACACCTCCTGTTTGCCTATCGGGGGGTGCCCCAAGAATCTATGGGGTTCTCCCCATTCGAACTGTTATACAGGAGGCGGGTAAGGGGACCCCTAGACTTAGTGCGAGAACACTGGGAAGGGGAGGGAACCATAGAAGGGATACCTATCGTTCCCTATGTGCTGGAATTCCGGGACCGCCTAAAGGAGCTGACTCAGGCTGAACGTGGGAACATGCAGGCGGCCCAACAGCGCCAGCGTGTATGGTACGATCGGAGGGCCAGAGAACGCACCTTTGAGATAGGACAGAAGGTCCTGGTGTTAGAACCAACAAGGCAGAACAAGTTCAAAGCTGCATGGCAGGGGCCCTACCAGGTAGTGGGGAAAATAGCCGACACCACCTACAATGTCGCCGATTGTGACGACCCCAGGGTTATCCGCATATTCCACGTGAATATGCTGAAATCCTACCGGGAGCGCCCTGAAGAGGTAGTGGCCATCTCTGCATCCAAAGCAGAGGATTTAGCAGGACTCCCCTTGACTGATGTCTTAGGGGAGAAGACTCAGTCTAAAACATGGGTCCAGGTACACTTGGGAGAAAACCTAGGGCCCCGGGAGAGACAGCAGGCAGAGGCATTGTTGAGGCAGCGACAGAGGATGTTTTCAGAGAGACCGGGGTACACCCGCCTGGCACAACACAAGGTTGAGACCCAGGATCAGACCCCCCTGAGACAACCCCCCTTCAGCGTCCGAGTCTGTACGAGAAGGGATGCGACAAGAGATACAAGAGATGTTGCGTTTAGGGGTCATTGAAGAGTCAGATAGTCCCTGGGCATAACCCGTAGTGTTAGTGCCCAAGAAGGATGGGACTACCCGGTTTTGTGTAGACTATCGCAAGCTAAATGAGAAAACGGTGACGGATGCGTATCCCATGCCGCGTGTGGATGAGTTGTTAGACCGGCTGGCGGGGGCAAAGTATATCACTAATGCCACGCTTCTAGTACTGCACACGGGGCGGGTCACTAACGCCACGCTTCTAGTACTGCACGCGGGGCGGGTCACTAACGTCACGCTTCTAGTACTGCACGCGGGGCGGGTCACTAACGTCACGCTTCTAGAACTGCACGCGGAGGGGTCAGTAACATGACGCTTCTAGTACTGCACACGGGGGGGTCAGTAACGCCACGCTTCTATTACTGCACAGGGTGGGGTGGGGGGTCAGTAACGTCACGTTTCTAGTACTGCACACGGGGGGGTCAGTAACGTCACGCTTCTAGTACTGCACAGGGTGGGGTGGGGGGTCTGTAATGTGACGCTTCTAGTACTGCATGGGGGGTCAGTAACGTGACGCTTCTAGTACTGCAGCGATGACAGTGCACTCCATCAACTGTCCACTAGGGGGAGCTGAACAATCCTGGACCTAAACTGTTTCCTTTTTATTCCCAGGACTATTGAAGGGATGTTCCGCAAACTGAACAACCTGTCGGAGCGGCTGCACCAGTCCTACTTCTACCTGCTTCCTTCCCTCTCTGGATCCTTCATATGATGCATGAGATGTTTTACTGACGACTGGACTTTTTTTCCCCTGTATGGGAATAAGTTTCAAACTTTCTACTTTCAGGAACATGGCTCCCAAGTGACGTGGTGCAATGATGACAACGCTGCGGATGGATAACAGTTCTTCAGGAGCAGCAGGTTTTACCACAAGAGTGAAACTCGGACAACTCCTAATAAATGGGACATCATAATAAAAAGATTAAAAAAACTCTTTACTTTTATTCAAGAGTTGTAATGTTATGTACAAAGACTGTTAACTACTCGCTTCACTAATCATACAAAACCTACAAAAGACAAAATGAAAAAAACCCTGCTGGAATTAAAGAAGTAAAAAGCAAAAGTGCGTGTAAATGCTGCAGAGTTCTTAGTAATACTGTATTTGATCTAACACGGCATAAAAGCCTAGTTCGCCCCAGTCCAAGAGGTGGGGATTTTCTATAACAGATGTCTAGAATTGAATCCAGAAGGATTTTTCCTCTGGACAGTATGGCCCCCAAGGGCCTAAACTATGAAATTGAACTTTATGCCTTTGACACTATTCTCTATTAGATATTTCTAATTGAGGACAAATTCAATTTTAATCTGGTGAAAATGGTAGAATTGGTGCAGGGAATGCATAGGGGTCCTCTATTTACCCTACTATTAGTCACTACTTAATAAAATCCCCGTTTTTAAAGAGAGCTTCTCCAATATTGCCTTTTATATCTCCTAACAAACACCTATTTTATTGCTTACTAGGTGTTTCATTTTATACTTACATTTATACTCAATTTTTTAATTATTTCCCTTTTGAACACAATTGTAATAAAGTATACATATAGTTTTAGATTATTTTTTATTTTCATATCCGCTCAGTCTTCCCAATATGTGGTATGCACACGATATTCAATCCTATTTTCTCCATGACATTCATGTTGTAGCCTTGAGGTCCTGTAATTGCCTCCATAGAGTAGGCGTATCATTACGTGAATGGTGTGGGCGGATCCAAACCGGGAGGCAGGGGGTTATAAGGACGGATTAGGGCCAATGCCTGTCACTTTGAAGAAGAGGGACCGCGTCGCTCGAAACGCGTCGTTCAGCACTGACCCGTGCCACTATCCGTCCAGCATAGCAGCCAGCTACGTAACGCCCCCAGCTTCCTGCAGTTTGCTAGCGGCAGTGCTTCGGCCGGAGCCCGCCGCCAACTTCTGCTTTTCTACGCCCTTGCACCTTACTCCCTGCATACTAAACTGCCGTCAGCAATCAGCGGTACGGGGGAGCGCACTCCTTGGTGTTATATGTTGGACCATTGTCGGGTAACTGAACAAGGTATTTTATTCAGCAACTACATACAAGTAAGTGCCCAGCATACCGCTATCCATCATTAGCGGTGAGAGACCAGTATTAGTGCATCACCACGGTACAATTATTTTCGCACTGTTTTCAGGTTTTTAGAGTATAAGCGCAGTGAATTTTCATCCAGTATTTGTTTAATGGCATAAAAGCCGTCCCACCATCGACAAGGTGACTGTGCAAGCTGGGGTGTGGCCTCCCTCTCCTGAGCTGGAAATTGGATTTAAAGGCTTCCCCTGACTGGTGTCCAGTGGTTGGCACCCGGTCCTTGTCTGCCCTTATTCACACAGACGTCAACTTTGACACATGATAAGGTTGTTAATATTAGTCATTGTAGGACCGCCCCGACCACAGAGTCACCTTGTCGATGGTGGGACGGCTTTCATGCTGTGTTAGATCAAATACAGTATTACTAAGAACTCTGTAGGATTTACATGCACTTTTGCTTTTTACTTATTTAATTACAGCAGGGTTTTTTTCATTTTGTCTTTTGTAGGTTTTGTATGCTTTTTGGCCATGTGAACATACATTTATATGCTGCATGTGTACCAACTCAAACCAAGCTCAATTTTTGTGTTTTTAGCTTCACTAAGCAGCCAAACTGTTTTCAGCTGTGCTAATATACTTGCACAAAGTACCATAAGAACACTGGAGTGATGGTTGTTGGAAATGGGCCTCTATACATCTATGAAGATATTGTATTACACACCAGATGTGCAGCTAGAATAGACATTTACCACATTATCAATGTATAGAGAGTATTTCTGCATCATTTCATGTTAGCTTTATTGGAAAAAACTGTGCTTTTCTATCAAAAATAAGGAAACTTCTAAGTCACACTAAATTTTTACAGGGTAGTGTATATACACCGCACAGTACCACTCCTCCAATATATATATATACACTGGACAGTACCACTCCTCCAATATACAGTGGGGCAAAAAAGTATTTATTCAGTCAGCAATAGTGCAAGTTCCACCACTTAAAAAGATGAGAGGCGTCTGTAATTTACATCATAGGTAGACCTCAACTATGGGAGACAAACTGAGAAAAAAAAATCCAGAAAATCACATTGTCTGTTTTTTTTCATTTTATTTGCATATTATGGTGGAAAATAAGTATTTGGTCAGAAACAAAATTTCATCTCAATACTTTGTTGGCAATGACAGAGGTCAAACGTTTTCTGTAAGTCTCCACAAGGTTGCCACACACTGTTGTTGGTATGTTGGCCCATTCCTCCATGCAGATCTCCTCTAGAGCAGTGATGTTTTTGGCTTTTCGCTTGGCAACACGGACTTTCAACTCCCTCCAAAGGTTTTCTATAGGGTTGAGATCTGGAGACTGGCTAGGCCACTCCAGGACCTTGAAATGCTTCTTACGAAGCCACTCCTTCGTTGCCCTGGCGGTGTGCTTTGGATCATTGTCATGTTGAAAGACCCAGCCACGTTTCATCTTCAATGCCCTTGCTGATGGAAGGAGGTTTTCACTCAAAATCTCACGATACATGGCCCCATTCATTCTTTCATGTACCCGGATCAGTCGTCCTGGCCCCTTTGCAGAGAAACAGTCCCAAAGCATGATGTTTCCACCACCATGCTTTACAGTAGGTATGGTGTTTGATGGATGCAACTCAGTATTCTTTTTCCTCCAAACACGACAAGTTGTGTTTCTACCAAACAGTTCCAGTTTGGTTTCATCAGACCATAGGACATTCTCCCAAAACTCCTCTGGATCATCCAAATGCTCTCTAGCAAACTTCAGACGGGCCCGGACATGTACAGGCTTAAGCAGTGGGACACGTCTGGCACTGCAGGATCTGAGTCCATGGTGGCGTAGTGTGTTACTTATGGTAGGCCTTGTTACATTGGTCCCAGCTTCTTGCAGTTCATTCACTAGGTTCCCCCGCGTGGTTCTGGGATTTTTGCTCACCGTTCTTGTGATCATTCTGACCCCACGGGGTGGGATTTTGCGTGGAGCACCAGATCGAGGGAGATTATCAGTGGTCTTGTATGTCTTCCATTTTCTAATTATTGCTCCCACAGTTGATTTCTTCACTCCAAGCTGGTTGGCTATTGCAGATTCAGTCTTCCCAGCCTGGTGCAGGGCTACAATTTTGTTTCTGGTGTCCTTTGACAGCTCTTTGGTCTTCACCATATTGGAGTTTGGAGTCAGACTGTTTGAGGGTGTGCACAGGTGACTTTTTATACTGATAACAAGTTTAAACAGGTGCCATTACTACAGGTAATGAGTGGAGGAAAGAGGAGACTCTTAAAGAAGAAGTTACAGGTCTGTGAGAGCCAGAAATCTTGATTGCTTGTTTCTGACCAAATACTTATTTTCCACCATAATATGCAAATAAAATGAAAAAAAAACAGACAATGTGATTTTCTGGATTTTTTTTTCTCAGTTTGTCTCCCATAGTTGAGGTCTACCTATGATGTAAATTACAGACGCCTCTCATCTTTTTAAGTGGTGGAACTTGCACTATTGCTGACTGACTAAATACTTTTTTGCCCCACTGTATGTAGCAGAGATGTTGTATGTATGCATATATATGAACTGTAGAGTGATCATTAATGTTCGTGCTGTGAAACTATATGTGAATAAAACAATTTCAGCAGAGAAGCACTCACAATAGATTTATTACTTCCATATTCTAACCTAGTGCGTGGAAATTTTTAATATTCACCCCTCCACTTTACACCATTAGGGAACATTTGATTAGTAGAAAAAAGTTTTGTTTTTTCTGCTGTCTAAACCTTGGATGCATCTTATGGTTAGTTGTGTTTTATAGTCTGAAAAATACCATATATTAGAATGAAAAATATATTTCCTAAGCTAGATATGTCCTGGCACCTGTTACAACGATGTCATGGTGGGTGTGGGTATATAAAACAGGTACCACTTACCTGGGTGTGGGTATATAAGACAGTGACACTTACCTGGGTGTGGGTATATAAGACAGTAACACTTACCTGGGTGTGGGTATTTAAGGCAGGTAACACTTACCTGGGTGTGGGTATATAAGACAGTGACACTTACCTGGTTGTGGGTATATAAGACAGTAACACTTACCTGGGTGTGGGTATATAAGGCAGGTAACACTTACCTGGGTGTGGGCATATAAGACAGTAACACCTGGGTGTGGGCATATAAGACAGTGACACTTACCTGGGTGTGGGTATATAAGACAGTGACACTTACCTGGTTGTGGGTATATAGGACAGTAACACTTACCTGGATGTGGATATATAAGACAGTGACACTTACCTGGGTGTGGGTATATAAGACAGTGACACTTACCTGGGTGTGGGTATATAAGACAGTGACACTTACCTGAGTGTGGGTATATAAGACAGTAACACTTACCTGGGTGTGGGTATATAAGACAGTGACACTTACCTGGGTGTGGGTATATAAGACAGTAACACTTACCTGGGTGTGGGTATATAAGACAGTGACACTTACCTGGGTGTGGGTATTTAAGGCAGGTAACACTTACCTGGGTGTGGGTATATAAGACAGTGACACTTACCTGGGTGTGGGTATATAAGACAGTGACACTTACCTGGGTGTGGGTATATAAGACAGTGACACTTACCTGGGTGTGAGTATATAAGACAGTAACACTTACCTGGGTGTGGGTTTATAAGACAGTAACACTTACATGGGTGTGGGTATATAAGACAGTGACACTTACCTGGGTGTGGGTATATAAGACAGTGTCACTTACCTGGGTGTGGATATAAAAGACAGTAACACTTACCTGGGTGTGGGTATATAAGATAGTGACACTTACCTGGGTGTGGGTATTTAAGGCAGGTAACACTTACCTGGGTGTGGGTATATAAGACAGTAACACTTACCTGGGTGTGGGAATATAAGACAGTGACTTACCTGGATGTGGGTATATAAGACAGTGACACTTACCTGGGTGTGGGTATATAAGACAGTAACACTTACCTGGGTGTGGGTATATAAGGCAGGTAACACTTACCTGGGTGTGGGTATATAAGACAGTAACACTTACCTGGGTGTGGGTATATAAGACAGTAACAGTTACCTGGGTGTGGGTATATAAGACAGTAACACTTACCTGGGTGTGGGTATATAGGACAGTGACACTTACCTGGGTGTGGGTATATAAGACAGTAACACTTACCTGGGTGTGGGTATATAAGAGAGTGACACTTACCTGGGTGTGGGTATATAAGACAGTAACACTTACCTGGGTGTGGGTATATAAGACAGTGACACTTACCTGGGTGTGGGTATTTAAGGCAGGTAACACTTACCTGGGTGTGGGTATATAAGACAGTGAGGCCTGTTTCACACTTGCTTTTTTTTGCAGCGCGTTTTTCCCGCAAAAAAACGCATTGAAAAACGCATACAAAAGCATACAACTGCTGCGTTTTTTTCAAGCATTTTTATGAGCATGCATGAAAAAAACGCAGCGTTTTTATGCGTTTGTATGCGTTTTTAGTGCGTTTTTACCGCGTTTGCGTTTTTTACCAACATTAGGTGGCCCCTCACACTAACCCAAACCATGACTTTACTAACCCTAACCCTGACCCTAACCCTAACCCTGACCCTAACCCTAACCCTTAACCAAACCATACTTAACCCTAACCCTGACCCTAACCCTTAACCAAACCATACTTAACCCTAACCCTGACCCTAACCCTAACCCTAACCCTAACCCTGACCCTAACCCTAACCCTAACCCTAACCCTGACCCTAACCCTTAACCAAACCATACTTAACCCTAACCCTGACCCTAACCCTAACCCTAACCCTGACCCTAACCCTTAACCAAACCATACTTAACCCTAACCCTAACCCTGACCCTAACCCTTAACCAAACCATACTTAACCCTAACCCTGACCCTAACCCTAACCCTGACCCTAACCCTTAACCAAACCATACTTAACCCTAACCCTGACCCTAACCCTTAACCAAACCATACTTAACCCTAACCCTAACCCTAACCCTGACCCTAACCCTTAACCAAACCATACTTAACCCTAACCCTGACCCTAACCCTGACCCTAACCCTAACCCTGACCCTAACCCTTAACCAAACCATACTTAACCCTAACCCTAACCCTAACCCTGACCCTAACCCTAACCCTAACCCTGACCCTAACCCTTAACCAAACCATACTTAACCCTAACCCTGACCCTAACCCTGACCCTAACCCTAACCCTAACCCTGACCCTAACCCTTAACCAAACCATACTTAACCCTAACCCTGACCCTAACCCTAACCCTGACCCTGACCCTAACCCTTAACCAAACCATACTTAACCCTAACCCTGACCCTAACCCTAACCCTGACCCTAACCCTTAACCAAACCATACTTAACCCTAACCCTGACCCTAACCCTAACCCTCACCCTAACCCTGACCCTAACCCTAACCCTAAACCCCCTTAACTAACCCTAACTTTACCCAAACCCCTAAATTCCATTGTCTAAACTAATGGTAAAAAAAAAAACGCATGTGCAAAAAAACGCATACATAAGCATGCCAATGCGCACATATGCTCACCATAGACTTATAATGGGTGTCTTGCTGTAAAAAAACGCATTGCGCGCATGCGTTTTTTTGAGGCAAATCGGACGCACAAAAAATGCAACAAGTTTCATTTTGTGCGCCCGAGCGCATACCGCAAAAAAACGCATGCGCGGTAAAACGCGTACAAACGCATGTGTATGCACACATAAGCGCATCCCATGCAAAGTATAGGGAAAAAAAACGCATGCGCTATTTAGCGCTAAATTACCGCGAAAAAAAACGCAAATGTGAAACCAGCCTGACACTTACCTGGGTGTGGGTATTGTGGTGTAATGACCACTGTGTCCACGAGGGGGCGCTGTGTGGATGTCTCAAGAGTGTGAGTGGTTGAAGAGCCATTATGTATCTCAAGGTGGGTGACCTTGAGATAGAGACATATGTATGTTTATGAATGCTATTGTAAAGTATATATGTCTGTGTGAAGGACCTGTGGTGAGGTCATAGTCATGTGACCCTGTGGGCGTGGCTATGGACCATATAATGTGGCCAGGTTAGGTCACATGAAGTGAATGCTGAGACCTGATTGGTCCAGTTTGGAAGGTCCCGTGAGAAGGATCTCCTCACTAACAGCAGCCTGTGGAGCGGCTGTGTGTGTAATGGCGGCCAGTATCTGAGAGTCCCTGAGGAGTGAGTGGACTTCTGCGGCCTGGAGAAACAGCCATATGGGAACCCTGACGTGGGTGAGATAACCCTGGGGCTAAATAGCCTGTATAATGGACGCTCTCCTGTAATGCTGTGTATATTGCTGCTGGAGGTTTATGAAGGATGAATAAACCTCATACACTATGATTTATTGGAAAATCCTGTGCCGGATGTGTTTTTCGATCGCTGCAAGCGAGAACCCCTTACTTACATGACAGCGCTACCTCACATATGGTGGAGAATTGCTAAGGGCAATATAGTAGCCTTGTTGCTGGGGGCAACGGAAAAGGACTGCCAAAAAAAAAAGAAAAAAAAAAAAACTTTGTTGCTAAGGGCTGCGGTTCCAACAGCACATGTTGCAGTGCTGGCAACGCTGAGCCAGGAGGGCTGACGGTTGTGGAAGCCGTATACTGACAGCAGCTCAGTGAAAGAGACTGGTGATTGCTAGGGTGCCTCTGCGGATAAGAGGTACCCGAGGACCTGTGTGGCTGACACAGGTAACGACAGGTGTTCGTTGTTGTACTGACCTGGGTCAGTGAGCAAGGTCCTGGAGGGTCAGTGTTGGGAGGTTCTGGGAGAGGAATCGGATCCCTGGAACACGTGATATGACCTTGGACCTGGTGAAGCCGGAGTGTTGGGAGACCCTGGGAGGAGGGTCTGCTCCCTGAATAGCACCCGGTGTGCCCTGTGTGTTGGACGGTCTCGGGCGGAGACGGTACGTCCTGAATAGCGCACAGACAGGATACGCGAGTTTTTTGGAGTTTTTCGTGCATGTGTTTTTTCTTTTTTTCCTCTGCAAAACCTGAAGGTGCTTGCTGTGGCTCAGTGGGGTCACGAAGGTCTCGCAGCACAGGGACCTGGTGTTTTCTTTAAGGGATCTGCCCTGGGAGCATTGGTAGCAGACGCTGTCTGTCTACGCCATCCTGCTGCAGCTTTATGGCATGTGACTAAGTGGATACAGTAGTTGTGGCTTTACACAACTATTAAGGGTGAGTACCCTGTATTATTGCTGCATAACCCATTATACCTGCACTGGTAAGGCCCTATGGGTGCACTTTTGTTTTTTTTTTATCTTTGAGGGTGACAAGCGGCTTCCAGTAACCCGGCGGGGTTACGAAGGTGACAAGCGGCTTCCGGTGGATCGTCGGGTCCACGAAGATGGCGCAGCAGGAGCTGCAGTGACACCAGCCGCTGTGTGTGTGTGTGAACAGCAGCCGGAGGTGCCGGTGATCAGTGACAGCAGGAGCTGTGGTGGTGCCAGCAAAGACTTGTGTGGTATCGTTAAAAGACAAACTGTACTGTGTGAACTGTGGCCTAAGAGGTTCTGCAGGACGGACATGGGGAAATCCCAAAAGGGGGCGGTGACCCAAAAGGGGGTGGTGACCCAAAAAGGGGTAGAGTCCCAAAAGGGGGCGGTGACCCGAGTTGGAGTGGTGACCCAAAAAGGGGTGGAGTTCCAAAAGGGGGCGGTGACCCAAATTGGGGTGGCAACCCAAAGTGGGGTGGTGGTCCAGAAAGGGGCCAAGTTTGAAGAAGTGACAGCACTGGGTGACTCAGTGGGTATGTCTGGGAAACTGCAGTGTACGTGTATGTCGTTTCCAGAATGTGGGATATACTTTCCAGAGCATGACGGGCCGCAAGTGTGTACAGTGATGCTGCATCGGGAAGGAATCTCGGGACGGTTGGACTCCAAGAGTCAGGTGACTCTGATAGGAACTCCTCTCACTTTCTGTCTGACCGAGAAAATGGCCCAGGTTCGCTGTAAACATGGGGTCACGGTGAACTATATGCTAGACAGAGTGGTGTTTGAGGGGCCTGGAGGCAGTGAGTGCCAAGGTGGCGGGATACCACCAGACTTGGTGTATACCTTGGAGGGCGGCCGGGACTTTGTCATGTTGGATGACCTATGGTACGAGGAGGGAGACGTTCCTATAGTTGGGCTAACAGATATTAAGACGGTGATGGTTCCTGACGGGGAGAGGTCAGAGGTGGAAGTGACTGGGAAAAGGGGTATGTCAGCCCAACGGACGGACCTGACATCTCGTGACAAAACTGACGCTGACCTGGTGGGTAAGACGGCGGAAGTAGTCACACGGTTAGTGAGTAACTGGAGGGATGACTTAATCTCTGGGGGTGACTGTGGCTCTGAGAAAGAAAGGGAGCACAGAATAGAAGGGCTAGAGAAAGAAGTCTCTGAGCTCAAAGGCCACATGGTAACGTGGCAAGGACTGAATAAGGCCCTCAGAGAGGAGGTGGATGAATGTGTCAAACAAGAAAGAGGCCTGAGACAAACAGCTGAGCACAGAGTGGATGAGCTGGAGAAGGAAGTCTCTGAGCTCAGGGGTCACCTGTCAGCGTGTCAAACTATGAACAAAGCTATAGTGAAGGATATGGAGGTGCTCAGAGAGGCCCAAGAGAAGCATCAACAGGAGATTCTCAGGAGAGAGGATGAGCGTCGCTACCTGGCAGAGGAGCGAGATAAAGTTCTGCAAGAACTCAGTGGAGTAGTAAAAGGTCTTCTGTGGGAGAAGAAGTGGATGGGCGAAGACGTACAGCTGCCGTCCCCGACTGATAGCAAGGCAGAACTGACAAAGCCCATCTTGGAAAAGGGTCCTGAAGACTGTAAATTTCAGGAAGATGGTGAGCCAAGAGCTGCACAAGACAGTCATCCGGTCATGACAGATATCTTGAGGGAAGTGTCCGTGGGGAACCCAGAGCCATCTGTCCAGGATGAGAGCAAGTCCACGACCTTCAAGGTTGTAATTGATGTACCAGAAGACATGCAAGAAGCCTGTGCTGAGGAAGGTGTGCATGAGGCTTTCAAAGAGGCGGTCAAAGCATGTAAGGTGCACTGGGCACCTGAGACTCGGCAGTTGGTGATAGTATCAGCTAGGGAAAACACATCAAACCGAGTAGCTGTCCTGAAAGAGATGCATTTGCAGTGTCTACGTGTCAAACAATTGGTTAGGCGGAGTAATATGAAGGCTGCTCGACGCCTAGAGATAGCAAGAGAGGCTATGGATCGGTTGGGTTTGAGGAAAGATGTGGTTCCGGTACCCAAAGCTCTGATTGGGAGAATCATTGGAAGGTCCGGGAAGGTGATGCAGGACCTTGTGAATGTCTCCGGTGTGGTGAGGGTGAGGATCCCTCCTGATGACGAAGACCAGGTGTCTGGTGAAGTGGGAAGGATTCCCATGATGGTGGTTGGCTCCATGGAAAGCCTGAGGAACTTTCAATTGCTCTTGGAGTATAGAGTGGGGTACCTGCAAGAGATTGAACAGTTGAAGCTGGACCGCCAGCGGATTAATAAAGAAGTGCGGAATACCAGGTGGCGGCCGCCTTCATACCAAGATGTAAGGACCCCAGGGGTACCGCCAAGAAGTGACATGGCAGATGGCCGAAGAATGTCAGCGAGTGGCAATTCGACAGACCGTACGAGGTTGAAGGGCTGTAGTTCCTGTGAGACGTTGACTGAGTCAGACTCGTGCCAGACAGCAGGATCGACTAAGACTTATGACCGCACCAACCGAGAGAGACGGTCAATGAGAGAAAGATCAGGTGACAAGGGGCACTGTAACAGTGTGGTGACTAAACAGTGTCTGATGATGCAGACAGACCGTGACTGGAGGGTCAAAGACAATGACCGGTATTATGACCGCTGGGGGCGGGGGAGGCCTAATGTAGAGATGAGGCCGTATGACAAATGGAGACAGTTCTCTCGACCTGTGGGGCAAGGTGCAATACGTGCCCGGTCTCGAGACCCTGGTGTGATGTTGTGTGTTCAACCCCACAAGTTTGAACATAGGGGGGAGGTATGTGGTGTAATGACCACTGTGTCCACGAGGGGGCGCTGTGTGGATGTCTCAAGAGTGTGAGTGGTTGAAGAGCCATTATGTATCTCAAGGTGGGTGACCTTGAGATAGAGACATATGTATGTTTATGAATGCTATTGTAAAGTATATATGTCTGTGTGAAGGACCTGTGGTGAGGTCATAGTCATGTGACCCTGTGGGCGTGGCTATGGACCATATAATGTGGCCAGGTTAGGTCACATGAAGTGAATGCTGAGACCTGATTGGTCCAGTTTGGAAGGTCCCGTGAGAAGGATCTCCTCACTAACAGCAGCCTGTGGAGCGGCTGTGTGTGTAATGGCGGCCAGTATCTGAGAGTCCCTGAGGAGTGAGTGGACTTCTGCGGCCTGGAGAAACAGCCATATGGGAACCCTGACGTGGGTGAGATAACTCTGGGGCTAAATAGCCTGTATAATGGACGCTCTCCTGTAATGCTGTGTATATTGCTGCTGGAGGTTTATGAAGGATGAATAAACCTCATACACTATGATTTATTGGAAAATCCTGTGCCGGATGTGTTTTTCGATCGCTGCAAGCGAGAACCCCTTACTTACATGACAGCGCTACCTCACAGTATATAAGACAGTGACACTTACCTGGGTGTGGGTATATAAGACAGTGACACTTACCTGGGTGTGGGTATATAAGACCGTAACACTTACATGGGTGTGGGTATATAAGACAGTGACACTTACCTGGGTGTGGGTATATAAGACAGTAACACTTACCTGGGTGTGGGTATATAAGACAGTGACACTTACCTGGGTGTGGGTATTTAAGGCAGGTAACACTTACCTGGGTGTGGGTATATAAGACAGTAACACTTAACTGGGTGTGGGTATATAAGACAGTAACACTTACCTGGGTGTGGGTATATAAGACAGTGACACTTACCTGGGTGTGGGTATATAAGGCAGGTAACACTTACCTGGGTGTGGGTATATAAGGCAGGTAACACCTGGGTGTGGGTATATAAGACAGTGACACTTACTTGGGTGTGGGTATATAAGACAGTGACACTTACCTGGGTGTGGGCATATAAGACAGTAGCACTTACCTGGGTGTGGGCATATAAGACAGTAGCACTTACCTGGGTGTGGGTATATAAGACAGTGACACTTACCTGGGTGTGGGTATATAAGACAGTAACACTTACCTGGGTGTGGGTATATAAGGCAGGTAACACTTACCTGGGTGTGGGTATATAAGACAGTAACACTTACCTGGGTGTGGGTATATAAGACAGTAACAGTTACCTGGGTGTGGGTATATAAGACAGTAACACTTACCTGGGTGTGGGTATATAGGACAGTGACACTTACCTGGGTGTGGGTATATAAGACAGTAACACTTACCTGGGTGTGGGTATATAAGAGAGTGACACTTACCTGGGTGTGGGTATATAAGACAGTAACACTTACCTGGGTGTGGGTATATAAGACAGTGACACTTACCTGGGTGTGGGTATATAAGACAGTAACACTTACCTGGGTGTGGGTATATAAGACAGTGACACTTACCTGGGTGTGGGTATATAAGGCAGGTAACACTTACCTGGGTGTGGGTATATAAGACAGTAACACTTACCTGGGTGTGGGTATATAAGACAGGTAACACTTACCTGGGTGTGGGTATATAAGACAGTAACACTTACCTGGGTGTGGGTATATAAGACAGTAACACTTACCTGGGTGTGGGTATATAAGACAGTAACAGTTACCTGGGTGTGGGTATATAAGACAGTAACACTTACCTGGGTGTGGGTATATAAGACAGTAACACTTACCTGGGTGTGGGTATATAAGACAGTAACACTTACCTGGGTGTGGGTATATAAGACAGTAACACTTACCTGGGTGTGGGTATATAAGACAGTAACACTTACCTGGGTGTGGGTATATAAGACAGTAACACTTACCTGGGTGTGGGTATATAAGACAGTAACACTTACCTGGGTGTGGGTATATAGGACAGTAACACTTACCTTGGTGTGGGTATATAAGGCTAGTTTCACACTTGCTTTTTTTTGCAGCGCGTTTTTCCCGCAAAAAAACGCATTGAAAAAACGCATACAACTGCTGCGTTTTTTTTCAAGCATTTTTATGAGCATGCATGAAAAAAACGCAGCGTTTTTATGTGTTTGTATGCGTTTTTAGTGCGTTTTTACCGCGTTTGCGTTTTTTTCCAACATTAGGTGGCCCCTCACACTAACCCAAACCATGACTTTACTAACCCTGACCCTGACCCTAACCCTAACCCTGACCCTAACCCTAACCCTGACCCTAACCCTTAACCAAATCATACTTAACCCTAACCCTGACCCTGACCCTAACCCTAACCCTGACCCTAACCCTTAACCAAATCATACTTAACCCTAACCCTGACCCTAACCCTGACCCTAACCCTTAACCCTAACCCTGACCCTAACCCTTAACAAAACCATACTTAACCCTAACCCTGACCCTAACCCTGACCCTAACCCTTAACCAAACCATACTTAACCCTAACCCTGACCCTAACCCTGACCCTAACCCTTAACCAAACCATACTTGACCCTAACCCTTAACAAAACCATACTTGACCCTAACCCTAACCCTGACCCTAACCCTTAACCAAACCATACTTGACCCTAACCCTGACCCTAACCCTTAACCAAACCATACTTAACCCTAACCCTGACCCTAACCCTGACCCTAACCCTTAACAAAACCATACTTAACCCTGACCCTAACCCTTAACCAAACCATACTTAACCCTAACCCTGACCCAAACCCTAACCCTGACCCTGACCCTAACCCTAACCCTAAACCCCCTTAACTAACCCTAACTCTAACCCAAACCCCTAAATTCCATGGTTAACAAAAAAAACCGCATGTGCAAAAAAACGCATACATGAGCATGCCAGTGCGCACATATGCGCATCCATAGGCTATAATGGCCATTTTTAGCGCAAAACATGCGCATATGTGCGCATGCGCTTTTTTGCAGGGCCAAAAAATGCAACATGCTGCGTCTGGAAAATACAAACGCACAATCCTAAAAAACGCAGCGCATGAAAATTGCATACATGCGCTTACAAGCGCGCAGGTATGCGCACCCATGTTAAATATAGGGGAAAAAACGCATGCGCACATATGCGTTTTTTTCCAGCGCTAAAAAACGCAAATGTGAAACCAGCCTAAGACAGTAACACTTACCTGGGTGTGGGTATATAAGACAGTAACACTTACCTGGGTGTGGGTATATAAGACAGTGACACTTACCTGGGTGTGGGTATATAAGACAGTAACACTTACCTGGGTGTGGGTATATAAGACAGTGACACTTACCTGGGTGTGGGTATATAAGACAGTGACACTTACCTGGGTGTGGGTATATAAGACAGTGACACTTACCTGGGTGTGGGTATATAAGACAGTAACACTTACCTGGGTGTGGGTATATAAGACAGTAACACTTACCTGGTTGTGGGTATATAAGACAGTGACTAGAGTTGAGCGATACCGTCCGAAACTTCAAAGTATCGTATCGGATGGTATCGGCCGATCTTTAAAAAAAGTATCGGTATCGCCGATTCCGATACCGGAAGTCCCATTCAAGTCTATGGGACTTCCGGTATCGGAATAAGAAAAACCCTTTCCTGCCCTTGTACAGCCTCTCTGGGGTCTGTACGGGCCTTTCGGGGGGCTGTGCCGGCCTGCCAGGGGGTCTGTGCAGGCTCCGGGGGGCTGTGCCGGCCTGCCGGTGGTCTGTGCAGGCTCCGGGGGGCTGTGCCGGCCTGCCGGGGGGCTGTGCCGGCCTGCCGGTGGTCTGTGCAGGCTCCGGGGGTCTGTGCAGGCATCGTCCGATGGGACTACAAGTCCCATCGGGCGATGCCTGCTACCATGACAGTGATTGACACATTAGCCAATGATGGGACAGTAGTAGTCCCATCATCCGGCTAATGTGTTAAATGTAAAAAAAAAAATTACATGCTACATACATACAACATGCATACTACATACATGCTACATTCATACTACATACTACATACATGCTACATTCATACTACATAAATACTACATGCAACATACATACTACATATATACTACATGCATGCTACATACATACTGCATGCTACATACATACCACATATATACTACATACATACTACATGCATGCTACATGCATGCTACATACATAACACATATATACTACATGCATGCTACATACATACTACATGCTACATACTACATATATACTACATGCATGCTACATACTACATGCTACATACATACTACATATATACTACATACATGCTACATACATAACACATATATACTACATGCATGCTACATACATACTACATGCTACATACTACATATATACTACATGCATGCTACATACTACATGCTACATACATACTACATATATACTACATGCATGCTACATACATACTGCATGCTACATACATACTACATACATGCTACATACATACTACATATATACTACATACATACTACATGCATGCTACATGCATGCTACATACATACCACATATATACTACATACATACCACATATATACTACATGCATGCTACATACATACTACATGCTACATACATACTACATACATACTACATATATACTACATGCATGCTACATACATGCTACATGCTACATACATACTACATATATACTACATGCATGCTACATACATACTACATACTACATATATACTACATGCATGCTACATACTACATGCTACATACATACTACATATATACTACATGCATGCTACATACATGCTACATACATACTACATATATACTACATACATACTACATACATGCTACATACATACTGCATGCTACATACATACTACATACATACTACATACATACTACATACATACTACATACATACTACATACATGCTACATGCATGCTACATATATACTACATGCATGCTACATACATACTACATACATACTACATATATACTACATACATACTACATACATGCTACATACATACTGCATGCTACATACATACTACATACATACTACATACATACTACATGCATGCTACATGCATGCTACATACATACTACATGCATGCTACATGCATACTACATGCTACATACATACTACATACATACTACATACATGCTACATACATACTGCATGCTACATACATACTACATACATACTACATACATACTACATACATGCTACATGCATGCTACATATATACTACATGCATGCTACATACATACTACATATATACTACATACATACTACATATATACTACATACATACTACATACATGCTACATACTACATGCATGCTACATACATACTACATGCATGCTACATACATACTACATGCATGCTACATGCATGCTACATACATACTACATACATACAATACATTCATACAATACATACATAGACATACAGTACATATAACATAGAGTAACATACTTACCAATACTTGTCACATTGTTCCCCGAAGCCATTGTCTTTTCCGGGATAAATATTAACATAACAAACCACAAAAATACTCACCCACGATCCGAAGCAGTCCACGAGTGTGTCCCACGACGATCTTGGGTAGAGAACTGCAGCATCAGATGATGCTGCCGTTCTCTACGGGCTGCAGGAATCCAATGACGGAAGGTAGGTATCCTTCCGCACTGTATTCCTCCGCCACTTAAAAAAAAAAAAGTCCCTAGTCTCACTTTATGCCATTGCTGTGTGGGAAATTCCCACACAGCAATGGCATAAAGTGAGACTAGGGACTTTTTTTTTTTAAGTGGCGGAGGAATACAGTGCGGAAGGATACCTACCTTCCGTCATTGGATTCCTGCAGCCCGTAGAGAACGGCAGCATCATCTGATGCTGCAGTTCTCTACCCAAGATCGTCGTGGGACACACTCGTGGACTGCTTCGGATCGTGGGTGAGTATTTTTGTGGTTTGTTATGTTAATATTTATCCCGGAAAAGACAATGGCTTCGGGGAACAATGTGACAAGTATTGGTAAGTATGTTACTCTATGTTATATGTACTGTATGTCTATGTATGTATTGTATGAATGTATTGTATGTATGTAGTATGTATGTAGCATGCATGTAGTATGTATGTAGCATGCATGTAGTATGTATGTAGCATGCATGTAGTATGTATGTAGTATGTATGTAGTATGTATGTAGCATGCAGTATGTATGTAGCATGTATGTAGTATGTATGTAGTATGTATGTAGCATGCATGTAGTATATATGTAGTATGTATGTAGTATGTATGTAGTATGTATGTAGCATGCAGTATGTATGTAGCATGTATGTAGTATGTATGTAGTATATATGTAGCATGTAGTATGCATGTAGCATGCATGTAGTATGTATGTATGTAGTATGTATGTAGTATGTATGTAGTATGTATGTAGTATGTATGTAGTATGTATGTAGCATGCAGTATGTATGTAGCATGTATGTAGTATGTATGTAGTATGTATGTAGTATGTATGTAGCATGCATGTAGTATATATGTAGCATGCATGTAGCATGTATGTAGTATGTATGTAGTATGTATGTAGTATGTATGTAGCATGCAGTATGTATGTAGCATGTATGTAGTATGTATGTAGTATATATGTAGTATGTATGTAGCATGTAGTATGTATGTAGCATGCATGTAGTATATATGTAGCATGCATGTAGCATGCATGTAGTATGTATGTAGTATGTATGTAGTATGTATGTAGCATGCAGTATGTATGTAGCATGTATGCAGTATGTAGTATATATGTAGTATGTATGTAGCATGCATGTAGCATGCATGTAGTATGTATGTAGCATGTAGTATGTATGTAGTATGTATGTAGTATGTATGTAGCATGCAGTATGTAGTATGTATGTAGTATATATGTAGTATGTATGTAGCATGCATGTAGTATGTATGTAGCATGCATGTAGTATGTATGTAGCATGTAGTATGTATGTAGTATGTATGTAGTATGTATGTAGCATGCAGTATGTAGTATGTATGTAGTATATATGTAGTATGTATGTAGCATGCATGTAGTATGTATGTAGCATGCATGTAGTATGTATGTAGCATGCAGTATGTATGTAGCATGTATGTAGTATGTATGTAGTATATATGTAGTATGTATGTAGCATGTAGTATGTATGTAGCAAGCATGTAGCATGCATGTAGTATGTATGTAGTATGTATGTAGTATGTATGTAGCATGCAGTATGTATGTAGCATGTATGCAGTATGTAGTATATATGTAGTATGTATGTAGCATGCATGTAGTATGTATGTAGCATGCATGTAGTATGTATGTAGCATGTAGTATGTATGTAGTATGTATGTAGTATGTATGTAGCATGCAGTATGTAGTATGTATGTAGTATATATGTAGTATGTATGTAGCATGCATGTAGTATGTATGTAGCATGCATGTAGTATGTATGTAGCATGTAGTATGTATGTAGTATGTATGTAGCATGCAGTATGTAGTATGTATGTAGTATATATGTAGTATGTATGTAGCATGCATGTAGTATGTATGTAGCATGCATGTAGTATGTATGTAGTATGTATGTAGCATGCATGTAGTATGTATGTAGCATGCAGTATGTATGTAGCATGTATGTAGTATGTATGTAGTATATATGTAGTATGTATGTAGCATGTAGTATGTATGTAGCATGCATGTAGTATATATGTAGCATGCATGTAGCATGCATGTAGTATGTATGTAGTATGTATGTAGTATGTATGTAGCATGCAGTATGTATGTAGCATGTATGCAGTATGTAGTATATATGTAGTATGTATGTAGCATGCATGTAGTATGTATGTAGCATGCATGTAGTATGTATGTAGCATGTAGTATGTATGTAGTATGTATGTAGTATGTATGTAGCATGCAGTATGTAGTATGTATGTAGTATATATGTAGTATGTATGTAGCATGCATGTAGTATGTATGTAGCATGCATGTAGTATGTATGTAGCATGCATGTAGTATGTATGTAGCATGTAGTATGTATGTAGTATGTATGTAGCATGCAGTATGTAGTATGTATGTAGTATATATGTAGTATGTATGTAGCATGCATGTAGTATGTATGTAGCATGCATGTAGTATGTATGTAGTATGTATGTAGTATGTATGTAGCATGCAGTATGTAGTATGTATGTAGTATATATGTAGTATGTATGTAGCATGCATGTAGTATGTATGTAGCATGCATGTAGTATGTATGTAGCATGTAGTATGTATGTAGTATGTATGTAGTATGTATGTAGCATGCAGTATGTAGTATGTATGTAGTATATATGTAGTATGTATGTAGCATGCATGTAGTATGTATGTAGCATGCATGTAGTATGTATGTAGCATGTAGTATGTATGTAGTATGTATGTAGCATGCAGTATGTAGTATGTATGTAGTATATATGTAGTATGTATGTAGCATGCATGTAGTATGTATGTAGTATGTATGTAGTATGTATGTAGTATATATGTAGTATGTATGTAGCATGCATGTAGTATGTATGTAGCATGCATGTAGTATGTATGTAGCATGTAGTATGTATGTAGTATGTATGTAGTATGTATGTAGCATGCAGTATGTAGTATGTATGTAGTATATATGTAGTATGTATGTAGCATGCATGTAGTATGTATGTAGCATGCATGTAGTATGTATGTAGCATGTAGTATGTATGTAGTATGTATGTAGCATGCAGTATGTAGTATGTATGTAGTATATATGTAGTATGTATGTAGCATGCATGTAGTATGTATGTAGTATGTATGTAGTATGTATGTAGTATATATGTAGTATGTATGTAGCATGCATGTAGTATGTATGTAGCATGCATGTAGTATGTATGTAGCATGTAGTATGTATGTAGTATGTATGTAGTATGTATGTAGCATGCAGTATGTAGTATGTATGTAGTATATATGTAGTATGTATGTAGCATGCATGTAGTATGTATGTAGCATGCATGTAGTATGTATGTAGTATTTTTTTTTTTTTTTTTTAACACATTAGCCGGATGATGGGACTACTACTGTCCCATCATTGGCTAATGTGTCAATCACTGTCATGGTAGCAGGCATCGCCCGATGGGACTTGTAGTCCCATCGGACGATGCTTGCACAGACCCCCGGACATCAGCACAGCCCCCCGGCAGGCCGGCACAGCCCCCCGGCAGGCCGGTACAGACCCCCACAGGGTGCACAGACCACCGGCAGGCCGGCACAGCCCCCCGGCAGGCCGGTACAGACCCCGGGCAGTCCACACAGCCCCCCGGCAGGCCGGCACAGCCCCCCGGCAGGCCGGCAGAGACCCCCGGAAGGCCCGAAATGACGGCGCATCATGATGCGCACACACCGCGCATCATGATGACGTCAGGCCGTCAATCAACTGAACTTCCGATTCCGATGCCGAATTCCGATATTGAAAAAATATCGGAAGTCGGTATCGGAATTCCGATACAGCAAGTATCGGCCGATACCCGATACTTGCGGTATCGGAATGCTCAACACTAACAGTGACACTTACCTGGGTGTGGGTATTTAAGGCAGGTAACACTTAAAGGGGTATTCCCATCTCCAAGATCCTTCCCCCCTATGTAGTAGGCGTAATAATAATAATAGTGAATACCTCGAATTAGAAATGTAAAATAGTTTATGGACGTAACCATGGATGCCTTGCGTCCTGCAGTACCTGCACATGAGAAAAGAGATATAGCGCATCAAAAAACTATACTCCATTTGTACCTGGAGATTAATAACATAAGTCCATCGTGGGGTGTAGTCAACCTCAAACAAATTTACTATATCACACTAAATCTCCAAAAACAGGTCCTGGGGAAATACAGAGGCTTAGACACGAAATACAATCCAAATATTTTATTGTAATTACATTAAAAAAGGGGATTACATGTGGAATCCAAACAAAGGGATAACAAAAAGGTGGAGGGGTAACAATATCTAATACCACCGGGGGCTTAGCAGCATTCCAAAAAATGTAAATGGGCAAAGTGCCAAACGCCTATATTTTATGCTGAGTCTGGACTACAAAGTGCGATGTGCTGTGCTGTAATAAGGCAGAAAGGAGCCGCACTAAGCATGAGTCATTATCCAGAAAATGCCTAAATATCCGGACTCAGTATTAAATCTGGACTACAAGCAAAATGCAAAGTGCTATGCTGTAGGAAAAGTTATAAGGCAAGCGCCAAAATTATAGAAGACCGCAAAGCAATCCCATGAATGTCCATGTACTTCCAGCAGTGTGCACCCGGCTTATGGTACCCCAACTACCACCCCGACAGCGCCGTTTCCCCAAGACCGGCTTCTTCTAATGCCCCCCCCAATTTATTAGGGACAAGGGTGATTTATGATTCTGGACAGGTTTTCACATGGAATGAAACAAAAATCATCCAAAAAAAGACAGAGGCTGCCTAGATCAAAAAGTGATTTTTTTGTAATCAGAAGAGGAGACCTCAACGTGACTACTGCACCACAGATTCTGATTCAAGCCTTTCAGATGACAAAGGCTTTCATGATGGACCCGACCCACAGGCCTCCACATGCACACATTCCAACCTCACGCTCCCCTTAGGCGGCGCACATGGAGGGGCAGAGGGGGTGGAGAAATCGAGGTCAGAAGCAGGTCTCATGGAGACATTAGAAAGGATGAAACCTCTTTCCCAAACAATAGTCAAACTTCACGGATCACGCCCTGGACGATGACTGTGTTTCTGCGCTATCCAAAGGTTTGGGGTTCTTTCTCCCTGGAAAATCTGGCGAAACTGATTGTGAAGGGGGAAGCGCACAATAGGGTAAAACCCTAATATAGGAGACAGTGAAAACAATGGTTTGCTCACCGTAGGTGGTTGTGTGGAGACACAACTCCTATAAAGGTTCAGATAGCCGGCTGCCGCTGCCCCATGGACAGGGAATGATCCGCCAGAGAGAAATGACCAAAGCAGAGTAAAAACATGCATAAAATGGTCTGCGCTGCTGGAAAGAAGACTCTTGCCACGATATTCATTAGAAGGTTCTCTGTTGTTCGCGTTTCAATGCCGTACTGGCAGCTTTACCAAAAACCTGTTGTTTTTTTTATACTTGATAAAGATGCCAGTACGGCAATGAAATGCGTGGTGGACAATAAAGAGCCTTCTAATGAATATCGTGGCAATAGCCTTCTTTCCAGCAGCACAGACAGTTTTTAAATGTTTTTTCCTGTTTTGGTAATTTCTCTGGAAAATTTGACTTTGTTGACCTTAGAAGTGACTTCTTTAAGGCTGTCTGTCAGACCGGTTTCACATGTCCAGATGTTTCTGGTACGTACTCACGTGTGCCGCATCAGTACCACACGGACGGCCACAGGGGAAGTAGTGCTACAGTAAGCGCTGTTCCCCTGCATGTGGTGGTGAACGCGGCTGTCATTCCCCCTGCTCTGCCCGCAACAGCTTGAGCAGAGAAGAATGAAAACAAACCGACGTGGGGTCCCCCTTATTTTTTTTAACCAACCCAGAAAACTAAACAGGTCTTGGTTGCTATTCTCAGGCTGGTAAGGGGTCATGAATATGGGCCACCCTCCAGCCTAAAAACAGCAGCCTGCAGCTGCTCAGAAAAGGTGCATCTATTAGATGCGCCTATTCTGGAGCTTTGTAGGGTTCTTCCCATTGCCCTGTAGCAGTGGCAAGTGGGGTAATAAGGGGTTAATGTCACCTTGCTATTGTAAGGTGACATTAATCCCAGCTTAGTAATGGAGAGGTGTCAATAAGACACCCATCCATTACTAATCCTATAGTAAGCAAAGGGTTAATCACACACACACACACACACACACACACACTAAGAATAAAGTCTTTTAATGAAATAACACAACACACATTTTTCCCATTTTTATTACACTGCTAATCCCATCTAGAATCTATTGATCACCTGTAAAAAAGTAAAATAACAAGCCAACAATATCCCATACCTCTCTGGCACTCAGTCAAGTCCCACGGCGTAAATCCATCTCTGGGGGTTAATCAGTTTACAGGTGGCGTGGTGCTAATGTGAACGCTCAGGCTGTAAACTACTGGGGAATGAAGGCTCAGTGACTGTCACAGAGTCTGTGGTCGCTGCCGGCATGAACTCCTGAGACCTCAGCACTGTGGGAAAATGACATTGCTGAGGTCACAGGAGTTCATGCCGGTAGCGAACATAGACTCCGAGACATCACCGCTCGTCAGTTGAATGTGTCTATGTGTGTCAGTGTCTCCATTGCATGAGAAAACTGTCACTACACGTACCGGAGCCACTGACGTGTGAAACAGGACTAAAACTCATTTGCTTAAATCGGATCTCACAGTCACCAGAGGACGGGGCACAGCCCCTTTCCCCCATTACAGGTGGTGTACAGTCCTCTTACATGCCGCCTGCTTAACCCATTAACATGATTGACGCTTTCCATGACCAGGTGACTAAGGATGTAGAGGTGGTAATTTACACAGAAATCCCGAGAAATCTCTCTGAGGAGGAACCTATGGCTATAAACAGAATTGGTGAGTGGTCGGATGAGGTGATCCATGAAGGGGACAATATTGTCCTCTCGAGAAAGGATTATTATATTCAGGAGGCAGAAAAACAATTGGGACTTAGTAGTACATATACGCCATGGAACGAAGACCCCACACTGCACCTTCTTACACCAGCAGGTAAGGTCGGGGGTCTTGACAAGAAAAAGAACTAAAAATCTACTCCCCTTTTTTCCAAAAAACCATATTGGTAGCACGTCCCCAAATTGCACAAGTCACTTCCCTCTCCCCCCTCGGGACGTCCAATAGTTTCAGGGTTGGGTTCACTGACTGAGCCCCTGGTCGCAGTATGTGGCCTGGCTCCTGAAGGACGCGCCTTCATGTATGAAGGATACAGGCGATGGTTTGAATTCCATTAGGGATATTGACTGGCAGGAGGACTATGCGTTGGCTTCTATAGACGTGGAGAACCTCCATACAAACATTCCTCAGGATGAGGGGACAGAGGCGCAGCGGTCTATGCTTCTGAACACAGAGCGGAGTCAGTCCGGCATCCATAGACTTTATCTGTCCTGGTTAAAAATGTCTCCTGCCTGACAATGGTTTCATGTCTGTAGAGAAATGGTTTATTCAATGCACAAGGACAGCAAAGAGGAACCAGTAGCATGTACGATGGCTAATCACACAGGGGTCCGTATAAATGCAGATCTCCGCACAAACAGGGGTCTGTACACACAAAGAGCGCCACACACACAGGGGTCTGTACACACAAAGAGTGCCACATACACAGGGGTCCACAAATACACAGAGCTCCGCACACACAGGGGTCTGTACACACAAAGAGCACCGCACACACAGGGGTCTGTACACACAAAGAGCGCCACATACACAGGGGTCTGTACACACAAAGAGCGCTACATACACAGGGGTCTGTACACACAAAGAGCACCGCACACACAGGGGTCTGTACACACAAAGAGCGCCACATACACAGGGGTCCACAAATACACAGAGCTCCGCACACACAGGGGTCTGTACACACAAAGAGCACCGCACACACAGGGGTCTGTACACACAAAGAGCGCCACATACACAGGGGTCCACAAATACACAGAGCTCCGCACACACAGGGGTCTGTACACACAAAGATCACCACACACACAGGGGTCTGTACACACAAAGAGCGCCACATACACAGGGGTCTGTACACACACAGAGCTCGGCACCCAGGGGTCCGCACACACAGGGGTCCTTACACACAAAGAGCACCACATACACAGGGGTCCTTACACACACAGAGCTCCTCACACACAGGGGTCCGTACACACACACAGAGCTCTGCACACAGGGGTCCTTACACACAAAGAGTGCCACACACACAGGGGTCTGTTCACACAAAGAGCGCCACATACAAAGGGCTCCACAAACACACAGAGCTCCGCACACAGGGGTCCACAAATACACAGAGCTCCGCACTCAGGGGTCCGTACACACACAGAGCTCCGCACACAGGTGTGACGAACAGCCCACCGCTGTTCGTCCAAATACGGGCGACTGACGGGGGTCCCGCTGCCACCAAAACACAATGGACAGCGGACCCTGTGTCACCACTATGTCACAGTCCCACCACTGACACGGGTGTATCAGCGGACGGAGGGACGAGACACAATGCCGGCACACGGCTATCACAGGCACAGTTGGGGCTTATCTTAGTTATCCCACCACTGGTACCAATATGACAAAAATATCCAGCAAGCTAATCTCGCTCTACAATTTGCCGCAGGGGGAGTTTAATTTGGATGCCCCACCACTGCTATCAATCTTCCAAGTACTGCGGGGATTTATGTATATCCCACTTTCTCAGTTCCACTTTGGAACTCGCAGCTCTCCGGCGCCCCCCTTACCCTCAGGTCAGTCAGGGAACTGCACCTAGGATAATTAGTCGCCGGACGGGCTGCCTGTTGTGAACCGGCAATCAGGCTTCTGCAGTAAGGGAATTATCAATGCTGTGGCCGCAGCCCCTTATTCAGCAATATAAGACCCTTCTGTACTACCAGCAAGCCGCAACTGCCGTACACAACGCGCTGCCACCAGTCACGGTTACTTAATTCACAGTGTTAAATTAAGAGGGTCCGTGGCAAACCCCTTGAATTAGTAGCGATTATCTATCAAAGGCGTATAGTTCGATTCTTAGAGCATAGAGACAGATCTAAATAATATCATTTACTAGATTATGGCCCGATGCTATCGCATCGGGAGGATGCGATAGCATCACACCTCTTGCCATGTTAACCCTCAACACACACACTCCTCAACACACACTCCTCTCACCTTTCACCATCTCCACTCACTCTTTCACTCCACATACGACCCCTTCTCTCACTCCGTCTCTCATACTCACGCCGTCATCGCCGCTGCTCCACGATCCCCGACATCTTCTTCCGCCGGCGCCATCCTGGATCCAGACGTTGTCCACGCCGGCGACATGTTCTTGCGGCGACGCCATCTTGAGTATCGTGAAATCCCGCGATAGTCAAGATAGCGTCGCCGGAAGAACATGTCACCGGCGTGGACGACGTCGGGATCCAAAATGGCGTCGGCGAAATCTCGCGAGTTTTCGCCGACGCCATTTTGGATCCCGACGTCGTCCTCGCGGAGACATGTTCTTGCGGCGACGCCATCTTGACTATCGCGGGATTTCACCGATCCAAAATGGCGTCGCCGCAAGAACATGTCGCCGGCGTGGACGACATCAGGATCCAAAATGGCGTCGGCGTAATCTCGCGATATTTCGCCGACGCCATCTTTTTGGATCCCGAGTCGTCCACGCCAGCGACATGTTCTTGCAGCGACGCCATCTTGAATCTCACGGGATTTCACGAAATCCAAGATGGCGTCACCGCAAGAACATGTCGGCGGCCTGGAGAACGTCTGGATGCAGGATCGCGGCGGCGGAGGAAGATGTCGGGGCAGCGACGATGACGGTGTGAGTATGAGAAACGGAGTGAGAGAAAGGAACGTATGTGGAGTGAAAGAGTGAGTGGACGTGAGTGGAGGTGAAAGGTGAGAGGAGTGTGTGTTGAGGCGGTGTGGTGTGTTGAGGGTTAACATGTGCGTGTGTGTGGTGACGTCACCGGTTACAACTGGACGGAAGTTGTTACAACCGGAAGCTGCTTAGGGCATTTATTATTATAGATGATGAGGAAGAAGCCGTCTGTTGTTGGCGGTGATGGCGTGTAGAGGCTTCTTCAGCCAATGTAATAGATTTAGAGTTAGGGGATTCGTGTGTGAGACGACGGCGTTTATAAGCCTTAATCTTGTCAAGTCGATGCTGTTTTTCCTCAGGAGTCTCATTAGCACGGCATTGTTTTTGTCGCAGTGCTAAAGCTGCTTTCCTTTCACTGGCATTGGCATACTGTGCATCTGTATTGAATGGTGGTATTGATAGGGCAGAAACAGATTGCTGATTAGTTATGTCAGTGAACGGCATATGGGATGAAGTGTAGCAGTAAATTGTTCCACATGCTGATGTGGAAGCATCCTGTTGTGAGTCTAATAATAATGATGAGGAAGAGGCCGTCTGTTGTCGGCGGTGACGGCGTGCAGAGGCTTCTTCAGCCAATCTTATGGATTTAGAGTTAGGGGATTCATGTGTGAGGCGACGGCGTTTATAAGCCTTAATCTTCTCAAGGCGATGGTGTTTTTCCTCAGGAGTCTCATTAGCACGGCGTTGTTTTTGTCGTAGTGCTAAAGCTGCTTTCCTTTCACTGGCATTGGCATACTTTTTGTTATGACTCATGTTGGCACAGGTAAAGGAGTCTATTTGGCAGTTATCTGGCAGTGAAGAAGGCGTCCTGGAGTATTGTAGAGTAAACAGATACTAATTGACCCTGTAATTGCCCAGCAGTAGTTATGAAGTGGTAGTGGCAAATTGGCCCTGTAGTTAGACACCGGCAGAGGAGCAAGGCAGCAGTAGTTATGGCGGTAGAGGCAAATTGGCCCTGTAATTAGACACCGGCAGAGGAGCAAGGCAGCAGTAGTTATGGCAGTAGAGGCAAATTGGCCCTGTAATGAGACACAGGCAGTGAACAGTCAGAGGAGCAAGGCAGCAGTACTTATGGCGGTAGAGGCAAATTGGCCCTGTAATTAGACACCGGCAGAGGAGCAAGGCAGCAGTAGTTATGGCGGTAGAGGCAAATTGGCCCTGTAATTAGACACCAGCAGAGGAGCAATGCAGCAGTAGTTATGGCGGTAGAGGCAAATTGATCCTGTAATTAGACACCGGCAGAGGAGCAAGGCAGCAGTAGTTATGGAGGTAGAGGCAAATTGATCCTGTAATTAGACACCGGCAGAGGAGCAAGGCAGCAGTAGTTATGGCGGTATTGGCAAATTGGCCCTGTAATTAGACACCAGCAGAGGAGCAATGCAGCAGTAGTTATGGCGGTAGAGGCAAATTGATCCTGTAATTAGACACCGGCAGAGGAGCAAGGCAGCAGTAGTTATGGCGGTAGAGGCAAATTAGCCCTGTAATTAGACACCGGCAGAGGAGCAAGGCAGCAGTAGTTATGGCGGTAGAGGCAAATTGATCCTGTAATTAGACACCAGCAGAGGAGCAATGCAGCAGTAGTTATGGCGGTAGAGGCAAATTAGCCCTGTAATTAGACACCGGCAGAGGAGCAAGGCAGCAGTAGTTATGGCGGTATAGGCAAGTTGGCCCTGTAATTAGACACCGGCAGAGGAGCAATGCAGCAGTAGTTATGGCGGTAGAGGCAAATTAGCCCTGTAATTAGACACCGGCAGAGGAGCAAGGCAGCAGTAGTTATGGCGGTAGAGGCAAATTAGCCCTGTAATTAGACACCGGCAGAGGAGCAAGGCAGCAGTAGTTATGGCGGTATAGGCAAATTAGCCCTGTAATTAGACACCGGCAGAGGAGCAAGGCAGCAGTAGTTATGGCGGTAGAGGCAAATTAGCCCTGTAATTAGACACCGGCAGAGGAGCAAGGCAGCAGTAGTTATGGCGGTAGAGGCAAATTAGCCCTGTAATTAGACACCGGCAGAGTAGCAAGGTAGCAATAGTTATGGCAGTATAGGCAAATTGGCCCTGTAATTAGACACCGGCAGTAAACAGGCATAGGACTAAGGCAGCAGTAGTTATGGTGGTACAGGCAATGCCAAGCGTCAGCACAGCAAGTCAGCACAGCAAGTCGGCATGAGGTAAATGATGCAATTTCACGAATGCAAGATGGCGTCGGCGAAATCTCGCGAGATTTCGCCGACGTCGTTAAGGCTGTGTGCACACGCTGCGGATTAGGTGCGGATTCATCCGCGCAGATTTTGTAAAATCTGCAGGTGAAACCGCAGGTCAAAAGACCTGCGGTTTTACCTGCGGATTGCTCTGCGGTTTTGCCCTGCGGTTTTTCATCTCCTCAATAGAGGAGATGGCAAACCGCAGGAGAATCCGCAGAAAGAATTGACATGTCAATTCTTTCTGCGGATTGAAAACCGCAGATAATCCGCGCGGAAAATTCCGCACCGTCTGTGTGACGAACAGCCCACCGCCGTTCGTCTACTTACGGGCGACACTAACGGGGGTCCCGCTGCCACCAAAACGCGACGGACAGCGGACCCTGTGTCACCACTATGTCACAATCCCACCACTGACACCGGTGTATCAGCGGACGGAGGGGCGTGACACAATGCCGGCACACGGCTATCACAGGCGCAGTGGGGCTTATCTTAGTTATCCCAACACTGGCACCATGTGACCAAAAATATCCAGCAAGCTAATCTCGCTCTACAATTTGCCGCAGGGGGAGTTTAATTTGGATGCCCCACCACTGCTATCAATCTTCCAAGTACTGCGGGGATTTCTGTATATCCCACTTTCTCAGTTCCACTTTGGAACTCGCAGCTCTCCGGCGCCCCCCTTACCCTCAGGTCAGTCAGGGAACTGCACCTAGGATAATTAGTCGCCGGACGGGCTGCCTGTTGTGAACCGGCAATTAGGCTTCTGCAGTAAGGGAATTATCAATGCTGTGGCTGCAGCCCCTTATTCAGCAATATAAGACCCTTCTAAACTGCCAGCAAGCCGCAATAGCCGTACACAACGTGCTGCCACCAGTCACGGTTACTTAATTCACAGTGTTAAATTAAGAGGGTCCGTGGCCAACCCCTTGAATTAGTAGCGATTATCTAACAAAGGCGTATAGTTCGAGTCTTAGAGCATAGAGACAGATCTAAATAATTCATTTATTTTCCGAAAGAGGACAGTGATTACAGATAAAAGTTGCTATAAAATTGAGACATAAAATATGTACAGTACAGGTATAAAATAAAAGTGGAGAAAACAAAGAGAGTACACTCACAGTTCCATATTGTTCCTTAGGCAGACCATGCGGCTAAGGTGGGTGGAGGCGGAGCTGCACTTCTCCACTCATCTGGGTCTTTCTAGCACGACAACTTGAGCTGTTCTGCCCTGGTTTTGTCCAGGAAATGCTTTATAGACTTGCTATGTGACATCACGGAGAGATGCATGCTGGGTTAATCCCACCTCTCCCTTTTGGATTTAGAATTACACTAGAAAACTTATACTAATCATAACTCCGTGGGGGCAGCCCGCACAGACATATATAGGGCATCATTGGTTGTGATTTGTTGAGTACAATAATTCAAGACCAAATATGCAGTAGTTCTGATACACCGTTTAGCTGGAACACATATCTCAGGTTCTGAAAGGATTAGGCTTCGCAAGAACCACGGCAGCGACGCTGTGACCGCCCGGATTACAAAAATGTGATTTTCATATCTCTAGGGTATTTGGTTCTTATGGTATAGTCTCTCATAGTTTTATTCGTTTCAAACAAAGAAGTTTTTCACGCTCTGAAGAGGAACCAAATGGTGATAGCAGGAAGTATCCTATTGCTAGCTGGAGAGGTGATAACACTTGGGGGAGGGTAGGCACTGCTATAGCTTCAGTGTGCCATGTAACTCAGAAGGGAAGGGGAGATTTCTACCACATTCCAACAGAAAACATCATATTTTGTGGACAAAACCCCATACCTCACAGACATTGTACATCACACCTCCCCCCTTAAGAGGGCGCTAAGGAGGCATTACCTCTCGGTAATCGGCCATGCACACCTCAGCGGGTTCGCCCCGGCGGGACAACCCATCGGCATTGCCGTTTTCACTGCCCTTCCTGTGTTTTACAGTGAAGTCGTACTGTTGAAGGGCAAGGCTCCAGCGGAGCAACCTTCCATTGGTTCCGGACACTGTGTGCAACCAGCTCAGAGGGTTGTGGTCAGTTACCACCGTGAAGGCGCGCCCGTACAGGTAGGGCTGCAAACGTTGCAGTGCCCACACCATGGCCAGACACTCCTTCTCGATGGTCGAGTATGCTACTTCCCTCGGCAAAAATTTCCGGCTCAGGTACAACACGGGGTGTTCTTGGTCCCCCGAGTCGACCTGGCTAAGCACAGCACCGAGGCCGAACTCGCTGGCGTCGGTCTGTACCAGAAACGGGCGACTGCTGTCGACTGCTCTCAACACTGGAGAGTTGCACAGGGCTGCTTTCAAAGCTTGGAAAGCCGCCTCACAGTCATCTGTCCAGTTGACTGTTTGGGGTAGCCTCTGCTTGGTGAGGTCAGTCAAGGGTTTGGCAAGGGCGCTATAGTCCTGTACGAACCGCCTATAGTACCCTGCAGTGCCCAAGAAGGGCTTCACCTGTTTCTTGGTCCTGGGGGTGGGCCAGGACACGATTGTGTCCACTTTTTCTGGCTCCGGACTCATGGAACCCCCGCCTACCCGGTGCCCCAGGTAGTAGACCTCGCGCATGCCTATCTGGCACTTCCCCGGCTTGATGGTCAGGCCTGCCTGGTGAAGACGCTTGAGCACCTCCTGGAGGTGCTGAAGGTATTCCTCCCAGGTGGAACTGAAGACGGCAAAATCGTCTAAGTACGCCACCGCGTACTCCTCCAGTCCCTGAAGCAGGTGGTTGACCATCCGCTGGAAAGTGGCAGGGGCATTCTTCATGCCAAAGGGCATGACCGTGGACTCGTACAGTCCAAAGGGGGTGATAAAGGCGGATTTCTCCTGCGCCTCTGGGCTCAGGGGAATCTGCCAGTATCCCCGACTCAAATCCATGATGGATATGTAGTTGGCGTTTGTCAACCGCTCGAGCAGATCCTCGATGCGCGGCATTGGGTGGGCATCAGAGGTTGTGATGGCGTTGAGCCCCCTGTAGTCCACGCAGAACCTGGTGGTTCGATCCTTTTTAGGCACGAGGACTACAGGTGAAGCCCACGCGCTTTTTGACCGTCGAATCACCCCCAGCCTTAACATCTCATCGATCTCTTGGCGCATGACTTGTTGCACCGTCTCAGAGATCCGATAGGGTGTTCGCCGTAATGGGGCGTGATTCCCGGTGTCCACCTCATGAACCGCTAACTCCGTCCTCCCCGGTTGGTTGGTGAACACGGGCCGGAAGAGTTCCAGGGTGGCCATCAACTGCAACCGCTGGGATATGGTTAGCGAACCACTTATCTCCCTGTCCTCAATGGACCCATCGGCCTTGGCCTGGGCCAGCATGTCCAGGAGAGGATCTTCCTCCCCATCCTCTGTGGGGTTTGGCTCATCTTCCCAGGATTCTCTTATCAACCCAAGGGGTCCCCGGACTCGCCTGCCATACAGGAGCTCGAAGGAGGAGAACCCGGTCGAGGCCTGCGGAACTTCTCTGTAAGCGAACAGCAGGTGTGGGAGGTACCGCTCCCAGTCGCGCCCTTGGGTCTCAACCAGTATGCGGAGCATCTGTTTGAGGGTACCGTTGAAGCGTTCACACAAACCATTAGTCTGTGGGTGATACGGACTCGATACCAGGTGCGTCATCTGCATTCTCTCACAGAGAGCCTCCATTAGGCGAGACATGAATTGGGGCCCTTGATCGGTAAGCATCTCCCTGGGAAATCCTACCCTTGAAAAGATGGTCACCAGTGCGTCAGCCACCTTATCTGCCCTGGTTGAAGACAGAGCTACTGCCTCTGGGTACCGGGTAGCGTAGTCTACCACGGTGAGAATGTATCGCTTTCCGGAGCTGCTGGGGACGGACAGCGGTCCTACAATGTCCACCGCGATTCTCTGGAAAGGCTCCTCTATCACCGGCAAAGGAATAAGGGGAGCCTTAAGAGCAGGCCCCGCCTTACCCACTTTTTGACAGGTGGCACAGGAGCGGCAGTAGTGTGTTACATCTGTCCCCATCTTGGGCCAATAGAAGTGTTGAGACAGCCGTGCCTTTGTTTTGCTGATCCCTAAGTGTCCAGCGAGTGGAATCTCATGGGCAATCCGCAACAACTCAGTTCTGAACTGATAGGGGACGACCAGCTGTCTTTCCCTCAACCACTCCTTTTTAGGATCTCCGGGTACTGTCTCCCGGTACAACCTTCCTCGTTCCCAGAACACCCTCTCCTTATCAGACTTGGAGGTGGGCGTCTCGGCGAGACCTCTCATTTTCTCCAGGCTGGCATCTGAGTGCAGAGCAGCCTGGAACTCCATGCTGGAGGCTGCCAGAAGTGACGTCAGGGTCCCCTCTTTACTGGGACCCTCTGGAACCGGCTCTGGGTTCACCTCTGGTTCAGTCTCTCCTGTAGCAGCAGAGGGTCCAGAAGACAGTGCGTTACCTGCGATCTGGGCACTCTGACTGCGTGTGACAGCTGCTATGTATGCTGTCTCCCTGGGGATTTCTACAGCTTGGGCTCTACCTCCCCCTCCACCCCCAACACTTCAGGAGCAGTGCTACTTATGGGCCAGTTACCTTCCTCGGTGGCACTGGTCAGCTGCATGGCATTACCTTCCTCATGGTCCCCATGCACCTCCCCATTCTCTTGAGCACCATTGCTTACTCCTGCCAGGGGTTCCTCAGCCGTCTCACTCCGCAGAGTGACAGGGCTGAGCACTTCGGTACCTGTGGACACATCTACCGCTTCAAAGAAAGGGTTAACGGGTTCAGTCGGCACAGATACATCAACCTCATCATCATCCTTCCTAGGGGAAGAATGGTTATCGGTTTGCTTTGGCACATTCACATCAGCATCATACCTGGGGAAAGAATGGTTGTTAGTTGCATCATTACTCATCAAGGCATTAGCAGGTAACACATTCAGTTTCCCGTCATCATCATCATCATCATCATCAGGGTTAACGTTACCCTTATTATCAGTTTGGGGAAGGGTGTCAGGGACGTAGTATGCAACCATCCGCCCCAAGTCAGTCCCCAATAAAACATCAGTGGGCAGGTTTTCAGACACTCCCACCTCCCTCAACCCGCTCCCAGCACCCCAATCGAGATAAACTCGTGCCACTGGCAAGGGACAACGGGTGCCTCCAATCCCGGTGACAGTCAGGGTTTTCCCCTCAACAAACTCTTCAGGGGCTGCCAGTCCAGGACGGATGAGGGTTCGTTCAGCCCCGGTGTCCTTGAGGCCTGTAGCAAGACGGGCCCCCACCTGAAGAGGTTGAACGTTGTCGTCAGCCCTCCCAACCACACCTCCCACCAAAAGAACAGAGGCATTGGGCCCGGGGGCCTTGGCTGGGGGGTTCTTCGGCCTGTTCGGACAGGCGTAAAAGAAGTGACCAGGCCGCTGGCAGTGGTGACACAGGCAACTGTCAGTAGCCGGCCTGTTGTTGGCAACAGGGACAGGGCCTCCGGAGGGATGGCTAGCTGGGGCATTGGGGTTGGTTGCTGGCTTACCCCCTTTCCAGCTGGTGGCGACTGGCCTCCGTGTCTCGGGCTTCCGGTTGGCCTCGTGGTTGTCGGCGATCTGCGCCGCTTTGTCCGCGTTCATTGGTTCGCGGTCCAGGATGAACTGTCGGACTTCAGCTGGGCAGAGATGCAGGAACTGGTCTTTGATCATCAGGTCCCGTAGCTGCTCAAAGGTTTCAACGGACAGTCCATGGATCCACTGGTCAAAGTGGGTCCTGAGTCCTTGCACCACATCACTGTAGCTATCATGTGGGCCACGTTGAAGGTGCCGGAACTTCTTTCGGTATACCTCAGGTGTCAGCCGGTATTTGGCGATCAGCGCCTGCTTTATGGTGACATAGTCGTCATCAGCTTCTGGCGGAAGAGAAGCAAATGCCTCCAGGGCTTTGCCTTTTAGCCCTGGGGTCAAGTACCTTGCCCATTGGTCTCTAGGCAGCTGGTACTGTCTGCAGGCTTTCTCAAAGGCTCGCAGGAACGTGTCCAAGTCCCCATCCTTTTCCATCACGGGAAAATGCTCTGGCCGGGGTTTAGGAGTCTGGACGCTGCTGGGCTCACGGCTTCGGGCTGTGGGGGCATTCCCACCCCGCTGGAGTACCTCCAGTTCATGGGCCCTCTGCGCCTGGCGCTCGGCTCTCTCAGCCTCAGCTTAGCGCTCTGCTCTCTCCGCCTGGCGCTCGGCTCGCTGCTCTGCTCTCTCTCGAGCTTGCTGGATCAGCCTCACCCGCCCATCACTGTCTTCGGCGGGGAGTTCGTCCAAGGCCATTTGCAGATAGGGGTCCACCCCGTTCTGGTTGAATGTGGGGCCAGCGCTCAGGAGTGGAGCCTCTGCTGCAGCCCCATTGCCACTTGGGCCAACTTCTGTGCTCGCTGGATTCTGGTCGTTGTCCAGCTGCACTAGAGCCGCGATCATTTGATCTTTGGTTCCGCCTGCGGCGTCTATGCCTCGGTACGTGCATAACCCAGCAAGGGTGTCCTTTTTCTGCTTCTGATACCACTCCACTGTCATCGCCGCCATGGTTGCCAAATAAAAGATAGAAAAAGAAAAATGAAGAAATGGGAGGGGGATACTTGCATGTACACACTAATGTCTCAGGACTAGTAACCACTGAGTCTGTTCTCCAAACCTTATGATGCAGGATTCCCGCAGGAACCGTGCAGGTCTTTAGTGAGAGGAATGATTGCTCAAACCAAATCACTAATGCTCTAGGATGATCCCACCGCTCTGCCACCAATATGTGACGAACAGCCCACCGCCGTTCGTCTACTTACGGGCGACACTAACGGGGGTCCCGCTGCCACCAAAACGCGACGGACAGCGGACCCTGTGTCACCACTATGTCACAATCCCACCACTGACACCGGTGTATCAGCGGACGGAGGGGCGTGACACAATGCCGGCACACGGCTATCACAGGTGCAGTGGGGCTTATCTTAGTTATCCTAACACTGGCACCATGTGACCAAAAATATCCAGCAAGCTAATCTCGCTCTACAATTTGCCGCAGGGGGAGTTTAATTTGGATGCCCCACCACTGCTATCAATCTTCCAAGTACTGCGGGGATTTCTGTATATCCCACTTTCTCAGTTCCACTTTGGAACTCGCAGCTCTCCGGCGCCCCCCTTACCCTCAGGTCAGTCAGGGAACTGCACCTAGGATAATTAGTCGCCGGACGGGCTGCCTGTTGTGAACCGGCAATTAGGCTTCTGCAGTAAGGGAATTATCAATGCTGTGGCTGCAGCCCCTTATTCAGCAATATAAGACCCTTCTAAACTGCCAGCAAGCCGCAATAGCCGTACACAACGCGCTGCCACCAGTCACGGTTACTTAATTCACAGTGTTAAATTAAGAGGGTCCGTGGCCAACCCCTTGAATTAGTAGCGATTATCTAACAAAGGCATATAGTTCGAGTCTTAGAGCACAGAGACAGATCTAAACACTGGCGTAGCGTGGGGGGGCGGGGGGGGCGGTCCGCCCCAGGCGGCATGTGTGTGGGGGCGGCGCGGCAGCAGCAATTCCACCCTGCAGTGCAGTGCAGCGGCGGGCAGGGAGCGATGCGATCACGGCAGCTCCGCTGCCTGCAAGAGTGAATAGCAGGAGCGGAGCGGCAAGGGTCCATCCTGCTTCCTGCCCGGAGGCCGCGCTTCCTGTTTCACACATAGGAGCGCCGCTGAATGACGTCATCATTCAGCGGCCGCTGCTGTGTGAGGGAGGAAGCGCGGGCGATGCTGCGGACAGGTGAGAGGAGAGAGGTGGTGTCTTGTGTGTATGTATGTATGTATGTCTGTGTGTGTATGTCTGTGTGTATGATGGAGCAGGCAATGATGGGAGTGATGGTCTAGAAGGCAATGATGGGGTGATGGAGCAGACAATGATGGGGTGATGGAGCAGGCAATGATGGGGTGATGGAGCAGGCAGTGATGGAGCAGGCAATGATGGGGGTGATGGAGCAGGCAATGATGGGGGTGATGGAGCAGGCAATGATGGGGTGATGGAGCAGGCAATGATGGGGTGATGGAGCAGGCAATGATGGGGTGATGGAGCAGGCAATGAGGGGAGTGATGGAGCAGACAATGATGGGGTGATGGAGCAGGCAATTATGGGGTGATGGAGCAGACAATGATGGGGGTGATGGAGCAGGCAGTGATGGGGTGATGGAGCATGCAATGAGGGGAGTGATGGGGGTGATGGAGCAGGCAGTGATGGGGTGATGGAGAAGGCAGTGATGGGGTGATGGAGAAGGCAGTGATAGGGTGATGGAGCAGGCAATGATGGGGTGATGGAGCAGGCAATGAGGGGAGTGATGGGGGTGATGGAGCAGGCAATGATGGGGGTGATGGAGCAGGCAATGATGGGGTGATGGAGCAGGCAATGAGGGGAGTGATGGGGGTGATGGAGCAGGCAGTGATGGGGTGATGGAGAAGGCAGTGATAGGGTGATGGAGCAGGCAATGATGGGGTGATGAAGCAGGCAATGAGGGGGGTGATGGAGCAGGCAATGATGGGGGTGATGGAGCAGGCAATGATGGGGTGATGGAGCAGGCAATGAGGGGAGTGATGGGGGTGATGGAGCAGGCAGTGATGGGGTGATGGAGAAGGCAGTGATGGGGGTGATGGAGCAGGCAATGATGGGGTGATGGAGCAGGCAATGAGGGGAGTGATGGGGGTGATGGAGCAGGCAATGATGGGGTGATGGAGCAGACAATTATGGGAGTGATGGAGCAGGCAGTGATGGGGTGATGGAGCAGACAATGATGGGAGTGATGGGGTGATGGAGCAGGCAGTGATGGGGTGATGGAGAAGGCAGTGATGGGGTGATGGAGCAGGCAATGATGGGGGTGATGGAGCAGGCAATGATGGGGTGATGAAGCAGACAATGATGGGAGTGATGGGGTGATGGAGCAGGCAATGATGGGAGTGATGGGGAGAAGGCACAGTGATGGGGTGATGGAGAAGGCAGTGATGGGGAGAAGACAATGATGGGGTGATGGTCGAGAGGGCAATGATGGGGTGGTGGGTGAGAATGCAATGATGGTGGTGGTGGAAAGGGCAATAAATGGGGGTGGTGGAGGAGGAGGAAATGATGGAGGTGGTGGAATGGGCAATGATGGGAGTGGTGGGGGAGAAAGCAAAGATAGTGGTGGAGAAGAAAATGATGGAGGTGGGGGAGAGGACAATAATGGGATGTGAGGGGAGGAGGACAATGAGGGGTGTGGGGGATTGGGATGGGAGGAAGGGGGACTTATAATGGCCTTAGGAACAGGGGGAGGTGGAGGAAGACATTATCGTTTATTATGTCTAACACAATCCCTTAGTATATAGTGTACTCACTAATTCTGTATAACACCATCCTTAGTTACATAGTTTCCTCTTTTATTATGTATAACACCGCCCCTTATTACCTACCATCCTCTCTAGTTATATATGGTGCCGTCCCTTATTATATAGCTTCCTCTGCTGTTATGTATAGTGCTGTCTCTTACATAGTGTATTTTTGTTATTTTTGTTATTCACAGCGCCCTCTTTTATTACATGGTCCCCTCTCTTGTTAGATATAAAATGACTGCTGATCGAGGAGCCGGTGACCAGACGACCAGTCCATCAGCTCCTCCATTAGAAAGGAAGCTTTCCCATGCTCCATCAGCCATCATTGCATTATACAGCTAACAAGACAGGACGGTATGTAATAAAAAACAGGGCTCTATATAATCCAATATGTAAGGGACGGAACTGTACATAACAAGAGAAGGCACTGTGTATGGGACAGCAATATACATAATAAAGGAGACTATGTAATATATACCTGTATGTGTGTGTGTGGCTATATAATATCAATAATCTATCTATCTATATATATATATACACACACACGTAGCTTTGACGCCATAAAAGGAGGGGGGCCCGGACACATTTCTTGCACAGGGACCCCAAGCTGTCAGTGTCCGCCCCCTGTCTGCCAAAATAATTTGTACTTTCTGTTTTTTTTTCTGTCACATTATTAAAAATTATTATTAAAAAAAGCCATTAGGTCTTCATCCAGCATCATCAAGCTAATACATACATATATATAGAGAACTGCAAGAAGTTGAAAGTCTAGAAATTTAGAAATAATAGCAGAGTTAGTAGCAGACTAAAAATTAGATCTTTGAGTGTAGTGTGGGCTCTTCGGATGCTTCCGAATTATCAACGACCAAAGGGGCGGCAAATTTTTTTCGACCGCCCCGGGCGCCACAAACAGTTGCTACGCCACTGGATTTAAATAATTATTTCATTTATTTTCCGAAAGAGGACAGTGATTACAGATAAAAGTTGCTATAAAATTGAGACATAAAATATGTACAGTACAGGTATAAAATAAAAGTGGAGAAAACAAAGAGAGTACACTCACAGTTCCATATTGTTCCTTAGGCAGACCATGCGGCTAAGGTGGGTGGAGGCGGAGCTGCACTTCTCCGCTCATCTGGGTCTTTCTAGCATGACGACTTGAGCTGTTCTGCCCTGGTTTTGTCCAGGAAATGCTTTATAGACTTGCTATGTGACATCACGGAGAGATGCATGCTGGGTTAATCCCACCTCTCCCTTTTGGATTTAGAATTACACTAGAAAACGTATACTAATCATAACTCTGTGGGGGCAGCCCGCACAGACATATATAGGGCATCATTGGTTGTGATTTGTTGAGTACAATAATTCAAGACCAAATATGCAGTAGTTCTGATACACCGTTTAGCTGGAACACATATCTCAGGTTCTGAAAGGATTAGGCTTCGCAAGAACCACGGCAGCGACGCTGTGACCGCCCGGATTACAAAAATGTGATTTTCATATCTCTAGGGTATTTGGTTCTTATGGTATAGTCTCTCATAGTTTTATTCGTTTCAAACAAAGAAGTTTTTCCCGCTCTGAAGAGGAGCCAAATGGTGATAGCAGGAAGTATCCTATTGCTAGCTGGAGAGGTGATAACACTTGGGGGAGGGTAGGCACTGCTATAGCTTCAGTGTGCCATGTAACTCAGAAGGGAAGGGGAGATTTCTACCACATTCCAACAGAAAACATCATATTTTTTGGACAAAACCCCATACCTCACAGACATTGTACATCACAGTCTGCACTGCGGTTTTTGATTCCCATAGGGAATCATGGTACTGTACACCGCAGCAAAAACTGCTGCGGGTCCGCAGCGGCCAAAACAGCTGCGGAACCGCAGCAAAATCCGCAGCGTGTGCACACAGCCTCACACCTCTTGCCATGTTAACCCTCAACACACCACACTGCCTCAACACACACTCCTCTCACCTTTAACCTCCACTCATGTCCACTCACTCTTTCACTCCACATACGTTCCTTTCTCTCACTCCGCTTCTCATACTCACACCGTCATCGTCGCTGCCCCGACATCTTCCTCCGCCGCCGCGATCCAGGATCCAGACGTTCTCCAGGCCGCCGACATGTTCTTGCGGGACGCCATCTTGGATTTCGTGAAGTCCCGTGATATTCAAGATGGCGTCGCCGCAACAACATGTCGCTGGCATGGGCGACATCGGGATCCAAAATGGCGTCGGCGTAATCACGCGAGATTTCGCCAACGCCATCTTTTTGGATCCCGATGTCGGCGGCCTGGAGAACGTCTGGATCCTGGATCGCGGCGGCGGAGGAAGATGTCGGGGCAGCGACGATGACGGTGTGAGTATGAGAAACGGAGTGAGAGAAAGGAACGTATGTGGAGTGAAAGAGTGAGTGGACATGATTGGAGGTGAAAGGTGAGAGGAGTGTGTTGAGGCGGTGTGGTGTGTTGAGGGTTAACATGCGTGTGTGTGTGTGGTGACGTCACCGGTTACAACTGGACGGAAGTTGTTACAACCGGAAGCTGGTTAGGGCATTTATTATTATAGATTCCCCGAAAAAGTAGGGCAGTGATTACAGATAAAAGTTGCTATAAAATTGAGACATAAAATATGTACATTAGACAAGTATAAAGCAAAGTGGATGAAAGAAGAAGGTACACTCACATTCAGTCAGTTGTTGTTAGGCATCCCATGTGGCTTTAAGGGGGGTGGAGGCGGAGCTGCACGTCTCCACTCATCTGGGTTCTGCTCAGCACAAGGATTGGAGCTCTTGTGAGCTGGTTTTGCCAGGGAATGCCTTATAGACATTCCTATGTGACATCACGGAGAGGTGCATTCTGGGTTGATCCCACCTCTCTCATCCAAGTTATGTTTTGGCTACAAAACTTAGATTAGCTATAACTTTATGGGAGAAGCTGGTATGGACTCATCAGTGGTATCATGTTTCCCAGCGTAATGAGCCTATCAAGAAAACATCAAACATCTATGCAATATGACCGTCCATTTGGGGACAAATCATATATCATGTTCTAGACAGGGTAGAACTTCGAAAGATATGTGGTATCGAAGCTGGGACCGCTCAGGTTACAAAAATGTGATTTTTATATCTCTAGGGTATATGGTTTTCGCAGGGCAATCTCTCATAGTTTTATTCAAACCTCTTTGTTTCAAACAAAGAACCATCCCGCACTTTTTTTTCTTTCAGCTCTGGCGAGGAGCCAAATGGTATGACAGGAAGTGTCCTAGCTAATTAACATTCCTGATCCTACAGAGGAAGTAACCGGGATCAGATTTCAGTGCTAGCTGCTTCAGGGTACAATTATAACCGAGGAAGGGTGGGGGGAGATTCCTAGGCACATATCTCAATATTTAAAACAAAACAACATCTTTTACAGGAAAAAACCTCATACTTCTCAGACATTGTATATCACACCTCCCCCTTAAGAAAGCGCTAAGGAGGCATTACCTCTCGGTAATCGGCCATGCGCACCTCAGCAGGTTCGCCACGGCGGGACAACCCATCGGCATTGCCGTTTTCACTGCCCTTCCTATGTTTTACAGTAAAGTCGTACTGTTGTAGGGCAAGGCTCCAGCGGAGCAACCTTCCATTGGTTCCGGACACTGTGTGCAACCCGCTCAGAGGGTTGTGGTCGGTTACCACCGTGAAGGCGCGCCCGTACAGGTAGGGCTGCAAACACTGCAGTGCCCACACCATGGCCAGACACTCCTTCTCGATGGTCGAGTATGCCACTTCACTCGGCAAAAGTTTCCGGCTCAGGTACAACACGGGGTGCTCTTGGTCCCCCGAGTCGACCTGGCTAAGCACAGCACCGAGGCCAAGCTCGCTGGCGTCGGTCTGTACCAGAAACGGGCGACTGCTGTCGACTGCTCTCAGCACTGGAGAGTTGCACAGGGCTGCTTTCAAAGCTTGGAAAGCCGCCTCACAGTCATCTGTCCAGTTGACTGTTTGGGGTAGCCTCTGCTTGGTGAGGTCAGTCAAGGGTTTGGCAAGGGCGCTATAGTCCTGTACGAACCGCCTATAGTACTCTGCAGTGCCCAAGAAGGACTTCACCTGTTTCTTGGTCCTGGGGGTGGGCCAGGACACGATTGCGTCCACTTTTTCTGGCTCCGGACTCATGGAACCCCCGCCTACCCGGTGCCCCAGGTAGTGGACCTTGTGCATGCCTATCTGGCACTTCCCCGGCTTGATGGTCAGGCCTGCCTGGTGAAGACGCTTGAGCACCTCCTGGAGGTGCTGAAGGTGTTCCTCCCAGGTGGAACTGAAGATGGCAATATCGTCTAAGTACGCCACCGCGTACTCCTCCAGTCCCCGAAGCAGGTGGTTGACCATCCGCTGGAAAGTGGCAGGGGCATTCTTCATGCCGAAGAGCATGACCGTGGACTCGTACAGTCCAAAGGGGGTGATAAAGGCGGATTTCTCCTGCGCCTCAGGGCTCAGGGGAATCTGCCAGTATCCCCGACTCAAATCCATGATGGATATGTAGTTGGCGTCTGCCAACCGCTTGAGCAGATCCTCGATGCGCGGCATTGGGTGGGCATCAGAGGTTGTGATGGCGCTGAGCCCCCTGTAGTCCACGCAGAACCGGGTGGTTCGATCCTTTTTAGGCACGAGGACTACAGGTGAAGCCCACGCGCTTTTTGACCGTCGAATCACCCCCAGCCTTAACATCTCATCGATCTCTTGGCGCATGACTTGTTGCACCGTTTCAGAGATCCGATAAGGTGTTCGCCGTAATGGGGCGTGATTCCTCCCCGGTTGGTTGGTGAACACGGCCTGGAAGGGTTCCAGGGTGGCCATCAACTGCAACCGCTGTGATACGGTTAGCGAACCACTTATCTCCATGTCCTCAATGGACCCATCGGCCTTGGCCTGGGCCAGCATGTCCAGGAGGGGATCTTCCTCCCCATCCTCTGGCAGATTGCAGACCGGTAGGACGCAAGCTTCACGTTCGTAGTGCGCCTTCAGCATGTTGACGTGAAAGGCCTTGCGCCTACCCCGAGCATGGTCAAGCGTGACCACGTAGGTGACTGGGTTGAGCTGTTGGTGGACGATGTACGGGCCTTCCCAGGCTGCCTGAAGCTTATCCGTTGGTACAGGGACCAGCACCCACACCTTTTGACCCACCTGGTAGGTCCGCTCCCGGGCGTTCTGGTCGTACCAGCGCTTCTCGTCAGCCTGAGCCTGCGTCATGTTGTCATGCACCAACTGCGTCAAGGTCTGCATCTTGTCACGGAAGCGCATGACATAATCCACGATGGACACTTCTGTGGGGTTTGGCTCATCTTCCCAGGATTCTCTTATCAACCCAAGGGGTCCCCGGACTCGCCTGGCATACAGGAGCTCGAAGGGGGAGAACCCGGTCGAGGCCTGCGGAACTTCTCTGTAAGCGAACAGTAGGTTTGGGAGGTACCGCTCCCAGTCGCGCCCTTTGGTCTCAACCAGTATGAGGAGCATCTGTTTGAGGGTACCGTTGAAACGTTCACACAAACCATTAGTCTGTGGGTGATACGGACTCGATACCAGGCGCGTCACCTGCATTTTCTCACAGAGAGCCTCCATTAGGCGAGACATGAATTGGGGCCCTTGATCGGTAAGCATCTCCCTGGGAAATCCTACTCTTGAAAAGATGGTCACCAGTGCATTAGCCACCTTATCTGCCCTGGTTGAAGACAGAGCTACTGCCTCTGGGTACCGGGTAGCGTAGTCTACCACGGTGAGAATGTAGCGCTTTCCGGAGCTGCTGGGGACGGCCAGCGGGCCTACGATGTCCACCGCGATTCTCTGGAAAGGCTCCTCTATCACCGGCAAAGGAATAAGGGGAGCCTTAAGAGCAGGCCCCGCCTTACCCACTTTTTGACAGGTGGCATGGGAGCGGCAGTAGTGTGTTACATCTGTCCCCATCTTGGGCCAATAGAAGTGTTGAGACAGCCGTGCCTTTGTTTTGCTGATCCCCAAGTGTCCAGCGAGTGGAATCTCATGGGCAATCCGCAACAACTCAGTTCTGAACTGATAGGGGACGACCAACTGTCTTTCCCTCAACCACTCCTTTTTAGGATCTCCGGGTACTGTCTCCCGGTACAACCTTCCTCGTTCCCAGAACACCCTCTCCTTATCAGACTCGGAGGTGGGCGTCTTGGCGAGACCTCTCAATTTCTCCAGGCTGGCATCTGAGTGCAGAGCAGCCTGGAACTCCATGCTGGAGGCTGCCAGAAGTGACGTCAGGGTCCCTTCTTTACTGGGACCCTCTGGAACCGGCTCTGGGTTCACCTCTGGTTCAGTCTCTCCTGTAGCAGTAGAGGGTACAGAAGACAGTGCATTACCTGCGATCTGGGCACTCTGACTGCGTGTGACAGCTGCTATGTATGCTGTCTCCCTGGGGATTTCTACAGACCCACCAGCCGGTGCTGCCCTGGGCTCTACCTCCCCATCCACCCCCAACACTTCAGGAGCAGTGCTACTTATGGGCCAGTTACCTTCCTCGGTGGCACTGGTCAGCTGCATGGCATTACCTTCCTCATGGTCCCCATGCACCTCCCCATTCTCTTGAGCACCGTTGCTTACTCCTGCCAGGGGTTCCTCAGCCGTCTCACTCCGCAGAGTGACGGGGCTGAGCACTTCGGTACCTGTGGACACATCTACCGCTTCAAAGAAAGGGTTAACGGGTTCAGTCGGCACAGATACATCAACATCATCTTTCCTAGGAAAAGAATGGTTATCAGTTTGCTTTGGCACATTCACATCAGCATCAGCATCATACCTGGGGAAAGAATGGTTGTTAGTTGCATCATTACTCATCAAGGCATTAGCAGGTAACACATTCAGTTTCCCATCATCAACATCATCAGGGTTAACGTTACCCTTATTATCAGTTTGGGGAAGGGTGTCAGGGACATAGTATGCAACCATCCTCCCCAAGTCAGTCCCCAATAAAACATCAGTGGGCAGATTTCCAGACACTCCCACCTCCCTCAACCCGCTCCCGGCACCCCAGTCAAGAAAAACTCATGCCACTGGCAAGGGACAACGGGTGCCTCCAATCCCGGTGACAGTCAGGGTTTTCCCCTCAACAAACTCTTCAGGGGCCGCCAGTCCAGGACGGATGAGGGTTCGTTCAGCCCCGGTGTCCTTGAGGCCTGTAGCAAGACGGGCCCCCACCTGAACAGGTTGAACGTTGTCGTCAGCCCTCCCAACCACACCTCCCACCAAAAGAACAGAGGCGTTGGGCCCGGGGGCCTTGGCTGGGGGGTTCTTCGGCCTATTCGGACAGGCGTAAAAGAAGTGACCAGGCCGCTGGCAGTGGTGACACAGGCGACTGTCAGTAGCCGGCCTGTTGTTGGCAACAGGGATGGGGCCTCCGGAGGGATGGCTAGCTGGGGCACTGGGGTTGGTTGCAGGCTTACCCCCTTTCCAGCTGGTGGCGACTGGCCTCCGCGTCTCGGGCTTCTGGTTGGCCTCGTAGGTGTCTGCGATCTGCGCCGCTTTGTCCGCGTTCGTTGGTTCGCGGTCCAGGATGAACTGTCGACCTCAGCTGGGCAGAGATGCAGGAACTGGTCTTTGATCATCAGGTCCCGTAGCTGCTCAAAGGTTTCAACGGACAGTCCATGGATCCACTGGTCAAAGTGGGTCCTGAGTCCTTGCACCACATCACTGTAGCTATCATGTGGGCCACGTTGGAGGTGCCGGAACTTCTTTCGGTATACCTCAGGTGTCAGCCGGTATTTGGCGATCAGCGCCTGCTTTATGGCGTCATAGTCATCATCGGCTTCTGGCGGAAGAGAAGCAAATGCCTCCAGGGCTTTGCCCTTTAGCCCTGGGGTCAAGTACCTTGCCCATTGGTCTCTAGGCAGCTGGTACTGTCTGCAGGCTTTCTCAAAGGCTTGCAGAAACGTGTCCAAGTCCCCATCCTTTTCCATCACGGGAAAATGCTCTGGCCGGGGTTTAGGAGTCTGGACGCTGCTGGGCTCACGGCTTCGGGCTGTGGGGGCATTCCCACCCCGCTGGAGTACCTCCAGTTCATGGGCCCTCTGCGCCTGGCGCTCGGCTCTCTCAGCCTCTCTTTGGCACTCACGTTTGGCTTGAACCTCCTGCCGATATTGCTGGATCAGCCTCACCCGCCCATCACTGTCTTCGGCGGGGAGTTCGTCCAAGGCCATTTGCAGATAGGGGTCCACCCCGTTCTGGTTGAATGTGGGGCCAGCGCTCAGGAGTGGAGCCTCTGCTGCAGCCCCATTGCCACTTGGGCCAACTTCTGCGCTCGCTGGATTCTGGTCGTTGTCCAGCTGCACTAGAGCCGCGATCATTTGATCTTCGGTTCTGCCTGCGGCGTCTATGCCTCGGTACGTGCATAACCCAGCAAGAACTTCCTTTGTCTGCCGTTTGTACCAAGGTTCTCCTTTTGCCGCCATGGTTGCCAAATAAAAGATAGAAAAAGAAAAACGAAGAAACGGGAGGGGGATACTTGCAAGTACACACTAATGTCTCAGGACTAGTAACCACTGAGTCTGTTCTCCAAAACCTATGATGCAGGATTCCCGCAGGAACCGTGCAGGTTTTCAGTGAGAGGAATGATTGCTCAAACCAAATCACTAATGCTCTAGGATTATCCCACCACTGCCACCAATATGTGACGAACAGCCCACCGCTGTTCGTCCAAATACGGGCGACTGACGGGGGTCCCGCTGCCACCAAAACGCGACGGACAGCGTACCCTGTGTCACCACTACGTCACAGTCCCACCACTGACACGGGTGTATCAGCGGACGGAGGGACGAGACACAATGCCGGCACACGGCTATCACAGGCACAGTTGGGGCTTATCTTAGCTATCCCACCACTGGCACCAATATGACAAAAATATCCAGCAAGCTAATCTCGCTCTACAATTTGCCGCAGGGGGAGTTTAATTTGGATGCCCCACTACTGCTATCAATCTTCCAAGTACTGCGGGGATTTATGTATATCCCACTTTCTCAGTTCCACTTTGGAACTCGTGGCTCTCTGGCGCCCCCCTTACCCTCAGGTCAGTCAGGGAACTGCACCTAGGATAATTAGTCGCCGGACGGGCTGCCTGTTGTGAACCGGCAATCAGGCTTCTGCAGTAAGGGAATTATCAATGCTGTGGCCGCAGCCCCTTATTCAGCAATATAAGACCCTTCTGTACTGCCAGCAAGCCGCAATTGCCGTACACAACGCGCTGCCACCAGTCACGGTTACTTAATTCACAGTGCTAAATTAAGAGGGTCCGTGGCAAACCCCTTGAATTAGTAGCGATTATCTATCAAAGGCGTATAGTTCGATTCTTAGAGCATGGAGACAGATCTAAACAATTATATCATTTATTCCCCGAAAAAGTAGGGCAGTGGTTACAGATAAAAGTTGCTATAAAATTGAGACATAAAATATGTACATTAGACAAGTATAAAGCAAAGTGGATGAAAGAAGAAGGTACACTCACATTCAGTCAGTTGTTGTTAGGCATCCCATGTGGCTTTAAGGGGGGTGGAGGCGGAGCTGCACGTCTCCACTCATCTGGGTTCTGCTCAGCACAAGGATTGGAGCTCTTGTGAGCTGGTTTTGCCAGGGAATGCCTTATAGACTTTCCTATGTGACATCACGGAGAGGTGCATTCTGGGTTGATCCCACCTCTCTCATCCAAGTTATGTTTTGGCTACAAAACTTAGATTAGCTATAACTTTATGGGAGAAGCTGGTATCGACTCATCAGTGGTATCATGTTTCCCAGCGTAATGAGCCTATCAAGAAAACATCAAACATCTATGCGATATGACCGTCCATTTGGGGACAAATCATATCTCATGTTCTGGACAGGGTAGAACTTCGAAAGATATGCGGTATCGAAGCTGGGACCGCTCAGGTTACAAAAATATGATTTTTATATCTCTAGGGTATATGGTTTTCGCAGGGCAATCTCTCATAGTTTTATTCAAACCTCTTTGTTTCAAACAAAGAACCATCCCGCACTTTTTTTTCTTTCAGCTCTGGCAAGGAGCCAAATGGTATGACAAGAAGTGTCCTAGCTAATTAACATTCCTGATCCTACAGAGGAAGTAACCGGGATCAGATTTCAGTGCTAGCTGCTTCAGGGTACAATTATAACCGAGGAGGGGGGGGGAGATTCCTAGGCACATATCTCAATATTTAAAACAAAACAACATCTTTTACAGGAAAAAACCTCATAATTCTCAGACATTGTATATCACAACAGGGGTCCGTACACACGCAGAGCTCCGCACACAGGGGTCCTTACACACAAAGAGTGCCACACACATAGGGCTCTGTACACACAAATAACGCCACATACACAGGGGTCCCCAAATACACAGAGCTCCGCACACAGGGGTCCTTACCCACAAAGAGCGCCGCACACACAGGGGTCTGTACACACAAAGAGCGCCGCACACAGGGGTCCTTACCCACAAAGAGCGCCGCACACACAGGGGTCCACAAATACACAGAGCTCCGCACACAGGGGTCCTTACACACAAAGAGCACCGCACACACAGGGGTCGGTAAACACAAAGAGCGCCACATACACAGGGGTCCACAAACACACAGAGCTCCGCACACAGGGGTCCTTACACACAAAGAGTGCCGCACACACAGGGGTCTGTACACACAAAGAGCGCCACATACACAGGGGTCCGTACATAGGGGTCCTTACACACAAAGAGCGCCGCACACACAGGGGTCTGTACACACAAAGACCGCCACATACAAAGGGCTCCACAAACACACAGAGCTCCGGACACAGGGGTCCTTCCACACAAAGAGCGCCGCACACACAGGGATCTGTACACACAAAGAGTGCCACATACACAGGGGTCTGTACACACAAAGAGCGCCACATACACAGGGGTCCACAAATACACAGAGCTCCGCACACAGGGGTCCTTACACACAAAGAGCACCGCACACACAGGGGTCTGTACACACAAAGAGCGCCACATACACAGGGGTCCACAAACACACAGAGCTCCGCACACAGGGGTCCTTACACACAAAGAGCACCGCACACACAGGGATCTGTACACACAAAGAGTGCCACATACACAGGGGTCTGTACACACAAAGAGCGCCACATACACAGGGGTCCACAAATACACAGAGCTCCGCACACAGGGGTCCTTACACACAAAGAGCACCGCACACACAGGGATCTGTACACACAAAGAGTGCCACATACACAGGGGTCTGTACACACAAAGAGCGCCAAATACACAGGGGTCCACAAACACACAGAGCTCCGCACACAGGGGTCCTTACACACAAAGAGCGCCGCACATACAGGGGTCTGTACACATAGAGCGCCACATACACAGGGGTCCACAAACACACAGAGCTCCGCACACAGGGGTCCTTACACACAAAGAGCGCCGCACACACAGGGGTCTGTACAGACATAGAGCGCCACATACACAGGGGTCCACAAAAACACAGACCTCCGCACGCAGGGGTCCTTACACACAAAGAGTACCGCACACACAGGGGTCCACAAATACACAGAGCTCCGCATACAGGGGTCCTTACACACAAAGAGCGCCGCACACACAGGGATCTGTACACACAAAGAGCGCCACATACACAGGGGGTCCACAAACACACAGAGCTCTGCACACAGGGGTCCTTACGCACAAAGAGCGCCGCACACACAGGGGTCTGTACACACAAAGAGCGCCACATACACAGGGGTCCACAAACACACAGAGCTCCGCACACAGGGGTCCTTACACACAAAGAGTTCCGCACACACAGGGGTCTGTACACACAAAGTGCACCACATACACAGGGGTCCACAAACACACAGAGCTCTGCACACAGGGTCCTTACACACAAAGAGCGCCGCACACACAGGGGTCTGTACACACAAAGAGAGCCACATACAAAGGGCTCCACAATTGCACAGAGCTCTGCACACAGGGGTCCTTACACACAAAGAGCACCGCACACACAGGGGTCTGTACACACAAAGAGCGCCGCACACAGGGGTCCTTACTCACAAAGAGTGCCACACACAGGGGTCCTTACCCACAAAGAGCGCCGCACACACAGGGGTCCACAAATACACAGAGCTCCGCACACAGGGGTCCTTACACACAAAGAGCACCGCACACACAGGGGTCTGTACACACAAAGAGCGCCACATACACAGGGGTCCACAAACACACAGAGCTCCGCACACAGGGGTCCTTACACACAAAGAGCGCCGCACACACAGGGGTCTGTACACACATAGAGCGCCACATACACAAGAGTCCACAAATACACAGAGCTCCGCACACAGGGGTCCTTACACACAAAGAGCGACGCACACACAGGGGTCTGTACACACAAAGAGCGCCACATACACAGGGGTCCACAAATACACAGAGCTCCGCACACAGGGGTCCTTACACACAAAGAGTGCCGCACACACAGGGGTCTGTACACACACAGAGCTCCACACACAGGGGTCCTTACACACAAAGAGTGCCACATACACAGGGGTCCACAAACACACAGAGCTCGGCACACAGGGGTCCTTACACAGAAAGAGTGACGCACACACAGGGGTCTGTACACACAAAGAGAGCCACACACAAAGTGCTCCACAAACACACAGAGCTCCGTACCCAGGGGTCCATACAAACACAAGGATCCGCACACAGGGGTCCTTACACACACAGGGCTCCGCACACACACACAGCTCCGCATACACGGGGCTGTGTACACACACAGAGCTCCGTACACAGAGGGGTCCATACACCTCATACACACACGGCTCCGCTCCGTACACCTCGTACACACGCGGCTCCGCTCCGTACACACAGGAGTCTGTACACCCAGGAGTTCGTACACACACAGAGCTCCGCACACACTCTGCTCCGTAAACCTCGTACACACACATGGCTCCACTCCGTACACCTCGTACACACACGGCTCCACTCCGTACACCTCGTACATATGCGGATCCACTCCGTACACTTCGTACACACACGGCTCCGCTCCATACACACGCTGCTCCGTTCCGTACACCTCGTACACACGCGGCTCCGCTCTGTACACCTCGTACACACATGGCTCCACTCCATACACCTCGTACACACACGGCTCCACTCTGTACACCTCGTAAACACACGGCTCCACTCCGTACACCTTGTACACACACGGCTCCGTTCCCTAACCTCGTACACACGCGGCTCCACTCAGTACACATGGTACACACACGGCTCCGCTCCATACACCTCGTACACACGCGGCTGCGCTCCGTAACCTCGTACACACGCAGCTCAGCTCCGTACACCTCGTACACATGCGGCTCTGCGCCGTACACCTCGTACACAAAGAGCTCCACTCTGTACTCCTCGTACATACATGGCTCTGCTCCGTACACCTCGTGCACACACAGCTCCGCTCCGTACACCTCGTACACATGTGGCTCCGCTCCATGAACCTCGTACACACGCGGCTCCGCTCCATACATCTCGTACACACGCGGCTCCGCTCCGTATACCTCATGCACACGGGGCTCCGCTTCGTACACCTCGTACACATGACTCCGCTCCGTACACCTCCTACACACATGGCTCCACTCCGTACACCCCGTACACACACGGCTCCGCTCCGTACACCTCGTACACACACGGCTCCGCTCCGTACACCTCGTACACACACGGCTCCTCTCCGTACACCTCGTACACACGGCTCCGCTCCGTACACCTCGTACACACACGGCTCCGCTCCGTACACCTGGTACATACACGGGTCCACTCCGTACACTCCGTACACCTCGTACACACACGGCTCCGCTCCGTACACCCCGTACACACAAGGTTCCACTCCGTACACCCCGTACACACACGGCTCCGCTCTGTACACCTCGTACACACACGGCTCCTCTCCGTACACCTCGTACACACACATCTCCCCTCCGTACACCTCGTACACACACGGCTCCGCTCTGTACTCCTCGTACACACACGGCTCGGCTCCATACACCTCGTATACACGCGGCTCCGCTCCGTACACCTCGTACACACACGGCTCCGCTCCGTACACCCCGTACACACAAGGTTCCACTCCGTACACCCCGTACACACACGGCTCCGCTCTGTACACCTCGTACACACACGGCTCCTCTCCGTACACCTCGTACACACACATCTCCCCTCCGTACACCTCGTACACACACGGCTCCGCTCTGTACTCCTCGTACACACACGGCTCGGCTCCATACACCTCGTATACACGCGGCTCCGCTCCGTGCACCTCGTAGACACAGGGCTCTGCTCCGTACACCTCGTACACACGCGGCTCCGCTCCATACACACGCGGCTCCACTCCGTACACCTCGTACACACACGGCTCCGCTCCGCACACCTCGTACACACGCGGCTCCGCTCCGTACACCTCGTACACACGCGGCTCCGCTCCGTACACCTCGTACACACATGGCTCGGCTCCGTACACCTCGTACACACGCGGCTCCGCTCCGTACACCTCGTACACACACGGCTCGGCTTCGTACACCTCGTACACACACGGCTCTGCTCCGTACACCTCGTACACACGCGGCTCTGCTCCGTACACCTCGTACACACAGGGCTCCGCTCCGTACACCTCGTACACACACGGCTCCGCTCCGTACACCTCGTACACACACGGCTCCGCTCCGTACACACACGGCTCCGCTCCGTACACCTCGTACACACGCGGCTCCGCTCCGTACACCTCGTACACACGCGGCTCCGCTCCGTACACCTCATACACACGCGGCTCCGCTCCGTACACCTCGTACACACACGGCTCCGCTCCGTACACACACGGCTCCGCTCCGTACACCTCGTACACACACGACTCCGCTCCGTACACCTCGTACACACGCGGCTCCGCTCCGTACACCTCGTACACACGCGGCTCCGCTCCGTACACCTCGTACACACGCGGCTCCGCTCCGTACACCTCGTACACACGCGGCTCTGCTCCGTACACCTCGTACACACGCGGCTCCGCTCCGTACACCTCGTACACACGCGGCTCCGCTCCGTACACCTCGTACACACGCGGCTCCGCTCCGTACACCTCGTACACACGCGGCTCCGCTCCCTACACCTCGTACACACGCGGCTCCGCTCCGTACACCTCGTACACACGCGGCTCCGCTCCGTACACCTCGTACACACATGGCTCTGCTACATCCACCCTGTAAACCCCTCCTGACCCCACACAGAAACTTCCCCTCATCCAGCACCATGACAACCAGCACAGCAGAGTCCTGCACACACTGAGGCCCCTGATCATGTGACCTCTGACTCCTCCCCTCCCGTGATCTCATCACAGGTCCTGTGCGCACTGCACAGTATTATATGTGGAGTTGCTGTATAAGATCAGGTAATGTTTGGCAGAAGTCACCTGCAGAAAGTGAAGCAATTCCCCCCATTAGTGATTGGATCCGGTGATCTCTCGCGGTGCGTTCTCTGGCCTCCACCGCTTTCTTATGCCCCATGGTGCATTCATCCCAGTTAGTTTCCACGCCTGTAACCCTTTCTCTCTCCCTGAGCCCTCGGTGATATTACAGACGGGAGTTTCCAGGAGCCCCAGATCCCGGGCGGTCCTAGCGCTGAATGAGCCGTGCGCCTCCATCTGAAGTCATGTAGGGTCCAGCGGTTCCTCGTCATTGCTGGTAGCGCGCTCCCTGACCATCAAAGGGAAGCACCGGCACATCTGAAAACACCCGCAGCCAATAGCTGGGAGCAGGGCCGGTTCTCATGTCCATATAAAACACGGACATGTCACACCGATATCAGGGTCACCAGTGTTTTCAATCAGTGTGCCGTCCGTGTTTCTCCAGTAGGGATATTGGAAATAGCATTACAAAGCCTCTCACATACGCTACTCTCCATGTTAAACATGTACAGCACAAAGACGGCACATGTACAGCACACGGACGGCACATGTATAGCACAAGGACGGCTCATGTACAGCACACAGACGGCACATGTACAGCACACGGACTGCACACCTACAGCACACGGACGGCTCATGTACAGCACACAGACGACACATGTACAGCACACGGACGGCACACGTACAGCACACGGACGGCACATGTACAGCACACGGACAGCTCATGTATAGCACACGGACTGCACATGTACCGCACACGGACGGCTCATGTACAGCACACGGACGGCACACAGACGGCACATGTACAGCACACAGATGGCACATGTACAGCACACGGACGGCACACGGACGGCACACGTACAGCACACGGACGGCACACGTACAGCACACGGACGGCACACGTACAGCACACGGACGGCACACGTACAGCACACGTACAGCACACGTACAGCACACGGACGGCACACGTACAGCACACGGACAGCACATGTACACCACACGGACGGCATGTTTACATGGACCCATAGACTTGTATTGGCCCTTTGTCATCTGTGCCGATGGGGAAACACAGACATGAGAGCAGCACCATAGGTCAAATAGGGGACACGTGGCATCTGTGAAAATCATGACAGGTCGTGTGAAGGGGCCGTACAGTCACATAATAGAAAACATTAGCAGAATTGCCGTCTTTTTCTACATCCTACCTCACAAACAGCAGAATAAAAAGTGATTAATAACAAGTCCTACATGTCCCCCAAACTACTCTGCTAAATCCCCCCTGGCTCCGTGGCCGATGGTTGGGGGCCCTGATGGTTATTAGTCACTTTACAGCTATAATATAAGTTGAAGCCACAAGACCCCTGCAGACCAGTGCTGAGACTGATGGAGACCCCCGGAACCACCAGACACCTGCAGCCCAGTGCTGAGACTGACGGAGACCCCCGGAGCCACAAGACCACTGCAGCCCAGTGCTGAGGCTGACGGAGACCCCCGGAGCCACAAGACCACTGCAGCCCAGTGCTGAGACTGACGGAGACCCCCAGGAGCCACAAGACCTCTGCAGCCCAGTGCTGAGACTCGCAGAGACCCCCGGAGCCACAAGACCACTCAGCCCAGTGCTAACACTGATGGAGACCCCCGCAGCCACAAGACCCTTGGAGCCCAGTGCTGAGACTGACGGAGACCCCCAAAGCCACAAGACCCCTGCAGCCCAGTGGTGAGACTGACGAAGACCCCCGGAGCCACGAGATCCCTGCAGCCCAGTGCTAAGACTGACAGAGACTCCCAGAGCCACAAGATGACTGAAGCCCAGTGCTGAGACTCACAGAGACCCACAGAGCCCAGTTCTGAGACTCACAGAGACCGCCGGAGCCACAAGACCCCTGCAGCACAGTGCTGAGACTGATGAAGACCACTGGAGCCACAAGACCCCTGCAGCCCAGTGCTGAGACTCGCAGAGACACCTGGAGCCACAAGATGACTGCAGCCCAGTGCTGAGACTGGCTGAGACCCCCGGAGCCACAAGACTCCTGCAGCCCAGTGCTGAAACTGGTTGAGACCCCCGGAGCCACGAGACCCACAGAGCTCTGTGCTGAGACTCGCAGAGACCCTTGGAGCCATAAGACCCCAGCAGCCCAGTGCTGAGACTGACAGAGACCCCTGGAACCACAATACCCCTGCAGCCCAGTGCTGAGACTGACGGAGACCCCCGGAGCCACAAGACCACTGCAGCCCAGTGCTGAGACTGGCGGCAAAGACCAGAGCCACAAAACCACTGTAGCACAGTGCTGAGACTCGCAGAGACCCCAGAGCCACAAGACCCCTGCAGCCCAGTGCTGAGACTGATGGAGACCCGCGGAGCCACAAGACCACTGCAGCCCAGTGCTGAGACTGGCGGAGAAGCCCTGAGCCACGAGACCCCTACAGCCCAGTGCTGAGACTTGCAGAGACCCCCAGAGCCACAAGACCCCCTGCAGCCCAGTGCTGAGACTTGCAGAGACCCCCAAGACCACAGTAGCCCAGTGCTAAGACTGGCAGAGATCCCCTGGAGCCATAATACCACTGCCGCCCAGTGCTGAGACTGGCAGAGACCCCGGAGCCACAAGATCACAGCAGCCCAGTGCTAAGACTAGCAGAGATCCCCCGGAGCCACAAGACCACTGCAGCCCAGTGCTGAGACTGGCGGAGACCCCCAGAGCCACAAGACCCCTGCAGCCCAGTGCTGAGACTGGCAGAGATCCCCCAGAGCCACAAGACCCCTGCAGCCCAGTGCTGAGACTGGCGGAGACCCCCGGAGCCACAAGACTCCTGCAGCCCAGTGCTGGGACTGGCAGAGACCCCCGGAGCATCAGTGCTGGAACCGCGGGGGATTTATCATTGCATGCTAATTATTTTTACATTCTCAGTAATCCCCTGTAGTGTCTGTTCACACCCACCATTGTTGCTGTGGATTGATCTACAGTGTTGGCTGAAAATATTCTGCTTTTTTGCAGCCTTTTCACTTACATTTTTGTGTCCCATTCATTTGAACAGGAAAAAAACACTGCAGAAACTCTGAAAGACGACAGCAACAGACTTATAAAAAAAAAAGTGTCTTCTGGCAAGTGTCCTTGTCTGGCCGCTGTCCATGTCTGGCTGCTGTCCGTGTCTGGCCGGTGTCCGTGTCTGGCCGGTGTCCGTGTCAGGCCGGTGTCCGTGTCTGGCTGCTGTCCGTGTCTGGCCGATGTCGGTGTCTGGCCGCGGTCCGTGTCTGTGTCTGGCCGGTGTCCATATCTGGCCGGTGTCCATGTCTGGCCGCTGTCCGTGTCTGGCCGGTGTCCGTGTCTGGCTGATGTCTGTGTCTGGCCGGGGTCCGAGTCTGGCCGCTGTCCGTGTCTGGCCGCTGTCCGTGTCTGGCCGCTGTCCGTGTCTGGCCGGTGTCCGTGTCTGGCTGATGTCTGTGTCTGGCCGGGGTCCAAGTCTGGTCGCTGTCCATGTCTAGCCACTCTCCGTGTCTGGCTGATGTCTGTGTCTGGCCGGGGTCCGTGTCTGTGTCTGGCCGCTGTCCGTGTCTGGCTACCAGGGCTGCCACTAGGAATTTTGGGGCGCCATACTGTCAAAATTTATGGGGCCCCCCTTGAGACTCTGCCCAGACTCCACACCAAGTTCCGCCTCTACCCTAGCTCCTCCTCTACCACGTGAACCTTCCAAAATCGAATCCAATAGCAATAGTACAATCACGTACTGAAATGGTGGACAAACGAATACATGGACTTGTTACTTACTCACACAGCCAGTGTTGCCGCCCACCACCCAGTCTAGAAGAATCTAATGGTCGTCTCAGCTTGCCCACCGCTGCCGCCTCAGCCTGCCCACCAAATAAATGTAAAGTGTATACTACTGCATATATAATCACTGATTATACACTACAAAAAATTCTTTATTGGTATTTAAAAACCGATAAATTATAGAACAAAAATACACCTGAAAACGTAACGAAGTGATTATGTAAAAAAGCAAAAATGAATAAAATAGGAGTATAGAGTGAAGGGCTGATCACCCCATTTATTTAGATTACTAACTTTTATACAGTAATAATTCCAAAACTCTTTAGGGTATGTTCCCACGGTCAGTAAACGCTACGGTAAAGTAGACCCCGTAAGGAACTTATTTAGTTGTGTGATGAGCATTTTGAACCCCCAAGTGTTTGACAGAAGTTTATAATATAGAGCCTTAAAAATAAAAAATCTTATTTTTTTCACAAAAATGATTTTTTCACCCCCAATGTTTTATTTTCCCAAGTGTAACATGAGAAATTGGACCCTAACAGTTGTGCAATTTGTCCTGAGTAGGCTGATACCCCATATAGGACTACGGGCTGAGCTGCAGGTGGAGACAGTCAACATGCTAGTACTGTGCAGCACAGTCTGTGCTGACTAAAAGGTTAGGACTACAGGCTTAGCTGCAGGTGGAGACAGTCAGAAGTATGCTGGTACTGTGCAGCACAGTCTGTGCTGGCTAAGAGGATAGGACTACAGCTGAGCTGCAGGTGGAGATAGTCAGCAGCATGCTGGTACTGTGCAGCACAGTCTGTACTGACTAAAAGGATAGGACTACAGCTGAGCTGCATGTGGAGACAGTCAACATGCTGGAACTGGTCAGCACAGTCTGTGCTGACTAAAAGGATAGAACTACAGGCTGAGCTGCAGGTGGAGACTGTGGAGACAGTCAACAATGTGCCTACTAATCATGGACGCTGGAGATTTGTCCCCCTGGGCCCTGACTCACCCCATCATCAGCCCCTGGCTCACCCCATCAACAGCCCCCATCATCAGCTCCTGGTCCTGGCTCACCCCATCATCAGCTAGGCCCCTGGCTCCCCCAGACCCCCATCATCAGCTGGTCCCCTGGCTCCCTGAGACCCCCATCATCAGCCAGGCCACTGGCTCCCCCAGACGCCCATCATCAGCAGGGCCCCTGGCTCCCCCAGACCCCCATCATCAGCCAGGCCCCTGGCTCCTCCAGACCCCCATCATCAGCGCGGCCGCCATGGGGAGGGAGACAGACAGAAAAGAATACTTACCTGCTCGCTTGCCGCCGCCTCGCTGTCCACCGTCTTCTGCCTCCGGCGCAGCCGCTCCCAGTCCTACGCCACGTGGCACGTGCACACCGCTCTGCTCTGAATGAGGAAATGGAGCAGAGCAGCGTGTGATGTCATGTGAGGGGGCGGCGCTGGACCATGGTGCACCAGGGGGAGGAGGGGCCTGGCAGGCGCTGCGCTGGGTCATCATCATTGTGGTAGGGGCCAAATTGGGGGGTGGTCCGCTGCTTACCGCCACCAGACGATGCAAAGAAGAGACGGAGGCAGATTCCAATTGTAACAGGTCCGAGTATATTGGCAGTCCTCCTGATGACCGTAGCCACACACCACAGCACCTTTACAGTTCTCCGTATTCAGGCCCGGGTACCTTCACCTTTCCTTCAGTCATGGTGACGTTCCTCGCGGATCTTTCGCTGGGGCTGTCCTAGACCAATCTACCGCCAGCGCTTCACCTGCCCGAGGTCGTCGTCCAGTCGGTACCCTCGGGGCCTCGTCTGTCCTGCGGTACGTCGTGTCAGGGCCACCCCCTGACGGTTTTCTCCTGTCAGTCCCCTGGTTGAGCTCTCCACTGTCGTCAGTCTTCTGTAGTGAGTCTCTCCACCTGAGCTCCTCCCGGGACTAACCTAACCTGGAACCCTGTCCTGTCCTATTTATCCCCTCTCTCACTGGGAATTTCCCTCCTGGGTTCCTATCTCCCCACCGCCCATGACTAAGCAGTTTCCTAAGCCCTAAGCTGATGTCAAGTCCTGATCTACACTCCCCCCTGCCATCTTGTAGTCAATTCTAGGTACTGCACTCCCTTTTCTATCTTTCCCAGCTGTTACCCTTCTGTCATCGCCAACCTACGTCTATAGTGCACAAACCGTCCCCTCCTACTTCCAGTCAAGTCTGTCCATCAAGTCACCTTCCCCACACCATTATCATGACATGTCATGTAAAAACGGAGAAGCCAGGTCAGGCTGAGGCTGAACAACATGTAGGGGGAGGCCCGGCAGCGCCCGAGCATGCTGGCAGCCCGGTCCGCGTTCGGGAACTGCCGGGCCCGGGCGGGCCCCCCTAATCACCGGGCCCCTTACACCTGTAAGGGCTGTCATGCCCTGATGGCGGCCCTGCTGGCCACTGTCCATGTCCGGCCGGTGTCCATGTCTGGCCGCTGTCCCTATCTGGCTGCTGTTCCTGTCTGCCCGGTGTCCGTGTCTGGCCGGCGTCTGTATCTGGCTGTTGTCGGGGTCTGCCCAGTGTCTGTGTCTGGCCGCTGTCTGTGTCTGGCTGCTGCACTGGGACAGTGTAGAATAGTATAGTAGACGTCACTATTCCACACAATAGGATATTAAGCCCTGTTCACACTGTGCTTCTGCAGTGCGTCCGGGGGCTCTGCCTGAATTCCCCTAAAATAGGATTCACATCAATCCCCGTTGGGGCCACAGACGGCACTGACACCGGCAGAGGTCAAATGAATTTGTTTTTTTTCTGAAATTGACTGATTTATTTCTTAGGCCGGTGCACACGATCAGGAATTGGCAGCGCTTTGGATGCAGCACATGTCCGCCGCCGGTTATTGAACACAGGTGACTCCACATGTGATCACTGAACCGTGCGGATTCACTGCGTCGAATACATTGCACGGGTGAGATTTATGGCGTCTCCGCAAGATAAATAGACATGTTGTGATCTGGAAAGATGCGCCGCATGTCCGTCTCTGTGGGTGAGCCGCGGGCGTCTGTGGACACATAGTGGGCATGGGATTTCTTGAGATCCCATCCACTATGCTGTAACATCTGGACACTGCACAAGTACACAGCGTCCAACCCGCAGCGACTCTCAGAGTCTGTTTGTGTTTTTTTGTCTAAAAGTGTCCACTTTTCTGTGGATGTTGGAACAGACGGACACGTTCAGAAAAAGAAAACATCACATGTGGAATTCATGTGAGCTCCATTCCTATTATTGCAATCTACATCTCTATACATGATTCACGCAGAATGCACCGGGAGCAGTAAAGAAAGATGGTGTGAACAGGCCCCAATGTAAGACACAGGCATCAGACAAAGTGCTGATTCCTATTATGGCGACACTACAATTACAGAACTATATATGCAGCACATATACACAGATAAACACTATACATGGACACACATTATACAGTATATACTTTATAAATATAGAAACATACACTATATAAAGTATATACAGTGTGCTATGAAAATGAATAATAACAATAATATACAGATGCATACAGTGTGTATAAGCACATATATAAAGTACATACATACATTCAGTTTATATACAGTATGCTCACATACATATACAGTTTATATATATTTACACAATATACTGCACACATGCAGCATACAATTATAATATACGTACACATACTATATCTCAAATATACCTATATATAACTCAAAAATATTTCCAGAATCTGTCCCTTCCTCAGCCCTCAGTCTACTAAAACCCTTGTACATGCCCTCATTATCTCCCGCCTTGACTACTGCAACACTCTCCTCTGTGGCCTCCCTGCTAACTCTCTTGCACCATTCCAGTTTGTCCTCAAGTCTGCTGCCCGACTAATCCACCTCTCTCCTCGCTACTCCCCTGTCTCTCCCCTCTGCAAATCCCTCCCTTGGCTCCCAATTCACCAATGCATCCAGTTCAAACTACTAATACTGACCTACAAATCCATCCACAACCTATCCCCTCCCTATATCTCTGAACTAATCTCCCAATACCTTCCCTCACGTAATCTTCGATCCTCCCAAGACCTCCTACTCTCCTCCACACTTATGTGTTCCTCACACAACCGCCTCCAAGATTTTTCCCGAATATCCCCTATCCTCTGGAACTCCATGCCTCAACACGTCTGGTTATCTACCACCCTCGGATCCTTCAAATGGAACCCGAAACCCCATCTTTTCAGGAAAGCTTACAGCCTGCAATGACCATTCTGCCGCCTCACCACCGCCTGAGCTGCCGCCTCATCACCACCAGAGCTGCTGCAGCCCCGACCTTCTGTCTCTTCCCGACTGTCCCATAGAATGTAAGTCCTCAAGGACAGGGTCCTCTCCCCTCTGTACCACTCTGTCATTGTAAACTTGTTTACTGTTAACGATATCTATAACTTTGTATGTAACCCCCTTCTCATGTACAGCACCATGGAATTAATGGTGCTATATAAATAAATAATAATATACACAGTCATACTATATGCTGTATATATGCACACACATACTACATACACATATATTATTATTATTGTTATGCATTTATATAGCGCCATTTATTCCATGGCTCTTTATATATGAAAAGGGGAAATATAGACAAGTACAATAAACATGTGTAAGACAAGGGACACACAAGTACAGAAGGAGAGAGGACCCTGCCCACGAGGGCTCACAGTCTACAGGGATCTGTGAGGATACACTAGGAGAGGGTAGAGCTGGTTGTGCGGTGGTTCAGTAGACTGAGGATCATTGCAGGCTGTAGGCTTGTGGGAACAGGTGGGTCTTCATGTTCTTCTTGAAGGTTTTCGTTGTTGGCGAGAGTCTGATGTGTTGCGGCAGAGAGTTCCAGAGTATGGGGGAAGCACAGGAGAAGTCTTGTATGCGGTTGTGGGAAGAAGAGATAAGAGGGGACTAGAGAAGGAGATCTTGAAAGGATCCAAGGTTGCGTGCGGGTAGGTACCAGGAGACCATGTCACAGATGTATGGAGGAGACAGGTTGTGGATGGCTTTGTATGTCATGGTTAGGGTTTTAAACTGGAGCCTCTAGGCAATAGGAAGCCAATGAAGGGCCTGGCATAGGGGAGAGGCTGGGGAATAGCGGGGGGACAGGTGGATTAGTCGGGCAACAGAGTGTAAGATGGACAGGAGAGGTGCCAGAGTGCTAGAGGGGAGGCCAGAGAGTAGGATGTTGCAGTAGTCGAGGCGGGAGATGATAAGGGCGTGCACTAGTGTTTTTGTGGTTTCATGGTTGAGGAATGAGCGGATCCGGGAAATATTTTTGAGCTTGAGGTGGCAGGAGGAGGCAAGGGCTTGGATATGTGGTTTTAAAGAGGGTAGAGTTGAGGATCACCCCAAGGCACCAAGCGTGCGTGACTGGGGAAAGCGAGCAGCCATTGACATTGATGGCTAGGTCTTGTGGAGGGGTAAAGTGAGATGGGGGAAAGATGATGAATTCTGTTTTGTCCATGTTCAGTTTGAGAATGTGAGCAGAAAAGAAGGCTGAGATAGCAGACAGACATTGTGGGATTTTGGTCAGTAAGGAAGCGAGGTCAGGTCCTGTATTGCCAACTGTTTAGCAATAAGGTTCGGATACGGCTTGAAAGAAGGCACCACTTGGATATGACGCAATTTTATTATACAATGATTAATTTAAATGATAAAACACCAAATTAATGGAATGGCAGATATAATATTACCCTGTTTTGTTAATTCATTTCATGTGAATCATACAATTAATATGAATTATAGTACAGAGAAATAAGCATCAATACTATACATTACCAAGTATTGTAACATCACTTCTCCACTGGAGGGACCACAGTGTCAGCGAGAAGGAAATACTCTGGTTTTGTCATCACAGAAACCGTGCACCCACGATAACTTCTGGAAAATGTCCCTACCTCACTGACACCGGGTCCACCTTTTTATACACAGCTACCATATCCTCCCCTATTACATCTATGCAGTATGTTTAGGCTGAATCATCAGTATTTTGCAGTTGCAAAGTTAGTTGTTGTCTTGATAACAGCACAAGACTTCAAGGTCTGTTTGTTATAGACTACTACAATCTTAAAGTTTGTTTGCACCAGCCCAAGATTTATTTGCCACTGGTATGTGTCTTAACAATAGCACAATGCTTGAAGGTTGTCTGCTACTGATTACAACCCAAGATCTGTTTGCCTCTAACAATCAATGTTGCACTGTTCAAAGTTCAACATATGTTGCTTGTCACAAAGTTAACTCTTCATGATCATAGCATAACGCTCTAAGATGGTGGCATGTGATCAGCATGACTTCCATAATCACCTATTCTGAAAACTGGATACCTATCATAACCCAGTCACACACTCATACTCTTCTCATTTGTATCACAATCGGTCCTCGATTATTGATGTCATGCATGACCATTGCTACATTTTGGTCTCAATGTAGAATTCCCATCAACCACCCCCCAATTGGCAGGATATAGAAAAGTGAAAGTATTCAGTATCTATCACTGTTTGACAAAGAAAATATCACAGTGGTCACTTGTGTGCAAATCAGGATAATGAATGTTTGAAACACACAGCTTCAAAGACCACAGAACAATAAACCTTATCAACCTTGTCTTACGGTATTAACACAGAGCAAACGCTTTGTGGCTCAGTATCAAAGTTCATCATTAATTATATTACACCATAGTATATTGCAATATATAGTGTTTGGATTCAAACAACCATATTTCATATTTGCAATACTTTCCACCCTTGGTCTAGTGACCACACTATATCAATACAAAAAGGGTGGGGGAACAAGAGGTGCAATAGTGCCCTATCACTAGTGACACTACGATGTGAGTGGTGTAATGCAGTTCCACTCACCTATTCCGGTTGTGTGACCCACAACTGGCTTGAAGACATAACACAGTATCAGCTGCTGCAGGACCTCCACCGACCACTCCAAAGTGGAAAAACTGCCAGAGAATATGGGAAGCAAGATGTGCCACAGTCCGCGCTGCTGAATCCACAAAATCACCTGGGATGCAAGATGTAGTAACAAAGTACTGCTTTATTCCTTCCTACGCGTTTCGGCGCCCTTCCTGGCACCTTCCTCAGGGATCAAAGGGTGCCAGGAAGGGCGCCGAAACGCGTAGGAAGGAATAAAGCAGTACTTTGTTACTACATCTTGCATCCCAGGTGATTTTGTGGATTCAGCAGCGCGGACTGTGGCACATCTTGCTTCCCATATTCTCTCACACTATATCAAAGCGTATAAACAATATATTAGAATATGTAGGCTATAAGATATCCATATTTTTATTAGCACCACAGGTCCAGATAGGTAGATCTGCTTGTCATCGGCGTAGAGGTGATACTGCAGATGATTCTATGAGCTGTCCCAGGCCGAAGGTGCAGATGGAGAAGAGTAGGGGTCCTATGACTGAGCCTTGAGGAACACGGGGCGAGATGAGGAGGTGGTGTGTGAGAGGGAGACACTGAATATCCGGTCTGTTAGATATGATGAGATCCAGGATAGGGATAAGCATGTGATGCCCAGAGATGAGAGAATCTGGAGCAGGAGGGAAGGCAGAAGACAAGTCCAGGAGAAGGAGGACAGAGTAGTGTCGCTTGCTCTTAGCAGTTAGTAGGTCGTTAGTGACTTTAGTTAGGGCAGTTTCAGTTGAGTGATGTGGTCAGAAGCCAGACTGTAACCTGTCAAAGAGGGAACAGAAGGAGAAGTGGGAGGACAGTTCAAGATATACATGCTGTTCCAGTAGTTTTGAGGTGTAAGGGAGAAGAGATATTGGGCGATAGTTAGACACAGAGGATGGGTCGAGGGAGGGCTTTTTGAGTATGGGTGTGATTGAGGCATGTTTGAAGGATGAGGGAAAGACACCATTTGTAAGTGAAAGATTGAAGAGGTGTGTAAGAGTTGGGATAAAGTCTGTGGCAAAGTTAGGGATGAGGTGGGACGGGAGCGTGTCAAGCACGCAAGTGGTGAGGTTTGATCCTGTCAGAAGAGTCGAAAGCTGAACTTCTGTCATGGTGGAGAAGCTGGCTTTGGAAGAACAGGTCTGAGCGGCTAAGGGGGGCTGCGGGGCAAAGGTTTCTCTGATCGTATCTATCTTCTGCTTAAAGAAGGAGGCAAAGTCTTTCTCAGAAATGAGAGGAGAGGGAGAAGGTGCTGTGGGACGGAGTAGAGAATTGAAAGTGCTTAAGAGCTGTTTAGGGTTGTGAGACAGGGAGGATATGAGAGATGAGAAGTAGGTTTGTTTTGCGGCAGAGTGTGAACTTGAAGCTGGCAGAGGACTGCTTGTATGCATTGAAGTGCTCGGTAGAATGGGTTCTCTTCCTTCTCCGCTCAGCAGCCCTGGAAACCCGTCTCAGTTCTTTGATCAGGCTGGTCAGCCTGTTGATTATACGAGTTTTGCTCTGCGTGAGGGGGGCGGCCAAATCAAGTGTTGCTGTTATTGTGGTGTTATAAAAAGGGGCAGCAGCATCTGTGTCATGAAAGGAAGCTATGTCTTTGAGGGGGAGAAGAGACTCAATGAGGTGTTTGCGATTCCTGCGAGGGTGAGCGAGTTTGTGGAGTGGGGGTTGCAAAGTAGGAGAGGAGAGGGAAGAGAATGTTAGTAGGTTGTGGTCAGACAGGGGGAGGGGTGAGTTAGTGAGATCAGTGAGGGAACATAAACGGGTGAAGATAAGGTCCAGCGTGTGACCATCTTTGTGAGTGGCCGCAGAAGACCATTGAGTGAGGCCGAGGGAAGCCATGAGCGATAGAAGTTTAGAGGCAGCCGGGGTGGAGGCATCAATGGGGATGTTGAAGTCACCTATGATGATAGAGGGGATGTCAGCAGAGAGGAAATGGAGTTGCCAGCTGGTGAAGTGGTCGAGAAAGATGGAGATGGCTTGTTCTGGGGGGCGGTAGATGACAGCCATTTGGAGGCTGGAGAAGGAGTAGATGCAGACGGAGTGCACCTCGAATGAGGGAAGAGTAGCAGAGGGTGGAAGTTGAATAGGTGTAAAGGAGCAGGTATCAGACAGGAGCAAGCCAACTCCTCCACCACATTTGTTGCTAGGGTGTGGGGTGTGAGAGAGATGGAATCCACCATAGGAAAGTGCAGCTGGAGAGACTGAGTCAGTGGGAGTGAGCCAGGTTTCAGTGATGGCAAGGAAGGAGAGTTTGTTGGTAAAAAAGAGGTCATGGATAAACGACAGTTTGTATACAGACACACACACTGTATACTGCACATGTACACACGCAGATACACATATACATACACATATACACATAGGTTCTGCAGCTTCACTTGGACAGATCCATTCTCAGGACAGTGCTTTACGAGCAGCCATGATGAGGACTCAGGAGGAGATGACACAGACACACAGGGCTGTAGGCATCTTCCTGGTCCTGCTCTGATCTCTGCTGTGCTGTAATCGGCCCCTCCCCCTCACTATCAACTTCTATCCTGACTGCAGGGAGAAAGAGAGAGCGAGGGGGGGTGAGAGACACTCTTGGACTTCAGAGGATGCACAGCATTATTCACTGCTGTACACCCTCTGGGCACTTCTTAAAGGGGCTGCAGATGCAGGGGGCCCCCTTTGTAGGTGAGGGCCCCAGGCATTTACCTGGTCTGCCTGTCCCAAACACCAGCCCTGACTGGGAGACTGTCACAGATGAGGCAGCAGATCGTTGCACTGCATCTGTCTGCAGAATGTCTCAGTAGTTTGCTTGATTTCAAAGAAATAGTTTTCGGATTAAACGTGCGCTGCTAGACAAAACGACTCCTTTCCAGATTGTGTACTTGTATACTTTTATTTTCCCAACGCGTTTCGAAGTTTGAAACTTCTTCCTCAGGGGATGATATGTACCAATATCATCCCCTGAGGAAGAAGTTTCAAACTTCGAAACGCGTTGGGAAAATAAAAGTATACAAGTACACAATCTGGAAAGGAGTCGTTTTGTCTAGCAGCGCACGTTTAATCCGAAAACTATTTCTTTGAAATCTGATGATCTATGGTCACGGCGTGGCCATTTGGATGTGCAGCAGCTTGACCTCTATTCCTTTATGTCTAAAACTCTCCTGCTATTGGTGAGTATAACAGCTTGAATTTTATCTCTTTTTCTTGGGTAAGACCCTATTGCGCTCTTTCTCTTTTAGTTTTAACCACTCAGTAGTTTGCTTTGGAGATGAGTGGCCACCTCTCCTGGTGCTAATGGCCACCTCCCCCCGGTGCGAATGGCCACTTCCCCGATGCTAATGGCCACCTCCCCTCGGTGCTAATGGCCACCTCCCCAATGCTAATGACCACCTCCCCCGGTGCTAATGGCCACATCTGGACTTGAGTGTTGATATACTTGCTGCTGGCAAGCACGGGTGATATTTTCTATTTGCACGTCCCTGTTGTGGCTTGGAGCTACAGCAGTCGGCTAGTGTCCTCTTTGCAGTTTCAAGGACGACGGTGTTTCTCTCTGAGTCTACTCAAGCTAAGTTTCCCCATGTTTTGTGTATCCTAGCTTTCTTTAGCGGTAGTGGAGATTGACTAGCGCCCATCCTGTCTTTCCTGATGCAGGACTTATTGCCAAGATCAGGAAGGGATTAGTCATCCCGCTTGACGATAGGTGCGGAACCTATATAGAGACGATAGGGCAGACAGGATGACATTAGATCTGTCTGGGGGTCTCCACTCCCCCTTCCCTAGTGTTTGGTTACCTTTCCCTTATCCTTCATGTTGCATGACAGAGAAGTTTGATATTTAAGGCACCCTCCATTATTAGGAGGTACCTTAGCAACTTTAGTAATCCGTGTGATTTCTGCTACTTAGTTGTAAGGTCCCTGTACCTGTGCTCCCTTAACCTGATCCTGTCCATTGTGCTTGCCCTGTTTGAACCTGATCATGTGCATCCTTCTGTAACCTACTCCTGAGTCCATCCTGCATCTACCAGAACCTGATCCGTCTTGTGCGCACCTATACCGCTACCCTCACCAGTGCAGTCTGAACCTGCACCCGTGTGGTCTTGTTTCCGAGTCCGTCCTGTGTTCCTGAACATATCTTGTCTGTTTCCTATCCAGTACCTGTCCTTTTTACCAGCCAACGAAAGGTGGTATGGAATTTCCTGATGAAGACGTCGCTCAGACTTTGAAACGCGTTGGATAAACCTCCTTTCTTTATGGGACACACTTTGGACCTTCAATTATTTGGCAGCGCAGACCATATCCACATTATCCCTTTCATCTATCTCTTTACCAGCCATACAGTCCTGATCCAGAACTTATTCTATCTTTATGTGGTGCTCTGCTTACATATTCCTACTGATGGCTTCTGACAGATCACTGATCCCTGACTGACCTGCCACCTATTTTACATACTGCGTTATAGCATGATCGCATCTATAATGTCCATTTAATTTAAATTTTTATTTGGTGATATAAAAATTCAGATAAAAAAAATTCTCTCAAAATGGCGCTGGCCGCGCCTGTGCAGTAGCATCTATTGGCGATCTGATAAATGCTACTGCATGGGTGCCACTGGTGCCATCTTAGTGGAGTCAATTTTTTTTTTTTTCCTCTAACATAATGGCAACGGCGGCACCTGTGCAGTAGCATCCTTCGGATCGGCGATAGATGCTACTGCACAGGTGCGGCCGGCGCCATATTGAGAGATTTTTTTTTTTCTGAATAAGTTTATATCATGAAATAAAATAATTAAATTCAAATTCAAGTATGATTTTCAGATGTGACCTATAGTCCTGAATTGAGTCGTAGTGAAACACTTCCAAACTCAAGTCAGCCCGCCTACATCATTTTGATGACGTTAATCCTTTTGTTCAGATGTTTGTGCATCTCTTGATTCAGCCTGTCTTTATTTTACACTAAACCCTGTAAGATAATAAATCTCCTCATATGTTTCCCTTATTATCTCCAGTAATTGTATTATTACACAGGATTCTTATGATGTTACATCGGATCATCTTCTTCTCATTCAGGTCTCTACAATATCGGATCCTCTCAGTGAAGATCTTCTACAGAAGAGAATTTTCCTGATTTACCCATCAAGGATGGATATGGACAGAGACAAGATGGCGGAGAGGATGTTACACCTCACCCTAGAGATCCTCTTCCATCTCACTGGAGAGGTGAGAGATTCTGATGACGTCACATTACATCATTCTTATCTATGGGAATAACAGATGGACAGAACTGGAGAGGTGAGGACTCTGGAAATGTCTGTAGTGAGATTTATTAATGTGTCTCTCCATAACCAGGATTACACAGTGGTGAAGAAGACCTCTAGTGATCGCTGTCAGAACCCTGTGTCTGAGGGATGCAGAAGACCCCAGAGCCCAATCACAGGGCCTCAACCTCACCCCCTGATCCATGAGGACATCAATGACCAGAAGATCTTAGAACTCATCTACAAGATGATTGAGCTGCTGACTGGAGAGGTGACACTGCTGGGAATGCTGGGACATTATACAGTAACACTATGAAGGGATCGGGGGGATGACGGTATCATTGTATGTGTCAGGTTCCTTTAAGGTGTCAGGATGTCACCGTCTATTTCTCCATGGAGGAGTGGGAGTATTTAGAAGGACACAGAGATCTGTACAAGAACGTCATAATGGAGGTTCCCCAGTCCCTGACATCACCAGGTAATAGACAGGGCTAAATACACACGGCCTATAATTATCTGTAGGTAGAGAATGAATTCAGTCCCTGTATGTGTTTCCTCCAGATCTATCCAGTAAGAGGACAACACCAGAGAGATGTCCCCGTCCTCGTCTTCCTCAGGACTGTAACCAAGAAGATCCCAGTGCTCCTCAGGATCATCAGGTAGATGGAGAGAAGGTGTCAGGAGATCTCCCCTATGATGTGTAGACGGCTGTGAAGGTCTTGTGCTCAGTCTTGTTTTATCCACCAGTATTATATGTTTTATACTTGTGTAATGAGAGCGGTGGAGATGGCAGGATTAGAGCTGATCATAGATGGGACTTCTCCATCTGTCGGTGACTTTTATAATATTTGTTTCAGGGTGAAGATCTGACCCATATTAATACTACAGAGACATATGTGAGGGGTGATGAGCGGTGTAAAGAGGAGATTCCCACATATGACTACCCAGGTGAGTAGTAACCACTGAATGCAGAGAAGTCACAGATTCCTCTCAGTCACCGACTGTGGCTGCTTTATCGGTGGTGTAGTCCGGATTGCAATGATCACCATTTTGCCTCTAGACCACAACACTCTCCACTAAAAACTGTTAAAGTGACTTTGGGCATTGAAAGACCTTTTCTATAAAAATTACAGCCTTGAATATCCACCTTCCTAAATTCGAAGACGCTGACCGTTAACTGCCCAGATCTGTAGCTATAAAGCCAAATGACAGCGTACGTAGAATGTGCTGACAAGTTAGAAAATCACTTGAAGAAAAATCTTATGCTGGGCCTGTAAGAGAAAGCGGAGGGTAATGATGCTGTTGGCTTCCTAGATCCCTGAGATCTTATCGGATGAATCTTCTCTCCCTTCTGTGCTGCTGAATGTCTCATGGTCCCTACAAGACCAGGTCCAGTCTTTCTGAACAAACTTCACTGTTACTATCTACAACATTAAAGCAAACACTGATTACAATTTTATTTTGGTTGATAAAATCCGTCTTGTGGTTGTTGTTTAATCTATATTTGCAATTTTCAGTTGATGAGATTCTCTGCTTCGGGTCGACCTGTGGTTGGGTCTTTATTTGGTGCTTTGTTCTCATATCCATCCTTCTGGGCTTAACTGACATGTCACTGATCCTTAAGTGATCTGCCTCCTAGTTTAAATACTGCATATAATAGTGTTGGCTTTGAAAAAAAAAAATCTACCTCCAGCAAAATGGTGTCTTAGATGCTACTGCGCATTCTCTGCTGCCATCTTGCTGGAGCCTTTTTTTTTGCTCCAACAAAATGGCGCCGACACATTAGCAACTATTGCTTGCAGGTGGGCAGTGCTTGCGGAGATTGAGCGCATTGCTTGCTGATAGATGCTAATGCGTATGTGTTGCTGTCGGCTCCATTTCTTTGGTGCAAAAAAGATAAAATATGGTCTTCAACAACATGGCGGCGCATACGTGATAGCATGTATCAGTAAGCAATGCATGCTGATATGCATGCTCCTCCACCAGCGTCATTTTCCTGCAGGGAAGAAAAAATTTCAAAGACAACGCTAATATATGAAATATTTAAAACCGGAGACAGCATGAATGTGAGAACAGAGCACTACATAAAGCCCCACCAAGGCCACCCTGAGGCACGAGACTCTCATTGTCTGAAAACTACAAAAACAGATTAACCAACAGTCACAAGACGGATTTCATAAACCAATTTATCATTTTAATCAGTGTTACAATGCCAACCTGACAAGGCCTGTAGTTTACTTTGTAAAATCCTAATGACAGATTTGCTTTAAATCTGCAGTGAGGCCAAGTGTGAATCTCTGTACAATAACAACAGAGTTTCCTTTTATCCTGACTTTTCAATTTCTTTAAAAAACAACTAATTTCAAACAGGATTGCGATAAACTACAAAAAACATTACTCCTGTACACCTGTGGTGTTCTGGTCTCTCCTCAGTAATGGCTGACAGCCCTCATGTCCACTGATCTCCACCCCCCTTCCTAGCTTGCTCTCCCAATCAATCTCTTCCTCTGCTGCGCCTCCTCCCATATGATGCAGAGGAGCATTGTCTGCTGGGAGTTGTAGTCCAGGGTTGTGCAGCAAGGGATTCATTAAGGTCTGCTGCTGTGAATGTCTGTTCAGAGACTTGAGCTGGTGTTATACTGTCCCCCTGGTGAGTCGCTGTAGGTCCCAAAGCATAAAATAACGACTCAGCACCTGCAAAAAAATCTGGGATATCACATCCTGACTATTACCTCAGTTAGTAATACACAAATTATTTACAGGCCACATAGGAGCTGGGAAATATGGCCATATGTAATTGAAATGAGGATGTACCATTCTGGGGATATTAGTAGCTTGGCCTATCTGGTCATAAGTTAGCATCATGGGGGGCTAATGTCCCGCTTTCACGAGTGTGTAATATAGGGACTCCCTCATTGACCCCTAGCTCTTGACCTTCAGGCTCAGGTCCCACGGCAGTCACTTCTGTTCCTGGTTCTTCAGCATCTTCTAAATGCTCCCCCAACTGGGGACGGCATGGGCTGGAAGCTGGATCACACTCTTGTGAGGAGTTTTCTCTACAAGACTGGTTCCTACAGTCTTGGATTACTGAGCATGGGTCATCCATCCATTGATGGTAGGGCCCACATCCATCACTGGAATCGCTCTCCATACCTTCAGTAATGACGGCAGGACTGGTCAATTTCTGATTCCGAAGACTCCTATGGGGAGATCGATTGGGGGGATTAACTCCAGTGTCTTGTGGATGCTGGAGCTGTACATTCTGCCCTACAAGCAACAAGTACTGGTGATGATGTGTCTTGACTCTTCCACCTCCTTTCTCTGGCTCCACTCTGTAGACCGGGATACCAGTCAACTTGTCTACCACTACATGTTATTCTGAACGCCATCGATCAGCAAGCTTGTGTTTTCCAGGGAGGACCACCTGATGGATTAGGGCCCTATCTCCGGGCTGCAAGACATGGTGTCATGGTTTGAACAGGGTTCTTGCCCTGCACTCACAGGGTTAAGTGTTCATGGCCTCTTTCTGGATCTGGGAAGGGTATTTATACTCACTCTTTACCAGGGTTCTCTGTCAGCTATACTGTTGTTCTGGTGTGTCTGACCCCTGGTGTGCGTGGATACTGCATTGCTTGCTTCCCGTGTATGACCCGGTCTGTTCTCTCACTCTGTACTCCGTCTCTCATTTTGGTATTATTGTCTTTTCCGGTTCTGACCTCCTGGCTTGGCTATCGTTACTCCGTTACAGTTTGTCCCTATTGTACCGTCCATTGCCCGTTCTGGTTTTCTGATCTATTGCTACGTCCTGACTATCCATTCTGTCTAACCCTTTGGTACTATATTGCTATCTTGTGCTTTGACCCCAGCTTCATCTGGTTTCAGTCTCTGTCTATGCCCCTTGGTAACATTGTCCTGTAGTTACCTTTCTAGGAGTTTCCCTGCAGCTCCTAGCTCTGTGGAGCTTAGGCCACGCCCCCAGCAGACAAGTGCTTCAGGTCCTGATAGTCTGAAGCACGCATCGTCACCGCTGCTGCCCTGCTCCACAGGAATCTTTGAGCACTGTTTTTGTACTCAGGACACACGCACTGGCTCAGTGAGCAAGTGCAGTGCGGGGTTCCTGACACATGGTCCCTGACTTTGCGGCCGTAACGAGTCTTGTTTCTCCTCCCCGATCGACCAGAAGCCGGATCAGCCAGTCTGTAGGCCTCTTTCAGTTCTACCCTCAGCTGTGACACATACTTCGGGTAGATATTTCCCGATGATTAATCAGAAGACACTCCAAAGTTAACGTCCACTGGCAGTCTTGCTTCTCTTCCAGACATGAGGAAGTAGGGGGAGCACCCAGTTGACTCATTTTTTTGTACAGTTGTAGGCATGTACTAATTGACAACCACAATTTCATTTTTGCATCCAATAAGCCCAACATGTTAAGGAGGGTACAGATGAACATTTCAGATTGGAGATCTCCCTGAGGATGAAACGGTGTGGTTCTGGATTTCTTGATCCCACAAATATCACACAATTTCTAAATTATCTAACTCGTGAAGGCTCTTCCTTAGTCAGAAAGGATAAGTGCTGGCAGGCCATAATGCACAAAGAATTTCTCCCACAAAGTTTTGATCACGGTGGTTGCCTTCTGGTCTCTTGTGGTGTAAACTTGAGCATACCTTGTGAAATGATCAGCAACTCTCTAGTGGTCACGTATATTTCCCTCATCAGGCTCAATGGAAAGGAAATAGATGCACACTACTTGGTCAAGGGGGCCATCGCTGGTAATGTTGACAAGGGGAGTGGACCGAGAAGTTCTGGACTGGACAAAGGGAATGCAGTGGACGTGGTGTACATGGACTTTTCAAAAGCCTTTGATACGGTGCCACACAAAAGGTTGATACATAAAATGAGAACAATGGGCAGAGGGGAAAATATGTGTAAGTGGGTTATAGCTGGCTCAGGGATAGGAAACAAAGGGTGGTTATTAATGGAGCACACTTGTAGTTGGTCACGGTTAGAAGTGGGGAACCACAGGGGTCAGTATTGCGCCTGCTTCTTTTTAACATATTTATTAATGACCTTGTAGGGGCATAGAGAGTAGAATTTCAATATTTGCAGATGACACTAAACTCTGCAGGGTAATCAATACAGAGGAGAACAATTTTATATTACAGGAGGATTTATGTAAACTAGAAGCTTGGGCTGATAAATGGCAAATGAGCTTTAATGGGGATAAATGTAAGGTCATGCACTTGGGTAGAACGAACAAGATGTATAATTATGTGCTTAATTGTAAAACACTGGGCAAAACAGTCACTGAAAAAGACCTGGGTGTATGGGTGGACGACAAACTCACATTTAGTGGCCAGTGTCAGGCAGCTGCTGCAAAGGAAAATAAAATAATAGGATGCATTAAAAGAAGCATAGATGCTCATGAGGAGAACATAATGTTACCTCTATATAAGTCACTAGTGCGACCACACTTAGAATACTGCGTACAGTTCTGGTCTCCGGTGTATAAGAAAGACATAACTGAACTGGAGCATGTGCAGAGAAGAGCGACCAAAGTTATTTGGGAACTGGGGGGTCTGCAATACGAAGACAGGTTATTACACTTGGGGTTATTTAGTTTGGAAAAACGAAGGCTTAGGGGTGATCTTATTACAATGTATAAATATATGCGGGGACAGTACAAAGACCTTTCTAATGATGTTTTCATTCTTAGGCTGTGTGCACACGTTCAGGATTTTTCACTTTTTTTTTGCGTTTTTGTTGCGTTTTTCCAAGGCAAAAACGCTTAAAAAATGCATACATTAAGCATCCTATGATTAGAATGAAATCCGCAAATACAAGTTGAGATGATATGAGGCTGGGCTGTATGTTGCTCCATCTCATCATTCTCCGCCTGCAATGCATCCTCTTTGATTGTGAGCAGAGAGTGTTTTAGAACACAGAGAAGTGGGATGGTGACGCTAATTATGACGACATCGCAGCTCACCATCTTGGTGGAGTCTTGGTGGAGTTTTGGAGGATGGTGCATATGTCTGACATCCATATCCACTCCTGAGTTCTATTGTGTGGAGTCTGAACTGAATATCGATAGCCTTGTAGATGCTGGTAGTCAACAACTGCCCTCTTCTGCTCACAAATCCTTCCCAACATCTCCAGTGTAGCGTTCCAATGCATAGGGGCATCACACACCAGTCGGTGAGCCGGAAGCTGCAAACGCTGCTGAAGTATGTCAAGGGCGGCAGAAGCTGTAGCTGACGTTCTAAAATGGGCACACAGGTGGCGTACTTTGACAAGGAGTTCAGGCAGCTCCAGGTAAGTTTTGAGAAACCACTGAACCATGAGGTTAAGTACATGGGCCAGTTATGGTACGTGTGTGAGCTCACCTTGCCTCAGAGCTGCCACCAGGTTCCGCCCATTGTCACACACAGCCATGCCTGGCTGTAGAACAGCGGTGTCAGCCACAGATCAGCTTGTTCTTTCAGAGCTGTCCACAACTCTTCAGCATTGTGTGGTTTGTCACCTAAGCATATTAGCGTCCGCACAGCCTGTTGCCGCTTGGCTGAGGCAGTGCTGCAGTGCTTTCAGCTTATGACTGATGTCATTTCGGAGATGGAGGCTGAAGAGGAGGAGGAACATGTGCAGCAGCTGTAGACTGTGGGGGCAACTCTGACTGACGTAGGGCCCGCAATCTTCGGCGTCGGCAGGATGTGTTCCATCCTAAGGTCCGACTGGGTCCCGGCTTCCACTATGTTAACTCAGTGTGTTGTCAGAGAGATGTACCATCCCTAACCACAAGCACTTGTCCACGTGTCCGTGGTTAGGTGGACTTCCCCAGTAACTGCATTGTTGAGGGCTCGGCTAATGTTGTGGGACCCATGCTTGTGTTATGTGGGAATAATAATAATCTTTATTTATATAGCGCCAACATATTCCGCAGCGCATACCAGGAGACCAAGGGATGGCCGCTGCCGTCAGGTTGCGGAAAACTTCCTTCTCCATGAGCCTAAAAGGCAACATTTCGAGCGCAAACTCACGAAATGTGGGAATTTAGTAGTGTGGCTTGTGGGGCATTGGCTGCGTATTTGCGCTTGAGTTCCAAGGACTGGTGTATGAACAACTGAATTCTGCGCTGGGACAAGGACGTGGACGTGCTTGCTGATGGTGCTAGTTGAGTATGTGCAATGACAGGTGCAGGGCAGGAGGCATCTTCGCATGCACCATGGACAGGGGATTGACTTGCATGCACAACAGCAGAAGAAGCGGTGGTGTCACCCGCAGACACTGTTCCTGGACCCTGGGGTTCGGCCTACAAAGTCGGGTGCTTTGCTGCCATGTGCCTGATCATGCTGGTGAGGGTCATGCTGGTAGTTTTGCTGGCCTGGCAGATGGTGCAAATGGCTTTTTTGGGGTTATCATCAGAGTCTTTAAAAAACATCCAGACTCGTGAAGACCTAACAGTTGGAATGTTTGCCCGCCTTCTGTCTGTGGCCACCACACTGCTTCTTCCTGCCTGTTGGGGTGCTACGTCTCCCTCCCTCTGTGTGCTGCTGTCCTTGCTCTGCATGTCCTCCTGCCAGGTTGGGTCAGTTACTATATCGTCCTCCACCTCGTCTTCCACTTCCATACCTGGTCCTCTTGATTTTCTGGCAATTGTGTCTCATCATTGTCCATCCCTTGTGACATTTTCTCCTTTTAATCTGCTTCAAATGGACCGGGCGAGAGGCCCAAATCTGTAAATAGAAAAGTGAACAGCTCTTCCGAGTGTCCAAGTGTGGGATCAGTTGTATCTGGCAGGCTCTCAGCATGGTGGGAGGAAGGAGGATCAGGGTGAGGAATATGCAGTCAAGACTCACGGCTACTGAGACTTGACCGTGTGGAAGACAGGGTGGTGGTGGCAAAGTGACTGGAATCATTGTACGCTATCCTACCAACAACTTTTTGACACTGCTCTGGGTTCAATAGTGGTGTGCTGTGGTCCCCTAGTAATTGGGACTGGAAGGCCGGGCGAGAAGATGTGGTGTTTTGTTGTGGCACAATTTCAGCTTTTCTATGGCCTCATCCCCTTCATGCACCATCACGTCCAGTTCCCCGTCCCTTGCCACACGCCTTGCCCATTTTAAATGGAGGACAATATTTTCCACGTTCACTACAAATGGCAGATTTTGGAACGAACTTATATGTGATCCGTGTGATGGAAAATCATAGTTTTAAATAGATGGCCTGTAGGTAACTATTTTTGGCTGCAAACTGGTGTCAATAACTTCGCTAACACACTGCAACAAAATTTAAACACAGCAGCAGCAGACAGAACTGGAATGGACCCTCTTGCTACAGGCACTGCAGTCTGCCACATACACTGCCTGCCTGCCTAGCACTGATATTTATACAGCTTTATTAGTCCTCAGAAGTATTGTTAGTTGAGATGCATATGTGTATAAGATATGGTAAACCCACACTAAGTAAGAACCAAGCAAATCTTTCCCTAGCTCAGCAGCAACTCTCCCTACACTGCCTGATTCTGAATCAGACTCTGACGAGCAGGGCAGCACCAGGTCTGATATAGACCTGATGATGCTGTGAGGCCGTCCAATTACTGTAATGCCACAACCAACATGGCTGCAGCATTACAATGTGTGGCAGACAATCCCTGCATGTTCATTGGTGCCCAACATGCAGGGCTGGGCCCCAAGCTCCCGCCGAGCACCCCAGGAATACTCGGCGAGCACCAAGAAGTGAGATGCTCGAATGAGTACCGAGTAATAGCAAGCATGCTTGCTCATCACTACCCTTGTGGTATTCTGGCTCTCCTCAGTAATGCTGACTACCCTCATGTCCACTGGTCTCCACTAGTGATGAGCGAACATACTCGGTAATGGTCTGTACTCGCCCGAGCATCGCTGTACTCGGCAAGTGCTGAGCCTTTCCGGGATTGTTCAGCAGGAATTCTGATCCCCGCCCTGTATGTTTGGCGTTCTGTAGAGCGCCAGTCAACATGCTGGGATTCGCACTGTAATGCCGCAGCCATCTTGGTTGTGGTATTAGAGTGATTGGCTGGCCGCACAGCGTCATCAGGTCTATAAGAGACCTGGCGCCGCCATGCTCGTCACATTCAGCTCCGGAATCGGCTACTGTAGGGAGAACTGCTGCCAAGAGAGGGTCAGATTTTGGAGTGTCAAAGTTAGTGTGAGTATGCTATAATAGAATAAACAAATCCAGCTAAATCAACAGTCCTTCTAAGGACTAATTACGGGGTGTATAGATTGCAGGGCTTGGTAGGCAGGGAGTGTATGTGGTTATATAGATATCAGTAGCAGGCAGGCATTATATGTGGCATACTTCATTGCATACATCAAGAGGGTTCATTCCATTACTGTTTGCTGCTGCTGCCTATTACAGTCATATGTAAAAGTTTGGGCACCCCTATTAATGTTAACCTTTTTTCTTTATAACAATTTTGGTTTTTGCAACAGGTATTTCAGTTTCATATATCTAATAACTGATGGACTCAGTTATATTTCTGGATTCAAATGAGGTTTATTGTACTAACAGAAAATGTGCAATCTGCATCTAAACAAAATTTGACCGGTGCAAAAGTATGGGCACCCTTATCATTTTCTTGATTTGAACACTCCTAACTACTTTTTACTGACTTCCTGAAGCACTAAATTGGTTTTGTAACCTCATTGAGCTTTGAACTTCATAGCCAGGTGTATCAAATCATGAGAAAAGGTATTTAAGGTGGCCACTTGCAAGTAGTTCTCCTATTTGATTCTCCTATGAAGAGTGGCATCATGGGCTCCTCAAAACAACTCTCAAATGATCTGAAAACAAAGATTATTCAACATAGCTTTTCAGGGGAAGGATACAAAAAGTTGTCTCAGAGATTTAACCAGTCAGTTTCCACTGTGAGGAACATGGTAAGGAAATGGAAGAACACAGGTACAGTTCTTGTTAAGCCCAGAAGTGGCAGGCCAAGAAAAATATCAGAAAGGCAGAGAAGAAGAATGGTGAGAACAGTCAAGGACAATCCACAGACCACCTCCAAAGACCTGCAGCATCATCTTGCTGCAGGTGGTGTCACTGTGCATCGGTCAACAATACAGCGCATGCATACCGCCTTTTTGTATGACCAAACAACTCAATCTTTGTTTCATCAGTCCACAGGACCTTCTTCCAAAATGTATCTGGCTTGTCCCAATGTGCTTTTTCCTACCTCAGGCGACTCTGTTTGTGGCGTGCTTGCAGAAACGGCTTCTTTCGCATCACTCTCCCATACAGCTTCTCCTTGTGCAAAGTGCGCTGTATTGTTGACCGATGCACAGTGACACCATCTGCAGCAAGATGATGCTGCCGGTCTTTGGAGGTGGTCTGTGGATTGTCCTTGACTGTTCTCACCATTCTTCTTCTCTGCCTTTCTGATATTTTTCTTGGCCTGCCACTTCTGGGCTTAACAAGAACTGTACCTGTGTTCTTCCATTTCCTTACTATGTTCCTCACAGTGGAAACTGACAGGTTAAATCTCTGAGACAACTTTTTTTATCCTTCCCCTGAAAAGCTATGTTGAATAATCTTTGTTTTCAGATCATTTGAGAGTTGTTTTGAGGAGCCCATGATGCCACTCTTCATAGGAGAATCAAATAGGAGAACTACTTGCAAGTGGCCACCTTAAATACCTTTTCTCATGATTTGATACACCTGGCTATGAAGTTCAAAGCTCAATGAGGATACAAAACCAATTTAGTGCTTCAGGAAGTCAGTAAAAAGTAGTTAGGAGTGTTCAAATCAAGAAAATGATAAGGGTGCCCATACTTTTGCACAGGTCAAATTTTGTTTAAATGCAGATTTCACATTTTCTGTTAGTACAATAAACCTCATTTGAATCCAGAAATATAACTGAGTCCATCAGTTATTAGATATATGAAACTGAAATAGCTGTTGCAAAAACCAAAATTGTTATAAAGAAAAAAGGTTAACATTAATAGGGGTGCCCAAACTTTTACATATGACTGTACATATATTGACCGTATATACATAGCCCCAGGTATCAGTGGCCAGGAATAATTTTTTTGCATCTTAATCCTGATTATTTTATTCCAAAGCAATCCAGAGCCCTTTTTTTTTTTCATCATTTGCTTGTTCACACTGCAGAATACAGCCAGATCCGTTTCATAGTACAGCGTGAAAATCCCAGCCATCACATCTGAGTGCGCATCAAATTCTGCCATTTTTGTGATACTGTAAAAAAATTTTGGAGTGTCTTATACAATTTCTTGACACCATTTTGCTGCCCCAAAAAATATTTAGCTGGCAAAAAAATATTTAGCTACAAGGCATATATTTTACACTGAGTTTTGTCTGTCACCCGGATCGCATTGTGCTAAAAATTGTGCCGTTTCAGGCCTCCATAGAATTTTTGTTGTTGTTTTGTAGCCTATTTATTGACACAATTTTGCTGGTGAAAAAAAAATATAGGACACATATTTAACAGTGTGTTATCTCCGTCACACACCTCATCTATCAGTGGGCTAAAAATTGTGGCATTTGAGGCCTCCATTCAATTGTTTTTGCTGTGTCTTACCCTAGTTATTGACACTCTTTATCTGCTAAAAATAAATTGTATCCTACAGGCCACATATTTTAAACTGTGGTTTTAACGCACACAGATCACACATAAGTTTTCTCCAAATTCAGGCATTTGTAGTGCACGAGGAAAATATTGTAGTACATTTAAAATGGGCAAGGCGCGTGGCAAGGGACGGGGAACTGGACATGATGGTGCATGCCGAGGCCGTGGGCAAGCTGAAATTGGGCCACAACAAACACCCACATCTTCTCACCCGACCTTCCTGTCCCAATTACTAGGGAACCGCAGCAGAACACCACTGTTGATCCCAGAGCAGTGTCAAAAGGTTGTTGATTGGACAGCAGATACTGCTTTCATTCAATTTGCCACCACCAGCACCCTGTCTTCCACTCTGTCAAGTCTCAGTAACCTTGAGGCTGGACAGCATATTCCTCACCCTGAACCTCCTTCCTCCCAGCATGCCAAGTGCCCGGAGACAACTGATCCACACTTGGACACTCGGAAGAGCTGTTCACTTTTCCATTTATTGTTTCGCGCCTCTCGCCCGGTTCACATGAAGCAGGACAAGATGACATTGCGTATAGCGATGCCCCAATATTTGAACTGCCATGGTCACATGAAGGCGACAGTGGGAACGTGTCACAAGAGGTGGACGATAATGAGACACAATCGCCAGAAAGTCAGGAGGAGGACCAGGGTGTGGAAGTGGAAGAAGAGGTGGTGGATGATATAGTAACAGACTTGACCCGGCAGGAGGACATGCAGAGCAAGAACAGCAGCACACACGGGGAGAGAGGCATAGCACCCCAACAGGCAAGAAGAAGCAGAGTGGTGGCCGCAGACAGAAGGCGGGCAACCGTTCCTCATAACACCGAAACGACGGAAGTTGGCAATACAACTGTTAGGTCTTCCTGAATCTGTTTGTTTTTTAAATACTCTGCAGATAACCCCAAACAGGCAATTTGCACAACTTGCCATGCCCGCATCAGCAGGGGCAGCAAAACTTCCAGCCTGACCACCACCAGCATGTTCAGGCACATGGCAGCAAAGCACCCGAGTTTGTGGGCTGAACCCCAGGCTCCAGAAACAATGTCTGGTAATGTCAGGTAACAGCACTACTTCTTCCACAGTTGTGCGTGCAAGCCAATCCCCTGTCTACGCTGCATGTGAAGATGCCTCCTGCCCTGCACCTGTCATTCCCCACAGTCAACTAGCACCATCATCAAGCACGTCAACGTCCTTGTCCCAGTGCAACCTTCAGTTCTCCATACCGCCGTCATTGGAACACAAGCGGAAATATACGCAGCCAATGCCCCACAGGCCACAGTACAAAATTCACACATTTCTCGTCTGCTTGTGCTAGAAATTTTGCCTTTGAGGCTCATGGAGGCGGAAGCTTTCTGCAACCTGATGGCAGCGGCCGTCCCAAGGGACTCGGTCCCCAGCCGACACTATTTCTCCCGGTGTGCCGTCCCGGCATTGCACAAGCACATGTCCCACAACATTACCCGTGCCCTCAACAATGCTGTTACTGGGAAAGTCCATCTAACTACGGACACATGGACAAGTGCTTGTGGGAAGGAACGGTACGTCTCGCTGATGGCACACTGGGTTAACATAGTGGAAGCCGATACCCAGGTGGACCTTGTGATGGAACACGTACTCCTTACACGCCGACGATTGTGGGCTCTACATCAATCAGGATTGCCCCCACTTCTACCACCACCACCTCCTCCTTCTCCACCTCCATCTCCGAAATGACCTCATCAGTCAAAAGCTGAAGCACTGCCTCAGCCAAGCGACAACAGGCTGTGCTGAAGCTAATATGCATAGGTGACAAACCGCACAATGCTGAAGAGCTGTTCACAGCTCTGAAAGAACAGGTAGATGTGTGACTGACACCGCTGAACCTATAGTCAGGCATGGTCGTGTGTGACAATGGCCGTAACCTGGTGTCGTCTCTGAAGTGAGGCAAGCTCACACACGTACCGTACCTGGCCCATGTGCTTAACCTCTTTGTTCAATGGTTTCTCAAAAGCTACCCGAATCTGCTTGTGAAAGTACACCTCCTGTGTGCCCATTTTAGAATGTCAACTACAGCTTCAGCCGCCCTTGCTGTGCTTCAGCAGCATTTGCAGCTTCCGGCTCACCGACTGGTGTGTGATGCCCCCTCTCGTTGAAACTCTACACTGCATATGTTGGAAAGGTTTTGTGAGCAGAAGAGGTCAGTTGTTGACTACCAGCATCAACAAGGCTGTCATTATTCAGTTCATACTCCACACATAAGACCTCAGGAGTGGACTTTGGATGTCAGACATATGTACCTGTAAGGAGATAGACCGGACCACGGGTACCTGCAAATTGAGTGTCATGATCCCAGTGCAGGTTTTTGAGCTGCACACCGGGGGTTAATGTCTGGAGCTCTGTGCAGGTTTTGACCTGCACACTTGGGGTTAATGATTGTGGCCTCTTTCTGGTTCTGGGAGAGCTGCATAAACCCCTGGGTAGCTGCAATCCCTGCCAGTTATACTTTCGCCTTTGGCCTAGTGTGCTGACCCCCATGTGCCTGTTTGTTGCTATAGCTTGTTTATATGGTTCTGACCCGATTCTGTTTCCCGTTGTGAGTTTGCCTGTTGATTTTGTACTGCGTTACTATCTGTGTATTACTCATTGCCTGTGACCTGACTACTCTCTGCTCGCCCCTCTGGTACCTTGCAGCTATCTCTGTGTGTGACTCATTGGCTACGTCCTGACTATTCTCACTGTCTATGCCCCTTGGTAACTTTGTCTCGCAGTTACTCTGCTAGGAATTCTCTTGCAGCTCCTAGCTCTGTGGAGTTTAGGCCACGCCTCTAGCAGTCACGTGCTTCAGGTCCACATCTATTCGGTTGCTGCCCGCTCCACAGGTAGCTTTGAGCACTGTTCGCTTTACTCAGGACACGCGCACTGGCTCAGTGAGCAAGTTCAGTGCGGTGTCTCTGACATTATAACTGGCCCACCATTTTTTTTTTTTTCTCTCCTCACTTCTACAGCATGGACCCAATGTGTGCTTTATCTGAGCAGGTGAAAAGCTTGACTCAGTTACTGCAGAAGCTTAGTTTGGAACACCAAGCCCTGGCCCAGTCCCAACGGTGGGTTGAGGACTCAGTTCAGGGGGAACTTTCCGCAGGCTTCCAGCAGGTGGGGAATAGAGATCTTATTTTAGTCCCACCTGAATCCCCGGTTAAATTGCCAGATATATTTTCTGGTAACAAGGATGAGTTCAGGGCATTTAAGGAGGGCTGTAAGCTTTTTTTTCCTTTGAGACCCCGCTCCTCTGGGGATGAGAAACAGAGGGTGTGGGTGGTGATGTCCCTGCTTAGGGGGTCCCCACAAGCCTGGTCATTCTCGCTTTCCTCTTCTGCCCCTGAGTGAATGTCTGTGGATGCATTTTTTGAAGCCTTAGGGCTTATTTATGATGAGCCTGATAGAGTGCGGTTGGCTGAGGACAAAGTAATGAGTGTCTGTCAGGGGGAGCACTCGGCCGAATGGTTCTGTACTGAATTCAGACGTTGGGCAGCGGAGATTTCCTGGAGTGATGCCGCCCTTCGGGGGCTGTTCCACAGAGGCCTGTGTGAACGTCTGAAGGATGCTTTGGCACTCCATCCTCCGCCTGACTCCCTGGAGGATGCCATGGTCCAAGTGGTTCGCATGGATCGCAGGCTGCGGGCTAGAGGCATTATGCAACGGGAATTGCCCTTATTCTTCAGTGGAGATGAGACCCAGACTCTTCCTATGGCTATGGAGGTGAGCGCTGTCACCTGTGAGGGAAAGGAAAGAAGACGCCGCCGGGAAAAGCAGTTGTGCTTCTATTATGGGAAATCTGGACATTGGAAGAAGGACTGCCCCTCCTGTCCGTCATCCTCCAAGATGGCGGGAAACGACTAGGTCTGGGTAGTAATCGAGGAGGCTACCCAGACCTTCAGGTACAATTTTCCTCATGTGCAAAAATGGTGCTGCAGGTGGAACTGGAACTTGGTTATGGTCCTGTTCAGACTACTGCTTTTATTGACTGCGGTTCGGCTGTGAACCTGATTGATACCAAGGTTATGACTCTTAATAAGATAGGGACAGTCAGGCTTCATGATGCGGTTAAACTTGTGGCAATTGACTCATCTCCTCTTACCCAAGATGGTATCTGTTGCAGGTCTGAACTTTTTTCTCTAAAAGTGGGTTCCACTCATGTGGAGAAACTAAGTTGTCTGGTGCTAGATAACTTGCCTGCAGGACTGGTACTGGGGATGCCTTGGCTGCAACGCCATAATCCTACCATTGATTGGGTTACAGGGGAAATCACTCAATGGGGATGCAATAATAAATGTGGTAACCGGGGACATCTTGTTAACGCTGTTAAATCCGTGTCTGTGTCGTCTGTCGATCTGGAAGGTATTCCGGAGTACCTGAAAGATTTCGAAGACGTTTTTTCCGAAAGTGAGGCTGAGGCGCTGCCACCACATAGACCCTATGATTGTGCCATTGATTTAGTACCCGGAGCCAAGTTACCTAAGACTCGATTGTTCAATTTGTCTGGGCCTGAGCGCCAAGCCATGAAGGAGTACATAGCTGAGAGTCTCCGCAAAGGTCATATCAGGCCTTCTGTGTCACCTGTGGTAGCAGGGTTCTTCTTTGTGAAGAAAAAAGATGGTGGTTTGCGGCCGTGCCTCGACTTTCTGAACAAGATAACGGTTAGGAACTCTTACCCGCTTCCCCTCATCCCAGACTTATGCAACCAATTAGCTGGGGCCCAATGGTTCTCCAAGTTAGATCTGCGGGGGGCCTACAATCTGATAAGGGTTCGGGAAGGGGACGAGTGGAAAATGGCATTCCTCACATCAGAAGGACTCTTTGAGAACCTGGTAATGCCATTTGGGTTAACTAATGCACCCGCTATTTTCCAAAATTTCATCAATGTTGTGTTTTCTGATCTGATAGGCCATTTTGTTATTATTTATTTGGATGATATTTTGGTGTATTCCCCGGACAGTCAATCTCACTTGCAACATCTAAAGACAGTTCTCCAGAGACTCAGAGAGAACCAATTGTTCGCCAAATTGGAAAAATGTTAGTTTTTTGTACAGGAGCTGTCTTTTTTGGGGTTGATTGTGTCCTGTGAGGGGTTTCGTATGGATCCTAAGAAGGTGCTGGCGATCGCTGACTGGGTTCAGCCTCGAGATCTCAAGGGGCTCTAGCGCTTCTTACGATTTGCGAACTATTACCGGAGATTCATTAAAGGTTTCTCACAAGTGGTGAAACCACTCACGGATCTTACCCAGAAGGGAGCTGATGTAAAAAATTGGTCTGTACTCGCTAAGGAATCCTTCTCAGCGATTAAGAAATGTTTTATGTCTGCCCCGGTGTTGGTGCAACCTGACCCGTCCAAACCATTCATTGTGGAGGTGGATGCTTCTGAAGTGGGGGTGGGGGCTGTGCTGTCCCAGGGTCCAGCCACCCTTACCAATCTCAAACCCTGTGCCTTCTTCCCCAAGAAGTTCTCTTCAGCTGAGAAAAACTATGATGTAGGCAATAGAGAACTTCTTGCGGTCAAGCTGGCGTTTGAGGAATGGAGGCACTTTTTGGAAGGGGCGGCTCACCCTATCACGGTTGTCACGGATCACAAAAATTTGGCATACCTTGAATCTGCTAAGAGGCTTACTCCTAGACAGGCCCGTTGGTCACTTTTTTTTTTCACGATTTCAGTTCTCAATTACTTTTCGACCGGGGTCCAAAAATGTTAAAGCGGATGCCCTGTCCAGAAGTTTTGATCCAGTGTCTCCCCCTGAGCCGCCGTCCTCCATTCTTCCCCCAGGGGTAGTAGTGGCGGGGGTCTCAACTGAGTTGGAACAAGAAATCCTAAGGGCTCAGGCCCTAGCTCCGGCAACCAGGCCAAGCGATAAACTGTTTGTTCCAGATTCATTGCGGCCTAGACTTCTGCAGGAGTTTCATGATTCTAGGCTGAGTGCTCATCCAGGTATCACGGGCACTAGAGAGGCAGTAGCCAGGGGTTTTTGGTGGCCTTCATTAAGGTCCAATGTCAAGGAATTTGTTTCTGCTTGTGACATATGTGCCCGTTCCAAAAGCTCGCATAACCGAACGTCTGGGGAACTCATACCTTTACCGGTTCCTGATAGGCCATGGACTCATCTTTCCATGGATTTTATTACCGGCCTTCCACCTTCCAGGGGCAATACCGTGATCTGGGTGGTGGTGGATAGGTTTTCTAAACAGGCCTATTTCATTCCCTTGGCAGCATTACCTTCAGCAGAAACGTTGTCAAGGTTGTTTGTGCAGCATGTGGTCCGATTGCATGGGGTACCCCTGAATGTTGTGTCTGACAGAGGTGTGCAGTTTGTGGCCAAATTTTGGAGGGCGTTTTGTATGAAATTGGGCATCTCACTCTCCTTCTCGTCGGCATATCACCCGGAGAGTAATGGTCAGACAGAACGCACCAATCAATCCCTGGAACAAATTCTCAGGTGTCTGACCTCCGCCAGACAGGAGGATTGGTGTGATGCGTTACCGTTGGCTGAATTCGCTTTTAACAACCGGGTGAGTCAGTCCACCAACATGTCCCCATTCCTGATTAACTATGGCTTTAATCCGCATTTTGGGGAGTTTTCTCGGGTGGATTCCGGTTGTCCAGGAGCAGAGGGGTCCGTTCAACGGTTAAAAAACCTCTGGGCTGAAGTCCGGCGTAATATCTCTCGAGCCCAGGGGAGATACAAATATTTTGCGGACAAAAAGAGAGCCTCGGGAGACATGTTTCAGGTGGGAGAGAAGGTTTGGCTCTCCACGCGTAACATCAACTTAAAGGTACCATCAGTTAAGTTGGGCCCAAAGTTCATTGGTCTGTACGAAATTATGGAGATAGTCAACCCTGTGGCATATAGGTTGCGTCTCCCCGCCTCCTTAAAAATATCTAATGTGTTCCATAAGTCTCTGTTGAAACCAGCAGGATCTGTCAAAGAGAACTCTGAGACTGTTGTTCCTCCAGTGCTGGTGGAGGGTCAATTGGAGTATGAGGTCGGACATATTGTGGACTCTCTGCGGGTGTGCCGCTCTTTGCAGTACCTGGTCCACTGGAAGGGATATGGACCAGAAGAGCGCTCATGGGTCCTTGCTCGCTCAGTACATGCAGATCGCCTGGTTCAGGCGTTCCATGCGAAGTACCCGGGGAAGCCTGGAGGTCCAGAGGCCCCCCGTTGAGAGGGGGGTACTGTCATGATCCCAGTGCAGGTTTTTGAGCTGCACACCGGGGGTTAATGTCTGGAGCTCTGTGCAGGTTTTGACCTGCACACTTGGGGTTAATGATTGTGGCCTCTTTCTGGTTCTGGGAGAGCTTCGTAAACCCCTGGGTAGCTTCAATCCCTGCCAGTTATACTTTCGCCTTTGGCCTAGTGTGCTGACCCCCGTGTGCCTGTTTGTTGCTATAGCTTGTTTATATGGTTCTGACCCGATTCTGTTTCCCGTTGTGACTTTGCCTGTTGATTTTGTACTGTGTTACTATCTGTGTATGACTCATTGCCTGTGACCTGACTACTCTCTGCTCGCCCCTCTGGTACCTTGCAGCTATCTCTGTGTGTGACTCATTGGCTATGTCCTGACTATTCTCACTGTCTATGCCCCTTGGTAACTTTGTCTCGCAGTTACTCTGCTAGGAATTCTCTTGCAGCTCCTAGCTCTGTGGAGTTTAGGCCACGCCTCTAGCAGTCACGTGCTTCAGGTCCTGCGGCTCTGAAGTACACATCTATTCGGTTGCTGCCCGCTCCACAGGTAGCTTTGAGCACTGTTCGCTTTACTCAGGACACGCGCACTGGCTCAGTGAGCAAGTTCAGTGCGGTGTCTCTGACATTGAGAGACTGCTTTCTCTGTCCCCGGGAGGAAGGATTAGGGAGGCGGAGCTTCTCCTGCAGTCTGGGGTAAGCTTGAGTGAGATGGACTTTCATGGAATGACAGTAGAGTGGGGAGGAGCAGAAAAGGGCACAAAGCAGCAGGGGAATAAAAGGAAAATGCGCAAGAAGGACTGCAGTCTGGCGCCAGCGGGGAACAGCGCGGAGAGCAGCATGCAGGAGAGTGGTGAGCAGTGCGCACAGGTCCCCCCTTCCTCACCAGAGTGTACCAGGGCAGTGACAGACAGTGCTGCACCTGAAGAGAGAGACCGGGACCGCTGTGCTGAGAGTAGCCATGTGCCACTGAGCAAGAGTGCAGAGCTGTGTCACCGAGCCAGAGAGTGCAGAGCTGTGTGCAACCGAGCCAGAGAGTGCAGGGTCATGTGGAGCCAAGCCAGAGAGAGCAGAGTCGTGCGGAGCAGTGCATAACTGTGCATACAGAGCAGTGCCACGCAGACCAGCTTCCGCCGTCGCCCGCCGCCAACAATGGGGACCAGGGAGAGCGGGATGTACAGTGTGTGTAAAGTGACTGCCAGAGAACCGGGTGCTGTGCCCTACATGACCGTGAGTACCGCACATATGCTGCACAAGAGAGACGGTATACCAGACTGACACTTGTGCCATGACTTAGTCAGTAGATAGTTGCTCTGACATTTTTGACCGTACGTTACTTGTGGAAATAATTGAGGAGCCACGTTGGGCTCATACAGGACTGTGGTCCGTGCCTTTAATTAGCCACGTTAATATATGGACAAGGGGCAGTGAAAGGTGCCGGACACCGACCACTGTCACCAGAAGACGGACCAACATCTACAGCATCCTCCAGGAGGAGGAGTAGCTCCCGCCGTTTTCGGCGCTATTGAGTACGCAGCAGAAGCTGTATAGTCAGGACTTCCTGATATACTTTTATATGCAAATTGTCGTGTACTTGTACTGTTACTTTTGTACTGTGCCTTTAATACCGTTTAACGCTTTCAGCTCCCTGCGTGGAGTATTTCCCCTGTAAATAAATCCTGTTAACCCTTGCTCTGTTGCCCGCATACAGTCACTGCATCCCGCATTCCTGCTTGATATCTTACATACCATCCTAAATAAATTTGAGGATTCCACCAAGATGGTGAGCGGCGATGATGCCATAATTAGCGTCACCATCCCGCTTCTCTGTATTCTGAAAAGCTCTCTACTCACTGTAAAAGTGGATGCATTGCAGGCTGAGCACGATGAGATGGAGCAAGGAACCATACAGGGTGATTACACACAACCCAGCCTCATGTCATCCCAATGTGGATTGGTTGACAATGAGGAAGAGGAGGAGGAAGAACAGGGGCTACTTTCATGTGCTATAGACGGTGCTACAAGCACATCTGTCATACCGTCTGTTCAGCGTGGATGGCCTGAGGACAGGGAGGAGGAGGACACCATGGTCAGTCCTCTTGGTGAGGACACGGAAGTCTTGCCTGTTACAAGTCTGCCACGCATGGCTGACTATGTTGCGCTGCCTTTCCCATGACCCTTGCATTGTCAAAATTTTGGGTGACACTCATTACTGGTTGGTGACACTTCAAGACCCACGCTACAAGGAGAACTTTCAATCTCTTCTTCCAGAGGCAGACAGGTGTACTAAAATGGTTCAGTACCTGAGGGCCCTCGTTGCAGAATTATTTAAAAAATTTCAATCTGAAAACGCTGGTGGCAGAGGTCACAGTTCGTTGGAGAAACAATGAGTATAGGTGAGAGAGACAACTCCAATCCAGCAGAGGCAGGGGAACTCTGGCAAAGTTCTGGGAGAGTTTTCTCAGACACTCCCATCGCACTGGCCCTGAGGCGTGGGGTACTTTCACAAGGAATGCAAAGTTTTGGAAGATGCTGAGGGAGTACCTTGCTGACCATACCAATGTCCTCCGTGATTCTTCTGTGCCTTTTAACCCCTTAATGACAGCCAGTACGTCTTTTTACTGACTTGAGATATAAGAGAATATCATCCCCATACAGGTGACAATCCAGCAACTGTCGGCTGTCCACTATAGCTGACAACTTGCTGTATCATAAACAATCAGTGTTGGCACCGTCCATATCTTTTTAACCCCTTAGTTGCTGCTGTCAAGTGACTACATCAAATAAATGGTTAATAGATTGTGGGGGCCTCCACTTTAATCTAATTGACACACCGATATCATGATTGTGTGGTCCTGATGTTTGTCATAGCAATTCATGGCCAAATAGCGGCCTTAGAGTCTCCCGGCTATAGCGGTCAGTTCAGAAGTTAGCGACATTTTTCATTACTGCTATACCACATTGCATTAATTCTTGAAAATCACCTGAAGGGTTAATAAACTACCTGACAGCAGTTTTCAATATGTCAGGTGGTGCTGTTTTTAAAATGGTATCACGTTTGGGGTTTTCCAATATATAGCACCCCCAAAGTCACTTCAGACTTGGATAGGTCCCTCAAAAAAATACATTTTGTAAATTTCCTTGAAAAAATGAAAAATTACTGCTACATTTTTAAACCTCCTAAAAGGCTAACAAAATAAATTAGCATTTTAAAAATGGTGCTGATGTAAAGCAGACATGTGGGAAAGGTTATTTATTAATGTTTTTGTGTGGTATGACTATCTGGATTAAAGGGATAATTATTTAAAGTTTCAAAATTGCAATTTTTTTACATTTTTGTCAAGTTTCTGATATTTTTTATAAACAAACACAAAACATCAATTATCAACCTAAATTTACCATTATCATAACTTATAATTAGAGTTGAGCGACTTTGGCCGGATCGGGTTTCGTGAAACCCGAATGAAACAAAATTTGTCTGATGAAACTGGTCCAACTAGGACAAAAAAAAAGTCGGAGTTTCGTCCAAAACCCGACCCCAATGCAAGTCAATGGGGAATAAAAGTCGGCATTGAGTGGATGAATGTCATCCGCTCAATGCCGACTTTTATTTCCCATTGACATGCATTGGGGTCAGGTTTTGGACGAAACTCCGACTTTTTTTTTGCCCCAGTCGGACCAGTTTCATCAGACTCAAACTTTGTTTCATTCGGGTGTCACGAAACCCGATCCGACCAAAGTCGCTCAACTCTACTTATAATGTGCCATGAAAGAACAATCTCAAAATCAATGGGATTTGTTGAAGCGTTCCAGAGTTATCACCACATAAATTGACATTGATTTAAAAAATTGGCCCCGTCACTAAGTGGATAATTATTGGGTATCCAAGCTGGACACGTGGCATGAACTGACTCTCTACGCCTTGGAGGTGATAGCCTGGCCTGCTGCTAGCGTTCTGTCAGAGCAGGTTATTAATGCCGCTGGTGGAATTATAACTGATTAGCGCATGCGCCTGTCAACTGAAAATGCTGACAGGCTAACTCTTATAAAAATGATCAACAGCTGGATTGGGCCAGACTTCTCAACACCACCGAAAGATAACAGTGAAACCTAACCTCCAATACAGTGTCTTTTTTGGGAGGTGTATTCCCATGCACCTCTTCACATTCACACATAGGTATACACATCCTGATTTTGGCTATTTGGTGTCCTCTTCCTTCTCCTCATCCACCACCACTTGATCACCAGGGTGACCGTGGTCTGTGATGCAACAGCCATGTTAGTGTTTTCAAGGGTGTTTAGGATGGCCGTGAAAAAAATATTTACACAGTAGGTTGATGTGTACCCCCCCAGGGGAAAATGTTTGTCAGCCCATACACTTAGTGTATGGGCATTACAAGGGCAGGAGACCCGCTCCTTTATAATGGGGACTTTTTTTTATGAGGCCCTCCGCCACGTCTCTTTCAAGGGGCATTGGAGTGCCTCCAAATTTTTGTCAGCCCTTGAATTCACTGCATAGGCTAACAGTAAGGCAGTACCAAATAAAAAAAATGGGAACTTTGGTTTCCTGTGGCCATCCAGGATGTTTGTTCCAAGGGTTATTGGGGTGCATGTAACTTTGGGGCAGGGCAGGTCTTTCATTCATTTCATGGACAGACTGTATGGGAGTGAAAAAATATGCATAATCGGAATTTTGGTTTCATGTGGCCATCCAGGACGTCTGTTTTTTGGGTTATTGCGGTGCATCCAAATTTTGAGCAGGTCCTGCATTCACTTCATGGGCAAACTTTGTGGGAGTACAAAATTCGTAATCGTGGGAACTTTGGTTTCATGTGGCCATCCAGGACATTCGTTCAAAGGGTTAATGGGGTGCGTGTAACTTCGTGGCAAGGCAGCCCTTTCATTAAATGCATAGGCAAACACTATGGGAGACCCATTTTCTTATAATGGGAACATTTTTTTCATGAGGCCCTCCTGCACGTCTCGTCAAAGGGGTATTGGGGTGTGTCCTAATTTTTGGCAGCCCAGCCACTCACTGCATAGGCAATAACAGTATAGGAGTTCCACTGTTTAATAATGAGAACAACAAAGCATAGCCAGCTGATGGCCCTTTAAGAAGATTAATGCCACCTGATGCCCCTATAAAAATGGGCTCTGTGACTTTCAGAGTCCTTCCTTCATAAATGAAACAGGATGTGTCTGATGATGTGTCACACACCACATGGCCAGCTAGGGTTGGTAAATGTTACCATGACATTTCCCAGTGAATGCATTTGTATTGGTTGAAAGCAATGCTAAAGCTGAAAAACGCATTAAAAACACTACGTGTGAACATAGCCCAAGTGGTGGAGGTACTTTTTTTTGGGTTCTTTTTTTGCCTTACATACAAATCATTACCCTGGAAAGGTTTCGTTTTTGTATGTTTTTGTGAGCGCCTGTAAAAGTGGCGTAACACTTTGACAACATTGTTCACAGCAGTGACCTAGGAGTCAGAAATGTTTCCAGGGGTCTTCATGATGTTCCCGTGTCATGTGTGCACTGTTCCCATAGATTTCCAACATTTTGATACCCTAGAAAGACCTCCGGGGGGGGGATCACGGCAAAAAAAGCTCGGGTTTCCCATAGACTTACATTGGGCTCGTTGTTCTGTCCGAGTACCCAAGCATTCCAATTTGCTCAACACGAGCACCCAAGCATTTTAGTGCTCGCTCATCTCTAGTCTCTACCCCTTCTTCCCCAGCTTGCTCCCCCAGTCTTTCACTGCTGCTCCTCCTCCCATATGATGCAGAGCAGCAATGTCTAGTGGGAGTTGTAGTCCAGGGTAGTGCCAGAGCGATTCATTAAGGTCTGCTGCAGTGAATGTCTGTTCCGAGACTCGAGCTGCAGGGATTACACACGGGTTTCACTGCAGGGGTCACGCATATTCAGTGGGGAAAATAAGTATTTGGTACACTGACGATTTCCCAAGGTTTCCCACCTACAAAGAATGGAGAGGTCTGTAATTTTTAAAAAAATATTTTTTATTGATTTTTAACATCTATAGTTATACAATAAAATAATGTACACTTAATTTATAAGCTCTCAGATTTACCATATTTTTCAGACTATAAGAGGCACCGGACTGTAAGCACCACGCCCGAGTCCTGCTCTGACATGCAGGATCCCCAGCGTGTCTTTTCACTCACCCCTGCTGCGGTCAGTTCTTCCCTTCTCCATGCTCTGCATGCTTCCAGCTGGTCCTCTAGCCATGTCCTTAGGGCACGTGTCCGTGCACTCCCACCCTCTTAAAGGGTCAGCGCATGCACTTGCTATTTCTTCCCCTGGCAATAGCTGTGGGACATTAAGTATATATTGCGTCCTTCCCAAAGGGGAGGTGCCTGAGCAACCTTCCTGTTTTGCAGTCTAAGTTGTGTTAGGTTGCATACCAGTCCCCGCTGCACTCAACTGCAGGCCCTGCCTGCTGCACTCTGATGCAGGCCCTGCCTGCTGCACTCTGATACAAACACTACCTGCTGTACTCTGATACAAACCCTGTTTGCTGAACTCAGATGGGAACTGCCAGCTGCTTCTTCCAGTCTGTCCTCTGGGTCCAGCTGCTGCGCGTCCGTTTTGTCTGTCCTGGAGTGGCACCTGTCGTTCATCGTGAGCCAAGTCTAACCTCACTATTCTGACTCCTGATGATTGCAAGTCCAAATTGTTCTAACTATCAGCTTCTTAGATAATTGTATAACTCGTACTCACAAAACCAGACGTCCTCAGATAGTTTTAACTCCACTGGCAATGCAACTGTAGAAAGACCAGGAGAAACGATGCTGATTTCGTCCAAAATCTTGTATTAGTTTACAATGGACAGTAGGTAAAAAGGGGTAATTTGTACAGGGGAGTACACATGCGTCTTGAGTAATGGCTGCTGTTGGCTAAACTGAAGAAGGGAGGAGGAACCTAATACAGAGCTCAACTACAGGAGGGACATAGGGACAATTTTCACACAGCCTAATTCTGCCTAGCAACAACAGGGAATTTTGCTGATTGGAGGAAGAACAAACAAAGAGAAATATGCATTACAGGTTGTTCCCATTCGTCGGACACAACACTCTCCGTCTGAAATCGTTAGATTTCATAAGTCCTTGTGCGAGATAAGGAGAATCTGTCCCTCGACATCGTGAAACCTGCAATGAGAGGAAAAAAGAAAAACAATGCAACACAATGCAGAAATCAAGTCCATACTTGTAATAAAAATGTAGAGCTTGAATAAAAAATGAAAAATGAGTCCAATAGAAACCCATCTTCGGATTGGGGAAGCCGCAACATGCCAACTCTTCCACCAACCCAACAGTAAAAGTTCCAGTCCATAAGGGGAAGTTAAAGTTCAGTTGGGTTCCGATAATCCTGTGTCCTAGCACAGCAGTAGCATGCGAAGGTATGCTCCCCGCCGTGGCAAAGTCCAGTGAATAAGATACATTCATGTGACTCCTGTTCGAAGGAGCCAGCAAACTGAAGCACTTGGAGAGGTTCCTGCAGCTGTAGTCTTCATAGATGCATCGTAAGAAACGTAGACTTGTCTCTTGATGATGGTTGAAAGGACTTGGGGTTGCTGTATGGCCTTTAGGGACTTCTTCCCCGTCTCCCACCTTTGCTGTCTCTGAGATGGTAACATAGTGTTCCTGTTGATGCCCCGAGTAGCGAGCTGTCTCAGTGATGCCCTGCCTTGAACTGCAATGGGTGTTTTGAACCCCAGAGGACTGTAGATGCTGTTTTGAACAGGCGAGGCTCCTCGTTCGATAGGAAGTTCAACACAGGGTGATGCTTGGGAAGTGAACGTGCCTTGTTCGACATCCGGCAGTATGCTGAAGCTGCATTGTGTGGGGCAAACGCTAGCACCATCGTTAAGAGGAAGGCTGTTCAGAGAGGGGCTCTCACTCTGAGCACTGAAGTCTAGCATGGATTCGGCTTGACCAGGTATGTGATGGAGATAGGCGTCAAAGGTTGAGAACTCAGCAGATACTTGCTGTGAATCCTTTGGCAACTCAGTCTCTGTGGGAAGGGAAGGTGAGGGAGCTACCCAGCTGTTATAGTTGATATTGGTGGGTTTGATGCTCGTGACCCTGATGATCACCTTGTCTTCCTCTGTTGGTGGTGAGTTGTCCTTTGTTGTAGAACCGAGTGTTGTTCTCTCAAGGTTGTAGTCTCGAAGATAACGCAGACTTGAATTGTCAGATGGTTGTTGCTGACATTTAGTGTCATTTGATTTCTCCTTCATCCAGTAATGGCCTGGGTCTGGCAGGGGGGACAAGTCATGGTGATCTGACATGATAAGCGTTTTGTAAGAGGAGATGTTGCTAGGATCCTGTGTCTGGTCGCTACAGACATTGCCGATAACCCAGCCTAGCTCGAGGCGCTGAGCATACGGTTCATTGAGTAGTCCGTGGATTTGTTGACGCATCTTGTGCAGTCATACAATGTCTCTGCCGAGGAATTAGGATGTCTGCCTTGTCATCCAGGGGTGGCATCTCTTTGGCTATCATTCTGAGGTGAGGATGCTGAAGAGCGACTTCTGGCGTTGGGATTTCCTCCCTGTTGAATGGAATTTGGTTACACTCAACAAGCGTGGGTAGTGGTATCTCCATGGCATCCTTCACAAGAGAAGTTATTATGAGGCCACTGGCCCTTCTTCCAGAGGTTTTTATAACGCCGCTGCAGGTGCCCAAAGTGTAAGGATAGACGTCTCCTTTTAAGTCGAACAAGTCGAAGAGTTCTGACCTGGCCAGTGATTTGTTGCTCTGGTCGTCCAGACTAACGTACACCTTGACTGCCTTCTCTGGATGACCCTTCACGCAGGACTTGTCTCGAAGACCTTCTCCGCAGACTTCGGTGCATGAGGAAGATACCGCAACTTGGCTTGTCGCTTGGTCTGAACTCTCCCCGCCATGGCTTGTGGTGGGAGGTGTAGACGCAGAGTCGTGCTGTGATGGATGGAGTGCTTGTACATGGTCTTCGCTGTCGCACTCTAGACACTTGATGGCGATGACAGAGTCCTTCTCAAGATGTTCAGTAGAGGCGCAGCACCTGAAGCATACTCCAAACTTCTTCAAGAGCGCCTTTCGTTCTTGAAGGGGTTTCTTCCTGAAGCTGATACACTTCTTTGGGGGATGTGGCAGTTTGTGAATTGGACACTGGCAGTTCGGATTTTCAACCTTCTTACCTTCACTGCCTTTGTCTGGCGCTGATGTCAGTGTAGGCAGAACTTCTGTCTTTTTTGCAGACACCGGACCACTGCGGTTGCTGTCATGAGAGCACGAACTCTTGTACTTAGGGAATGGTGCAAAGCCGCTAGGTTCTTCATAGCAGAAGCTGGGGTCAGTTTTGCACTTTGCAATTACTTTGATGAAGTCACAGAAGAAGGAAAATGGAGGAAAAGAGACTTGATTGGCTTTTTTGTACTTTGACCCAATAGTTCCCCACTTCTCTTGTATATTGTATGGCAGCTTAGAAACTATCGCGTTAACGCCCCGAGCGGTATCCAGATAGCTGAGACCAGGTAGGTGCGTGTCTGCCTTGACTAACAGGAGCTCTAGGAGTAGGTCACTGAGCTCTAGGAATTTTGAACTCTTCTTGCCAGATATTTTGGGGAAATCCTGCAGACACTTAAACAGTGCATTCTCTATGGCTTCAGGACTGCCGAAGCTATGTTCCAGTCTTTCCCATGAAGCCATGAGTCCAGCTGCTGAATTACTGATGTGGACGGATCTGAGCCTCTTGACCCGCTCCGTGGATTGAGGTCCGAGCCACCTGATTAGCAGATCCAGCTCTTCAGCAGCAGTGATGCCAAGGTCACTAATTGTGGCTTTAAAGGTATATTTCCAACCTCTGTAATTCTCAGGCTGGTCGTCGAATCTTGTGAGACCGGTGTTGGTGAGTTCTGGGCGTATGATGAGCCTCGCAAAATCGGCCATGTCTGTTCTTTCTGACTTTGGAGAAACATTTGCTGGCTGAGTGATGCTGTTAGCGTGGGTATTATCTTCTTGGTTCAAGAACATGGGAAGATATGGAGTGGCGTAGGCGTTTAGACCAGCAACCTATTTGTGACATATGGTCTCTGTTGTATGCGGGACTGGAACCACATAGTTATCAGGGGCATAGTGCCTTAACAGCATGTTAGGTTGCATGTAGACGTTGGTGTATGGCATTTGGTGAGATGTAGGGTCAGGCAGCGTATTGACACATGAAGGAGGTTCAGGTTTGAATGTTTGTGGTCCATTGGACTGACCTTGAAAGCTGGAAGCTGCAGGCGGATCAATGTCCTGATGCTCTAGAGAGGTCGGTGCTGACGGGAAGGTTGTTGATGTTCAGGGTTTCGCTGGTTTGGCTCAGCACGTAATTTCTCGTGCGCTTAAGTGGGTCTTCTGTGTCGAGTTTGTATGAATTGAGGCTGCCTCCTTGGCTCCCACCTAGAGCCTGCTCGAAGACCTTTAGCTTTACCACGGCTGCTGCATGTTCATATTCCTTCTGCAGGACTTCTATTTCCGCCTTCTCGCGTGCGGATTCGGCTTCCATCTCTGCTTTCTGGCGTGCGGATTCAACTTCCATCTCTGCTTTCTGGCGTGCGGATTCAGCTTCCATCTCTGCTTTCTTGCGTGCAGATTCAGCTTCCATCTCTGCTTTCTTTTGGGTGAAAATGGCTTTCACTTTCGTAGATTCTGCTTCGGCACGCGCTCTTATGAGTTGTTCACTGAGGGTTGAGTACCTTGATGAGCTTGACTTGATTGAGTGTTTTGAGCTCCTAGCAGACCTGGATCTGTGCGATGTCACTGCTGACATTTGTGGGATTTTTGCTTCTGTTTTGTTCACAATGCCGCGCACAGTGCTATCTCGTTCGGCATTGAGCTGTTGGAATTCGCATTCTTTTAGCGATTCTGGCATATTTTATTTCCGTAGCGTTGAGATGTATTTTTTACAAGTGTCTTTATAAGCCTGGTATGCAGAGTACAATTGTTCAATGGCTCCCTCTGGTGGTAACTCATGAGAGGCATACTGGGAGATGCTGTTAATGTGACTCTGCAGTCTTTGCCATAGGATGGATATATTACAAGAAAGTTCATGTTTAATGATTTCAAGGTTCTCTATAGCTTTCAGTGACGGCTGAGGCTACTTTCACATTTCCGTTTTGAAGCATCAGGCGCGATGCGGCGAATAATGGAAAAGCCGGATCCGGCGCCTGCTGCCACCGGATCTGGCTTTTTTCCCATAGACTTACATTATCGCCGCATTGTGCCTGATGGCCATGCGGCGTGTCCGGCTTTAGCCGGAAACGGCAAAAAATGCCTGTCTGGCGTCTGCAAAAAAACGTTCCATGCAACGTTTTTTTGACAGCGCCGGACCGCTTTTTTGCAGAGCGCATGCGCGAAGACTCTCTTTCCCTCTCCCTCTCCTGCACCGTATCCGGCAAAAACAGATGATCCGGCGGGCTGCGGCTCCTACCGGATCAGGTTTATAATAATAATAATAAATTTTATTTTTATAGCACCGACATATTCCGCAGCACTTTACATTTCAGAGGGGATTTGTACAGACAATAGACATTACAACATAACAATAATCACATAGATCATAACAGATACCAAGAGGAATGAGGGCCCTGCTCGCAAGCTTACAGTCTATGAGGAAAAAGGTAGACACGAAAGGTGGGTGGTAACAGTTGCCCTGATTGTATGGACCAGTCATAATGTTAAGTGTGTAACAGTACAAACACAGAGGGCTAATGGATGCATAAAGCATGTGGGAACATGATGCGGGGAACCTGGTTATGGTAAAACTTTTGGCTGTGCCACACAGGGATAGATTAGGTTAATGTGTTGAGGCGATATCCCAGTCTGAATAAATGAGTTTTCAGGGCACGCTTAAAATTGTGGGGATTGGGGACTAATCGTATTGACCTGGGAAGTGCATTCTAAAGAATTGGCGCAGCACGTGTAAAGTCTTGGAGACGGGAGTGGGAGGTTCTGACTATTGAGGATGCTAACCTCAGGTCATCAGCAGAACGGAGGGCGCGGGTAGAGTGGTATACTGAAACAAGGGAGGAAATGTAGGGTGGTGCTGAGCTATGGAGGGCTTTGTGGGTGAGGGCAAGGTTTGACAACTTTTCGCCGCAGCCCGCCAGATTTAAAATCCGGAAATGTGAAAGTAGCCTTAGCAGAGTGCCTGTGGCTGTTAGTGGCTGAGTCCTCATATACAGATATTGCACTTTCCTTCAGCCATTGCAACTCACAGACAGATGAGATCTGGGTAATATGAGCTGCAAAAAGCTACAGTCTCTGCAGTGAAGGGTGGGGGCTGTTCTGCTCCTGGTTGTCAAGGAGACCATACAAAGTTGCAACAAGCCTGAGCTGGAGAGCACAGAATGACACAAGTCTATGTAAACTGCAGCTTCTCAATAGCTTATAGATGATCCTTTCTCTGATTACAGACTGTGAACTGTTCTTAGTAACAGGATAAATCCTTCACTGTGCAGCTTTCTGAAGTGAAGAGCACAGAATGTCTGCAGTCCCATGTAAGCTGCTGTTGTTGTGGCTTTACATTAGCCTTATGTTAGACATCCTCTTCTTGGATTACAGCTGTATACTATTCCTGGTCACAGCTATCCCTTTTTATCATTCTAACTCCTCATGATGACTGCGATTCCCAAGTGTTCTAACTATCAGCTTCTTAGATAATTGTATAACTCGTACTCACAAAACCAGACGTCCTCAGATAGTTTTAACTCCACTGGCAATGCAACTGTAGAAAGACCAGGAGAAACAATGCTGATTTCTTCCAAAATCTTGTATTAGTTTACAATGGACAGTAGGTAAAAAGGGGTAATTTGTACAGGGGAGTACACATGCGTCTTGAGTAATGGCTGCTGTAGGCTAAACTGAAGAAGAAGGGAGGAGCAACCTAATACAGAGCTCAACTACAGGAGGGACATAGGGACAATTTTCACACAGTCTAATTCTACCTAGCAACAACAGGGAATTTTGCTGATTGGAGGAAGAACAAACAAAGAGAAATATGCATTACAGGTTGTTCCCCTTCGTGGGACACAACACTCACCATCAGATTCTCTAGTGAACAGTCAGGTGTTCGCTTAATCACGCCTCTCCAGGCTCTCCACGGTCCGTGGCACAGTTCCTCAAACCACGTTCGTGACAGTTTGCTCAGGCTATGGATCCTGCTGGACCCCGCATCCTGCCTGTTCGGACCATGTACCAGGAGTTTTGCCGACAGAAAGACACACAGCAAGAGCTGTCCATACAGTTGCAGGTTTAACCACTAAGTTGGAGTCTTAAACATTCCTCCAGGGTTTCAGCATGTTGAAGCAACTGTGTCTTCTCTAGAGACTTCCCAGACAGTTTGCTTAGTTCGAGATCCAGGACTCGCAGCTCCACCACATTCTGATGGCAATCCAAAGCTCTGCCATGGGTTTATCAATCATTGCCAGCTACATTTTGAACTCCTTCCACATCACTTTCCATTTGACTGAGCAAAATGTCGCACCTTGGAGGCGAGGCCCTGGCGTAGTGGAACCCATTATGGGAGAGAGCTGATCCTATCATCTCCAATTTGCCTGCATTCTTGGAATCTTTTTGCAAAGGGTTCGATGATCCCGGGTGAGCCACCTCAGCAGCTTTAGCTCTTCTCTGTTTACGTCAGTCCAATTCATCTTGTGATGTGAGACTATGGTAGATCTCCTGGAGTGGACCCGCTGGACCGTGGCAACGAACCTCCCACGGGCGAGCTGGCCAGGTGGACCACCCCCTATACAGGGAGTGTTTGGGGCAGGCCCGCGGGTAACTATCGCCACGGCAGCTGGTACCCAGAGAAAATACAGGAGGGCCGACAAGAGACCGGAGATGCAGGAGGAGGACCTCCTCTGGAACAGGAACACGGTTGGCTGGCAGATTGGGAGCACGGCCGAGACGGAGGGAAGAGGGCACCAACTAGACAACACAGCCAGGGGACCAGGACAGACCGGAATGCGACCTCGACCTCCAGAGCCTAGGAGAGAGGACAGAGGTAAGATGGGAAAACTAGCGGCAGGAAGGAGGCAGGGGTGCGCACAGGGACAGGGGCCAGAATCACTTAGCAGAGCATCAGTGATAATCAGGCACCGCCAGCAGGAAGAGGCGGCCTGATATAGGGGGTAGTAGCAGGGACTTCCGGGTCATGGCCCCTCCCAGAGCTAGGAGGGGAGAGCGCGCGGCCTCAGGAGGGATAGGGAGCGCACGTGCGCCTGACGACAGTGTGCACGTGCCTCTGCTGAGGAGCAGAAAGCTGGCCTGGGGTGCGCGCCCGACGAGGCACAGGACACCGGGTCAGTGAGACGGGGGAAGGAGGACCGCCGATAGGACCCGGGAGCCGGGACCGCGGTGTGGAGACCGCCCGAGAGTGCGGCAGAGGAACAGGTACTGGCGGGGGCCGCGGCGGCAGCAGCGTGACACATCTGTTGGGCAATATGCTGTACGCTTTCACACCCTGGTGTCCGAACTTGGATGGAATAGCGAGGCTTTGATGGCAACATTCTGGGAGGGGCTTTCCGTAGATATTAAAGATGAGCTAGCTGGTTGAGACCTACCAACTATCCTCAAAGTCCTGATCTCCCTCGCCATCCGTATAGACCTCCACTCCCGTGAGCATGTTAGTGAGGTGGCATGTGAAAAAGAACCGTGGTGCCTGGCTCCATCTTTTCAAGGACCGCCTGTTCCTTCACTCTCCCTTGTCGAGGACTAATCTGAACCCATGGAGATCACCCACCTTGCCTTGCTAGACAGTGATTGAGGGATCGTCACGCTAAAGGCCAGTTCCTGTATTGTGGAGTTATGGGTCACTCCATTTGAGTCTGCCCTGTGAGATCGGAGGAGCTCCGGTATCTATGGGTGGTAGGAGAGGTCTCCCTAGATGGAAAGGACATATCCTTGACCCTTACTGTGGCCATGACATCCAGTGAATCCCAGTTTGTTGAGTCGGCATATTTGTATTCCGGGTTAGCCAGAAATTTTATCCTCCAGGACGTAGTGGATCAGTTCCAAATCCCTGTTCACCCGCTCAAGAGCCCTCTGGCAAAAACATCTGTTGATGGGAGAACTCTTTGGGAGACGGTTCGTCTGGCTACTGAGCCACTTGAGGTCCGTATTGGGATGCTTCATACTCAGAAAATTGCCTTCTATGTTCTTTCCCATGTGTCACAAGCACAAACCTGTGTTGGACTAGACATCTGGAGAGGTGCTTCGCTGGGGACATGCCTGTCATGAGAAGTGTCTGTCTCCAGTACGTCCAGTTATGGCCCCTTGTCCGGCATCGCTGCCCTGCACCTTCTGCCTATTGGTCCTTTGCCGATGTTTTCGACAAGGAAGCAGAGACGTTGCCGCCCCACAGGCTGTATGACTCCTCTATTGAATTGATTCCCAGATTTACACCCCCTAGAGGCTGAATTTACCCTCTGTCCCCAGCTGAGACTCAAGCTATGTTGGACTTCATTCAGGAAAATTTGGCCATGGGGTTCATTCAGAAATTATCTCCTGCTGAGTCTGGGTTTTTCTTCCTTAAGAAGGATGGATCACTCTGACCCTGTATTGACTATCAAGGTCTCAACCAGATCACGGTGAAGAATAAATACCCTATCCCATTGATTTCTGAGTTGTTCAACCAATTAAGAGGTGCCAGGATCTTCAACAAATTAGACTTAAGAGGTGCTTACAGTTTAATCCACATTCGCCGGGGAGATGAATGGAAGACTGTATTTAGCACCATGGACGGACATTATGAGTACCGAGTGATGCCCTTGTGCTCTCTTAAATGGTCCTTCTCGACATCTCCTGTTCTGCATTGCCCGGAATTGAACAAACAGTTCTTCCTAGAGGTGAACCCATCCTCGTTAGGGGTCAGAGCTGGGAGCTGTGCTCACCCAGAAGTCCTCCTTAAGTTGCCGTGTGTCCTGCGGTTTCTTCTCTATGACCTTCTCCACTCCTGAGCATAACTACTCTATCGTGGATCGAGAGTTACTCACCACTAAGATGGTTCTGGAGGAGTGGTGATATCTGCTGGAGGGCACAGTATATCCACTGGTCATCTACATGGACCATAAGAACCTGGTGTATCTCCAGTCTGGCCAGAGACTTAGTCCATGCCAAGCTAGGTTTTTTTTGTTTTTTGCCCGCTTTAACTTTCTTTTACATTTCAGGTCTGGTGCCATCTCTTGCTCTTTTCTGTCCGAGGATCAAGTGGAGGATCCACAAATTATCACTGAACCATCTTAGATGGTCACTGTTGCTCCAGTCAGTCTGTCACAAATTTCTCCAGGGAAGACCCTTTTGGTTGAATCTGAAAAGGAGCGAGTTTTGTCTTGGGGCCACTCTTCCCAGGTGGCTGGTCACACCGGAAAAAGGAAAACTCTACAGTTGATTTCTCGCCACTACTGGTGGCCGTCCATGAGGAGAGAGAGCTATGCTTATGTGGCTGCTTGTCCGATTTGTGCCTGCAATAAAGTCCCCAGATGACTTCCTGCCGGTTCTCTCCTGTCTTTACCCATACCATCTGGTCTATGGCAGCACATAACTATAGACTTCATTATCCGAGGGTTGCACAGTCATCAGGGTAGTTGTGGATCGCTTCGCCAAAATGGCGCACTTTATCCCGTTGTCTGCTCTTCTGTCTGTTCCTGAACTGGTTGACAGCTTCAATAAACATATTTTCCACCTGCACGGATTTCCTCGTCACATTGTGTCCGATCGAGGTTTGCAGTTTACTTCCAGACTTTGGCGAGCTCTCTGTAAACATTGGGATATCGCATTGGATTTCTCTTCTTCATATAACCCCATTCCAATGGACAAGTGGAGTGTCAACCAGGTCCTGGGCAATTATCTGCGACACTTCGTCAATGCCCACCATAATGATTGGGTGAAATTGCTTTCTGGGCTACGTTCTCGTATAACAATCACATTGGTGAAGCCTCGGGAGAATCTCCTTTCCATATTGTGTTCGGTCGGCAACCCAAGGTTCCCCTCCCTGTGATAGCTCCTTCTGATGTCCCTGCGGCAGACTCTCCAAGGATTTTGTGAAGTTGTGGGAGGACGCCAAAGCCACTTTATAAGCATCCTCCACCCGTATGAAGAGACATGCAGACAAAAGGTGTCTGGATCCTCCGTGCTTCCGTCCTGGTGACAAGGTATGGCTTTTGTCCAGGTACGTCCAGCTGAAGGTTCCCTTTTACAAGTTGGGTCCTTGTTTTATTGGGCCTTTCGAAGCTGCTTCCTTCTTTATGGATTTCAAATTCCTTCCATATATCTCTACTGATGCTGGTCATCCTGAGTCCCTTGTTCAAGGATCCCAGTACCACGCCCATGCCAATTGTATCGGATGATGTTTTTGAAGTGGAGAACATCTTGGCCATGACGAAGGGCAAGACCTTTGTTGACTGGAAGGGATTTGGTCCCTAAGAGAGATCCTGGGAGCCAAAGGAGAACATTCACGCTCCGATTCTCTGGAAATTCCTTGATGACCTGAAGAGGAGGGGGCGTAAAGGGGGTACTGTTAGCACCACGTTGGATTCCTGCTCTGACAGGCAGGGTCTCCAGCATGTCTCTTCACTCACCCGTGCTGCAGTCAGTTCTTCCCTTCACCATGCTCTGCATGCGTCCAGTCGGTCCTCTAACCATGTCCTTAGGGCATGCGTGCGTGCACTCCTGCCCTCTTACATGCACTACCCTATGATGCAGACCCTGCCTGCTGCACTCTGATGCAGACCCTGCCAGCCGCTCCTTCCAGTCTGTCCCCTGAGTCCAGCTGTTGCACGTCCGTTGGTCTGTCCTGGAGTGGCATCTGGCGTACATCGGGAGCCAAGTCTAACCTCACCATCAGAGGCTCTAGTGAACAATCAGGTGTTCACTTAGTCACACCCCTCCAAGCTCTCCACAGTCCGTGGCACAATGGTTCCACAAACCACGCAGCTAGGTTTTAGAGAAGGAAACTAAAAAAAAAATTGAAGCAAAAAGTGTGATCAATTCTGTACTTAGTATCCCCTATCCTGGTATATATGGCCCCTTCATTCCTATCCTGGTATGCATGATGCATGGCCCCTTATCCCTATCCTGATATATATGGCCCCCTCGTTCCCATCCTGGTATGCATGGCCCCCTCCTCCCCATCCTTGTATGCATGGCCCCCCTCATCCTGGTGTACATAGCCCCCTCATCCCTATCCTGGTATGCAGGGTCCCATCCTTATCCTTGTATGATTGGCCCCCATCCTGGTATGCATGGCCCATGCATCCCTAACCTAGTATGCATGGTCCCCTGATCCTGTTGTGCATGGCCCCCTCATCCCTATTCTGGTATTCCGGCACCCCCATCTCTGGCCTTATCCTGGCCCAATCTCCATCCTGGTATGTATGACCTCATCAGAAAAACATTTTTAAAAAAACATAAACCATTATACTTAAATTCCTGCGCTCCCTCGCAGCGTCTTGTTCCGATACCATCAGCTGCTTTATGCTTGTAAGCAGTGCATGGCAGTGACATCATGCACTCCTTACAAGCTGAGGACAGCTGCCGGAATACTCACTGCTCTGCATGCCAGGAATATGTGGGTGGAGAGCAGTGAATATTCATTGCTCTTTAGTAGTGAGCACAGTGGCAGCCACAGTTTCTAGGCTTTCACATGTGCTGCTACTGAAGAAAAGATTTAGCCTCGGAGGACGTTAACGTACGTTATAGCGCAAGGAGAAACAAAGCTAGTAATTTTATAGATTTTACTCCAAAAGGTAGGCAGTGTTTACAAAAGATATTACAAAATGAGACAATTGAAATATGTACAAACGATTGCAAAATAACAGGGATTAAAAGGAGAAAAACACTTACAGTTGCTTAAGTCATTTCATAGCAGACCATGCGGTGCGGGGGAGGGGCGATACATCACAGTGCATCACAGAGCCTCTCTGTATCAGGGTTCCAGGGCAAAGACGCCTGCAAAATAAGCTCCCACTATCTTATACCCCCGGTCATGACATCACTGAGTGGGGCGGAGCTATGGACGCACTCCCCTTTCGGAAATGCCTAATAAACTCAAAAGTATCATTTCTTGGGTAGGGAACCTCGTATAGCGACAAACAAAGTATCATCTTACTCGGCATTTTGTTGGCGTTTATTTAAGGCCAAAGGTGAAGTGCCTGTATGAATCAGTTAAGTAGGAATCAATTTCTTGGATTCCGATTAAGCTGGAGTCTGGAAAACTACAGGGTGGGTAGCTGTATCGGAGCACATTCCAAATATGTAACTTTCACTCATATAACAGCAACTGGGGTCACAATATGCCCTAATATTTAGATCTTAAATCTACTCTTAGACAAAAGAGCACGTTTCCCCAACTGCCTTCAGCTAGCTTAGGGCCATAAACTATTATCACATTACACAGAATGTGGAGCTAGAAGGAGCTGGGAGGGAAGGGGGTCAAAAAGCTCACAGCGTGTGTCTTGCACAGACCTAATTGATGTAGCAGAGCTCAGTTTGTGTGTGAGACAATGAAAAGTTCTAGAAGGGTACTTTGAATGTGAGCATATATTTATAGTATCATTACAGTAGGCTCACTGCTGGAGCCCAACTCAAAGCGAGGGATACTGCCAGCTGATATACTCTTCCATCAGCTGGCAGTAAGGGGTTAAAGGCCAAGATTACTCTATGCATGATTCTAAACTGTGTGTCCTCTGAACCTCACTCAAAATGTTCGTATGTAATGCCTTCCACCCTACTAAGCTTTTCCCAATTTCCTTTCCCTCTATTTGTCTATCCAATGACCTAAATATGTGTACTGCTTTTAATTTCCCCAGCATTTGAGTCCTCTGTATAAAGTAGATATACTGTGTGTGCCTGCTCGATCTAATAATAGAGTATCCATTGCACTTCTTTCCATTTCTTCCCTTACATTTATCAGATTTGCCATAATCATTCCTCTGATTTGTTTCAGTTGTAGAAATTGTTGCTTACTTAATGTAAATGTTGACACAATATCTTCTCTAGTCAACCACCTACTCTTCCTCATGCAATAAATTAGCTATTCTAAGTTTCCTTCTCAGCTTCCATTCCGGGAATAATTTGTTCTCCCCTAATTGCTATAACTCTGGACTCCCCCACAAGGACAAATCCATGAGGTCTGTAATTTTTATCGTAGGTACATTTCAACTATGAGAGACAGAATAAAAAAATCCAGAAAATCACATTGTATGATTTTTACATAATTAATTTGCATTTTATTGCATTAAATAAGTATTTGATACAATAGAAAAACAGAACTTAATATTTGGTACAGAAACCTTTGCTGCAATTACAGAGGGCAATTACAGAAACTTCTTCATTCTTTGTAGGTGAGAAAACTTGCAAAATTGTCTATTCCATTATATTTTCAATCCTAAGGAATTCTGATTTCTGCACAGTCTCTCCTGAAATGGGAGCACTAATACTTTCTCTACTCTTCTGGTCAGGACTCAAAGTGGCTCCAATGGTCCACCATAAATGAGGGCAACTCAGTTTAGTATTGGACATAAGTCTTTGTTGCGTATGTAACATGATTTTTGGATTCTATACCTATTTGTTTGCAGTTTTTAACTTCGTATGATTTGTGTTTGGATTAGCCTGCCTCACTTATGTGAGTCTGCTGTCACTCTCGGACGTGAATATAAGCATGTAAGTACAAAGGGATGGAAAAAAGAGAGGAAGGCCCTAACGTTCGAGAGCGGGGGATGGGACACCTCCTGACACCAACCTGTGCCTGTCCCTAAGCTTCTCTAGCGCCCTATGTGGGTCCTTCCCCCCTCCCCACCACCATCATATGCTTAGTTCCTTCTGACTGTCATCTCTACTAACTCAGGCTAGTGCACTGGCCGGCAAGGATGCTAGCCTTGCCACTGCAAATGTTATAACACGGGGGGGACACAAACAAGGGACAGACAAAAAGGATACTACTCCGCTTAGAATCTGCTGCGCTAAGCACCAGGGTAGCAGAGTAAACAGCACCAGGATAACGGAATTCCAACAGCAGCAATACCATAGGTACAGACAAGCTCCACACACCGAGCTTGTCTGCCTAGAAGAAAACTCTATAACCAATGATCAGCTGATTGTTCATGTAACTATTTAAAGGGAGTTGGGAGTGGTTACCAACCAACATCAGCTGACGAGCCTAAAATAAACTGCCAGCAAGAGACATTATCTCTTGCTGGACCAGAGGAAAAAAAACATTTAAATACTAGCAGACCCAGAGCTGCCAGAAATCACTTAAGAATTTGGGGCATCTCCAACTCCCAGGCAGCCTTTAAAATAAGGTTTCTATTGTCTCTTCCAAATGCCTGAAATCTAAACTTACTAGCTGTTTGGTGATGTGCGGTGGGAAGAAGAATAGTCAAGTAGCTGGGTCACAACCGGGAGGGCAGAGAAAATACAAGATCAGAAGACACAAGAGTAGCCACTAAGTGGGCCAGGGTCACAATAGGAAACAAATACACCAGCCGCAAGCTGAGCACAGAGGACTGAACCAGAGGAGAACAACGCTGTATCTAGCTGCTTCCAGCAATATGCGTCGAGCTTTAGTGGGGTGTGATGCTTTCAAATTGCCTGAAGTAAAGAGTAGATTACTTTGTGTGGACAGCAAATACACCCATGCTGTCAGACTGGATGGTTCTACATGTCCCAGGCACCTTAATCTTAGTGGCTAGACAGAGCCTGCACTGACCATAGCTTTTGGTTCTGACGTCTCCTACATCACCTGCGCCAGCTCCTGCGTGAATAAGATGGTGCCTGATGACAGAAGCAGACGTCGAAGGAGCAAGTCCCAGAGAAAATGGGACACACCATTTGCAGAAGCCCTAGTATGACAAAATGTCAGAACAGCAAAACAATTGAAATTATTATTATTTATATAGCACCATTGGTTCCATGGAGCTGTACATGAGAAGGGGTCACATACAAATTACAGATATTACTTACAGGAAACAAACTTACAACTTATAACAATCAGTAGATTTGGTTTCCAGTACGATCTCTATGCTGATGACACCCAATTATACGCTTCTTCTCCTGACATCACGCCAGCCTTTCTAGAAAACACCGGCGATTGTCTAAACGCTGTGTCTAACATCATGTCCTCACTATATCTGAAACTGAACCTGTCAAAGACTGAACTCCTTGTGTTTCCTCCCTCTACTAATGTACCTATACCCAACATTGCCATTTCTGTGTGTGGTTCCACTATTACTCCCTAGCAACATGCCCGCTGTCTTGGGCTCATACTTGACTCCGAGCTTTCCTTTGCCCCCCACATTCGATCACTGGCTCGCTCTTGTCATCTGCACCTCAAAAGCATTTCTAGAATTCGACCTTTTCTTACTTTTGACTCTGCAAAAACTCTTACTGTTTCTCTTATTCATTCTCGTCTCGACTATTGTAACTCTCTTCTAATCGGTCTCCCTCTTCCCAAACTCTCCCCTCTCCAATCTGTCTTGAATGCTGCAGCCAGGATCATATTCCTCACCAATCGTTACACCGATGCCCCTACCTTGTGCCAGTCATTACACTGGCTACCCATCCACTCCAGAATTCAGTATAAACTTATTACCCTCACCCACAAAGCGCTCCATGGCTCGGCACCACCCTAAATCTCCTCCCTTGTTTCAGTATACCACTCTACCTGCGCCCTCCGCTCTGCTGATGACCTGAGATTAGCATCCTCAATAATCAGAACCTCCCACTCTCGTCTCCAAGACTATACACATGCTGCGCAAATTCTTTGGAATGCACTTCCCAGGTCAATACGATTAGTCCCCAATCCCCACAATTTTAAGCGTTCCCTGAAAACGCATTTTTTCAGACTGGCCTATCGCCTCAACACATTAACCTAATCTATCCCTGTGTGGCACAGCCAAGAGTTTTACCATAACCAGGTTCCCCGCATCATGTTCCCGCATGCTTTATGCATCCATTAAGAGTGTCAGTACTGTTACACACTTAATATTATGGCTGGTCCATACAATCAGGGCAACTGTTACCACCCACCTTTCATGTCTCCCTTTTTCCTCATAGATTGTAAGCTTGCGAGCAGGGCCCTCATTCCTCCTGGTATTTGTTATGATCTATGTGATTATTGTTATGCTGTAATGTCTATTGTCTGTACAAATCCCCTCCGAAATGTAAAGTGCTGTGGAATATGTCGGCGCTATAGAAATAAAAATTATTATTATTATTAATGACAGACATTCTACATGATGGTGGGGAAGGAAACAGTAGGTTGGGGGGTTGCAGCAGTCCCGGTGTTGGTTGAGGCGATATCTCCGGTAGTGGTGACGGGGTAGCAGGGTCTTTGCAGGCTGTAAGCTTTCTTGAAGAGGTGGGTTTTCAGGTTCCATCTGAAGGATCCGAATGTGGTTGATAGTCGGACATGTTGGGGCGAAGAATTCCAGAGGATGGGGGATATTCGGGAGAAGTCTTGGAGGCGGTTGGATGAGGAGCGAATAACTGTGGGGAGGAGGTCTTGGGAGGACCGGAGATTACGTGAGGGAAGGTATCGGGAGATTAGCTCAGAGACATATAGGGGAGACAGGTTGTAGATGGTCTTGTAGGTCAGTATTAGTAATTTGAACTGGATACACTGAGGGAATGAGCCAGTGAAGAGATTTGCAGAGGGGAGAAGCGGAGGAGTAGCGAGGAGAGATGAATTAGTCGGGCAGCAGAGTTAAGGATGGACTGGAGAGGTGCAAGGGTGTTAGCAGGGAGGCCACAGCAAAGAATGTTGCAGTAATCGAGGCAGGAGATGATGAGTAGATTGAGGGTTGAGAAAAGGACAGATTCTGGAAATATTTTTGAGCTGGAGGCGACAGGAGGTAGAAAGAGCTTGGATGTGCATTTTGAAGGACAGGGCAAAGTCAAGGGTTACTCCGAGGCAGCAGACGTCCGGTACAGGGAAAAGTGTGATGTCATTAATTGTGATAGATAGGTCGTGTAAGGAAGATCTGTGAGATGGAGGGAAGATGATGAGCTCAGATTTGTCAACATTAAGCTTGAGGAAGCAAGAGGAGGAGGATATGACTGATAGACACTCCGGGATTCTGGGCAGCAGAGGTAGATTTGAGTGTCATCCCCATAAAGTGACTCTATTTTGTAAATTATAACCCACAGTGAATTAATCTATGGGAGTAGTGACTATTTTGACTCCACAGGAATTTTCCAGAAATTAGCAAGCAGTGGATGTTTGAGAGTGAAAATTGCATACTTGAAATTTTATTACTAAACTTATAGTTCCCAGAATGTGCTTAAGGAAATACACCGTAAATTAAGTTGGTTCTTCCCACTATAGTAATGCCAAGTACATGGATGCTAAATGTGGTTTGCACACACTGCAAGGCTCTGAAGCGAGGAGATTTGACTTTGGGAGAGCCGATATTGCTGAATTGGTTTATGGAAGCCATGTTGGTTTTCGATAGCCTTTGAGCCACAACTAACGTGGAAACCTCTGTTTTTCTACTGAAAGATGATGGACCTGAGTAGGGACTTGTTTTTCTGAGATGAGTAGAAATTTTTATTGGGATAATTTTCACCTACATAACGTTGATGGCTTTGTATTCTATATTTGGGAGGCCGAATGGACAAACAGTTGATCACCACGTTCTAATAGTTAATTCTACAAGGTTTTATATTAGACTGTGAAAGTCATTGTTTTAGTGAATAATTCTATATTATTACATAGCTTGCCATTTTTACAGACAGTTTAAGTAGAAATGTTCAAAATTATAAATTTCAGGGATATTTTATTCAAAAGTAATAATTGGTTTTCTGCTTGGCAGATGACTGTACCAGGAGATCAGAGGGACAGCTGACATCTTCAATTTTTAAATCAGATGATTTTGAGATCCTACAGGATACAATTGAAGTGAATGCTATTACTCCAGATATACCATCATCCATTCACAGCAAAGATCTGTCATCTGATCCTTTGAAACAGATTAAGTTTTCAGATTCATTACCGATTGCTAAGGAAAATCAAAGTCACAAAATAAGCGTTAAAAAACAAACTGCTCTTAAAAGAAAGAAGACATTTTTTCATTCAGAATATGGAAATAGTTTTCCCATTGAAAGTTCTTTTCTTAAACATCAAAAAATTCACACAGCAGAGAACAGATTTTCCTGTTCAGAATGTGGGAAATGTTTTAACAAGAAATCAAATCTTGTTAGTCACCAGAGAACTCACACAGGGGAGAAGCCATTTTCATGTTCAGAATGTGGGAAATGTTTTATCCGGAAAGAGCATCTTGATAGACACCAGAGAACCCACACAGGGGAGAAGCCATTTTCATGTTCAGAATGTGGGAAATCGTTTAACCGGAAAGAGCATCTTGATAGACACCAGAGAACCCACACAGGGGAGAAGCCTTTTTCATGTTCAGAATGTGAGAAATGTTTTAACCAGAAATCAATTCTCGTCAGTCACCAGAGAATTCACACAGGGGAGAAGCCTTTTTCCTGTTCAGAATGTGGGAAATATTTTATAGACAAATCAAATTTTTTTACGCACCGAAGAACCCACACAGAGGAGAAGCCTTTTTCATGTATAGAATGTGAAAAATGTTTTAAACATAAATCTGCTTTGGTTATGCACCAGAGAATTCACACAGGGGAGAAGCCTTTTTCCTGTTCAGAATGTGAAAAATGTTTTGTGAAGAAATCATATCTTCTTAGTCACCAAAGAATTCACATAGGAGATGAGCCTTTTTCATTTTCTTAATGTAGTAAATGTTTTACACAAAAATAAACTTTTAATAAACATCAGAGAATTCACACAGGGGAGAAGCCTTTTTCATGTTCAGAATGTTGAATATGTTTTAACTGAAAATTTTGTTTTCTTAAAGGGATTGTCCACTACTAGGACAACTTCTTGTCATTCTTCATGTTTGACCTCATCAAAACAAAAACACTCAAACTCAAGTTCCTTGCTAGCGCCGTTCCAGCGGGGTCAGCACTTGAGTTTCTGAGACTCACATGAGGTTGCAACACTACACGAGCCCTGTGCCCAATCAGCGCACACTCTCCTCTTCTTTGGAAGTATTGAACATCAACAGGATGCTAGGGCTGCTGCAGCTCTCTGCCTTCTTATTTTTGATTTGTCCAAATGTAGGGACAGTGATGCCAGCGCTGATTGGGCACAGGGCATATTTGACATAATAACCTCACTTGAGCTCAGGGAACACAAGTGCCGACATCGCTGGAATGGCACCAGCATGAGTGTTTTAATTAAGTGTTTTTAATTTAACAGAACCAATCATGAGGAATGATGAGGGGTTGTCCAAGTCGTGGACAACTTCTTTAACCATCAAAAATCCCATATAATATCTAGAATGTGAAAAATTAATTACTGGAAAATAGTGTTTTGTTGACCAACAAAAATAACTCAGAGAAGAAACTATTTGTTATTGACAAATTGTACAAGTCATATAACAAGTCTTATTAAATAAAACATTGAAATTACGGTACTTTAGAACTTACCATATTTTTTGTACTATAAGACACAGTTTTAGAAAGAAATAATCTTGCTAATAAGTTAGTGTGCCTTATAGACTGGAGGCAGCTTCCTGTGACAGAGAAGAATGCTGAGACGGTGTGCTTACTGATCACTGAGAGAACAGCGCTCTCTGCTCCTGCCCCATACTTATCTTACTGGAGCAGAGCAGGAGAGTAAGGTGAGCAGCTGAAGCACCTTGACCCATCATATGGCCTGGAAGGAACTGCAAAATGGGGTAATGTATGCACAGTGTATGTGCATGAAATTGTGCATACATAAGAGCTGTGTGTATGTAAGTGTGAATATGTAGCAGAGCTGTGTGTGTGTAAATGTGCGTATGAAGCAGAGCTGTGAATGTATGTTTATTTACAGTGTCTTGTAAAAGTATTCGGCCCCCTGGAACTTATCAACCTTTTCCCACATATCATGCTTCAAACAAAATGATACCAAATGTAAATTTTTGGTGAAGAATCAATAACAAGTGGGACACAATTGTGAAGTTGAACGAAATTTATTTGTTATTTTAAATTTTTGTGGAAAGTCAAAAACTGAAAAGGGGGACGTGCAATATTATTCGGCCCCTTTACTTTCAGTGCAGCAAACTCACTCCAGAAGTTCATTGTGGATCTCTGAATGATCCAATGTTGTCCTAAATGACTAATGATGATAAATATAATCTACCTGTGTGTAATCAAGTCTCCGTATAAATGCCCCTGCTCTGTGATAGTCTCAGAGTTCTGTTTGATGCAGAGAGAGCATCATGAAGACCAAGGAACACAACAGGCAGGTCCGTGATACTATTGTGGAGAAGTTTAAAGCCGGATTTGGATGCAATATGATTTCTAAAACTTTAAACATCCCAAGGAGCACTGTGCAAGCGATCATATTGAAATGGATGGAGTATCATACCACTGAAATCTACCACGACCCGGCCGTCCCTCTAAACTTTCATCTCAAACAAGACAGATTAGAGATGCAGCCAAGAGGCCCATGATCACTCTGGATGAACTGCAGAGATCTACAGCTGAGGTGGGACATTCTGTCCATAGGTCAACAATCAGTCGTACACTGCACAAATCTGGCCTTTATGGAAGAGTGGCAAGAAGAAAGCCATTTCTCAAAGATATCCATAAAAAGTGTCATTTAAAGTTTGCAACATGCCACCTGGGAGACACACCAAACATGTGGAAGAAGGTGCTCTGGTCAGATGAAACCAAAATGGAACTTTTTGGCAACAATGCCAAACGATGTGTTTGGTGTAAAGGCTTGGGCCTGCTTTTCTTCAGCAGGGACAGGGAAGATGGTTAAAATTGATGGGAAGATGGATGGAGCCAAATACAGGACCATTCTTGAAGAAAACCTGTTGGAGTCTGCAAAAGACCTGAGACTGGGACGGAGATTTGTCTTCCAACAGGACAATGATCTGAAGCATAAAGCAAAATCTACAATGGAATGGTTCACAAATAATCGTGTCCAGGTGTTAGAATGGCCAAGTCACAGTCCAGACCTGAATCCAATCGAGAATCTGTGGAAAGAGCTGAAAACTGCTGTTCACAAACGATCTCCAACAAACCTCACTGAGCTCGAGCTGTTTGCCAAGGAAGAATGGGCAAGAATTTCAGTCTCTCGATGTACAAAACTGATAGAGACATACCCCAAGAGACTGCAGCTGTAACTGCAGCAAAAGGTGGCACAACAAAGTATTAAAGTTCAAGGGGCTGAATAATATTGCACGCCCCACTTTTCAGTTTTTGTATTTCCACAAAAATTTAAAATAACCAATAAATTTTGTTCAACTTCACAATTGTGTCCCACTTGTTGCTGATTCTTCACCAAAAATTTACATTTGGTATCTTTATGTTTGAAGCATGATATGTGGGAAAAGGTTGGAAAGTTCCGGAGGGCCGAATACTTTCGCAAGGCACTGTGTTTGTGTCACTGACATGTATATATATTTATGTATTCTATGTGTATAGATCTATTCTATCTATTCTTTTCTGAGCTGTCAGTGTGATTTTACAATAGCTGGACATGAATTGCCGGCTTTTCAGAGGACAGCGGTGCGTATAAATCGGACAGCATTCGCATGGTCCGAGTGCTGTCTGATTTTTTTATCGCACCCATTGACTTCTATTGCAGGATGCGATCCGATTTGTGATTACAATTGCAGCATGCTGCGATTTTTTCTCCAGCCTGATCTTGATCCGATCTGAGCTGGAAAAATACGCAGATGAGCACACCATCATAGATTAACATTGGTTCAAATTCAATTTGATTTTTTTATCGGATTGAATTTGTCCGATTTCACCGCAAGTGAGCATGAGCCCTTATCGCACCCCACCAGGCCAAGACTTATGTTCAGCGGCCCCAACCACTCATCGGTCTCTTGTTTAGTCACTGTCCACAGCTCCTGCGCAGTAACGTCCCTGCCCGTGCTTACTGTTCCGCCTATCGGTAGTTATCTGGACCTTGCCACCGATGGTGTTGCACACCTGATTTTGGCTGCAACATGTGTGTGCTGGACAGTGATGGCCCCGCTTGAAAAATTAGTGGTGGATGGGAACCACGTACTGCACAACAGCCACCACAATCACTTTTTTAAAACGGTTTTCCTCCGTTAGATGGAATGGCAGCATTTCAAAGGCCAGGAATGTGTACATGAAGTTATTCAGGACCAGGGCCAGTGGGCGAGTAGTTTCCTCTTTCTGTCTAGGGTTTGGGTGACGGAGAGCCTGACACTTCCATGGGACGGAGTGCAGATACTCGGTGACACTGCTGGTGGTGGTGCTGTTGTAAGGATAAAGACCAGGCTGGGGGTATCTGTACCGAGCCTGGTCCAGAACTGTTGAGGCTGCCTCCCATATTGCATGGGGCAGTAATGAGCAGCCGGACCAAGCTCATGACCCAGGATAAAAGGAAAAGCGCGCGCTGCAGCAGTCAGTTTGGCGAAAACCAACAGCAGCGCACAGCTGAGCAACTCGCTCCGTCCACCGAGCACCGGCGCTGCGGCAGGCTGCGTTCGCTGTCCACAGCGGGACCGCGGGAGATAAAGGTGCGTTGGGCCCCGTGACAGAAACAGAGAAAGGTGCTGTGCACACCGTGACTGAGTAACCGCACACATGCAGAGCAGAGAAAGCCGAGCACCGGACATACGCTTGCGGCCTCCCTGCCAGTTGATGCACGGCCATTTACACTTCACTCTGGGAGTGCTGCAGTTTTGTTTCGGCTGCATGTGTTTATGGACTAGAGGCTCAGCGGAAGGTGCCGGAGACCGACCGCTGCTGCCAGAAGACGGACCATCGTTTAATGGACCCCATGGACTATGGAGTTTTGGAGATGTAAGATGGGGACATTGTGGACTGAGGACATTACATGTCGGCCATCTACATGGATTTGTTGTACAACCCTGGATTTATGAAATAAGAATAGTTGCATCGGTGACCTGCCTCGGTGATTATTACACCCCACAACCTCAGATCTCCACAGGGAGGATTTGTTCTCACTTCTCATTATTGTGCTAGCCCAGTTTTTGTTAATCATGAGCTATTAATCTTTTACAGAACCATTTTCCATATTACAGAATTGTATCTTCATAAATGTCTCTGATGGGCCGGATGGCAGCCAATGTTTTCTGCTCAGACCCATCTGAGTTCAGTCACATTGCGAGTCCAGATGAGAAAACCCCACCGATCTGCCCGGCCGGATAGAAGAACATTGCTCCGAGCGCAGGCCAATATGCAGAGGATCGCACTCAGCTGATTATTATACCAGCATGCGCGAGACCAGAATGTGAAGAGTCACATATTACACAGAACAGGCAGGAAATAAGGGAAGCAGAACTATCAATATGGGAGAGTGATACACAGCTGTGGCCATATTGGGGCAGTTCATAGATAAGGAGCGGGAGGTTTTAGGGTCTGTGCACACGTTGTGGATTTCCTGCGGATCCGCAAGTGGTTTACAGTACAATGTTGTTCTACAGAGAAAAAAACCCGCTGTGCACATGCTGCGGAAAAATCTGTGCGGAACCGCAGCGGTTTTTCTGCAGTATGTCAATTCTTTGTGCGGATTCCGCAGCGTTTTTACACCCATTCCATTATAGGAATCCGCAGCTGTAAAAACACAGGCGAAATCCGCACTAAATCCGCATAAAAAAACGCAAGGATTTTGACCTGCGGATTCTGCCAAAAGATGCAGATTCCCCACGGAAAATTCCGCAACGTGTGCACATCCCCTTGTTGTCCTGTGATTTTAGGTCTGATCCAGGGTTGTGGTCTTCAGGAGGTCTGAGGAGCACATTCCTTCATTAATGTAGGAAGACATAAATCCACGCGACACATTCATTCCAGCTCTGTCACAGGTCGTCAGAATTTTGTAAGCCATTAGTATCTAAAAAATAAAACGTGAATATTGCCTAACATTACAAAGATATTTTTCCTCTGGAAAAACTACCATCGCCTGTCCCATCAGTGGTGACAGCAGCAGTCTGACCCTCAGCGAGGAGCAGCTTAAGAAAGAAAAAACAATTATGGACAAAAAAATACAAAACATACAGCTGATCCGGCTGTACGGGCTCCACGGAAGTGCGGGTCTGATCTACTGGTGAGGACTTCCCAGCAGGTAGTTCCCCCAATAAACCGCACGGTGTGGACACAGCCCGATACAGATCCAACTGCGGTTACTGGATTTTTCGGAGAAAAATAAGGAAAAAATGTTTTAATAAAATGGTGGTGCTTCTTAAAATCCATGCGTCTTATTGCTTATCGGGGGGTGGTGGCTGCAGTGAAGCGGTGTCCCAGGGTCACTTCTGGAGGAGGCAGGAGTGGGGTGATTCTGCAGATCGCAGGCAGGGATGAGGGGGTGCTCCGATGTGCGGCGCTGGTGCGGGGGTCTCCGGTGGTTGCTGGCCGCTGCTGCTGGTGTCTCCGATGCACAGCGGTGCTGCGTGGGAGTCCAGCGCTGCCCGGAGCTCTGCCTACACTTTGCGACATGCCAGAGCCCCGATACTTCCACGTTTCCCTGTGCGTGGGCAGTGGACTCCGATAATTTGTACGCCGCCGCAGTGGCGGCGCATGCGCAGACGGTGATCTCGGGACCAATATCTTGAGAGAGATTTCAGCGCTGAGATCTCATCTCTCGAGATCTTGGTCCCGAGATCATTTTCTGCACATGCCCCGCCGCCGGCCATATTCCCGGAGTCCACAGCACACGCACAGGGAAACATGGAAGTACTGGGGCTCTGGCATGTCGCAAAAATGTCGGCAGAACCCCAGCCAGTGCCGGACACCCACGCAGTACCACTAGGCACCGGAGACACCCGCAGCAGCAGCCAGCAACCGCCAGGCACCCGGACACCCCCCTCATCCCAGCCTGCAGCCAACACCCACAGCATCGGTAAGGCATGTACGCTTTATAAGACGCACCCCCATTTTCCCCCCAAATTTTGGGGGAAAAAAGTGCGTCTTACAAAGACTAAGGTCACACCGAGCTTTATCATTCTAGAAATGAAAATTCAACTCGTATCTGTCACACTATTTTATTACAAGTCAAATAGTTAGAAGTAAAATATATAAATCTATGCATACATACAAATGAATGATAATGAGTTTTAGAAATCAAAACAATTAATTAACCCCTTTACCCCCAAGGGTGGTTTGCATGTTAATGCCCGGGCCAATTTTTACAATTCTGACCACTGTCCCTTTATGAGGTAATAACTCTGGAGCTTCCATGGATCCCGGTGACTCTGACATTGTTTTCTCGTGACATATTGTATTTCATGTTAGTGGTAAAATTTCTTTGATATGAAATTTGGTGAAAATTTTGAAAATGTTGCAATTTTCCAACTTGGAATTTTCTTAATAAGTAACATTTCCCACATGTTTACTTTACATCAGCACAATTTTGGAACCAAAAATGTTTTTTGTTATGAAGTTATAAGGGTTAAAAGTTGACCAGGGATTTTTCACTTTTACAACACCATTTTATTTTTAGGGACCACATCACATTTGATGTCACTTTGAGGGGTCTATATGATAGAATGTTGTCACTTTTGGGTATTTTCTAAAAACTGCACCCATCAAGGTGCTCAAAACCACATTCAAGAAGATCATTAACCCTTCAGGTGCTTCACAGGAATTTTTTGAATGTTAAAAAAAAAAAAAAAAAAAAATTTAACTTTTTCACAAAAAAAATTACTTTAGGTCCAATTTTTTTATTTTCCCAAGGGTAACAGGAGAAATTGGACTGCAAAAGTTATTGGGCAATTTGTCCTGAGTACGCTGATACCTGATATGTGGGGGGAATTACAGTTTTGGTGCATGGCAGAACTCGGAAGGCAAGGAGCGCCGTTTGACTTTCTCAACGCAAAATTGGATGGAATTGAGATGGGGCGCCATGTCACATTTGGAGAGTCCCTGATGTGCCTAAACAGTGCAAACTCTCCACAAGTGACCCCATTTTGGAAACTAGACCCCCCAAGGAACTTATCTAGATGTGTGGTGAGAACTTTGAACCCCCATGGGCTTCACATAAGTTTATAATGTACAGCTATAAAATTAAAAAATCATATTTTTTCCAAAAAAAAAATTATTTTCACCCCCAATTTTTATTTTCCCAAAGGAAACAGGACACCAGAAGTTATTGTGCAATTTGCCCTGAGTATGCTGATACCCCATATGTGGGGGTAAACCACTATTTGGGCGCATGGCAGAGCTCAGAAGGGAAGCAGCTCCATTTGACTTTTTGGCTGGAATGGAGATCGGACCCCATGTTGCATTTGGAGAGCCTCTTTTGTGCCTAAACAGTGGAAACCCCCCACAAATGACACTATTTTGGAAACTAGACCCCCCAAGGAACTTATTTAGATGTCTGGTGAGCCCTTTGAAGCCCCAAGTGCTTCACAGAAGTTTATAACGCCCGGGTGTGAAAATAAAAAAATTATATTTTTTCCACAAACATGATCTTTTAGTCCCCAATATTTTAATTTTTCCAAGGGTAACAGGAGAAATTGGACCACAAAAGTTGTTGTCCAATTTGTCCCGAGTAGACTGGTACCCCATATGTAGGGGTAAACCACTGTTTGGGCGCATGGCAGAGCTCGGAAGGGAAGGAGCACCATTTGAATTTTTCAGCGAAGAATTGGCTGGAATTGAGATCAGACGCCATGTTGCATTTGGAGAGCCCCTGATGTGCCCAAACAGTGGAAACCCCCAATTCTAACTCCAACCCTAACCCAACACACCCCTAACCCTAATCTCAGCCCTAACCAGAAAATGGAAATTATTTCTTTTTATTTTATTATTTTTCCCTAACTAAGGGGGTGATAACGGGGGGTTTGATTTACTATTTATGGCGGTTTTTATGTTTGGCGGCTGTCGCACGCTAAAAGACGCTTTTTATTGTAAAAATAGTTTTTGCATCACCACATTTTGAGAGCTATAATTTTCCATATTTTGACTCACCGAGTCATATGAGGTCTTATTTTTTGCGGGACGAGTTGACGGTTTTATTGGTACCATTTTCTGGCACATGACATCTTTTGATCGCTTTTTATTCTGATTTTTGGGACCCAGAATGAATAAAAACCAGCATTTCATGAATTTCTTTTGGGGGTGCGTTTACACCGTTCCGCGTGTGGTAAAATTGATAAAGTGTTTTTTTCTTCGGGTCAGTACGGTTACAGCGATACCTCATTTATGTCTTTTTTTATGTTTTGGCGCTTTTATGTAATAAAACCAATTTTATATAAAAAATAATTGTTTTTGCATCGCTTTATTCTGAGAGCTATAATTTTATTATTTTTTCGCTGATGATGCTGTATGGCGGCTCGTTTTTTGCGGGACAAGATGGCGTTTTCAGCGGTACCATGTTTATTCATATCCGTTTTTTTATCGCGCGTTATTGAACTGTTTGTTCAGCAGTATGATGATAAAGCATTTTTTTTTTAAAGGGGTTTACCAAGGGGGTTAACTAGTGGGACAGTTTTATAGGGCGGGTCGTTACGGATGCAGCGATACTAAATGTGTGTATTTTTATTGCTTTCTTTTTTCCAAAAAATGAATTAGGGATTTTTTTTTTATTTAGCGATTTTTTTATAAATTAATTTTATTATTTTTTTTTTTTACTTTATTACATTGTCCCAGGGGGGGGACATCACTGTCATGTGTCTCATCGCTGATCTGACAGGTTGCACAGCACTGCTGCAGGCTTCCTCCGTGCCTGCACTCCGCAGGCACGGAGGAAGCCGCTTCCCTGCAGGCCCCCGCGGCCATATCGGATCTGGAGGCCTGCAGGGAGGAGGACCCTCGGAGCGACGCAGCACATCGCATCGCTCCGGGGGTCTCTGGGAAGCACGGATGGAACCCTCTCCCTGCACGCTTCTCTCCTATGTCCCAGTACACTGCGATCATGTTTAATCGCAGTGTGCCAGGGGTTAATGTGCCAGGGGCGGTCCGTGACTGGCCACCCCTGACACATAGTGCAGAGTGTCAGCTGTGATAATCAGCTGACACCCGGCTGCCATAAGCGGCGCTCCCCCCGTGAGTGCTGCTGATCGCGTTAGATGTACTATTCCATCCTTGGGACTTACTGTAGGTCCCAGGTCAGATGGACGGAATAGTACATCTAATGTAGGAAAGTGGTTAAGGCACATTAGAGATTAATGAGAAAAAAAAAAAACATTTTGTACCAAAGTCCCCTGTTCTTTAGCTGCAAAAAATGTATTGAGGTACTTAACACAAAATTCCTCTCTCGTTGAATCCACTATAGGACACGAGCATGGGTAAAGGGAAGAGGACCTGTTGTGAATTCTCTCTATGGCTTCCCTCTGGTGATTACTGAAGATAGTGGAGCTAGTCAGATTGACAGAGGGGTTGCGAGTTCTCTTTCTGGACTCCCTCTGGTGGTTACTGGAGGTAGTGGAGCTGATCTGATTGACAGAGGCTTGTCACCTGATAATGAGGAAGACGACTGGAGATCTGGGGTTTCTGATTGGGATTTAAGACAGCTGACTCCCTCTATCCCTGCTGGTGATTTTCTTCCTGTGCCTCCTGAGGTCTGATGTCTCCTGCTCTTTCCCTGCATGTTCAGCCAAGTGGTATATTTGCTATTCTGTTTACATTTGATCTGGTTTTGTCTATCTCAGTTTTGTGTGGGTCAGCCAGCTCCGGCTGGGCCGTGCTAAATCACCACCCATATGTTGCTGCATGTGCCAGTTTGTTTTGTCCCCTTTTATATTGGTCTCTTTTTGCTTTGCTTTCAGAATATACCAGAGTGCTGATATAGTGGGGGCGAAGTTGTGCGACTTCAGTGTTTTTGTGCATCAGACGTGTTGAACTTTTTGCAGGGTTTTTTTGCGTAATTTCAGACAGTGTCTTTCCTTTCCTGTCTAGTCAGTGTGGGCTGTTGTGAGCTCATTTTCGGGTTTGCCTCTGGCTTCTGGTGAGGGTTATGCAGCTGGCTGTGCTGACAGAGGAGTAGTGAGTTCTCTATCTGGACTCCCTCTGTTGGTAAAGGGAGGTAATGAAGCTGATCTAAATGGCAGAGACCGGCCACCTGAGGAAGAGGACTGTGATTGGATGTCAGGAGTTTCTGATTGGATTTAAGGCAGCCGACTCCCTAGTTTCTTGCTGGTGATTTCTCCTGACTGTGGCTTTTGGTTTCCAGTTTGGTTCCTGCCTTCTTAAAGCTAAGTTTTCTCTGCTATTGTTCATATGAGTTTTTGTCTGGTTTGCTTGGTTTTTGTGTTCAGCCAGCCCTGGCTGGGATTGGGCTGAATCCCCATTTTGTCTCTGATCAGTTGATCTCTTTTGCTCTGTCTTCAGAATATACCTGACTGCTGATATAGGGAATTGAAGTCTAGCGACTTCAGGGCCTTTTTTTTTTAATCAGACGTGTTCGACATTTTTTGGCAGGGTTTTTTGCGTGATTGCAGACAGCAGCTTTTCTTTCCTGGCCTTTCTAGTTAGTGAGGGCCCCATCGTTTGCTCAGCCTTTCTATCTGTGTTTGTGTTTTCATCTTGTTTCACCTTCAATACATGTTGGGGGCTGTCTATTGCTTTGGGGTCTGCTCTGGGGCAGTTTAGATTTTCCCTTTCTTTAGGCTTATTTAGTTCTCCGGCCGTGACGAGGCGTCTAGGACTATCGTAGGCACGCTCCACGGCTACTGCTAGTTGTGTGGATAGGATCAGGGGTCTGCAATCCGCTAGTTACCAACCTCTTCGGTTTTCTGGGCTTAGCTTGCTTTTTGTTTTTTCCTCCTCGGTGACTCATTCATAACAGTGGGCCCCATCATTTGCAGTCTATTTTTCTGCCTGCGTTTGTGTTTTCATAGAATCATAGAATCATAGAATGGTAGAATTGGAAGGGACCTCCTGGGCCATCTGGTCCAACCCCCTGCTCAAAGCAGGATTCGCTAAATCATCCCAGTTAGATGTCTGTCCAGCCTCTGTTTGAAGACTTCCATTGAAGGAGAACTCACCACTTCTCGTGGCAGCCTGTTCCACTCATTGATCACTCTAACTGTCAAAAAGTTTTTTCTAATATCTAATCTGTATCTCCTCCCATTCAGCTTCATCCCATTGCTTCTAGTCTTTCCTTGTGCAAATGAGAATAAAGTTGATCCTTCTACAATGTGACAGCCCTTTAGATATTTGTAGACAGCTATTAAGTCTCCTCTCAGTCTTCTCTTTTGCAAACTAAACATTCCCAAATCCTGCAACCTTTCCTCATAAGACAGGGTTTGCAGACCGGTCACCATTCTGGTCGCTCTTTTCTGAACTTGCTCCAGTTTGTTGATGTCTTTTTTAAAATGTGGTGCCCAAAATTGGACACAATATTCCAGATGAGGTCTGACCAAAGAGGAGTAGAGGGAAATAATTACTTCACGTGATCTAGACTGTATGCTTCTGTTAATACATCCTAGAATTGCATTTGCCTTTTTTGCTGCTGCATCACACTGTTGACTCATATTCAGTCTGTGATCTATTAGTATACCCAAGTCTTTTTCACATGTGCTGTCACTTAGCCCTATTCCTCCCATTCTATATATGCTTTTTTCATTTTTATTGCCCAGATGTAGTACTTTGCATTTCTCCCTGTTAAAAACCATTCTGTTAGTTGCTGCCCACTTCTCCAGTTTATTTAAATCTTTATGAATCCTCTCTCTCTCTTCTCTAGTATTAGCTATCCCTCCTAGCTTTGTGTCATCAGCAAATTTAATCAGTTTACCCTCAATTCCTTCATCTAAATCGTTGATAAAGATGTTGAACAATACAGGGCCCAGGACAGAGCCCTGTGGTACCCCACTTGAGACATTCTTCCAACTGGATGTGCAGCCATTTACGACCACTCTTTGGGTCCGATCACTAAGCCAGTTATGAATCCACCTAACAGTTGCCTTGTCCATTCCATACTTAGTCATTTTTTCAATAAGGATTGTATGAGAGACTTTGTCAAATGCTTTGCTGAAGTCAAGATATACTATATCTACAGCATTTCCTTGATCCACCCAATCAGTAATACCATCATAGAAGGAAATTAAATTAGTCTGACATGACTTATTAGTTACAAACCCATGCTGACTCTGTTTAATCACTTCATTCTTATCCAGGTATTGACATACATGTTGTTTAATAATTTGTTCAAAGATCTTTCCTGGTATAGAAGTCAGACTCACCGGTCTATAGTTGCCTGGGTCCACCTTCTTCCCCTTTTTGAAGATAGGAACAACATTTGCTCTTCTCCAGTCTTCTGGCACTTCTCCTGTTCTCCAAGAATTTTCAAAGATTATGGAGAGGGGTTCAAAAATTTCTTCTGCTATCTCCTTCAGTACTCTGGGGTGTAATTCATCTGGACCTGGAGACTTGAATTCATTTAGGTTAGCTAAGTGTTTCCTCACTATCTTTCTGTTTATAGATATCCTGGATTCTTCTATTCCCTTAATAGGACAGTGAATAACAGTTGATGTTACATTTCCTTTCTGAGAGAAAACAGATGCAAAATAGGAATTTAAAAGTTCAGCCTTCTCAACATCCTGTCTTACCATTTCATCATTTTCATCCTGTAAAAATCCTATAGCATCTTTGACTTTTCTTTTACTTTTGACATATCCCCAAAATCCTTTATTATTGCTTTTGACATCTCTTGCAAGCCTCAATTCATTTTCAGCTTTAGCTAATCTGATTTGTGCCCTGCAGGTTCTGCAGACAGCATTATATTCTTCTTTAGATATGCCTCCCTCTTTCCATTTTATAAACATTTTTTTCTTCCTTTTTAGCATGTGCTTAAGTTCTGTGTTCATCCATCCTGGTTTCCTTAAATGCTTCCTATTCTTCCCTCTTTTCGGAATTGTTAACAACTGTGCTTTGAGAATTTCATTTTTCAAGATTTCCCATCCTTCCTGGACATTTTTGTCTTTAAGGATATCCAGCCATTGGATCCCTCCAATTCTCTTTCTGAATCCCTTAAAATCTGCCTTTCTGAAATCTAACCTTGACGTCTGAGTCTTCACAGGTCTTCCGCCTCTAGTTATCCAAAATTCTAAAATAGCATGGTCGCTACCTCCTAGGGTCCCAGCCACTTTTACCTCCTCAACCATTTCCTCCCTGTTTATAAGGATTAGATCCAAGGTAGCAGTTCCCCTTGTTTTCTCCTTTACCTTTTGGAAGATAAAGTTGTCAGCAAGAGAGGATAAGAATTTCCTTGACCTGTTAGTTTTGCCTGAGAGAGATTCCCAACAAATGTCTGGATAGTTGAAATCTCCCATGACAACTATGTCATATTTTTTGGAGAACTTGGCCATTTGATGCATAAAGAGTTCATCCATATCTTCAGCTTGCACAGGCGGCCTGTAGTAAATGCCTACAATGGTGTCCTTTCCATTGTTCTGTCCTTGTATTCTTACCCAAACAGTTTCCACAGAACTCCCAGTCTCTGAAGCTTCAATCTCTGTGCAGATATACGCATTTCTAACATACAATGCGACACCCCCTCCTCGTTTATCAAGTCTGTTTCTTGCAAATAAGTTGTATCCTTCTAGTCTTGTATTCCAATCATGTGTATTGTCCCACCAAGTTTCAGTGATTCCAATGACATCATATTTCTTTTCCTGTGTTAGTAGTTCCAATTCTCCTTGTTTGTTGCCCATGCTTTGTGCATTAGTATAGAAACATTTTAGTTTGTGATTGGTTTCTCTTTCTCCAATATTTTTATTAATTAGATTCTTTCGTCTTTGTTCTTCCTTTCCACTTCTAATAGAGTTCTCAATAGCATTTGTCAGGTGTATGGCTTTTTCTGGTCTTTTGCTTCCCTTCCCATGTTGTTCTAGTTTAAAGCTCTCCTTACAAGTGTAGCAAGGCGACTTCCAAATACCTGCTTTCCAGTCTTCGTAAGGTGCACCCCATCTCTAGCAAGTAGTCCATCGTATAAGTAGTTCACTCCGTGATCCAGAAATCCAAATCGTTGCTGACAGCACCATCGACGTAGCCAGTTGTTCACCTGCAGAATCTTATTCCACCTCCTTGTTCCATGGCCATCCACTGGGAGGATGGAAGAGAAGACCACCTGCTCTCCCAGTTCTTTCACTTTCTTGCCTAAGTCTTCAAAGTCTCTGCAGATGGTTTCCAGGTCGTTTCTTGCGGTGTCATTTGTCCCCACATGTAGTAGCAGGAATGGGTAGTCATCTGTAGGTCTGAAGAGTCCTGATATCCTGTCAGACACATCTTTAATTTTTGCACCTGGAAGACAGCACATTTCTCTTGAAGTTATATCCGGTCTGCAGATAGCGGCCTCTGTTCCTCTCAACAGGGAATCCCCCATGACCACCACTCTCCGTTTCTTCTTCACAACATTTTTCTTTCTCCATCCAGGAGGACTCTGAAGGCGTACAAGGTTGCTGTTTGTTGGCAAAGTCTTATCCTGATGTATTTCTTCATCGTTTTCCTGCGTGAGAGACTGGTACTGGTTTCTGAGCAGTATGGGTGCTGACTGCCTCCTGATCCTCCTGCTTCTCTGGGTCACATGTCTCCATTCCTCTGTTTCTTCAGGTGCACTTCGAATTTCTTCTCTTTCTGTATCATGAAGAGATAATTCTGCTCTGTCCAAGAACTCTTCACCTTCCTTAATGATCTTCAACGTAGCTAACCTCTCTTCGAGATTTTGCAACTTTTCCTCCAACAGGGTCACAAGCTTGCATTTGTGGCATGTGAAGTTTGGCTTTTCCACTGGTAAATCTGTGAACATGTAGCAAGAAATGCAGCTCACCAAATGGCTCCTGGCCTCTTCCATCTTGAGATTTCTTAAAAACGATGAAAGATGTGCCAAAATTCGCGCGCCAACAGGCGCGCGGTTTTTCCGATTTCCTCTTTTCAGCTGCAACGGCCAAAACCCAGTGATCGTTGAGCTCGCGGAGACTCTTCACTTATCCCAGAAGGCACTGGGAATATGCAAATGATCTCCTCAAGACTCTTCCCCTGGTTTTCCGATTTCCTCTTTTCAGCTGCAACGGCCAAAACCCAGTGATCGTTGAGCTCGCGGAGACTCTTCACTTATCCCAGAAGGCACTGGGAATATGCAAATGATCTCCTCAAGACTCTTCCCCTGTTTTCATCTTGTCTCATCAACAATATATGTTTGGGGGCTAGCTATTCCTTTGGGGTCTGCTCCAGGGCAGTTTAGATTTCCCCTTTCTTGCTTTAGGCTTAGTTAGCTCTCCGGCTGTGCCGAGGCATCTAGGATCATCGTACGTACGCTCCACGGCTACTGCTAGTTGTGTGGATAGGATCAGGGGTCTGCAATCCGCTTAGTTACCAACCTCTCTGGTTTTCTGTGGCTTAGCCTGGGCCTGCTATCCTCCTCGGTGACCCATTCATAACAGAATCACCAGCCTAACTGTAGAATCTAGGGTACTCTAAAGAAGGAAAGAATTGAAAAAAATATATGGAAAAAAAATTCTGACTTTTTTTTTTTTCTGGGGCCGTAGGAGGATATTTTTTGTCTAAATGGAGACTAAACAATTGTCCTATCGTGTGGAGCAGCTCGCTGCTGAAGTGCGGGGAATTTCTGCCTATCTCGCTCAATCTTCTGCTGTTGAACCAAAAATCCCTACTCCTGATGTGTTTTCTGGGGATCGGTCTAAATTTCTGAATTTTAAGAATAATTGTAAATTATTTCTTGCCTTGAAGCCTAACTCCTCGGGGAGCTCGGTGCAGCAGGTTAAAATTGTCATTGCCATGCTGCGCGGCGATGCCTAGGATTGGGCTTTTTCTCTGACACCTGGAGATCCTATTCTGGCTAATGTGGATACGTTTTTTCAAGCCTTGGAATTGTTGTATGATGAACCTAATGCTGTTGATCAAGCTGAGAAAACCTTATTGGCATTGAACCAGGGTCAGGATTCTGCAGAGTTATATTGTCAAAAATTCCAAAAGTGGGCGGTCCTTACTAAATGGAATGACGATGCCCTAGCAGCTCTCTTTCAGAAGGGTTGGGCAAAAACCGTAAAATATGTTATGGTGGGATTTCCTGTCCCCTCTGGTCTTGACTCCATGTCATTGGCCATTCAAATTGATCGGCGTTTACGTGAACGTAAAACTACACGAGAGGCGTTGCCGCCTTTCGAACAAACTTCTGAACCCATGCAATGTGATAGGGTTTTGTCTAGGGCGCAACGTCTGGAGTTTAGAAGGCGTAATAAGTTGTGTTTTTTCTGCGGGGACGCCTCTCGTACTATTGCTGTCTGCCCTAAACGAGAAAAGCGTTTTGCTCACACATTTGCGGTGGGCAGTGTACAACCTAAGTTCCTTTTGGCGATTACCCTGATCTGCTCCTTGTCTACATTTTCCGCTAAGGCTTTTGTAGATTCAAGAGCAGCTTTGAATCTGCTGGATTTAGACTTTGCTAAACGTTGTGGTTTTCCCATGATACCCCTGTGGACTCCTATCCCTTTGAGGGGTATTGATGCTACTCCTTTGGCGGAGAATAAACCCCAGTTTTGGACCCAGGTGATAATGCGGGTCGTCCCAGACCACCAAGAAAATTGTAAATTTTTGGTGTTGCACAATTTGCATGATACTATTGTTCTGGGTTTCCCTTGGTTGCAAACTCATAATCCTGTTTTAGATTGGAAGTCTGTGTCTGTGGTGAGTTGGGGTTGTCAGTGTGTTCTTAGTGACACTCCTGTTTAGTGACACTCCTGTTTTCTCCACCTCTCCCCAGTCTCATGATATTCCTATTTGGCTTATTTTTCTGATGTATTCAGTGAGAGTAAGTCTGCATGTTTGCCTCATCACAGGAGTTATGCCCGGGTGTAAATTTCCCAAGGGTCGGCTTTTCAACTTATCGGTACCCGAACATGATGCTATGCGATCTTATATCAAGGAGTCGTTGGAGAAGGGTCATATTAGACCATCCTCTTCACCCTTAGGTGCTGGATTTTTTTTGTGGCCAAGAAAGATGGTTCATTAAGGCCATGTATGGACTATCGTTCCCTTAACAAAATCACTGTTAAATATCAGTACCCGTTACCCCTGATTTCTGATTTATTTTCCAGAGTTAAAGTGCCTGTTGGTTTGCCAAGCTTGACCTCAGGGGGCGTATAATCTTATTCGCATAAAGCACGGGGATGAATGGAAGACAGCATTTAATACTCCGGAGGGACATTTTGAGTACCTGGTGATGCCTTTTGGGCTAATGCCCCTTCTGTCTTCCAGTCTTTTATGAACGATATTTTCCGGGACCTTGTGGATAAGTTTTTGATCATTTGTCTGGATGATATTTTGATCTTTTCCAGTGATTGGGATTCTCATGTGGAACATGTCCGGATGGTGTTCCGGTTTTGAGGAAAAATTCTCTGTATGTTAAGGGATCGAAGTGCCTCTTTGGTGTACAGAGGATTTCATTTTTAGGATTCATTTTGTACCCGTCAGCTATTGAAATGGACCCGGCCAAGATACAAGCCATTTATGATTGGGTTCAGCCCACTTCTTTGAAGGCTCTCCAGAATTTTTTGGGTTTTGCTAATTTCTACAGTAAATTTATAAGTAATTTTTCTGGTATTGTTAAACCACTGACTGATTTGACCAAAAAGGGCGCTGATGTGGTGAACTGGTCTCCAGAGGCAGTTTTGGCATTTCAGGAGCTTAAGCGGAGATTCACTTCGGCTCCGGTTCTACGGCAACCTGATGCCTCACTCCCATTTCAGGTGGAGGTAGATGCTTCTGAGATTGGTGCAGGAGCCGTTTTGTCCCAAAGAGATCCGGTGACTTCTAAGAGGAATCCCTGTGCCTTCTTTTCTCAAAAATTCTCCCCCATCTGAACGTAACTATGACGTGGGGAATCAGGAATTGTTGGCCATGAAATGGGCATTTCAAGAGTGGAGACATTGGCTGGAGGGAGCGAGACATCAAGTTATGGTCCTCACTGACCACAAGAATTTGATTTATCTTGAATCAGCCAAACGCTTGAATCCTAGACAGGCTAGGTGGGCCTTGTTTTTCACGCGTTTAAATTTTGTGGTCTCTTTCCTTCCAGGCACTATGAATGTTAAGGCGGACGACCTTTCTAGGAGTTTCTTTGCAGATTCTTTTGATGTGACCAAGCCTACTACCATTCTAAATGAGGGTGTAGTTCTTTCCGCCATCTCACCCGATTTGAGACGTGCCCTGGAGGAATTTCAGGAGGACAAACCTAAACGTTACCCTATGGGGAAATTGTATGTCCCTGACCAGTGGAGGAAAAGAGTAATGTCTGAAATTCATTGCTCCGCATTGGCTAGTCATTCAGGTATTTTTGGTACCAGAGATTTGGTGAGTCGGTCTTTTTGGTGACTTGCCTTATCTCGTGATGTCAGGAATTTTTGTGCAGTCCTGTGGGACTTGTTCTCGGTCCAAGCCCTGTTCTCGTTCTAGTGGGTTGTTGATGCCCCTGCCGGTGCCCAGGAGGCCATGGACTCATATCTCAATGGATTTTATTTCTAATCTTCCTGTCTCTCAGAGAATGACTGTTATCTGTGATAGATTTTCTAAGATGGTCCATCTTGTACTACTCCCAGAGTTGCCATCTTCTTCTGAGTTGGTGCCCTTGTTTTTACAACAGGTGGGTTCGGTTGCACGGGATTTCTGAGAACATTGTGTCGGACAGAGGAGTCCAGTTTGTTTCCAGATTTTGGAGAGCTTTTTGTTCCAAACTGGGAATTCAGTTATCTTTCTCCTCTGCATTTCATCCTCAGACCAATTGGCAAACTGATAGGATCCCAAAGTCTGGTTTGTTCTATTTGAGATGTTTCCTATCTGCTGATCAGGATGACTGGGTCTCATTTTTGCCCTTGGCTGAATTTGCGCTAAACAATAGGGCTAGTTCTGCCACTTTGATGTCGCCTTTTTCTGTAACTTTGGATTTCATCCTCAATTTTCTTCAGGGCAGGTGGAATCTTCGGCCAAGTGTGGATTCTGTGGTAGAGAGAATTCAGCAGATTTTGGACCAAGTGGTGGATAAGTTGTCCCACTCAAGAAAAATGCCAACGGTTTTCCAACCGGCATAGGACCATTGGTCGCAGGTTTAAAGTGGGTGATATGGTTTGGTTGTCTTCAAAGAATATTCCTATGAAGGTTGCATCTCCAAAATTCAAGTCAAGATTTATTGGACCTTATGAGATTTTGGAAATCCTTAATCCCGTTTGGCTCTTCCAGTTACGTTTAAGATTCATAACGTGTTCCATAAATCCTTGTTGAAGAGGTTTGTAGAGCCAGTAGTTTCAATGGTGGCACCTCCTGACCCTGTGTTGGTTAAAGGTAATTTGGAGTATGAGGTAGAGAAAATATTGGATTCTCGTTTGTTAGACGGAGACTCCAGTACCTGGTCAAATGGAAGGGTTATGGCCAGGAGGATAATTCTTGGGTCTCTGCTTCTGACATTCATGCCGAAGACAGCTGACTCCCTCTATCCCTGCTGGTGATTTTCTTCCTGTGCCTCCTGAGGTCTGATGGCTCCTGCTCTTTCCCTGCATGTTCAGCTAAGTGTTTCATTTGCTATTCTGTTTGCATTTGATCTGGTTTTGTTTATCTCTGCTTTATGCGGGTCAGCTAGCTCTGCCTGGGGCTGTATCACCGCCCATATGTTACTACATGTGCCAATTTGTTTTGTCCCCTTTTATATTGGTCTCTTTTTGCTTTGCTTCCAGAATATACCAGAGTGCTGATATAGTGGGGGGCGAAGTTGTGCGACTTCTGTGTTTTTGTGCATCAGACGTGTTGGATTTTTGCAGGGTTTTTTGCGTGATTGCAGACAGTGTCTTTCCTTTCCTGTCCTGTCTAGTCAGTGTGGGCCCCATCGTTTGCTCAGTCTATTTTTCTGCCTGCATTTGTGTTTTCATCTTGTCTCACCGACAGTATATGTTTTGGGGCTAGCTTTCCTTTGAGGTCTGCTCCGGGGCAGTTTAGATTTCCCCTTTCTTGCTTTAGGCTTAGTTAGCTCTCCGGCTGTGCCGAGGCGTCTAGGATCATCGTAGGTACGCTCCACGGCTACTGCTAGTTATGTGGACAGGATCAGGGGTTTGCATCCGCTTAGTTACCAACCTCTCTGGTTTTCTGTGGCTTAGCCTGGGCCTGCTATCCTCCTCGGTGACCAAATTTTATCAGGGACCTAGGTGGGCCCTGTGCCATATATAACAAGTCCTAGGATGACCCAAAAAAAACCCATAAAACAAAGCCCCGAAAAAATAGAGAGAAGCATGACAGTACAGAGAGTATGTACAGCAGATAAGGTAAAGGTGAGAAATAAATATTGGACAAAGGAAATGAAAAGGTGGTAGACCCCCACAGGACCAACCCTAACAAGCCACGAGAAGTGGAAAGAGGGGACGGGAACTTCGGAGATCTTAGACTCATCTATCTGACATCGGAGGGGTGCTGGGTCACACCAATTTTGGCAGAACACGGATGGTGGAGGCACCAGCACTCCACTTGGTGGAGAGATGGCAAATGATGAATTGCCATCCAAAGAGGTCACTACTGTGGAGGGCACGGTGAAAAAAGACAGAGGAAACCCCCAACACCTAGAAGAAAACAAAGAAATTTATATAAGAAAAATCCTGCCTAAATTGTACAAAAAGCCACAGCCGCCCCTCCCAATATTCACACCGTGATCTAATGCCCATCAGCAACAATGTACAAACTGAACATGAGGTTATTACTTTACATTCTGATAAGCCTGTATGAAGCCCACTACCACATCACAGTTACCGAAACAGGGGGTCCTAGCTTTAAAGGGAATCTGTGATCCCATTTTAGGCCTATAAGCTGCGGCCACCGCCATCAGGGGCTTATCTACAACATTCTGTAATGCCGGGGGCGCTGCCACTGTAACCAAGGTCGCACCTTTAAAAGATTCTGTAATGCTGTAGATGAGCCCCGGATGTAACCTGAAAGAGAAGAAAAAAAGAGTCAGATTATACTCACCCCGGGATCCGATCCGATGGGTGTTGCGGTTCGGTCCGGGTCCTCCCATCTTCATGTGATGCCGTCCTCCTTCTTACTTCTGCAGCAGCGCAGGCCCTCTCTGACCTTTCACAGCGCCTGCGCACTGCAGTAATTTACTCTGCCCTCAACAGGGCAGAGCAGTACGCCTGCGCAGGAGCCGCAGCAGAAGCAAGAAGGGGAACGTCATCACATGAATATGGGAGGACCCAGACCGGACCGCGACACTAACCGCCCCCGGTGAGTATAATATAACTTGTTTTTCTTATCTTTCAGGTTACATCCGAGCTTATCTACAGCATTACAGAATCTTTTAAAGGTGCGACCTTGGTTACAGTGGCAGCGCCCCCGGCAGGGAGAGCGGCAGCACACTTCCTTCCCTAGGCAGACTCCTAGCACGCAGTCCCATGCAAGCAATATTACCCCCTTCTCCCCAGGTAGACCCCCCTCCAGCATGCGCATGCAGCCCCATGCAAACAACATCACCCCCTTCTCCCCAGGCAGACCCCCCCCTCCAGCATCCAGCCCCATGCAAGCAATATTACCCCCTTCTCCCCAGGTAGACCCCCTCCAGCATGCGCATGCAGCCCCATGCAAGCAACATCCCCCTTCTCCCCAGGCAGCCCCCCCTTCAGCATCCAGCCTCATGCAAGCATCACCCCCTTCTCCACAGGAAGACACCCCCCTCCAGCATCCAGCCCCATGCAACCAACATCACCACTTTCTACCCAGGCAGACCCCCCCTCCAGCATGCACATACAGCCCCATGCAACCAACATCAACCCCTTCTCCCCAGGCAGACCCACCTCCAGAATGCAGCCCCATGCAAGCAACATCACCCCCTTCTCCCCAGGCAGACCCACCTCCAGAATGCAGCCCCATGCAAACAACATCACCCCCTTCTCCCCAGGCAGAACCCTCCTCCAGCAACATCACCCCCTTCTCACCAGGCAGACCCCCCTCCAGCATGCACACGCAGCCCCATGCAAGCAACATCACCCCCTTCTCCCCAGGCAGACCCCCCTCCAGCATGCACACGCAGCCCCATGCAAGCAACATCACCTCCTTCTCCCCAGGCAGACCCCCCTCCAGCATGCACACGCAGCCCCATGCAAACATCACCTCCTTCTCCCCAAGCAGCCCCCCTCCAGCATGCACGCGCAGCCCCATGCAAGCAACATCACCCCCTTCCCAAGCAGCCCACCTCCAGCATGCACACGCAGCCCCATGCAAGCAACATCACCCCCTTCTCCCCAAGCAGCCCCCCCTCCAGCATGCACACGCAGCCCCATGCAAGCAACATCACCCCCTTCTCCCCAGGCAGCCCCCCCTCCAGCATGCACACGCAGCCCCATGCAAGCAACATCACCTCCTTCTCCCCAAGCAGCCCCCCCTCCAGCATGCACACGCAGCCCCATGCAAGAAACATCACCCCCTTCTCCCCAGGCAGAACCCCTCCAGCATGCATACGCAGCCCCATGCAACCAACATCACCTCCTTCTCCCCAAGCAGCCCCCCTCCAGCATGCACACGCAGCCCCACGCAAGAATCACCCCCTTCTCCCCAGGCAGACCCCCCTCCAGCATGCACATGCAGCCCCATGCAAACATCACCTCCTTCTCCCCAAGCAGCCCCCCTCCAGCATGCACACGCAGCCCCATGCAAGCAACATTACCCCCTTCTCCCCAAGCAGACCCCCCTCCAGCATGCACACGCAGCCCCATGCAAACAACATCACCCCCCTCTCCCCAGGCAGACCCCCCTCCAGCATGCACACGCAGCCCCATGCAAGCATCACCCCCTTCTCCCCAGGCAGACCCTCCTCCAGCATGCACACGCAGCCCCATGCAAGCAACATCACCCCCATCTCCCCAAGCAGCCCCCCCTCCAGCATGCACATGCAGCCCCATGCAAACAACATCACCCCCTTCTTCCCAGGCAGACCCCCCTCCAGCATGCACACGCAGCCCCATGCAAGCAACATCACCCCCTTCTCCCCAGGCAGCCCCCCTCCAGCATGCACACGCAGCCCCATGCAAGCAACATCACCCCCTTCTCCCCAGGCAGACCCCCCTCCAGCATGAACATGCAGCCCCATGCAAGCAACATCACCTCCTCCTAGCTCGTGCATGAACATCCACTTACCTGCCATGACACCGGCAGCTTCCTGTCTGCTCTGCTCTATGGAGGAGGAGGCCCCGCCCCTTCTGGTCACATGGGCATGACGTCAGCACAGCTCCATGGCGACTTGGATTTAGCCTCTACCTTTTTTTTTTTTAACAGCTGTAACCGGAAGTAGAAGCAGTTCACTTCCGGTATCACATCGCTCTTGTGTGGAGCGACAGGAGAGCAGTGTGGAGAGCGCGCAGCAGAGGAGAGAGCTGTCAGCGGGGAAGAGCACGGAGGAGGGAGCGGCGACACCCCGCAGAGGACAGAAGGGAGACGGTGTGTGGAGGGGGGAGAGGCGGCTGAACGTGGGGGGGCAGAGCCACAGCTGGAGTGTGGTGGACGGGGGCAGAGCCACAGCTGGAGTGTGGTGGACGGGGGCAGAGCCGGAGCTCGTGCGTGGCGGACGGGGGCAGAGCCGGAGCTGGTGCGTGGCGGACGGGTGCAGAGCCGGAGCTGGTGCGTGGCGGACGGGGGCAGAGCCACAGCTGGAGTGTGGTGGACGGTGGCAGAGCCGGAGCTGGTGCGTGGCGGATGGTGGCAGAGCCGGAGCTGGTGCGTGGCGGACGGGGGCGGAGCTGGTGCGTGGCGGACGGGGGGCGGAGCTGGTGCGTGGCGGACGGGGGCGGAGCCGGAGCTGGTGCGTGGCGGACGGGGGCGGAGCCGGAGCTGGTGCGTGGCGGACGGGGGCGGAGCCGGAGCTGGTGCGTGGCGGACGGGGGCGGAGCCGGAGCTGGTGCGTGGCGGACGGGGGCGGAGCCGGAGCTGGTGCGTGGCGGACGGGGGCAGAGCCGGAGCTGGTGCGTGGCGGACGGGGGCAGAGCCGGAGCTGGTGCGTGGCGGACGGGGGCAGAGCCGGAGCTGGTGCGTGGCGGAAGGGGGCAGAGCCGGAGCTGGTGCGTGGCGGAAGGGGGCAGAGCCGGAGCTGGTGCGTGGCGGACGGGGGCAGAGCCGGAGCTGGTGCGTGGCGGACGGGGGCAGAGCCGGAGCTGGTGCGTGGCGGACGGGGGCAGAGGCACAGCTGGTGCGTGGCGGACGGGAGCAGAGCCGGAGCTGGTGCGTGGCGGACGGGGGCAAAGCCGGAGCTGGTGCGTGGCGGACGGTGGCAGAGGCACAGCTGGTGCGTGGTGGATGGGAGCAGAGCCGGAGCTGGTGCGTGGCGGACGGGGGCAGAGCCGGAGCTGGTGCGTGGCGGACGGGGGCAGAGCCGGAGCTGGTGCGTGGCGGACGGGGGCAGAGCCGGAGCTGGTGCGTGGCGGACGGGGGCGGAGCCGGAGCTGGTGCGTGGCGGACGGGGGCGGAGCCGGAGCTGGTGCGTGGCGGACGGGGGCGGAGCCGGAGCTGGTGCGTGGCGGACGGGGGCGGAGCCGGAGCTGGTGCGTGGCGGACGGGGGCGGAGCCGGAGCTGGTGCGTGGCGGACGGGGGCGGAGCTGGTGCGTGGCGGACGGGGGCGGAGCCGGTGCGTGGCGGATGGGGGCGGAGCCGGCGCGTGGCGGACGGGGGCGGAGCCGGAGCTGGTGCGTGGCGGACGGGGGCAGAGCTGGTGCGTGGCGGACGGGGGCAGAGCTGTAGCGTGGCGGACGGGGGCAGAGCTGGAGTGTGGTGGACGGCAGGGCTGTGGAGTCGGTAAGCCAAACCTGCGACTCCAACTCCGACTCCTCAATTTCCCTTACACCGACTCCACGACTCCGACTCCCACATATATTGCTTATATTTAAGTGAAAAATGTATTGTAGTACAATGTGAACATCAAACATTTAATCATTTCTGTGATCCAATAATCAAGATATTTAGATAGAACAGAATATCTATTTATTGGAATACAACTTTAGAACACAAAAAACTGTAATAAATTGTAAATATGTAATACACTGTACAATATCGATTACATACAGTACAGACCAAAGTTTGGACACACCTTCTCATTCAAAGAGTTTTCTTTATTTTCATGACTATGAAAATTGTAGATTCACTCTGAAGGCATCAAAACTATGAATTTACACATGTGGAATTATATAATTAAGAAAAAAGTGTGAAACAACTGAAAATATGTCTTATATTCTAGGTTCTTCAAAGTAGCCACCTTTTGCTTTGATTTCTACTTTGCACACTCTTGGCATTCTCTTGATGAGCTTCAAGAGGTAGTCACCGGAAATGGTTTTCACTTCACAGGTGTGCCCTGTCAGGTTTAATAAGTGGGATTTCTTGCCTTATAGTCCTACTGAATAGACTGTTAGAATTTGTATTATGGCAAGAAAAAAGCAGCTGAGTAAAGAAAAACGAGTGGCCATCATTACTTTAAGAAATGAAGGTCAGTCAGTCCAAAAAATTGGGAAAACTTTGAAAGTGTCCCCAAGTGCACTGGCAAAAACCATCAAGCGCTACAAAGAAACTGGCTCACATGAGGTCCGCCCCAGGAAAGGAAGACCAAGAGTCTTTTGGTCTGTACTGTGTGTGTGTGTGTATATATATATATATATATATATATATATATATATATATATATACATACACACACTATGACTTATCTCGGCTAAGATAAAGCCTAGATCCTCAGGCTACATTCACACTATGGGCGTAGCCAGGATCAAACCTGGGGGGCAGAACCTCATACTGTTCTGCAGAATTTCATACTGCACACCTCAGCTGCTGCAGAACCTCATACTGCACACCCCTACACTTGAAAATAAAGCCTGCACCTTAAGAAGATGTGTTGATGAATGCAGTCTATTTATTCCAACTATCAATTGATGTTGATGTGTTACTGAAGACGAGCACTGCCTGTCCTGGGCGTCCTTTTGGGCAGTTATGAGGTGGACCTGACTGGTGCTAAAAAAAAAGGAGTGTTAGTCTGTGTGCTACCCGGCTTTCATTCTTTTTGGTACAGATATGATATGGATAGACAGATATGGATAAATGGATAGAGCAGATTTCTAATCTGCTTTTGCTATTGAAAACATTATCTATGAGCTCAAAAACCTTTCAGGTGATGCGGTTTATTAAAAAGCTGATCTGCTTTGGCAACTGAAAAACGTATCCTCAAAAAACACAGGGAAAACGTTGTGTGTGAATGTAGCCTTAGATCAGGAATAGAACAGCCATTTATAGGACATTTCATAACTTTCCAAAAATTCCTATGAAAAAATATTCAGCACATTCTGCATTAAACTACTGTACCCAATTTATTATATATTTTAGGAGTCGGAGTCAGTCTATTTTATACCGACTCCACCAAAATGAGCACTGACTCCGACTCCACGACTCCGACTCCACAGCCCTGGTGGACGGGGGCGGAGCTGGTGCATGGCGGACGGGGGCAGAGCCGGAGCTGGTGCGTTGCGGACGGGGGCGGAGCAATATAGGAGCAATGTCTAGTAGAAGACTGTGAAAAATGAGGATGAATGAACTCATGGAGATCAACATCCAACACTGTGGAGACACCATCACATGTTTCTCAACGCAGTGATTCTAGAGCAATGCCCCCATCCCTTATGGGAAATATGTAAAAACATGCAAAACACAAGCCGTGGAGACACCATCACATGTTTCTCAACGCAAGCAATGACTAGCCAGGTTTTTCCTCGGGAAGGAACAACCACGGGAAGGGCAGTTTCCAATGAAGGAAACCACCTATGCCTCTAGACATTGCTCCTACTGGCCATTTTCCTACTCCACACTGATGAGGGGCAATACCCCGAAACAGCTGTCTGTGGATGGATACCATGTTTTGGCATAGGTCGTTTCCTACTCCTTGAGTAGGCTTGCACCGGTTGTTCGAGGCTCTTGCAGGGCAACCAGCATGATGGATTCTTCTTGGGTCAGAGGTGGAGAAAATGTCATGTCAATTTGTCTCATCAGGTGGGGTGGGCTGGTCTCCACCATAAACTGAAACAGGATGGGGTGTCCTGGCTGTGTCCACACGCTCAGGGGCTTGTAAAGCCCCCATCACATATAGCGATCTCGCTAGCGAGATCGCTGCTGAGTCACAAGTTTTGTGACGCAACAGCCATCTCACCAGCGAGATCGTTGTGTGTGACAGCTATCAGTGACTGGCCCCCTGCCAGTAATCGCTGATCGTTGTTGAAACATCTGGACATTTTTGGGGTCGCTGGTCTCCCGCTGGCCAGCACGCATCGCTGCGTGTGACAGGCAGGAGACCAGCGAACTGGAGCTGGTAACCAAGGTACACATCAGGTTTCTAAGGGGCGCGCACCCTTTAGAAACCCGATGTGTACCTTGGTTACCAGCTCCCTGCATCAGCACGCTGGTAACTAAGATATAATGCGGGTAAACTAAGCGACGTGCGTCGCTTGTTACCCGCGTGTCGCTGATACTGATCGCTGGTGAAGCTGCCTGTTTGACAGCTCACCAGCGATCATGTAGCGACACACCAGCGATCCTGACAAGGTGATATCGTTGTCGGGATCGCTGGTGAGTCGCTATGTGTGACGGGGCCCTAAGCTGGGAATGTCTGACTTGACCTTCAATCCCCACACAAGACATAGTGTTCTGATAGGCAGGTGGGGTCGGGGAGTTCCACATGCCTCATCACACTTCTGACTGCACCAGTGTCCACAAGGAAAGATATGACAACCCCTGGAGATTTGAGGTATTGGGTCCGCTGATGGAGTTTTACATGTCAGGAGCGTGATGTCTTGCGGACCTGGCTTGCCTCTGTCCTATAGACAGGGTTCTTCACTGTTTCCTGTGTTTCTTGCTTGGCCTATTCCCCTGCGTGATGTCCTGGGCTGCCGGGGTGCTGTGCACTGGTTCTGGAAATGACCAAGGTTGCCACAGTTGTAACACCTGATGGGTCTCCCGTCCCTGCAGGGTGGGTGCTCTTCCACATCGGTGGCCACCATAGGAGGGGCTGTCTTGCGCACTCCTGGGTGGGACTGAATTCTTCTGGCTACTACGAGCAGGGCATCTACGGCTATTGACCTGTACTCAGGCCTGATCACTATCAGCAGCTTCTTGATTGGTTCTCTTAGTCCTTGCCTAAAGGCCTCTGCCAACATTTGTCTGTGTATCTGATCATGAATAGTGAAGCCTAAGTCTTGGAATACTTGCCTCACTCTGCCATGAAACTTGTCTACAGACTCTGTCTCGGCCTGGCTCATGTTATGCAGGCTGAGTGCTTGTCTGGCTTTGGCCCACTCTCTGAGCTGCTCAATTAGCTTTGATCCTGACTCCCAGGAGTGCACATCTAATTCTGATGGAAGCTTGAAGTGTTCCTTCATGATTGGCCAGAGTGTTTCACCTGCATTTAATTCCATTATGGACCAGAGATCAATTCAGATTGCAGATATGTTTGCTGGCTCTGCTGCATTCTTCAGTAAAATGGCATGGGGTCCATATCTAGGTCTGGCAGATTTTTCAGAATACTGAACACCTGACTAGGGGTGAAGGGCACATAATGTAAGAGTTCTGGCTCTATCTGCCCCTGCCTTCTTGGTGTCTGTGGGTTTCTTCGCCTAGTACTGGGCAGCATGTATGATGTCCCCTCTTCATATTCATCAGAGGAGAAACTGTGACATTGTGTGGGTGCTCCCCCCCTTCTGAGGTTGCAGATCTGCCTGGCACTTAGGATCCTCATTGTAAGACCCAGCAGCAGCAGATGCTGATGACTCACACCTCCTTTCTGCTAGCTGTTGTATTGGGGGGGCACCTGTGGTGTTATGTGTAGGGAGTGTTTCACTTTCTTCTCCTGGTATCCTAGCTGGCTCTTTAGAGAGGGTGCCCTGTGGAGATAAGGACACCTCATTTTCTGGATTTGGCACTGGCCTAGCTGGTGACAATGAACTGAGAGGTGGGAGAGAGGGTGAGGAGCAGGGAGGGGTAAAGTAGAGAGTGGAAAGGTGGGGAGATGATAGAAGAGGAGGGGAGAGAGAAGACGAGGGGGATGAGGGAGGAGGAAAGACATAGGGAAAAGATGAGGGAGGAGGAAATATAGGAGGAAAAATAGATGAGGGAGGAGTGGAGATGGAGGGAGGAGAGAGATGGGAGGAGAGGGAAGGAGGAGCGCACTCCTTCCCCTTTTCTGCAGTCAGAGAAGGCATGCTTGGACTTGTGCCTTCTCCCAGGGGGGGGGGGAGCGGGGTGCCTCACAGACGGCACAGCTTAGAATTCCGCTGAAAACACTTTTCTCTCTTGTACACGTAAAAATAATCCTTTCCTGTTCACCTAACTCTCAGTACTTCTATGCTGTAAATCCGCTGCCACTTTATAAAACGCGGACTTCAATTCAGCTCAACTAACTAACTTCCCTTTTTTCTTCTCAATACATTATGCCATGCTGCAGCTTAAAAGCTGCCCCTGTAAATCTACATAACTTTCTGAATAACACTTACTATGTCTATTCCAAAAACTTCAAAAAAAGTGATTAAAACTTCAAAAACTTCACAACCCTTTTTAAACTTGCTTAAAAAGGAAAGAAAAAAGAAAAAAAAACAAAATATTTATAAAAACTTCAAAAGAAAATGGAAAACTAATAAAAACTCAGAAAGTGGAGAAAAAAAGAAAACAAAAAGAATAATCAGGAAGTTGGTAAAACTTGGAAAGAACACTCCAAAAAGAAATCAAAAATCCAAAATTCAGTAAAACTTCCAACAATAAAATGTCCGTGCACAAATGGAGGATACACACACTTCCCCTTTCCTCTGCCTGCGTCTCTCAGTAAAATCTTTTGAGAACAATGGAAACAAAAGAGCAAACTGAGACAATGGTATATATTCAACAACCCAGCATTCCCAAAAATTCTCACACTACAGTAAAAAACTTCCACCAAATGCAAGATAAAACAAGGGAAAAGCAGAGTACAGAACAAATGTGACAATATGAAAAATATCAGAGACGCACCCCACGGGCAAAAGAGGAAGTGTAAAAGAAAAGGAAAAAAACTTTCTGCTTCAGATCTTCGTTGATGCACATATAGACGTCCGGGGAGAAATCGAGGCCCTCTTTAGTGACACGTAGCACAAGCAGATCTGGTAACCAACAACTGACAATCGTACTTGGTGTACTGCGCTCGGTCACCCGGGAATGTTAACACACTGTACCGGTCGTCCCGCCGGTAACAGGAGTCCGTGATAACTCCCACAAAATTGCCACCATCTGTACCTGGCCGGCCTCTCCTGTCCTTCCGATGTACAGGTGAATCGGTGGCAACCTGTCAAGTGATTTGGCTTGCGATATCTCCCCCAAGCTAAACACCACCACGTGCCTGGCGATCTGGGTGCTCCTGTCCCTTCCGATGCATGGGTGTATATGTGATAGCTTGATAGGAGACTCGACTAGTGATATCTCTCTAAGCCCCCACAACCCATACCTGGATAGGCCTCTCCTGTCCTCCCTGTGTACAGGTTTATTTGTGAGGACTTAGCAGGGGAAGTTGAATCTCAGATATCGGTTTCCCAGCAACCACATGCACAATCAATCACCGTTCCATCAGCTCTCTCCCGGATCTAGACACAAACAGGACCCAAAGCAGACACCTTGGCTTATCCCAGGGTTTGGATAAGGGTGTGGACTTTTACACTACCTGGGAATGCGGTGGTGACCACACCTGCCCGGCTAGAGGTACAGACCCGGACTGGGCACAGGGGACATTCAGGTAAGATAACCAGATTTTCTTACCTTACTTATGGAGTTGCGCAAATCTCCGTCCCCATGAGCCAAGGCCTTAGTCGGCACCTCCGTCTCTCTGGTCAGCAGGGTCCCCATGCGTTTCGTCCACAGCCGCGCGTCTCTGCGCCAGATGATATGGAAATTTAGATAGATATATCTCTGTGTGCTGTGGCCTGTCCTAATTAGAACAGAGTCTCATTGAGCGCTCAACAGAAAAGACACCCTAAACACCTTGTTAGCAGTATCTCTTTCCAGCAGGACTCTGCTGGTTTATTGCACATATATGGTTTTATCATTACATACAGAAAGGAGTGGTTAGTCAATTAACATAAGGCTTGTGTTTTAATGCTATTGGCTATTTGAGTAAATGAACTTATATGGCAGTGTCCGACATGAGGGTGATTTAGCATCATTTGATTTACTCTTATGCATTGTCTTGCAATGTCAGCAAACCTCCGATATCAGCTAGTGCATCTGGTCCAACTTCCTCCTTTCCCATGGCTGGCAGATATATCACAAGACAATGCTACCACGAGACTATGCTGGTTCTCCAGACTGGCTCATGGGGTTAGTAGGTCATTTTCAGCAATTGATTATAAGGTTCAAGATAGCTATGAAAATGTGTATATCAGTATATAAGGATATATGAAAGTGAGATCTGTATGAAATGTATATATTTCCATCACAGCTGGAGTGTGGTGGATGGGAGATAAAACATAACCTTTAGTAAGATAGTAGGATAAAAACAATTTTGTGTCCCCCAGAGTGAGTGAATATAAATGTTTGGGTGAAGTCACAAATAAAGGGGTGTGAGGAGCACAGCCCGATCAGGAGGAATGATTCCCACTTGCAATGGCTGAACTGTAATCAGCAAGTCCCAGAATCTCACGTTGGGGATCTGGGAGAATCCCACAGAACCCCGCAAACAGCGACTGACAGATTCTGGCTGCATATAACAGTAATGACTGGAATCTGGATGACATTAATAGAGTTACCACCCGGAATATGCCAGAGCAATAAGTGAGGAAAGGCACAAGCTCAGCCATTCATGAAGGGGGTGCGGGAGGAAAAGGAGATCCTGGGTCCAGGATGCTCCATATAGGACAAGGGGAAGAAAATGCCCTACAAGACCCTAAAGGGCTAACAATATTGTATCCCCAAGACTCCCCCCTGACCTTCCACAGCTCCCCCTGTGCTAAACAAGCCCTGCACACCCCCATGGAAGGGGACTTATCCTTGTGATAGGAGGTGAGGGGCCATAGTGCTGAGCTAAAGGTGGGGGGGGGGAAGTATGAAATACATACCATGGTACTTCCGGTGGTCGAAACGCACGCCAGGGTGCCATAAAGGTGCGTGAGCCGCAAGGAAAAAATCTGCGACACTCAAATGAAGGCGAACTACTAATTGTGTCCCATGAGGCAGAGGCGTGCACTCCACAACTTAGTGTTTCCAGTAAGTGGAACGCACGCCAAAATAACTTGTGGTTTCTTGAACCACATAGAAGTAGAATATGCAACCGATTTGGCTTGATGACGCGCGGTCCACAGCCTTTTATTTCCGGCATGTGGAACGCACGCCAAAGCCACATGCGGCATGTGGAACGCACGCCAAAGCCACATGCGGCTTGTGGAACGCACGCCAAAGCCACATGCGGCATGTGGAACGCACGCCAAAGCCGCATGCGGCATGTGGAACGCACGCCAAAGCCGCATGCGGCATGTGGAACGCACGCCAAAGCCGCATGCGGCATGTGGAACGCACGCCAAAGCCGCATGCGGCATGTGGAACGCACGCCAAAGCCGCATGCGGCATGTGGAACGCACGCCAAAGCCGCATGCGGCATGTGGAACGCACGCCAAAGCCGCATGCGGCATGTGGAACGCACGCCAAAGCCACATGCGGCATGTGGAACGCACGCCAAAGCCACATGCGGCATGTGGAACGCACGCCAAGGCCACATGCGGCATGTGGAACGCACGCCAAGGCCACATGCGGCATGTGGAACGCACGCCAAAGCCACATGCGGCATGTGGAACGCACGCCAAAGCCACATGCGGCATGTGGAACGCACGCCAAAGCCACATGCGGCATGTGGAACGCACGCCAATCCCACATGCGGCATGTGGAACGCACGCCTATGCCACATGCGGCATGTGGAACGCACGCCAATGCGGCATGTGGAACGCTGTAAAATAATGTGAGTCTTGTAAAATACTCAGGACTAGTTACCAGATAAAAATATAGTGGTTTATTTGGATTCTTCCATCAAAGAAAAGATTATTACAGAAAAACATAAAAATAGGAGAAAGAGATATTGTCCATTAGTTCATAGCTAAGCTTGTAACCTTCTTTCCAGGAACTCTGAAAAGACATGTGTCCTGTAGTGCGTAGCTTCTCTGGATGTGAGTTGGATTAACATACCAGCTGTTCAGTTATGTCCGTGCAGAGATGGCATCCTGCGTCTGTGTCTCATGTTGGTGAGGGAAGGAGCGAGCGACCTCTAGAGTGAGCTATGAATTATATACGTCTCCTAAAGCACGTAATCCAGGTATATATGGAGTTGTCCTGTACCATGAGCCAAACTTACAAAAATAGCCTATGTCGTGTCAGCTAAAGCAATGTACAGAACTGAGTCTTATACGAAATTAACGGATTATTAATATTTAACAATTCCCCCTTTTGAGGGAGACAGACATTAATTGGAACCCTCAAAATATAACAAGATCTTCTTTCTTCTTTTCTTCTTCTTTGACAAAATAATTTAATATCAATAACATCAGATTATTGTTATACGCACGTAATGATGTGAATTCATGTTATGGTAAGCCGTGAACAATATTCATATACAATATGTATAATTATACTTCCCTAAATCTAAATTGAAGCATCTCAGGTCCAGTCATCATCATCTGATGTCATCTGGTCTTCATTTTGATGTCTTCTGTCTTCTTCTTGGTTCTTTTAAAAACACAGTTTTTCTATAGCATATAGATGTTTTAGAAATCGTGTTGTGTATAAAATCAAAGTCCATAAATTCAAATGTTGATAAGGAAACAAAGTCTATAGATGAAATGCAGCTTTAATATCTGTGCAATCTCACCTTTAAAAAAACCTGGGCTTACATTGGCTCGCCTTGGATATTCTGGAATCCTCCATCGGCACTGGTCTTTGAACAGGTGTGACATCTTTGGTCAGCAAAGCAAGGGTTAAAATGACTCTTCCTTGCTAAACATAGCATCATAACCAGTCCTTGTCCTAATGCACAGGACACATGTCAGGGTTGTAGCTTCCTGACAATTACCTTCATTGTTCACCAGCCTTCATCAAAGCTTTACAGGTGATTGGAAACCTCTGGAACTTGGTAAGAACGTGATAACACAGTTCATCTCAGCATCATAGGATCATCGTCCTCTGGTTGTCAGGTTAGACACTTTAATTGTGGCTGTCAGTGGTGGATACTGCACTTGTGACTGTCAGTGGTGGATTCTGCACTTGTGACTGTCAGTGGTGGATTCTGCACTTGTGGCTGTCAGTGGTGGATACTGCACTTGTGGCTGTCAGTGGTGGATGCTGCACTTGTGGCTGTCAGTGGTGGATGCTGCACTTGTGGCTGTCAGTGGTGGATGCTGCACTTGTGGCTGTCAGTGGTGGATACTGCACTTGTGACTGTCAGTGGTGGATACTGCACTTGTGACTGTCAGTGGTGGATACTGCACTTGTGACTGTCAGTGGTGGATACTGCACTTGTGGCTGTCAGTGGTGAATACTGCACTTGTGACTGTCAGTGGTGGATACTGCACTTGTGACTGTCAGTGGTGGATACTGCACTTGTGGCTGTCAGTGGTGGATACTGCACTTGTGGCTGTCAGTGGTGGATACTGCACTTGTGGCTGTCAGTGGTGGATACTGCACTTGTGACTGTCAGTGGTGGATACTGCACTTGTGACTGTCAGTGGTGGATACTGCACTTGTGGCTGTCAGTGGTGGATACTGCACTTGTGGCTGTCAGTGGTGGATACTGCACTTGTGGCTGTCAGTGGTGGATACTGCACTTGTGACTGTCAGTGGTGGATACTGCACTTGTGACTGTCAGTGGTGGATACTGCACTTGTGACTGTCAGTGGTGGATACTGCACTTGTGACTGTCGGTGGTGGATACTGCACTTGTGGCTGTCGGTGGTGGATACTGCACTTGTGGCTGTCGGTGGTGGATACTGCACTTGTGGTTGTCGGTGGTGGATACTGCACTTGTGGCTGTCGGTGGTGGATACTGCACTTGTGGCTGTCGGTGGTGGATACTGCACTTGTGGCTGTCGGTGGTGGATACTGCACTTGTGGCTGTCGGTGGTGGATACTGCACTTGTGGCTGTCGGTGGTGGATACTGCACTTGTGACTGTCGGTGGTGGATACTGCACTTGTAATTAACACAGTCTATTACTCAGTAATCATAGCTTTGTTACCTTCTGGGACTTCTGGATAGCAGCATTCTTCTTGCAACTGATAAGAATCAATAAAGTTTAGAAATATGAAAAGTCTTAACGTAATTTCAGTATCTTGCTTGAAGTCTTCATTCCCTATTCTATACCAAATCTGGTAATTTTCCTATCCTATAATATCACAGCGTACCATAGCAATCAGCAATATCCATATAATTATTATCAGAATTTGTACCGTATATGGATTTCAATGTTTGAAATAATAAACCAATAATAAGTGATAATACATTATTATCCATATTCTTCATGTGATAGAACATTTTTTATGTCATAGGTGTAATTACCTTTTCCAACCCATAGGTGTCACTGTGTTTTATGTAACCAGTGTTTTCATCTTTATTAATAAGGAATATATTTATTATACTAATAATATGTAGGAATGTAAAGCCATGAACCAAAATAAGAATATATGAGTGAGCGAATGAATGAATAAAAGAATTGTTGCATATAACTCAGAACTGAAACATTTTCCTTTGTAATGAAACCGTATCATTGTTATATTTAATGAAGCAAAATTCTATAGTAGATATTACTTTACTATTGATGAAAGAAAAAATAAAAATGTAAGAATTAAAATAAAAAATAGAATAAAAAATTAAATTAAAATACGAATAAGAATAAAAATAAGGCCTTTATGTTGATGCAGAGTAGTTATGTCTTCAGTAACATATACCCTTAATATTTCCATGATCTGGATTATTTCATAATTGTCATAAACTTGTATTACCAAAACATTCAAATTATGCAACTTTGCATGTAATACTCCTCAGAAATGACTCTTTATAATACTCAAATGTTATTATACCCAATACTTATACCATTGTACCTTATTAATATTTCTTTTTTATTAAAATGTGTGAAGAAGAGGTATTAATCAAATGTGATGTAGTCAGGATCAAAAACACTTTTTCCCCATTAATACCGAAAAATATTGTTTTATGAAATAATTCATTTATCAAAACCAAAATTAAAAATAATTAATTTATAAATTGTGTAAATATTATACTTGCTTATACCATTATTTGTCTGAAGATGTGTAACCATTAAAACTAATTTGAATAGTATAAAATTATCCTTTGGAAAAATTAATTTAAATGTAGATTTTCTTCATAAACCATTTTGATGTGCGATTGCACTTAGCGCTTATCACAATTAACTAAATCAAGAAATTACTATAGAAATATATGTTGTGTAGATAATATTTCATTATATCTTAATATTCTAGTAATTTAACTGATCTGCATATTTCTCCTAAAGACAGGTTTTTTGTTTTTTTTTGTTTTTTTTTTAATGCATTCAGAATCCTGAGGCCTCACACACACCAAACGTATCACATTACTCGCTCAGCAGCTGCTCCTACACTCAGTCACTGTCACTCAGACTGTGTCACATATTATCCCACATACAGAGGTGTGATGAATACACGTATTTTAACCCAAATTATCCTAATTATCAATGCATTGTAAACTATTTAAATTTAGTCTTAATATTTCTTTGAATATTCCCCAAATACAAATGACATAAAAATATATTGTATAGCTATACTTGACATTTAGGCTGAGTTCACACGTGGCGTTTTTTTCGCGTTTCCGCGGCGGTTTTAACCGCGCGATTTTGCCGCGAAAAATAAGCATCCCATGCATTCCTATGGGATTCCGCAATGCTGTGCTAATGCTGCGGTTTTTACCGCGGCGGAATCGCTTCGCGGTAAAAACCGCAGCATGCTCATTAATTTTGCGGAATCGCAGCGATCCCGCACCCATAGGAATGCATTGTTCCGCTTACTTCCCGCAAGTGGCTGTGCACACCATGCGAAAAGTAAGCAGAGCAATTGCGGATGGTACCCACGGTCCGGAGGAGATGAGACTGTCCTCCGGGCTTTGGGTACCATATCCCTGTAAAAAATAGAATTAAAATAAAAAAATATTGTTATTCTTACCTTCCGGCGTCCCGCACAGCATTCCCGCCTCTCTCCACGCTTCCGTTCCCAGTAATCCTTTGCGAAAATGCCCACGATGGCGTCCGTTCTCGCGGGATCGCGAAGTCTCGCGGTAATTCGCGATGACATCGCGCGAATGACCGCGAGACTTCGCAATCCCGCGAGAACGGATGTCATCGCGGGCATTTTCGCAAAGGATTACTGGGAACGGCTGCGCGGGAAGACGGAAGGTGAGAATAACACCATTTTTTATTTTTTTTAACATTCTATCTTTTACTACTGATGCTGCATAGGCGGCCTCAGTAGTAAAAAGTTGGTCACACTCGTCAAACACTATGTTTGACGAGTGTGACCAACCTGTCAATCAGTTCTCCAAGCGATGCTACAGATCGCTTGGAAAACGCTAGCGTTTTGCAAGCTAATTACGCTTGCAAAATGCTAGTTTTTCCGCGGGAAAATCGCGGGAATTTAAAATGCGACTTTCCCGCGGAATGGAATTCGGGAATTCTCGCGGTAATTTCCGCGAGAGTTCCGGTACGTGTGCACTTAGGCTTAAGCATGGAAAAAAATTCCATTGGTTTGCAAAAGTTGAGACCCTCCTTAAAAATTATTTTCCTAAAGAACAGGGACATAGTATACTGGTATACTTATTATTAGAACAAGGTTCAAATTTCATATACTGTGGTAGTCATTCATAGAATCATAGAATCGTAGAGTTGGAAGGGACCTCCTGGGCCATCTGGTCCAACCCCCTGCTCAAAGCAGGATTCGCTAAATCATCCCAGTCAGATGTCTGTCCAGCCTCTGTTTGAAGACTTCCATTGAAGGAGAACTCACCACTTCTCGTGGCAGCCTGTTCCACTCATTGATCACTCTAACTGTCAAAAAGTTTTTTCTAATATCTAATCTGTGTCTCCTCCCATTCAGTTTCATCCCATTGCTTCTAGTCTTTCCTTGTGCAAATAAGAATAAAGTTGATCCTTCTACAATGTGACAGCCCTTTAGATATTTGTAGACAGCTATTAAGTCTCCTCTCAGTCTTCTCTTTTGCAAACTAAACATTCCCAAATCCTGCAACCTTTCCTCATAAGACAGGGTTTGCAGACCGGTCACCATTCTGGTCGCTCTTTTCTGAACTTGCTCCAGTTTGTTGATGTCTTTTTTAAAATGTGGTGCCCAAAACTGGACACAATATTCCAGATGAGGTCTGACCAAAGAGGAGTAGAGGGAAATAATGACTTCACGTGATCTAGACTGTATGCTTCTGTTAATACATCCTAGAATTGCATTTGCCTTTTTTGCTGCTGCATCACACTGTTGACTCATATTCAGTCTGTGATCTATTAGTATACCCAAGTCTTTTTCACATGTGCTGTCACTTAGCCCTATTCCTCCCATTCTATATATGCTTTTTTCATTTTTATTGCCCAGATGTAGTACTTTGCATTTCTCCCTGTTAAAAACCATTCTGTTAGTTGCTGCCCACTTCTCCAGTTTATTTAAATCTTTTTGAATCCTCTCTCTCTCTTCTCTAGTATTAGCTATCCCTCCTAGCTTTGTGTCATCAGCAAATTTAATCAGTTTACCCTCAATTCCTTCATCTAAATCATTGATAAAGATGTTGAACAATACAGGGCCCAGGACAGAGCCCTGTGGTACCCCACTTGAGACATTCTTCCAACTGGATGTGCAGCCATTTACGACCACTTTTTGGGTCCGATCACTAAGCCAGTTATGAATCCACCTAACAGTTGCCTTGTCCATTCCATACTTAGTCATTTTTTCAATAAGGATTGTATGAGAGACTTTGTCAAATGCTTTGCTGAAGTCAAGATATACTATATCTACAGCATTTCCTTGATCCACCCAATCAGTGATACCGTCATAGAAGGAAATTAAGTTAGTCTGACATGACTTATTAGTTACAAACCCATGCTGACTCTGTTTAATCACTTCATTCTTATCCAGGTATTGACATGCATGTTGTTTAATAATTTGTTCAAAGATCTTTCCTGGTATAGAAGTCAGACTCACCGGCCTATAGTTGCCTGGGTCCACCTTCTTCCCCTTTTTGAAGATAGGAGCAACATTTGCTCTTCTCCAGTCTTCTGGCACTTCTCCTGTTCTCCAAGAATTTTCAAAGATTATGGAGAGGGGTTCAAAAATTTCTTCTGCTATCTCCTTCAGTACTCTGGGGTGTAATTCATCTGGACCTGGAGACTTGTATTCATTTAGGTTAGCTAAGTGTTTCCTCACTATCTTTCTGTTTATAGATATCCTGGATTCTTCTATTCCCTTAATAGGACAGTGAATAACAGTTGATGTTACATTTCCTTTCTGAGAGAAAGCAGATGCAAAATAGGAATTTAAAAGTTCAGCCTTCTCAACATCCTGTCTTACCATTTCATCATTTTCATCCTGTAAAAATCCTATAGCATCTTTGACTTTTCTTTTACTTTTGACATATCCCCAAAATCCTTTATTATTGTTTTTGACATCTCTTGCAAGCCTCAATTCATTTTCAGCTTTAGCTAATCTGATTTGTGCCCTGCAGGTTCTGCAGACAGCATTATATTCTTCTTTAGATATGCCTCCCTCTTTCCATTTTATAAACATTTTTTTCTTCCTTTTTAGCATGTGCTTAAGTTCTGTGTTCATCCATCCTGGTTTCCTTAAATGCTTCCTATTCTTCCCTCTTTTCGGAATTGTTAACAACTGTGCTTTGAGAATTTCATTTTTCAAGATTTCCCATCCCTCCTGGACATTTTTGTCTTTTAGGATATCCAGCCATTGGATCCCTCCAATTCTCTTTCTGAATCCCTTAAAATCTGCCTTTCTGAAATCTAACCTTGACGTCTGAGTCTTCACAGGTCTTCCGCCTCTAGTTATCCAAAATTCTAAAATAGCATGGTCACTACCTCCTAGGGTCCCAGCCACTTTTACCTCCTCAACCATTTCCTCCCTGTTTATAAGGATTAGATCCAAGGTAGCAGTTCCCCTTGTTTTCTCCCCTACCTTTTGGAAGATAAAGTTGTCAGCAAGAGAGGATAAGAATTTCCTTGACCTGTTAATTTTGCCTGAGAGAGATTCCCAACAAATGTCTGGATAGTTGAAATCTCCCATGACAACTATGTCATATTTTTTGGAGAACTTGGCCATTTGATGCATAAAGAGTTCATCCATATCTTCAGCTTGCACAGGCGGCCTGTAGTAAATGCCTACAATGGTGTCCTTTCCATTGTTCTGTCCTTGTATTCTTACCCAAACAGTTTCCACAGAACTCCCAGTCTCTGAAGCTTCAATCTCTGTGCAGATATACGTGTTTCTAACATACAATGCGACACCTCCTCGTTTATCAAGTCTGTTTCTTACAAATAAGTTGTATCCTTCTAGTCTTGTATTCCAATCATGTGTATTGTCCCACCAAGTTTCAGTGATTCCAATGACATCATATTTCTTTTCCTGTGTTAGTAGTTCCAATTCTCCTTGTTTGTTGCCCATGCTTTGTGCATTAGTATAGAAGCATTTTAGTTTGTGATTGGTTTCTCTTTCTCCAATATTTTTATTAATTAGATTCTTTCGTCTTTGTTCTTCCTTTCCACTTCTAATAGCAGAGTTCTCAATAGCATTTGTCAGGTGTATGGCTTTTTCTGGTCTTTTGCTTCCCTTCCCATGTTGTTCTAGTATAAAGCTCTCCTTACAAGTGTAGCAAGGCGACTTCCAAATACATGTTTTCCAGTCTTCGTAAGGTGCACCCCATCTCTAGCAAGTAGTCCATCGTATAAGTAGTTCACTCCGTGATCCAGAAATCCAAATCGTTGCTGACGGCACCATCGACGTAGCCAGTTGTTCACCTGTAGAATCTTATTCCACCTCCTTGTTCCATGGCCATCCACTGGGAGGATGGAAGAGAAGACCACCTGCGCTCCCAGTTCTTTCACTTTCTTGCCTAAGTCTTCAAAGTCTCTGCAGATGGTTTCCAGGTCGTTTCTTGCGGTGTCATTTGTCCCCACATGTAGTAGCAGGAATGGGTAGTCATCTGTAGGTCTGAAGAGTCCTGATATCCTGTCAGACACATCTTTAATTTTTGCACCTGGAAGACAGCACATTTCTCTTGAAGTTATATCCGGTCTGCAGATAGCGGCCTCTGTTCCTCTCAACAGGGAATCCCCCATGACCACCACTCTCCGTTTCTTCTTCACAACATTTTTCTTTCTCCATCCAGGAGGACTCTGAAGGCGTACAAGGTTGCTGTTTGTGGGCAAAGTCTTATCCTGATGTATTTCTTCATCGTTTTCCTGCGTGAGAGCCTGGTACTGGTTTCTGAGCAGTATGGGTGCTGACTGCCTCCTGATCCTCCTGCTTCTCTGGGTCACATGTCTCCATTCCTCTGTTTCTTCAGGTGCACTTCGAATTTCTTCTCTTTCTTCTTCTTCTCAAGTCATGCAGTAAAGGAACACACACAGAACACATTTTAAAATGCAGTTAGTTATTTCCTTTTAAGTGTTAAATATAAAATCATGCAATTATTGCAACTTCCTGTGTAAATAAAGGCATAAATCCTTGTAAGAGAATTTTTCCGATTAAGTCCTGCTTTGAAATGAAAATTCTAAGGAAAAATAAAAGAGAAGGTTAATATCATATTCATAATTCTAAATATTATTACTGATGTAGATTTTAATTTTCACTAAAAAATACAGTTCTACAATCTCTACTCCTACAAACACTCTATATATACTGTATGAATATGTATATACAAAACTATAGAACTACAGGATTATACTCTATAAAATAATTACATATAACTAATTGTATAATTCTTTTGCACAATATATATATAATTACTTTTTCTAGCCAATTCCTACACCCACTCTTTCCCTGTAAAAGATGTCTTTAAATATTCTTGCTACTTTGAAGTTAACGGATTTTCTGAGCTGCTCCGATGGACCCTTCAGCTCAAAGTCAATGATGTCACTCACCACCTGCTTCTGTCTGTCACATTCGGCCATCTTTTTTACAGAAAGAAGATCAAAACTCATCATTTTTCTTAATTTAATCTGTGTCTTTTCGGTGATCCTTTGCATCATTCCATAAGGCTTATAACAAACGTGATTTTCTTCGTTCTTCATAAATTTGATTTTGGGGAAAACTCATTTTAGAAGGCTTTGCTAATACAGGCTTCTGATAAGATTTTACTCTGCCTGTCTTCACAAAATTAGCACTATTTACTTTCCTTTCACGATTCTCGTGTCTTCTGACAAAATCAAGGGATTGTGCACATTCAAACAATGAATCTTTTTGTGACGCAATAACACGAGATGCAGGATTTAAAAAACAAAATTTGCTTACAAAACTCCTTATGAGGGACGGTGTTTTGACATTCTCACTCAGCATTTTGTACAGACGTTCATATATAGACATAAACGTGAAAGTACATTCCTTCCGACCAATCCTTAATTTTTGAAGAATATCAATATCTGGATGATTTTCATTTGATGAACAAAAAATTAGACTTTGTAATCTGTCTTTATCATTTAAGTTCTCATGTGTTTCACCAGATAACTTTAAAGTCAATCTCCTAGCAAAGGTTACAGGGATCCACATTTTGGACAACTGATTCTTCTCCTCGTTAGATAAATCAAATTTGTCAACACAGCTTTCAAAAACCTCAGAGTTTCTACAAACATGGATTTTGTTATCATATGCAGGAATGATTTTCCATATTTTTAGCAAACTTTTCCTTACTTTACTTCGGAGTTGGGCCTGTGAGTCGTCTATTTTTAGTGGTCCGTCTTTCCCTTGAACGTCCTCTACGTCAATTCTGAAGTCTCCTCCTACTTCTCCATCTTGTTCCACGTCTGCAAGGTCACCTTCAATGGCTGCTGCTACTATTTGCCTTTCATCTTGTAACTGCTTTTCCACATTACAATGTATCTCGGGAACATCACTATTTTCCTTTACACAATCATTTTTGGATTTCTCTGACACAGATCTATGAAATATATCTACCATCTGTAGAATATTTTTTAATCTCTCTCTTTCTCTATTGAAAAACTTAGAATCTAACTTCTGATTCTCCAGTTCACACTCTGCATATAAGCTAAGCCATAATACTTCTGGATTAGACTTGTCTACAGACTTAAATTTCAATTTACTCTGCTTAGCATAAGAATTAATGACATCCATTTTATTTCTCTTACCTTGAAATGTCTCAGCTTGTTCCTTTGATGGACAACGCTGGGCTCTTGTCTTCACACGTCTGGCTTCAGCACGTCTGGCACTTTGGCACTTGTAGTACTTCTCAATCTATCTGGCAATTCTTAGTCCTCACTTCTAGGTTCTGTCTGATTCTTGTGAGTAGTGGAGTTCCTGATAACTTGCACATATGACTGACGTTAGCAAAGTTCAATCCCCCTTTTGGGCAAGTTGAGGGAAATCCGCAAAAAAAATACAAAAATTCAGATGTGGCTGGCTCTCCAATGTAAAATAATGTGAGTCTTGTAAAATACTCAGGACTAGTTACCAGATAAAAATGTAGTGGTTTATTTGGTTTCTTCCATCAAAGAAAAGATTATTACAGAAAAACATAAAAATAGGAGAAAGAGAGATTGTCCATTAGTTCATAGCTAAGCTTGTAACCTTCTTTCCTGGAACTCTGAAAAGACATGTGTCCTGTAGTGCGTAGCTTCTCTGGATGTGAGTTGGATTAACATACCAGCTGTTCAGTTATGTCCGTGCAGAGATGACATCTTGCGTCTGTGTCTCATGTTGGTGAGGGAAGGAGCGAGCGACCTCTAGAGTGAGCCATGAATTATATACGTCTCCTAAAGCACGTGATCCAGGTATATATGGAGTTGTCCTGTACCATGAGCCAAACTTACAAAAATAGCCTATGTCGTGTCAGCTAAAGCAATGTACAGAACTGAGTCTTATACAAAATTAACGGATTATTAATATTTAAAAAACGCACGCCAATGCCACATGCGGCATGTGGAACGCACGCCAAGGCCACATGCGGCATGTGGAACGCACGCCAATGCCACATGCGGCTTTGATGGCATCTTCCCTTTAAACTGCCATGGTTTTTGTTGCAGCCGCTCCTGTGCCGTCCCTGCGGTGTTCATATATGTTATGGTTCCAAAAAGAATTAATTTGTAAAAAAAAAAAAAAAAAAAATGTTTCACTTGTTAAAAAATAGTAAAATGTGTCTTCTGCTTTGTTTTTCTTTTTACAAGAATTGTTGGAGCCAATTTTTCATTAGAAACGTTTTAATATCGGCTTTTTCTGGTGTTTTTCTTGTAATATAGGAAAGCCTAAGGACAGAAATAATCCCCATAAATCACTGTACATGGAGACTTTGGGATCAGATCATTTCTGTCCGCGTTGATTGTGTAAACAAAAAATCTTTTCGAAAAGCCTCAAACTTCTGTGTGTGACTCAGAGCTGAGATCTAACGTAATAGAAGATTCCAGTGCGGGGAAGATGGGAAACCTTCATATAGACGGCCGGTGGGGATGGAGGCAGTGACCGACTCTGGTCAAATCTGTCTCTAGAGCCGTAATAGGAGATGAAGATGTCGTCCCCATCATGAAGGAGTTATTTCTCATGTCGCGTGTAATGAATATCTCCTGCAGTATTGCTAATGCCGATTCCAGTGCCGGTAATGAGACGAGAATTAGCGTTATGGAAGATGAGTCTATGAGGAACATGTTCAGCTGCCGACTCCGAGGTGGAAACTGCTTGTTGTCTGTGGCCTAAATATATAGGTTTTATTAGTAGATGTCAGGGAAGAAAACTAAACCCTGTAAAATAATAAATCTCATATGTTTCCCTTATTATCTCCAGTAATTGTATTATTACACAGGATTCTTATGATGTTACATCGGATCATCTTCTCATTCAGGTCTCTACAATATCGGATCCTCTCAGTGAAGATCTACAAAAGAGAATTTTCCTGATTTACCCATCAAGGACGGATATGGACAGAGACAAGATGGCGGAGAGGATATTACACCTCACCCTAGAGATCCTCTTCCGTCTCACTGGAGAGGTGAGAGATTGTGATGATGTCACATTACATCATTCTTATCTATGGGAATAACAGATGGACAGAACTGGAGAGGTGAGGACTCTGGAAATGTCTGGAGTGAGATTTATTAATGTGTCCTCCATAACCAGGATTACACAGTGGTGAAGAAGACCTCTAGTGATCGCTGTCCGGACCCTGTGTCTGAGGGATGGGGAAGACCCCTGAGCCCAATCACGGGGCCTCCACCTCACCCCCTGATCCATGAGGACATCAATGACCAGAAGATCCTAGAACTCATCTACAAGATGACTGAGCTGCTGACTGGAGAGGTGACACTGCTGGGACATTATACAGTAACGCTATGAAGGGATCGGGGGATGACGGTATATCATTGTATGTGTCAGGTTCCTATAAGGTGTCAGGATGTCTCTGTCTATTTCTCCATGGAGGAGTGGGAGTATTTAGAAGAACACAGCGATCTGTACAAGAACGTCATAATGGAGGTTCCCCAGCCCCTCACATCTCCAGGTAATAGACAGGACTAAATACACACGGCCTATAATTATCTGTATGTAGAGAATGAATTCAGTCCCTGTATGTGTTTCCTCCAGATCTATCCAGTAAGAGGACAACACCAGAGAGATGTCCCCGTCCTCGTCTTCCACAGGACTGTAACCAAGAAGATCCCAGTGCTCCTCAGGATCATCAGGTAGATGGAGAGAAGGTGTCAGGAGATCTCCCCTATGATGTGTAGACGGCTGTGAAGGTCTTGTGCTCAGTCTTGTTTTATCCACCAGTATTATATGTTTTATACTTGTGTAATGAGAGCGGTGGAGATGGCAGGATTAGAGCTGATCATAGATGGGACGTCTCCATCTGTCTGTGACTTTTACAATATTTGTTTCAGGGTGAAGATCTGACCCATATTAATACTACAGAGACACATGTGAGAGATGATGAGCGGTGTAAAGAGGAGATTCCCACATATGACTACCCAGGTGAGTAGTAACCACTGAATGCAGAGAAGTCACAGATTCCTCTCAGTCACCGGCTGTCGCTGCTTTATCGGTGGTGTAGTCCGGCCGTATTACCATGATCACCATTTTGCCTCTAGACCTCAACATTCTCCTCCACCCAAAACTGTTCAAATGACTTTGGGCATTGAAAGCCCTTTTCTATAGAACTTACAACCTGGAGGATCCACATAACTCCTGGGATTAGTGTGAGGGTGATCCCTTAAAGCGAGATCTTTATGATTGCTTGTACCTGACCCAATATAGGCCGAGTGCACACTTCAAGAGTCACACCAAACACAGAGTTAGATGTCTACTCCTTTCTCAGCAAAGGCTTGCACACAACTGAAGTTTATTCTTATGACAAAGTGACAGGAAATGGGTGTCACACAATCTCCTGAGTAGCCAGTGTCAGTCTATGATAGGTCCATTTCAACTTCACTTCCATATATGGTATCCAGTATCTCAGCTTCTGCATTCCAAGGATTCCTTCCAGGATGTTATCTGAAGACACAGACGCCATCTTGGTATACCATATCTGAACTGACTTATATAAGGTTTAATAATTGATTTCATTATCCATTCTCTCCTTCACATTAGGAGACGCTGACCATTACCTGCCCAGATCTGTAACTATAAAGCCAAATGACAGCGTACGTAGAATGTGCTGACAAGATAGAAAATCACTTGTAGAAAAATCTTATGCTGGGCCTGTAAGAGAAAGCGGAGGGTAATGATGCTGTTGGCTTCCTAGATCCCTGAGATCTTATCGGACGAATCTTCTCTCCCTTCTGTGCTGCTGAATGTCTCATGGTCCCTACAAGACAAGGTCCAGTCTTTCTGACCAAACTTCCCTTTTATGAGCGACAACAGTAAATGTGCAGTGAGGCCAAGTGTGAATTTCTGTCCAGTAACAGCAGAGTTTCCCTTTATCCTGACTTTTCAATTTGTATTAAAACCAACTAACTTCAGGAGGATTGTGATAAACTACAGGACAAACATTCCACCTGTGCCATGATAGATCTCTAAGCTGTGCGTGGCCGATGGCTGTAATATACATTTATTCCCGCCTGCAGGAGATGTGTTGGCTCCAGCCCTGATTTCATGGATTCCCTCCACGTCATAAATTACATTGTTTTTGATCCTAAGGAATTCAGATTACTGCACAATCTCTCCTGAAATGGGGAGCAATATTATTATCTCTAATCTTCTGGTCAGGATTCATAGTAGCTCCAATAATCCACCATAAATGAGGGCAACTCTGGTTTACTGTTTAATCTCTATTTGTAGCTTTCAGTTAATGAGATTCTCGTGCTCTGGGGCGGGGCTGTGGGCGTGCCTGTGGGTGGGGCTGTGGGCGGGCCTTTATGTGGTGCTCTGATTACATATTCATCTGTATTGGCTTATGACAGGTCACTGATCCCTCACTGACCTGCCCCCCATTTTTATATAATAATAATCCTTATATAGCGCCAGCATATTCCTCAGCGCTTTACAGTTTAACAGTTTCAAAACACAAGTCATAAGTAATGTTAACAATACAATAATTAAAGCAAAATAAGCCGACCCTGCTGGTGAGAGCTTACAATCTACAATGAGGTGGGGGAGATACAGAGTACAGGTGTGTATTTACAATGATGGTCCAGCCATCTTGAGGGAGTGAGGGATAGATGGAGATAGATACACACGCACACTTACACATACAATGACTTTGATTAGTGAACGTGATAGGCCGCTCTGAAAAAATGTGTTTTAAAGGAACGCCTGAGACTATGCAAATTGTGGATAGTCATTTCTTGGGGTAGAGCATTCCAAAAGATTGGCGCAGCGCGGGAGAAGTCTTGGAGTCAGGAGTGGGAGGTACTGATTAGTGCAGATGCTAGTCGAAAGTCGTTTGCAGAGCGCAACAGTCAGGCCGATAGACAGAAATGAGGGAGGAGATGTAGGGGGGTGCTGCACTGTGGAGAGCTTTGTGGGTGAGAACAAGTACTTTGAATTGGATCCTATAATGAATGGGCAGCCAGTGTAAGGATTGGCAAAGAGCGGACGTGTCCGAGTACCGATTAGCCAGATGGATGACCCTGGCTGCTGAATTAAGGATGGACTGGAGAGGGGATAGTGGAGTAACGGAGAGGCCAATTAATAGAGCATTGCAGTAATAATAATCTTTATTTTTTATATAGCGCTAACATATTCCAGTTTGCACACATTATCATCACTGTCCCCAATGGGGCTCACAATCTAAATTCCCTATCTTTGGAATGTGGGAGGAAACCGGAGTACCTGGAGGAAACCCACGCAAACACGGGGAGAACATAGAAACTCCTTGCAGATGTTGTCCTTGGTGGGATTCGAACCCAGGACTACAGCGCTGCAAGGCTGCAGTGCTATCCACTGAGCCACCATGCTGCCCATAATCCAGGCGGGAGTGGATCAATGCTACAGTGAGGGTTTTTGTTGTTTCCATGGTGATAAGGCAGATTCTAGAGATGTTCTTTAGGTGTAAGCGGCAATAGCGGGCATGAGATTGTATATGGGATGTGAAGGAGAGATTGGTGTCAAACATAACACCCAGACAGCGCGCCTGCTGCCGTGGCGTTATTATGGTGCCACCCACGAGAGGGAAATGTCAGATTTAGGGAGGTTAGTAGACGGCAGGAGTAGAAGAATTTCAGTTTTTGAGAGGTTGAGTTTCAGATAGAGAGCGGACATGATGTTGGAGACTGCGGACAAACAGTCACTGGCGTTCTGTAGTACAGCGGGGCTAAGGTGGGGGGATGACATGTATAATTGTGTGTGTCATCAGCATAAAGATGTTACTGAAAGACAAATCTGATGGTTTGTCCAATTGGGGCGGTGTAGCGAGAGAAGAGGGCCAAGGACTGAGCCCTGAGGTACCCCGACATTGAGAGGAAGAGGAGATGACGTGGAGCCAGAGAACAAAACTCTGAAGGAGCAGTCGGAAAGATAGGAAGAGAACGAGGAGAGAGCAGTGTCCTTAATGCCCAGTGATTGGAGCCTAGAGAGTAGGAGACGGTGGTCAGCAGTGTCGAAAGATGCAGAAAGGTCGAGAAGAATGAGCAGAGAGTGGTGACCATTATGTTTTGCTGTCAGAAGGTCATTGGTCATTTTGAGTGCAGTTTAAGTCAAATGTAGGGGCGGAAGCCGGACTGTGAAGAGTCTAGGAGGAAGTGAGTGGAAAGGTAATGGGTAAGCCGGGAGTAGACTAGGCGCTGCAAAAGTTTAGAGATGAAGGGGAGATTGCAGACTGGTCTGTAGTTAGTGCAGGATGGGTTGAGAGCGGGTTTCTTTAGTAATGGAGTAACGATGGCTTGTTTGAAGGAGGATGGGAAAATGCCCGAGGAGAGGTTAAAGATTGTAGTTAGGTGAGTTGTGATGACTGGAGAGAGAGACTGGAGGAGATGTGAGGGAATGGGGTCGGTCGTGCATGTAGTCGGACGAGAAGAAGACAGGAGTCTGGAGACTTCTTCTGTGATGGGCTCAAATGTGGAAAGTGAGCCATGGGAATCACAGCACTTGGTGGTTGGGTGCAGATTTCCTGACGGATATTATCTATTTTTTCTGTAAAGTGGGAGGCCAGGTCATCAGCACAAATGTCTGTGATAGGGGCTTGTGCTTTTGACCTGAGGAGGGAGTGAAAGGTGTCAAAAAGTTTCTTGGGGTTGTTGGCTAGTGAGGAGATCAGGGTGGTGAAGTAGTTCTGTTTGGCGAGGTGAAGGGCAGCGTTATAGGTTCTTAACATAAATTTGAAGTGGATGAAGTCTTCTGGTGTGCAGGTTTTTCTCCATAGGTGTTCAGCACTCCTAGAGCATCGCTGGAGAAGTTGAGTTTGTGATGTGAGCCAGGGTTGTTTTACTCTGTGTTTGGAGGTTCTGAGGGTGAGGGGAGCTACTTGGTCAAGGGTGCTTCTAAGAGTGTCGTTGTAGTGATGAACAGCCAGATCAGTACAGGAAAAAGAGGAGATTGGGGACAGTGATGAGTGTAGTCTCTTATAGACGCTACTACGCAGGCGCCGCCATCGCCGGTGACAATTTGCTGGATGTAATTTTTTTCTAAGCCTCCCAATAGCCACAATATTATAGGCATTATCACCAATAATATCAATGCTATTATATGCGTTATGTAATAATGGGGGGCAGGTCAGTGAGGGATCAGCGACCTGTCATAAGCCAATACAGAGGAATATGTAATCAGAGCACCACATAAGTCTCATTGACAGTTACAGGAATCGTTTGATTGCAGTGATTGCCTCAAAAGGTTGTGCAACAAAATATTAACCCTTTCACGCCAGAGCCTGTTTTTGCCTTTGTGACCAATTTTTTCAGCTCTGACCAGTGTCACTCTATGAGGTCATAACTCTAAAATGCTTCAACGAATCCTGGTGATTGTGAGAATGTTTTCTTGTGACATATTGTACTTTATGGTAGTGGTAACATTTATGTAATATGACTTGCGTTTATTTGTTAAAAAAAGGAAATTTCACAAATGTTGAAAATTTTGCAATGTTCACTTTTTTTTAATGCTCTTAAATCAGAGAGTCATATCGCACAAAATAGTTAATAAATTAACATTTCCCACATGCCTACCATCAGCACAATTTTGGAAACAATTTTTTTTTTTGTTAGGAAGTTATAAGAGTCAAAAGTTGACCAGCGATTTCTCATTTTTACAACAAAATTTACAAAACCATTTTTTTAGGGACCACCTCACATTTGAAGTGAGTTTGGGGGGTCAATATGACAGAAAATACCCAAAAGTGTCACCATTCTAAAAACTGCACCCCTCAAGGTGCTCAAAACCACATTCAAGAAGGTTATTAACCCTTCAGGTGCTTCACAGGAATGAATGGAATGTGGAAGGAAAAAATAAACATTTCTATAACAAGAAATTTCCTTTAGACCTAATTTTTTTTACTTTCGCAAGGGTAACAGGAGAAAATGGATTATACATTTTGTTTTGCAATTTCTCCTGAGCATGCCGATGATACCCCATATGTGGGGGAAATCTACTATTTGGGCACACTGCAGGGCTGAGAAGGGAAGGAGCGCCATTTAACTTTTTGAATGTAAAATATGCTGGAATAATTAGCGGTTGCCATGTCGTGTTTGGAGAGCCCCTGATGTGCCTAAACAGTGGAAACCCACAACAAGTGACCCCATTTTGGAAACTAGACCCCCCAAGGAAATGTGTGATGGGCGTTTTGAGCTTCCAAGGGCTTCTTAGAAGTTAATTACGTAGAGCCGTGAAAATAAAAAGTCTTTTTTTTTCCACAAAAAATGATCTTTTCGCCCTCCGTTTTTTTTTTCCAAAGGGTAACAGGAGAAATTGGACCCCAAAAGTTGTGTAATTTGTCATTGGTGTGCTCCAATTCAAGAGCACTAGGGACAGCGCTAGTACTTGGCATTCCCTTAGTTGGAGACATTTCTCCAGAAGCGCTATTTGTCCTTCTTGTTGTACTGGTCCCTGTGTGTGAGGATGGATCAGAATCAATGCTCATTTCTGAGCTGCTACTAAAGCCCTCAAAATCCACATCGCCATCTGACACTGCACTTTCTTCACTGTCAGAACATAAAAGTGCATAAGCCTCCTCTGCACTATAATACTGATGGACCATTTTAACCATTTAACCCTAACAGTAACCCTAACTTTAGTCTAACTTTAGCCTAACAGTAACCCTAACAATAACCCTTACTTTAGCCTAACAGTAACCCTAACTTTTGCATTAACTGCAACCTGCCTTATCTGTTTTTCTGTTGACAGATGAAGTGAATGCCATTACTCCAGATATATCATCATCCATTCACAGCAAAGATCTGTCATCTGATCCTATGAAACAGGTCCCGTCTTCTGATTCATTACTGACAACTAAGGAAAATCAAAGTCGCAAAAGAGGCATTAAAAAACAAACTGCTCCTAAAGCAAAGAAGCCATTCTCATGTTCACAATGTGGGAAATGTTTTAACCACAAAGGGACTTTTATTAGACACCATAGAACTCACACAGGGGAGAAGCCTTTTTCCTGTTCAGAATGTGGGAAATGTTTTAACCAGAAAGGGAATCTTGATGAACACCAAAGAACTCACAAAGGAGAGAAGCCTTTTTCATGTTCAGAATGTGGGAAATGTTTTACTCAGAATTCAAGTCTTGTTAAACATCAGAGAATTCACACAGCAGAGAAGCCATATTCATGTTCAGAATGTGGGAAATGTTTTACTCAGAATTCAAGTCTTGTTACGCATGAGAGAATTCACACAGGGGAGAAGCCTTTTTCCTGTTCAGAATGTGGGAAATGTTTTAACCAGAAAGGGAATCTTGATGCACACCAAAAAACCCACACAGCAGAGAAGCCATATTCATGTTCAGAATGTGGGAAATGTTTTACTCAGAATTCAAGTCTTGTTACGCATGAGAGAATTCACACAGGGGAGAAGCCTTTTTCCTGTTCAGAATGTGGGAAATGTTTTAACAATAAATCAGATTGTGTTAAGCACCAAAAAACCCACACAGGAGAGAAGCCATATTCATGTTCAGAATGTGGGAAATGTTTTATCCGAAAATCACAATTGGTTAATCACCATGGAACTCACACAGGGGAGAAGCCTTTTTCCTGTTAATGTGGGAAATATTTTTACCAGAAAGCGCTTCTTGATCGCCATCAGAGCAGTCACACAGAGGAGAAACCTTTTTCACTTTCTTAATGTGGGAAATGTTTTACTTGGAAATCAACTGTTAATAAACATCAGAGATGTCACATAGGGGAGAAGCCTTTTTTATGTTCATAATGTTGGAATAGTTTTAGCCAAAATTGAATCTTCTTAAATGGGTTGTCTCCTGTCATTCCTCATGTTTGCTGACAAAAGGATAAAACTAAGTTTTATTAATTCCAAATATAAAACTATACCCATAATTCATCCCCTGAAGGTTAGTCAATAGGTGACTATTAGAAAAAACATGTACCCCACAGTTCAGTACAGTACATAGGGTGAGGTGATGTATACACTCACTCTCCAAGCCTCTCATTTCTATGGGTTTCATCGTCCTCACCAAAGACGACTCATCAGGAGACTATTTAATATTGATCTATATTCAAACGAGACTAGACAAAAAAAAACTAAAATCATTTATCATGTTATCCAAAACAGTCAGAAAACTAGCCCCATATTGGCAGATCCCAGACCTCAGACTATATACTGTGTAAGTATATAAGACCCTCCAGTGTCAGGAATAGATAGTATGTGACAATACAGTATAATTCTTGTGTTTTTCTCCTATAGGGACTGCCCTAGTTTGGTAATGTAACTGCTGTTAATTAGTAGTGCAGACAAATTGTCCAGACTAAACTCAGTCTTCAGACGGCCCAATATGTACCACTCAGGGAAAACTTACCTGCTCCAAAGATCATTAGCAGCTTCTAACTAATGGCCATGCTGCAGTCTGTCGGGAAATGAGTGCAATATCGTTATAAAGACTAGGGATATGTGCAATCATAATGTCTGGGAGATCTGTGCCATTATTTAGTATGAATATGGAAATTATCTCTGAAAGGTAAGTGTTCCCTGAGCGGTATATACGGTATTTTCACATACTATCTATTCCTGACACTGGAGTGACTTATAAACTTACAAAGTATATAGTTTGAGTTCTGGGATCTGCCAATATGGGGCTAGTTTTCTGACTGTTTCGGATAACATGATACATGATTTTAGGGTTTTCTTCATCTAGTCCCGCTTGAATATAGTTCAATATCAAATAGTCTCCTGATGAATGAATGAATGAATCCAATGAATATTCATTTCTCTTAAGTAGTGGCACACATGACCGCCAGCAGCAGCAGGAAGCCGGTGGCTGACACTGCGCACTACTGAAGAGTAATGAATACTCACCGCTATCTCTGATGAACAGTCCCGGTGAGCACTCCGGCAGCTGTGCAAATAACGCTATAACAACGCATTCCCATGCAATCCTATGGGAATCCGCAATTGCTGTGCCCATGCCGTGGATTTTTCCGCTGTAGAATCGCATCGCAGTAAAATCCGCACCATGTCCATTAATTTTGCGGAATCTCGGCGATTCCGCTGCTATAGGATTGCATTGAAATGCTCACTTTACACATGTGGCTATGCCCACTATACGTAAAGTGAGTGCTTCATGTGCGGATGGTACCCAGGGTCTGGAGGAGACTTTCCTCCATGCCCTGTGTACCATATTTCTGTACAAAATAGAATTAAAATTAAAAAAATGGATATATCTACCCTCTGTCGGCCCCCAGCGATGCTGCCAGCAACTTCCGTTCCCAGGGATGCATTGCGCGAATGACCTTTGTGACGTCACGGTTGTCATCAGAGGTCATTCGCGCAATGCATCTCTGTGAACAGAAGTTGCTGGCAGCGTCGCTAAGGACCTGGAGGACTTTGGGGGATGACAGGGTAAGTATACACATATTTTTTTATTTTTAACATTCTATCTTTTACTACTGATGCTGCATAGGCAGCATCAATAGTAAAAAGTTGGTCGCACTATGCTTGACAAGTGGGACCAACCTGTATCACTTTTTCAAGCGATGCTTCAAATCGGTTGGAAAGGGCTAGCATTATGGAAGCTAAAAACGCTTGCAAAATGCTTGTGTTTTGCCAGAAAACGCTTGCAAATTCCGCATGCATTTTACCCACGGCAGGGAGTTGTGGAAATGCAGACAATTTTGCAGCATTTCTGCAGCGTGGGCACATAGCCTAAAACAATTGCTGGCATCGGAGCAGGATGCTGTGAGGGAGCCCTGGGTAGGTAAGTGTAATTTTTTTTTTTAATATTTTCTGATGGGGCCATGCATAACAGGACCGGGATGGGGCCCTGCATACTAGGATGAGATGGGGGCCCTGCATACCAGGATAAGGATGGGGCACTGTATACCAGGATAGGGATGTGACCACGCATACTAGCATAGGGATGAGGGTGATCATTTCTGCCAGGATAGGGATGAGTGATCCATGCATACTAAGTAAGGATGAGATGGCCATGTGTATCAAGATGGGGGTGAGGGGACCATACATACCAGGATAGGGGATATTAAGTACAGAATTGACCACACTTTTTGCGTTAATTTTTTTCCTAATTTACTGCTCTAAAACCTAGGTGCATCTTTTAGTCCAAAAAATACGGTATATATATATTTTTTTTTCAAAGGACTCATTCTTCATGTTTGGCCTCATTAAAATAAAAACACTCATACTCCGCTGGCGTGCCGGCTCCACTTCAGCGGTGTCGAGACTCACTATCCCGGGGCATATGTGAGGTTGTCACATCACACGAGCCCTGCACCCAATCAGCAGCAGCTTTCACTGTTCCTTCACACGTATTGAACATCAACAGGAGGCCAGGGCTGCGGCTGCTCTCTGACGGCCTCATGATGCTTGATTTGTCTGAAGGTGGGGACAGTGACGTCAGCGCTGATTGGGCACAGGGCTCACATGATGTAAAAACCTCAAAAGAACCCCAAGAACACAAGTGCCGACACCACTGAGACGGTGCCAGCATGGGAGGTTTGTGTAAGTGTTTTTATTGTAACAGGACCAAACATGAGGAATGAGAAGGGGTTGTCCAACTAGTTGTCAACCTCTTTATCAAAAATCCCACACAGGGAAAAGTCATTATTATACCTAGAGCATGAGAAATGAATTACAGGAAAATCATTTTTTGTTGACCTTCAAAAATAACTCCGACGAGGAGAACCTATATATATTATTCACAAATTGTACAAGAACATGATGCACGCGGCGTGCGTTCAAGGATGGAATATTGTATGGAAGTTTTATAGGATAAATTCAAGGATGAATATTATATGGGAGTTTATTCGGACTCCCATGACAGCACCACGAGAGAGGGGATCCGCCCTTCGGGAACAGGAAACCTACAGATACAAAAGGGCGGCACCTCTCCCACGCATCAGTTGGTTTCCTGTTCCTGAGGGGACGGGATCCTACAGACCGGATCCCAGGCCGGCCGGCCGGTACAGGTAGCGAGGGGGTCTCCTACCTCGGCCTGGTGCGGAGCTCCTGGAGGACGCCACTGTGGCTCAGGATGGGTGGCACGGTGGTGGTGGATACAGCAGGGAGCGGCTTCCGAAGGAGGTCCGTCTCCATATGTGCGCCGCCGCCGGTAAGTATGCCCCCTGGGGGCTCCCAGCTCCGGCGGTGCGATCGCGGTGGATTGAGGGGGGCCGGCGCAGCTGCAGGGTGCTGGGGCCGGGGAGTGCTCCATGGTGGAGCGCCCGGGCGTCCCGCGTGACTTCAGGTCACGTCGGAATCGTGGTGATGTCAAGGGGCGGAGCCTCGGGGCGCTTCCGGGTCGGCGGCGCCACTGCGCAGGCGCGGGGACCCAAGATGGCGGCGCCCATCGGGAGGACGCCGGTAAGCGCCGGTTCCCCTGCCCAAAGCGGCGCCAGCTGGGGAGGGGGGCCCTATTAGGGGGGAGGGCACGGCAAGAGGAAATCTGTCCGGAGGAGGGGTATATAGGCAGGACCCTAGATGGGTGCCTTGCCTTGGCCACATTATTGCAAGCCAGTAATGGAGAGCAATCAGGAGCAGCAGCAACGGCGGCAACAGCGACAATCTTCACTGCTGCCCCTGGATGACCTTAGGCAGGTCAAACAGAAGAAGAAAGAGGCCCGTGACAGTAAGGAGCATCCGGGACGAAGTGACCAGTCCAGTCATAAAAGCTCCTCTAGGCGGTCAGGAGCAGCGACTGAGAAAAATCCCCCTCATTCTCCGGTACTTGATTGTGGCACTGGTAAGTGATCTTCGTGAATGTTCACTCAGTGACGGGGCCTCCTTCTGTGTTTTATTCTAGGGGAAGAAAGCTACGAGTAAAACCAGACACAGGGAATGCGCACTCTGTGCATGCCCGTTACCAGATTCATGCCCCAAAAAGTTATGTCCCTCCTGTATCCAGCAGACAGTGGCGTAGGAGTCGCCCGCAGTAGCGGCGTGTTTAAGGGATATAGTAAGGGCAGAGATGAAGGAAACCGTAAAATCCCTGTCCCAACCAGAGAGTGTAAGGGGTGAGGACCTGGTGGAGTCGGATTCCTCGACAGAGTGGAGGAGAAGTAAGGGCTCCCATATTTCATTTCCCTCGTCCTCAGAAGAAGAGGACTCTGGTCGGTTTTGCCTGCCGCTCGACCGAGTAGACAAATTGGTACAAGCGGTCAGAGGAACAATGGAGGTGGAGGAGCCGAAGCCTCAATTCAATTATCCATGCAGGATGTGATGTTTGGGGGGCTGGAGCAGAGGAAGCGTAGGGTCTTCCCACTAAGCAAAAAGATCCAGGATCTCATGCGCAGAGAGTGGAAAAAGCCAGATAAAAGAGGGTCGCTACCACCAGCCCTCAATCTTAGATATCCCTTTGACGATTCAGCAATGAATACTTGGGACAAGGCCCCCAAATTAGATGCAGCTATTGCGAAAGCATCGAAAAGATCCTCGCTACCCTTTGATGACATGGGGTCCCTTAAAGATCCTCTAGACAGGAAGGCAGATACCTTCCTTAAAAATACCTGGGAAATGGCAGCCGGTTCCTTAAGACCAGCAGTAGCATCGACTTGCACGGCCAGGTCCATGGTGGTCTGGTTGGACCAGATAGAGTCGCAGTTAAAACAAGGAACATCTAGACAGGAAATCCTTGGGGCCCTACCAATAATCCAGGATGGCGCAGCCTTCCTAGCAGATGCCTCGGCTGATGCAGTCAGAATGGCCGCCAGGGCAGCAGGACTCTCTAATGCGGCTCGGAGAGCCCTGTGGCTGAAGTACTGGCCGGGAGATATTCAGTCCAGGGCGAAACTCTATACTATCCCTTGTGAGGGGGAATATTTATTCAGAGCAGTCCTGGACGAACTACTGGAGAAGGCCGGGGATGATAAAAAGAAATTCCCAAATCTTTTGTCCCCATCTTACCGACGTCCGTTTAATAGAAGGAGATTCGGTCAAGGGAGAAGGTGTAACCCTTCACCTAATAGAGACCGTCCCAGATGGGAGGATAGAAGAAGAGGTACGGGCTTCATGTTCAGACGCTCGTCGAGAGAGCGAAAAAGACAGAACCAATGACTAGCAATTCCCGTGGGGGGTAGACTGTCATCCTTCCTCCCAGCATGGCTACAGGTCACCAATAGTGACTGGGTGCGGAATGTGATATCCGCCGGACTCAGGTTGGAGTTCACTCAAGTCCCACGGGATACCTTTAAACCAACACCCTTAACGTTCTGATAGAGGTTCCAGAGTCTGAGAGAGGAAGAGGATTCTACTCTCCCTTATTTCCTAATCCAAGAGCCGGATAAAACATTCAGAACGATTATTTGCGTTTCCTTAAAGAATTTTTGGTTAAACGCACCTTTAAAATGGAATCCATTAGTTCTACAATAAAGATGCTGTTTGAAGGGTGGTTTATGGCGGTAGTGGACTTAAAAGACGCATACTATCATGTGCCCATCCACGCAGATTTCCAGCATTTCCTGAGAGTGGCGGTATCAATAGACGGTATAATCCGTCATTATCAATATAGAGCCCTTCCCTTTGGTCTCTCAGCAGCGCCCCGGGTATTTACAAAAATAGTGGCCGAAGTTATGGCTCATTTATGGGAAGTTGACATCTTAATTATCCCATACTTGGATGATTTTTTGATTGTGGGAAATTCAGTGGACCATTGTCTATCTCAGATAAAAAAAGCTAAGTCCAGATTAGAGAACCTCGGATGGATAATAAATTACGAGAAGTCCCGATTTCAGCCCTTAAAGGTCCAGAAGTTTCTAGGCTTGCTGTTAAATTCAGAAACTCAGCAGTGTCTGTTACCCGTAGATAAATTACAGCAGCAGGTTCTTCGGGCAATCGATAGACCCTCCATGACCTCCAGGCAGGCCATGTTCCTGTTAGGCTCCCTAACCTCATGTATCCCAGCGGTCAAGTGGGCACAATTCCACACTAGGGCCCTTCAGAATGACGTCCTGGTTAATAGCAGAACCTTAGAGGGCTTCTTGCAGGGTCAGGTATTGCTAAGCCCCTCAACTATTACATCTCTTAGGTGTTGGCTCGATGTCGGAAATTTAGCCTCGGGGGTGCCCTGGGTGATACAGATAACCCGCGTAATAACCACAGACGCTAGTCCTTGGGGTTGGGGGGCCCATATGGGGGACATAGTGGTACAGGGACAGTGGGACTCCGATGCTGAGATCTAATCTAACCAGAGGGAGCTGCTGGCGATTGAATTGGCCATTAAAAAACTCATTATGTATCTACAGGGCCATCATGTGAGGGTACTCTCGGACAACCAGCTAGCGGTAGCCTATGTCAACCACCAAGGTGGAACCCGCTCCAACGCCCTGATGCGGATAACGGAACGTCTCCTTCAGATAGCAGAGAAAAATTTTCTATCTTTAACCGCGCTCTACATCAGCGGAAAAGAAAGCATGAAGGCAGACTTTCTAAGCTGCAGGGCCCTAAGGCAGGGAGAATGGGCCTTAAACTCAGACATCTACAACCAGATTGTCCGCAAATGGGGTCAACCGGAGGTGGACCTCTTTGCCACCAAGGAAAACAGGAAGGAAAAACTTTGTTCCCTAAATCCCAGGGAAAATCCACTGGCCGTGGACGCCCTCCTAATAAAATGGGACTTCTCGCTGGCTTATGCGTTTCCGCCTTTGAATCTTCTACCTCTGGTAGTGAGGAAGATCAGGGAAGACAGGGCAAGAGTCATATTGATTGCCCCCTTCTGGCCCAGAAGGACCTGGTTTGCATGGTTGAGGACCATGTCAGTAAGCGATCCTTGAGTACTGCCGAACCTTCCAGATCTCCTCTACCAGGGGCCATTCAACCACCCACAAGTAGCGGGACTCCGTTTGACGGCATGGTGTTTGAGAGGACACTATTGAGGGATAGAGGGTTCTCAAAAAATGTAATCGATACACTCCTAAAAAGTAGGAAACAAACCACCACAGGTATATATGCTAGAACCTGGAGGCGATTCCTGTTCACCTGTGAGTTTAATATCAGGGATGGAATACCCGTAAAACAGATTCTAGAATTCCTCCAGAGGGGTCTCGAGTTGGGCCTTTTCACTAGTACATTGAAAGTACAAGTTTCAGCTTTAGGGGCCCTATTTGCATGCGACATTGCCGGTAACCATTGGGTAGCGAGATTCATTAAGGCAGTTACCAGATCGAGACCCATACTCAAAGATAGGTGTATGCCTTGGGTCTTAAATTTAGTCTTGACAGCCATGACAGAAACCGTTTGAACCTCTGGATTCTGCTTCACTAAAAATGATATCACTTAAGACAGCCTTTTTGGTAGCAATAACATCTGCATGTAGAATAAGCGACATACAGGCACTTTCCAGATTGCCCCCTTACACAGAATTCTTACAGGATAGAGTAATCCTAAGGCCAGACCCGGCATACCTTCCCAAGGTAGCATCTCATTTTCATAGGACACAAGAGATAGTTCTGCCTTCCTTCCTCCCTAATCCAACCAATCCTAAAGAACAAAAACTTCAGGCTCTAGATGTTAAGAGATGCCTACTTAAATATTTAGCAGCCACAGATCCTTGGAGGAAGGAGAACGCATTATTTTTATCCTTCCAAGGTCCCAGGAAAGGGTATAGAGTGTCAAAGCGCACGTTAGCAAGGTGGATTAGGGAGGCTATCTCTCTTGTCTACACAGCAGGTGGTGGTCCGGCTCCACAGAACCTGAGGGCGCATTCCACTCGTGCCATGGCATCATCCTGGGCAGAGAGATCGGGAGTATCAATTGACCAGATATGTAAGGCGGCCACCTGGTCATCTCCTTCCACCTTTTTTAACCACTATCGGTTAGACATGGGTGCCTCCTTAGATCTCACCTTTGGGCTAAGGGTGCTGCAGGCTGTAGTCCCTCCCTAAATTAGTTTACATCTCTGTAATTCTCTCGTGGTGCTGTCATGGGAGTCCGAATAAAGTATTAAGTTACGTAACGGTATTTTTCGGAAGCCCATGACAGCACCCTTAGTTCCCTCCCTTGTTCACGTATAAGGGTGCACCCCTTTAGAAGATGGTTTTCGCGAGTTCACCTTATGTGGGAGATGGTTTAAAGAATTGTAAATAGGATAGATAGGTTGTATATATTGTGTATATGCGGTGTACTAACCATGGTAGCCTCTCAAGCTCTGTAATCCAACTGATGCGTGGGAGAGGTGCCGCCCTTTTGTATCTGTAGGTTTCCTGTTCCCGAAGGGCGGATCCCCTCTCTCGTGGTGCTGTCATGGACTTCCGAAAAATACCGTTACCGGTACGTAACTTAATACTTTTATAGCATAAATGAAATACCAACAGAAAATAAGCGACCCAAAACAAATATTTTTCAGTAAAAATAACTCCTCTTTATTAGTTAAAGTATAAAAGAATTGCGCCATTTTCCGATACTTGTCGCGTCTTCATTTTTCATGATTTTGGGTTGGGTGAGGGCTTATTTTTTGTGTGCCGAGCTGACGCTTTTAATGAATACCATTTTGGTGCAAATACGATCTTTTGATCGCCCGTTATTGCATTTTAATGCAATGTTGCGGCGATCAAAAAAACATAATTCTGGTGTTTTGGCTTTTTCTCATTATGCCGTTTAGCGATTGGTTTAATATGTGCATGTTTTATTTTCTTTGTATTGTTTTATTTTGAATGGGGTGGAGGGGTGATTTGAACTTTTATATATTTTTTTCTATATTTCAAAATACTTTTTTGCAACTTTTGGCATTGCGAAGACATACAGCATTGTATCTTAATTAACCAGATGACTATTTTTAGCAAAAGAAGAATAGTAGAATGTTATCTGTATGTTGGCTTTCAAATGTAAGTGTAGATTTCTGGTTGGTCAAGAAAACAGACTTTTGTTTGTGTAAGCCCGTAATATTGACTTTTATTGTGCGCTTATCCTTGATCACTAGTGATGATTGCTGATATGCTAATTTATACATTGTGTTATGGAGCCAGTTTGTTGACTTCTAAAGCAGAGAGGGAAAAACTATGCAAATAGTTTAAATAATCAAGTAATGCTACTTGATCTCATCTCCATTCTTACCCTTCATGTAAATACTCAGACCCAAAGAGTGGTCGTAAATGGCTGCACATCCAGTTGGAAGAATGTCTCAAGTGGGGTACCACAGGGCTCTGTCCTGGGCCCTGTATTGTTCAACATCTTTATCAACGATTTAGATGAAGGAATTGAGGGTAAACTGATTAAATTTGCTGATGACACAAAGCTAGGAGGGATAGCTAATACTAGAGAAGAGAGAGAGAGGATTCAAAAAGATTTAAATAAACTGGAGAAGTGGGCAGCAACTAACAGAATGGTTTTTAACAGGGAGAAATGCAAAGTACTACATCTGGGCAATAAAAATGAAAAAAGCATATATAGAATGGGAGGAATAGGGCTAAGTGACAGCACATGTGAAAAAGACTTGGGTATACTAATAGATCACAGACTGAATATGAGTCAACAGTGTGATGCAGCAGCAAAAAAGGCAAATGCAATTCTAGGATGTATTAACAGAAGCATACAGTCTAGATCACGTGAAGTCATTATTTCCCTCTACTCCTCTTTGGTCAGACCTCATCTGGAATATTGTGTCCAGTTTTGGGCACCACATTTTAAAAAAGACATCAACAAACTGGAGCAAGTTCAGAAAAGAGCGACCAGAATGGTGACCGGTCTCCAAACCCTGTCTTATGAGGAAAGGTTGCAGGATTTGGGAATGTTTAGTTTGCAAAAGAGAAGACTGAGAGGAGACTTAATAGCTGTCTACAAATATCTAAAGGGCTGTCACATTGTAGAAGGATCAACTTTATTCTCATTTGCACAAGGAAAGACTAGAAGCAATGGGATGAAACTGAATGGGAGGAGACACAGATTAGATATTAGAAAAAACTTTTTGACAGAGTGATCAATGAGTGGAACAGGCTGCCACGAGAAGTGGTGAGTTCTCCTTCAATGGAAGTCTTCAAACAGAGGCTGGACAGACATCTGACTGGGATGATTTAGCGAATCCTGCTTTGAGCAGGGGGTTGGACCAGATGGCCCAGGATTCTACGATTCTATGATTCTATACTGAATGAGGGACACTTGTTAAGTCTAAAAATAGGTTACATGCCTCTGTATAAAGAGACTGAGAGAGAGAAACAGCCAGAGATTCTGCCAAGACATCCATACATCTTAAAAGGACCAGAGACAGGACAGCAGCCATTTTACAGCATGACTCCATTACGAGGGACACAGATGTATCATTCTATAGGAAACAACCTAGGGGTTTTCAGCCTGAGTTGGAAGAATACAGATCTCCATTGACCATCACTGAACCTTGGATACATTTGGAGAAGCCAGATTGTGATCCTCAAATCAACTGGCCTTGTATGGACTGTCGTCTTCCTACGCTTGTCATTACCTCCTCTTTGTGTGCGTGCCACAGGTGAGGTAGTGACCCTGGAAGATCTGTAGTCACAGCTGCTACCACCCTGGCGAGTCAGTGGAAGGGTGAGACTCAGTAATGTGCATCATCTTGGGTACTGTGCTGGGACTGTTCTATGTGTTATCTGCCTGTTTTGTGGTACAATAAAGCATTGCCACTCTGTTTTACCCTCACCCTGTGTTGCCTGAATAACATTTTGCCCATGTTATAAGGAGAGCGGGAGTTCGGCAGGACGATCCATGGTCCATGCGTTTTCGGCTAGTGGGGGCGCTCATAGCAATTCGGCAGTGACAACCATAGACTTCTGCTGGAGGCCAACGCATCGGTGACCCACAATTATGATGGGGTCACTGAAGGGCGGGATTTCCGGCACGCTTGCTGACGTGCCAGAAAAGATGTGGGCTCAGCGCTGGAGCCCACATCAAATGGAGGGAGTTTGACAATGGCGTACATTTACGCCTGATGTCAGAGAGGGGTTAAAGGGGATTGTTTGGTAATCATGTATACTTACAAGTAATTACAAAAATAACAGCTTCTAATGTTAAATAGTATATAGTTAGGACAAGAAAATATTTGTGTAAACCATGTGTAGATATAAAAATACAGGCAAATGGAGCTCCATCTAGTGACTGTGCAAAAGTCCCATCATAGAGTAAAATGTATCCTAAGAGAGTGTCACTGTCAAGGTGGAAATGAGATTAATGAGAAGGTGACGATCTGATCGCATGCCTTGTAATTTATGCTGGCTTTTAACCTCACTTGTATGGACTAAGTGAATAAAGAATTATATTTCACTATATCGTGGAGCTGGACATTTATCTTCATTACTTTATATGGAGGTTGTGCGTGGCATATACAGGGGTGAGCTGGTATATGGAGGTTGTGCGTGGCATATACAGGTGTGAGCTGGCATATGGAGGTTGTGCGTGGCATATACAGCAGTGAGCTGGCATATGGAGGTTGTGTATGTGAAGCAATGGCTGGGGAGACTACGGTACACAAGATGATGTGCAAACAACACGGTTAATTTATGGACAGGCAAGGAATGAAGTGATAGAGACGTGTAAGCAGAGGTATGCAATGACACAAGACAATTTACAAGAGTGATAATTTTTTGCTGGGCCATCAAATAGCATGGTGCTCCAACTAATACAGAACAATATATTTTCCAACAGGCAAAACACAGTAAACGCAGTATGATGCTACTTTAACTATAGCCTCACTGGCCTCTGCTACGCAGGCCACAGCTGCCGTGCTCTGTCTATTGCAGCCTATCCTAAGCCCTAACGTATACACACAAGGGGTTACACACAAGGGGTTAAAACTCGCAGTAACGTTGAAGCCTCAGTCTAGTCTCGGGGTCCCCCAGCAATACTGTAAGATGGTGCGCACGTCTTTCTGGAAACTCTGAAACGTGGTCTTCTACTTGCTTGAGGGTCCTGGAGATGCTCCTTGAAAATGACATTCCTTTCTTGTATTTCTTCGTGGCTCCTCACAGGACAGCCACCTTTGTTATCCCCAGAAGAGTCTACACAATCTCATAAGTTTAGTCAGACACAGTCTGCGCGTCTTTTCACAGATCCAGGAACGCCAGCTTCCTGCAGCAGCTTCAGCTCAGCACACATGTACAGGAAAAGAGCCCTCCCCTCTCCAGTGCTGGCAGAACAGCACACACAGTCTTTTGCATGGGAGACAGAATGTACCTGTTATGAATGGGTCACCGAGGAGGAAAACAAGACCAAGCTAAGTCACAGAAAACCAGAGAGGTTGGTAACTACACGGATTGCAGAACCCTGAGCCTAACCACACAACTAACAGCAGCCGTGGAGCATACCTACGATGATTCTAGACGCCTCGTCACAGCTGGAGGACTAAATAAGCCAAAAACAAGAAAAGGGCTAATCTAAACTGCCCCAGAGCAGGCCCCAAAGGAATAGACAGCCCCCACACATGTATTGACGGTGAGACAAGATGAAAGCACAAACAGGTAGGAAAATAGGCTGAGCAAATGATGGGGCCCACACTAACTAGAAAGGAAAGGAAAGATACATTCATGCAAAAAAAAACCTGCAAAAATGTCGAATACTTCTGATAGCAAAAAATACCCTGAAGTCACTAGACTTCTCCCACTATATCAGCACTCTGGCATATTCTGAGAACAGAGCAAAAAGAGGCCAATCTAATAAGGGACAAAAAGCAAACTGGCACATACAGTGACAAAAGAATGGAACTTCAGCACAGCCCCAGCCGGGGCTGGCTGACCACACAAAAAACTGAATAGACCAAACCAAAACAAATGTGAACGTTAGCAGAGAACACTTAGCTTGAGAAGGCAGGAACTGAACTGGAAACCAAGACCTCAGGAGGCAGGAAAAAAATCACCAGCATGGGAATAGGGAGTCGGCTGTCTTAAATCCAGTCTGAGACTCCAGATGTCCAATCCTCATCCTCATTATCAGGTGGCAGGTCTCTTAATTAGATCAGCTTCATTACCTCCTGCCACCACCAGAGGGAGCCCGGAAAGAGAACTCACAACTCCTCTGTCAGCACAACCAGCTCCCTCACCAGAAACCAGAGGCAGACCAGAAAATGAGTTTGCAACTGTACCCCCCCTTGAGGAGGGGTCACCGAACCCTCATCGATGCCACCAGGCCGTTCAGGATGGGCCCCGGTGAAAAGCACGAACCAACCTATTGGCATCAATGTCAGAGGCAGAGACCCAAGAATTATCCTCCTGGCCATAACCCTTCCATTTGACCAAATACTGGAGTCTCCGTCTAACCAAACGAGAATTCAATATTTTCTCTACCTCATATTCCACATTGCCTTTAACCAATACAGGGTCAGGAGGCGCCGGCACAGGAACTACTGGCTCAACAAACCTCTTCAACAGAGACTTATGAAACACGTTATGGATTTTAAACGCAACTGGAAGAAACAGGATTAAGAATCTCCAAGATCTTATAAGGTTCAATAAATCTTGGCTTGAACTTTGGAGACGCAACCTTCATAGAGATATTCTTTGACGACAACCAAACCATATCGCCCACTTTAAATCGGGGACCAATGGTCCTATGCCGGTTGGAAAACCACTGGGCCTTTTCCTGAGAGTGACAACTTATCCACCACTTGGTCCCAAATCTGCTGCATTCTCTCTACCACAGTGTCCACACCTGGGCAGGTTGAAGATTCCACTTGCCCTGAAGAAAATCGAGGGTGAAACCCAAAGTTACAGAAAAAGCGCGACATCAAAGTGGCAGAACTAGCTCTATTGTTTAGCACAAATTCGGCCAAGGGCAAAAATGAGACCCAGTCATCCTGATCAGCAGATATAAATCATCTCAAATAGGACTTCAAAGTCTGGTTTGTTCTCTCAGTCTGTCCATTGGTCTGAGGATGAAATGCAGAGGAGAAAGATAACTGAATTCCCAGATTGGAACAAAAGGCTTTCCAGAATCTGGAAACAAACTGGACTCCTGTCCGACACAATGTTCTCAGGAATCCCATGCAACCGAACCACCTGTTGTAAAAACAAGGGCACCAACTCTGAGGAAGATGGCAACTTTGGGGGTGGTACAAGATGGACCATCTTTAAAAATCTATCACAAATCACCCAGATAACAGTCATTCTGTGACAGACAGGAAGTTCAGAAATAAAATCCATTGAGATATGGGTCCATGGCCTCTTGGGCACCGGCAGGGGCATCAACAACCCCCTAGAACGAGAACACGGTTTAGACCGAGAACAAATCCCACAGGACTGCACAAAATTCCTGACATCACGAGATAAGGCAGGCCACCAAAAAGACCGACTCACCAAATCTCTGGTACCAAAAATACCTGGATGACCAGCCAATGTGGAGCAATGAACTTCAGACATCACTCTCTTCCTCCACTGGTCAGGAACATACAATTTTCCCATAGGACAATGCTCAGGTTAATCCTCCTGAAATTCCTCCAGGGCGCATCTCAAATTGGGCAAAATGGTAGAAAGAACTACCCCCTCACCTAGTATGGTAGTAGGCTCAGTCACAATAAGAGAATCAGCAAAGAAACTCCTAGAAAGGGCGTCTGCCTTAATATTCTTAGTGCCCGGAAGAAAAGAGACCACAAAATTAAAACGCGCAAAAAAACAAAGGCCCACCTAGCCTGTCTAGGATTCAAGCGTTTGGCCGACACCAGATAAATCAAATTCTTGTGGTCAGTGAGGACCACAACTTAATGTCTAGCTCCCTCCAACCAATGTCTCCGCTCTTCAAATGCCCATTTCATGGCCAACAATTCCCGATTCCCCACATCATAGTTACGTTCAGATGGGGAGAACTTTCTAGAAAAAAAGGCACAATGATTCATTTTATAAGTCACAGGATCTTTTGGGGACAAAACAGCTCCTGCACCAATCTCAGAAGCATCTACCTCCACCTGAAATGAAAGTGAGACATCAGGTTGCCGTAAAACCGGAGCCGAAGTGAATCTCCGCTTAAGCTCCTGAAATGCCGAGACAGCCTCTGGAGACCAATTCAGCACATCAGCGCCCTTCTTGGTCAAATCAGTCAGTGGTTTCACAATACCAGAAAAATTAGCTATAAATTTACGATAAAAATTAGCAAAACCCAAAAACTTCTGGAGAGCCTTCAAAGAAGTGGGCTGAACCCAATCATAAATGGCCTGTACCTTGGCCGGGTCCATTTCAATAGCCGACTGAGACAAAATAAATCCCAATAATGAAATCCTCTGTACACCAGAGGCATTTCGATCCCTTAACAAGCAGGGAATTCTCCCTCATAATCCGGAACACAGTCCAGACATGTTCCACATGAGAATCCCAATCACTGGAAAAGATCAAAATATCCAGATAGATAATCAAAAACTTATCCACAAAGTCACGGAAAATATCATTCATAAAGGATTGGAAGACAGAAGGGGCACTAGTGAGCCCAAAAGGCATCACCAGGTACTCAAAATGTCCCTCCGGAGTATTAAACGCCGTCTTCCATTCATCACCGTGCTTGATGCGAGTAAGATTATACGCCCCCCTGAGGTCAAGCTTAGTAAATCAGCAGGCACTTTTAACTCTGGAGAATAAATCAGAAATCAAGGGTAACGGATACTGATATTTAACCATCATCTTGTTAAGGGAACGATAGTCAATACAAGGTCTTAATGAACCATCTTTCTTAGGCTGGTTTCACATTCACGTTAAAACAACGCTGCGCACTGCGTCGGTAAGCCCCGCCCCGATCCGGCTCCCTGCCCGCCCCATCCGGGATCACCGCCTACTATCGCATTTGCACGCATGCGATCGGCGCACCCTATCTTTAGCATAGGGTGCGCAGATCATGCGCTGCCAGTGTGAAAGTAGCGTGCTGCGCACTTTTGACGGTGCGCCGTGTGCGCCGAAATGCAGCATGTTGCATTTTGGCGCGCACAGCGCACCGTCAAAAAAGCGCAGCACGCTACTTTCACACTGGCAGCGCATGATCTGCGCACCCTATGCTAAAGATAGGGTGCGCCGATCGCATGCGTGCAAATGCGATAGTAGGCGGTGATCCTGGATGGGGCGGGCAGGGAGACGGGGCGGGGCTTACCGACACAGTGCGCAGCGTTTTAACGCGAATGTGAAACCAGCCTCAGCCACAAAAAATACCCAGCAACTAAGGGTGAAGAGGATGGTCTAATATGACCCTTCTCCAACGACTCCTTAATATAGGATTGCATAGCATCATGTTCGGGTACTGATAAGTTGAAAAGCTGACCCTTGGGAAATTTACACCCAGGCATCAACTCAATTGCACAGGCATAACTCCTATGAGGAGGCAAAGACGCAGACTTACTCTCACTAAATACATCAGAAAAATCAGCCAAATAATCAGGAATATCATGAGACTGAGGAGAGGTGGAGAGAACAGGAATGTCCCTAAGGACACAGTGACAACCCTAACTCACCACAGACAGATTTCCAATCCAAAACTGGATTATGAGTTTGCCACCAGGGAAACCCAGAACAATAGTATCATGCAAATTGTGCAGCACCAAAAATTTACAATTTTCTTGGTGGTCTGGGGCAACTCGCATTATCACCTGGGTCCAGAACTGGGGTTTATTCTCCGCCAGAGGAGTAGCATCAATACCCCTCAAAGGAATAGGCGTCCACAGAGGTATCATGGGAAAACCACAACGTTTAGCAAAGTCCAAAACCATCAGATTCAAAGCAGCTCCTGAATCTACAAAAGCCTTAGCGGAAAATGTGGATAAGGAGCAGATCAGAGTAATTGCCAAAAGAAACTTAGGTTGTACACCGCCCACCAGAAATGTGTGTGCAAAACGTTTCTCTCGTTTAGGGCAGACAGAAATAGTACGAGAGGCGTCTCCACAGAAAAAACACAGCTTATTATGCCTTCTAAACTCCTGACGTTGCGCCCTAGACAAAACCCTATCACATCGCATAGGTTCAGACGCTTGTTCAAAAGGTGGCAGCGCCTCCCATGTAGTTTTACATTCACGTAAACGCCGATCAACTGGAATGGCTAATGACATAGACTCATCAAGACCAGAGGGAACAGGAAATCCCACCATAACATGTTTTACGGTCTCTGATAAACCCTTCCGAAAGAGAGCTGCCAATGCACCATCATTGCATGTAGTAAGGATCGCCCACTTTCGGAATTTTTGACCATATAACTCTGCAGTAGAGTTGAGCGAAACGGGTCGAAAAAATTCAAAAGTCGCCGACTTTCGCCAAAGTCGGGTTTCATGAAACGAAACCCGACCTCAGCGTGAGGTCGGCCACGAGGTCGGCGACTTTAGCGCCAAAGTCACGTTTCAAAACATGCTTCAGCGCCCTTTTTCAGCCAATGAGGAAGAGCGGACACTGTGGGCAACGTGATGACATAGGCAGTGGTCCCCACCATCTTTGAGAAGGGCATGCAAGTGATTGGCTTGCTTTGGGGGGCATCACAGGGGGTATAAAAGGGCGTGCACGCCGACCGCCATCTTACTTCTGCTGATCTCAGTATAGGGAGAGATGCTGCAGATTCTGTAGGGAGAGCGTTAGGCAGGGAAGAAGAAAAAAAAATCAGCTGCTGCTGCTAGCGATTTTGCCTGTACAACACACCAGTCACTGTGCAGTGCAAGGGGAGGCTATATTTTGGTGCATCATCTCTGTTGGTTATTAGGCTGCCTTTTAAGGCTACCTGGTAGCTGCATTGCTATGTGCCCACTGCTGAGCAAACTGCTTTTTTCAAAGCAATCCAGATTTTGTTTTGTCCTTGTGAGTTACTGAGCGTTCATTTTTCACACACTGTACAGCGGTGTACGCTCCTCTCTCAGTACCGTGTAACGGCTGTTATCACAGCCACAGTGAAGCTATCTGTGTGTGACTCTGTAAGGATAAGTCGAGGAGTTGTTCCATTCTTACAGACCTCCACATTATAGTTTTGTCTGTTTTTCAAACAGTGTAGTCTATTTGCTGTTTGATTACATTCAAAACTATAGAGCGACAGCGTGTGTCAGTCCGTATACTAAAAAAACACGGAGCTTGACAATTGAACACACCGGACAGCGGTGTACGTGCACGCTGCTCTCAGTACCGTGTAACGGCTGTTGTCATGGCCACAGTGAAGCTAAGGGTGTGACTCTGTAAGGATAAGTCAAGGAGTTGTTCCGTTCTTACAGACTTACACTCTAGGGAGATTCCAATCCTGCCCTGTTGTGAGTTCATTTTTCCCTTCAACACTGAGGCCCGATGAACTCCCTCTTCTGGTAAGGAAAGGTAGTGAGCCTGATTATCAGGCATCTGAGCCTAATGATGATGACTGGCTGAGTGGAGTTACTGACTGGATATAAGGCTGTCGACGCCCTCCTGTCCTGCGGGTGATTTCTCTGTGGGATCCTTGGAGACCAGTCTGAACTCCTGCTCTTCTAAAGCTAAGTTTTCTGCTCTACTTTTTGCATTTGTGCTTTGACTTCGTTTTTGCTTTGTTTTTCTGGATTTCTGCCATTCCCTGCTGGGGTGAGCTGAATTCCTTTAGCTCTGTCCTCTGAAAATACCTGAGTGCTGATTTAGTTTTTGAAGCCTAGCTGCTTCAGGGCCTTTTTCCATATCAGCTGGTTGGCTTATGTCTTTTACAGGGTTTTGGCAGATTGCAGATAGCAACCTTCCTTTCCTGTCCTGTTTAGATTAGTTTGGGCCCCATCGTTTGCTCAGCCTATCTTTCTATCTGTGTGAGTGTTTTTTCATCTTGCTTCACCGTCATTATATGTTGGGGGCTGCCTTTTTCTTTGGGGTCTGCTCTGGGGCAGTTTAGATTTCCTTTTCTGTCTTTAGGCTATTTAGCTCTCCGACTGTGATCGAGGGGTCTAGGGCATCGTAGGAACCCCCCACGGCTACTGCTAGTTGTGTTGATAGGTTCAGGGGTCTGCAATCTGATAGTTGCCAACTTCTCTGGTTTTCTGGACGTAGCTCCTATTTTTGTGTCTGCCTCCTACGGTAACTCTATCATAACACTGCCCTGTCCTATATAACATTTTTCACACCTGCCAAATTCATCCTGTCATACAGCGGTGTGATATACACTGGGCCTGACACAATACGTCAGTGTCCAGAAGTGTGTAAGGACATTCCATTTCTCCCATCCTATATAACATTTTTCACACCTGCCAAATTCATCCTGTCATACAGCGGTGTGATATACACTGGGCCTGACACAATACATCAGTGTCCAGAAGTGTGTAAGGACATTCCATTTCTCACGTCCTATATAACATTTTTCACACCTGACAAATTCATCCTGTCATACAGCGGTGTGATATACACTGGGCCTGACATAATACATCAGTGTCCAGAAATGTGTAAGGACATTCCATTTCTCCCGTCCTATATAACCTTTTTCACACCTGCCAAATTCATCCTGTCATACAGCGGTGTGATATACACTGGCCTGACACAATACATCAGTGTCCAGAAGTGTGTAAGGACAATCCATTTCTGCCGTCCTATGTCACATTTTCACACCAGCCTAATTCAGTCTGTCATACAGCGGTGTGATATACATTGGACCTCACACAATACATCAGTGTCCAGAAGTGTGTAAGGACAATCCATTTCTCCCGTCATATATCACATTTTTCACACCAGCCAAATTCAGCCTGTCATACAGCGATGTGATATACATTGGGCCTTACACAATACATCAGTGTCCAGAAGTGGTAGGAGAATTAAATTCTCCCCTGTCCTATATACACCTTGTACCTTGTTTTACAGTTACATATCGTTGGTGGAATTGTGGGTACATTTTTCAAAAAAATGAGGAAGTGTGGTGTAAGAGGCCGTGTTAGTGGGCTGGGGTTGCCAGCTGTTAATGATGGTGTTGGTGTTGGATCTGCTGGTAGTGGCAAAAGCGAAATAACACCTAATGCAGGAGGTGTTAAGCCTGCGTCATCATCTGGCTCCACAAGGCCTCGAAGACTCCCTTTTCTGGGAGTAGGTAAACCGCTTTTAAAGCCAGAGCTTCAGGAACAAGTTTTGGCCTACATTCCTGACTCGGCCTCCAGCTCTATCGCCTCCTCTTCTGAACTTGTAAAAAATAAAAGCACTGAGTCGTCTTTGGAGGCTCATGGTCATGAACCACACCTTTCTTTGTGTCCTTCACCCCAACCAAAATTGAAGGATGCGGCAGGCCACACAACAGATTACTCCATGGAGCTGTTTTCACATACCATGCCTGGGTTATCAAGTGAAATGGTGAATTACCCAGGCCAAGATGAATCTGACATGGAGTGCACTGATGCACAGCCACTGATAGATGATTCTTCTGGTACAGTCACTCAGAGCACGACATTGTCCTCGCAGTGTACTGAGCCAGATTCTGACCCTGATGAAACTCAGGTGCCCCTTCCCGCATACTATACCACCGTACACGGTGACACAGAGGAAGGTGCACATGATATTGAAGAGGAGGTGATGGATGACCCAGTTGTTGACCCAGATTGGCATCCATTGGGGGAAGAGGGTGCCGCTGCCAATAGGTCGGAAGAGGAGGAGCATCCGCAGCAGGCATCGACATCGCAACAGCTGTTATCTGGCAGGCACGGAGCAGTCCAAAAACGGGTTACAAAAAGCCAAAAAGTTGCTGGACTGCTTGGCCAGACGGTCAAAATAGCACAGCGTGCAAGGACGCAAAATGTCTTCCATAGTAGGAAGAGTGCAGTGTGGCACTTTTTTGAACAAGATCCTAATGATAAGGCCAAGGTTATCTGTAAGAAGTGCGCAAAGACCTTTAGCCGAGGGAAAAATCTGAAAAATTTGAATACAGTTGCATGCTGAGACATTTAACCACCATGCACTTGCAAGCGTGGATGGAACACCAAACCTCAAGTACCACATGTGCAAATGCTCCCAAAGAAGGTAGTCAGCAACGCTACATTGTTTCCCCCACTGTAAGCCCACCAGTTAGCACAGCAGCAAATGTTGAGGTGTCGTTGCAAGGCCAAAGCTGTCAGGGAATCACAATGTTATATCAACGAAAGACTGAATCTAGGCCATCAGAAAGAACACCAACTCGATCACCATCATCAACCCTCTCTCAGTCCGCCCTGTCCACCGCTAGTTCCACCATAGGCATCTCTCAAGTCCAGCTCACCCTGCCAGAGACTATGAGTAGGACAAGAAAGTACTCATCCTCTCATCCACGTACACTGGGTTTAAACGCCCACATTGCCAAACTAATCTCGTTGGAGATGATGCCCTATCGGTTGGTGGAAAGCGCAGCTTTCCGCGAACTCATGGCCTACGCAGTACCACGCTATGAACTACCCAGTCGCCACTTCTTTTATTGCAAAGCCATCCCAGCCCTCCACCTTCATGTGAAGGACCGCACTCAAGCAATCAGTGAGTGGAAAGGTGCACCTCACAACTGATGCATGGTCCAGTCGGCATGGCCAGGGCCGTTACGTGTCCATCACTGCGCACTGGGTTAATGTGGTGGATGCAGGGTCCACAGGGGACAGCGGTGGTGGGACAGTGCTGCCTAGCCCACGGTATAGGAAACAGTTGGCTGTAGGCATTCGACCCTCCTCCTCCTACTCCTCTAGAAGCAAAAGCTCGTCCCCAGAGCGCAGTCGCAGCAGCACTCCATCCGCAGCTGCCTGTGTTGCACACGAGGTGTCCCCCTATCGATCAGCTAGTGGAAAGCGTCTGCAGGCTGTGTTGAAGATGATGTGTTTGGGCGACAGACACACCGCGGAGGTACTGGCCGACTACTTTCAGCAACAAACTGAGTCATGGCTGGGCAGTCTACATCTTGAGGCAGGCAAGGTAGTCAGCGATAACGGCCGTAATTTTGTGGCTGCCATAGCCCTTTCAAAACTCAGACACAGACACATACCTTGCTTGGCTCACACCTTGAACCTGCTGGTGCAGTGCTTCCTCAATAATTATCCAGAGTTAACAGGCCTGCTCCAGAAGGTTCGAAAACTGTGCTCGCACATCCGCCAGTCGCCCGTACACTCCAGTCGTATGCAGAAGCTGTAGCGCTTGCTACACCTTCCCAAGCACCGGCTAATTATCGACGTTGCAACAAGGTGGAACTCCACCCTGCACATGGTTGAGCGGCTGTGTGAACAGAGGCAGGCCATAATGCGTTTGTGGGAGGATACCCGGACAGGCACTTTGAGGGCAGACATGGAGTTGACAGGTGTGCAGTGGTCAAAGCTGAAAGACCTCTGTAAAGTCCTTCAGTGTTTTGAGGAATGCACACGGCTGGTAAGCGCAGACGATGCCATCATAAGCATGAGCATCCCACTTATGTGTCTGCTCATGCAAACTTTGACGCACATTAAGGAGCAGGCATCTGCAGCCGAGGTTGCCGAAGAGGAGGAGGAAATCCTTGATGACAGTCAGCCATTGTCTGCTCCGGGACCTGTCCTGGACGAGGTGGAGGAAGAAGAGGAGGAGGAGGGTGATGATGGGGATGATTATTTAGGGGAGGAGGATGCTTCTCGTGTGCCCAGAGAAAATGTTGGCATGGCAAGGTCTGGTACAGGGTTTGTGTGTGACTGGAGCGAATCCTGGAGCGAATCCTGCTTTGAGCAGGGGGTTGGACCAGATGGCCCAGGAGGTCCCTTCCAACTCTACCATTCTATGATTCTATGGAGGGATGTGGATTTGCCAGAAAGTGCTCCTCCACCAAGCAGTCGCACTGCATCATTGACACCGGGAACATTGGCCCACATGTCAGATTATGCCTTGCAGATCCTAAAAAGGGACCCCCGCATTGCCAAAATGATGAACGATGACTACTACTGGTTGGCCAGCATCCTGGATCCATGCTATAAAGGCAAATTCCAAAACATCATGCCACAGGAGAACCTTGATCTAATATTGGCTAACAAACAAGCTACTCTGGAAAACCGGTTGGTTGAGGCATTCCCAGCACACAGCAGCGGTGATGGTTCTCACACGAGTCGTAGGGGCCAGGGGCAGCTTGGAAGAGGTGTTCGTGGTGCACACATCAGAAGTGGCATTGGAGACAGGGGTTTCATGACCATGTTGTGGACTGATTTTTCAAGTCCTGCTCACATGACTGGTAATACTGCATCGATGGAAAGTGACAGGAGACAGCACTTGTCAACTATGGTTACAAACTACTTTTCTTCCCATATCGATGTTCTCCCGCACAGGTCATTCCCCTTTGACTATTGGGCCGCTAAACTGGACACCTGGCCTGAATTGGCACAATATGCGCTACAGGAGCTTGCTTGCCCAGCTGCAAGTGTGCTATCGGAAAGAGTCTTCAGTGCTGCTGGATCAATCCTGACAGAAAAATGTACCCGTCTGTCGACCCAAAATGTGGATGATCTAACCTTCATTAAAATGAACCATGCATGGGTTTCCAAGAATTTTGTCCCGCCTTCCCCTGATGACACATAGGTTGAAAGAAAAATGGCTTGCTTTGGTCCTCCTCTTCCTGGGACTTGAACAGTTTCGCCTTTTGCATCAGCTGAATGTCCAACATCAACATATGCCACTTTCTAAAACTCCCTAACTGTGCTGCCTCCCCCCCTATGGCCAGGGTCACCACCTAGCGCACGAAACCGTGCAAGTGCCGTTGCCCTGGACAGGTGGGTAGGCCGACTCTTGGGCGCGGGCACTGGCACAGGGTCCCTCATAGTGCAATCAAGTGTCTCTGACGGTGGTGGTGCACACCCGCCGTCAGACACACCACCGTACTATGAGGGGCCCAGTGCCAGTACCGACGCCCACGAGTGGGCCCCCCTTGCTTGGGCAGGGCCCCAGCATTTGCAATCTTTACCTCTCCCTGCTCCTCCGCTGTGTAGTCTGGGCCGTCAAATCCATACTGGGCCTGACACCGTCTGAGCCTGCCTCCTGATCTATAGACATATATTTTGAATGTGTACACTATGCTATCCATACATGTTATCCGGTGATACGGTACCCTTTCTCACCCTTGTGCAATCACGTGTAATCCATACTGGGCCTGACACCGTCTGAGCCTGCCTCCTGATCTATAGACATATATTTTGAATGTGTACACTATGCTATCCATACATTTTATCCGGTGATATGGTACCCTTTCTCACCTTTGTGCAATCACGTGTAATCCATACTGGGCCTGAAACCGTCTGAGCCTGCCTCCTGATCTATAGACATATTTTGAATGTGTACACTATGCTATCCATACATTTTATCCGGTGATACAGTACCCTTTCTCACCTTTGTGCAATCACGTGTAATCCATACTGGGCCTGACACCGTCTGAGCCTGCCTCCTGATCTATAGACATATATTTTGAATGTGTACACTATGCTATCCATACATGTTATCCGGTGATACGGTACCCTTTCTCACCTTTGTGCAATCACGTGTAATCCATACTGGGCCTGAGAACGGCTGGCGAGCTGTTAAGCAAGCTACAGCACCTGTGGTTTGCACACGTAAGTTTTTCATTTTTTCAGGAATGATGGTTAGGCCTAATTCCGGAACTGCGGTTGACCTGCACTTACTGGGAAATCATCGTTCGCGGGTAATAATTGTAATCCCAGATCCCCATCACTAACGGTGTTCAGCGGGTTAGCTGCACCTGTAAGCGACAAATGCTGGCCCTTTCAGTGTAGCGCACATGCAGCCACGGACATGTAAGGGCATGACACACCAGTTATTGGCCAATCTCACGTGCCAGAGCCTCGCGTGTCCCTCTAGTAAGCCGGACTCGGACCGCGGGTCATGACGGAGTCTTGTTCGTTAACAGAATTAAGCTTGCAATGTGTGCATCTTTTTTGTTGCTGGATGGTTGAGGTTGCCCGTGTTGAGTCAAATAATGCCGCAGGCTCCACTCCTGGTGGTGCCCTTTTGGACATTCCTTTAAGGTTCAGCTTTGCAACCATACTGCCCACGTAAAACAAACACTTTGCCTTCATGAACACTGTTTGGAGGGTCGTGACTCGTGGGAATAACGCCGCCCAATCAGTTAACCTGCTAGAGAGATCCTTCTTTGCTCCCAAGCATGACATCACACTCCCTAGGGAGAAGGTAATGCCATTGTGGCGACCGTACTCCTGGGGGCGACACAAGTGCACTGATGCCCAGCCACTGCTCGATGAATCTGCTGGTACATTGACCCAGACCACTACATTCCCCTCGCACTCTACACGGCCTGAATCTGACCCTGATGAAACTCAGGTTACCCTTCCCATATACTGTTCCATCTTACACGGTGACAAAGAGGAAGCTGCAGATGAAAGTGCAGGTTCGGCCCACCCGCCGTCAGACACACCACCGTACTATCAGGGGCCCTGTGCCAGTGCCGTCGCCAACGAGTGGGCCCCCCCTGCTTGCTCAGGATCACAGCACTTGCAAGGTTGAAATACTGTGCAGTGAGATGGAAGATGGGGACGACGAGGAGTCCAGACTAGTACAGGGATTCCCTAGCGAGGAGACTTATTTCATTGTTTTCAATGTTGGGACAGCAATTTTTGGGGAGCACTATACTCTGGAGAATGATAGATGGGGCCCACCATACACTGGAACATTCCAAAGGTGGACATCAGACACTGGAGCAGCATTTACAGGGCCCATTATACACTAGAGCATTAGAAATGGGGCCCATTATGTATGGAGCATTATTTGGGCCCATAAGACAGTGGAGCTTCATCCATGGGGACCAACATATACTGTAGCATTATGTGGAGCTCATCATATACTGTTTCAAACATTATATGGGACCAATGATTCTGTATGGAGAAATAGATGGGCCTCGTCATGAGATGTAAAAAGTGAAGCATTTTTCTTTGTAGTATACCACTATTTCTCTGCCGTATCGGAGCAGCATGAGTTGTGGTAGAATTATAGACTCATAGAATCGTAGAGTTGGAAGGGACCTCCTGGGCCATCTGGTCCAACCCCCTGCTCAAAGCAGGATTCGCTAAATCATCCCAATCAGATGTCTGTTCAGCCTCTGTTTGAAGACTTCCATTGAAGGAGAACTCACCACTTCTCGTGGCAGCTTGTTCCACTCATTGATCACTCTGTCAAAAAGTTTTTTCTAATATCTAATCTGTGTCTCCTCCCATTCAGTTTCATCCCATTGCTTCTAGTCTTTCCTTGTGCAAATGAGAATAAAGTTGATCCTTCTACAATATGACAGCCGTTTAGATATTTGTAGATAGCTATAAAGTCTCCTCTCAGTCTTCTCTTTTGCAAACTAAACAATCCCAAATCCTGCAACCTTTCCTCATAAGACAGGGTTTGCAGACCGGTCACCATTCTGGTTGCTCTTTTCTGAACTTGCTCCAGTTTGTTGATGTCTTTTTTAAAATGTGGTGCCCAAAACTGGACACAATATTCCAGATGAGGTCTGACCAAAGAGGAGTAGAGGGAAATAATGACTTCACGTGATCTAGACTGTATGCTTCTGTTAATACATCCTAGAATTGCATTTGCCTTTTTTGCTGCTGCATCACACTGTTGACTCGTATTCAGTCTGTGAACTATTAGTATACCCAAGCCTTTTTCACATGTGCTGTTGCTTAGGCCTATTCCTCCCATTCTGTATATGCTTTTTTCATTTTTATAGCCCAGATGTAGTACTTTGCATTTTTCCCTGTTAAAAACCATTCTGTTAGTTGCTGCCCACTTCTCCAGTTTATTTATATCTTTTTGAATCCTCTCTCTCTCTTCTCTAGTATTAGCTATCCCTCCTAGCTTTGTGTCATCAGCAAATTTAATCAGTTTACCCTCAATTCCTTCATCTAAATCGTTGATAAAGATGTTGAACAATACAGGGCCCAGGACAGAGCCCTGTGGTACCCCACTTGAGACATTCTTCCAACTGGATGTGCAGCCATTTATGACCACTCTTTGGGTCCAATCACTAAGCCAGTTATGAATCCACCTAACAGTTGCCTTGTCCATTCCATACTTAGTCATTTTTTCAATAAGGATTGTATGAGAGACTTTGTCAAATGCTTTGCTGAAGTCAAGATATACTATATTTACAGCATTTCCTTGATCCACCCAATCAGTGATTCTGTCATAGAAGGGAATTAAGTTAGTCTGACATGACTTATTAGTTACAAACCCATGCTGACTCTGTTTAATCACTTCATTCTTATCCAGGTACTGACATACATGTTGTTTAATAATTTGTTCAAAGATCTTTCCTGGTATAGAAGTCAGACTCACCGGCCTATAGTTGCCTGGGTCCACCTTCTTCCCCTTTTTGAAGATAGGAACAACATTTGCTCTTCTCCAGTCTTCTGGGACTTCTCCTGTTCTCCAAGAATTTTCAAAGATTATGGAGAGGGGTTCTAAAATTTCTTCTGCTATCTCCTTCAGTACTCTGGGGTGTAATTCATCTGGACCTAGAGACTTGAATTCATTTAGGTTAGCTAAGTGTTTCCTCACTATCTTTCTGTTTATAGATATCCTGGATTCTTCTACTCCCTTAATAGGAGAGTGAAGAGCAGTTGATGTTACATTTCCTTTCTGAGAGAAAACAGATGCAAAATAGGTATTTAAAAGTTCAGCCTTCTCAGCATCCTGTCTTACCATTTCATCATTTTCATCCTGTAAAAATCCTATAGCATCTTTGACTTTTTTCTTTTACTTTTGACATATCCCCAAAATCCTTTATTATTGCTTTTGACATCTCTTGCAAGCCTCAATTCATTGTCAGCTTTAGCTAATCTGATTTGTGCCCTGCAGGTTCTGCAGACAGCATTATATTCTTCTTTAGATATGCCTCCCTCTTTCCATTTTATAAACATTTCTTTCTTCCTTTTTAGCATGTGCTTAAGTTCTGTGTTCATCCATCCTGGCTTCCTTAAATGCTTCCTATTTTTCCCTCTTTTCGGAATTGTTAACATTTGTGCTTTGAGAATTTCATTTTTCAAGATTTCCCATCCTTCCTGGACATTTTTGTCTTTAAGGATATCCAGCCATTGGATCCCTCCAATTCTCTTTCTGAATCCCTTAAAATCTGCCTTTCTGAAATCTAACCTTGACGTCTGAGACTTCACAGGTCTTCCTCCTCTAGTTATCCAAAATTCTAAAATAGCATGGTCGCTACCTCCTAGGGTCCCAGCCACTTTTACCTCCTCAGCCATTTCCTCCCTGTTTGTAAGGATAAGATCCAAGGTATGTGTTAAAGGGGCGCTCTTTCGCCAAGGGCACATGAAAACCTGGAGCCAGCCCTACCCCCCCACAACTTTAGCCAAATAACCCCCATTTTTCATTGCGTAACTAGTATTATGAAGTAAATAAAGGGTGACAAGCTTCAGTAATAAGAATTTATGCTTTTGGCATTCAAATGGGCACTGTAAGTGTGTTTCCTGTCCTCCTCTCACTGCCGACTTTTCTTCCCCATTGACTTACATTGGGTTTCGTGTTTCAGTCGGACCCCCGACTTTTCCCTATAGTCGGCCGATTTCGTTCGACCCGACTTTTGTGAAAGTCGGGTTTCGCGAAACCCAACTCGACCCGAAAAAAGGCAAAGTCGCTCATCTCTACTCTGCAGAATCCTGACCCTGGTTCAATGCCAATAGGGTTTTTTCAGCTTGATCAATAGCATTAGGTTCATCATACAACAACCCCAAGGCTTGAAAAAATGTGTCCACATTAGTCAGAATAGGATTTTCAGGTGTCAGAGAAAAAGCCCAATCCTGGGGATCGCCTCACAGCGAGGAGATGACAATTTTAACCTGCTGCACTGAGCTCCCCGATGAGTTAGGCTTCAAGGCAAGAAATAATTTACAATTCTTCTTAAAATTCAAAAATTTAGACCGATCCCCAGTAAACACATCAGGAGTAGGGATTTTTGGTCCAACAGCATGTGACTGAGTGAGATAGGTGGAAATTCCCCGCACTTCAGCAGCGAGCTGCTCCACACGATCAGACAATTGCTTAATCTCCATTAGAGAAAAAATCCTCCTACGGCCCCAGAGAAAAAGAGGAAAAAATACACATGGCCAATCCCTGATTGTAGGCTGGCTATCTCATTTGGTATTATTGCACCTGTGCAGTTGCCATTTTACTTGGGTCCGCTGCACCCTGTGAGTGCAGATGTATTTAGGCCTGTCTGGTTTTCTGTTGATTTTTTTGGAGGATTTTTTCCTCTTTTTGAGGTTTTCATGTTATAGTAGGACTGGCAAGTGTAAGGAACTTTGACGCAGTTTGCCAGCTTCCATATTATGGCCATAATATCAACCAATACCTTATATATATTGATATGTTTTTGTGCACTGCATATTTTTTCAGGGTGCAGTTGGACCCAAATGGTTCTGCTTACTGTGGCCTCTTTTCACACGGGATACATTCTAGTTGGCACTGGGCAGCCCCCCTATATGGTGTTACTAAGAGGCTGTGAACCAGAAGCTCTGCATTCCCTGTGTGAAAACTGCCACATGTGGATTATTTTTTTGCACTGGTGTACCACATGATCAATCCCTGATTGTAGGCTGGCTATTTCATTTTTTTATAATTGCACCTGTGCAGTTGCCATTTTACTTGGGTCCGCTGCACCCTGGTGAGTGCAGATGTATTTAGGCCTGTCTGGTTTTCTCTTGATTTTTTTGGAGGATTTTTTCTTTTTGAAGTTTTCATCCCACATACAGCCTGAGTCAGCTCCTGTAGGCGGTCCCGGAATTCCAGCACATACGGCACAATAGGTATCCCTTCTCTGGTTCCCTCCCCTTACCAGTGTTCTCGCACTAAGTCTAGGGGTCCCCTTACCCGCCTCCCGTATAACAGTTCGAAAGGGGAGAACTCCGTGGATTCTTGGGGCACCTCCCGATAGGCAAACAGGAGGTGTGGCAAGAATTTCTCCCAGTCCCTGTAGGTCCTGGTAAAAGTCCCAATGAGTTGTTTTAATGTTCCGTTAAAACGTTCACACAACCCATTGGTTTGCGGGTGGTACGGGGCGCTTCTAATGGACTTTACGCTGCACAGCTTCCACAGTTGGTTGGTCACCTCTGCTGTAAACTGGGTACCCTGGTCCGAGATAACCTCCCGGGGAAATCCAACCCATGAGAAAACCTGGAGCAGGGCAGCCGGCACTGTCTCTGCCAGTATGTTAGGTAATGCAACCGCCTCTGGATACCGTGTGGCATAATCTACCACTGTCAATATATACTTTTTCCCTGACGGACTGGGTTTGGCTAACGGCCCTATCAGATCGACTGCTACTCGGCTAAATGGCTCCTCCACAATGGGGAGGGGGTGTAGTTTGGCCTTGCAGTGATCTCCCCTCTTGCCAATGCGCTGGCAACTGTCAGGTCTGGCAGTACTGTCGAATATCATAGGTTACCCTCGGCCAAAAGAAGTTTTGTGTCAGACGATGCCTGGTGTGACTGACGCCGAGGTGCCCGGCCAAGGGTATGTCATGAGAGATTCGCAGTAGCTCCTGCCTATACTTCTTGGGAACTACCAGCTGTCGTTTTATAGTGAGGCTCATCCCTGTGTGGCGCTGCTCTGTAACCCGGTAGAGGAGTCCCTGATGCCATACAAACTGTTCCCCTTCCAGTACTCCTCTCCCCTCCTGTGCCTTCCCACAATACCCCTGTAATGAGGGATCCTCAAGTACCTCCATTTTAAACTCAGCTGGGGTGGCCCAAGAAATGTGTCTGGCTATGGGAATACGTGTAGGGCTGGGGAGTCTTACCTGGGCCTTCTCTGAGTGTGATTCCGCCTCCGCAGCTCGAGCTTGTCTCTGGGTGGTCACAGGATAGGTCTCAGCCAGAGGGGTGACCGAGAATGCTGACAAGATGGGCCACAAGTCATTTCCCAGCAAGACGTCTGCAAGCAGATCCTCCATCAGGCCGACCTCAACAAGGCCATCCCCGACTCCCCAGTTCAGGTGAATCCTGGCAGTGGGCAGTTGATGTATGGCTCCCCCTGCTACACAGACGGCCACTGTCCGGTTCGTCTTCTCTTGGTCCCGGATGAGATGAGGCTTCACAAGGGTCAACGTTGCTCCGGAATCTCTTAGTCCCTGCATACTTTTCCCATTAACCCACACCGCCTGTTGATGCTGTTCTCGATTATCTGCCTGGGCTGCCTGCAAGGGGTCTACTTCATTCAGCACTTCCTCCATCTCTTTCATCCTCAGATTAGTCATAGCCCTCAATGCCGGATCAGCTTCGCCCTGGTAGTAGTGTACAGCGGCCCAGTTGACAGTAGCCATTCCCGCCTTTGGCCACTGCATACGCTGAGTCCGGTTGGGACATTGTCTTTACAGGTGGCCCAGCTGATGGCAGGTGTGGCATCACACCCCAGGGGGACTCTGGTAAGCCGGGGTTTTAGCTCGTCCCCCGACAATCTTCTGTGGTTTAGGAGCCTCCAGACCCATGGGAGGGCCCCTAGTGACAGTCTTTGATCCTGACAACTGAGACCTCCTGGCATCATGCTGTTCATCAGCCGTCTGTCCCGAAGCCATTCTTGTGTCTCGGGGTTTACTCCAGTAAAGAATTGCTCTAACAAGAAGAGCTGGAGGACATCCTCCTTAGTGGTTGCTTGGCTCCCTTGTACCCACTGTAGCAGTGACCACCCTAGTTTACAGGCCCATTTAGCATGGGTATCTCTTACCTGTTTTATAAGTCCGTGGAACTTTTGGCGGCATGCCTCAGGTGTCAGCGCATACCGGGCCAAGATCACTTCCTTGACCCGCTCATAGTCCATACAGTTCTCATCAGGTACCGTGCGATAGGCGTCCGCTGCCCGACCTGTCAGCTTGCTGGCCAGAACCTGAACCCAATCCTCCGGCTTCACTTGATGAAGGGCACACTGCCGCTCAAAGTCCTGCAGAAAGCCATCAATGTCTTCCTCCCCCAACTATCGAAAGGCATTATACTGGATTTTTTTGTGGCTTACTGCTGACGGTACCTGGGCGGAGGCCAGAGCTCCCCCTGCACACTGACTCTTCTCTCTCCGCTCTGCCATCTCCATCTTGGCTAGCTCCATCTTGGCTAGCTCTACTTTGGTCTGCTCTGCCGTCTCCATCTTGGCTAGCTCTATCCTGGTCCGCTCTGCCATCTTTTCCTTCAGATCAGTACGCACATCAGCCATCACCTCTCGTATGATCTCTACTGCAGGGTTCGGGCCATAGAACGCCAGTCTGCTCTTTACCTCCCTCTGGAATTCAGTCTCTTCCACGTTCACATTGGGGGGCGCTGCACTGTCGTGTTCCATGATGGCTGCTATCAAATCCGCTTTTGTTTTGTTGCTGGTGATTAATCCTCGAGCTTCCACCAGGTCTTTTAATGTATTCCTCTTTAACTTCTGGTAGTTGTTTTCCATTCAGTCCTTTACTCTTATAGACGGGGTATCATATCCCGCCGCTGCCATCAGTGTAACGAGGGTCTTCTGTGCTGTAATGCCTCTTACATTACCACTCCGTTTCTCAGGAGGTTCACTCTGCTTTTCCCCACTTCTGAATGAAGGACGCTGGTTCGAAAGGCTTTGTAACATGGGAACATATAAAAGATCACTGCTACTCCATGTATTTCCAGTGTGACAACATTTTACTCATCGGTCTCAGAATATATATACATACAGAGGGCAGGACAATCAATGTGTGTCATGCCAGTAAGTAACAGGCTCCAATTAAGACGCCACACGTACATTACAATAGCCGTGGGATTTACAAAGCTGGGAGGAGGTTAGAAGTGAGACATCTTGTTTACCTCTGCCCAGGGGGTCGCAGCCGGTCGGTTGCTGCATTAAGGGCATACATCTCCTATTCGGTGTGCTGGGGGGTTCTGTAACATATATAGAACAAACACAGTATCCAAGTTAAAAACAATTAAAATTGCAAGAAAAGCAAACAAGTGATATCATGAAATAATGATGTAATGACTCTCCCACACAGAAAAGCCTGTATAAGAATGATAATGTGAATACAGGACAACCTGCAAGAGTTAGTAATAAATATAGTTACCATACAATGGCATCCATGTTAATAGTAAAAAGGGCCTGCACCTGACACCTAAGTAGCTATTGACAGCACCATGCAGAGAATGCTATGCATATGTAGAGACACAAAAGACCTGGTAGACAAAAAATGAGTTAATAAGTAGAGTTGAGCGAAACGGGTCGGCCAAATTCAGAATCCGCCAACTTTTGCGAAAGTCGGGTTTCGCCGATCGAAACCTGACCATAGCGTGAGGTCGCCAACTTGAGCGCCAAAGTCGCGTTTCTCACAATCCTTCCAGCGCCTATTCTCAGCCAGTCATGAAGGATGCATACTGTGGGCAACGCGATTACGTCGGCAGCGGCCCCCACCATGTTACAGAACGGCATTCAAGTGATTGGCTGGCTTTGTGTGGGGTCACAGTGCCAATAAAAAGCCATGACCGCCATCTAACTTCTGCTGATCTTAGGGATAGGTTGCTGCTGATTGTTCTCAATAGGAAGAGTGTTTAGGCAGGGAAAAAGTATAAAAAATTGCTTGTGCTGATAGCGAATGTCACTGCAAAACACAATTGTATAGTGTGCAGTGACCGGGGAGGATATATTTGGGTGCAGCAGCTCTGTTGGTTATTAGGCTGCCTTATAAGGCTCCCTGATAGCTGCATTGCTGTTTGCATACTGCTGTGCAGACTGCTTTTTTAAAATCAAAAATCCTTTTATTCCTTTTTTTCTGCACAGTAGACACTGAGCGTAAATTTATTCACAAACCGTCTAGCGGTGAACGCTCCTCACACACTACCATGTACCGGCTGGTATCACGGACAAATAGAATCGTAGAGTTGGAAGGGACCTCCTGGGCCATCTGGTCCAACCCCCTGCTCAAAGCAGGATTCGCTAAATCATCCCAGTCAGATGTCTGTCCAGCCTCTGTTTGAAGACTTCCATTGAAGGAGAACTCACCACTTCTCGTTGTCGAGTTAGTCCATCGGCGTTACCGTTTTGTTTGCCGGGTCTGTAGTGGATGGTGAAGTCCAGAGGTTGTAGGGCTAAACTCCACCGCAGCAATCTGCCGTTGTCTCCAGAGACCCGATTAAGGCAGACTAGGGGATTATGGTCCATTAGTAGGGAAAACTGTTGTCCATACAAATATGGTTGCAACTTTTTGAGTGCCCATACTACCGCCAGGCACTCCTTCTCGATGGCCGCATAGCTTACTTCACGGGGCAGTAGTTTCCGACTCAGGTAAGCTACTGGGTGTTCTTGGCCGTCCGGCCCGACTTGGCTCAGTACTGCCCCCAATCCAAACATAGAAGCGTCTGTGTGAACAAGGAGACGTTTAGTTGGATCGGGTCCGGCCAGTACAGGGGTATTGGTGAGGGCGTTCTTTAGTTGGCGGAAAGCTTCCTCACACTCTGGGGTCCAGGTTACCTGGCGGGGTTGGTTCTTACGGGTCTGATCAGTGAGGGGCTTGGCTACGCTGCTGTAATTGGGAACGAATTTCCTGTAATAACCTGCTGTCCCTAGAAACGCCATGACCTGGGTTTTAGTGCGTGGGGTGGGCCATTTGGCTATGGCCTCAATCTTGGCTGGTTCTGGTCGCTGTTTCCCACTTCCCACCCAATGCCCTAAATACTAAACCTCTGCTTTGCCCACGTGACACTTGTTTGGGTTCAGGGTGATTCCGGCCTGGTGGATCCTGTCCAATACTGTCTCTAAGTGATTTAGATGCTCTTCCCATGTCGCACTGTAGATCATCCCAGACAGATGTCTGTCCAGCCTCTGCTTGAAGACTTCCATTGAAGGAGAACTCACCACTTCTCGTGGCAGCCTGTTCCACTCATTGATCACTCTGTCAAAAAGTTTTTTCTAATATCTAATCTGTGTCTCCTCCCATTCAGTTTCATCCCATTGCTTCTAGTCTTTCCTTGTGCAAATGAGAATAAAGATGATCCTTCTACAATGTGACAGCCCTTGAGATATTTGTAGACAGCTATTAAGTCTCCTCTCAGTCTTCTTTTTTGCAAACTATTGCAAAAAAAAGGGGGAGACAAAAAAGCGCAATAGGGTCTTATCCACGTTACAAAAGACAGTATATCATGAAATATGGTCACCTGGTTAGGATGAGATAAGAGCGTGTAGGTAGCGGCTGCTGCAGATCCACAGGTCTTCAGCGACCAAAGAAATGATGAATCCAAAGGGAGTTTGTAGCTATATTCCGCGCTGCCGCTTTAGACAAATTCCAGGAGAATGCTGTATGATTGCAGTGGTTTTATTCTACGCGTTTCAGGGGTCTCATGCCCCCTTCATCAGGAAATACCACAAATACATACAGGTATCACAGACATAAATAGGTTTGAAAGGATGCTGGATTTCAAAAAAATGAGTGCCAGCAAGTCAGATGGTGCAGTGTCAAAGTTCAATGACACCACATGATTAACAGTTCACCTAAGATATATTACAAAAGAATACGTATTTTAAAAGATTTTTTTGATTAAATTTTCATTTACAAAACAGATAATAAAGTCAAATTTACGATTTTAACAAAAAAAAAAAAAAGGGGGAAAGGGGAGTTTATTCCTGTTTAGAGGTGGATACCTTACAAGTGGACTATCGTATGGAAACAGCAAATTTTAATTCTTTACCAATAAAAAATATATAATTTTAGTTAAATTCTAAAAAATTAAATATAAAGTTATTTTTTAGTATAGAGGAAATGGGTTTAAAAAATAATAAAGGATGCTAAAAGCAGCAACACACGAGAAGCTGCACAGCAGTCAGCGCTGCTCAGAATGAGAACGCAGACAGCATGGATTCATTACTTCACTGATACAAAGATCATGGGCAAATTTTAGATTTAACATGAAGCACATAAAAAAGGGGGTTAATATCAGATGCAGCAACACACAGGACGCTGTGCAGGAGCCAACTACTGCTCAAAGTAAAAACGCAGGATAAAGCGGCAGAGTGAACGGGTGGCTTCATTAATAGATCGCAGGCAGCTTTTGTGTTCACCCTGTGACACATAAGTCTTTTCACTGCGAGGGAGTGGCAGTAACATTCTTGTACTGCTCACTAATCTCTATGGCTAGGCAATATATGCATGGGAGCTGAGTTAAAGGAGAAATGAGATACTATTATCAGCCGGGGTCATTCTTTCATGTCAGACTAGTAGAATTAGTAGCGCTTACCCGGGCTTAATTAAAGAAGAAAAAAAAAAAAAACTCTTCAAAAAATTCTTCAAAAAATGCAACTAACAGAGATAATGTTTAAGACAGAGGTATGAAAGTGATTGCTCCCAAGGGCAAAAGGAGCTAAACCTGATAGGAGGCTATACAGGATTTTCATATATATAACACTCTATTAGAGCTAACGCACAAGCAATATTTAAGCAAATACATAAATATTTTTTTTCATTAGACCAAGGAGGCACAGTATTGTAAAATTAATTATAAATATAAAATTGCAATTACATTAAGTGCAAAAAAATATATAAAAAATATATAAAAACCACAAGGCGGGGACTGCATAACTAGGTTAACATTATCAACAAGGGAAACTGACACAAATAGTGCATATAAAATTTTAAATTTAAATAGAACAAAGAGAAATTATCGCAAAGAACTCAGAAGCCATCTGTACACATGAGGGTTTTTTTTTTTTTTTTGAATATGGGTGTGAACAAATTCCACTGTCTAGGTAAAAACCTCAGTTATTTCATTTAAACCCTGTGGTTTCAGACTCCCTAATTTGTAGATCCAATAGGCTTCCTTTCTATTTAATTTCGTTGATCTGTTCGGTGCACTTTTAGGTATATGATCGATAGGGCTAATTTTTAATAATTTCGAATTCTTATCATGTACCAAAGCGTAATGTCTGGACAGCCCATGAGTAAGCAGGCCTTTTTTAATATTATGCCGATGGGAGTTCAATCTGAGGTGTAGGGGTTGTGTGGTCCTCCCCACATATTGCTTACCACAGGGACATTCAATGACATAAATGACAAAGTCAGAGTTACAATTTAGAACAAAAGGGATCATAAATTTCTCTTTAGTAGAAAATGAAATTATATAATCAGCTTTATGATTTATATTAGACCAGCACAAGCAGTTCCTCGTGCCACATTTAAAGATTCCTTTAGTTGAATTCAGGGTGTAACCGCTAATGGGGCTAGCATGAGCTCTCAGGCGGCTGGGGGCTATTAGATCCTTGATTGTGGGGGCTCTACGGAATGTAATCCCGGGATTCCTAGGAAGGATATTGTTCAGAATGGGATCGTTCAGTAATATATGCCAATTCTTATTTTTTGGGCAAAAAATCTTTTCTTTAAAATATTGGACTGATCTTTAAAGTCAGTATCCAATGAGCAGTTTTTTCTAATCCGGTGAAAATGATGAAAACAATTCACACCTACATCATTTTTCAATAATATTCCACATGATGTAGGTGTGAATTGTTTTCATCATTTTTTAAAATCTGACATTAGACTTTCTTTGGCTCAAAAGGATTTTATTTTAAAAGGTATTGATTTTATATTGAAAAATAATTTTTTTACCTTTGAAAAAATATTTTATCAACAAGTTAAGGGGACCGCAATGGGCTCGAAGGTAGCACCTACATTCGCTAACCTTTTCATGGGGATTTTTGAAAATTCCTTTATTTTGAATGAAAATTGGAGCAAAAATATTATTTTTTATAAAAGATTCATTGATGATTTATTTTTTATCTGGGACAACTCCACTAACAATGTTGAAACTTTTATTCAGACAATAAATTGTAATGACTGGGATCTTTCTTTTACAGCAGCTTACAGCAGTCTTTTAATTAATTTTTTAGATATTAACCTTTTTATTAAAGAAGACAGAATATGTAGCAAAACGTTTTTTAAAAAAGTAGACACCAATGGCTACATTCATTTTAATAGTGGGCACTACAACAAATGGTTGAATAACATTCCTAACAATCAATTTCACCGGATTACAAAAAACTGCTCATTGGATACTGACTTTAAAGATCAGTCCAATATTTTAAAGAAAAGATTTTTTGCCCAAAAATACCCTTCACACTTAATTAAGAATGCCTTTAAAAACTCTCTCAAAGTAAATCAGAGAGCATTGCTGGAGCCTAAAGAGCAAGTAATTACTGATAAGAACTTTTCAATGAATTTTATAACGCAATTCTCCATTGAACATAATGAAATCCGTAGAATTTTTCATAAAAATTGGCATATATTACTGAACGATCCCATTCTGAACAATATCCTTCCTAGGAATCCCGGGATTACATTCCGTAGAGCCCCCACAATCAAGGATCTAATAGCCCCTAGCCGCCTGAGAGCTCATGCTAGCCCCATTAGCGGTTACACCCTGAATTCAACTAAAGGAATCTTTAAATGTGGCACGAGGAACTGCTTATGCTGGTCTAATATAAATCATAAAGCTGATTATATAATTTCATTTTCTACTAAAGAGAAATTTATGATCCTTTTTGTTCTAAATTGTAACTCTGACTTTGTCATTTATGTCATTGAATGTCCCTGTGGTAAGCAATATGTAGGGAGGACCACACAACCCCTACACCTCAGATTGAACTCCCATCGGCATAATATTAAAAAAGGCCTGCTTACTCATGGGCTGTCCAGACATTACGCTTTGGTACATGATAAGAATTCGAAATTATTAAAAATTAGCCCTATCGATCATATACCTAAAAGTGCACCGAACAGATCAACGAAATTAAATAGAAAGGAAACCTATTGGATCTACAAATTAGGGAGTCTGAAACCACAGGGTTTAAATGAAATAACTGAGCTTTTTACCTAGACAGTGGAATTTGTTCACACCCATATTCAAAAAAAACACTCATGTGGACAGATGGCTTCTGAGTTCTTTGTGATAATTTCTCTTTGTTCTATTTAAATTTAAAATTTTATATGCACTATTTGTGTCAGTTTCCCTTGTTGATAATGTTAACCTAGTTATGCAGTCCCCGCCTTGTGGTTTTTATATATTTTTTATATATTTTTTTGCACTTAATGTAATTGCAATTTTATATTTATATTTATAATTAATTTTACAATACTGTGCCTCCTTGGTCTAATGAAAAAATTATTTATGTATTTACTTAAATATTGCTTGTGCGTTAGCTCTAAAAGAGTGTTATATATATGAAAATCCTGTATAGCCTCCTATCAGGTTTAGCTCCTTTTGCCCTTGGGAGCAATCACTTTCATACCTCTGTCTTAAACATTATCTCTGTTAGTTGCATTTTTTGAAGAATTTTTTGAAGAGTTTTTTTTTTTTTCTTCTTTAATTAAGCCCGGGTAAGCGCTACTAATTCTACTAGTCTGACATGAAAGAATGACCCCGGCTGATAATAGTATCTCATTTCTCCTTTAACTCAGCTCCCATGCATATATTGCCTAGCCATAGAGATTAGTGAGCAGTACAAGAATGTTACTGCCACTCCCTCACAGTGAAAAGACTTATGTGTCACAGGGTGAACACAAAAGCTGCCTGCGATCTATTAATGAAGCCACCCGTTCACTCTGCCGCTTTATCCTGCGTTTTTACTTTGAGCAGTAGTTGGCTCCTGCACAGCATCCTGTGTGTTGCTGCATCTGACATTAACCCCCTTTTTTTATGTGCTTCATGTTAAATCTAAAATTTGCCCATGATCTTTGTATCAGTGAAGTAATGAATCCATGCTGTCTGCGTTCTCATTCTGAGCAGCGCTGGCTGCTGTGCAGCTTCTCGTGTGTTGCTGCTTTTAGCTTCCTTTATTATTTTTTAAACCCATTTCCTCTATACTAAAATATAACTTTATATTTAATTTTTTAGAATTTAACTAAAATTATATATTTTTTATTGGTAAAGAGTTAAAATTATGTTTTTACTTTTTTCCACTTTTTGTATAAAGATTGTAATGCTTTCAATGAAAAAAGCGGTTTGCTGTTTCCATACGATAGTCCACTTGTAAGGTATCCACCTCTAAACAGGAATTAACTCCCCTTTCCCCCTTTTTTTTTTTTGTTAAAATCGTAAATTTGACTTTATTATCTGTTTTGTAAATGAAAATTTAATCAAAAAAATCTTTTAAAATACGTATTCTTTTGTAATATATCTTAGGTGAACTGTTAATCGTGTGGTGTCATTGAACTTTGACACTGCACCATCTGACTTGTTGGCGCTCATTTTTTTGAAATCCAGCACCCTTTCAAACCTATTTATGTCTGTGATACCTGTATGTATTTGTGGTATTTCCTGATGAAGGGGGCATGAGACCCCTGAAACGCGTAGAATAAAACCACTGCAATCATACAGCATTCTCCTGGAATTTGTCTAAAGCGGCAGCGCGGAATATAGCTACAAACTCCCTTTGGATTCATCATTTCTTTGGTCGCTGAAGACCTGTGGATCTGCAGCAGCCGCTACCTACACGCTCTTATCTCATCCTAACCAGGTGACCATATTTCATGATATACTGTCTTTTGTAACGTGGATAAGACCCTATTGCGCTTTTTTGTCTCCCCCCCCCTTTTTTGCAATAGTTTGCAAAAAAGAAGACTGAGAGGAGACTTAATAGCTGTCTACAAATATCTCAAGGGCTGTCACATTGTAGAAGGATCATCTTTATTCTCATTTGCACAAGGAAAGACTAGAAGCAATGGGATGAACCTGAATGGGAGGAGACACAGATTAGATATTAGAAAAAACTTTTTGACAGAGTGATCAATGAGTGGAACAGGCTGCCACGAGAAGTGAGTTCTCCTTCAATGGAAGTCTTCAAGCAGAGGCTGGACAGACATCTGTCTGGGATGATCTACAGTGCGACATGGGAAGAGCATCTAAATCACCTAGAGACAGTATTGGACAGGATCCACCAGGCCGGAATCACCCTGAACCCAAACAAGTGTCACGTGGGCAAAGCAGAGGTTTAGTATTTAGGGCATTGGATGGGAAGTGGGAAACAGCGACCAGAACCAGCCAAGATTGAGGCCATAACCAAATGGCCCACCCCACGCACTAAAACCCAGGTCATGGCGTTTCTAGGGACAGCAGGTTATTACAGGAAATTCGTTCCCAATTACAGCAGCGTAGCCAAGCCCCTCACTGATCAGACCCGTAAGAACCAACCCTGCCAGGTAACCTGGACCCCAGAGTGTGAGGAAGCTTTCCGCCAACTAAAGAACGCCCTCACCAATACCCCTGTACTGGCCGGACCCGATCCAACTAAACGTTTCCTTGTTCACACAGACGCTTCTATGTTTGGATTGGGGGCAGTACTGAGCCAAGTCGGGCCGGACGGCCAAGAACACCCAGTAGCTTACCTGAGTCGGAAACTACTGCCCCGTGAAGTAAGCTATGCAGCCATCGAGAAGGAGTGCCTGGCGGTAGTATGGGCACTCAAAAAGTTGCAACCGTATTTGTATGGACAACAGTTTTCCGAACTAATGGACCATAATCCCCTAGTCTGCCTTAATCGGGTCTCTGGAGACAACGGCAGATTGCTGCGGTGGAGTTTAGCCCTACAACCTCTGGACTTCACCATCCACTACAGACCCGGCAAACAAAACGGTAACGCCGATGGACTAACTCGACAACGAGAAGTGGTGAGTTCTCCTTCAATGGAAGTCTTCAAACAGAGGCTGGACAGACATCTGACTGGGATGATTTAGCGAATCCTGCTTTGAGCAGGGGGTTGGACCAGATGGCCCAGGAGGTCCCTTCCAACTCTACGATTCTATGATTATATTTGTCCGTGATACCAGCCGGTACACGGTAGTGTGTGAGGAGCGTTCACCTCTAGACGGTTTGTGAATAAATTTACGCTCAGTGTCTACTGTGCAGAAAAAAAGGAATAAAAGGATTTTTGATTTTAAAAAAGCAGTCTGCACAGCAGTATGCAAACAGCAATGCAGCTATCAGGGAGCCTTATAAGGCAGCCTAATCACCAACAGAGCTGCTGCACCCAAATATATCCTCCCCGGTCACTGCACACTATACAATTGTGTTTTGCAGTGACATTCGCTATCAGCACAAGCAATTTTTTATACTTTTTCCCTGCCTAAACACTCTTCCTATTGAGAACAATCAGCAGCAACCTATCCCTAAGATCAGCAGAAGTTAGATGGCGGTCATGGCTTTTTATTGGCACTGTGACCCCACACAAAGCCAGCCAATCACTTGAATGCCGTTCTGTAACATGGTGGGGGCCGCTGCCGACATAATCGCGTTGCCCACAGTATGCATCCTTCATGACTGGCTGAGAATAGGCGCTGGAAGGATTGTGAGAAACGCGACTTTGGCGCTCAAGTTGGCGACCTCACGCTATGGTCAGGTTTCGATCGGCGAAACCCGACTTTAGCAAAAGTCGGCGGATTCTGAATTTGGCCGACCCGTTTCGCTCAACTCTACTTATTAACTCATTTTTTGTCTACCAGGTCTTTTGTGTCTCTACATATGCATAGCATTCTCTGCATGGTGCTGTCAATAGCTACTTAGGTGTCAGGTGCAGGCCCTTTTTACTATTAACATGGATGCCATTGTATGGTAACTATATTTATTACTAACTCTTGCAGGTTGTCCTGTATTCACATTATCATTCTTATACAGGCTTTTCTGTGTGGGAGAGTCATTACATCATTATTTCATGACATCACTTGGTTGCTTTTCTTGCAATTTTAATTGTTTTTAACTTGGATACTGTGTTTGTTCTATATATGTTACAGAACCCCCCAGCACACCGAATAGGAGATGTATGCCCTTAATGCAGCAACCGACCGGCTGCGACCCCCTGGGCAGAGGTAAACAAGATGTCTCACTTCTAACCTCCTCCCACCTTTGTAAATCCCACGGCTATTGTAATGTACGTGTGGCGTCTTAATTGGAGCCTGTTATATACTGGCATGACACACATTGATTGTCCTGCCCTCTGTATGTATATATATTCTGAGACCGATGAGTAAAATGTTGTCACACTGGAAATACATGGAGTAGCAGTGATCTTTTATATGTTCCCATGTTACAAAGCCTTTCGAACCAGCGTCCTTCATTCAGAAGTGGGGAAAAGCAGAGTGAACCTCCTGAGAAACGGAGTGGTAATGTAAGAGGCATTACAGCACAGAAGACCCTCGTTACACTGATGGCAGCGGCGGGATATGATACCCCGTCTATAAGAGTAAAGGACTGAATGGAAAACAACTACCAGAAGTTAAAGAGGAATACATTAAAAGACCTGGTGGAAGCTCGAGGATTAATCGCCAGCAACAAAACAAAAGTGGATTTGATAGCAGCCATCATGGAACACGACAAATGAAATGAAAAATGAAAAATGAAAAATGAAATTCTCAAAGCACAAATGTTAACAATTCCGAAAAGAGGGAAGAATAGGAAGCATTTAAGGAAGCCAGGATGGATGAACACAGAACTTAAGCACATGCTAAAAAGGAAGAAAGAAATGTTTATAAAATGGAAAGAGGGAGGCATATCTAAAGAAGAATATAATGCTGTCTGCAGAACCTGCAGGGCACAAATCAGATTATCTAAAGCTGACAATGAATTGAGGCTTGCAAGAGATGTCAAAAGCAATAATAAAGGATTTTGGGGATATGTCAAAAGTAAAAGAAAAGTCAAAGATGCTATAGGATTTTTACAGGATGAAAATGATGAAATGGTAAGACAGGATGCTGAGAAGGCCGAACTTTTAAATTCCTATTTTGCATCTGTTTTCTCTCAGAAAGGAAATGTAACATCAACTGCTCTTCACTCTCCTATTAAGGGAATAGAAGAATCCAGGATATCTATAAACAGAAAGATAGTGAGGAAACACTTAGCTAACCTAAATTAATTCAAGTCTCCAGGTCCAGATGAATTACACCCCAGAGTACTGAAGGAGATAGCAGAAGAAATTTTAGAACCCCTCTCCATAATCTTTGAAAATTCTTGGAGAACAGGAGAAGTCCCAGAAGACTGGAGAAGAGCAAATGTTGTTCCTATCTTCAAAAAGAGGAAGAAGGTGGACCCAGGCAACTATAGGCCGGTGAGTCTGACTTCTATACCAGGAAAGATCTTTGAACAAATTATTAAACAACATGTATGTCAGTACCTGGATAAGAATGAAGTGATTATACAGAGTCAGCATGGGTTTGTAACTAATAAGTCATGTCAGACTAACTTAATTTCCTTCTATGACGGAATCACTGATTGGGTGGATCAAGGAAATGCTGTAAATATAGTATATCTTGACTTCAGCAAAGCATTTGACAAAGTATCTCATACAATCCTTATTGAAAAAATGACTAAGTATGGAATGGACAAGGCAACTGTTAGGTGGATTCATAACTGGCTTAGTGATTGGACTCAAAGAGTGGTCATAAATGGCTGCACATCCAGTTGGAAGAATGTCTCAAGTGGGGTACCACAGGGCTCTGTCCTGGGCCCTGTATTGTTCAACATCTTTATCAACGATTTAGATGAAGGAATTGAGGGTAAACTGATTAAATTTGCTGATGACACAAAGCTAGGAGGGATAGCTAATACTAGAGAAGAGAGAGAGAGGATTCAAAAAGATATAAATAAACTGGAGAAGTGGGCAGCAACTAACAGAATGGTTTTTAACAGGGAAAAATGCAAAGTATTATATCTGGGCAATAAAAATGAAAAAAGCATATACAGAATGGGAGGAACAGGCCTAAGCAACAGCACATATGAAAAAGACTTGGGTATACTAATAGTTCACAGACTGAATATGAGTCAACAGTGTGATGCAGCAGCAAAAAAGGCAAATGCAATTCTAGGATGTATTAACAGAAGCATACAGTCTAGATCACGTGAAGTCATTATTTCCCTCTACTCCTCTTTGGTCAGACCTCATCTGGAATATTGTGTCCAGTTTTGGGCACCACATTTTAAAAAAGACATCAACAAACTGGAGCAAGTTCACAAAAGAGCAACCAGAATGGTGACCGGTCTGCAAACCCTGTCTTATGAGGAAAGGTTGCAGGATTTGGGATTGTTTAGTTTGCAAAAGAGAAGACTGAGAGGAGACTTAATAGCTATCTACAAATATCTAAACGGCTGTCATATTGTAGAAGGATCAACTTTATTCTCATTTGCACAAGGAAAGACTAGAAGCAATGGGATGAAACTGAATGGGAGGAGACACAGATTAGATATTAGAAAAAACTTTTTGACAGTTAGAGTGATCAATGAGTGGAACAAGCTGCCACGAGAAGTGGTGAGTTCTCCTTCAATGGAAGTCTTCAAACAGAGGCTGAACAGACATCTGATTGGGATGATTTAGCGAATCCTGCTTTGAGCAGGGGGTTGGACCAGATGGCCCAGGAGGTCCCTTCCAACTCTACGATTCTATGAGTCTATGATTCTACCACAACTCATGCTGCTCCGATACGGCAGAGAAATAGTGGTATACTACAAAGAAAAATACTTCACTTTTTACATCTCATGACGAGGCCCATCTATTTCTCCATACAGAATCATTGGTCCCATATAATGTTTGAAACAGTATATGATGAGCTCCACATAATGCTACAGTATATGTTGGTCCCCATGGATGAAGCTCCACTGTCTTATGGGCCCAAATAATGCTCCATACATAATGGGCCCCATTTCTAATGCTCTAGTGTATAATGGGCCCTGTAAATGCTGCTCCAGTGTCTGATGTCCACCTTTGGAATGTTCCAGTGTATGGTGGGCCCCATCTATCATTCTCCAGAGTATAGTGCTCCCCAAAAATTGCTGTCCCAACATTGAAAACAATGAAATAAGTCTCCTCGCTAGGGAATCCCTGTACTAGTCTGGACTCCTCGTCGTCCCCATCTTCCATCTCACTGCACAGTATTTCAACCTTGCAAGTGCTGTGATCCTGAGCAAGCAGGGGGGCCCACTCGTTGGCGACAGCACTGGCACAGGGCCCCTGATAGTACGGTGGTGTGTCTGACGGTGGGTGGGCCGAACCTGCACTTTCATCTGCAGCTTCCTCTTTGTCACCGTGTAAGATGGAACAGTATATGGGAAGGGTAACCTGAGTTTCATCAGGGTCAGATTCAGGCCGTGTAGAGTGCGAGGGGAATGTAGTGGTCTGGGTCAATGTACCAGCAGATTCATCGAGCAGTGGCTGGGCATCAGTGCACTTGTGTCTACCCCAGGAGTACGGTTGCCACAGTGGTATTACCTTCCTCCTAGGGAGTGTGATGTCATGCTTGGGAGCAACGAAGGATCTCTCTAGCAGGTTAACTGATTGGGCGGCGTTATTCCCACGAGACACGACCATCCAAACAGCGTTTATGAATGCAAAGTGTTTGTTTTACGTGGGCAGTATGGTTGCAAAGCTGAACCTTAAAGGAATGTCCAAAAGGGCACCACCAGGAGTGGAGCCTGCGGCATTATTTGACTCAACACGGGCAACCTCAACCATCCAGCAACAAAAAAGATGCACACATTGCAAGCTTAATTCTGTTAACGAACAAGACTCCGTCATGCCCCGCGGTCCGAGTCCGGCTTACTAGAGGGACACGCGAGGCTCTGGCACGTGAGATTGGCCAACAACTGGTGTGTCATGCCCTTACATGTCCGTGGCTGCATGTGTGCTACACTGAAAGGGCCAGCGTTTGTCGCTTACAGGTGCAGCTAACCCGCTGAACACCGTTAGTGATGGGGATCTGGGATTACAATTATTACCCGCGAACGATGATTTCCCAGTAAGTGCAGGTCAACCGCAGTTCCGGAATTAGGCCTAACCATCATTCCTGAAAAAATGAAAAACTTACGTGTGCAAACCACAGGTGCTGTAGCTTGCTTAACAGCTCGCGAGCCGTTCTCAGGCCCAGTATGGATTACACGTGATTTCACAAAGGTGAGAAAGGGTACCGTATCACCGGATAACATGTATGGATAGCATAGTGTACACATTCAAAATATATGTCTATAGATCAGGAGGCAGGCTCAGACGGTGTCAGGCCCAGTATGGATTACACGTGATTGCACAAAGGTGAGAAAGGGTACTGTATCACCGGATAAAATGTATGGATAGCATAGTGTACACATTCAAAATATATGTCTATAGATCAGGAGGCAGGCTCAGACGGTGTCAGGCCCAGTATGGATTACACGTGATTGCACAAGGGTGAGAAAGGGTACCGTATCACCGGATAACATGTATGGATAGCATAGTGTACACATTCAAAATATATGTCTATAGATCAGGAGGCAGGCTCAGACGGTGTCAGGCCCAGTATGGATTTGACGGCCCAGACTACACAGTGGAGGAGCAGGGAGAGGTAAAGATTGCAAATGCTGGGGCCCTGCCCAAGCAAGGGGGGCCCACTCGTGGGCGTCGGTACTGGCACTGGGCCCCTCATAGTACGGTGGTGTGTCTGACGGCGGGTGTGCACCACCACCGTCAGAGACACTTGATTGCACTATGAGGGACCCTGTGCCAGTGCCCGTGCCCAAGAGTCGGCCTACCCACCTGTCCAGGGCAACGGCACTTGCACGGTTTCGTGCGCTAGGTGGTGACCCCGGCCATAGGGGGGGAGGCAGCACAGTTAGGGAGTTTTAGAAAGTGGCATATATTGATGTTGGACATTCAGCTGATGCAAAAGGCGAAACTGTTCAAGTCCCAGGAAGAGGAGGACCAAAGCAAGCCATTTTTCTGTCAACCTATGTGTCATCAGGGGAAGGCGGGACAAAATTCTTGGAAACCCATGCATGGTTCATTTTAATGAAGGTTAGATCATCCACATTTTGGGTCGACAGACGGGTACATTTTTCTGTCAGGATTGATCCAGCAGCACTGAAGACTCTTTCTGATAGCACACTTGCAGCTGGGCAAGCAAGCTCCTGTAGCGCATATTGTGCCAATTCAGGCCAGGTGTCCAGTTTAGCGGCCCAATAGTCAAAGGGGAATGACCTGTGCGGGAGAACATCGATATGGGAAGAAAAGTAGTTTGCAACCATAGTTGACAAGTGCTGTCTCCTGTCACTTTCCATCGATGCAGTATTACCAGTCATGTGAGCGGGACTTGAAAAATCAGTCCACAACATGGTCATGAAACCCCTGTCTCCAATGCCACTTCTGATGTGTGCACCACGAACACCTCTTCCAAGCTGCCCCTGGCCCCTACGACTCATGTGAGAACCATCACCGCTGCTGTGTGCTGGGAATGCCTCAACCAACCGGTTTACCAGAGTAGCTTGTTTGTTAGCCAATATTAGATCAAGGTTCTCCTGTGGCATGATGTTTTGGAATTTGCCTTTATAGCATGGATCCAGGATGCTGGCCAACCAGTAGTCGTCATCGTTCATCATTTTGGCAATGCGGGGGTCCCTTTTTAGGATCTGCAAGGCATAATCTGACATGTGGGCCAATGTTCCCGGTGTCAATGATGCAGTGCGACTGCTTGGTGGAGGAGCACTTTCTGGCAAATCCACATCCCTCCAGTCACGCACAAACCCTGTACCAGACCTTGCCATGCCAACATTTTCTCTGGGCACACGAGAAGCATCCTCCTCCCCTAAATAATCATCCCCATCATCACCCTCCTCCTCCTCTTCCTCTTCTTCCTCCACCTCGTCCAGGACAGGTCCCGGAGCAGACAATGGCTGACTGTCATCAAGGATTTCCTCCTCCTCTTCGGCAACCTCGGCTGCAGATGCCTGCTCCTTAATGTGCATCAAAGTTTGCATGAGCAGACACATAAGTGGGATGCTCATGCTTATGATGGCATCGTCTGCGCTTACCAGCCGTGTGCATTCCTCAAAACACTGAAGGACTTTACAGAGGTCTTTCAGCTTTGACCACTGCACACCTGTCAACTCCATGTCTGCCCTCAAAGTGCCTGTCTGGGTATCCTCCCACAAATGCATTATGGCCTGCCTCTGTTCACACAGCCGCTCAACCATGTGCAGGGTGGAGTTCCACCTTGTTGCAACGTCGATAATTAGCCGGTGCTTGGGAAGGTGTAGCAATCGCTGCAGCTTCTGCATACGACTGGAGTGTACGGGCGACCGGCGGATGTGCGAGCACAGTTTTCGAACATTCTGGAGCAGGCCTGTTAACTCTGGATAATTATTGAGGAAGCACTGCACGAGCAGGTTCAAGGTGTGAGCCAAGCAAGGTATGTGTCTGAGTTTTGAAAGGGCTATGGCAGCCATAAAATTACGGCCGTTATCGCTGACTACCTTGCCTGCCTCAAGATGTAGACTGCCCAGCCATGACTCAGTTTGTTGCTGAAAGTAGTCGGCCAGTACCTCCGCGGTGTGTCTGTCGCCCAAACACATCATCTTCAACACAGCCTGCTGACGCTTTCCACTAGCTGATCGATAGGGGGACACCTCGTGTGCAACACAGGCAGCTGCGGATGGAGTGCTGCTGCGACTGCGCTCTGGGGACGAGCTTTTGCTTCTAGAGGAGTAGGAGGAGGAGGGTCGAACGCCTACAGCCAACTGTTTCCTATACCGTGGGCTAGGCAGCACTGTCCCACCACCGCTGTCCCCTGTGGACCCTGCTTCCACCACATTAACCCAGTGCGCAGTGATGGACACGTAACGGCCCTGGCCATGCCGACTGGACCATGCATCAGTTGTGAGGTGCACCTTTCCACTCACTGATTGCTTGAGTGCGGTCCTTCACATGAAGGTGGAGGGCTGGGATGGCTTTGCGATAAAAGAAGTGGCGACTGGGTAGTTCATAGCGTGGTACTGCGTAGGCCATGAGTTCGCGGAAAGCTGCGCTTTCCACCAACCGATAGGGCATCATCTCCAACGAGATTAGTTTGGCAATGTGGGCGTTTAAACCCAGTGTACGCGGATGAGAGGATGAGTACTTTCTTGTCCTACTCATAGTCTCTGGCAGGGTGAGCTGGACTTGAGAGATGCCTATGGTGGAACTAGCGGTGGACAGGGCGGACTGAGAGAGGGTTGATGATGGTGATGGAGTTGGTGTTCTTTCTGATGGCCTAGATTCAGTCTTTCGTTGATATAACATTGTGATTCCCTGACAGCTTTGGCCTTGCAACGACACCTCAACATTTGCTGCTGTGCTAACCGGTGGGCTTACAGTGGGGGAAACAATGTAGCGTTGCTGACTACCTTCTTTGGGAGCATTTGCACATGTGGTACTTGAGGTTTGGTGTTCCATCCACGCTTGCAAGTGCATGGTGGTTAAATGTCTAAGCATGCAACTGGTATTCAAATTTTTCAGATTTTTCCCTCGGCTAAAGGTCTTTGCGCACTTCTTACAGATAACCTTGGCCTGATCATTAGGATTTTGTTCAAAAAAGTGCCACACTGCACTCTTCCTACTATGGAAGACATTTTGCGTCCTTGCACGCTGTGCTATTTTGACCGTCTGGCCAAGCAGTCCAGCAACTTTTTGGCTTTTTGTAACCCGTTTTTGGACTGCTCCGTGCCTGCCAGATAACAGCTGTTGCGATGTCGATGCCTGCTGCGGATGCTCCTCCTCTTCCGACCTATTGGCAGCGGCACCCTCTTCCCCCAATGGATGCCAATCTGGGTCAACAACTGGGTCATCCATCACCTCCTCTTCAATATCATGTGCACCTTCCTCTGTGTCACCGTGTACGGTGGTATAGTATGCGGGAAGGGGCACCTGAGTTTCATCAGGGTCAGAATCTGGCTCAGTACACTGCGAGGACAATGTTGTGCTCTGAGTGACTGTACCAGCAGAATCATCTATCAGTGGCTGTGCATCAGTGCACTCCATGTCAGATTCATCTTGGCCTGGGTAATTCACCATTTCACTTGATAACCCAGGCATGGTATGTGAAAACAGCTCCATGGAGTAATCTGTTGTGTGGCCTGCCGCATCCTTCAATTTTGGTTGGGGTGAAGGACACAAAGAAAGGTGTGGTTCATGACCATGAGCCTCCAAAGACGACTCAGTGCTTTTATTTTTTACAAGTTCAGAAGAGGAGGCGATAGAGCTGGAGGCCGAGTCAGCAATGTAGGCCAAAACTTGTTCCTGAAGCTCTGGCTTTAAAAGCGGTTTACCTACTCCCAGAAAAGGGAGCCTTCGAGGCCTTGTGGAGCCAGACGATGACGCAGGCTTAACACCTCCTGCATTAGGTGTTATTTTGCTTTTGCCACTACCAGCAGATCCAACACCAACACCATCATTAACAGCTGGCAACCCCCGCCCACTAACACGGCCTCATACACCACACTTCCTCATTTTTTTGAAAAATGTACCCACAATTCCACCAATGATATGGAACTGTAAAACAAGGTACAAGGTGTATATAGGACAGGGGAGAATTTAATTCTCCTACCACTTCTGGACACTGATGTATTGCGTGAGGCCCAATGTATATCACACCGCTGTATGATAGACTGAATTAGGCTGGTGTGTAAAATGTGATATATGACTGGAGAAATGGAATGTCCTTACATACTTCTGGACACTGATGTATTGTGTGAGGCCCAATGTATATCACACCGCTGTATGACAGGCTGAATTTGGCTGGTGTGAAAAATGTGATATATGACGGGAGAAATGGATTGTCCTTACACACTTCTGGACACTGATGTATTGTGTGAGGCCCAATGTTTATCACACCGCTGTATGACAGACTGAATTAGGCTGGTGTGAAAATGTGACATAGGATGGCAGAAATGGATTGTCCTTACACACTTCTGGACACTGATGTATTGTGTCAGGCCAGTGTATATCACACCGCTGTATGACAGGATGAATTTGGCAGGTGTGAAAAAGGTTATATAGGACGGGAGAAATGGAATGTCCTTACACATTTCTGGACACTGATGTATTATGTCAGGCCCAGTGTATATCACACCGCTGTATGACAGGATGAATTTGGCAGGTGTGAAAAATGTTATATAGGACGGGAGAAATGGAATGTCCTTACACACTTCTGGACACTGATGTATTGTGTCAGGCCCAGTGTATATCATCATCACACCGCTGTATGACAGGATGAATTTGGCAGGTGTGAAAAATGTTATATAGGACGGGAGAAATGGAATGTCCTTACACACTTCTGGACACTGATGTATTGTGTCAGGCCCAGTGTATATCACACCGCTGTATGACAGGATGAATTTGGCAGGTGTGAAAAATGTTATATAGGACAGGGCAGTGTTATGATAGAGTTACCGTAGGAGGCAGACACAAAAATAGGAGCTACGTCCAGAAAACCAGAGAAGTTGGCAACTATCAGATTGCAGACCCCTGAACCTATCAACACAACTAGCAGTAGCCGTGGGGGGTTCCTACGATGCCCTAGACCCCTCGATCACAGCCAGAGAGCTAAATAGCCTAAAGACAGAAAAGGAAATCTAAACTGCCCCAGAGCAGACCCCAAAGCAAAAGGCAGCCCCCAACATATAATGACGGTGAAGCAAGATGAAAAAACACTCACACAGATAGAAAGATAGGCTGAGCAAAAGATGGGGCCCAAACTAATCTAAACAGGACAGGAAAGGAAGGTTGCTATCTGCAATCTGCCAAAACCCTGTAAAAGACATAAGCCAACCAGCTGATATGGAAAAAGGCCCTGAAGCAGCTAGGCTTCAAAAACTAAATCAGCACTCAGGTATTTTCAGAGGACAGAGCTAAAGGAATTCAGCTCACCCCAGCAGGGAATGGCAGAAATCCAGAAAAACAAAGCAAAAACGAAGTCAAAGCACAAATGCAAAAAGTAGAGCAGAAAACTTAGCTTTAGAAGAGCAGGAGTTCAGACTGGTCTCCAAGGATCCCACAGAGAAATCACCCACAGGACAGGAGGGCGTCGACAGCCTTATATCCAGTCAGTAACTCCACTCAGCCAGTCATCATCATTAGGCTCAGATGCCTGATAATCAGGCTCACTACCTTTCCTTACCAGAAGAGGGAGTTCATCGGGCCTCAGTGTTGAAGGGAAAAATGAACTCACAACAGGGCAGGATTGGAATCTCCCTAGAGTGTAGGTCTGTAAGAACAGAACAACTCCTCGACTTATCCTTACAGAGTCACACCCTTAGCTTCACTGTGGCCATGATAACAGCCGTTACACGGTACTGAGAGAGCAGCGTGCACGTACACCGCTGTCCGGTGTGTTCAATTGTCAAGCTCCGTGTTTTTTTAGTATACGGACTGACACACGCTGTCGCTCTATAGTTTTGAATGTAATCAAACAGCAAATAGACTACACTGTTTGAAAAACAGACAAAACTATAATGTGGAGGTCTGTAAGAATGGAACAACTCCTCGACTTATCCTTACAGAGTCACACACAGATAGCTTCACTGTGGCCGTGATAACAGCCATTACACGGTACTGAGAGAGGAGCGTACACCGCTGTACGGTGTGTGAAAAATGAACGCTCAGTAACTCACAAGGACAAAACAAAATCTGGATTGCTTTGAAAAAAGCAGTTTGCTCAGCGGTGGGCACATAGCAATGCAGCTACCAGGTAGCCTTAAAAGGCAGCCTAATAACCAACAGAGATGATGCACCAAAATATAGCCTCCCCTTGCACTGCACAGTGACTGGTGTGTTGTACAGGCAAAATCGCTAGCAGCAGCTGATTTTTTTTCTTCTTCCCTGCCTAACGCTCTCCCTACAGAATCTGCAGCAGCAGCATCTCTCCCTATACTGAGATCAGCAGAAGTAAGATGGCGGTCGGCGTGCACACCCTTTTATACCCCCTGTGATGCCCCCCAAAGCAAGCCAATCACTTGCATGCCCTTCTCAAAGATGGTGGGGACCGCTGCCTATGTCATCACGTTGCCCACAGTGTCCGCTCTTCCTCATTGGCTGAAAAAGGGTGCTGAAGCATGTTTTGAAACGCGACTTTGGCGCTAAAGTCGCCGACCTCGTGGCCGACCTCACGCTGAGGTCGGGTTTCGTTTCATGAAACCCGACTTTGGCGAAAGTCGGCGACTTTTGAATTTTTTCGACCCGTTTCGCTCAACTCTACTGCAGAGTTATATGGTCAAAAATTCCGAAAGTGGGCGATCCTTACTACATGCAATGATGGTGCATTGGCAGCTCTCTTTCGGAAGGGTTTATCAGAGACCGTAAAACATGTTATGGTGGGATTTCCTGTTCCCTCTGGTCTTGATGAGTCTATGTCATTAGCCATTCCAGTTGATCGGCGTTTACGTGAATGTAAAACTACACGGGAGGCGCTGCCACCTTTTGAACAAGCGTCTGAACCTATGCGATGTGATAGGGTTTTGTCTAGGGCGCAACGTCAGGAGTTTAGAAGGCATAATAAGTAGAGTTGAGCGAAACGGGTCGAAAAAATTCAAAAGTCAGCGACTTTTGGCAAAGTCGGGTTTCATGAAACGAAACCCGACCCTAGGATGAGGTCGGCCACGAGGTCGGCGACTTACGCGCCAAAGTCGCGTTTCAAAAGTTTGTTTTGCGCTCTTTTTCAGCCAATCAGGATCCACGGACACTGTGGGCAACGTGATGACCTAGGCACGGGTCACCACCATCTTTCAGAAGGGCATGCAAGTGATTGGCTTGCTTTGGTGGGCGTCACAGGGGGTATAAAAGGGCGTGCACGCCGACTGCCATCTTACTTCTGCCGATCTTAGTATAGGGAGAGGTTGCTGCTGATTCTGTAGGGAGAGCGTTAGGCAGGGAAGAAGACAAAAAAACTGCTTCTGCTGCTAGCGATTTGGCCTGCACAACACACAAGTCACTGTGTGTGCAGTGCAAGGGGAGGCTATATTGTGGTGTATCAGTGGTGTTGGTTGTTGGGCTGCCTTTTAAGGCTTCCTGACACGCTGGCATTGCTGTTTACCCACTGCTTCGCAAACTGCTTTTTTAAAAGCAATCCAATCTCCCTTATCCTCTAGTCACTTTTGTCACAGCTGTGCCATCGAGCGTGTCACATAGCGCTCAGATATCAGTGGGCCTCACACAATCCACAAGTGTCCAGTGTCCAAAAGTGTGCGCAGAGATTCAAAATCTCCATTATCCTCTCATCACTTTGGTCACAGGCAGCTGTGCCATCGAGCGTGTCACATAGCGCTCAGATATCAGTGGGCCTCACACAATCCACAAGTGTCCAGTGTCCAAAAGTGTGCGCAGAGATTCAAAATCTCCATTATCCTCTCGTCACTTTGGTCACAGGCAGCTGTGCCATCGAGCGTGTCACATAGCGCTCAGATATCAGTGGGCCTCACACAATCCACAAGTGTCCAGTGTCCAAAAGTGTGCGCAGAGATTCAAAATCTCCATTATCCTCTCGTCACTTTGGTCACAGGCAGCTGTGCCATCGAGCGTGTCACATAGCGCTCAGATATCAGTGGGCCTCACACAATCCACAAGTGTCCAGTGTCCAAAAGTGTGCGCAGAGATTCAAAATCTCCATTATCCTCTCGTCACTTTGGTCACAGGCAGCTGTGCCATCGAGCGTGTCACATAGCGCTCAGATATCAGTGGGCCTCACACAATCCACAAGTGTCCAGTGTCCAAAAGTGTGCGCAGAGATTCAAAATCTCCATTATCCTCTCGTCAATTTGGTCACAGGCAGCTGTGCCATCGAGCGTGTCACATAGCGCTCAGATATCAGTGGGCCTCACACAATCCACAAGTGTCCAGTGTCCAAAAGTGTGTGCAGAGATTCAAAATCTCCATTATCCTCTCGTCACTTTGGTCACAGCTGTGCCATCGAGCCTGTCACATAGCGCTCAGATATCAGTGGGCCTCACACAATCCACAAGTGTCCAGTGTCCAAAAGTGTGCGCAGAGATTCAAAATCTCCATTATCCTCTCGTCACTTTTGTCACAGGCAGCTGTGCCATCGAGCCTGTCACATAGCGCTCAGATATCAGTGGGCCTCACACAATCCACAAGTGTCCAGTGTCCAAAAGTGTGCGCAGAGATTCAAAATCTCCATTATCCTCTCGTCACTTTGGTCACAGGCAGCTGTGCCATCGAGCGTGTCACGTAGCGCTCAGATATCAGTGGGCCTCACACAATCCACAAGTGTCCAGTGTCCAAAAGTGTGCGCAGAGATTCAAAATCTCCATTATCCTCTCGTCACTTTGGTCACAGGCAGCTGTGCCATCGAGCGTGTCACATAGCGCTCAGATATCAGTGGGCCTCACACAATCCACAAGTGTCCAGTGTCCAAAAGTGTGCGCAGAGATTCAAAATCTCCATTATCCTCTCGTCACTTTGGTCACAGGCAGCTGTGCCATCGAGCGTGTCACATAGCGCTCAGATATCAGTGGGCCTCACACAATCCACAAGTGTCCAGTGTCCAAAAGTGTGCGCAGAGATTCAAAATCTCCATTATCCTCTCGTCACTTTTGTCACAGGCAGCTGTGCCATCGAGCCTGTCACATAGCGCTCAGATATCAGTGGATCTCACACAATCCACAAGTTTCCAGTGTCCAAAAGTGTGCGCAGAGATTCAAAATCTCCATTTTCCTCTCGTCACTTTTGTCACAGGCAGCTGTGCCATCGAGCCTGTCACATAGCGCTCAGATATCAGTGGGCCTCACACAATCCACAAGTGTCCAGTGTCCAAAAGTGTGCGCAGAGATTCAAAATCTCCATTATCCTCTCATCACTTTTGTCACAGGCAGCTGTGCCATCGAGCCTGTCACATAGCGCTCAGATATCAGTGGGCCTCACACAATCCAAAAGTGTCCACTGTCCACAAGTGTGTGCAGAAATTCTAAATCTCCCCTGTCCTATAGACACCTTGTACCTTGTTTTACATTACTATATAGTTTGTTGGATTTTGTCTACATTTCTACCAAAAATGAGGAAGGTTGGTGGAAGAGGCCGTGGAATTGGGCGGGGGTTGGCAGCTGGTAATGATGGTGTTGGTGGTGGATCTGATGGTAGTGGCAAGAGCAAAATAGGACCGAATGCAGGAGGTGCTGACCCTGCGTCATCGTCTGGCTACATAAGGCCTCGAACGCTTAGTTTTCTAGGAATTGGCAAACCGCTTTTAAAGGCAGAGCATCAGGAAAAAGTTTTGTCTTACATTGCTGAAAAGTAAAAGCACTGAGTCGTCATTGGAGGCTCATGTTCATGAACCACACCTTTCCTTGTGTCCTTCACCCCAACCAAGATTGAAGGATGACGCAGGCCATACTACTGATTACTCCATGGAGCTGTTTTCACATACCATGCCTGGATTATCAAGTGAAATGGTGAATTACCCAGGCCAAGATGAATCTGACATGGAGTGCACTGATGCACAGCCGCTGATGGATAATTCTGCTGGTACATTCACTCAGAGCACGACATTGTCCTCGCAGTGTACAGAGCCAGATTTTGACCCTGATGAGACTCAGGTGCCCCTTCCCGCACACTATACCACCATACACGGTGACACAGAGAAAGGTGCACATGACATAGAAGAGGAGGTGATGGATGACCCAGTTGTTGACCCAGATTGGCATCCATTGGGGGAAGAGGGTGCTGCTTCCAATAGCTCAGATGAGGAGCATCCACAGCAGACATCGACATCGCAACAGCTGTTATCTGGCAGGCCCGGAGCACTCCAAAGACAGGTTCCAAACATCAAAAGAGTTGCTGGACAGCTTGTCCAGAGGGTCAAAAGATCACAGCGTGCTAGGCCGCAAAATGTCTGCCAAAGTAGGAAGAGTGCAGTGTGGCACTTTTTTGAACAAAATCCTCATGATCAGGCCAAGGTTATCTGTAAGAAGTGCGCAAAGACCTTTAGCCGAGGGAAAAATCTGAAAAATTTGAATACCAGTTGCATGCTTAGACATTTAACCAGCATGCACTTGCAAGCGTGGACACAACACCAAACCTCAAGTGCCACATGTGCAACTGATCACAACGAAGGTAGTCAGCAACGCTACATTGCTTCCCCCACTGTAAGCCCACCGGTTAGCACAGCAGCAAATGTTGAGGTATCGTTGCAAGACCACAGCAGTCAGGGAATCCCACTGTTATATCAATGAAAGACTGATTCTAGGCCATCAGAAAGAACACCAACTCCATCACCATCATCAACCCTCTCTCAGTCCGCCCTGTCCACCGCTACTTCCACCATATGCAGCTCTCAAGTCCAGCTCACCCTCCCAGACACTATGAGTAGGTCAAGAAAGTACTCAGTCTCTCATCCGCGTACACTGGGTTTGAACGCCCACATTGCCAAACTAATCTCGTTTGAGATGATGCCCTTTCGGTTGGTGGAAAGCACAGCTTTCCGCGAACTCATGGCCTATGCAGTACCACGCTATGACCTACCCAGTCGCCACTTCTTCTCTCGCAAAGCCATCCCAGCCCTCCACAATTAATGTGAAAGACCGAATTGTCCATGCACTCAAGCAGTCAGTGAGCGGAAAGGTGCACCTCACAACTGATGCATGGTCCAGTCGGCATGGCCAGGGCCGTTACGTGTCCATCACTGCGCACTGGGTTAATGTGGTGGATGCAGGGTCCACAGGGGACAGCGGTGGTGGGACAGTGCTGCCTAGCCCACGGTATAGGAAACAGTTGGCTGTAGGCGTTCGACCCTCCTCCTCCTCCTCCAGAAGCGAAAGCTCGTCCACAGAGCGCAGTCGTACGAGCACTCCATCTGCAGCTGCCACTGTTGCACACGATGTGTCCCCCTATCGAGCAGCTAGTGGAAAGCGTCAGCAGGCTGTGTTGCAGATGATGTGTTTGGGCGACAGACACACCGCCGAGGTGCTGGCAGAGTACTTGAAGCGACAAACTGAGTCATGGCTGGACAGTGTACATCTTGAGGCAGGCAAGGTAGTTAGTGATAACGGCCGTAATTTTGTGGCAGCCATAGCCCTTTCAAAACTCAGCCACATACCTTGCTTGGCTCACACCTTGAACCTGGTGGTGCAGTGCTTCCTCAAAAATTATCCGGAGTTAACAGCCCTGCTCCAGAAGGTGCGAAGACTGTGCGCGCACATCCGCCGGTCGCCTGTACACTCCGTTCGTATGCAGAAGCTGCAGCGATTGCTCCACCTTCCCAACCACCGCCTCATTATCGACATTGCAACAAGGTGGAACTCCACCCTGCACATGGTGGAGCGGCTGTGCGAGCAGAGGCAGGCCATAATGCATTTGTGGGAGGATACACGGCCAGGCACTTTGAGAGCAGACATGGAGTTGACAGGCGTGCAGTGGTCGAAGCTGAAAGACCTTTGTAAAGTCCTTCAGTGTTTTGAGGAATGCACACGGCTGGTAAGCGCAGACGACGCCATCCTAAGCATGAGCATCCCACTTATGCGTCTGCTCATGCAAACTTTGACGCACCTTAAGGAGCAGGCGTCTGCAGCCAATGTTGATGAGGAGGAAGAGGAGGAGGGAATCCTTGATGACATTCAGCCATTGTCTGCTCAGGGACCTCTCCTGGACGAGGTGGAGGAAGAAGAGGAGGAGGAGGAGGATGATGGGGATGATTACTTAGGGGAGGAGGATGCATCTCGTGGGGCAAGTGAAAATGTTGGCGTGGCAAGGTCTGGTACAGGGTTTGTGCGTGACTGGAGGGATGTGGATTTGCCAGAAAGTGCTCCTCCACCCAGCACTCGCAGTGCATCATTGACACCGGGAACATTGGCCCACATGTCAGATTATGCCTTGCGGATCCTAAAAAGGGACCCCCGCATTGCCAAAATGATGAACGATGACGACTACTGGTTGGCCAGCATCCTGGATCCACGCTATAAAGGCAAATTACAAAACATCATGCCACAGGAGAACCTTGACCTAATATTGGCTAATAAACAAGCAACTCTGGTAAATCGGTTGCTTGAGGCATTCCCAGCACACAGCAGCGGTGATGGTTCTCACACGAGCCGTACGGGCCGGGGGCAGCTTGGCAGAGGTGTTCGTGGTGCACACAGCAGAAGTGGCATTGGAGACAGGGGTTTCATGACAATGTTGTGGACTGATTTTTCAAATACCGCTCACACAACTGGTAATACTGCATCGATGGAAAGTGACAGGAGACAGCAGTTGTCAACTATGGTTACAAACTACTTTTCCTCCCATATCGATGTTCTCCCACACAGGTCATTCCCCTTTGACTATTGGGCCGCTAAACTGGACACCTGGCCTGAATTGGCCCAATATGCCTTACAGGAGCTCACTTGCCCAGCTGCAAGTGTGCTATCGGAAAGAGTCTTCAGTGCAGCTGGATCAATCCTGACAGAAAAAAGGACCCGTCTATCAACCCAAAATGTGGATGATCTAACCTTCATTAAAATGAACCACGCATGGGTTTCCAAGGATTTTGTCCCACCTTCCCCTGATGACACATAGGGTGACAGAAAAATGGCTTGCTTTGGTCCACCTCTTCCTGGTACTTCACCTATTTCGCCTTTTGCATCAGCTGAATGTCCAACATCAACATATGCCACTTTCTAAAACTCCCTAACTGTGCTGCCTACCCCCCATGGCCGGGGTCACCACCTACCGCACGACACCGTGCGAGTGCCGTTGCCCTGGACAGGTGGGTAGGCCGACTCTTGGGCGCGGGCACTGGCACAGGGTCCCTCATAGTGCAATCAAGTGTCTCTGACGGTGGTGGTGCACACCCGTCAGACACACCGCTGTACTATGAGGGGCCCAGTGCCAGTACCGACGCCCACGAGTGGGCCCCCCTTGCTTGGGCAGGGCCCCAGCATTTGCAATCTTTACCTCTCCCTGCTCCTCCGCTGTGTAATCTGGGCCGTCAAATCCATACTGTGCCTGACACCGTCTGAGCCTGCCACCTGAGACATATATTTTGAATGTGTACGCTATCCATACATGTTATCCGGGGATACGGTACCCTTTCTAACCTTTGTGCAATCACGTGCAATCCATACTGGGCCTAACACCGTCTGAGCCTGCCTCATGCTGTATAGCCATATATTTTGAATGTGTACGCTATCCATACATGTTATCCAGGGATACGGTACCCTTTCTAACCTTTGTGAAATCACGTGCAATCCATACTGGGCCTAACACCGTCTGAGCCTGCCTCATGCTGTATAGACATATATTTTGAATCTGTACGCTATCCATTAGTGTTGAGCATTCCGATACCGCAAGTATCGGGTATCGGCCGATACTTGCTGTATCGGAATTCCGATACCGACTTCCGATATTTTTTCAATATCGGAATTCGGCATCGGAATCGGAAGTTCAGTTGATTGACGGCCTGACGTCATCATGATGCGCAGTGTGTGCGCATCATGATGCGCCGTCATTTCGGGCCTTCCGGGGGTCTCTGCCGGCCTGCTGGGGGGCTGTGCCGGCCTGCCGGGGGGCTGTGCCGGCCTGCCGGGGGGCTGTGTGGACTGCCCGGGGTCTGTACCGGCCTGCCGGGGGGCTGTGCCGGCCTGCCGGTGGTCTGTGCACCCTGTGGGGGTCTGTACCGGCCTGCCGGGGGGCTGTGCCGGCCTGCCGGGGGGCTGTGCTGATGTCCGGGGGTCTGTGCAAGCATCGTCCGATGGGACTACAAGTCCCATCGGGCGATGCCTGCTACCATGACAGTGATTGACACATTAGCCAATGATGGGACAGTAGTAGTCCCATCATCCGGCTAATGTGTTAAATGTTAAAAAAAAAAAAAAAAAAAAAAAAAAATACTACATGCATGCTACATACATACTACATGCATGCTACATATATACTACATACATACTACATACATGCTACATACATACTGCATGCTACATACATACTACATACATACTACATACATACTACATACATACTACATATATACTACATACATACTACATACATGCTACATACATACTGCATGCTACATACATACTACATACATACATACTACATACATACTACATACATACTACATATATACTACATACATACTACATACATGCTACATACATACTGCATGCTACATACATACTACATACATACTACATGCATGCTACATACATACTACATATATACTACATACATACTACATACATGCTACATACATACTGCATGCTACATACATACTACATACATACATACTACATACATACTACATATATACTACATACATACTACATATATACTACATACATACTACATACATGCTACATACATACTGCATGCTACATACATACTACATACATACATACTACATACATACTACATATATACTACATACATACTACATACATGCTACATACATACTGCATGCTACATACATACTACATACATACTACATACATACTACATACATACTACATATATACTACATACATACTACATACATGCTACATACATACTGCATGCTACATACATACTACATACATACATACTACATACATACTACATACATACTACATATATACTACATACATACTACATACATGCTACATACATACTGCATGCTACATACATACTACATACATACTACATGCATGCTACATACATACCACATACATACTACATGCTACATACATACCACATATATACTACATACATACAATACATTCATACAATACATACATAGACATACAGTACATATAACATAGAGTAACATACTTACCAATACTTGTCACATTGTTCCCCGAAGCCATTGTCTATTCCGGGATAAATATTAACATAACAAACCACAAAAATACTCACCCACGATCCGAAGCAGTCCACGAGTGTGTCCCACGACGATCTTGGGTAGAGAACTGCAGCATCAGATGATGCTGCCGTTCTCTACGGGCTGTAGGAATCCAATGACGGAAGGTAGGTATCCTTCCGCACTGTATTCCTCCGCCACTTAAAAAAAAAAGTCCCTAGTCTCACTTTATGCCATTGCTGTGTGGGAATTTCCCACACAGCAATGGCATAAAGTGAGACTAGGGACTTTTTTTTTTTTAAGTGGCGGAGGAATACAGTGCGGAAGGATACCTACCTTCCGTCATTGGATTCCTGCAGCCCGTAGAGAACGGCAGCATCATCTGATGCTGCAGTTCTCTACCCAAGATCGTCGTGGGACACACTCGTGGACTGCTTCGGATCGTGGGTGAGTATTTTTGTGGTTTGTTATGTTAATATTTATCCCGGAATAGACAATGGCTTCGGGGAACAATGTGACAAGTATTGGTAAGTATGTTACTCTATGTTATATGTACTGTATGTCTATGTATGTATTGTATGAATGTATTGTATGTATGTAGTATATATGTGGTATGTATGTAGCATGTAGTATGTATGTGGTATGTATGTAGCATGTATGTAGCATGCATGTAGTATGTATGTAGTATGTATGTAGTATGTATGTAGTATATATGTAGTATGTAGTATGAATGTAGTATATATGTAGTATGTATGTAGCATGTAGTATGTAGCATGCATGTAGTATATATGTAGTATGTATGTAGTATGTATGTAGCATGCATGTAGTATATATGTACTATGTAGCATGTAGTATGTATGTAGCATGCATGTAGTATGTAGCATGTAGTATGTATGTAGCATGCATGTAGTATATATGTAGTATGTATGTAGTATGTATGTAGCATGCATGTAGTATGTATGTAGCATGTAGTATGTAGCATGCATGTAGTATATATGTAGTATGTAGCATGTAGTATGTATGTAGCATGCATGTAGTATATATGTGTTATGTATGTAGCATGTAGCATGCATGTAGCATGCATGTAGTATGTATGTAGTATATATGTGGTATGTATGTAGCATGCAGTATGTATGTAGCATGCATGTAGTATATATGTAGTATGTATGTTGCATGTAGTATTTATGTAGTATGAATGTAGCATGTATGTAGTATGTAGTATGAATGTAGCATGTATGTAGTATGCATGTTGTATGTATGTAGCATGTAATTTTTTTTTTTTTTTTTTTTTTTACATTTAACACATTAGCCGGATGATGGGACTACTACTGTCCCATCATTGGCTAATGTGTCAATCACTGTCATGGTAGCAGGCATCGCCCGATGGGACTTGTAGTCCCATCGGACGATGCCTGCACAGACCCCCGGAGCCTGCACAGACCACCGGCAGGCCGGCACAGCCCCCCGGCAGGCCGGCACAGCCCCCCGGCAGGCCGGCACAGCCCCCCGGAGCCTGCACAGCCCCCCGGCAGGCCGGCACAGCCCCCCGGCAGGCCGGCACAGCCCCCCGGAGCCTGCACAGACCACCGGCAGGCCGGCACAGACCACCGGAGCCTGCACAGACCCCCTGGCAGGCCGGCACAGCCCCCCGAAAGGCCCGTACAGACCCCAGAGAGGCTGTACAAGGGCAGGAAAGGGTTTTTCTTATTCCGATACCGGAAGTCCCATAGACTTGAATGGGACTTCCGGTATCGGAATCGGCGATACCGATACTTTTTTTAAAGATCGGCCGATACCATCCGATACGATACTTTGAAGTATCGGACGGTATCGCTCAACTCTACTATCCATACATGTTATCCGGGGATACGGTACCCTTTCTAACCTTTGTGCAATCACGTGCAATCCATACTGGGCCTAACACCGTCTGAGCCTGCCTCATGCTGTATAGACATATATTTTCAATGTGTACGCTATCCATACATGTTATCCGGGGATACGGTACCCTTTCTAACCTTTGTGCAATCACGTGCAATCCATACTGGGCCTAACACCGTCTGAGCCTGCCTCATGCTGTATAGACATATATTTTGAATGTGTACGCTATCCATACATGTTATCCAGGGATACGGTACCCTTTCTAACCTTTGTGCAATCACGTGCAATCCATACTGGGCCTAACACCGTCTGAGCCTGCCTCATGCTGTATAGACATATATTTTGAATGTGTACGCTATCCATACATGTTATCCAGGGATACGGTACCCTTTCTAACCTTTGTGCAATCACGTGCAATCCATACTGGGCCTAACACCGTCTGAGCCTGCCTCATGCTGTATAGACATATATTTTGAATGTGTACGCTATCAATACATGTTATCCGGGGATACGGTACACTTTCTAACCTTTGTGCAATCACGTGCAATCCATACTGGGCCTAACACCGTCTGAGCCTGCCTCATGCTGTATAGACATATATTTTGAATGTGTACGCTATCCATACATGTTATCCAGGGATACGGTACCCTTTCTAACCTTTGTGCAATCACGTGCAATCCATACTGGGCCTAACACCGTCTGAGCCTGCCTCATGCTGTATAGACATATTTTGAATGTGTACGCTATCCATACATGTTATCCAGGGATACGGTACCCTTTCTAACCTTTGTGCAATCACGTGCAATCCATACTGGGCCTAACACCGTCTGAGCCTGCCTCATGCTGTATAGACATATATTTTGAATGTGTACGCTATCCATATATGTTATCCGGGGATACGGTACCCTTTCTAACCTTTGTGCAATCACGTGCAATCCATACTGGGCCTAACACCGTCTGAGCCTGCCTCATGCTGTATAGACATATATTTTGAATGTGTACGCTATCCATACATGTTATCCAGGGATACGGTACCCTTTCTAACCTTTGTGCAATCACGTGCAATCCATACTGGGCCTAACACCGTCTGAGCCTGCCTCATGCTGTATAGACATATATTTTGAATGTGTACGCTATCCATACATGTTATCCAGGGATACGGTACCCTTTCTAACGTTTGTGCAATCACGTGCAATCCATACTGGGCCTAACACCGTCTGAGCCTGCTTCATGCTGTATAGACATATATTTTGAATGTGTACGCTATCCATACATGTTATCCGGGGATACGGTACCCTTTCTAACCTTTGTGCAATCACGTGCAATCCATACTGGGCCTAACACCGTCTGAGCCTGCCTCATGCTGTATAGACATATATTTTGAATGTGTACGCTATCCATACATGTTATCCAGGGATACGGTACCCTTTCTAACCTTTGTGCAATCACGTGCAATCCATACTGGGCCTAACACCGTCTGAGCCTGCCTCATGCTGTTTAGACATATATTTTGAATGTGTACGCTATCCATACATGTTATCCAGGGATACGGTACCCTTTCTAACCTTTGTGCAATCACGTGCAATCCATACTGGGCCTAACACCGTCTGAGCCTGCCTCATGCTGTATAGACATATTTTGAATGTGTACGCTATCCATACATGTTATCCAGGGATACGGTACCCTTTCTAACCTTTGTGCAATCACGTGCAATCCATACTGGGCCTAACACCGTCTGAGCCTGCCTCATGCTGTATAGACATATATTTTCAATGTGTACGCTATCCATACATGTTATCCGGGGATACGGTACCCTTTCTAACCTTTGTGCAATCACGTGCAATCCATACTGGGCCGAACACCGTCTGAGCCTGCCTCATGCTGTATAGACATATATTTTGAATGTGTACGCTATCCATACATGTTATCCAGGGATACGGTACCCTTTCTAACCTTTGTGCAATCACGTGCAATCCATACTGGGCCTGACACCGTCTGAGCCTGCCTCCTGAGACATATATTTTGAATGTGTACGCTATCCATGCATGTTATCCAGGGATACGGTACCCTTTCTAACCTTTGTGCAATCACGTGCAATCCATACTTGGCCTGACACCGTCTGAGCCTGCCTCCTGAGACATATATTTTGAATGTGTACGCTATCCATACATGTTATCCAGGGATACGGTACCCTTTCTAACCTTTGTGCAATCACGTGCAATCCATACTGGGCGTGAGAACGGCTGGCGAGCTGTTAAGCAAGCTACAGCACCTGTCCAGACAAGTACAGGGATTCCCTAGCGAGGAGACTTATTTGATTGTTTTCAATGTTGGGACAGCAATTTTTGGGGAGCACTATACTCTGGAGAATGATAGATGGGGCCCACCATACACTGGAACATTCCAAAGGTGGACATCAGACACTGGAGCAGCATTTACAGGGCCCATTATACACTAGAGCATTAGAAATGGGGCCCATTATGTTTGGAGCATTATTTGGGCCCATAAGACAGTGGAGCTTCATCCATGGGGACCAACATATACTGTAGCATTATGTGGAGCTCATCATATACTGTTTCAAACATTATATGGGACCAATGATTCTGTATGGAGAAATAGATGGGCCTCGTCCTGAGATGTAAAAAGTGAGGTATTTTTCATTGTACTATACCGCTATTTATCTGCCGTATCGGAGCATGATGAGTTGTGGTATGTGTTAAAGGGGCGCTCTTTCGCCCAGGGCACATGAAAACCTGCAGCCAGCCCTCCCCCCCCCACAACTTTAGCCAAATAACCCCCATTTTTCAGTGCGTAACTTGTATTATGAAGTTAATTAAGGTTTACAAGCTTAAGTAAGAAGAATTGATGCTTTTGGCATTCAAATGGGCACTGTAGGTGTGTTTCCTGTCCTCCTCTCACTGCCGACTTTTATTCCCCATTGACTTACATTGGGTTTCGTGTTTCGGGACGACCCCGACTTTTCCCTATAATCGGACGATCTTGCTCGACCCGACTTTTGGAAAAGTCGGGTTTCACGAAACGAAACGCGACCCTAAAAAACCAAAAGTCGCTCAACTCTAATAATAAGCTGTGTTTTTTCTGTGGAGACGCCTCTCGTACTATTTCTGTCTGCCCTAAACGAGAGAAACGTTTTGCACACACATTTCTGGTGGGCGGTGTACAACCTAAGTTTCTTTTGGCAATTACTCTGATCTGCTCCTTATCCACATTTTCCGCTAAGGCTTTTGTAGATTCAGGAGCTGCTTTGAATCTGATGGTTTTGGACTTTGCTAAACGTTGTGGTTTTCCCATGATACCTCTGTGAACGCCTATTCCTTTGAGGGGTATTGATGCTACTCCTCTGGCGGAGAATAAACCCCAGTTCTGGACCCAGGTGATAATGCGAGTTGCCCCAGACCACCAAGAAAATTGTAAATTTTTGGTGCTGCACAATTTGCATGATACTATTGTTCTGGGTTTCCCTGGTGGCAAACTCATAATCCAGTTTTGGATTGGAAATCTGTGTCTGTGGTGAGTTGGGGTTGTCACTGTGTCCTTAGGGACATTCCTGTTTTCTCCACCTCTCCTCAGTCTCATGATATTCCTGATTATTTGGCTGATTTTTCTGATGTATTTAGTGAGAGTAAGTCTGCGTCTTTGCCTCCTCATAGGAGTTATGCCTGTGCAATTGAGTTGATGCCTGGGTGTAAATTTCCCAAGGGTCAGCTTTTCAACTTATCAGTACCAGAACATGATGCTATGCAATCCTATATTAAGGAGTCGTTGGAGAAGGGTCATATTAGACCATCCTCTTCACCCTTAGTTGCTGGGTATTTTTTGTGGCTGAGGCTGGCTTCACATTCGCGTTAAAACGCTGCGCACTGCGTCGGTAAGCCCCGCCCCGGCTCCCTGCCCGCCCCATCCAGGATCACCGCCTACTATCGCATTTGCACGCATGCAATCGGCGCACCCTATCTTTAGCATAGGGTGCGCAGATCATGTGCTGCCACTGTGAAAGTAGCGTGCTGCGCTTTTTTGATGGTGCGCTGTGCACGCCAAAATGCAACATGCTGCATTTCGGCGCGCACAGCGCACCGTCAAAAGTGCGCAGCACGCTACTTTCACACTGGCAGCGCATGATCTGCGCACCCTATGCTAAAGATAGGGTGCGCCGATCGCATGCGTGCAAATGCGATAGTAGGCGGTGATCCCGGATGGGGCGGGCAGGGAGCCGGATCGGGGCGGGGCTTACCAACGCAGTGCGCAGCGTTGTTTTAACGCGAATGTGAAACCAGCCTAAGAAAGATGGTTCATTAAGACCTTGTATTGACTATCGTTCCCTCAACAAGATGATGGTTAAATATCAGTATCCGTTACCCTTGATTTCTGATTTATTCTCCAGAGTTAAAAGTGCCTGCTGGTTTACTAAGCTTGACCTCAGGGGGGCGTATAATCTTACTCGCATCAAGCACGGGGATGAATGGAAGACGGCGTTTAATACTCCGGAGGGACATTTTGAGTACCTGGTGATGCCTTTTGGGCTCACTAGTGCCCCTTCTGTCTTCCAATCCTTTATGAATGATATTTTCCGTGACTTTGTGGATAAGTTTTTGATTATCTATCTGGATGTTTTGATCTTTTCCAGTGATTGGGATTCTCATGTGGAACATGTCTGGACTGTGTTCCGGATTATGAGGGAGAATTCCCTGCTTTTTAAGGGATCAAAATGCCTCTTTGGTGTACAGAGGATTTCATTATTGGGATTTATTTTGTCTCAGTCGACTATTGAAGTGGACCCGGCCAAGGTACAGGCCATTTATGATTGGGTTCAGCCCACTTCTTTGAAGGCTCTCCAGAAGTTTTTGGGTTTTGCTAATTTTTATCGTAAATTTATAGCTAATTTTTCTGGTATTGTGAAACCACTGACTGATTTGACCAAGAAGGGCGCTGATGTGCTGAATTGGTCTCCAGAGGCTGTCTCGGCATTTCAGGAGCTTAAGCGGAGATTCACTTCGGCTCCAGTTTTACGGCAACCTGATGTCTCACTTCCATTTCAGGTGGAGGTAGATGCTTCTGAGATTGGTGCAGGAGCTGTTTTGTCCCCAAAAGATCCTGTGACTTCTAAAATGAATCCCTGTGCCTTCTTTTCTCGAAAGTTCTCCCCATCTGAATGTAACTATGATGTGGGGAATCGGGAATTGTTGGCCATGAAATGGGCATTTGAAGAGCGGAGACATTGGTTGGAGGGAGCTAGACATTAAGTTGTGGTCCTCACTGACCACAAGAATTTGATTTATCTGGTGTCGGCCAAACGCTTGAATCCTAGACAGGCTAGGTGTGGGCCTTGTTTTTTGCGCGTTTTAATTTTGTGGTCTCTTTTCTTCCGGGCACTAAGAATATTAAGGCAGACGCCCTTTCTAGGAGTTTCTTTGCTGATTCTCTTATTGTGACCGAGCCTACTACCATACTAGGTGAGGGGGTAGTTCTTTCTACCATTTTGCCCGATTTGAGATGCGCCCTGGAGGAATTTCAGGAGGATTAACCTGAGCGTTGTCCTATGGGAAAATTGTATGTTCCTGACCAGTGGAGGAAGAGTGTGATGTCTGAAGTTCATTGCTCCACATTGGCTGGTCATCCAGGTATTTTTGGTACCAGAGATTTGGTGAGTCGGTCTTTTTGGTGGCCTGCCTTATCTCGTGATGTCAGGAATTTTGTGCAGTCCTGTGGGATTTGTTCTCGGTCTAAACCGTGTTCTCGTTCTAGGGGGTTGTTGATGCCCCTGCCGGTGCCCAAGAGGCCATGGACCCATATCTCAATGGATTTTATTTCTGAACTTCCTGTCTGTCACAGAATGACTGTTATCTGGGTGATTTGTGATAGATTTTTAAAGATGGTCCATCTTGTACCACCCCCAAAGTTGCCATCTTCCTCAGAGTTGGTGCCCTTGTTTTTACAACAGGTGGTTCGGTTGCATGGGATTCCTGAGAACATTGTGTCGGACAGGAGTCCAGTTTGTTTCCAGATTCTGGAAAGCCTTTTGTTCCAATCTGGGAATTCAGTTATCTTTCTCCTCTGCGTTTCATCCTCAGACCAATGGACAGACTGAGAACAAACCAGACTTTGGAGTCCTATTTGAGATGATTTAAATCTGCTGATCAGGATGACTGGGTCTCATTTTTGCCCTTGGCCGAATTTGCGCTAAACAATAGAGCTAGTTCTGCCACTTTGATGTCGCGCTTTTTCTGTAACTTTGGGTTTCACCCTCGATTTTCTTCAGGGCAAGTGGAATCTTCAACCTGCCCAGGTGTGGACACTGTGGTAGAGAGAATGCAGCAGATTTGGGACCAAGTGGTGGATAAGTTGTCACTCTCTCAGGAAAAGGCCCAGTGGTTTTCCAACCGGCATAGGACCATTGGTCCCCAGTTTAAGGTTGGTGATATGGTGTGGTTATCATCAAAGAATATCTCTATGAAGGTTGCGTCTCCAAAGTTCAAGCCAAGATTTATTGATCCTTATAAGATCTTGGAGATTCTTAATCCTGTTTCTTCCAGTTGCGTTTAAAATCCATAATGTGTTTCATAAGTCTCTGTTGAAGAGGTTTGTTGAGCCAGTAGTTCCTGTGGCGGCGCCTCCTGACCCTGTATTGGTTAAAGGCAATGTGGAATATGAGGTAGAGAAAATATTGAATTCTCGTTTGGTTAGACGGAGACTCCAGTATTTGGTCAAATGGAAGGGTTATGGCCAGGAGGATAATTCTTGGGTCTCTGCCTCTGACATTGATGCCAATAGATTGGTTCGTGCTTTTCACCGGGGCCCATCCTGAACGGCCTGGTGGCATCGATGAGGGTTCGGTGAGCCTTCCTCAAGGGGGGGTACAGTTGCAAACTCATTTTCTGGTCTGCCTCTGGTTTCTGGTGAGGGAGCTGGTTGTGCTGACAGAGGAGTTGTGAGTTCTCTTTCTGGGCTCCCTCTGGTGGTGGCAGGAGGTAATGAAGCTGATCTAATTAAGAGACCTGACACCTGATAATGAGGATGAGGATTGGACATCTGGAGTCTCAGACTGGATTTAAGACAGCCGACTCCCTATTCCCATGCTGGTGATTTTTTTCCTGCCTCCTGAGGTCTTGGTTTCCAGTTCAGTTCCTGCCTTCTCAAGCTAAGTGTTCTCTGCTAATGTTCACATTTGTTTTGGTTTGGTCTATTCAGTTTTTTGTGTGGTCAGCCAGCCCCGGCTGGGGCTGTGCTGAAGTTCCATTCTTTTGTCACTGTATGTGCCAGTTTGCTTTTTGTCCCGTATTAGATTGGCCTCTTTTTGCTCTGTTCTCAGAATATGCCAGAGTGCTGATATAGTGGGAGAAGTCTAGTGACTTCAGGGTATTTTTTGCTATCAGAAGTATTCGACATTTTTGCAGGTTTTTTTTGGCATGAATGTATCTTTCCTTTCCTTTCTAGTTAGTGTGGGCCCCATCATTTGCTCAGCCTATTTTCCTACCTGTTTGTGCTTTCATCTTGTCTCACCGTCAATACATGTGTGGGGGCTGTCTATTCCTTTGGGGCCTGCTCTGGGGCAGTTTAGATTTCCCCTTTTCTTGTTTTTGGCTTATTTAGTCCTCCGGCTGTGATGAGGCATCTAGAATCATCGTAGGTATGCTCCACGGCTGCTGTTAGTTGTGTGGTTAGGCTCAGGGTTCTGCAATCCGTGTAGTTACCAACCTCTCTGGTTTTCTGTGACTTAGCTTGGTCTTGTTTTCCTCCTCGGTGACCCATTCATAACAGGTACATTCTGTCTCCCATGCAAAAGACTGTGTGTGCTGTTCTGCCAGCACTGGAGAGGGGAGGGCTGTTTTCCTGTACATGTGTGCTGAGCTGAAGCTGCTGCAGGAAGCTGGCATGCCTGGATCTGTGAAAAGACGCGCAGACTGTGTCTGACTAAACTTATGAGATTGTGTAGACTCTTCTGGGGATAACAAAGGTGGCTGTCCTGTGTTATTGTGAGGAGCCACGAAGAAATACAAGAAAGGAATGTCATTTTCAAGGAGCATCTCCAGGACCCTCAAGCAAGTAGACTACGTTTCAGAGTTTCCAGAAGGACGTGCGCACCATCTTACAGTACTGCTGGGGGACCCCGAGACTAGACTGAGGCTTCAACGTTACTGCGAGTTTTAACCCCTTGTGTGTAACCCCTTGTGTGTATATGTTAGGGCTTAGGATAGGCTGCAATAGACAGAGCACGGCAGCTGTGGCCTGCGTAGCAGAGGCCAGTGAGGCTATAGTTAAAGTAGCATCATACTGCGTTTACTGTGTTTTGCCTGTTGGAAAATATATTGTTCTGTAATAATTGGAGCACCATGCTATTTGATGGCCCAGCAAAATATTATCACTCTTGTAAATTGTCTTGTGTCATTGCATACCTCTGCTTACACGTCTCTATCACTTCATTCCTTGCCTGTCCATAAATTAACAGTGTTGTTTGCACATCATCTTGTGTACCGTAGTCTCCCCAGCCATTGCTTCACATACACAACCTCCATATGCCAGCTCACTGCTGTATATGCCACGCACAACCTCCATATGCCAGCTCACACCTGTATATGCCACGCACAACCTCCATATACCAGCTCACCCCTGTATATGCCACGCACAACCTCCATATAAAGTAATGAAGATAAATGTCCAGCTCCACGATATAGTGAAATATAATTCTTTATTCACTTAGTCCATACAAGTGAGGTTAAAAGCCAGCATAAATTACAAGGCTTGCGATCAGATCGTAACCTTCTCATTAATCTCATTTCCACCTTGACAGTGACACTCTCTTAGGATACATTTTACTCTATGATGGCACTTTTGCACAGTCACTAGATGGAGCTCCATTTGCCTGTATTTTTATATCTACACATGGTTTACACAAATAATATTTTCTTGTCCTAACTATATACTATTTAACATTAGAAGCTGTTATTTTTGTAATTACTTGTAAGTATACATGTTTACCAAACAATCCCCTTTAACCCCTCTCTGACATCAGGCGTAAATGTACGCCATTTTCAAACTCCCTTCATTTGATGTGGGCTCCAGCGCTGAGCCCACATCTTTTCTGGCACGTCAGCAAGCGTGCCGGAAATCCCGCCCTTCAGTGACCCCGTCATGATTGTGGGTCACCGATGCGTTGGCCTCCAGCAGAAGTCTATGGTTGTCACTGCCGAATTGCTATGAGCGCCCCCACTAGCCGAAAACGCATGGACCATGGATCGTCCTGCCGAACTCCCGCTCTCCTTATAACATGGGCAAAATGTTATTCAGGCAACACAGGGTGAGGGTAAAACAGAGTGGCAATGCTTTATTGTACCACAAAACAGGCAGATAACACATAGAACAGTCCCAGCACAGTACCCAAGATGATGCACATTACTGAGTCTCACCCTTCCACTGACTTGCCATGGTGGTAGCAGCTGTGACTACAGATCTTCCAGGGTCACTACCTCACCTGTGGCACGCACACAAAGAGGAGGTAATGACAAGCGTAGGAAGACGACAGTCCATACAAGGCCAGTTGATTTGAGGATCACAATCTGGCTTCTCCAAATGTATCCAAGGTTCAGTGATGGTCAATGGAGATCTGTATTCTTCCAACTCAGGCTGAAAACCCCTAGGTTGTTTCCTATAGAATGATACATCCGTGTCCCTCGTAATGGAGTCATGCTGTAAAATGGCTGCTGTCCTGTCTCTGGTCCTTTTAAGATGTATGGATGTCTTGGCAGAATCTCTGGCTGTTTCTCTCTCTCAGTCTCTTTATACAGAGGCATGTAACCTATTTTTAGACTTAACAAGTGTCCCTCATTCAGTATTTACATGAAGGGTAATTTACATGAAGTAGCATTACTTGATTATTTAAACTATTTGCATAGTTTTTCCCTCTCTGCTTTAGAAGTCAACAAACTGGCTCCATAACACAATGTATAAATTAGCATATCAGCAATCATCACTAGTGATCAAGGATAAGCGCACAATAAAAGTCAATATTACGGGCTTACACAAACAAAAGTCTGTTTTCTTGACCAACCAGAAATCTACACTTACATTTGAAAGCCAACATACAGATAACATTCTACTATTCTTCTTTTGCTAAAAATAGTCATCTGGTTAATTAAGATACAATGCTGTATGTCTTCGCAATGCCAAAAGTTGCAAAAAAGTATTTCGAAATATAGAAAAAAATATATAAAAGTTCAAATCACCCCTCCACCCCATTCAAAATAAAACAATACAAAGAAAATAAAACATGCACATATTAAACCAATCGCTAAACGGCATAATGAGAAAAAGCCAAAACACCAGAATTATGTTTTTTTGATCGCCGCAACATTGCATTAAAATGCAATAACGGGCGATCAAAAGATCTTATTTGCACCAAAATGGTATTCATTAAAAGCGTCAGCTCGGCACACAAAAAATAAGCCCTCACCCAACCCAAAATCATGAAAAATGAAGACGCGACAAGTATCGGAAAATGGCGCAATTCTTTTATACTTTACCTAATAAAGAGGCGTTATTTTTACTGAAAAATATTTGTTTTGGGTCGTTTATTTTCTGTTGGTATTTCATTTATGCTATAAAAGTATTAAGTTACGTACCGGTAACGGTATTTTTCAGAAGCCCATGACAGCACCACGAGAGAGGGGATCTGCCCTTCGGGAACACGAAACCTACAGATACAAAAGGGCGGCACCTCTCCCACGCATCAGTTGGATTACAGAGCTTGAGAGGCTACCATGGTTAGTACACCGCATATACACAATATATACAATGACACAAAGCTAGGAGGGATAGCTAATACTAGAGAAGAGAGAGAGAGGATTCAAAAAGATTTAAATAAACTGGAGAAGTGGGCAGCAACTAACAGAATGGTTTTTAACAGGGAGAAATGCAAAGTACTACATCTGGGCAATAAAAATGGAAAAAGCATATATAGAATGGGAGGAATAGGGCTAAGTGACAGCACATGTGAAAAAGACTTGGGTATACTAATAGATCACAGACTGAATATGAGTCAACAGTGTGATGCAGCAGCAAAAAAGGCAAATGCAATTCTAGGATGTATTAACAGAAGCATACAGTCTAGATCACGTGAAGTCATTATTTCCCTCTACTCCTCTTTGGTCAGACCTCATCTGGAATATTGTGTCCAGTTTTGGGCACCACATTTTAAAAAAGACATCAACAAACTGGAGCAAGTTCAGAAAAGAGCGACCAGAATGGTGACCGGTCTGCAAACCCTGTCTTATGAGGAAAGGTTGCAGGATTTGGGAATGTTTAGTTTGCAAAAGAGAAGACTGAGAGGAGACTTAATAGCTGTCTACAAATATCTAAAGGGCTGTCACATTGTAGAAGGATCAACTTTATTCTCATTTGCACAAGGAAAGACTAGAAGCAATGGGATGAAACTGAATGGGAGGAGACACAGATTAGATATTAGAAAAAACTTTTTGACAGTTAGAGTGATCAATGAGTGGAACAGGCTGCCACGAGAAGTGGTGAGTTCTCCTTCAATGGAAGTCTTCAAACAGAGGCTGGACAGACATCTGACTGGGATGATTTAGCGAATCCTGCTTTGAGCAGGGGATTGGACCAGATGGCCCAGGAGTTCCCTTCCAACTCTACGATTCTATGATTCTAACCTATCTATCCTATTTACAATTCTTTAAACCATCTCCCACATAAGGTGAACTCGCGAAAACCATCCTCTAAAGGGGTGCACCCTTATACGTGAACAAGGAGGGAACTAAGGGTGCTGTCATGGGCTTCCGAAAAATACCGTTACGTAACTTAATACTTTATTCGGACTCCCATGACAGCACCACGAGAGAATTACAGAGATGTAAACTAATTTAGGGAGGGACTACAGCCTGCAGCACCCTTAGCCCGAAGGTGAGATCTAAGGAGGCACCCATGTCTAACCGATAGTGGTTAAAAAAGGTGGAAGGAGATGACCAGGTGGCCGCCTTACATATCTGGTCAATTGATACTCCCGATCTCTCTGCCCAGGATGATGCCATGGCACGAGTGGAATGCGCCCTCAGGTTCTGTGGAACCGGACCGCCACCTGCTGTGTAGGCAAGAGAGATAGCCTCCCTAATCCACCTTGCTAACGTGCGCTTTGACACTCTATACCCTTTCCTGGGACCTTGGAAGGATAAAAATAATGCGTTCTCCTTCCTCCAAGGATCTGTGGCTGCTAAATATTTAAGTAGGCATCTCTTAACATCTAGAGCCTGAAGTTTTTGTTCTTTAGGATTGGTTGGATTAGGGAGGAAGGAAGGCAGAACTATCTCTAGTGTCCTATGAAAATGAGATGCTACCTTGGGAAGGTATGTCGGGTCTGGCCTTAGGATTACTCTATCCTGTAAGAATTCTGTGTAAGAGGGCAATCTGGAAAGTGCCTGTATGTCGATTATTCTACGTGCAGATGTTATTGCTACCAAAAAGGCTGTCTTAAGTGATATCATTTTTAGTGAAGCAGAATCCAGAGGTTCAAACGGTTTCTCTGTCATGGCTGTCAAGACTAAATTTAAGTCCCAAGGCATACACCTATCTTTGAGTATGGGTCTCGATCTGGTAACTGCCTTAATGAATCTCGCTACCCAATGGTTACCGGCAATGTCGCATGCAAATAGGGCCCCTAAAGCTGAAACTTGTACTTTCAATGTACTAGTGAAAAGGCCCAACTCGAGACCCCTCTGGAGGAATTCTAGAATCTGTTTTACGGGTATTCCATCCCTGATATTAAACTCACAGGTGAACAGGAATCGCCTCCAGGTTCTAGCATATATACCTGTGGTGGTTTGTTTCCTACTTTTTAGGAGTGTATCGATTACATTTTTTGAGAACCCTCTATCCCTCAATAGTGTCCTCTCAAACACCATGCCGTCAAACGGAGTCCCGCTACTTGTGGGTGGTTGACTGGCCCCTGGTAGAGGAGATCTGGAAGGTTCGGCAGTACTCAAGGATCGCTTACTGACATGGTCCTCAACCATGCAAACCAGGTCCTTCTGGGCCAGAAGGGGGCAATCAATATGACTCTTGCCCTGTCTTCCCTGATCTTCCTCACTACCAGAGGTAGAAGATTCAAAGGCGGAAACGCATAAGCAAGCGAGAAGTCCCATTTTATTAGGAGGGCGTCCACGGCCAGTGGATTTTCCCTGGGATTTAGGGAACAAAGTTTTTCCTTCCTGTTTTCCTTGGTGGCAAAGAGGTCCACCTCCGGTTGACCCCATTTGCGGACAATCTGGTTGTAGATGTCTGAGTTTAAGGCCCATTCTCCCTGCCTTAGGGCCCTGCAGCTTAGAAAGTCTGCCTTCATGCTTTCTTTTCCGCTGATGTGGAGCGCGGTTAAAGATAGAAAATTTTTCTCTCCTATCTGAAGGAGACGTTCCGTTATCCGCATCAGGGCGTTGGAGCGGGTTCCACCTTGGTGGTTGACATAGGCTACCGCTACCTGGTTGTCCGAGAGTACCCTCACATGATGGCCCTGTAGATACATAATGAGTTTTTTAATGGCCAATTCAATCGCCAGCAGCTCCCTCTGGTTAGATTAGATCTCAGCATCAGAGTCCCACTGTCCCTGTACCACTATGTCCCCCATATGGGCCCCCCAACCCCAAGGATTAGCGTCTGTGGTTATTACGCGGGTTATCTGTATCACCCAGGGCATCCCCGAAGCTAAATTTCCGACATCGAGCCACCACCTAAGAGATGTAATAGTTGAGGGGCTTAGCAATACCTGACCCTGCAAGAAGCCCTCTAAGGTTCTGCTATTAACCAGGACGTCATTCTGAAGGGCCCTAGTGTGGAATTGTGCCCACTTGACCGCTGGGATACATGAGGTTAGGGAGCCTAACAGGAACATGGCCTGCCTGGGGGTCATGGAGGGTCTATCGATTGCCCGAAGAACCTGCTGCTGTAATTTATCTACGGGTAACAGACACTGCTGAGTTTCTGAATTTAACAGCAAGCCTAGAAACTTCTGGACCTTTAAGGGCTGAAATCGGGACTTCTCGTAATTTATTATCCATCCGAGGTTCTCTAATCTGGACTTAGCTTTTTTTATCTGAGATAGACAATGGTCCACTGAATTTCCCACAATCAAAAAATCATCCAAGTATGGGATAATTAAGATGTCAACTTCCCGTAAATGAGCCATAACTTCGGCCACTATTTTTGTAAATACCCGGGGAGCTGCTGAGAGACCAAAGGGAAGGGCTCTATATTGATAATGACGGATTATACCGTCTATTGATACCACCACTCTCAGGAACTGCTGGAAATCTGCGTGGATGGGCACATGATAGTATGCGTCTTTTAAGTCCACTACCACCATAAACCACCCTTCAAACAGCATCTTTATTGTAGAACTAATGGATTCCATTTTAAAGGTGCGTTTAACCAAAAATTCTTTAAGGAAACGCAAATAATCGTTGTGAATGTTTTATCCGGCTCTTGGATTAGGAAATAAGGGAGAGTAGAATCCTCTTCCTCTCTCAGACTCTGGAACCTCTATCAGAACGTTAAGGGTGTTGGTTTAAAGGTATCCCGTGGGACTTGAGTGAACTCCAACCTGAGTCCGGTGGATATCACATTCCGCACCCAGTCACTATTAGTGACCTGTAGCCATGCTGGGAGGAAGGATGACAGTCTACCCCCCACGGGAATTGCTAGTCATTGGTTCTGTCTTTTTCGCTCTCTCGACGAGCGTCTGAACATGAAGCCCGTACCTCTTCTCCTTCTATCCTCCCATCTGGGACGGTCTCTATTAGGTGAAGGGTTACGCCTTCTCCCTTGACCGAATCTCCTTCTATTAAACGGACGTCGGTAAGATGGGGACAAAAGATTTGGGAATTTCTTTTTATCATCCCCGGCCTTCTCCAGTAGTTCGTCCAGGACTGCTCTGAATAAATATTCCCCCTCACACGGGATAGTAGAGTTTCGCCCTGGACTGAATATCTCCCGGCCAGTACTTCAGCCACAGGGCTCTCCGAGCCGCATTAGAGAGTCCTGCTGCCCTGGCGGCCATTCTGACTGCATCAGCCGAGGCATCTGCTAGGAAGGCTGCGCCATCCTGGATTATTGGTAGGGCCCCAAGGATTTCCTGTCTAGATGTTCCTTGTTTTAACTGCGACTCTAACTGGTCCAACCAGACCATCATGGACCTGGCCGTGCAAGTCGATGCTACTGCTGGTCTTAAGGAACCGGCTGCCATTTCCCAGGTATTTTTAAGGAAGGTATCTGCCTTCCTGTCTAGAGGATCTTTAAGGGACCCCATGTCATCAAAGGGTAGCGAGGATCTTTTTGATGCTTTCACAATAGCTGCATCTAATTTGGGGGCCTTGTCCCAAGTATTCATTGCTGAATCGTCAAAGGGATATCTAAGCTTGAGGGCTGGTGGTAGCGACCCTCTTTTATCTGGCTTTTTCCACTCTCTGCGGATGAGATCGTGGATCTTTTCGTTTAGTGGGAAGACCCTACGCTTCCTCTGCTCCAGCCCCCCCAAACATCACATCCTGCATGGATAATTGAGGCTTCGGCTCCTCCACCTCCATTGTTCCTCTGACCGCTTTTACCAATTTGTCTACTCGGTCGAGCGGCAGGCAAAACCGACCAGAGTCCTCTTCTTCTGAGGACGAGGGAAATGAAATATGGGAGCCCTTACTTCTCCTCCACTCTGTCGAGGAATCTGACTCCACCAGGTCCTCACCCCTTACACTCTCTGGTTGGGACAGGGATTTTAGGGTTTCCTTCATCTCTGCCCTTACTATATCCCTTAAACACGCCGCTACTGCAGGCGACTCCTACGCCACTGTCTGCTGGATACAGGGGGGACATAACTTTTTGGGGCATGAATCTGGTAACGGGCATGCACAGAGTGCGCATTCCCTGTGTCTGGTTTTACTCGTAGCTTTCTTCCCCTAGAATAAAACACAGGAGGCCCCGTCACTGAGTGAACATTCACGAAGATCACTTACCAGTGCCACAATCAAGTACCGGAGAATGAGGGGGATTTTTCTCAGTCGCTGCTCCTGACCGCCTAGAGGAGCTTTTATGACTGGACTGGTCACTTCGTCCTGGATGCTCCTTACTGTCACGAGCCTCTTTCTTCTTCTGTTTGACCTGCCTAAGATCATCCAGGGGCGGCAGTGAAGATTGTCGCTGTTGCCGCCGTTGCTGCTGCTTTTGCTGCTGCTCCTGATTGCTCTCCATTACTAGCTTGCAATAATGTGGCCAAGGCAAGGCACCCATCTAGGGTCCTGCCTATATACCCCTCCTCCGGACAGATTTCCTCTTGCCGTGCCCTCCCCCCTAATAGGGCCCCCCTCCCCAGCTGGCGCCGCTTTGGGCAGGGGAACCGGCGCTTACCGGCGTCCTCCCGATGGGCGCCGCCATCTTGGGTCCCCGCGCCTACGCAGTGGCGCCGCTGACCCGGAAGCGCCCCGAGGCTCCGCCCCGACGTTACCGCGACTCCGACGTGACCTGAAGTCACGCGGGGCGCTCCACCATGGAGCACTCCCCGGCCCCAGCGCCCTGCAGCTGCGCCGGCCCCCTCAATCCACCGCGATCGCGCCGCCGGAGCTGGGAGCCCCCGGGGGGCATACTTACCGGCGGCGGCGCACATATGGAGACGGACCTCCTCCGGATGCCGCTCCCTGCTGTATCCACTACCGCCGTGCCACCCATCCTGGGCCACAGTGGCGTCCTCCAGGAGCTCCGCACCAGGCCGAGGTAGGAGACCCCCCTCGCTACCTGTACCGGCCTGGGATCTGGTCTGTAGGATCCCGTCCCCTCAGGAACAGGAAACCAACTGATGCGTGGGAGAGGTGCCGCCCTTTTGTATCTGTAGGTTTCCTGTTCCCGAAGGGCGGATCCCCTCTCTCGTGGTGCTGTCATGGGAGTCCGAATAAACTCCCATATAATATTCATCCTTGAATTTATCCTATAAAACTTCCATACAATATTCCATCCTTGAACGCACGCCGCGTGCATCATGTTCTTGTACAATTTGTGAATAATATATATAGGTTCTCCTCGTCGGAGTTATTTTTGAAGGTCAACAAAAAATGATTTTCCTGTAATTCATTTCTCACGCTCTAGGTATAATAATGACTTTTCCCTGTGTGGGATTTTTGATAAAGAGGTTGACAACTAGTTGGACAACCTCTTCTCATTCCTCATGTTTGGTCCTGTTACAATAAAAACACTTACACAAACCTCCCATGCTGGCACCGTCTCAGTGGTGTCGGCACTTGTGTTCTTGGGGCTCTTTTGAGGTTTTTACATCATGTGAGCCCTGTGCCCAATCAGCGCTGACGTCACTGTCCCCACCTTCAGACAAATCAAGCATCATGAGGCCGTCAGAGAGCAGCCGCAGCCCTGGCCTCCTGTTGATGTTCAATACGTGTGAAGGAACAGTGAAAGCTGCTGCTGATTGGGTGCAGGGCTCGTGTGATGTGACAACCTCACATAAGCCCCGGGACAGTGAGTCTCGACACCGCTGAAGTGGAGCCGGCACGCCAGCGGAGTATGAGTGTTTTTATTTTAATGAGGCCAAACATGAGGAATGAGTCCTTTGAAAAAAAAAAAAATATATACCGTATTTTTTGGACTAAAAGATGCACCTAGGTTTTAGAGCAGGAAATTAGGAAAAAAATTAACGCAAAAAGTGTGGTCAATTCTGTACTTAATATCCCCTATCCTGGTATGTATGGTCCCCTCACCCCCATCCTGATACACATGGCCATCTCATCCTTACTTAGTATGCATGGATCACTCATCCCTATCCTGGCAGAAATTATCACCCTCATCCCTATGCTAGTATGCGTGGTCACATCCCTATCCTGGTATACAGTGCCCCATCCTTATCCTGGTATGCAGGGCCCCCATCTCGTCCTATTATGCATGGCCCCATCAGAAAATATTAAAAAAAAAAATTACACTTACCTACCCAGGGCTCCCTCACAGCATCCTGCTCCGATGCCAGCAATTGTTTTAGGCTATGTGCCCACGCTGCAGAAATGCTGCAAAATTGTCTGCAGCATTTCCACAACTCCCTACCGTGGGTAAAATGCATGCGGAATTTGCAAGCGTTTTCCGGCAAAACACAAGCATTTTGCAAGCGTTTTTAGCTTCCATAATGCTAGCGCTTTCCAACCGATTTGAAGCATCGCTTGAAATAGTGATACAGGTTGGTCCCACTTGTCAAGCATAGTGCTTGACAAGTGCGACCAACTTTTTACTATTGATGCTGCCTATGCAGCATCAGTAGTAAAAGATAGAATGTTAAAAATAAAAAAATGTGTATACTTACCCTGTCAGCCCCCAAAGTCCTCCAGGTCCTTAGCGACGCTGCCAGCAACTTCCGTTCACAGAGATGCATTGCGCGAATGACCTCTGATGACGTAGCTGTCACGCAACCGTGACGTCACAAAGCTCATTCGCGCAATGCATCCCTGGGAACGGAAGTTGCTGGCAGCATCGCTGGGGGCCGACAGAGGGTAGATATCCATTTTTTTAATTTTAATTCTATTTTGTACAGAAATATGGTACACAGGGCATGGAGGAAAGTCTCCTCCAGACCCTGGGTACCATCCGCACATGAAGCACTCACTTTACGTATAGTGGGCATAGTCACATGTGTAAAGTGAGCGTTTCAATGCAATCCTATAGCAGCGGAATCGCCGAGATTCCGCAAAATGGACATGGTGCGGATTTTACTGCGATGCGATTCTACAGCGGAAAAATCCACGGCATGGGCACAGCAATTGCGGATTCCCATAGGATTGCATGGGAATGCGTTGTTATAGCGTTATTTGCACAGCTGCCGGAGTGCTCACCGGGACTGTTCATCAGAGATAGCGGTGAGTATTCATTACTCTTCAGTAGCGCGCAGTGTCAGCCACCGGCTTCCTGCTGCTGCTGGCGGTCACGTGTGCCGCTACTTAAGAGAAATGAATATTCATTGGATTCATTCATTCATTCATCAGGAGACTATTTGATATTGAACTATATTCAAGCGGGACTAGATGAAGAAAACCCTAAAATCATGTATCATGTTATCCGAAACAGTCAGAAAACTAGCCCCATATTGGCAGATCCCAGAACTCAAACTATATACTTTGTAAGTTTATAAGTCACTCCAGTGTCAGGAATAGATAGTATGTGACAATACAGTATATACCGCTCAGGGAACACTTACCTTTCAGAGATAATTTCCATATTCATACTAAATAATGGCACAGATCCCCCAGACATTATGATTGCACATATCCCTAGTCTCTATAACGATATTGCACTCATTCCCTGACAGACCGCAGCATGGCCATTAGTTAGAAGCTGCTAATGATCTTTGGAGCAGGTAAGTTTTCCCTGAGTGGTACGTATTGGGCCATCTGAAGACTGAGTTTAGTCTAGGATAATTTGTCTGCACTACTAATTAACAGCAGTTACATTACCAAACTAGGGAATTCCCTATAGGAGAAAAACACAAGAATTATACTGTATTTTCACATACTATCTATTCCTGACACTGGAGTGACTTATAAACTTACAAAGTATATAGTTTGAGTTCTGGGATCTGCCAATATGGGGCTAGTTTTCTGACTGTTTTGGATAACATGATAAATGATTTTAGTTTTTTTTTTGTCTAGTCTCGTTTGAATATAGGTCAATATTAAATAGTCTCCTGATGAGTCGTCTTTGGTGAGGACAATGAAACCCATAGAAATGAGAGGCTTGGAGAGTGAGTGTGTATACATCACCTCACCCTATGTACTGTACTGAACTGTGGGGTACATGTTTTTTCTATTAGTCACCTATTGACTAACCTTCAGGGGATGAATTATGGGTATAGTTTTATATTTGGAATTAATAAAACTTAGTTTTATCCTTTTGTCAGCAAACATGAGGAATGACAAGAGACAACCCATTTAAGAAGATTCAATTTTGGCTAAAACTATTCCAACAATATGAACATAAAAAAGTCTTCTCCCCTATGTGACATCTCTGATGTTTATTAACAGTTGATTTCCAAGTAAAACATTTCCCACATTAAGAAAATAAAAAAGGTTTCTCCTCTGTGTGACTGCTCTGACGTCTAACAAGAAGCACTTTCTGGTTAAAATATTTCCCACATTAGCAGGAAAAAGGCTTCTCTCCTGTGTGAGTTCCATGGTGATTAACCAATTGTGATTTCTGGTTAAAACATTTCCCACATTCTGAACAGGAAAAAGGCTTCTGTCCTGTGTGGACTCTCTGGTGCTTAACACAATCTGATTTATTGTTAAAACATTTCCCACATTCTGAACAGGAAAAAGGCTTCTCCCCTGTATGAGTTCTATGGTGATCAACCAATTGTGATTTCCGGTTAAAACATTTCCCACATTCTGAACATGAATATGGCTTCTCTGCTGTGTGAATTCTCTGATGTGTAACAAGACTTGAATTCTGAGTAAAACATTTCCCACATTCTAAACATGAAAAAGGCTTCTCTCCTTTGTGAGTTCTTTGGTGTTCATCAAGATTCCTTTTCTGGTTAAAACATTTCCCACATTCTGAACAGGAAAAAGGCTTCTCCCCTGTATGAGTTCTATGGTGATCAACCAAATGTGATTTCCGGTTAAAACATTTCCCACATTCTGAACATGAATATGGCTTCTCTGCTGTGTGAATTCTCTGATGTGTAACAAGATTTGAATTCTGAGTAAAACATTTCCCACATTCTAAACATGAAAAAGGCTTCTCTCCTTTGTGAGTTCCTTGGTGTTCATCAAGATTCCTTTTCTGGTTAAAACATTTCCCACATTCTGAACAGGAAAAAGGCTTCTCCCCTGTGTGAGTTCTGTGGTGACTAATAAGAGTCCCTTTGTGGTTAAAACATTTCCCACATTCTGAACAGGAAAAAGGCTTCTCCCCTGTATGAGTTCTATGGTGATCAACCAAATGTGATTTCCGGTTAAAACATTTCCCACATTCTGAACATGAATATGGCTTCTCTGCTGTGTGAATTCTCTGATGTGTAACAAGACTTGAATTCTGAGTAAAACATTTCCCACATTCTAAACATGAAAAAGGCTTCTCTCCTTTGTGAGTTCTTTGGTGTTCATCAAGATTCCTTTTCTGGTTAAAACATTTCCCACATTCTGAACAGGAAAAAGGCTTCTCCCCTGTGTGAGTTCTGTGGTGACTAATAAGAGTCCCTTTGTGGTTAAAACATTTCCCACATTCTGAACAGGAAAAAGGCTTCTCCCCTGTGTGAGTTCTATGGTGACTAATAAGAGTCCCTTTGTGGTTAAAACATTTCCCACATTCTGAACAGGAAAAAGGCTTCTTCCCTGTGTGAGTTCTATGGTGATTAACCAATTGTGATTTCCATTTAAAACATTTCCCACATTCTGAACATGAATATGGCTTCTCTTCTCTGTGAATTCTCTGATGTGCAATAAGAGTTGAATTCTGAGTAAAACATTTCCCACATTCTGAACATGAATGTGGCTTCTCACCTGTGTGAGTTCTATGGTGATCAACCAATTGTGATTTCCGGTTAAAACATTTCCCACATTCTGAACATGAATATGGCCTCTCTTCTCTGTGAATTCTCTGATGTGTAACAAGACTTGAATTCTGAGTAAAACATTTCCCACATTCTAAACATGAAAAAGGCTTCTCTCCTGTGTGGGTTTTTTGGTGTGCATCAAGATTCCCTTTGTGGTTAAAATATTTCCCACATTCTGAACAGAAAAAAGGCTTCTCCCCTGTGTGAGTTCTATGGTGACTAATAAGATTCCTTTTGTGGTTAAAACATTTCCCACATTCTGAACATGAAAATGGCTTCTTTGCTTTAGGAGCAGTTTGTGTTTTAATGCCTCTTTTGTGACTTTGATTTTCCTTAGTAGTCAGTAATGAATCAGAAGATGGGACCTGTTTCATAGGATCAGATGACAGATCTTTGCTGTGAATGGATGATGATATATCTGGAGTAATGGCATTCACTTCATCTGTCAATAGAAAAACAGATTAGGCAGGTTACAGTTAATACAATAGTTAGGGTTACTGTTAGGCTAAAGTAAGGGTTATTGTTAGGGTTACTGTTAGGCTAAAGTCAGACTAAAGTTAGGGTTACTGTTTGGGTTAAATGGTTAAAATGGTCCGTCAGTATTATAGTGCAGAGGAGGCTTATGCACTTTTATGTTCTGACAGTGAAGAAAGTGCAGTGTCAGATGGCGATGTGGATTTCGAGGGCTTTAGTAGCAGCGACAGTGATAGCTCAGAAATGAGCAGTGATTCTGGTCCATCCTCACACACAAGGACCAGTACAACAAGAAGGACAAATAGCGCTTCTGGAGAAATGTCTCCAACTCAGGGAACAATGCCCAGTACTAGCGCTGTCCCTAGTGCTCTTGAATTGGCGCACACCAATGACAAATTGCACCACAGCTTTTGGGGTCCAATTTCTCCTGTTACCCTTTGGAAAAAAAAATGGAGGGCGAAAAGATCATTTTTTGTGGAAAAAACATGACTTTTTATTTTCACGGCTCTACGTAATTAACTTCTAAGAAGCACTTGGAAGCTCAAAATGCCCATCACACATTTCCTTGGGGGGGGGGTCTAGTTTCCAAAATGGGGTCACTTGTGGGTTTCCACTGTTTAGGCACATCAGGGGCTCTCCAAACACGACATGGCAACCACTAATTATCCCAGCATATTTTACATTCAAAAAGTTAAATGGCGCGCCTTCCCTTCTCAGCCCTGCAGTGTGCCCAAACAGTAGATTTCCCCCACATATGGGGTATCATCGGCATGCTCAGGAGATATTGCAAAACAAAATGTATAATCCATTTTCTCCTGTTACCCTTGCGAAAATAAAAAAAACTAGGTCTAAAGGAAAATTTCTTGTTATAGAAATGTTTATTTTTTCCTTCCACATTCCATTCATTCCTGTGAAGCACCTGAAGGGTTAATAACCTTCTTGAATGTGGTTTTGAGCACCTTGAGGGGTGCAGTTTTTTTTTTGAATGGTGACACTTTTGGGTATTTTCTGTCATATTGACCAGGGCTGTGGAGTCGGAGTCGTGGAGTCGGAGTTAGTTTTGGTTGGAGTCGGAGTCGGTAGAAATGTACCGACTCCAGCTTTAAAAAAAATGTATTAATATTTCATAATTGAACTTTCATATGAATTTTATAAATGTTACTCAAATATATATGTTCTATCAAACTATGAACAACAGTGATAAGCAGTTCTGCTGGAAATAGAGACATTTCTTACTTCTTGTGTGTCACTGTTCTCCACTGCCCTTATCTAATCTTATACTTGGTTAACCTCATGCTGCCCCAACCCCCCTACTTACAATGTATGAAACTGAAAGTGAAAATGTGTTGCAAATTCTTAGTAGTAAAGCTCCTCCTCTAGACTAGATCATACTAGGTGTGCGTCTTCCAAGCATCTCACAGCTGCCTGCTACTCAGAAGAGGAAGACTGTAAGAAGTATTATCCTTTCAACAAACTTTGCATCAGTTAACTGTGAGTACATGAGGAATAATAACAGTATTACTGACCACTATATCAGTTGTACGACCTGGCAATAATTTTGTACAATTGTTTTTAGGAAAAACAATTGTCATTTGGATTGTGAATGCAACATTAAAAACCTGAGAATGTCAAAGAAGCATCACATTAAATCAGCTGTATTTGAACATTTCACCATCACTCAAGATAGAAAACATTATGTCTGTCTGTGTATGACAAATGATCCAGACGAAAACAAATGCTGTGAAGCCAAGATGAGTGCATATTCAGGCAAAGATAAAAATGCTCCTACCAGAGCTTCTAATCTAAAGAGACATTTACAGCGCTTTCATCCAGAAGTACTGAAAGCAGTGGATGAGAAAGACTGCAGCCAAACCAATGAACCAGTGCCCAGCTCTTCCAGCCAAACAAAGGAGCAGAGAACTTTGCAGCCATCAGTTGCAAGATATTTTGTCAGTGACAAAGTTACTGTGACAATGACAGTAGATACATTTAAAAAACAGATCATAGAGCTTGTTGTAAAGGATAGTGTGCCTATTTCATTATTTTCACGACCAGCTTTTATGTGTCTGAATGGGGAAATGGCCCGCAAGCTTGGTGTTTCTCTGGAGAGAGAGAGTATTAGAAAATTAGTAATCGAAGAAGCTTTTAAACAAAAGGAAGAACTTAAAAAAACTCTCAAGGGACGCTTTCTGTTTCTTAAAATGGATGCCTGCACACGTCACAGAGTGAACTATTTTGCCATCAATGTCCGATTTGTTTGTGACAAAAATGAAATAGTTACCAAGACATTGGCCTTAAAAGACACCAAAGCTCATCACACCAGTGAGTTTCTCCAGGTCTTGGTGGAAAAGGTTCTGCAAGACTATGAACTTAAAAAAGAGCAAGTTCTTTCTGTCGTAACTGACAATGCTTCAAATATGATAAGTACTATTAAGCTAATGAATGAGAGTAATGATGGTGACCAGCAGCTAGAAGAACATTCTGGGTCCACAGACACAGAAATGTTTGAAATAGAGGAACACAGTATTGTAACTGAGGAGCAAACTGAAGTTGCTTCAGATGAACAGCAACATGATAGTTTAGATGATCTTGTTGAAACTGTGTCAATATGTTCTTTCATTCATCACATGCGGTGTTGTGCATACGCTACAGCTGGCTATAAGAGACAGTCTGCAAGAAGGACATGCTGCTGCACTGATTGGCAAGGTGAGAAAATTGGCTACTGTTGCCAGAACCCCTAAAGTTGACTCAATTTTGAAGAGACGTGCTGGAAAAGGGGCAATTATTGATCAAGCCACACGATGAGGCAGTACTTACTTAATGATTCAGCGCTTGGTTGAACTGAAAACCTTTCTTGTAGACATGGCTAACCCTTAACTGACGCTAAATGAAAGTCAGTGGAATCATGTGACTGAGCTGGAAAAATTGCTAGAGCACCCATTTACAGTGACTAAAAAATTACAAGCAGAGGACTTAACTCCAGGTATTTTCTTAAAGGAGTGGAAGAACCTGATGTTTCGCCTGTCCCAAAGAGGAGGGTTAATTGCAAGTGGCATTGCTACATCAATGAAACGGAGAGAGGAGCTACTATTACAAAATAACATATTCTTTTGGCAGCTGTTTATGTAGACCCAATGCATCGGATTCTTCTAGATGATCAACAGCTAAGTAAAGGAAAAGAAGCTCTGTTTGAAATAGCAGTAAGGATGAAAGGGTTGCAGAACAGTCAGGAGGAACAAGAAGAATTTGGTCGTCCTGCCACATCTTCACCCTCATCATCAACTGATGAAGAATTTAATTTTGAAAAATATTTGGATCACAAGGACCGTGCAAAGCGTTCCCGCATAGAAGAAGAGTCATCCCCATCAAGGAACACAGCCAGTACATTTCAGCAGAATTTTTCATGTGCACTAAAAGAAATTGAGAAATTTGACCGTTCATCAAAAATAACAGTGCAACAAACGATTCCTCTGTATCCTGACATTGTCAGAGATGTTGCCCGAGTGGTTACTGCTTTGCCACCAACACAAGTTAGTGTACAGAGGTTGTTCTCTGCTCTCAAAATAATTAGATCAGATTTGAGGGCATCCATGAAGGAGGATCTGACAGAGGCAATACTTTTTCTGAGGACAAATTTATAGATTTCTTCGTATTAACTGCATAAAAGTGTTTATTGCATATTTACTTACAGTTTAGAAAAGTTTATAAAAGTTATTTGCTATATTCTAATTGTATTCTAATAAATGTAGTTTTTGCTCTAAGTGGTCTGATTACTTATATGATGGTGAGAAACTGAATAAGCACGATGTTTAATATTTTACAACAGTAAATTTGTTGTTATGAATTGGCCATTTATGAAGGAGTCGGAGTCGGAGCCTGAGTCGGAGCCTGATAAAATCCAGGAGTCGGAGTCGCAACTGTGGCTTACCGACTCCACAGCCCTGATATTGACCCCCAAACTCACTTCAAATGTGAGGTGGTTCCTAAAAAAATGGTTTTATAAATTTTGCTGTAAAAATGAGAAATCGCTGGTCAACTTTTAACCCTTATAATCTCCTAACAAAAGAAAATTGTTTCCAAAATTGTGCTGATGGTAGACATGTGGGAAATGTTAATTTATTAACTATTTTGTGCGATATGACTCTCTGATTTAAGAGCATTAAAAAATGTGAACATTGCAAAATTTTCAAAATTTTTGTCAAGTTTCCTTTTTTAACAAGTAAACGCAAGTCATATCAAATAAATGTTACCACTATCATAAAGTACAATATGTCACAAGAAAACAATCTCACAATCACCAGGATTCCTTGAAGCATTTTAGAGTTATGACCTCATAGAGTGACACAGGTCAGAGCTGAAATAATTGGTCACAAAGGCAAAAACAGGTTCTGGCGTGAAAGGATTAATATTTTGTTGCACAACCTTTTGAGGCAATCACTGCGATCAAACGATTCCTGTAACTGTCAATGAGACTTATGTGGTGCTCTGATTACATGTTCATCTGTATTGGCTTATGACAGGTCGCTGATCCCTCACTGACCTGCCCCCATTATTACATAATGCATATAATAGCATTGATATTATTGGTGATAATGCCTATTATATTGTGGCTATTGTGAGGCATAGAAAAAAATTACATCCAGCAAATTGTCACCGGCGATGGCGGCGCCTGCGTAGTAGCATCTATTAGAGACTACACTCATCACTGTCCCCAATCTCCTCTTTTTCCTGTACGGATTTGGCTGTTCATCACTACAATGACACTCTTAGAAGCACCCTTGACCAAGTAGCTCCCCTCACCCTCAGAACCTCCAAGCACAGAGTGAAACAGCCCTGGCTCACATCGCAAACTCAACTTCTCCAGCGATGCTCTAGGAGTGCTGAACGCCTATGGAGAAAAACCTGCACACCAGAAGACTTCATCCACTTCAAATTTATGTTAAGAACCTATAACGCTGCCCTTCACCTCGCCAAACAGAGCTACTTCACCACCCTGATCTCCTCACTAGCCAACAACCCCAAGAAACTTTTTGACACCTTTCACTCCCTCCTCAGGCCGAAAGCACAAGCCCCTATCACAGACATTTGTGCTGATGACCTGGCCTCCCACTTTACAGAAAAAATAGATAATATCCGTCAGGAAATCTGCACCCAACCACCAAGTGCTGTGATTCCCATGGCTCACTTTCCACATTTGATCCCATCACAGAAGAAGTCTCCAGACTCCTGTCTTCTTCTCGTCCGACTACATGCACGACCGACCCCATTCCCTCTCTCTCCAGTCATCACAACTCACCTAACTACAATCTTTAACCTCTCCTCGGGCATCTTCCCATTCTCCTTCAAACAAGCCATCGTTACTCCATTACTAAAGAAACCCGCTCTCGACTGGGGCGTGGCCTGGCGCGGATGTGAGAGGACGTGAGGCTGAGGAGCTCCACTGTCATTCTGAAGAATAATCCTTAATAGGCCGACATAACAGAGACCCGTGCACACTTACTGCTGTGGTGGGTGCCCGAGGGCCGAGTGGAGACACCGGGAGTGAAGAAGAGTGCGGAGATGGGGAGGAGGAGGCAGAAAGACGTCGGGGAGGACGGCAGTGTGGCTGCACAAGATGGCGCCGGGAGAGTGGAGGAGGCACAGAGACTGACTGAGAACTATGGCAGAAGGTCACAAATTATCCAGAAGCTGCAGCGCTTTGCAAGGGAAGATGAGGGGGGCACCGGAGAAGGTACTGTGCTGGAGGGAGAGAGAATGAGCAACGAAGCTGCAGGAGAGGCTGAAAGCAGGGAGGAGGGGGGAGGGGGAGTCACTGTCTCTGAGTGTGCATCTGAAGAGGAGGATAGTGAAGCTGATGAGGAGGGCCCTGAAGGGGAACCAACTTTAAAAGATGTCTTTCTGGTGGTATTGTTCTGTAAAAAAACACTGACTAAGTTGAGCAGCCGGGTTGATAATATTAAGGAAGAAATTATTGGAATTAAAGAGGCACTAAACAAGGCGGATGCTAGGATGGGTGCTGTGGAAGAGAGAGTGAGCACCACTGAGGACACTGTAAATAAAATGCAGAAAACTCAGAACCAGCACACGCAAAAGATTTCAGAAGTGCACTTAAAACCAGATGATCTAGAAAATAGATCTAGGAGAAACAATCTTAGATTTGTGGGATTCCCGGAAAAAGTAGAGGGTAACGACCCCACTGACTTTACTGAGCAATGGATCCTATCTAAAATTGGCAGAGACACACTCTCCAGTGTGTTTGCGGTAGAGAGAGCACACCGCGTTCCCCTGCGACCCCTCCCTCCGGGTAGTGCCCCCCGTACAATGTTGGCCAGGATACTTAACTGCAGAGATAGAGAGACTATCCTCCGGGAGGCTAGGAAGAAGGAGGACCTCATATTTAATGGACGCCGTATTGAAATATATCCGGACTATTCAGCAGAGGTTCAGAAAATGCGGATGAAATTTGGCGAGGTCAAGAAAGGACTGAGAGTGCTGGGAGTGAAGTACTCTATGTTATATCCCGCCAAACTGAGAGTAGCAGCTTTGGGGTCTGTTCAGTTTTTTCCAACCCCAGAGGAGGCCGTCAAGTGGATGGAAATCAACCACTCCAAACTAAGGGCTGAGAAAGAAGGAAAAGGCTGAAGAAGAAGAATTTTTCGGACATTTTTTCTCTATTTTTGAATCTGTGCCCCGCGACGCCTGGGTACTCAGATCTATTTTTGGGTCGTAGATCCTGGGTTTTTTTTTTTCTTTTATGTTTATTGAATTATCCATGTTAGAAAAAGTTATGTGGCCTATTGGGCATGTTTGTATGTGACGGTGGGAGCGATGTACGCCCAAGTGAAGGAGGTTCAGTGGCTATTCGAGGGCTCACAGTAGCTAGGTGCCAGTTGCACCCTCTCTCGTTGGAGAGAGAGAATCTGTTATACGGGGAAGGAGGGGAGAGGGGGGGCGGGGGGGATATGTTGTGGGAGAGTTTTCATACTGCAATGTGATAAAGGGACTACAAGAGACCGACTAGAACTGATGTTCATAGGACATAATGAGTGGTGATACAAGAATTCTAAGTTGGAATGTGAGGGGGGTTTCAGATCCAAGTAAAAGAGCGGCAGTCATGGCAGAAATTAGAAAGTACAATCCAGCTATTACGTGTTTACTAGAAACTCACTTGATTAAAGGAAAAGAAAAATGGCTGGAGAAAAAATGGATTACCCGGGCCTATCACTCTATGTATTCGGCCTACGCGAGGGGAGTCTCTGTACTGATACATTCTCATGCTCACTACGAGGAAATTGAATCTTACGTAGATAGGGATGGGCAGTTTGTTTCCCTGAGATGCCGAATTTCTGGTGTATGTGTGATTATAGTGGCACTTTATATTCCACCCCCATATTCGAAAAAGAAACTACAAGAGATTTTTGAGTGGACAGGTAGGGGAGGGGAATGTCCGGTGTTAATATTAGGGGACGTTAACAATGTCATGAACGAGTATTGGGATCGTGTGGGAATCGGGGGAATTAACCCCAGGAAGGATAGGATGACTCCATTCGGGACATATGTTAGTGAGATGGGTATGATAGACTTATGGAGAGTGCGGAATGAGGGGAACAAATGCTTTTCGTGTTATTCGTCCTCGTATCATGCCTTATCGCGCATAGACTTAGCATTAGGTAACAGGGGCATGGACGGAATAGTTGGGACGGTGGAATATTTACAGAGAGTTATCTCCGACCATAAGGCAATTGAAGTTAGTTTGAGACTGGGAGTGGGAAAAAGGAGGAGAGTAGGGGGGACAACACATCCGGAATGGCTCAAATGTCTTAATATGGAAATTATTAAAAAAGATCTTATTGAATTCTTCCAATTACATGAAGGTTCTGCTGACTCACTTATAGTGTGGGATACCATAAAAGCATATTTAAGGGGACTATTCATACGAGATATTTCGAGACGTAAGACACAAACGAGACAGGTAAACCAAGAGACTACAGACAGATTGAGCAGGGCAGAGGAGGAAATGATATGTAGGCCCAGTATCGCCACTAAAAAGGCATTAAAAGAAGCACAAGAAGAAGTAAATAAGTTATATTTACAAGGGATAGACAAGAAAAGGGCATTCCAGAGAGCACTGTTCTATGACGAAGGGGAAAAGGTGGGACACTTACTGTCAGTGATATCTGCGGCGCAGAAAGGGTCCACACAGATATATAAAATTGTCAAGGAGGATGGGGTAACTCATAACGCCACCTCTGGGATATTGGAATGTTTCCGGGAATACTATGTAAAATTATATACCTCAGAATTGGGGGTTAGAGAACAAGAAATGGATAGATACTTACAAGAGATAGAGATACCTAAGTTAGATGATACTGATAAACAGAATCTGGAAGAATTATTTACTGTAGAGGAAGTGGAGAAGGCTATTCTGTCATTGGCAAATAATAGGTCACCTGGCTCTGACGGTATCCCGGGAGAAGCATATAAGGAACTAATAGAGGTCGTAGCACCTAAACTTAAGGAGGTATTTGAAGATGCAGCGGAGAGAGGGGCTTTGCCGAGGTCTATGAGGGAGGCCGTAATTGTGGTTATTCCTAAGGAGGGGAAAGATGCCTCATCCGTTGAATCCTATAGACCCATCTCGTTATTGACGTCAGACGTTAAAATATTAGCTAAAATGTTGGCGATAAGAATGTCTGGGGTTGTTCAAAAATTGATACATCCAGACCAATCGGGTTTTTTACAAAATAGATCTACCGCCATTAACCTACGTAGACTCTTTCTTAATGTACAACTCCCGGCAGATAATGTAGGGGAAAGGGTGGTGGCCTCGCTGGATGCACGAAAGGCATTTGATAGGGTAGAGTGGAATTATCTATGGGCAGTATTGAAGTTAATGGGATTCGGACATAGATTTATTTCCTGGATTAAATTATTATACGCGGATCCAAAGGGGTACATTAGGATTAACGGGGAGACCTCGAAGTCGTTTGGGTTGTTCAGAGGAACTCGTCAGGGATGCCCCTTATCGCCGTTGCTATTTGCTACTCTGCAAGGAGTTTGTATGTTCTCCCCGTGTTTGCGTGGGTTTCCTCCCACATTCCAAAGATAGAGAATTTACATTGTGAGCCCCATTGGGGACAGTGATGATAATGTGTGCAAACTGTAAAGCGCTGCGGAATATGTTAGCGCTATATAAAAATAAAGATTATTATTACTGCAATGCTCTATTAATTGGCCTCTCAGTTACTCGACTATCCCCTCTCCAGTCCATCCTCAATGCAGCAGCCAGGGTCATCCATCTGGCTAATCGGTACTCGCCCGCTCTTCGCCAATCCTTACATTGGCTGCCCATTCATTATAGGATCCAATTCAAAGTACTTGTTCTCACCCACAAAGCTCTCCACAGTGCGGCACTCCCCTACATATCCTCCCTAATTTCTGTCTATCGGCCTGACTGTTGCGCTCTGCAAACGACTTTCGACTAGCATCTGCACTAATCAGTACCTCCCACTCCTGACTCCAGCACTTCTCCCGCGCTGCGCCAATCTTTTGGAATGCTCTACCCCAAGAAATGACTATCCACAATTTGCATAGTCTCAGGCGTTCCTTTAAAACACATTTGTTCAGAGCGGCCTATCACGTTCACTACTCAAAGTCATTGTATGTGTAAGTGTGCGTGTGTATCCCATTCACTATCTCCATCCATTCCTCACTCCCACAAGATGGTTGGACCATCATTGTAAATACACCATTGTAAATACACACCAGTACTTTGTATCTCCCCCACCTCATTGTAGATTGTAAGCTCTCACCAGCAGGGGTGCCTTATTTTGCTTTAATTATTGTATTGTTAACATTGTTACTTATGACTTGTGTTTTGAAACTGTTAAACTGTAAAGCGCTGAGGAATATGTTGGCGCTATATAAAGATTATTATATAAAAATGGGGGGCAGGTCAGTGAGGGATCAGTGACCTGTCATAAGCCAATACAGATGAATATGTAATCAGAGCACCACATGAAGCCCCGCCCACAGCCCCACCACAGAGCACGAGAATTTCATTAACTGAAAGCTACAAATACAGATTACACAACAGTAAACCAGAGTTGCCCTCATTTATGGTGGACCATTGGAGCTACTATGGATCCTGAGCAGAAGATTAGAGAAAATAATATTGCTCCCCATTTCAGGAGAGATTGTGCAGTAATCTGAATTCCTTAGGATCAAAAACAATGTAATGTATGACGTGGAGTGAATCCATGACACCAGGGCTGGAGCCAACACATCTCCTGCAGGCGGGAATAAATGTATATTACAGCCATCAGCCACACACAGCTTAGAGATCTATCATGGCACAGGTGGAATGTTTGTCCTGTAGATTATCACAATCCTCCCTGAAGTTAGTTGGTTTTAATACAAACTGAAATGTCAGGATAAAGGGAAACTCTGCTGTTATTGGACAGAAATTCACACTTGGCCTCACTGCACATTTACTGGTGTCGCTCATAAAAGGGAAGTTTGGCCAGAAAGACTGGACCTGGTCTTGTAGGGACCATGAGACATTCAGCAGCACAGAAGGGAGAGAAGATTCATCCGATAAGATCTCAGTGATCTAGGAAGCCAGCGGCATCATTACCCTCCGCTTTATCTTACAGGCCCAGCATAAGATTTTTCTTCAAGTGATTTTCTATCTTGTCAGCACATTCTACGTACGCTGTCATTTGGCTTTATAGTTACAGATCTGGGCAGGTAACGGTCACCGTCTCCTAATGTGAAGGAGAGAATGGCTAATGAAATCAATTATTAACCCTTATACAAGTCAGTTCACATATGGTGTACCAAGATGGCGTCTGTGTCTTCAGACAACACCCTGGAAGGAATCCTTAGAATGCAGAAGCTGAGATACTGGATACCATATATGGAAGTGAAGCTGAAATGGACCTATCATAGACTGACACTGGCTCCTCAGAAGATTGTGCGACACCCATTTCCTGTCTCTCTGTCATAAGAATAAACTTCAGTTGTGTAGAAGCCTTTGCTGAGAAAGGAGTAGACATCTAAATCTGTGTTCGGTGTGACTCTTGAAGCGCACACTCAGCCTATATTGGGTCAGGTACAAGCAATCATATAGATCTCGCTTTAAGGGATCACCTTCACACTAATCCCAGGGGGTAGGATGATCCTCCAGGTTGTAAGTTCTATTGAAAAGGGCTTTCAATGCCCAAAGTCATTTGAACAGTTTTGGGTGAATGTTGTGGTCTAGAGGCAAAATGGTGATCATGGTAATACGGCCGGACTACACCACCGATAAAGCAGCCACAGCCGGTGACTGAGAGGAATCTGTGACGTCTCTGCATTCAGTGGTTACTACTCACCTGGGTAGTCATATGTGGGAATCTCCTCTTTACACCACTCATCTTCTCTCACATATGTCTCTGTAGTATTAATATGGGTCAGATCTTCACACTGAAACAAATATTGTAAAAGTCACAGACAGATGGAGAAGTCCCATCTATGATCAGCTCTAATCCTGCCATCTCCACCGTTCTCATTACACAAGTATAAAACATATAATACTGGAGGATAAAACAAGACTGAGCACAAGACCTTCACAGCCGTCTACACATCATAGGGGAGATCTCCTGACACCTTCTCTCCATCTACCTGATGATCCTGAGGAGCACTGGGATCTTCTTGGTTACAGTCCTGTGGAAGAAGAGGACGGGGACATCTCTCTGGTGTTGTTCTCTTACTGGATAGATCTGGAGGAAACACATACAGGGACTGAATTCATTCTCTACATACAGATAATTATAGGCCGTGTGTATTTAGTCCTGTCTATTACCTGGAGATGTGAGGGGCTGGGGAACCTCCATTATGACGTTCTTGTACAGATAGCTGTGTCCTTCTAAATACTCCCACTCCTCCATGGAGAAATAGACAGCGACATCCTGACACCTTATAGGAACCTGACACATACAATGATACCGTCATCCCCCCGATCCCTTCATAGTGTTACTGTATAATGTCCCAGCATTCCCAGCAGTGTCACCTCTCCAGTCAGCAGCTCAATCATCTTGTAGAGGAGTTCTAGGATCTTCTGGTCATTGATGGCCTCATGGATCAGGGGGTGAGGTGGAGGCCCCGTGATTGGGCTCAGGGGTCTTCCCCATCCCTCAGACACAGGGTCCTGACAGCGATCACTAGAGGTCTTCTTCACCACTGTGTAATCCTGGTAATGGAGGGACACATTAATAAATCTCACTACAGACATTTCCAGAGTCCTCACCTCTCCAGTTCTGTCCATCTGTTATTCCCATAGATGAGAATAATGTAATGTGACGTCATCAGAATCTCTCACCTCTCCAGTGAGACGGAAGAGGATCTCTAGGGTGAGGTGTAACATCCTCTCCGCCATCTTGTCTCTGTCCATATCCATCCTTGATGGGTAAATCAGGAAAATTCTCTTCTGTAGAAGATCTTCCCTGAGAGGATCCGATATTGTAGAGACCTGAATGAGAAGAAGATGATCCGATGTAACATCATAAGAATCCTGTGTAATAATACAATTACTGGAGATAATAAGGGAAACATATGAGGAGATTTATTATCTTACAGGGTTTAGTTTTCTTCCCTGACATCTACTAATAAAACCTATATATTTAGGCCACAGACAACAAGCAGTTTCCTCCTCGGAGTCGGCAGCTGAACACGTTCCTCATAGACTCATCTTCCATAACGCTAATTCTTGTCTCATTACCGACACTGGAATCGGCATTAGCAATACTGCAGGAGATATTCATTACACGCGACATGAGAAATAACTCCTTCATGATGAGGACGACATCTTCATCTTCTACTGCGGCTCTAGAGACAGATGTGGCCAGAGTCGGTCACTGCCTCCATCCCCACCGGCCGTCTATATGAAGGTTTCCCGTCTTCCCCGCACTGGAATCTTCTATCACGTTAGATCTCAGCTCTGAGTCATACACAGAAGTTTGAAGCTTTTAGAAAAGATTTTTTTGTTTCCACAAACACAACGGACAGAAATGATCTGATCCCAAAGTCTCCATGTACAGTGATTTATGGGGTTTATTTCTGGCCTTAGACTTTCCTATATAACAAGAAAAACTCAAGAAAAAGCCGACATTAAAACGTTTCTAATGAAAAATTGGCTCCAATAATTCTTGTAAAAAGAAAAACAAAGCAGAAGACACGTTTTACTATTTTTTAACAAGTGAAACATTTTTTTTTTTTTACAAATTAACTCTTTTTGGAACCATAAGGCTGAGTTCACACGTGGCGTTTTTCCGCGTTTCCGCGGCGGTTTTAACCGCGCGATTTTGCCGCAAAAACGCGAAAAATAAGCATCCCATGCATTCCTATGGGATTCCGCAATGCTGTGCTAATGCTGCGGTTTTTACCGCGGCGGAATCGCTTTGCGGTAAAAACCGCAGCATGCTCATTAATTTGCGGAATCGCGGCGATCCCGCACCCATAGGAATGCATTGTTCCGCTTATTTCCCGCATGTGGCTGTGCACACCATGCGGAAAGTAAGCAGAACAATTACGGATGGTACCCATGGTCCGGAGGAGAGGAGACTGTCCTCCGGGCTTTGGGTACCATATCCCTGTAAAAAATAGAATTTAAAATAAAAAATATTGTTATTCTCACCCTCCGACGTCCCGCGCAGCCTTCCCGCTTCTCTTCACGCTCTCGTTCCCAGTAGTCCTTTGCGAAAATGCTCGCGATGACGTCCGTTCTCGCGGGATCGCGAAGTCTCGCGGTCATTCGTGCGACGTCATCGCGAATTACCGCAAGACGTCGCGATCCCGCGAGACATCGCGGGCATTTTCGCAAAGGATTACTGGGAACGGATGCGCGGGACGTCGGAGGGTGAGAATAACACCGTTTTTTATTTTTTTTTTACATTCTATATTTTACTACTGATGCCGCATAGGCAGCCTCAGTAGTAAAAAGTTGGTCACACTCATCAAACACTATGTTTGATGAGTGTGACCAACCTGTCAATCAGTTCTCCAAGCGATGCTACAGATCGCTTGGAAAACGCTAGCTTTTTTCAAGCTAATTACGCTTGCAAACTGCTAGATTTTCCGCGGGAAAATCGCGGGAATTTAAAATGTGATTTTCCCGCGGACTGGAATTCCGGAATTCTCGCGGTAATTTCCGCGAGAGTTCCGGTACGTGTGCACTTAGCCTAACAGATGTACACCGCAGGGACGGCACAGGAGCGGCTGCAAAAAAAAACCAAGGCAGTTTAAAGGGAAGATGCCATCAAAGCCGGATGTGGCGTTGGCGTGCGTTCCACATGCCGCATTGGCGTGCGTTCCACATGCCGCATGTGGCATTAGCGTGCGTTCCACATGCCGGAAATAAAAGGCTGTGGACCGCGCGTCATCAAGCCAAATCGGTTGCATATTCTACTTCTATGTGGTTCAAGAAACCACAAGTTATTTTGGCTTGCGTTCCACTTACTGGAAACACTAGGTTGTGGAGTGCACGCCTCTGCCTCATGGGACACAATTAGTAGTCTGCCTTCATTTGAGTGTCGCAGATTTTTTCCTTGCGGCTCACGCACCTTTATGGCATCCTGGCGTGCGTTTCAACCACCGGAAGTACTATGGTATGTATTTCATACCCCCCCTTTAGCTCAGCACTATGGCACCTCACCTCCTATCACAAGGATAAAGGGGGTTTTACACTAAGCGATATCGCTAGCAATATCGCTAAAACGTCACTGATTTTGTGACGTTATAGCGATATTGCTAGTGATATCGCTATGTGTGATACTTACCAACGACCGGCTCCCCCGCTGTCCATCGCTGATCGCGCGAGAATGTCCGGCTCCATTTCTCGTCGCCTGCTTCCTGCTGAGACTTCCTGCTGTGACGTCCAGCGACGCGTGGAGGCGGGCGGGAGGACGCAGGATCGCTGTGTGAATGGTAAGTATCGTGCGCTGCGTCGCTGCTGCATCGCTGTGAGATCTTTCTGTATGAAAGCTCACTAGCGATCATTTAGCGATGCACCAGCGATCCTGACCGGGTCGGATCGCTGGTTGGATCGCTGGTGCATCGCTAAATGTAAAAGGGCCTTAAGTCCCCTGATGACTCAGCTTGGAAGAAACGCTTTGGGCCCTTCCATGGGGGGTGCAGGGCTTGTTTAGCACAGGGGGAGCTGTGGACGGTCAGGGGGGAGTCTTGGGGATAGATTACTGTTAGCCATTTAGGGTCTTGTAGGGCATTTTCTTCCCCTTGTCCTATATGGAGCATCCTGGACCCAGGATCTCCTTTTCCTCCCGCACCCCCTTCATGAATTGCTGAGCTTGTGCCTTTCCTCACTTATTGCTCTGGCATATTTCGGGTGGTAACTCTATTAATGTCATCCAGATTCCAGTCATTACTGTTATATGCAGCCAGAATCTGTCAGTCGTTGTTTGCGGGGTTCTGTGGGATTCTCCCAGATCCACAACGTGAGATTCTGGGACTTGCTGATTGCAGTTCAGCCATTGCAAGTGGGAATCATTCCTCCTGATCGGGCTGTGCTCCTCACGCCCCTTTATTTGTGACTTCACCCAAACATTTATATTCACTCACTCTGGGGGACACAAAGTTGTTTTTATCCTACTATCTTACTAAAGGTTATGTTTTATCTCCTGTCCACCACACTCCAGCTGTGATGGAAATATATACATTTCATACAGATCTCACTTGCATATATCCTTATATACTGATAGACACATTTTCATAGCTATCTTGAACCTTATAATCAATTGCTGAAAATGACCTACTAACCCCATGAGCCAGTCTGGAGAACCAGCATAGTCTCGTGGTAGCATTGTCTTGTGATATATCAGCCAGCCATGGGAAAGGAGGAAGTTGGACCAGATGCACTAGCTGATATCGGAGGTTTGCTGACATTGCAAGACAATGCATAAGAGTAAACCATATGATGCTAAATCACCCTCATGTCGGACACTGCCATATAAGTTCATTTACTCAAATAGCCAATAGCATTAAAACACAAGCCTTATGTTAATTGACTAACCACTCCTTTCTGTATGTAATGAAAAAACCATATATGTGCAATAAACCAGCAGACTGGAGATACTGCTAACAAGGTGTTTAGGGTGTCTTTTCTGTTGAGCGCTCAATGAGACTGTTCTAATTAGGACAGGCCGCAGCACACAGAGATATATCTATCCAAATTTCCATATCATCTGGCGCAGAGACGCGGGGCTGTGGACAAAACGCACGGGGACCCTGTTGACCAGAGAGACGGAGGTGCCGACTAAGGCCTTGACTCATGGGGACGGAGATTTGCGCAACTCCATAAGGTAAGAAAATCTGGTTATCTTACATGAATGTCCCCTGTGCCCAGTCCGGGTCTGTACCTCTAGCGGGTCAGGTGTGGTCACCACCGCATTCCCAGGTAGTGTAAAAGTCCACACCCTTATCCAAACCCTGGGATAAGCCAAGGTGTCTGCTTTGTGTCCTGTTTGTGTCTAGATCCGGGAGAAAGCTGGTGGAACGGTGATTGATTGTGCATGTGGTTGCTGGGAAACCGATATCTGAGAGATTCAACTTCCCCTGCTAAGTCCTCACAAATAAACCTGTACACAGGGAGGACAGGAGAGGCCTATCCAGGTATGAGTTGTGGGGGCTTAGAGAGATATCACTAGTCGAGTCTCCTATCAAGCTATCACATATACACCCATGCATCGGAAGGGACAGGAGCACCCAGATCGCCAGGCACGTGGTGGTGTTTAGTTTGGGGGAGATATCGCAAGCCAAATCACTTGACAGGTTGCCACCGATTCACCTGTACATCGGAAGGACAGGAGAGGCCGGCCAGGTACAGATGGTGGCAATTTTGTGGGAGTTATCACTGATTCCTGTTACCGGCGGGACGAGTGTGTTAACATTCCCGGGTGACCGAGCGCAGTACACCCAGTGTGATTGGCAGTTGTCGGTTACCAGAGCTGCTTGTGCTACGTGTCACTAAAGAGGGCCTCGATTTCTCCCCGGACGTCTACATGTGCATCAACCTATAAATTCACTGCTGTTCTCCATGAAGATCTGAAGCAGAAAGTTTTTTTCCTTTCCTTTTACACTTCCTCTTTTGCCCGTGGGGTGCGTCTCTGATATTTTTCATATTGTCACATTTGTTCTGTACTCTGCTTTTCCCTTGTTTTATCTTGCATTTGGTGGAAGTTTTTTTTACTGTAGTGTGAGAATTTTTGGGAATGCTGGGTTGTTGAATATATACCATTGTCTCAGTTTGCTCTTTTGTTTCCATTGTTCTCAGAAGATTTTACTGAGAGACGCAGGCAGAGGAAAGGGGAAGTGTGTGTATCCTCCATTTGTGCACGGACATTTTATTGTTGGAAGTTTTACTGAATTTTGGATTTTTTATTTCTTTTTGGAGTGTTCTTTCCAAGTTTTACCAACTTCCTGATTATTCTTTTTGTTTTCTTTTTTCTCCATTTTCTGAGTTTTTATTAGTTTTCCATTTCCTTTTGAAGTTTTTATAAATATTTTGGGTTTTTTTTTTTTGCTTTTTTCCTTTCCTTTTTAAGCAAGTTTAAAAAGGGTTATGAAGTTTTAATCACCTTTTTTTAAGTTTTTGGAATAGACATAGTAAGTGTTATTCAGAAAGTTAAGTATGTAGATTTACAGGGGCAGCTTTTAAGCTGCAGCATGGCATAATGTATTGAGAAGAAAAAAGGGAAGTTAGTTAGTTGAGCTGAATTGAAGTCCGCGTTTTATAAAGTGGCAGCGGATTTACAGCATAGAAGTACTGAGAGTTAGGTGAACAGGAAAGGATTATTTTTACGTGTACAAGAGAGAAAAAAGTGTTTTCAGCGGAATTCTAAGCTGTGCCGTCTGTGAGGCACCCCGCTCCCCCCCCCCCCTGGGAGAAGGCACAAGTCCAAGCATGCCTTCTCTGACTGCAGAAAAGGGGAAGGAGTCCGCTGCTCCTTCCCTCTCCACTCCTCCCTCTCTTACCTCCCCTCCCTCATCTATTTTTCCTCCTCCCTCATCTTTTCCCTGTCTTTCATCCTCCTTCATCCCCCTCGTCTTCTCTCTCCCCTCCTCTTCTATCACCTTCCTCCTCTCCTCCCTCTTTCTTTTTTCATCTCCCCACCTTTCCACTCTCTCCTCTACCCCTCCCTGCTCCTCACCCTCTCTCCCACCTCTCAGTTCATTGTCACCAGCTGGGCCAGTGTCAAATCCAGAAAATGAGGTGTCCTTATCGCCACAGGGCACCCTCTCTAAAGAGCCAGCTGATACCAGGATAAGATAGTGAAACACTCCCTACACATAACACCACAGGTGCCCCCCCAATACAACAGCTAGCAGAAGGGAGGTGCAAGTCATCAGCGTCTGCAGCTGCTGGGTCTTACAATGAGGATCCTAAGTGCCAGGCAGACCTGCAACCTCAGAAGGGGGGAGCACCCACACAATGTCACAGTTTCTCCTCTGATGAATATGAAGAGGGGACATCATACATGCTGCCCAGTACTAGGTGAAGAAACCCACAGACACCAAGTAGGCAGGGGCAGATAGAGCCAGAACTCTTACACTATGTGCCCTTCACCCCTAGTCAGGTGTTCAGTATTCTGAAAAATCTGCCAGACCCAGATATGGACCCCATGCCATTTTACTGAAGAATGCAGCAGAGCCAGCAAACATATCTGCAACCTGGATTGATCTCTGGTCCATAATGGAATTAAAAGCAGGTGAAACACTCTGGCCAATCATGAAGGAACACTTCAAGCTTCCATCAGAATTAGATGTGCACTCCTGGAAGTCAGGATCAAAGCTAATTGAGCTGCTCAGAGAGTAGGCCAAAGCCAGACAAGCACTTAGCCTACATAACATGAGCCAGGCCGAGACAGAGTCTGTAGACAAGTTTCATGGCAGAGCGAGGCAAGTATTCCAAGACTTAGGCTTCACTATTCATGATCAGATACACAGACAAATGTTGGCAGAGGCTTTTAGCCTTGGACGAAGAGAACCAATCAAGAAGCTGCTGATAGTGACCAGGCCTGAGTACAGGTCAATAGCCGTAGATGCCCTGCTCGCAGTAGCCAGAAGAATTCAGTCCCACCCAGGAGTGCGGAAGACAGCCCCTCCTATGGTGGCCACCGATGTGGAAGAGCACCCACCCTGCAGGGACGGGAGACCCATCAGGTGTTACAACTGTGGCAACCTTGGTCATTTCCGGAACCAGTGCACAGCACCCCGGCAGCCCAGGACAAAACGCAGGGGAATAGGCCAAGCAAGAAACACAGAAAACAGTGAAGAACCCTGTCTATAGGACAGAGGCAAGCCTGGTCCACAAGACATCACGCCCCTGACATGTAAAACTCCATCAGCGGACCCAATACCTCAAATCTCCGGGGGTTGTCATATCTTTCCTTGTGGACACTGGTGCAGTCTGATGAGGCATGTGGAACTCCCCGACCCCACCTGCCTATCAGAACACTGTCTTGTGTGGGGATTGAAGGTCAAGTCAGACATTCCCAGCTTAGGGCCCCGTCACACATAGCGACTCACCAGCGATCCCGACAACGATATCACCTTGTCAGGATCGCTGGTGTGTCGCTACATGATCGCTGGTGAGCTGTCAGGCAGCTTCACCAGCGATCAGTACCAGCGACACGCGGGTAACAAGCGACGCACGTGGCTTAGTTACCCGCATTGTATCTTAGTTACCAGCGTGCTGATGCAGGCAGCGGGTAACCAAGGTTGTGACTCAGCAGCGATCTCGCTATGTGTGATGGGGGCTTTACAAGCCCCTGAGCGTGTGGACACAGCCAGGACACTCCATCCTGTTTCAGTTTATGGTGGAGACCAGCCCACCCCACCTGATGAGACAAATTGACATGACATTTTCTCCACCTCTGACCCAAGAAAAATCCATCATGCTGGTTGCCCTTCAAGAGCCTCGAACAACCGGTGCAAGCCTACTCAAGGAGGTGCTGGATATAGTACCCAATAGCCTGTGGCCCAAGGGAGACTTCAAGTTGCGTCAGGGTGGGTGTCACTCAAGTCTGGAACCCCGTACCCTCTGCCCCCGTCCGCCACGCGCCAGCTCCGGCCCTGCCCCCGTCCGCCACGCGCCAGCTCCGGCCCTGCCCCCCTCCAGCTCCGGCCCTGCCCCCGTCCGCCCCCCGCCAGCTCAGGTCCTACCCCCGTCCCCAACGCGCCAGCTCCGGCTCTGCCCCCCCACACACCGTCTCCCTTCTGTCCTCTGCGGGGTGTCGGCTGCTCCCTCCTCTGATGACAGCTCTGCTCCTGTCGCTCCACAAGATCGATACCGGAAGTGAGCCGCTTCTACTTCCGGTTGCAGCTGTTTAAAAAAAAAAAAAAAAAAGGTAGAGGGCGGCTAAATCCAAGTCGCCATGGAGCTGTGCTGACGTCATGCCCATGTGACCAGAAGGGGCGGGGCCTCCTCCTCCTCCATAGAGCAGAGCAGCAGACAGGAAGCTGCCGGTGTCATGGCAGGTAAATGGATGTTCATGCACGAGCTGGAGGAGGGGTGATGTTTGCTTGCATGGGGCTGCGTGTGCATGCTGGAGGGGGGTCTGCCTGGGGAGAAGGGGGTGATGTTGCTTGCATGGGGCTGCTTGGGGAGAAAGGGGTGATGTTGCTTGCATGGGGCTGCATGTTCATGCTGGAGGGGGGTCTGCCTGTGGAGAAGGAGGTGATGTTGCTTGCATGGGGCTGCGTGTGCCTGCTGGAGGGGGGTCTGCCTGTGGAGAAGGGGGTGATGTTGCTTGCATGGGGCTTCATGCTGGAGGGGGGGTCTGCCTGAGGAGAAGGGGGTGATGTTGCTTGCATGGGGCTGCATGTGCGTGCTGGAGGGGGGGGGGTCTGCCTGGGGAGAAGGGGGTGATGTTTCTTGCATGGGGCTGCGTGTGCATGCTGGAGGGGGGGCTGCTTGGGGAGAAGGGGGTGATGTTGCTTGCATGGGGCTGCGTGTGCATTTTGGAGGGGGCGTCTGACTGGGGAGAAGGGGGTTATGTTGCTTTCATGGGGCTGCGTGTGCATGCAGGAGCGGGGGGGGGGGTTGCCTGGGGAGAAGGAGGTGATGTTGCTTGCATGGGGCTACATGTGCATGCTGGAGGGGGGTCTGCCTGGGGAGCAGGGGGTGATGGTTACATGGGGCTGGATGCTGGAGGGGGGTCTTACTGTAGAGCAGGGTGTGATGCTTGCATGGGGCTGGACTGGATGCTGGAGGGGGGGTTTGCCTGGGGAGAAGGGGGTGATGTTGCTTGCATGGGGCTGCATGTGCATGCTGGAGGGTGTCTGCCTGGGAGAAAGAGGTGATGTTGCTTGCATGGGGCTGTGTGTGCATGCTGGAGGGAGTCTGCCTGGGGAGAAGGAGGTGATGTTGCTTGCATGGGGCTGCGTGTGCATGCTGGAGGGGGGGTCTGCCTGGGGAGAAGGGGGTGATGTTGCTTTCATGGGGCTGCGTGTGCATGCAGGAGCGGGGGGGGTGCCTGGGGAGAAGGGGGTGATGTTGCTTGCATGGGGCTGCATGTGCATGCAGGAGCGGGGGGGTTGCCTGGGGAGAAGGGGGTGATGTTGCTTGCATGGGGCTGCATGTGCATGCAGGAGCGGGGGGGGTCTGCCTGGGGAGCAGGGGGTGATGTTGCTTGCATGGAGCTGCGTGTGCATGCTGGAGGGGGGTCTGCCTGGGGAGAAGGGGGTGATGTTGCTTGCATGGGGCTGCTTGGGGAGAAGGGGGTGATGTTGCTTGCATGGGGCTGCATGTTCATGCTGGAGGGGGGGTCTGCCTGTGGAGAAGGAGGTGATGTTGCTTGCATGGGGCTGCGTGTGCATGCTGGAGGGGGGTCTGCCTGTGGAGAAGGGGGTGATGTTGCTTGCATGGGGCTGCGTGTGCATGCTGGAGGGTGGGCTGCCTGGGGAGAAGGGGGTGATGTTGCTTGCATGGGGCTTCATGCTGGAGGGGGGGTCTGCCTGAGGAGAAGGGGGTGATGTTGCTTGCATGGGGCTGCATGTGCATGCTGGAGGGGGGGTCTGCCTGGGGAGAAGGGGGTGATGTTGCTTGCATGGGGCTGCATGTGCATGCTGGAGGGGGGCTGCTTGGGGAGAAGGGGGTGATGTTTCTTGCATGGGGCTGCGTGTGCATGCTGGAGGGTGGGCTGCTTGGGGAGAAGGGGGTGATGTTGCTTGCATGGGGCTGCGTGTGCATTTTGGAGGGGGCGTCTGACTGGGGAGAAGGGGGTTATGTTGCTTTCATGGGGCTGCGTGTGTATGCAGGAGCGGGGGGGGGGGGTTTGCCTGGGGAGAAGGAGGTGATGTTGCTTGCATGGGGCTACATGTGCATGCTGGAGGGGGGTCTGCCTGGGGAGCAGGGGGTGATGGTTACATGGGGCTGGATGCTGGAGGGGGGTCTTACTGTAGAGCAGGGTGTGATGCTTGCATGGGGCTGGACTGGATGCTGGAGGGGGGGTTTGCCTGGGGAGAAGGGGGTGATGTTGCTTGCATGGGGCTGCATGTGCATGCTGGAGGGTGTCTGCCTGGGAGAAAGAGGTGATGTTGCTTGCATGGGGCTGCGTGTGCATGCTGGAGGGAGTCTGCCTGGGGAGAAGGAGGTGATGTTGCTTGCATGGGGCTGTGTGTGCATGCTGGAGGGGGGGTCTGCCTGGGGAGAAGGGGGTGATGTTGCTTTCATGGGGCTGCGTGTGCATGCGGGAGCGGGGGGGTGCCTGGGGAGAAGGGGGTGATGTTGCTTGCATGGGGCTGCATGTGCATGCAGGAGCAGGGGGGTTGCCTGGGGAGAAGGGGGTGATGTTGCTTGCATGGGGCTGCATGTGCATGCAGGAGCGGGGGGGGGGGGTCTGCCTGGGGAGCAGGGGGTGATGTTGGTTACATGGGGCTGGATGCTGGAGGGGGTCTTACTGTAGAGCAGGGCGTGATGCTTGCATGGGGCTGGATGCTGGAGGGGGGTCTGCCTGGGGAGAAGGAGGTGATGTTGCTTGCATGGGGCTACATGTGCATGCTGGAGGGGGGTCTGCCTGGGGAGCAGGGGGTGATGGTTACATGGGGCTGGATGCTGGAGGGGGGTCTTACTGTAGAGCAGGGTGTGATTCTTGCATGGGGCTGGACTGGATGCTGGAGGGGGGTTTGCCTGGGGAGAAGGGGGTGATGTTGCTTGCATGGGGCTGCATGTGCATGCTGGAGGGTGTCTGCCTGGGAGAAAGAGGTGATGTTGCTTGCATGGGGCTGCGTGTGCATGCTGGAGGGAGTCTGCCTGGGGAGAAGGAGGTGATGTTGCTTGCATGGGGCTGCGTGTGCATGCTGGAGGGGAGGTCTGCCTGGGGAGAAGGGGGTGATGTTGCTTTCATGGGGCTGCGTGTGCATGCAGGAGCGGGGGGGTGCCTGGGGAGAAGGGGGTGATGTTGCTTGCATGGGGCTGCATGTGTATGCAGGAGCGGGGGGGTTGCCTGGGGAGAAGGGGGTGATGTTGCTTGCATGGGGCTGCATGTGCATGCAGGAGCGGGGGGGGTCTGCCTGGGGAGCAGGGGGTGATGGTTACATGGGGCTGGATGCTGGAGGGGGTCTTACTGTAGAGCAGGGCGTGATGCTTGCATGGGGCTGGATGCTGGAGGGGGGTCTGCCTGGGGAGAAGGGGGTGATGTTGCTTGCATGGGGCTGTGTGCGCATGCTGGAGGGGGGTATGCCTGTGGAGAAGGGGGTGATGTTGCTTGGATGGGGCTGCGTGTGCATGCTGAAGGGGGGGGTCTGCCTCGGGAGAAGGGGGTGATGTTGCTTGCATGGGGCTGCGTGTGCATGCTGAAGGGGGAGTCTGCCTCGGGAGAAGGGGGTAATGTTGCTTGCATGGGGCTGCATGTTCATGCTGGAGAGGGGGGTCTGCCTGGGGTGAAGGGGGTGAATGCTGGAGGTTGGTCTGCCTGGGGAGCAGGGGGTGATGCTTGCATGGGGCTGCATGTGCATGCTTGAGGGGGTCTGCCTGGTGAGAAAGGGGTGATGTTGCTGGAGGTGGGTCTGCCTGGGGAGAAGGGGTTGATGTTGGTTGCATGGGGCTGCATGTGCATGCTGGAGGGGGGTCTGCCTGGGTAGAAGGTGGTGATGTTGGTCGCATGGGGCTGGATGCTGGAGGGGGGTGTCTGCCTGGGGAGAAGGGAGTGATGCTTACATGAGGCTGGATGCTGAAGGGGGGGTCTGCCTGGGGAGAAGGGGGATGTTGCTTGCATGGGGCTGGAGGGGGGGGTCTGCCTGGGGAGAAGGGGGTGATGTTGCTTGCATGGGGCTGCATGCGCATGCTGGAGGGGTGTCTACCTCGGGAGAAGGGGGTAATATTGCTTGCATGGGACTGCGTGCTTGGAGTCTGCCTAGGGAAGGAAGTGCGCTACCGCTCTTCCTGCCAGGGGCGCTGCCACTGTAACCAAGGTCGCACCTTTAAAAGATTCTGTAATGCTGTAGATAAGCCCCGGATGTAACCTGAAAGATAAGAAAAACAAGTTATATTATACTCACCGGGGGCGGTTAGTGTCGCGGTCCGGTCCGGGTCCTCCCATCTTCATGTGATCACGTTCCCCTTCTTACTTCTGCTGCGGCTCCTGCGCAGGCGTACTGCTCTGCCCTGTTGAGGGCAGAGTAAATTACTGCAGTGCGCAGGCGCTGGGAAAGGTCAGAGAGGGCCTGCGCTGCTGCAGCAGTAAGAAGGAGGACGGCATCACATGAAGATGGGAGGACCCGGACCGAACCGCCACACCCATCGGACCGGATCCCGGGGTGAGTATAATCTGACTTTTTTTCTTATCTTTCAGGTTACATCCGGGGCTCATCTACAGCATTACAGAATGCATTACAGAATGTTGTAGATAAGCCCCTGATGTCGGTGGCCGCAGCTTATAGGCCAAAAATGGGAACACAGATTCCCTTCAAAGCTAGGGCCCCCTGTTTTGGTAACTGTGACGTGGTAGTGGGCTTCATACAGGCTTATCAGAATGTAAAGTAATAACCTCATGTTCAGGTTGTACATTGTTGCTGATGGGCATTAGATCACGGTGTGAATATTGGGAGGGGCGGCCATGGCTTTTTGTACAATTTAGGCAGGATTTTTCTTATATAAATTTCTTTGTTTTCTTCTAGGTGTTGGGGGTTTCCTCCATCTTCTTTCACCGTGCCCTCCACAGTAGTGACCTCTTTAGATGGCAATTCATCATGTGCCCTCTCTCCACCAAGTGGAGTGCTGGTGCCTCCACCATCCGTGTTCTGCCAAAATTGGTGTGACCCAGCACCCCTCCGATGTCAGATAGATGAGTCTAAGATCTCCGAAGTTCCCGTCCCCTCTTTCCACTTCTTGTGGCTTGCTAGGGTTGGTCCTTTGGGGGTCTACCACCTTTTCATTTCCTTTGTCCAATATTTATTTCTCACCTTTACCTTATCTGCTGTACATACTCTCTGTACTGTCATGCTTCTCTCTATTTTTTCGGGGCTTTGTTTTATGGGGTTTTTTTGGGGTCATCCTAGGACTTGTTATATATGGCACAGGGCCCACCTAGGTCCTTGATAAAATTTAGTCACCGAGGAGGATAGCAGGCCCAGGCTAAGCCACAGAAAACCAGAGAGGTTGGTAACTAAGCGGATGCAAACCCCTGATCCTGTCCACACAACTAGCAGTAGCCGTGGGGCGTACCTACGATGATCCTAGATGCCTCGGTACAGCCGGAGAGCTAACTAAGCCTAAAGCAAGAAAGGGGAAATCTAAACTGCCCCAGAGCAGACCTCAAAGGAATAGCTAGCCCCCAAACATATACTGTTGGTGAGACAAGATGAAAACACAAACGCAGGCAGAAAAATAGACTGAGCAAACGATGGGGCCCACACTGACTAGACAGGAAAGGAAAGACACTGTCTGCAATCACGCAAAAAACCCTGCAAAAATCCGACACGTCTGATGCACAAAAACACTGAAGTCGCACAACTTCGCCCAGCACTCTGGTATATTCTGAAAGCAAAGCAAAAAGAGACCAATATAAAAGGGGACAAAACAAACTGGCACGTGCAGTAACATATGGGCGGTGATACAGCCCCAGGCAGAGCTAGCTGACCCGCATAAAGCAGAGACAAAACGAGATCAAATGCAAACAGAATAGCAAATGTTCCACTTAGCTGAACATGCAGGGTAAGAGCAGGAGCCATCAGACCTCAGGAGGCACAGGAAGAAAATCACCAGCAGGGATAGAGGGAGTCAGCTGTCTTAAATCCTAATCAGAAACCCCAGATCTCCAATCGTCTTCCTCATTATCAGGTGGCAAGCCTCTGTCAATCAGATCAGCTCCACTACCTCCAGTAACCACCAGAGGGAGCCCAGAAAGAGAACTCTCAATCTGACCCGCTCCACTATCTTCAGTAATCACCAGAGAGAGAATTCACAACAGTACCCCCCCTTGAGGAGGAGTCACCGAACCCTCATCCACTCCACCCGGCCGGTCAGGATGGGCCCGGTGAAAAGCACAAACCAATCTTTCGGCATGAATGTCAGAAGCAGAGACCCAATAATTATCCTCCTGGCCATAACCCTTTCATTTGACCAGGTACTGGAGTCTCCGTCTAGCAAACGAGAATCCAATATTTTCTCTACCTCATACTCCAAATTACCTTTAACCAATACAGGGTCAGGAGGTGCCACCATTGGAACTACTGGCTCTACAAACCTCTTCAACAAGGATTTATGGAACACGTTATGAATCTTAAACGTAACTGGAAGAGCCAAACGGGATTAAGGATTTCCAAAATCTTATAAGGTCCAATGAATCTTGGCTTGAATTTTGGAGACGCAACCTTCATAGGAATATTCTTTGAAGACAACTAAACCATATCACCCACTTTAAACCTGGGACCAAAAGTCCTATGCCAGTTGGAAAACCGTTGGCCTTTTTCTTGAGTGGGACAACTTATCCACCACTTGGTCCCAAATCTGCTGCATTCTCTCTACCACAGAATCCACACTTGGCCGAAGATTCCACCTGCCCTGACGAAAATCGAGGATGAAACCCAAAGTTACAGAAAAAGGGCGACATCAAAGTGGCAGTACTAGCCCTATTGTTTAGCGCAAATTCGGCCAAGCGCAAAAATGAGACCCAGTCATCCTGATCAGCATATAGGAAACATCTCAAATAGGATTCCAAAGTCTGGTTTGTGTTCTCAGTTTGCCCATTGGTCTGAGGATGAAATGCAGAGGAAAAAGATAACTGAATTCCCAGTTTGGAACAAAAAGCTCTCCAAAATCTGGAAACAAACTGGACTCCTCTGTCCGACACAATGTTCTCAGAAATCCTGTGCAACCGAACCCACCTGTTGTAAAAACAAGGGCACCAACTCAGAAGAAGATGGCAACTTTGGGAGTGGTACAAGATGGACCATCTTAGAAAATCTATCACAGATGACCCAGATAACAGTCATTCTCTGAGAGACAGGAAGATTAGAAATAATATCCATTGAGATATGAGTCCATGGCCTCCTGGGCACCGGCAGGGGCATCAACAACCCACTAGAATGAGAACAGGTCTTGGACCGAGAACAAGTCCCACAGGACTGCACAAAATTCCTGACTTCACAAGATAAGGTAGGTCACCAAAAAGACCGACTCACCAAATCTCTGGTACCAAAAATACCTGAATGACCAGCCAATGCGGAGCAATGAATTTCAGACATTACTCTTTTCCTCCACTGGTCAGGGACATACAATTTCCCCATAGGGCAACGTTCAGGTTTGTTCTCCTGAAATTCCTCCAGGGCACGTCTCAAATCGGGTGAGATGGCGGAAAGAACTACACCCTCATTTAGAATGGTAGTAGGCTCGGTCACATCAAAAGAATCTGCAAAGAAACTCCTAGAAAGGTCGTCCGCTTTAACATTCTTAGTGCCCGGAAGAAAAGAGACCACAAAATTAAAACGCGTGAAAAACAAGGCCCACCTAGCCTGTCTAGGATTCAAGCGTTTGGCTGATTCAAGATAAATCAAATTCTTGTGGTCAGTGAGGACCACAACTTGATGTCTAGCTCCCTCCAGCCAATGTCTCCACTCTTGAAATGCCCATTTCATGGCCAACAATTTCCGATTCCCCACGTCATAGTTGCGTTCAGATGGGGAGAACTTTCGAGAAAATAAGGCACAGGGATTCATCTTAGAAGTCACCGGATCTCTTTGGGACAAAACGGCTCCTGCACCAATCTCAGAAGCATCTACCTCCACCTGAAATGGGAGTGAGGCATCAGGTTGCCGTAGAACTGGAGCCGAAGTGAATCTCCGCTTAAGCTTCTGAAATGCCAAAACTGCCTCTGGAGACCAATTCACCACATCAGCGCCCTTTTTGGTCAAATCAGTCAGTGGTTTAACAATACCAGAAAAATTACTTATAAATTTACGGTAGAAATTAGCAAAACCCAAAAACTTCAGGAGAGCCTTCAAAGAAGTAGGCTGAACGCAATCATAAATGGCCTGTATCTTGGCCGGGTCCATTTCAATAGCAGACTGGTACAAAATGAATCCCAAAAATGAAATCCTCTGTACACCAAAGAGGCACTTTGATCCCTTAACATACAGAGAATTTTCCCTCAAAATCCGGAACACCATCTGGACATGTTCCACATGAGAATCCCAATCACTGGAAAAGATCAAAATATCATTCAGACAAATGATCAAAAACTTATCCACAAGGTCCCGGAAAATATCATTCATAAAAGACTGGAAGACAGAAGGGGCATTAGCCCAAAAGGCATCACCAGGTACTCAAAATGTCCCTCTGGAGTATTAAATGCTGTCTTCCATTCATCCCCGTGCTTTATGCGAATAAGATTATACGCCCCCCTGAGGTCAAGCTTGGCAAACCAACAGGCACTTTAACTCTGGAAAATAAATCAGAAATCAGGGGTAACGGGTACTGATATTTAAAAGTGATCTTGTTAAGGGAACGATAGTCCATACATGGCCTTAATGAACCATCTTTCTTGGCCACAAAAAAAAGCCAGCACCTAAAGGTGAAGAGGATGGTCTAATATGACCCTTCTCCAACGACTCCTTGATATAAGATCGTATAGCATCATGTTCGGGTACCGATAGTTGAAAAGCCGACCCTTGGGAAATTTAGACCCGGGCATTAACTCAATTGCACAGTCATAACTCCTGTGAGGAGGCAAACACGCAGACTTAAGGCCCTTTTACATTTAGCGATGCACCAGCGATCCGACCCGGTCAGGATCGCTGGTGCATCGCTAAATGATCGCTAGTGAGCTTTCATACAGAAAGATCTCACAGCGATGCAGCAGCGACGCAGCGCACGATACTTACCATTCACACACAGCGATCCTGCGTCCTCCCGCCCGCCTCCACGCGTCGCTGGACGTCACAGCAGGAAGCCCAGCAGGAAGCGCCCGACGAGAAATGGAGCCGGACATTCTCGCGCGATCAGCGATGAGCAGCGGGGGAGCCGGTCGCTGGTAAGTATCACACATAGCGATATCGCTAGCAATATCGCTAGCAATATCGCTATAACGTCACAAAACCAGTGACAATTTAGCGATATTGCTAGCGATATTGCTAAGTGTAAAACCCCCTTTACTCTCACTGAATACATCAGAAAAATCAGCCAAATAGGAATATCATGAGACTGGGGAGAGGTGGAGAAAACAGGAGTGTCACTAAGAACACATTGACAACCCCAACTCACCACAGACACAGATTTCCAATCTAAAACAGGATTATGAGTTTGCAACCAAGGGAAACCCAGAACAATAGTGTCATGCAAATTGTGCAACACCAAAAATTTTCAATTTTCTTGGTGGTCTGGGATGACCCGCATTATCACCTGGGTCCAAAACTGAGGTTTATTCTCCGCCAAAGGAGTAGCATCAATACCCCTCAAAGGGATAGGAGTCCACAGGGGTATCATGGGAAAACCACAACGCTTAGCAAAGTCTAAATCCAGCAGATTCAAAGCTGCTCCTGAATCTACAAAAGCCTTAGCGGAAAATGTAGACAAGGAGCTGATCAGGGTAATCGCCAAAAGGAACTTAGGTTGTACACTGCCCACCGCAAATGTGTGAGCAAAACGCTTTTCTCGTTTAGGGCAGACAGCAATAGTATGAGAGGCGTGACCGCAGAAAAAACACAACTTATTACACCTTCTAAACTCCTGACGTTGCGCCCTAGGCAAAACCCTATCACATTGCATGGGTTCAGAAGTTCGTTCGAAAGGCGGCAACGCCTCTCGTGTAGTTTTATGTTCACGTAAATGCCGATCAATTTGAATGGCCAATGACATGGAGTCAAGACCAGAGGGGACAGGAAATCCCACCATAACATCTTTTACGGTTTCTGCCAAACCCTTCCGAAAGAGAGCCGCTAGGGCATCGTCATTCCATTTAGTAAGGACCGCCCACTTTTGGAATTTTTGACAATATAACTCTGCAGAATCCTGACCCTGGTTCAATGCCAATAAGGTTTTCTCAGCTTGATCAACAGCATTAGGTTCATCATACAACAACTCCAAGGCTTGAAAAAATGTATCCACATTAGCCAGAATAGGATCTCCAGGTGTCAGAAAAAGCCCAATCCTAGGGATCGCCGCGCAGCAGGGAGATGACAATTTTAACCTGCTGCACCGAGCTCCCCGAGGAGTTAGGCTTCAAGGCAAGAAATAATTTACAATTATTTTTAAAATTTAGACCGCTCCCCAGAAAACACATCAGGAGTAGGGATTTTTGGTTCAACAGCAGAAGATTGAGCGAGATAGGCAGAAATTCCCCGCACTTCAGCAGCGAGCTGCTCAACATGATAGGACAATTGCTTAGTCTCCATTGAGACAAAAAATATCCTCTTACGGCCCAGAAAAAAAGGAAAAAATATATGAAAAAAAAATTCTGACACTTTTTTTTTAATTCTTTCCTTCTTTAGAGTACCATAGAGTCTACAGTTAGGCTGGTGATTCTGTTATGAATGGGTCACCGAGGAGGATAGCAGGCCCAGGCTAAACCACAGAAAACCAGAGAGGTTGGTAACTAAGCGGATTGCAGACCCCTGATCCTGTCCACACAACTAGCAGTAGCCGTGGAGCGTACCTACGATGATCCTAGACGCCTCAGCACAGCCGGAGAGCTAACTAAGCCTAAAGCAAGAAAGGGGAAATTAAACTGCCCTGGAGCAGACCCCAAAGGAATAGCTAGCCCCCAAACATATATTGTTGATGACACAAGATGAAAACACAAACGCAGGCAGAAAAATAGACTGTGCAAACGATGGGGCCCACACTGACTAGACAGGAAAGACCCTGTCTGAAATCACGCAAAAAACCCTGCAAAAAGTCCAACACTTCTGATGCACAAAAACACTGAAGTCGCACAACTTCGCCCCCACTATATCAGCACTCTGGTATATTCTGAAAGCAAAGCAAAAGAGACCTGGCACATGCAGTAACATATGGGCGGTGATTCAGCACAGCCCCAGCCGGAGCTGGCTGACCCACACAAAACTGAGATAGACAAAACCAGATCAAATGTAAACAGAATAGCATATAAACCACTTGGCTGAACATGCAGGGAAAGAGCAGGAGACATCAGACCTCAGGAGGCACAGGAAGAAAATCACCAGCAGGGATAGAGGGAGTCAGCTATCTTAAATCCCAATCAGAAACTCCAGATCTCTAGTCGTCTTCCTCATTATCAGGTGGCAAGCCTCTGTCAATCAGATCAGCTCCACTACCTCCAGAAACCACCAGAGGGAATCCAGAAAGAACTCGCAACCCCTCTGTCAATCTGACCAGCTCCACTATCTTCAGTAATCACCAGAGGGAAGCCAGAGAGAGAATTCACAACAGGTCCTCTTCCCTTTACCCATCCTCGTGTCCTATAGTGGATTCAATGAGAGAGGAATTTTGTGTTAAGTACCTCAATACATTTTTTGCAGCTAAAGAACAGGGGACTTTGGTACAAAACGTTTTTTTTTCTCATTAATCTCTAATGTGCCTTTACCCCTTTCCTACATTAGATGTACTATTCCGTCCATCTGACCTGGGACTTACAGTAAGTCCCAAGGATGGAATAGTACATTTAACGCGATCAGCAGCACTCACGGGGGGAGCGCCGTTTATGGCGGCCGGGTGTCAGCTGATTATCACAGCTGACACTCGGCACTGTGTCAGGGGTGGTCACGGACCGCCTCCGGCACATTAACCCCTGGCACACTGATTAAACATGATCGCAGTTTACTGGGACATAGGAGAGAAGCGTGCAGGGAGAGGGCTCCATCCGTGCTTCCCTGAGACCCCCGGAGCGATGCTATGTTCTGCGTCGCTCCGAGGGTCCTCCTCCCTGCAAGCCTCCAGATCCGATATGGCCGCGGGGGCCTGCAGGGAGGCGGCTTCCTCAGTGCCTGCGGAGTGCAGGCACGGAGGAAGCCTGCAGCAGTGCCTGTCAGATCAGTGATCAGACACATGACAGTGATGTCCCCCCGGGACAATGTAATAAAGTTAAAAAAAAAAAAAGTGTAAAATTAATTTATAAAAAAAAAATCCCTAATAAATTCACTTTTTGGGAAAAAAAAGCAATAAAAATACACACATTTAGTATCGCTGCGTCCGTAACGACCCGCCCTATAAAACTGTCCCCCTAGTTAACCCCCTTGGTAAACCCCTTTAAAAAAAAAGAAACAAAGCAAAAAAACAATGCTTTATCATCATACCACTGAACAAACAGTTCAATAACGTGCGATAAAGAAAGTATATGAATAAACATGGTACCGCTGAAAACGACATCTTGTTCCGCAAAAAACGAGCCGCCATACGGCGTCATCAGCGAAAAAATAATAAAATTATAGCTCGCAGAATAAAGCGATGCAAAAACAATTATTTTTTTATATAAAATTGGTTTTATTACATAAAAGCGCCAAAACATAAAAAAAGACAAATGAGGTATCGCTGTAATCGTACTGACCCGAAGAAAAAAACGCTTTATCAATTTTACCGCACGTGGAACGGTGTAAACGCACCCCCCCAAAAGAAATTCATGAAATGCTGGTTTTTGTTCATTCTGGGTCCCAAAAATCAGAATAAAAAGCGATCAAAAGATGTCACATGCCCGAACATGATACCAATAAAAACGTCAACTCGTCCCGCAAAAAATAAGACCTCACATGACTCAGTGGGTCAAAATATGGAAAAATGATAGCTCTCAAAATGTGGTGATGCAAAAACTATTTTTACAATAAAAAGCGTCTTTTAGCGTGCGACAGCTGCCAAAAATAAAAACCGCCATAAATAGTAAATCAAACCCCCCGCTATCACCCCCTTAGGGAAAAATAATATTAAAAAATGTATTTCCATTTTCCGGTTAGAGCTGGGGTTAGGGGTGTGTTGGGGTTAGGGTTGGAGTTAGAATTGGGGGTTTCCACTGTTTGGGCACATTAGGGGCTCTCCAAACGCAACATGGCGTCTGATCTCAATTGCAGCCAATTCTTCCCTGAAAAAGTCAAATGGTGCTCCTTCCCTTCCGAGCTCTGCCATGCGCACAAACAGTGGTTTACCCCTACATATGGGGTACCAGTCTACTCGGGACAAATTGGACAACAACTTTTGGGGTCCAGTTTCTCCTGTTACCCTTGGAAAAATAAAAATATTGGGGACTAAAAGATCATGTTTGTGGAAAAAATATAATTTTTTTATTTTCACACCCAGGTGTTATAAACTTCTGTGAAGCACTTGGGGGTTCAAAGGGCTCACCAGACATCTAAATAAGTTCCTTGGGGGGTCTAGTTTCCAAAATACTGTCATTTGTGGGGGTTTCCACTGTTTAGGCACAAAAGAGGCTCTCCAAATGCAACATGGGGTCCGATCTCCATTCCAGCCAAAAAAAGTCAAATGGAGCTGCTTCCCTTCTGAACTCTGCCATGCGCCCAAATAGTGGTTTACCCCCACATATGAGGTATCAGCATACTCAGGGCAAATTGCACAATAACTATTGGTGTCCTGTTTCCTTTGGGAAAATAAAAATTGGGGGTGAAAAGAATTTTAATTTTATGGCTGTACGTTATAAACTTATGTGAAGCCCATGGGGGTTCAAAGTTCTCACCACACATCTAGATAAGTTCCTTGGGGGGTCTAGTTTCCAAAATGGGGTCACTTGTGGGCGTTCGCACTTTTTAGGCACATCAGGGGCTCTCCAAATGTGACATGGCGCCCCATCTCAATTCCATCCAATTTTGCGTTGAGAAAGTCAAACGGTGCTCCTTGCCTTCTGAGTTCTGCCATGCGCCAAAACAGTGGTTCCCCCCCACATATCACTTATCAGCGTACTCAGGACAATCCAATTTCTCCTGTTACCCTTGGGAAAATTAAAAAAATTGGACCTAAAGTAATTTTTTTTGTGAAAAAGTTAAATGTTTTTTTGTTTTTTTTTTAAACATTCAAAAAATTCCTGTGAAGCACCTGAAGGGTTAATGATCTTCTTGAAGGTGGTTTTGAGCACCTTGATGGGTGCAGTTTTTAGAAAATACCCAAAAGTGACACCATTCTATCATATAGACCCCTCAAAGTGACATCAAATGTGATGTGGTCCCTAAAAATAAAATGGTGTTGTAAAAGTGAAAAATCGCTGGTCAACTTTTAACCCTTATAACTTCATAACAAAAAACATTTTTGGTTCCAAAATTGTGCTGATGTAAAGTAAACATGTGGGAAATGTTACTTATTAAGAAAATTCCAAGTTGGAAAATTGCGAAATTTTCACCAAATTTCATATCAAAGAGATTTTGCCACTAACATGAAGTACAATGTCAGAATCACCGGGATCCATGGAAGCGTTCCAGAGTTATTACCTCATAAAGGGACAGTGGTCAGAATTGTAAAAATTGGCCCGGGCATTAACATGTAAACCACCCTTGGGGGTAAAGGGGTTAATTCATTGTTTTGATTTCTAAAAAACTCATTATCATTCATTTGTATGTATGCATAGATTTAAATATTTTAGTTCTAACTATTTGACTTGTAATAAAATAGTGTGACAGATACGAGTTGAATTTTCATTTCTAGAATGATAAAGCTCGGTGTGACATTAGTCTTTGTAAGATGCACTTTTTCCCCAAAAAAATTTTGGGAAAAATGGGGGTGCGTCTTACAAAGCGTACATGCTTTACCGATGCTGTGGGTGTTGGCCGCAAGCTGGGATGAGGGGGGTGTCCGGGTGCCTGGCGGTTGCTGGATGCTGCTGTGGGTGTCTCCGGTGCCTAGCGGTACTGCGTGGGTGTCCGGTGTTCTGCCGACATTTTGCGACATGCCAGAGCCCCAGTACTTCCATGTTTCCCTGTGCGTGTGCTGTGTACTCCGGGAATATAGCCGGCGGCGGCGCATGCGCAGAAAATGATCTCAGGACCAAGATCTCGAGAGATGAGCTCTCAGCGCTGAAATCTCTCTCAAGATATTGGTCCCGAGATCACCGTCTGCGCATGCGCCGCCACTGCGGCGGCATACAAATTATCGGAGTCCACTGCCCACGCACAGGGAAACGTGGAAGTATCGGGGCTCTGGCATGTCGCAAAGTGTTGGCAGAACTCCGGGCAACGCTGGACTCCCACGCAGCACCGCTGGGCACTGGAGAGACCAGCAGCAGCGGCCAGCAACCACCGGAGACCCCCGCACCAGCGCCGCACATCGGAGCACCCCCTCATCCCTGCCTGCGATCTGCAGAATCACCCCACTCCTGCCTCCTCCAGCAGTGACCCTGGGACACCGCTTCATCGCAGCCACCACCCCCCGATAAGCAATAAGACGCATGGATTTTAAGAAGCACCACCATTTTATTAAAAAATATTTTTTCCTTATTTTTCTCCGAAAAATCCAGTAACCGCAGTTGGATCTGTATCGGGCTGTGTCCACACCTTGCGGTTTATTGGGGGAACTACCTGCAGGGAAGTCCTCACCAGTAGACCAGACCCGCACTTCCATGGAGCCCGTACAGCCGGACCAGCTGTATGTTTTGTATTTTTTTGTCTATAATTGTTTTTTCTTTCTTAAGCTGCTCCGCGCTGAGGGTCAGACTGCTGCTGTCACCACTGATGGGACAGGCGATGGTAGATTTTCCAGAGGAAAAATATCTTTGTAATGTTAGGCAATATTCACGGTTTATTTTTTAGATACTAATGGCTTACAAAATTCTGACGACCTGTGACAGAGCTGGAATGAATGTGTCGCGTGGATTTATGTCTTGCTCCATCAATGAAGGAATGTGCTCCTCAGACCTCCTGAAGACCACAACCCTGGATCAGACCTAACATCACAGGACAACAATGGGATGTGCACACGTTGCGGAATTTTCCGTGGGGAATCTGCATCTTTTGGCAGAATCCGCAGGTCAAAATCCTTGCGTTTTTTATGCTGATTTAGTGCGGATTTGGCCTGCGTTTTTACAGCTGTGGATTCCTATAATGGAATGGGTGTAAAAACGCTGCGGAATCCGCACAAATAATTGACATCCTGCGGTTCCGCGCAGATTTTTCCGCAGCATGTGCACAGCGGGTTTTTTTTTTCTCCGTAGAACAACATTGTACTGTAAACCACTTGTGGATCTGCAGGAAATCCGCAACGTGTGCACAGACCCTAAAACCTCCCCCTCCTTATCTATGAACTGCCCCAATATTTCTAGCCACAGCTGTGTATCACTCTCCCATATTGATAGTTCTGCTTCCCTTATTTCCTGCCTGTTCTGTAGAATATGTGACTCTTCACATTCTGAGTCTCGCTCTTGCTGGCATAATAATCAGCTGAATGCGATCCTCTGCATATTGGCCTGCACTCGGAGCAATGTTCTTCTATCAGGCCGGGCAGATCGGGGGGGTTTTCTCATCTGGACTCGCAATGTGACTGAACTCAGATGGGTCTGAGCAGAAAACATTGGCTGCCATCCGGCCCATCAGTGCAACATTTATAAAGATACAATTCTGTAATATGGAAAGTGGTCCTGTAAAAGATTAATAGCTCATGATTAACAAAAACTGGGCTAGCACAATAATGAGAAGTGAGAACAATTCCTCCCTGTGGAGATCTGAGGTTGTGGGGTGTAATAATCACCGAGGCAGGTCACCGATGCAACTATTCTTATTCCATAAATCCAGCGTTGTACAACAAATCCATGTAGATGGCCGACATGTAATGTCCTCAGTCCACAATGTCCCCATCTTACATCTCCAAAACTCCATAGTCCATGGGGTCCATTAAACGATGGTCCGTCTTCTGGTGGCAGCGGTCGGTCTCCGGCACCTTCCGCTGAGCCTCTAGTCCATAAACACATGCAGCCGAAACAAAACCGCAGCGCTCCCAGAGTGAATCGTAAAAGGCCGTGCAGCAAGTGGCAGGGAAGGCCGCAAGTGACTGTCCAGTGCTCAGCTTTCCCTGCTCTGCACGTGTGCGGTACTCACAGTCACGGTGTGCACAGCACCTTTCTCTGTTTCTGTCATGGGGCCCAAGGCACCTTTATCTCCCGCGGTCCCGCTGTGGACAGCGAACGCAGCCTGCCGCAGCGCCGATACTCGGTAGACGGAGTGAGCTGCTCTCAGCTGTGCGCTGCTGCTGGTTATCGCCAAACTGACTGCTGTAGCGCGCGCTTTTACTTTTATCCTGGGTCATGAGGTCGGTCCAGCTCCTCATTACTGCCCCATGCAACATGGGAGGCAGCCTCAACAGTTCTGGACCAGGCTCGGTACAGGTACCTGCAGCCCAGTCTTCGTCCGTACAACAGCACCACCACCAGCAGTGTCACCGAGCATCTGCACCCCGTCCCATGGAAGTGTCCAGCTCTCCGTCACCCAAACCCTAGACAGAAAGAGGAAATACACTACTCACCCACTGGCCCTGAATAACAGCATGTACAGATTCCTGGCCTTTGAAACGCTGCCATTCCATCTAATGGAGAAAAACAGTTTTAAAAAAGTGATTGTGGTGGCTGTTGTGCAGTACGTGGTTCCCATGCACCACTAATTTTTCAAGCGGGGCCATCAGTGTCCAGCACACACATGTTGCAGCCAAAATCAGGTGTGCAACACCATCAGTGGCAAGGTCCAGATAACTACCGATAGGCGGAACAGTAAGCACGGGCAGGGACGTTACTGCGCAGGAGCTGTGGACAGTGACTAAACAAGAGACCGATGAGTGGTTGGGGCTGCTGAACATAAGTCTTGGCCTGGTGGGGTGCGATAAGGGCTCATGCTCACTTGCGGTGAAATCGGACAAATTCAATCCAATAAAAAAATCAAATTGAATTTGTACCAATGTTACTCTATGATGGTGTGCTCATCTGCGTATTTTTCCAGCTCAGATCGGATCAAGATCAGGCTGGAGAAAAAAATCGCAGCATGCTGCAATTGTAATCACAAATCGGATCGCATCCTGCAATAGAAGTCAATGGGTACGATAAAAAAATCGGACAGCACTCGGACCATGCGAATGCTGTCCGATTTATACGCACCGCTGTCCTTTGAAAAGCCGGCAATTCATGTCCAGCTATTGTAAAATCACACTGACAGCTCAGAAAAGAATAGATAGAATAGATACAGTATATACACATAGAATACCGTATTTTTCCGACCATAAGACGCACTTTTTTCCCCCAAAATTTTGGGGGAAAGTGGGGGGTGCGTCTTATGGTCGCAATACAAGAAACTAACCTAGCTGGTGGCAGCGGGCGGGGCTCTGCGGTGCGGTGGTGGCAGCGGGCAGTGCTCCGGTGCAGGGGTGGCGGCTACGCAGGCATTTCTTCGCACCCCGGAGGCCCCCGCAGATCCCTTGCTGGCCGCCGCCATGTTGCCCCTGCACCGGAGCACTGCCCGCTGCCACCACCGCACCGCCGAGGGCCGCGCGCTGCCACCACCGCACCGCAGAGCCCACCTGCCCCTACCCCAGCACAGAGCCGCCCGCTGCCACCACCACAGAGCCCACCTGCCCCAGCACAGCTGCCCCAGCCCAGCTGCCCCAGCACAGAGCCGCCCGCTGCCACCACCACCACAGAGCCCACCTGCCCCAGCAGTTGCCCCAGCGCAGCTGCCCCTACCCCAGCACAGCTGCCCCAGCACAGAGCCGCCCGCTGCCACCTCCGCAGAGCCCACCTGCCCCAGCAGTTGCCCCAGCGCAGCTGCCCCTACCCCAGCACAGAGCCGCCCGCTGCCACCACCGCAGAGCCCACCTGCCCCAGCACAGCTGCCCCAGCACAACCAACCTGCCCCAGCACAGAGCCGCCACCGCACGAGCCTGGACCACTGAGTGACCCCTGTGACTACTTCTCCACCTGTGCCGGATCCCTTCCCAGGTAAGCTGAATTCGGACTGTAAGACGGACCCCCATTTGACACATTATTATTTTTTTCCCTATTTTCCTTCTGAAAATTGGGGTGCGTCTTATGGTCCGGTGCGTCTTATAGTCCGAAAAATACGGTACATAAATATATATACATGTCAGTGACACAAACACAGTGCCTTGCGAAAGTATTCGGCCCTCCGGAACTTTTCAACCTTTTCCCACATATCATGCTTCAAACATAAAGATACCAAATGTAAATTTTTGGTGAAGAATCAACAAGTGGGACACAATTGTGAAGTAGAATGAAATTTATTGGTTATTTTAAATTTTTGTGGAAAGTCAAAAACTGAAAAGTGGGGCGTGCAATATTATTCGGCCCCTTTAGCGTAATACTTTGTCGCGCCACCTTTTGCTGCGATTACAGCTGCAAGTCGCTTGGGGTATGTCTCTATCAGTTTTGTACATCGAGAGACTGAAATTCTTGCCCATTCTTGCTTGGCAAACAGCTCGAGCTCAGTGAGGTTGGATGGAGATCGTTTCTGAACAGCAGTTTTCAGCTCTTTCCACAGGATGCCGTCAATCACCACTGGGAGGACCGGTCGCCCTCCAACATACTTGGCTCGCCACTTCTTTGGGCCTTGTGGTCCTACTCCTGGGGGGATGGTCCTCTGCCCCAGGGGTTGCTCATTTAAATAACAGAATCTTGCGATGTGGCCTGCCTTGCAGCAGTGACGACAGATGGGACGTCCATCCTGGTCATAGCGATCGTTGTCACTCCCCTCGGAGTGGCAGGATCCTCTTCTTCCGTAGCCACGGGACATCCTCTGGAGTGGAGGCCAGCTGGATCTTCTCCTTTGAGGACATCTGTATGGACTGCACAGTTTTGGCGAGTGCAGCCATATTTTTGGTCAGCTCTTGGACCTGAAGGCGCAGTTCTGTAGATGGATCATTATCCAAAGTCTGTGCGTCAGCCTCCGAGGGAAAGATGCTGCTTCTTGGTGGTATGTGATTGCTGGGCGCCTAGGGGGTGCTGGACGGCTGACATTTGGTTCATTCAGCACCCGGTTAGCCCTGTCTTTAAAGTCTGCAAAGTCTAGATCAGGGGTTTGTAGGGCTATGATGCGCAGCTGTGCTCTGGGTGCTGGATAGGAGTCCCTCAGTAAATTGGTCCTTTAACAACCTGTCTCCATCTTTCACACTGTCTGAGTCAATCTGCTTTATGGCTCGCAGCGCCTCCTGCAAGTTAAGAGCATAGTCCCATATACTGTCCTGCACTCTTTGCTTACACCCAAAGAATCTCATTTTTATTTCAGCTGCAAAGCAGGTGTCAAAGGTGCTTCTTAGCTTAGCCAGAATCTTTTTAACAGGCTCTTTATCAGTGTCCTGCCAGGACTTTACTTCTCTTTGCGCTGCACCAGTTAGCTGCCCAATAAGGATGTTCACTTTTTGGTTTTCAGACAGAGGATACACCTCAAACAAGCTGCACAGTCTCTTTGAATTCACTCAGGGTATGTGACTCCCCTGAGTACTGCGGTAACCAGGCCACTCCCGGTATATAGGGCATGGACAGCGGCATTATGGGGACTGCTGCGCTGGTTCTTGAGGTGCTCTGGAGGCGGTGCTGGATTCTGCGGTGCCATTGAAGCCGCAGCTGCGCTGGCCCCTGCACCTTGCGGCGCTGTGGGGGGTGCAGTGGCGTCCACCACTGCATCTTCTCTTCCCCCCTAGTTAACGTTTGCCAGGCCCCGTGTTTCACTGGCTTACCGTTTGCCGCTCCAGAGGCTGGATGATCGGGGATGCCAGGACTGCAGGCCTCAGTTCCTCACATCCCGCCCGCTGGTCTCTTCCCGCGCAGCACTTCACTTTTCGCGCTCTCTTGCAGGCTCCACCCATGAAGGCACACCCCTTTGGCTTCCCGCACACGCCAAATGGGGTAATGGCGGCAATTGCAAAATAAGTCTATGGCACACAATACAGTCTCTGGCACACAGGACCTGGTAGCACTGGACTTCGTAAATCCTGTTCGTGACGCCAAAATGGATCGCCTGCCAGGGCAGTGGGGTTACTCGGTACCGGGCCGGTGTCTCAGAGGGACGTGTCACGGTGGCGGTGACCCGGTCTGTGGCCCTAGGAGTCCATGCAAAAGGGGTGAAATGTGGCTGAATAAAGTTTATAGGTGGATGATACGTGACGCCACCTGTGGTGCTCGGCAATGAAGGGGCTAAGCCGACACTGCAGGCAGATCCTCTGGGACAGATGGTATAAGGCAGCAACGTGTAAGAGCTCCCCACAGGTAGAGCTGTAGTCCCAGGGCAGTGGTAATAGGTGTTGAGGGAGAGGGTGCAGTGTTAGGCACAGAGATGTAGCAGTGCTGAAGGGGTTGCAGGAAGGAGGCAATGGCACAACAGGGTGCTGTTTCCTTTACCTTTACTTTGCTTTGTAAGTGCAGTCGAGGATCCAGATTACAGATGGAACAGGAGTTAATCAGCCTGGAAGCAACTTAGGAATCTCTTTATGCAGATGGGTTGTGTAGTCTCCTTCCTAGCGCTTATCTGAGGTACTTGCAGTACTGAGTTACACTGAAGTTCCCCTTGCTTGCTCTCTTTTAGAACTACCCTTGTATGGCAGACAGCCGTAGCCTCCTCTGTTGTGAGTTCATTCTCCCCTTCGTCACTGAGGTCTGGTGAACTCCCTTATCTGGTAAAGGAAGGTAATGAGCCTGATTATCAGGCACCTGAGTCTAATGATGATGACTGGCTGAGTGGAGTCACGGACTGGATATAAGGCTGCCGATGCCCTTCTGCCCTGCGGGTGATTTCTCTGTGGACTTCTAGGAAACCAGTCAGATTCCTGCTCCTCTAAAGCTAAGTTTTCTGCTTTGCCTTTTAGCATTTGTGTTTTGTTTTTGTTTGCCTTGCTTTTCTGGATTCTGCCATTCCCTGCTGGGGTGAGCTGATTCTTCTTTTGCCTGTTGCTCTGTCTTCAGAATATTCCTGAGTACTGACATAGTCTTTTTGAAGCCTAGCGTCTTCAGGGCCTTTTTCACTGTCAGTCTGTTGGCTCTTATTTTCATAGGGTTTTTCACGGATTGCAGACAGCAGCCTTCCTGTCCTTTCCTATCTAGTTAGCTTGGGCCCCGTCTTTGCTCAGTCTATCTTTCTGTCTGTGTTGTGTTCTTTCTTCTTGCTTCACCGTCATTATATGTGGGGGGCTTCCTTTTGCTTTGGGGTCTGCTCTGGGGCAGTTTAGATTTCCCTTTCTGTCTTTAGGCTATTTAATTCTCCGGCTGTGATCGAGGGGTCTAGGGCATCGTAGGAACCCCCCACAGCTACTGCTAGTTGTGTTGATAGGTTCAGGGGTCTGCAATCCGATAGCTTCCAACCTCTCTGGTTTTCTGGACTTAGCTGCATTTCTGTTTTTGCCTCCTACGGTGACTCAATCATAACACTCCTCCTTCTATGGCTCACACTCGTTGCTGCTGTGCCTCCGAGTCTTATGTGGGAACAGAGCATTTACAGCCTCCTGTTCCTCCGGTTTCTGTTGCAGGAACATCAGCATCCATACAACCTCGGAGACCAGACTCCGGACCATGCGCTACAGCTAGAAGTGAGCCTGAATTCCGCTCAATCCTCCAGCTCATCTCTCCCACATCCACACACTTTGCCATCTCCACACGAACTCACTAACTTCCCTTTCCTGGCCACAGAGAGCAGCTCCTCAGCAGTTTGGGTTCAGAGCTCCCTGTGCTGGCCTGGAGTGGGAACTGTGCTGTGTGCTGGATTTACCTGCTAGAGAGATCCTTCATTGCTTCCAAGCAAGACATCACACTCCCTAGGAGGAAGGTAATGCCACTGTGGCGACCATACTCCAGGGGGTGCCACAGAAGCACTCGGCTGAGTGGTTCTGTTCTGAATTTAGACGTTGGGCAGCTGGGATTTCTTGGAGTGATGCCGCCCTTTGGGGGTTGTTCCGTAGAGGCCTGTGTGAATGTCTGAAGGATGCCCTGCACTTCATCCTCCACCTGACTCCCTGGAGGATGCCATGACCCAAGCTGTTTGTATGGATAGCAGACTGTGGTCAAGAGGCGTTATGCAACTCAAAACATCGTTATTCTCCAGTCGAGGTGATACCCGGACTCCTCCTGTGGCTATGGAGGTGAGTGCTGTCACCTGTGAGGAGAAGGAAATAAGATGCCGCCGGGAGAAGCAGTTGTGCTTCTATTGTTGGGAATCTGGATATTGGAAGAAGGACTGCCCTTCCTGTCCGTCGTCCTCCAAGGTGGCGGGAAATGACTAAGTCTGGGTAGTAGTCGAGGAGGCTACCAAGACATTCAGGTACACTTTTCCTCACTTGCAAAAATTGTGCTTCAGTTGAAACTGGAACTTGATGGTCCTGTTCAGACTACCGCCTTTGTTGACTGTGGTTCTGTTGTTAACCTGATTGATACCCATATTATGACTCTTAATAAGATAGGGACAGTCAGCAGGATCCTGTTAAACTTGTGACAATTGACTCGTCCCTTCTTACCCAGTATGGTATCTGTTTCAGGTCTGAACTTTTTTCTCTGAAAGTGGGTCCCACTCATGTGGAAAAACTAAGTTGTCTTGTGTTAGATAACTTGCCTGTGGGACTGGTACTGGGGATGCCTTTGCTTCAACGCCATAATCCTACCATTGATTGGGTAACGGGGGAGCTCACTCAATGGGGATGCAAGGATAAATGTTATAACCTGAGACCTCTTGTTAACTTTGTTAAATCCATATCTGTGTCATCTGTCGGTCTGGAAGGTATTACGGAATACCTGAAGAATTTCGAAGATGTGTTTTCCAAAAGCAAAGCTGAGGCGCTGTCACCACATAGACCATACGATTGTGCCATTGATTTACTACCTGGAGCCAAGTTACCTAAGGCTCGGTTGTTCAATTTGTCTGGGCCAGAGTGCCAAGCCGTGAAGGAGTACATAGCTGAGAGTCTCCGCAAAGGGCATATCAGGCCTTCTGTTTCACCCGTGACAGCAGGGTTCTTTGTGAAGAAGAAAGATGGTGGTTTGCAGCCGTGCCTTGACTTTCAGGAACTTAACAAGATAACGGTTAGGAACACTTACCCGCTTCCCCTCATCCCAGACTTAAGGCTCCGTCACACACAGCGATCTTGCTAGCGAGATCGCTGATTTTGTGACACATCAGTGATCTCTCCAGCAAGATCGCTGTGTGTGACGGGGATCAGCGACCGGCCCCCCTGCTCGTTATCGCTGATCGTCGTCGAATGTCCCGGGCCATTTTTTGAATGCTGGTCTCCCGCTGCCCAGCGCGCATCGCTGCATGTGGCAGCGAGAGACCAGCGATCAGTGACGCTGGTTTCTAATGTAAACGTCAGGTAACTAGGAGCCCAACGGCTCTTGGATACCGGCTGTTTACCTTGGAAATGAGTGTGCACGCTGGTTTCCAGGGTAAACAGCGGGTATGTAGGAGCCGTGGGGCTACTAAAAAGAGAAGCAGCATGGATTGTGGATTGCGATGCACAAGTTCCCCTTGGCCTCAATGATAAATTGAATATGTCCGTGTGGCTATGATCTATATTTCTTTTAATTTTTTATATTAGTCATTTCTCTGTACTCGCTGTAAATGTTTTGCACTTCTCAGTTAACCATTCCCTAACCCTTGTTAAAACGAAGTGGTGTAACCCCCTGACAAGCATGGACCGGCAGAAGTGCTAAGCAAGAGCGAAACGGCCATAGTCCGTCAGGCTCTCTAATCTGTATAGCTCCCTGCTACCTGCACGCCACACTCTAATATGGTTTCATGTCTCGTTTCACCATGGAATAAAATTGCAAGAAGGATCTGGGTGACAATTCTTTCAATTTCTTATGATTACTCTTATACGTATACGCAATGGTGATGAATGGAAGGCCGCATTCAATACACCGGAGGGTCATACTGAAAATTTGGTGATGCCATTCAGAATAAACAATGCTCCGGCAGTCTTTGAAAATGTCATTTTTTTTTTTCTCACCGATGGGTAGATTTGCGGTAGTTTACCTGGATGATATATTGAGTTACTCACGTCCTCTGCAGGAGCATCAAGAGCATGTCAGACAGCTGGAGTGGGAAAAACATTACCCAGCAATCCCTTTTTGACATTTTGAAGACCTCCATAATTGAAAAATGTCCTAGCACCAAGAAACACAAAAGAGAAGAAGGAAGATTTGCTAAAAATTGCCTGTCTCCCGAATAAACTCATTACATGCAATCTGAAAACTTGCCTCTGCTGTGACTCGATCTGCCATGGTCTCTCTGAATTCACCCTTATTTCTACTGGTGAAATTTTCCCGACCAAAACTCCCATGTCATGTCCCACCAGTTATGTTACACACGTGATTATATGCTCATACCAGACATTATATGTGGGAAGGACGACCCAACCCCTCCACAAAAGGCTGAACTCACACCGTTCCAATACTCCATAGGGTTTTCTCCAACATGGGCTTTCACGTCACTGCACCATCAAACACAAGAAAGATTCCACACAACTGAGAATATTCCCCACAGAGGAGATTCCCCCACAGGGTCAGAATCGCATTGGATATCTACATCGGGAAGAAATCTTCTGGATTTATAAACTAAACCCCCTTACTCCAAATGGCCTCAGTGAGATTACAGATGTTACAGAGGCTCCTGCTGCACCAGCCTGGGATAAGTCAGATCATCAACGAACACCTCCTGTGACCCGGCTCCACCAGCGCTGCCGATCCCCCCCCCCGGGTTTACTGAATTCAGACTGTGGGACAGACCCCCATTTGACACATTAACTTTTGCCCTATTATCCTTCTGAAAATTTGGGGTGCGTCTTATAGTCTAGTGCGGCTTATAGTCCGAAAGATACAGTATATCTTTATTCATTCTTTTAGGTGACCGCACTTCATTCATAGGCACTTTATAATATAATTATTGTATGTAAGTGTGTTCTGTTTTCTCATGAACTATAATTTATCTTTGTGTGACGGACTTTCTCATGAACTTTGACATTTTGTGATTTGTTGGCATTTTTTCATTTCAAAGACATACTGATAGGGAATTTAGATTGTGAGCCCCATCGGGGACAGCGATGATAATGTGTGCAACCTGTAAAGCGCTGCGGAATATAAGTAAATAAACATTTTTAATGAAAATCTCCATCTCCGATCGTCTCCATCAGCAGCGCAGGTACAGACACATTATACCCGGATCAGCTCTTCTGCTCGGTCTTTGGCCCCGGGTCCTGCAGCAGCTGATTTATGCATTGAGCATAGTGTAAAGGAGCCGCTCCATTAGGTGAGTGTAATACTCCCCTACTCTCATTATATCTGGTTATCAGGTAAGACCCTATTTTTCGCTTGTTTGTTCCTCAGTATCTCGACTACAAGAAATCTCTGTAACACTTTCAGGTTACTTGGATAAAACCAATGAAGGGACTGCTGGGACCGTAACGGGGTCCATCTGAACCCCCAATGCAGAAGCCACATGTCCTGAGAACTGGACCTGCTGGACCACAAATTGTCATTTCTCCAGGTTACCAAATAAATAGTTGTCACGTAGAACCTGGAGAACCTGTCTGACATGCTCAGCATGCTCCTCCAGAGGACGGGAGTAACTCACTATATCATCCAGGAAAATTACCACAAATCTACCAATCAGTGAGAAAATATAATTACTGACATTGTCACAGACTGCCGGAGCATTGGTTACCCCGAATGGCGGCATCAGGTTGGGTTTTCTTACCACGAATATTGGATTTATGTTGGGGCCCCCTGTCCCTGACAGCCGGTGTCGTTTCCCCTACAGAGGCTAATCCACAAGGGCCCTGAGGAGCGAGACTCGGGCGAGTTTCTCCCAAGTGTGACCCCGGCCTCAGCCGGACTCTGGAAGGAGGAAATAACCGAGATTTGGGCATTTCAGCTCCTGGTGTGGAGTCGATAGCACAATCATATGCCGACATATAGTAGACGGCCGGTAACTGGTGAGAATTCCCTCATGTGTGGGGTCTATTTCCCTCCAGAGAAATCACACGTTATATTCCACACATAACAATGTGTAGAGAAGGCGGCGCGGGGTAATTGTGCCAGTAGTGAGGGGAGAATAATGGCGGGAATGTCACTGACTGAGGAGAAGGCTCCATGGAGGTCTTCACTCCAGAGATCATGAGACCCCTGACTCCTCCCCTCCTGTGACCTCATCACAGGTCCTGTGCACAGAGCAGCCATATATGTGGAGTGCGGCTCTGCAGGTTAGTGGTGGGCGGTCCGGCTCTTCTGGCTCCTTTCTCCACTTTTCTCCCTCCTGTCCCTTCACTATAAAGCCTGGGCCTCATTATACAGCTGTACAGTGGTCTAGTGAAGGCTTTTTAGCCCTTTCCTCAGACTGTAGCTCCTGGGATCAGGCCCTCACTCCTGTCCCTTCACTATAAAGCCTGGGCCTCATTATACAGCTGTACAGGGGTCTAGTGAAGGCTTTTTAACCCTTTCCTCAGACAGTAGCTCCTGGGATCAGGCCCTCACTCCTGTCCCTTCACTATAAAGCCTGGGCCTCATTATACAGCTGTACAGGGGTCTAGTGAAGGCTTTTTAACCCTTTCCTCAGTCTGTAGCTCCTGGGCACAGGCCCTCACTCCTGTCCCTTCACTATAAAGCCTGGGCCTCATTATACAGCTGTACAGGGGTCTAGTGAAGGCTTTTTAGCCCTCAGACTGTAGCTCCTGGGAACAGGCCCTCACTCCTGTCCCTTCACTATAAAGCTTGGGCCTCACTATACAGCTGTACAGGGTTCTAGTGAAGGCTTTTTAGCCCTTTCCTCAGTCTGTAGCTCCTGGGAACAGACCCTCACTCCTGTCCCTTCACAATAAAGCCTGGGCCTCACTATACAGCTGTACAGGGTTCTAGTGAAGGCTTTTTAGCCCTTTCCTCAGTCTGTAGCTCCTGGGAACAGACCCTCACTCCTGTCCCCTCACTATAAAGCCTGGGCCTCATTATACAGCTGTACAGGGGTCTAGTGAAGGATTTTTATCCCTTTCCTCAGGCTGTAGCTCCTGGGAACAGGCCCTCACTCCTGTCCCTTCACTATAAAGCTTGGGCCTCACTATACAGCTGTACAGGGGTCTAGTGAAGGCTTTTTAGCTTTCCTCAGACTGTAGCTCCTGGGATCAGGCCCTCCTGTCCCTTCACTATAAAGCCTGGGCCTCATTATACAGCTGTACAGGGGTCTAGTGAAGGCTTTTTAGCCCTTTCCTCAGACAGTAGCTCCTGGGAACAGGCCCTCACTCCTGTCCCTTCACTATAAAGCCTGGGCCCCATTATACAGCTGTACAGGGGTCTAGTGAAGGCTTTTTAGCCCTTTCCTCAGACAGTAGCTCCTGGGAACAGGCCCTCACTCCTGTCCCTTCACTATAAAGCCAGGACCTCATTATACAGCTGTACAGGGGTCTAGTGAAGGCTTTTTAGCCCTTTCCTCAGACTGTAGCTCCTGGGCACAGGCCCTCACTCCTGTCCCTTCACTATAAAGCCTGGGCCTCATTATACAGCTGTACAGGGGTCTAGTGAAGCCTTTTTAGCCCTTTCCTCAGACTGTAGCTCCTGGGCACAGGCCCTCACTCCTGTCCCTTCACTATAAAGCCTGGGCCTCATTATACAGCTGTACAGGGGTTTAGTGAAGGCTCTTTAGCCCTTTCCTCAGACTGTAGCTCCTGGGCACAGGCCCTCACTCCAGTCCCATCACTATAAAGCCTGGGCCTCATTATACAGCTGTACAGGGGTCTAGTGAAGGCTCTTTAGCCCTTTCCTCAGACTGTAGCTCCTGGGCACATGCCCTCACTCCAGTCCCTTCACTATAAAGCCTGGGCCTCATTATACAGCTGTACAGGGGTCTAGTGAAGGCTTTTTAGCTCTTTCCTCAGTCTGTAATTCCTGGGCACAGGCCCTCACTCCTGTCCCTTCACTATAAAGACTGGGCCTCATTATACAGCTGTACAGGGGTCTAGTGAAGGCTCTTTAGCCCTTTCCTCAGACTGTAGCTCCTGGGCACAGGCCCTCACTCCAGTCCCTTCACTATAAAGCCTGGGCCTCATTATACAGCTGTACAGGGGTCTAGTGAAGGCTTTTTAGCCCTTTCCTCAGTCAGTAGCTCCTGGGATCAGGCCCTCACTCCAGTCCCTTCACTATAAAGCCTGGACCTCATTATACAGCTGTACAGGGGTCTAGTGAAGACTTTTTAGCCCTTTCCTCAGACTGTAGCTCCTGGGATCAGGCTCTCACTCCAGTCCCTTCACTATAAAGCCTGGGCCTCATTATACAGCTGTACAGGGGTCTAGTGAAGGCTTTTTAGCCCTTTCCTTAGACTGTAGCTCCTGGGCACAGGCCCTCACTCCTGTCCCTTCACTATAAAGCCTGGGCCTCATTATACAGCTGTACAGGGGTCTAGTGAAGGCTTTTTAGCCCTTTGCTCAGACTGTAGCTTCTGGGCACAGGCCCTCACTCCTCTCCCTTCACTATAAAGCCTGGGCCTCATTATACAGCAGTACCGGGGTCTAGTGAAGGCTTTTTAGCCCTTTCCTCAGACTGTAGCTCCTGGGAACAGGCCCTGACTCCTGCCCCTTCACTATAAAGCCTGGACCTCATTATACAGCTGTACAGGGGTCTAGTGAAGGCTTTTTAGCCCTTTCCTCAGACTGTAGCTCCTGGGAACAGGCCCTCACTCCTGTCCCTTCACTATAAAGCTTGGGCCTCACTATACAGCTGTACAGGGGTCTAGTGAAGGCTTTTTAGCTTTCCTCAGACTGTTGCTCCTGGGATCAGGCACTCACTCCTGTCCCTTCACTATAAAGCCTGGGCCTCATTATACAGCTGTACAGGGGTCTATTGAAGGCTTTTTAGCCCTTTCCTCAGACAGTAGCTCCTGGGCACAGGCCCTCACTCCTGTCCCTTCACTATAAAGCCTGGGCCTCATTATACAGCTGTACAGGGGTCTAGTGAAGCCTTTTTAGCCCTTTCCTCAGACTGTAGCTCCTGGGCACAGGCCCTCACTCCTGTCCCTTCACTATAAAGCCTGGGCCCCATTATACAGCTGTACAGGGGTCTAGTGAAGGCTTTTTAGCCCTTTCCTCAGACTGTAGCTCCTGGGCACAGGCCCTCACTCCTGTCCCTTCACTATAAAGCCTGGGCCTCATTATACAGCTGTACAGGGGTCTAGTGAAGGCTTTTTAGCCCTTTCCTCAGACTGTAGCTCCTGGTCATCATGTGATCTCACCATAACCCTAACAAGCTAATTAAGGTGTGAAATCTTCGTCAAAATTATCTTAGTACACAAATCTCCCAGGGTGCCCAAAGTTTTGCATCGCCCCTTTCTCCTTTTTGCAATTATGAAATTGTAAAAAAGTCTATATATATTTTTTTATTATTATTGTTGCCTAAAATACAAAGGCCATGTGTGATCTTAGAGGTTCGGCCTTTTAGAGATCATTTCATCTTCATCTTACTACTGCTCACAATAACGGTCATTTTGACCCGGGGCGCCCACACTTTTACATGCCGCTGTCAATGCTTCATCCCGCTGGTGCTCAATATTTAATAGGGTCTCACTATTAAACTTAATGAAAAGTTTGGTGAATGTCTTTGAGCTGTTATTACTAGAGATGAGCGAATATCGTCGGAGAAGTTGTTATTGGCTAATATCACTTACAGAATAGCTGCATCGGGACCCCGGATCCCTGGAGCGCTCCCGATAATCAGCTGCATGTGTCGCCCTCCATGCAGGTGCTGTGACTAGCGGAGCTAGGACCGCTCGGATCACAGAGATATGGTTATTATATATCTATGTTATAGGGCTTTCGCAGGGCAGGCTCTTAAAGGTTTACTTCTAACTCCTGATTTCAAATAAAGAGTTTTTTCCCCGCACTTTTTTCCTTTCAGTTGAGGCTGAGAGAAGCCAAATGGTGTAACAGCAGGGGGCCTCCTATTCCTAGTGTGAACACAGGCTGCAAAGGAGGGGGGGTGACACTGCTCTGTGTGTGTGAAGGGAGGAGGGGTGAAGCTGCAGTGCCAGCAGCCTGGATTGTCCTATAGTGCTGGATCTTTCTGGAAAGTTACAACAGAAAACATCATATTTTTGTGGGCAAAACCCCGTACCTCACAGACATTGTATATCACAAACATATCCTACACAAGGATGACCGGTTAAAAACACTATTCAAAGACCTCCCCTTGCTATGTTACAGACAACCTCCCAATCTAAGAAACATCATTATCCGAAGTTCAGTGCCCTCAGATTCACCAAGAGGAACATATCCTTGCAATGGGAGAAGATGCAAAACCTGCATTCACATAGAGACCAAAGACAAAATCCGAATTCCCAACACAGCAGGACTATAAGATCCCAGGGACATTCACATGTTCCTCTTCCAATGTGGTGTATTTAATTCTATGCAATATATGTCCTGTGGGTGGCCTCTATGTTGGAGAAACAGGACAGAGACTGAGAGCAAGGATGAGGTCTCATCGTCATACAATTACAGACAAAAAAAACCATTTACCTGTGGCCAAACATTTCTGTGGTCCAGGACACAACATAAACAATATGAAAGTTGTCATTTTAAAAGGCAATTTTAAATCACAGAAACACAGGAGAGTGTGGGAGCAGAAATTCATTAAAATCTTTGATTCTATTCACACAGGACTCAATTTGTCAGAAGGTTTTATGGCCTATTACCATATCTGAGCTACTTGCTTCAAACAGCCCTTTGATCTCACAGAATTTTCACACCTCTGATGTAATCTTACCTAATTAAGGATTTTCCCTTCAAGCTCAGTATTTGTTTATTGAGATTGTATTGTCCATTTAAATGTCCATGTATCACACCAGCATGTGCTTTAAACTGTATATAAAAAAGGTTTCTTCAAATATTTTGTTATATCAGCCTGAGGAAGGGACGTAAGCAGTCCCGAAAGCTTGCTTTGTAACAACATTCACTATTTGTTAGCCATTAAAAGGTATCATACCCACAAGATTCCTATTTTGTTTCTCTCACTGAGAGCACTTTATACAGTCATATGTAAAAGTTTGGGCACCCCTATTAATGTTAACCTTTTTTCTTAATAGCAATTTTGGTTTTTGCAACAGCTATTTCAGTTTCATATATCTAATAACTGATGGACTCAGTTATATTTCTGGATTCAAATGAGGTTTATTGTACTAACAGAAAATGTGCAATCTGCATTTAAACAAAATTTGACCAGTGCAAAAGTATGGGCACCCTTATCATTTTCTTGATTTGAACACTCCTAACTACTTTTTACTGACTTCCTGAAGCACTAAATTGGTTTTGTAACCTCATTGAGCTTTGAACTTCATAGCCAGGTGTATCAAATCATGAGAAAAGGTATTTAAAGTGGCCACTTGCAAGTAGTTCTCCTATTTGATTCTCCTATGAAGAGTGGCATCATGGGCTCCTCAAAACAACTCTCAAATGATCTGAAAACAAAGATTATTCAACATAGCTTTTCAGGGGAAGGATACAAAAAGTTGTCTCAGAGATTTAACCTGTCAGTTTCCACTGTGAGGAACATAGTAAGGAAATGGAAGAACACAGGTACAGTTCTTGTTAAGCCCAGAAGTGGCAGGCCAAGAAAAATATCAGAAAGGCAGAGAAGAAGAATGCTGAGAACAGTCAAGGACAATCCACAGACCACCTCCAAAGACCTGCAGCATCATCTTCCTGCAGATGGTGTCACTGTGCATCGGTCAACAATACAGCGCACTTTGCACAAGGAGAAGCTGTATGGGAGAGTGATGCGAAAGAAGCCGTTTCTGCAAGCACGCCACAAACAGAGTCACCTGAGGTCTGCAAAAGCACATTAGAACAAGCCAGTTACATTTTGGAAGAAGGTCCTGTGGACTGATGAAAGAAAGATTGAGTTGTTTGGTCATACAAAAAGGCGTTATGCATGCGCTGTATTGTTGACCGATGCACAGTGACACCATCTGCAGGAAGATGATGCTGCAGGTCTTTGGAGGTGGTCTGTGGATTGTCCTTGACTGTTCTCACCATTCTTCTTCTCTGCCTTTCTGATATTTTTCTTGGCCTGCCACTTCTGGGCTTAACAAGAACTGTACCTGTGTTCTTCCATTTCCTTACTATGTTCCTCACAGTGGAAACTGACAGGTTAAATCTCTGAGACAACTTTTTGTATCCTTCCCCTGAAAAGCTATGTTGAATAATCTTTGTTTTCAGATCATTTGAGAGTTGTTTTGAGGAGCCCATGATTCCACTCTTCATAGGAGAATCAAATAGGAGAACTACTTGCAAGTGGCCACTTTAAATACCTTTTCTCATGATTTGAGACACCTGGCTATGAAGTTCAAAGCTCAATGAGGTTACAAAACCAATTTAGTGCTTCAGAAAGTCAGTAAAAAGTAGTTAGGAGTGTTCAAATCAAGAAAATGATAAGGGTGCCCATACTTTTGCACCGGTCAAATTTTGGTTAAATGCAGATTGCACATTTTCTGTTAGTACAATAAACCTCATTTGAATCCAGAAATATAACTGAGTCCATCAGTTATTAGATATATGAAACTGAAATAGCTGTTGCAAAAACCAAAATTGTTATAAAGAAAAAAGGTTAACATTAATAGGGGTGCCCAAACTTTTACATATGACTGTATATTTTTTCTACTGGCTAACATGGTACCAAACCACTTTTTTCGCTTTTCAAAATAATGTACATATTTTATTAAAATTTCATACAAAACATTATTATGCCATGGATCATCCTTGGTAGCTGAGCCTGATTGGATATACAGGTAATACTGTTCACATGCCCATACACTATATTAGCATAATAGCAATCACTTATAGATGTGGGTTGGTCTTTGTCTATTAATTATTGTTGTCCATGTTATTTGGCTCTATCCATAGCACTGAGATATTTTCTCCCCTTGTGATATATACAGCATAGCTCTCATGGTTGCTTTTCCAAGGGGGTGGTGTGTCCTTTAAATCAACAGCTGCATATTTTGCACATTTCTTATCCATCATTCCCTCATGTTCTTTCCCCTGTGTCTTTTTTTTAGCATAATAATGTTTTGTATGAAATTTTAAACAATAAAATATGTGCATTATTTTGAAAAAACTCTTTGGACTAGTACACTTTTTTTCGTTTTTTCTTGCAGCCACCCCACAGAGTATAATGCAGCCCCCTCATAGAGTATGATGCAATCACCGCTCATAGAATATAAATATAATACTGTCCCCCAAAGAATATAATGTAGCCCCGAATAGAATATAATACAGCCCACCTCCCCATAGAATATAATGTAGCCCCATCAACGAGTATGATGCAATCCTCCCTCATAAAATCTAATACAGCCCCCCATAGAATATAATACAGCCCACCTCCCCATAGAATATAATGTAGCCCCATCAACGAGTATGATGCAATCCTCCCTCATAAAATCTAATACAGCCCCCATAGAATATAATACAGCCCACCTCCCCATAGAATATAATGTAGCCCCATCAACGAGTATGATGCAATCCTCCCTCATAAAATCTAATACAGCCCCCATAGAATATAATGTAGCCCCCCATAGAATATAATACAGCCCTCCTCCCCATAGTATATAATGCAGCCCCCCATAGTATAAAATATACCGCCCATAGTATATAACACAGCCTCCCTCATAGAATATAATATACCCCACAATAGTATATAACCCAGCCCACATATATAACCCAGCCCACATAGTGTATGGCACAGCCCTCATAGTATATAGCACAGTCCTAAAAGTACATAGCACCGCCCGCATAGTATATAGCACAGCCCTCATAGTATATAGCACAGCCCGCATAGTTTATATAGCACAGCCCACATCTCCCCGCAAGAATGGCCTCACAGTCAAGTATTCACTTTTATAGTAAAAAAAACCCACTATCCTCACCTCTCCTCGTGCCTGCGCTGCTCCTGGCTCCTGTCTCAGCAGCTGCCTCTGCACTGCCTGCACCCGCAGTGTCAGAGGCAGGGAATGATGGGAGAGTGAGCATCAGCTGCCGCTCTCTCCCCCATCATTGCTTTGAACTGTACCGGCAGACGCTGGTATATTTCAATGTGGCGGTGGGTCAGCGCTGGTGGGCCCCCCTGCCTCACGGGCCTCAAAGCGGCTATGTGATGTGCCGCTAGCTGGGGACCCCTGGGGGAACGGGGGCCCTAGGCAGCGGCCTGGTCTGCCTGCCCCTAACGCCGGCCCTGGTTATAAGATACGTGGGGTTCCCGATCAGTTCGAAACCGCCGACCATAGACAAATGTCGGCGCAGCACAAAGCCCTGCTAGCGCTGATGTTTATCTACCGCTGGCAGTCATGAAGCGGTTAAGTTAAGGGTACCATAGTTTCTGTCCAGGCCTATTACATGAGATTAATTTTTTTTTTCATTCTGTGGAAGCATGGCTGAAAAGCCATGTCTGACATTCATTTCTTCATTTTCATAGATTTTTTGATTTATTATTACTTTTGTCAGATTCAAGTTATTTCTGTGACCATTGTGGGTTTTTCTGTCATTAAACGAGGGGTACCAACAATTTTGACCATGTGTGTAGGAGGAGTGAATAATTTGACTCCTCAGTCTCTTTCCAGAAATTAACACGCAGTGGATGTTGGAGTGAAAATTACACATTTGCCATTTTCTTACCCAGCACATAGTGCCCAGATTGTGCTCCAGGAGACACACACCGCAAATTAAGTGGATTCTTCTCACTATAATATTGCTAAATACAGGGATCCTAAATGTTGTTTGCGCACACTGCAAGACTCCGAAGTGAGAGCGGATTTTGCTGGATTGGTTTATAGAAACCTTGTTGCTTTTCAACAGCCTTTGAGCCACTAATAGTGTGGGAACCTCTGTTTTTCCACTGACAGATGATGGACCTGAGTGGGGACTTGTTTTTGTGAGATGAGAATTGGTATTATTTTCACCTACATGACATTGATTGGTTTCTTTTTATTCGATATTTGGGAGGCAGAATGAACAAACAGTTGAACACCACACACTACTGGCTCATCCAGCAAGGTTTTCTATTAGACTGTGAACTGTCATTGTCTTGGTAAATAAAGTTTTTTACATAGCTTGCCATTTTTATGGACAGTTTAAGTAGAAATGTTCAAAAATATAAAACTCAAGGATATTTTATTAAAAAATAATTTTTTCATCTTTGCAGATGACTGTACCAGGACATCAGAGGGACAGCTGACATCTTCAGCTTCTCAATCTGATGATCTTGAGATCCTACAGGATACAACTGAAGTGATTGCTGTTACTCCAGATATAGCATCAGCCATTCACAGCAAAGATCTGTCATCTGATCCTATGAAACAGGTCCCATCTTCTGATTCATTACCGACTACTAAGGAAAATGAAAGTCACAAAAGAGGCATTAAAAAACAAACTGCTCCTAAAGGAAAGAAGTCATTTTCCTGTTCAGAATGGGGGAATTGTTATGCACATAAATCACTGCTTGTTACTCACCATAGAAATCACACAGGGGAGAAGCCTTTTTCATGTTCAGAATGTGGGAAATCTTTTAATCAGAAATGGAGTCTTGTTACACACCAGAGAATTCACTCAGGGGAGAAGCTTTTTTCCTGTTTAGAATGTGGGAAATGTTTTACCAGGAAAGCGCAACTGATTAGTCACCAGAGAATTCACACAGGGGAGAAGCTTTTTTCCTGTTTAGAATGTGGGAAATGTTTTACCCGGAAAGCGCAACTGATTAGTCACCAGAGAATTCACACAGGGGAGAAGCCTTTTTCCTGTTCAGAATGTGGGAAATGTTTTAACCAGAAAGTGAATCTGATTAGTCACCAGAGAACTCACACAGGGGAGAAGCCTTTTTCATGTTTAGAATGTGGGAAATGTTTTAACAATAAATCACATTTTCTTATCCGCCAAAGAACTCACACAGGGGAGAAGCCTTTTTCATGTTTAGAATGTGGGAAATGTTTTACCCGGAAAGCGCATCTGATTAGTCACCAGAGAACTCACACAGGGGAGAAACTTTTTTCCTTTTAATGTGGGAATATTGTAACCAGAAAGTTCTTCTTGATCGCCATCAGATGAAAAGCTTTTTCATTTTCTTAATGTGGGAAATATTTTACTTGCAAATCAACTGTTAATAAACATCAGAGACGTCACATAGGGGAGAAGCCTTTTTTATGTTCATAATGTTGGAATAATTTTAGCCAAAATTGAATCTTCTTAAATGGGTTGTCTCTTATCATTCCTCATGTTTGCTGACAAAAGGATAAAACTAAACTTTATTAATTCCAAATGTAAAACTATACCTATAATTCCCCCCCTGAAGGTTAGTCAATAGGTGACTAATAGAAAATAACATGTACCCCACAGTTCAGTATTTAGGGTGAGGTGATGTATACACACTCTCCAAGCCTCTCATTTCTATGGGTTTCATCGTCCTCACCAAAGGCGACTCATCAGGAGACTCTTTAATATTGATCTATATTCAAGCGATATTAGACAAAAAAAGCTAAAATCATGTATCATTTTATCCAAAACAGTCAGAAAACTAGCCCCATATTGGCAGATCCCAGACTTCAAACTATATACAGTACATCGTAACAAGAAACGAGGAAAGGATTCGGCACACCAACCATGTAAAAATAAAAGAAAACCTTTATTGCAGCATGTGAAACTGGTTTAAAAACATTGGAAACACTTAACACGTTACAAGAGCCCTTACTCATAGGATATGAAAAAAAGAAACTGACATAAGCATTATATACAACAGAAAAGCAATCAAAATCATGTGAATAATGGCATTAATTATGCACCAGTTGTGAATCAATGAACTTGGGAATGGAAAGACACAATACAATAGTCAATGGACCCAACACTGTTCCTGTCTTAAATAACGTGAAAAACAAAAACTGATGATATAAAAATTATTAACATGATAATTGTACAGCCATGAAAAGAAAACGTAAAATAATATGGCAGGAAAATTAATAAATATAAAACAAATCGTGTCTCAAATTCATGCCTCTGGGGTGTTTAGTGTCAAGCTTTAAGATCCAATAGGCTTCACGTATAGTCAGAAGTTTGTGTTTATTGCCTCCTCTGGTCGGATTATAAACCTTCGCAAACGCATAAAAGGTAAAATTAGAACCATCTCCTCTGTGAACATTAACAAAGTGCTTGGCAGCCCCCGAATAAGCCACATTCTTATTGGGAAGATTGGTCAAGTGCTCGGCAATACGTTTGTTTTTATTTTCCGCGTATGTAATTTATCCCAAACAATGTGCATGAAATACAATAAATTACGGATTGGGGGTCACAATTGATAAATGAGGTGATGTCGTACGATTTGCCGTCTGATGATTGAAAAACCTTTTTTCTGTCTATCGCATGCGTGCAAACATTGCACCTACTACCAGCACATTTATAGAAACCAGAAATGGACGACCAAGATTTAGGAGTAGACATTGGCTTTAAAAGAGTAGGGGAAAGAGCATTAGCTAAACTGCAACCCCGTCTGGCCATGGACCGCAGCCTGTACTGATAATATGCCGCAATTTGTCGTCCTGATATTGGTAAATATTTCTTAATTATAGATATTCAATTATATTGGGGCTGTAAGGTGCAGAAAAGGTGATAATAGAGTCGGAATGAAAATGAATAACGGATGATGTTTTAGTCGGTTCTAATGCGCTGGGTTTATTGGAAGCGTTATTAAATGCACGCTTGATGTTCAGGTTACTATAACCCCTGTGAAGTAGACGTTTACTGATAATTTCACTCTCCTTATAGAACAAACACTGATCACAGCATATACGCTCCGCTCCGTTACATTCACCGTAAGGGATCGCCTTAGTTGTATGATGGGGATGAGAAGATGAAGAAAGTGACAGAGAATTACCAGAATTCTCCTTCCTATGGATAGTGGTGTGAATACAATGGAGGGTGGGATCGCCCATAAGAAAAATGTCCAAGAGGCAGATTTGGGTATTTATATTACTGACAGTAAAAGAAAGATTCAAAATATTAGAATTCAGACACTTATGAAGGGAAGACAAATCAGATGGGAACCTCGCCGAATGAGCAGTAAATCATCCACATACCTACCAGAAAAAACAAGATTTATACAAAAAGGATTGGAATCAGAAAATAAATATAATTCCTCCCACCAAGCCATATAGAGAAAGGCTAATGTTGGGGAGAATTTTGAGCCCATTGGGACACCAAGGACCTGCAACAAAAAAAATCATTGTTAAACAGGAAAAAATTATGTTTTAACAAATATGTAAGAGAATCAATGATAAATGACTTAAGACGATCAGAATCATTGCTGTAACAATCTAAATGGTGAATAATCGCACGTACAGCCAAATTGTGGGGAACAGAAGAATATAGGATAACAACGTCACATGTAAAAAATTGAAAATCCTCTTGCCAATGAAAATGCTCAAAAACCTGCAAGACCGACAAGGTATCCTGGAAATCCCCGGAATTCTGGACACAAGAACTCAAATTCTCATGTAAAGATCCAATTCTAGAAATGATAGGACGTAAAGGTGGTGGAAAGACATTTTTATGACTCTTGGGTAGACCATGAAAACCAGGAATAATCTCATGATCTGGTAATAGCCATTTGCTGACTTTAGAATTTATGATGCCGGCACGTGTGGCTTTTCCACACTACAACCCCCTTTGTCAGATTGACGTATCACAATGTTGGAGTTGCACTGTATTTCCTCAACAGCATTAGATTAATAGACAAATTATTAACATGATTTATGTCAATTTCGGCATCCAGTGCTTTCGGTTCTTTTTCAACCAATGATTGGAAAACATCAAGAGAAGGAACCCTTGATTGTAAAGGGTAACTAGATGTGTATTTCCTGAAGGAAGTACAGATAGTGGTTTGAAATCGTACCCGGCTGCCCCTTTAAGAGAGACTTGCCTGCTGCCCCTGCAAGACTTTCAACTCAGGATCCGTTTTAACTATGAGTGCCTCTCAGGGGCCACTTTGGCCTCAGGGTCTGATTTGGTGGGTGGGGCCCCAGGATCTTATTCCTTGGCCTGGGCTCCTCAGGGCTTGAATTGTTGGCTGGGATCCCTCATGCTCCGATTTGGAGGCCGGGGTCGATCAGCCTCCGATTTGGAGGCCGGGGTGGCTCAGCCTCCGATCTGGAGGCCAGGGTCGATCAGCCTTCGATTTGGAGGCCGGGGTCGATCAGCCTCCGATTTCGAAGCCGGGGTCGATCAGCCTCCGATTTGGAGGCCGGGGTGGCCCAGTCTCCGATTTGGAGGCCGGGGTGGCTCAGTCTCCGATTTGGAGGCCGGGGTGGCTCAGTCTCCGATTTGGATGCCGGGATGACCCGGGGTCGATCAGCCTCCGATTTGGAGGCCGGGGTCGATCAGCCTCCGATTTGGAGGCTGGGGTTGATCAGCCTCCGACTTGAAGGCCGGGGTGGCTCAGCCTCCGATTTGGAGCCTGGGGTCACTCAGCTTTCGATTTGGCGTGTCGGCCCTTTAAGACTGATTTCGGTGCGCCGGCCCTTTAACAATCACTTTGGCGCGTCGGCCCTTTAAGAGCTAGTTTGGCTCACTGGGCTTCTTCTAAATAAACTCTGGCGGAAATTCTCTCTCAGGGGCATGCGTCATGTGATGAAGCTAGATTTGCATTAGAGCTGTGGGTTTCGCTTTAAGAGCTGATATTATGTGGCAGAAGCTCTGTCCTCGGGGCGTCATGTGACGTTCGTAGGCGTTGGCATAGTAACTGGGTGTGCCTGCGCATATCAATGAGCTTAACTGCCATTTCAATCGCCTCTGGGCACGTTTTGCCATTTCCCATTGAAAAGCATTGGAGACAGTGCATTCCAATGACAGGAAAAAAATTTTCAAACGCAAATTGCGCAAAAACTACAAATCTGATCGACACGAAAAATACTTAGCACACCTCTCATGGACGCTGGCTTCGAAACGACACCTCAACGGAGTCTGTGCGTGTAGCGGTTCGGGCCGCATTAATTGCGGAAATCAACTGAATAATAATAACTAGATGTGTATTTCCTGAAGGAAGTACAGATAGTGGTTTGAAATGGTGCCCGGGCTGCCCCTTTAAGAGAGACTTGCCTGCTGCCCCTGCAAGACTTTAAACTCAGGATCCATTTTAACTGTATGTGCCTCTCAGGGGCCACTTTGGCCTCAGGGTGTGATTTGGTGGGTGGGGCCCCTCAGGATCTGATTCCTTGGCCTGGGCTCCTCAGGGCTTGAATTGTTGGCCGGGATCCCTCAGGCTCCTATTTTGTGGGTGTGGCCCCTCAGGGTCCGATTTTGTGGGTGTGGCCTCTCAGGGTCCGATTTTGTGGGTGGGGCCCCTCAGGGTCCGATTTTGTGGCCGGGGCCCCGCAGGGTCCGATTTTGTGGCCGGGGCCCCTCAGGGTCTGATTTTGTGGGTGGGGCCCCTCAGGGTCCAATTTTGTGGCCGGGGCCCTCAGGGTCCAATTTTGTGGGTGGGGCCCTTCAGGGCCCGATTTTGTGGCCGGGGCTCCTCAGGGTCCGATTTTGTGGTTGGGGCCCCTCAGGTTCTGATTTTGTGGGTGGGGCCACTCTGGGTCTGATTTGGTAGGCGGGGCCCCTCAGGGTCTAATTTTCTGGCCGGGGCCACTCAGGGTCCGATTTTGTGGGCTGGGCCCCTCAGGGTCCGATTTTGTGGTTGGGAGCCCTCAGGGTCCGATTTTGTGGTTGGGGCCCATCAGGGTCTGATTTTGTGGCCGAGGCCCCTCAGGGTCCGATTTTGTGGTTGGGGCCCCTCAGGTTCCGATTTTGTGGGTCGGGCCACTCTGGGTCTGATTTGGTAGGCGGGGCCCCTCAGGGTCTGATTTTCTGGCCGGGGCCACTCAGGGTCCGATTTTGTGGGTTGGGCCACTCTGGGTCTGATTTGGTGGGCAGGTCCGCTCTGAGTCCGATTTTGTGGGTGGAGCCCCTCAGGGTCTGGTTTGGTGGGCGGGACCACTCTGGGTCTGATTTGGTGGGTAGGGCCCCTCAGGGTCCGATTTGGTGGGCGGGGCCACTCTGTGTCCGATTTGGTGGGCGGGGCCACTCTAGGTCTGATTTGGTGGGCGAGGTCACTATGGGTCTGATTTGGTGGGCGGGGCCACTCTGGGTCCGATTTGGAGACCAGGGTGGTTCAGTTTCCGTTTTGTAGGCCAGGGTCGATCAGCCTCCGATTTGTAGGCCAGGGTCAATCGATTTGGAGCCTGGGGTCACTCAGCCTTTGATTTGGCGTGCCGGCCCTTTAAGACTCATTTTGGTGCGCCGGCCCTTTAAGAATCACTTAGGCGCGTCTGCCGTTTAAGAGCCAGTTTGGCGCACTGGGCTTCTAAATTCTCTTTGCCGCACATTCTCTCTCAGGGGCATGCGTCATGTGATGAAGCTAGATTTGCATTTGTGCTCTGGGTTTCGCTTTAAGAGCTGATATTATCTGCCAGAAACTCTGCCTTGGAGGGGTCATGAAAAGTTTGTAGGCGTTGGCATAGTAACTGGATGTGCCTGCGCATATCAATGAGCTTAACTGCTATTTGAATCGCCTCACGACTGCCCCATGTTTTCCCTATGGCAAAATTTTCCATTTGAAATGCATTGAGACAGTGCATTCCAATGACAGGAAAATGTTTTTTCAAGCGCAAATTGCACAAAAACTATAAATCTGATCGACACGAAAAGTACTTAGCACACCTCTCGTGAACGCTGGCTTCGAAACGACACCTCAACGGAGTCTGTGCGTGTAGCGGTTCGGGCTGCATTAATTGCGGAAATCAACTGAATAGTAATAATAATACTAGATGTGTATTTCCTGAAGGAAGTACAGATAGTGGTTTGAAATGGTGCCCGGGTTGCCCCTTTAAGAGAGACTTGCCTGCTGCCCCTGCAAGACTTTCAACTCAGGATCCGTTTTAACTGTGAGTGCATCTCAGGCGCCACTTTGGCCTCAGGGTCCGATTTTGTGGGTGGGGCCCCTCAGGGTCCGATTTAGTGGCCAGGGCCCCTCAGGGTCCGATTTGGTGGGTGGGGCCCCTCAGGGTCTGATTTAGCGGCCGGGGCCCCTCAGGGTCTGATTTGGTGGGTGGGGACCCTCAGGGTCCGATTTTGTTGCCGGGGCCCCAGAGGTTCCAATTTGGTGGTTGGAGCCCCTCAGGGTCTGACTTTGTGACCAGGGCCCCTAAGGGTCCGATTTTGTGATTGGGGACCCTCATGGTCCGATTTTGTGGCCGGGGCCCCTCAGGGTCCAATTTGGTAGGTAGGGCCCCTCAGGGTTCGATTTTGTGGGTGCGTCCCCTCAGGGTCCGATTTGGTGGATGGGGCCCCTCTGGGTCCGATTTTGTGGCCGGGGCCCCACAGGGTCCGATTTTGTGGGTTTAGCCCCTCAGGGTCCGATTTGGTGGCTGGGGCCCCTCAGGGTCCGATTTGGTGGGCGGGGACACTCAGGGTCCGATTTGGTGGGCGGGGCCCCTAACGGTCCGATTTGGTGGGCTGGGCCCCTCAGGGTCCGATTTGGTGAGCGAGGCCCCTCAGAGTTCAATTTGGTGAGCGGGGCCCCTCGGGGTCCGATTTGGTCAGCATCGCCCCATAGGATCAGATTTGGTGGGCGGGGCCCCCCAGGGTCTGATTTTGTGGTTGGGGCCCCTCAGGGTCCGATTTTGTGGGTGGAGCCCCTTAGGGTCCGATTTTGTGTCCGGGGCCCCTCAGGGTCCGATTTTGTGTCCAGGGCCCCTCAGAGTCCGATTTTGTGGTTGAGGCCTTTCAGAATCCGATTTGGTGGGCAGGGCCCCTCAGGCTCCGATTTGGTGAGCGGGGCCCCTCAGGGTTCGATTTGGTGAGCGGGGCCTCTCAGAGTTCAATTTGGTGAGCGGGGCACCTCAGGGTCCGATTTTGTGGTTGGGGCCTTTCAGAATCCGATTTGGTGGGTGGAGCCGCTCAGGGTCCGATTTGGTGAGCGGGGCCCCTCAGAGTTCAATTTGGTGAGCGGGGCCCCTCAGGGTCCGATTTGGTGGGCGGGGCCCATCAGGGTCCGATTTGGTTTGTGGGGACCCTCAGGGTCCGATTTGGTGGGCAGGGCCCCTCAGGGTCTGATTTGCTGGGCGGGGTCCCTCAGGGTCCTATTTGGTGGGCGTGGCCCCTCAGAGTCCGATTTGGTGGGCGGGGCCACTCAGGGTCTGATTTGGTGGGCGGGGCCACTCAGGGTCCGATTTGGTGGGCGGGATCTCTCAGAGTCCGATTTGGTGGGCGGGGCCCCTCAGGGTCCGATTTGGTGGGCGGGGCCCCTCAGGGTCCGATTTGGTGGGCGGGGCCCCTCAGGGTCCGATTTGGTGGGCGGGGCCCCTCAGGGTCCGATTTGGTGAGCGGGGCCCCTCAGAGTTCAATTTGGTGAGCGGGGCCCCTCATGGTCCGATTTGGTGAGCGGGGCCCCTCTGTGTCCGATTTGGTGGGCGGGGCCCCTCAGGGTCTGATTTGGTGGGTGGGGCCCCTCAGGGTCCGATTTGGTGGGCGGGGGCACACTTTGCCGCACATTCTCTCTCAGGGGCATGCGTCATGTGATGAAGCTAGATTTGCATTTGTGCTGTGGGTTTCGCTTTAAGAGCTGATATGTGGCAGAAGCTCTGTCCTGGGGGCGTCATGTGACGTTCGTAGGCGTTGGCATAGTAACTGGGTGTTCCTGCGCATATCAATGAGCTTAACTGCCATTTCAATCGCCTCAGGGCACGTTTTGCCATTTCCCATTCAAATGCATTGAGACAGTGCATTCCAATGACGGGAAAAAAAATTTCAAATGCAAAATTGCGCAAAAACTACAAATCCGATCGACACGAAAAATACTTAGCACACCACTCGTGGACGCTGGCTTCAAAACAACACCTCAACGGAGTCTGTGCGTATAGCGGTTCAGGCTGCATTAATTGCGGAAATCAACTGAATAGTAATAATAATACTAGATGTGTATTTCCTGAAGGAAGTACAGATAGTGGTTTGAAATGGTGCCCGGGCTGCCCCTTTAAGAGAGACTTGCCTGCTGCCCCTGCAAGACTTTCAACTCAGGATACAATTTAACTGTGGGTGCCTCTCAGGGGCCACTTTGGCCTCAGGGTCTGATTTTGTGGGTGGGGCCCCTCAGGGCCTGATTTTGTGGGTGGGGCCCCTCAGGGTCCGAATTTGTGGGTGGGGCCCCTCAGGGTCCGATTTTGTGGCCGGGGCCACTCAGGGTCCGATTTGGTGGCCGGGTCCCCTCTGGGTCCGATTTGGTGGCCGGGGCCCCTCAGGGTCTGATTTGGTGGGTGGGGCCCCTCAAGGTCCGATTTTGTGGCTGGGGCCCTTCAGGGTCCGATTTTGTGGCCGGGGCCACTCAGGATCCGACTTTTGTGGCCGGAACCCCTCAGGGTCCAATTTTGTGGGTGGGGCCCCTCAGGGTCCGATTTTGTGGCCGGGGCCCGTCAGGGTCCGATTTTGTGGGTGGGGCCCTCAGGGTCCGATTTGGTGGGTGGGGCCCCTCAGGGTCCGATTTTGTGGCCGGGGCCCGTCAGGGTCCGATTTTGTGGGTGGGGCCCTCAGGGTCCGATTTGGTGGGTGGGGCCCCTCAGGGTCCAATTTGGTGGGCGGGGCCCCTCAGAGTCCAATTTGGTGGGCAGGGCCCCTCAGGGTCAGATTTTGTGGCCGGGGCCCCTCAGGGTCCGATTTTGTGTCAGGGGCCCCTCAGGGTCCGATTTTGTGGTTGGGGCCCCTCAGGGTCCGATTTTGTGGCCGCGGCCCCTCAGGGTCTGATTTTGTGGCCGCGGCCCCTCAGGGTCTGATTTTGTGGCAGGGGCCCCTCTGGGTCCGATTTTGTGGGTGGGGCCCCTCAGGGTCTGATTTGGTGGGTGGGGCCCCTCAAGGTCCGATTTTGTGGCTGGGGCCCTTCAGGGTCCGATTTTGTGGCCGGGGCCACTCAGGATCCGACTTTTGTGGCCGGAACCCCTCAGGGTCCAATTTTGTGGGTGGGGCCCCTCAGGGTCCGATTTTGTGGCCGGGGCCCGTCAGGGTCCGATTTTGTGGGTGGGGCCCTCAGGGTCCGATTTGGTGGGTGGGGCCCCTCAGGGTCCAATTTGGTGGGCGGGGCCCCTCAGGGTCCAATTTGGTGGGCAGGGCCCCTCAGGGTCCGATTTTGTGGCCGGGGCCCCTCAGGGTCCGATTTTGTGTCAGGGGCCCCTCAGGGTCCGATTTTGTGGTTGGGGCCCCTCAGGGTCCGATTTTGTGGCCGCGGCCCCTCAGGGTCTGATTTTGTGGCCGCGGCCCCTCAGGGTCTGATTTTGTGGCAGGGGCCCCTTTGGGTCCGATTTTGTGGGTGGGGCCCCTCTGGGTCCAATTTGGTGGGCGGGACCACTCTGGGTCCAATTTGGTGGGCGGGGCCTCTCAGGGTCCGATTTTGTGGTTGGGTCCCCACAGGGTCCGATTTTGTGGTTGGGGCCTTTCAGAGTCCGATTTTGTGGCCGGGGCCTATCAGGGTCCAATTTTGTGACTGGGGCCCATCATCCGATTTTGTGGCCGCGGCCCCTCAGGGTCTGATTTTGTGGCAGGGGCCCCTCTGGGTCTGATTTTGTGGGCGGAGCCCCTCTGGGTCCAATTTGGTGGGCGGGACCACTCTGGGTCCAATTTGGTGGGCGGGACCACTCTGGGTCCAATTTAGTGGGCGGGGCCTCTCAGGGTCCGATTTGGTGGGCAGGGCCCCACAGGGTCCGATTTGGTTGGCGGGGCCCCTCAGGGTCCGATTTGGTGGGCAGGGCCTCTCTGGGTCTTATTTGGTGGGTGGGGCCACTCTGGGTAAGATTTGGAGGCTGGGGTTGCTCAGCCTCCAATTTGGAGACCGGGGTCGTTGAGCTTCCTTTTTGGAGGCCGAGGTCAAAGAGCCTCCGATTTGGAGGCCGGGGCCGATGAGCTTCCGATTTGGAGGCCGGGGTCGATGAGCCTCCGATTTGGAGGCCAGGGTGGCTCAGCCTCCGATTTGGAGGCCGGGGTGGCTCAGCCTCCGATTTGGAGGCCGGGGTGGCTCAGCCTCCGATTTGGAGGCCGGGGTGGCTCAGCCTCCGATTTGGTGGCCGGGGTGGCTCAGCCTCCGATTTGGAGGCCAGGGTGGCTCAGCCTCCGATTTGGAGGCCGTGGTGGCTCAGCCTCCGATTTGGAGGCCGGGGTGGCTCAGCCTCCGATTTGGAGGCCGGGGTGGCTCTGCCTCCGATTTGGAGGCCGGGGTGGCTCAGCCTCCGATTTGGAGGCCGGGGTGGCTCAGCCTCCGATTTGGAGGCCGGGGTGGCTCAGCCTCCGATTTGGAGGCCGGGGTGGCTCAGCCTCCGATTTGGAGGCCGGGGTGGCTCAGCCTCCGATTTGGAGGCCGGGGTGGCTCAGCCTCCGATTTGGAGGCCGGGGTGGCTCAGCCTCCGATTTGGAAGCCGGGGTGGCTCAGCCTCCGATTTGGAGGCCGGGGTGGCTCAGCGTCCGATTTGGAGGCCGGGGTGGCTCAGCCTCCGATTTGGAGGCCGGGGTGGCTCAGCCTCCGATTTGGAGGCCGGGGTGGCTCAGCCTCCGATTTGGAAGCCGGGGTGGCTCAGCCTCCGATTTGGAGGCCGGGGTGGCTCAGCCTCCGATTTGGAGGCCGGGGTGGCTCAGCCTCCGATTTGGAGGCCGGGGTGGCTCAGCCTCCGATTTGGAGGCCGGGGTGGCTCAGCCTCTGATTTGGAAGTCTGGGTCGATCAGCCTCCGATTTGGAGGCCGAGGTGGATCAGGCTCCGATTTGGAGGCCGGGGTGGATCAGGCTCCGATTTGGAGGCCGGGGTGGATCAGGCTCCGATTTGGAGGCCGGGGTGGATCAGCCTCCGATTTGGAGGCCGGGGTGGATCAGCCTCCGATTTGGAGGCCGGGGTGGCTCAGCCTCCGATTTGGAGGCCGGGGTGGCTCAGCGTCCGATTTGGAGGCCGGGGTGGCTCAGCCTCCGATTTGGAGGCCGGGGTGGCTCAGCCTCCGATTTGGAGGCCGGGGTGGCTCAGTCTCCGATTTGGTGTGTCGGCCCTTTAAGACTCATTTGGGTGCGCTGGCCCTTTAACAATCACTTTGGCGCGTTGGCCCTTTAAGAGCTAGTTTGGCTGACTGGGCTTCTTTTAAATCCACTTTGGCGCACACATTCTCTCTCAGGGGCATGTGTCATGTGATGAAGCTAGATTTGCATTTGTGCTGTGGGTTTCGCTTTAAGAGCTGATATTATGTGGCAGAGGCTCTGTGCTGGGGTTCAAGTGAAGTTCGTAGGCGTTGGCATAGTAACTGGGTCTGCCTGCGCATATCAATGAGCTCAACTGTCATTTCAATCGCCTCAGGGCACGTTTTGCCACTTCCTATTGAAAAGCATTGGAGACAGTGCATTCCAATGACGGGAAAAAAAAATTTCAAACGCAAATTGCGCAAAAACTACAAATCCGATCGACACGAAAAATACTTAGCACACCTCTCAAGGACGCTGGCTTCGAAACGACACCTCAACGGAGTCTGTGCGTGTAGCGGTTCGGGCCGCATTAATTGCGGAAATCAACTTAATAATAATAATAATAAGAAGAATAAGTTAGCAGCGTTCGGATTACAATATAGTGGTTTTTTCAAACCACTATAACTAGATGTGTATTTCCTGAAGGAAGTACAGATAGTGGTTTGAAATGGTGCCCGGGCTGCCCCTTTAAGAGAGACTTGCCTGCTGCCCCTGCAAGACTTTCAACTCAGGATACGATTTAACTGTGGGTGCCTCTCAGGGGCCACTTTGGCCTCATGGTCTGATTTTGTGGGTGGGGCCCCTCAGGGCCTGATTTTGTGGGTGGGGCCCCTCAGGGTCCGATTTTTTTGGGTGGGGCCTCTCAGGGTCCGATTTTGTGGCCGGGGCCACTCAGGGTCCGATTTGGTGGCCGGGGCCCCTCAGAGTCCGATTTGGTGGCCGGGGCCCCTCAGGGTCTGATTTGGTGGGTGGGGCCCCTCAAGGTCCGATTTTGTGGCTGGGGCCCCTCAGGGTCCGATTTTGTGGCCGGGGCCAATCAGGATCCGATTTTTGTGGCCGGAACCCCTCAGGGTCCAATTTTGCAGGTGGGACCCCTCAGGGTCCGATTTTGTGGCCGGGGCCCGTCAGGGTCCGGTTTTGTGGGTGGGACCTCTCAGGGTCCGATTTGGTGGGCGGGGCCCCTCAGGGTCCAATTTGGTGTGCAGGTCCCCTCAGGGTCCGATTTTGTGGGTTGGGCCCCTCAGGGTCCGATTTTGTGGCCGGGGGCCCCTCAGGGTCCGATTTTGTGTCAGGGGCCCCTCAGGGTCCGATTTTGTGGTTGGGTCACATCAGGGTCCGATTTTGTGGCCGCGGCTCCTCAGGGTCTGATTTTGTGGCCACGGCCCCTCAGGGTCCGATTTTGTGGCAGGGGCCCCTCTGGGTCCGATTTTGTGGGTGGGGCCCCTCTGGGTCCAATTTGGTGGGCGGGACCACTCTGGGTCCAATTTGGTGGGCGGGGCCTCTCAGGGTCCGATTTTGTGGTTGGGTCCCCTCAGGGTCCGATTTTGTGGTTGGGGCCCCTCAGGGTCGGATTTTGTGGCCGGGGCCTATCAGGGTCCAATTTTGTGACTGGGGCCCATCAGGGTCCGATTTTGTGGCCGCGGCCCCTCAGGGTCTGATTTTGTGGCAGGGGCCCCTCTGGGTCTGATTTTGTGGGCGGAGCCCCTCTGGGTCCAATTTGGTGGGCGGGACCACTCTGGGTCCAATTTGGTGGGCGGGACCACTCTGGGTCCGATTTGGTGGGCGGGGCCCCACAGGGTCCGATTTGGTGGGCGGGGCCACTCTGGGTAAGATTTGGAGGCTGGGGTCGCTCAGCCTCCAATTTGGAGGCCGTGGTCGTTGAGTTTCCGATTTGGAGGCCGAGGTCAAAAAGCCTCTGATTTGGAGGCCGGGGTCGATGAGACTCCGATTTGGAGGCCGGGGTGGCTCAGCCTCCGATTTGGTGGCCGGGGTGGCTCAGCCTCCGATTTGGAGGCCGGGGTGGCTCAGCCTCCGATTTGGAGGCCGGGGTGGCTCAGCCTCCGATTTGGAGGCCGGGATGGCTCGGCCTCCGATTTGGAGGCCGGGGTGGCTCAGCCTCCGATTTGGAGGCCGGGGTGGCTCAGCCTCCGATTTGGAGGCCGGGGTGGCTCAGCCTCCTATTTGGAGGCCGGGGTGGCTCAGCCTCCGATTTGGAGGCCGGGGTGGCTCCGCCTCCGATTTGGAGGCCGGGGTGGCTCCGCCTCCTATTTGGAGGCCGGGGTGGCTCGGTCTCCGATTTGGAGGCCGGGGTGGATCGGCCTCCGATTTGGAGGCCGGGGTGGATCGGCCTCCGATTTGGAGGCCGGGGTGGCTCGGCCTCCGATTTGGAGGCCGGGGTGGCTCGGCCTCCGATTTGGAGGCCGGGGTGGCTCGGCCTCCGATTTGGAGGCCGGGGTGGCTCAGCCTCCGATTTGGAGGCCGGGGTGGCTCAGCCTCCGATTTGGAGGCCGGGGTGGCTCAGCCTCCGATTTGGAGGCCGGGGTGGCTCAGCCTCCGATTTGGAGGCCGGGGTGGCTCAGCCTCCGATTTGGAGGCCGGGGTGGCTCAGCCTCCTATTTGGAGGCCGGGGTGGCTCAGCCTCCGATTTGGAGGCCGGGGTGGCTCCGCCTCCTATTTGGAGGCCGGGGTGGCTCAGCCTCCGAATTGGAGGCCGGGGTGGATCGGCCTCCGATTTGGAGGCCGGGGTGGATCGGCCTCCGATTTGGAGGCCGGGGTGGCTCGGCCTCCGATTTGGAGGCCGGGGTGGCTCAGCCTCCGATTTGGAGGCCGGGGTGGCTCAGCCTCCGATTTGGAGGCCGGGGTGGCTCAGCCTCGGATTTGGAGGCCGGGGTGGCTCAGCCTCGGATTTGGAGGCCGGGGTGGCTCATTGTCCGATTTGGAGGCCGGGGTGGCTCATTGTCCGATTTGGAGGCCGGGGTGGCTCAGCCTCCGATTTGGAGGCCGGGGTGGCTCAGCCTCCGATTTGGAGGCCGGGGTGGATCAGCCTCCGATTTGGAGGCCGGGGTGGCTCAGCCTCCTATTTGGAGGCCGGGGTGGCTCAGCCTCCGATTTGGAGGCCGGGGTGGCTCAGCCTCCGATTTGGAGGCCGGGGTGGATCAGCCTCCGATTTGGAGGCCGGGGTGGCTCAGCCTCCTATTTGGAGGCCGGGGTGGCTCAGCCTCCGATTTGGAGGCCGGGGTGGCTCAGCCTCCGATTTGGAGGCCGGGGTGGCTCAGCCTCCGATTTGGAGGCCGGCGTGGCTCATTGTCCGATTTGGAGGCCGGGGTGGCTCAGCCTCCGATTTGGAGGCCGGGGTGGCTCAGCCTCCGATTTGGAGGCCGGTGTGGATCAGCCTCCGATTTGGAGGCCGGGGTGGATCAGCCTCCGATTTGGAGGCCGGGGTGGCTCAGCCTCCGATTTGGAGGCCGGGGTGGATCAGCCTCCGATTTGGAGGCCGGGGTGGCTCAGCCTCCGATTTGGAGGCCGGGGTCGATCAGCCTCCGATTTGGAGGCCGGGGTGGCTCAGCCTCCTATTTGGAGGCTGGGGTGGATCAGCCTCCGATTTGGAGGCCGGGGTGGCTCAGCCTCTGATTTGGAGGCCTGGGTCGATCAGCCTCCGATTTGGAGGCCGGGGTGGATCAGGCTCCGATTTGAAGGCCGGGGTGGATCAGGCTCCGATTTGGAGGCCGGGGTGGCTCATTGTCTGATTTGGAGGCCGGGGTGGCTCAGCCTCTGATTTGGAGGCCGGGGTGGCTCAGTCTCCGATTTGGTGTGTCGGCCCTTTAAGACTCATTTGGGTGCGCTGGCCCTTTAACAATCACTTTGGCGCGTTGGCCCTTTAAGAGCTAGTTTGGCTGACTGGGCTTCTTTTAAATCCACTTTGGCGCACACATTCTCTCTCAGGGGCATGTGTCATGTGATGAAGCTAGATTTGCATTTGTGCTGTGGGTTTCGCTTTAAGAGCTGATATTATGTGGCATAGGCTCTGTGCTGGGGTTCAAGTGACGTTCGTAGGCGTTGGCATAGTAACTGGGTGTGCCTGCGCATATCAATGAGCTCAACTGCCATTTCAATCGCCTCAGGGCACGTTTTGCCATTTCCTATTGAAAAGCATTGGAGACAGTGCATTCCAATGACGGGAAAAAAAAATTTCAAACGCAAATTGCGCAAAAACTACAAATCCGATCGACACGAAAAATACTTAGCACACCTCTCATGGACGCTGGCTTCGAAACGACACCTCAACGGCGTCTGTGCGTGTAGCGGTTCGGGCCGCATTAATTGCGGAAATCAACTTAATAATAATAAGAAGAAGAAGAGTAAGTTAGCAGCGTTCGGATTACAATATAGTGGTTTTTTCAAACCACTATAACTAGATGTGTATTTCCTGAAGGAAGTACAGATAGTGGTTTGAAATGGTGCCCGGGCTGCCCCTTTAAGAGAGACTTGCCTGCTGCCCCTGCAAGACTTTCAACTCAGGATACGATTTAACTGTGGGTGCCTCTCAGGGGCCACTTTGGCCTCAGGGTCTGATTTTGTGGGTGGGGCCCCTCAGGGCCTGATTTTGTGGCCGGGGCCCGTCAGGGTCCGATTTTGTGGGTGGGGCCTCTCAGGGTCCGATTTGGTGGGCGGGGCCCCTCAGGGTCCAATTTGGTGGGCAGGGCCCCTCAGGGTCCGATTTTGTGGGTTGGGCCCCTCAGGGTCCGATTTTGTGGCCGGGGCCCCTCAGGGTCCGATTTTGTGTCAGGGGCCCCTCAGGGTCTGATTTTGTGGTTGGGTCCCCTCAGGGTCCGATTTTGTGGTTGGGGCCCCTCAGGGTCCGATTTTGTGGCCGCGGCCCCTCAGGGTCTGATTTTGTGACCACGGCCCCTCAGGGTCCGATTTTGTGGTTGGGGCCCCTCAGGGTCCGATTTTGTGGCCGCGGCCCCTCAGGGTCTGATTTTGTGGCCACGGCCCCTCAGGGTCCGATTTTGTGGCAGGGGCCCCTCTGGGTCCGATTTTGTGGGTGGGGCCCCTCTGGGTCCAATTTGGTGGGCGGGACCACTCTGGGTCCAATTTGGTGGGCGGGGCCTCTCAGGGTCCGATTTTGTGGTTGGGGCCCCTCAGGGTCCGATTTTGTGGCCGAGGCCCATCAGGGTCCAATTTTGTGACTGGGGCCCATCAGGGTCCGATTTTGTGGCCGTGGCCCCTCAGGGTCTGATTTTGTGGCAGGGGCCCCTCAGGGTCTGATTTTGTGGCAGGGGCCCCTCTGGGTCTGATTTTGTGGGCGGAGCCCCTCTGGGTCCAATTTGGTGGGCGGGACCACTCTGGGTCCAATATGGTGGGCGGGGCCTCTCAGGGTCCGATTTGGTGGGCGGGGCCCCACAGGGTCCGATATGGTGGGCGGGGCCCCTCAGGGTCCGATTTGGTGGGCAGGGCCTCTCTGGGTCTGATTTGGTGGGTGGGGCCACTCTGGGTAAGATTTGGAGGCTGGGGTCGCTCAGCCTCCAATTTGGAGGCCGGGGTCGTTGAGCTTCCGATTTGGAGGCCGAGGTCAAAGAGCCTCCGATTTGGAGACCGGGGTCGATGAGCTTCCGATTTGTAGGCCGGGGTCAATGAGCCTCCGATTTGGAGGCCGGGGTGGCTCAGCCTCCGATTTGGAGGCCGAGGTGGCTCAGCCTCCGATTTGGAGGCCGGGGTGGCTCAGCCTCCGATTTGGAGGCCGGGGTGGCTCAGCCTCCGATTTGGAGGCCGGGGTGCCTCAGCCTCTGATTTGGAGGCCGGGGTGGCTCAGCCTCCGATTTGGAGGCCGGGGTGGCTCAGCCTCCGATTTGGAGGCCGGGGTGGCTCAGCCTCCGATTTGGAGGCCGGGGTGGCTCAGCCTCCGATTTGGAGGCCAGGGTGGCTCAGCCTCTGATTTGGAGGCCGGGGTGGCTCAGCCTCCGATTTGGAGGCCGGGGTGGCTCAGCCTCCTATTTGGAGGCCGGGGTGGCTCAGCCTCTGATTTGGAGGCCGGGGTCGATCAGCCTCCGATTTGGAGGCCGGGGTCGATCAGCCTCCGATTTGGAGGCCGGGGTCGATCAGCCTCCGATTTGGAGGCCGGGGTGGATCAGCCTCCGATTTGGAGGCCGGGGTGGCTCAGTCTCTGATTTGGTGTGTCGGCCCTTTAAGACTCATTTGGGTGCGCTGGCCCTTTAACAATCACTTTGGCGTGTTGGCCCTTTAAGAGCTAGTTTGGCTCACTGGGCTTCTTTTAAATCCACTTTGGCGCACACATTCTCTCTCAGGGGCATGTGTCATGTGATGAAGCTAGATTTGCATTTGTGCTGTGAGTTTCGCTTTAAGAGCTGATATTATGTGGCAGAGGCTCTGTGCTGGGGTTCAAGTGAAGTTCGTAGGCGTTGGCATAGTAACTGGGTCTGCCTGCGCATATCAATGAGCTCAACTGTCATTTCAATCGCCTCAGGGCACGTTTTGCCATTTCCCATTGAAAAGCATTGGAGACAGTGCATTCCAATGACGGGAAAAAAAAATTTCAAACGCAAATTGCGCAAAAACTACAAATCCGATAGACACGAAAAATACTTAGCACACCTCTCGTGGACGCTGGCTTCGAAACAACACCTCAACGGCGTCTGTGCGTGTAGCGGTTCGGGCTGTATTAATTGCGGAAATCAACTTAATAATAATAAGAAGAAGAATAAGTTAGCAGCGTTCGGATTACAATATTGTGGTTTTTTCAAACCACTATAACTAGATGTGTATTTCCTGAAGGAAGTACAGATAGTGGTTTGAAATGGTGCCTGGGCTGCCCCTTTAAGAGAGACTTGCCTGCTGCCCCTGCAAGATTTTCAACTCAGGATCCGTTTTAACTGTGCGTGCTTCTCAGGGGCCACTTTCTCCTCGGGGTCTGATTTGGTGGGTGGGGCGCCTCAGGATCCGATTCGGTGGCCTGGGCTCCTCAGGATTTGAATTAGTGGCTGGGATTCCTCAGGGTCTGATTTTGTGGGTGTGGCCCCTCAGGGTCCGATTTTATGGGTGGGGCCCCTCAGGGTCCGATTTTGTGGGTGGGGCCCCTCATGGTCTGATTTTGTGGGTGGGGCCCCTCAGGGTACGATTTTGTGGCCGTGGCCCCTCAGGGTCTGATTTTGTGGGTGGGGCCCCTCAGGGTCTGATTTTGTGGCCGGGGCCCCTCAGGGTCCGATTTTGTGGCCGAGTCCCCTCAGGGTCCAATTTTGTGGCCAGGGCCCCTCAGGGTCCGATTTTGAGGGCGGGGCCCCTCAGGGTCCGATTTGGTGGGCGGGGCCCCTCAGGGTCCGATTTGATGGGCGGGGCCCCTCAGGGTCCGATTTGGTGGGCGGGGCCCCTCAGGGTCCAATTTTGTGGGTGGGGCCCCTCTGGGTTCGATTTTGTGGCCGGGGTCTCTCAGGGTCCGATTTTGAGGCCGGGGCCCCTCAGGGTCCGATTTTGTGGCCGGGGCCCCTCAGGGTCCGATTTTGTGGTTGGGGCCCCTCAGGGTCTGATTTTGTGGTTTGGGCCCCTCAGGGTCCGATTTTGTGGCCGGGGCCCCTCAGGGTCCGATTTTGTGGTTGAGGCCCCTCAGGGTCTGATTTTGTGGCCGGGGCCCCTCAGGGTCCGATTTTGTGGCCGGGGCCCCTCAGGGTCCGATTTTGTGGCCGGGGCCCCTCAGGTTCCGATTTTGTGGCCGGGTCCACTCAGGGTCCGATTTTGTGGGTGGGGCCCCTTAGGGTCTGATTTTGTGGGTGGAGCCCCCTGGGTCCATTTTGGTGGGTGGGGCCACTCTGGGTCCGATTTGGTGGGCGGGGACCCTCAGGGTCTGATTTGGTGAGCGGGGCCCCTCGGGGTCTGATTTGGTGGGCGGGGCTCCTCGGGGTCCGATTTGGTGGGCGTGGCCTCTCGGTCCGATTTAGTGGGCAGTGCCCCTCAGGGTCCGATTTGGTGGGTGGGGCCCCTCAGGGTCCGATTTGGTGGGCGGGGCCGCTCAGGGTCCGATTTGGTGGGCAGGGGCCACTCTGAGTCTGATTTGGTGGGCGGGGCCCCTCAGTGTCCGATTTGGTGGGCTGTGCCACTCTGGGTCCGTTTTTGGTGGGCGGGGCCACTCTGGGTCCGATTTGGAGGCCAGGGTGGCTCAGCCTCCGATTTGGAGGCCGGGGTGGCTCAGCCTCCGATTTGGAGCCTGGGGTCACTCAGCTTTCGATTTGGCGCGTCGGCCCTTTAAGACTCATTTCGGTGCGCCGGCCCTTTAAGAATCACTTTGGCGCTTCGGCCCTTTAAGAGCCAGTTTGGCTCACTGGGCTTCTAAATACACTTTGGTGCACATTCTCTCTCAGGGGCATGCGTCATATGATGAAGCTAGATTTGCATTTGTGCTGTGGGTTTCGCTTTAAGAGCTGATATTATGTGGCAGAAGCTGTGTCCTTGGGGCGTCATGTGACGTTCGTAGGCGTTGGCATAGTAACTGGGTCTGCCTGTGCATATCAATGAGCTCAACTGCCATTTCAATCGCCTCAGGGCACGTTTTGCCATTTCCCATTCAAATGCATTGGAGACAGTGCATTCCAATGACGGGAAAAAAAATTTTCAAACGCAAATTGCGCAAAAACTACAAATCCGATCGACACGAAAAATACTTAGCACACCTCTCGTGGACGCTGGCTTCGAAACGACACCTCAACGGAGTCTGTGCGTGTAGCGGTTCGGGCCGCATTAATTGCGGAAATCAACTGGAAAATAAGAAGAATAAGAAGAAGATGAAGAATAAGTTAGCAGCGTTCGGATTACAATATAGTGGTTTTTTCAAACCACTATAACTAGATGTGTATTTCCTGAAGGAAGTACAGATAGTGGTTTGAAATGGTGCCCGGGCTGCCCCTTTAAGAGAGACTTGCCTGCTGCCCCTGCAAGACTTTCAACTCAGGATCCATTTTAACTGTGAGTGCCTCTCAGGGGCCACTTTGGCCTCAGGGTCTGATTTGGTGGGTGGGGCCCTTCAGGATCTGATTCCTTGGACTGGGCTCCTCAGGGCTTGAATTGTTGGCCGGGATCCCTTAGGCTCCTCTTTTGAGGGTGTGGCCCCTCAGGGTCCGATTTTGAGGGTGTGGCCCCTCAGTGTCCGATTTTGTGGGTGGGGCCCCTCAGGGTCCGATTTTGTGGCCGGGGCCCCTCAGGGTCCGATTTTGTGGGCGGGGCCCTTCAGGGCCCGATTTTGTAGCCGGGGCTCATCAGGGTCCGATTTTGTGGTTGAGGCCCCTCAGGGTCCGATTTTGTGGGTGGGGCCACTCTGGGTCCGATTTGGTGGGTGGGGCCACTCTGGGTCTGTTTTGGTGGGTGGGGCTCCTCAGGGTCCGATTTGGTGGGCGGGGCCCCTCAGGGTTCAGTTTGGTGGGTGGGGCCCCTCAGGGTCTGATTTGGTGGGCGGGGCCACTCTGGGTCCGATTTGGTGGGTGGGGTCACTCTGGGTCTGTTTTGGTGGGCGGGGCCCCTCAGGGTCCGATTTGGTGGGCGGGGCCCCTCAGGGTTCAATTTGGTGGGCGGGGCCCCTCAGGGTCTGATTTGGTTGGCGGGGCCCCTCAGGGTCCGATTTTTTGGCCGGGGCCCCTCAGGGTCCGATTTTGTGGGTTGGGCCCCTCAGGGTCCAATTTTGTGGCCGGGGCCCCTCAGGGTCCGATTTTGTGTCAGGGGCCCCTCAGGGTCCGATTTTGTGGTTGGGACCCCTCAGGGTCCGATTTTGTGGTTGGGGCCCCTCAGGGTCCGATTTTGTGGCCAGGGCCCATCAGGGTCCGATTTTGTGACTGAGGCCCATCAGGGTCTGATTTTGTGGCTGAGGCCCCTCAGGGTCCGATTTTATTGGGGCCCCTCAGGGTCTGATTTTGTGGCAGGGGCCCCTCAGGGTCCGATTTTGTGGGTGGGGCACCTTAGGGTCTGATTTTGTGGGCGGAGCTCCTCTGGGTCCAATTTGGTGGGCAGGACCACTCTGGGTCCGATTTGGTGGGCGGGACCACTCTCGGTCCAATTTGGTGGGCGGGGCCTCTCAGGGTCCGATTTGGTGGGCGTGGCCACTCTGGGTCCGATTTTGTGGGCGTGGCCCCACAGGGTACGATTTGGTGGGCGGGGCCCCTCAGGGTCCAGTTTGGTGGGCAGGGCCTCTCTGGCTCCGATTTGGTGGGTGGGGCCACTCTGGGTAAGATTTGGAGGCTGGGGTCGCTCAGCCTCCTATTTGGAGGCCGGGGTCGTTGAGCTTCTGATTTGGAGGCCGGGGTCGTTGAGCTTCCGATTTGGAGGCCGAGGTCAAAGAGCCTCCGATTTGGAGGCCGGGGTCGATGAGCTTCCGATTTGGAGGCCGGGGTCGATGAGCCTCCGATATAGAGGCCGGGGTCATTGAGCCTCCGATTTGGAGGCCGGGGTCGTTGAGCCTCCGATTTGGAGGACGGGGTAGTTAAGCCTCCGATTTGGAGGCCGGGATAGTTAAGCCTCCGATTTGGAGGCCGGGGTCGATGAGCCTCCGATTTGGAGGCCGGGGTCGCTCAGCCTCCGATTTGGACCCCAGGGTCGATCAGCCTCCGATTTGAAGGCTGGGGTCGCTCAGCCTCTGATTCGGAGGCTGGGGTCGCTCAGCCTCCGATTTGGAGGCCCTGGTGGCTCAGCCTCCGATTTGCAAGCCGGGGTGGCTCAGCCTCCGATTTGGAGGCTGGGTGGCTCAGCCTCCGACTTGGAGGCAGGGGTGGCTCAGCCTTCGATTTGGAGGCCGGGGTGGCTCAGCCTCCGATTTGGAGGCCGGGGTGGCTCAGCCTCCGAATTGGAGGCCGGGGTGGCTCAGCCTTTGATCTGGAGGCCGGGGTGGCTCAGCCTCCTATTTGGAGGCCGGAGTGGCTCAGCCTCCTATTTGGAGGCAGGGGTGGCTCAGCCTCCATTTTAGAGGCCGGGGTCGATCAGCCTCCGATTTGGAGGCCGGAGTGACTCAGCCTCCGATTTGGAGGCCGGGGTGGCTCAGCCTCCGATTTGGAGACCGCGGTGGCTCAGCCTCCGATTTGGAGGCCGTGGTGGATCTGCCTCCGATTTGGAGGCCGGGGTGGATCAGCCTCCGATTTGGAGGTCGGGGACGATCAGCCTCCGATTTGGAGGCCGGGGTGGCTCAGCCTCCGATTTGGAGCCTGGGGTCACTCAGCTTTCAATTTGATGTGTCGGCCCTTTAAGACTCATTTCCGTGCGCCGGCCCTTTAACAATCACATTGGCGCGTTGGCCCTTTAAGAGCTATTTTGGCTCACTGGGCTTCTTCTAAATCAACTTTGGCGCACATTCTCTCTCAGGGGCATGTGTCATGTGATGAAGCTAGATTTGCATTTGTGCTGTGGGTTTCGCTTTAAGAGCTGATATTATGTGGCAGAAGCTCTGTCCTGGGGGCGTCATGTGATGTTCGTAGGCGTTGGCATAGTAACTGGGTCTGCCTGCGCATATCAATGAAAAAATGAGGATGAGTGACCTCATGGAGATCAACATCCAACACTGCGGAGACACCATCACATGTTTCTCAATGCAAGCAATGACTAGCCAGGTCTTTCATCGGGAAGGAACAACCACGGGAAGGGCAGTCTCCAATGAAGGAAACCACCTATGCCAAAACATAGTATCCATCCACAGACAGCTGTTTCGGGGTATCGTTGGCATAGTAACTGGGTGTGCCTGCGCATATCAATGAGCTTAACTGCCATTTCAATCGCCTCAGGGCACGTTTTGCTATTTCCCATTGAAAAGCATTGGAGACAGTGCATTCCAATGACAGGAAAAAAAATTTTCAAACGCAAATTGCGCAAAAACTACAAATCCGATCAACACGAAAAATACTTAGCACACCTCACATGGACGCTGGCTTCGAAACGACACCTCAACGGAGTCTGTGCGTGTAGCGGTTCGAGCCGCATTAATTGCGGAAATCAACTGGAAAATAATAATAATAAGAAGAAGAAGTTAGCAGCGTTCGGATTACAGTATAGTGGTTTTTTCAAACCACTATAATAAGTCAAATTCTGAGTAGAAACAAAAATGTCATTGTCTTGAACAGAACATGGATTGCATTTTGGATCCTGAAGAGATGATAATGTACAAATGGCTTTCTGTTCCTCAAGTGAAAATAATGCGGTAGTCAAAGGTGATGAAGCGGGTTCAAATGTTGGTCAATTACATTGCCGATCCACAGAGAAAAAGTGTCTTTTGACGGTTAACAACCTCGTAAGTTTATTAACATCTTTGATGGTCTGGAATAAGTTGAACTTTTTGCTCGGTACAGAATTCAGTCCTTTTGATAAAACTTCCATTTGTGCTTGAGATAAAACCACAGGGGCCAGAATCAGGACATAAGAAAAACTATCAATGGCTTTTACTAAGTTGTTTTCCTGTGCCTCGTAGGATAGCGTCTCCATGGACGGTTTTCTCTGTCTCCGTCCTCCTCTCCTACGCAAATTGCGTTTTTTGTTGCAACAGTGGAAAAATTACGAGGGTCACGTGTATCCACAGCCCTCCTACGTGAGGAATGGCCAGTGTCCTAATCCGAGCTATTGTATTCAGATGAAGAAAAATAGACCGTTTTATTGTGTTTATAACCAGGTTTGGAAGCGTTCACATTATTTCTCAAGATGGATTTTTTAGAGGAACCATGAAAAGAAGATTTATTCCAACTATATACTTTGTTGTTTTTATAGTTCATAGTGTCTCTGGAAAACGTAGATTTTTTATGTCAGGATCCTGACAGCGCCGGCATGCAGCCTCCGCTGAGCAGGGACTCACCCACACTGTAGGGGGCCCGGGGTCAGGTACAGCTGGAAAGTACAGATGCACAGGACCTGTGGATGCTGAAGTTTGCAAGCATTCACAGGACCTATGGTCATGTGACTGCAAGGGGGCGGGGCTTAGCATCCTGATTTCAGAGATGGCAGGACATTATCCAAAAACTCAGAGTCAGTCAAAACGAAGGTCATACACAGTACGGGCAAGCGAGGTACAGGAGGGATATTCAGGAGGGAGGTCAGACAAAGCCAAGGGTCATACACAGCACAGGCAAAGCAGGTACAGAGTCAGCAAACCAGAGACATAAACCATAACAGAGCAGGGTCAGAATACCAGGCAGACGGACAATGATTGACAATGAGTGACGCACGGACAAAGCAGGGTCGGGCACACTCACATAGGAGTATAAGTGACAGGGGATGGCTCTCCCCTGAAGCTATAAAAACCCTCCCCAGATCCACAGAGAGGCTCTCAGAGTTAACTCCTTCACCACCTACCCAAAACACACCATGACATTTTAGTCTTGATTATATTGTCTTCCAATGAATTTATATTATCAGTGATTTTTTTCATGAAAATGTCAAATCAGGTCGTGAGTTAAATTTCTTTACCGTATATACTCGTGTATAAGCTGAGATTTTCAACCCATTTTTTAGGCTGAAAGTGCTCCTCTCAGCTTATTCTCGAGTCATTGTCTCAGGAGGTAGGCGTTGGAGGGGGAGCACAGGAGTCGGCAGCTGTCAGATCATACTCACCCCTTCCTGGCACGGTCTCTGCACTTCCCTGCTTCTCAGATGGTTTCCGGTGCCGCAGATCTTCCTGTGTTCAGCTGTCACGTGGTACAGCAAGATTAAGTGGCGCGTGGAGGTGAAACAGGGACAGGTGAATATCACAGGTGTCGGGGCCCTGAGCAAGCGGCGACACTGGCACCTGGCCCCCATAGCGTGTCAGTATCCGCACCTGCTCATGACACCGTCACCTGGCCAACAGCGGCGAGAGGTGAGTATGTCATTTTTTTTTAAATCACAGCAGCATATGGTGCATATATATATCTATGGAGCATCTTATGGGGCCATCAACATTTATGCAGCATTATATGGGGCATATATATCTATAGAGCATCTTATGGGGCCATCAACCTTTATGGAGCAGCATATGGAGCAGCATATGGGGCATAATATTCTATGGAGCATCTATTGGGGCCATCAACCTTTATGGAGCAGCATATGGGGCATATTATTCTATGGAGCATCTTATGGGGCCATCAGCCTTTATGGAGCAGCTCTCCTCAACCACGACTATAAACTCTTGGTGAGGATCCTGGCGAACTGACTGCAGATGCTGCTACATGGCCTCCTATGTGAGGCTAAGACAGGATTTAATCAGGGATGCAGCAGCGTGGCAAATATTCGCATTTCAAACCTTTCAAACCTTTGCGGGCATTAAGGTTCCCGTGTCAATTTACTAATGGCTCACTGAAATGCTTGGGAATACAGGTGACAAAACACCCAGCTAAATTATAGAAAACTAATATTGATACATATCTTAAAAACTTAGAATCTACCTTAGTGAAATGGAAAGATTTTAACTTGTCATATCTAGGCAGAGCCAACTTAATTTAGATGACGGAATTCCCACGTCTCCTCTACCTCTTCCATACTATCCCAATTAACTATCTGTATCGCTCATTCATCTGGGAGGGAAAAATGCCCCGTATAGCCTTCAAAATACTCCAATGATTGCGGTGAAACGGGGGGATAAATTTCCCTGACATTTGACACTATACCTTAGCATCCCTGTACCGGGTGGTGGTGGACTGGCTGAGAGGAATGTCTTATTATGCCCAATATGACCTGGAGCGGTCTTACCCCGGCACTGGCTCTCCCTACCCTTCTACATCTCCCTTATACGGAATTGCTGACTGAAGTATAAGGGAGGGACAGGACTGTAGTCGTGACCTGTATTCCGGTGACAGCTGTGTCCAGTCCTTTCCCTACATGAAACAATACTATTCTCGGCATACCTGCATCTCCAGATTCAGGTTCACCCAGGCACTTCCCAGGCCATAGCAGTCTCTCTTCTAGGCGACCCCCATCAATGGAGACACAGTCCGAGACAACTTTAACACTTTCTCTACTTAGAATTTTGCACGTTACATTCACAGTTGGTACATCATAACATTTTCTTGCTTCCTGATCTTTCCTTTGCTTGTTGTCACTTCTGTGCAGTAAACGCCCGGACTGGACCGTACTAGACTGCTTCCCAGTTCCTTCCAGGCCTGACCTCACTATAATGACATTTCCTTCAGCCTGTTTCACCCCAGACATGAATTCATCAATCACTATGTTTGGTGGCCCCTAGTGAAGCATCCGGCCCGTCTGTACTGATCTTGTCGAAGCTCCAACTCCTTTCATCTCCTTAGTCCAGCCAACTTATGCCCTAAAAGCATTGGCCCAGGCGGTAAAATGCCACATCTTCCTTTTCCGATTCTGACCCACTGCTTAGGCATGCAGTGGCCGTGGGTAACGTGGACAATAACGACTTAATTTTATGTGACTGCCGAGCTGTCCGGCCCTATAGCCCATGTGGACACTTGGGCACCCTGGCCCCATCTGACTAAACCACTCTTCATCACTAACCTTAACTCTCAGCAGCCCCTCCTACAAATAACCCTCTAAGAACCTCCTATCAGGCCCCACTAGTATACCCCCTCTAGTGGTCCGCAACATAATTACAACTACCTGGTCTATAGGGGAAACTATATAGTAAGAGTGTCCTTCTCTAATATCCCAAGAAGGATACACTACCTATCCCTGACTGTACATATACAAAGAACACATAATATGTAAGCATTATAATACAGGAATGCAAGTCAATATATACAGTTTTCTATACAATGGTAACACATTCAAGTGGCAATACCATAAGCAATGAGCAGTAATACATAGTTATACATGTAGCAGTATCGCAGGCAATTATCATAAAACACGTCTGTAAACATTTAGAACTGGAAGACAATCAGAGGGAAGGGGAGCATGAAAGACATCATATCTTACACTCGTGAGAGCTAACCCACTTTTAATGTCCACATGGAGGGTATGGCGGAAACTACGTTGACATTTCCAGCTCTTTGCCTGGATGTCTCTTCTTCTTCCACTTATTGGTAACCCCCACTTTCAGGACGGGCACTCTCACCCTGTCTTCTACCAGTGGTACTCCCAAGGTATAACATCTATTAAGCACTTAGTCCACCCCGAGGAACGACGGATTTACTCAATAGAGGAGTTGAAATGTAAATATCCCACTGCCATATTCCCTCCCTTCCAATACTTGCAAGGTAAAAGCTATGGAACAAAAGTATTAGCACATCTTTCTGAATATGAATGGAGACCATCCGTGCTTAGATGGCTCACGAAATATAATTCTCCATCTGTCCAAATAGCCACTAATTACAAATTCATCCATATAGCTCTGGATTATGCACAATTCCAATTTCCAGTAACAAAATGGCAGACTGAAGACCCCAGCATGTCCTGTGACACTATTCTGAAAGCTCTAGACCCAGCCTACAAATTCCTCCCCTCAGCCCGTTTCCTAGAAATGAGATTGAAAATCTGTCACGGCTCTTACCTGACTCTGCGAAAAGGTCATAGAATGGGGTTGTACACAACTTCTAAATGTTTTATATGCCATTCCCTAGAAGCCAACCTGTTTCATTGCTTGTGGGCATGCCCGGTCATTAGACTATTTTGGGAAAGAGTACGGCAATACACTGCCACACATCTGACAAACTTTGTTCCTGGTGAACCCTTATGGGCCATATTTGGATACCTAAAACCAGATAATTACACCTGTTCTCCAGGGGCCCATAAACTACTGCATTTGGTGGCGGCTGCCAGTACTAAGGCCATTTTACAGACATGGATCCACGACCATGCCCCTCCTTTCAATATCTTTCTAGAGAAGCTGTCGCTCTTGCTTCAAATGGACTGGGTTGAGGCCTCTTTACATAAAGAGGGAAGGGTGCAGGCCTTTTTCAAAACTTGGGAAAGCTTCATCTCTCTGCTCCCACAGCACATCCAGAGCGATATTAAGATCTGTTTTCAGCCAACAGTCTGGTACCAGGAGCAACTACTACTGGGGGAGACACCTGTCCATTGATGTCTCTGGGTGAACCGCTGCAGAGAGACACTTCGGGGTGTTTGGGGTGTACTTTAGTGTCAGTGGGTCCTGAACTTAAGATTAGACACATGTGCTGGGTGTCTGATGGGTAAACATTATGCTTGTTTTTGACATGCCCCCCGCTTCCTTCTCCCTTTTTTCCCATCCCCGGTTTTTCAGGTTTGTCTTGATCTATTGTTCTGTGTACCGATGCGATCTCTAATGAGGTTTCATTACATATGCCTCAAACATTATCTGCATGGATATATGTAGGAAAGATTTTTTTTCAATAAAAACAAAGTTAAAAAGACACAGCTGGATCCCAATGAAGGAGTAGAACCATCTCAAGGAGGATCACAGGGAAATGGACAGCATGAAACTTACATATGAGTGTCTGAGCAAAGGGTCTGAATACTTATGACCATGTGATAGTTCAGTTTTTCTTTTTTAATACATTAATAAAAATTTCTACATTTCAGTCAAGATGAGGTGCAGAGTGTACATTAATGAGAAAATTATGAAATTTTTTGAAATTGCCAAATGGCTGCAATGAAACAAAGAGTGAAAAATGTAAAGGGGTCTGAATACTTTCCGTACCACTATATATGTAGGGTGTATTTAGGTCATTGAGTGTAAACCGGCAGTGAGTGGGGCCGCCATATCGCAATCTTAGGGTGCCAACCTCGGCGGCAAGGCGGGCTGAGTGATAGGCCGTAATATGGCTAGATAACTTCTCCTCACTGTACCTCTGATATGATAAGCCCCCCTTTTTAAAGTATTAAAATTGTTGTAAGTAGTAGGAGGGTCTCTTTTTAGCTATTTTTTCATCTTCCCACTCTTCCATTATCATGGCTCTTATGTGTTTGTTAGCTGGAAAGACTCTGTTTCTCTGGGTTCACAGCCCCTAAACATTTCATCCTGTATTGAGTGAGCCATTTGTGCTTCCTCAGTTTTCATTGTACTCGTTCTGTATCGTCGGATGAAAAATAATCTTTATTCCTTTCCTCTGGGAGAACCTGAGGCATTTCCTCTCCACCCTCCAGATATTGGTACCGATCATAAGAACCTTCATCTTTCTCTGATGATACTTCCATTTCCCACCTTTCTCTCTTATGATGGGACATGACCTGTACTGTCTGAGGGGGAACTGGACTGGAAACTGTGCTTAGCGCGTCTTCCCTAATTATAGACCTCATGTCAGCCATGAATGAGGTCTGCTCCTTCTTTAGGATCTTTGTAATACATTCAGCACACAGCTGGTTCTTATGTGTCACAAGTAACTTAGCCAAGACACCTAACTACTTTGGCACGAAGGGTAATAAATGGTGATTTTTTCTCCTTGTCGTTAATGTATAGCTTGCCCAAATATGGAGGTGAGATTGACATTTAGCTTGAGAAATGGAAGTGTCAAGTACAACATTATCCATCACAGAACATGTGACACAGAGTTTGTCATTTACTTTGCCACTTGTCCTTGCAAGCTAATATATAGGACTCACGTGTCATGACTCTGGACAGGATGGTTCCGCCTCCATCCTGGTCAGGTCAGGGTTAATTTTAGTCTGCCTCTCTTTGGTTTTGGGGCGGCTATTTAATCTTGGCAGTTCCTGGATTTAGTGTCGGTGATACTTCTGTATACCTTGTTTGTGGTCGCTGACCCAGGTGACTCATCGTAAAGGTATGCCTTTGTCCCCTGACTTTTGCCTCTGTATTCTGCTTTGTACTTCTCTGTCTCTCCTGTTTATCTGATCCCCTTGGCTTGTCTCCGTTTACTCTTTGTCTTGTCGCTAGGTACTGCGCGCTCATCTGGCTTTTGACCCTCGGCTCTCTTTGACCAGGTTTACTGTCTTTGTCCTGTGCTCTGCATGCTCAGTTTCTTTCCCTGCACTCACGTGTGGTGTCTCTTCCCCCTGGTCACGTGATCGCTTAGTGCTGGGTCCTGTGCTTGCTGCCCTAGCCTCAGGTCCTTGTGTGCTGCATGCCTTCTGCCTGCACTCCCCGCGCTCATTCATGTGCCCCCTGATAGCGCTCCCTAGGCAGTGCCTGTGACACCTTAGAAAACCTAGAGACCGAATAAGGTCAGCTTCTTACTGCGCTAAAGCAGTCCGTTCAACGCATAGCGTTGATGGGCTGCGTTAACACTATAGCATAACGCGATCGCGTTATGCTATACCGCTAGTGCAGATGCTTCATATGCGCTAACGGTGACGGAAGCTCAGATGCTGCAGCACGTGTCCGAGGGTCCATCACAGAATAATGGCACATCGCTAGCGCATGCTGATTATGGCATGAGTTGGCGATGCGCCCAATAATGGGGGTTAATGGCAGCGTTAACAGATTGCGTTACACTGTGTTATGCCTCGGTGTAACGCAATACGTTAAACGGATTGCCATAACGCAGTGTGACCCAGCCTAAGTGAACATGTCTTGAGCATCAACAATTCTAAAAAGATTGAAGACATGACTCAAATAAAACCCTTGCCGAGACATTTCAAGACAAAACATAACTGTGATTCCAGCTTACTACGTGTCTCTGGCATCAATAGGGTCCTGGTTACCAAAAGGGGTGGCGAATGGAAAAAGATCTGGTCACTAGGGATGGGCGAACCCAAACTGTAAAGTTCTGGACCCGTACCGAACACATAGTGCTCGGTCACAAAGTTCTGAACATGGGTTTCCATGGGATACCTGTGTTACAGTTGGGGTCCAAAGCCTGTAATAGCATAAAATTAATAATAAATATTATACTTACCTGTCCTGGGTCGCATCCTCCAATCCTGCTGTCTCCTGGCCGCATCTGCTTCTGGGGCCGCGCATTAACTGGGGTGAACCCTGACGTCACCACACGAACGCCACTGACACTGGCTGAAAATTTCCGAGCAGTGGAGTGAATAAGCCGGAAGTTAATGAGCGGCCCCGGAAGTAGATGCAGCCGGGAGACAAGGCGGGAGGACGCGTCACTGGACTAGTAAGTATAATTATAATGTTTATTATTAATTTTATGCTTTTACAGCCCCCCCACCCCATATCTGTAAAGTCCAAGCTCTGGGTTTGGACGCAAGTTCGCGTCATCTCCGGCCCCGAGCTTGAACTTTACAAAAAATCTCGGGCGAACCCAGCGATCCCGATCATCGGGGGGGGGGGGGGGGGGTTCGCCCATCACTACTGGTCACAATTAGAAACTAAATGGATCTGGCAATTACCTTATATCCCAATGGTGTAAATGAAGTTCTCAGCATCTCCCCTTTCCTATAGGGGGTTTGGTAGAATTTGTTCTCTACACTCTTTTTTAAATAAAAGTTTTATCTGATTTCCATGTGTCTTATTTGTTTTTCATTTCCCTTTTATTTAAAAGGTTTCCTCATAAAACAACAGTCACAAGATAGCCTATCTGCACTTTACTCTCCTATGGTGAAGATCCTCTAGACATCCGGTGTCACGATATCACCGCTGCCACCAATATGTCACGATCCCACTGCTGACACCGATATGTCACGGACGGGGGAATGCGACGCACTGTCGACACATGGCTATCACAGGCACAGTGGGGGCTTATCTTAGTTAACCCACCACTGGCACCATGTGACAAAAATACAGCAAGCTAGTCTTGCCCTAACAATTTATCGCAGGGGGGTTATTTTGGATGCCCCAACACTGCTAACAACCTTCCAAGAACTGCGGGGATTTATGTATATCCCACTTTCTCAGTTCCACTTTGGAACTTGCAGCTCTCCGGCGCCCCCCTTATTCTCAGGTCAGTCAGGGAACTACACCTAGGATAATTAGTCGCCGGACTGGCTGCTTGTTGTGCACAGGCGATTAGACTGCTGCAGTAAGGGGATTATCAGTGCTCTGGCCTCAGTCACCCAATCAGCATATAAGACCCTTGCGTACTGCCAGCTAGCCCAACCAACCAAACACACCACGCCACCACCAGCCCCTGGTTTCTCTGCTTAAGTTATAGACTTAATAGAGGGGTTCGAAGCCAACCCAATTCGGTAGCATAATTATCTAAAGGCACGTGTTCGTTTCTTAGAGCATGAAGACAGACTGATAATTTTATGATTTATTCCCCAAAGGCGGGCAGTGATTACATAGATAAAAAGTTGTTACAAAGTTGAAACATTAGATATGTACATTGCAAATATAAAATAACAGGGATGAAAAGCAGAAATTAAAACTTACAGTTGCTCAATTATCTTTAGGCAAATCATGTGGCTGGGAGATGGGCAGGCAGCCAGCCAGACATCTCCCAACATCTGGTGGGTCCTTTCAGCATGAAAACTCCAGCTTAACTGACTGGTTTGTTTACTGGCATGCCTTATGGCGTCTGCTGTGTGACATCACAGAAGGGGTTGCTGGAGACGTTTGGCCCCCCTTTCTCTAAGTTACAATCTAACTGTAAAATTTATACTAACTATATCTCGATGAGGCAAGCTCACATAAACACGCAGATGGCATCGTTTTTCCCCATTTATCGAATACAATAAAACAAAACCAAACATGCAGTAGTTAGGACACAACATTTGGGAGTAATCCATATCTCCGTTTATGAGAGTGCTAGAACTTCGCAAGAGCCACCGTAGCGAAGCCGGGTCCGCGCAGATCACAGAAATGTCTGTTTCATTTTTCTGTTGCGACCGGAGCCTGCGCTAGGCTTATTTTAATATCTCTCATTCATAAGCTTGCCCCGTATGGTTTAAACAAAGACTTCCTTTCCTGGCTGTGCAGGGAGGGGGGAAGAGAGAGAGAGACAGCTGCTTGCAACAGGAAATGTCTGGTGTCCTATTACTAATGCAGACACAGAGCTGTAAGTGAGTAAGGGGGGTTTTCAGCTGACAGGTAGATTTTCTCATCAGTAGAGTAGCAATGGGAGATACTAGAATGTTCCGTAAAATCATATCTACTTAGCATTACATCCGGACAGTCAGGAACATTGGATACCATCTGTGTCTACCCACTATTCTAACAATGAACGGTCTCTCCACATTCATTTACTCCTCTATACGGTTATTACTGGGAATGACACTATGATGACTTTTCTTCTGGGAGACACAGATCACATGTGACTGATATTGCAGTGTGAATATAAACTTATATTTTTTCTGTATTTTTCTGACCTTACATTGTGGGTTATGAGGTGTTTTGGGCTTGTTTTTTTGTATCCTTTATTTTTAACTTTCCAGTTGGTTAATTGGGATTCCAATATAAGCCCATATATCCTGGGAAGTGTCAGGTTCTGGGATTTAATTATATTTTTTAATAACAATTTCATTCACGATTATTCACTTAACTTATTGTTCATTACATTTTCTCAAAATAACATATTTCTCTTTTTTTACACATCCTAATACTGATTTATTTATATTTCAAAGAAAACATTTCTATGAGTGTATACACTTCACAACAAACACTTTTCCATATATTTTATTATCCATCACTGTTTCTTAAGCTGCTTTTATCGTTATAACTTTACCATATCACTTTTTATTCTCTTTTCTTATCCGTTGCACTTTCACTGGCCACTTGGTGGTGTCACATTTGGCTCTTTTCACATGCATTGTTTTGTTTCCTGACACCACTCACTGTCACCCCTAGATTGTTTCCTATAGAATTATAGATCCGTGTCCCTCGTGATGTAAAAACTGTATGAAGTATATAGTTTGAAGTCTGGGATCTGCATATATGTGGCTAGTTTTGTTTCGGATAACATGATACATGATTTTAGTTTTTTTTGTCTAGTCTCGCTTGAATATAGATCAATATTAATTAGTCTCCTGATGACGCCTTTGGTGAGGACGATGAAACCCGTAGAAATGAAAGGCTTGGAGAGTGAGTGTGTATACATCACCTCACCCTATATACTGAGATGTGGGGTACATGTTTTTTCTATTAGTCACCTACTGACTAACCTTCAGGGGGTGAATTATGGGTATAGTTTTACATTTGGAATTAATAAGGTTTATATTTATCCTTTTGTCAGCAAACATGAGGAATGACAAGAGACAACCCATTTAAGAAGATTTAATTTTGGTTAAAACTATTCCAACATTATGAACATAAAAAGTCTTCTCCCCTTTGTTATGTCTCTGATGTTTATTAACAGTTGATTTCCAAGTAAAATATTTCCCACATTAAGAAAATAAAAAAGGCTTCTCATCTGTGTGACTGCTCTGATGGCGATGAAGAAGCGCTTTCTGGTTAAAATGTTTCCCACATTCTGAACATGAAAATGGCTTCTCCCCTGTGTGAGTTCTCTGGTGCTTAACAAAATTTGATTTATTGTTAAAGCATTTCCCACATTCTGAACATGAAAAAGGCTTCTCTCCTGTGTGAGTTATTTGGTGGATAACAAAATGTGATTTATGTACAAAACATTTCCCACATTCTGAACATGAATATAGTTTCTCCCCTGTGTGAGTTCTCTGGTGCTTAACACAATGTGATTTATTGTTAAAACATTTCCCACATTCTGAACATGAAAAAGCCTTCTCCCCTGTGTGAGTTCTCTTGTGGGTAACCAATTGTGATTTCTGTGCAAAAGATTTCCCACATTCTGAACAGGAAAAAGGCTTCTCCACTGTGTGAGTTCTCTGGTGCTTAACATAATCTGATTTCTTGTTAAAACATTTCCCACATTCTGAACATGAAAATGTCTTCTTTCCTTTAGGAGCAGTTTGTTTTTTAATGCCTCTTTTGTGACTTTGATTTTCCTTAATAGTCAGTAATGAATCAGAAGATGGGACCTGTTTCATAGGATCAGATGACAGATCTTTGCTGTGAATGGATGATGATATATCTGGAGTAATAGCAATCACTTCAGTTGTATCTTGTAGGATCTCAAGATCATCAGATTTAAAAATTGAAGATGTCAGCTGTCCCTCTGATCTCCTGCTACAGTCATCTGCGAAGATAAAAAAAAAAAAAAAAATTTAATAAAATATTAAGTTTTATATTTTTGAACATTTCTACTTAAACTGTACATAAAAATGGCAACCTATGTAAAAAACTTTAATTATTTACCAAGACAATGACAGTTCACAGTCTAATAGAAAACCTTGTTGGATGAACCAGCAGTGTGTGGTGTTCAACTGTTTGTTCATTCTGCCTCCCAAATATCAAATAAAAAGAAACCAATCAATGTTATGTAGGTGAAAATAATACCAATTCTCATCTCACAAAAAACAAGTCCCCACTCAGGTCCATCATCTGTAAACACTATTAGTGGCTCAAAGGCTGTTGAAAAGCAACAAGGTTTCCATAAACCAATCCAGTTATATCCGCTTTCACTTCGGAGTCTTGCAATGTGCGCAAACAACATTTAGGATTAGAGTTGAGCGAAACGGGTCGAAAAATTTCAAAAGTCGCCGACTTTGGGCAAAGTCGGGTTTCATGAAACGAAACCCGACCCTAGGATGAGGTCGGCCACGAGGTCGGCGACTTGCGTGCCAAAGTCGCGTTTCAAAAGTTTGTTTTGCGCTCTTTTTCAGCCAATCAGGATCCACGGACACTGTGGGCAACGTGATGACCTAGGCACGGGTCACCACCATCTTTCAGAAGGGCATGCAAGTGATTGGCTTGCTTTGGTGGGCGTCACAGGGGGTATAAAAGGGCGTGCACGCCGACCGCCATCTTACTTCTGCCGATCTCAGTATAGGGAGAGGTTGCTGCTGATTCTGTAGGGAGAGTGTTAGGCAGGGAAGAAAAAAAAACTGCTTCTGCTGCTAGCGATTGTGCCTGTACAACACACCAGTCACTGTGTGTGCAGTGCAAGGGGAGGCTATATTGTGGTGTATCAGTGGTGTTGGTTGTTGGGCTGCCTTCTAAGGCTTCCTGACAGCTGGCGTTGCTGTTTACCCACTGCTCTGCAAACTGCTTTTTTAAAAGCAATCCCAATTTTTTTTTTTGTCCTGCTGAGGTACTGAGCTGCAAACTGCTTTTTTAAAAGCAATCCCAATTTGTTTTTTTTTGTCCTGCTGAGGTACTGAGCGTGCATTTTTTCACACCATACAGCGGTGTACGCTCCTCACACAGTACCGTGTAACGGCTGTTATCACAGCCACAGTGAAGCTATCTGTGTCACTCTGTGAGAATAAGTCGAGGACATGTTCCGTTCTTACAGACCTGTACTCTAGGGAGATTCCTACTCTGCCCAATTCTACATACACCTTGTAGTTTGTGATACACTAGCCAATTTCTGCCTGTGACATAGCACTCAGATATTCAGTGGGCCTCACACAATCCAAAAGTGTCCAATGTCTGCAGAAATTCAAAATCTCACTTATCCTCTAGTCACTTTGGTCACAGCTGTGCCATCGAGCCTGTGACATAGCGCTCAGATATTCAGTGGGCCTCACACAATCCAAAAGTGTCCAGTGTCCACAAGTGTCTGCAGAAATTCAAAATCTCACTTATCCTCTAGTCACTTTGGTCACAGCTGTGCCATCGAGCCTGTCACATAGCGCTCAGATATTCAGTGGGCCTCACACAATCCAAAAGTGTCCAGTGTCCACAAGTGTCTGCAGAAATTCAAAATCTCACTTATCCTCTAGTCACTTTGGTCACAGCTGTGCCATCGAGCCTGTGACATAGCGCTCAGATATTCAGTGGGCCTCACACAATCCAAAAGTGTCCAGTGTCCACAAGTGTCTGCAGAAATTCAAAATCTCACTTATCCTCTAGTCACTTTGGTCACAGCTGTGCCATCGAGCCTGTCACATAGCGCTCAGATATTCAGTGGGCCTCACACAATCCAAAAGTGTCCAGTGTCCACAAGTGTCTGCAGAAATTCAAAATCTCACTTATCCTCTAGTCACTTTGGTCACAGCTGTGCCATCGAGCCTGTGACATAGCGCTCAGATATTCAGTGGGCCTCACACAATCCAAAAGTGTCCAGTGTCCACAAGTGTCTGCAGAAATTCAAAATCTCACTTATCCTCTAGTCACTTTGGTCACAGCTGTGCCATCGAGCCTGTGACATAGCACTCAGATATTCAGTGGGCCTCACACAATCCAAAAGTGTCCAGTGTCAACAAGTGTCTGCAGAAATTCAAAATCTCATTTATCCTCTGGTCATTTGGTCACAGCTGTGCCATCGAGCCTGTCACATAGCGCTCAGATATTCAGTGGGCCTCACACAATCCAAAAGTGTCCAGTGTCCACAAGTGTCTGCAGAAATTCAAAATCTCACTTATCCTCTAGTCACTTTGGTCACAGCTGTGCCATCGAGCCTGTGACATAGCGCTCAGATATTCAGTGGGCCTCACACAATCCAAAAGTGTCCAGTGTCCACAAGTGTCTGCAGAAATTCAAAATCTCACTTATCCTCTAGTCACTTTGGTCACAGCTGTGCCATCGAGCCTGTGACATAGCACTCAGATATTCAGTGGGCCTCACACAATCCAAAAGTGTCCAGTGTCAACAAGTGTCTGCAGAAATTCAAAATCTCACTTATCCTCTGGTCATTTGGTCACAGCTGTGCCATCGAGCCTGTCACATAGCGCTCAGATATTCAGTGGGCCTCACACAATCCAAAAGTGTCCAGTGTCCACAAGTGTCTGCAGAAATTCAAAATCTCACTTATCCTCTAGTCACTTTGGTTACAGCTGTGCCATCGAGCCTGTGACATAGCGCTCAGATATTCAGTGGGCCTCACACAATCCAAAAGTGTCCAGTGTCCACAAGTGTCTGCAGAAATTCAAAATCTCACTTATCCTCTAGTCACTTTGGTCACAGCTGTGCCATCGAGCCTGTCACATAGCGCTCAGATATTCAGTGGGCCTCACACAATCCAAAAGTGTCCAGTGTCCACAAGTGTCTGCAGAAATTCAAAATCTCACTTATCCTCTAGTCACTGGTCACAGCTGTGCCATCGAGCCTGTCACATAGGGCTCAGATATTCAGTGGGCCTCACACAATCCAAAAGTGTCCAGTGTCCACAAGTGTCTGCAGAAATTCAAAATCTCACTTATCCTCTAGTCACTTTGGTCACAGCTGTGCCATCGAGCCTGTCACATAGCGCTCAGATATTCAGTGGGCCTCACACAATCCAAAAGTGTCCAGTGTCCACAAGTGTCTGCAGAAATTCAAAATCTCACTTATCCTCTAGTCACTTTGGTCACAGCTGTGCCATCGAGCCTGTCACATAGCGCTCAGATATTCAGTGGGCCTCACACAATCCAAAAGTGTCCAGTGTCCACAAGTGTCTGCAGAAATTCAAAATCTCACTTATCCTCTAGTCACTTTGGTCACAGCTGTGCCATCGAGCCTGTCACATAGCGCTCAGATATTCAGTGGGCCTCACACAATCCAAAAGTGTCCAGTGTCCACAAGTGTCTGCAGAAATTCAAAATCTCACTTATCCTCTAGTCACTTTGGTCACAGCTGTGCCATCGAGCCTGTCACATAGCGCTCAGATATTCAGTGGGCCTCACACAATCCAAAAGTGTCCAGTGTCCACAAGTGTCTGCAGAAATTCAAAATCTCACTTATTTTCTAGTCACTTTGGTCACAGCTGTGCCATCGAGCCTGTCACATAGCGCTCAGATATTCAGTGGGCCTCACACAATCCAAAAGTGTCCAGTGTCCACAAGTGTCTGCAGAAATTCAAAATCTCACTTATCCTCTAGTCACTTTGGTCACAGCTGTGCCATCGAGCCTGTCACATAGCGCTCAGATATTCAGTGGGCCTCACACAATCCAAAAGTGTCCAGTGTCCACTAGTGTGAGCAGAAATTCAAAATCTCCCCTGTCCTATAGACACCTTGTACCTTGTTTTACATTACTATATAGTTTGTTGGATTTTGTCTACATTTTTACCAAAAATGAGGAAGGCTGGTGGAAGAGGCCGTGGAATTGGGCGGGGGTTGGCAGCTGGTAATGATGGTGTTGGTGGTGGATCTGATGGTAGTGGCAAGAGCAAAATAGGACCAAATGCAGGTGTTGAGCCTGCGTCATTGTCTGGCTCCATAAGGCTTCGAAGGCTTAGTTTTCTAGGAGTTGGCAAACCGCTTTTAAAGCCAGAGCATCAGGAAAAAGTTTTGTCTTACATTGCTGACTCAGCCTCCAGCTCTATCGCCTCCTCTTCTTCAGTTGTAAAAAGTAAAAGCACTGAGTCGTCATTGGAGGCTCATGTTCATGAAACACACCTTTCCTTGTGTCCTTCACCCCAACCAAGATTGAAGGATGACGCAGGCCATACTACTGATTACTCCATGGAGCTGTTTTCACATACCATGCCTGGATTATCAAGTCAAATGGTGAATTACCCAGGCCAAGATGAATCTGACATGGAGTGCACTGATGCACAGCCGCTGATGGATGATTCTGCTGGTACATTCACTCAGAGCACTACATTGTCCTCGCAGTGTACAGAGCCAGATTCTGACCCTGATGAGACTCAGGTGCCCCTTCCCGCACACTATACCACCATACACGGTGACACAGAGGAAGGTGCACATGACATTGAAAAGGAGGTGATAGATGACCCAGATTGGCATCCATTGGGGGAAGAGGGTGCTGCTTCCAATAGCTCAGATGAGGAGCATCCACAGCAGACATCGACATCGCAACAGCTGTTATCTGGCAGGCCCGGAGCACTCCAAAGACAGGTTCCAAAAATCAAGAGTTGCTGGACAGCTTGTCCAGAGGGTCAAAAGATCACAGCGTGCTAGGCCGCAAAATGTCTGCCAAAGTAGGAAGAGTGCAGTGTGGCACTTTTTTGAACAAAATCCTCATGATCAGGCCAAGGTTATCTGTAAGAAGTGCGCAAAGACCTTTAGCCGAGGGAAAAATCTGAAAAATTTGAATACCAGTTGCATGCTTAGACATTTAACCAGCATGCACTTGCAAGCGTGGACACAACACCAAACCTCAAGTGCCACATGTGCAACTGATCACAACGAAGGTAGTCAGCAACGCTACATTGTTTCCCCCACTGTAAGCCCACCGGTTAGCACAGCAGCAAATGTTGAGGTGTCGTTGCAAGGCCACAGCAGTCAGGGAATCCCACTGTTATATCAACGAAAGACTGATTCTAGGCCATCAGAAAGAACACCAACTCCATCACCATCATCAACCCTCTCTCAGTCTGCCCTGTCCACCGCTACTTCCACCATATGCAGCTCTCAAGTCCAGCTCACCCTCCCAGACACTATGAATAGGTCAAGAAAGTACTCAGTCTCTCATCCACGTACACTGGGTTTGAACGCCCACATTGCCAAACTAATCTCGTTTGAGATGATGCCCTTTCGGTTGGTGGAAAGCGCAGCTTTCCGCGAACTCATGGCCTATGCAGTACCACGCTATGACCTACCCAGTCGCCACTTCTTCTCTCGCAAAGCCATCCCAGCCCTCCACCATCATGTGAAAGACCGCATTGTCCATGCACTCAGTCAGTGAGCGGAAAGGAGCACCTCACAACTGATGCATGGTCCAGTCGGCATGGCCAGGGCCGTTACGTGTCCATCACTGCGCACTGGGTTAATGTGGTGGATGCAGGGTCCACAGGGGACAGCGGTGGTGGGACAGTGCTGCCTAGCCCACGGTATAGGAAACAGTTGGCTGTAGGCGTTCGACCCTCCTCCTCCAGAAGCGAAAACTCGTCCAGAGCGCAGTCGTACGAGCACTCCATCTGCAGCTGCCACTGTTGCACACGAGGTGTCCCCCTATCGAGCAGCTAGTGGAAAGCGTCAGCAGGCTGTGTTGCAGATGATGTGTTTGGGCGACAGACACACCGCCGAGGTGCTGGCCGAGTACTTTCAGCGACAAACTGAGTCATGGCTGGGCAGTGTACATCTTGAGGCAGGCAAGGTAGTTAGTGATAACGGCCGTAATTTTGTGGCAGCCATAGCCCTTTCAAAACTCAGCCACATACCTTGCTTGGCTCACACCTTGAACCTGGTGGTGCAGTGCTTCCTCAAAAATTATCCGGAGTTAACAGCCCTGCTCCAGAAGGTGCGAAGACTGTGCGCGCACATCCGCCGGTCGCCTGTACACTCCGTTCGTATGCAGAAGCTGCAGCGATTGCTCCACCTTCCCAACCACCGCCTCATTATCGACATTGCAACAAGGTGGAACTCCACCCTGCACATGGTGGAGCGGCTGTGCGAGCAGAGGCAGGCCATAATGCATTTGTGGGAGGATACACGGCCAGGCACTTTGAGAGCAGACATGGAGTTGACAGGTGTGCAGTGGTCGAAGCTGAAAGACCTCTGTAAAGTCCTTCAGTGTTTTGAGGAATGCACACGGCTGGTAAGCGCAGACGACGCCATCCTAAGCATGAGCATCCCACTTATGCGTCTGCTCATGCAAACTTTGACGCACCTTAAGGAGCAGGCTTCTGCAGACAATGTTGATGAGGAGGAAGAGGAGGGAATCCTTGATGACATTCAGCCATTGTCTGCTCAGGGACCTCTCCTGGACGAGGTGGAGGAAGAAGAGGAGGAGGAGGATGATGGGGATGATTACTTAGGGGAGGAGGATGCATCTCGTGGGGCAAGTGAAAATGTTGGCGTGGCAAGGTCTGGTACAGGGTTTGTGCATGACTGGAGGGATGTGGATTTGCCAGAAAGTGCTCCTCCAACCAGCACTCGCAGTGCATCATTGACACCGGGAACATTGGCCCACATGTCAGATTATACCTTGCAGATCCTAAAAAGGGACCCCCGCATTGCCAAAATGATGAACGATGACGACTACTGGTTGGCCAGCATCCTGGATCCACGCTATAAAGGCAAATTACAAAACATCATGCCACAGGAGAACCTTGACCTAATATTGGCTAATAAACAAGCAACTCTGGTAAATCGGTTGCTTGAGGCATTCCCAGCACACAGCAGCGGTGATGGTTCTCACACGAGCCGTACGGGCCGGGGTCAGCTTGGCAGAGGTGTTCGTGGTGCACACAGCAGAAGTGGCGTTGGAGACAGGGGTTTCATGACAATGTTGTGGACTGATTTTTCAAGTACCGCTCACACAACTGGTAATACTGCATCGATGGAAAGTGACAGGAGACAGCAGTTGTCAACTATGGTTACAAACTACTTTTCCTCCCATATCGATGTTCTCCCACACAGGTCATTCCCCTTTGACTATTGGGCTGCTAAACTGGACACCTGGCCTGAATTGGCACAATATGCCTTACAGGAGCTCGCTTGCCCAGCTGCAAGTGTGCTATCGGAAAGAGTCTTCAGTGCAGCTGGATCAATCCTGACAGAAAAAAGGACCCGTCTGTCAACCCAAAATGTGGATGATCTAACCTTCATTAAAATGAACCACGCATGGGTTTCCAAGGATTTTGTCCCACCTTCCCCTGATGACACATAGGGTGACAGAAAAATGGCTTGCTTTGGTCCACCTATTCCTGGGTCTTGACCTATTTCACCTTTTGCATCAGCTGAATGTCCAACATCAACATATGCCACTTTCTAAAACTCCCTAACTGTGCTGCCTCCCCCCCATGGCCGGGGTCACCACCTAGCGCACGACACCGTGCGAGTGCCGTTGCCCTGGACAGGTGGGTAGGCCGAATCTTGGGCGCGGGCACTGGCACAGGGTCCCTCATAGTGCAATCAAGTGTCTCTGACGGTGGTGGTGCACACCCGCCGTCAGACACACCGCCGTACTATGAGGGGCCCAGTGCCAGTACCGACGCCCACGAGTGGGCCCCCCTTGCTTGGGCGGGGCCCCAGCATTTGCAATCTTTACCTCTCCCTGCTCCTCCGCTGTGTAGTCTGGGCCGTCAAATCCATACTGGGCCTGACACCGTTTGAGCCTGCCTCCTGATGTATAGACATATTTTGAATGTGTACGCTATCCATACATGTTATCTGGGGATACGGTACCCTTTCTCACCTTTGTGCAATCACGTGCAATCCATACTGGGCCTAACACCGTCTGAGCCTGCCTCATGATGTATAGACATATATTTTGAATGTGTACGCTATCCATACATGTTATCTGGGTATACGGTACCCTTTCTCACCTTTGTGCAATCAAGTGCAATCCATACTGGGCCTAACACCGTCTGAGCCTGCCTCCTAATGTATAGACATATATTTTGAATGTGTATGCTATCCATACATGTTATCTGGGGATACGGTACCCTTTCTCACCTTTGTGCAATCCATACTGGGCCTAACACCGTCTGAGCCTGCCTCATGATGTATAGACATATATTTTGAATGTGTACGCTATCCATACATGTTATCTGAGGATACGGTACCCTTTCTAACCTTTGTGCAATCACGTGCAATCCATACTGGGCCTAACACCGTCTGAGCCTGCCTCCTGATGTATAGACATATATTTTGAATGTGTACGCTATCCATATATGTTATCTGGGGATACGGTACCCTTTCTCACCTTTGTGCAATCACGTGCAATCCATACTGGGCCTAACACCGTCTGAGCCTGCCTCCTGATGTATAGACATATATTTTGAATGTGTACGCTATCCATACATGTTATCTGAGGATACGGAACCCTTTTTCACCTTTGTGCAATCACGTGCAATCCATACTGGGCCTGACACCGTCTGAGCCTGCCTCCTGATGTATAGACATATATTTTGAATGTGTATGCTATCCATACATGTTATCTGGGGATACGGTACCCTTTCTCACCTTTGTGCAATCACGTGCAATAAATACTGGGCCTAACACCGTCTGAGCCTGCCTCCTGATGTATAGACATATATTTTGAATGTGTACGCTATCCATACATGTTATCTGGGGATACAGTACCCTTTCTCACCTTTGTGCAATCACGTGCAATCCATACTGGGCCTAACACCGTCTGAGCCTGCCTCCTGATGTATATACATATATTTTGAATGTGTACGCTATCCATACATGTTATCTGGGGATACGGTACCCTTTCTCACCTTTGTGCAATCACGTGCAATCCATACTGGGCCTAACACCGTCTGAGCCTGCCTCCTGATGTATAGACATATATTTTGAATGTGTACGCTATCCATACATGTTATCCGGGGATATGGTACCCTTTCTAACCTTTGTGCAATCACATGCAATCCATACTGGGCGTGAGAACGGCTGGCGAGCTGTTAAGCAAGCTACAGCACCTGTGGTTTGCACACGTAAGTTTTTCATTTTTTCAGGAATGACGGTTAGGCCTAATTCCGGAACTGCAGTTGACCTGCACTTACTGGGAAATCATTGTTCGCGGGTAATAATTGTAATCACAGATCCCCATCACTAACGTTGTTCAGCGGGTTATCTGCACCTGTAAGCGACAAACGCTGGCCTTTTCAGTGTAGCGCACATGCAGCCACGGACATGTAAGGGCATGACACACCAGTTATTGGCCAATCTCATGTGCCAGAGCCTCACGTGTCCCTCTAGTAAGCCGGACTTGGACCGCGGGGCATGACGGAGTCTCGTTCGTTAACGGAATTAAGCTTGCAATGTGTGCATCTGTTCTGTAGCTGGCATGGTTGAGGTTTCCCAGGTGGAGTCGAATTTAACTGTAGGCTCCACTCCTGGTGGTGCCCTTCTGGACATTCCTTTAAGGTTCAGCTTTGCAACCATACTGCCCACGTAAAACAAACACTTTGCCTTCATGAACGCTGTTTGGAGGGTCATGACTCGTGGGAATAACGCCGCCCAATCAGTTAACCTGCTAGAGAGATCGTTCGTTGCTCCCAAGCATGACATCACACTCCCTAGGAAGAAGGTAATGCCACTGTGGCGACCGTACTCCTGGGGGCGACACAAGTGCACTGATGCCCAGCCACTGCTCGATGAATCTGCTGGTACATTGACCCAGACCACTACATTCCCCTCGCACGCTACACGGCCTGAATCTGACCCTGATGAAACTCAGGTTACCCTTCCCATATACAGTTCCATCTTACACGGTGACAAAGAGGAAGCTGAAGATGAAAGTGCAGGTTCGGCCCACCCGCCATCAGACACACCACCGTACTATCAGGGGCTCTGTGCCAGTGCCGTCGCCAACGAGTGGGCCCCCCCTGCTTGCTCAGGATCACAGCACTTGCAAAGTTGAAATACTGTGCAGTGAGATGGAAGATGGGGATGACGAGGAGTCCAGACAAGTACAGGGATTCCCTAGCGAGGAGACTTATTTGATTGTTTTCAATGTTGGGACAGCAATTTTTGGGGAGCACTATACTCTGGAGAATGATAGATGGGGCCCACCATACACTGGAACATTCCAAAGGTGGACATCAGACACTGGAGCAGCATTTACAGGGCCCATTATACACTAGAGCATTAGAAATGGGGCCCATTATGTTTGGAGCATTATTTGGGCCCATAAGACAGTGGAGCTTCATCCATGGGGACCAACATATACTGTAGCATTATGTGGAGCTCATCATATACTGTTTCAAACATTATATGGGACCAATGATTCTGTATGGAGAAATAGATGGGCCTCGTCATGAGATGTAAAAAGTGAAGTATTTTTCATTGTACTATATACCGCTATTTCTCTGCCGTATCGGAGCATGATGAGTTGTGGTATGTGTTAAAGGGGCGCTCTTTTGCCCAGGGCACATTAAAACCTGGAGCCAGCCCTCCCCCCCAACAGTTTGTAGCCAAATAACCCCCATTTTTCAGTGCATAACTTGTATTATGAAGTTAATTAAGGTTGACAAGCTTAAGTAAGAAGAATTGATGCTTTTGGCATTCAAATGGGCACTGTTGGTGTGTTTCCTGTACTCCTCTCACTGCCGACTTTTATTCCCCATTGACTTACATTGGGTTTCGTGTTTCGGGACGACCCCGACTTTTCCCTATCATCGGACGATCTTGCTCGACCCGACTTTTGGAAAAGTCGGGTTTCACGAAACGAAACGCGACCCTAAAAAACCAAAAGTCGCTCACCTCTATTTAGGATCCCTGTATTTAGTAATATTATAGTGAGAAGAATCCACTTAATTTGCGGTGTGTGTCTCCTGGAGCACAATCTGGGCACTATGTGGTGGGTAATAAAATGGAAAATGTGTAATTTTCACTCTCCAACATCCACTGCGTGTTAATTTGCAGAAAGTGGCTGTGGAGTCAAAATATTCACTCCTCCTAAGGATTATAACCCTCAGTGAATTAATTTATAAAATAGAATCACTTTATGGGGATTTCGATTGTTCTGGTTTTCTGTCATTTAGTTATGTTAGGTCTAGTGTTGAGCATTCCGATACTGCAAATATCGGGTATCGGCTGATATTCGCTTTATCGGAGTTCCGATATTTTTACACTATCGAATACCGGAATCGGAAGTTCCCATAATACATGAGCCAGTTGTGTTAGCCATGTTAACTAATGGCATGGCTGTGATTGACTGCTGAAATTATGTCATCATGATGCGCGGTTTGTGCGGGCCTGCCGGGGGTCTGTGCGGGCCTGCCGGGGGTTGTGTGTGTGTGCAGGCATCATCCGATGGGACTGCAAGTCCCATCGGGCTATGCCTGCTACAATGACAGTGATTGACACATTAGCCAATGATGAGACAGTAGTAGTCCCATCATCCGGCTAATGTGTTGAATGTAAAAAAAAAAAAAAAAACTATACATACTACATACATACAACATGCATACATACTACATTCATACATACTATATATACTACATTCATACAACATACATACTTTCTACATATATACTACATTCATACAACATACATACATACTACATATATACACAACATTCATACAACATACATACTACATTCATACAATATACTACATATATACTACATTCATACATACTACATATATACACACAACATTCATACAACATACATACATACTACATTCATACAACATACATACTACATATATACTACATTCATACAACCATACATACTACATTCATACAACATACATACTACATAATACATACTTACTACATATATACTTCATTCATACAACATACAATACATACATATAGACATACAGTACATATAACATAGAGTACATACTCACCATCACTTGTCACTTTGATCCCCGAAGCCAGTGTCATCTGTAAAAAATATTAAAATAACAAACAACCAATATACTCTGTGATCCGCAGAAATCCACTAGTGTCCCACGACGATCTCCTGCAGTGCATCACTGAGAGGTTACTATAGTTCACTAGTCTCACTTTATGGCAAAAGCTGCGTGGGAACTTTCTCACACAGCAATGCCAAAAGTGAGACTAGGGACTATTTTTTTTACAGTGGCGGAGGAATGCCTACCTCCCGTCATTGTATTCCTGGAGCCCCTAGAGGGCAGTCGCATCAGCTGATGCTGCTGCTCTCCACGGGAGATCGTCGTGGGACACTCGTGGATTTCTGCGGACCAGGGAGTATATTGGTTGTTTGTTATTTTAATATTTTTTATAGATGACACTGGCTTCGGGGATCAAAGTGACAAGTGATGGTGAGTATGTACTCTGTTATACAGTTCACTGCGCACGGTAGACACAGGAACACTCAGGTCTTTGGAGATGGACTTGTAGCCTTGAGATTGCTCATGCTTCCTCACAATTTGGTTTCTCAAGTCCTCAGACAGTTCTTTGGTCTTCTTTCTTTTCTCCATGCTCAATGTACACACAAGGACACAGGACAGAGGTTGAGTCAACTTTAATCCATGTCAACTGGCTGCAAGTGTGATTTAGTTATTGCCAACACCTGTTAGGTGCCACAGGTAAGTTACAGGTGCTGTTAATTACACAAATTAGAGAAGCATCACATGATTTTTCGAACAGTGCCAATACTTTTGTCCACCCTCTTTTTTATGTTTGGTGTGGAATTATATCCAATTTGGCTTTAGGACAATTCTTTTTGTGTTTTTTCATTTAAGACAAATTAAATGAAGATAATAATATCAAAGAATTTGTGTTTGCAATCATTTTCAGGAAGAAACTGAGTATTATCTGACAGAATTGCAGGGGTGTCAATACTTTTGGCCACAACTGTATGTACTGTATGTCTATGTGAATGTATTGTATGAATGTATTGTATGTAGTATGTATGTTGTATGTATGTAGCATGTTGTATGAATGTAGTATATATGTAGTATGTATGCTTTTTTTTTTTTTTTTTACATTCAACACATTAGCCGGATGATGGGACTACTACTGTCCCATCATTGGCTAATGTGTCAATCACTATCATTGTAGCAGGCATCACCCGATGGGACTTGTAGTCCCATCGGACGATGCCTGCACACACACACAACCGACAGGCCCACACACACAACCTACAGGCCCGCACAGACCCCCGGCCGGCCCGTACAGACCCCCGGCAGGCCTGCACAGACCCCCGGCAGGCCCGTACAGACCCCCTACAGGCCCACACAGACCCCCGGCAGGCCCGCACAGACCTCCGGCAGGCCCGCACAGACCCCGCCTGCACACACACACACACGCACAGCCTCCGCCCACACTCTTCCCCCCTCCCGAACTGGATGTGCAAGGAAAGAAAGGGTTTATTTTCATTCCGATATTTGTGCCCCATTGACTTGCATGGGTTTCCGGTATCTGAATCGGCAATACCCGATATTTTTGGGGTATCGGTACGATCCAATCCGATCCTATATTTCCCGATATCGGAAGGTATCGCTCAACACTAGTTAGGGCTTCTGCATATGGTGTGTCCAATCTCATCTGGGATCTGTTCCTGCTGTCCAGCTGGAGTAATCTGCTCCCTACTTCAGCCAATTGGAAAGTACCACACCTTACTAAAGCGCAAAGCACATGGCCGGAATCTGCCAGATACAGCGCTGTTCTCCTCTGGTTGAGTCCTCTGTGCTCAGCTTGCGGCTTGTGTATTTGTTTCCTGCTGTGACCGTGGCCCGTTTACTGACTACTCTTGTGTCTTCTGATTCTGTATTCTGTCCTTCTGGTTCTAACCCAGCTATCTGACTATTCTTCTTGCCATCTAACAGCACAGAATAGCAGGTAACACCATGGTTCAAGCCTAGGGGTCCCAGTGTAAGTCCAGATTCATGTAATGGTATTAAAGGGCGATGAGCAAGGCAATCCTTGGGATATGGAAAGCAGAGAAGATAGAGCCAAGCATGTTCATGGTGGACTTCTTTTGAGCTGCCAGGTGACCATGAACAGTGCTCCCAATACATTGTGTCTGCAAACTATTCCAGCTAGATCTTCATTCAAATAGCTAAATGGCGCTCCTTCCCTTCTGAACACTGCCATGTGCCCAGACAGTAGTGTACAATCGTATGTAGGGTATAGTGCGAAGCTGGAAAATAATTTGTAAGATCCAGTTGTTTTCTATTATCCTTTGTGAAGAATTTATCACCACATAAAGTGACACACGTCAGATATTAACCCCTTCACCCCCAAGGGTGGTTTGCACGTTCATGACCGGGCCAATTTTTACAATTCTGACCACTGTCCCTTTATGAGGTTATAACTCTGGAACGCTTCAACGGATCTAGGCGATTCTGAGATTGTTTTCTCGTGACATTGTACTTCACTTTAGTGGTAAAAAATTTTCGCTATAACTTGCGTTTATTTATGAAAAAAACAGAAATATGGCAAAAATTTTGAAAATTTTGCAATTTTCAAACTTTGAATTTGTATGCCCTTAAAACAGAGAAATATGTGACACAAAATAGTTACTAAATAACATTTCCCACATGTCTACTTTACACCAGCACAATTTGGGAAACAACATTTTTTTTTGTTAGGAAGTTATAAGGGTTAAAATTTGACAAGCGATTTCTAATTTTTACAACAAAACTTACAAAACCATTTTTTTTAGGGACCACCTCACATTTGAAGTCACTTTGAGGGGTCTATATGGCAGAAAATACCCAAAAGTGACACCATTCTAAAAACTGCACCCCTGAAGCTACTCAAAACTACATTCAAGAAGATTATTAACCCTTCAGGTGCTTCACAGGAGCAGAAGCAACGTGGAAGGAAAAAATGAACATTTAACTTTTTAGTCACAAAAATAATATTTTAGCAACAATTTTTTTATTTTCCCAAGGGTAACAGGAGAAATTGGACCCCAAAAGTTGTTGTCAAATTTATCCTGAGTACGCTGATACCCAATATATGGGGGGGAACCACTGTTTGGGCACAAGGCAGGGCTCAGAAGGGAAGGAGCCCCGTTTGACTTTTTCAACCTAAAATTGGCTGGAATTGAGATCGGACGCCATGTCGCGTTTGACGAGTGTCTGATGTGCCTAAACAGTGGAAACCCCCCACAAGTGACCCCATTTTGGAAACTAGACCCCCTAAGGAACTTATCTAGATGTGTGGTGACCACTTTGAACCCCCAAGGGCTTCACAGAAGTTTATAACACCCAGGCGTGAAAATAAAAAATCATATTTTTTCCACAAACATGATCATTTAGTCCCCAATATTTTGTTTTCCCAAGGGTAACAGGAGAAATTGGACCCCAAAAGTTGTTGTCAAATTTGTCCTGAGTACGCTGATACCCAATATATGGGGGGAACCACTGTTTGGGCACAAGGCAGGGCTCAGAAGGGAAGGAGCCCCGTTTGACTTTTTCAACCTAAAATTGGCTGGAATTGAGATCGGACGCCATGTCGCGTTTGACGAGTGTCTGATGTGCCTAAACAGTGGAAACCCCCCACAAGTGACCCCATTTTGGAAACTAGACCCCCTAAGGAACTTATCTAGATGTGTGGTGACCACTTTGAACCCCCAAGGGCTTCACAGAAGTTTATAACACCCGGGAGTGAAAATAAAAAATCATATTTTTTCCACAAACATGATCATTTAGTCCCCAATATTTTGTTTTCCCAAGGGTAACAGCAGAAATTGGACCCCAAAGGTTCTTGTCAAATTTGTCCTGAGTACGCTGATACCCAATATGTGGGGATGAACCACTGTTTGGGCACATGGCAGGGCTCAGAAGGGAAGGAGCCCCGTTTGACTTTTTCAACCTAAAATTGGCTGGAATTGAGATCGGACGCCATGTCGCGTTTGACAAGCGTCTGATGTGCCTAAACAGTGGAAACCCCCCCACAAGTGGCCCCCTTTTGGAAACTAGACCCCCTAAGGAACTTATCTAGATGTGTGGTGACCACTTTGAACCCCCAAGGGCTTCACAGAAGTTTATAACACCCGGGCGTGAAAATAAAAAATCATATTTTTTCCACAAACATGATCATTTAGTCCCCAATATTTTGTTTTCCCAAGGGTAACAGGAGAAATTGGACCCCAAAGGTTCTTGTCAAATTTGTCCTGAGTATGCTGATACCCAATATGTGGGGGGGAACCACTGTTTAGGCACATGGCAGGGCTCACAAGGGAAGGAGCCCCGTTTGACTTTTTCAACCTAAAATTGGCTGGAATTGAGATCGGACGCCATGTCACGTTTGACGAGCATCTGATGTGCCTAAACAGTGGAAACCCCCCACAAGTGACCCCATTTTGGAAACTAGACCACCTAAGGAACTTATCTAGATGTGTGGTGAGCACTTTGAACCCCCAAGGGCTTCACAGAAGTTTATAACACCCGGGCGTGAAAATAAAAAATCATATTTTTTCCACAAACATGATCATTTAGTCCCCAATATTTTGTTTTCCCAAGGGTAACAGGAGAAATTGGACCCCAAAGGTTGTTGTCAAATTTGTCCTGAGTACGCTGATACCCAATATGTGGGGGGGAACCACTGTTTAGGCACATGGCAGGGCTCAGAAGGGAAGGAGCCCCGTTTGACTTTTTCAACCTAAAATTGGCTGGAATTGAGATCGGACGCCATGTCACGTTTGACGAGCGTTTGATGTGCCTAAACAGTGGAAACCCCCCACAAGTGACCCCATTTTGGAAACTAGACCCCCTAAGGAACTTATCTAGATGTGTGGTGAGCACTTTGAACCCCCAAGGGCTTCACAGAAGTTTATAACACCCGGGCGTGAAAATATAAAATCCTGTTTTGTTCCCACATAAATGATCATTTAGTCCCCAATTTTTAAATTTTCCCAAGAGTAACAGGAGAAATTGGACCCCAAAAGTTGTTGTCCAATTTGTCCTGAGTACCCTGATACCCCACATGTGGGAGAAAACTACTGTTTGGGCACACGTCAGGGCTCGAAAGGGAAGTAATGACGTTTTGGAAAGCAGACTTTGATGGAATGGTCTGTGGGCGTCATGTTCCATTTGCAGAGCACTTGATGTTCCTAAACAGTAGAAACCCCCAATAAGTGACCCCATTTTGGAAATTAGACCCCCTAAGGAACTTATCTAGATGTGTGGTGAGCACTTTGAACCCCCAAGTGTTTCACTAAAGATTATAATGCCCAGGCGTGAAAATATAAAATCCTGTTTTGTTCCCACATAAATGATCATTTAGTCCCCAATTTTTAATTTTCCCAAGAGTAACAGGAGAAATTGGACCCCAAAAGTTGTTGTCCAATTTATCCTGAGTACCCTGATACCCCACATGTGGGAGAAAACTACTGTTTGGGCACACGTCAGGGCTCGAAAGGGAAGTAATGACGTTTTGGAAAGCAGACTTTGATGGAATGGTCTGCGGGCGTCATGTTCCATTTGCAGAGCCCTTGATGTTCCTAAACAGTAGAAACCCCCAATAAGTGACCCCATTTTGGAAACTAGACCCCCTAAGGAACTTATCTAGATGTGTGGTGAGCACTTTGAACCCCTAAGTGTTTCACTAAAGATTATAATGCCCAGGCGTGAAAATATAAAATCCTGTTTTGTTCCCACATAAATGATCATTTAGTCCCCAATTTTTAATTTTCCCAAGAGTAACAGGAGAATTTGGACCCCAAAAGTTGTTGTCCAATTTGTCCTGAGTACCCTGATACCCCACATGTGGGAGAAAACTACTGTTTGGGCACACGTCAGGGCTCGAAAGGGAAGTAATGACGTTTTGGAAAGCAGACTTTGATGGAATGGTCTGCGGGCGTCATGTTCCATTTGCAGAGCCCTTGATGTTCCTAAACAGTAGAAACCCCCCATAAGTGACCCCATTTTGGAAACTAGACCCCCTAAGGAACTTATCTAGATGTGTGGTGAGCACTTTGAACCCCCAAGTGTTTCACTAAAGATTATAATGCCCAGGCGTGAAAATATAAAATCCTGTTTTGTTCCCACATAAATGATCATTTAGTCCCCAATTTTTAATTTTCCCAAGAGTAACAGGAGAAATTGGACCCCAAAAGTCGTTGTCCAATTTGTCCTGGGTACTCTGGTACCCCACATGTGGGAAAAAACTGTTTAGGCACACGTTGGGGCTCGAAAGGGAAGTAGTGTTGTTTTGGAATGCAGACTTTGATGGTCTGCTGGCGTCATGTTCCATTTGCAGAGTCCCTGATGTGCCTAAACAGGAAAAAACCCCACATATGACATCATTTTGGATACTAGACCCCCAATGAACAAATCTAGATGTGCCCCCAACTAATCTAATGTAAATTAGTAGTGCATGGAGGTGTGGTACAATTTGAAGCAATCCTTCATGCACAGGCCAGGTTTTTCGGGGCAGGTGTCGCACTGGTAAGTGGTGTCCCTGCGTATTCCTTTTTTGTAACACACTCGACACCTTTTTTGCGGCTTACCTTTTCTTGGGGTTGGCGGGACCACCCCCGGAAAATGCTGACCTGGGACAATACGAGCACCTTCAGTTCCTGAAGTACTGGGGCCCGCTCCTTCCTGAGCGCCAAACATCATGGCCTTAACCACTACCTCCTGGAAATGAAGGTACGCCGTATCGCTGGGGCATGCACATTGTGACAGCAGGAATGCTTTGAGCATTGCCATTTGGACGATGTGCACGGCCAGCTTTTTGTACCACACCTTGGCCTTCCTCAATGCATTGTACGGTTGGAGGAGTTGATCGGAGAGATCAACTCCCCCCATTTTTTTGTTGTACCCCACTACACATGTCGGTTTGAGGACCTGTGTAGAGGTACCCCGTACAGTGCAGAGGGTACTGCCATCACCGTGTATGGTGGTCAAGAGATGGACATCTCTCTTGTCCTTGTACTTGACCACCAGCAGGTGGTCGCTACATTGGGCTCTGCTCTCACCTTTTCGGAGCATCTGCCCAAGTAGCGTCTTCAGGAGGCCTCTCTGATTTTTGCGGACAGTACCGCAGGCTGCGGTACGTCGCTCAGAGAGGGATTTGTAGAGTGGGATGCTGGTATAAAAGTTATCAGTGTAGAGGTGATAACCTTTATCCAGCAGTGGGTGCACCAAATCCCACACAATTTTCCCACTCACTCCCAGGAAAGGAGGACACTCAGGGGGTTCAATCCGGGTGTCCTTCCCTTCGTAAACTCTAAACTTGTGGGTGTACCCTGAGGTACTCTCACACAACTTATAGAGTTTGATTCCGTACCTGGCCCTCTTACTGGGCAGGTATTGACGGAATCGCAGCCTTCCCTTGAAGTGAACCAAGGACTCATCCACGCAGATGTCCCTTTGGGGCACGTACACTTCAGCAAACTTTTTGTTGAAGTGTTCGATGACCGGCCGAACTTTGAACAGACGGTCAAAGTTGGGGTCATCTTGTGCGGGACACGCTGCATTATCAGTATAATGCAGAAACTTGTGGATGGCCTCAAAACGCGTCCGGGCCATGACCATTCGGAACACTGGAGTGTTGTATAAAATATCAACACTCCAATATTGCCGAATTTCCGGTTTCTTCAGTATCCCCATATGGAGGACCAGGCCCCAAAACTGCGTCATTTCAACTGCGTCTACAGGAGACCAGTTTGAAAATGTTGAACGCGGGTTTTGCTCCAAAAATTGACGAGCGTACAAATTAGTTTGCTCCACCATGAGGTTAACAAAATCCTCAGAGAAAAAGACTTTGAAAAAGTCAATTTCTGTGAGGCCGGTGGTGTCAAACTTGATTCCTGATTCTGCCACAAAATCAGGAATCAGTGGCTCGTAATTTTCGGGGGGCGAGGTCCATACGGGGAGCACTGGGTCAGCTGCGGGCATGGTGGGCGCTGCCTCATCTTCTGTCCTGGAGCGTCTGCGTGGCGGTTCCGCAGGACCCGAGGAGGAAGATGAGGAGGGAGAAGAGGAAGAAGAAGAGGATGAAGAATCCGAAAAATAAAGAAAAGTCGGATCGTCATCCAAATCGCTATCAGTTTCGGAGGCAAGTAAAGCATATGCCTCCTCCACTGAATAGCGCTGTTGGGATGAATTTGATGACATTTTTGTGTAAATATGGTGCTTGGGTGTACACTTTATTGAAAACTGTATGTGTACGTGAGGGGGGGGGAGTGATTGGTGTAAACTTTCTGTAAAGAAAAAGCTGTGGAAAAAAGTATAAAACAGCAGGCCCTAGCTGATAAGTGTCACTTATCAAAACTAGGCTGCTGGATGTGCGCACGGGGTGGCGCAAGGGGGGGTGGAAAAAAAAAAAAAAGGAAAACGGCAAACTCTGATAAGTGAACTGTGTCACTTATCCAAGTTTCGCAGCTGCGGGATGTGTGTACGGAGGGGCTAAGGAAAAAAAAGCGAGCTCAAGTGTTGATCGGTGAACTGCGTCACCAATCAACGCTCGGCGGCTGCGCACGGAGGTGGCGCAAAAGTGGGGTGGAGGGGGGTAAAAATAGGGGGAAGGGGGATGGGGGGATTGGGGTGGAAGAAGAGAGATTGGGCAGGGATCAACAGTTAGGGTTGTAGTTAGGTGGCACAAAGGGGGGTGAAAAAAATGAAAAGCGGCAGGCACAAGCTTGGATAAGTGACGTGTGTCACTTATCCAACTTTTGCGGCTGCGGGATGTGTGTACGGAAGTGGCGCAAAAGGGGCTAAGGAAAAAAAAACGAGCTCAAGAGTTGATCGGTGAACCTCGTCACCAATCAACGCTCGGCAGCTGCGCACGGAGGTGGCGCAAAAGTGGGGTGGAGGGGGGTAAAAATAGGGGGAAGGGGGATGGGGGGATTGGGGTGGATGAAGATAGATTGGGCAGGGATCAACAGTTAGGGTTGTAGTTAGGTGGCACAAAGGGGGGTGAAAAAAATGAAAAACGGCAGGCACAAGCTTGGATAAGTGACGTGTGTCACTTATCCAACTTTTGCGGCTGCGGAATGTGTGAACGGAAGTGGCGCAAAGGGGGCTAAGGAAAAAAAAGCGAGCGCGAGTGTTGATCGGTGAACTGCGTCACCGATCAACGCTCGCCGGCTGCGCACGGAGGTGACGCAAAAGTGGGGTGGAGGGGGGTAAAAGGGGGGTAAGAGGGGGGGTGGAGGGGGGATGGGGGGATGAAGATAGATTGGGGGGGTGAAGATAGATTGGGCAGGGGATCAGGGATCAATTAACACTTACAATTGTAGTTTTCTTTCTTCTTCTTCTTCTTTCTTCTGCAGGGATTGTGATGCTACAAGCTGTGGCACCACAATACCCAGCACAGGAGCTCTTGCTGCGTCCGACTTCTCTGCAGGAATCCTCAGCTAGAGTGAGGACCCCTGCAGACAGGTCAGACAGGTCAGAGGCAGGTCAGGGGGCAGGTCACAGAGCGGTCACATCGCTGCTGTGACCTGTCATTGGTGGGATCGAATGATTACATCGATCCCACCAATCCCTGATCTGCCTGGTGACCATGGCAACTGCCTAGAATCGGAGCTCACAGCTCCGATTACTAGGCAGGTCATGCCCAGGTCACCAGCAGGGCACAGAGCGGTCACATGGTGACCGCAGCTGTGCCCTGTGGTTGGCGCGATCGCCGATCTAATCGATCGCGCCAGCCAACTCCTGCAGGCCCTACTGGGCCTGCATCAGGCTCCAGCATGATCGGTGCTAATATAGCACCGATCCTGGCCGGTACTGGCAGGGCACAGCGGCGATATAGCGCCGCTGTGCACTGCGATTGGCGCGATCGATCAGATCGGCGATCGCGCCAATCCGGGTGCTTTTTGCCGGTGCCTGGCGTTGCCAGGCACCGGCTCTAGGATCGAGTACATCGGTACTCGATCCCCGCCTAGGACATCATTGTTTCAGCCAAGCTGATTGGCTGAAACAATGAGAAACGCTGCGATTGGCTGTTCAGAATTGAACAGCCAATCACAGCGCTCTGGATGCCGGGGGGGCGGGATCGCAGCCCGGGATGCCGACGCCATCTTTTCTAAGGTGAGATGGCGTCGGAATTTTAATGCGATCACCGCGACTTTAGTCGCGGTATCGCATTAAAGGGCCCGACGTACTATCCCGTCCCCGGTCATACGGGCCCGGGTACCGTGGACGGGATAGTACGTCGGATGGCAGGAAGGGGTTAATAATGGGGCCTGATTAGGAACTACTGAAATGATCAAACTCCACAGTCTCCATCAGTACTAAATGAGTAACTAGTGGTGAAACCTCTCTGGTGTAATTAGAGTATGGGTCTCGGAGACTTCACAATCTATACTATCCTAAGCTCCAATATTTTCTGTCAGATGAGTTTCAAGAAGAAATATTAGGCATTTAAAGAGAACTGTGTATAAGGCCGGTTTCACACGTCCTGATATTTCCGGTACCGGAGATGTCCATGTGTGTAATACTTGTGGCACATGTGTGACAACCGTGTGCCGCCCTAGTGCAGCATCAGTACCACAAGGACGGCCGACAGGGAAGAAGCGCTACAGTAAGCGCTGTTCCCCGGCAGCGGGTGCTGAAGACGCTCACATCATTCTCCCCTGCTCTGCCGGCGGGGAGAATAATGATAGTTATATTAAAGTAAGAATGATGACTATTACTCCCATCAACCTACACCTGATGCTAAGAACAATGACAGCAGGAGCAGATGATGGGAGTATTCCTCACCCGCCGCCTGCGCTATAACTAAATAAAGGAATGAAAAAACGGCGTGCGTTCCCTTTTATTTTCTATAACCAGTCCGGAAAAACTCACAACTGGGGGCTGCAACCCTCATCTGTCAGCTTTGGCAAGGCTGGTTTTCAAGAATAGAGGGGTCCAAACAGTTTTTTTAATTAATTAAATAATTTAAAAAAACGGCGTGAGTTCCCCTCCATTTTTGACAACCAGCCTTGCTAAAGCTGACAACTGGGGGCTAGTATTCTCAGGCTTGTAAGGGGCCATAGATATTGACCCCCCAGCCTAAAAATAGCAGCCTGCAGCTGCCCAGAAAAGGAAAATCTATTAAATGCGCCTATTCTGGTGCTTTGCCCGGCTCTTCCCACTTGCCCTGTAGTGATGGCAAGTGGGCTTCATATTTGTGGGGTTGTATTGTCAGGTGACATCAAGCCCACGGCTTAGTAATGGAGAGTAAGACACCTATCCATTACTAATCCTATAGATATATGGTAAATAAATCACAGCCAGAATAAAGTCTTTTATTAGAGATAAAACAAAACACAGGGTAAGTAGGAAGAGCCGGGCAAAGTGTCGGAATTTCTGGGTTTTCTGGGCAGCTGCGGGCTGGTTATTGTTTAATCTGTATTTGTAGTTTTCAGTTAATGAGATTCTTGTGCTTCGGGGTGGGATTGTGGGAGTGGCTGTGGGTTGGGCTGTGGGCGGGGCCTTATGTGGTGTTCTGCGTACATATTCATCTGTATTGGCTTATGACACTGACCCTTCAGTGACCTGCCCCCTATTTTACATAAAAAATTACATCCAGAAAAATGTCACCGGCGATGGTGGCGCCTGCGCAGTACCATCTATAAGTAAGAGATAGATGCTACTGGCCAGGCGCCGCCAGTGTCATTTGTAATTTCTTTTTTCTAAGCCTCACAATAGCCACAATATTATAGGCATAATCACCAATAATATCAACACTATTATATGCATTATGTAATAATGTGGGCAGGTCAGTGAGGGGTCAGCGACCTGTCATAAGCCAATACAGATGCATATGTAAACAGACCATCATATAAAGCTCCGCCCACAGCCCCGCCCCAGAGCACGAGAATCTCATTAACTGAAGACTACAAATACAGATTAAACATAAACCACAAGACGGATTTCATCACCAGGTATCACTGTAATCAGTATAACGACGCTGACCTGACAGTGTCTGTAGGTTACTGTGCACAATCCGGCTGACAGGATCCCTTTAAATTTAGATCTTAGGCATTTGGAAGAGGCAATGGAGAGATTTTTTTCAAGACTATCAGGGAGTTACAGACTCACATTAGGCAGGAAGGCCGATCCCACCACAATCAAACTATCATACAGAATGAACAGGTTATAAAAAAAAGACACAGAATAAAAAAATATGTTACATCCCCAACAACGTATGTACAAGGGGAGAACACTAAACGAGTTGCACTCATTTATGGTGGACCATTGCAGCCACTATGAGTCCTGACCGGAGGAGTAGAGAAAGTATTAGCGCCCCCATTTCAGGAGAGATTGTGCAGTTATCTGAATTCCTTAGGATGGAAAACATATTGGAATTCATGACGTTTAGTAAATCTATGACACCAGGGCTGGAGCCAACACATCTCCTGCAGGCGGGAATAAATGTATATTACAGCCATCAGCCACACACAGCTTAGAGATCTATCATGGCACAGGTGGAATGTTTGTCCTGGAGATTATCACAATCCTCCTTGAAATTACTGTATTTATTGGACCATAAGACGCACCTAGGTTTTAGAGAATGAAATTAGGAAAAAAAATTGAAGCAAAAAATGTGGTCAATTCTGTACTTAATATCCCCTATCCTGGTATATATGGTCCCCTCATACCCATTCTGATACACATGGCCCACTCATCTCTATCCTGGTATGCATGGCCTCATCCCAATCCTGGTATGCAGGGTCCCCATCTTGTCCTGGTATGCATGATCCCATCCCTATCCTGGTATGCAGAGCTCCCATCTTGTCCTGGTATGCATGGTCCCATCCCTATCCTTGTATGCAGGGTCCCCATCTCGTTCTAGTATGCATGGTCCCATCCCTATCCTTGTATGCAGGGTCCCCATCTCGTTCTAGTATGCATGGTCCCATCCCAATCCTGGTATGCAGGGTCCCCATCTTGTCCTAGTAGGCATGGCCCCATCTCATCCTGGTATGCAGGGCCCCATCTCATCCTAGTATGCATGGCACCTCATCGCTATCCTGGTATGCATGGCCCCATCATCCCTATCCTGGAAAGCATGGCCCCAACCTTATCCTGGTATGCATGGACCCCATCTCGTCCTGGTATTCAGTGACTTATTTCGTCCTGGTATGTAGGGCCCCATCCTTATAAGAAGCCCCCACCCCCATTCCTATCCTGGTGTGCATGGCCCATCACAAAACATTAAAAAAAAACCAAACCATTACGCTTACCTCTGGTGCCAGCATCTGCTATTTGCTTGTAAGCAGCGCTGAGAACAGTGAGCATTCATGAATATTCATTTCTCTTAAGTAGCGGCACACGTGACCGCCGGTAGCAGCAGGAAGCCGGTGGCTGACACTGCGCGCTACTGAAGAGCAATGAATACTCACTGCCCTTTGCGTGCACGTCCCTGCCATGCGCTGCTTACAAGCATATAGCAGTTGCTGGCACCGGAGCAGGACGCTGCGAGGGAGCGCGGGGTAAGTAAGTGTAATGATTTGTTTTTTAATGTTTTCTGATGGGACCATGCATACCAGGATGGGGACGGGGGTGGGGGCCAATTATAAGGATGGGGCCATGCATACCAGGACCGGGGTTAGGGGCTAATCATCTCAAGATACTATTATTAAAGAGAAATGAATATTCATTGCCCTCCAAGCCCATGGGCGTGTAATGCAGTGAATATTCATTTCTCTTTAGCAGCGGGAACAAGATTTAGCCGCAGTCACCGGCTCCAGCCTCCTGTGACCCGCTGCTCCGCTGATGCAGTTCCCTCACCTCCACACCAAAGCCAGAGCCGGTACATCCGGACTATAAGACGCAACCCCCATTTTCCTCCACATTTTTGAAGGATAAAAGTGTGTCTTATAGTCCGAAAAATACGGTAGTTTTAATACAAATTGGAAAGTCAGGATAAAGGGAAACTCTGCTGTTATTGTACAGAAATTCACACTTGGCCTCACTGCACATTTACTGTTGTGGATCATAAAAGAGATGTTTGGCCAGAAAGACTGGACCTGGTCTTGTAGGGACCATGAGACATTCAGCAGCACAGAAGGGAGAGAAGATTCATCCGATAAGATCTCAGGGATCTAGGAAGCCAACAGCATCATTACCCTCCGCTTTCTCTTACAGGCCCAGCATAAGATTTTTCTACAAGTGATTTTCTATCTTGTCAGCACATTCTACGTACGCTGTCATTTGGATTTAGTTACAGATCTGGGCAGGGAACAGTCAGCGTCTCCTAATCCCAGGGGGTAGGTGGATCTACCAGGTTGTAAGTTCTATAGAAAAGGGATTTCAATGTCCAAAATCAATGAACAGTTTTGGGTGGAGGAGAATGTTGTGGTACTAGAGGCAAAATGGTGATCATGGTAATACGGCCGGACTACACCACCGATAAAGCAACCACAGCCGGTGACTGAGAGGAATCTGTGACTTCTCTACATTCAGTGGTTACTACTCACCTGGGTAGTCATATGTGGGAATCTCCTCTTTACACCGCTCATCATCTCTTACATATGTCTCTGTAGTATTAATATGGGTCAGATCTTCACCCTGAAACAAATATTGTAAAAGTCACCGACAGATGGAGAAGTCCCATCTATGATCAGCTCTAATCCTGCCATCTCCACCGTTCTCATTACACAGGTATAAAACATATAACACTGGTGGATAAAACAAGACTGAGCACAAGACCTTCACAGCCGTCTACACATCATAGGGGAGATCTCCTGACACCTTCTCTCCATCTACCTGATGATCCTGAGGAGCACTGGGATCCTCTTGTTTACAGTCCTGTGGAAGAAGAGGACGGGGACATCTCTCTGGTGTTGTCCTCTTACTGGATAGATCTGGAGGAAACACATACAGGGACTGAATTCATTCTCTACATACAGATAATTATAGGCCGTGTGTATTTAGTCCTGTCTATTACCTGGAGATGTGAGGCGCTGGGGAACCTCCATTATGACGTTCTTGTACAGATCGCTGTGTCCTTCTAAATACTCCCACTCCTCCATGGAGAAATAGACAGCGACCTCCTGACACCTTATAGGAACCTGACACATACAATGATACCGTCATCCCCCGATCCCTTCATAGTGTTTCTGTATAATGTCCAGGCATTCCCAGCAGTGTCACCTCTCCAGTCAGCAGCTCAAACATCTTGTAGATGAGTTCTAGGATCTTCTGGTCATTGATATCCTCACGGATTAGGGGGTGAGGTGGAGGCCCCGTGATTGGGCTCAGGGGTCTTCCAGATCCCTCAGACACAGGGTCCTGACAGCGATCACTAGAGGTCTTCTTCACCACTGTGTAATCCTGGTTATGGAGAGACACATTAATAAATCTCACTACAGACATTTCCAGAGTCCTCACCTCTCCAGTTCTGTCCATATGTTATTCCCATAGATAAGAATGATAGAATGTGACGTCATCAGAATCTCTCACCTCTCCAGTGAGACGGAAGAGGATCTCTAGGGTGAGGTGTAACATTCTCTCCGCCATCTTGTCTCTGTCCATACCCATCCTTGATGGGTAAATCAAGAATATTTTCTTTTGTAGAAGATCTTCACTGAGAGGATCCGATATTGTAGAGACCTGAATGAGAAGAAGATGATGCGATGTAACACTGTGCTTGAGAGCGGGCCCACCTGGAGCTACTGTCAGGGCTGGCGTTTGTACTTCACATGTATCAGAGTGCAGGGAGTGAGTCATGTAACCACTCTTCTGCAGTTTGTGGAGGAGAGGGGGAAGGAAGGTTACCCACCCAATCCAGGATGAGCGCGCTCTCCTTCAAAGCTCCCTGCTGCAGAGAAGTCATCAGCCCCAAAAGCCTGGACGCAGCGGGGCTTGCTCTGCCTCTGACTGTGAGCTGAGCTCACTGTCTGCACTCTTCTGCTTCTGTCTGGAAGGAGCCTGACAGCCAAGGAGGCTAGGAGCAGCACTGAGGACCAGGGACACACTGGACACAGCATGAGGACTGATGAGTGTCTTGGCACATGTCATTTACTATTTGATATGTCTAATCTGTTGGTCGAATATATACATACAGATATATAAAGCAATGAAGGTTCTTAAAGGGGTTGTCCACTACTTTAAATTAACCCCCCAATGTATCCCCCTGGCGCCCCTAATGAATTTTGTAAATACCTCATGTTGCCTATACTGCCTGTGAGCGTCGCTATCGCTGGCCGCTCACAGGCAGCACATGACCCCTGGCTGCAGCCGGCTCTTGCTTCCGCTGACGTCCCGACAAGTGCTGGCAGCAGCCGGGGGTCCATCTTCCTCCTTCCGCGCTGGCTGCCAGGCTGTGGGAGCGATTATCACCCCGCTTCACACCCGGCATCCACCAAGCGCCCATTCATTGAGAAAGCGCGCAGTGGATGCTGGGTGTGACCCCGGGGGTAACCCCGCCCACAACCCAGCAGCCACTGCGGGGACCCAGCGCTGAGTCACGCCTCACTTGTGACATCAGCGCTGGGTTACGTGCTGCCTGTGAGCGGCCAGCGATAACGCCACTCACAGGCAGTATAGGCAACATGAGGTATTTACAAAATTCATTAGGGGCCTGGGGGGATACTTTGGGGGTTAATTTAATGTAGTGGACAACCCCTTTAAACTTTTATGTCTTGTTTATCCTGCAAGCTGGACAGAGACTAAGGGTATGTGCACACGTTGCTTATTCCATTGTGGATTTTTCTGCATGGATTCTGCAGAATCCGCAGGTAAGACGACCTGTGTTTTACCTGCAGGTTCCTGCGGATTTAGTGCGGATTTGCTCTGCGTTTTTACACCTGCAGATTCCTATAATGGAATAGGTAAAGGTTTTAAATACAAGAGTTAGGACTGTCCCACAAGGGTTGCCGTGACGTGGCGGGATGGCTTCTACATTATTTTGATCAAAATTATGTTAACTAAATACCCTTATTATTACTATTATTACTACCTTCATGCAATTTTTGCAATATATTTTTTTACTTTTTTATTCCAGGATATTTGTTTTGTGTTTTGCTTTTGGTTTTCTCTGTGTAAAGGTCATGTGTTCATATGCAATTACAATTTGCATGCACATTAATTTACTTTTTCTGCTCAGACCCAGTTTCTCATTTGTTTCATTGCGCATTCTGTGCATATAAGGGTGTGACCGCCCTGTTTCTGAGTTGGAAAATCCATCCTGTCTGGCCTATACTATTACTGGTGGTTCAGTCCCTCTGTCCTTGTTCACATTCACGTCACTTGACAAGTGGAAAGGTTTTAAATACAAGAGTTAGGACTGTCCCACAAGGGTTGCCGTGACGTGGCGGGATGGCTTCTACATTATTTTGATCAAAATTATGTTAACTAAATACCCTTATTATTACTATTATTACTACCTTCATGCAATTTTTGCAATATATTTTTTTACTTTTTTATTCCAGGATATTTGTTTTGTGTTTTGTTTTTGGTTTTCTCTATAATGGAATAGGTGTAAAACCGCTGCGGAATCCGCACAAAGAATTGACATGCTGTGGAAAATAAACCGCTGTGTTTCCGCGCTGAATTTTCAGCATCATGTGCACAGCGGTTTTTGTTGCTCACTATGGGCCTGATTCACCGTCTCTCCTGCCTTGATTGACATGGCTGACGTCTCCTGTGTCATCCACTGTCTGTCCAGCTCTCGCACCTGCACAGGAGGGAACAGGAGCTGCGCAGCGCAACAGACTGGATGACATAGGAGGCGTCAGCCACGTCAGTAAAGGCAGGAGGATGGCAATTGTGGGGTCAGAGGAGGTGCTAAGCAGGGACCATAGACACTCATCCGACTGGACGCTGCCGATTAGCTTACGAGAAGGAGAATGATTATTTTCTTAAGTTTGCAAGCGGCTGGAATCTTACAGGATGGCTTTTTAAATGTGGCTAAAAGATGGTGGCTACAGGTCTTACAGATTAACCCCTTCACCCCCAAGGGTGGTTTGCACGTTCATGACTGGGCCAATTTTTACAATTCTGACCACTGTCCCTTTATGAGGTCATAACTCTGGAACGCTTCCATGGATCCCGGTGATTCTGACATTGTTTTCTCGTGACATATTGTACTTCATGTTAGTGGTAAAATTTCATTCAAATAACTTGCGTTTATTTGTGAGAAAAATGGAAATTTGGCAAAAATTTTGAAAACTTCGCAATTTTCCAACTTTGAGTTTTTATGCCCTTAAATCACAGAGATACGGCACACAAAAAACTTGATAACTAATATTTCCCACATGTTTACTTTACATCAGCACAATTTTGGAACCAAAATTTTTTTTTTGTTAGGAAGTTATAAGGGTTAAAAGTTGACCAGTGATTTCTCATTTTTACAACACCATTTTATTTTTAGGACCACATCACATTTGAAGCCACTTTGAGGGGTCTATATGATAGAAAATACCCAAAAGTGACACCATTCTAAAAACTGCACCCCTTAAGGTGCTCAAAACCACATTCAAGAAGTTTATTAACCCTTAAAGTGCGTCACAGGAATTTTTTTGAATATTTAAAAAAAAATGAACATCTAACTTTTTTTCACAAAAAAAAACTTCAGGTTCAATTTTTTTTATTTTACCAAGGGTAACAGGAGAAATTGGACTGTAAAAGTTATTGTGCAATTTGTCCTGAGTGCGCTGAAACCTTATATGTGGGGGGGAACGACTGTTTCGGCGCATGGCAGAGCTCAGAATGGAAGGAGTGCCGTTTGACTTTTTCAATGCAAAATTGGCTGGAATTCAGATCGGACGCCATGTCACGTTTGGAGAGTCCCTGATGTACCTAAACAGTGGAAACCTCCTACAAGTGACCCCATTTTGGAAACTAGACCCCCAAGGAACTTATCTTGATATGCGGTGAGAACTTTGAACCCACAAGGGCTTTACAGAAGTTTATAACGTACAGCGGTGCAATTAAAAAATCATATTTTTTCCACAAAAATGATCTTTTCACCCCAATTTTTATTTTCCCAAGGGTAACAGGACCCTAAAATTTATTGTGCAATTTGTCCTGAGTACGCTGATACCCCACATGTGGGGGTAAACCACTATTTGGGCGCATGGCAGAGCTCGGAAGGGAAGCAGCGCCATTTGACGTTTTTGGCTGGAATTGAGATCGGACATTATGTCGCGATTGGAAAACCCCTGATGTACCAAAACAGTGGAAACCCCCCACAAATGAAACCATTTTGGAAACTAGACCCCCTAAGGAACTTATCTAGATGTGTGGTGAGAACTTTGAACCCCCAAGGGCTTCACAGAAGTTTATAACATACAGCCGTACAATTAAAAAATCATATTTTTTCCACAAAAATGATCTTTTCACCCTCAATTCTTATTTTTCCAAGGGTAACAGGACCCTAAAAGTTATTGTGCAATTTGTCCTGAGTACGCTGATACCCCACATGTGGGGGTAAACCACTATTTGGGCGCATGGCCGAGCTCGGAAGGGAAGCAGCGCCATTTGACGTTTTTGGCTGGAATTGAGATCGGACACCATGTCGCGATTGGAAAGCCCCTGATGTACCTAAACAGTGGAAATCCCCCACAAATGACACCATTTTGGAAACTAGACCCCCTAAGGAACTTATCTAGATGTGTGGTGAGAACTTTGAACCCCCAAGGGCTTCACAGAAGTTTATAACATAAAGCCGTACAATTAAAAAATCATATTTTTTCCACAAAAATGATCTTTTCACCTTCAATTCTTATTTTTCCAAGGGTAACAGGACCCTAAAAGTTATTGTGCAATTTGTCCTGAGTACGCTGATACCCCACATGTGGGGGGAAACCACTATTTGGGCGCATGGCAGAGCTCGAAAGGGAAGCAGCGCCATTTGATGTTTTTGGCTGGAATTGAGATCGGACACCATGTCGCGATTGGAAAACCCCTGATGTACCTAAACAGTGGAAACCCCCCACAAATGACACCATTTTGTAAACTAGACCCCCCAAGGAACTTATCTAGATGTGTGGTGAGCACTTTGAACTCCCCAGTGCTTCACAGAAGTTTATAACGCCCGGGCGTGAAAATAAAAAATTCGTATTTTTTCCACAAACATGATCTTTTAGTCACCATTTTTTTATTTTCCCAACGGTACCAGGAGAAATTGGACCCCAAAAGTTGTTGTCCTATTTGTCCTGAGTATGCTGATACCCCATATGTGGGAGAAAACTACTGTATGGACACACGTCGGGGCTCGGAAGGGAAGTAGTGACGTTTTGGAATGCAGACTTTGATGGAATGGTCTGCGGGTGTCATGTTGCCTTTGGAGAGCCCCTAATGTACCTAAACAGTGGAAACCCCCCACAAATGACCCCATTTTGAAAACTAGACCCCCTAAGGAACTTATCTAGATGTGAGGTGAGCACTTTGAACCCCCAAAGGCTTCACAGAAGTTTATAATGCCAGGGCATGAAAATAAAAAAATCGTATTTTTTCCACAAACATGATCAATTAGTCCCCAATTTTTTTATTTTCCCAAGGGTAACAGGAGAAATTGAACCCCAAAAGATGTTGTCCAATTTGTCCTGAGTACGCTGACACCCCATATGTGGGAGAAAACTACTGTATGGACACACGTCGGGGCTCGGAAGGGAAGTAGTGACGTTTTGGAATGCAGACTTTGATGGAATGGTCTGCGGGTGTCATGTTGCCTTTGGAGAGCCCCTAATGTACCTAAACAGTGGAAACCCCCACAAATGACCCCATTTTGGAAACGAGACCCCCTAAGGAACTTATCTAGATGTGAGGTGAGCACTTTGAACCCCCAAAGGCTTCACAGAAGTTTATAATGCCCGGGCATGAAAATAAAAAAAATCGTATTTTTTCCACAAGCATGATCAATTAGTCCCCAATTTTTTTTATTTTCCCAAGGGTAACAGGAGAAATTGGACCCCAAAAGTTGTTGTCCAATTTGTCATGAGTACGCTGACACCCCATATGTGGGAGAAAACTACTGTATGGACACACGTCGGGGCTCGGAAGGGAAGCAGTGACATTTTGGAATGCAGACTTTGATGGAATGGTCTGCGGGTGTCATGTGCGTTTGGAGAGCCCCTGATGTACCTAAACTATTGAAACTCCCCACAAGTGTCCCCATTTTGGACACTAGGCCCCCCACGGAACTTATCTAGATGTGTGGTGAGCACTTTGAACCCCCAAGTGCTTCACAGAAGTTTATAACGCTCGGACGTGAAAATAAAAAAATCATTTTTTTCCACAAAAATGATATTTTTGCCCCCAATTTTTTATTTTCCTAAGGGTAACAGGAGAAATTGGACCCCAAAAATTGATTTGCAATTTGACCTGAGTAGGCTGATACATGTGGGGGTAAAACACTGGGCGCATGGCAGAGCTTGGAAGGGAAGGAGCACCATTTGACTTTTTTAACTCAGAATTGGCTGGAATTGAGATCAGACGCCATGTTGCATTTGGAGAGCCCCTGATGTGCCCAAACAGTGGAAACCCCCAATTATAACTCCAACCCTAACCCCAACACACCCCTAACCCTAATCTGAGCCCTAACCCTAGCACTAACCCTAGCCCTAACCCTAACGGGAAAATGGAAATAAATACATTTTTTAATTTTATTTTTCCCTAACTAAGGGGGTGATAACGGGGGGTTTGATTTACTATTTATGGCGGTTTTTATGTTTGGCAGCTGTCACACGCTAAAAGACGCTTTTTATTGTAAAAATAGTTTTTGCATCACCACATATTGAGAGCTATAATTTTTCCGTATTTTGACCCACCGAGTCATGTGAGGTCTTATTTTTTGCGGGACGAGTTGACGTTTTTATTGGTACCATTTTCGGGCACGTGACATTTTTTGATCACTTTTTATTCCGATTTTTGGGACGCAGAATGAACAAAAACCAGCGTTTCATGAATTTCTTTTGGGGGGGTGCGTTTACACCGTTCCGCGTGCGATAAAATTGATAAAGCGTTTTTATTCTTCGTGTCAGTACGGTTACAGCGATACCTTATTTAGGTCGTTTTTTTTATGTTTTGTTGGTTTTATGCAATGAAAACTATTTTATATAAAAAATAATTATTTTTGCATCGCTTTATTCTGCGAGCTATAACTTTTTTTATTTTTTTGCTGATGATGCTGTTTGGCAGCTCGTTTTTTGCGGGACAAGATGTCGTTTTCAGCAGTACCATGGATATTTATATGCGTCTTTTTGATCGCGCGTTATTACACTTTTTGTTTGGCGGTATGATAACAAATCATTATTTTTTGCTTCGTTTTTTATTTTTATTTTTTAAGGGGTTCGCTAAAGGGGTTAACTAATGGGATAGTTTTATAGGGCGGGTCGTAACGGACGCGGCGATACCTAATATGTGTACTTTTATTGTTTTTTTTTTTTATTTCTAAAAAATGGATTTATTTGGGGGAATATTTTTTTTTTTTTCTAATTTATTTGGCAATTTTTTTTAATTTATTTTAACATTTTTTTTAATTTTTTTTTTTACTTTATTAAATAGTCCCAGGTGGGACATCACTGTCCTGTGACAGATCGCTGATCTGTCACATCACAGATCACTGTGACAGATCAGCAATCTGTCACAGGCACTGCAGAAGGCTTCCTCATGCCTGCGCTTTGCAGGCACTGAGGAAGCCAGCTTCCTGCAGGCCCCCGAAGGCCCCCGTCGCCATCTTTGATTCGGGGGCCTGCAGGAAAGGAGCCCCCCGCAGCAGCGCTGCACATTGCGCTGCCGTGGGGGGCTCAGGGAAGCACGGAGGGAGCCCCCTCCCTGCCGATGCTTCCCTTTAACCCCCGGTACACCGTGATCATGTTTGATCGCGGTGTGCAAGGGGTTAACATGTTGGGGGCGGTCCGTGACCGCCCCTGACACATTGTGCCGGGTGTCAGCTGCGATAATCAGCTGACACCCGGCCGCGATCAGCGCCGCTCACCACGTGGGCGCCGCTGATCTCGGTAGACGTACTATCCCGTCCATGGGCATAGGGGCCCGGGTCCCATGGATGGGATAGTACGTCTCATGTCAGAAAGGGGTTAAAGTTCGGCTCACGATCGCCGAAATTGCAATATTCAACAATTTAATCATCGATTAAATCACCAAATATAGCCGAACATACCCAGCACAAAAGCCGGTGTTTCCCAACCTGTGTGACATTGTGGTAAACACGGACTAAAACTACATTATCCTATAACACAGCAAGTGAAGAGCTAAGCGGCCTATACACCAAGCACTTAACCGACCCAATTTAGAAAATAGGCATAAATGGATTAAAGCTAAAGCAGAATTTGACCTTTAGCTGGACAGACTAGAAAGAATAAGGGGGAACCAAAAAACATCTGAATTTTTTAGATACGGTAATAAGGCTGGTTCATTATTGGCTCGCTTGGCAAAAAGCCGAACACCTATGAGATTTATAGGTAGATTGAATGATCACAAAGGTTCACCACAAACAGACCCAAAAATCATAAATGACATCTGGCATAAATACTATAACACATTGTATGAACAAGAACCAGTAGATGGAGAAGAGGGGAAGACATTCCTAGATAGACTATCCCTCCCAACAGTCTCAGAAGGTGAGAAAGATTCAACTCTACAATAAGAAAGGAAGAGATAGTGGACACTATTAACTCCCTGAAAAATAGCGAGGCACCCGGACCAGATGGGCTGCCAGGGGAGTTCTGCAAAATATTAGTAGAAGAGGTTTCTTCTCCACTGGTGGCCGTTTTTATCAAATCCTAAAAGAAAAGGTATACCTGCCAACAGGAAATAGGGCCAATATTAAAGTACACTACCGTGTGACTATTCTAGCTGCAAATGTCTGGTTTGTAATGCAATATCTTCATAGGTGTAAGGAGGCCCATTTCCAACAACCATCGCTACAGTGTTCTTATGGTACTTTGATAACTGTGTAAGAAGCTAATGGATGGTTAGATTACCATTGTGCAAGTATGTTAGCACAGCTGAAAACAGTTTGGCTGATTAGAGAAGCTATAAATCTGACCTTCCTTTGAGCTAGTTGAGAATCTGGAGCATTATATTTGTTGGTTCCATTAAACTCTCAAAATGGCCAGAAAAAAGGACTTTCGTGTGAAACTTGACAGTCTATTCTTGTTCTTAGAAATGAATTATTTGTGAGACATTGCCAGAAAACTGAAGAATTCCTACCACGGTGTGTACTACTCCCTTCAGAGGAGACGACAAACAGGCTCTAACCAGAGTAGAAAGTGAAGTAGGAGGCCCCACTGCACAACTGAGTAACAAGTACATTAGAGTCTGTAGTTTGAGAAATCGACGCCTCACAGGTCCTCAACTGGCAGCTTCATTAAATACACACAAAACACCAGTATCAACACCTACAGTGAAGAGGCGACTCCGGGATGCTGGCCTACAGGGCAAAGTGGAAAAGAAAAAGCCATATCTGAGACTGGCTAATAAAAGGAAAAGATTAATATGGGCAAAAGAACACAGACATTGGACAGAGGAAGATTGGAAAAAAGTGTTAAGGACAGACGAATCCAAGTTTGAGGTGTTTGGATCACACAGAAGAACATTTGTGAGACGCAGATTAACTGAAAAGATGATGAAAGAGTGCCTGACGCCATCTGTCAAGCATGGTGGAGGTAACGTGATGGTCAGGGGTTGCTTTGGTGATGGTAAAGTGTGAGATTTGTACAAGGTAAAAGGGATTTTGAATAAGGAAGGCTATCACTCCATTTTGCAACGCCATGCCATACTGTTATGGATGAGTCACCGAAGGAGGAAAAAACAAAAATAATAGCTAAGTCCAGAAAACCAGAGAAGTTGGAAGCTATCGGATTGCAGACCCCCTGAACCTATCCACAACAACTAGCAGTAGCCGTGGGGGGTTCCTACGGTGCCCTAGACCCCTCGATCACAGCCAGAGAACTAAATTAGCCTAAAGACAGAAAGGGGAAATCTAAACTGCCCCAGAGCAGCCCCCAAAGCAATAGGCAGCCCCCAACATATAATGACTGTGAAGCAAGATGAAAAACACTAACACAGATAGAAAGATAGGCTGAGCAAATGATGGGGCCCAAGCTAACTAAATAAGACAGGACAGAAAAGCTGCTGTCTGCAATCCGCAAAAACCCTATCCAAAAATGTACCAACAGACTGATAGGAGAAACAGGCCCTGAAGTCGCTAGGCTTCAAAAAGACTATATCAGCACTCAGGTAAATTCTTAAGACAGAGCCAAAGATCAACAGATCAGAGACAAAAATGGAATTCAGCTCACCCCTGGCCGGGGATGGCAGAACTCCCAAAAAACAAGGCAAACAAAACCAGAACTAAAGTGTACAAAAAGCAGAGCAAAACTTAGCTTTGAGAAGCAGAAATCAGACTGGTCTCCAAGAATGCAGCAGGAAGATCACCAGCAAGGCAGCAGGGCGTCGGCTGCCTTATATCCAGTCATCAGTTCCTGTGACCCAGTCATCATCTACCTGCTCAGCTGTTTGGTAATCAGCCTCACTACCTTCCTTCGCCAGAAGAGGGAGTTCATCAGACATCACTGGTGAAGGGAAAAATGAACTCACAACACCATACCCTGTGGACAGCGCTTGAATGGAGCCAATTTCATCCTACAACAGGACAATGACCCAAATTATGAAAGAACTATTTAGGGAAGAAGCTGGCAGCTGGTATTCTATCTGTAATGGAATGGCCAGGGCAGTCACCAGATCTCAACACCATTGAGCTGTTGTGGGAGCAGCTTGACCGTATGGCACGCAAAAAGTGCCCATCAAGACAAACCAACTTGTGGGAGAGGCTTCTGGAAGCATGGGGTGAAATTTCTCCAGATTACCTCAGCAAATTAACTGCTAGAATGCCAAAGGTTTGCAATGCTGGAATTGCAGCAAAGGGAGCATTCTCTGACAAAAGCAAAATTTGAAGGAGAAAATTATTATTTCAAATAAAAATCTTTTTTTCGAACCTTGTCAATGTCTGGACGAGATTTTAACCCCTTACAGACCGCTGACGGGATAGTACATCAGCGGTCAGTATCCTCTGCTTTGATGTGGGCTCCGGCGGTGAGCCCACTTCAAAACCTCGACATGTCAGCTGTTATAAACAGGTGACATGTGCCGGCAATAGGCGCGGGCGGAATCAAGATCTGCCCGCGCCTATTAACTAGTTAAATCCCACTGTCAAACACTGACCGGGCATTAAACTAGTATTTCCGGCGTCCAACCGGAAATGAGCGTATCACCAACCCCCGTCACGTGATCGGGGGGTCAGCGACGCGTTGCCATGACAATCAGAGGTCTCATAGAGACCTCTATGGTTGTTGCCGTCAGATTGCTATGAGTGCCACTCTGTTGTTGGCGCTCATAGCAATGCTGTATTACTGCTACATATGAGCGATCTGCTCATCTCCCATATGTAGCAGAGCCGATCAAGTATGGCATGCTTCTACTCTCCCGTGGAGACTATTGAAGCGTGCCAAAAATAAAAAAAAAGTGTTTAAAAATTAAAGAAAATAAAAATCATAAAAATTCAAATCACCCCCCTTTCGCCCCAATCAAAATAAACAATAAAAAAAAATCAAACCTACAGATATTTGGTATCGCCGCATTCAGAATCGCCCGATCTATCAATAAAAAAAGGATTAACCCGACTGCTAAATGGCGTAGCGAGAAAAAAAATCAAAACGCCAGAATTACGGTTTTTTGGTCGCCGTGACATTGCATTAAAATGCAATAACGGGTGATCAAAAGAATGTATCTGCACAAATATGGTATCATTAAAAACATCAGCTCGGCACGCAAAAAATAAGCCCTCACCAAGCACAAGATCACGAAAAATGGAGACGCTACGGGGCTCGAAAAATTGTGCTTATTTTTTAGCAAATTTTGGAATTTTTTTCCACCACTTGGATAAAAGAGAACCTAGACATGTTTGGAGTCTATGAACTCGTAATGAGCTGGAGAATCATGATGGCAGGGCAGTTTTAGCATTTAGTGAACTTAGCAAAAAAGCCAAACAAAAAAGTGAGGGTTTGCACTTTTTTTGCAATTTTACCGCATTTAGAATTTTTTTCCCGGTTTTGAGTACAAGACATGATAAAACGAATGGTGTCGTTCAAAAGCACAACTCATCCTGCATACAGCCATACTGACGGAGAAATAAAAAAGTTATGGCTCTGGAAATAAGGGGAGCGAAAAATGAAAAAAGCTCCGTTCATTAAAGGGAGTCTGTCACCCCATTTTAGCCCTATCAGCTGCGGCCACCGCCATCAGGGGCTTATCTACAGCATTCTGTAATGCATTCTGTAATGCTGCAGATAAGCCCCTGATGTAACCTGAAAGATAAGAAAAACACGTGAGATTATACTCACCAGGGGGCGTTGCAGTCTGGTCCAGGGCCTCCCATCTTCATACGATGACGTCCTCCTCCTAACTTCTCCCTCGGCTCCCGCGCAGGCGTGCTTTATCGGTCCTGTAGAAGGCAGAGCAGAGTACTGCAGTGCGCAGGACCTCTGTGCCCTTCCCGGCCCCTCGCACTGCAGTACTTTACTCTGCCCTCTACAGGTCAGATCAGTACGCCTGCACAGGAGCCGAGGGAGAAGTTAGGAGGAGGACGTCATCGTATGAAGATGGGAGGCACCGTACGCCGGGGTGAGTATAATCTAACGTGTTTTCCTTATCTTTCGGGTTACATCGGGGCTTATCTACAGCATTACAGAATGCATTACAGAATGCTGCAGATAAGCCCCTGATGGCGGCGGCCCCAGCTTATAGTGCTAAAATGGGGTGACAGACTCCCTTTAAGTGGTTAAATTAATTTGGCAACTCAATAGATGAATAAAAGTCGGAGTTTTCATGGAAAACACAAAATTGTCTGGGTGACCCCAAACTTTGGAGCGGTCGTGTGTTACACAAGCGATTCCCCTGAGGGTTAATAATCCTCCCTGTCCCCTAGAGGTGAAGGGGGTAACATGGGGCCACTTGTGGGGTCTCTGCTGTTCTGGTGTCAGCGCTCTTCACACGTTACACGGCGTCCGCCGTCTATCCCAGTCACAATGGCGCCCCTTCCCTCCTGAGCCTGTGGGGTATCGGCACTCAGGAGACACGGCGCACTGTGCGGCCTCAGCGCTCCTGTCACCTTTAGGACAATGATACATTGGGGGGAAAGTCACATTTCTGTGAGGAAAACAGGAAAATTGTCATTTTTTCCTTCCACATTGCTGAAATTCCCGTCACACTGTCCGAATTCAGAGATTGTCCTGTCAGAAAGGAGAAGACAGGGAGCGAAAGGGTTAATAGGACTCACAGGAGGAACCGGCCCAGAAAGCAGAAGGTCCAGGAGTGTCCACCACATATATGGCTGCTCTGTGCACACAGGACCTGTAGTGACGTCATGCCCATGTGACCAGAAGGGGCGGTGCCTCCTCCTCCATAGAGCAGACGGGAGGAAGCTGTGGCCCCGCCCACACTGTCCAGCATTCACCATAGGAGAGCAGTGTGGAGAGCGCGCAGCAGAGGAGCGGAGCTTTCAGCGGGGAAGAGCGCGGAGGAGGGAGCAGCCGACACCCCGCAGAGGACAGAAAGAAGACGGTCTGTGGAGAGAGAGTGTGGGGGGGCAGAGGCTGGGCATGGGGTAACAGGCAGAGGCTGCCAATGTGGGGTGGGGAGAGGCGGAGCTGGCGCGTGGTGGACGGGAGCGGAGCCGGAGCTGGCACGTGGTGGACGGGAGCGGAGCCGGAGCTGGCGTGTGGTGGACGGGAGCAGAGCTGGCGCGTGGTGGACGGGAGCAGAGCCGGAGCTGGAGTGTGGTGGACGGGGCGGAGCTGGCGCATGGTGGACGGGGGCGGAGCTGGCGCGTGGTGGACGGGGCGGAGCCGGAGCTGGCGCGTGGTGGACGGGAGCAGAGCCGGAGCTGGAGTGTGGTGGACGGGGGCGGAGCTGGCGCGTGGTGGACGGGAGCAGAGCCGGAGCTGGCGCGTGGTGGACGGGAGCAGAGCCGGAGCTGGCGCGTGGTGGACGGGAGCAGAGCCGGAGCTGGCGCGTGGTGGACGGGAGCAGAGCCGGAGCCAGCGTGTGGTGGACGGGAGCGGAGCCGGAGCTGGCGTGTGGTGGACGGAAGCGGAGGCGGAGCTGGCGCGTGGTGGACGGAAGCAGAGCCGGAGCTGGCGTGTGGTGGACGGGAGCAGAGCCGGAGCTGGCGCGTGGTGGACGGGGGCAGAGCTGGCGTGTGGTGGACGGGAGCAGAGCCGGAGCTGGCGCGTGGTGGACGGGGGCGGAGCTGGTGCGTGGTGGACGGGGGCGGAGCTGGCGCGTGGTGGACGGGAGCAGAGCCGGAGCAGGCGCGTGGTGGATGGGAGCAGAGCCGGAGCTGGTGCGTGGTGGACGGGAGCAGAGCCGGAGCTGGCGGAGCTGGCGTGTGGTGGACTGGAGCGGAGCCGGAGCTGGCACGTGGTGGACGGGAGCGGAGCCGGAGCTGGCGTGTGGTGGACGGGAGCAGAGCTGGCGCGTGGTGGACGGGAGCAGAGCCGGAGCTGGAGTGTGGTGGACGGGGCGGAGCTGGCGCATGGTGGACGGGGCGGAGCTGGCGCGTGGTGGATGGGAGCAGAGCCGGAGCTGGTGCGTGGTGGACGGGAGCAGTCGGAGCTGGCGCGTGGTGGACGGGAGCAGAGCCGGAGCTGGCGCGTGGTGGATGGGAGCAGAGCCGGAGCCGGCGTGTGGTGGACGGGAGCGGAGCCGGAGCTGGCGTGTGGTGGATGGAAGCGGAGGCGGAGGTGGCGCGTGGTGGACGGGAGCGGAGGCGGAGCTGGTGTGTGGTGGACGGGAGCAGAGCCGGAGCTGGAGTGTGGTGGACGGGGCGGAGCTGGCGCATGGTGGACGGGGGCGGAGCTGGCGCGTGGTGGACGGGGCGGAGCCGGAGCTGTCGCGTGGTGGATGGGAGCAGAGCCGGAGCTGGAGTGTGATGGACGGGGCGGAGCTGGCGCGTGGTGGACGGGAGCAGAGCCGGAGCTGGCGCGTGGTGGACGGGAGCAGAGTCGGAGCTGGCGCGTGGTGGACGGGAGCAGAGCCGGAGCTGGCGCGTGGTGGACGGGAGCAGAGCCGGAGCCGGCGCGTGGTGGACGGGAGCAGAGCCGGAGCTGGCGTGTGGTGGATGGAAGCGGAGGCGGAGCTGGCGCGTGGTGGACGGGAGCGGAGGCGGAGCTGGCGCGTGGTGGACGGGAGCGGAGCCGGAGCTGGTGCGTGGTGGACGGGAGCAGAGCTGGCGCGTGGTGGACGGGAGCAGAGCTGGAGTGTGGTGGACGGGGCGGAGCTGGCGCGTGGTGGACGGGGGCGGAGCTGGCGTGTGGTGGACGGGGCGGAGCCAAAGCTGGCGCGTGGTGGACGGGAGCAGAGCCGGAGCTGGAGTGTGGTGGACGGGGGCGGAGCTGGCGCGTGGTGGACGGGAGCAGAGCCGGAGCTGGCGTGTGGTGGATGGAAGCGGAGGCGGAGCTGGCGTGTGGTGGATGGAAGCGGAGGCGGAGCTGGCGCGTGGTGGACGGGAGCGGAGGCGGAGCTGGCGTGTGGTGGACGGGAGCAGAGCCGGAGCTGGCGTGTGGTGGACGGGAGCAGAGCCGGAGCTGGCGCGTGGTGGACGGGAGCGGAGCTGGCGCGTGGTGGACGGGAGCGGAGCCGGAGCTGGCGCGTGGTGGATGGGAGCAGAGCTGGCGCATGGTGGACGGGATCAGAGCTGGAGTGTGGTGGACGGGGCGGAGCTGGCGCGTGGTGGACGGGGGCGGAGCTGGCGTGTGGTGGACGGGGGCGGAGCCAAAGCTGGCGCGTGGTGGACGGGAGCAGAGCCGGAGCTGGAGTGTGGTGGACGGGGGCGGAGCTGGCGCGTGGTGGACGGGAGCAGAGCCGGAGCTGGCGCGTGGTGGACGGGAGCAGAGCCGGAGCTGGAGTGTGGTGGACGGGAGCAGAGCCGGAGCTGGCGTGGTGGACGGGAGCAGAGCCGGAGCTGGCGCGTGGTGGACGGGAGCAGAGCCGGAGCTGGCGCGTGGTGGACGGGGACGGAGCTGGCGCGTGGTGGACCGGAGCAGAGCCGGAGCGTGGTGGACGGGAGCGGAGCCGGCGCGTGGTGGACGGGAGCGGAGCCGGAGCGTGGTGGACGGGAGCGGAGGCAGAGCCGGCGTGTGGTGGACGGGAGCGGAGGCGGAGCTGGCGTGTGGTGGACGGGAGCGGAGGCGGAGCTGGCGTGTGGTGGACGGGAGCGGAGGCGGAGCTGGCGCGTGGTGGACGGGAGCAGAGCTGGAGCTGGCGCGTGGTGGACGGAGGCGGAGCTGGCGTGTGGTGGACGGGAGCAGAGCCGGAGCTGGCGTGTGGTGTACGGGGGCGGAGCTGGCGCGTGGTGGACGGGAGCAGAGCTGGCGCGTGGTGGACGGGAGCAGAGCCGGAGCTGGCGCGTGGTGTACGGGGGCGGAGCTGGCGCATGGTGGACGGGAGCGGAGGCGGAGCTGGCGTGTGGTGGACGGGAGCAGAGCCGGAGCTGGCGCGTGGTGGACGGGGGTGGAGCTGGCGCATGGTGGACGGGAGCAGAGCCGGAGCCGGCGCATGGTGGACGGGAGCAGAGCCGGAGCCGGCGCGTGGTGGACGGGAGCATAGCTGTAGCCGGCGCGTGGTGGACGGGAGCAGAGCCGGCGCGTGGTGGATGGGAGCGGAGCTGGAGCCGGCGTGTGGTGGACGGGAGCGGAGGCGGAGCTGGCGTGTGGTGGACGGGAGCGGAGATGGCGCGTGGTAGGCGGAGCTGGCGCGTGGTGGACGGGGGTGGAGCTGGCGCATGGTGGACGGGAGCAGAGCCGGAGCCGGCGCGTGGTGGACGGGAGCATAGCTGGAGCCGGCGCGTGGTGGACGGGAGCAGAGCCGGAGCCGGCGCGTGGTGGATGGGAGCAGAGCCGGAGCCGGCGTGTGGTGGATGGGAGCGGAGGCGGAGCTGGCGTGTGGTGGACGGGAGCGGAGCTGGCGCGTGGTAGGCGGAGCTGGCGCATGGTGGCCGGGAGCGGAGGCGGAGCTGGTGCGTGGTGGACGGGAGCGGAGGCGGAGCTGGCGCGTGGTGGACGGAAGCGGAGGCGGAGCTGGCGCGTGGTGGATTGGAGCAGAGCTGGAGCTGGCGCGTGGTGGACGGGGGCGGAGCTGGCGTGTGGTGGACGGGAGCAGAGCCGGAGCTGGCGCGTGGTGGACGGGAGCAGAGCCGGAGCTGGTGCGTGGTGGACGGGAGCAGAGCCGGAGCTGGCGCGTGGTGGACGGGAGCGGAGGCGGAGCCGGCGTGTGGTGGACGGGAGCGGAGGCGGAGCCGGCGTGTGGTGGACGGGAACGGAGGCGGAGCTGGCGTGTGGTGGACGGGAGCGGAGGCGGAGCTGGCATGTGGTGGACGGGAGCGGAGGCGGAGCCGGCGTGTGGTGGACGGGGGCGGAGCTGGAGCTGGCGTGTGGTGGATGGGAGCGGAGGCGGAGTCGGCGTGTGGTGGACGAGGGCGGAGCTGGAGCTGGCGTGTGGTGGACGGGAGATAAAACATAACCTTTAGTTAGATAGTAGAATAAATACAATTTTGTGTCCCCCAGAGTGAATGAATATAAATGTTTGGGTGAAGTCACAAATAAAGGGGCGTGAGGAGCACAGCCCGATCAGGAGGAATGATTCCCACTTGAAATGGCTGAACTGCAATCAGCAAGTCCCAGAATCTCACCTTGTGGATCTGGGAGAATCCCACAGAACCCCGCAAATAACGACTGACAGATTCTGGCTGCATATAACAGGAATGACTGGAATCTGGATGACAGTTATAGAGTTACCACCCGAAATATGCCAGAGCAATAAGGAAGGAAAGGCACAAGCTCAGCAATTCATGAAGCCGGTGCGGGAGGAAAAGGAGATCCTGGGTCCAGGATGATCCATACAGGAAAAGGGGAAGAAAATGCCCTACAAGACCCCAAAGGGCTAACAGTAGTCTATCCCCAAGACTCCCCCCCCCGACCGTCCACAGCTCCCCCTGTGCTAAACAAGCCCTGCATTCCCCCATGGAAGGGCCCAACGCGTTTCTTCCAAGCTGAGTCATCAGGGGACTTCTGCTTGTGATAGGAGGTGAGGTGCCATAGTGCTGAGCTAGAGAGGAATGGATCCCTCCACTCCTTGTCTGAAGCTGTGAGGAACGGCAGGACAAAAAGGGTTAACTTTACATAGATGAGGAGAAATTAATTACCACTTCCCATTAGGAATTCCCACAGGTGTTAACACTGAACATATGGTGTGCATGCCATTATGTCTCCAATCACTAGGACGTCTTACAGACGCGTGTTACCCCAGAGAAAGGCAGGGGGAGAACATACCATGGTACTTCTGGTGGTTGAAACGCACGCCAGTGTGCTATAAAGGCGCGTGAGCCGCAAGGAAAAAATCCACCACACTCAAATGAAGGCGGGCTACTAATTGTGTCCAATGAGGTAGAGGCGTGCGCTCCACAACCTAGTGTTTCCGGTACGTGGAACACACGCCAAAATAACTTCCGGTTTCTTGAACCGCATAGAAGTAGAATATGAAACCAAGTTGGCTTGATGGCGCACGGTCCACAGCCTTGTATCTCCGGCAAGTGGAACGCACGCCAATGCCACATCCGGCAAGTGGAACGCGCGCCAATGCCACATCCGGCAAGTGGAACGCACGCCAACGCCACATCCGGCAAGTGGAACGCGCGCCAAGAATTGTTGGAGCCAATTTTCTGTAGAAACATTTTAATATCGGCTTTTTCTGGAGTTTTTCTTGTAATATAGGAAAGCCTAAGGCCAGAAATAAACCCCATAAATCACTGTACATGGAGACTTTGGGATCAGATCATTTCTGTCCGTTGTGATTGTGGAACCTAAAAATCTTTTCTAAAAGCCTCAAACTTCTGTGTGTGACTCAGAGCTGAGATCTAACGTGAGAGAAGATTCCAGTATGGGGAAGACGGGAAACCTTCATATAGACGGCCGGTGGGGATGGAGTCAGTGACCGACTCTGGCCAAATCTGTTTCTAGAGCCGCAGTAGAAGATGAAGATGTTGTCCTCATCATGAAGGAGTTATTTCTCATGTCGCGTGTAATGAATATCTCCTGCAGTATTGCTAATGCCGATTCCAGTGTCGGTAATGAGACGAGAATTAGCGTTATGGAAGATGAGTCTATGAGGAACGTGTTCAACTGCCGACTCCGAGGAGGAAACTGCTTGTTGTCTGTGGCCTAAATATATAGGTTTTATTAGTAGATGTCAGGGAAGAAAACTAAACCCTGTAAGATAATAAATCTCCTCATATGTTTCCCTTATTATCTCCAGTAATTGTATTATTACACAGGATTCTTATGGTGTTACATCGGATCATCTTCTTCTCATTCAGGTCTCTACAATATCGGATCCTCTCAGTGAAGATCTTCTACAAAAGAGAATTTTCCTGATTTACCCACCAAGGATGGATATGGACAGAGACAAGATGGCGGAGAGGATACTACACCTCACCCTAGAGATCCTCTTCCGTCTCACTGGAGAGGTGAGAGATGCTGATGACGTCACATTACATCATTCTTATCTATGGGAATAACAGATGGACAGAACTGGAGAGGTGAGGACTCTGGAAATGTCTGGAGTGAGATTTATTAATGTGTCTCTCCATAACCAGGATTACACAGTGGTGAAGAAGACCTCTAGTGATCGCTGTCAGGACCCTGTGTCTGAGGGATGTGAAAGACCCCTGAGCCCAATCACGGGGCCTCCACCTCTCCCCCTGATCCATGTGGACATCAATGACCAGAAGATCCTAGAACTCACCTACAAGATGATGGAGCTGCTGACTGGAGAGGTGACACTGCTGGGAATGCAGGGACATTATACAGTAACACTATGAAGGGATCGGGGGATGACGGTATCATTGTATGTGTCAGGTTCCTATAAGGTGTCAGGATGTCGCTGTCTATTTCTCCATGGAGGAGTGGGAGTATTTAGCAGGACACAGAGATCTGTACAAGGACGTCATAATGGAGGTTCCCCAGCCCCTCACATCTCCAGGTAATAGACAGGACTAAATACACACGGCCTATAATTATCTGTATGTAGAGAATGAATTCAGTCCCTGTATGTGTTTCCTCCAGATCTATCTAGTAAGAGGACAACACCAGAGAGATGTCCCCATCCTCTTCTTCCACAGGACTGTAACCAAGAAGATCCCAGTGCTCCTCAGGATCATCAGGTAGATGGAGAGAAGGTGTCAGGAGATCTCCCCTATGATGTGTAGACGGCTGTGAAGGTCTTATGCTCAGTCTTGTTTTATCCACCAGTATTATATGTTTTATACTTGTGTGATGAGAACGGTGGAGATGGCAGGATTAGAGCTGATCATAGATGGGACTTCTCCATCTGTCGGTGACTTTTACAATATTTGTTTCAGGGTGAAGATCTGACCCATATTAATACTACAGAGACATATGTGAGGGGTGATGAATGGTGAGTAGTAACCACTGAATCCAGAGAAGTCACAGAATAATTGTGGAGGTGAGGAGGTCTTGGGAGGACCAGAGATTACGTGAGGGAAGGTATCGGGAGATTAGTTCAGAGGCATATGGGGGAGACAGGTTATAGATGGCCTTGTAGGTCAGTATTAGTAATTTGAACTGGATACGCTGAGGGAGTGGGAGCCAGTGAAGAGATTTGCAGAGGGGAGAAGTGGAGGAGTAGCGAGGAGAGAGATTAATTAGTCGGGCAGCAGAGTTAAGGATGGACTGGAGAGGTGCGAGGGTGTTAGCAGGGAGACCACAGAAAAGAATTCTGCCGTAGTCGAGGCGGGAGATGAGGTCATGCACAAGTATTTTAGTAGGTTGAGGAAAGGACGGGTTCTTGAAATATTTTTGAGCTGGAGGCAAGAGGAGGTAGAAAGAGCTTGGATGTGAGGTTTGAAGCACAGGGCAGAGTCAAAGGTTACTCCGAGGCAGCAGACTTCTGTTACTGGGGAAAGCGTGATGTCATTAATCGTGATAGGTCAGGTAAGGAAGATCTGTGAGATGGAGGAAAGAAGACTTCAGATTTGTCCACATTGAGCTTGAGGAAGCGAGAGGAGATGGAGGAGGATATGGCTGATAGACACTCCGGGATTCTGTACAGCAGAGAGGTGACATCTGGGCCAAAATGTTGTACCCAAAATGTACCCACTCAGAGAGGTAGATCTGAGTGTCATCGGCATAAAGGTGGTACTGGAATCTGTGGGACTTTGAGTTGCCCCAGGCCAAGTGTATAGATTAAGAAGAGTAGGGGTCCTAGAACAGAGGCTTGGGGGACTCCAACAGAGAGAGAGGGTGGGATGAGGAAGGTAGTGTGGGAGTGGGAGACGCTGAATGTGCGGTTGGAAAGGTATGAGGAGATCCAGGATAGGGCGATATCTTTGATGCCAAAGGAGGAGAGGATATGTAGTAGGAGGCAGTGGTCAACTGTGTCGAATGCAGAAGACAGGTCTAGAAGCAGGAGTAGAGAGTATTGTCCATTTAATTTTGCTGTAATTAGGTTGTTAGTAATTTTGGTCAGGGCTGTCTCAGTGGAGTGATGGGGGCATAAATAAAGATTGTAGATTGTCAAAGAGCAAGTTAGATGATAGATGGGAAGAAAGTTCAGCGTGGACGTGCTGCTCCTGGAGTTTGGAAGCAAATGGGAGCAGTGATATTGGACGATAGCTGGACATTGCGGTTGGGTCGAGGGTTGGCTTTTAAAGGATAGGCGTGATTGTGGCATGTTTGAAAGCAGAAGGGAAGGTACCAGACGTTAGTGATAGGTTGAAGAGGTGGGTTAGGGATGAGATAAGTGTGGTGTTGAAGTTGGGGAGGGGATGGGATGTGGTCGAGTGCACAGGTTGTGAGGTGCGATTTGGAGAAGAGACAATTAAGCTCCCCTTCAGCGATGTTGGAGAGGGAGGTTATGGGGTTTGGGCAGTGGTCTGGTATACAAAGGGGTTGTGTTGGTTGAATGATGAAGACTTGGCTTGTTTGGTAGATCTTATTTTTGAAGTGTGTGCCAAATTCCTCGGCAGAGATAAGGGAGGTTGGAGGGGACAGTGGTGTGACCTTTGACCGCACACGGCTATCACATGTGCAGGGGGGCTTATCTTAGTTATCCCACTGCTGTCAACAATGTGATGAAAGCAGCAAGCTTGTCTTGCCCCAACAATTTACCGCAGGGGTTTATTGTAGATATCCCACTGCTGCCACAATATGTCACGAACTGCCGAGATTTATGTATATCCCACTTTCCAGTTCCACTTTGGAGCTCGCAGGCGCCCCCCCCCCCTTACCTTCAGGTCAGTCAGAAAACTGCACCTAGGAAGTTGCCGGACGGGCTACTTGTTGTGCAATGGCTATTAGGTCCACTTGCAGTGAGGGAATTATAAATGCTTTGGCCGCAGCTACACAATCTGCCTATAAAACCCGCTCAGTCACTACCAGCTCTACCCACCTAGCCAAAACACACCGCTGCCACCAACTTCTGATTCTCTATATTAATATTTAAAATTAATGCAGGGGTTCCGAAGCCAACCCAAATAGTAGCGTAATTAGCTTATAGGCACGTGAATTCGTCACAGAACAAGGAGACGGAACTAATAAATTTTATATTTACTCCAAAAAGTAGGCACTGTTTACAGAGATATAAAAAGATCTTACAATGGGAGACAATTAAAATATGTACATGCCTATAATATTGTGGCTATTGTTGGGCTTATAAAAAAAATTACATCCAGCAAAATGTCACCGGCGATGGCGGCGCCTGCACAGTAGCATCTATATCAACTATATATATATATATATATATATATATATATATCAGCACAATTTTGGAAACAAATTTTTTTTCCTTAGGAAGTTATAAGGGTTAAAAGCTAAACAGCGATTTCTCATTTTTACAACAAAATTTACAAAACCATTTTTTTTAGGGACCACCTCACCTTTGAAGTGAGTTTGGGGGGGTCAGTATGACAGGAAATACCCAAAAGTGACACCATTGTAAAAACTGCACCCCTAAAGGTACTCAAAATCACATTCAAGACGTTTCTTAACCCTTCAGGTGCTTCACAGGAATGATTGGAATGTGTAAGGAAAAAATAAACATTTACTTTTCTTTCACAAAAATTTTCATGTAGACCTAATTTTTTTTTTACTTTTGCAAGGGTAACAGGAGAAAATGGATGATACGTTTTGTTTTGAAATTTCTCCTGAGCATGCTGATACCCCATATTTGGGGGAAATCTACTGTGTGTGCGCACGGCAGAGCTCAGAAGGGAAAGCGCACCATTTGACTTTTTGAATGTAAACTTTGCTGGAATAATTAGCGGTTGCCATGTCGCGTTTGGAGAGTCTGAATTCAGCTTACTGGGAGGGATCAGCAAAGGTGCATGAGTGGTCACAGACGTTCGGTGGTCAAGGCTGGTGCGGCGGCAGCGCTCTGTGCTGGTGCGGCGGCAATGCTCTGTGCTGGGGCGGCAGTGCTCTGTGCTGCGAGGGGCCTCCGCCACCATTTTGTCAAAGCCGGAGTCCCCACAGCTCCATTGCTGCGATGCGCCGCAGCATTTGTAAGTATATTCCGACTCTAAAAAATTTTTGGGAAAAAGTGCGTCTTATAGTCCGAAAAATATGGTACATTTTTACCGCTAAAATGTTGTTTTAAGCCCAGATTTTACATTGGAAAATAGGTAGATAAGTATATGGTCAACATAGGTAAAACTATGGGTGTACATAGATGTGTTGTGAACTCTCTTAATCTTACTTTTGAGGCAGGGCTCCCTCTGGTGGATACTGCTGGTAGTGGAGCTGGTCAATTTGATGTTAATCCAACAGCTGCAGAGGATGATTGGAGAAGTGGGGGTAGAGACTGGGAGTACATAAGCGAGCAGACTTCTCTCAGTGGCTGCCGGGGATACTCCTGTCTGTGCATAGTGAGGATATCTGTCTCCTGCCTGATCCTGCATTTTCCAGCTAAGTGTCATTTGCTAAATCCTTTGCATCTGATTTTGCCTTGCTGTCAGGAGTCAGCTGGCTCCCCCTGGGGCTTCTGGCTCCTGCCCTGTATTTTTGTATCTTGTGTTTGTTTGCTCAGTCACCTGCTGTATTAGCCTGTTGCTAGCCTCCATTTCACACCTGAGTGCTGATTTAGTGGGGGCGAGGTTGTGCTAACCTCAGTATTTTTGTGCTTCAGTCATGTTGGAATTTGTAGGGTTTTTGCGTGATTGCAGACAGTGCCTTTTCTGTCCTATCCTATCTAGTCAGTGTGGGCCCCATCATTTGATCAGTCTATTTTCTGTCTGTGTCTCATCTTGTCTCCCCGACAATATATGTTTGGGGGCTGTCTATTCCTTTGGGGATCTGCTCTGGGGCAGTTTAGATTTCACCTTTCTGTCTTTAGGCTTAGTTAGTCCTCCGGCTGTGACGAGGCGTCTAGGGCATCGTAGGAACGCTCCACGGCTACTGCTAGTTGTGTTGTTAAGATCAGGGGTCTGCAATCCGCTGAGTGACCAACCTTTCTGGTGTTCTGGTGGCATAGCCTTTTGCGCTTTCCTCCTCGGTGACCCATTCATAACATAGATAAATTCGAGGAAGGGTGTCATTTCCAATTCCCAGAGGGGTGTCATTTCCAAAATGGGGTCACTTCAGGGGGGATTCTGCTGTTGTTGCCCTTTGGAGAGCCTCTAAGTGCCAGAACACCAGAATTTCCCCTGAAGTGATCCTTTTTGGAAATGACACCCCTCTGGGAATTCATCTATGGATATAGTGACCATTTTCACTACATGGATGATTTCCAGAAACTCTTAGAAGAAGTTTCAGAGCAAAAATTGCAAAAATGTCATTGTAGTGCCCAATATATTGTGCCCAATTTGTGTCTCTGGAGACCTACCCCCGGAAAATGTTAAAAGGAACCTGTCACCCCTCTCAGGCATTTTTAAGTAAAAGAGCCACCTCCTGTATTTTGTCAAGCAGTGCATGGAAGTCCATAAATTAGTTCCATAAGAATTGATATATCAGCGGTCACTTGTTTGACCTTTTAGATGTGCAGCAGCTGACTACTAATCATACATGCCTGATCTCTCCTGCAATAGGTGAGTGGATTTCTTTTATATTTATTATTAACCCAGATAAGACCCTATTTGTGCTTTTTTGTTCCTATAGTGTACTATATTGAAAGCTGTCATGGAGGCATAAGGCTGGCAATGATGGGCATTGTGGGTAATAGCAAGTATCATGCCTCATTCGTCTCTTGGAACATACACAACATCTTCTCTGGGTGTTCTTTCTTGTTTCAGTTACTGAGATGAGTGCAATAAAATGTCGCTCAGTGAGTCTTCTGACATCAGATTCTAAAGGATTGGCAGGGACAACATTTTCAAAAACAAGGTTTTCAGTGATCTTTTCCTGGTAATCAAAACCATTTTTCCAGATGTCCCCAGATAAGTAGGGCATCCTGGTGGGTTTAGTTGGCTGTCTTTCCCCTCATAAATGTGAAATGCTGATGTGTATCCGGTTGAACTCTCGCACATTTTATAGAGCTTTATTCCGAACCTTGCCCTCTTAGAAGGAATAAATTGCTTGAGGTGCAGTCTTCCTTTGAATTTTACAAGGGACTCATCAATGGAAATGTTTTCTGTTGGGGTGTAGAGCTATAAGAACTTTTCTGTCAAGTATTCGATGATGGGTCTGATTTTGAATAGTCTGTCATGTTCTGGGACATCTCTGGGCAGGCATTGACTATTGACGTTAAAATGCCAAAATCTCATGAGCATTTCATAACGGGTCCTAGGAAGAATGGCAGAAAACATAGGGGTGGCTTGAACAGGGCGGTTGGACAAATAGGACTGAATGATCGTTTTTTAACAAGCCCCATAGCGAATGTAAGTCCTAAAAATGTTTTAATTTCTAGGATATTAGTTGGTACCATAAATTTGACCTAGCATAATAGGATCGTGGATTCTGGCTGATGAATTTGGACGCATATAAATTTGTAGGACAATATGCTCTTGCAAGCTATCTGTCATAAACAAATTAAAAAAATTAATTGGTCCAAAATTTTCCACCTCCACATTTATACCAGGAGTGGCATTAAAATTAGGGATGAATGGAGTAGCCGAATCCGAAGCCTCCCTTCTGAGAAATGCTACATCAAGAGGCAAAGCCCCTTGGACATTGGTGTGCGCCAATTCGCGAGCACTAGGGACAACGCTAGTACTGGGCATTGTTCCCTGAGTTGGTGACATTTCTCCAGAAGCGCTATTTGTCCTTCTTGTTGTACTGGTCCTTGTGTGTGAGGATGGACCAGAATCACTGCTCATTTCTGAGCTATCACTGTGGCTGCTAATAAAGCCCTCGCCATCCTCATCGCCATCTGACACTGCACTTTCTTCACTGTCAGAACATAAAAGTGCATAAGCCTCCTCTGCACTATAAAACTGACGGGCCATTTTATTCGTTTTTATTTTTTTTCCCGTAAGTAGAAAACTACGACGTGACTGATGTGACCTAATTATTGGGGAGACAATTGAGAAAAGCCTAATTCTTTAGCCTACCTGTTATGAACAGGTCACCGAGGAGGATGGCAGGAATAGGCTAGGCCACCAGAAAACCAGAAAGGTTGGTCACTTAGCGGATTGCAGATCCCTAGTCCTAACAACACAACTAACAGCAGCCGTGGAGCGTACCTATGATACCCTTGATGCCTTGGCACAGCCGGAGAGCTAGCAAAGCCTAAAGCAAGAAAGGTGAAATCTAAACTGCCCTGGAGTAGACCCCAAAGGAATAGATAGCCCCCAAACATATATCGTCGGTGAGACAAGATAAAACACAAACGCAGGCAGAAAATAGACTGAGCAAATAATGGGGCCCAAGCTGGCTAGATAGGATACGAAAGGAAAGACACTGTCTGCAATCACGCAAAAAACCCTGAAAAATCCAACATGTCTGATGTACAAAAAAACACTGAGGTCTCACGACCTCGCCCCCACTATATCAGCTTTCTGATATGAACTGGAAGCAAAGCAAAAGAGACTAATATAACAGGGGATTGAACAAACTGACACAAGCTGTAACATATGGAGCGGTGGTCTCTTACAGCCCCCAGCAGGGAGCAAGCTGAACCCTCACAACAAGCAGAAAGAGACAAAACCAGATCAGATGCAAAGGATTAGCACATGAACAACTTAGCTGAACATTGCAGGATCAGGGCAGGAGACATCAGACCTCAGAATGCACAGGAAAGCAATCATCACCCGGGATTGAAGGAAGTCTGCTGACTTAAATACTCTAATCAGTAACCCCAGATCTCCAATCGTCATCATCATCAGGTGGCAGACCTCTGTCAATCCGGCCAGCTCCACTACCTCCAGTAACCACCAGAGGGAGCCCTGACCCAGAAGTAAGAGAATTCACAATACCTACCCCTAACTTTAGAATAAACCCTAACTTTAGCCCAACAGTAACCCTAACTTTAACCCTAACTATCCTATAAAGAGAGCACGGCACTCAGGAATAGTTTGGTTGTTGGTGCTCAAGTCGGATATCCAACCCATCAATCAAAAATGACAAAAATCTTGGCACTCAATATGTGAAATATTCAGACACTTTTATTTTGTGCATCCAGACAGAAAGGTTTAAACGTTTTCAGTCTTACACACAGGGCAGCCAGACCACGGACCAGGGCTTCACCAGTGCAATTCAATTCTAGAGGTTGTATAACCACTGCTATCAGTGCTGTCTTCACTCCTTATTTTAGTGACCCTAGAGGTCCTTTTTCTGAAGCCCTACGCTGTACAGCTGCCTGTTCTAATTTTGGACGGCTCAGTCCACATACGCTTTCCAGACGCCAGCCATTTAACATTTCCACTGGCCATCCAGGTGCTCTACTTTGTCCTTCTTTTGGCTACCATTGGAAGGATTTATTTATTTCAGTAAACGAGATTTTTCTGATGAAGGTCCTATGCTGGACTGAAAACGTTTAAACCTTTCTGTCTGGATGCACAAAATAAAAGTGTCTGAATATTTCACATATTGAGTGCCAAGATTTTTGTCATTTTTAACCCTAACTATAGCACTAACCCTAACCTGCCTTAGTTGTTTTTTTACTTTATAGCACAATCGCTGACTGACACAGCTGGTGCCAGCAGCACTTGTAACACTGTTTCTCCTCTAATCTCTCACTGACAGGAGATCTGAGGAGAAACAGTGTTTTTATGATGCAGATTGCCCGGGAAAGTTCGCTGCTACAACAAACTTTCCTAGTGATTTGTCTCGTTGCCTGGTGTGATGCTGACATCATAAGGACCTGAACCAACCAGGTCTCAATGAGGTCGAGGGTCACAGGATACGTTGTGCGCTGGAATCCCCTCGTTATAAGGTACATGGGGGCCTGATGAGCACAAAACCGCCGACCGTAGATAAAAGTCAGTGCTGCACAAAGCCCTGCTAGCGCCGACATTTATGTACTATTGGTGGTCACAAAGCGGTTAAGTTAAAGGCACCATAATTTCTGTCCAGGCCTAATTCATGAGTTTTATTTTTTTTAAAGTACTGTGGAAGCATGGTTGAAAAGCAATATCTGACTTTCATTTGCTTCAAGTTATTTCTGTGACCATTGTGGGTTTATCTGTCAGTAAACGAGGGGTTCCAACAATTTTGACCACGTGTGTAGGAGGAGTGAATATTTTGACTCCACAGCCTCTTTCTGGAAATTAACACGCAGTGGATGTTGGAGAGTGAAAATTACACATTTGCCATTTTCTTACCCAGCACATAGTGCCCAGATTGTGCTCCAGGAGACACACACCAAAAATTAAGTGGGTTCTTCTCACTATAATATTACTGAATACAGGGATCCTAAATGTTGTTGGCGCACACTGCAAGACTCCGAAGTGAGAGCGGATTTTGCTGGATTGGTTTATAGAAACCTTGTTGCTTTTCAACAGCCTTTGGGCCACTAATAGTGTGGGAACCTCTGTTTTTCCACTGACAGATGATGGACCTGAGTGGGGACTTGTTTTTGTGAGATGAGAATTGGTATTATTTTCGCCTACATAACATTGATTGGTTTCTTTTTATTTGATATTTGGGAGGCAGAATGAACAAACAGTTGAACACCGCACACTACTGGTTCATCCAACAAGGTTTTCTATTAGACTGTGAACTGTCATTGTCTTGGTAAATAATTAAAGTTTTTACATAGCTTGCCATTTTTATGGACAGTTTAAGTAGAAATGTTCAAAAATATAAAACTCAAGGATATTTTATTAATAAGTAATAATTGTTTTTATCTTAGCAGATGACTGTACCAGGAGATCAGAGGGACAGCTGACATATTCAACTTTTAAATCAGATGATCTTGAGATCCTACAAGCTACAACTGAAGTGATTGCTATTACTCCAGATATATCATCATCCATTCACAGCAAAGATCTGTCATCTGATCCTATGAAACAGGTCCCATCTTCTGATTCATTACTGACTACTAAGGAAAATCAAAGTAAAAAAAGAGGCAATAAAAAACAAACTGCTCCTAAAGCAAAGAAGTCATTTTCCTGTTCAGAATGTGCGAAATGTTTTGCACATAAATCACTGCTTGTTACTCACCATAGAACTCACACAGGAGAGAAGCCTTTTTCCTGTTCAGAATGTGGGAAATGTTTTAACCAGAAAGGGAATCTTGATGATCACCAAAGAACCCACACAGGAGAGAAGCCTTTTTCATGTACAGAATGTGGGAAACGTTTTAACCGGAAATCAGATTTGGTTAATCACCATAGAACTCACACAGGGGAGAAGCCTTTTTCCTGCTCAGAATGTGGGAAATGTTTTAACCATAAAGGGAATCTTGTTAAACACCAAAGAATTCACACAGGCGAAAAGCCTTTTTCATGTTCAGAATGTGGGAAATGTTTTGCACGTAAATCACATTTTGTTAGCCACCAGAGAGCTCACACAGGAGAGAAGCCATATTCATGTTCAGAATGTGGGAAATGTTCTAAACGGAAAGCTCTTCTTGTTAGACATCGGAGCAGTCACACAGAGTAGAAGCCTTTTTCATTTTCTTAATGTGGGAAATATTTTACTTGGAAATCAACTGTTAATAAATATCAGAGACGTCACATAGGGGAGAAGCCTTTTTTATGTTCATAGCAGGGTGTTATGAATGAGTCACCGTAGGAGGCAAAAACAGAAATACTAGCTAAGTCCAGAAAACCAGAGAAGTTGGCAGCTATCGGATTGCAGACCCCTGAACCTATCAACAACAACTAGCAGTAGCTGTGGGGGGTTCCTACGGTGCCCTAGACCCCTCGATCACAGCCGGAGAACTAAATAACCTAAAGACAGAAAGGGAAATCTAAACTGCCCCAGAGCAGACCCCAAAGCAATAGGCAGCCCCCAACATATAATGACGGTGAAGCAAGATGAAAAAACACTCACACAGATAGAAAGATAGGCTGAGCAAATGATGGGGCCCAAGCTAACTAAATAGGACAGGATAGAAAAGCTGCTGTCTGCAATCCACCAAAACCCTATCAAAACAAGAGCCAACAGACTGATAGGGAAAAAAGCCCTGAAGACGCTAGGCTTCAAAAGACTATATCAGTACTCAGGTATTTTCTGAAGACAGAGCAAAAAGGAATTCAGCTCACCCCAGCAGGGAATGGCAGAATTCCAGAAAAACAAGGCAAAACAAAACCAAAACACAAATGCAAAAAGCAGAGCAGAAAACTTAACTTTTGAGGAGCAGGAATCAGACTGGTCTCCTAGAATCCCTCTGAGAAATCACTAGCAAGGCAGAAGGACGTCGGCTGCCTTATATCCAGTCAGCAATTCCAGTCACCATCATCCTGCTCAGGTGCTTGGTAATCAGCCTCACTACCTTCCTTCACAGAAGAGGGAGTTCATCAGACCTCAATGGTGAAGAGGAAAATTAACTCACAACAGCAGGGCTGTTGAGTCGGTAAGCCAAACCTGCGACTCCGACTCCTCAATTTCCCTTACACCGACTCCAACTCCCACATATATTGCTTATATTTAAGTGAAAAATTTATTGTTGTACAATGTGAACAACAGACATTTAATCATTTCTATGATCCAATAATCAAGATATGTAGATAGAACATAATATCTATTTATTGGAATACAACTTTATAACACAAAAAACTAATAAATTGTAAATATGTAATACACTGTATACATGTATACGGTACAGACCAAAGTTTGGACACCTCCTCATTCAAAGAGTTTTCTTTATTTTCATGACTATGAAAATTGTAGATTCATTCTGAAGGCATCAAAACAATGAATTAACACATGTGGAATTATATAATTAAAGTGTGAAACAACAGAAAATATGTCATATTCTAGATTCTTCAAAGTAGACACTTTTTGCTTTGATTATTGCTTTGCACACTCTTGGCATTCTCTTGATGAGCTTCAAGTGGTAGTCACCAGAAATGGTCTTCCAACAGTCTTGAAGGAGTTCCCAGAGATGCTTAGCACTTGTTGGCCCTTTGGCCTTCACTCTGTGGTCCAGCTCACCCCAAACTATCTCGATTGGGTTCAGGTCTGGTGACTGTGGAGGCCAGGTCATCTGGCGTAGCACCCCATCACTCTCCTTCTTGGTCAAATAGCCCTTACACAGCCTGGAGGTGCGTTTGAGGCCATTGTCCTGTTGAAAAATAAATGATGGTCCAACTAAACACAAACCGGATGGTATAGCATGCCGCTGCAAGATGCTGTGGTAGCCATGCTGGTTCAGTATGCCTTCAATTTTGAATAAATCCCCAACAGTGTCACCAGCAAAGCACCCCCACACCATCACACCTCCTCCATGCTTCACGGTAGGAACCAGGCATGTAGAGTCCATCCGTTCACCTTTTCTGCGTCGTACAAAGACACGGTGGTTGGAACCAAAGATCTCAAATTTGGACTCATCAGACCAAAGCACAGATTTCCACTGGTCTAATGTCCATTCCTTGTGTTCTTAGCCCAAACAAGTCTCTTCTGCTTGTTGCCTGTCCTTAGCAGTGGTTTCCTAGCAGCTATTTTACCATGAAGGCCTGCTGCACAAAGTCTCCTCTTAACAGTTGTAGAGATGTGTCTGCTGCTAGAACTCTGTGTGGCATTGACCTGGTCTCTAATCTGAGCTGCTGTTAACCTGCGATTTCTGAGGCTGGTGACTCGGATGAACTTATCCTCCGCAGCAGAGGTGACTCTTGGTCTTCCTTTCCTGGGGCGGTCCTCATGTGAGCCAGTTTCTTTGTAGCGCTTGATGGTTTTTGCCAATGCACTTGGGGACACTTTCAAAGTTTTCCCAATTTTTCAGACTGACTAACCTTCATTTCTTAAAGGAATGATGGCCACTCGTTTTTCTTTACTGCTTTTTTCTTGCCATAATACAAATTCTAACAGTCTATTCAGTAGGACTATCAGCTGTGTATCCACCAGACTTCTGCACAACTGATGGTCCCAACCCCATTTATAAGGCAAGAAATCCCACTTATTAAACCTGACAGGCCACACCTGTGAAGTGAAAACCATTTCCGGTGACTACCTCTTGAAGCTCATCAAGAGTGTGCAAAGCAGTAATCAAAGCAAAAGGTGGCTACTTTGAAGAACCTAGAATATAAGACATATTTTCAGTTGTTTTATAAAAGGGGGGTTAAGAGAAGAAATAATACTCGCATGCATCTGTATTGGCTTATGACAGGTCGCTGATCCCTCACTGACCTGCCCCCATTATTACATAATGCATATAATAGCATTGATATTATTGGTGATAATTTATTGGTGATAATGCCTATAATATTGTGGTCATTGTGAGGCTTAGAAAAAAAATTACATCCAGCACAATGTCACCGGCGATGGCGGCACCTGCACAGTAGTATCTATATCAACTATATATATATCAGCACAATTTTGGAAACAAAATTTTTTTCCTTAGGAAGTTATAAGGGTTAAAAGCTAAAGATAGGGTGCGCAGATCGCAAGCATCCATGTGCGATAGTAGGCGGTGATGACCGGATGGGGCGGGCAGGGAGTCGGCAGGGGGCGGGGCTTAGCGGCGCCGTGCGCTGCGTCGAATAAACTCTAGTGTGAAACTAGCCTTAGCCTGTTGCTAGCCGCCATTTCACACCTGAGTGCTGATTTAGTGGGGGCGAGGTTGTGCTAACCTCAGTATTTTTGTGCTTCAGTCGTGTTGGAATTTTTAGGGTTTTTGCGTGATTGCAGACAGTGCCTTTTCTGTCCTGTCCTATCTAGTCAGTGTGGGCCCCATCATTTGATCAGTCTATTTTCTGTCTGTGTCTCATCTTGTCTCCCCGACAATATATGTTTGGGGGCTGTCTATTCCTTTGGGGATCTGCTCTGGGGCAGTTTAGATTTCACCTTTCTGTCTTTAGGCTTAGTTAGTCCTCCGGCTGTGACGAAGCGTCTAGGGCATCGTAGGAACGCTCCACGGCTACTGCTAGTTGTGTTAAGATCAGGGGTCTGCAATCCGCTGAGTGACCAACCTCTCTGGTGTTCTGGTGGCATAGCCTTTTGCGCTTTCCTCCTCGGTGACCCATTCATAACATAGATGAATTCGAAGAAGGGTGTCATTTCCAATTCCCACAGGGGAGTCATTTCCAAAATGGGGTCACTTCAGGGGGGATTCTGCTGTTGTTGCACTTTGGAGAGCCGCTAAGTTCCAGAACACCAGAATTTCCCCTGAAGTGACCCTTTTTGGAAATGACACCCCTCTGGGAATTCATCTATGGATATAGTGACCATTTTCACTACATGATTTCCAGAAACTCATAGAAGTTTCAGAGCAAAAATTGCAAAAATGTCATTGTAGTGCCCAATATATTGTGCCCAATTTGTGTCTCTGGAGACCTACCCCGGAAATTGTTAAAAGGAACCTGTCACCCCCTTCAGGCGTTTTTAAGTAAAAGAGCCACCTCCTGTATTTTGTCAAGCAGTGCATGGAAGTCCATAAATTAGTTCCATAAGAATTGATATATCAGCGGTCACTTGTTTGACCTTTGGACGTGCAGCAGCTGACTACTAATCGTACGTGCCTGATCTCTCCTGCAATAGGTGAGTGGATTTCTTTTATATTTATTATTAACCCAGATAAGACCCTATTTGTGCTTTTTTGTTCCTATAGTGTACTATTTTGAAAGCTGTCATGGAGGCATAAGGCTGGCAATGATGGGCATTGTGGGTAATAATAGCGGGTATCATGCCTCATTCCTCTCTTGGAACATACACGACATCTTCTCTGGGGGTTCTTTCTTGTTTCAGTTACTGAGATGAGTGCAATAAAATGTCGCTCAGTGAGTCTTCTGACATCAGATTCTAAAGGATTGGCGGGGACAACATTTTCAAAAACAAGATTTTCAGTGATCTTTTCCTGGTAATCAAAACCATTTTTCCAGATGTCCCCAGATAAGTAGGGCATCCTGGTGGGTTTAGTTGGCTATCTTTCCCCTCATAAATGTGAAAAGCTGATGTGTATCCGGTTGAACTCTCGCACATTTTATAGAGCTTTATTCCGAACCTTGCCCTCTTAGAAGGAATAAATTGCTTGAGGTGCAGTCTTCCTTTGAATTTTACAAGGGACTCATCAATGGAAATGTTTTCTGTTGGGGTGTAGAGCTATAAGAACTTTTCTGTCAAGTCTTCGATGATGGGTCTGATTTTGAATAGTCTGTCATGTTCTGGGACATCTCTGGGCAGGCATTGACTATTGACGTTAAAATGCCAAAATCTCATGAGCATTTCATAACGGGTCCTAGGAAGAATGGCAGAAAACATAGGGGTGGCTTGAACAGGGCGGTTGGACAAATAGGACTGAATGATCGTTTTTTAACAAGCCACATAGCGAATATAAGTCCTAAAAATGCTTTCATTTCTATGACATTAGTTGGTTCCATAAATTTGACCTAGCATAATAGGATCGTGGATTCTGGCTGATGAATTTGGACGCATATAAATTTGTAGGACAATATGCTCTTGCAAGCTGTCATAAACAAATTCAAAAAATTAATTGGTCCAAAATTTTCCACCTCCACATTTATACCAGGAGTGGCATTAAAATTAGGGATGAATGGAGTAGCCGAATCCGAAGCCTCCCTTCTGAGAAATGCTACATCAAGAGGCAAAGCCCCTTGGACATTGGTGTGCGCCAATTCGCGAGCACTAGGGACAACGCTAGTACTGAGCATTGTTCCCTGAGTTGGAGACATTTCTCCAGAAGCGCTATTTGTCCTTCTTGTTGTACTGGTCCTTGTGTGTGAGGATGGACCAGAATCACTGCTCATTTCTGAGCTATCACTGTGGCTGCTAATAAAGCCCTCGCCATCCTCATCGCCATCTGACACTGCACTTTCTTCACTGTCAGAACATAAAAGTGCATAAGCCTCCTCTGCACTATAATACTGGCGGGCCATTTTATTCGTTTTTATTTTTTTTCCGTAAATAGAAAACTACGACGTGACTGACGTGACCTAATTATTGGGGAGACAATTGAGAAAAGCCTAATTCTTTAGCCTACCTGTTATAAACAGGTCACCGAGGAGGATGGCAGGAATAGGCTAGGCCACCAGAAAACCAGAAAGGTTGGTCACTTAGCGGATTGCAGACCGCTAGTCCTAACAACACAACTAACAGCAGCCGTGGAGCGTACCTACAATACCCTTGATGCCTTGGCACAGCCGGAGAGCTAGCTAAGCCTAAAGCAAGAAACGTGAAATCTAAACTGCTCTGGAGTAGACCCCAAAGGAATAGATAGCCCCCAAACATATATTGTCGGTGAGACAAGATGAAACACAAACACAGGCAGAAAATAGACTGAGCAAATGATGGGGCCCAAGCTGACTAGATAGGATAGGAAAGGAAAGACACTGCAATCACGCAAAACCCTGAAAAATCCAACTTGTCTGATGTACAAAAAAACACTGAGGTCTCACGACCTCGCCCCAACTATATCAGCATTCTGGTATGAACTGGAAGCAAAGCAAAAGAGACTAATATAACAGGGGACTGAACAAACTGACACAAGCTGTAACATATGGAGCGGTGGTCTCTTACAGCCCCCAGCAGGGAGCAAGCTGAACCCTCACAACAAGCAGAAAGAGACAAAACCAGATCAGATGCAAAGGATTAGCATATGAACAACTTAGCTGAACATTGTAGGATCAGGGCAGGAGACGTCAGACCTCAGAATGCACAGGAAAGCAATCATCACCAGGGATTGAAGGAAGTCTGCTGACTTAAATACTCCAATCAGTAACCCCAGATCTCCAATCGTCATCATCATCAGGTGGCAGACCTCTGTCAATCCGGCCAGCTCCACTACCTCCAGTAACCACCAGAGGGAGCCCTGACCCAGAAGTAAGAGAATTCACAACACCTACCCCTAACTTTAGAATAAACCCTAACTTTAGCCCAACAGTAACCCTAACTTTAACCCTAACTATAGCACTAACCCTAACCTGCCTTAGTTGTTTTTTTACTTTATAGCACAATCGCTGACTGACACAGCTGGTGCCAGCAGCACTTGTAACACTGTTTCTCCTCTAATCTCTCACTGACAGGAGATCTGAGGAGAAACAGTGTTTTTATGATGCAGATTGCCCGGGAAAGTTCGCTGCTACAACAAACTTTCCTAGTGATTTGTCTCGTTGCCTGGTGTGATGCTGACGTCATAAGGACCTGAACCAACCAGGTCTCAATGAGGTCGAGGGTCACAGGATACGTTGTGCGCTGGAATCCCCTCGTTATAAGGTACATGGGGGCCTGATGAGCACAAAACCGCCGACCGTAGATAAACGTCAGTGCTGCACAAAGCCCTGCTAGCGCCGACATTTATGTACTATTGGTGGTCACAAAGCGGTTAAGTTAACCCCTTCACTACCAAGGGTGGTTTGCACGTTAACTCCCGGGCCAATTTTTACAATTCTGACCACTGTCCTTTTATGAGGTCATAACTCTGGAACGCTTTCATGGATCCCGGTGATTCTGACATTGTTTTCTCGTGACATATTGTACTTCATGGTAGTGGTAAAATTGCATTCAAATAACTTGCATTTATTTGTGAAAAAAACGGAAATTTGGCGAAAATTTTGAAAATTTCACAATTTTCCAACTTTGAATTTTTATGCCCTTAAATCACAGCGATACGGCACACAAAAAACTTAATACATAACATTTCCCACATGTTTACTTTACATCAGCACAATTTTGGAACCCAAATTTTTTTTTGTTAGGAAGTTATAAGGGTTAAAAATTGACCAGCGATTTCTCATTTTTGCAACACCATTTTATTTTTAGGGACCACTTCACATTTGAAGCCACTTTGAGGGGTCTATATGATAGAAAATACCCAAAAGTGACACCATTCTAAAAACTGCACCCCTTAAGGTGCTTAAAACCACATTCAAGAAGTTTATTAACTCTTTAGGTGCGTCACAGGAATTTTTTGAATATTAAAAAAAAAATGAACATTTAACTTTTTTTCACAAAAAAAATACTTCAGGTTCAATTTTCTTTATTTTACCAAGGGTAACAGGAGAAATTGGACTGCAAAAGTTATTGTGCAATTTGTCCTGAGTACGCTGATACCTGATATGTGGGGGGGAACCACTGTTTCGGCGCATGGCAGACCTCAGTAGGGAAGGAGCGCTGTTTGACTTTTTCAATGCAAAATTGGCTGGAATTCAGATCGGACGCCATGTCGCGTTTGGAGAGCCCCTGATGTACCTAAACAGTGGAAACCCCCCAAGTGACCCCATTTTGGAAACTAGACCCCCCAAGGAACTTATCTAGATATGTGGTGAGAACTTTGAACCCACAAGGGCTTCACAGAAGTTTATAACGTACAGCGGTACAATTAAAAAATCATATTTTTTCCACAAAAATGATCTTTTCACCCCCAATTTTTATTTTTCCAAGGGTAACAGGACCCTAAAAGTTATTGTGCAATTTGTCCTGAGTACGCTGATACCCCATATGTGGGTGTAAATGACTATTTGGGCGCATAGCAGAGCTCGGAAGGGAAGCAGCGCCATTTGACGTTTTTGGCTAGAATTGAGATCGGACGCCATGTCGCGATTGGAAAACCCCTGATGTACCAAAACAGTGGCAACCCCCCACAAATGACACCATTTTGGAATCTAGACCCCCCAAGGAACTTATCTAGATGTGTGGTGAGAACTTTGAACCCCCAAGGGCTTCACAGAAGTTTATAACGTACAGCAGTACAATTAAAAAATCATATTTTTTCCACAAAAATGATCTTTTCACCCTCAATTCTTATTTTTCCAAAAGTAACAGGACCCTAAAAGATATTGTGCAATTTATCCTGAGTACGCTGATACCCCACATGTGGGTATAAACCACTATTTGGGCGCATGGCAGAGCTCGGAAGGGAAGCAGCGCCATTTGACGTTTTTGGCTGGAATTGAGATCAGACACCATGTCGCGTTAGGAAAGCCCCTGATGTACCAAAACAGTAGAAACCCCCCACAAATGACACCATTTTGGAAACTAGACCCCCCAAGGAACTTATCTAGATGTGTGGTGAGCACTTTGAACCCCCCAGTGCTTCACTGAAGTTTATAACGTCCGGGCGTGAAAATAAAAAAATCGTATTTTTTCCACAAACATGATCTTTTAGTCCCCATTTTTTTATTTTCCCAAGGGTAACAGGAGAAATTGGACCCCAAAAGTTGTTGTCCAATTTGTCCTGAGTACGCTGATACCTCATATGTGGGAGAAAACTACTGTATGGGCACACGTCGGGGCTCGGAAGGGAAGTAGTGACGTTTTGGAATGCAGACTTTGATGGATTGGTATGCGGGTGTCATGTGCGTTTGGAGAGCCCCTGATGTACCTAAACTATTGAAACTCCCCACAAGTGACCCCATTTTGGAAACTAGACCCCCCACGGAGCTTATCTAGATGTGTGGAGAGCACTTTGAACCCCCAAGTGCTTCACAGAAGTTTATAACGCCTGGGCGTGAAAATAAAAAAAACTTTTTTCCGCAAAATTATATTTTTGCCCCCAATTTTTTATTTTCCTAAGGGTAACAGGAGAAATTGGACCCCAAAAGTTGTTTTGTAATTTGTCCTGAGTAGGCTGATACCCTACATGTGGGGGTAAAACACTGTTTGTGCACATGGCAGAGCTTGGAAGGGAAGGAGCACCATTTGACTTTTTCAACGCAGAATTGGCTGGAATTGAGATCAGACGCCATGTTGCCTTTGGAGAGCACCTGATGTGCCCAAACAGTGGAAACCCCCAATTATAACTCCAACCCTAACCTCAACACACCCCTAACCCTAATCTGAGCCCTAGCCCTAACCCTAACCCTAGCCCTAACCCTAACCCTAGCCCTAACCCTAGCCCTAACCCTACCCTAACCCTAGCGGGAAAATGGAAATAAATACATTTTCTTTTAGTTTTATTATTTTTCCCTAACTAAGGGGGTGATAACGGGGGGTTTGATTTACGATTTATGGCGGTTTTTATGTTTGGCGGCTGTCGCACGCTAAAAGACGCTTTTTATTGTAAAAATAGTTTTTGCATCACCACATATTGTGAGCTATAATTTTTCCGTATTTTGACCTACCGAGTCATGTGAGGTCTTATTTTTTGCGGGACAAGTTGACGTTTTTATTGGTACCATTTTCGGGCACGTGACATTTTTTGATCGCTTTTTAATCCGATTTTTGGGGCGCAGAATGAACAAAAACCAGCGTTTCATGAATTTCTTTTGGGGGGGTGCGTTTACACCGTTCCGCGTGCGGTAAAATTGATAACGCATTTTTATTCTCCGGGTCGGTACGGTTACAGCGATACCTCATTTAGGTCTTTTTTTATGTTTTGTCGGTTTTTTGCAATGAAAACTATTTTATATAAAAAATAATTATTTTTGTATCGCTTTATTCTGCGAGCTATAACTTTTTTATTTTTTTGTGGATGATGCTGTATGGTGGCTCGTTTTTTGCGGGACAAGATGACGTTTTCAGCGGTACCATGCATATTTATATCTGCCTTTTTGATCGCGCGTTATTGCACTTTTTGTTCAGTGGTATGATAATAAATCATTTTTTGCTTCGTTTTTTATTTTTATTTTTTAAGGGGTTCGCTAAAGGGGTTAACTAATGGGACAGTTTTATAGGGCAGGTCATTACGGACGCGGCGATACCAAATATGTGTACTTTTATTGTTTTTGTTTTTTTTTATTTTGAAAAAATGGATTTATTGGGGAATATTTTTTTTTTTTTTACTAATTTATTTAGCGATTTTTTTTTTAATTATTTTTAACACTTTTTTTTTACTTTATTACCTTGTCCCAGGTGGGACATCACTGTCCTGTGACAGATCGCTGATCTGTCACATCACAGATCACTGTGACAGATCAGCGATCTGACACAGGCACTGCTGAAGGCTTCCTCATGCCTGCGCTTTGCAGGCACTGAGGAAGCCAGCTTCCTCAGGCCCCTGAAGGCCCCCGTCGCCATCTTGGATTCGGGGGCCTGGAGGAAAGGAGCCCCCCGCAGCAGCGCTGCACATTCCGCTGCCGTGGGGGGCTCAGGGAAGCACGGAGGGAGCCCCCTCTCTGCCGATGCTTCCCTTTAACCCCCGGTACACCGCGATCGCGTTTGATCGCGGTGTGCAAGGGGTTAACGTGTCGGGGGCGGTCCGTGACCGCCCCTGACACATTGTGCCGGGTGTCAGCTATGATAATTAGCTGATACTCGGCCACGATCAGCGGCGCTCACCACGTGGGCGCCGCTGATCGCGATGACGTAATATTCCGTCCATGGTAATTAGGTCCATGGTCACATGGACGGAATATTACGTCAATTGTAGGTAAGGGGTTAAAGGCACCCTAATTTCTGTCCAGGCCTAATTCATGAGTTTTATTTTTTTAAAAGTACTGTGGAAGCATGGTTGAAAAGCAATATCTGACTTTCATTTGCTTCAAGTTATTTCTGTGACCATTGTGGGTTTATCTGTCAGTAAACGAGGGGTTCCAACAATTTTGACCACGTGTGTAGGAGGAGTGAATATTTTGACTCCACAGCCTCTTTCCGGAAATTAACACGCAGTGGATGTTGGAGAGTGAAAATTACACATTTGCCATTTTCTTACCCAGCACATAGTGCCCAGATTGTGCTCCAGGAGAGACACACCGCAAATTAAGTGGGTTCTTCTTCCTATAATATTGCAAAATACAGAGATCCTAAATGTTGTTTGCGCACACTGCAAGACTCCGACATGAGAGCGGATTTTGCTGGATTGGTTTATAGAAACTCTGTTGCTTTTCAACAGCCTTTGAGCCACTAATAGTGTGGGAACCTCTGTTTTTCCACTGACAGATGATGGACCTGAGTGAGGACTTGTTTTTTGTGAGATGAGAATTGGTATTATTTTCGCCTACATAACATTGATTGTTCATTCTGCCTCCCAAATATCAAATATAAAGAAACCAAACAGTTGAACACCACACACTACTCGTTTATCCTTCAAGGTTTTATGTTAGACTGTGAACTGTCATTGTCTTGGTAAATAATTATAGTTTTTTTTACATAGCTTGCCATTTTTATAGACAGTTTAAATAGAAATGTTCAAAAATATAAAACTCAAGGATATTTTATTAAAAAAATAATTGTTTTTATCTAAGCAGATGACTGTACCAGGAAAGCAGAGGGACAGCTGACATCTTCAGATTTTAAATCTGATGATCTTGAGATCTTACAAGATACAACTAAAGTGAATGCCATTACTCCAGATATATCATCATCCATTCACAGCAAAGATCTGTCATATAAGCCTATGAAACAGGTCCCATCTCCTGATTCATTACTGACTACTAAGGAAAATCAAAGTAAAAAAAGATTCATTAAAAAACAAACTGCTCCTAAAGCAAAGAAGCCTTTTTCCTGTTCAGAATGTGGGAAACGTTTTAACCGGAAATCAGATTTGGTTAATCACCATAGAACTCACACAGGGGAGAAGCCTTTTTCCTGCTCAGAATGTGAGAAATGTTTCAACCATAAAGGGAATCTTGTTAAACACCAAAGAACTCACACAGGGGAGAAGCCTTTTTCTTGTTCAGAATGTGGAAAATGTTTTGCATGTAAATCACATTTTGTTAGCCACCAGAGAGCTCACACAGGAGGGAAGCCATATTCATGTTCAGAATGTGGGAAATGTTCTAAACGGAAAGCTCTTCTTGTTAGACATCAGAGCAGTCACACAGAGGAGAAGCCTTTTTCATTTTCTTAATATGGGAAATATTTTACTTGGAAATCAACTGTTAATAAATATCAGAGACGTCACATAGGGGAGAAGCCTTTTTTATGTTCATAGTGTTGAAATAGTTTTAACGGAAATTGGATCTTCTTAAATGGGTTGTCTCTTGTCATTCCTCATGTTTGCTGACAAAACTAAACTTTATTAATTCCAAATCTAAAATTGTACCCATAATTCACCCCCTGCAGGTTAGTCAGTAACATAGTAACATAGCTATTAAGGTTGAAGGAAGACTTTAAGTCCATTTAGTTCAACCCATATCCTAACCTAGCATGTGTGTGTGTGGGGATCAAGCAGAGAGTAGAGTGTGTGTGGGGGGTCAGGCAGAGAGTAGAGTGCGTGTGGGGATCAAGCAGAGAGTAGAGTGTGTGTGGGGGCTAGGCAGGAAGTGTCTGAGGTCTGGTTTTTAATTTTTTCCTAATTTTTTTTCCTGACTTTTTGGAGCTGAAACTAAAGTTTTTGAATTTTTTTTGTTCAATTTTTTCTTCAAAAACTCCTTGAGATACTCATCTTAAAGAAGTGGTGAAATCTTGCCCTTATTCTTCATGGCAGATTTCCATAAATTGGTAATACTGGAAGGGCATCTGTGTATGATTTGGGAGAAAGTTTAAAAAAAATAAAGAGACATGTAAAATAAAACAGCTTGATCTCTGCTTGTTGGTGTGAACAGCTCAGATGCAGCCCTATGGTAACAGACTAGAAACAAATCTGTGTAGTCAGAGTCTTCAGGCCACATTGGTTGAGAAATTACATCTTCCAGAAATCTTTAGATGCGTGGGCTGAGCAGTTCATTACATACTTGTAGATTGTGAGCCCTCGCGGGCAGGGTCCTCTCTCCTCCTGTACCAGTTATGACTTGTATTGTTTAAGATTATGTACTTTTATTATGTATACCCCTCCTTACATGTAAAGCGCCATGGAATAAATGGCGCTATAACAATAAATAATAATAATAATAATAATAGTGGAATGTGTTGATAACAATAAAACATAATGATCAATGTAAATTACAGTATCCCACGGAGAGCTGGATTTGGAATGATGCTCAAAATCAAGGAGAAAAATCTAATTACAGGCTGGTCCAACTTCAGTGGAAAGTCCTCTAGAAAAAGAAATGATGCTCAGGAATGTGTGTGGCCTCCATCTGCCTGTATGACCACCCTACAATGCCTGGGCATTCTCCTGATGAGGCGAATGTTCTCCTCAGGGATCTCATCCCTGACCAGGATTAATGTATCAGTTAACTCCTGGACAGTCTGTGGTGCAACGTGGTGGATGGAACGAGATACAAAGTCACAGATATGCTTGATTGGATTCAGGTCTGGGGAATGGGCACGTCAGTCAATAGCATCAGTGCCTTCATCATGCAGGAACTGATGACATTTCAGCCACATGAGGCCTAGCATTGTCATGCAGCAGAAGGAACTCCGGACCCACTGCACGGGCCCATGATCTCACAATGGGTCTGAGGGTCTCATCCCGGTACTTAATGGCAGTCAGAGTACCTCTGGCTAGCACATAAAGGGATGTGTGGCCCTCCAAAATAATGCCTTCCCATATCATTACTGACCCACTGCCAAACCGGTCATGCTGGAGGATGTTGCAGGCAGCAGAACTTTCTCCACAGTGTCTCCAGACTCACGTCTGTAACATGCTCAGGGTGAACCTGCTGTCATTCATGAAGAGCACAAGGCACCAATGTTGAATCTGCCAATCTTGGTGTTCTCTGGCAAATGCCAATCACCGTGCACAGTGTTGGGCTGTAAGCACAACACCCACTTGTGGACATTGGGCCCTCAAACCATCTTTATGGAGTCTGTTTCTGACAGTCTGAGCTAATTATGCAAATTGTCTCATCAGTGAGGAAGAGGACTAGAACTCTAGTGCCACCTATTGGAAGTAGCAATCCTAAAAGTCAATGTCGACCCTTTAACGAGCCTTGTTACATGACTTAGGATAAAAGCCAAGCCAGACAGTCTGAGCAGACACATGGATGTTAGTGGACTGCTGGAGGTCGTTTTGCAGGTCTCTGGCACTGCTCCTCATATTCCTCCTTGCACAAAGGAGGAGGTAGCAGTCCTGCTGCTGGATTGTGGCCCTCCTATGGCCCCCTCCATGTCTCCTGGTGTACTGGCCTGCTTCCTGGTATCTGCTCCATGCTCTGGACACTGCTGACAAACACAGCTACCGTTCTCGGCACAGCTCGCACTGATGTGCCATCCTGGAAGAGCTGCACTACCTGAGCAACTTCTATGGGTTGTAGATACTGCCTCATGCTACTGTACACGCTCTAGAGATGACAGCAATGACAAAACGCAAAAGTGACCAAAACAACAGCCAAGAAGGATGAGATCAGAGAAATGGTCTGTTGTCACCCCCTGCAGAATCCTCCTTTATAGGGTTGTCATGCTAATTGCCGATCATTTCTACCTGTTGTTTGTTCCATTTGCACAACAGCAGGAGGAACTGATTCACAATCAGTGTTGTATCATCACTGGACAGGTTATCTTACAGAAGTGATTGACTTTGAGTTACATCGTGTTGTATAAGTGTTCCCTTTATTTTTTTTGCGCAATATATTATAATATCTACTTAATAAACAGTGCCCTCATCGATATTCTACATCATAACGTATCCTTTCAATATCACATTCATTTGTTTGTCATAAATTACATTTATGTATATTCTGATTAGTGATGAGCGAACGTGCTTGCTATTCCTCGTTACTCGCCTGAGTATCACTGTACTCGGCGAGCACAGTGCATATCCGGGACTACTCGGCGGGAAATGCTCCACCCAGCATTTTTGGCGGTCTTTAGAGACCCAATCACCATGCAGGGATTGTCTGCCAGGCACTGTAATGCCGCAGCCATCTTTGTTATGGTCGTGCAGTTATTGGCTGGCCACACAGCATCATCAAGGGTATAAGAGACCGGACACCACCCTGATCGGTGCATTCAACTCTGGATTGAGATAGTGTAGGGAGAGCTGCTGCAGAGATAGGGTCAGATTTGGGGAGTTATTAGTCAGTGTGGGGTCTACCATCCTAAATACTCACATCCAGCTAAACCAACAGTCCTTCTAAGGACTAATTCCGGAGTATATAGGTTGCAGTGTTATGTGGACAGGGGAGTGTACGTCGCTCTATACATATTAGTGCAAGGCCGGCAAACACTCTATGTGTGTATATACATATCATATGCATACAAATTGTGGCAATTCTGGCCAATATTCCACTGTATTTGCTGTCAGATACCCTAGTCCTCTACACTATTTTGGGGTAAAAATACAGGCCACATATTGAACAGTGTGATATCTCGGTAAAAATACTTCTGTTTCAAGTCATTATGGCTGCTTCATGACTGTCTTAAATACTCCAACTACTACCACCATCATCTTTTGCCTAGAGGCATTCATTGCGCAGATAGAAAGTCTGAGGAGCAGAGGGTTAACGCTTGGGCGGTGTTGTACTCTGTCTCTGAATTTAAAGGCAAAATCTTCTAGATTAAATCATGACTGAAAGAGCCAGAGCAAGATCACGCGGAAGAGCAGGACTCGCAACTACTGAAGGCTGCTGTTCCTGGGCCGCAATCTGAAAATCCATTACCTACTAATACTGAACTGGTTGGATGATGACGTAAAAAAGGAGCCCCTGCACTTTCTGTAACGGAGATTTTGACATTTCGGCTGCATTTCAAGAGGTGTCAATTGGAGAGCGTGGTGGTCATAGATGTGACTTCTACACCACCACATGAGCTGCTGCCTCTCCACCAGCTGAGGCACCGCACCCTCGACCTTCTGTCTCATCCCCATTATCCTGTAGAATGTTAGTCCACAAGGACAAGGTCCTCTACTCTCTGTACCAGTCTGTCATTGTAAATTTGTTTACTGTAAACGATATCTATTACTTTGTATGTAACCTCTTCTCATGTACAGAACCATGGAATTAATGGCGCTATATAAATAAATAATTATAATAATACTATATGGGTGTTTCCACTAGACAAACCATCCAACATGTTATTGAATCAAAATCGTTTTTCTGACAACTCTGTTCAGCTGTGCACAAACTGTCAAATTGGTAGCTAGATCCCAGTGGGTCTTGGCACAGTGTCATGTTGACTACAGTCCACAGATGTTATCTAGATCACTAATCTCACCTCTACTTTACCAGCACAATGAATTAATAGGAAAAGCACGTGGTATTGATGGTGCTGTTGTTTTCTTGCCAAAGAAACTCAATAAGATCAATGAGGTGGTTAGCCGCACACGGAATGGAGAAATAGTAAAGATGACAATTCGTTTCACATTTGAGTTAAAACACACTTCACCAACTTGCTTTCACTTTTACATTAGATTCCGAAGCCTTTAAGAAAAAGATGAATATATTGTGAAGCAAATAGGTATGAATAATTATTATCACCCAAATGATGTTACATATGTCAGAACATACCCAGCCTATCAGTGGGGAAATGATTTACCACCGAAATTTTGAAGTATGAGACTAGTGTCATCTTGTGGATTGATATGAGCCACAAAGTCCTTCAAAGTGAAAGTGTTCTGGATGTAATGTACAATTTTCTCTTGAAAATTGGAAGAACATGCCTTCTATGATTTTTGCATTAAAGAACTGATTGGCCAGATATGTACGCAGTCAGGATGACCGTGCTGCGGGTACCTGTGCTGTGCCGGGTTCGGAACTGTCAAGGCTGCGTTTCCCGAGGGAAGTAATAGGGGAATGGACAGGCTCCATTACCCAGGAAGAGGGGGCATGTATAGACAGGGAACGTGGTCGGAAGCTGAGGGAAAAAAAACACAAAGCAGGAGTGAGTCCCCAGCTGTGAGCGTGTGAGCAGCAAGGGGGGTAGTGCACAATGCACTCGAAGTGCCGACGCTGCAGCGAACTGCAGCAGACAGACCCTGTGACCTAGAGGCAGGGGGCCAGCTTAAGAGAAAGGGCACGACAGCAGAGATTTTTGGTGTGGACAAGCAGCGCAGAGGAGGCTGAGCGGCGTGCTCTGTCCTTAGAGCACAGGCACCGCAAAGGACTTCCCGTCAGCTCCTGCCAATACAGTTGTGGCCAAAAGTATTGACACCCCTGCAATTCTGTCAGATAATACTCGGTTTCTTCCTGAAAATGATTGCAATCACAAATTCTTTGGTATTATCTTCATTTAATTTGTCCTAAATGAAAAAACACAAAAGAGAATGAAGCAAAAAGGAAAACATTGATCATTTCACACAAAACTCCAAAAATGGGCCAGACAAAAGTATTGGCACCCTCAGCCTAATACTTGGTTAGACAACCTTTAGCGAAAATAACTGCGACCAACCGCTTCCAGTAATCATCAATGAGTTTCTTACAATGCTCTGCTGGAATTTTAGACCATTCTTCTTTGGCAAACTGCTCCAGGTCCCTGATATTTGAAGGGTGCCTTCTCCAAACTGCCATTTTTAGATCTCTCCACAGGTGTTCCATGGGATTCAGGTCTGGACTCATTGCTGGCCACCTTAGAAGTCTCCAGTGCTTTCTCAAACCATTTTCTAGTGCTTTTTGAAGTGTGTTTTGGGTCATTGTCCTGCTGGAAGACCCATGACCTCTGAGGGAGACCCAGCTTTCTCACACTGGGCCCTACATTATGCTGCAAAATTTGTTGGTAGTCTTCAGACTTCATAATGCCATGCACACGGTCAAGCAGTACAGTGCCAGAGGCAGCAAAGCAACCCCAAAACATCAGAGAACCTTCGCCATGTTTGACTGTAGGGACCGTGTTCTTTTCTTTGAATGCCTCTTTTTTCTCCTGTAAACTCTATGTTGATGCCTTTGCCCAAAAAGCTCTACTTTTGTCTCATCTGACCAGAGAACATTCTTCCAAAACGATTTAGGCTTTTTCAGGTAAGTTTTGGCAAACTCGTCTCGGGGTAAGAAGTGGGGTCTTCCTGGGTCTCCTACCATACAGTCCCTTTTCATTCAGACGCCGATGGATAGTACGGGTTGACACTGTTGTACCCTCGGACTGCAGGGCAGCTTGAACTTGTTTGGATGTTAGTCGGGGTTCTTTATCCAACATCCGCACAATCTTGGGTTGAAATCTCTTGTCTATTTTTCTTTTCCGTCCACATCTAGGGAGGTTAGCCACAGTGCCATGGGCTTTAAACTTCTTGATGACACTGCGCACGGTAGACACAGGAACATTCAGGTCTTTAGAGATGGACTTGTAGCCTTGAGATTGCTCATGCTTACTCACAATTTGGTTTCTCAAGTCCTCAGACAGTTCTTTGGTCTTCTTTCTTTTCTCCATGCTCAATGTGGTACACACAAGGACACAGGACAGAGGTTGAGCCAACTTTAATCCATGTCAACTGGCTGCAAGTGTGATTTAGTTATTGCCAACACCTGTTAGGTGCCACAGGTAAGTTACAGGTGCTGTTAATTACACAAATTAGAGAAGCATCACATGATTTTTCGAACAGTGCCAATACTTTTGTCCACCCTCTTTTTTATGTTTGGTGTGGAATTATATCCAATTTGGCTTTAGGACAATTCTTTTTGTGTTTTTTCATTTAAGACAAATTAAATGAAGATAATAATAACAAAGAATTTGTGTTTGCAATCATTTTCAGGAAGAAACTGAGTATTTGACAGAATTGCAGGGGTGTCAATACTTTTGGCCACAACTGTAAAAGTGGTACTGCCATTTAGCGAGGTGCCGTGTGCCCAGTGACCGCCAGAGAGCGAGTCACCGTGCACTCCTTGACCATGAGTACAGCACACATGCGCAGTAGAGAGAGCCAGTTCATGCCACATGTTCAGTGTGTCTGTCTTCTAAAGCTAAGTTTTGCTCTGTTATTGTTCTATGAGATTTTGTCTGATTTGCTTAGTTTTGTGTTCAGGCAGCCCCGACTGGGGCTTTGCTGAATTTCCATTTTTGTCCCTGATCGGTTAAATCTCTTTTGCTCTGTCTTCAGAATATATCGGAGTGCTGATATAGGGATTTTGAAGTCTAGTGACTTCAGGGCCGTTTTTCCTATCAGACGTGTTGGGACATTTTTTGGTAGGGTTTTTGTGGATTGCAGCCAGCATCTTTTCTGTCCTTTCCTATCTAGTTAGTTGGGCCCCATCGTTTGCTCTGCCTTTCTTTCTGTCTGTGTTTGTGTTTTCACCGACAATACATGTTGGGGGCTGTCTATTGCTTTGGGGTCTGCTCTGGGGCAGTTTAGATTTCCCCTTTCTTTCTTTAGGCTTATTTAGTTCTTCGGCTGTGAAGAGGCGTCTAGGACCACCGTAGGAACGCTCCACGGCTACTGTTAGTTGTGAATAGGATCAGGGGTCTGCAATCCGCTAGCTACCAACCTCTCCAGTTTTCTGGACATAGCTTGCATTTTTGTTTTTTCCTCCGGTGACTCATTCATAACACATAAGTATCCATACAACCTCGGAGACCGGGCCCCGGCCTTGCGCTGAGAACCTATAGGCAGGGTTCCTCTTCCAACCCACAACTCCTCTCTGTTCTCTACTCCTTCGTTCCGTACTGTTCTTTCTCTCTCTAATGGAAGCTTAGGTTGCAGTTCTACATCTTTCTCCTTGTTCCTTTCCCATGCCAGCTGTCTCAGATCACTAAGGCAGCTGCAGCACTCCTTCTTCCTTCCCTCTTGGACCCATCCTCAGACTCTCCTGACTGACTGTCCTTCTTTTGCCTGACCTCCCGCCAGACTGACCTGTAATCCTACACTTTCCCACTCTTTTATGTATCTCAACTCCACCCACCTCCCAGCACATCTCGTGTTATAAAGCCAGGAACCACGAAAGGTGCTCTGCTACCCTCTAAGCATGAAGCCGCAATGTGGTCCTGCTGAACTATCCTGTGTGTGGGATGCAGATGTTGGAGTGAGGAAAGGAGTTCCCAACTTACCTAGGCGGTGGGGCACTACACCTTAGGAGAAGGTGCAGTACCTCTGTGGCAACAGCCTCAGGGGCGCCACACTTGCGTTCCATGGACTGGGGTGTGGACAACTGAACGCTGCGGTGGGACAAGGATGTGGACGTGCTTGTTAATGGTGCTAGTTGAGTTTTTGTGCAACTACAGATGCAGTGAAATTTAGAATTAGCCTGCACACTGTGAGAATTAAAGTGAGGGGCTGGGGTAATGGACCATATAGGCCCTAGACCAGGATAAGGCCGGGGACACACATGCAAGAAACTCATGATTCTCATGCGAGTCTCTCGCATGAACACCGGGCACTGCCGCCGACACTCGGACCAGAGTGTGCAGTATGTATTTCTATGCAGCCGCAAGCTCTGGTCCGAATGCCAGCGGCAGTGCCGGGTGTTCATGCATAAATAGAAAAGATTTATTGGGGTTTTCACAAGGGAGCGATAATTTACAATGTGAGGAAGCAACTACAGTTGTTGATGTTTTCACCCCGCCGGGGTCTTAATCATAATGTTGCTCCATCATAATTAATTATTATTTTTATCATTCTATTTTATGTTTTGATTATTTTTTGTTTTTTTTGTATATAGCATTGCAATTTACCCCTTGGGGCTGTGGTACTACCTTATATACACCGACCCGTGTATAAGCCGACCCCCCTAATTTTGTCACAAAAAAACTTATTGACTCGCGTATAAGCCGAGGGTGCACAGTGAGTGGCCCCAGATAATGCTGCACAGTGAGTGGCCCTAGTTATGCTGCACAGTGAGTGGCCCCAGATAATGCTGCACAGTGAGTGGCCCCAGATAATGCTGCACAGTGACTGGCCCCAATTATGCTGCACAGTGAGTGGCCCCAGATAATGCTACACAGTGAGTGGCCCCAGATAATGCTGCACAGTGAGTGGCCCCAGATAATGCTGCACAGTGAGTGGCCCCAGATAATGCTACACAGTGAGCGGTCCCAGATAATGCTGCACAGTGTGTGGCCCCAGATAATGCTGCACAGTGAGTGGCCCCATATAATGCTGCACAGTGAGTGGCCCCAGTTATGCTGCATAGTGAGTGGCCCCAGATAATGCTGCACAGTGAGTGGCCCCAGATAATGCTGCACAGTGAGTGGCCCCAGATAATGATACACAGTGAGTGGCCCCAGATAATGCTGCACAGTGAGTGGACCCAGATAATGCTGCACAGTGAGAGGCCCATATAATGCTGCACAGTGAGTGGCCCCAGATAATGAGGACAGCGAGTGGCCCCAGATATTGCTACACAGTGAGTGGCCACAGATAATGCTGCACAGTGAGTGGCCCCAGATAATGCTGCACAGTGAGTGGCCCCAGATAATGCTGCACAGTGAGGGCCCCAGTTATGCTGCACAGTGAGTGGCCCCAGATAATGCTGAACAGTGAGTGGCCCCAGATAATGCTACACAGTGAGTGGCCCCAGATAATGCTGCACAATGAGTGGCCCCAGTTATGCTGCACAGTGAGTGACCACAGATAATGCTGCACAGTGAGTGGCCCCAGTTATCTGCACAGTGAGTGGCCCCAGTTATGCTGCACAGTGAGTGGCCCCAGATAATGCTGCACAGTGAGTGGCCCCAGATAATGCTGTACAGTGACTGGCCCCAGATAATGCTGTACAGTGACTGGCCCCAGATAATGCTGCACAGTGACTGGCCCCAGATAATGCTGCACAGTGACTGGCCCCAGAAAATGCTGCACAGTGACTGGCCCCAGATAATGCTGCACAGTGGGTGGCCCCAGATAATGCTGCACAGTGAGTGGCCACAGTTATGTTGCACAGTGAGTGGCCCCAGCTTTGCTGCACAGTGAGTGGCCCCAGTTATCTGCACAGTTAGTGGCCCCAACATGTTGCTGCTGCCGCTGCCTCCGAGACAAGAAAAAAAAACTGTATAGTCACCTACATAGTTACTACAGCCTGAGCCAAGTACTGCTGACTATCCAACAAGTTTGGGCATGTCAACTGAATGCAGGGAAAAAGAAACTAAACCAAAACTGAAACCAAGCTAGAAGTGTGGAATTAAAGGGGCAGTATGAACAAAATGTGGAGGCTATTAATAGTTTATACAATTAAGACATGCTGCTTTTAAACACCTACCTATTGCCATATAGTAAAACAAAAAAGATTTTTACTTACTTTGGGGTCCCCCCCTCACCCTGGCGTTAGATCGTTGCCCCTACTTTCGTCCGTGTAACTATGGGCGCACATGCACACTGCTCTCACTTCTCATTTTAATCGTGATTTATATTAAAAAAAAACCTTTTGATTTAAATCAGTGATTTAAATCATGATTAAAATCATGATTTAAATCGATCCGATTTAAATAGAAAAAAATCTTTTGATTTAAATCGTGATTTAAATCATGATTTAAATCGGCGTGATTTAAATCAATCCACCCTGAGCAGCACCCTTGTTCGTTGGGTGAATTGACCTTTTAAGGGAGCCCGACGTACTCACTAAATTGTCCCTATCCCTAAGTTTTTTTGGATGCAGATTGCTCTCACACGAGTGTTTTTTTGATTTGGAAAAGAAAGAAATGAGGATGGAGAATCAAAACTTTAAGGCTAAAAAATATACTCACACATATATACACCAACTGTATAGACACACATATAAATATTTATGGTGTATACATTAGGCTATAAGACCTGGAGACTGTTATTACACATGCTGCCACTAGGTTTATTTTCTTTTCTTTAAAAAAAAAACAAAAAAAAAAAAACTGTCGCTGTCAGGAGTGGGATTCGAACCCACGCCTCCACGTGGTGACTGCAGACGCTGAACACGCTCCCTGGTGCACAACAGCTTGCACCTCCAGGGACCAGTACTGCTGCTGTCAAGGAGTGGGATTTGAACCCACGCCTCCACATGTGGTGACTGCAGACGCTTAACACGCTCCCTGGTGCACAACAGCTTGCACCTCCAGGGACCAGTACTGCTGCTGTCAGGAGTGGGATTCGAACCCACGCCTCCACGGGAGACTGCAACCTGAACACAGTGCCTTAGACCACTAGGCCATCCTGACTGCTGACATTGACATGCTCCCTGGTGACACAAGAGTTTGCACCACCAGGGACTTCAGTACAGATCTGCTGTCCAAATCAGACATTGGGGCCCCTGGTGGGACTTCTGGCAAAGCCAGAGGGGACATTGGGATGTCATTTGAAAGCTAATTACCAGACTGAGGTGAGGGAGCAGTTCTTGGGGCTGTGTGGTGCTCTGTTGGGCATTTGTGCACCCTCAAGCCTGCACCACAAGGACCACTTTTATCCATGGACAGCCAGGCTCTGACCCCCTGAATTCAAATTCCATTTGGAGCAGGGGGACAAGTGATGTTGCTGTATGTAGGTGGCCTCCTGGATGATGTTCCTGCCAAGCTTGATTTGCCTGACCCTTTCTGCAGAGTAGTTAAGGGGATTGAGAACCCCCAAGACTGCCCCAGACTGAAAATGTCTTTTCAAATCTGCTGTCCAAATCAGACATTGGGGCCTCTGGTAAAGCCAGAGGGGACATTGGGATGTCATTTGAAAGCTAATTACCAGCTTCTTTTTCATTACTTTAGTTCTGCAGACAGATGGTAAACGCCATTGTCTGTAAAGACCCCGTTACACACTGCGATATCGCTAGCAATATTTTTGAACCCCTCTCCATAATCTTTGAAAATTCTTGGAGAACAGGAGAAGTGCCAGAAGACTGGAGAAGAGCAAATGTTGTTCCTATCTTCAAAAAGGGGAAGAAGGTGGACCCAGGCAACTATAGGCCGGTGAGTCTGACTTCTATACCAGGAAAGATCTTTGAACAAATTATTAAACAACATGTATGTCAATACCTGGATAAGAATGAAGTGATTAAACAGAGTCAGCATGGGTTTCTAACTAATAAGTCATGTCAGACTAACTTAATTTCCTTCTATGACGGTATCACTGATTGGGTGGATCAAGGAAATGCTGTAGATATAGTATATCTTGACTTCAGCAAAGCATTTGACAAAGTCTCTCATACAATCCTTATTGAAAAAATGACTAAGTATGGAATGGACAAGGCAACTGTTAGGTGGATTCATAACTGGCTTAGTGATCGGACCCAAAGAGTGGTCGTAAATGGCTGCACATCCAGTTGGAAGAATGTCTCAAGTGGGGTACCACAGGGCTCTGTCCTGGGCCCTGTATTGTTCAACATCTTTATCAACGATTTAGATGAAGGAATTGAGGGTAAACTGATTAAATTTGCTGATGACACAAAGCTAGGAGGGATAGCTAATACTAGAGAAGAGAGAGAGAGGATTCAAAAAGATTTAAATAAACTGGAGAAGTGGGCAGCAACTAACAGAATGGTTTTTAACAGGGAGAAATGCAAAGTACTACATCTGGGCAATAAAAATGAAAAAAGCATATATAGAATGGGAGGAATAGGGCTAAGTGACAGCACATGTGAAAAAGACTTGGGTATACTAATAGATCACAGACTGAATATGAGTCAACAGTGTGATGCAGCAGCAAAAAAGGCAAATGCAATTCTAGGATGTATTAACAGAAGCATACAGTCTAGATCACGTGAAGTCATTATTTCCCTCTACTCCTCTTTGGTCAGACCTCATCTGGAATATTGTGTCCAGTTTTGGGCACCACATTTTAAAAAAGACATCAACAAACTGGAGCAAGTTCAGAAAAGAGCGACCAGAATGGTGACCGGTCTGCAAACCCTGTCTTATGAGGAAAGGTTGCAGGATTTGGGAATGTTTAGTTTGCAAAAGAGAAGACTGAGAGGAGACTTAATAGCTGTCTACAAATATCTAAAGGGCTGTCACATTGTAGAAGGATCAACTTTATTCTCATTTGCACAAGGAAAGACTAGAAGCAATGGGATGAAACTGAATGGGAAGAGACACAGATTAGATATTAGAAAAAACTTTTTGACAGTTAGAGTGATCAATGAGTGGAACAGGCTGCCACGAGAAGTGGTGAGTTCTCCTTCAATGGAAGTCTTCAAACAGAGGCTGGACAGACATCTGACTGGGATGATTTAGCGAATCCTGCTTTGAGCAGGGGGTTGGACCAGATGGCCCAGGAGGTCCCTTCCAACTCTACGATTCTATGATTCTATATTGCTGTAAAGTCACCGATTTTGTGACGTTGCAGCGATATTGCTAGCGATATCCCTGCATGTGATACTTACCTCCGACCGGCTCCCCCGCTGGTTATCACTGATCGCGCGAGAAGCTCCTGGTCCATTCCTCGTCGGCCACTTCCTGCTGGGCTTCCTGTGGCGCCCAGGGCGGGAGGACGCAGGATCGCCGCGTCTGACAGGTAAGTAGCGATCCCCGTCCCCAGCAATGTCGCTGGTGAGATCTGCCTGTGTAGCAGCTCACTAGCGACCACCTAGCGATGCACCAGCGATCCTGACCGCGTCATTTCGCTAGTCGGGATCGCTGGTGCATCGCTAGGTGTAACGGTACCCTAAGTGTTACAATGAGTCACTTCTAACTGGCTAGATAGAAAAGTTGCAGACTCTGTAATCTCAGGATAAATTACCGTATTTTTCGGACTATAAGATGCAACGGACCATAAGAACACCCCAATTTTCAGTAGGAAAATAGGGGGAAAAAAAATAATGTGTCAAATGGGGGTCCGTCTTACAGTCCGAATTCAGCTTACCTGGGAAGGGATCTGGCACAGGTGAAGTAGTCACAGGGGTCATTCAGTGGTCCAGGCTCGTGCGGTGGCGGCTCTGTGCTAGGGCAGGTTGGTTGTGCTGGGGCAGCTGCGCTGAGGCAGGGGGGGCAGCAGCTGCGCTGAGGCAGGGGGGGCAGCAGCAGCGCTGAGGCAGGGGGGGCAGCAGCAGCAGCGCTGAGGCAGGGGGGGCAGCAGCAGCAGCGCTGAGGCAGGGGGGGCAGCAGCAGCAGCGCTGAGGCAGGGGGGGCAGCAGCAGCAGCGCTGAGGCAGGGGGGGCAGCAGCGCTGAGGCAGGGGGGGCAGCAGCGCTGAGGCAGGGGGGGCAGCAGCAGCAGCGCTGAGGCAGGGGGGGCAGCAGCAGCAGCGCTGAGGCAGGGGGGGCAGCAGCAGCGCTGAGGCAGGGGGGGCAGCAGCAGCGCTGAGGCAGGGGGGGCAGCAGCAGCGCTGAGGCAGGGGGGGGCAGCAGCAGCGCTGAGGCAGGGGGGGGCAGCAGCAGCGCTGAGGCAGGGGGGGCAGCAGCAGCGCTGAGGCAGGGGGGGCAGCAGCAGCGCTGAGGCAGGGGGGGGCAGCAGCAGCGCTGAGGCAGGGGGGGGCAGCAGCAGCGCTGAGGCAGGGGGGGCAGCAGCAGCGCTGAGGCAGGGGGGGGCAGCAGCAGCGCTGAGGCAGGGGCAGCTGTGCTGGGGCAGGGGGCGGCGCTCTGCGGTGCGGTGGTGGCAGCGGGCTGTGCTCCGGTACAGGGACGGCGGCTCCGCCGCGATTTCTTCGCAGCCCGGAGGCCCCCGCACTTCCCTTGCTGGCCGCCGCCATGTTGCAGTGGCCTCTGGGAGCATGGACGCCGGAAAGAATCTGCCGCAGACCTCAAAATTTGAAATCTCATTTTCAAAAGTGAGAGCCGGCTAATGGTGCCAAAAATGAGAGCAATAGCTTTAACAACCGGTTCCACCGAACCGGGGAGAACCCGCTGAATCCCACCCCTGGCTGCGCCCCGAGGGCTCATAGTGCTGCGCTGTGTGGAGTGGGATTCGAACCCACGCCTCCACGTGGTGACTGCAGACGCTGAACACGCTCCCTGGTGCACAACAGCTTGCACCTCCAGGGACCAGTACTGCTGCTGTCAGGAGTGGGATTCGAACCCACGCCTCTACGGGAGACTGCCCCGAGGGCTCATAGTGCTGCGCTGTGTGGTGCGGGGTGGGCAGGGTCAGCGCTGCGCCCCCAGGGCTCATAGTGCTCCGCTGTGTGGTGCGGGGTGGGTGGGGTCAGCGCTGCGCCCCCAGGGCTTATAGCGCTGCGCTGTGTGGTGCGGCGTGGGCGGGGTCAGCGCTGCACCCCCAGGGCTCATAGTGCTCCGCTGTGTGGTGCGGGGTCATCTCCCATCTCCTCCCCGACTCTGTGCTGCTGTGTAAGATCGCTTAGTGGTGGGGGAGGGGCGGCAGTGACTGGCCGGTGGGCAGGGTCACTGTGCTATGGGAACCAAGATCCGGCCTGCATAGAAGGTGGAAGAGGGAGGAGTCGTGTGACACGCCGAGCTGCCTGTGACTCATCCCCTGGCTCGGGGGGGCGGAGTCAGCGCCGTGCAGCACACAAACAGTCTCTCCCTGGCTTGCAGTACAGTGAGGCTGGGGGATGGGCGGCCGGGCTCTGTGTCACGTGGCTCCGAGCCCACCCCGCTTTCTCGGTCTAACTGCAGCAACAATGACGTCACCTGAGCGCCAGATTTGAACCTTGGAGCTGCCGGCCGGTAACTGTATGCCTGTATGGGGTCAGCTGTGGGGGGAGGCAGGGGGTCCCTGCAGAGTGTATGGGGTCAGCTGTGGGGGGCACTGCGGGTAGACAGGGGGTCCCTGCAGAGTGTATGGGGTCAGCTGTGGGGGGCACTACGGGGGAGACAGGGGGTCCCTGCAGAGTGTATGGGGTCAGCTGTGGGGGGCACTGCGTGGGAGACAGGGGGTCCCTGCAGAGTGTTTGGGGTCAGCTGTGGGGGGCACTGCGTGGGAGACAGGTGGTCCCTGCAGGGGGAGGTGAGGACAGTGTATGGGCACAGCTGTGGGGGGCTGTGTTGTCACTCTGCTGTGAACACTAATTATGAATGCAATATTTCCCTTATTAATTATTGTTTTTTTATTTCTCTGTCTCTCAGTAGGTAACACTTGGGGCAGTCGCCCGCTCTCTGTGTGTCTGCTGGCAATATACGCTCGTAGAAAAAGGGGTTAATGTACCAGTACAATTCATAGGACTTAATTTTTATTCTATGTCAAAATTCAATAATTTCCTTTTCCCTTTTTTTTCCCAATAGGTAACAAGGCATCGTGGACACTAAACTGGCTCAAGAACTGGCGGGACAAGGACACCAAGTTTGCCTAATGGACGACATCGCTATGGAGGAACACAGCTCTCCGGCCACCATCATCATGTGGAGCAGCTAAGCCTCTTCATCCTCGGTTTGGGTAAGTGACAATCCATGTATGTATGGTCTAAGGAGCGGTCATGGCACATGTACATACATGTATGTGTAAACATGTATATACAGTCAGCTGTCATGGCACTCGGGAAGTCACACCAGGGGGCTGTGTGGCCCTGTAGGCCTCTACACCACCACACAGCCTCCCGCAACCCGCTCTACAGCACCACACAGCCTCCCGCAGCCCCGTCTACACCACCACACTTCCTCCTCCAGCCTCTGTCTCCCCCCTCCAGTCCCTGACGCCCCCCCCTCCAGCCTCCTTCCTAATTTAGAGCTTTTGGTTTTTTTTATCAGCATAAATTGTCATTTAAGAAACGATTGTCCATTCAAGAAGAGATTTGTGTTGGCAGATTATCCTAGGAAAGCGTGTTAGATGATAATAATCGTGCTGCCCATCTCACCCGACGAGCAAGCAGCACCAGGGTGGATAAAAATCTTGAATTTTTTAAAAAAATCAAAAAAATCAGATTTTTTTGATTTAAATCAGATTTTTTTGATTTAAATCATTTGATTGCCGTTTTCATAATGTGATTTCAAACGGCAAACAAGTCCTTGGATATCCTTTTGACAGTATTTGCACTTTGCTCTTGCACCTTTCTTTCCAAGATCTGCTGCTGGCATCTCAACAAAATGAACCCAAATAGGGTCTCTCTTACGACCTGCTGCCATGGCTCACACAGATCACTTATGAAGTTTGATTGTTACTACAGCCTGAGCCAAGCACTGCTGATGTTACTACAGCCTGAGCCAAGTACTGCTGACTATCCAACAAGTTTGGGCATGTCAACTGAATGCAGGGAAAAAGAAACTAAACCAAATCTGAAACCAAGCTAGAAGTGTGGAATTAAAGGGGCAGTATGAACAAAATGTGGAGGCTATTAATAGTTTATACAATTAAGACATGCTGCTTTTAAACACCTACCTATTGCCATATAGTAAAACAAAAATGATTTTTACTTACTTTGGGGTCCCCCCCTCACCCTGGCGTTAGATCGTTGCCCCTAGTTTCGTCCGTGTAACTATGGGCGCACATGCACACTGCTCTCACTTCTCATTTTAATCGTGATTTATATTAAAAAAAAACCTTTTGATTTAAATCAGTGATTTAAATCATGATTAAAATCATGATTTAAATCGATCCGATTTAAATAGAAAAAAATCTTTTGATTTAAATCGTGATTTAAATCATGATTTAAATCGGCGTGATTTAAATCAATCCACCCTGAGCAGCACCCTTGTTCGTTGGGTGAATTGACCTTTTAAGGGAGCCCGACGTACTCACTAAATTGTCCCTATCCCTAAGTTTTTTTGGATGCAGATTGCTCTCACACGAGTGTTTTTTTGATTTGGAAAAGAAAGAAATGAGGATGGAGAATCAAAACTTTAAGGCTAAAAAATATACTCACACATATATACACCAACTGTATAGACACACATATAAATATTTATGGTGTATACATTAGGCTATAAGACCTGGAGACTGTTATTACACATGCTGCCACTAGGTTTATTTTCTTTTCTTTAAAAAAAAACAAAAAAAAAAAAACTGTCGCTGTCAGGAGTGGGATTCGAACCCACGCCTCCACGTGGTGACTGCAGACGCTGAACACGCTCCCTGGTGCACAACAGCTTGCACCTCCAGGGACCAGTACTGCTGCTGTCAAGGAGTGGGATTTGAACCCACGCCTCCACATGTGGTGACTGCAGACGGTTAACACGCTCCCTGGTGCGCAACAGCTTGCACCTCCAGGGACCAGTACTGCTGCTGTCAGGAGTGGGATTTGAACCCACGCCTCCACATGTGGTGACTGCAGACGCTGAACACGCTCCCTGGTGCACAACAGCTTGCACCTCCAGGGACCAGTACTGCTGCTGTCAAGGAGTGGGATTTGAACCCATGCCTCCACATGTGGTGACTGCAGACGCTTAACACGCTCCCTGGTGCACAACAGCTTGCACCTCCAGGGACCAGTACTGCTGCTGTCAGGAGTGGGATTCGAACCCACGCCTCCACGGGAGACTGCAACCTGAACACAGTGCCTTAGACCACTAGGCCATCCTGACTGCTGTCATTGACATGCTCCCTGGTGACACAAGAGTTTGCACCACCAGGGACTTCAGTACAGATCTGCTGTCCAAATCAGACATTGGGGCCCCTGGTGGGACTTCTGGCAAAGCCAGAGGGGACATTGGGATGTCATTTGAAAGCTAATTACCAGACTGAGGTGAGGGAGCAGTTCTTGGGGCTGTGTGGTGCTCTGTTGGGCATTTGTGCACCCTCAAGCCTGCACCACAAGGACCACTTTTATCCATGGACAGCCAGGCTCTGACCCCCTGAATTCAAATTCCATTTGAATTCAAATACAACACAAAAAACACAAAAAGTTGTGCATACAACTTATACCACAATGAACAGATTACTAATAAAACAATCCACCAGGAGTTAACAGTGGACATGTGGAGCTTTCATGTAGCCTCACTGTGCCCAGTAACATTGGCTGGTGACCCTACATGAGAAAAAATTGTAATATTCCAATATTCAAAACTCTGTCCCTGTCTAATTTCTTTGTAACAAGACATCAGATGATCGTAGATAAAGGCATTTTATTCAACTTTTCACAAAGTTAACAGAGAGGCTGTAAAAACATCAAGAGACATTTTTTGGCTTAAAAAAAAAAAAAAAAATGTAAACTGATGAATCAGCTGGTAAGTGTTTTTGGATGTACAGTGGTCAGATGGATTTGAGAAGGACGTTCTCTCGGCAGACGGGTGCCTGTTATACCCTATAGAATATATTCAGTGTACACGTCCTGGTGTGAAAAGAACCTAATATATATATTTTTTTTTTTTACTCCAAAAACAGAAAAAAAAACAGAGTGAAGGCAATCAGTTTCCACCAGACACAAACAAACCTAAGTTTGCTTCGGCCAGAAATCACTCGAAATAAAAGGGTTTCCAGGACCTTCAGGCCCCTGAAGATTAAAACTAGCGAAGAGACTGGGGGGGGTGAAAACTAAATTATATATATATATACACACCACCTGCCCAGACTGGACTGATGACGACCCGACCCGACCCCATGTGAGGCCTAGTCGGCCCCGGTAACTGAAAAGGCCACTACTGTTATGCTTTTAATCCTTTCCCAGTCATATAAAAGAATTTTTAAAAAAATGGCCGGAGAGTTGCTATATGGCGCAAGTTCCCACCCAAAAAAAGTTTCTAACACATTCAGTTACAAATGTGTAATTTTCCTACATCTGAGGGGGAAAAGGCCACCATGGAGGTGTGTGTAAGAAGGTATGGCCGCTCCCAGGGTCCTCCATCACATACAGAGGCCTAGAGACATCACCGGCCTCACACGGCCCGAACTACGCGCACAGACTGAAGAAGAAGGGGCTCCGCCATTACCGGAGGAGATTGTGCGCCTCCATGCTGCGGTTCTGGAGCACACCACGGCCACACGGAGCGGGGTGGACGGCATTATGGTATCAGGCCGCCGAGATCTCCCCCTCACGAAAACCTCCTGACTCGGCGGAGACACGGTGAGGAGGACCGCAGCCGCTGCTACAGATGGCGGCACTTCCGCCTGTGCTCCGCCACCACAGGAACTAAAATGGCGGCCGGGCGGGGAAGTGACGTGTGGTGAGGAGACGTGGGAGGCCGGACTGAGTCATGGAGGAGGCGACGGTGGTGTCGTAATGTTTGCTGTGGAGAGCGCGCAGCAGAGGAGCGGAGCTGTCAGCGGGGAAGAGCGCGGCACAACACAAAGCCCGGAGGAGGGAGCGGCGACACCCCGCAGAGGACAGAAGGGAGACGGTGTGTGGGGGGAGAGTGGGGGGAGCAGAGGCTGAGCATGGGGGGGAGCAGAGGCTGAGCATGGGGGGGAGCAGAGGCTGAGCATGGGGGGGGAGCAGAGGCTGAGCATGGGGGGGAGCAGAGGCTGAGCATGGGGGGGAGCAGAGGCTGAGCATGGGAGGGGGGGAGCAGAGGCTGAGCATGGGGGGGGGAGCAGAGGCTGAGCATGGGGGGGGAGCAGAGGCTGAGCATGGGGGGGGGAGCAGAGGCTGAGCATGGGGGGGGGGAGCAGAGGCTGAGCATGAGGAGGAGCAGAGGCTGAGCATGGGAGGGGGAGCAGAGGCTGAGCATGGGGGGGGGAGCAGAGGCTGAGCATGGGAGGGGGGGAGCAGAGGCTGAGCATGGGGGGGGGGGAGCAGAGGCTGAGCATGGGGGGGGGAGCAGAGGCTGAGCATGGGGGGGGGAGCAGAGGCTGAGCATGGGGGGGGGAGCAGAGGCTGAGCATGGGGGGGAGCAGAGGCTGAGCATGGGGGGGGGAGCAGAGGCTGAGCATGGGGGGGGGAGCAGAGGCTGAGCATGGGGGGGGAGCAGAGGCTGAGCATGGGGGGGGAGCAGAGGCTGAGCATGGGGGGGGGAGCAGAGGCTGAGCATGGGGGGGGGAGCAGAGGCTGAGCATGGGGGGGGGAGCAGAGGCTGAGCATGGGGGGGGGGGAGCAGAGGCTGAGCATGGGGGGGGAGCAGAGGCTGAGCATGGGGGGGGGGAGCAGAGGCTGAGCATGGGGGGGGAGCAGAGGCTGAGCATGGGGGGGGAGCAGAGGCTGAGCATGGGGGGGGAGCAGAGGCTGAGCATGGGGGGAGCAGAGGATGGTGCTTAGGGGGCGGAGCCGGAGCTGGAGTGTGGTGGACAGGAGATAAAACACAACCTTAGTATGTAGGGCTGTGGAGTCGGAGTCGGTGCTCATTTTGGTGGAGTCGGAGTTGGTATAAAATGGACCGATTCCGACTCCTAAAATATATAATAAATTGGGTACAGTAGTTCAATGCAGAATGTGCTGAATATTTTTTCATAGGAATTTGGGAAAGTTATGAAATGTCCTATAAATGGCTGTTCTATTCCTGATCTAAGGCTACATTCACACACAGCGTTTTTGCTGCGTTTTTTGAGGATACGTTTTTCAGTTGCAAAAGCAGATCAGCTTTTTAAAAACTGCATCACCTGAAAGGTTTTTGAGCTCATAGATAATGTTTTCAATATCAGAGCAGATTTCTAATCTGCTTTTATTTATATATCTGTCTATCCATATCATATCTGTACCAAAAAGAATGAAAGCCGGATAGCACACAGACTAACACTCCTTTTTTTTAGCACCAGTCAGGTCCACCTCATAGCTGCCCAAAAGGACGCCCAGGACAGGCATTGCTCGTCTTCAGTAACATCAACTGATAGTTGGAATAAATATACTGCATTCACCACCACATCTTCTTAAGGTGCAGGCTTTATTTTCAAGTGTAGGGGTGTGCAGTATGAGGTTCTGCCCCCCCCCAGGTTTGATCCCGGCTACGCCCATGATGTGGATGTAGCCTGAGGATCTAGGCTTTGTCTTAGCCGAGATAAGTCATAGTGTGTGTGTGTGTATGTGTGTGTGTATATATGTGTATATATATATATATACACACACACACACACACACACACTACAGACCAAAGGTTTGGACACACCTCAATCAAAGCGTATTCTTTATTTTCATGACTATGGTTTAATAAGTGGGATTTCTTGCCTTATAAATGGGGTTGGGACCATCAGTTGTGCAGAAGTCTGGTGGATACACAGCTGATAGTCCTACTGAATAGACTATTAGAATTTGTATTATGGTAAGAAAAAAGCAGCTGAGTAAAGAAAAACGAGTGGCCATTATTACTTTAAGAAATGAAGGTCAGTCAGTCCGAAAAATTGGGAAAACTTTGAAAGTGTCCCCACGTGCAGTGGCAAAAACCATCAAGCGCTACAAAGAAACTGGCTCACATGAGGACCGCTCCAGGAAAGGAAGACCAAGAGTCACCTCTGCTGCGGAGGATAAGTTCATCCGAGTCACCAGCCTCAGAAATCGCAGGTTAACAGCAGCTCAGATCAGAGACCAGGTCAATGCCACACAGAGTTCTAGCAGCAGACACATCTCTACAACAACTGCTAAGAGGAGACTTTGTGCAGCAGGCCTTCATGGTAAAATAGCTGCTAGGAAACCACTGCTAAGGACAGGCAACAAGCAGAAGAGACTTGTTTGGGCTAAAGAACTCAAGGAATGGACATTAGACCAGTGGAAATCTGTGCTTTGGTCTGATGAGTCCAAATTTGAGATCTTTGGTTCCAACCACCTTGTCTTTGTGCGACGCAGAAAAGGTGAACGGATGGACTCTACATACCTGGTTCCCACCGTGAAGCATGGAGGAGGAGGTGTGATGGTGTGGGGGTGCTTTACTGGTGACACTGTTGGGGATTTATTCAAAATTGAAGGCATACTGAACCAGCATGGCCACCACAGCATCTTGCAGCGGCATGCTATTCCATCCGGTTTGTGTTTAGCTGGACCATCATTTATTTTTCAACAGGACAATGACCTCAAACACACCTCCAGGCTGTGTAAGGGCTATTTGACCAAGAAGGAGAGTGATCGGGTGCTACGCCAGATGACCTGGCCTCCACAGTCACCAGACCTGAACCCAATCGAGATGGTTTGGGGTGAGCTGGACCGCAGAGTGAAGGCCAAAGGGCCAACAAGTGCTAAGCATCTCTGGGAACTCCTTCAAGACTGTTGGAAGTCCATTTCCAGTGACTACCTCTTGAAGCTCATCAATAGAATGCCAAGAGTGTGCAAAGCAGTAATCAAAGCAAAAGGTGGCTACTTTGAAGAACCTAGAATATAAGACACATTTTCAGTTGTTTCACACTTTTTTGTTAATTATATAATTCCACATGTGTTAATTCATAGCTTTGATGCCTTCAGAGTGAATCTACAATTTTCATAGTCATGAAAATAAAGCAAACTCTTTGAATGAGAAGGTGTGTCCAAACTTTGGTCTGTACAGCCATGGCTAAAAATTTTGAGAATGACACAAATAATAATTTTTACAAAGTCTACTGCTTCATTTTTTCTAATGGCAATTTGCATATACTCCAGAATGTTATAAAGAGTGATCAGCTTAACAGCAATTACTTGCAAAGTCAATATTTGCCTAGAAAATTAACTTTATCCCCCAAAATACATTTCAACGTCATTGCAGCCCTGCCTTAAAAGGACCAGCTAACATCGTTTCAGTGATTGCTCCATTAACACAGGTGTGGGTGTTGATGAGGACAGGGCTGGAGATCAATCTGTCATGATTAAGTAAGAATGACACCACTGGACACTTTAAAAGGAGGCTGGTGCTTGGCATCATTGTTTCTCTTCTGTTAACCATGGTTATCTCTAAAGAAACACGTGCAGTCATCATTGCACTGCACAAAAATGGCCTAACAGGGAAGAGTATCGCAGCTAGAAAGAATGCACCTCAGTCAACAATCTATCGCATCATCAAGAACTTCAAGGAGAGAGGTTCCCTTGTTGCCAAAAAGGCTCCAGGGCGCCCAAGAAAGACCAGCAAGCGCCAGGACCGTCTCTTAAAAGTGCTTCAGCTGTGGGATCGGACTACCAGCAGTGCAGAGCTTGCTCAGGAATGGCAGCAGGCAGGTGTGAGTGCTTCTGCACACGCTGTGAGGCGGAGACTCTTGGAGCAAGGCCTGGTCTCAAGGAGGACAGCAAAGAAGCCACTTCTCTCCAGAAAAAACATCATGGACAGACTGATATTCTGCAAGAGGTACAGGGAGTGGACTGCTGAGGACTGGGGTAAAGTCATTTTCTCTGATGAATCCCCTTTTCGATTGTTTGGGACATCTGGAAAACGGCTTATTCGGAGAAGACCAGGTGAGCGCTACCACCAGTCTTGTCTCATGCCAACTGTCAAGCATCCTGAAACCAGGGCCGCCATCAGGGCATGACAGGCCTTACATGTGTATGGGGCCCGGTGATTAGGGGGGCCCGACCATGCTGGCAGCCCGATCCGCGCTGGGGCCCCCCTACATTTTATACAGGCTTCTGCAGCTATATTTTAAATTCAGACTCAGCGCCTGCCGGGCCCCTCGGGCAGGCCCCCCCCCCCCCCCGCACCATGGTCCAGCCAGCGCCGAAATCCCCCCCTGCACAATGGTCCAGCCACAGCTCCGCCCTCACCTGACGTCACACACTGCTCTGCTCCTCCACTTCCTCATTCAGTCAGTGTGCCACGTGGGAGAGGGAGGGAGCCTCGCCGCTGGAGCACAGCCAGATAACAAGGTAAGAAGAATTTTTTTTTTTTTTTTATTTTTTTTTTTTTTTTGAGAGCGGCTATCCAGGGAGCCTGGGGCAGAATGCTGGACATGGGGCATAATGCTGGACACTGGGGGCAGAATGGACATGGGGCAGAATGCTGGACGCTGGGGACAGAATGCTGGACGCTGGTGGCAGAATGCTGGATATGAGGGCAGACTGTGAGACGGGGCAGAATGCTGGACATGGGGCAGAAGAATGCTGGACGCTGGGGCAGAATTCTGGACATGGGGCAGAATGCTTGAAGCTGGGGCAGAAGAATGCTGGACGCTGGGGCAGAATTCTGGACATGGGGCAGAATGCTCGAAGCTGGGGCAGAATGCTGGAGACTGAGGCAGAATGCTGGACATGGGGGCAGGCTGTGAGCTGGGGCAGAATGTTGGATACAGATACTGCACAGTACCACTCATCCTGTATATATATACACTGCACAGTACCACTCCTGTATATGTATATACTGCACAGTACCACTCATCCTGTATATATATACACTGCACAGTACCACTCCTGTATATGTATATACTGCACAGTACCACTCCTCCTGTATATATACACTGCACAGTACCACTCCTGTATATGTATATACTGCACAGTACCACTCCTATATATACACTGCACAGTACCCCTCCTCCTGTATATATACACTGCACAGTACCCCTCCTCCTATATATACACTGCACAGTATTACTCCTCCTGTATATATACACTGCACAGTACCCCTCCTGTATATATACCCTGCACAGCACCACTCCTATATATACACTGCACAGTACCCCTCCTCCTGCATATATGCACTGCACAGTACTACTGTCCTGTATATATACACTGCACAGTACCACTCCTGTTCTGCATATATGCACTGCACAGTACCACTCCTGTCCTGTCTATATACACTGCACAGTCCCACTCCTGTCTATATACACTGCACAGTCCCACTCCTGTATATATACACTGCACAGTACCACTCCTGTATATGTATATACACAGCACAGTACCACTCCTGTCTATATACACTGCACAGTCCCACTCCTGTATATATACACTGCACAGTACCACTCCTGTCCTGCATATACACACTGCACAGTACCACTCCTGTACATATACACTGCACAGTACCACTCCTGTATATACACTGCACAGTACCACTCCTGTCCTGTATATATACACTGCACAGCAACACTCCTCCTGTCCTGTATATATACACTGCACAGTACCACTCCTGCATATACACACTGCACAGTACCACTCCTCCTGTATATATACACTGCACAGTACCACTCCTGTCCTGTATATATACACTGCACAGCACCACTCCTCCTGTCCTGTATATATGCACTGCACAGCACCACTCCTGTCCTGTATATATACATTGCACAGCACCACTCCTCCTGTCCTGTATATATACACTGCACAGCACCACTCCTCCTGTCCTGTATATATACACTGCACAGTACCACTCCTATATATACACTGCACAGTAACCCTCCTCCTGCATATATGCACTGCACAGTACCACTCCTGTCCTGTATATATACACTGCACAGTACCACTCCTCCTTTCCTGTATATATAAACTGCACAGTACCACTCCTCCTGTCCTGTATATATACCCTGCACAGCACCACTCCTGTCCTGTATATATACACTGCACAGTACCACTCCTCCTGCATATATGCACTGCACAGTACCACTCCTGTCCTGTATATATACACTGCACAGTACCACTCCTGTCCTGTATATATACACACTGCACAGTACCACTCCTGTCCTGTATATATACACACTGCACAGTACCACTCCTGTCTATATACACTGCACAGTTCCACTCCTGTATATATACAATGCACAGTACCACTCCTGTCCTGCATATACACACTGCACAGTACCACTCCTCCTGTATATATACACTGCACAGTACCACTCCTGTATATACACTGCACAGTACCACTCCTGTCCTGTATATATACACTCCACAGCACCACTCCTCCTGTCCTGTATACATACACTGCACAGCACCACTCCTCCTGTCCTGTATATATACACTGCACAGTACCACTCCTGTCCTGTATATATACACTGCACAGCACCACTCCTCCTGTCCTGTATATATGCACTGCACAGTACCACTCCTGTATATATACACTGCACAGTACCACTCCTGTCCTGCATATACACACAGCACAGTACCACTCCTCCTGTATATATACACTGCAAAGTACCACTCCTCCTGTCCTGTATATATGCACTGCACAGTACCACTCCTCCTGTATATATACACTGCACAGTACCACTCCTGTCCTGCATATACACAGCACAGTACCACTCCTCCTGTATATATACACTGCACAGTACCACTCCTCCTGTCCTGTATATATGCACTGCACAGTACCACTCCTCCTGTATATATACACTGCACAGTACCACTCCTGTCTATACACACTGCACAGTCCCACTCCTGTATATATACACTGCACAGTACCACTCCTGTCCTGTATATATACATTGCACAGTACCACTCCTCCTGTATATATACACTGCACAGCACCACTCCTCCTATATATACAGTGCCTACAAGTAGTATTCAACCCCCTGCAGATTAAGCAGGTTTACACATTCGGAATTAACTTGGCATTGTGACATTTGGACTGTAGATCAGCCTGGAAGTGTGAAATGCACTGCAGCAAAAAAGAATGTTATTTCTTTGTTTAATTTTTTTCTAAATTGTGAAAAGTTTATTCAGAGGGTCATTTATTATTCAACCCCTCAAACCACCAGAATTCTGTTTGGTTCCCCTAAAGTATTAAGAAGTATTTCAGGCACAAAGAACAATGAGCTTCACATGTTTGGATTAATTATCTCTTTTTCCAGCCTTTTCTGACTATTTAAGACCCTCCCCAAACTTGTGAACAGCACTCATGCATGGTCAACATGGGAAAGACAAAGGAGCATTCCAAGGCCATCAGAGACAAGATCGTGGAGGGTCACAAGGCTGGCAAGGGGTACAAAACCCTTTCCAAGGAGTTGGGCCTACCTGTCTCCACTGTTGGGAGCATCATCCGGAAGTGGAAGGCTTATGGAACTACTGTTAGCCTTCCACGGCCTGGACAGCCTTTGAAAGTTTCCTCCCGTGCCGAGGCCAGGCTTGTCCGAAGAGTCAAGGCTAACCCAAGGACAAGAAGGAAGGAGCTCCGGGAAGATCTCATGGCAGTGGGGACATTGGTTTCAGTCAATACCATAAGTAACGTACTCCACCGCAATGGTCTCCGTTCCAGACGAGCCCGTAAGGTACCTTTACTTTCAAAGCGTCATGTCAAGGCTCGTCTACAGTTTGCTCATGATCACTTGGAGGACTCTGAGACAGACTGGTTCAAGGTTCTCTGGTCTGATGAGACCAAGATCGAGATCTTTGGTGCCAACCACACACTTGACGTTTGGAGACTGGATGGCACTGCATACGACCCCAAGAATACCATCCCTACAGTCAAGCATGGTGGTGGCAGCATCATGCTGTGGGGCTGTTTCTCAGCCAAGGGGCCTGGCCATCTGGTCCGCATCCATGGGAAGATGGATAGCATGGCCTACCTGGAGATTTTGGCCAAGAACCTCCGCTCCTCCATCAAGGATCTTAAGATGGGTCGTCATTTCATCTTCCAACAAGACAACGACCCAAAGCACACAGCCAAGAAAACCAAGGCCTGGTTCAAGAGGCAAAAAATCAAGGTGTTGGAGTGGCCTAGTCAGTCTCCTGACCTTAACCCAATTGAAAACTTGTGGAAGGAGCTCAAGATTAAAGTCCACATGAGACACCCAAAGAACCTAGATAACTTGGAGAAGATCTGCATGGAGGAGTGGGCCCAGATAACTCCAGAGACCTGTGCCGGCCTGATCAGGTCTTATAAAAGACGATTATTAGCTGTAATTGCAAACAAGGGTTATTCCACAAAATATTAAACCTAGGGGTTGAATAATAATTGACCCACACTTTTATGTTTAAAATTTATTAAAATTTAACTGAGCAACATAACTTTTTGGTTTGTAAGATTTATGCATCTGTTAATAAATCCTGCTCTTGTGTGAAGTTTGAAGGCTCTAACTTATTTGCATCTTATCAAACCTGCTAAATCTGCAGGGGGTTGAATACTACTTGTAGGCACTGTACACTGCACAGTACCCCTCCTGTATATATACACTGCACAGTACCACTCGTGTCTTGTATATATACACTGCACAGCACCACTCCTCCTGTCCTGCATATATGCACTGCACAGTACCACTCATGCCCTGTATATATGCACTGCACAGTACCACTCCTGTCTATATACACTGCACAGTCCCACTCCTGTATATATACACTGCACAGTCCCACTCCTGTCCTGCATATACACACTGCACAGTACCACTCCTGCATATATACATTGCACAGCACCACTCCTGTATATACACTGCACAGTACCACTCCTGTCCTGTATATATACACTGCACAGCACCACTCCTCCTGTCCTGCATATATGCACTGCACAGTACCACTCATGTCCTGTCTATATACACTGCACAGTACCACTCCTGTCTATATACACTGCTCAGTACCACTCCTGTCTATATACACTGCACAGTACCACTCCTGTCTATATACACTGCACAGTCCCACTCCTGTATATATACACTGCACAGTCCCACTCCTGTCCTGCATATACACACTGCACAGTACCACTCCTGCATATATACATTGCACAGCACCACTCCTGTATATACACTGCACAGTACCACTCCTGTCATGTATATATACACTGCACAGTACCACTCCTGTCCTGTATATATACACTGCACAGCACCACTCCTCCTGTCCTGCATATATGCACTGCACAGTACCACTCATGTCCTGTATATATACACTGCACAGTACCACTCCTGTCCTGTATATATACACTGCACAGCACCACTCCTCCTGTCCTGCATATATGCACTGCACAGTACCACTCCTCCTGTATATATACACTTCACAGTACCACTCCTGTATATATACACTGCACAGCACCACTCCTGTCCTGTATATATGCACTGCACAGTACCACTCCTGTCCTGTATATATACACTGCACAGCACCACTCCTGTCCTGTATATATACACTCCACAGTACCACTCCTCCTGTATATATACACTGCACAGTACCACTCCTGTATATATACACTGCACAGCACCAATCCTGTCCTGTATATATGCACTGCACAGTACCACTCCTGTCCTGTATATACACTGCACAGTACCACTCCTGTCCTGCATATGTACACTGCACAGTACCACTCCTCCTTTATCTATACACTGCACAGTGCCACTCCTGTATATATACACTGCACAGTACCACTCCTGTCCTGTATATATGCACTGCACAGTACCTCTCCTCCTGTCCCGTATATATGCACCGCACAGTACCACTCCTATATATATACACTGCACAGTACCACTACTCCTGTCCTGTGTATATACGCTGCACAGTACCAATCCTGTATATATACACTGCACAGTACCACTCCTGTATATATACACTCCACAGTACCACTCCAGTCCTGTATATATGCACTGCACAGTACCAATCCTGTATATATACACTGCACGACATCACTCCTCCTTTCCTGTATATATACACTGCACAGTACCACTCCTATATATACACTGCACAGTACCACTCCTGTATATATACACTCCACAGTACCACTCCAGTCCTGTATATATACACTGCACAGTACCAATCCTGTATATATACACTGCACGACATCACTCCTCCTTTCCTGTATATATACACTGCACAGTACCACTCCTATATATACACTGCACAGTACCCCTCCTCCTGCATATATGCACTGCACAGTACCCCTCCTGTCCTGTATATATACACTGCACAGTACCCCTCCTGTCCTGTATATATACACTGCACAGTACCACTCCTGTCCTGCATATATGCACTGCACAGTACCACTCCTGTCCTGTATATATACACTGCACAGTACCACTCCTGTCTATATACACGGCACAGTCCCACTCCTGTATATATACACTGCACAGCACCACTCCTCCTGTCCTGTATATATACACTGCACAGTACCACTCGTGTCCTGTATATACACACTGCATAGTACCACTCCTATCCTGCATATACACACTGCACAGTACAACTCCTGTGTATATATACACTGCACAGTACCACTCCTCCTGTCCTGTATATATGCACTGCACAGTACCACTCCTCCTGTATATATACACTGCACAGTACCACTCCTCCAGTCCTGTATATATACACTGCACAGCACCACTCCTCCTGGCCTGTATATATGCACTGCACAGTACCACTCCTGTCCTGTATATTTACACTGCACAGCACCACTCCTGTCCTGTATATATACAATGCACAGTACCACTCCTGTCCTGCATATACACACTGCACAGTACCACTCCTCCTGTCCTGTATATATATGCACTGCACAGTACCACTCCTCCTGTATATATATACACTGCGCAGTACCACTCCTGTATTTACACTGCACAGTACCACTCCTGTCCTGTATATATACACTCCACAGCACCACTCCTCCTGTCCTGTATATATACACTGCACAGTACCACTCCTGTCCTGTATATATACACTGCACAGCACCACTCCTCCTGTCCTGTATATATACACTGCACAGCACCACTCCTGTCCTGTATATACACACTGCACAGTACCACTCCTGTCCTGCATATACACACAGCATAGTACCACTCCTCCTGTATATATACACTGCACAGTACCACTCCTCCTGTCCTGTATATATGCACTGCACAGTACCACTCCTCCTGTATATATACACTGCACAGTACCACTCCTGTCTATACACACTGCACAGTCCCACTCCTGTATATATACACTGCACAGTACCACTCCTGTCCTGTATATATACACTGCACAGTACCACTCCTGTCCTGTATATATACACTGCACAGTACCACTCCTCCTGTATATATACACTGCACAGTACCACTCCTCCTGTATATATACACTGCACAGCACCACTCCTCCTATATATACACTGCACAGTACCCCATCCTCCTGTATATATACACTGCACAGTACCACTCGTGTCCTGTATATATACACTGCACAGCGCCACTCCTCCTGTCCTGCATATATGCACTGCACTGTACCACTCATGCCCTGTATATATATACACTGCACAGTACCACTCCTGTCTATATACACTGCACAGTCCCACTCCTGTATATATACACTGCACAGTCCCACTCCTGTCCTGCATATGCACACTGCACAGTACCACTCCTGCATATATACATTGCACAGCACCACTCCTGTATATACACTGCACAGTACCACTCCTGTCCTGTATATATACACTGCACAGTACCACTCCTGTCCTGTATATATACACTGCACAGCACCATTCCTCCTGTCCTGCATATATGCACTGCACAGTACCACTCATGTCCTGTATATATACACTGCACAGTACCACTCCTGTCTATATACACTGCACAGTACCACTCCTGTATATATACACTGCACAGTACCACTCCTGTTCTGCATATATACACTGCACAGCACCACTCCTCCTGTGATGTATATATACACTGCACAGCACCACTCCTGTCCTGTATATATACACTCCACAGTACCACTCCTCCTGTATATATACACTGCACAGTACCACTCCTGTATATATACACTGCACAGTACCACTACTCCTGTCCTGTGTATATACGCTGCACAGTACCAATCCTGTATATATACACTGCACAGTACCACTCCTGTATATATACACTCCACAGTACCACTCCAGTCCTGTATATATGCACTGCACAGTACCAATCCTGTATATATACACTGCACGACATCACTCCTCCTTTCCTGTATATATACACTGCACAGTACCACTCCTATATATACACTGCACAGTACCACTCCTGTATATATACACTCCACAGTACCACTCCAGTCCTGTATATATACACTGCACAGTACCAATCCTGTATATATACACTGCACGACATCACTCCTCCTTTCCTGTATATATACACTGCACAGTACCACTCCTATATATACACTGCACAGTACCCCTCCTCCTGCATATATGCACTGCACAGTACCCCTCCTGTCCTGTATATATACACTGCACAGTACCCCTCCTGTCCTGTATATATACACTGCACAGTACCCCTCCTGTCCTGCATATATGCACTGCACAGTACCACTCCTGTCCTGTATATATACACTGCACAGTACCACTCCTGTCTATATACACGGCACAGTCCCACTCCTGTATATATACACTGCACAGCACCACTCCTCCTGTCCTGTATATATACACTGCACAGTACCACTCGTGTCCTGTATATACACACTGCATAGTACCACTCCTATCCTGCATATACACACTGCACAGTACAACTCCTGTGTATATATACACTGCACAGTACCACTCCTCCTGTCCTGTATATATGCACTGCACAGTACCACTCCTCCTGTATATATACACTGCACAGTACCACTCCTCCAGTCCTGTATATATACACTGCACAGCACCACTCCTCCTGGCCTGTATATATGCACTGCACAGTACCACTCCTGTCCTGTATATTTACACTGCACAGCACCACTCCTGTCCTGTATATATACAATGCACAGTACCACTCCTGTCCTGCATATACACACTGCACAGTACCACTCCTCCTGTCCTGTATATATATGCACTGCACAGTACCACTCCTCCTGTATATATATACACTGCACAGTACCACTCCTGTATTTACACTGCACAGTACCACTCCTGTCCTGTATATATACACTCCACAGCACCACTCCTCCTGTCCTGTATATATACACTGCACAGTACCACTCCTGTCCTGTATATATACACTGCACAGCACCACTCCTCCTGTCCTGTATATATACACTGCACAGCACCACTCCTGTCCTGTATATACACACTGCACAGTACCACTCCTGTCCTGCATATACACACAGCATAGTACCACTCCTCCTGTATATATACACTGCACAGTACCACTCCTCCTGTCCTGTATATATGCACTGCACAGTACCACTCCTCCTGTATATATACACTGCACAGTACCACTCCTGTCTATACACACTGCACAGTCCCACTCCTGTATATATACACTGCACAGTACCACTCCTGTCCTGTATATATACACTGCACAGTACCACTCCTGTCCTGTATATATACACTGCACAGTACCACTCCTCCTGTATATATACACTGCACAGTACCACTCCTCCTGTATATATACACTGCACAGCACCACTCCTACTATATATACACTGCACAGTACCCCATCCTCCTGTATATATACACTGCACAGTACCACTCGTGTCCTGTATATATACACTGCACAGCGCCACTCCTCCTGTCCTGCATATATGCACTGCACTGTACCACTCATGCCCTGTATATATATACACTGCACAGTACCACTCCTGTCTATATACACTGCACAGTCCCACTCCTGTATATATACACTGCACAGTCCCACTCCTGTCCTGCATATGCACACTGCACAGTACCACTCCTGCATATATACATTGCACAGCACCACTCCTGTATATACACTGCACAGTACCACTCCTGTCCTGTATATATACACTGCACAGTACCACTCCTGTCCTGTATATATACACTGCACAGCACCATTCCTCCTGTCCTGCATATATGCACTGCACAGTACCACTCATGTCCTGTATATATACACTGCACAGTACCACTCCTGTCTATATACACTGCACAGTACCACTCCTGTATATATACACTGCACAGTACCACTCCTGTCCTGCATATATACACTGCACAGCACCACTCCTCCTGTGATGTATATATACACTGCACAGCACCACTCCTGTCCTGTATATATACACTCCACAGTACCACTCCTCCTGTATATATACACTGCACAGTACCACTCCTGTATATATACACTGCACAGCACCACTCCTGTCCTGTATATATGCACTGCACAATACCACTCCTGTCCTGTATATATACACTGCACAGTACCACTCCTGTCCTGCATATGTACACTGCACAGTACCACTCCTCCTTTATCTATACACTGCACAGCGCCACTCCTGTATATATACACTGCACAGTACCACTCCTGTCCTGTATATATGCACTGCACAGTACCTCTCCTCCTGTCCCGTATATATGCACTGCACAGTACCACTCCTATATATATACACTGCACAGTACCACTACTCCTGTCCTGTGTATATACGCTGCACAGTACCAATCCTGTATATATACACTGCACAGTACCACTCCTGTATATATACACTCCACAGTACCACTCCAGTCCTGTATATATGCACTGCACAGTACCAATCCTGTATATATACACTGCACGACATCACTCCTCCTTTCCTGTGTATATACACTGCACAGTACCACTCCTATATATACACTGCACAGTACCACTCCTGTATATATACACTGCACGACATCACTCCTCCTTTCCTGTGTATATACACTCCACAGTACCAGTCCTGTATATATACACTGCACAGTACCAATCCTGTATATATACACTGCACGACATCACTCCTCCTTTCCTGTATATATACACTGCACAGTACCACTCCTATATATACACTGCACAGTACCCCTCCTCCTGCATATATGCACTGCACAGTACCACTCCTGTCCTGTATATATACACTGCACAGTACCACTCCTCCTGTGATGTATATATACACTGCACAGCACCACTCCTGTCCTGTATATATACACTGCACAGTACCACTCCTGTCCTGCATATATGCACTGCACAGTACCACTCCTGTCCTGCATATATGCACTGCACAGTACCACTCCTGTCCTGTATATATACACACTGCACAGTACCACTCCTGTCTATATACACGGCACAGTCCCACTCCTGTATATATACACTGCACAGCACCACTCCTCCTGTCCTGTATATATACACTGCACAGCACCACTCCTCCTGTCCTGTAAATATACACTGCACAGTACCACTCGTGTCCTGTATATACACACTGCATAGTACCACTCCTATCCTGCATATACACACTGCACAGTACAACTCCTCCTGTATATATACACGGCACAGTACCACTCCTCCTGTCCTGTATATATGCACTGCACAGTACCACTCCTGTATATATACACTGCACATTACCACTCCTCCTGTCCTGTATATATACACTGCACAGCACCTCTCCTCCTGGCCTGTATATATGCACTGCACAGTACCACTCCTGTCCTGTATATTTACACTGCACAGCACCACTCCTGTCCTGTATATATACACTGCACAGTACCACTCCTGTCCTGCATATACACACTGCACAGTACCAGTCCTCCTGCCCTGTATATATATGCACTGCACAGTACCACTCCTCCTGTATATATACACTGCACAGTACCACTCCTCCTGTATATATACACTGCACAGTACCACTCCTCCTGTATATATACACTGCACAGTACCACTCCTGTATATATACACTGCACATTACCGCTCCTCCTGTATATATACACTGCACAGTACCACTCCTCCTGTATATATACACTGCACAGTACCACTCCTGTATATATACATTGCACAGTACCACTACTCCTGTCCTGTATATATACGCTGCACAGTACCACTACTCCTGTCCTGTATATATACGCTGCACAGTACCACTCCTCCTGTCCTGTATATATACGCTGCACAGTACCACTCCAGTCCTGTATATATTCGCTGCACAGTACCACTCCTCCTGTATATACACACTGCACAGTACCACTCCTCCTGTATATATATATATATACACTGCACAGTACCACTCCTCCTGTATATATATACACTGCACAGTACCACTCCTGTATATATACACTGCACAGTACCACTCCTCCTGTATATATACACTGCACAGTACCACTCCTGTATATATACACTGCACATTACCGCTCCTCCTGTATATATACACTGCACAGTACCACTCCTCCTGTATATATACTCTGCACAGTACCACTCCTGTATATACGTGTATACATTGCACAGTACCACTACTCCTGTCCTGTATATATACGCTGCACAGTACCACTCCTCCTGTCCTGTATATATACGCTGCACAGTACCACTCCAGTCCTGTATATATTCACTGCACAGTACCACTCCTCCTGTATATACACACTGCACAGTACCACTCCTCCTGTATATATATATATATATATATATACACTTCACAGTACCACTCCTCCTGTCCTGTATATATACACTGCACAGTTCCACTCCAGTCCTGTATATATTCACTGCACAGTACCACTCCTGTATATACACACTGCACAGTACCACTCCTCCTGTGTATATACACTGCACAGTACCACTCCTGTATATGTATATACTGCACAGTACCACTCCTCCTGTATATATACACACTGCACAGTTCCACTCCTGTATATGTATATACTGCACAGTACCACTCCTCCTGTATATATACACTGCACAGTACCACTCCTATATATGTATATACTGCACAGTACCACTCATCCTGTATATATATACACTGCACAGTACCACTCCTGTATATGTATATACTGCACAGTACCACTCCTCCTGTATATATACACTGCACAGTACCACTCCTATATATGTATATACTGCACAGTACCACTCATCCTGTATATATATATATACACTGCACAGTACCACTCCTGTATATGTATATACTGCACAGTACCACTCCTCCTGTATATATATACACTGCACAGTACCACTCCTGTATATGTATATACTGCACAGTACCTCTCCTCCTGTATGACTGTGTTGACATAGGGCTAAACAACCCCTTGGCGCATTTCCTCAGCCCCACTTAACCATACAAATCAAAACTCAGAGACCAAGTGATGGGTGAAGGTCAGTCACAGCTTTATTAAATGTTTTCTTACCAACCATTTGAAAAGGCACTTAGCTTTCTTAAAAACGTGCTCGCTGCCTAATGCCCTACTCCATATTCGCAGGCAAGTCAGCCAGCAAGCCGTAACTTATGTGCCATTACTTCTCCACCGCCACGGAGGATCCTGTTTCTCAAACAGGACTCCGACCCCCACCCATCAGTAGCAATGCCTGCTCTATGCCATCTTGGAGACCGGATAAGATATCGAGCCCGATATTGTTCAAGTGCACCCCGTCAGGTCTCAATAAAGCAGCATTATCCCCTTCCAGTTGTCTGTGTCTAACAACCAAACCTCTCACGCACCATCTTAGAAATACAGGCGTGTATGGTCCTCCTAGTGCGCTCAACGGCAATACCATCCCTAGCTCCTTGCCACACCGCCCTCGGGACAATCTCAGACCAGACTAGCACCAATTCCTGAAAAAAAAACCATGGAAACGTTCCATATCAGCCCGCATCATTGTGAGAAGCTCTGCCACCTTGTACGATCATAGATCATTCCCCCCCGCGTGCAGAATCCAAAATTATAGGACCCCTGGCTCCTCTTGCAATCGATACCACTTCCGGTAGAACTTGCGGCCATTGCAAGCCCCTGATGCCTCTCCACATGAAGGCCACGTCACGGAAACCTAGATGCCTCCCCCCAGGGCGGCACTCAGCTCGCTGTGCTGCTCAAAATATGTAGGAGTGTCCTAGTAACCAGACAGTCGGTCTAACGGCATCATAGGCTTGCCACGTAGACGAAGTCACCGACGAACGAACCAGCGACATCAAATGCTCGCGATCATCTCCTACAGATGCACCCGGGTCCGCTGATGGAGGAGGGACTCCATCCCCAGCATATTTATCGGGCAACGGGAGGCGGGTAACTGTCGGCGCAAGGGTGGACATGGACATACGCCCTACCGCGTCCGTAAGTGCCTGGACGGCAGCATCTGTGGCCTGCGCAGCTGCGAGAGACCTCTCAAGGGTAGCAAGACGAGCCTCGAGCTGACGCACAAGCTGTAACAGCTGCTTCTGATCTGCCATCTCTAGCCAGACCCTGGCGCTAGTATTATGTTACGGCGGCGGTACACACTTAAAAAAATATAAATAAACGTGTTCGCCGCCCGGGGTCCACCGTGCGCCAGGTGATATAACCGCTGCTAGAGAGGCAGAGCACTATGGCGGTAATGTGCACGGGGTTAACTGCACTCTAAGTGCACAGAAGAGAGCTCTGTTATGCTCACAGAGCTGCAGGGAAAAGAATAAAGTGACACGCTACGTCTGTTCGGGGACACAGAATAACAGCGAAACTGTCACGGTAAAAATAGTCACAGAAGTAGCCTTAGGCAGCAGGACTACTCCCTCTAGACCTACCGTGAAATCAGACAGGAGGCGTCGCAACTGCACAGTACCACTCCTGTCCTGTATATATACACTGCACAGTACCACTCCTGTCCTGCATATATGCACTGCACAGCACCACTCCTGTTCTGCATATATGCACTGCACAGTACCACTCCTGACGTAGTATGCAACCATCCGCCCCAAGTCAGTCCCCAATAAAACATCAGTGGGCAGGTTTTCAGACACTCCCACCTCCCTCAACCCGCTCCCAGCACCCCAATCGAGATAAACTCGTGCCACTGGCAAAGGACAACGGGTGCCTCCAATCCCGGTGACAGTCAGGGTTTTCCCCTCAACAAACTCTTCAGGGGCCGCCAGTCCAGGACGGATGAGGGTTCGTTCAGCCCCGGTGTCCTTGAGGCCTGTAGCAAGACGGGCCCCCACCTGAACAGGTTGAACGTTGTCGTCAGCCCTCCCAACCACACCTCCCACCAAAAGAACAGAGGCGTTGGGCCCGGGGGCCTTGGCTGGGGGGTTCTTCGGCCTGTTCGGACAGGCGTAAAAGAAGTGACCAGGCCGCTGGCAGTGGTGACACAGGCGACTGTCAGTAGCCAGCCTGTTGTTGGCAACAGGGACAGGGCCTCCGGAGGGACGGCTAGCTGGGGCATTGGGGTTGGTTGCTGGCTTACCCCCTTTCCAGCTGGTGGCGACTGGCCTCCGCGTCTCGGGCTTCCGGTTGGCCTCGTGGTTGTCGGCGATCTGCGCCGCTTTGTCCGCGTTCGTTGGTTCGCGGTCCAGGATGAACTGTCGGACCTCAGCTGGGCAGAGATGCAGGAACTGGTCTTTGATCATCAGGTCCCGTAGCTGCTCAAAGGTTTCAACGGACAGTCCATGGATCCACTGGTCAAAGTGGGTCCTGAGTCCTTGCACCACATCACTGTAGCTATCATGTGGGCCACGTTGGAGGTGTCGGAACTTCTTTCGGTATACCTCAGGTGTCAGCCGATATTTGGCGATCAGCGCCTCTTTTATGGCGCGATAGTCATCATCATGCACTTGCGGAAGAGAAGCAAACGCCTCCAGAGCTTTGCCTTTTAGCCCTGGGGTCAAGTACCTGGCCCATTGGTCTTCGGGCAGTCGGTACTGTCTGCATTCTTTCTCAAAGGCTCGCAGAAACGTGTCCAAGTCCCCGTCCTTTTCCATCACGGGAAAATGCTCTGTCCGGGGTTTAGGAGTCTGGACGCTGCTGGGCTCACTGGTTCGGGCATTCCACCCCCGCTGGAGCATCTCCAGCTCATGGGCCCTCTGAGCTTCTGCATGGCGCTCAGCTCTCTCAGCCTGGGATTGACGCTCACGTTCGGCTCTCTCAGCCTGGGCTTGACGCTCGGCCTGGGCCTCCTGCCGATATTGCCGGATCAGTGTCAGACGACCCTCACTGTCTTCGGCAGGGAGTTCGTCCAAGGCCATTTGCAGATAGGGGTCCACCCCGTTATGGTTGAATGTGGGGCCAGCGCTCATGAGTGGAGCCTCTGCTGCAGCCCCATTGTTACTTGAGCCCGCTTCTGCGTTCGCTGGGCTCTGGTCGTTTTCCCGTTGCACCAGAGCCGCGATCATTTGGGCTTTGTTTTTTGTTCGTGGTGTCGATCCGCCACACCCCGCAGAGGGCAATAAGAGATGCCTTGTTATGCTGCTTATACCACTCTGCTCCCATCGTAGCCATGGTTGCCAAATAAAAGACAGAAAAGAAAAACTGAGAAAAAGGGAGGGAATACTTGCAAGTACACACTAATGTCTCAGGACTAGTAACCACTGAGTCTGTTCTCCAAAACCTATGATGCAGGATTCCCGCAGGAACCGTGCAGGTCTTTAGTGAGAGGAATGATTGCTCAAACCAAATCACTAATGCTCTAGGATTATCCCACCGCTCTGCCACCAATATGTGACGAACAGCCCACCGCCGTTCATCCACTTACGGGCGACACTAACGGGGGTCCCGCTGCCACCAAAACGCGACGGACAGCGGACCCTGTGTCACCACTATGTCACAATCCCACCACTGACACCGGTGTATCAGCGGACGGAGGGGAGTGACACAATGCCGGCACACGGCTATCACAGGCGCAGTGGGGCTTATCTTAGTTATCCCAACACTGGCACCATGTGACCAAAAATATCCAGCAAGCTAATCTCGCTCTACAATTTGCCGCAGGGGGAGTTTAATTTGGATGCCCCACCACTGCTATCAATCTTCCAAGTACTGCGGGGATTTATGTATATCCCACTTTCTCAGTTCCACTTTTGAACTTGCAGCTCTCCGGCGCCCCCCTTACCCTCAGGTCAGTCAGGGAACTGCACCTAGGATAATTGGTCGCCGGACGGGCTGCCTGTTGTGAACCGGCAATTAGGCTTCTGCAGTAAGGGAATTATGAATGCTGGTGCCGCAGACCCTTATTCAGCTCTATAAGACCCTTCTAGACTGCCAGCAAGCCGCAATAGCCGTGCACAACGCGCTGCCACCAGTCACGGTTACTTAATTCACAGTGTTAAATTAAGAGGGTCCGTGGCAAACCCCTTGAATTAGTAGCCATTATCTATCAAAGGCGTATAGTTCGAGTCTTAGAGCATAGAGACAGATCTAAATAATTATTTCATTTATTTTCCGAAAGAGGACAGTGATTACAGATAAAAGTTGCTATAAAATTGAGACATAAAATATGTACAGTACAGGTATAAAATAAAAGTGGAGAAAACAAAGAGATTATACTCACGGTTCCATATTGTTGTTAGGCAGACCATGCGGCTAAGGTGGGTGGAGGCGGAGCTGCACTTCTCCGCTCATCTGGGTCTTTCTAGCACGACGACTTGAGCTGTTCTGCTCTGGTTTTGTCCAGGAAATGCTTTAAAGACTTGCTATGTGACATCACGGAGAGATGCATGCTGGGTTAATCCCACCTCTCTCTTTTGGATGTAGAATTACACTAGAAAACTTATACTAATCATAACTCCGTGGGGGCAGCCCGCACAGACACATATAGGGCATCATTGGTTGTGATTTGTTGAGTACAACAATTCAAGACCAAATATGCAGTAGTTCTGATACACCGTTTAGCTGGAACACATATCTCAGGTTCTGAAAGGATTACGCTTCGCCAGAACCACGGCAGCGACGCTGTGACCGCCCGGATTACAAAAATGTGATTTTCATATCTCTAGGGTATTTGGTTCTTATGGTATAGTCTCTCATAGTTTTATTCGTTTCAAACAAAGAAGTTTTTCCCGCTCTGAAGAGGAGAGAAGGAAACAAATGGTTGTAACAGCAGGGGGGTCTCCTATTCCTAGTGCGAACACAGGCTGTAGAGGAGGGGGGTTGGCACTGCTCTGTGTGTGTGTGAAGGGAGGAGGGATGAAGCTGCAGAGCTAGCAGCCTGGATTGTCATATCTGCCGGATCTTTCTGGAAAGTTACAACAGAAAACATCATATTTTGTGGACAAAACCCCATACCTCACAGACATTGTACATCACAAGTACCACTCCTGTCCTGTATATATACACTGCACAGCACCACGCCTCCTGTCCTGTATATATGCACTGCACAGTACCACTCCTGTCCTGTATATATGCACTGCACAGCAACACTCCTGTCCTGTATATATACATTGCACAGCACCACTCCTCCTGTCCTGTATATATACACTGCACAGCACCACTCCTCCTGTCCTGTATATATACACTGCACAGCACCACTCCTGTCCTGTACATATACACTGCACAGTAACACTCCTCCTGTCCTGTATATATATGCACTGCACAGTACCACTCCTCCTGTGTATATATACACTCCACAGTACCACTCCTGTCCTGTATATATACACTCCACAGTACCACTCCTCCTGTATATATACACTGCACAGTACCACTCCTGTATATATACACTGCACAGTACCACTCCTCCTGTCCTGTATATATAAACTGCACAGTACCACTCCTCCTGTATATATACACTGCACAGTACCACTCCTGTATATATACTGCACAGTACCACTCCTCCTGTCCTGTATATATACACTGCACAGTACCACTCCTCCTGTCCTGTATATATACACTGCACAGTACCACTCCTGTCCTGTATATATACACTGCACAGTACCACTCCTCCTGTCCTGTATATATACACTGCACAGTACCACTCCTGTCCTGTATATATGCACTGCACAGTACCACTCCTGTCCTGTATATATGCACTGCACAGTACCACTCCTGTCCTGTATATATACACTGCACAGTACCACTCCTGTCCTGTATATATACACTGCACAGTACCGATCCTCCTGTATATATGCACTGCACAGTACCACTCCTGTCCTGTATATATACACACTGCACAGTACCACTCCTGTCCTGTATATATACACTGCACAGTACCACTCCTGTCCTGCATATGTACACTGCACAGTACCACTCCTCCTTTATCAATACACTGCACAGCGCCACTCCTATATATACACACTGCACAGTACCACTCCTGTCCTGTATATATGCACTGCACAGTACCTCTCCTCCTGTCCCGTATATATTCACCGCACAGTACCACTCCTATATATATACACTGCACAGTACCACTACTCCTATCCTGTGTATATACGCTGCACAGTACCAATCCTGTATATATACACTGCACAGTACCACTCCTGTATATATATACACTGCACAGTACCACTCCAGTCCTGTATATATGCACTGCACAGTACCACTCCTGTATATAAACACTGCGCAATACCAATCCTGTATATATACACTGCACGACATCACTCCTCCTTTCCTGTATATATACACTGCACAGTACCACTCCTGTCCTGTATATATACACTGCACAGTACCACTCCTATATATACACTGCACAGTACCCCTACTCCTGCATATATGAACTGCACAGTACCACTCCTGTCCTGTATATATACACTGCACAGTACCACTCCTGTCCTGCATATGTACACTGCACAGTACCACTCCTCCTTTATCAATACACTGCACAGCGCCACTCCTATATATACACACTGCACAGTACCACTCCTGTCCTGTATATATGCACTGCACAGTACCTCTCCTCCTGTCCCGTATATATTCACCACACAGTACCACTCCTATATATATACACTGCACAGTACCACTACTCCTATCCTGTGTATATACGCTGCACAGTACCAATCCTGTATATATACACTGCACAGTACCACTCCTGTATATATACACTGCACAGTACCACTCCAGTCCTGTATATATGCACTGCACAGTACCACTCCTGTATATAAACACTGCGCAATACCAATCCTGTATATATACACTGCACGACATCACTCCTCCTTTCCTGTATGTATACACTGCACAGTACCACTCCTGTCCTGTATATATACACTGCACAGTACCACTCCTATATATACACTGCACAGTACCCCTACTCCTGCATATATGAACTGCACAGTACCACTCCTGTCCTGTATATATACACTGCACAGTACCACTCCTCCTTTCCTGTATATATACACTGCACAGTACCACTCCTCCTGTCCTGTATATATACCCTGCACAGCACCACTCCTGTCCTGTATATATACACTGCACAGTACCACTCCTATATATGCACTGCACAGTACCACTCCTGTCCTGTATATATACACTGCACAGCACCACTCCTCCTGTGATGTATATATACACTGCACAGCACCACTCCTGTCCTGTATATATACACTCCACAGTACCACTCCTGTCCTGCATATATGCACTGCACAGTACCACTCCTGTCCTGCATATATGCACTGCACAGTACCACTCCTGTCCTGTATATATACACTGCACAGTACCACTCCTGTCCTGCATATATGCACTGCACAGTACCACTCCTGTCCTGTATATATACACACTGCACAATACCACTCCTGTCTATATACACTGCACAGTTCCACTCCTGTATATATACACTGCACAGTACCACTCCTGTCCTGCATATACACACTGCACAGTACCACTCCTCCTGTATATATACACTGCACAGTACCACTCCTGTCCTGTATATATACACTGCACAGCACCACTCATCCTGTCCTGTATACATACACTGCACAGCACCACTCCTCCTGTCCTGTATATATACACTGCACAGTACCACTCCTGTCCTGTATATATACACTGCACAGCACCACTCCTCCTGTCCTGTATATATACACTGCACAGCACCACTCCTGTCCTGTATATACACACTGCACAGTACCACTCCTGTCCTGCATATACACACTGCACAGTACAACTCCTCCTGTATATACACACTGCACAGTACCACTCCTCCTGTCCTGTATATATGCACTGCACAGTACCACTCCTCCTGTATATATACACTGCACAGTACCACTCCTGTCTATACACACTGCACAGTCCCACTCCTGTATATATACACTGCACAGTACCACTCCTGTCCTGTATATATACACTGCACAGTACCGCTCCTCCTGTATATATACACTGCACAGCACCACTCCTCCTATATATACACTGCACAGTACCCCTCCTCCTGTATATATACACTGCACAGCACCACTCCTCCTGTCCTGCATATATGCACTGCACAGTACCACTCATGCCCTGTATATATACACTGCACAGTACCACTCCTGTCTATAAACACTGCACAGTCCCACTCCTGTATATATACACTGCACAGTCCCACTCCTGTCCTGCATATACACTGCACAGTACCACTCCTGTGTATATACACTGCACAGTACCACTCCTGTCCTGTATATATACACTGCACAGCACCACTCCTGTCCTGTATATATACACTGCACAGTACCACTCCTGTATATATACACTGCACAGCACCACTCCTCCTATATATACACTGCACAGTACCACTCGTGTCTTGTATATATACACTGCACAGTACCACTCGTGTCCTGTATATATACACTGCACAGCACCACTCCTCCTGTCCTGCATATATGCACTGCACAGTACCACTCCTGTATATATACACTGCACAGTACCACTCATGTCCTGCATATATACACTGCACAGCACCACTCCTCCTGTGATGTATATATACACTGCACAGCACCACTCCTGTCCTGTATATATACACTGCACAGTACCACTCCTGTCCTGCATATACACACTGCACAGTACCACGCCTCCTGTCCTGTATATATATGCACTGCACAGTACCACTCCTCCTGTATATATACACTGCACAGTACCAAACCTGTGTATATACACTGCACAGTACCACTCCTGTCCTGTATATATACACTCCACAGTACCGCTCCTCCTGTATATATACACTGCACAGTACCACTCCTGTATATATACACTCCAAAGCACCACTCCTGTCCTGTATATATGCACTGCACAGTACCACTCCTGTCCTGTATATATACACTGCACAGTACCACTCCTGTCCTGCATATGTACACTGCACAGTACCACTCCTCCTTTATCTATACACTGCACAGCGTCACTCCTGTATATATACACTGCACAGTACCACTCCTGTCCTGTATATATGCACTGCACAGTACCTCTCCTCCTGTCCCGTATATATGCACCGCACAGTACCACTCCTATATATATACACTACACAGTACCACTACTCCTGTCCTGTGTATATACGCTGCACAGTACCAATCCTGTATATATACACTGCACAATACCACTCCTGTATATATACACTGCACAGTACCACTCCAGTCCTGTATATATGCACTGCACAGTACCAATCCTGTATATATACACTGCACGATATCACGCCTCCTTTCCTGTATATATACACTGCACAGTACCACTCCTATATATACACTGCACAGTACCCCTCCTCCTGCATATATGCACTGCACAATACCACTCCTGTCCTGTATATATGCACTGCACAGTACCACTCCTGTCCTGCATATATGCACTGCACAGTATCACTCCTGTCCTGCATATATGCACTGCACAGTACCACTCCTGTCCTGCATATATATACACTGCACAGTACCACTCCTGTCTATATACACTGCAAGTCCCACTCCTGTATATATACACTGCACAGTACCACTCCTCCTGTAAATATATACTGCACAGTACCACTCCTGTGTATATACACTGCACAGTACCACTCCTGTCCTGTATATATACATTGCACAGCACCACTCCTCCTGTCCTGTATATATACACTGCACAGCACCACTCCTCCTGTCCTGTATATATACACTGCACAGTACCACTTGTGTCCTGTATATACACACTGCATAGTACCACTCCTATCCTGCATATACACACTGCACAGTACCACTCCTCCTGTATATATACACTGCACAGTACCACTCCTCCTGTCCTGTATATATGCACTGCACAGTACCACTCCTACTGTATATATACTGCTCAGTACCACTCCTGTCCTGTATATATACACTGCACAGTACCACTCCTGTATATATACACTGCACAGTACCACTCCTCCTGTCCTGTATATATACACTCCACAGTACCACTCCTCCTGTCCTGTATATATACACTGCACAGCACCACTCCTCCTGGCCTGTATATATGCACTGCACAGTACCACTCCTGTCCTGCATATATGCACTGCACAGTACCACTCCTGTCCTGCATATATGCACTGCACAGTACCACTCCTGTCCTGCATATGTACACTGCACAGTACCACTCCTCCTTTATCTATACACTGCACAGCACCACTCCTGTATATATACACTGCACAGTACCACTCCTGTCCTGTATATATGCACTGCACAGTACCTCTCCTCCTGTCCCGTATATATGCACCGCACAGTACCACTCCTATATATACACTGCACAGTACCACTACTCCTGTCCTGTGTATATACGCTGCACAGTACCAATCCTGTATATATACACTGCACAGTACCACTCCTGTATATATACACTGCACAGTACCACTCCAGTCCTGTATATATGCACTGCACAGTACCACTCCTCCTGTATGTATACACTGCGCAATACCAATCCTGTATATATACACTGCACAACATCACTCCTCCTTTCCTGTATATATACACAGCACAGTACCACTCCTGTCCTGTATATATACACTGCACAGTACCACTCCTCCTGTATATATACACTGCACAGTACCACTCCTCCTGTCCTGTATATATACGCTGCACAGTACCACTCCTGTATTTATACACTGCACAATACCACTCCTGTATATATACACTGCACAGTACCACTCCTCCTGTATATACACACTGCACAGTACCACTCCTGTATATATACACTGCACAGTACCACTACTCCTGTCCTGTATATATACGCTGCACAGTACCACTCCTCCTGTCCTGTATATATACACTGCACAGTACCACTCCAGTCCTGTATATATTCACTGCACAGTACCACTCCTCCTGTATATATACACTGCACAGTACCACTCCTTCTGTCCTGTATATATACACTGCACAGTACAACTCCTCCTTTCCTGTATATATACTGCACAGTACCACTCCTGTATATGTATATACTGCACAGTACCACTCCTCCTTTATATAAACTCTGCACAGTACCACTCCTCCTGTATATATACACTGCACAGTACCACTCCTGTATATGTATATACTGCACAGTACCACTCCTCCTGTATATATACACACTGCACAGTACCACTCCTGTATATGTATATACTGCACAGTACCACTCCTCCTGTATATATACACTGCACAGTACCACTCCTATATATGTATATACTGCACAGTACCACTCATCCTGTATATATATATATACACTGCACAGTACCACTCCTGTATATGTATATACTGCACAGTACCACTCCTCCTGTATATATAGACTGCACAGTACCACTCCTGTATATGTATATACTGCACATTACCACTCCTGTATAAATACACTGCACAGTACCACTCCTATATATGTATATACTGCACAGTACCACTCATCCTGTGTATATATATATACACTGCATAGTACCACTCCTGTATATGTATATACTGCACAGTACCACTCCTGTATATATACACTGCACAGTACCACTCCTCCTGTATATATATACTGCACAGTACCACTCCTGTATATGTATATACTGCACAGTACCACTCATCCTGTATATATATATACACTGCACAGTACCACTCCGGTATATGTATATACTGCACAGTACCTCTCCTCCTGTATGAATGTGTTGACATAGGGCTAAACAACCCCTTGGCGCATTTCCTCAGCCCCACTTAACCATACAAATCAAAACTCAGAGACCAAGTGATGGGGGAAGGTCGGTCACAGCTTTATTAAATGTTTTCTTACCAACCATTTGAAAAGGCACTTAGCTTTCTTAAAAACGCGCTCGCTGCCTAATGCCCTACTCCATATTCGCAGGCAAGTCAGCCAGCAAGCCGTAACTTATGTGCCATTACTTCTCCACCGCCACGGAGGATCCTGTTTCTCAAACAGGACTCCGACCCCCACCCATCAGTAGCAATGCCTGCTCTATGCCATCTTGGAGACCGGATAAGCTATCGAGCCCGATATCGTTCAAGTGCACCCCGTCAGGTCTCAATAAAGCAGCATTATCCCCTTCTAGTTGTCTGTGTCTAACAACCAAACCTCTCACGCACCATCTTAGAAATACAGGCGTGTATGGTCCTCCTAGTGCGCTCAACGGCAATACCATCCCTAGCTCCTTGCCACACCGCCCTCGGGACAATCTCAGACCAGACTTGCACCAATTCCTGAAAAAAAAACCATGGAAACGTTCCATATCAGCCCGCATCAGTGTGAGAAGCTCTGCCACCTTGTATGAACATAGAACATTCCCCCCCCCGCGTGCAGAATCCAAAATCATAGGACCCCTGGCTCCTCTTGCAATCGATACCACTTCCGGTAGAACTTGCGGCCATTGCAAGCCCCTGATGCCTCTCCACATGAAGGCCACGTCACGGAAACCTAGATGCCTCCCGCCAGGGCGGCACTCAGCTCGCTGCGCTGCCCAAAATATGTAGGAGTGTCCTAGTAACCAGACAGTCGGTCTAACGGCATCATAGGCTTGCCACGTAGACGAAGTCACCGACGAACGAACCAGCGACATCAACTGCTCGCGACCATCTCCTACAGATGCACCCGGGTCCGCTGATGGAGGAGGGACTCCATCCCCAGCATATTTATCGGGCAACGGGAGGCGGGTAACTGTCGGCGCAAGGGCGGACATGGACATACGCCCTACCGCGTCCATAAGTGCCTGGACGGCAGCATCTAGACCCTGGCGCTAGTATTATGTTACGGCGGCGGTACACGCTTAAAAAAATATAAATAAACGTGTTCGCCGCCCGGGGTCTACCGTGCGGCAGGTGATATAACCGCTGCTAGAGAGGCAGAGCACTATGGCGGTAATGTGCACGGGGTTAACTGCACCCTAAGTGCACAGAAGAGAGCTCTGTTATGCTCACAGAGCTGCAGGGAAAAGAATAAAGTGACACGCTACGTCTGTTCGGGGACACAGAATAACAGCGAAACTGTCACGGTAAAAATAGTCACAGAAGTAGCGTTAGGCAGCAGGACTACTCCCTCTAGACCTACCGTGAAATCAGACAGGAGGCGTCGCAACTGCAGACGCGGAAAACTGCAATCGCAGCGCGTGTGAATGGAGCCACAGAGAAGACACCGCAATCTAGCTGGCGCGATGCAGGACGCTAGCTGCTGAAAACGTATAGCTGGAGCGCGCTGGCGCTAGCGCTGCTACTGGCAGCTGCCCAATCACTCACACAATCGTAATATCAGAGGGAAGGGGTTTCAGAATAAGTCAGTCACCAGTCCAAGCATCCATCACCATACATACAGCAGCAGTATGAAAATACTAGCGCATGGCATAGCGGCCATGCGCACTTTTTATAGCGTACGGGACCTGCCAGAAATCTCCAGAGCCCTGAGCTAAGCCAATGGAATCAGGAGCAGGACCTGAGCACCTGACTCCTGAACTCCAATGGGAGGTCATTCCAGGAGCATGCTCAGAAGCTGGCTGAAAGGACTTAGCCTCTGGAGACAAATGTGAGGATCTGGATCTCTGCATAAGTATGGTAGGACACAGATTCCTAACAAAGTCCCCCTCTCGACTTATATTCGAGTCATATACAACAGGGGGTCAGAGGGAAGGGGGGGCGGGGGTGTCAGGTCATACTTGCCTGTCCTGGCACGGTCTCTGCAGCCCCCAGCTTCTCCGCGATCTCCCTTCCTTCCTTCAGCGGTCACGTGGTACCGCTCATTACACTCATGAATATGAGCATATTTATGAGTGTAATGAGCGGTACCATGTGACTGCTGAAGGCAGGAAGGGAGACCGTGGGAGAACGAGGCTGCAGAGACCGCGCCAGGATGGGTAAGTATAGCAATATTCACCTGTCCCCGTTCCATCGCTGCTTGCTGCTGTCTGAAATAAAAACACACATGTGACATGCACAATGTGAACAAGTCTGCTGGACCATGTTCACACCACATGTGTGTTTTTAATCCAGTTTTTTTCATGCTTATGCATGATTTGAGAGACCCCACCCCTCTCTTGTGTGACATGCACATAAGGAGCTGTCTTGCATCACATGCCCATACCAGAAAGCGCCTGTCTTAATCCTGCTCATTTAGACACTGTTCATATGTTCAGGTATTAAATACATTAGATAGGGACTGCTTCAATACGGGTTACCTTGACGCTGGTGAGGCAGCTTGGTATACATTTTTTTGCAAAAAAACGTATCGACTAAATACCCTGTGTTTGTTATTACCTTTTATCAGCACTTGCTGACTGTTATATGTCTTATTGCAAGGTATTTTTGCACATTTGTCATTCTGTGCTTTTTTGTTTGTGTCGCTGCTGTCTGGCACGTCATGTCAGTGATGTTCAGACAGCAGAGGGCACGGTGAAGTGGTTAGTGCGCGCCGCGCCCCCTGCAGTCTGAACGTCACTGACAGATGACGTGCCAAACAGCAGCAATCAGCGAAGGACCCTGGACAGGTGAATATCTCAGGTGACAGCAGTGACACCAGCACCTGGCCCCCAGCGACAGAGAGGTGAGTATGTCATTTTTTTTTATTTTTAAATGCAGCAGCGACAGCACATGGGGGCATAATCTATGGAGCATCTTATGGGGGCAGCATATGGGGGTAAAATCTATGGAGCATCTTATGGGGCAGCATATGGGGGTAAAATCTATGGAGCATCTTATGGGGGCAGCATATGGGGGTAAAATCTATGGAGCATCTTATGGGGGCAGCATATGGGGGTAAAATCTATGGAGCATCTTATGGGGCAGCATATGGGGGTAAAATCTATGGAGCATCTTATGGGGGCAGCATATGGGGGTAAAATCTATGGAGCATCTTATGGGGGCAGCATATGGGGGTAAAATCTATGGAGCATCTTATGGGGGCAGCATATGGGGGTAAAATCTATGGAGCATCTTATGGGGGCAGCATATGGGGGTAAAATCTATGGAGCATCTTATGGGGGCAGTATATGGGGTAAAATCTATGGAGCATCTTATGAGGGCAGCATATGGGGGTAAAATCTATGAAGCATCTTATGGGGGCAGCATATGGGGGTAAAATCTATAGAGCATCTTATGGGGGGCAGCATATGGGGGTAAAATCTATGGAGCATCTGGTGAGGATCCAGCGGTCATGGTGCACATTGGCACAATTGACAAAGTTAGAGGTAGGTGGAAGGTCCTTAAAGATGATTTCAGGGAATTAGGCTGTAAGCTTAAAGCAAGGACCTCCAAGGTGGTATTTTCGGAAATACTTCCTGTACCACGTGCCACGCCAGAGAGGCAACGGGAGATTAGGGAGGTTAATAAGTGGCTCAGGAGTTGGTAAAGGAAGGAGGGGTTTGGGTTCCTGCAGAACTGGGTACAGGTTCTACGCTAGGGACGGGCTGCACCTCAATGGGGAGGGTGCAGCTGTGCTGGGGGAGAAAATGGCTAGAAGGTTGGAGGAGTGTTTAAACTAGGGATGGGGGGAGGGTATTCCTTTTATAGGAGGGGAAGACAGTGCAGATAGAGACCTGGGCACAAATAATGAAATTGGGGTGGGGGTGGCATGGGGGGTGGGGTTAGAACAGTTAATAATTTAAGAAAGAATAGAGGTACAGAGAGATACATAAAGTGCATGTATACTAATGCCAGAAGCCTCACCAACAACATGGAGGAATTGGAGTTAATGTTGTTGGAACATGATTCTGACATGGTGGGGATATCTGAGACATGGCTGGACGAGAGCCGTGACCGGGGGATAATTTACAGGGCTATAGTCTGTTCAGAAATGACCGAACAAATAAGCGAGGGGGAGGCGTGTGTTTATATGTAAAATCATCCTTAAAACCCATCCTTCGTGATAATATATATGAATCTAATGAAAATGTAGAGTCCCTGTGGGTAGAGATAAGGGGAGGGGGAAAAATAATAAATTACTGATAGGGGTTTGTTATAAGTCTCCAAAAATAATGGAAGCAACAGAGAATATCCTCATAAAGCAAATAGATGAAGATGCGACTCAAGGAGAAGTCATTATTATGGGGGACTTCAACTACCCTGAAATACATTGGGGAACCGAAACCTGCAGTTCCAGCAAAGGTGATAGGTGTCTGACAACTATGAGAGACAATTACCTTTCACAACTGGTTCAGGACCCAACAAGAGGGGGGCACTGCTAGACCTAATATTACCCCACAGGCCAGACCGCAGATCAGATATAAGGGTTGGGGGTCACTGGGGGAATAGTCATAGAATCATAGAATCGCAGAGTTGGAAGGGACCTCCTGGGCCATCTGGTCCAACCCCCTGCTCAAAGCAGGATTCGCTAAATCATCCCAGTCAGATGTCTGTCCAGCCTCTGTTTGAAGACTTCCATTGAAGGAGAACTCACCACTTCTCGTGGCAGCTTGTTCCACTCATTGATCACTCTACCTGTCAAAAAGTTTTTTCTAATATCTAATCTGTGTCTCCTCCCATTCAGTTTCATCCCATTGCTTCTAGTCTTTCCTTGTGCAAATGAGAATAAAGTTGATCCTTCTACAATGTGACAGCCCTTTAGATATTTGTAGACAGCTATTAAGTCTCCTCTCAGTCTTCTCTTTTGCAAACTAAACATATCCAAATCCTGCAACCTTTCCTCATAAGACAGGGTTTGCAGACCGGTCACCATTCTGGTCGCTCTTTTCTGAACTTGCTCCAGTCTGTTGATGTCTTTTTTAAAATGTGGTGCCCAAAACTGGACACAATATTCCAGATGAGTTTTCATGTATCCTTTAATAAGATGTGTAGTAGAGGGGTTACAAGGACACTAAACTTCAGGAAAGCAAATTTCCAACGGAGAAGAGATGATCTTGGTGCAATTAACTGGGACGATGTCCTAAGACATAAAAATACACAAAGAAAATGGGAGACGTTTATTAGTATCCTGAATAGGACCTGTGCACAATATATACCGTATGGGAATAAACATGCGAGAAATAGGAGGAAACCACTATGGCTAAATAGAGCTGTAAGGGGCGCAATAAGAGATAAAAATGAAGCATTTAAAGAATTAAAGCAAGTAGGTAGTGATGAGGCATTAAATAAATACAGAAAATTAAATAAATTCTGTAAAGCAAATCAAGGCAGCAAAGATTGAGACAGAGAGACTCATTGCCAGAGAAAGTAATAATAATCCCAAAATATTCTTTAACTACATAAATAGTAAGAAACTAAAAAATGACAGTGTTGGTCCCCTTAAAAATAGTCTGGGTGGATGAGGATGAGGAAAAAGCCAATATGCTAAATGACTTTTTTCCAACAGTATTTACACAAGAAAATCCCATGACGGATAACATGATCAGGGATAGAAATTCTCCATTAACTGTCACCTGCTTAACCCAGCAGGAAGTACGGCGGCGTCTAAAAATCACTAAAATTGACAAATCCCCGGGCCCGGTTGGGATACACCCCCGAGTACTGCAGGAATTAAGCACAGTCATAGACCACTATTTTTAATCTTTAAAGATTCCATAATAACAGGGTCTGTACCACAGGACTGGCGTATAGCAAATGTGGTGCCAATATTCAAAAAGGGGACAAAAACTGAACTTGGAAATTATAGGCCAGTAAGTTTAACCTCGACTGTGGGTAAAATCCTGGAGGGTTTTCTAAGAGATACTATACTGGAGTATCTGGAGAAGAATAACCTCATGACCCAATATCAACATGGGTTTACAAGGGACCGTTCCTGTCAGACTAATCTGATAAGCTTTTATGAAGAGGTAAGTTCCGGACTGGACCAAGGGAATGCAGTGGACGTGGTGTATATGGACTTTTCAAAAGCTTTTGATACGGTGCCACACAAAAGGTTGATACATAAAATGAGAACAATGGGGATAGGGGAAAATATGTGTAAGTGGGTTAAGAGCTGGCTCAGGGATAGGAAACAAAGGGTGGTTATTAATGGAGCACACTCGGACTGGGTCACGGTTAGCAGTGGGGTAACATATTTATTAATGACCTTGTAGGGGGCATAGAGAGTAGAATTTCAATATTTGCAGATGACACTAAACTCTGCAGGGTAATCAATACAGAGGAGGACAATTTTATATTACAGGCGTAAACTAGAAGCTTGGGCTGATAAATGGCAAATGAGCTTTAATGGGGATAAATGTAAGGTCATGCACTTGGGTAGAACGAACAAGATGTATAATTATGTGCTTAATTGTAAAACACTGGGCAAAACAGTCACTGAAAAAGACCTGGGTGTATGGGTGAACGACAAACTCACATTTAGTGGCCAGTGTCAGGCAGCTGCTGCAAAGGCAAATAAAATAATGGGATGTATTAGATGGCCTGAGTATGTCCCTGAACTGGTAACATAGTTATTAAGGTTGAAGGGAGAGTTTAAGTCCATCTAGTTCATCCCATATCCTGTCCTAACTCGCCCTAACATGTAATAGATGCTCATGTGGAGAACATAATTTTACCTCTATATAAGTCACTAGTGCGACCACACTTAGAATACTGTGTACAGTTCTGGTCTCCGGTGTATAAGAAAGACATAGCTGAACTGGAGCGGGTGCAGAGAAGAGCGACCAAGGTTATTAGGGAACTAGGGGGTCTGCAATACCAAGACAGGTTATTACACTTGGGGTTATTTAGTTTGGAAAATCGAAGGCTTCGGGATGCTCTTATTACAATGTTTAAATAAATGCGGGGACAATACCAAGAGCTTTCTAATGATCTTTTTACTCTTAGACCTGTGAAGGGGACAAGGGGGCATCCTCTACGTCTGGAGGAAAGAAGGTTTAAGCATACTCACAGACGCGGATTCTTTACTGTAAGAGCAGTGAGACTATGGAACTCTCTGCCATATGATGTTGTAATGAGTGATTCCCTACTAAAATTTAAGAAGGGACTGGATGCCTTTCTTGAAAAGTATAATATTACAGGGTATATACACTAGTTTCCTTAATATGGCGTTGATCCAGGGAGCTAGTCTGATTGCCGTATGTGGAGTCGGGAAGGAATTTTTTCCCCAATGTGAAGCTTACTGTTTGCCACATGGGTTTGTTTTGCCTTCCTCTGGATCAACATGTTAGGGCGAGTTAGGACAGGATATGGGATGAACTAGATGGACTTAAAGTCTCCCTTCAACCTTAATAACTATGTTACCAGTTCAGGGACATACTCAGGCCAGCGGGCCTTTCGGTCGCTTCCAGGGTACGCAGAATTTGAATTAGTGTCCGATTAAATCGTTCGCGGGATCCGTTCCCCTGCGGGTGATATGGTGTAGTCCGAGACTTATCGCTACCGTAGAGATGATGCAGTTCTTCCATGACTCTTCCTAGGAAGCACGTTCCCTGATCCCAATGTATTTGTTGCGGGCAGCCGTACACTTGGATGAAGTTTTTACAAATCGCATAGGCGGCCGACTCTGCAGTTTGGTCTCGGGAAAATAAGATAAAAATACTCTGGAGGTTTCAGTTAATTTTATCTCCACCTTCTCATCCAAAATAAAGAGATTAAGGATATCATTCATAAACATTGGGGGATCTTGCTAAATGACCCCATATGCAAGAAATGTTTACCCCTGACCCCATTGGCGACATTCAAGAGAGCACCTTCCTTAAAAAGTATATTGGCCCCCAGTAGACTTAGGAAAAAGAAATCGGCTATAAAGGGATTTAATACCTTCTCTAGGATAATGTCTGTGGGTTTGTATAGGTGCAATAAAAAAAACTGTTTGTAGATTAATCATAAAGCGTCCACCTTTTTTTCCCATAATGATAAAGGGACAATTTTTAACATCATGTACAGGCTAGATTGCCAGTCAAGTTTTGTACTCTACCTTGTAGAGTGTATATGCGGTAAACAGTATATAGGTAGAACTATCTAACCCCTACACAAAAGGATTAATGACACAACATTAAAATAAGTTTTTTAAAACATGGGTAATCGAGGCATGTTAGTGCTATGTATAGGGGTCATGTCGAATTGAAGGTTACCCCTATAGACCATATTCCCATTGATACTCCGAACAGGGTTCAAGCCTTGAATAAACGTGAAATTTTTTTGGATTTATAAATTAGGCACGATAAATCCTGGAGGGCTAAATGAGATTTCTGACTTGTTTTAATAAATAATTTTTTGTTTTTTCTTAATTCAACTAAATTCTTTTCTACCTCCTTGGTCCCGCCCCCCCTGGGTGGTCACCCTGGGAATAGGTCTTGGTGTGACCTTTGGCCCTTGAACCTTGGTGTCTGTTTTGGGGTTTTCCCGCCTGTGTCGTCCCCTTTCCCTGTCACTTGCAGGTGTGTTTAGTTCGTCATCATCATGTTCTTTCAATTTCACATTTAAAAGTTTTTTTGGTTCTCCTCGTTTTCTAGGTAGGTGCCCTCTTCTTCGAACTGATCCCTTCCGTTGTTATCTTTACCTTTTTCCCCTTTTCTTTATCCTTTTCGCCGTTGGTCCTATTACTCCCTGCGCCGGTCCAGCTGGTAATGAAATTTTTCTTCATCATATGGGGGTTCTAATAGATATCACTTTTTTGGTGGTGTCAAATCAGAAGAAGTTCTGGTGGAGCCACAGGTTAGCGGTGTCATCAGTGTAGATTGGAGTGTGGGCTATCTTATATAAGTTCAACCCCCCCAATGTTCTTTAACCTAGATGATGTAATCATGGTGCTGAAGCTTTAAAGTAACCTGATAGCACACTACCAGCAGGGCAAGCGAGCTCCTGTAAGGCCCAGTAGTCAAAGGGGAATGACCTGTGAGGGAGAACATCGGTAGGGGAAGAAAGGTAATTTTGAACCATAGTTGACAACTGCTGTCTCCTGTCTGTTGCAATCGATTCAGTATTACCAGTCGTGTGAGCGGTCCTCGAGAAATCAGTCCACAACATGGTCATGAAACCCCTGTCTCCAACGCCAGATCGGCTGTGTGCACCACGAACACCTTTTCCATTTGGCCCAGTATGGCTCGTGGTAGAACCTGCACCGCTGCTGTGTGCTGGGAATGCCTCTAACAAACGGTTTACCAGAGTTGCTTGTTTGTTCGCCAATATTAGCTCTAGGTTCTCCTGTGGCATGATGTTCTGTCATTTGCCTTTATAGCGTGGATCGAGGATGCTGTCCAACCAGTAGTCGTCATCTTTCATAATTTTGGCAATGCGGGGGTCACTTTTTAGGATCTGCAATACATAATCACACATGTGGGCCAATGTTCCAGGTGTCAATGATACACTGCCAGTGGTGGGTGGAGGAGCACTTTCTGCCAAATCCACATCCCTCCAGTCACGCACAAACCCTGTACCTGACCTTGGCAAGTCAACATTTTCTCTTGCCCCCGAGAAGCATCCTCCTCCCCAAAATAATCCTTCCCCTAATCCTCTCCTCCTCCTATTCCTCCACCTCATCCAGGACAGTTCCCTGGGCAGACAATGGCTGACTGTCATCAAGGCTTCCCTCCTCCTCCTCCTCTTTGTCCTCCGCTGCAGATGCCTGATCCTTAATGTGTGTCAAAGTTTGCATGAGCAGACACATAAGTGGGATGCTCATGCTTATGATGGCGTCGTCTGCGCTTACCAGCCGTGTGCATTCCTCAAAACACTGAAGGACTTTACAGAGGTCTTTCAGCTTGCACACCCGACAACTCCATGTCTGCCCTCAAACTGCCTGCCCGTGTATCCTCCCACAAATGCATTACAGCCTGCCTCTGTTCGCACAGCCTCTCAACCATGTGCATATCTATAACTCTCTCCCAGTATGTATTTGACCGTAATCCAAGCAGCAAATATATGGTACTGTATCAGAAACGTACAGCTGAATATGGTGTAGGGGAAAATGTAAATCTCTGTATATGTATTTCTGGAATCACACACACATGCTGTCTTAGTATGGATTTGACCGTAATCCAAACAGCAGATATACGGTACTGTATCAGAAGCAGACAGCTCTATACGGTGTATGTATGGAAAAATGTAAATCTCCGTCTATTTTTTTCCAGAGTCACACACACATAGCATGTATTTGTCCGTGATACCAGCTGGTACACAGTAGTGTGTGAGGAGCGTACACCTCTATACGGTGTGGGAAAAAATAAATGCTCGGTAACTGTGCAGAAAAAAAGAATAAAAGTAGGAGTGCTGTGTAAAAAGCAGTCTGCACAGCATTGTGCACACAGTAATGCAGCTATCAGGTAGCCTAATAAGGCAGCCTAATAACCAGCACTGCTGCACACACAAAAATCCTCTCCTGTCACTGCACACTAACTGTACAGGACAATTGCTATCAGCACAAGCACAGAATGTTTTTTCTTCCCTGCCTATCTGTTTGCTTTCCTGCCTAACACTCTCCCTATTGAGAAACAGCGGCAGCAACCTCTCCCTATGCTAAGATCGGCAGAAGTCTAATGGCGGTCTGCGGTCAGGGCTTTTATAGGCACTGTGACGCCACACAAAGCAAGCTAATCACTGCAATGCCCTTCTCTAAGATGGTGGTGGCCGCTGCCCATGTCATCGCGTTGCCCACAGTGTGCGTCCTTGCTCATTGGCAGAGAAAAGGCACCTGAAAGCATTATGGGAAACGCAACTTTGGCGTTTGGGTCGGCGACTGCATGGCCGACCTCACGCTATGGTTGGGTTTCGCTCGGCAAAACCCGACTTTGTCGAAAGTGGGCGACTTTTGAATTTGACCAACCCATTTCACTCAACTCTACTGGGGAGGTTTTTCTTCAGCAGGGGCAGGGAAACTGGTCAGAGATGATGGTAAGATGGATGGAGCTAAATACAGGACAATCCTGGTGGAAAACCTGTTACAGGCTGCAGAAGACTTGAGACTGGGGCATAGATTCACCTTCCGACAGGACAATGACCCTAAACATCCTGTCAAAGCTACAATGGATGGTTTAGATCAAAGAATATTTCAGCATCATCGGCCCAGTCACCGTCCAGACCCAAATCCCAGTGAGCATTCATGACAAGATATGAAAATTGTTCTCAGGCATCTCCATGCAATCTCACTAAGCAAGTGTGCAAAGAAGAAAAGGCACAACTGTCACATCTAGATGAGCAAAGCCATGTGTAGACACCGACCCCAAAAGACCTGCAGCAGTAATTACAATGAAATGTGGCCCTAAAAAGTATTGACTCAGGGGCTGAACACAATTGCACGCTACAATTTACAGTGGGGAAAAAAAGTATTTAGTCAGTCAGCAATAGTGCAAGTTCCACCACTTAAAAAGATGAGAGGCGTCTGTAATTTACATCATAGGTAGACCTCAACTATGGGAGACAAACTGAGAAAAAAAATCCAGAAAATCACATTGTCTGTTTTTTTTTCATTTTATTTGCATATTATGGTGGAAAATAAGTATTTGGTCATAAACAAAATTTCATCTCAATACTTTGTGATATATCCTTTGTTGGCAATGACAGAGGTCAAACATTTTCTGTAAGTCTTCACAAGGTTGCCACACACTGTTGTTGGTATGTTGGCCCATTCCTCCATGTAGATCTCCTCTAGAGCAGTGATGTTTTTGGCTTTTCGCTTGGCAACACGGACTTTCAACTCCCTCCAAAGGTTTTCTATAGGGTTGAGATCTGGAGACTGGCTAGGCCACTCCAGGACCTTGAAATGCTTCTTACGAAGCCACTCCTTCGTTGCCCTGGCGGTGTGCTTTGGATCATTGTCATGTTGAAAGACCCAGCCACGTTTCATCTTCAATGCCCTTGCTGATGGAAGGAGGTTTGCACTCAAAATCTCACGATACATGGCCCAATTCATTCTTTCATGTACCCGGATCAGTCGTCCTGGCCCCTTTGCAGAGAAACAGCCCCAAAGCATGATGTTTCCACCACCATGCTTTACAGTAGGTATGGTGTTTGATGGATGCAACTCAGTATTCTTTTTCCTCCAAACACGACAAGTTGTGTTTCTACCAAACAGTTCCAGTTTGGTTTCATCAGACCATAGGACATTCTCCCAAAACTCCTCTGGATCATCCAAATGCTCTCTAGCAAACTTCAGATGGGCCCGGACATGTACAGGCTTAAGCAGTGGGACACGTCTGGCACTGCAGGATCTGAGTCCATGGTGGCGTAGTGTGTTACTTATGGTAGGCCTTGTTACATTGGTCCCAGCTCTCTGCAGTTCATTCACTAGGTCCCCCCACGTGGTTCTGGGATTTTTGCTCACCATTCTTGTGATCATTCTGACCCCACGGGGTGGGATTTTGCGTGGAGCACCAGATCGAGGGAGATTATCAGTGGTCTTGTATGTCTTCCATTTTCTAATTATTGCTCCCACAGTTGATTTCTTCACTCCAAGCTGGTTGGCTATTGCAGATTCAGTCTTCCCAGCCTGGTGCAGGGCTACAATTTTGTTTCTGGTGTCCTTTGACAGCTCTTTGGTCTTCACCATAGTGGAGTTTGGAGTCAGACTGTTTGAGGATGTGCACAGGTGTCTTTTTATACTGAGAACAAGTTTAAACAGGTGCCATTACTACAGGTAATGAGTGGAGGAAAGAGGAGACTCTTAAAGAAGAAGTTACAGGTCTGTGAGAGCCAGAAATTTTGATTGCTTGTTTCTGACCAAATACTTATTTTCCACCATAATATGCAAATAAAATGAAAAAAAAACAGACAATGTGATTTTCTGGATTTTTTTTTTCTCAATTTGTCTCCCATAGTTGAGGTCTACCTATGATGTAAATTACAGACGCCTCTCATCTTTTTAAGTGGTGGAACTTGCACTATTGCTGACTGACTAAATACTTTTTTTCCCCACTGTATATATTTTATGATATTTAGAAAACCATGTATCATTTCCTTTTACATGTCACAAACTTGCTACTGTGTTGATTTATCACTGAAAATCCCATTAAAGAAACATTTATGTTTGTGGGTGTAATGTAAAAAAGTTTTGAGGGTATGAAGATTTTATCCAGGCGTTGTATATTACAAAGTAAACACTCCTTGATATTAAAATTGCCATTTTGGGTATCAAATTAGGCAGAAAACCGGAGTCAGGCTATAATTTAAATCCACCCTCCCTCGTTTTATCTTAACCCCGTCACCCCTGGACAATTTTCCGATTTTGCCTTTGTTCCACAACTTTTTTATTTTTCCATCAGTATGGCTTTTTTTCTTTTAAATTCGTTTATTGAACCAAAGGCAGGGTATACAGTATGCAAACTGACAGCAATGAAAATATCATGTAACACACATACATATCACAGAGCATCAATGTCAAACAGCGTGTGTACACCAACTGTGCACTGAATAAAACATACTGTCAATTGCCTTACATTAGTCTGTATTATTATTCAAATAATAAAGCCTGCCTACTTCTAAAACATTACTACTACTACAAAACAACTATTTGCAGCCTATGTCTATATGTTTAGCTCTTTATCATGCGATATCTCCGTCCTACAACCTGAGGTGAGAGGAGTTCCACCTCTCCCATATCTTCTCAAATTTACCCGGGCACCCTCTGTTTTGGTAAAGCGTACGCTCATATGGGATAATCCAGTTCACCAATTCTTTCCTGGCCCTAAGGGAGGAATCCGAACCCCCCATCCACCGCAGTGCCAACACCTTCCGTGCCATGAACAATGTCTCCCGTAAGAAAATCCCCGTATAGTGTCCCCATGTCTCATCATCCCACACCCCAAACAGACAAACCAATGGCTCAAGGGGAACAGGAATCTGTGCCAGGGAGGTTAATAATAACGTCACCTCTTTCCAGTAGTGTACTATAATCGGACATTGCCAAATCATGTGCACAAAATCTGCATCGGATGCATGGCATCTAAGACACTCCGAAGATTGGAAACGGCCCATCTTAAAAAGTCGAGTCGGATTCAAACATGATTGGTTTATGATATAAAGTTGTATCATTCTATTGTTAATTGACGGAGACTCCTTAGTTGGTGACTCCAGAATTTCCTCCCACTCCTCTCCCTGAGTATCAGGGATGAGCCTTTCCCATTTCCCCCTAACCAAGCATACGGCAGATTCCGTCCCCACCGATAGCATGTGCGTGTACAGAGAGGAGATGAGACCCTGGGGACCCTGTGATTTGAGAATGCCTATCAAGGGTAGAGACGAAATAGCATTATTCATACTGACATGTCTCATGTGCGATTGAAAGGCTGATCTTATTTGCAAATATCGGAAGAATTGTGACCTCAGGACATTGCACTTAGCTTGTAATTGTTCAAAAGATAATAGTGTACCGCATTCATATAAGTATGGCTTTTATTTGGTGGGGACGAGTTATACTTTTGAATGACACCATTCCATGTGTGGTGAAATTGCAAAAATTTGCAATTCCACTTTTTTCTACTAATAGCAAAGAGACAACTGATGCCAATATGTATTTATCAGACTAATAGAAAACACACAGCGTCTTATAGCACAGTACTAGCACAGATATGACTTATAGAGTACACACAATGGCTTTTAGCACAGTATTAGCACAGATATGGCTTACAGAGTACACACAGCAGCTTTTAGCACAGTACTAGCACAGATATGACTTACAGAGTACACACAGCAACTTATAGCACAGTACTAGCACAGATATGGCTTACAGAGTACACACAGCAGCTTTTAGCACAGTACTAGCACAGATATGACTTACAGAGTACACACAGCAACTTATAGCACAGTACTAGCACAGATATGGCTTACAGAGTACACACAGCAGCTTTTAGCACAGTACTAGCACAGATATGACTTACAGAGTACACACAGCAACTTATAGCACAGTACTAGCACAGATATGGCTTACAGAGTACACACAGCTTTGTGTTTGTAGAGTGCGCAGTTACAATCTGTCCCTCATTCCAGATGCGTCCTATCCCTACACTAACGAGAACATAATGCCGGTTATCGAAAACAGTGAGGACCCCTTGTCTTTTTTTCATATGGTGCTGTGATGGGGCTGGAAGTGCTCAGACAGAAAAAGCTTGTTGACTGGCTGCACTCCCAGACCCAAACAGTAACATGGACTTCCTTGAGAAGTCCTTGTTCGGGGTCCATGCCCACACTCTAGATGTCTGGTATGGATCCCGAACTTTAGCGTTCGGATTCGGCCATCTCTATGTACAACCCCTTCTATGCTGCTTTCTCTACCAATGAGAGAAAGGAGGCTGACAGCAGAGAAAGCCATCAGTGCTGAGTAGGATTTCTGACGGACTATAATTGTTGCAGATCAGTCAGCCAGATGAAGGGCTTACAGACAGAAGCAAAATGGTAGAATATTTCTAATGAAAAAACAGTTTAAAAAGTTGCTTCACTTTGCATTTAGCAAGAAAATAATCTATAACCTTTAAGTTTTGCATCCACTAATTGTAAGATTTTTCAGCAAGAGTGATTAAACCCACCATAGAGCTTTCTGTCGAGTGTTCTTGGAAGGTTTGTTGTGCAACAATTGCATCTAACCTCTCACCAATCTGGTCATATTTATAATAATGACCCATGATGCTAAAATGCCATTGATGTAGGCTCACAAAATAGCTTTACAGTTTTGAGTTTCTTATAATTGCCACATAAAGCCCTAAGATTTCTACCCCTTCTAATACACCCCTATGCTGCTGCCAGACCCCTTCTTAAAGGGAACCAGTCCTCTTACTCATGCTGCCCAGTCCGCAGGCAGCATGGATCATAGTAAAATCAAAAAAGGCTATGTAAGAGCCAAGGAGAGCACTAGGAATAATCTACTCTCATCCCACAAAAAGATATGTGGTGATAAGTAGATACGGTATATATCCATGTACAATCATCAATGGGATGCTAGGAGCAGGATTTTTCAGAAACACTGGCCAGTGCTCAGGACTAAGGCCACATTATCCAAACATCTCTCTCAATCGCCATTAATGACAGCCAGGGCTGCCACTAGGAATTTCGGGGCCCCATACAGGCAAAATTTTCGGGGCCCCCTTGAGACTCCACCCAGGCTCCACCCCTCAAACTGTCCACAGTCCCACTGCTCTCTCTTGGAAAAACTCGACTTCTCACCAATCACACATTAACAGTTCCCATCTCCAGATCACACACACAGCCAGCAGCTCTTGTTTTGGCTAAAAGATTTTTTTAAATTTACCACCACAACAAGGTGGACTCTTTTGGCCTGGCCCTACTGTACTCTAACCTATTAAATATTTGTTAAAATATTCAAATACAATTTTGGTATATTTATTTTTCAGTTTTTAAAATGACCAATAATATCATATCCAAACTGACAAATACCACCACACCATGTCCAGACTACATATTACCATCACACAGTGACCTATAATACCACAAACAAGGAACAAATACAGCCACACCATGACCAGACCACATATTACCACCACAGTGACAGAATAATAGCACATACAAGGGACAACTACCACCGCACCATGCCCAAACCACATATTACCACCACATGTTGACTGAATACTACAATATTGATCATTAATAAAAAAAAAATACTATCACCATAAGTGTCATTATGCACAGGAGATCTGTACTTAGTATGCAGTGTCTGTGTACAGGTAATACAGTGATCACCAGTAACATTACACACAGGAGCTTTTTATATAGTGCCAGTGTACAGGTAATACAGTGATCACCGGTGACCTTATGCACAGGACCTCTGTATATAGTGCCAGTGTACAGGTAATACAGTGATCACTGGTGACATTGTTCACAGGAACTCTGTATATAGTGTATAGTGTCAATGCACAGATAATACAGTGATCACTGGTGACATTGTACAAAGGCACTCTGTATATAGTGTATAGTGTCAGTGTACAGGTAACACACTGACTCACCAGTGATGTCTCTAGGTTAAGTCTTTCATCCAGCACAGACCGCCATCATGTCTTCCAGCCAGGACTTGTCTCTGCAGGAAATAACACAGTTATCTAGAGCTCCACTTGCAGAACACATTACTTAATTTTTTTCCCAACTTTTACACTACACCAGATCAAGAAAAAAAGGCAACATAGTGTTGCTCTGCACAGTAACAGGACCTTCCCCCATTTAAAACAGTGTCCTCAAAAAAATAAAATACATCACTGCAGTAATAATATCCCTTAATTATGCCCTATGGTAATAATATCCCCCATCCTGTCCCCCGTGTGTCTCATTCCTGGCTCCAGCGATATTTTCTCTCATCCTGCCCTCATGAGTATCCATTCTACCCCCATATGATCTCCCCATTCTGTCCCATCTGTCTACATTGTATCCATCCTGCCCCATGATCTTGCACCATGTGTCTCCCTTCATGCCATGTGTCTCGCATCCTGCCCCTTTCTGTGTCTCACATTCTGCCCCCTCCTAGAATCATAGAATCGTAGAGTTGGAAGGGACCTCCTGGGCCATCTGGTCCAACCCCCTGCTCAAAGCAGGATTCGCTAAATCATCCCAGTCAGATGTCTGTCCAGCCTCTGTTTGAAGACTTCCATTGAATGAGAACTCACCACTTCTCGTGGCAGCCTGTTCCACTCATTGATCACTCTAACTGTTAAAAAGTTTTTTCTAATATCTAATCTGTGTCTCCTCCCATTCAGTTTCATCCCATTGCTTCTAGTCTTTCCTTGTGCAAATGAGAATAAAGTTGATCCTTCTACAGTGTGACAGCCCTTTAGATATTTATAGACAGCTATTAAGTCTCCTCTCAGTCTTCTCTTTTGCAAACTAAACATTCCCAAATCCTGCAACCTTTCCTCATAAGACAGGGTTTGCAGACCGGTCACCATTCTGGTCGCTCTTTTCTGAACTTGCTCCAGTTTGTTGATGTCTTTTTTAAAATGTGGTGCCCAAAACTGGACATAATATTCCAGATGAGGTCTGACCAAAGAGGAGTAGAGGGAAATAATGACTTCACGTGATCTAGACTGTATGCTTCTGTTAATACATCCTAGAATTGCATTTGCCTTTTTTGCTGCTGCATCACACTGTTGACTCATATTCAGTCTGTGATCTATTAGTATACCCAAGTCTTTTTCACATGTGCTGTCACTTAGCCCTATTCCTCCCATTCTGTATATGCTTTTTTCATTTTTATTGCCCAGATGTAGTACTTTGCATTTCTCCCTGTTAAAAACCATTCTGTTAGTTGCTGCCCACTTCTCCAGTTTATTTATATCTTTTTGAATCCTCTCTCTTCTCTAGTGTTAGCTATCCCTCCTAGCTTTGTGTCATCAGCAAATTTAATCAGTTTACCCTCAATTCCTTCATCTAAATCGTTGATAAAGATGTTGAACAATACAGGGCCCAGGACAGAGCCCTGTGGTACCCCACTTGAGACATTCTTCCAACTGGATGTGCAGCCATTTACGACCACTCTTTGGGTCCGATCACTAAGCCAGTTATGAATCCACCTAACAGTTGCCTTGTCCATTCCATACTTAGTCATTTTTTCAATAAGGATTGTATGAGAGACTTTGTCAAATGCTTTGCTGAAGTCAATATATACTATATCTACAGCATTTCCTTGATCCACCCAATCAGTGATTCCGTCATAGAAGGAAATTAAGTTAGTCTGACATGACTTATTAGTTACAAACCCATGACTCTGTTTAATCACCACATTCTTATCCAGGTACTGACATACTGTACATGTTGTTTAATAATTTGTTCAAAGATCTTTCCTGGTATAGAAGTCAGACTCACCGGCCTATAGTTGCCTGTGTCCACCTTCTTCCCCTTTTTGAAGATAGGAGCAACATTTGCTCTTCTCCAGTCTTCTGGCACTTCTCCTGTTCTCCAAGAATTTTCAAAGATTATGGAGAGGGGTTCAAAAATTTCTTCTGCTATCCCCTTCAGTACTCTGGGGTGTAATTCATCTGGACCTGGAGACTTGAATTCATTTAGGTTAGCTAAGTGTTTCCTCACTATCTTTCTGCTTATAGATATCCTGGATTCTTCTGGATTCCTGTGTCTCAATGTCACATTCTGCCTCATGCCTCACATTCTGCCCCCTCCTGTGTCTCACTGTCACATTCTGCCCCCTTGTCCATTCTGCCCCCTCCTGTGTCTCACTGTCACATTCTACCCCCTTCTGTGTCTTACTGTCACATTCTGCCCCTGTGCCTCATATTCTGCCCCCTCCTGTGTCCCACTGTCACATTCTGCCCCATGTCCATTCTGCCCCATCCTGTGTCTCACAGTCACATTCTTCCCCCGCGTCCATTCTGCCTCCTCCTTTGTCTCACTGTCACATTCTGCCCCGTATCCATTCTGCCCCCTCCTGTGTCTCACTGTCACATTCTGCCCCATGTCTCACATTCTGCCCCCATGTCTCACATTCTGCCCCCTCCTGTGTCTCACTGTCACATTCTTCCCCATGTCCATTCTGCCCCTCCTTTGTTTCAATGTCACATTCTGCCCCGTATCCATTCTGCACCCCTCCTGTGTCTCACTGTCATAATCTGCCCCCATGTCTCACATTCTGCCCCGTGTCCATTCTGCCCCCATGTCTCACATTCTGCCCCATGTCCATTCTGCCCCCATGTCTTGCATTCTGCCCCCATGTCTCACATACTGCCCTCTTGTCTCGAATTCTGTCCCGCGTCTCACATTCTGCCCCATGTCCATTCTGCCCCTGTATCTCGCATTCTGCCCCATGTCTCACACTCTGCCCCATGTCTTGCATTCTGCCCCCATGTCTCACATTCTGCCCCATGTCTTGCATTCTGCCCCCATGTCTCACATTCTGCCCCATGTCCATTCTGCTTCCATGTCTTGCATTCTGCCCCATGTCTTGCATTCTGCCCCCGTGTCTCACATTCTGCCCCCATGTCTTGCATTCTGCCCCCATGTCTCGCATTCTGCCCCCGTGTCTCACAGTCTGCCCCGGGCCCCCCCAGATTGCCGCTTTCAATTAAAAAATAAAAAGTCCTTCTTACCTGCCCGCACTCCTGCGGCAAAGCCCCCTCCACGCAGCTGAAGCAGGCACTCACCATGCGCGCTGCGGCTGACGTCAGCTGCCAGCGTCCAATTGGCTGGCGACTGTGAACTATTGACGTGCGGGCCTGGTTTAGCCTGCCAGTAAGGCCCGGTGAACAGATGAGACGGGGCCCGATGTGGGCACCCTCTGCCTACCGGGCCCCATACGCCAGTCAGGGCAGTAATGCCCTGATGGCGGCCCTGATGACAGCTAGAAGAAATAAAACCCTGAAAGATTTTCTAGTTAATATCCATTGTGTGCTGAAATCCCATGAACTTTTTAAGGCGGGGAGAAAAAAATGTGGAGGTAACCCTTGCGGTGACTGCGACGCCTGTAAGAACGTACTGCGCGCCTCATCCTTTACACCATCAGATGGCCTTAGAGAGTACAAAATATTAATATTATTATTATTTATATAGCACCATTGATTCCACAGTGCTGTATATGAGAAGGGGTTACAGATAAAAGATTATATCACATGTCACACAACGCATGTAGTATATCATGTAAGATGGTCTATATTGGATTCACATCTCACGAACTGCGTGTCAGGACTCGAGAACATGTGAGGGACATCATGTCCACGCAAAATGCCGAGGATACAGGTACTCTAAACAATCCTCATGCACTTCAAATTGTACCATAAATGTACAATGAAGGTCAAGGGTATTGACAGAGTTTATACCAGAATAAGGGGTGGAGATATCAGTCACCAGTTGGCGCAAAGGGAATGTAGGTGGATTACAGTCCTTCAAAGGAAATGTAGGGGGATTACAGACCTTCAAAGGGAATGTAGGGGGATTACAGTCCTTCAAAGGGAATGTAGGTGGCTTACAGTCCTTCAAAGGGAACGTAGGTGGATTACAGTCTTTCATAGAATTGTAGAGTTGGAAGGGATTTCCTGAGCCATCTGGTCCAACCCCCTGCTCAAAGCAGGATTCGCTAAATCATCCCAGACAGATGTCTGTCCAGCCTCTGTTTGAAGACTTCTATTGAAGGAGAACTCACCACCTCTCGTGGCAGTCTGTTCCACTCATTGATCACTCTAACTGTCAAAAAGTTTTTTATAATATCTAATCTGTGTCTCCTCCCATTCAGTTTCATCCCATTGCTTCAAAGGGAATGTAGGTGGATTACAGTCTTACAAAGGGAATGTAGGTGGATTACAGTCCTTCAAAGGGAATGTAGGTGGATTACAGTCCTTCAAAAGGATTGTGGTTGGATTACAGTCCTTCAAAGTCCTTCATAGGGAATGTAGGTGGATTTCAGTCCTTCAAAGGGAATATAGGTGGATTTCAGTCCTTCAAAGGGAATGTAGGTGGATTACAGTCCTTCATAGGGAATGTAGGTGGATTTCAGTCCTTCAAAGGGAATATAGGTGAATTACAGTCCTTCAAAGGGAATATAGGTGGATTACAGTCCATCATAGGGAATGTAGGTGGATTACAGTCTATCAAAGAATCATAGAATCGTAGAGTTGGAAGGGATCTCCTAGGCCATCTGGTCCAACCCCCTGCTCAAAGCAGGATTCGCTAAATCATCCCAGATAGATGTCTGTCCAGCCTCTGTTTGAAGACTTTTATTGAAAGAGAACTCACCACCTCTCGTGGCAGTCTGTTCCACTCATTGATCACTCTAACTGTCAAAAAGTTTTTTCTAATATCTAATCTGTGTCTCCTCCCATTCAATTTCATCCCATTGCTTCAAAGGGAATGTAGAAGGATTATAGTCCTTAAAAAAGAACGTAGGTGGATTACAGTCCTTTAAAGGGAATGTAGGTGGATTACAGTCATACAAAGGGAATGTAGGTGGATTGCAGTCCTTCAAAGTCCTTCATAGGGAATGTAGATGGATTACAGTCCTTCATAGGGAACGTAGGTGGATTACAGTCCTTCATAGGGAATGTAGGTGGATTTCAGTCCTTCAAAGGGAAAGTAGGTGGATTACTGTCCTTCAAAGGGAATGTAGGTGAATTACAGTCCTTCATAGGGAATGTAGGTGGATTACAGTCCTTCATAGGGAATGTAGATGGATTTCAGTCCTTCAATGGGAATGTAGGTGGATTACTGTCCTTCAAAGGGAATATAGATGGATTACTGTCCTTCAAAGGGAATATAGGTGGATTACAGTCCTTCAAAGGGAATGTAGGTGGATTACAGTCCTTCAAAGGGAATGTAGGTGGATTACAGTCCTTCAAAGGGAATATAGGTGGTTTACAGTCCTTCAAATGTGGATTACAGTCCTTCAAAGGGAATGTAGGTGGATTACAGTCCTTCAAAGGGAATATAGGTGGTTTACAGTCCTTCATAGGGAATGTAGGTGGATTTCAGTCCTTCAAAGGGAATATAGGTGGATTGCAGTCCTTCAAAGGGAATATAGGTGGATTACAGTCCTTCAAAGGCAATGTAGGTGGATTACAGTCCTTCAAAGAGAATGTAGGTGGATTACAGTCCTTCAAAGGGAATATAGGTGGATTACAGTCCTTCAAATGGAATGTAGGTGGATTACAGTCCTTCAAAGGGAATATAGGTGGTCTACAGTCCTTCAAAGGGAATATAGGTGGATTACAGTCCTTCAAAGGGAATATAGGTGGATTACAGTCCATCATAGGGAATGTAGGTGGATTACAGTCTTTCAAAGAATCATAGAATCATAGCATTGGAAGGGATCTCCTGGGCCATCTGGTCCACCCCAATGCTCAAAGCAGGATTCGCTAAATCATCCCAGACAGATGTCTGTCCAGCCTCTGTTTGAAGACTTTTATTGAAAGAGAACTCACCACCTCTCGTGGCAGTCTGTTCCACTCATTGATCACTCTGTCAAAAAGTTTTTTCTAATATCTAATCTGTTCCTCCTCCCATTCAATTTCATCCCATTGTTTCAAAGGGAATGCAGGGGGATTATAGTCCTTCAAAAAGAGCGTAGGTGGATTACAGTCCTTTAAAGGGAATGTAGGTGGATTACAGTCATACAAATGGAATGTAGGTGGATTACAGTCCTTCAAAGTCCTTCATAGGGAATGTAGGTGGATTACAGTCCTTCATAGGGAACGTAGGTGGATTACAGTCCTTCATAGGGAATGTAGGTGGATTTCAGTCCTTCAAAGGGAATGTAGGTGGATTACAGTCCTTCAAAGGGAACGTAGGTGGATTACAGTCCTTCATAGGGAATGTAGGTGGATTACAGTCCTTCAAAGGGAATATAGGTGGATTACTGTCCTTCAAAGGGAATATAGGTGGATTATAGTCCTTCAAAGGGAATGTAGGTGGATTACAGTCTTTCAAAGGGAATATAGGTGGATTACAGTCCTTCAAAGGGAATATAGGTGGATTACTGTCCTTCAAAGGGAATATAGGTGGCTTACAGTCCTTTAAAGGGAATGTAGGTGGATTACAGTCTTACAAAGGAATATAGGTGGATTATAGTCCTTCAAAGGGAATGTAGGTGGATTACAGTCTTACAAAGGAATGTAGGTGGATTACAGTCCTTCAAAGGGAATGTAGGTGGGTTACAGTCCTTCAAAAGGATTGTGGATGGATTACAGTCCTTCAAAGTCCTTCATAGGGAATGTAGGTGTATTTCAGTCCTTCAAAGGGAATATAGGTGGATTTCAGTCCTTCAAAGGGAATGTAGGTGGATTACAGTCCTTCATAGGGAATGTAGGTGGATTTCAGTCCTTCAAAGGGAATATAGGTGGATTACAGTCCTTCAGAGGGAATATAGGTGGATTACAGTCCATCATAGGGAATGTAGGTGGATTACAGTCTTTCAAAGAATCATAGAATCGCAGAGTTGGAAGGGATCTCCTGGGCCCTCTGGTCCAACCCCCTGCTCAAAGCAGGATTCGCTAAATCATCCCAGACAGATGTCTGTCCAGCCTCTGTTTGAAGACTTATATTGAAAGAGAACTGACCACCTCTCGTGGCAGTCTGTTCCACTCATTGATCACTCTAACTGTCAAAAAGTTTTTTCTAATATCTAATCTGTGTCTCCTCCCATTCAATTTCATCCCATTGATTCAAAGGGAATGCAGGGGGATTATAGTCCTTCAAAAAGAACGTAGGTGGATTACAGTCCTTTAAAGGGAATGTAGGTGGATTACAGTCATACAAAGAGAATGTAGGTGGATTACAGTCCTTCAAAGTCCTTCATAGGGAATGTAGGTGGATTACAGTCCTTCATAGGGAACGTAGGTGGATTACAGTCCTTCATAGGGAATGTAGGTGGATTACTGTCCTTCAAAGGGAACGTAGGTGGATTACAGTCCTTCATAGGGAATGTAGATGGATTTCAGTCCTTCAATGGGAATGTAGGTGGATTACTGTCCTTCAAAGGGATTGTAGGTGGATTACAGTCCTTCAAAGGGAATATAGGTGGTTTACAGTCCTTCAAAGGGAATATAGGTGGATTACAGTCCTTCAAAGGGAATGTAGGTGGATTACAGTCCTTCAAAGGGAATATAGGTGGTTTACAGTCCTTCATAGGGAATGTAGGTGGATTTCAGTCCTTCAAAGGGAATGTAGGTGGATTGCAGTCCTTCAAAGGGAATATAGGTGCATTACAGTCCTTCAAAGGGAATGTAGGTGGATTACAGTCCTTCAAAGGGAATGTAGGTGGATTACAGACCTTCAAAGGTAATATAGGTGGTTTACAGTCCATCAAAGGGAACGTAGGTGGATTACAGTCCTTCAAAGGGAATATAGGTGGTTTACAGTCCTTCAAAGGGAATATAGGTGGATTACAGTCCTTCAAAGGGAATGTAGGTGGATTACGTTTCTTCAAAAGGATTGTGGATGGATTACAGTCCTTCAAAGTCCTTCATAGGGAATGTAGGTGGATTTCAGTCCTTCAAATAGTAATGTAGGTGGATTGTAGTCCTTCAAAGGGAATGTAGATGGATTACAGTCCTTCAAAGGAAATGTACTGTAGGTAGATTACAGTCCTTCCAAGATAATGTACATGGATTACAGTCCTTTAAAGGGAATGTACTGCAGGTGGATTACAGTCCTTCCAACGGAACGTAGGTGGAATACAGTCCTTCAAAGGGAACGTAGGTGGATTACAGTCCTTCAGAGGGAATGTAGGTGGATTACAGTCCTTCAAAGGGAATTTAGGTGGATTAGAGTCCTTCAAAGGGAATGCAATGTAGGCGAGTTACAGTCCTTCCAAAGGAATGTAGGTGGAATACAGTCATTCAAAGGTAATGTAGGTGGACTACAGTCCTTCATAGGGTACGTAGGTGGATTACAGTCCTTCATATGGAATATAGGTGGATTACAGTCCTTCATAGAGAATATAGGTGGATTACAGTCCTTCATAGGGAATGCAGGTGGATTACAGTCCTTCAAAGGGAATGTAAGTGAATCACAGTCCATCAAAGGTAATGTAGGTGGACTACAGTCCTTCATAGGGTACGTAGGTGAATTACAGTCCTTTATATGGAATATAGGTGGATTACAGTCCTTCATAGGGAATGTAGGTGGATTACAGTCCTTCAAAGGGAATGTAGGTGGATTACAGTCCTTCATAGGGAATGTAAGTGAATCACAGTCCATCAAAGAGAATGTAGGTGGATTACAGTGCTTCATAGGGAATTTAGGTGGATTGCAGTCCTTGAAACCATGCAGAAAAGGATTTCCAGTTTGTCAAGGAGCGCTTCCAGCTGATTCATTAATTACTCCGAATATTTCAAGGAATATCCAGTTTATTGTTAGACATACAACGCGTTTCGGCTATACATAAATTTAGCCTTCACCACCCTCTCACCCTTGTCTCGTAGACTCCATTGTCTTCAAAGACGATATTGATTTAGTCCTTGATACCATGACACCATCAGGTTTAAATGAACATTTGAGTTTTGTCCCATATTTCTAAATATGTTGTCTCTTATTTAGATTTTAATTTGTGTGTTTATTTCCATTAAATGCTATTTGTTTCTAACCCCTGATGATTCCTGAATCCCTTGGTGATATATTACATCATATATGGCATCATTATATCAATGATCGCATCAGAAAATGATCCTTTTGGTGGATAGGATCCTCCATCCACAACCTTGTGCTACCGAGATGACAATCTATAGTTGGTATTTGCAATACAATTTTCTTCTTGGACTTACTTTTCAAATGTGGGAATGAACTATGAAGCATTTGCTTGTTGTGGGGTAGCGTTCCCTTTACCCGCACATTATGATCTTATTAGTCACTATATTTGATCATAACAATAAAAAATGTTTTCCACTTGTAGACTCAGTGCATTAGGATTGAAACGGAACTCTGTCACTACTGATTAGCACTTTTAGGGGCAGCTATTAATTCACATTTACTTATTATATCTAGACATTATCGGGTTTATCTCTCATCTAGTTCCTTTTTCATGTTTTTATTGAATTGATAAATAGGTACACTGTCACTTTAACTTGCACATAGCACTTTATACAGGTTCCGCTTCAGAATTCATATTTAATCATTCTTATTTATGCAATATAGGTCTTATTGGCTGCTATGTATAGCAGTATTTGGTGACTGTATTCCTGCCCTTTCATTAGCCCACAATAAACATGGTAACAGGTTAGTGCGCATGCCTGATGTGCAGTGAGACTAGAAACATTGCTGACGGCATCATTCATATGATACGGTGAGGTTATGTGACGTCACAGGGGATTTCCTCTTACATGTTGAAGCCTCAAAGATGCACCATGACAGCTCTCATCATGAAAGCCTATGAGCTTGATCAAGACAAATCCTGGGCTCCTCACATCTGTTGATCTTACAGGTTGGATGAGAGGTTCTCATAAGTCAGTGCCAGGAACAGAAGGATCACGTGACTGTTACTTCTGTCTAACCAATGTCCCAGGTTTTCCTACAAAAGAACAAGAAGTCCATGGAATATCCTAATCTGCCTTCAGCTATGAGACCAGTGCCACATGATGACCCTCGTCCAGTAGCAAAGCCTCCAGAGACAAGGAGCCTAGAGGAGGCATCCAATGAAGATGTTGCTGTCCATGGGTCAGCGATGGGGAACAATGCTGATTCAGACATTGAGCCATGTATGTCTGGTGAGCCTCATCTTATATCACAGCCAGAACTTAATGACTTGTTCCAGAACTTATGTTTGCCAAAACCAAATGCAGTTACTGGCTTCAAGACTTCAAGGATGGCATTTGCTGTCACCCGCTACAAAAGTTTCTGTCTTTCGAAGCCGCTAAGATGTCATAACACAGTTTTTAGAACTGGTTGACAACCTGAGCTTTTGCACCGACATTGGTGGGTTGTTTGCAGCTTTGGATTGCTCGCATGAGTCGAGACAGTGGTGTCTCCTAATTGACTCATCAGTGTAAAGACTCCAGGCTGTCTTGTTACACAATGGTAATGTTCACCGTCCAATACCAATACTAATCAATAATTCAATATTCAAATGTTCCCAAGAATAACCGACGCTGAGATTAAGGAAGGCATTTTTGTTGGTCCACAAATCTGACACATCATGAATGACAAGCAATTCAAGGAGCTGCTGGCGGGGAATGAGAAAATTGCTTGGAAATCATTCAAGGATGATTCCCAGAATTTTTTTCGCAACAACCCAACCCCAAATTACATCAAACTGTCATCAACCTTCTGGAAGCTTACAAAGCGATGAAGTGCAACATGTCATTGAACATTCATTTCTTGCATTCACATTTGGAATTCTTCCCTGTAAATCTTGGTGCCATTAGTAATGACCATGGCGAATGGTTTCCCAAAGATATTGCTACTATGAAAAAGCGTTATCAAGTGTCCTGGACTCCATCAATGCTGGCTGACTATTGCCGGACACTAATACGGGACGCACCAGACGGTGACTACAAATGACCTAATGCTTCATAATCCGTAAAACGTCATCTCATGTTTCACAACGTTTCTAAGTAACATAGTAACATAGTTTTGAAGGCTGAAGGAAGACCTTATGTCCATCTAGTTCAGCCTATTTTTAGTGCAGCTGTTCTGCATTGTTGATCCAGGGGAAGGCAAAAAACCCACAGAGGAGAAGCCAATTTTCTCCATAGGGAAAAAAATTCCTTCCCCTAAGCTGGGTCAACCATCTACCTATAATATTCTTTATTCGTAACCTTCTATACTGTTACTCACAAGAAAAGCCTCCATTCCTTTCTTAAATTCATTCAGTGAGTTGGCCATCACCACTTCCTCAGGAAGAGAATTCCAGAGCCTCACTGCTGTTACCGTGAAGAACCCTCTTCTATGCTGGTGCAGAAATTGTCTTTCCTCCAAGCGAAGAGAATGCCCCCTTGTTCTTGTCACAGTCCTTGGTACAAACAGTTCATTGGAGAGATCGCTGTATTGCCCTCTGATATACTTGTACATATATATTAGGTCTCCCCTAAGTCTTCTCTTTTCTAGAGTAAATAGACCTAATTTTGATAACCTTTCTGGGTATTGTAGTGAACCAACTCCATTTATCATTTTAGTAGCCCGCCTTTGAACCCTTTCAAGTTCAGTAAAGTGATGCAGACGATCTGAAATTATATTTCTGCTGGGCTCTAATGGGTTTATTATAATCACGTCACATTTTCAAGGAAGCAAAACTTTGGAAAAAATGTGTTGCCCAGTGTAACATGGAGATTTGTCATTTCCTAATGATATCATTGCATTACATATTTAGGATTGGTACAATCTAATATATTATATTTATTCAGATTTTTTTATTCAGATTTTAGGAACAAATGTGCTGGCAAATCCTGATAATGGAAAATCGTAGCCCCCGGAGATCCATGAGTCTGTCAGTGTGAGTATCACAGATGGAGATGTCTGTGTGTAATGACTCTATAGAATAGGTGACTCTCACTTTTTGTATTGAAGAACTGAAATCAATTCCCTTTTGATGATCTTCTAATGATGTGAGAGGCTCCTGTATAGAGACTCTCCTTTTTTCCATGATCGGGGCTCTTGTTTAGGAATCTAATGTACGGAGTGTGACCTGGTCAATTTCTTATGGACTAATATGTAGACTCATTTTATAGTACTGACCTAGAAAACAAGGATTCTGAAATCTCAGCGTTTTTTTAAATCAGTGGTTTGTCAAGTGTTTCAGGAGTTTTGCAGCAAATTTTACTTATTCAAGTGAATTAAAAAATGCATGTAAAAGCACAGCAAATACTTGTATTCAGCATGGGAAAAAACCAGACAGAGCCAGAAAACAGTCACATGCCATACGGACCATCAGAGTGACAGAGTGATGCTAGCCCATTGTGACATCACTGGCGATGCTAGCCCATTGTGACATCACTGGTGATGCTAGCCCATTGTGACATCACTGGTGATGCTAGCCAATTATGACATCACTGGTGAGGCTAGCCCATTATGATATCACTGGTGATGCTAGCCCATTATGATATCACTGGTGATGCTAGCCCATTATGACATCACTGGTGATGCTAGCCCATTATGACATCACTGGTGATGCTAGCCCATTATGACATCACTGGTGATGCTAGCCCATTATGACATCACTGGTGATGCTAGCCCATTATGATATCACTGGTGATGCTAGCCCATTATGACATCACTGGTGATGCTAGCCCATTATGACATCACAGGTGATTCTTGGCCATTGTGACATCACAGCTCAGTCCCTACTTATAGAATGTTCACAGGGTCACCGGTGCCATTTATGGTTCTATAGTGACTGAGAGCGTTTGCAATTTTTCACTATGTCTGGATTATGTCTGAGCGATTTTCAGGTAGATGCTCTGTTGGAGACTTACCAACAATCTCCCTAACACTGAGCTTCTACCACCCGATGGCGTCCTCTGTTTCACTCACCGGCTGGTGGTGGAGCTAGTCAATGACTGCCTGACCAAAAACAATGAAGATAAACTAACATCAGAGTATCTGACGGATTTACGTCACAACATCAGAACATTACTACAGCAGGTAAGTGGCGGACACTCGGCACAAATCTTCTCCATAGTCATAGATAATAATTGTGGGAGAGAAGCTTCTTCTTTCCTTCCATATAAAACACAACGAGTCCCTAGATATGCAGAGAGGAGCAGAGGACACATACAATGGCCGCCTCCATTGTTTCCTTTCTTATCTCTGAATTTTTCTTTTTGTGTCTTTTCTTCTTTATAGGCTGAAAATAGATCTCAATATGGAGATTTGGCTTTTGTTAAGGAACTGGCCGAAGAAGTCCTGCATGTATTAGAAGGTCCGGCCTGCTCGCCGGAACGCCCGGTAAGGAGCCATCATCTTCTCTATCACACGTCCTTGTTTTCTGATCTTCTCCAGATCACCAATCAGATATCAGAAGATCTGGTGTCACATAATCCACATAAGTGAGAGACTTTTCTAAGAAAAGCTCTCATGATGGCGCGTGATTTGTAGAGTTACAGTTGGTGCATCAGTAAATGTTGGTTTACTCCTTCCTGATTCATGTATTTGGTGATTTAGTGAAATCTTCCACATATTAATTAACTGTATTATATCTATCAGGAAACACCAGAAGGCGACGACGAATATGGGGCGACTGTGACCCCGGAAACCCCTGACTCTAATAGGAGTCAGCCGGAGCTGAGCAGCGATCTGATCACAGGTGAACCGATCACATAACCTCCTACAAGGAATCTCCAGATATTACACAGCAGGGAATAATGGCAGATCACTCTCTACTCCATGGAATGGGACCTGTCAGCACATGTTACATATAGGAGTGGTGGGATGACGGTGTAGGACGTTCCCCTATTATATCCAGATATTACACAGCAGGGAATAATGGTAGATCACTCTCTACTCCATGTAATGGACCTGTCAGCACATGTTACATATAGGAGTGGTGGGATGACGGTGTAGGACGCTCCCCTATTATATCCAGATATTACACAGCAGGGAATAATGGCAGATCACTCTCTACTCCATGGAATGGGACCTGTCAGCACATGTTACATATAGGAGTGGTGGGATGACGGTGTAGGACGTCCCCCTATTATATACAGATATTACACAGCAGGGAATAATGGTAAATCACTCTCTACTCCATGTAATGGGACCTGTCAGCACATGTTACATATAGGAGTGGTGGGATGACGGTGTAGGACGCTCCCCTATTATATACAGATATTACACAGCAGGGAATAATGGCAGATCACTCTCTACTCCATGGAATGGGACCTGTCAGCACATGTTACATATAGGAGGGGTGGGATGACGGTGTAGGACGTCCCCCTATTATATACAGATATTACACAGCAGGGAATAATGGTAGATCACTCTCTACTCCATGTAATGGGACCTGTCAGCACATGTTACATATAGGAGTGGTGGGATGACGGTGTAGGACGTTCCCCTATTATATCCAGATATTACACAGCAGGGAATAATGGCAGATCACTCTCTACTCCATGGAATGGGACCTGTCAGCACATGTTACATATAGGAGTGGTGGGATGACGGTGTAGGACGTCCCCCTATTATATACAGATATTACACAGCAGGGAATAATGGTAGATCACTCTCTACTCCATGTAATGGGACCTGTCAGCACATGTTACATATAGGAGTGGTGGGATGACGGTGTAGGACGCTCCCCTATTATATACAGATATTACACAGCAGGGAATAATGGCAGATCACTCTCTACTCCATGTAATGGGACCTGTCAGCACATGTTACATATAGGAGTGGTGGGATGACGGTGTAGGACGTTCCCCTATTATATCCAGATATTACACAGCAGGGAATAATGGCAGATCACTCTCTACTCCATGTAATGGGACCTGTCAGCACATGTTACATATAGGAGTGGTGGGATGACGGTGTAGGACATTCCCCCTATTATATCCAGATATTACACAGCAGGGAATAATGGCAGATCACTCTCTACTCCATGTAATGGACCTGTCAGCACATATTACATATAGGAGTGGTGGGATGACGGTGTAGGACGTTCCCCTATTATATCCAGATATTACACAGCAGGGAATAATGGCAGATCACTCTCTACTCCATGGAATGGGACCTGTCAGCACATGTTACATATAGGAGTGGTGGGATGACGGTGTAGGACGTTCCCCTATTATATACAGATATTACACAGCAGGGAATAATGGTAGATCACTCCCTACTCCATGTAATGGACCTGTCAGCACATGTTACATATAGGAGTGGTGGGATGACGGTGTAGGACGTTCCCCTATTATATCCAGATATTACACAGCAGGGAATAATGGCAGATCACTCTCTACTCCATGTAATGGGACCTGTCAGCACATGTTACATATAGGAGTGGTGGGATGACGGTGTAGGACGTTCCCCTATTATATACAGATATTACACAGCAGGGAATAATGGCAGATCACTCTCTACTCCATGTAATGGGACCTGTCAGCACATGTTACATATAGGAGTGGTGGGATGACGGTGTAGGATGTTCCCCTATTATATCCAGATATTACACAGCAGGGAATAATGACAGATCACTCTCTACTCCATGTAATGGGACCTGTCAGCACATGTTACATATAGGAGTGGTGGGATGACGGTGTAGGACGTTCCCCTATTATATACAGATATTACACAGCAGGGAATAATGGCAGATCACTCTCTACTCCATGGAATGGGACCTGTCAGCACATGTTACATATAGGAGTGGTGGGATGACGGTGTAGGACGTTCCCCTATTATATCCAGATATTACACAGCAGGGAATAATGGCAGATCACTCTCTACTCCATGTAATGGGACCTGTCAGCACATGTTACATATAGGAGTGGTGGGATGACGGTGTAGGACGTTCCCCTATTATATACAGATATTACACAGCAGGGAATAATGGTAGATCACTCTCTACTCCATGTAATGGGACCTGTCAGCACATGTTACATATAGGAGTGGTGGGATGACGGTGTAGGACGTTCCCCTATTATATCCAGATATTACACAGCAGGGAATAATGGCAGATCACTCTCTACTCCATGTAATGGGACCTGTCAGCACATGTTACATATAGGAGTGGTGGGATGACGGTGTAGGACGTTCCCCCTATTATATCCAGATATTACACAGCAGGGAATAATGGCAGATCACTCTCTATTCCATGTAATGGACCTGTCAGCACATATTACATATAGGAGTGGTGGGATGACGGTGTAGGACGTTCCCCTATTATATCCAGATATTACACAGCAGGGAATAATGGCAGATCACTCTCTACTCCATGGAATGGGACCTGTCAGCACATGTTACATATAGGAGTGGTGGGATGACGGTGTAGGACGTTCCCCTATTATATACAGATATTACACAGCAGGGAATAATGGCAGATCACTCTCTACTCCATGGAATGGGACCTGTCAGCACATGTTACATATAGGAGTGGTGGGATGACGGTGTAGGACGTTCCCCTATTATACACAGATATTACACAGCAGGGAATAATGGCAGATCACTCTCTACTCCTTGGAATGGGACCTGTCAGCACATGTTACATATAGGAGTGGTGGGATGACGGTGTAGGACGTTCCCCTATTATATACAGATATTACACAGCAGGGAATAATGGTAGATCACTCTCTACTCCATGTAATGGGACCTGTCAGCACATGTTACATATAGGAGTGGTGGGATGACGGTGTAGGACGTTCCCCTATTATATCCAGATATTACACAGCAGGGAATAATGGCAGATCACACTCTACTCCATGTAATGGGACCTGTCAGCACATGTTACATATAGGAGTGGTGGGATGACGGTGTAGGACGTTCCCCCTATTATATCCAGATATTATACAGCAGGGAATAATGGCAGATCACTCTCTACTCCATGTAATGGAACCTGTCAGCACATATTACATATAGGAGTGGTGGGATGACGGTGTAGGACATTCCCCTATTATATCCAGATATTACACAGCAGGGAATAATGGCAGATCACTCCCTACTCCATGTAATGGGACCTGTCAGCACATGTTACATATAGGAGTGGTGGGATGACGGTGTAGGACGTTCCCCTATTATATACAGATATTACACAGCAGGGAATAATGGCAGATCACTCTCTACTCCATGGAATGGGACCTGTCAGCACATGTTACATATAGAAGTGGTGGGATGATGGTGTAGGACGTTCCCCTATTATATACAGATATTACACAGCAGGGAATAATGACAGATCACTCCCTACTCCATGTAATGGACCTGTCAGCACATGTTACATATAGGAGTGGTGGGATGACGGTGTAGGACGTTCCCCTATTATATCCAGATATTACACAGCAGGGAATAATGGCAGATCACTCTCTACTCCATGTAATGGGACCTGTCAGCACATGTTACATATAGGAGTGGTGGGATGACGGTGTAGGACGTTCCCCCTATTATATCCAGATATTACACAGCAGGGAATAATGGCAGATCACTCTCTACTCCATGTAATGGACCTGTCAGCACATATTACATATAGGAGTGGTGGGATGACGGTGTAGGACGTTCCCCTATTATATCCAGATATTACACAGCAGGGAATAATGGCAGATCACTCTCTACTCCATGGAATGGGACCTGTCAGCACATGTTACATATAGGAGTGGTGGGATGACGGTGTAGGATGCTCCCCTATTATATACAGATATTACACAGCAGGGAATAATGGCAGATCACTCTCTACTCCATGTAATGGGACCTGTCAGCACATGTTACATATAGGAGTGGTGGGATGACGGTGTAGGACGCTCCCCTATTATATACAGATATTACACAGCAGGGAATAATGACAGATCACTCCCTACTCCATGTAATGGGACCTGTCAGCACATGTTACATATAGGAGTGGTGGGATGACGGTGTAGGACGTTCCCCTATTATATCAAGATATTACACAGCAGGGAATAATGGCAGATCACTCTCTACTCCATGTAATGTAACCTGTCAGCACATGTTACATATAGGAGTGGTGGGATGACGGTGTAGGACATTCCCCTATTATATACAGATGTTACACAGCAGGGAATAATGGCAGATCACTCTCTACTCCATGTAATGGGACCTGTCAGCACATGTTACATATAGGAGTGGTGGGATGACGGTGTAGGACGTTCCCCTATTATATCCAGATATTACACAGCAGGGAATAATGGCAGATCACTCTCTACTCCATGTAATGTAACCTGTCAGCACATGTTACATATAGGAGTGGTGGGATGACGGTGTAGGACATTCCCCTATTATATACAGATGTTACACAGCAGGGAATAATGGCAGATCACTCTCTACTCCATGTAATGGACCTGTCAGCACATGTTACATATAGGAGTGGTGGGATGACGGTGTAGGACGTTCCCCTATTATATACAGATATTACACAGCAGGGAATAATGGTAGATCACTCTCTACTCCATGTAATGGAACCTGTCAGCACATGTTACATATAGGAGTGGTGGGATGACGGTGTAGGACGTTCCCCTATTATATCCAGATATTACACAGCAGGGAATAATGGCAGATCACTCCCTACTCCATGTAATGGACCTGTCAGCACATATTACATATAGGAGTGGTGGGATGACGGTGTAGGACGTTCCCCTATTATATCCAGATATTACACAGCAGGGAATAATGGCAGATCACTCTCTACTCCATGTAATGGAACCTGTCAGCACATGTTACATATAGGAGTGGTGGGATGACGGTGTAGGACGTTCCCCTATTATATACAGATATTACACAGCAGGGAATAATGGTAGATCACTCTCTACTCCATGTAATGGAACCTGTCAGCACATGTTACATATAGGAGTGGTGGGATGACGGTGTAGGACGTTCCCCTATTATATCCAGATATTACACAGCAGGGAATAATGGCAGATCACTCCCTACTCCATGTAATGGACCTGTCAGCACATATTACATATAGGAGTGGTGGGATGACGGTGTAGGACGTTCCCCTATTATATCCAGATATTACACAGCAGGGAATAATGGCAGATCACTCTCTACTCCATGTAATGGAACCTGTCAGCACATATTACATATAGGAGTGGTGGGATGACGGTGTAGGACGTTCCCTTATTATATCCAGATATTACACAGCAGGGAATAATGGCAGATCACTCTCTACTCCATGTAATGGACCTGTCAGCACATGTTACATATAGGAGTGGTGGGATGATGGTGTAGGACATTCCCCTATTATATACAGATGTTACACAGCAGGGAATAATGGCAGATCACTCTCTACTCCATGGAATGGGACCTGTCAGCACATGTTACATATAGGAGTGGTGGGATGACGGTGTAGGACGTTCCCTTATTATATCCAGATATTACACAGCAGGGAATAATGGCAGATCACTCTCTACTCCATGTAATGGACCTGTCAGCACATGTTACATATAGGAGTGGTGGGATGATGGTGTAGGACATTCCCCTATTATATACAGATGTTACACAGCAGGGAATAATGGCAGATCACTCTCTACTCCATGGAATGGGACCTGTCAGCACATGTTACATATAGGAGTGGTGGGATGACGGTGTAGGACGTTCCCCCTATTATATACAGATATTACACAGCAGGGAATAATGGCAGATCACTCTCTACTCCATGGAATGGGACCTGTCAGCACATGTTACATATAGGAGTGTGCAGCGAGGGTGGGGGTCCTCATTCATGTGATGATTGGGGGTCCGCCACCACTTACCTTACATTAATCTATGGATGCACCATACGTCCGTATTATTCCCGTTTACAGACGTCTTGTTATTTCTCCCTTATGTTGCGGTATTATGTATGTAGGATTGATATCGACTAATATATTTTATTTCTTCATCACTTTATCACTATTTTAGTACCATCAGCGCTGGCGAATCCCAACAGTGGAATCTGTGGGATCCCGGAGATCCAAGAATCTGCCGGTGTAAGTATTATAGAGCCATAGGGGTGTCTGTGTATCACCAGATCATGGGGTGTGAGTGACCCGTCCAGTATTATCCCCATATAACCATGGGACGGCTCTGTTATAAGCGTAGATGACTCTATGGTGTTAGAGAATAGTATTTATAGTAAATGGAATCTGTCACCAGGTTTATGCTGCTGACAGATTCATCCTGAGATGTTTTCCTGCAGCTTCTAGATCTTAGTATTATTTCTAATTCTTTTTTAGGACTTGATGAAATCATTGATCCCGGCAGGAGAACCGCGTATGAGCGACTATGAAACATCTAAACTGATCGGCAGAGGAGGTTTTGGGTGAGATTTCTGTTCCCATAATCCCCATTTCTCAGGGTTCCCTATGACAATGCTTCGGCCTCTGTGCTCTGCCAGTCAGTGTTGTCATAGGGAAACGATTGGAGTCCACATCTCCAGGTCACTATTCAGCTCAGTTATCTACAGCTGAGCGAACTGTTCTGTAACCAATCAGTCTGTAAGGAAAGGGATGATATAATAGACGACACTCCCCGGTCCTAGACCTCCTCTGCTCTTCTGCTTCCGCCTACACCAGTTTCCCTGTCCTCCGCATCGATCTTAGGTTTTTTGGGGCCCCATTATGGAGCTGATAAGAGTAATTGGTTGCACACGGTCACGTGAGGGGTGACACGATACTGACGGTAATGACATCTGCACCCCCACCCTCCACCATAACCATGTGAGTCCGATCACCGGCCCCAGCAGCAGAAGGAAGAACAGCCAAAGACCGGCACAGAGGATGGAGCACTGCAATGATGGATGGGCAGGGACGAGGACAAGTGGGTCTAATGTGTTTAATTAAATTTTAACCTCTTCCTGCCCCTCCATTTATTCTGCCACGGGCTGTGGAGAAAGCCAAAAACCAACTTCTTACGACTATTGGAGCATTTTCAATTTTATCCAATTTTTATTTTTACTGAATCCTATCTATTGGTGGGTTATAGGGAATCTGCCCAAGATGAATTTCGGTAGATTCTCTCATCTACAATGTGACCTGGTGAGGGCAGACGTGGCGTGGTGCAGACCTCCCATCATCTATGGAGTGTTATTTCATGGGTTCTAGATGTGGATTTCTAGCTGCTATTATACATTAGTATAAAAGATCATGGAATGACTTGTGTATATAGACTGTTAATAAGGATTTATTATAAACCATGGATTCTCCTTCTCTTCAGGGCCGTCTACCTAGTGCGCCACAAAGAATCACAACAGACCTTTGCCATGAAGAAAGTGACCAAGAGGAGCCTGAAAACTCCTATTAGAGTGGACATGGCCTTTCTGGAGCGGGACATCCTAACATTCGCAGATTGTCCCTTTGTGGCCTCCATGCTCTGCTCTTTCCCTACGAGATCTGACCTGTGTATGGTCATGGAGTATGTAGGAGGTAGGACCCACACCTTGTGTTATATTCAGCCCATGTCTGCTGACATCTTATCACCTCTCACATCATTAAGACTTATCCCCATGGATGGTTACATCCCCACAGAGCATTTACTATAGGTTATCTCTTACCATGGTGCCCGGAAAGTCATTGATGTGTGGGATCTCCCTGTCGGTCCGCACTGAGCACGTCAATATCTCCAGCTGTAGACGAGATGTGACATCACTTTATGTCATTAGTTACTTGGACAACAATTTCATCATGACCTCAGACTAATATTCTGTACATTCTGTGCTTATATATTTTCTCCTGCCCCAATGTTTCTGCTCACTTCTCTTTATAGATCATGGTGTTCTGCTGTATAAACCCCTCACCGGTCATATTTCCTTTCTTCTATAGGTGGAGACTGTCGGACCCTTCTAAACATGATGGGTCATTTCCCTGTCCCGTTGGCCCGCTTGTACTTTGCAGAAGCGGTCCTTGGTGTGGAATACCTGCATAGTTACGGTGTGGTGCACAGAGACCTGAAGCCGGAGAAGTAAGTGCATACCTGTAGTATAACAAAGGGGGGAAGTTATCCCTTATCATCTCACGGACAATAAAGCTAAAATCATCTTCTCTTTCACAGCTTCCTGATAACATCTGCTGGACATATTAAAATTAGCGACTTTGGACTTTCAAAAGTTGGTGTCATGATACCACACACCAACATCTACAAGCAATCAGCAGAGGACATCTCCAGAGAGTTCCAGGATGAGGAGGTCAGCATTACACACAGGAACTTAGCTTGTTCTGTACAAATCTCATAACTCTATTTTCTCTTCCCCACATTCTTCATTTTTAGACAGCTTTTCCACTGATATTTTATCTTCTCTAATTCTGTTATTATGTCAAGAACTTGTCATAATAATCGTTTCATCGATTCTCATCTCTATCTTCTGTTGGTTTCCAGGTGTGTGGCACCCCGTGGTACACAGCCCCTGAGGTCATCCTGAAGAAAGGCTACGGAAGACCTATTGACTGGTGGTCAATGGGCATCATATTATATGAATTTGTCCATGGCTATACACCATTTGATGGGGATTTCCAAACTGGGCTGAATAAAAATATTGTCGGTGGTAAGTAGAATAATCCCATCATTGCTTTGCCTGGTTACATGGCTTTAGTTATTTCCTTTGCTTTACCTTATAGTCCAATACAGAGGATTTATTTTCTGTAACTTTCTATATAACAGGAGATATAATTTGGGATACTTATCAAGCTACTCTATCTGATGATCAGGACCCCATCACTCAGCTGCAGGACCTCATCACTCAGCTGCTCAGTATAAATCCTGTGGATAGCCTTCTGCAGGACCTCATCAGTCAGCTGCTCAGAGCAAATCCTGTGGATAGACTTGGGACAGGTAACAGATACAATAATATCAATATTCCCTTGTTACACCGATGACGTATCACTCATGTCCATGAGGATCATTACTTCTCTATCAGCTTCATCATTTATAGTTCTCCCTACTAAGATTTTCATTCTATTTCCTACATGTCTGCTCAGTTGTGTAATTAGTTCTAATTAAGATAAACTGTTCAGATATGAAGCTGTCTCTGACAATGTCCGAATCACTTTTGTTTTCCTTTATCCAGGAGGAGCTTTTGAGATCAGGGGTCATCCATTTCTTGTTGACTTAGACTTTGATTCCCTTCTAAGTCAAAAGCTAGTGTACGTTCCTCAGCTTGTGGACACCAGCTTATTTACCAGTAAGTAGAAGGAGCCATCATCTAGACTAAGTGTCTATTTGTCTCGTCTTCCTTATTTTGTGACAATTGGTTCCCATTAATAAATGGTGACTCTATTATACTGACAATCTCTAATAACACTTCATTACCTATGTCTTGCAGACCTTTGGGATATGAAGAAACATCTCGTCTCAGAGGATGAGAAGGCCACAAGTGAGGACAATGAGAGCCTTGACTTTAAAAATTTTACATCATCTTCTGAAAGGCTTTTTAAAGTATGTGATTAATAAATCAAAAATATGTATAAAAAGACCTATGAAGGTAGACATACAATTATTTCATATCTTATTGCTTCCGCATGTAGCTCCTTACCACCGCTAACAGAATGAAGATTAATGAGAATCCCAAGTCTTCTCCAGATTGTACCCTAGAATCCAGCACAAATATCTCAGAAATGTGAGTAGATTATGGGGCTATTACTGGGATCTCGAGGCTGATTATGTGCACACCAAATATGGGACATAAATATCATAATATCAAATGCAACATCCACCATCCCATGGTTAGCAGTCAATGTGCTTTTGGCCTTAGTAATTGCTGGTAATAACAGCCTATACTCGAGGCCAGTCATGCATTTTTAGAACTGCCCACTCTGAAGGAGCGATGTATTATTATATGCCAGATATTCATGGTAGTTGTTTTCCACTCCACTCGATAAAAGTTAGTTTTGAGCAGAAGACCTTCCCCGCTATGGCAGTCATATGTCCTATTAGGCCTTATTGTCGGTGTTCTTATAGTGAGACAACCCCTTTTATAATGCGTTTACTTGTGATTTACATGTTTTTCTTCTTCCAAACAGGCAGAAAGAATCTGTTCCCTTATCTGATAGCGACAACGCTATTTGTTTCTTGCCATTATTGTTCCAACTGTCAGGTATGTCCATGTCTACAGCACCTACAATGGGAATGTTGACTTCAAGGCTCCAATATTTCCACATGGTTTTTCTGTAATAGGTCTCTTAAGTTTTCCATGTTTCATGTATAAATGGTGACCATGTTATACTGACAACTTCTAATAACACTTCATTACCTATGTCTTCTAGATCATTCTGAGATGAAGAAACATCTGGACTCAGAGGATGAGGAGGATCCCGAGTCCCCTCCAGAGTGTGCACCAAAATCTAGCACAAATGTCTCAGAAAAGTAAGTAGCTTATGGGGTCATTACTGGGAGCTCACCACCAAATATAGGATATAAATACCATAATATCACATGCAGCATCCACCATCCCATGATTAGCGGTCATTGTGCATTTGGTCTTAGTAACTTCTTCTGATAACAGCCCATAATTGTGGATGGTTATGCATTTTTAGTGCTGCCCCCAACACTGTAGGAGAGATGTCAAATAATAAGCCAGATATTCTTGGTACTTGTTTTCTGCTCCACTCCATAAAAGTTAGTTTTGAGCAGAAGACCTTCCCCACTATGGCAGTCATATGTCCTATTAGGCCTTATAGTCGGTGTTCTTATAGTGAGACAACCCCTTTTATAATGCGTTTACTTGTGATTTACTTGTTTTTCTTCTTCCATACAGGCAGAAAGAATCTGTCCTCATATTTGATAGTGATGATTCTGCTTTTCTCTTGCCATCCTTGTCCCATCTATCAGGTATGTCCATGTCTACAGCACCAACAATGTGAATGTTGACTTCAAGGCTCAAATATCCATACATGGTTTTTATGTTTTCCATGTTTCATGTATAAATGGTGACTACGTTATACTGACAACCTCTAATAACACTTCATTACCTATGTCTTGTAGATCATTCTGAGATAAAGAAACATCTGGACTCAGAGGATGAGGAGGATCCCGAGTCCCCTCCAGAGTGTGCACCAAAATCCAGCACAAACGTTTCAGAAAAGTAAGTAGATTATGGGGTCATTACTGGGAGCTCATCACCAAATATAGGCCATAAATACCATAATATCACATGCAGCATCCACCATCCCTTGGTTAGCGGTCATTGTGCATTTGGCATTAGTAACTTCTGGTGATAACAGCCCATAATTGTGGATGGTTATGCATTTTTAGTGCTGCCCCCCAACACTATAGGAGAGATGTCATATAATATGCCAGATATTCATGGTAGTTGTTTTCTGCTCTGCTCTATAAAGGTTAGTTTTGAGCAGAAGACCTTCCCCACTATGGCAGTCATATGTCCTATTAGGCCTTATAGTCGGTGTTCTTATAGTGAGACAACCCCTTTTATAATGCGTTTACTTGTGATTTACTTGTTTTTCTTCTTCCATACAGGCAGAAAGAATCTGTCCTCATATTTGATAGTGATGATTCTGCTTTTCTCTTGCCATCCTTGTCCCAACTTTCAGGTATGTCTATGTCTACAGCACCAACAATGTGAATGTTGACTTCAAGGCTCAAATATCCATACATGGTTTTTATGTTTTCCATGTTTCATGTATAAATGGTGACTATGTTATACTGACAACCTCTAATAACACTTCATTACCTATGTCTTGTAGATCATTCTGAGATAAAGAAACATCTGGACTCAGAGGATGAGGAGGATCCCGAGTCCCCTCCAGAGTGTGCACCAAAATCCAGCACAAACGTTTCAGAAAAGTAAGTAGATTATGGGGTCATTACTGGGAGCTCATCACCAAATATAGGCCATAAATACCATAATATCACATGCAGCATCCACCATCCCTTGGTTAGCGGTCATTGTGCATTTGGCATTAGTAACTTCTGGTGATAACAGCCCATAATTGTGGATGGTTATGCATTTTTAGTGCTGCCCCCCAACACTATAGGAGAGATGTCATATAATATGCCAGATATTCATGGTAGTTGTTTTCTGCTCTGCTCTATAAAGGTTAGTTTTGAGCAGAAGACCTTCCCCACTATGGCAGTCATATGTCCTATTAGGCCTTATAGTCGGTGTTCTTATAGTGAGACAACCCCTTTTATAATGCGTTTACTTGTGATTTACTTGTTTTTCTTCTTCCATACAGGCAGAAAGAATCTGTCCTCATATTTGATAGTGATGATTCTGCTTTTCTCTTGCCATCCTTGTCCCAACTTTCAGGTATGTCTATGTCTACAGCACCAACAATGTGAATGTTGACTTCAAGGCTCAAATATCTCCACATGGTTTTTATGTTTTCCATGTTTCATGTATAAATGGTGACTACGTTATACTGACAACCTCTAATAACACTTCATTACCTATGTCTTGTAGATCATTCTGAGATAAAGAAACATCTGGACTCAGAGGATGAGGAGGATCCCGAGTCCCCTCCAGAGTGTGCACCAAAATCCAACATAAACGTTTCAGAAAAGTAAGTAGATTATGGGGTCATTACTGGGAGCTCATCACCAAATATAGGCCATAAATACCAGAATATCACATGCAGCACCCACCATCCCATGGTTAGCGGTCTTTGTGCATTTGGCTTCAGAAACCATTGGTGATAACAGCCCATATCTGCCGCTGGTTGAGCATTTTTCGTGCTGCCGACACTGTAGGAGAGATGTAGTATTACATGCCACACATTCTTAGTAGAAGGTAGCGTTGAGCAGAAGACCTTCCCTACTATGGCAGTCATATCTCCCATTAGGCCTTATAGTTGGTGTTCTTATAGACAACCCCTTTTATAATGCGTTTACTTGTGATTTATGAGTTTTTTTCTTCCTAACAGGCAGAAAGGATCTGTCCCCGTATCTGATGGAGACGACGACGCTATTACCATCTTACCATCCTCGTCCCCACTATCAGGTATGTCCATGTCTACAGCAAAAACAATGTGAATGTTGACTTCAAGGCTCCAATATCTCCACATGGTTTTTCTGTAATAGGTCTCCTTTGTTATTTATGTTGCCCATGGGCCCATACTGCATCTCTATTTCACTAATTTTGCACAGGAGCTTTTTCATGGATTCTGTGAGATGCGTTGTGGGATCCAATAACCTACATCATCATAAGGCGACATTGTCTCCTATAGTAGAATATCGCTCATCAGTGATGCACCACATGGCGGCACACAGGGCGCTTACTGCTCTATATCAGTGACACATCTAATGCCCCTCAGATGGGATTATGTACATTATATAGGACTTATTCTGCCCTATTATGATATAATACCAGATTATCAGGACTATAGGAGACAGGACTAGAACAATCCTACTATATACAGGAGACAAAGCAGATCCCATTAGGATATGGCGTTACTGAGGTTTTGTTTTTTACTTTCTGATCAGATTTTCCAGCTCAGACAGAAAGAATATCTGCAACAAATCTGAGTAAAGAAGAAAAATCAGAAAAAGGAAAAAAGGGGAAAAAGAGACGAGGTAAGTGTGAGAATCGGCCCCATGTTGTGTGATGTTAGTGAGAATCATTCATGTGGAGCAGATGTCATCTGTCAGTGATGGGATTATCACATGTATGATGGCTGACAATGACCCCTGACCTCTGTGTGATAATATTCCTCTGCCGTCCGGCCACAGTGACCGCACAGTAGTATCATGTCCGATGGCGTCCCATCACTTACATTATATTCACTTCTCTTCTCATAGGCTCCATCTTCCGCCGGATCTTATCATCCTGCCGGCGTGGATTATCCAGGGCTGCTCGAGTATTTGCTTGTTGTCACTGTTGCCCTAGAACATCTGAAAGACAGGAAACATAAGCATCCAGCGCCCTGAAGCCCAGCAGATCAATCATCACTGCTGGGCACAAAAGCGGGACTAACTCCTAGCCGCGGTCTACGGACCAAACATTGGGCATGGGCAGGGCCTTGGGGGCAGATCCCAAGTGCGCTCAACCATGTGAAATTGGAATCATGGAAAAGTTGACAGTGATTTCTCATCTTTACAACAAAATTTACAAAACCATTTTTTTTTAGCGACCACCTGTCCCTCTGATTTCCCTTTGAGGGGTTTCTATGGCAGAAAATACCCAAAAGTGACACCATTCTAAAAACTGCACCCCTCAAGGTGCTCTAAACTACATTCAAGAAGATTATTAACCCTTCAGGTGCTTCACAGGAACTAAAGCAACGTGGAAGGAAAAATGGACACTTTAATTTTTCCAACAAAAATGTTCTTTTAGCATCAATTTTTTCATTTTCACATGGGCAACAGGATAAAATGGTTCGCAAAATTTGTTGAGCAATTTCTCCTGAGTAAACCGATACCTCATATGTGGTCATAAACCACTGTTTGGGCGCACGGCAGGGCTCGGAAGGGAAGGAGCGCTATTTGACTTTTTGAATGGAAAATATGCTGGAATATTTAGCGGTTGCCATGTCGCGTTTGGAGAGCCCCTGTGTACCTAAACATTGGAGCTCCCCCTCAAGTGACCCCATTTTGGAAACTAGACCCCCAAGGAACTTATCTAGATGCATATGAGCACTTTGAACCCCCGGGTGCTTCACAAATTGATCCATAAAAATGAAAAAGTACTTTTTTTTCACAAAAATTTTCTGTCAGAGACACCGCAGTGAACTTGCTCACTGAGCCAGTGCGCGTGTCCTGAGTAAAGCGAACAGTGCTCAAAGATACCTGTGGAGCGGGCAGCAACCGAGTAGATGTGTACTTCACACCCGCAGGACCTGAAGCACGTGACTGCTAGGGGCGTGGCCTAAACTCCACAGAGCTAGGAGCTGCAAGACAATTCCTAGCAGAGTAACTGCGAGACAAAGTTACCAAGGGGCATAGACAGTGAGAATAGTCAGGACGTAGCCAATGAGTCACACACAGATATAGCTGCAAGGTACCAGAGGGGCGAGCAGAGAGTAGTCAGGTCACAGGCAATGAGTCATACACAGATAGTTGCAAGGTACAAGAGGGGCGAGCAGAGAGTAGTCAAGTCACAGGCAATGAGTCATACACAGATAATAACGCAGTACAAAATCAACAGGCAAACTCACAACGGGAAACAGAATCGGGTCAGAACCATATAAACAAGCTATAGCAACAAACAGGCACACGGGGGTCAGCACACTAGGCCAAAGGCAAAAGTATAACTGGCAGGGATTGAAGCTACCCAGGGGTTTATGAAGCTCTCCCAGAACCAGAAAGAGGCCACAATCATTAACCCCAAGTGTGCAGGTCAAAACCTGCACAGAGCTCCAGACATTAACCCCCCGGTGTGCAGCTCAAAAACCTGCACTGGGATCATGACAGTACCCCCCTCTCAACGGGGGGCCTCTGGACCCCCAGGCTTCCCCGGGTACTTGGCATGGAACGCCTGAACCAGGCGATCTGCATGTACCGAGCGAGCAGGGACCCATGAGCGCTCTTCTGGTCCATATCCCTTCCAGTGGACCAGGTACTGCAAAGAGCGGCGCACCCGCCGAGAGTCCACAATATGTCCGACCTCATACTCCAATTGACCCTCCACCAGCACTGGAGGAACAACAGTCTCAGAGTTCTCTTTGACAGATCCTGCTGGTTTCAACAGAGACTTATGGAACACATTAGATATTTTTAAGGAGGCGGGGAGACGCAACCTATATGCCACAGGGTTGACTATCTCCATAATATCGTACGGACCAATGAACTTTGGTCCCAACTTAACTGATGGTACCTTTAAGTTGATGTTACGCGTGGAGAGCCAAACCTTCTCTCCCACCTGAAACATGTCTCCCGAGGCTCTCTTTTTGTCCGCAAAATATTTGTATCTCCCCTGGGCTCGAGAGATATTACGCCGGACTTCAGCCCAGAGGTTTTTTAACCGTTGAACGGACCCCTCTGCTCCTGGACAACCGGAATCCACCCGAGAAAACTCCCCAAAATGCGGATTAAAGCCATAGTTAATCAGGAATGGGGACATGTTGGTGGACTGACTCACCCGGTTGTTAAAAGCGAATTCAGCCAACGGTAACGCATCACACCAATCCTCCTGTCTGGCGGAGGTCAGACACCTGAGAATTTGTTCCAGGGATTGATTGGTGCGTTCTGTCTGACCATTACTCTCCGGGTGATATGCCGACGAGAAGGAGAGTGAGATGCCCAATTTCATACAGAACGCCCTCCAAAATTTGGCCACAAACTGCACACCTCTGTCAGACACAACATTCAGGGGTACCCCATGCAATCGGACCACATGCTGCACAAACAATCTTGACAACGTTTCTGCTGAAGGTAATGCTGCCAAGGGAATGAAATGGGCCTGTTTAGAAAACCTATCCACCACCACCCAGATCACGGTATTGCCCCTGGAAGGTGGAAGGCCGGTAATAAAATCCATGGAAAGATGAGTCCATGGCCTATCAGGAACCGGTAAAGGTATGAGTTCCCCAGCCGGTCGGTTATGCGAGCTTTTGGAACGGGCACATATGTCACAAGCAGAAACAAATTCCTTGACATCGGTCCTTGATACCTGGATGAGCACTCAGCCTAGAATCATCAAACTCCTGCAGAAGTCTAGGCCGCAATGAATCTGGAACAAACAGTTTATCGCTTGGCCTGGTTGCCGGAGCTAGGGCTTGAGCCCTTAGGATTTTTTGTTCCAACTCAGTTGAGACCCCCGCCACTACCACCCCTGGGGGAAGAATGGAGGACGGCGGCTCAGGGGGAGACACTGGATCAAAACTTCTGGACAGGGCATCCGCTTTAACATTTTTGGACCCCGGTCGAAAAGTAATTGAGAACTGAAATCGTGAAAAAAAAGTGACCAACGGGCCTGTCTAGGAGTAAGCCTCTTAGCAGATTCAAGGTATGCCAAATTTTTGTGATCCGTGACAACCGTGATAGGGTGAGCCGCCCCTTCCAAAAAGTGCCTCCATTCCTCAAACGCCAGCTTGATCGCAAGAAGTTCTCTATTGCCTACATCATAGTTTTTCTCAGCTGAAGAGAACTTCTTGGAGAAGAAGGCACAGGGTTTGAGATTGGTAAGGGTGGCCGGACCCTGGGACAGCACAGCCCCCACCCCCACTTCAGAAGCATCCACCTCCACAATGAATGGTTTGGACGGGTCAGGTTGCACCAACACCGGGGCAGACATGAAACATTTCTTAATCGCTGAGAAGGATTCCTTAGCGAGTACAGACCAATTTTTTACATCAGCTCCCTTCTGGGTAAGATCTGTGAGTGGTTTCACCACTTGTGAGAAACCTTTAATGAATCTCCGATAATAGTTCGCAAATCCTAAGAAGCGCTGGAGCCCCTTGAGATCTCGAGGCTGAACCCAGTCAGCGATCGCCAGCACCTTCTTAGGATCCATATGAAACCCCTCAGAGGACACAATCAACCCCAAAAAAGACAGCTCCTGTACAAAAAACAAACATTTTTCCAATTTGGCGAACAATTGGTTCTCCCTGAGTCTCTGGAGAACTGTCTTTAGATGTTGCAAGTGAGATTGACTGTCCGGGGAATACACCAAAATATCATCCAAATAAATAATAACAAAACGGCCTATCAGATCAGAAAACACAACGTTGATGAAATTTTGGAAAATAGCGGGTGCATTAGTTAACCCAAATGGCATTACCAGGTTCTCAAAGAGTCCTTCTGATGTGAGGAATTCCGTTTTCCACTCGTCCCCTTCCCGAACCCTTATCAGATTGTAGGCCCCCCGCAGATCTAACTTGGAGAACCATTGGGCCCCAGCTAACTCGTTACATAAGTCTGGGATGAGGGGAAGCGGGTAAGAGTTCCTAACCGTTATCTTGTTCAGTTCCCGAAAGTCGAGGCACGGCCGCAAACCACCATCTTTTTTCTTCACAAAGAAGAACCCTGCTGCCACAGGTGACACAGAAGGCCTGATATGCCCTTTGCGGAGACTCTCAGCTATGTACTCCTTCATGGCTTGGCGCTCTGGCCCAGACAAATTGAACAATCGAGCCTTAGGTAACTTGGCTCCGGGTACTAAATCAATGGCACAATCATAGGGTCTATGTGGTGGCAGCGCCTCAGCCTCACTTTCGGAAAAAACGTCTTTGAAATCTTTCAGGTACTCCGGAATACCTTCCAGATCGACAGACGACACAGACATGGATTTAACAGCGTTAACAAGATGTCCCCGGTTACCACATTTATTATTGCATCCCCATTGAGTGATTTCCCCTGTAACCCAATCAATGGTAGGATTATGGCGTTGAAGCCAAGGCATCCCCAGTACCAGTCCTGCAGGCAAGTTATCTAGCACCAGACAACTTAGTTTCTCCACATGAGTGGAACCCACTTTTAGAGAAAAAAGTTCAGACCTGCAACAGATACCATCTTGGGTAAGAGGAGATGAGTCAATTGCCACAAGTTTAACAGGATCATGAAGCCTGACTGTCCCTATCTTATTAAGTGTCATAACCTTGGTATCAATCAGGTTCACAGCCGATCCGCAGTCAATAAAAGCAGTAGTCTGAACAGGACCATAACCAAGTTCCAGTTCCACCTGCAGCACCATCTTTGCACATGAGGAAAATTGTACCTGAAGGTCTGGGTAGCCTCCTCGATTACTACCCAGACCTAGTCGTTTCCCGCCATCTTGGAGGATGACGGACAGGAGGGGCAGTCCTTCTTCCAATGTCCAGATTTCCCATAATAGAAGCACAACTGCTTTTCCCGGCGGCGTCTTCTTTCCTTTCCCTCACAGGTGACAGTGCTCACCTCCATAGCCATAGGAAGAGCCTGGGTCTCATCTCCACTGAAGAATAAGGGTGTTTTCCGTTGCATAATGCCTCTAGCCCGCAGCCTGCGATCCATGCGAACCGCTTGGACCATGGCATCCTCCAGGGAGTCAGGCGGAGGATGGAGTGCCAAAGCATCCTTCAGACGTTCACACAGGCCTCTGTGGAACAGCCCCCGAAGGGCGGCATCACTCCAGGAAATCTCCGCTGCCCAACGTCTGAATTCAGTACAGAACCATTCGGCCGAGTGCTCCCCCTGACAGACACTCATTACTTTGTCCTCAGCCAACCGCACTCTATCAGGCTCATCATAAATAAGCCCTAAGGCTTCAAAAAATGCATCCACAGACATTCTCTCAGGGGCAGAAGAGGAAAGTGAGAATGCCCAGGCTTGTGGTGACCCCCTAAGCAGGGACATCACCACCCCCACCCTCTGTTTCTCATCCCCAGAGGAGCGGGGTCTCAAAGAAAAAAAAAGAGCTTACAGCCCTCCTTAAATGCCCTGAACTCATCCTTGTTACCAGAAAACATATCTGGCAATTTAACCGGGGATTCAGGTGGGACTAAAATGACATCTCTATTCCCCACCTGCTGGAAGCCTGCGGAAAGTACCCCCTGAACTGAGTCCTCAACCCGCCGTTGGGACTGGGCCAGAGCTTGGTGTTCCAAACTAAGCTTCTGCAGTGACTGAGTCAAGCTTTTCACCTGCTCAGATAAAGCACATATTGGGTCCATGCTGCAGAAGTGAGGAGAGAAAAAAAAATTGTAGGCCAGTTATAATGTCAGAGACACCGCACTGAACTTGCTCACTGAGCCAGTGCACGTGTCCTGAGTAAAGCGAAACAGTGCTCAAAGATACCTGTGGAGCGGGCAGCAACCGAGTAGATGTGTACTTCACACCCGCAGGAACTGAAGCACGTGACTGCTAGGGGCGTGGCCTAAACTCCACAGAGCTAGGAGCTGCAAGACAATTCCTAGCAGAGTAACTGCGAGACAAAGTTACCAAGGGGCATAGACAGAGAGAATAGTCAGGACGTAGCCAATGAGTCACACACAGATATAGCTGCAAGGTACCAGAGGAGCGAGCAGAGAGTAGTCAGGTCACAGGCAATGAGTCATACACAGATAGTTGCAAGGTACAAGAGGGGCGAGCAGAGAGTAGTCAGGTCACAGGCAATGAGTCATACACAGATAATAACGCAGTACAAAATCAACAGGCAAATTCACAACGGGAAACAGAATCGGGTCAGAACCATATAAACAAGCTATAGCAACAAACAGGCACACGGGGGTCAGCACACTAGGCCAAAGGCAAAAGTATAACTGGCAGGGATTGAAGCTACCCAGGGGTTTATGAAGCTCTCCCAGAACCAGAAAGAGGCCACAATCATTAACCCCAAGTGTGCAGGTCAAAACCTGCACAGAGCTCCAGACATTAACCCCTGGTGTGCAGCTCAAAAACCTGCACTGGGATCATGACATTTTCTTTTAGCATCAATTTTTTCATTTTCACATGGGTAACAGGATAAAATGGATCCTAAAATTTGTTGGGCAATTTCTCATGAGTACACCGATACCTCATGTCATGTTTGCAGAGCCCTTGATGTGCCTAAACAGTGGAACCCCCCCACAAGTGACACCATTTTGGAAACTAGACCCTCCAAGGAACTTATCTAGATGTGTGGTGAGAACTTTGAACCCCTAAGTGCTTCACAGAAGTTTATAACGTAGAGTCATTGTTACAGAACCCCCCCAGCACACCGAATAGGAGATGTGTGCCCTTAATGCAGCAACCGACCTGCTGCCACCCCCTGGGCAGAAGTAAGCAAGATATGCCACTTCTGACCTCCCCCCACCTTTGTAAATCCCACGGCTATTGTAATGTACGTCTGGCGTCTTAATTGGAGCCTGTTATCTACTGGCCTGACTAGAGTTGAGCGAAACGGGTCGAAAAAATTGAAAAGTCGCCGACTTTTGGCAAAGTCGGGTTTCATGAAACGAAACCCGACCCTAGGATGAGGTCGGACACGAGGTCGGCGACTTACGCGCCAAAGTCGCGTTTCAAAAGTTTGTTTTGCGCTCTTTTTCAGCCAATCAGGATCCATGGACACTGTGGGCAACGTGATGACCTAGGCACGGGTCACCACCATCTTTCAGAAGGGCATGCAAGTGATTGGCTTGCTTTGGTGGGCGTCACAGGGGGTATAAAAGGGCGTGCACGCCGACCGCCATCTTACTTCTGCCGATCTTAGTATAGGGAGAGGTTGCTGCTGATTCTGTAGGGAGAGCGTTAGGCAGGGAAGAAGACAAAAAAACTGCTTCTGCTGCTAGCGATTTGGCCTGCACAAGACACAAGTCACTGTGTGTGCAGTGCAAGGGGAGGCTATATTGTGGTGTATCAGTGGTGTTGGTTGTTGGGCTGCCTTTTAAGGCTTCCTGACACGCTGGCATTGCTATTTTCCCACTGCTCCGCAAACTGCTTTTTTAAAAGCAATCCAATCTCCCTTATCCTCTAGTCACTTTTGTCACAGCTGTGCCATCGAGCCTGTCACATAGCGCTCAGATATCAGTGGGCCTCACACAATCCACAAGTGTCCAGTGTCCAAAAGTGTGCGCAGAGATTCAAAATCTCCATTATCCTCTCATCACTTTGGTCACAGGCAGCTGTGCCATCGAGCGTGTCACATAGCGCTCAGATATCAGTGGGCCTCACACAATCCACAAGTGTCCAGTGTCCAAAAGTGTGCGCAGAGATTCAAAATCTCCATTATCCTCTCGTCACTTTGGTCACAGGCAGCTGTGCCATCGAGCGTGTCACATAGCGCTCAGATATCAGTGGGCCTCACACAATCCACAAGTGTCCAGTGTCCAAAAGTGTGCGCAGAGATTCAAAATCTCCATTATCCTCTCGTCACTTTGGTCACAGCTGTGCCATCGAGCCTGTCACATAGCGCTCAGATATCAGTGGGCCTCACACAATCCACAAGTGTCCAGTGTCCAAAAGTGTGCGCAGAGATTCAAAATCTCCATTATCCTCTCGTCACTTTTGTCACAGGCAGCTGTGCCATCGAGCCTGTCACATAGCGCTCAGATATCAGTGGGCCTCACACAATCCACAAGTGTCCAGTGTCCAAAAGTGTGCGCAGAGATTCAAAATCTCCATTATCCTCTCGTCACTTTGGTCACAGGCAGCTGTGCCATCGAGCGTGTCACATAGCGCTCAGATATCAGTGGGCCTCACACAATCCACAAGTGTCCAGTGTCCAAAAGTGTGCGCAGAGATTCAAAATCTCCATTATCCTCTCGTCACTTTGGTCACAGGCAGCTGTGCCATCGAGCCTGTCACATAGCGCTCAGATATCAGTGGGCCTCACACAATCCACAAGTGTCCAGTGTCCAAAAGTGTGCGCAGAGATTCAAAATCTCCATTATCCTCTCGTCACTTTGGTCACAGGCAGCTGTGCCATCGAGCGTGTCACATAGCGCTCAGATATCAGTGGGCCTCACACAATCCACAAGTGTCCAGTGTCCAAAAGTGTGCGCAGAGATTCAAAATCTCCATTATCCTCTCGTCACTTTGGTCACAGGCAGCTGTGCCATCGAGCGTGTCACATAGCGCTCAGATATCAGTGGGCCTCACACAATCCACAAGTGTCCTGTGTCCAAAAGTGTGCGCAGAGATTCAAAATCTCCATTATCCTCTCGTCACTTTGGTCACAGGCAGCTGTGCCATCGAGCCTGTCACATAGCGCTCAGATATCAGTGGGCCTCACACAATCCACAAGTGTCCAGTGTCCAAAAGTGTGCGCAGAGATTCAAAATCTCCATTATCCTCTCGTCACTTTGGTCACAGGCAGCTGTGCCATCGAGCCTGTCACATAGCGCTCAGATATCAGTGGGCCTCACACAATCCAAAAGTGTCCACTGTCCACAAGTGTGTGCAGAAATTCTAAATCTCCCCTGTCCTATAGACACCTTGTACCTTGTTTTACATTACATTACAGAATCTATGATTCTACTATATAGTTTGTTGGATTTTGTCTACATTTCTACCAAAAATGAGGAAGGCTGGTGGAAGAGGCCGTGGAATTGGGCGGGGGGTTGGCAGCTGGTAATGATGGTGTTGGTGGTGGATCTGATGGTAGTGGCAAGAGCAAAATAGGACCGAATGCAGGAGGTGCTGACCCTGCGTCATCGTCTGGCTACATAAGGCCTCGAACGCTTAGTTTTCTAGGAGTTGGCAAACCGCTTTTAAAGGCAGAGCATCAGGAAAAAGTTTTGTCTTACATTGCTGACTCAGCCTCCAGCTCTATCGCCTCCTCTTCTTCAGTTGTAAAAAGTAAAAGCACTGAGTCGTCATTGGAGGCTCATGTTCATGAACCACACCTTTCCTTGTGTCCTTCACCCCAACCAAGATTGAAGGATGACGCAGGCCATACTACTGATTACTCCATGGAGCTGTTTTCACATACCATGCCTGGATTATCAAGTCAAATGGTGAATTACCCAGGCCAAGATGAATCTGACATGGAGTGCACTGATGCACAGCCGCTGATGGATGATTCTGCTGGTACATTCACTCAGAGCACTACATTGTCCTCGCAGTGTACAGAGCCAGATTTTGACCCTGATGAGACTCAGGTGCCCCTTCCCGCACACTATACCACCATACACGGTGACACAGAGAAAGGTGCACATGACATAGAAGAGGAGGTGATGGATGACCCAGTTGTTGACCCAGATTGGCATCCATTGGGGGAAGAGGGTGCTGCTCCCAATAGCTCAGATGAGGAGCATCCACAGCAGACATCGACATCGCAACAGCTGTTATCTGGCAGGCCCGGAGCACTCCAAAGACAGGTTCCAAACATCAAAAGAGTTGCTGGACAGCTTGTCCAGAGGGTCAAAAGATCACAGCGTGCTAGGCCGCAAAATGTCTGCCAAAGTAGGAAGAGTGCAGTGTGGCACTTTTTTGAACAAAATCCTCATGATCAGGCCAAGGTTATCTGTAAGAAGTGCGCAAAGACCTTTAGCCGAGGGAAAAATCTGAAAAATTTGAATACCAGTTGCATGCTTAGACATTTAACCAGCATGCACTTGCAAGCGTGGACACAACACCAAACCTCAAGTGCCACATGTGCAACTGATCACAACGAAGGTAGTCAGCAACGCTACATTGTTTCCCCCACTGTAAGCCCACCGGTTAGCACAGCAGCAAATGTTGAGGTGTCGTTGCAAGACCACAGCAGTCAGGGAATCCCACTGTTATATCAATGAAAGTCTGATTCTAGGCCATCAGAAAGAACACCAACTCCATCACCATCATCAACCCTCTCTCAGTCCGCCCTGTCCACCGCTACTTCCACCATATGCAGCTTTCAAGTCCAGCTCACCCTCCCAGACACTATGAGTAGGTCAAGAAAGTACTCAGTCTCTCATCCGCGTACACTGGGTTTGAACGCCCACATTGCCAAACTAATCTCGTTTGAGATGATGCCCTTTCGGTTGGTGGAAAGCACAGCTTTCCGCGAACTCATGGCCTATGCAGTACCACGCTATGACCTACCCAGTCGCCACTTCTTCTCTCGCAAAGCCATCCCAGCCCTCCACCATCATGTGAAAGACCGCATTGTCCATGCACTCAAGCAGTCAGTGAGCGGAAAGGTGCACCTCACAACTGATGCATGGTCCAGTCAGCATGGCCAGGGCCATTACGTGTCCATCACTGCGCACTGGGTTAATGTGGTGGATGCAGGGTCCACAGGGGACAGCGGTGGTGGGACAGTGCTGCCTAGCCCACGGTATAGGAAACAGTTGGCTGTAGGCGTTCGACCCTCCTCCTCCTCCTCCTCCAGAAGCGAAAGCTCGTCCACAGAGCGCAGTCGTACGAGCACTCCATCTGCAGCTGCCACTGTTGCACACGATGTGTCCCCCTATCGAGCAGCTAGTGGAAAGCGTCAGCAGGCTGTGTTGCAGATGATGTGTTTGGGCGACAGACACACCGCCGAGGTGCTGGCCGAGTACTTGAAGCGACAAACTGAGTCATGGCTGGGCAGTGTACATCTTGAGGCAGGCAAGGTAGTTAGTGATAACGGCCGTAATTTTGTGGCAGCCATAGCCCTTTCAAAACTCAGCCACATACCTTGCTTGGCTCACACCTTGAACCTGGTGGTGCAGTGCTTCCTCAAAAATTATCCGGAGTTAACAGCCCTGCTCCAGAAGGTGCGAAGACTGTGCGCGCACATCCGCCGGTCGCCTGTACACTCCGTTCGTATGCAGAAGCTGCAGCGATTGCTCCACCTTCCCAACCACCGCCTCATTATCGACATTGCAACAAGGTGGAACTCCACCCTGCACATGGTGGAGCGGCTGTGCGAGCAGGCAGGCCATAATGCATTTGTGGGAGGATACACGGCCAGGCACTTTGAGAGCAGACATGGAGTTGACAGGCGTGCAGTGGTCTAAGCTGAAAGACCTTTGTAAAGTCCTTCAGTGTTTTGAGGAATGCACACGGCTGGTAAGCGCAGACGACGCCATCCTAAGCATGAGCATCCCACTTATGCGTCTGCTCATGCAAACTTTGACGCACCTTAAGGAGCAGGCGTCTGCAGCCAATGTTGATGAGGAGGAAGAGGAGGAGGGAATCCTTGATGACATTCAGCCATTGTCTGCTCAGGGACCTCTCCTGGACGAGGTGGAGGAAGAAGAGGAGGAGGATGATGGGGATGATTACTTAGGGGAGGAGGATGCATCTCGTGGGGCAAGTGAAAATGTTGGCGTGGCAAGGTCTGGTACAGGGTTTGTGCGTGACTGGAGGGATGTGGATTTGCCAGAAAGTGCTCCTCCACCCAGCACTCGCAGTGCATCATTGACACCGGGAACATTGGCCCACATGTCAGATTATGCCTTGCGGATCCTAAAAAGGGACCCCCGCATTGCCAAAATGATGAACGATGACGACTACTGGTTGGCCAGCATCCTGGATCCACGCTATAAAGGCAAATTACAAAACATCATGCCACAGGAGAACCTTGACCTAATATTGGCTAATAAACAAGCAACTCTGGTAAATCGGTTGCTTGAGGCATTCCCAGCACACAGCAGCGGTGATGGTTCTCACACGAGCCGTACGGGCCGGGGGCAGCTTGGCAGAGGTGTTCGTGGTGCACACAGCAGAAGTGGCGTTGGAGACAGGGGTTTCATGACAATGTTGTGGACTGATTTTTCAAATACCGCTCACACAACTGGTAATACTGCATCGATGGAAAGTGACAGGAGACAGCAGTTGTCAACTATGGTTACAAACTACTTTTCCTCCCATATCGATGTTCTCCCACACAGGTCATTCCCCTTTGACTATTGGGCCGCTAAACTGGACACCTGGCCTGAATTGGCCCAATATGCCTTACAGGAGCTCGCTTGCCCAGCTGCAAGTGTGCTATCGGAAAGAGTCTTCAGTGCAGCTGGATCAATCCTGACAGAAAAAAGGACCCGTCTGTCAACCCAAAATGTGGATGATCTAACCTTCATTAAAATGGACCACGCATGGGTTTCCAAGGATTTTGTCCTACCTTCCCCTGATGACACATAGGGTGACAAAAAAATGGCTTGCTTTGGTCCACCTCTTCCTGGTACTTCACCTATTTCGCCTTTTGCATCAGCTGAATGTCCAACATCAACATATGCCACTTTCTAAAACTCCCTAACTGTGCTAACTCCCCCCCCATGGCCGGGGTCACCACCTACCGCACGACACCGTGCGAGTGCCGTTGCCCTGGACAGGTGGGTAGGCCGACTCTTGGGCGCGGGCACTGGCACAGGGTCCCTCATAGTGCAATCAAGTGTCTCTGATGGTGGTGGTGCACACCCGCCGTCAGACACACCGCTGTACTATGAGGGGCCCAGTGCCAGTACCGACGCCCACGAGTGGGCCCCCCTTGCTTGGGCAGGGCCCCAGCATTTGCAATCTTTACCTCTCCCTGCTCCTCCGCTGTGTAATCTGGGCCGTCAAATCCATACTGTGCCTGACACCGTCTGAGCCTGCCTCCTGAGACATATATTTTGAATGTGTACGCTATCCATACATGTTATCCGGGGATACGGTACCCTTTCTAACCTTTGTGCAATCACGTGCAATCCATACTGGGCCTAACACCGTCTGAGCCTGCCTCCTGAGACATATATTTTGAATGTGTACACTATCCATACATGTTATCCGGGGATACGGTACCCTTTCTAACCTTTGTGCAATCACGTGCAATCCATACTGTGCCTGACACCGTCTGAGCCTGCCTCCTGAGACATAAATTTTTAATGTGTACGCTATCCATACATGTTATCCAGGGATACGGTACCCTTTCTAACCTTTGTGCAATCACGTGCAATCCATACTGGGCCTGACACCGTCTGAGCCTGCCTCCTGAGACATATATTTTGAATGTGTACGCTATCCATACATGTTATCCAGGGATACGGTACCCTTTCTAACCTTTGTGCAATCACGTGCAATCCATACTGGGCCTAACACCGTCTGAGCCTGCCTCCTGAGACATATATTTTGAATGTGTACGCTATCCATACATGTTATCCGGGGATACGGTACCCTTTCTAACCTTTGTGCAATCACGTGCAATCCATACTGGGCCTGACACCGTCTGAGCCTGCCTCCTGAGACATATATTTTGAATGTGTACGCTATCCATACATGTTATCCAGGGATACGGTACCCTTTCTAACCTTTGTGCAATCACGTGCAATCCATACTGGGCCTGACACCGTCTGAGCCTGCCTCCTGAGACATATATTTTGAATGTGTACGCTATCCATACATGTTATCCAGGGATACGGTACCCTTTCTAACCTTTGTGCAATCACGTGCAATCCATACTGGGCCTAACACCGTCTGAGCCTGCCTCCTGAGACATATATTTTGAATGTGTACGCTATCCATACATGTTATCCGGGGATACGGTACCCTTTCTAACCTTTGTGCAATCACGTGCAATCCATACTGGGCCTAACACCGTCTGAGCCTGCCTCCTGATACATATATTTTGAATGTGTACGCTATCCATACATGTTATCCGGGGATACGGTACCCTTTCTAACCTTTGTGCAATCACGTGCAATCCATACTGGGCCTAACACCGTCTGAGCCTGCCTCCTGAGACATATATTTTGAATGTGTACGCTATCCATACATGTTATCCAGGGATACGGTACCCTTTCTAACCTTTGTGCAATCACGTGCAATCCATACTGTGCCTGACACCGTCTGAGCCTGCCTCCTGAGACATATATTTTGAATGTGTACGCTATCCATACATGTTATCCAGGGATACAGTACCCTTTCTAACCTTTGTGCAATCACGTGCAATCCATACTGGGCGTGAGAACGGCTGGCGAGCTGTTAAGCAAGCTACAGCACCTGTCCAGACAAGTACAGGGATTCCCTAGCGAGGAGACTTATTTGATTGTTTTCAATGTTGGGACAGCAATTTTTGGGGAGCACTATACTCTGGAGAATGATAGATTGGGCCCACCATACACTGGAACATTCCAAAGGTGGACATCAGACACTGGAGCAGCATTTACAGGGCCCATTATACACTAGAGCATTAGAAATGGGGCCCATTATGTTTGGAGCATTATTTGGGCCCATAAGACAGTGGAGCTTCATCCATGGGGACCAACATATACTGTAGCATTATGTGGAGCTCATCATATACTGTTTCAAACATTATATGGGACCAATGATTCTGTATGGAGAAATAGATGGGCCTCGTCATGAGATGTAAAAAGTGAGGTATTTTTCATTGTACTATACCGCTATTTATCTGCCGTATCGGAGCATGATGAGTTGTGGTATGTGTTAAAGGGGCGCTCTTTCGCCCAGGGCACATGAAAACCTGGAGCCAGCCCTCCCCCCCACAACTTTAGCCAAATAACCCCCATTTTTCAGTGCGTAACTTGTATTATGAAGTTAATTAAGGTTGACAAGCTTAAGTAAGAAGAATTGATGCTTTTGGCATTCAAATGGGCACTGTAGGTGTGTTTCCTGTCCTCCTCTCACTGCCGACTTTTATTCCCCATTGACTTACATTGGGTTTCGTGTTTCGGGACGACCCCGACTTTTCCCTATAATCGGACGATCTTGCTCGACCTGACTTTTGGAAAAGTCGGGTTTCACGAAACGAAACGCGACCCTAAAAAACCAAAAATCGCTCAACTCTAGGCCTGACACACATTCATTGTCCTGCCCTCTGTATGTATATATATTCTGAGACCGATGAGTAAAATGTGTCACACTGGAAATACATGGAGTAGCAGTGATCTTTTATTGTATATGTTCCCATGTTACAAAGCCATTCGAACCAGCGTCCTTCATTCGGCAGTGAGGAAAACCAGAGTGGACCTCCTGAGAAACGGGGTGGTAATGTAAGAGGTATTACAGCACAGAAGACCCCTTTACACTGGTGGCAGCAGCGGAATATGATATCCCGTCTATAGGAGTAAAGGACTGAATGGAAAACAAATACCAGAAGTTAAAGAGGAATACATTAAAAGACCTGGTGGAAGCTCGAGGGTTAATCGCCAGCAACAAAACAAGAGCGGATTTGATAGCAGCCATCATGGAACACAACAGTGCAGCGCCCCCCAATGTGAACGTGGAAGAGACTGAATTCCAGAGGGAGGTAAAGAACAGACTGGCGTTCTATGGCCCAAACCCTGCAGTAGAGATCGTACGAGAGGTGATGGCTGATGTGCGTACTGATCTGAAGGAAAAGATGGCAGAGCGGACCAGGATAGAGCTAGCCAAGATGGAGATGGCAGAGTGGACCAAAGTAGAGCTAGCCAAGACAGAGCTAGCCAAGATGGAGATGGCAGAGCGGAGAGAGGAGAGTCAGTGAGCAGGGGGAGCTCTGGCCTCCGCCCAGGTACCATCAGCAGTAAGCCACAAAAAAATCCAGTATAATGCCTTCCGACAGTTGGAGAGGCAGAGGAAAACATTGATGGCTTTCTGCAGGACTTTGAGCGGCAGTGTGCCCTTCATCAAGTGAAGCCGGAGGATTGGGTTCAGGTTCTGGCTAGCAAGCTGACAGGCCAGGCAGCGGACGCCTATCGCACGGTACCTGATGAGAACTGTATGGACTATGAAAGGGTCAAAGAAGTGATCTTGGCCCGGTATGCGCTGACAACAGAGGCATACCGCCAAAAGTTATAAAACAGGTAACAGATACCCACGCTGAATGGGTCTGTAAACTACTGCGGTCACTGCTACAGTGGGTACAAGGGAGCCAAGCAACCACTAAGGCTACTTTCACATGTCCGTCGGTGGCATTCCGGCTCTGTGCGGCAAAAAGATGGAGTGCCGGATCCAGCAGTGAATTGAGGGACCGGAAGTATATGCGGCGCATCTTACGGCGCCTGACACGGCTATGTTGCGGAGTCGCCGGGGGAGAAAAGGATCCACGAGCCAGTGAACAGGGTATGAAAGAGAGAGAATGGGGTATGAAAGAGAGAGAGAACGGGGTATGAAAGAGAGAGAGAACGGGGTATGAAAGAGAGAGAGAGAACGGGGTATGAAAGAGAGAGAGAACGGGGTATGAAAGAGAGAGAAAGAGCGGGGTATGAAAGAGAGAGAGAGAGAACGGGCATGCGCACAGGGTAAAACCGTGCATGCGGTGGCCGGATCAGATAGAAGTCTGATCCGGCGGCCGGAATGTACCATTGAGAAACATTGTCCCGCAGAGCCGGAAGGGCCGCATACGTCCATGTCCGGCTTTTTTCGCCGGACAAAAAAACGCTGCAGCACCTGTCCTGTCCGGCCGCCGGACAGAGGAATTCAGCCGGATCCGGTAAAAACCGGAACAAACGGAAGCACATGCGGCGCGATCCGGCGCATGTGCTTCTCAATGACAAAAAACGCATCCGGCGGTAAAAAAAAACGGATCCGTTTTTTTACACACATGCCGGATTGTGCCTGACGGCACAAACCGGATGTGTGAAAGAGGCCTTAGGAGGTCGTCCTCCAGCTCTTCTTGTTAGAGTGATTCTTTACTGGACTGAACTCAGAGACACAAGAATCACTTCGGGACAGACGGCCAATGACTCTTGAGGAGGCCGCTCATCTGGCCGATGAACATCATGATGCCAGGAGGTCTCAGTTCAAAGGATCAAAGACTGTCACTAGGGGCCCTCCCATGAGTCTGGAGGCCCCTAAACCACAGAAGATCGTCGGGGACCAGCTAAAACCCCGGCTTACCAGAGTCCCCCTGGGCCACCTGCAAAGACAATGTCCCAATCGGACTCAGCGTACCAAGTGTCCAAAGGCGGGAATGGCTACTGTCAACCGGGCCACTGTACACAACTACCAGGGCGAAGCTAACCCGGCATTGGGGGCTATGACTAATCCGGGGATGGAAGAGTTGGAGGAAGTGCTGCATGAAGTAGACCCCGTGCAGGCAGCCCAGGCAGATAATCGACAACAGCATCGACAGACGGTGTGGGTTAATGGGTAATGTATGCAGGGACCAAGAGATTCCGGAGCAACTTTGACCCTTGTGAAGCCTCATTTCGTCCGGGACCAAGAGAAGACAAACCGGACAGTGGCCGTCCGTGTAGCAGGGGGAGCCATACATCAACTGCCCACTGCCAGGATTCACCTGAACTGGGGAGTCGGGGATGGCCTTGTTGAGGTCGGCCTGATGAAGGATTTGCCTGCAGTCGTCTTACTGGGAAATGACTTGGGGCCCATGTTGTCTGCATTCTCGGTCATCCCTCTGGCTGAGACCTATCCTGTGACCATCCAGAGACAAGCTCAAGCTGCGGAGGTGGAATCACACTCAGAGGAGGCCCAGGTAAGACACCCCAGCCCTACACGTATCCCCATAGCCAGACACATTTCTTGGGCCACCCCAGCTGAGTTTAAAAAGGAGGTACTTGAGGATCCCTCATTACAGGGGTATCGTGGGAAGGCACAGGAGGGGAGAGGAGTACTGGAAGTGAAACAGTTTATATGGCATCGGGGACTCCTCTACCGGGTTACAGAGCAGTGCCACACAGGGACGAGCCCCACTATAAAACGACAGCTGGTAGTTCCCAAGAAGTATAAGCAGGAGCTACTGCGAATCTCTCATGACATACCCTTGGCCGGGAACCTCGGCGTTAGTCACACCAGGCATCGTCTGACACAAAACTTCTTGTGGCCGTGGGTAACCTATGATGTTCGTCAGTACTGCCAGACCTGTGACAGTTGCCAGCGCATTGGCAAAAGGGGAGATCACTGCAAGGCCAAACTACACCCCCTCCCCATTGTGGAGGAGCCATTTTTGCTGAGTAGCGGTCGATCTGATAGGGCCATTAGCCAAACCCAGTCTGTCAGGGAAAAAGTATATATTGACAGTGGTAGATTATGCCACACGGTATCCAGAAGCGGTTGCATTACCTAACATACTGGCAGAGACAGTGGCGGCTGCCCTGCTCCAGGTTTTCTCACGGGTTGGATTTCCCCGGGAGGTTATCTCGGACCAGGGTACCCAGTTTACAGCAGAGGTGACCAACCAACTATGGAAGCTGTGCGGCGTAAAGTCCATTAGAAGCGTATCACCCGCAAACCAATGGGTTGTGTGAACGTTTTAACGGAAGATTAAAACAACTCATTGGGACTTTTACCAGGACCTACAGGGACTGGGAGAAATTCTTGCCACACCTCCTGTTTGCCTATCGGGGGGTGCCCCAAGAATCTATGGGGTTCTCCCCATTCGAACTGTTATACAGGAGGCGGGTAAGGGGACCCCTAGACTTAGTGCGAGAACACTGGGAAGGGGAGGGAACCATAGAAGGGATACCTATCGTTCCCTATGTGCTGGAATTCCAGGACCGCCTAAAGAAGCTGACTCAGGCTGAACGTGGGAACATGCAGGCGGCCCAACAGCGCCAGCGTGTATGGTACGATCGGAGGGCCAGAGAACGCACCTTTGAGATAGGACAGAAGGTCCTGGTGTTAGAACCAACAAGGCAGAACAAGTTCAAAGCTGCATGGCAGGGGCCCTACCAGGTAGTGGGGAAAATAGCCGACACCACCTACAATGTCGCCGATTGTGACGACCCCAGGGTTATCCGCATATTCCACGTGAATATGCTGAAATCCTACCGGGAGCGCCCTGAAGAGGTAGTGGCCATCTCTGCATCCGAAGCAGAGGATTTAGCAGGACTCCCCTTGACTGATGTCTTAGGGGAGAAGACTCAGTCTAAAACATGGGTCCAGGTACACTTGGGAGAAAACCTAGGGCCCCGGGAGAGACAGCAGGCAGAGGCATTGTTGAGGCAGCAACAGAGGATGTTTTCAGAGAGACCGGGGTACACCCGCCTGGCACAACACAAGGTTGAGACCCAGGATCAGACCCCCCTGAGACAACCCCCCTTCAGCGTCCGAGTCTGTACGAGAAGGGATGCAACAAGAGATACAAGAGATGTTGCGTTTAGGGGTCATTGAAGAGTCAGATAGTCCCTGGGCATAACCCGTAGTGTTAGTGCCCAAGAAGGATGGGACTACCCGGTTTTGTGTAGACTATCGCAAGCTAAATGAGAAAACGGTGACGGATGCGTATCCCATGCCGCGTGTGGATGAGTTGTTAGACCGGCTGGCAGGGGCAAAGTATATCACTAACGCCACGCTTCTAGTACTGCACACGGGGCGGGTCACTAACGCCACGCTTCTAGTACTGCACACGGGGCGGGTCACTAACGCCACGCTTCTAGTACTGCACACGGGGCGGGTCACCAACGCCACGCTTCTATTACTGCACGCGGGGCGGGTCACCAATGCCACGCTTCTAGTACTGCACGCGGGGCGGGTCACCAACGCCACGCTTCTAGTACTGCACGCGGGGCGGGTCACCAACGCCACGCTTCTAGTACTGCACGCGGGGTGGGTCACCAACGCCACGCTTCTAGTACTGCACGCGGGGCGGGTCACCAACGCCACGCTTCTAGTACTGCACGCGGGGCGGGTCACCAACGTCACGCTTCTAGTACTGCACGCGGGGCGGGTCACTAACGTCACGCTTCTAGAACTGCACGCGGGGGGGTCAGTAACATGACGCTTCTAGTACTGCACACGGGGGGGTCAGTAACGCCACGCTTCTATTACTGCACAGGGTGGGGTGGGGGGTCAGTAACGTCACGTTTCTAGTACTGCACACGGGGGGGTCAGTAACGTCACGCTTCTAGTACTGCACAGGGTGGGGTGGGGGGTCTGTAACGTGACGCTTCTAGTACTGCATGGGGGGTCAGTAACGTGACGCTTATAGTACTGCAGCGATGACAGTGCACTCCATCAACTGTCCACTAGGGGGAGCTGAACAATCCTGGACCTAAACTGTTTCCTTTTTATTCCCAGGACTATTGAAGGGATGTTCCGCAAACTGAACAACCTGTCGGAGCGGCTGCACCAGTCCTACTTCTACCTGCTTCCTTCCCTCTCCGGATCCTTCATATGATGCATGAGACGTTTTACTGACGACTAGACTTTTTTTTCCCTGTATGGGAATAAGTTTCAAACTTTCTACTTTCAGGAACATGGCTCCCAAGTGACGTGGTGCAATGATGACAACGCTGCGGATGGATAACAGTTCTTCAGGAGCAGCAGGTTTTACCACAAGAGTGAAACTCGGACAACTCCTAATAAATGGGACATCATAATAAAAAGATTAAAAAAACTCTTTACTTTTATTCAAGAGTTGTAATGTTATGTACAAAGACTGTTAACTACTCGCTTCACTAATCATACAAAACCTACAAAAGACAAAATGAAAAAAACCCTGCTGGAATTAAAGAAGTAAAAAGCAAAAGTGCGTGTAAATGCTGCAGAGTTCTTAGTAATACTGTATTTGATCTAACACGGCATAAAAGCCTAGTTCGCCCCAGTCCAAGAGGTGGGGATTTTCTATAACAGATGTCTAGAATTGAATCCAGAAGGATTTTTCCTCTGGACAGTATGGCCCCCAAGGGCCTAAACTATGAAATTGAACTTTATGCCTTTGACACTATTCTCTATTAGATATTTCTAATTAAGGACAAATTCAATTTTAATCTGGTGAAAATGGTAGAATTGGTGCAGGGAATGCATAGGGGTCCTCTATTTACCCTACTATTAGTCACTACTTAATAAAATCCCCGTTTTTAAAGAGAGCTTCTCCAATATTGCCTTTTATATCTCCTAACAAACACCTATTTTATTGCTTACTAGGTGTTTCATTTTATACTTACATTTATACTCAGTTTTTTAATTATTTCCCTTTGAACACAATTGTAATAAAGTATACATATAGTTTTAGATTATTTTTTATTTTCATATCCGCTCAGTCTTCCCAATATGTGGTATGCACACGATATTCAATCCTATTTTCTCCATGACATTCATGTTGTATCCTTGAGGTCCTGTAATTGCCTCCATAGAGTAGGCGTGTCATTACGTGAATGGTGTGGGCGGATCCAAACCGGGAGGCAGGGGGTTATAAGGACGGATTAGGGCCAATGCCTGTGACCTTGAAGAAGAGGGACCGCGTCGCTCGAAACGCGTCGTTCAGCACTGACCCGTGCCACTATCCGTCCAGCATAGCAGCCAGCTACGTAACGCCCCCAGCTTCCTGCAGTTTGCTAGCGGCAGTGCTTCGGCCGGAGCCCGCCGTAAACTTCTGCTTTTCTACGCCCTTGCACCTTACTCCCCGCATACTAAACTGCCGTCAGCAATCAGCGGTACGGGGGAGCGCACTCCTTGGTGTTATATGTTGGACCATTGTCCGGTAACTGAATGCGGTATTTTATTCAGCATCTACATACAAGTAAGTGCCCAGCATACCGCTATCCATCATTAGCGGTGAGAGACCAGTATTAGTGCATCACCACGGTACAATTATTTTCGCACTGTTTTCAGGTTTTTAGAGTATAAGCGCAGTGAATTTTCATCCAGTATTTGTTTAATAGCATAAAAGCCGTCCCACCATCGACAAGGTGACTGTGCAAGCTGGGGTGTGGCCTCCCTCTCCTGAGCTGGAAATTGGATTTAAAGGCTTCCCCTGACTGGTGTCCAGTGGTTGGCACCTGGTCCTTGTCTGCCCTTATTCACACAGACGTCAACTTTGACACGATAAGGTTGTTAATATTAGTCATTGTAGGACCGCCCCGACCACAGAGTCACCTTGTCGATGGTGGGACGGCTTTCATGCTGTGTAAGATCAAATACAGTATTACTAAGAACTCTGTAGGATTTACATGCACTTTTGCTTTTTACTTATTTAATTACAGCAGGGTTTTTTCATTTTGTCTTTTGTAGGTTTTGTATGCTTTTGGGCCATGTGAACATTCATTTATATGCTGCATGTGTACCAACTCAAACCAAGCTCAATTTTTGTGTTTTTAGCTTCACTAAGCAGCCAAACTGTTTTCAGCTGTGCTAATATACTTGCACAAAGTACCATAAGAACACTGGAGTGATGGTTGTTGGAAATGGGCCTCTATACATCTATGAAGATATTGTATTAAACACCAGATGTGCAGCTAGAATAGTCATTTACCGCATTATCAATGTATAGAGAGTATTTCTGAATCATTTCATGTTAGCTTCATTGGAAAAAAATGTGCTTTTCTATCAAAAATAAGGAAACTTCTAAGTCACACTAAATTTTGACAGGGTAGTGTATATACACCGCACAGTACCACTCCTCCAATATATATACACTGCACAGTACCACTCCTCCTGTATATATACACTGCACAGTACCACTCCTCCTGTATATATACACTGCACAGTACCACTCCACCAATATATATACACTGCACAGTACCACTCCTCCTGTATATACATTGCACAGTACCACTCCTGTATATATACACTGCACAGTACCACTCCTCCTGTCCTGTATATATACACTGCACAGTACCACTCCTCCTGTATATATACACTGCACAGTACCACTCCTGTATATATACACTGCACAGTACCACTCCTGTATATATACACTGCACAGTACCACTCCTCCTGTCCTGTATATATACACAGCACAGTACCACTCCTCCTGTATATATACACTGCACAGCACTCCTCCTGTCCTGTATATATACACTGCACAGCACCACTCCTGTCCTGTATATATACACTGCACAGTACCACTCCTCCTGTATATATACACTGCACAGTACCACTCCTCCTGTCCTGCATATACACACTGCACAGTACCACTCCTGTATATATACACTGCACAGCACCACTCCTCCTGTCCTGTATATATGCACTGCACAGTACCACTCCTGTCCTGCATATACACACTGCACAGTACCACTCCTCCTGTATATACACTGCACAGCACCACTCCTCCTGTCCTGTATATATACACTGCACAGTACCACTCCTGTCCTGTATATATACACTGCACAGTACCACTCCTCCTGTCCTGTATATATACACTGCACAGTACCACTCCTCCTGTATATATACACTGCACAGTACCACTCCTGTATATATACACTGCACAGTACCACTTCTCCTGTATATATACACTGCACAGTACCACTCCTCCTGTCCTGTATATATACACTGCACAGTACCTCTCCTCCTGTCCTGTATATATGCACTGCACAGTACCACTCCTGTCCTGTATATATACACTGCACAGTACCACTCCTCCTGTCCTGTATATATGCACTGCACAGTACCACTCCTGTCCTGTATATATACACTGCACAGTACCACTCCTGTCCTGCATATGTACACTGCACAGTACCACTCCTCCTTTATCTATACACTGCACAGCACCACTCCTGTATATATACACTGCACAGTACCACTCCTGTCCTGTATATATGCACTGCACAGTACCTCTCCTCCTGTCCCATATATATGCACTGCACAGTACCACTCCTCCTATATATATATATATATAAATATATACACTGCACAGTACCACTACTCCTGTCTTGTGTATATACGCTGCACAGTACCACTCCTGTATATATACACTGCACAGTACCACTCCTGTATATATACACTGCACAGTACCACTCCTCCTGTATATATGCACTGCACAGTACCACTCCTGTATATATACACTGCACAGTACCACTCCTGTATATATACACTGCACAGTACCACTCCAGTCCTGTATATATGCACTGCACAGTACCACTCTTGTATATATACACTGCGCAATACCAATCCTGTATATATACACTGCACGACATCACTCCTCCTTTCCTGTATATATACACTGCACAGTACCACTCCTGTCCTGTATATATACACTGCACAGTACTACTACTCCTTTCCTGTGTATATACACTGCACAGTACCACTCCTGTATACGTATATACTGCACAATACCACTCCTGTCCTGTATATATACACTGCACAGTACCACTCCTGTCCTGCATATGTACACTGCACAGTACCACTCCTCCTTTATCTATACACTGCACAGCGCCACTCCTGTATATATACACTGCACAGTACCACTCCTGTCCTGCATATGTACACTGCACAGTACCACTCCTGTCCTGTATATATGCACTGCACAGTACCTCTCCTCCTGTCCCGTATATATGCACCGCACAGTACCACTCCCCCTATATATATATGCACTGCACAGTACCACTACTCCTGTCCTGTGTATATACGCTGCACAGTACCACTCCTGTCCTGTATATATACACTGCACAGTACCACTCCAGTCCTGTATATATGCACTGCACAGTACCACTCCTGTATATATACACTGCGCAATACCAATCCTGTATATAAACACTGCACGACATCACTCCTCCTTTCCTGTATATATACACTGCACAGTACCACTCCTGTCCTGTATATATACACTGCACAGTACCACTCCTCCTGTCCTGTATATATATGCTGCACAGTACCACTTCTGTATATATACACTGCACAGTACCACTCCAGTCCTGTATATATGCACTGCACAGTACCACTCCTCCTGTATATATACACTGCACAGTACCACTCCTCCTGTATATACACACTGCACAGTACCACTATTCCTGTCCTGTATATATACGCTGCACAGTACCACTCCTCCTGTCCTGTATATATACACTGCACAGTACCACTCCAGTCCTGTATATATACACTGCACAGTACCACTCCTCCTGTATATACACACTGCACAGTACCATTCCTCCTGTATATACACACTGTACAGTACCACTCCTTCTGTATATATACACTGCACAGTACCACTCCTCCTGTCCTGTATATATACACTGCACAGTACCACTCCTCCTGTCCTGTATATATACACTGCACAGTACCACTCCAGTCCTGTATATATGCACTGCACAGTACCACTCCTCCTGTATATACACACTGCACAGTACCACTCCTCCTGTATATACACACTGCACAGTACCACTCCTTTTGTATATATACACTGCACAGTACCACTCCTCCTGTCCTGCATATATGCACTGCACAGTACCACTCCTCCTGTATATATACTCTGCACAGTACCACTCCTGTATATGTATATACTGTACAGTACCACTCCTGTATATATACACTGCACAGTACCACTCCTGTATATGTATATACTGCACAGTACCACTCCTCCTGTATATATACACTGCACAGTACCACTCCTGTATATGTATATACTGCACAGTACCACTCCTGTATATATACACTGCACAGTACCACTCCTCCTGTATATATTCACTGCACAGTACCACTCCTGTATATGTATATACTGCACAGTACCACTCATCCTGTATATATATACACTGCACAGTACCACTCCTGTATATACTGCACAGTACCACTCCTCCTGTATATATTCACTGCACAGTACCACTCCTGTATATGTATATACTGCACAGTACCACTCATCCTGTATATATATATATATATATATACACTGCACAGTACCACTCCTGTATATGTATATACTGCACAGTACCTCTCCTCCTGTATGAATGTGTTGACATAGGGCTAAACAACCCCTTGGCGCATTTCCTCAGCCCCACTTATCCATACAAATCAAAACTCAGAGACCAAGTGATGGGTGAAGGTCGGTCACAGCTTTATTAAATGTTTTCTTACCAACCATTTGAAAAGGCACTTAGCTTTCTTAAAAACGTGCTCGCTGCCTAATGCCCTACTCCATATTCGCAGGCAAGTCAGCCAGCAAGCCGTAACTTATGTGCCATTACTTCTCCACCGCCACGGAGGATCCTGTTTCTCAAACAGGACTCCGACCCCCACCCATCAGTAGCAATGCCTGCTCTATGCCATCTTGGAGACCGGATAAGCTATCGAGCCCGATATCGTTCAAGTGCACCCCGTCAGGTCTCAATAAAGCAGCATTATCCCCTTCTAGTTGTCTGTGTCTAACAACCAAACCTCTCACGCACCATCTTAGAAATACAGGCGTGTATGGTCCTCCTAGTGCGCTCAACGGCAATACCATCCCTAGCTCCTTGCCACACCGCCCTCGGGACAATCTCAGACCAGACTAGCACCAATTCCTGAAAAAAAAAACATGGAAATGTTCCATATCAGCCCGCATCATTGTGAGAAGCTCTGCCACCTTGTACGAACATAGAACATTCCCCCCCCGTGTGCAGAATCCAAAATCATAGGACCCCTGGCTCCTCTTGCAATCGATACCACTTCCGGTAGAACTTGTGGCCATTGCAAGCCCCTGATGCCTCTCCACATGAAGGCCACATCACGGAAACCTAGATGCCTCCCGCCAGGGCGGCACTCAGCTCGCTGTGCTGCTCAAAATATGTAGGAGAGTCCTAGTAACCAGACAGTCGGTCTAACGGCATCATAGGCTTGCCACGTAGACGAAGTCACCGACGAACGAACCAGCGACATCAAATGCTCGCGACCATCTCCTACAGATGCACCCGGGTCCGCTGATGGAGGAGGGACTCCATCCCCAGCATATTTATCGGGCAACGGGAGGCGGGTAACTGTCGGCGCAAGGGTGGACATGGACATACGCCCTACCGCGTCCGTAAGTGCCTGGACGGCAGCATCTGTGGCCTGCGCAGCTGCGAGAGACCTCTCAAGGGTAGCAAGACGAGCCTCGAGCTGACGCACAAGCTGTAACAGCTGCTTCTGATCTGCCATCTCTAGCCAGACCCTGGCGCTAGTATTATGTTACGGCGGCGGTACACGCTTATAAAAATATAAATAAACGTGTTCGCCGCCCGGGGTCCACCGTGCGCCAGGTGATATAACCGCTGCTAGAGAGGCAGAGCACTATGGCGGTAATGTGCACGGGGTTAACTGCACCCTAAGTGCACAGAAGAGAGCTCTGTTATGCTCACAGAGCTGCAGGGAAAAGAATAAAGTGACACGCTACGTCTGTTCGGGGACACAGACTAACAGCGAAACTGTCACGGTAAAAATAGTCACAGAAGTAGCCTTAGGCAGCAGGACTACTCCCTCTAGACCTACCGTGAAATCAGACAGGAGGCGTCGCAACTGCAGACGTGGAAAAACTGCAATCGCAGCGCGGTGTGAACGGAGCCACAGAGAAGACACCGCAATCTCGCTGGCGCGATGCAGGACGCTAGCTGCTGAAAACATATAGCTGGAGCGCGCTGGCGCTAGCGCTGCTACTGGCAGCTGCCCAATCACTCACACAATCATAATATCAGAGGGAAGGGGTTTCAGAATAAGTCAGTCACCAGTCCAAGCATCCATCACCATACATACAGCAGCAGTATGAAAATACTAGCGCATGGCATAGCCGCCATGCGCACTTTTTATAGTGTACGGGACCTGCCAGAAATCTCCAGAGCCCTGAGCTAAGCCAATGGAATCAGGAGCAGGACCTGAGCACCTGACTCCTGAACTCCAATGGGAGCTCATTCCAGGAGCATGCTCAGAAGCTGGCTGAAAGGACTTAGCCTCTGGAGACAAATGTGAGGATCTGGATCTCTGCATAAGTATGGTAGGACACAGATTCCTAACAAAGTCCCCCTCTCGACTTATATTCGAGTCATATACAACAGGGGGTCAGAGGGAAGGGGGGGCGGGGGTGTCAGGTCATACTTGCCTGTCCTGGCACGATCTCTGCAGCCCCCAGCTTCTCCGCGATCTCCCTTCCTTCAGCGGTCACGTGGTACCGCTCATTACACTCATGAATATGAGCATATTTATGAGTGTAATGAGCGGTACCATGTGACTGCTGAAGGCAGGAAGGGAGACCGCGGGAGAACGAGGCTGCAGAGATCGCGCCAGGATGGGTAAGTATAGCAATATTCACCTGTCCCCGTTCCATCGCTGCTTGCTGCTGTCTGAAATAAAAACACATGTGACATGCACAATGTGAACAAGTCTGTTGGACCATGTTCACACCACATGTGTTTTTAATCCAGTTTTTTTCGTGCTTATGCATGATTTGAGAGACCCCACCCCTCTCTTGTGTGACATGCACATAAGGAGCTGTCTTGCATCACATGCCCATACCAGAAAGCGCCTGTCTTAATCCTGCTCATTTAGACACTGTTCATATATTCAGGTATTAAATACATTAGATAGGGACTGCTTCAATACGGGTTACCTTGACGTTGGTGAGGCAGCTTGGTATACATTTTTTTGCAAAAAAACGTATCGACTAAATACCCTGTGTTTGTTATTACCTTTTATCAGCACTTGCTGACTGTTATATGTCTTATTGCAAGGTATTTTTGCACATTTGTCATTCTGTGCTTTTTTGTTTGTGTTGCTGCTGTCTGGCACGTCATGTCAGTGATGTTCAGACAGCAGAGGGCACGGTGAAGTGGTTAGTGCGCGCCGTGCCCCCTGCAGTCTGAACGTCACTGACAGATGACGTGCCAAACAGCAGCAATCAGCGATGGACCCTGGACAGGTGAATATCTCAGGTGCCAGCAGTGACACCAGCACCTGGCCCCCAGCGACAGAGAGGTGAGTATGTCATTTTTTTTTATTTTTAAATGCAGCAGCGACAGCACATGGGGGCATAATCTATGGAGCATCTTATGGGGGCAGCATATGGGGGTAAAATCTATGGAGCATCTTATGGGGGCAGCATATGGGGGTAAAATCTATGGAGCATCTTATGGGGGCAGCATATGGGGGTAAAATCTATGGAGCATCTTATGGGGCAGCATATGGGGGTAAAATATATGGAGCATCTTATGGGGGCAGCATATGGGGGTAAAATCTATAGAGCATCTTATGGGGGCAGCATATGGGGTAAAATCTATAGAGCATCTTATGGGGGGCAGCATATGGGGTAAAATCTATAGAGCATCTTATGGGGGGCAGCATATGGGGTAAAATCTATAGAGCATCTTATGGGGGCAGCATATGGGGGTAAAATCTATAGAGCATCTTATGGGGGCAGCATATGGGGTAAAATCTATAGAGTATCTTATGGGGGGCAGCATATGGGGTAAAATCTATAGAGCATCTTATGGGGGGCAGCATATGGGGGTAAAATCTATAGAGCATCTTATGGGGGGCAGCATATGGGGGTAAAATCTATAGAGCATCTGGTGAGGATCCAGCGGTCATGGTGCACATTGGCACAATTGACGAAGTTAGAGGTTGGTGGAAGGTCCTTAAAGATGATTTCAGGGAATTAGGCTGTAAGCTTAAAGCAAGGACCTCCAAGGTGGTATTTTCGGAAATAGTTCCTGTACCACGTGCCACGCCAGAGAGGCAACGGGAGATTAGGGAGGTTAACCCCTTCACTACCAAGGGTGGTTTGCACGTTCATGACCGGGCCAATTTTTACAATTCTGACCACTGTCCCTTTATGAGGTAATAACTCTGAAACGCTTCCATGGATCCCAGTGATTCTGACATTGTTTTCTCGTGACATATTGTACTTCATGTTAGTGGTAAAATTTCATTCAAATAATTTGTGTTTATTTGTGAGAAAAATGGAAATTTGGCGAAAATTTTGAAAATTTCGCAATTTTCCAACTTTGAATTTTTATGCCCTTAAATCACAGAGATACGGCACACAAAAAACTTGATAACTAACATTTCCCACATGTTTACTTTACATCAGCACAATTTTGGAACCAAATTTTTTTTTTGTTAGGAAGTTATAAGGGTTAAAAGTTGACCAGCGATTTCTCATTTTTACAACACCATTTTATTTTTAGGACCACATCACATTTGAAGCCACTTTGAGGGGTCTATATGATAGAAAATACCCAAAAGTGACACCATTCGAAAAACTGCACCCCTTAAGGTGCTCAAAACCACATTCAAGAAGTTTATTAACCCTTTAGGTGCGTCACAGGAATTTTTTTGAATATTTAAAAAAAAATGAACATCTAACTTTTTTTCACCAAAAAAATACTTCAGGTTCAATTTTTTTTATTTTACCAAGAGTAACAGGAGAAATTGGACTGCAAAAGTTATTGTGCAATTTGTCCTGAGTACGCTGATACCTGATATGTGGGGGGGGAACGACTGTTTCGGCGCATGGCACAGCTCAGAATGGAAGGAGCGCCGTTTGACTTTTTCAATGCAAAATTGTCTGGAATTCAGATCGGACGCCATGTCACGTTTGGAGAGTCCCTGATGTACCTAAACAGTGGAAACCCCCTACAAGTGACCCCATTTTGGAAACTAGACCCCCCAAGGAACTTATCTAGATATGTGGTGAGAACTTTGAACCCACAAGGGCTTCACAGAAGTTTATAACGTACAGCGGTACAATTAAAAAATCATATTTTTTCCACAAAAATGATCTTTTCACCCCAATTTTTATTTTCCCAATGGTAACAGGACCCTAAAAGTTATTGTGCAATTTGTCCTGAGTACGCTGATACCCCACATGTGGGGGTAAACCACTATTTGGGCGCATGGCAGAGCTCGGAAGAGAAGCAGCGCCATTTGACGTTTTTGGCTGGAATTGAGATCGGACATCATGTCGCGATTGGAAAACCCCTGATGTACCAAAACAGTGGAAACCCCCCACAAATGACACCATTTTGGAAACTAGACCCCCTAAGGAACTTATCTAGATGTGTGGTGGGCACTTTGAACCCCCAAGTGCTTCACAGAAGTTTATAACGCCCAGGCGTGAAAATAAAAAAATATTTTTTTTCCACAAAAATGATATTTTTGCCCCCAAATTTTTATTTTCTTAAGGGCAACAGGAGAAATAGGACCCCAAAAGTTGTTCTGCAAATTGTCCTGAGTAGGCTGATACCCAACATGAGGGGGTAAAACACTGTTTGGGTGCATGGCAGAGCTTGGAAGGGAAGGAGCACCATTTGACTTTTTCAATGCAAAATTGTCTGGAATTCAGATCGGACGCCATGTCACGTTTGGAGAGTCCCTGATGTACCTAAACAGTGGAAACCCCCTACAAGTGACCCCATTTTGGAAACTAGACCCCCCAAGGAACTTATCTAGATATGTGGTGAGAACTTTGAACCCACAAGGGCTTCACAGAAGTTTATAACGTACAGCGGTACAATTAAAAAATCATATTTTTTCCACAAAAATGATCTTTTCACCCCAATTTTTATTTTCCCAAGGGTAACAGGACCCTAAAATTTATTGTGCAATTTGTCCTGAGTACGCTGATACCCCACATGTGGGGGTAAACCACTATTTGGGCGCATGGCAGAGCTCGGAAGGGAAGCAGCGCCATTTGACGTTTTTGGCTGGAATTGAGATCGGACATCATGTCGCGATTGGAAAACCCCTGATGTACCAAAACAGTGGAAACCCCCCACAAATGACACCATTTTGGAAACTAGACCCCCTAAGGAACTTATCTAGATGTGTGGTGGGCACTTTGAACCCCCAAGTGCTTCACAGAAGTTTATAACGCCCAGGCGTGAAAATAAAAAAATATTTTTTTTCCACAAAAATGATATTTTTGCCCCCAAATTTTTATTTTCTTAAGGGCAACAGGAGAAATAGGACCCCAAAAGTTGTTTTGCAAATTGTCCTGAGTAGGCTGATACCCAACATGAGGGGGTAAAACACTGTTTGGGTGCATGGCAGAGCTTGGAAGGGAAGGAGCACCATTTGACTTTTTCAACGCAGAATTGGCTGGAATTGAGATCAGACGCCATGTTGCGTTTGGAGAGCACCTGATGTGCGCAAATAGTGGAAACCCCCAATTCTAACCCTAACCCTAGCCCTAACCCTAGCCCTAACCCTAACCCTAGCCATAACCCTAATGGGAAAATGGAAATAAATACATTTTCTTTTAATTTTATTATTTTTCCCTAACTAAGGGGGTGATAACGGGGGGTTTGATTTACTATTTATGGCGGTTTTTATGTTTGGCGGCTGTCGCACGCTAAAAGACGCTTTTTATTGTAAAAATAGTTTTTGCATCACCACATATTGAGAGCTATAATTTTTCCATATTTTGACCCACCGAGTCATGTGAGGTCTTATTTTTTGTGGGACGAGTTGACGCTTTTATTGGTATCATGTTCAGGCACTTTTTGATCGCTTTTTATTTCGTTTATTGGGACGCAGAATTTACAAAAACCAGCGTTTCATGAATTTCTTTTGGGTGGTGCGTTTACGCCGTTCTGGGTGCGGTAAAATTTATAAGGCGGTTTTATTCTTTGGGTCAGTACAGTTACAGTGATACCTCATTTAGGTAGTTTTTTTTATGTTTTGGCGCTTTTATGCAATGAAAACAATTTTATATAAAAAATAATTATTTTTGCAGCGCTTTATTCTGTGAGCTATAACTTTTTATATTTTTTCGCTGATGATGCTGTATGGCGGCTCGTTTTTTGCGGGACAAGATGACGTTTTCAGCGGTACCATGGATATTTATATGTGTCTTTTTGATCGCGCGTTATTGCACTTTTTGTTCGGCGGTATGATAATAAATCATTATTTTTTGCTTCGTTTTTTATTTTTATTTTTTAAGGGGTTCGCTTAAGGGGTTAACTATTGGGACAGTTTTATAGGGCGGGTCGTTATGGATGCAGCGATACCAAATATGTGTACTTTTATTGTGGTTTTTTCTTTTATTTCCAAAAAATGAATTTATTCGGGAATATTTTTTTTTTTTTTTTAATTTATTTAGCGATTTTTTTTTAATTATTTTTACACTTTTTTTTTTTTTACTTTATTACAATGTCCCAGGGGGGACATAACTGTCCTGTGACAGATCGCTGATCTGTCACATCACAGATCACTGATCTGTCACATCACAGATCACTGTGACAGATCAGCGATCTGTCACAGGCACTGCACAGGCTTCCTCAAGCCTGCGCTTTGCAGGCACTGAGGAAGCCAGCTTACTGCAGGCCCCCGGAGGTCCCCGTCGCCATATTGGATCCGGGGACCTGCAGGAAAGGAGTCCCCCGCAGCAGCGCTGCACATTGCGCTGCCGTGGGGGGCTCAGGGAAGCACGGAGGGAGCCCCCTCCCTGCCGATACTTCCCTTTAACCCCCGGTACACCACGATCGTGTTTGATCGCGGTGTGCAAGGGGTTAACGTGCCGGGGGCGGTCCGTGACCGCCCCTGACACATTGTGCCGGGTGTCAGCTATGATAATTAGCTGACACTCGGCCACGATCAGCGGCGCTCACCACGTGGGCGCCGCTGATCGCGGTGACGTAATATTCCGTCCATGGTAATTAGGTCCAGGGTCACATTATTATTATTATTATTTATTGTTATAGCACCATTTATTCCATGGCGCTTTACATGTGAGGAGGGGTATACATAAAAACAAGTACAATAATCTTAAACAATACAAGTCATAACTGGTACAGGAGGAGAGAGGACCCTGCCCGCGAGGGCTCACAATCTTCAAGGGATGGGTGATAATACAGTAGGCGAGGGTAGAGCTGGTCGTGCAGCGGTTTGGTCGATCGGTGGTTACTGCAGGTTATAGGCTTGTCGGAAGAGGTGGGTCTTCAGGCTCTTTTTGAAGGTTTCGATGGTAGGTGAGAGTCTGATATGTTGTGGTAGAGAGTTCCAGAGTAGGGGTGATGCGCGAGAGAAATCTTGTATGCGATTGTGGGAAGAGGAGATAAGAGGGGAGTAAAGAAGGAGATCTTGTGAGGATCGGAGGTTGCGTGCAGGAAAGTACCGGGAGACGAGGTCACAGATGTATGGACGGAATATTACCTCAATTGTAGGTAAGGGGTTAATAAGTGGCTCAGGAGTTGGTGAAGGAAGGAGGGGTTTGGGTTCCTGCAGAACTGGGTACAGGTTCTACGCTAGGGACGGGCTGCACCTCAATGGGGAGGGTGCAGCTGTGCTGGGGGAGAAAATGGCTAGAAGGTTGGAGGAGTGTTTAAACTAGGGATGGGGGGAGGGTATTCCTTTTATAGGAGGGGAAGACAGTGCAGAGACCTGGGCACAAATAATGACATTGGGGGTGGCATGGGGGGTGGGGTTAGAACAGGTAATAATTTCAGAAAGAATAGAGGTACAGAGAGATACATAAAGTTCATGTATACTAATGCCAGAAGCCTCACCAACAACATGGAGGAATTGGAGTAAATGTTGTTGGAACATAATTCTGCCATGGTGGGGATATCTGAGACATGGCTGGACGAGAGCCATGACCGGGGGATAATTTACAGGGCTATAGTCTGTTCAGAAATGACCGTACAAATAAGCGAGGTGGAGGCGTGTGTTTATATGTAAAATCATCCTTAAAACCCATCCTTCGTGATAATATATATGAATCTAATGAAAATGTAGTCTCTGTGGGTGGAGATAAGGGGAGGGGGGAAAAATAATAAATTACTGATAGGGGTTTGTTATAAGTCTCCAAAAATAATGGAAGCAACAGAGAATATCCTCATAAAACAAATAGATGAAGCTGCGACTCAAGGAGAAGTCATTATTATGGGGGACTTCAACTACCCTGAAATACATTGGGGAACCGAAACCTGCAGTTCCAGCAAAGGTAATAGGGTTCTGACAACTATGAGAGACAATTACCTTTCACCACTGGTTCAGGACCCAACAAGAGGGGGGCACTGCTAGACCTAATATTACCCCACAGGCCAGACCGCATATCAAATGTAAGGGTTGAGGGTCACTGGGGTAATAGTGATCACAAATTAATAAGTTTTCATGTATCCTTTAATAAGATGTGTAGTAGAGGGGTTACAAGGACACTAAACTTCAGGAAGGCAAATTTCCAACGGATGAGAGATGATCTTGGTGCAATTAACTGGGACGATATCCTGAGACATAAAAATACACAAACAAAATGGGAGACGTTTATTAGTATCCTGAATAGGACCTGTGCACAATATATACCGTATGGGAATAAACATGCGAGAAATAGGAGGAAACCACTATGGCTAAATAGAGCTGTAAGGGGCGCAATAAGAGATAAAAATAAAGCATTTAGAGAATTAAAGCAAGTAGGTAGTGATGAGGCATTAACTAAATACAGAAGATTAAATAAATTCTGTAAAAAGCAAATCAAGACAGCAAAGATTGAGATAGAGAGACTCATTGCCAGAGAAAGTAAAAATAATCCCAAAATATACTTTAACTACATAAACATTAAGAAGCTAAAAAATGATAGTGTTGGCCCCCTTAAAAATAGTCTGGGTGAAATGGTGGATGAGGATGAGGAAAATCCAATATGCTAAATGACTTTTTTTCAACAGTATTGGCGGCGTCTAAAAATCACTAAAATTGACAAGTCCCCAGGCCCGGATGGGATACACCCCCGATTACTGCAGGAATTAAGCACAGTCATAGATAGACCATTATTTTTAATCTTTAAAGATTCCATGATAACAGGGACTGTACCACAAGACTGGCGTATAGCAAATGTGGTGCCAATATTCAAAAAGGGGACAAAAACTGAACTCGGATATTATAGGCCAGTGAGTTTAACCTCAACTGTGGGTAAAATCCTGGAGGGTTTTCTAAGAGATACTATACTGGAGTATCTGGAGAAGAATAACCTCATGACCCAATTTCAACATGGGTTTACAAGGGACCGTTCCTGTCAGACTAATCTGATAATATGAAGAGGTAAGTTCCGGTCTGGACCAAGGGAATGCAGTGGATGTGGTGTACATGGACTTTTCAAAAGCTTTTGATACGGTGCCATACAAAAGGTTGATACATAAAATGAGAACAATGGGGATAGGGGAAAATATGTGTAGATGGGTTAAGAGCTGGCTCAGGGATAGGAAACAAAGGGTGGTTATTAATGGAGCACACTCGGACTGGGTCACGGTTAGCGGTGGGGTACCACAAGGGTCAGTTTTGGGCCCGCTTCTTTTTAACATATTTATTAATGACCTTGTAGGGGGACATAGAGAGTGGAATTTCAATATTTGCAGATGACACTAAACTCTGCAGGGTAATCAATACACAGGAGGACAATTTTACATTACAGGAGGATTTATGTAAACTAGAAGCTTGGGCTGATAAATGGCAAATGAGCTTTATTGGGGATAAATGTAAGGTCATGCACTTGGGTAGAACGAACAAGATGTATAATTATGTGCTTAATTGTAAAACACTGGGCAAAACAGTCACTGGAAAAGACCTGGGTGTATGGGTGGACGACAAACTCACATTTAGAGGCCAGTGTCAGGCAGCTGATGCAAAGGCAAATAAAATAATGGGATGCATTAAAAGAGGCATAAATGCTCATGAGGAGAACATAATTTTACCTCTATATAAGTCACTAGTGCGACCACACTTAGAATACTGTGTACAGTTCTGGTCTCCGGTGTATAAGATATACATAGCTGAACTGGAGCGGGTGCAGAGATTAGCGACCAAGGTTATTAGGGAACTAGGGGGTCTGCAATACCAAGACAGGTTATTACACTTGGGGTTATTTAGTTTGGAGAATCAAAAGCTTAGGGGTGATCTTATTACAATGTATAAATATATGCAGGGACAATACAAAGAGCTTTCTAATGATCTTTTTACTCTTAGACCTGTGACGGTGACAAGGGGGCATCCTCTACGTCTGGAGGAAAGAAGGTTTAAGCATACTCACAAGTTATAGAAAAAAATGACGGCACATCTAGAACTAGTCTGAATAGGTGCATACCAAAAGGCAACTTACATATTAAATTATAAAATGGTAGCACACTAAATATGAAATAGGAATAGCAAAATGGCTTTAGTAATACACTTCACAATGGCCTTCATAAGGTATATCAAATATGAAATAAGTGAAATATGAATAGCATAATGGCTTTTGTAATCTAGAAAAACATATGAGATACTTAGCACAAAATTTGGCCAAAAGATGTGAGCCCATTCACCAGCGACAAGGTGATCTCAGATTGAATGGGTCCCTATACTGACTGCCTGGTGTGAAAAAAGAAAATTTTTTCAGCTCATCCCAAAGAAGACAGCTATAAGTCCGATCGGTGCACGGAATGTGGAAACAGGATCCCTCTGCAGCAAAGCGTAATATGGAAAAAATTCCAGTATCCAGATCAGTAATTAGATAAAAAAAATTTTTATTCCTTTATTCCAAAATTTAAAAAAATCATAAGATTCTCCATCATGATAAGAGACGCATCAGAACATGTAGTTGGACGCGTTTCGGACAAAAAACCAGTCCTTATTCTAAGACAACACATAATACATCTGAACACATGCTTATAAAGGGAAACATAGAAAGTCAAGGAACAATCAAGACTAAACATAGCCAACTGATTAATGGGAGGTAGTAAGTCACAATCAC